>NC_140751.1:28579166-31113333 GCF_051527215.1 Medicago sativa
AAATAGACAGATTAGTCACTATTATAAATAAAATATAACCTTTTAGGTTTATTTAACAAAATACAACTACTTTGACTGCAAGATTCTTTCAGTTATGGCAAGAGTTGTGAGTTTGTTGATTCGTTATGAAATCTTGGAAGTGGTTTAGGTCGAAGAATTTTGTCATTAGGGTTAGAGTTTTAAGCTTGATTAGTCAATAAAGAGTTTGATTAGTCATTATACATTCATCCAAGTACTTTGAGTCCAAGATTCTTTCAGTTAGGGCAAGAGTTGTGAGTTTGATCAGTCGTGATGAGATATTTGTATTATTTTAGTTCGAAGAATGTTGTCATTAGGTTTATAGTCGTCATTAGGGTTGTAGTTTTAAGGTTGTTTAGTCGATAAAAGGGTTTGATTACTCAGGGAACGTCCATTCAAGTGCTTTGACCCCAATATTCCTAAAAAAATATATATTACGTATTTTGATTTTCCTAAAAAAAAAATGACCTATGATTTTCATAGGTATATATATATTACGTATTTTGCCGTAAAAATAATAGATTACGTATGTTAGTTTTTTGTTGCTATTCTTTTAACACTTATTTGTTTTTATCATTTTTAATCCTATATATTAATAGATTATTTTTTACTTTGTCTATAAAATAAAATTAGGGTGAGAGTTGTAAGCTTGGTTAGTCGATAACAAGAGTTTGATTAGTCATTGAACGTTCATCCAAGTACTTTGACTCCAATATTCTTTCAGTTAGGGCAAGAGTTGTGAGTTTGATGAGTCGTGCTTACATATTTGAATTAGTTTAGCACCTTCAGCTCAAACTAACACATCTTTGCGCAGGTTGTGATGTAAGTTCTTCCATCATGATTCAAGTTCTTCCATCATGATTCTTGAGTTATGGATCTTCATGGAGAGATCTTGTTGTTTCAACTGATGATATACTCATTCTTTCATTGTTGAGTAGATATGATGCACTTATCAATGTGGGTGGCTTCTAGCTTATCCACTTATGTGATTCCTGTTCTTTTAACAAAAACTCAAGTGCAGCCATCAGTAGATCACCATTCATAAAACTTATTATTTATTCCACGAGGTTTGTTATCATTAAAACATTCATCAAAAATATTTTTGCTTCAACAAAAGTTGTCATTAGGGCGAGGGTTGTGAGCTTGGTTAGTCGATAACAAAAGTTTGATCAATCAGTGAACATTCATCCAAGTAGTTTGACTCCCAGATTCTTTCAGTTAGGGTAAGAGTTGTAAGTTTGATCAGTCGTTCTGAAATCTTAGAAGTAGTTTAGGTCGAAGAATCTTGTCATTAGGGTGAGAGTTGTAAGGTTGATTAGTCGATAAATGGTTTGATTAGTCATTGAACATTCATCTAAGTACTTTCACTGCAAGATTCTTTCAGTTAGGGTAAGAGTTGTGAGTTTGTAGAGTCGTTATGAAATCCTAGAAGTTGTTTGGGTCGAAGAATCTTGTCATTTGGGTTAGATTTTAAGCTTGATTAGTCGGTTAAAAATTTGATTAGTCATTGAAAATTCATCTAAGTACTTTCACCGCAAGATTCTCTCAGTCAGGGTAAGAGTTGTATGTTTGATCAGTCGTTTTGACATCTTTGAAGTAGTTTAGGTTGAAGATTCTTGTCATTAAGGTGAGAGTTGTAAGCTTGCTTAGATTTTTATTTTGTAAAATGACGCTTGAATCCATAAATTTAAGATTCTTTCAGTCAGGGTAAGAGTTGTGAGTTTGATCAGTCGTTCTGACATCTTGGAAGTAGTTTAGGTCGAATAATCTTGTCATTAGGGTGAGATTTGTAAGCTTGGTCAGTCGATAAATAGTTTGATTAGTCATTGAATGTTCATCCAAGTAATCTGACTTCAAGATTCTTCCAGTTAGGTTAAGAGTCGTGAGTTTGATCAGTCGTGCTGAAATCTTTGTAGTAGTTTTAGTCATATGTAGAATATTCTTTCAATTTCCATCTTCACTTTTGATCCCTCCTTTAAAGTAAACTCATATGTAGAACTCATATTTTTGAATAAAAATTTGTAGCAAAATTTATAATATTATAAGAATCATCCCCAAAAAAAAATAAGAATTTTTTAACAAATCATGAATTTAATATGAATTTTTATATTTTTTACGGTTACAAATTCATATTTAATTTATGTTTTGTTAAAAAATTCTAATTATTTTTTAGAATTTTTTTTCCAATATTCTTCACATGTATGCAAAATTTCATTAAAAAAATACCAAAATTAACTTTAAAATGGGGACCAAAAGTAGTGATTGAAAATTTTATAGGGGTTATTATTTTATTGGGGCTAAAATTTCCCCCCTACAATTTTCACATTTTTCGTTTCCCTCTTCCCAAAAATTATCAAGGCGCTCTTTTGTTTCATTCTCCCTCCCACTTTTTTACTTTCTTCTCCCAAATCAACAAAACACAGTATACCTACTCCCTCTCCTCAAAAGCCATTTCCTCTTTTCTTTCTCTCCCTCCCATTCTCTTTCACAATTCATTTCTCTCTTTCCTGAAAACTGAAGCGGCCTTCTCTCGTTCGCTCGATCGCTCAAGCCTCTCTCTCCAATGATTCAAACCACAAACTCTCTCTCAGCACCCACTGATTCCCTCTCTCTGTCTCTGTCTCTTATAATTACGATGTCTGTCTCAAACCTCAATCATTCTACTAGCTTTTGGAGGTGAGTTGTGAGTTTGAATCTTTTAGATCTGATTGTTGTTGTGTTGATTTCGGTGTTGTATATGTTAGTTTTTGATGATTTTACATTTATGTTTTTGGGGTTACTCTTTTCACTTTCACTTTCGCTTATGATTTACAATAGCTATCAGTTCCATTGGGTTAATTTACTTTATTATGGTCCAGTTTTTCTTCTTCCAAATATAGATTTGAATATTTATTGATGAGAATTGTACTTTGTTTTCAGATATCAAATTGCAGCGAGTGAGGACTTATGAGCTTCAAAGAAAAAGCTCAACAAAACCGAAAATGATTTGAAGTCTATTCAAAGTGTTTGACATGTAATTTCGAATAGGTATCACTCTTTATTTATCATTTTTCATGCCTATTTATTTGGATATTTTTGGGCGTTCTCATTGAATTGAATTAGAAAGACATGAATCTCAATTGCTTACTTTTCATTGCAGTATGAGGATTTTGAATTTCTTATCTTTGTTAGTACTGAATCCAAAGTGAACGTGGATAACAATCTAGCAGAATCACTTTAGATGTACTACTGCTAATGTCTGACAGGGGATTTACCATGACTTTTACTCCTAATGGTGGTCAATCTATCCATTTCTTCATTTTTTTATTTTATAATTTATGGTTTCAGGGTGTTTATGGCTATCCAATTGAAATTCAAGCATTGTTCTTTATGGATTTAAGACGTGCCTTGAAATTGCTTAAGCCAGATGCTGAAGGGAAAGAGTTTATGGAACGAATTGTGATACGCTTGCATGCCTTGAGCTATCATATGAGAAGCCACTTTTGGTTGGTTTGAAGTAACTCGATGAGTACTCATATACTGATGTGAACAAGTTTAATGTCATTCCTGATTCTATATTGAGTATGCTTAATATTAACTTTGGCTTGTTTTTGAATTATTTAGAGTCCATTTTCTTTCACAATTTGAGGTTAAAATATTATGCTGCCTGCACCATGATCAACTGAGAGCTGTTTTCCATGTTTCTCAGAATTAGAAAAGCAGTAAATTCAGAGTCTCCCTGCTGTTTATATGCCCATGAATATCCGTTTATGATGAATTGAAGTGGTTTGATTCTTGTGCAACAACTAACTTTTCTAGTGTTTTTAGGTTATTGTTGCAAGGCAGTTTCACTTCAATTATATTACCCCAGACCGCTCTCGGCTAGAGATGTTAAGTACAATGACTCCTCGTCCTTCTGAGCATTGGCCTTTTCTGTGGTAAGCGTTTCTAGCCGATTATCTCTTTCCCGTGTTTTTTAAATCATGTCTTTACAGTGCTATAATTTTATTCCAGCAGGGGTGATGGGAAGGGACTAAGGATTCCAAGCCCGCATACACCTAAAGCACCTTGTCATGGGCCTCGACCTCCTTCTCGCCTTAAAGTTTCTGAGATGCGACAGGTTACAACTGTTCTTTTCAAGGAATCGGCATTCGCTTCTCGTTGCATGGTGCCATCAGTTATACCAAAGCCTCAGTGCAAATCAGTGGCTTCTAACAGAGTTCTCTTCTGTGAAGATGAACTATGCAAGGCAGTTGCTCATAATAAACTTCTTTGAAGTGATTATGTTTACTTTTCATTGGTATACACTACTTTTATTCATGTCATATTACCAATTTTACTAGTTAGAACTGAGATGTCTCGGCGTTGCATTTGGCATAGCATAATTGACCCAGTTGAGAACTTACTTTTGAGTTTGGCATTAAAATATTTATGCATGTTGACGCTTATTTAGTGCTCAATTCTGGTGTAATGTGAAGCCCTTCCCCTATATCATAGCATGACCAGTACTTTCTACTTTTGATTTTGATTTTGCCAAATTGATCTGCTTTGTTGGCTGTCATGCTCATATATGTGAGCATATCTTATGTCATTTTTTTTTATTTTTACCTTTCTTATCTAATGTAGACCTAGAACTATTGAAGGTAATAAAACTTTGTTGTCACTGCTGCAGACAAGTGATGTTGTTAACAACAGTTTGACCTTGTCTACTAATGCAAATGTGAGTGCTTACCAAGATAGAATTTAAAAAGATGGTTAGTGTTGTTTATCGGTAGATTTGATTTATGAGCTATGAGACAAGACATTGCGATGCCTAGTGGGAGAAAGCTTAGTTTGTTGTTCACTTGATTTGTGATATTTATCCTTATAAAACACATATTTATGTTATATAATTGAGGGTTATTTCCAAGTCTTAATTTTTGTGTTTCAGGAATAAGTTTGACTCAGGAGCAGTGGTTAGCCTTCAAAGAAAATTGTGCCTGACATAGAACAAGACATTCAGAAAAAGGAGTCACGCGCATAAGGATGAGAATATTTCCATATGCAGGTTGAAGTATTCATGTCATTGTCTTATGATTGCCAAGTGATGTGGTGATACTTGATGTCTCAACTCTCAAGTGACATGACTTTCCTTTCTATGTAATTTGAATATCCTGAATCTTAGTGTCATTTTGTACCTCAACCATTTTGTTCAGGACTTGAAATCAATGTGAATCATGTTTTGTTCAGTGTAGTGCAACTGGAGTAGAACTCCGTAGTTAAACTCTAGAGAAGGTGAAATGAATGCTATTCAATGCAGTAATATGATATTTCCTTCCAAATATTTCTGTGTGATGGTTTTGTGTTTGGTAATAGAAAGTAACATGATTTATCCACAGCTAAAATTTCTTGGAACTTTAATGCAAGGCGCTTGTATAACTGAGCTGCATATTTAGAAACTCAGTTTCCTAGAATTTTGTGTTTATGGATTTGAGCATCTGAGATTTTAAAAACTGCACATATATTCATGATACCAACAAAAAACAAAATTGAAGTGCCATAAAATCTTACTTTTAGGATATCAATGCATTCATGATATCAAGATTTGAGCAGCTGTGTTAGTTTTGTTTCATTTTTGTTTCACAACAATTCAGTTTTTGTTTTGTGTTGAAGTGCCACTATAGAATGAATTCACTTTCTAAAGCTAGTTTGCAAGTGATTGATATATAATTTGCTGCATAACGATCCAATATCTGCATAATTGTGCAGTTCAGCTTGGTTATTTTCTTAAGTGGTTTCATGATTTGATGGAGCTTAATATATTTTGCACAAGAAGCATTCTACTTGGTATATGACTTAATGAGAAGTTATTTCAAGTCGAATTTCTGTTTTGTGAAGGTTATATGGTAAGTAGCAGCCAGCTTAACTGGCTATTAAGCTGTGGTCAAGGAATCTATATAATTATTTTTTTTGCATAGTTAGATATTGAAATTGTAGTCGACTTACATCAAGTTGAAGTTTAACTTGTAAACTTTCAATTTATAAATGACTATGATGGTTTGTCCCTTGTGCTGATTTTCAATGCCGCATTACATTGGTGCATGCCATTCATTAAAATGTAAATGTTTCTCTGCCAGACAACTCTAAAAAGTTTATGTGAGCTAATTGCAGTTGCTTTTTTTTTATTGAAATTGTGGTACATGAACTATCTTTGATAGATTTTATTGGTTAATTGTATGCTAGATTGAGATGGGGTGCTGCTAATTAGGTACTTAATATGATGCTAATGTTACCTATATATAACACCGTGCCGGAGTTCACCTCTGCCGCGCCGGAAAAGTGGTTGACGGCCATTTACTCCATTTTTGTCCTTCTTGGTGAGTTTCATCTTCCTTCCCTCCTCTAAAGTGTATTGTAGGAGTTTTGTATACGCATTTTTGGATTTTTGAATCAGGACATTATTTGAACAAGTTATTTTTGTTAAATCGGTGATTTTAAGCTTTCCAACAAGGCCTCAAATCTAGTGCAGTTTAGTAACAAAGTCAGAGAAATTCAAGTAAGTGTCATTATGATATTAAAACTACAAAACAGTTTTAGTTACAAGGTAGTAAGATAGTAAGATTAGTGATTAATAACTTTAAGTATTTAAATTTTGATTACTTTAGGATTAAAAAGAGGCACTTATGTAAATAGTTTTAGTTACAAGGTCAATTTAGTGTTCGATGAAATCACTAGAGTTTAATTTCTATTATTTTTAAGGATGTTTCTCTATATCCTATCCTACATTGACAAAATTAGTATCCTAAATTATCAAAGTTTCATGTTCTTGGTGCTTTATTTATTAACATATTGGTTGGAGTATTTCTGACTTGTTTTTTTATGGCTTGAATGGCTTAATGCTCTTTCTTTTATTGACCGACAACTTCCTATGCTTGGAGCAACTTGCTCGTGCATTGTGGATAGAGCAACGAAGCATTTGTTTCATTTTTGTGTGTGCATTTGTTTTCCGGGCTTAGATCCAAAAGACTTTTTGTGCGTGCATTTGTTTCATTTTGTTCATGTTCGATTCAGTTTTTTGTTTCATTATTGTTCATTTTTGCCTTTTCTTTGGCGATTTTTTCTCTGTTTTGATGCTGTTATTGGCATTAGCCACACATGTTGAAATCTCATATGTTATAAAAGTTTGTACTCTATGCTGTCAAACAAATGATGTTAACCCTGATGACAGAAAATTGCTTTGAATGAAAATTTCAATGTATCTGAAGTTATGGGTATAAAAAAGGAGGATGGTGTATCCAGAGAAAAAGGTAGACCCAAGAGTTGTCTAGAGAGAGTATAAAAGAAGAAAAGACACTCAAAAGTATAGTTCTGTGAGACATAATTTTTCTCCCACCATGCCAATTCCAATTATACAGGTAGAGCAAAAGGTAGAACTTATACAGGTACAACAAGACAGAGTGTATTGTTTCACATGGATGTCAAGATACACGAGCAATTGGTATTAATGCAACACATGTTAGATCACTTCAATTAATTTTTACATTGTTTCACTTGCAGATTGAGTATTTTATGTTTGTCACTATCACCATATTGAAATTAATTTTTATTCTTTTTTGGATGTGTCAGAAGGAAGATATTCAAGTCTGTCAAAATGTAATTTCAGAAATAACAAATGCAGAGGTTGAGACACCATTTTCAACAAGTCACATTGATTGGAAGAAGACATTTGGGTGCAACTAATCTGCAGCGACTATTTTTTATTTTTCGCAATAAGAATAGCTATTGAGCTTTAGACACCATTGTTTATTTGCATAAGAAAAGATTATGTAGCCACTACTTTGTTCTAGCAACAAGAGTATCCATTAATTTTTTGATACTGCTACGTTTTTTTGATGTAATAAGAGCAGTACCAACTATTTGTTCAGCAATAAAATGATCAATTGAGGGGAGTTTGTGAATGTATATTTACTTTGCAAGTTGTGCAATTATGGAATATAAAATTCTGAAGGATCTGATCTTTTTGTTGCTTTTATTTCTAATGAAAAGAATCAGGCATGTACTATACCTTCTTATCAGACATAATCTGTTTATTTCAAGTTGATTCATGGGATACACTTTTCTATTCAGTTGTGTTTCTTTTCTTGTCTTGCCCTTGGTTGTAATTTCTCTCCTTACTTACTTGTAATTGCCTGAAGAAATAACAGATGTGACTTTAATTGTCAATCAGTTGCAAGCTCTCTCTCAATATTGTCCAAGTGCATTACTAATTAGTGAGAGTTGAATACAAACTTCTTATAGCATCAGGAGCTTGCTAGTAGAAAGACACAAAATGACCCGAGTATCTCAAGCTGATATTGTATCTCCTTACAATTCAAAATACTTTGAGCTCTAAAATTATTGTGGGTGTCCCATGCAAGAAGAAAACCTATAACAAATTTCAACTCACCTACCTGGGTTGTAGTAATCGTATTGGATTCATTGAATCCTTCACATTATTTGAATAGTTTGGCATCGGTTCCTTGTCAAAAATCTGTTACACACAATATGAAGATAGCAGCATCGGGAGCAAAAATTCTATAACATGATGACAAAGTAGAATTAACAATTTCTCGAAATTCTACAATATGAAGATAAAATCCTTGTCTTAAAACACCCAACAGACTTGCTTCTGGTATTATGTTTTTCTTTTATAAGACTGTGGTCATATGTTGTGATTTCAAGTGACCAAGTAACGCACAACAAAGCCTATGTCATCCTTGTTCTGAATTTTGTTGAAATAGATTTTTTTTTTAAAAAGTAAATACGCATATTTGTTCATCAATTTTCAATCAGAATCTTCCAACTTTGTAATATGTGTAATCTCAAATAATTTGTTTTCCTGAATTCTTCCGAATTCTAATGAATTCAATCCACCGTTACTTGTGTTTTTTGTTTTACTAGAGAGGTTTTCATTGCCTAATAATTCCAGAAATAAAGGGTTTATCAATTCAGATATGAAGAACACAGTATCATCAAATGTTCATCAGGAAATAAGAAGTTTTTGGTGAAAATCATTTTTAATTGAATGGGTAGTAGAAACAAGGAGTTGTTGCTGCTGATAATGCTTTCCTTTTCAGTTGGATTCCGACTGCAAATTTGAAGCTTTAAGATTCAAATGTGGCGGTGGTCGGAGACAACGTGGTGGTTCAGTGGCGGTGAGATTCAAGAGGGAAAAGGAGAAGTGAGATTCATGTACTGCAGAGACGTGTTAGTGTGAATTGCTACTCTGCATTTTTAGTTTTGGGGGGTGTATCCAGCAAAAACAATAAAACCAATATTTCCCAATATAATATGTTTTCTTTTATTAATTATTTATTTTTAGCAGGTCACCTGACCCCACCAAAACCTGCTGCTGTAGGTAAATGCACAAGTTGTGCTTTGTGCACAAGTATTGCATTTGTCCATTCTAAATGGTGTTTTATCTTGGTTTTCGGGTGTCAAACATTGATTACGTTTGAACCTTTTTAACCGGTGATATCTTATTTTTTCTTGGGAAGGGAAAAAGTAAGCAAAACCCTTGAGAATCGAGGTCCGGGAGTTGTTTTCGCTACGGGAAGGTGTTAGGCACCCATAACGACTATAGTAACCTATAGGAACCGTCTTTAATTTCTACGCGCGCGCTTTATTTTTTAAATGCTATTTGAAAATGTTATTTACACCTAAGAGTTACTAAATGAAGAATTGGAGGGAGAAGAATGTTTTTGAATTTTTATTTTAGTTGAATTGAAGGAATTTTGTTCCTTGCCTACGTACCCGTTTAAGGGATCAAATCCACCGTAGTTCTCTCTCAAAAAATGTTTTTGTTTTTGTTGGTTGATTTTAAGTTTGAAAATGGATTTTGAAGAATAGAAAGAGGCCTCAAGGGCATGAGATTAGGAAATAGTGAGGTTGAATTAGTGAATTGCAAAAGAAGTCAAAGTTTGATTATTTTCATTGAAATTTGATTAAGAAAATGGAAAAGAAGATACAATGGGATATTGGATCCCAAGGTTTATTTGGAAAAGGTTTGAGCGATGTTATTCACATTTGCTTGGAAAATTGGTTTTTTCTAAGTATAAATCCTAGGCATACATCTAAACATACAATCCTAAACATACATCTAAACATGCATATTCTAGCTACTTATCTAAAGTGGCGTGTGTGCATGTGTCGGTGCTTGTGTCGGTGTACATTATTAGAGTCCATTGTCCTTTACATCATATCCTAGATACATTCTATGGCCTCTTTGCCAAGAATTAAAAATGACATGAAAGTAAAATATTACAAGAATTCCTAAGTTTTTTACATTCGAAGTCTTGGTACAAATTAAATTGCAAAAAAGGAGATGAAGATGCAAGATGAGATGCTTATGAAACATGAAGAAGGATGTTAGTATAACAAGATGCAATATAGGAAAGAATAGGCAAGAAAATACCAAACAAGAGGAGAAAATTAATAAAGGTAAAGTGGTAAAGTATGCTAGAGATTAATCACAATACCTCAATATGCACATGCCTTGTAATTCTCACATCATAGCAATTTTCAAATAGGTTTCATTGCAGCCACAATGTGAGAATTACAAGTTCGTACTCAAACTTGAAGATCATGATATGTCCTAGGCACCTTTAACACTTTTATCTTCACAAACAAACGTTTTTTATGACTTGTAAAACAAACGACTAACCACAACACCTCGACATTCAGTAAGAGCACATCAAATACAGATGTAAACTCAACATAAATTCACATATCACCAATCAATAACATGTATCAAGAGTTGGAGTCGAAATCATGCAATTTTCCATAGCTTTTAACACTAATCATCACAAATGAGCAAGGAAATCATCTCATCACCTTTTTTATCAATTTCATGTGCAAAAACGTTACAAAGTCACCACAAAATTAACAAGGAGCATGAACAAATTATTTTGGATTTTTTCATAAGGTTTTAAGCACAACAGGGGGGGGTGAAAAGCAATAAACAACATGTGAATAGCAGAAAAAACAAGTAAAAAGGAAATCTGCCAAGAAAGAGGCTTAAGCCCAAGTAAGCTCCAGATCCAAGTGAAAACGGGCTGGGTTTGGAGTGGGTCGGTTAGACCCATGGGTTGTGGACTTGGATCCTTTCTCCTTCATAACACACACGCTGTAATCTCTCTTTTCTCTCCAACATTTTCACGCAGGCTCCCTCCCTCACAGTCCTAAGCCTCGTCTTCCCCACCACATTTACGGCGGCGGTTGGCCGGCCATGGGTGGCGGCGCCGCCGCCTGAACCTCTTTCTTATCCAAACCAAAGCAGCATCGCTGCAATTTCCTCCTCCCTCCACGTCTTCTTTTCACAAAACAAACTTCACACATGTACGAAAACCATCATCTCAAGCACTCACGCACATGATTGTGTTAAAGCAAATTCAAATCAAAAGCAAAACGACGGAGAACGAACGCACACAACGCCGTAAACGAATTTAACCAAGAACCGACGTGAACGGAAAAGCAACAACAGAGTTTCACGTAAGCAGAAACAAATTGGACTTTTCTTTCCTCTAAAATCAAATTCGATGCTGCTTGTTCAAAGAAGCGCGACGTAGGTGCCGAAATTACGATCAAAAAACGGAAATTGCTTCGAAGAAAAAGAAACCAGGTGTGAACATTACCTCTTGTTTCGGTTCTGCTCCTGTACGTTTTGGCCTGCTTCGCCTTCTTCGATCTCGACGACACTCTCTTTCGCCTCGTTCACTTGCTGGTTCGATCTGCTTCTGTTCCGATCAGCTTCGTTGCTAGATTCCGATTCGAAGCCGTTGATTCCGTTCCAATCTTCGTTGATTTTCTTCAAGTTTGGAATGTTGGAACCGAGTTGGATTGAAAGAGTTGATTGATGAATTGATGAATGTGGCTGTTTGATTCGGTTATGAGACTTGAATGATGAGGATGATGGTGGATTATGGTGGAGGATTGTGGTGGTTTAGGGTGGTTTTAGTTAGTTAGAGGTGAGAGAGAGGGTTGTTATGGTGGTTGAGTGGTGGTTAAAGAGTTAGTTATGGTGGAGAGGGTTAGTTAGGGAGGAGAAAGAAAAGAGCACGTGGTGAAAAAGAAAGAGAGAAAAGAGAGAAGAATTTTTATGATTTTTTTTGTGAATTTTGGAAAATGATTGGTGAATGAAAAAAATTGACCATGGTTTGACTTATATAGGCTAAGTCATTGACCTTGGACCAATAGGGTAGAGACATGTGGCACTTGGATCTAACAAACTTTTAAAGACCAATAACATTTGGACACATGGCACTTGGACTCTAACAAACTTAAAAGGGATTAAAACGTAAATAACAAAAGTACGAGGACTAAAATGAAAATTAAACTAAAATTGAATTGAAAAAGTAAAAATGAAAATTAACGTAAAGCGAGACGATTAAACACAACAAAGCAGATTAAAATGAAACAGAGATATTATGTGAAATGACCAAAATGCCCCTAGGGACTAAAACGACTAAAAACGACTCAAATGCAATTTTAAAATGATTTTTTAACAAGGGATTAAAGCAAGAGCTTATTCGAACAAATTAAAAGACCCAGAGACAAATTTTAGAATTTAAACAGGGTTTTAACACATGAAAAGACTAAAATGCCCCTAGGGGCAAAACTGACTCGAAATGACTCCAAACGCAATTTTTGGAAAGGGTTTTGACATAGAAAGAAACAAAGACTTATTCAAACTATTTGAAAGGACTCAACCAAATTTTTAAAAGACTGAAAGAAATTTTAACACAGGAAATGACTAAAATGCCCCTAGGGCTAAATTGACTAAAAAATGACCTAACTGATATTTTTTTGAAATGAATTTCGACATGAGATTGAAACAAGGAAAGACTCAAACAATTTTCAAAGATTAAAATGAGTTGAATGCAGGAAATGACTAAAATACCCTTTTATGTGAATTTTGCAAATAATATTGAAATAAAATGCAGAGAAAGATGCAATTGATCAGGGACATATCAAATGACTTATAATGCAAGAAAAGAAAAATTAAACAAGTATTTTTAGGTCCAAAATTAGGGTATAACAGCTGCCCCTATTTAAGTTTCTTTGTCCGGGGAGTCAAGAGACGAAGTCTTTGACGGGACGAAGATACTTAAATATTAACATTTGCACTGCTTTTGGACATAAAAATACGCTTTCAGATTTTCAAAAACATGAATGCCATGCAACATTTCATTTATGAATGCAAGACAAACGAACCGGAATCTACGGGCTGTGTCACACCACCAAGGGATTTATAGACATCAAGGTAGAAAGAACGGACAACAAAATGCACTTTCAGATTTTCAAACAAACACGAATGCCATGCAACATTTCATTTATGAATGCAAGACAATCGAACCGGAATCTACGGGCTGTGTCACACCACCAAGGGATTTATAGACATCAAGGTAGAAAGAACGGGCAACAACTAGACAGGTACAAGCTGTTCTTTGGATCGAACTTGCCACTTGACCGAGAGACACAAACAAGAGACGGGTACAAGCTGTTCTTTGGATCGAACTTGCCACTTGACCGAGAGATACAAACAAGAGACGGGTACAAGCTGTTCTTTGGATCGAACTTGCCACTTGACCGAGGAGATACAAACAAGAAACAGGTACAAGCTGTTCTTTGGATCGAACTTGCCACTTGACCGGAAATACAAACAAGAAACAGGTACAAGCTGTTCTTTGGATCGAACTTGCCACTTGACCGAGGAAATACAAACAAGAAACGGGTACAAGCTGTTCTTTGGATCGAACTTGCCACTTGACCGAGAGAATACAAACAAAAGATAGGTACAAGCTGTTCTTTGGATCGAACTTGCCACTTGACCGAAAACATAGACATATATGCAGGTACAAGCTGTTCTTTGGATCGAACTTGCCACTTGACCAGTAACAAGATACAAATTGAAAGTCTGGTTTAACAAGATACCAATTGAGGGTAAATTGTCATTGACTTGATTTGAAAATAGACATGACCATTTTTGTTGGCCCAAAAGTAAATTGACATTGATTTGAACTGAATTGACAGTTGAAATTGACATCAGCATTGACATTGACATTGACATTGGCATTGACATTGACATTGACATTGACATTGACATTGGCATTGACATTGGCATTGGATATTAACATTGACATTGACATTGACATTGGCATTGACATTTGACATTAACATTGACATTGACATTTGACATTAGCATTTGACATTGACATTGACATTGACATTGACATTGGCATTGGCATTTGACATTAACATTGACATTGACATTGGCTTTTAACATTGGCATTGACATTGACATTAGCATTTGACATTAACATTGACATTGACATTGACATTGGCATTGGCATTTGACATTAACATTGACATTGACATTAGCATTGGATATTTGACATTGACATTTGACATTGACATTGGCATTGACATTTGACATTTGACATTGGATATTGGCATTTGACATTTGACATTGACATTTTGACATTGACATTTGACATTTGCAATTGAAATTGAAATTGGCATTGAATTTGACAGTTGACAGTTGGATATGCAACATGTATGTATGGTATAACAAGATTTTTGGATGTATGAGCACATAAAATGCATGATTATGCATGTATGAATGCTTGAAATGCATGATTGGTTTGTAACTTGGCAGAGAAATTTCACAAAGGCAGACAAGACATTGGAAGATTGGGCACGTAGTGGCTCGTGCCGCAACATATTCACAGGGGAAAACCTCTTTGGAGAGACCGTCGTTGAGGGACGTATCAAAACCATGGCTGAGGGCAATGAAACTTGTAAAGGAGGACCCTTGGAAGGTTCTTGGATACAGGTCGCCGTTGCTAGGCGTGTCAGTGCTGGGTAAACTTTGGATGTTCGCATCTGTGGTCAATGCTTTTATTTTCTTTTCATTTTTTCATTTTTCAATCCCATTTTTGCCTGAACCGCCCTTTCGGGTTTTCGATTCACCGGGGAGTAAAATTCTTTTCATTGCCCCATTTTTGCCTGAATTGCCTTCATAGGTTGTCAATCAGCGGGGTGCTCATTTTTGCCTAAGCCGCCCTTTCGGGTTTTCAACTTAGCGAGCTTTTTATTTTCATTTTTTTCATTTTTTCATTTTCATTCTGTTTTTCATTCTTGCCATTGACCACAGATCGTCCTGGGGAGTAACCTGTTTGTAATATGTATTGAAATAGACATTGATGCTCATTCATTCATGCATGTTCCATTGAAATGTACCCTGTTGCTCAGGTTTGCTTTCAAAATAGACAGAAAAAGATTTTTTTAATTCTCAAAAACGTTTGTTTCAGACATTAACATTATCAAAATAGAAAGAAAATGTTTTGTATATAGCATTGAAAGTGGAAAGAAAAATAGAGTTTCAAACAATAGAAAGGCTCAAATTGATGTAGAAGAGTGAAAGTCAGCCAAAGGCATGGCCTCACGGATTTACAAAGCTTGGAAAATGGTAATTTTATTGGTTGGTGATACATTGAACACGATGACCGCTACATTTCATAGAAATTTTGAATCCACAAGTACAGAAGCCTCTGATGAAGAAGATCATTGACAGTTGCAGATGCCCCAAGGGGTGATGGTGATTTGCCAGACATAGTTACTTGTCTTTATTGTCAACCTCATTTTTGCATGAACCGCCCTTTCGGGTTTTCGGCTCATCGAGGCGCTCATTCTTGCCTGAGTTGCGTACAATCTCAGCGAGCTTTTCATATTCATTTTTTTTTGTCCCTAACTTTTGCCTGGATCGCCCTTTCGGGTTTTCGATCCACCGGGAAGCGCATTTTTGCCTAGGCCGCCCTTTCGGGTTTTCGACCTACCACGCTGTTCTTTTCTTTCTAGACAAAGTATTTCTTGACTATATCGGCATTAACAGGATTTGGGAGTTCAACACCATCCATGTGTGTGAGAATCAAAGCACCACCAGAGAAAGCCTTCTTGACGACATAAGGACCTTCATAGTTAGGTGTCCACTTGCCCCTTGGGTCGGGTTGCTGACTTATTCTTCTTTTCAATACAAGTTCGCCTTCCTTGAATTCTCGAGGTCGGACTTTCTTGTCAAAAGCATTTTTCATTCGCACTTGATACAACTGTCCATGAGTCATAGCACCCATACGTTTCTCTTCAATCAGATTCAACTGGTCATACCGACTTTGACACCATTCAGCCTCAGTTAACTTTGCTTCCATGATCACTCGAAGAGATGGAATCTCCACTTCCAGAGGGAGAACTGCTTCCATACCATATACAAGAGAGAAGGGAGTTGCCCCGGTTGAACTGCGCACTGTAGTACGATAACCATGCAAGGCAAAAGGCAGCATTTCATGCCAGTCTTTGTACGTAGTGACCATCTTCTGAACAATCTTCTTGATGTTCTTGTTAGCGGCCTCAACTGCACCATTCATCTGAGGTCTATAAGGAGAAGAGTTGTGATGTTCAATTTTGAATTCTTCACATAAAGCCTGCATCATGCTATTGTTCAGATTGGAACCATTGTCAGTGATGATCTTGTTGGGAACACCATATCGACAGATGATGTTATTCTTGATAAACTTGACAACCACTTGCTTGGTCACGTTTGCATAGGAGGCAGCCTCAACCCACTTGGTGAAGTAATCAATTGCCACTAGAATGAAACGATGTCCATTGGAAGCCTTTGGTTCGATTCTTCCGATCATGTCAATGCCCCACATAGAGAAAGGCCATGGGGAAGAGATAACATTGAGAGCATGTGGAGGCACATGAATCTTGTCAGCATAAACTTGACATTTGTGGCATCTTTTGGCATGTCTGTTGCAGTCACGTTCCATAGTTATCCAGTAATAGCCGGCTCTTAACAGTTTTCTTGACATGGTGTGGCCCGAAGCGTGGGTCCCAAAGGTACCATCATGCACATCATGCATCAACTTCTCAGCTTCTTGTTTGTCAACACATCTCAGCAAGACCATGTCATAGTTCCTCTTGTATAGGATTTCCCCGTCCAGAAGGAATCTGCTAGCCCATCGTCTCAAGGTCTTTTTATCTCTGTTGGAAGCACCAGGTGGATATTCACGATTCTGCAAGAATTGCTTGATGTTGTAATACCAAGGCTTTTTATCATTCACATCTTTGTCAGCTTGATCTGGCATATTTTCAATGGTAAACACATGAGCGGGTCTATCGAGACGCTGCACTTTGATTACGGGCACATCATTCCAGTGGTTGACACGAAACATGGAAGACAGAGTAGCAAGAGCGTCAGCCATTTGATTCTCATCCCGAGGGATGTGGTGCAGCTCAACCTTGGTAAAGTATGTCAATAGACGTCTTGCATAGTCACGGTATGGGATTAGCTTCTCATGATGAGTCTCCCATTCACCCTTTATCTGATTAATAACAAGCGCAGAATCTCCATAGATGTCAAGGTGTTTGATTCTCAGGTCAAGGGCTTCTTCAATGCCCAAGATGCATGCCTCATATTCAGCTATGTTGTTTGTGCACTCAAAAGTTATTCGAGCAGTGAAAGGAATGTGGTGCCCCTGTGGAGTTACAATGATGGCTCCAATTCCTTTACCATAAGCATTAACAGCACCATCAAACACCAATCCCCATTTGCTGTTGGGATCTGGCCCTTCATTGATCAGTGGCTCTTCACAATCTTTTGCTTTCAGATACATAATCTCTTCATCAGGGAAATCGAACTTAATTGGCTGGTAATCATCAAGAGGCTGACAAGCAAGATGCTCAGCAAGGACACTTCCTTTGATTGCTTTCTGAGCTTTGTACACAATATCATATTCAGACAACAACATTTGCCAACGTGCAATCTTTCCAGTAACGGCAGGCTTTTCAAAAATGTACTTGATTGGATCCATTCGGGATATCAACCAAGTTGTATGATTCACCATATAATGACGCAGGCGTTTGGCAGCCCAGGCTAAGGCACAACAAGTCTTTTCAAGCATTGTATACCGAGTCTCACAGTCGGTAAACTTCTTGCTCAGATAGTAGATAGCATGCTCTTTCTTACCAGTCTCATCTTGTTGACCGAGAACACAACCCACTGAATCATCTAACACTGATAGATACATAATCAAAGGCCTTCCTTCCACTGGCGGGACAAGGATAGGTGGCTCCAACAGGTATTCTTTAATGCTATCAAAAGCTTCCTGACATTCATCATTCCATACAACAGGCTGATTCTTTCTGAGCAGTTTGAAAATTGGACCACAAGTAGTAGTCATGTGAGATATGAATCTTGAAATATAGTTCAAACGTCCGAGGAAACCTCTGACTTGCTTCTCAGTTTGAGGGGCCGACATCTCTCTGATGGCTCGGACTTTGTCAGGATCAACTTCAATGCCTCTTTGGCTGACAATGAAGCCTAGCAATTTTCCAGATCTTACACCAAACGTGCACTTGTTAGGATTCAACCGCAGCTTGTACTTTCTCAGTCTTTCAAACATCTTTTTCAAATACACAACATGCTGCTCTTCATCACTTGATTTCACAATCATATCATCAACGTAAACTTCAATCTCTTTGTGAATCATATCATGAAACAGAGTGGTCATACCCCTTTGATAGGTAGCACCAGCATTTATCAAGCCGAATGGCATCACTTTATAACAGAATGTTCCCCACGGAGTAATGAAGGACGTCTTTTCTCTATCTTCAGGAGACATTCGTATCTGATTATAACCAGAGAAACCATCCATGAAAGAGAACACTTTGGATTGAGCAGTACTGTCAACAAGCACATCAATATGAGGCAATGGAAAGTTATCTTTTGGACTAGCTTTATTCAAATCTCTGTAATCAACACACATTCGAACTTTCCCATCTTTCTTTGGTACTGGTACGATGTTGGCAATCCACTCAGGATATTCAGCTGTCATAAGGAAACCCGCATCAATTTGCTTCTGTACCTCAGCCTTGATCTTAAGAGCCATGTCTGGACGAGACCTTCTCAATTTCTGTTTGACAGGAGGACATTCAGGTCTTGTCGGTATCCGATGTTCCACAATCTTGGGATCTAGTCCCGGCATATCTTCATAGGACCATGCAAAGACATCTGGGTAATCATGGAGAAGCTGGATGATCTTCTTTTTCACCTCTGGCTCAAGTGCAGCACCAATCTTGATCTCTCGCTTGTTCTCTTCAGTACCCAGGTTGATGAGTTCAATCTCTTCCTGGTGAGGCTGAATGGCTCTTCTTTCTTGCTCAAGCAGTCGAGTGATCTCATACGGTATCTCTTCATAATCATCATCCTCATCTTCAGCTTCATATACAGGGAATTCAAAATTTGGAGGAACCATAGGGTCACTGTGTTCAACGGGTTTATTATGGTTCAATCTGCATAATATGATTGGGATGATTTTAGAAAAAGTTTTTCATGCAGATCTTTGAAATTAATAAGAAAAACTCAGATGTTTTGGTTTTTTCTGGCATTACCATTATTTCCAAGAAAAAGGCACTAAAAATTAAAAAACAAAGAGTCGTGAGAAAGACGACAACTTTTTATTGATTAACGGCAATGCCGAAACAAACACGCCCTTACAAAGATATCACTTTCGCCTTGGGCAGAGCGAAAGGATTGTTATTTTGAAAACAAGAAACATGAGCAACAAAACACATTACATGGAAGCATGCATGACTAAGGGAACATCAATGGCTTCCCAATTTCTCACAGTGCCTCCTGGTACAACAAATGTAGGCACATGGCTTCTTTCAGCAGCATCTTCAGTAATAGCATTGATGAACCCAGCACTGTAGAAAGTTCCCTTTGAAACAGCAGATGTCGGGGAGAATCCAAGGCCTTCTTTACGCTTGTTTTCCAAAATCTGAATCACTTTGCCCCAGCCAGCAGCTTGTCCTGCTTGAACAGCCTTCTGGGCGTCTTTCAGCGAAGCTATGCTAGCACCAGCTCTCCGGGGTTCTGCACCCTCGACAGTCAAGCCTTGAAACGACGTCCCTTCTGCGGACCCTGCTTCAACACAAGAGAACGATGATATTTGGCTAACCAGAAATGCCTCCTCACCATATACGGTGACAACCTTACCGTTTCTCATGAACTTGAGCTTCTGATGCAAAGTGGATGTGACTGCTCCAGCGTCGTGGATCCATGGTCTTCCGAGGAGACAGCTGTAAGAGGCATTGATATCCATGACTTGGAAAGTTATTTGGAATGCTTCGGGACCAACGGTAATTGGCAAGTCCACTTCCCCGAGAACATCCTTGCGGGATCCATCAAAAGCTTTAACCAGGTAACTGCTACCCCTCAGAGAAATTCCATGATGGCTCAATTGCCTTAGTGTGGATTCAGGCATTACATTCAGAGACGATCCAGTGTCTACCAATACGTTGGATATCAGGTCAGATCCACAATGTACTGAGATATGTAGAGCCAAGTTGTGGCGTTTCCCTGCTTCGGGGAGCTCATCGTCACCGAACCCCAAGTTGTTGCAGGCAGTAATATTACTCACTATCCCATCAAACTGATCCACAGAGACCTCGTGGTCAACATAAGCTTGCTCGAGTATCTTCATTAACACCTTCCTGTGAGCTTCTGAGCTCATGAGCAGAGACAAGATGGATATCTTTGATGGGGTTTGTAGCAGCTGGTCAACAATCTTATAGTCACTTTTCTTGATAAGCCTCAGGATTTCGTCCAGATTGGACTCTTCAATAGATTGTCCTGCTGGGCCGGTGTTCTTGTCAACAGGAGGAGCAACTGGTGGAGTTACCGTGGCAATAGGTGTTACCACCTGTCTTTGAAACAAGGGCGGACGGACTTTTCCACTTCTCAGAGCTGTAACTTCACTAGCAACATTATCAACTGTAGCTGGGGATACCAGAGGTACTTCCACCCCATTTTCAACCATGGTTGCATTGTATTTGTAGGGAATTGCTTTGGTAGAGGTATAAGATACAGGACCAGGTAGCCTGATCACCAGAGGCTCAACATTCTTTGCACTTTCAACAGGAGAATCATGGAACACTGGCACGATCACACATACATCACTGGCAATCAAGTACTTGTCATCCATCAGGCTCTGGATATCATTTTGCACAACACAACAGCCCATAGGATTCTGCAGACATTCTGAACAAGAATCATGATCATGTTTGAACAGATAAGCCCGGCAGAGCTTGATATGTAGAGGTACCAAGGGAGTAACGACATTGCGGACATCCAACATGGGATCCTCTTGAGGAACGGGAATCCTTTCAAAGGCCTCAATCATATTGACAGCAGCATGGTTTGGAAGCGGGTTGTCAAGGACGTGAGGAACGCTATTCTCAAAAGTCAACCGCCCTTTTTCTATCAGATCTTTCACAATATATTTCAGAGCAAAGCAACCTTCGACATCATGGCCTTGAGCACCCTGATGGAATTCACATGTTAGGTCCTGACGGAACCTGGGAGGCAATGGATTAGGCGGAGGCCTGCCTGGTCTAGTGACGCAGTGTCCCTTAGCAAGTAGAGTTGGGAGCAGCTCACCATAAAGCATTGGTATTGTTGGAAAAGAAGGTTTGGGTCGGGGACCCTGTTGTTGCTGCCGTTGCTGTTGAGCAGGAGGCTGTTGTTGTACTTGCTGGGGGATAGCATTGACGGGCATTGGTGGTTGACCCGGTGGTAGAGGATATTGCTGATAGAATGGTGGGAAGAAAGGATGTTGAGAGTATTGCATGTAGTGATAAGGCAGGGGTAATTGTGTAGCAGCTGCAGATGGGTTACCAGACACCATCCCTACGTCAGATTCTTTTCTCTTGTGATGACCGTTACCGTACTTCTTTGGTGCACTGTTTGATGATTCACCTTTCTCAAGGACAATAATACCATCTCGGACGGCCTCCTCTAATCGAGTGCCCATTGTAACCATATCAGAGAAGTTGTTAGGAGCAGAGACTATCATTCTCTCCTTATATTCCTTCTTCAGAGTCTTCAGGAATGTCTGTGTTAACTCTTCCTCATCAAGTCGAGGAGAGACACGGGCAGCTGCCCCTCTCCACCTTTGGGCATATTCACGGAATGTTTCATCTGATTTCTGAGATAGGGCTTTGAGAGAGTCCCTGTTTGGCCTCAGACGGGTGTTGAACTCATATTGACCTTCAAAAGCAGCAGCGAGTTCCTCAAAGGTATGGATGTTATCTTTGCTCAGACTAGTGTACCAATCTGCTGCATCATCCGTCAAGCTACTCTGGAAGCAGTGGATCATCAGTGCATCATTGTCGGCATAGTTAGCCATCTTTCGGACATACCGGATAACATGGTTGTGTGGGCAAGAAGTCCCATTGTACTTGTCAAATTCTGGCTCTTTGAATTTCTTCGGAACCTCAAATCGGGATACCAAGCACAGATCACGAGCTTTAGCAGGAGCACCATTGTTTCCTCGGCTAGCCTTGACCTCACGGAGTTCTCCAGCCAACTCCCTTAACTGTCTCTTCATAGCTTCCATTGCGGGATCTTGTCCACGCGGAGTATCGACATCAATCACCTGTTGTACAGTGTGTACAATAGGGTCGGTAACAACGGTAGTCACCTGAGGCATAGCAGTAGACACAGGAATCTGTCCTTGACCAGCAAAACCAGAGACACCAGCAGCAGTATTAGGAGAATAGAATGGTGGGAGGCCATAAGGACGGCCGTTGGGTATAACAAAACGAGCATCAGTAGCCACAGTAGACAGTGGGATAGAGGGAATCACCTCAGCAGTAACTGGAATAGAAGTGGCTGGTTGTTCCTGTGCAGCCATCATGGTGGACATAGCGTCATGAGCCTTAGCCAGATCTTCTTTCATAGCAGCCAATTCGGCCCGGAGCAGAGCATTTTCTTCTTCAAAGTTAGCCATTATCCTTCTCTTGTGAAATCTTGTCTGATGAATTCTATCTGGTTGGTAGACTTTGCGAACACGAGCCACTTTTCAGACTGCGGCGGACAAAACCAGGAGGCAATGAGCACGAGAGAAGTTTTTTGCGGTCAATGAATGCATATGATGCATGAAATGTGTTAATGCATATGCAAAAAAGACTCTTTTTGTGTGTTACCGAAGGGTTTTAGACAAATTATAAACTCGTAAACATTACTAAACAACAATTAACATAAACGGGAAACACACAATCAACATATGGTTTTACAAGACAATTTCAACATGAACAAATGGAAATAACAACAGAAAATGGCAATCCTCAAGCATAGGAAGTGGAATCATCGTCCTCAGAGTCGGACTCATAGCTGCAGTATCGTGCATAGAAGTCACGGGCCCCCCTAGCTCTCTTGGAGTCCCTCATAAGCAGTCTATCTTTCTCCTCAATCTCTCTCTTGGCCTTAGCTAACTCTTTCTTCAGTGTCAAGACCTCATGAGTCTGCTGCTCACCCTTTCCATCCAAAGTCATGATCAAGTTCTCAGCCTCATAGTATCTAGATCTCCACTGATGCTTCTCCCGACTCTCCATAGCTAGATGCTCCTGATACATCTCCTGGGTAGGTGGGAGTAGAGGCAAAGGCATGGTAGGAACAGTTGCAGACACATATCTCATAGAAGGGTAAGGCATACCAATTTCCTCAGCTCGGCTTATCACCCACTGTGTATAGGCCTCATGAGCAATACCGGACCTTACACCCATATGCTTCACCTCTTTCTTCCGAAGCTTGGTCCAAGCATGCATGAAATCTTCTCTAATTCCGGTGGGAGCACTGGGGTAGTGAAAGAAGTAAGGAGCTGTAGCAAGATTGATAGGTTTATCTTTCATCGGAAAACCAAATTGTCGCAAAGCAAGCTCCGGGTTGTAGTTGATTCCACCCCGGGTACCAAGAAGAGGTACATTAAGAAACTTTCCACCACCAAAGATAATTTCCTTAACCCTAGAAGCGGGAGTGAGCCAAACCACTTCATTAGGAGTGAGAGCCATAATCCTCTGTGAAATAGACCAATTCCTCGGATTGTCGTGGAAAGACTGCGGAAGGTGCGAAATAAACCACCTATAGAGGAGAGGCACACAACAAAGAATGTATCCACGACCTTTGCTGGAACGGTCGTGAATAGCATGGTATGTGTCAGCTAGCAAAGTAGGAACCGGATTCTTGGAGTGGAAGATCATAATAGCATTCATGTCCACGAAGCCATCGAGATTCGGAAAGAGAATAAGCCCATAGATGAGAAGTGCAAGAATAGCCTCAAGAGTGTCCTGACAAGTGGTATTGAGGTTGGCTTTCCCAAGAAGATACTCTGAAGTGAACCCTCGGATATGTGCCTTAGTAACAAGATTCTTGGAGACATCGGTGGTCTTGAGATAGAGATCCTTAGCAATAACCAATGGAGGAAGAGGATTTTCAGGTCCTGAGAAAGGTATCCCCTTAGCAATAGATAAACCTGTCAAGGAAGAATAAGCCTCTAGAGTAGGCACCAACTGAAAGTCTGGAAAGGTGAAGCACCGACACCCCGGATCATAGAATTGCACTAAAGTGTGCACAAGTTTCTCATCCACATTAGTATGGAGAATAGGAAGTAAAGCCCCGTAACGGTGTCGGAAACCAGTCGGATCCTCAATCTTGAGTGCCAAATCTCTCAAACTAGCCAAATCCACTTCCTTGAACTTGTAGGACTTAGTCATCTTCATGCCTACAATGTTTACAAATTCAACTTGTCTAAGCCCTTCGATAACAATGCATGACAAAAGTTTATGCATGTATGCATGTATGCATGAATGCATGATTATGTTCAAGTTCGGAGAAAACATGGTGGGTTTGAAGTTCAAAGTCGAGGAGTCATGGGTGGACACGGTGTCCGGTGAAACTAGGGTTTTAGGATAATAGTAACCGGGTTCTAAAAAGGTTCCCAAGTTGCAACCTCTCCGACGTATCTCATGGTGCCACGAGACAACACTCGCGCCATGATTATACATAAGAAGGTCTAACTTGAGTGTAGTATCGCGTGACGACTAAAACTCGAGACGACACTCGGTTTAGTCTCCGCACTACGTCCTAGAAAATGGCCATGGATGGGTTTGGTTATCTACGGTTCATAGCGTCATAGAACAATTAGAAGTAAAGTGCCTAAACGCGACAACTCGCGCCGACAACATCACCCCCAAAATGCCTCAGCTATGTGGGATTGATCGCATAATCCAAAACACGAGGCAACCCCCGGAATGAATTGTCGATTATATCCCTCCTAAATCCTAAGTTCACTCAGCCCGGGTGCAGGACTTTTGATATTCTCACCCCACACGTTTGCAAGAAATTAAACATTTATTCACATAGGAAAGCAAGTAAAAGAAACAAGTAAAAATGAAAGCGCAAGCGTGGAAATAAAGACTAGGCGTAACTCTCGAATCTCCCCAGTGAAGTCGCCAGCTGTTTTATCTTGGTTTTCGGGTGTCAAACATTGATTACGTTTGAACCTTTTTAACCGGTGATATCTTATTTTTTCTTGGGAAGGGAAAAAGTAAGCAAAACCCTTGAGAATCGAGGTCCGGGAGTTGTTTTCGCTACGGGAAGGTGTTAGGCACCCATAACGACTATAGTAACCTATAGGAACCGTCTTTAATTTCTACGCGCGCGCTTTATTTTTTAAATGCTATTTGAAAATGTTATTTACACCTAAGAGTTACTAAATGAAGAATTGGAGGGAGAAGAATGTTTTTGAATTTTTATTTTAGTTGAATTGAAGGAATTTTGTTCCTTGCCTACGTACCCGTTTAAGGGATCAAATCCACCGTAGTTCTCTCTCAAAAAATGTTTTTGTTTTTGTTGGTTGATTTTAAGTTTGAAAATGGATTTTGAAGAATAGAAAGAGGCCTCAAGGGCATGAGATTAGGAAATAGTGAGGTTGAATTAGTGAATTGCAAAAGAAGTCAAAGTTTGATTATTTTCATTGAAATTTGATTAAGAAAATGGAAAAGAAGATACAATGGGATATTGGATCCCAAGGTTTATTTGGAAAAGGTTTGAGCGATGTTATTCACATTTGCTTGGAAAATTGGTTTTTTCTAAGTATAAATCCTAGGCATACATCTAAACATACAATCCTAAACATACATCTAAACATGCATATTCTAGCTACTTATCTAAAGTGGCGTGTGTGCATGTGTCGGTGCTTGTGTCGGTGTACATTATTAGAGTCCATTGTCCTTTACATCATATCCTAGATACATTCTATGGCCTCTTTGCCAAGAATTAAAAATGACATGAAAGTAAAATATTACAAGAATTCCTAAGTTTTTTACATTCGAAGTCTTGGTACAAATTAAATTGCAAAAAAGGAGATGAAGATGCAAGATGAGATGCTTATGAAACATGAAGAAGGATGTTAGTATAACAAGATGCAATATAGGAAAGAATAGGCAAGAAAATACCAAACAAGAGGAGAAAATTAATAAAGGTAAAGTGGTAAAGTATGCTAGAGATTAATCACAATACCTCAATATGCACATGCCTTGTAATTCTCACATCATAGCAATTTTCAAATAGGTTTCATTGCAGCCACAATGTGAGAATTACAAGTTCGTACTCAAACTTGAAGATCATGATATGTCCTAGGCACCTTTAACACTTTTATCTTCACAAACAAACGTTTTTTATGACTTGTAAAACAAACGACTAACCACAACACCTCGACATTCAGTAAGAGCACATCAAATACAGATGTAAACTCAACATAAATTCACATATCACCAATCAATAACATGTATCAAGAGTTGGAGTCGAAATCATGCAATTTTCCATAGCTTTTAACACTAATCATCACAAATGAGCAAGGAAATCATCTCATCACCTTTTTTATCAATTTCATGTGCAAAAACGTTACAAAGTCACCACAAAATTAACAAGGAGCATGAACAAATTATTTTGGATTTTTTCATAAGGTTTTAAGCACAACAGGGGGGGGTGAAAAGCAATAAACAACATGTGAATAGCAGAAAAAACAAGTAAAAAGGAAATCTGCCAAGAAAGAGGCTTAAGCCCAAGTAAGCTCCAGATCCAAGTGAAAACGGGCTGGGTTTGGAGTGGGTCGGTTAGACCCATGGGTTGTGGACTTGGATCCTTTCTCCTTCATAACACACACGCTGTAATCTCTCTTTTCTCTCCAACATTTTCACGCAGGCTCCCTCCCTCACAGTCCTAAGCCTCGTCTTCCCCACCACATTTACGGCGGCGGTTGGCCGGCCATGGGTGGCGGCGCCGCCGCCTGAACCTCTTTCTTCTCCGAACCAAAGCAGCATCGCTGCAATTTCCTCCTCCCTCCACGTCTTCTTTTCACAAAACAAACTTCACACATGTACGAAAACCATCATCTCAAGCACTCACGCACATGATTGTGTTAAAGCAAATTCAAATCAAAAGCAAAACGACGGAGAACGAACGCACACAACGCCGTAAACGAATTTAACCAAGAACCGACGTGAACGGAAAAGCAACAACAGAGTTTCACGTAAGCAGAAACAAATTGGACTTTTCTTTCCTCTAAAATCAAATTCGATGCTGCTTGTTCAAAGAAGCGCGACGTAGGTGCCGAAATTACGATCAAAAAACGGAAATTGCTTCGAAGAAAAAGAAACCAGGTGTGAACATTACCTCTTGTTTCGGTTCTGCTCCTGTACGTTTTGGCCTGCTTCGCCTTCTTCGATCTCGACGACACTCTCTTTCGCCTCGTTCACTTGCTGGTTCGATCTGCTTCTGTTCCGATCAGCTTCGTTGCTAGATTCCGATTCGAAGCCGTTGATTCCGTTCCAATCTTCGTTGATTTTCTTCAAGTTTGGAATGTTGGAACCGAGTTGGATTGAAAGAGTTGATTGATGAATTGATGAATGTGGCTGTTTGATTCGGTTATGAGACTTGAATGATGAGGATGATGGTGGATTATGGTGGAGGATTGTGGTGGTTTAGGGTGGTTTTAGTTAGTTAGAGGTGAGAGAGAGGGTTGTTATGGTGGTTGAGTGGTGGTTAAAGAGTTAGTTATGGTGGAGAGGGTTAGTTAGGGAGGAGAAAGAAAAGAGCACGTGGTGAAAAAGAAAGAGAGAAAAGAGAGAAGAATTTTTATGATTTTTTTTGTGAATTTTGGAAAATGATTGGTGAATGAAAAAAATTGACCATGGTTTGACTTATATAGGCTAAGTCATTGACCTTGGACCAATAGGGTAGAGACATGTGGCACTTGGATCTAACAAACTTTTAAAGACCAATAACATTTGGACACATGGCACTTGGACTCTAACAAACTTAAAAGGGATTAAAACGTAAATAACAAAAGTACGAGGACTAAAATGAAAATTAAACTAAAATTGAATTGAAAAAGTAAAAATGAAAATTAACGTAAAGCGAGACGATTAAACACAACAAAGCAGATTAAAATGAAACAGAGATATTATGTGAAATGACCAAAATGCCCCTAGGGACTAAAACGACTAAAAACGACTCAAATGCAATTTTAAAATGATTTTTTAACAAGGGATTAAAGCAAGAGCTTATTCGAACAAATTAAAAGACCCAGAGACAAATTTTAGAATTTAAACAGGGTTTTAACACATGAAAAGACTAAAATGCCCCTAGGGGCAAAACTGACTCGAAATGACTCCAAACGCAATTTTTGGAAAGGGTTTTGACATAGAAAGAAACAAAGACTTATTCAAACTATTTGAAAGGACTCAACCAAATTTTTAAAAGACTGAAAGAAATTTTAACACAGGAAATGACTAAAATGCCCCTAGGGCTAAATTGACTAAAAAATGACCTAACTGATATTTTTTTGAAATGAATTTCGACATGAGATTGAAACAAGGAAAGACTCAAACAATTTTCAAAGATTAAAATGAGTTGAATGCAGGAAATGACTAAAATACCCTTTTATGTGAATTTTGCAAATAATATTGAAATAAAATGCAGAGAAAGATGCAATTGATCAGGGACATATCAAATGACTTATAATGCAAGAAAAGAAAAATTAAACAAGTATTTTTAGGTCCAAAATTAGGGTATAACAAATGGGACCCATAAAAAAACGTGTGCTGACTACTTTTGTGCCAGAAACGCGTGACAACACAGTGGAAACAGTTGTGTAATTTCATAAATTATAAGGTTAAATATGTTTTTGGTCTCTATAAATATGTCAACTTTTCGTTTTAGTTCCTCTAAAATTTTCCTTCAACTTTTAGTCCCTATAAAATTTTCAATCTTCACTTTTGGTCCCTCTTTTAAAGTAAACTCATATGTAGAATTCGTATTTTTTAATAAAATTTTCCAGAAAAATTCAAAATATTATAAGAATCATTTCAAAAAAATTTTAAATTTTTTTAACAAAACATGAATTTAATATGAATTTTAATATTTTTTACGGTTAAAAATTCATATTTAATTTGTGTTTTGTTAAAAAATTCTAATTTTTTTTCAGAAAATTGTTTTAGAATATTTTACACATTTCTGCACAATTTCATTAAAAAATACATAAACTAAGTTGAAAATAGGGACCAAAAGTAGTGATTGAAAATTTTATAGGGACCAAAAGTTGAAGGAAAATTTTAGAGGGGCTAAAACGAAAAGTTGACATATTTATAGGGACCAAAAACATATTTAACCCTAAATTATATATATATATATATATATATATATATATATTTTTTTTTTGTGATGACCGGGTTTGAAACTCAGGCCTTACATATATTATGCATGTCCTAGGATGGTTGTAATTTCCCTTGATAGGGTATATTATTATGAGCAATGCTATATCTCTAGAAAAATAACATCAAGAATTCTTCAAGAATAAAGAATAGCCAATCACAATGCACTATTTGCCACAATTCAAGGAGGTGTGGCTGAAAAATAGGAAGTGGACAAATAAATCATCCAATTAAAATTTGCCAACTGTGTCTTGAAAAATTCTTGAAGCTATTTTTCTTGAGAAGTAGCATTTTCCTATTATTATTATCAATTAAATTGAGGTTTATTTCCTTTTAAGAAAAACCGTTTCATTTTATTAAATTATTGAAACCTATTAGAAGTTTTGAACCCCATTCTCTGTCTTTCTTCTACTACATCATCATCCTAATATTTGTTTTCGTTTCTCTTAAATCTCAATTTATTTTCTTCAATGTTTTGTTGCTTTTTGTTCAAATTTTGGTTTTTACTTTGTTGATTGATGTTATTTTTTTCAACACTCTTCATGATGCAGATCTAAATTCCTCGAGCGCCCTCCAAATTGCTCATCAGCTGAGAAGGTATGTAACTTTTCTTAATCAATTTAAATATGTAAAATAATTTTTAATTTTTGTATTGAATATTATAGGCTACACGGTTATATTCATCAATGTCTTATAGATGCATCCTTCAAAGAAAAAAAGTCTTATAGATGCACATTATATAGTGTTTAATTAAACTAATTTTCATCCTTTCAAAAAAAATTATACTAATTTTCATATTCATGCTTTGAGAAAGGTTGCACAAGACTATGATCCTACCTATAATATATTTCTTAAATAACTAAAAAAAATCATTGTTCTATTATTTTGATCGGTAAAAACTCAATTCTTTACATAATTGTTTTCATTATTTTTCAATGTGTTTTTATTGTATTTTAATCTTGTGATCGATTGTATTTTAATGTAAATAGTTATAATTTTTTCTTTAATATGCATTTTAATCTTGTAATATCCTTTGAACTTAATTATTATTATCATTATGTCGGCTACATTATGACATGTTTAAAATTATTAACTCTTTATAGTAATAATAATAACTGTTTTTGTGATAAAATAATAATAATAATAATAATAATAATAATAATAATAATAATAATAATAATAATAATAATAATAATAATAATAATAATAATAATAATAATAATAATAATAATAATAATAATAATAATAATAACTCTTGTAAGTGATAAGGTATCTAAAGAATAGTAAATATGAGGTAATATTACTTATCATTTTTTTTATTTTTAAAAGTATTTTTTTTCCAATTCACTTTTGTAGGTTAGATAACGACTATTCATTATGAGGATGTTATTTTCTTCATGTCTTTTATGAGGATGTTATTTTCTTCATGTCTTTTATCTTTGCTAAGATTTTTTCTCTTTAAGTAGTTGTATTTTATCTAAGCTAACTAACCTCACAATTTGTTGATAGTAGTAAGAATATCAAACCTTTCAAAAATTAATTTTAAAGTTCTTGACATTTTTTAAAAGAATTATTTGACTTGGGTTGTAGATGTTGAAATGTATTTAGCTGTGAAAGGAAATGAAGATGTCATCAAATAAGAAAATAAGACATTTGATCAACTAAACGCATGACATTGATATTTCCTTAGTTACATATTAATGAAGATCTTAAGAATGATATCCTATTATGAAAGATTCATTTGTGCTCTAGACTAAATTAAAAGAAAATATGAGCACCTAAAAGTCATTCTTATTTTGAAATCTCATTATAATTTGATGCACTAGTGTTTGAAAGATTTTAAATTATTAAATGCTTATACTTTTGTTGTATACAAATCACTTCTTATCCAGAGTTGTTAGGATAATAGGTAACTGATGAAGATCTATTAGAAAAACATTCTCAACTTTTCTTTGTATTGAAAAAGGGGTTTACGAAAAATTTTGGATTGATTTCTTTTCTTCTTGTGGTTGAGCAAATCAATGTGCTTTTAATAAAATAATCATGAGGTTCACCCCACTGTTGCTGTTCTATTCCTAGAAGCGAATGCATCACACCAAAATAATTTTGAACAAGTTCTTGATCGTAGTCGTGTGGAAGTAATGAAAAGAAAAAAGGTGTGAATAAGGATCAAAACAAATATGAATATTCTTTATGGATTGAGACAAAGGTCAACCAAATGCTTTGGTATACCACATGTATGAGACCAATGACCTTTGCTTCTACATTGATAACAAATATTCTCATTTGTTTTGATAATCTATGTACCTTTCAATTTTTTATTCTTTTCATTATTTTTCCACTTCTAAAGAAAAAAAAGAATTTTTGAAATTTCCATTACGGTTATGAGCATGACCACAACTGTGACCACGAGCTTTTCCAAAATGATTATGTTGTGATCCATTCACATGTGAATGGATCATCACTAGTGGGGTGCGCTTCATGATTTTTTCATTAAAAACTAATTGTTTTGCTAGAAATCAATTTAGAATATCTCTTAAACCTCTTTTCTCGATATTGTTCTTGCAGTAGTCATTGGATACGTGAAAAGTTGGGAATGCTTTTTTTTTAACAAATCTTGATTTGTTACTTTTTCTCCACAAAACTCTAATTAAAAAGTGATTTTGTATACCGCATTATTATAAGCAATTATTGTTTTAAAATAATGCAAACGCAAGTGCATCTAATTATAATGAGCTTTTGAGAGAATAATGGCTTTTATGTGCTCATATTTTTCTTTTAATTTATCCTATGGCACAAGTGAATATTTCACAATAAGATATTTATTCTTACGATCTTCATGAATATGGTGATGAAGGAATATCAATGCTTTTCCCTTTTGTTGATCGGATGCCTTCTTTCTATATTTGATGACATCTTCATTCTCTTATAGAGCTAAATACATTTCAGCATCTGCAACCCAAGTCAAATAATTCTTTCCAGAAATGTGAAAATTTTCATATTTTAAAACTTCAAAGTGATATTTGGAAAGATTTGATATTTTTAATGCTATTATCAAATTGTAAGATTAAACAAGTTAGATGAAATATAACTAATAAAATTTTAAGAGAAAAGTCGTGAAGAAAACAATATCTCCGTAATGAATAGCTATTATCTAATGTCCAAAACGAATTTTAAAAAAAAACTTTAAAAAATAATAAATAATTAACTCTTATTACTATTATGTAGGTGTGTTATTGCCTAACGTATAGGAGTTAATATTTTATTGAAGGAACGTACAAGAGTTATTATTATTAGAAAAAGTTAATAATTCTAAACATTGCACAATGTTTAGAATTATTAACTTTTTCTAATAATAATTCTAAACATTGCATAATGTAAGTGTAACAAAAAAAACATTGCATAATTTAATCAACAAATAATAAAGTTCAAAGGCCAATACAAGATTAAAATACAAATTAAATAAAAAATTGTAATTACTCATGCAATAAATAATACACAATATAAAAAATAAACATAATTTCTTTTGGCATAGTAACACATGCACAAGATTAAAATAAACATTAAGGATGATGGATGTATAACTATTAAATTCTTGAGTTCTTCAAGAACTTAATGATACTCCCTCCATTTCAAAATACATGTCCATTTTGGAGAAATTGCAATAACCAAGAAACCAAATAAATTTTCTTATTTTTGATGAAATTATGTGTGTGTTTTCTATAATTCCCTTAGCCATTTATTATTTCATTCTATTTTTTCTGTCTCTACAATAAATATAGAAGGGTATTATTGACAAGACAATAATTAATGTTGCATTGAAACTTGAAAGTGACAAGTATTGCGAAACAAAATTATTCTCCAAAATGGACAAGTATTATGAAACGGAGGGAGTAAATCTAATCAATTAATTCGTGCAAAGCAAATATTATTGGATGCATCACTCTTGAATTATTCAATAAAACTTGTTTTGAGTTTTTACAGCTCTAAATAATGAAAACAAATATTTAAGCAATGCTTTAAGGATGCGTTATTTTTTGAATTCTACAAGAGTTCATAGAGAATAAAATTGCGATTTTCTTAAGTCGTTCAAGAACTATATTTAATGTCATCAATCTCTTGTGCAATTCTTCTAGGATGAATGACTTTGGAATTTAGTATAAATAAACACTATATAACTTGCATAATAACGATAATGTGTATCTATAATGCACTAATTCCAATTGATGTAATTGTAACAATGTAACTTATAATCATCGATACAAAAATTAAACTAATTGAAATATTAAAATAAATTAAGAAGAGTTGTATACCTTTTAAAGTTATTAAAGCGTGTTGATAACATGTTATGAAAAACAGAGATGGTGAAGAGAACGAGAGAAAAGTGAGAGTTTCAATATCTGTTATGTGTACAACTCTATTACAAATGAACCCTTTTTATAGGAAAATACAAATTAAATATATATGAAAATACAAGAATATGGATAAATGAGCCAATTGTTTGGACTATTAACTAATGGGCATCCACCCTTGGTGAACCACCCATAACATAGTTATATCAATGATGTGAAAAATAGAGATCATGGACATAAAGAGAGAAAAGTGAGAGTTTCAATTTCTCTTATTTTGTAGCTCTATTACAAATGAACCCTATTTAAAGAGAAATACGAGAATATAGAATACAAGAATATGGATACATGGACCAATTGTTTGTCCTAATAATTAATTGGCATCAAAGCATAACATATACCTTCGTATGTCTGTCGAGTATCAATGATATGCCTATTTAGAATCTTTGTAAAAAGTCTACAACATCCTTTTGAGCGTGGGCTACCTTGTTAAAAATCTTACCAGAAAAACCAATGGGATAAAAGTCTACAACATCCTTTTCAGCGTGAGTTAACTCACACATCGTTAGTTATCTCATGCAGATTATAAACCCAGCGTGACTTAAGTCACGCTGCGTGCGGTTATAACACAACAAGTCAGAAACATAATAGTCATTTGCAAAACATTTCAAAAACATCACAAAGTGCGATTTTCGTCATTCTTGCGCCATTCAAACTCAATTTCTCCCACAAAATCAAGTAAGTATTTGCATTGCCCTTTTTTGGTTTAAATTTTGGTATTTTTGGAGAAATTTTTAATTTTAGGTTTATATAAATTTGGTTTGCATGTTAGTTTTTTTTGATGAATTAAGTTATAAATTGTTGTTTAGAAGTTGATTAGAGTAGGTTTGATTGAAATGTGGTAGGTTAGAGTTTAGGAATTGTTAGAAATTGTGTTGAACTCTAGTGTTTGATAAAATGTCTCAATGAAATTTTGTTTGTTTTTTGAGTCGTTAATGATGAAATTAGCTAGTAATTGGTTTGTTATTGTTGATTATAGTTAGTTTGACTACAATGTGGTAGTTTACAGACTGAAATGACACTGCCAAAATTTAAATGTTATAGTTGAATAGTTAGAAATGACACAATGTCCGTATGAAATAAATCATTGATTTTTTGCTTTTTGAAATGTTTTGTAGATATTTTTCAGAGGGCTGATAAACTTAAATCAGGGAGGGAGTCTGCTACAGGGAGTGTATAGAGAGAAAAGGTGGCACAACGCCCTCCTTAGGTTGGTCGACAGAGAGGAAGGGGCACGAGGTGTGGTAGGGCTGATGATGCGGAGGGATCATCGTCATAGGCGGATGCGTCCCAGATAGTGGACCCGACGCAGTATCAACATCAGCATGAGGCGTATCAACCTCAGCATCAGCATGAGGCATATCAGCCTCAGTATGAGCAGGCTCACCGAGGGTGAGTCTGAGAATGAGCAGAGGATGGAGTTCGAGGTCGGACCGCATGGCTGTCGCTTCTACCGAACTTCGGTAAACATGTGGCATGCAGGCTACGGGTCCCAAAGTAAGTTTAATTGTTTTATTTTATTTTAATGATGTGTTATTTTAATGATGTTTTATTTCATTTAAATTACGCACGTTCATTTAAATTGACGCATAATAATTTAAATTACGCGGTTCATTTAAGAATTAAAATTTATGTTAGAATATGTCATATTTATTTACTTATTATTTTTTTAACGGTGTTGTTGTTTGTTTATATTTTTTGTATTTCAGTTTCAAAAGTCGCATAAGGTGACCGGTGTCTCGCACGGGAAGAAGCTTAGGCTTAGTAACTTGACAGTGCTGGCGCCAGGAGAAGCAAATGACTGCTTCTGGGAGCCGGTGAATGATTTTGGTCTTGTCCCCCTCCTTAAGACTGGGTATGACAACATCACTTACGGGCTCGTTTATGCCTTGTCGGAGAGATGGCATGAGGACACCAGCAGCTTCCATCTGTCCGTTGGGGAGATGAATGTCACACTAGAAGATGTGGCGTGTCTTCTATACATCCTTATCATTGGGAGGCTCATTGAGGAGGAGGAGGAGTTATCTCATGACCAGGGCATTGACTTGCTGCAGGAGGAGCTAGGTTTTGCAAAGGCGGAGGCGAAGGCTAAGGTGAAAAACAATGTGGTGGGTATGTCAGTTACATTAATCTGAAGAGGTGTTACGAAAGACTGTTAAATAGGTGTAATCAGCTGGTGGAGCCTGCAACAGACGAGGAGGAGGAGGAGAAGAGTGCTGTTAGGATCGCCTGCATTAAGACATTTTTGTTGCTCTTGCTTGGCTACACCATTTTTGCCGACAAGAACAACAGAAGAGGGCCCTCAGTGGAGGGTGTTTTTTGTTTGTTTGTTTGTAGAAGTTTGTATTTGATACATGGGGTTTTGTTTGGCTGTTCCGTATGTATACGGTGCACTTTTCTTTTGTATTGCTTTTAAGTCTCCTAGCCTAGCATTCCTTGTGCTTGCTAGGATTCTTTGTGTTTTAAATAAATTCCATTTTAGCTTCTTTAAAAAAAAAGAACAACAGAAGAGTTAATCTTTTTTCTTGCTGGGGTTACAATGTAATGAGGCACAAAAGAGTTAATATGCTATGGCTGCTTACGCTTCAAGATTTGAACAGGTTGGTCGACTGGTCATGGTGCGGAATGACACTTGCTTTCCTGTATAAGGAGCTTTCTGTTACCTCCAACTCAGTTGTTAGCGCCGTTGGTGGTTAAATGACCTTGCTTGTGGTAATATATTTTTTTCTTATTTTTTTAGGGGATGATAAATGAATAGTTGTTTGTATGATACTTATGCTGGTATAAATTTGTCTCTTTGTGTTTGTAGGGATGGATTATGGCGCACTTCAAGCAGCTCATTCTGAGGAAGCGTGAGCTAGTGTACTAGCGTGCTGACCCGCTTGTGGGTAGATGGAAACCTACCAGGAGCTATACTGATCCTGGACACTACAGAGGCCTAATGTCATCTGGAGGTCATACCAATGTTGGCAAGACCTAACACCTTTTTGGGACATATGCTGGTACTCCTGATGGATCATGGGCGGCAAAGACAGGATGTGCCGTCACTTGCCGGAGCGGGTTCTGTGGCAGTACAGCTATGTCAGACCATTCCCATACCTCCTGCGATGATTGGGGATCTTGCGCCAGCGGATGTGGTTATGGCCTTCATGGAATTTGTTGCCCATGTCCTTAGGTAGAAGAAGAGGGGTGATTTGGTCCTGGAGGACAAGGTGTGGAAGCATGAGGTGGGGTACATCAAATGGTTCTACCATGTATCACATCCTATGATGATCGCCCCTGCGCCCGTTGCTGACTACACAGCTCCTGTCCCTCCCTTCGAGAAGGTTATTGTTGAGCAGTAGTGGGCCAGACAGCCTCCCGACCCATTCTAGATCATCGACAACATCAGGCGTATAGTGGAAGGTGCTATGGAGATTCCTGATGTGTCTTCAAATCCACTCGTTCTCGGCGTTATGGAGGGCTCCGGTCCGAGTATAACATTCTGCAAGAGGTGTCGGTTCCGCGGAAGAGGAGTATGAGTCATAGTCCACAACAAGATTAAGTTTTTTTTTTTTTTTGTGTCTTCGCGACATTTGTATATATTTAAATGTTTTTATGACACTTTGGCGGATATGGATGTAATATGTTTACATTTGCGCGTTTGCGTTATTTTATAACATTTTGGTTAATTTTCGGTTTATTTTGTGTATTTAAATTTTGAATGAATGTATGATTGAATGAATGAATGAATGTATGATTGACTGAATGATGAAAACATGAATGGAAATGAATGAATGGATGTATGGAAGTATGAATGAATGATTGAAATTAGGTAAAAATGCTAAAACAATTGTTCTGGTTGTGGACACAAAATCAACGTGAGTTAAGTCACGCTGGGTTTAACACCAGCATGACTTAAGTCACATTGCGTTTAATACCTGCGTGAAGGCTATTTTAGCCATTTTATATGGGGATGAACAAATCTTGATGAGAGAAGAGCAATTTTCTTTGTCCTTTGTACCCCAAAATTGTCTATCAATACCCATTAGTTATTGGGCCAAACAATTGACTCATTTATAATAGAGTCATACACATAAGAGATATCTCTAATTTTCATAACAATCAATGTTTTTGTTTCAAATACAAATACTAACACAACCGCATTAGAATACTCCCTCTGCTTCAAATTAATTGCCACATTTGAATTTTGTACAGTTCTTAAGACATTTATTAAGTTTATTGATTTAAATACTAAAATTAGTATAAATTATTAAAATACTTTTATCAGTTATAGTTAATGAAATTAAATGAAATAGAATAAATAAGGATATATAAAAGGAAAAAATGTTACAATAATGTATTAAAGTAATATTTATTTTGATACAGAAAAAATGAAAAAAATGATAATTATTATCTAATAAGCTACGTTTTTGAGGATGAAAAATGGGCTATAAAGCCCAGATACGGATATGGGTGCGGATACGATACGATACAGATACTTGGATACGCGATTTTTTTTTTTTAAATTTACGATACGATATGGTTAGGATATGTTAAAAAAAATTATATTAAAACTTATATGTATGTAAAATACTTGAAGAAAATAAATCATTGATTACTCTTTTTCTTCAAAAAGAACATTGATTACTCTTTATTATTATTATTATTATATTATTGTAAAAGTAACATATTTTTTTTAAATAATACACGTGATCAAAATAAAAAATGCAAAGTTATTTTATAAGCCATATTATATTTTCATATGAAGGGATATCAAGAGAAACATTGTTAAAAAAACTCAACACAAATTTTATATAATGTTGATTAACTAAATCACCTCTCTCTCGATACATTCATCCACACGAAGTATAATTTGAAATGGTTCATTGAGAAACAATTCTATTTATGCATATCTAAAATTGAATCATATACATCTCTACTGAATTTTTACAACATTGTCTCACTTTTTCACCGTTTATCTTTTGCTAGGATAAGTATCATCAGTGAAGTATCTTATAAGTATAGTTGTGTATGTCTGGAATATCATGTAAGTATCCGATAAAATATTTTTTTTTAAAATTAAAATAATTAATTCTGATACTTCGTGGGTGAGTATCTGCGAGTATCCGTGGAGTATCGGTGTCTGATACGGATACGTCTCCGTTTCGGAGTATCCGGGCTTTATAGGAAATGATAGTTCAGTCCAAATACACTTTCTGGTTTTTTAATATTCTTCTCTCACCATCTTTGTTTGCGTGCAAGGCAGGCCGTTCACTTAACAATGTTATCATATAATAATATGTGTGAGAAATGTATTGGAGAAAAAGGTCAAACAAAAATTTTAAATATTAATTTTCTCGCTACTATTATATACGTGATGGATCCTCTCACATTTGTGTTGATGATTCATAATCAAACAAGAGAAGAAAAGTAGAGTAGCTGTGATCATTGAAGGAGTTTCAGAATGGTAAAGAAAGAAGAATTTCTGAGAGAAAATGGTTTTGAGAAAGAAGGACAAGAAGAAGTCTCACGCAGTGACTTCCCTTCTGACTTCGTCTTCGGAGTCGCCACTTCTGCTTATCAGGTACACTGTCTCAATGCAGATTCACATTCATTATTTGCTAAACTTTCAATTTGATCTCTAAACTATTGATGCTTTTTCGATGATTTGGTGCATGATGCTAACTTGATGAATCACTGAATTAGTCTTTGACTTTGTAAAAGACATTTAATATTTTAAAAGGTCAAATACATCCGGAGTCTTTATGTTTAACGTTTGTAATAGACTGTCCTTTTAGTTTTTTTTTTTTTTTTTTGCACGACAACCATCTTTTTATTTAATTATAATTTCAAAATAGCGAGCTTGAAATTTGAACTTTCGGGTATTGATGCAATGCGAGTCCATTTATCTTGATCTCGAAATTGAAGATTTACTGTTGATTATTTATTACTCTGTTGTGAAAAAAATGTTAATTTGAGCTTGCTTTAATTTCTTTGCTTTTGCTCTCTCTTTGTTATAGTTGTTTTTGTGGAACAAAATGACACTGCATTTTATATATACTTTTTGTCTTGTTTTGTTCTGTTCTTAACTTGCACCAAAGATGCATATAACAAGACTTAGACGATCTCTTCTGTGTTATTCTAACCTATCCACGGTTTTCTATGTTTCTAATTTTTATGTTAAATTATTCCATTGTTGATTGATCCTATACTTTTGTAAAAGTTAATAACAAATTATTCTGTTGTTAATCCTATGTTTTTAACTATTGCTCGAATGAGTAATGGTATTGGTAGGCGATTATATGGATCCGAGTAAATTTTTCTCTGAAACTATAACTTGTTGCTTATTTCTATAGATAGAAGGTGCTAGCAAGGAGGGTGGTAGAGGTCCTAGTATATGGGATGCCTATGCTTATACTGAAGGTATGTGAATGATTTCCTCAATTTCCTCAAATTGTGCTCCTTGATGCTTCATTACTTACTATTTGTGTGTTGTTTTGGTAGGAAAAATACTCGACAAAAGCAATGGCGATGTAGCAGTTGATCATTATCATCGTTATAAGGTCAGTGATATCTTTCTTTTGCCTAAATATTGTGTATGCAAATTGTCTAGCATTAGTCTTTTGCTTAGTTATTATCATCGTATATGATGTCGTTTAATCTATGTAGCTGATTCAACCAAGTGAAGAAAGATTTTTGAAGTTGTACATATTGTCTTTCCAGATTGATTTTGGATTAGAAATTAATACTTGCATTTAAATGTTGCTTTACAGGACTGGTTAATTTTCTCCCCATAGAGTCTATTTTTGAGCACGAATGCGTGAAAGTGATATTCAATTTTTGTACTTTTTTGTATCTTACTATTATGTCTGTAACTGTCAAGATCATGTCGTGCACGTAAATTTCAGATTTTAACTTTCTTAATGTAACTATGTGACCAGGAAGATATTGATCTTATAGCCAAGTTGGGTTTCAACGCTTACAGATTTTCAATTTCTTGGTCTCGTATTTTCCCTGGTATGTTTTATTAGTGATGAATTCTAAATACATATCTTCTTTATATGGTTCAGTGTTAGTTAAATTATTTCCATGTCCATGAGAGCCTTAAGCCTAGAAGTTTATCAACTCCTCCGTCATCAATACATGGTCAATAGTTAATATTTGCCTCTTTTGGCTCATAAAGACATGTTTACAACAGTTGATTAAAGGCGTAAATTAAGTTGTTTCTGGGAGGGAATTGCTTTGGCCCAACCGATAAGATGGTAAAGTAAAAAAGATAGGAGAGGTTTTTCAAATTTTAAAGTAAAAGAAAAGGTCTTTCCATAAAATATAACATTTTTTCGTCTTACCGCCAGATAGGAGAGAGTGCAATTTTTTTATACAGTGGGGAGGACTATGTAATGTGCAAATTTCTCAAAAGAAAATAGTGTTACGTATAGCAAAATAAAAATGAAGCAGGGAATACACAGGCTTTACCATAGGAAAGGATATGTAATGTGCAAATTTCTTGTGTCTCATTTGAAATCTGATAAAAAATGTGACACACACTACTGGTAAGAAATGATGACTCCTTAAACAAGTTGTTGACTAATATAGGAGATGGTGCGAGAACTGTTGAGAACGCGTGATATGTACCGTAAACTCTGCACAAGAAATATGGAATACAACTCCATGAACTACGAAATTAAGCTCAGAAACTACAAGAAAAGAAAGAAGAGAAACTAACAGACTTAAACCATCCGGAACCTCCCAAGCCAAATGGCTCCAAACCTTTACCAAATTAATTATCCACTACTTACATCGTTCACATATTCCCATTCTAACTAACCTGCTACATGGCTAGTTTGTTACAATTTTCACCCCATACTCTCACACTACAGAGTTTCTTTTTTAATTTCTTATTAATCTATCAAGATTGCTAAATGTTTTGAGGATAATAACATCGTTCGCCTTGTCCCTAAAACCATTATTTTTAGGTTTTACATATACGATAACAGTTCTTACTTCTTACATTAATATGTTGATTTGGTTTGTCGTGCTATTGATAATTACAGAATCTTTAGATTTCATTTTATTATGTTGCAATGTTTTATGGGTGTAGATGGCTTAGGAACCAATGTCAATGATGAAGGCATAACATTTTACAACAACATTATCAATGCTCTTCTTGAAAAAGGTATTGTCTACAAAAACCTGCTTTGCCTTAATATTTTTATCTCTTCTATCAACCATATATATTAATCATTTCCCACAGGTATTCAACCTTTTGTAACTTTGTACCATTGGGATCTTCCACTGCATCTTGATGAGTCAATGGGAGGATGGTTGAATAAAAATATCATGTAGGTATCATCTAATTAACTATTATTATTTTTTTATTTTACTATATATTTCTTTCTAGATAATGCAAAAATTGATTTGTATGATGTGCTTGAAAGTATTAAAGGTTATGATGTGGTTGAATAAAAAAATCATGTAGGTATCATCTAACTGAGTATGGTTAGAAGCTTCCTTACGAAGTATCTGATGCCAAGTATATATTTAATTTGTTATTGGACCTTACCTCTAAATTTTTTGATAAATATGTTTATTGATAAAAGTGTTCAAATTCATGTTTGATTTCCAATATTCTATTACTGAATGCAGTGTACATATGTGGCATGTTGCAGAGAATATTTTGCAGTCTATGCAGATACTTGCTTTGCAAGTTTTGGCGATAAAGTGAAAAACTGGATTACTATTAACGAGCCCCTTCAAACCGCAGTTGGTGGGTATGATGCTGGAGTTAATGCTCCTGGAAGAAGTCAAAATAGATCAGTAGAACCATACTTAGCAGCACATCATCAAATCTTGGCCCATGCAGCAGCTGTTTCCATTTACCGAAGCAAGTACAAGGTCAAACACTGTATTTTTTTCTACTTGTTAGATTATGTTAATTTTGTTTTGTCTGTTATATTTTTTTACGGTCTCCTGTCGAAGAATATATTTTCAATCATCCTATATAGCAACTACCCTCATTAATATCATAACTTCGCGTGCACAGTTTTATTATAAGGTTTGCACAATAGTTGAGGTAAAACTTTATTCTCTTGATGTTCCAGGATAAGCAAGGGGGACAAGTGGGGCTGGTTGTAGACTCTGAATGGGCAGAGCCAAACTCTGATAAGATTGAAGATAAATCCGCTGCTGCGAGACACCTAGATTTTCGTCTTGGCTGGTAATTCCTATACATACATTTGTTTTATATTATTAGTTTTCATAAGATTTCCATAGATTTTCCACTTGATATAAATGCATGAAGATGTGTGGACACAAACTTACAAAGGTATACATACATTTTTGCGTTTAACGTTGGAAATGCTCTTCTAGTTTCTTCTATTCTCTAAATATTAAACTCAAAACAGCAAAAGGTCTTGGTTTTTCTTCGATGCTCGTGAACACTAGAAATTGAAGGTTGAGGATATTTAACCTTGGTGTAAGATGCATGCTTATGATAGAATATATTCTTAACCAGGTTCTTGCATCCACTATATTATGGAGACTATCCTGAAGTTATGCGTGAACGACTTGGAGACCGACTTCCCAAATTCTCGGAGGAGGATAAAAAATTTCTTTTGAATTCTTTGGACTTCATTGGCCTAAATCACTATACAACGAGGTTAATTTCACATGCGACAGAAAGCACCGAAGAATGTCATTACGACAAGGCACAACAGCTGGACAGAATTGGTAAATAATTCGATTTTCGTAGAATTTTCTAAACTATATATCCAAAATGAATCTTCCTTGATGATTGAGCTGTTTTTTCACAGTTGAATGGGAAGGAGGGGAGCTCATTGGTGAGAAGGTATATACCATCTATGTCTCTCTGTCGGTGTATTGTAATATACACACACACACACAGAGACAAGACCAAAGATGCAAGTTTATATTCTATGTGCATATAACAGGCAGCATCAGAGTGGCTATATGTTGTTCCTTGGGGTCTTCGGAAGATTATTAATTACATATCGCAAAAATATGCTGCACCGATATATGTCACCGAGAATGGTATGTGACTTTCTTTTCCTTCTTGTCCACTTTTAGAAAACAAATAGGGAATGAACCACTCGATAGAAAATTGAGGGAGAAATCATGTGTTTGTCTATATATCTCTTGAATCTTCTGTAGTGTTTGGCATGTACGTATAATGAAACAGAACCGCCTTTTATGTTTTGTTCTCTTTGGTGCCAGTATTTATGTAAAGCCAAAATGTATCACTTTTTTCCTACATGTTCTGTTCTATTTTCTTTGATTCCAACCCATTTGTGTAGAACCAAAATGTATCACTTTTCTTACCTTTTGTCCCCTTCTATCGTTTATTAATATACACCAATTTATCCTGTTATGTATTGTTTCTAACTTGTCTCTCAAATGAATGGATATTGAAAGTATATACGTTATTAAGTCTGAAATAATCGTGAACTATAAAAAAGAACGGAAATATGTGTAAATGGACGAGTGTGAGTTATGTTATATGGCTCAACAAGGAAGAGTGGATGCAATGTGTATTTTGAGAGCTGCAACCTAGGAATATGACTGGCATGGCAAAATCCTGATTAGATAGCATAAGGTTGAAGATATGTCAACAATAGGATCTGCGGCTCTGATTTAATAGATGATAAACAGATTTTATATGACTGGACCAGAACTTTATAAAATGGTTCTCGTATTTATAAGGCTGTCTTTCCATTTAACAGGTATGGATGATGAAGACAATGATAGCTTGCCACTAAATGAGATGCTAGATGACAAACTGCGAGTTCTCTATTACAAGGGATATCTTGCATCACTTGCGCAGGCTATAAAGTAAGATTTCCAATTTCTTCTCAAACACACCTCATCTATGAGTTAAACCTATTTATTTTTCAAATTAACGAGTATATGAATAGAGAGAATTGAATGGAAATAGATTTCTCATAAATCAATCAAGCTGGTACAAGTTGTATATATACACAAGAGTGTCTCTAATCTCTATGTTAGCTTACCATGTGTAACAAACACAAATCACTAACTCTTAACTATCTAATGATTACTTGTTGCACAAGTAATCATTCTCTAACTAAGTGTCTCTATGTTAGCTTATCATGTGTAACAAACAGAAAATCACTAACTCTTAACTATCTAATGATTACCTGTTGCACAAGTAATCGTTCTCTAACTAATTGTCTAACTGTAATGATTACTTGCGCAGCAAGTAGTCTTTCCCTAGCTGATATGGTGTGATAATAATAAGTAATATAAAAACGAAGTATATGGTTATACCTTGTGATCTCACTTAACTAAATATTGATTTTTTGCATTCCTCATTTATTTCATGGTTTAATGTTTTCTTTGAACCTTAATATCCATATGTCCGTCACTAAACAAGTTCATAACGATACAATTTTGAGAATTTGAAATTGTTTTTTTCGATAAATAGTTATAAACTTTGAAAGAATTGATGATTGACCTATTTGCTTAAAAACATTGAAAGTTTAGAACAGGGTCAGAAACTTGGTCGTTGTACATTGAAAATCATAAAAGCCTTTCTGATCTATACATGATTTTGAGAAGAGGATAAAAAAATTAAGGGAACACTAAATATACAATTTTCACATGACTACCAAATACAGTTTTCACCAGCATAACATAACAACTGATCGAGTAAAATTGTTTGAACTTCAAAACAGTATAAGAATCTTAATCAAACACGCCTAAAGTTTTGTATATCATTTGAATGCACAGGGATGGAGCTGATGTGAGAGGACACTTTGCATGGTCATTACTGGACAACTTCGAATGGGCTCAAGGTTATACCAAACGTTTCGGATTGGTCTATGTAGATTACAAAAATGGACTCACCAGGCACCCAAAGTCTTCTGCGTATTGGTTTTCGCGGTTTCTTAAAGATGGGGCAAACAAGGGTAAAGAATAGTAGTTCACTTTCACCATTATGTGTCTTACCAAATACTACTAGAAAATAATGCAAGACCAAAAACTTTTGTCATTGTATGTATGCTTTGTATAAACTAGAGTGGATTTCTTGAGTTATTTCTGACTTCATCAAATCTTATGTTTCGTATGCCTTTAAAACTCCATTATTTATATTTGTCTTAGCTTTTAATATGCTTCTATTTTAACCAAGCAACTGAGCTCAAGTGGTTAATGAGCTTCACCGAGGATGAATCGTTTGGGAGAACCTGAGTTCGATTCCTAGGTGGAACAATTTTTGGCCCGGCTATCCTTACCTCACGGTCAGACTCTAGATTACCAGGACCCCTTTCCTCTAGGAACCGGAGGGTTAATGCCAAAAATAAAAGTAAAAATCTGCTTCTATTTTCTTTTTGAATGTTAGTAGTTTTCTTGTACTGTGAAAATTGCTATTGTGGTTGTGCCAGGTTGTTTTTGGAACCTGAATACATTTTTTTCTCCACATCTTTTTGAAAACAACACATTTCTAAATTAATCCTTGATCATTTCTGTTTGGCGGTGTAACATTTGGAGAATGTTATTGAGCATAACATATGTAGGAGATGCATTGCTTGCCTCCTCGTTGAGCCACATCGGACCATACAGTGAACCCTCGTGGAGAGGAATGGCCAGTTGAGAATCTGGTGGTTGCATTCTTCATTACCTTATGCATATAGAGTCGAGTTATAACATTGCATGCATGAGTCTATGTGGAAGATGTGTACTTGACTATGTGTAATTATATGGAAAATATATGATTTGATGATGGTGATGAAGTGTAAATGATATGTATTCAACCTGGTTTTTTTTTTTTTTTTTTTGATCAAGTAAAATGAAATAAAAGCAGGAGATGCCTGAACCTTGAGTACAAATCAGTTCATGTTTAGTCTAGAAAAGGAAAGGCCTAAGCTATCTCTATAAAGCAAAGAAAGAACAAAAAGAGGTGGAGGCTCCCACCACTGTGAGGAGTAAAGAGCTAGCTGTTGACCATTTTTAGCCAAAGAATCTTCAACCAAGTTACCCTCTTTGTGAATATGAGTGAACTTGCATCGATGACATGCTCCTTTGATCAAGCAGTTCTGCCATCTAGCAGCCAGATGCCAAGGAACTCCAACACTCTGCCTGAAAGCTTTCACCACAGTGATTGAATCTGTCTCTATCCATAAATTGTTCAGATGTAATTCCAAGGCTTTTTCTATAGCCATCATACAAGAGTTGAATTCAGCCTCTAAGGCAGTGGCATTTCCAATGTTTTGGGCAAAAGTGCCTAAAAAATTAGACCGAGCATCCTTGATAACAAAGCCAATAGAATTTATAGAAGGAGAACCAATGGATGAGCCATCACAATTGATTTTGATCCAACCTGAGCTAGGTGGCTCCCATTTAACCTCAACCACTATTTTCACTCTATTAGGTTTTAAGTGGATGCCAAACAGCTGAGAAAGCTTGAAATCTGCCATAGCAGAGGTACCATGGACCATAGCAAGATTAAAGCCTAGCTTCACTTCAGCTATGATATTGTGAATTAAGAACTCTACAATGTGGTGCTTGTCATTGAAGTATCTGTTGTTCCTTTCAACCCAAATACTCCGGATAGTGTGGATTTTAGCAGAGTTCATAACTTGTTGAACAAGCTTGCTACCCCTCCCCACTCCATCAATAAAAAGATTGTGTATGGTGGTGCTCTGCCACGAGCAAAAGGCAGAAAGTCAAAGAGAAAGATGACTGCAGAAGAGTATCTGGAAGTTGAAACACCTGCAAAGAAGGCAAAAGCTGCTTCTGATAAGCTCAAGATTGGTGGTTCTACACTGCCACCAACTGAAGAAGCTGCCACTCCTTTGGTTGTTCCTGATCAACCTGCTATACCAAAAAGGAAGAGGAAGCCTGGAACACCCTATTTCTATTAAGCGGTAAAACGCGCGAATACAACAGAAATATTCTAGAAATAGATGCTACGTCTCCGAATAAACCACAATTCATACATGCATAAAGATCATGTTATACTACATAGCAGCGGAACAACATATAATTCATAAACAATCTCTGGATCTCCAAACTAAATACAAATGTATCATCCAAATCTCAAATAACAGAATATCTCAACTCCAAATACATAGTCAAATAAAACAACATGCAAGAACTACCCTAGATCAGAGCCCTAATCTAGACACTTGCATGTAAAGAGAGGAACTCCACTCCTCGGCATCAACAAGCAACAACTAAGCATCCTGCACGCCGTCTACCCATCCATACAGAGAGGTAGGCGGTCCACCACAGACCACTGAGGGTTAGCATTACATCATCATAATCCATAAAAGATTTAAACAAGAACATTGGAAATGAAAGATATATTCAAGAATACAAAATAACAAATCATACATGTATTCACAGTATTCATGATTCTCATACCATTCAAACCATTCCATATCATCATTCCAAGTTCATATCAATAAGTGTATCATACACGTATCACATATACATAACCCTCCCTCCTAGAACACTAGCATTACATGATCATTATTATCCCCCATCACTTACATTTCAAGCTATCACATTATTATCATAGCATAGCATACATATTCAACCTCTAATCAAGTCATCAACAAAAGCTCATCATTTATCAACATCAATCAATGAAAACATTACTCACTTCATTACTCATCTAGCATGCTTATCTCAACAAGTACAATTCGTCATATCGAAGTTATAAGCAAGCCATCATCATTATCAAAGAACATCACCACATCATATATGTATATATACATATACAAATCTCACTTCATCATTATTATTAAAATAACCATCATCAAATGATTCACCAAGTGTATAAGCACAAACAATTAAGACATGCAATTAGAGCATAATACAATTATTCACAACCATCCACAAAATTCACCAATGTACATATACACCAATCCACATAATCACAACATTCACCAAATTTCACCAACATACAAATTCACCAAGTCACATATTCAATTATGACACGACTCATCAATTAATCAAATGCATATGATGCTCTAGACTCTTCTCTAGATGCATGTGGTACCAAACTCCTCCAAGGTCGTCACCTTATGATGCAACAAAAACATCATTATCAATGGCTATAATCAACGGCAATATGGATACAAGTATCCGGTCAACGGCAATATGGATATAACATCCGACACGACATATGATGCATGAACATATGACTCAATCCACAATGCATATGTTCACCACGGTTCAACGGCTATAATCAACGGCTATATGTATATACACGCATTCATCGCTAATCACATCAAAACTAGCATGTATAAACTCACCACCAACAATCAACGTCATTTAACATGTTCAACAAATAACATAACATAAACATGTTCATCACCATTCAATTAGTATATATGCATCGACAACAATTCACCACCACTTGACAAATATACAATCACCAACAACATGCATAATTCAATCAACATATAGTTGTCACACATACACATCATCAATCATCTCCACATAAATCAACATATAGTTGCCACATTTCCACATAATTCCTTACAATCCAAATAGAGGAACAAATACAACATATGATCACAAACATCATATTCATCACCTAACAACCATTCATACATAATCTCATAATCATATCAATCTAATCCATAAAGGATTCATAAGCAGTTGGCCCTCAATGATCATTTTCAATCAAGTTCGTCTCAAAAAAAAAATCACAACATTGAAATTAATTGAGCACCTAACCCAAAACCAAGTAAACGAGCTCAATTGCCTATGCCGTGTATCCTCACAAGTCACATATACGTGCAGTAGAGGTTACATAAACATTTCATCGGCCACATATGGAGAATTAACAAAAATTCCGAAGTTCGTCTCAATTGATAACTTTTTACAAAATTCCCATTTTCAAAGCAAAACAAATTCAAACTTGATGGAACCATTCACAACCATTTTTAGAAGTCATATAAACATCATACATACTTAACCCTACTTCATTCTTTTGAGAAACCAAGTTTTCAGAAAATCAGCGTTCTTGAACATTCCTTGAACAATCAACAAAAAGCTTGATTAAATTCAAGGAGTCAAGTTCAACTCAATTCTTTTGATGTTTCCATAGGTTTAGAAAGTCTAGAAAATAGTAAAAACATCGAAAGAATCGGTTTTGGAAGTCCGGAATTGGCCCCAAAGCACCCCAGCACAACACAATAAGGCAGGCACCCATGAGGGGCTGCCAAGCTGCGCTCAGGCATGGCTTCCTGCGCCCAGGCGCAAATGGGCAGCAGCCAGTGTCCTAAGCTGCGGTTCTGTGCAGTTCCAGTTTTCCGGTTTCGCCATTTCGTTCGTAAAATCTCGACCGTTAACCCAAATTCAATTCCGTTTTCGCCTATATTCTCCTAAAACTTAGCTCTATCATAATGTATAGAAAAATTCAAGTTTCAACCATCCCAAAAATCACTTTCCATAACCTCACATCACACTCATTTTGCATAACGGTTAACGCTCAATCTCATATGAAAATCCCGATTTCTCCCAAATCATTCCTCATTACCAAACAACAACCAAAAACAGAAAATCATTATACCATAACTCATCATAATCAACTTGTTTCATTCATTAAAAATCATTGACACTACAATTCAACTTAATCTCATCAAAATTCACCAATTCATCAATTTCCACAACTTTCAACAACAACAACATAATCATCACCAATTCACCATTTTAATGATACCCATTGCATCAATCCAACAACAACATATGTCAAGATAACAACAACAACATTTGAACATAAATTCATGCACAATTCAACACTACAACTTCAATTTTCATCAAACTTGCTCAAGAACACAAAGCACCAACAACTATGCATTTAAACATGTTAATTCACATACTAACATACAATTATCATGTAAATCATGTTCTCAAACATAACAACAACAATCATGCACGAATTTTACAACAATTAGATTCGATTCATCAATTTCACAAAAATGGGTAAGAAAGAAAAAGTTATGAATTATGGTTGAATTCTAACCCTCTTACCTCTAGCACCAAGATTCTCTAACCCAAGCTTCAATTTAACTCCTAGATGATGAATCCCTCTTGCCTCTAACCCTTGCACTTGTTCTTCCCTCTAGCCTCTAACTCTTCTCTTCTCAAATGAAAAATGTTGTGAAGGAAAACCCTATTTCTCTTCTAACATTTAGTTTATATAGGCTCCCCTAATTGGGCTTATCTCACAACCTTAATAGGCCTAACTCATTTCTATTTAAACCTCAAAAATGTTACTACTCACTTAACAGAAAAATATGACACTAACGGTCACTTAACTGTAAAATAAAATAATTACTACACCTTCTAGTAACTTGGTAAAATAATACTCTTACTAAGCACTAAAAATAACTTCCGGCAAAATTACAAAATTACCCCTGCTCTCAAAATGACCAAAATGCCCCTAAGTCCAAAATGACTAAAATGCCCTTCTAATACCGAATTTTACAATTCCTAACCAAAAATATACACAGAGACAAATAATCACATAGAAGCACATATAACACAATTAAGAATAATAAAAATAAATCTAACGAAAAATCGGGCTGTTACAAAGCCAGCATTAAGGAGGATCAAGGACTTTCCCCATGTTTTTAAGGAAGCAGAAGCTATTACTGCTGCATCTGGAGTTGTTGAAGCAGTTAAAAAGGCCCTGGAGATCGCTACTGAACTTCAAGAGACTGCTATGTCAGAAGCTTCACAACTTCTGATGGCTCCCGTTACTGCTGAAGTAGAGCAGAAGAGAACTGCTGATTGTTCAGAAGCTTCTACGACAGGTAATGTCTCCACACATTCAGAAACTGTAATACATGAGATATCCAGTGACTCTCCTTCAACCTCTTTCGAAACCTCATCATCATCATCTTCTGATTCTGATGATGATAAACCCTTAGGTCATCGCTACCCAAAACTAGTAAAAAGCCAACCAACATCAACCATGACCAACAAAAAGCCCTCTCAGTCAAGCACTTATGAGCCAGTTGGTCATATAATCAATCAGAAGTTAGAAGAAATGGCTGTGAAAAAAGACCAAGTCATTGATAGTATCCTCCGCCATCACCCTCAACATCTTAACATTAAACCTCTCAACATGATTGCACCTGATGAGGTTAATTCAAACTCAGAAACAGCCTCTGAAATGGCTCCTGAAGCAACTGCTTCTGAAAAGGACATTTTAGAAAGCCCCCAACAACAACAACAACCTAAACCAGAAAAGACCACTTCACCACCACAACCACAATCTATTGTTCCACAACCAACCGTTCCTGAACCTTCTGTTCCTGAACAAGCCATTCCCAAACCAACTGTTCCTGAACCTGAACCTGAAACTATTGCTCCTGAACAATCTGTTCCTGAGCCAACCCCTTCTTCCACAACTTTACCTGTACAAATTGTCAAGATCACCCACTACAATGGTGCGTGTGATATGGATATTGATTCTGAGGATGATCAAGATGATCATTCCTCTGACATGATTATTGACAATGACTCTAACCAACCCTCAACCAGCCAACCCCTAACTACAAATGGCCAACCAACAAACCTAGCCATTGTACCCACAGCCATACCTAAACCTTCTAAACAACCTTCTCCACCCACCATTTTCCTGGATTCTCAAGTGTTACAAGATGTGTGGGAAGACATTACTTCTGAAGTTCAAAGGCTAATTGAAGGAAAAAGTGATTTGGGTCACACAGTCAGCTATCAGAAGCAATGGAGGAGACTGAAGGAAAGGGCATAATATGTCATCTCAGCTCTGCATGAATCCTGCATAGAAGCTCAAGAGCAAGCTAAGCAGAAGCTGGAAGAATGGCTGAATGGTATGGAAAAAGGCTCTGATAATGTTGAAGTCCTAGGAACTTGGGTGAAGAATCCATTGAGTATTAGAGGAAGAGAACCTGAAGATTTCCTTCCCAAATATATTCACCCAAAGGACTTGGATGTATCTTTTCTTTCAAAGATTGATCTGAGCAAAACTGCACCTGATCTGGCTCTAGTTCAGAAGAACAAGGTGTTGGAAGAAAGAAACAGAGAGGTGGAAAGAGAGGTACAAGATCAGAAGCTGAAGATGATTAAGCTTGAAACTGATATGGAGCAATACAAGTCAGAAATGAACCGAAAATTTGCAGAGACTCAAGAGATTCCAAAGAAGATTTTAGAGAATCAAAATAAGCCCAACCCTTAGTTGCACACCTAGAGCTTGTTTTGTTTCTTTATGCTTCTGATAATTAAACGTTATTTCTGCTTCTGACTTAGTTTCCGCTTCTAACTATTTTGTGCTTCTGAACTCTGTGAACTCTTGTTGCTTCTGAATAATATTACTTGTTTATATCTTATGTATACTAGTTTATGCTTTGATAATATTGATTGACATGCTCTGATTAGTTTATTTTCTTTTGAGAAGATGGTTAATATGCTTTCATTATGTGTTTATATAACGCTCTGAACCTTTAACTTATGTTTTTCTCTCTTTTTTGTTTATTTCTTTTTGTTAATGACAAAAGGGGGAGTATATGTGATAGTATTTAAAGGCTCTGAGCCCCATTAATAATATTTGAAAATTTTTGAAAAACTTCTTTGTGTTTTACCTAAAAAGGGGTGTATCAAAAAGGGGAAGTATCAAAATTTCAAATAAAATTAATTGAACCATTCTTCTTATCTTCAAGATAATTCTTTCAATTTTTAAGCTCTGATATTTTTATTGTGCGTAAAATGAATTTAATTAACCTGGATAGAACTTAGGGGGAGCTTACAAACCTTACCTTAAAGACTATCAGACTCAGGGGGAGTTAGAGCTTACAAACCTCAGACTTTGAGCTTACAAACCTCAGAACCCCAAAGTCAACTCGTTAATTAGATTAACAACAATTGATCAATTTTAAATACTATTGTTTGTCATCATCAAAAAGGGAGAGATTGTTGGAACAAAATGTGTTTAACAATGAACCTTAAAGAGTTTTGATGATAACAAGGTATTAAAAAATTGTAAATTGGACTAGCTAATATTTAATCAAGTGTACAGGATCATAGTTAAATTTTTACATCATTAATTGGTACTGAAGAACAAATAAAGAGCAAAAGGAATCAACAAAATTGAAGCTTAGATGCTCTTGAAGGCAATATGCTCGTGAAGATAAAAAGCGCTCCTGAAGTCAAGCTGCTCCTGAAGAGAGTAAAGTGTTCCTGAAGACTAAAGCGCTCCTGAAGACTAGTGCTCTTGAAGACTGGAAGTCCTGAAGCGCCACGACATCATCAGAAGCTACAACATCAGAAGCTGCAACATCAGAAGCTGCAACATCAGAAGCTGCCTCATTAGAAGCCATTTCACCAGAAGCTGAAGATCAACTGGATTTGGAAAATTCAAGGATTCAAGAGTTGTTTCATGGATTGTAATTCATCAAAGGACAGCAGAAGATTAGTGGAACTTTGCAACGGTCATTTCAAAGGTGTTTGAAGGCATGTGCTTGCAATTTGGACGAAAGCGTTGACATTGTACTATTGTACGAACTGTACAACCACCTTCTCCACTACTCTGTTTTGTGTCCACGCTACAAGACAAGAAAACAGCTCCAGAATACGGCTTCGCCTGCAAAGATGTTCCTTTGGATTAGGAATGGATTTCAAATTGGTTCTTCATAGGACAACAAACAAATCAGGCAAAAGATCATTGGTGAAAGATCAAGCTTCAACAACAACTCTTTGATGTGCTGACAATTTCACAACGTCTCTTTCACACCTCTATATAAAGGAGTGAAGACTTAGAGATTTGGTAATGCTGAACGAAAGACTCTCAACATTTTTACAGGTGCCAAACCTCTGCTGAAATTGTTTTGCATTCACTTAGAATTTCTGTGTCTCAAAGTCATATCTTAGAAATTCTTAAGTCTTAGAGTCTGTATCTGATTTGTATTGTGAGCACCTCTGATTGAATATCAAGTGTTCAACCTTAAACAATTTTCTGTGTAATTTTGTTTAGTTAGAAGTCTCTTGCAGTTGTGCTTAAGCTGGGAAGTCTCTTGATTGTGTTCTTGAGCATAGGAAGACTCTTGCAAAGTGTGCTTGAGCAAATGAAGTCTCTTGCTGTGTGCTTGAGCAATTGCAATCAGATATTACATTCTAGTGAAATCTCCTTGGAAGTGCAAGGGGGACTGGACTACTTCCGGATTGTGGAAGGAACCAGTATAATTGCTTTGTGTCGTTCTTCTTCTCTCTCTCTGTTTTATTCCGCTGCATTTAGATTCCGATTATCACTTCAGAAGCTGTCTCACTTAGCTTCTGATCAGTGTGTTCAGTTTTTAGAGAAACGAATAATTTTTTAAAAACACAATTCAACCCCCCTTCTTGTGTTTTTCTCACCTTCAGCCCCTACCAGTTTCAACCCAACCGGTATAACCAACCACCCTGCCAAACCAAACCCACCAAAACTGATCTAAAATTTGGGTTGATGTAGGTCCTGCCTCCATCCGCTCGGGTGGGGTTTTTGAGCCTGAACCTCCCCCAACCCGGCTTGTTGCCAACCCCCTATTCTTTTACTTGTCTATAAACATGATTCATTTGTAATAGAGTTACACACACGAGATATTAAAACTCTCACTTTTCTCTCTCTTTCTCTGCACCATCTATATTTTTCGTACCATGTGCTCTAACCAACTGATAAGGTATGTAACTCTCCTTAACCTATTTTAGTTTGTAAATTAAGTTTTAATTTTTATATCTATCAACTATTATAGGTTAACCCATTATAATTCCATCTATTAGAATCAATGTCTTATAGAAGCACATTATCTTTATTATGAAAATTTTATAGTGTTTATTTATACTAATTTCATATTCATGCATATGAGATAGATTGCACAAGACATTGATCATAACATAGTTCTTATATAATTAAAAAAAAAATTCATTGTTTTGTTATTTAGTTCCACCACAAAAACTCAATTCTTCTTGAAAAATAAAAAAAATTAATAATTATGCATTGGTAAGACTAGTTACAATTATAATTTTTTTTTCTGGTACACTTGTTGTATTTTTGTTTGATCATCTTTAATATCCTTATTGTAATCTTTAATGTCCTTATGTGTATGTTTATTTTTTAACGTGTATTTTATTGTATTTTTAATCTTGTGATTGACTGTATTTTTTTTTTGTTTGTCAACTAGCCATTAATAACCTAATGGCTTGTGATCGATTGTATTTTAATGTGCATGAATAGTTATAATTTTTTCTTTAACTAGTATGGACACCCGTGCCAAGCACGGGCTAGAATTTCGTCATATTTGAGGGAGAAAATATTGTGATGTATCAAGTGTGAGTTAAAGCCCTACATTGAATATATGAGTGTAGGTCGAACAACAAATAAGGGAATCAACTTATATACTTAAACCTTAAAATTTTGGATGAAGATGTGATATCATTCTTACTTGCATGACTGCTTTTCTCCAATGTGTTGATCTGCATCGGTATTGGCTCCCCCAAAAGACCCAACAATGGTATCATAACCCAGTTAAACATTGTGGGGGTAGTCGAAGTGGTTCTTGGTGGCGAATCACAGACACTGAGGGTTTGATGCTTAATGGAGAAATGTTGATGTATTTAGTGTGAGTTAAAATTCCACAATGTATGGAACAGTATATGTTGAGTAACATATAAGTGAGATGACCGTTATACATGTTGTCTTAAGACTTTGGGTGAATATGTGATATCAATCTCACTTGTGTGGTTGCTCTTTGACTAATATTATGATACAACTCAATGTAGGTTCCCACATAAGTCCTGACATTATGATCATTTGGTTTAAATTTTTATCTTAAATTTTAGTTTTTAGATGTCATCCGCTTTCATGCATTTTTTTGCGGGTCCTGCTAACCGGTGCCCCGGAGGCACCGGTTAAGCATACCATAAAAGGGAATTATTACCATAAAAGGAAATTGCTTTTGATTTTATTATAAATTAATTATACAATTTCAATGCATTAACTACTATATAATTTCCTTTTTCATATCCTTAACCAGGTGCCCCGGGGGCACCGGTTAGCATTTCCCTTTTTTTATTTAACCTCAATTATTTTAAATTTCTTCACTTTTAGTTTTTGGTGGAATCTGACAATAGAGAAATGTAGATGTGTCCTATTAAGTTGACAAAATACACGATTGTTAGATATTTTACATAATGTGGCATTTTTTAATGAGTCTAATATTTTTGTAGCATAATTACCCTGAAATCCCCAACTTCAACAAATTAAATCCATAAAATTACCAGCAACTCACTCTATTCCTCATACTCTCGCAGATAAAACACACACTCCTAATGTTTTTTACCCTTTTCATTTTTCTCATGTTAAAATTCTTTTTTCATCTTCTTTATTTCTCTATTTTACTTTCTCTCTTCTCGTGAAGGAAAGGAACAAAAATATCACTCTATGAAACCATCATCAGCCCATATTTTTTAGCATGTTGTGTCTTTGACCTTATTTGTATATCTCATAAAATATAGATGCAGAAAGTGTCATATTTAAGAGAAAGATGTTAATGTGTCATGTGTGGGTTTAACTTTTATATTGGATGCAAGAGTATATATTGAACAACATATAAATGAGACAATCAATATACATAATATCTGAAGGTTTTGGGTGCAAATGTGGTGGCAATTTCAGTTGTCAGGTTTCTCTTAGTTAATTATGATTATCCAACCCATTGTAAGCTCCCCCAGAACTTTGAACGTCATGATGAACTTTTTTTGTTTTATTTTTGAGTGTTATATGCTTAATTTTTTTTTATGTTAAAAATAAGTTTTAGGATGTTATTTACATTCATGCAATTTTTTCTATCCAACTTCTATTATTTCAAATGCCATCTTTTTTTGTCTTTGGGGAGATTTGGCAATGGAAAAATGTAATTGTGTTATGCTGAGTTTACAAAGTACATGTTTATTAGATATTTTAAAAAGATGTAGCATATTATTAATCGAGTTCATTACACGCCTCAAGCTCCTTCAACTAATCCATTAAATTATCAGTAACTCGCTCTATTTACATTTTCCAATACTTCCACAGGTAAAACACACACTATTTTTAATTATCTCATGTTCAAATTTCATTTTCATATTCTTTTTCTATTTTCTTTATCTCTTTTCGTGAAAGATGTGAGAATCAACCTTCCTCTATGAAACCACCATCATTCTACCTTTTTTACCAATGTGTGTCTTCGCTAACCTTATTTTGCTACGTCACCTGATCAAATACACAAAGAGTCTTACACTTAAAAGAGGTATGTTAATGTGCAATTGTTACTTAAAGTTTCGCATTGGACGCAAGCATAGATGTTCAAAAACATATAAGTTAGGTGACCAATATACCTAATGTTTTAACATTTTCGATGATGATGTGATTTCAATGTCACTGGTGTGGTTGCTCTTAGAATAATGAGATGGTCCAACCCATTGTAGGCTCCGTCAGAACTATGAACATTATGATGAACTATTTTTTGTTGGTTTTTGGATGTCATTTATTTGATTTTTATATTAAATTTAAGTTCTTGGATATCATTCGCTTTCATGAAATATTTTTTAATTAATCTCAATTATTTTAAATTCCTTCAAGTTTGATCTATGGTGGGATTCAGTTATAGAAAAATGATGATGTGCTATGCTGAGTTGACAAAATAAGTGTATATTATACATTTTTAAATGTTTTTTTTTTAAATTGCTTCTAATTTTTTGGTAAATTAATTACCCAAAAATCACCAACCCCTTCAACGAACCCATAAAATTATCAATAACTCACTCCGTTCCTTATAACTTCATGGATAAAACACACAATTCTTATTTTTTTTTTACAGATATCATTTCTCTCAATCTCAAATTTATTTTCATGCCTTTTTTTATTCTTTCTATTTTCCTTTATCTCTTCTCATGAAAGAAAGAAACAGAAACCACTTTCCACTAAATTACCACCAATCCAACTTTTTGATCATGTTGTGCCTCTACTTGACCTAATTTGGTTGTGTCAGATAATTAGGGACACATAAAGTTGCATACTTGAGGGATAGATGTTAGTGCGTAAAATATTAGTTAAATTTCTGCAATGGATGGAAGAGTAGATATTGAATAACATATTTATGAGATGACTCATATACATATGCCTATTTTTTTTGGATAAAAACGTGGTGTCAATCTTATTTGTGTGATCTCTTAACCTAATACAATGATACAAACCAATATAGGATCCATTGAAAATTCCAACATTATGATGATTTGTTTTTTTAGTTTTTGGATATAATTTGTTTATTTATTTTTTATCTTAAATTATTTATTTTGGATGTCATTCACATTCACGCAATTTTATTTTGGTCAACACAATACTTTTTTTTCAACATCTATTATTTCATATTCGTTCATCACTTTTGGTCTTTGGTGGGATCTAACAAATAAATTTGAGATGTGTTATATTAAGTTGACAAAATACGTGCTAATTAGACATTACCGGTTAATCTCCAACTCTTTCAACAAACTCATAATTTTTTTTAGAAAATCTCTCTTTTTTCTTATCATTTCTCTCATGTTCAAATTGATTTTCGTCTTCTTTCCTTTTTTAATTTAACATCTCTCTTTTCATGAAATAAAGTAGAAAAGAAAACATCCCTCTATGAAACTGTCATCAACCCACATTTTTTTTTGTCAATTTGACCTAATTTGGCTATTTCACCATATCATAGACATATAGAGTTTCACACTCAAGGGAGAGATGTACGTTGAAGTGATATGTGTCAGTTAAACTTCTACGTTGGATGCAAAATTAGATATTGAACAACATATAAGTGAGATTACAAATCTCTCCTAATGTCTTAAGGTTTTTGATGAAGATCTGTTGTCAATATCACTTGTGGGGTTTGTCGTAGACAAATGTAATAATCCATCCCATTGTAGGCTCACTAAAAAATCCAAACGTTATGATGAAATGTTTTGTTAGTTTTTGGATCTCATTTACTCAATATTTTTGATATTCAATATTCAAACTATTTCAAATTTTTTATATTATTTCAACTTCCTTTACTTTGGTCTTTGCGGGGTCAAACCATATATGGAACAATGCTAATGTGTTATGCTAAGTTGACAAAATGCATACATATTATAAATTTTTATGATCAATAAATCATGGTGATAATTTCATGGGTGATAAATGAGTTTCATATGTGTGCAAAAAAATATGCACAAATTGTGGACTATAGTAGATGAAATATATGAGTGCAAATAAACGAAAGAATGGTTAAGGTTTCAAATTTGAAAGGAAAGAAAGGTGCATCCTCATTTATTTTTTGTAATACATGATATCTTTGCATTGAAACCATATGATTGTCATTGCTATGACTATAAATACAATAATGGATGGTTAATTGGTATGATACATTTTAAAAAAATAATTAATAATTATAATTGATTAGAATTGTAAATTTAAGGAAGAATTTTGAATTGAACGAATGAATATCAAAATGGTGTGAGAAATATTGAAAATGAAAGCAATGTTTATAACAAAAATACAATCAAATTCATAAATTTGTGTAGACCCAAAATTTGATGTAATTTGGTGGTTCAAGGCAAGTTAGCTTTGTTTTCTTTTAATGAATGGTGCCAACACCCTTTTTTATGTTTGGGTGTTGGCTGACTGTTATTATTATTGATAAACCCGTGATGTAACTTCTAAACTATTATCTCTGGCACACCTTGTGTTAGGGAAATAGTGTTCCGGGTTAACATGTAATTCATTTTGATCTTTTTAAAAATATATATAATGAGAGGAAATAAAGGTAATTATCAATTATTAGAGTTAAAAATAAAAAAAATTACAAATGAATACGGTCCTAATAATAAAATATTCATCACAAAGTAAAACCATTGAATTTTTTTTTTTTTTTTAACCTTTTGGTTTATAGTGGAATGTATGAGTGAACAAATCTTGGTCAGATTATACAATGTGTAGTCTTTGAGAATTGAAGGGTTAATATCAAAAAATTACTAATTATCATATTAGATATATTAAAACTAACTCACTTCTCCTTTATGTATGTATTATTATCACTACAAAGAAAAATCATATGTATAAGTCATAAAACTTACACCAAATCTCAGTCGTCAAATCTTATGCATCAAATGGCCTATAAAACTTTATAATATATATATATATATATATATATATATATATATATATATATATATATCAAATTTGAAGCATATGTATTCGGGTTGTCCTCCTCTTTCATAGTTTTACAACACTTAAATTCTTCACTATGGGGCATGCCTATTAACTACCCAGACTTACAAACTGAAAGCAAAACTGATCTTTACCTCCTTAATTGTTTTTTTTTTTATATATTTTGCTAGAAGATTATCTCCCCACATCGGAGAATTTAAATTTCACTTCGATGTTATAAATAATATGATGCCACGTGACAAAATTCATTTCAAATTCTTAAAAAATAATAATTAAGCATTTGACATATTTGAGGATCACTGAACCAACATAATCTAGATATATTGGTATGTTCACCGATTTATAATTTAATCTTGATGATTGGGGTTGATCAAACCACAAACTGTCAAACTGTACGTGCAATATTTGTATGCTATCAAAATATAAAGCTTAGTCATCTTGAGGATAAAGGGATTTGCCCATGATGAAGGTTCAATGAGCCATTTGATGCGTTAGATTTAACAGCTGATATTTGTTTCAAGTTAGACTTATATTGGGGTCAATAAATAAATCCAACCTTCCCTCAAAAAATAAATAAATCCTACCTCCTTATTCATCATTTGATATAAGAGATGTTTTCCAATTTTCATCAATACCTCACTTGTTATATACATAAATAATAATATAATAAACTTGAAACCATAATTCATCATTTATGAAATCGATCAAATTATGTAAAAATTATTTATAAATATCAATCATCAATCCATTGTCTTAACCCCATTTTTTTCTTTTGCATCATAGGTATATAGAAATAATACAAATAATCAAACTCCAAGATTCTCTTATAGGATTAATCTATATATATATATAGGGTTTTGCTAGAAGACACCTTTTATGAAGGTGTCTTTTAGCAAGTTATTCTATGAGCATTTGTTAAAAGACACCAACTAATTTTTATGAAGGTGCCTTTTAGCAAAGTTATAACTAAAAAGTGGAAACCACACCTTGAGGTGTGGATTGCTAAAAGACACCTTCATAGTTGGCTTCTAGCAAAACCCATATATATATATATATATATATATATATATATATATATTGGTTTTGGAGTCATTAACAAAAGGAGAACAATTTCTTGACACAAAAAAAAAAGGAAAAAGAGAACAACTAAATTAGTTGAAAACATGAAAAATATAAAATTTTGATAGAATTTAGAATTCTTTGACTGAATGTCGAATTGGTGTAAGAAATAATGAAAGTAGAATAGTTATTTATAGAGTAATGATATTTTGACATCCATTTGATGACAACCTTGTTTTTCTCACTTCTTATTGGTCAAAAACAATGGAGAGAGAAAAAGGAAGAGAGAATAACAACATCATATGAGTATGAGAGAGAAAGTTGTCCAAAAGTTGTCAAAAAGTGGTTGTCAAAATATTATTTCTCTTATTTATAGGGTAAAATTCAATGACATTACTCCTATTGTTTAGATCCTCAATTTGTGGCACTGATTTATTACATACGCGCAAAATAAAAAAAATAAAAAGACGTATGAATTTTTTTAGGGGAAAATGTATGATTATTGTACAATCCATTCCAATCTTACACTTTTTGCTATATGCATATATGTGTGGGTGAACTTAATCAATGTCTTTTATGCCCAATCAAACATTTCCTGCCTCCAGGTATACAATAAAAAACGTTTTGCTTGATCAATGTCTTTTTTTTTGGTAGTGTGATCAATGTCTTTTATGCACAATTGAACATTTTCCTAATATATAATAAAAAAGCGTTAAGCAATAAAAAGAATAAAAAGAAATTAAAATGATGATGCAATAAAACAAATTGATGCAATCGGATTGGTCAATAAAATAATAATGACATTTGTCAAATAATCATTGGATTAGCAATCAAAAAAATGCAATGAAAGTTAATAGCATTTAGACGCCATTAAACCATTCATTTTTTAGTCACACTATTTACGTTTTAATCACAGAAAAATAAGAAGGAATATGCTTTGATGAGAGAGATATGTTGTCATAAAAGAATTAAATGAATAATTACATTTGCAAGTGTCAAGTGTACTTTTCAAAAAAATTAAGACAAATGTTTATAATAGAGATAGAGATAGAGATGCAAGTCAAATTTATATTATAAAGATAAAGATAAAGATTAGATATTATTCAATTTTTTATTGCTTTTTCGTATGGTCTTTCTTGTAGTCCTATCATTATTCATAAACAATGTATTTTTAAACAGATATTTATTAATTTTTGGATGTTCGAATAACATGACTTCACAAAAATTGTAGCAATATTTCTCAAAAATAAAATAAAAATTGTAGCAATAAAAAAGACAAACTCAAATGTTATACACAAAAGAAATTATCACTACCACGTAACAAAATGTGCTTCTAATGGAATCATTGATACAACAAAATTGTCCCTCAAATGTGAAGAATAAAAAATTGTGGAGAGGTGTGCTACACCACTTCATGTTCCATAATTTACAGGTATTGCTAGAGTTAATATCTATCTTTTTCATTCATGTAATATTTAAGAAATAAGTAAAACAACATGGTTACACCAACTTTGCTTTGTCATCATCAAACAACTAAAGAATGAGAAAGCAACTAATATGAATAACAAACCCATGAAGAAGTTTGAATAAACAAAAGAGAAATTTTAGAAGAATTTTAAAAATTAAGAATGAATTTTGAAATGGTGTGAAAATGTTGAAAGTTAGAAGCAATATTTATAGCAAACAAAACAATTAAATAACATCAATTACCCCTTTAATTTTCTGATATAATAAATGAATGAATATTTGATACAATAAAAGTCTGATTTTGAATATCGATACATCAATGCATTTCTTACCCACTAAGAATTGAAAATATGTGCTTTTACTGTACTATCAAAGATAATTGTGTGAGAGAAATTTTTTATTAGTAACTATTTAAATTGACAATGAGTGAGGTGATGATGTGAATTAAAAAAATTGAATTGGTTAAGATAATATGTAAAACTATAGCTGAAAGAAAAAATATTACGCTAAATTGAAAATGTAAATGGGCATGTCTGGTTTTTTCTCAATAAATCAAAACAATAATTCAATTTTTTTTTCTTTCCTATTGATGCTTTTATCCATATGATTCAATATGAGTCACATTATTTTGTTTTCCTTTTAATTCCAGAATCAAATATTAGCTTTATGATTTTTTCAAATACCCATAATTTCTATATTAAAAACAAAATTTAAGGAATCAAATTAATAAGGATTGTCTTGGAACATGGACATGATTACATGTACATTTACTTGTCACATGCTTCATAGGTGTACACATTTTTATGACATGGAGAAACATTCAATGCTCTTTAGAATTTGAAGGTGACATGTGTACTCTCAAAAAAATTAAGGCAAATATATATAATAGAGATATGTATTTTAATGTATTTTAATCTTCTAATCCCCTCTAAACTTAATTACTATTATGACATTTTTTTTGAAGGAATTACTATTATGACATGTTTAAAATTATAGTGAATATGAGTTAATATTACTTATCATTTTTAAAAAAAAAAAATTTCAATTCAGTTTTGTACATTAGACAATGACTATTCATTATGGAGATATTATTTTCTCCATGACTTTTATCTTTTGCAATGATTTTTTTTCTTCAAACTTTATTAGTTAAAAGATATAATATCTCCATAATGAACAAAACTGAATTCATTATTTGATAAGTTTTTCTCCATGACTTTCATTTGTTGATAGTAGTAAGAATATCAAATTTTTCAAAAAATAACTTTGAAGTTCTTGACATTTTTGGAAAGAATTATTTGACTTGGGTTGTAGATGTTGAAATGTATTTAGTTGTGAATGGAAATGAAAATGCCATCAAATAAGAAAATAAGACATTTGATCAACTAAAGGCATAAGCATTGATATTTCCTTGGTCACATATTAATGAAGATCTTAAGAATGATATCTCATTGTGAAAGATCTTGTGCTCTAGACTAAGTTAAAAGAAAGATATGAGCACCTAAAAGTCATTATTCTTTCGAAATATCATTATAATTTGATGCATTTGCGTTTGAAAGATTTTAAATTAGTATCTGCTTATATTTTTGTAGTATATAAATCACTTTTTAATTAGAGTTGTGTGAATAATAAGGTAACTGATGAAAATCTGTTAGAAAAAACATTCTCAACTTTTTTTTTTGCATTCAACGTGCTCCTGTATGAGCAATATTGTGAAAAGGGGGTTAAGATATATTTTGAATTGATTTCTTTTCTTCTTGTGGCTGAACAAAACAATGAGTTTTTAATGAAAAATCTTGAATTTCACCCAATTGGTGCGCTGCTACGTTCGCATAAGTGAATGCGTCATGACAAAATAATTTTGAACAAGTTAATGATCGTGGTCATGTAGCAATTTCAAAAACTCATTTTTGACCGGGAGTGGAAAAATAATGAAAAGATTGAAAATGAAAAAGGTGGGCTAAGTATCAAAATAAATGAGAATATTCTTTATCGATGTTGAGACAAAGGTCAACCAAATGCTTTGGTATACAACATGTATGGACCAATGGCCTTTGCCTTCACGTTGATAACAAACATTCTCATTTGTTTTGATACTTAACTCACCTTTTAATTTTTCATTCTTTTCATTATTTTTCTACTTTTGAAGAAAAAATGAATTTTTGAAATTTCCATTACGGTTATGAGCATCACCACAATCACGCCACAAGCTTTTTTAAAATGATTATGTGAATCGAGCAGCACTAAATGCCTCTAACCCTTGCACTTGTTCTTCCCTCTAGCCTCTAACTCTTCTCTTCTCAAATGAAAAATGTTGTGAAGGAAAACCCTATTTCTCTTCTAACATTTAGTTTATATAGGCTCCCCTAATTGGGCTTATCTCACAACCTTAATAGGCCTAACTCATTTCTATTTAAACCTCAAAAATGTTACTACTCACTTAACAGAAAAATATGACACTAACGGTCACTTAACTGTAAAATAAAATAATTACTACACCTTCTAGTAACTTGGTAAAATAATACTCTTACTAAGCACTAAAAATAACTTCCGGCAAAATTACAAAATTACCCCTGCTCTCAAAATGACCAAAATGCCCCTAAGTCCAAAATGACTAAAATGCCCTTCTAATACCGAATTTTACAATTCCTAACCAAAAATATACACAGAGACAAATAATCACATAGAAGCACATATAACACAATTAAGAATAATAAAAATAAATCTAACGAAAAATCGGGCTGTTACAAAGCCAGCATTAAGGAGGATCAAGGACTTTCCCCATGTTTTTAAGGAAGCAGAAGCTATTACTGCTGCATCTGGAGTTGTTGAAGCAGTTAAAAAGGCCCTGGAGATCGCTACTGAACTTCAAGAGACTGCTATGTCAGAAGCTTCACAACTTCTGATGGCTCCCGTTACTGCTGAAGTAGAGCAGAAGAGAACTGCTGATTGTTCAGAAGCTTCTACGACAGGTAATGTCTCCACACATTCAGAAACTGTAATACATGAGATATCCAGTGACTCTCCTTCAACCTCTTTCGAAACCTCATCATCATCATCTTCTGATTCTGATGATGATAAACCCTTAGGTCATCGCTACCCAAAACTAGTAAAAAGCCAACCAACATCAACCATGACCAACAAAAAGCCCTCTCAGTCAAGCACTTATGAGCCAGTTGGTCATATAATCAATCAGAAGTTAGAAGAAATGGCTGTGAAAAAAGACCAAGTCATTGATAGTATCCTCCGCCATCACCCTCAACATCTTAACATTAAACCTCTCAACATGATTGCACCTGATGAGGTTAATTCAAACTCAGAAACAGCCTCTGAAATGGCTCCTGAAGCAACTGCTTCTGAAAAGGACATTTTAGAAAGCCCCCAACAACAACAACAACCTAAACCAGAAAAGACCACTTCACCACCACAACCACAATCTATTGTTCCACAACCAACCGTTCCTGAACCTTCTGTTCCTGAACAAGCCATTCCCAAACCAACTGTTCCTGAACCTGAACCTGAAACTATTGCTCCTGAACAATCTGTTCCTGAGCCAACCCCTTCTTCCACAACTTTACCTGTACAAATTGTCAAGATCACCCACTACAATGGTGCGTGTGATATGGATATTGATTCTGAGGATGATCAAGATGATCATTCCTCTGACATGATTATTGACAATGACTCTAACCAACCCTCAACCAGCCAACCCCTAACTACAAATGGCCAACCAACAAACCTAGCCATTGTACCCACAGCCATACCTAAACCTTCTAAACAACCTTCTCCACCCACCATTTTCCTGGATTCTCAAGTGTTACAAGATGTGTGGGAAGACATTACTTCTGAAGTTCAAAGGCTAATTGAAGGAAAAAGTGATTTGGGTCACACAGTCAGCTATCAGAAGCAATGGAGGAGACTGAAGGAAAGGGCATAATATGTCATCTCAGCTCTGCATGAATCCTGCATAGAAGCTCAAGAGCAAGCTAAGCAGAAGCTGGAAGAATGGCTGAATGGTATGGAAAAAGGCTCTGATAATGTTGAAGTCCTAGGAACTTGGGTGAAGAATCCATTGAGTATTAGAGGAAGAGAACCTGAAGATTTCCTTCCCAAATATATTCACCCAAAGGACTTGGATGTATCTTTTCTTTCAAAGATTGATCTGAGCAAAACTGCACCTGATCTGGCTCTAGTTCAGAAGAACAAGGTGTTGGAAGAAAGAAACAGAGAGGTGGAAAGAGAGGTACAAGATCAGAAGCTGAAGATGATTAAGCTTGAAACTGATATGGAGCAATACAAGTCAGAAATGAACCGAAAATTTGCAGAGACTCAAGAGATTCCAAAGAAGATTTTAGAGAATCAAAATAAGCCCAACCCTTAGTTGCACACCTAGAGCTTGTTTTGTTTCTTTATGCTTCTGATAATTAAACGTTATTTCTGCTTCTGACTTAGTTTCCGCTTCTAACTATTTTGTGCTTCTGAACTCTGTGAACTCTTGTTGCTTCTGAATAATATTACTTGTTTATATCTTATGTATACTAGTTTATGCTTTGATAATATTGATTGACATGCTCTGATTAGTTTATTTTCTTTTGAGAAGATGGTTAATATGCTTTCATTATGTGTTTATATAACGCTCTGAACCTTTAACTTATGTTTTTCTCTCTTTTTTGTTTATTTCTTTTTGTTAATGACAAAAGGGGGAGTATATGTGATAGTATTTAAAGGCTCTGAGCCCCATTAATAATATTTGAAAATTTTTGAAAAACTTCTTTGTGTTTTACCTAAAAAGGGGTGTATCAAAAAGGGGAAGTATCAAAATTTCAAATAAAATTAATTGAACCATTCTTCTTATCTTCAAGATAATTCTTTCAATTTTTAAGCTCTGATATTTTTATTGTGCGTAAAATGAATTTAATTAACCTGGATAGAACTTAGGGGGAGCTTACAAACCTTACCTTAAAGACTATCAGACTCAGGGGGAGTTAGAGCTTACAAACCTCAGACTTTGAGCTTACAAACCTCAGAACCCCAAAGTCAACTCGTTAATTAGATTAACAACAATTGATCAATTTTAAATACTATTGTTTGTCATCATCAAAAAGGGAGAGATTGTTGGAACAAAATGTGTTTAACAATGAACCTTAAAGAGTTTTGATGATAACAAGGTATTAAAAAATTGTAAATTGGACTAGCTAATATTTAATCAAGTGTACAGGATCATAGTTAAATTTTTACATCATTAATTGGTACTGAAGAACAAATAAAGAGCAAAAGGAATCAACAAAATTGAAGCTTAGATGCTCTTGAAGGCAATATGCTCGTGAAGATAAAAAGCGCTCCTGAAGTCAAGCTGCTCCTGAAGAGAGTAAAGTGTTCCTGAAGACTAAAGCGCTCCTGAAGACTAGTGCTCTTGAAGACTGGAAGTCCTGAAGCGCCACGACATCATCAGAAGCTACAACATCAGAAGCTGCAACATCAGAAGCTGCAACATCAGAAGCTGCCTCATTAGAAGCCATTTCACCAGAAGCTGAAGATCAACTGGATTTGGAAAATTCAAGGATTCAAGAGTTGTTTCATGGATTGTAATTCATCAAAGGACAGCAGAAGATTAGTGGAACTTTGCAACGGTCATTTCAAAGGTGTTTGAAGGCATGTGCTTGCAATTTGGACGAAAGCGTTGACATTGTACTATTGTACGAACTGTACAACCACCTTCTCCACTACTCTGTTTTGTGTCCACGCTACAAGACAAGAAAACAGCTCCAGAATACGGCTTCGCCTGCAAAGATGTTCCTTTGGATTAGGAATGGATTTCAAATTGGTTCTTCATAGGACAACAAACAAATCAGGCAAAAGATCATTGGTGAAAGATCAAGCTTCAACAACAACTCTTTGATGTGCTGACAATTTCACAACGTCTCTTTCACACCTCTATATAAAGGAGTGAAGACTTAGAGATTTGGTAATGCTGAACGAAAGACTCTCAACATTTTTACAGGTGCCAAACCTCTGCTGAAATTGTTTTGCATTCACTTAGAATTTCTGTGTCTCAAAGTCATATCTTAGAAATTCTTAAGTCTTAGAGTCTGTATCTGATTTGTATTGTGAGCACCTCTGATTGAATATCAAGTGTTCAACCTTAAACAATTTTCTGTGTAATTTTGTTTAGTTAGAAGTCTCTTGCAGTTGTGCTTAAGCTGGGAAGTCTCTTGATTGTGTTCTTGAGCATAGGAAGACTCTTGCAAAGTGTGCTTGAGCAAATGAAGTCTCTTGCTGTGTGCTTGAGCAATTGCAATCAGATATTACATTCTAGTGAAATCTCCTTGGAAGTGCAAGGGGGACTGGACTACTTCCGGATTGTGGAAGGAACCAGTATAATTGCTTTGTGTCGTTCTTCTTCTCTCTCTCTGTTTTATTCCGCTGCATTTAGATTCCGATTATCACTTCAGAAGCTGTCTCACTTAGCTTCTGATCAGTGTGTTCAGTTTTTAGAGAAACGAATAATTTTTTAAAAACACAATTCAACCCCCCTTCTTGTGTTTTTCTCACCTTCAGCCCCTACCAGTTTCAACCCAACCGGTATAACCAACCACCCTGCCAAACCAAACCCACCAAAACTGATCTAAAATTTGGGTTGATGTAGGTCCTGCCTCCATCCGCTCGGGTGGGGTTTTTGAGCCTGAACCTCCCCCAACCCGGCTTGTTGCCAACCCCCTATTCTTTTACTTGTCTATAAACATGATTCATTTGTAATAGAGTTACACACACGAGATATTAAAACTCTCACTTTTCTCTCTCTTTCTCTGCACCATCTATATTTTTCGTACCATGTGCTCTAACCAACTGATAAGGTATGTAACTCTCCTTAACCTATTTTAGTTTGTAAATTAAGTTTTAATTTTTATATCTATCAACTATTATAGGTTAACCCATTATAATTCCATCTATTAGAATCAATGTCTTATAGAAGCACATTATCTTTATTATGAAAATTTTATAGTGTTTATTTATACTAATTTCATATTCATGCATATGAGATAGATTGCACAAGACATTGATCATAACATAGTTCTTATATAATTAAAAAAAAAATTCATTGTTTTGTTATTTAGTTCCACCACAAAAACTCAATTCTTCTTGAAAAATAAAAAAAATTAATAATTATGCATTGGTAAGACTAGTTACAATTATAATTTTTTTTTCTGGTACACTTGTTGTATTTTTGTTTGATCATCTTTAATATCCTTATTGTAATCTTTAATGTCCTTATGTGTATGTTTATTTTTTAACGTGTATTTTATTGTATTTTTAATCTTGTGATTGACTGTATTTTTTTTTTGTTTGTCAACTAGCCATTAATAACCTAATGGCTTGTGATCGATTGTATTTTAATGTGCATGAATAGTTATAATTTTTTCTTTAACTAGTATGGACACCCGTGCCAAGCACGGGCTAGAATTTCGTCATATTTGAGGGAGAAAATATTGTGATGTATCAAGTGTGAGTTAAAGCCCTACATTGAATATATGAGTGTAGGTCGAACAACAAATAAGGGAATCAACTTATATACTTAAACCTTAAAATTTTGGATGAAGATGTGATATCATTCTTACTTGCATGACTGCTTTTCTCCAATGTGTTGATCTGCATCGGTATTGGCTCCCCCAAAAGACCCAACAATGGTATCATAACCCAGTTAAACATTGTGGGGGTAGTCGAAGTGGTTCTTGGTGGCGAATCACAGACACTGAGGGTTTGATGCTTAATGGAGAAATGTTGATGTATTTAGTGTGAGTTAAAATTCCACAATGTATGGAACAGTATATGTTGAGTAACATATAAGTGAGATGACCGTTATACATGTTGTCTTAAGACTTTGGGTGAATATGTGATATCAATCTCACTTGTGTGGTTGCTCTTTGACTAATATTATGATACAACTCAATGTAGGTTCCCACATAAGTCCTGACATTATGATCATTTGGTTTAAATTTTTATCTTAAATTTTAGTTTTTAGATGTCATCCGCTTTCATGCATTTTTTTGCGGGTCCTGCTAACCGGTGCCCCGGAGGCACCGGTTAAGCATACCATAAAAGGGAATTATTACCATAAAAGGAAATTGCTTTTGATTTTATTATAAATTAATTATACAATTTCAATGCATTAACTACTATATAATTTCCTTTTTCATATCCTTAACCAGGTGCCCCGGGGGCACCGGTTAGCATTTCCCTTTTTTTATTTAACCTCAATTATTTTAAATTTCTTCACTTTTAGTTTTTGGTGGAATCTGACAATAGAGAAATGTAGATGTGTCCTATTAAGTTGACAAAATACACGATTGTTAGATATTTTACATAATGTGGCATTTTTTAATGAGTCTAATATTTTTGTAGCATAATTACCCTGAAATCCCCAACTTCAACAAATTAAATCCATAAAATTACCAGCAACTCACTCTATTCCTCATACTCTCGCAGATAAAACACACACTCCTAATGTTTTTTACCCTTTTCATTTTTCTCATGTTAAAATTCTTTTTTCATCTTCTTTATTTCTCTATTTTACTTTCTCTCTTCTCGTGAAGGAAAGGAACAAAAATATCACTCTATGAAACCATCATCAGCCCATATTTTTTAGCATGTTGTGTCTTTGACCTTATTTGTATATCTCATAAAATATAGATGCAGAAAGTGTCATATTTAAGAGAAAGATGTTAATGTGTCATGTGTGGGTTTAACTTTTATATTGGATGCAAGAGTATATATTGAACAACATATAAATGAGACAATCAATATACATAATATCTGAAGGTTTTGGGTGCAAATGTGGTGGCAATTTCAGTTGTCAGGTTTCTCTTAGTTAATTATGATTATCCAACCCATTGTAAGCTCCCCCAGAACTTTGAACGTCATGATGAACTTTTTTTGTTTTATTTTTGAGTGTTATATGCTTAATTTTTTTTTATGTTAAAAATAAGTTTTAGGATGTTATTTACATTCATGCAATTTTTTCTATCCAACTTCTATTATTTCAAATGCCATCTTTTTTTGTCTTTGGGGAGATTTGGCAATGGAAAAATGTAATTGTGTTATGCTGAGTTTACAAAGTACATGTTTATTAGATATTTTAAAAAGATGTAGCATATTATTAATCGAGTTCATTACACGCCTCAAGCTCCTTCAACTAATCCATTAAATTATCAGTAACTCGCTCTATTTACATTTTCCAATACTTCCACAGGTAAAACACACACTATTTTTAATTATCTCATGTTCAAATTTCATTTTCATATTCTTTTTCTATTTTCTTTATCTCTTTTCGTGAAAGATGTGAGAATCAACCTTCCTCTATGAAACCACCATCATTCTACCTTTTTTACCAATGTGTGTCTTCGCTAACCTTATTTTGCTACGTCACCTGATCAAATACACAAAGAGTCTTACACTTAAAAGAGGTATGTTAATGTGCAATTGTTACTTAAAGTTTCGCATTGGACGCAAGCATAGATGTTCAAAAACATATAAGTTAGGTGACCAATATACCTAATGTTTTAACATTTTCGATGATGATGTGATTTCAATGTCACTGGTGTGGTTGCTCTTAGAATAATGAGATGGTCCAACCCATTGTAGGCTCCGTCAGAACTATGAACATTATGATGAACTATTTTTTGTTGGTTTTTGGATGTCATTTATTTGATTTTTATATTAAATTTAAGTTCTTGGATATCATTCGCTTTCATGAAATATTTTTTAATTAATCTCAATTATTTTAAATTCCTTCAAGTTTGATCTATGGTGGGATTCAGTTATAGAAAAATGATGATGTGCTATGCTGAGTTGACAAAATAAGTGTATATTATACATTTTTAAATGTTTTTTTTTTAAATTGCTTCTAATTTTTTGGTAAATTAATTACCCAAAAATCACCAACCCCTTCAACGAACCCATAAAATTATCAATAACTCACTCCGTTCCTTATAACTTCATGGATAAAACACACAATTCTTATTTTTTTTTTACAGATATCATTTCTCTCAATCTCAAATTTATTTTCATGCCTTTTTTTATTCTTTCTATTTTCCTTTATCTCTTCTCATGAAAGAAAGAAACAGAAACCACTTTCCACTAAATTACCACCAATCCAACTTTTTGATCATGTTGTGCCTCTACTTGACCTAATTTGGTTGTGTCAGATAATTAGGGACACATAAAGTTGCATACTTGAGGGATAGATGTTAGTGCGTAAAATATTAGTTAAATTTCTGCAATGGATGGAAGAGTAGATATTGAATAACATATTTATGAGATGACTCATATACATATGCCTATTTTTTTTGGATAAAAACGTGGTGTCAATCTTATTTGTGTGATCTCTTAACCTAATACAATGATACAAACCAATATAGGATCCATTGAAAATTCCAACATTATGATGATTTGTTTTTTTAGTTTTTGGATATAATTTGTTTATTTATTTTTTATCTTAAATTATTTATTTTGGATGTCATTCACATTCACGCAATTTTATTTTGGTCAACACAATACTTTTTTTTCAACATCTATTATTTCATATTCGTTCATCACTTTTGGTCTTTGGTGGGATCTAACAAATAAATTTGAGATGTGTTATATTAAGTTGACAAAATACGTGCTAATTAGACATTACCGGTTAATCTCCAACTCTTTCAACAAACTCATAATTTTTTTTAGAAAATCTCTCTTTTTTCTTATCATTTCTCTCATGTTCAAATTGATTTTCGTCTTCTTTCCTTTTTTAATTTAACATCTCTCTTTTCATGAAATAAAGTAGAAAAGAAAACATCCCTCTATGAAACTGTCATCAACCCACATTTTTTTTTGTCAATTTGACCTAATTTGGCTATTTCACCATATCATAGACATATAGAGTTTCACACTCAAGGGAGAGATGTACGTTGAAGTGATATGTGTCAGTTAAACTTCTACGTTGGATGCAAAATTAGATATTGAACAACATATAAGTGAGATTACAAATCTCTCCTAATGTCTTAAGGTTTTTGATGAAGATCTGTTGTCAATATCACTTGTGGGGTTTGTCGTAGACAAATGTAATAATCCATCCCATTGTAGGCTCACTAAAAAATCCAAACGTTATGATGAAATGTTTTGTTAGTTTTTGGATCTCATTTACTCAATATTTTTGATATTCAATATTCAAACTATTTCAAATTTTTTATATTATTTCAACTTCCTTTACTTTGGTCTTTGCGGGGTCAAACCATATATGGAACAATGCTAATGTGTTATGCTAAGTTGACAAAATGCATACATATTATAAATTTTTATGATCAATAAATCATGGTGATAATTTCATGGGTGATAAATGAGTTTCATATGTGTGCAAAAAAATATGCACAAATTGTGGACTATAGTAGATGAAATATATGAGTGCAAATAAACGAAAGAATGGTTAAGGTTTCAAATTTGAAAGGAAAGAAAGGTGCATCCTCATTTATTTTTTGTAATACATGATATCTTTGCATTGAAACCATATGATTGTCATTGCTATGACTATAAATACAATAATGGATGGTTAATTGGTATGATACATTTTAAAAAAATAATTAATAATTATAATTGATTAGAATTGTAAATTTAAGGAAGAATTTTGAATTGAACGAATGAATATCAAAATGGTGTGAGAAATATTGAAAATGAAAGCAATGTTTATAACAAAAATACAATCAAATTCATAAATTTGTGTAGACCCAAAATTTGATGTAATTTGGTGGTTCAAGGCAAGTTAGCTTTGTTTTCTTTTAATGAATGGTGCCAACACCCTTTTTTATGTTTGGGTGTTGGCTGACTGTTATTATTATTGATAAACCCGTGATGTAACTTCTAAACTATTATCTCTGGCACACCTTGTGTTAGGGAAATAGTGTTCCGGGTTAACATGTAATTCATTTTGATCTTTTTAAAAATATATATAATGAGAGGAAATAAAGGTAATTATCAATTATTAGAGTTAAAAATAAAAAAAATTACAAATGAATACGGTCCTAATAATAAAATATTCATCACAAAGTAAAACCATTGAATTTTTTTTTTTTTTTTAACCTTTTGGTTTATAGTGGAATGTATGAGTGAACAAATCTTGGTCAGATTATACAATGTGTAGTCTTTGAGAATTGAAGGGTTAATATCAAAAAATTACTAATTATCATATTAGATATATTAAAACTAACTCACTTCTCCTTTATGTATGTATTATTATCACTACAAAGAAAAATCATATGTATAAGTCATAAAACTTACACCAAATCTCAGTCGTCAAATCTTATGCATCAAATGGCCTATAAAACTTTATAATATATATATATATATATATATATATATATATATATATATATATATCAAATTTGAAGCATATGTATTCGGGTTGTCCTCCTCTTTCATAGTTTTACAACACTTAAATTCTTCACTATGGGGCATGCCTATTAACTACCCAGACTTACAAACTGAAAGCAAAACTGATCTTTACCTCCTTAATTGTTTTTTTTTTTATATATTTTGCTAGAAGATTATCTCCCCACATCGGAGAATTTAAATTTCACTTCGATGTTATAAATAATATGATGCCACGTGACAAAATTCATTTCAAATTCTTAAAAAATAATAATTAAGCATTTGACATATTTGAGGATCACTGAACCAACATAATCTAGATATATTGGTATGTTCACCGATTTATAATTTAATCTTGATGATTGGGGTTGATCAAACCACAAACTGTCAAACTGTACGTGCAATATTTGTATGCTATCAAAATATAAAGCTTAGTCATCTTGAGGATAAAGGGATTTGCCCATGATGAAGGTTCAATGAGCCATTTGATGCGTTAGATTTAACAGCTGATATTTGTTTCAAGTTAGACTTATATTGGGGTCAATAAATAAATCCAACCTTCCCTCAAAAAATAAATAAATCCTACCTCCTTATTCATCATTTGATATAAGAGATGTTTTCCAATTTTCATCAATACCTCACTTGTTATATACATAAATAATAATATAATAAACTTGAAACCATAATTCATCATTTATGAAATCGATCAAATTATGTAAAAATTATTTATAAATATCAATCATCAATCCATTGTCTTAACCCCATTTTTTTCTTTTGCATCATAGGTATATAGAAATAATACAAATAATCAAACTCCAAGATTCTCTTATAGGATTAATCTATATATATATATAGGGTTTTGCTAGAAGACACCTTTTATGAAGGTGTCTTTTAGCAAGTTATTCTATGAGCATTTGTTAAAAGACACCAACTAATTTTTATGAAGGTGCCTTTTAGCAAAGTTATAACTAAAAAGTGGAAACCACACCTTGAGGTGTGGATTGCTAAAAGACACCTTCATAGTTGGCTTCTAGCAAAACCCATATATATATATATATATATATATATATATATATATATATTGGTTTTGGAGTCATTAACAAAAGGAGAACAATTTCTTGACACAAAAAAAAAAGGAAAAAGAGAACAACTAAATTAGTTGAAAACATGAAAAATATAAAATTTTGATAGAATTTAGAATTCTTTGACTGAATGTCGAATTGGTGTAAGAAATAATGAAAGTAGAATAGTTATTTATAGAGTAATGATATTTTGACATCCATTTGATGACAACCTTGTTTTTCTCACTTCTTATTGGTCAAAAACAATGGAGAGAGAAAAAGGAAGAGAGAATAACAACATCATATGAGTATGAGAGAGAAAGTTGTCCAAAAGTTGTCAAAAAGTGGTTGTCAAAATATTATTTCTCTTATTTATAGGGTAAAATTCAATGACATTACTCCTATTGTTTAGATCCTCAATTTGTGGCACTGATTTATTACATACGCGCAAAATAAAAAAAATAAAAAGACGTATGAATTTTTTTAGGGGAAAATGTATGATTATTGTACAATCCATTCCAATCTTACACTTTTTGCTATATGCATATATGTGTGGGTGAACTTAATCAATGTCTTTTATGCCCAATCAAACATTTCCTGCCTCCAGGTATACAATAAAAAACGTTTTGCTTGATCAATGTCTTTTTTTTTGGTAGTGTGATCAATGTCTTTTATGCACAATTGAACATTTTCCTAATATATAATAAAAAAGCGTTAAGCAATAAAAAGAATAAAAAGAAATTAAAATGATGATGCAATAAAACAAATTGATGCAATCGGATTGGTCAATAAAATAATAATGACATTTGTCAAATAATCATTGGATTAGCAATCAAAAAAATGCAATGAAAGTTAATAGCATTTAGACGCCATTAAACCATTCATTTTTTAGTCACACTATTTACGTTTTAATCACAGAAAAATAAGAAGGAATATGCTTTGATGAGAGAGATATGTTGTCATAAAAGAATTAAATGAATAATTACATTTGCAAGTGTCAAGTGTACTTTTCAAAAAAATTAAGACAAATGTTTATAATAGAGATAGAGATAGAGATGCAAGTCAAATTTATATTATAAAGATAAAGATAAAGATTAGATATTATTCAATTTTTTATTGCTTTTTCGTATGGTCTTTCTTGTAGTCCTATCATTATTCATAAACAATGTATTTTTAAACAGATATTTATTAATTTTTGGATGTTCGAATAACATGACTTCACAAAAATTGTAGCAATATTTCTCAAAAATAAAATAAAAATTGTAGCAATAAAAAAGACAAACTCAAATGTTATACACAAAAGAAATTATCACTACCACGTAACAAAATGTGCTTCTAATGGAATCATTGATACAACAAAATTGTCCCTCAAATGTGAAGAATAAAAAATTGTGGAGAGGTGTGCTACACCACTTCATGTTCCATAATTTACAGGTATTGCTAGAGTTAATATCTATCTTTTTCATTCATGTAATATTTAAGAAATAAGTAAAACAACATGGTTACACCAACTTTGCTTTGTCATCATCAAACAACTAAAGAATGAGAAAGCAACTAATATGAATAACAAACCCATGAAGAAGTTTGAATAAACAAAAGAGAAATTTTAGAAGAATTTTAAAAATTAAGAATGAATTTTGAAATGGTGTGAAAATGTTGAAAGTTAGAAGCAATATTTATAGCAAACAAAACAATTAAATAACATCAATTACCCCTTTAATTTTCTGATATAATAAATGAATGAATATTTGATACAATAAAAGTCTGATTTTGAATATCGATACATCAATGCATTTCTTACCCACTAAGAATTGAAAATATGTGCTTTTACTGTACTATCAAAGATAATTGTGTGAGAGAAATTTTTTATTAGTAACTATTTAAATTGACAATGAGTGAGGTGATGATGTGAATTAAAAAAATTGAATTGGTTAAGATAATATGTAAAACTATAGCTGAAAGAAAAAATATTACGCTAAATTGAAAATGTAAATGGGCATGTCTGGTTTTTTCTCAATAAATCAAAACAATAATTCAATTTTTTTTTCTTTCCTATTGATGCTTTTATCCATATGATTCAATATGAGTCACATTATTTTGTTTTCCTTTTAATTCCAGAATCAAATATTAGCTTTATGATTTTTTCAAATACCCATAATTTCTATATTAAAAACAAAATTTAAGGAATCAAATTAATAAGGATTGTCTTGGAACATGGACATGATTACATGTACATTTACTTGTCACATGCTTCATAGGTGTACACATTTTTATGACATGGAGAAACATTCAATGCTCTTTAGAATTTGAAGGTGACATGTGTACTCTCAAAAAAATTAAGGCAAATATATATAATAGAGATATGTATTTTAATGTATTTTAATCTTCTAATCCCCTCTAAACTTAATTACTATTATGACATTTTTTTTGAAGGAATTACTATTATGACATGTTTAAAATTATAGTGAATATGAGTTAATATTACTTATCATTTTTAAAAAAAAAAAATTTCAATTCAGTTTTGTACATTAGACAATGACTATTCATTATGGAGATATTATTTTCTCCATGACTTTTATCTTTTGCAATGATTTTTTTTCTTCAAACTTTATTAGTTAAAAGATATAATATCTCCATAATGAACAAAACTGAATTCATTATTTGATAAGTTTTTCTCCATGACTTTCATTTGTTGATAGTAGTAAGAATATCAAATTTTTCAAAAAATAACTTTGAAGTTCTTGACATTTTTGGAAAGAATTATTTGACTTGGGTTGTAGATGTTGAAATGTATTTAGTTGTGAATGGAAATGAAAATGCCATCAAATAAGAAAATAAGACATTTGATCAACTAAAGGCATAAGCATTGATATTTCCTTGGTCACATATTAATGAAGATCTTAAGAATGATATCTCATTGTGAAAGATCTTGTGCTCTAGACTAAGTTAAAAGAAAGATATGAGCACCTAAAAGTCATTATTCTTTCGAAATATCATTATAATTTGATGCATTTGCGTTTGAAAGATTTTAAATTAGTATCTGCTTATATTTTTGTAGTATATAAATCACTTTTTAATTAGAGTTGTGTGAATAATAAGGTAACTGATGAAAATCTGTTAGAAAAAACATTCTCAACTTTTTTTTTTGCATTCAACGTGCTCCTGTATGAGCAATATTGTGAAAAGGGGGTTAAGATATATTTTGAATTGATTTCTTTTCTTCTTGTGGCTGAACAAAACAATGAGTTTTTAATGAAAAATCTTGAATTTCACCCAATTGGTGCGCTGCTACGTTCGCATAAGTGAATGCGTCATGACAAAATAATTTTGAACAAGTTAATGATCGTGGTCATGTAGCAATTTCAAAAACTCATTTTTGACCGGGAGTGGAAAAATAATGAAAAGATTGAAAATGAAAAAGGTGGGCTAAGTATCAAAATAAATGAGAATATTCTTTATCGATGTTGAGACAAAGGTCAACCAAATGCTTTGGTATACAACATGTATGGACCAATGGCCTTTGCCTTCACGTTGATAACAAACATTCTCATTTGTTTTGATACTTAACTCACCTTTTAATTTTTCATTCTTTTCATTATTTTTCTACTTTTGAAGAAAAAATGAATTTTTGAAATTTCCATTACGGTTATGAGCATCACCACAATCACGCCACAAGCTTTTTTAAAATGATTATGTGAATCGAGCAGCACTAGTGGGACGACATTCGTGATTTTTAAATTAAAAGCTAATTGGTTTGATCAGCCAGTAGAAGACAAGAAATTAATTTAGAATATTTATTAAATCCCTTTTCTCGATATTGTTGTTGCAGTAATCATTGGTTGCGTGAAAAGCTGAGAATCTTTTTTTTAACAAATCTTTATTTTTTACCTTTTCTTCACACAACTCTAATTAAGAAGTGATTTTGTATGCCGCATAATTATAAACATATATTGATTCAAAATAATGCAAACACAAGTGCATCCAATGATAATGAGCTTTTGGGAGGATAATGATTTTTATGTGCTCATATTTTTCTTTTAATATTCTAGAGCATAACCGAATATTTCACAATAAGATCTTTATTCTTACGATCTTCATGAATATGGTGATGAAGGAATATCAATGCTTTTGCCTTTTGTTGATCGGATGCTTTATTTTCTTATTTGATTTGATGACATCTTCATTGTCTTATTTCTTTATATCACAGCTAAATACATTTCAGCATCCACAACCCAAGTCAAATAATTCTTTCTAGAAATGTCAAAAGATTCAAAGTGATGTTTTGAAAGATTTGATATTTTTAATACTATCATCAAACTGTAAGATTAAACAAGATAGATAAAATATAAGTAATATAGTTTAAAGAGAAAAATCAATAGGAAAAAAGAAAAATCACGAAGCAAATAATATACTCATAATGAATAGCCATTATCTAACTTCCAAAATGAATTTATAAAAATACTTTAATAAATAATAAATAATTAACTCTTATCATTATTTAGATATGTTATTACCTAATTTACAAGAGTTATTATTATTAGAAAAATTTAATAATTTTAAACATGAAAAAACGTAATCAACAAATAATAATAATAAAGTTCAAAGGCCAATACAAGATTAAAATACATATTGAAGAAAAAATTGTAATTACTCATGCAATGTATAATACACATTATAAAAATAAATATAATCGACCACCACCAAGATTAAAATAAACATTAAGTATACTAAAACAAAACATGTGAACCATAAAAACAAATTAAAATTGTAACTACTCTTACAATCCTTCAGGGATACATAACTATTAAATTCTTTGTCCTCGTGAGCTTAGCTCAGCTGGTATGGACAATGCATAAAATATGCAAGGTCCGGGGTTCGAATCCCGACCATCACCAAAATAAAAAAAAAACTATTAAATTATTTTAAGTTCTTTAAGAACTAAAAATAAATCTAATCAATTTATTTGTGCGAATATTTATGGATGCATCACTCTTGAATTATTCAGTAAAACTTGTTAAGTTTTTACCTCTCTAAATAATGAAAACAAATATTTAAGCAATCCTTTAAAGATACGTTCTTTTTTGAATTCTTTAAGAATTCATAGAGAATAAAATTTTGATTTCCTTAAGTCGTTCAGGACCTATATTATAAATCTCATTAATCTCTTGTGCAATCCTTCTAGGATGAATGAATATGGAATTGCTCAAGTACAATTTGGAACTACACAAAAACAGGCAGTCTGATAGAAATTGGTTTGTTCCTTTTCGATTTGACTTTTTTTATTGTTATTTGAATTTATATAGGGAACTATATAAATCTCGTCCAGGAGATAATCCCCGAAAATAGGTATGAAAGCTATATTTGTAAACCACGACCAATCTATGGAAGCATTGGTTCATTCCTCTTAGTCTCAACTTTAGGAATCATTTTTTTTTTTTGCTATCTTTTTTAGAGATCCCCTCATAGTTCCAACTAAAAAGTCGAAATGATTTTGAATTACCTCAATTGAAGTAATGAGCCTCCAATATTACAATATTCGAGGCTCATTACTTCAACTAGTCCGCATGTTCTTCGAATGGATCTCTTAGTTGTTGAGAGGGTTGCCCAAAAGGCCAGGCCACAGACCTCTCAAAAAGCCTCATAAGCCTATTAACCGACCTATTTAAGTAATGTGAAGAATATTATTATTATTATATTATATTTTGTACTTTGAATTAAAATATAAATTTGTAAACCTTTTCAATAATTTAAGCTTTAGTATACATTAATTTTTTGCATATATAAATGTATTATTATAAACTAGAATAGAAATATGATACAATATATAGTCGAATTCCCTAAAATCTCGTGTTGATTATCAAAAGAGAGTTTAATCTTATTGAACTATTAGTTCGCTAGTCCATTTAAACTTATATTACATCGCTTAATTATTTAAAGATGTTCATAAGATATAGGCTTTTAAACAGGCTAGCATGCCATATCAGGCTTTCAGAAGGTCAGACTCAGGCCTAAAAAGTAGGCCTATGACAGGCCGCAGACCAAACTTTGGCTTTAAAAAAATATGGCATGCGAGGCTTAGGCCTTGCAAAGCCTAGCTCGGCCTAGCCTATTCCCATCCCTAACTAAAATTATTATCAATTATTGAAATACTTTTATCAATTATAGTTAGTGGAATAAAAATGAAATAGAATAAATAAGGATATATGAAAGGAAAAAATGTTACAATAATATATTTAAAAAGTAATATTTATTTTGAAATAGAAAAAAATGTGAAAATGATAATTATTATCCTCTCCGGTCACTATTAGTAACCAAAAAGAACTACGTTGGATGAGAAATGAGAGTACAGTCCAAATACATTTTCTGGGTATTTTAATATTCTTCTCTCACCATCTTTGTTTGCGTGTAAGGCAGGCAGTTCACTTAACAATGTTAACATGTGTGAGCAATGTATTGGAGAAAAAGGTCAAACAAAAATTTTAAATTATTAATTTTCTCCCTACTATTATTATTATATACGTGATGGATTCTCTCACATTTGTGTTGATGATTCATAATCAAACAAGAGAAGCAAAATAGAGTAGCTGTGAACATTGAAGGAGTTTCAGAATGGTAAAGAAAGAAGAATTTCTGAGAGAAAATGGTTTTGAGAAAGAAGGACAAGAAGAAGTCTCACGCAGTGACTTCCCTTCTGACTTCATCTTCGGAGTCGCCACTTCTGCTTATCAGGTTCCTTTGTGCTTAAACTATCACATTTGTCTTTTTGATGATTTGGTGCTTGTAATGCTATTTGGTGTCTATTGTTGTGTGCAAGTGTGGGATCGGATAGAAAAGTAAAGGTTGAACACCTTGTAAGTAAGATGACTCATAAACCCATTACCTCAAAGTTTTGAGTAAGAGTGTGGTGTCTCTCTCGCTTATGCGGTTGCTCTGGCCTCAATGTGGGCGGCTCCCCGGCTCCCCTCAGTGACCCAACATCTATAGTATAGAAATGAAATAACAATCTATTAAGTTAGTCATTTTTGTTTTTGTAAAACAAATACATAAGCTAAAATGAGAAAATTAATATATGAAAATTAAAAAAGTATACAAATATAACATATTTTCTAAATCCGCTTGCATAAGTCTGTTTAGTTCAAAGCTTACAAACTCTAAGGCTGAGTTTAATCGGCAACAAGCAAATGAGATAGCTCACGCTCTTGCCGGGGTTGCCATATTATTAGCTAGTCCCACCACCTATTCTATGGTACCTCGTTGTATTGAACATCTGATTATTAATAAAATGATATAAGCACATTTTATTCGAGGAAGAAAACAAATTTTCTAAGTTCTCTAAAAAAACATATATATATTTTTTGGGGGTGTCGGAATTCGAACCCCGGCTCTTACATATATTATAAAAAAATAAAAATAAAAATTCTCAGTGTCTCTCTGGCTAGGGGCGAAATTGAGAGTGATGGTGATGGTTTAGGGGTGAAACTGAGATAATGGATATCTTCCAATTGAGATATTCCTATATTCATGCATTTACTCCATTGGTGACTGTTATATTCATATCAGATCAGACTGTTCACAATATATGCAAATTTTAATAATTTATATAATTATAATTCCAAAATAGCGAGCTTGAAATTTGAACTGTCGGGTATTGATGCAACAGTCACTAATACTCCGAGTGCACGAATCTAGAGATTTTTTATCTTGATCTTGAAATTGAAGGTTTATTGTTGATTATTTATTACTTTGTTGTGAAAAAATGTAGATTTTAACTTGCTTTGATTTCTTTGCTTTTGCTCTCTTTTTGTTATAGTTGTTTTTGTGGAACAAAATTACACATACACTGCATTTTATGTAAACTTTTTTTGGTATTTTGTTCTGGTTTTAACTTGCATCAAAGATACATATAACAAGACTTATTAGACGATCTCTTAATTCTAACCTATCCACGGTTTTCTGTTCCTAATTTTTATGTTAAATTATTCTGTTGTTGCTTTCATAAAAGTTAATAACAAATTATTCTGTTGTTGATCCTATGGTTTTAACTATTGCTCAAATGAGTAATGGTATTGGTAGGCGATTATATGGATCCGATTTAATTTTTCTCTGAAACTATAACTTGTTGCTTATTTCTATAGATAGAAGGTGCTAGCAAGGAGGGTGGTAGAGGTCCTAGTATATGGGATGCCTATGCTTATACTGAAGGTATGTGAATGATTTCCTCAATTTGCTCAAATTGTGATCCATACTTACTATCTGCTTGTTGTTTTGGTAGGAAAAATACTCGACAAAAGCAATGGCGATGTAGCAGTTGATCATTATCATCGTTATAAGGTCAGTGATATCTTTCTTTTGCCTAAATATTGTGTATGCAAATTGTTTAGCATTAGTCTTTTGCTTAGTTATTATCATCGTATATGACGCCGTTTAATCCATGTAGCTGACTCAACCAAGTGAGGAAAGATATCTGCGTCTGTACATAATGTCTTTCTGGATCGATTTTGGTTTAGAAATTACTACTTGCATTTAAATGTTGCTTTACAGGAGACTGGTTAATTTTGTCCCCGAGTCTATTTTTGAGCACGAATGCGTGAAAGTGATATTCAATTTTTGTACTTTTTTGTATCTTACTATTATATCTGTAACTGTCAAGATCATGTCGTGCACGTAAATTTCAGATTTTAACTTTCTTAATGTAACTATGTGAACAGGAAGATATTGATCTTATAGCCAAGTTGGGTTTCAACGCGTACAGATTTTCAATTTCTTGGTCTCGTATTTTCCCTGGTATGTTTTATTAGTGATGAATTGTAAATACATATCTTTTTTATATGGTTCAGTGTTAATTAAATTATTTCCATGTCCATGAGAGCCTTAAGCCTAGAAGTTTATCAGCTCCTCCGTCATCAATACTTGGTCAATGGTTAATATTTGCCTCTTTTGGCTCATAAAGACATGTTTACAACAGATGATTAAAGGCGTAAATTAAGTCTTTTCTGGGAGGGAATTACCTTGGCCCAACCGATAAGATGGTAAAGTAAAGAAGATAGGAGAGGTTTTTCAAATTTTAAAGAAAAAGAAAAGGTCTTTCCATAAAATATAACATTTTTTCGTCTTACCGCCAGATAGGAGAGAGTGCAATTTTTTTATACAGTGGGGAGGACTATGTAATGTGCAAATTTCTCAAAAGAAAATAGTGTTACGTATAGCGAAATAAAAAGAAAGCACGGAATACACAGGCTTTACCATAGGAAAGGATATGTAATGTGCAAATTTCTTGTGTCTCATTTGAAATCTGATAAAAAAATGTGACACACACTACTGGTAAGAAATGATGACTCCTTAAACAAGTTGTTGACTAATATAGGAGATGGTGCGAGAACTGTTGAGAACGCGTGATATGTACCGTAAACTCTGCACAAGAAATATGGAATACAACTCCATGAACTACGAAATTAAGCGCAGAAACTACAAGAAAAGAAAGAAGAGAAACTAACAGACTTAAACCATCCGGAACCTCCCAAGCCAAATGGCATCTTGATGAGTCAATTGGAGGATGGTTGAATAAAAATATCATGTAGGTATCCTCTAACTGGGTATGGTTAGCAGCTTCCTTACAAAGTATCTGATGCCAAGTATCTATTTAATTTGTTATTGGACGTTACCTCTAAATTTTTTGCGAAATATGTTTATTGATAAATGTGTTCAAAATTATGTTTGGTTTTCAACATTCAATTATTGAATGGTGTGTTCATATGTGGCATGTGGCAGAGAATATTTTGCAGTCTATGCAGATACTTGCTTTGCAAGTTTTGGCGATAGAGTGAAAAACTGGATTACTATTAACGAGCCCCTTCAAACCGCAGTTGGTGGGTATGATGCTGGAGTTAATGCTCCTGGAAGAAGTCAAAATAGATCAGTAGAACCATACTTAGCAGCACATCGTCAAATCTTGGCCCATGCAGCAGCTGTTTCCATTTACCGAAGCAAGTACAAGGTCAAACACTGTATTTTTTTCTACTTGTTAGATTATATTAATTTTGTTTTGTCTGTTATATTTTTTTGCGGTCTCCTGTCGAAGAATATATTTTCAATCATCCTATATAGAAACTACCCTCATTAATATCATAACTTCGCGTGCACAGTTTTATTATAAGGTTTGCACAATAGTTGAGGTAAAACTTTATTCTCTTGATGTTCCAGGATAAGCAAGGGGGACAAGTGGGGCTGGTTGTAGACTCTGAATGGGCAGAGCCAAACTCTGATAAGATTGAAGATAAATCCGCTGCTGCGAGACACCTAGATTTTCGTCTTGGCTGGTAATTCCTATACATACATTTGTTTTATATTATTAGTTTTCATAAGATTTCCATAGATTTTCCACTTGATATAAATGCATGAAGATGTGTGGACACAAACTTACAAAGGTATACATACATTTTTGCGTTTAACGTTGGAAATGCTCTTCTAGTTTCTTCTATTCTCTAAATATTAAACTCAAAACAGCAAAAGGTCTTGGTTTTTCTTCGATGCTCGTGAACACTAGAAATTGAAGGTTGAGGATATTTAACCTTGGTGTAAGATGCATGCTTATGATAGAATATATTCTTAACCAGGTTCTTGCATCCACTATATTATGGAGACTATCCTGAAGTTATGCGTGAACGACTTGGAGACCGACTTCCCAAATTCTCGGAGGAGGATAAAAAATTTCTTTTGAATTCTTTGGACTTCATTGGCCTAAATCACTATACAACGAGGTTAATTTCACATGTGACAGAAAGCACCGAAGAATGTCATTATGACAAGGCACAACAGCTGGACAGAATTGGTAAATAATTCGATTTTCGTAGAATTTTCTAAACTATATATCCAAAATGAATCTTCCTTGATGATTGAGCTGTTTTTCACAGTTGAATGGGAAGGCGGGGAGCTCATTGGTGAGAAGGTATATACCATCTATGTCTCTCTGTCGGTGTATTGTAATATATATACACACACACACAGAGACAAGACCAAACATGCAAGTTTATATTCTATGTGCATATAACAGGCAGCATCAGAGTGGCTATATGTTGTTCCTTGGGGTCTTCGGAAGATTATTAATTACATATCACAAAAATATGCTACACCGATATATGTCACCGAGAATGGTATGTGACTTTCTTTTCCTTCTTGTCCACTTTTAGAAAACAAATAGGGAATGAACCACTCGATAGAAAATTGAGGGAGAAATCATGTGTGTGTCTATATATCTCTTTTGAATCTTCTGTAGTGTTTGGCATGTACGTATAATGAAACAGAACCGCCTTTTATGTTTTCTTCTCTTTGGTGCCAGTATTTATGTAAAGCCAAAATGTATCACTTTTTTCCTACATGTTCTGTTCTATTTTCTTTGATTCCAACCCATTTGTGTAGAACCAAAATGTATCACTTTTCTTACCTTTTGTCCCCTTCTATATATCGTTTATTAATATACACCAATTTATCCTGTTATGTATTGTTTCTAACTTGTCTCTCAAATGAATGGATATTGAAAGTATATACGTTATTAAGTCTGAAATAATCGTGAACTATAAAAAAGAACGGAAATATGTGTAAATGGACGAGTGTGAGTTATGTTATATGGCTCAACAAGGAAGAGTGGATGCAATGTGTATTTTGAGAGCTGCAACCTAGGAATATGATTGGCATGGCAAAATGCTGATTAGATAGCATAAGGTTGAAGATGTGTCAACAATAGGATCCGCGGCTCTGCGGCTCTGATTTAATAGATGATAAACAGATTTTATATGACTGGACCAGAACTTTATAAAATGGTTCTCGTATTTATGAGGCTGTCTTTCCATTTAACAGGTATGGATGATGAAGACAATGATAGCTTGCCACTAAATGAGATGCTAGATGACAAACTGCGAGTTCGCTATTACAAGGGATACCTTGCATCACTTGTGCAGGCTATAAAGTAAGATTTCCATTTTCTTCTCACACACACCTCATCTACGAGTTAAACCAGTTTATTTTTCAAATTATCGAGTATTATGAATAGAGAGAATTGAATGGAAATAGATTTCTCACTAATGAATTAAGCTTAGTTGAAGTTGTATATATACACAAGAGTGTCTCTATTTTAGCTTATCATGTGTAACAAACAGGAAATCATTAACTCTTAACTATCTAATGATTACTTGTTGCACAAGTAATGATTCTCTAACTAATTGTCAAACTATCTAATGATTACTTGCTGCACAAGTAATCTTTGCTTAGCTGATATGGTGTGATAATAAGTAATATAAAAACGAAGTATATGGTTTAATGTTTTCTTTGAACCTTATTATGCATATGTCTGTCACTGAACAAATTTATAACAATACAACTTTGAGAACTTGAAATTGTTATAAATGATGATTGACCTATTTGCTTAAAAACATTGAAAGTTTAGAACAGGGTCAGACACTTGGTCTTTGTCCATTGAAAATCATAAAAGCCTTTCTGATCTATACATGATTTTGAAAAGAGAATAAAAAAAAATTAAGGGAACACTTAATATACAATTTTCACATCATTATCAAATACAGTTTTCACCAGCCTAACATAACAACTGACCGAGTAAAATCGTTTGAACTTCAAAACAGAATAAGAATCTTAATCAAACACGCCTAAAGTTTTGTAAATCATTTGAATGCACAGGGATGGAGCTGATGTGAGAGGACACTTTGCATGGTCATTACTTGACAACTTCGAATGGGCTCAAGGTTATACCAAACGCTTCGGATTGGTCTATGTAGATTACAAAAATGGACTCACTAGGCACCCAAAGTCTTCTGTATATTGGTTTTCGCGGTTTCTTAAAGATGGGGCAAACAAGAAGGGTAAAGAATAGTAGTTCACTTTTCACTTTCACCATTATGTGTCTTACCAAATACTACAAGAAAATAATGCAAGACCAAAAACTTATGTCATTATTTGGATGCTTTGTATAAACTAGAGTGGATTTCTCGAGTTATTTATGACTGCACCAATTCTTATATTTCATATGCCTTTAAAACTCCATTTTTTATATTTGTCTTAGCTTTTAATCTGCTTCTATTTTAATCAAGCAATTGAGCTCAAGTGGTTAATGAGTTTCACCGAGGACGAATTGTTTGGGAGAATCTGAGTTCGATTCCTAGATGAAACAATATTTGGATTCTAATTTCGTTTGATTTTGTTGTTTCACATGTTATAGATTGTTACTTCGTAATTTTGAAATATTTTAATTAGACTACAATTATGGGACTTTTTAATACTCATTCTTCTAAAATGATTTGTGCTAGTACGACAATCGAATGATCAAATTAAATCATATAAGTGAAACATTTTTAAGTAACTCTAAAAGAAGTTAGATCGTCTGCACCCTTTCGTGCAGATGTAAAAAAACAAAATTAAATTAAATTAATATACCATCATATAAAAGAAGAGCAATGCTATATCTCTTTTTGACAAAAACAAAATGATATTCATTCATTCAAATTGAGTGATTACATCATTCAACACCGCTAAAAACGTAAAGGATGAATATGCGAACAAACTCACAGCATCCAAGTTAATAGCATATAACGGCATAATGCCTACAAAAGTATATGATAAAATCAAAGTGACCGGAATATCCATGGCCTCCGGATCTGCAACGTTGACGCCCAAATCTTTGATTGAATGATCGATCTTTCAATATGAATCAAATGAACACCGCAAGAAGACGGGAAATCAAACAATGTCGCACAATACGACGAATAACAAACCACCACACTTAGATGATGAAATCACAAAGAAAAAACCTAGATCTATGTGAAAATCACTTATTTAGATTGAGACAGAGAGAAAAAGATGAAGAGGGGTGATTTCAGGTCAAAAATTGACCCAAAATCACCGCTCAATGAAGAAAATGGAAGAGAAAACCTAGAGAGAGAAAACTAGGGCCGGCTTGTTGGAGAGGGAGGGGAATTAGCAATGCTATATCTCTAGAAAAATAACATGAAAAATTCTTCAAGAATAAAGAGCAGCCAATCACAATGCACTATTTGCCACAATTCAAGGAGGTGTGGCTGAAAAATAGGAAGTGAACAAATGAATCATGCAATTAAAACTTATCAGTTGTGTCTTGAAAAATTCTTGATGTTATTTTTTTTAAAGAAATAACATTTTCCATAAAGGAAACCACAAAATCAACTGACGTTAAATATCCATTTTGTTCGGATATTTTTCTTAACAAATTTACAGCCACCCAATTATTTAAAAATTCAATTTAAATATAAACCGTAATTAGAAGGAAACAAAGGATGAATGTTCATGTTCGTCTTCTTCTTACTAAGTTTTTTGTTGAAACCTTGAGCACCTAGGAATCTCAATAAGTTGTGATTGAGCAAAGGGAAAGTGTTAAGCAGTTATGCGTAAGTCAAGGGAAGTCTCTTGGAGTTGTCCTTGAGCAGGAAGTCTTTAGGTAGTGTCCTTGAGAAAGAAGTCTCTTGCAGTTGTGCTTGAGCATTGAGAAGTCTCTTGGAAGAGTCCTTGAGCAATTTGTAATCCAGAGTGATTATAGTGAAATCACTTGGAAGTGCATGGGGACTGAACTACTCATCTGTTGTGGGAGAAAACAGTATAAAATTGTTTTATCTCTGCTTTCTCTCTATCTAACTCTTTATCTTTGTGTTCAGTTTTCCGCTGCTTTCAGATTCTGAGTCAGAATCTGCAACATCAGATTCTGACCAGGTTTTTATAAACACTCAGAAAAAGAAACCGTCAAAAAGCCAACACAATTCAACTCCCCATCTTAGGTTTTTCTCACCTTCAGTTGGTATCAGATCCCGGTCTGTGCGCTGCCACTTAACCGTGCCACTTAACATCTACTCTAAGAAATCTCGATTTTTCAATGGAAATGCTTCCCAGTTTTCTTGGTGGAAGAGTAAAATGTATAGTCACATTATGAGTAATGATGATGAACTATGGGATATTATTGAAGATGGTATTAGAATTTAAGTTGATGAAGAAGGAATGACACGTGACAGAAAGAGTCTGACTGTGGCTAAGAAGAAGATCTAAAGAAAGCATCATATGGTGCGTGGAATTCTTGTAGAAGCTCTACCTCACTCAAAATATGTGAAGATTGTCAACAAATCCACTGCCAAAACCATCTTTGAATCTTTGTGCTCTACTTATGATGGAAATCAACAGGTTAGGGAAGCTATAGGCTAACCAGTTGGTAAATAGGTATATGCTCTTTAGAATGAGGGAAGATGAATACAATGAAAACATGTATTCACGGTTTCAATTGATTCAATCTGGCCTTAGGGTATTGTTAGCCTATATTTTTTAAGGCTATCATTAAATGCAGTCAAAGAGAGTTGACCTTGTCATTGAAGAAATAAAGATTGTTCTCAGGTCTTTATCGAAGTAGGACTTGCTGGGAGCACGTGCTTCAGTTCGATGGTGGAAACCTATCGAGGAACGATTATTGCTTTGGATAAGGACAAGCAACAGTCATTTCTAAAGGCGCGTTCGGAATTCAAATTGGATGGATAAGACTTGTTAGTTTTTCTATAGTTATAGGTTTGAATTCGAGTTTAGGTAGTTATTTCTATTTGTATAAATAGTAGTTTTTCCTTAGGAAAAGTGGTCACAATTCAATCATACAAAACTTACACTCAAATTATCCGTATGGAAGCGAGAAACGAGTCACAAGTTGCAATGTATGAACCTGTGTACCAATTTATGTTCAATCAATGCAATTTACATTCTTTTTCTTAAATGTCTTTACATTTTACTTGTTCTGTTTGAACAATTTACTTGTTCTTTGCTTAACAAAATTCGATTGGATTCAACTGGATTGAGTTCGATTGCTTTCATTATTCTTGTTTATTTAATCCTTTAAGAACATTATAATTTCCTGGAAATAACAAAGCACAAATATGCTCCTAAGATTTACTGGTTGATCTTGCAAGTAACTATTTTTAAACCAGCGATTGTTTACCAAAAATCAGTGTAAACAGGTATTGAAGAAGATCTATACTATATCTGATCATGTCAAGAAGATTCTGAGGAGTCTTTCAACCAGATTCAGGCTAAAGATAACAGCCATTCAGGAAGCCAGAGACTTGGACACATTAAGACTGGAGGATCTCATAAGCTCTCTAAAAATCCAAGAGATTGAGCTTGTTGGAGATAAATCAACTGAGAAGTCCAAGCCTCTAGCTCTGATAGCCAAGGACAAAAGTGCTAAAGTTCTGCAGACTGTTGAATCAATATAAGAATCCTCAGATGAAGATTCTGAAAGTGACTCAGACGTAGTAGAAACTGCACACCTTACCAAAGGAAATAAGCCCACAAGTTGAAACAGCAGCTTAAGCAGCACAAAAATTAAGGATCAGAAGAATGGGTCAAGCACAAGGAAAGCTCTATGACAACCTGGGAAGAATTACATGAAGCAGAAGCTGACAAAGATGAAGTAAAAGTAAATCAGGGATTGGTGGCATCATTAGCCTCTGACTGTATAATTACCTAAGCTTATGCCGTTGAAAAAATTGGCTATTTTTCAACCTTGCATCGTAAGTTATTTTGGTTCTAATATAATCTGAGGGATACGTGAAGTTATAATTGGCATAAAAGGAATATATAATCGATTAAGGATGGATATTAGAAGAATAAGTCACAAAGCTTAATCCCGATAATATATTATCTCTATTCTTGTTTTATCATATAAATTTCAAATACTAATTCATGAACAAATAAACTTTTATTTTTATTCTCAAAATTATATTAGTTGTTGAACGGTTGTAATATTTCATGAGTCTATGTGGTTCTATACAATTTATATTTGATAAAACCAACTTAATACTTAATGTTGTAGGGGGATTGGTTACATCCTCTTTATAGGAGCACGGGTGAAGTAGTCACACTATGTGGTATGACTTCGACTTAATATAGGGAGGTTGAGGACTGAGAGTCTCGCATCAATTTCCTTTTCCTTTCCCTTATATGGTGTTTTTAGTTTGGAAATCGAGGTCTTATTTTTGTTATCTTGGAGGAAACATCTTTTGGAAACCTCAATGTCTCCATGTAGTGTGGCGATGGTGTCATCTTTTGCATGGTACTTCAGTTTGAGATGGGCAGTTGAACATGCAGCTCTCAGCTCCGCTAATGTTGGTCTCCCTATGATGCAATTGTAGAGAGATAAGCAATCAATCACAAGCAACTGAACTTTCACCATCTTTCTTGCTCCTCCTTGGCCGAAAGTGATCAATTACTTCACATAACCCCATGGATTTGTTGAGGAGTCGTTGAATCCGTAGTGTTTGGATCCATAAGGAGAGATGTTATTCTTTGTCAACAGGAGAGTCTTGAACATGGTAGAGTACATGTTGTCGCAAGATATCCTAGTGTTGACCAGGAGTACATGATGTCGCAAGATATACTAGTGTTGACCAGGATCCTGCGAACATCAAAGTTAGACATATACGCCTAGACGGGCAGAGAGATTGTAGAGTTAGGAGCTCTGCTAGGCATCTCGTTGTTGTAGAAGGCAGGGGGTGGTCGTCCAGCAACTCTAGCGGGGGCGACAACCAAAATGTTCACATTCATCAACTCTTTGAACTTCCTCTTCATGTTTCCTATTATAGTGTTGATTCCCCCTGTAATAACATTGATGGTAAGGATATGTTCCCAAGTGCATGAGTAAGGGTTGCCTTGACATTTTTAGGGAAGTAGGGGAAGTCCTTGAATCATTCCACCACAATTATTATCTCTGCAACTTTGTCAGCAACACTAACAATTGGTTCACTGGATTTGTTTTTAGGTGAGGCATTTTTGGTGAATTTTCTCAACCTACCTCATTGTGTGAAGATTTTGATTGCATTCGTGAGGTGGATGCAATCGTCAGTAGTATGCCCATGGAACTTGTGCAAATGACAATGTTTACTTTTATCAGCTCAATTTTTTTGCAGAAGCCTTGGGATACTCGATTTCTGCTTCCTTCAAGTCTGCGGAAGCGATCTTAACCGGTATCTTTTCCCTCGACACCACAAGGGGTGTGTACTTATCAAGAAACCAATGTGTCGTTTTCCTTCTCTAGCTGGTTTGCCTTCCTTCTTTTTCTCTTAGAAGGGATTTTTGGAGGACTCATCTTGAGGATTCTCCTTCCTCGCTTTCTTCAAATTATCAATGTACAACTGCCCTTCATACCTGATATAGAACTTTGTAATCCTCAGAAACTCATTGATAGTAATGGGTTGGTTGAGTTGGACCGCCTTCTTGATATTATCCTTGGTCGAAGACCCTTCTCGATCACATGCTTTTTCATCCTTTCGTCCGTTCCTCAGACTTGCACCACTTCTTTGTTGAAACACTCAAGGTAGTCTCGGAAAGGCTTGTTCTTTCCCTGCATTATAGCCTCAAGCGAAACAACTGTTTTCAACTGTGTCTTTAATGTTGAAAATTTTGCAATGAACTCATGGCACAACTCGTCCTAAGTGTCGATGGAGATTCTGTTGAGATTTTTATACCAGGTCAAGGCTCCTCGTTGCAGTGTAGTCATAAACAGTTTACACTTGATGGATCCTTGGACATTCTTGTTGTTAAAGACCACTTCTATGTTCTCAATATACTCGCCCAGATCCGTTGTGCCGTCGTAGGTATCAATCTAGGGAGGTTTCTCTAAACTAGTAGGGATCTAGGTGTCGCTGATCCTGCGAGTGAAAGGAAAATATGCCACACAATCATCATTAGAATAAGACGAGGACTGTGAGCGTCTAATATGCTTATATGAGCACGGGAACCTTGATCTACTATGACTCAGCGAGTGTCTGAGGATCTGGGCCTCTATGGGAGTGGGCTCTTTCCCCTTATGCTACATTGTGGGGAAGGATGTTGAGCGTCCTGTAGAGGGGCTAGGGACTGCTTTTGGGTAACGTTTGGAGAATGGAGTCGAAGTTTGATCCTCGATCATTTCCTTGATGCGCCTATTATGATCCTCGATCATTTTTGTTTGGCGGTGCAATGTGTTGAGCATAGCATCTGCAGGAGATGCGTTGTTGGCCTCCTCGTTGAGTCACTGCGGGCCATACAGTGGAGCCTCGTGGAGAGGAATGGCCAGTTGAGAATCTGGAGGTTGTGCTCTTCCCTAGGACTTTTATCAGGATATGGAGTCAAAGTTTGTCCGTCGCGTTGGGGATGGTTAACTTTGCTCCAGATTTTCGATGTAGCACCTTTAGTCATCTTGATGATTGATTGTTTTTGGGATTTTTGTAGTTTTGGTCTTTCGTGAAAGAAATACATGGATAACTAGTTTCCTGAGACAAGGATGTTGATCGTACTTGAGCAGATGAATGACGTCTGGTGCAGTTGTTCTGGGCATTTGTAAGCTTTGTAACGGTGGGGTGGGAGGGGGTGTAGAGAGTTATAGGTTTGATAAATCGTACCGTTGGGGATTGTGAAGAGTCCCTTTATATAGCAAGGAGGCGTAGAAACTATTGTTAGTGGCATACCGTGGCTCAAAGTTTATAGATTAATGGCTATATATTTCATATCTTTTAAAAGAGAACAAAGTCTTTGAGGCTATTAGAAAATTAAAATGAAAAGAAATATAGTGCAACAATTATGACATAGATATAAAATTATAGGCATATAGTAAAAGAAACTATTTTTAAACTTATCTATTCAAAGTATTATAAGCAGTAGGGTATAAAAGAAAATTCGATATGCCTGAATTGAAGAGCATGCATGTCATATCTTTAAAATAAAGAGAGAAGAAGAGAATCTAAATAATTTTGTTTCTGCTTTATTTAATTTCATTACCACTATCTTATAGTACAGAGAAATAACTCTAATGTTCTTTTTTTTTTTGAAGGAATAACTCTAATGTTCTTGAAATTAGAAAAAGAAAGAAATTCAGATCATTATGTGGAAACAATATAACTAAATGATAACTCGTGGAATATTCTAACAAGGAATTTGTTGACTTTTTTGGTTCTACCACTAAATGCATCAACGAAACTGCTCATCAAATTTTCCGAACCGCGGTGGAACACATATACAAATGTTTACAACACACTCCGCTTTCGAACCAAAGACACATAAAACTTCTAGACAATCAGCATCATCTAAACAGTCGACTTCCTCTGTAATAAAAGACACAGGTTTTAGCAAATTAATAAATATGAAAAAGGTTAAAAACAGATTACCTTTTGCATTTTTTGAAAGTTGAAAGAGGGAAAGAATGATAATCATAACATAAATAAACTTGACAATTTTAACCATATTTTCCTCCTTTTCTTGTAACAAATGTTTTTATCAGTTTAAAATTTATAAAACTCGTCCTCCCCTTACATTAATGAAATAACCTAGTACTTTTTTTTTTTGACAAATAATAATCTAGTACTTACAAAGTAGGAAAAAGTTGTTTCCTAAAACTATTATTAATAAATGCCTTTTAAATACATCAATGTGTTGTGTTTGTCCCTTTATCACTCCAAGAAATGAGGCCTCACACAAAACTTACAATTCATAAAAGTCTATTTATTTTTTATCTTTAATTAAATTTTCACTTTTTTATAACCTATTATAATAGGAAAGGGAAAATAACAAAAAGATTACTAATAGGAATAACTACATTTCAAGTGACACTAGTAGAAAGGTGCACGCAATGGGTTTTTGAATCAGGTTAATGAATGAATAAGAAGAGAACCTTCATAAAATAAAATGAATATAACTGTAATTTGCTCCTTGCCTACCGTGATATAGTAAATTTTGAATTTAGGAAGGGTTATGGCTTGTCCATAGGCGTCTCTTCATAAGTTGTCAAAATATTCACTACAATAATAATTGCAATTTCCATGAGTAATACCATGGCAAAACAAGGGGTTATTGAAAATAAAAAACAGAAAATTAATGGACGTTGTCGCTTAGTTTATTTAACTTGAATCCTTAGTTTATTTATTTAGTTTATTTGTTTAATTTAATGGATCATTTTAGTTTTACTATAATTGTTAGTTTTTAATTTTGTCAAAAAAAAAAATTGTTAGTTTTTAATTAAAGTTAGCTAAGATAAACTCAAAGTTAGTTAAGATACAAAATTAATAACATAGTTTAGTATGGATGTTAGCTATTTTTAAGCAAAGTTTGTTTCTTTGTTTGATTACTTGATAAGTTTGTATATAAGTATGATGTAAACACGCTTTCATTACTACTAATGTTTATGATCAATAGAACATTCTCTTCTTATTTTCTCTCTCAATATTGAAGGTGAGAAAAACACAGGGCTTTGAATTGTGTTGACTTTTTCTGATTCTTTTTCTGAGTGTTTAATACTGGTCAGAGTCTGAGTGCAGCGGCTAAAACAGAAAAACAAAGATAAAAGAGAGATAGAGAGAAACAGCAGACACAAACAATTTTATATTGGTTCCTCCCACAACAAAGGAGTAGTCCAGTCCCTTGCACTTCCAAGGGATTTCATTATAATCTCACAGACTACAATTTCTCAAGGACTCTTCCAAGAAACTCCTCAATGCTCAAGAACCCTTGCAAGAGACTTTTTTGCTCAAGGTTACTACCAACATACTTCCACTGCTCAAGGACAACTCCAAGAGACTTCTATTGCTCAAGCAAGAGACTTCCAATTCTTAAAGGGCACTGATGGTCAGATTAGGCAAGTGTACCAAATCGTTTACCAAGTAATAAAGTGATAAGTAGAGTATCGTATCCACATGGATTGTTGTTTCATTTAAACAGTTCGCGTTACTTATTTGAGAACAATAAAATAAATAAAGAAATAAGGGTTTAGAGTTTTGCAATTTAATCTGTTTGCAATAGAGCAAGGTTACCTGTTTTATTTAAGAATGTTAGCAGCTGTTATGATTCATTGAATCCTCTCTATTCATTTGTTGAAATTAATTAACAATCAAGTCGAATTCAGTATTCGAAGTAGACTATCTAAGTGATGAGTTTCTTGGGACGTGATATCCTAATCAGTTTGTCAAGTTAACCCTGCTATTCGCACAATGATCCTTACGTGTGGGGTCTTACTCTCTCGGTCAATTTCAGTCTAACCCTCCGTCGGTTATGTTGTACCTACTGGTCACACAGTGATCCTTACATGTGGGGTGTAACGCCCTATTTCTATTGAAGCAATAAAACACGCGAATAATGCAATTATTCAAGAAATAGACGTCACGTCTACAAAAGTTCTCCAAAAATATAACATGCATAAAAATTCATGCAACTACGCAACGGATATACAACTCCAAGTATACATGTCATAAACTCCAAATACATCAATACATAAAATCTCCAAATCCCAACATAAGGGTAAAAATCTCAACAACATGTTCAAAATAAACAAATAGCGACAAACATCCTAGATCATAGCCTAATCTAAGACATCGAAACAGATAGACGAGGTAGCTCCCGCTATCCTCAAGCACTCACCAAGCAAGCAACAAAACTAAACATGCACGCTGTCTACCCATTCATACAAATAGGTAGGCGGTCCACCACAGACCACTGGGGGTTAGCTTCACATCAATCATAATCAACATTACAAACATAAGCATTCAAGGATTTCATGCATAACATATATACATACCCATTCCTCCTAGAATGCTAACATCACATGATTATTTTCACCCATTCCATACACATCAAGCTATTACAATACTAACATAGCATAACAAACATATTCAATCACTAATCAAGACATCGACATTAGTTCATCATTTATCAAACATCAATCAACGAAAGGATTACTCACCTTATTGTTCACTTAGCATACTTAACTCAACAAGTACAATTCATCATTTCAAAGTTATAAGCAAGCAATCATCATTATGAAAGAAATCACCACATCATATATATATATATATATACACACACACACACACACACACACACACATATACATATACAACTCTCACCTCATTACTATTACCAAAATAATTATCATCAATTAGATTCACCAAGTGTATAAGCACAAGCAAGTAAGACATGCAATTATAGCATAGTTCATTTATTCACAATTATCAACGAAATCCACCAATGTACATATACACCCATCCACATAAATCACAACATTCAACAAATTTCAACAATGCACAAATTCACCAAGTCACATATTCAATTAGGACACAATTCATCAATTACTCAAATGTATGCAATGTTCGAGACTCTTCTAGATGCATGCGGTACCGTCACCAACAACAAATGTCGTCACCTCATGATACAACAAAAACATCAAATCCATTGAATACAAAGTATTCAAATCTCACCACTGGATATAAATATCCTAAACCATTGAATACAAAGTATTCAAATCTCACCACTGGATGTAAACATCCTAAGACTCAATATGACTATGATGCATGGACATACAAGCAAAGACTCAGCAATGCAAAATAAACTCATATATATATTCAACAACCACAATGCAAGAGATCACCTCCATTTACATTGACCAACTCCAACAACCATTGCATTATCAAGTATTTACGTCCACACAATCAACAAGTCACAATTCAAATAAGAGTCATCACCGCATTATCATCACATAATTATCAACAAACATCAACGTCAACTATATCATATCGTTTAACAATTCCATACAATTTCTCACAATTCAAGTAAAGGAGAATATACAACACACTATGATAGACATCATATTCAACACCTAGCAACCATTCACACATCTTCATATAATCATATCGAACTATCAACAAAAGATTTACCAAGTATTTGGTCTTAAAGATTATTTCCAACAAAGTTCGTCTATCATTTTACAACTTTAAAATAATTGAGACAAGTAAATCAAGACCAAGCAAACAAGATCCAATGCCTCAACTATGTATACATCTAGAATTCATCTTAATTGAACACATCATAGGTTAAATACCATTAAACACCTTAATTGAACTCATAATACTGAAGTTTTGAAGTTTGGAAACAACCATAAATTTTGGGTCGACTTAGAAATAGTTATGCGGATTTTTCATAAAATTTTATCGAGACCTCCTTGGAGTGTTTTCATCATAACTCAAAATCTAAAATTTATTTTCAAGTCAAACCAACGCCACTAGAAAGCTAACACAATTATGTAAAACTTTCATGTTTACACCAAAAGCCAATTCAAAACAGAAACATGTGAAAAAGGCGCAAGAACGCAAAACAGGGATGCTGTCAATGTGCAGCTCGCCCCAGCAGTTGAATGATGTCTGGTGCCGTTGATCGTACTTGAGCAGATGAATGATGTCTGGTGCAGTTGTTCTGGGTGCCGTTGATCGTACTTGAGAGAGTTATATGATTGATGAATCATACCTTTGGGAATTACAAAGAGTTCCTTTATATAGCAAGGAGGCATATATAAGCTATTGTTAGTGACACACCGTGTGGCTCAACGGTTATAGATTTGCGGCTATATATTTCATATCTTTTAAAAGAGAACAAAGTCTTTGAGGCTATTAGAAAATTAAATGGGAAAAGAAATATAGTGTAAAAATTATGACATAGATATAAAATTATAGGCATGTAGTAAAAGAAACTATTATTAAACTTATCTATTTAAAGTATTATAAGCGGTAAGGTATGAAAGAAAATTCGATATGCCTGAATTGAAGATCATGCATGTTGTATCTCTAAAATAAAAAGAGAAAAGACAATCTAAATAATATTAGTATGGACACCTGTGCCAAGCACATGCTATAATTTCGTTATACTTGAGTGAGAGAATATTGTGATGTATCAAATGTCAATTAAAATCCAACATTAGATAAAATAGTGTAAGTTGAACAACAAATAAGTGAAAAAACTCATAACTTTAAGCCTTCAAAATTTGTTTGAAGAAGTGGTATCATTCTCACTTGTGTGGTTGCTATTTCTCCAATGTATCGATCCACACCAGTGTTAGCTCCCCCAAAAAGTCCAACAATGATATTCCGGTTTAACATTGTGGGGGAATCAGGAGTGGCTCTTGGTGGTAGATCATGGACAAGTAGAGTTTGATACTTAATAGAGAGATGTTAATGTATCAAGTGCGATTTAAAATTTTACATTGTAAGAGTCGATATTGAGCAACATATAAGTGAGGTGACTCATATACCTGATGTCTTAAGACATTGGATGAATATGTGATGTCAATTTCACTTGTGTGGTTGCTCTTAGCCTAATATGATCATACAACTCAAAGTAGGCTCGCATGGAAGTCTCAACATTATGATAATTTGTTTTGTTAGTTTTTGGGTGTCGTTCGTTAATTTTTTTTTATCTTAGATTTGAATTTTTAGATGTCATTCACTTTCATGCAAAAAAAAAAAAAAAATTCAACCTCTATTATTTCAGATTCCTCCTATATTATTACAAAATACATGCTTATTAGACATTTAAATTGACGTGACATTTTTCTAATGAGTCTAGTATTTTAGTATCTTAATTATTCAGTAGTCCCCAACTCATTCAATAAATGCATAAAATTACCAGCAACTAACTATATCTCTTAAACTCTCACGGATAAAACAAACACTCGTTTTCTTTTTTTACCCTTACGATTTTTTCTAATTTAATTTATTTATTCTCATAAAAGAAAGGAACAAAAACATATATCTATGAAACCGCTATCAACCCACATTTTTTTACCATGTTATACCTTTGACCTTATTTGACTATCTAACTAAACCACAGATGCAGAAAATCTCACACTTACAGAAGAGATGTTAATGTGTCATGTGTGTGTTAAACTTCTGCGTTGGATGCAAGAGTATGTACTGAGCAAAATATGTTAATGGGGTCAGAGAGAAGAGTTCGAGTTCCTGTCTGTAAATTAACTGAGATGAATCGGAAAGCCATATTTCCTAATAGTTTATTCGGGGCGCACTACGACAGTTGTAGCCCTATAGGGATGGATAAATTAATGTGCAAATATAGAAGTGTGAGGTTAAAAGATGAATTATAAACTTTTTTAAGGTCTTGACTTATTTAAATTATGTTGAGTATGTGGTAATTGATATTTTTGATAAATTTGATGGTGTCTAATTTTTTATTTGTTGAATTATTTGATGATTAATAAAATTGTGATGTGAGTTTAATGTTTGTGTAATATTGTGACATATTGTATAATGTGAGATTAATAGTGATATATTATTAAAGATTGTGGTGTTATGAATTTTGGATAAGCATATGTTGCTTATCCCTAATTAGGCGAAGAATAAGTGGTAGTCTTGAATTGTGCTGCAGGTGGTTCTCCTAAGGCGTAACCTAGGCCAACGAGGGGAAAGATTAGATGTTAGGGGTCTGAGAAGAGATTATGTTGTCAAGGGTCTTGAGAGGAGATGATGTTGTCATCACCTATTTAGGTTCTGATAAGTCTTAGCGATGTTAATTGAGTATTTGTTTCTCAATGTTGGTATGATGCAGTATCACCAAAGAGAAGTATCATACCGAATGTAGTGCAATATCACTAGAGAGAAGCGACTACATGGTGCAGTATCACTAGAGAATCACACCCATAATCGAGAATTATATTATCCATAAGGTTGGTATGACGTAGTATCACTTGAGAGAATCATCATATCAGATGTTGCACAGTATCACTAGAGAGAAGAGACGTCATGGTGCAGTATCACTAGAGAGAAGCACACCTAAATTATGTTATGGGGTGTAGTACAGTATGACTAGAGAGAAGTACTACATAGTTCAATATCGTAAGAAGTACACTCATTCTGGATCATAAAATATGTATTGCAGTATTACACGAGAGAAGCACTACCATATGTGGAGTAAGTTTTAGTATCATGATGTAGTAATTGAGTACTTTAGAGTATAATAGTAACAAGGAGAGAAAGAAGTTAGAGTCTTGAAGTATGCGTATAACTCTTGAATTGTGACTTCACTTGTTGGTTCTTGTGAGGTCCTATTATTGTTACTTATGCTTATTGATTAATAATAAATGGGATTTGATACGGTGTGTACTTAATAGTTTTGCGTGTTCTTCTCAATTAATTTATATTATTACATCTTCTTACAACTCACCCTTTTGTTGTTTTTGTCTGCTGGCTTGGCCATGTGTTTGGAAAATCGTAGTTATATAGATTATGACTCTTGGAGTGAAGTACATGCCTTCTACGAAAACTTGTTTTATGTTCGTCTGTTATTGTGGGAAAATGGTCCACTCTGATGTGAAGTCAAGTTGGGATTTATTCTATTAAGCTCAATACTTGTAATCAAATTTGTAAAAGCTTTGTAGTTTCCAAATGTTAATTGTAAACCCATTTTTTTTTTCTTATTATCAATTTTTAATTAATTGAGTATGAATCATAAGTATAAGTTATGATATCCTCGTCTCAAAATGTTTTTGAAAATATATAATTTTAATAGTTCGAAGTGACTTAAATGATATCCCTCGTCTCACAATATTAATCGTTTAAGGTTTGTGTACGATTATTAAGGAAATGATTAATTGTGTTGATTTCAATGGTAAAATTAGTCGCATTTACTAAAACACCCCTATTAATTGTAGTTAATGGAGTAGTTAAGTTTGATGAAATTTATTAAACGAGGGTATAATAGTGGGAAAAAATAATAAATGCTGCATTGATATTGTAAAGTGACAGTTATTTTGAGAAAAAGAAAAAATGCTAAAAAGACAATAATTGTGAGATGGAGGGAGTATAATTTTTAAGTAAATTTTTTGTTGGGATTTAGGGTGGCGCAAAAATTGGTTAAAAAAACAAACTCTTTTAAGTTTTAATGACAACAAAGCAATATACAAAGCATGACTAAGAACAGTTAGTATTTATGTATGAATTGAAGAGCATGTAGATATCTCTAAAATAAATAGATAATAAGACAATCTAAATAATATTTATTGCTGTCTTGTTTGAATTCATTACTGAATAATATTTTTTACTCTAAGATTGTCTTACTAAATAAGACAATCTTAAAGTAAAAAGACAATAATTGTAGTCGTGGTGGTATGTGTTGTGGTGTTCATCTATGTTCATTGTAATTCTTTTTATGGTACTACTGGTACCTATTTTTAATGCAATTGATTTTGCCTTTCCAAAAAAAAAAAAAAAACTACAAGGTTCTTGAAATTAGAAAAAAGAAAAAAATTTCATATTATTAGGTGGAAACAAGATAACAAAATGACAAACTCATATAATTTGCTGACTTTCTTGAGTCTAGCACTAAATGCATCAATGAAGCTGCTCTTAATTAAATCCTGAAAACTTAAATTTACGGCATACACAAGTGCTTCGCAAACACTTCCGTTTCTCATCAAAGTTGCAGACAAGTGTTACACAATCAGCATCAACTAAGCAGTAGCCTGAAATAGACAAGAGAATAAAAGAATTTAACTAAAATGAGATAAAATTGAGTACTTATTAAAGAAAGAAATATGAAAAGGATTAAAACCGGATTACCTTGAACATTCATTGCAACTAGAAAAAGGGAAATAATGATAATCATAACATAAACAAATTTGACAATTTTAGCCATATTTTGTTACTTTTCTTGTAACAAATGTTTTTATCACTTTATATTTATAAAGCTCATCCTCTCCATATATAAATGAAATAGTTTTAGCACTTAAGAAGTTGGAAAAAATTGTTCATAAAACTATTATTATTAAATGTCTTTTCAATACATGCATCAACGAGTTGTGTTTCTCCCTTGAGCACACCAAGAAACGAGGTCATTTACTGAAGGAAAAAAAAACGAGGTCACACACAAAAGTTTCTCATCATAAAAGTCTTTTTATTTCTTTGATAAAATTTTCATTATTTTATATCCTATTATGATAGGATAGGGAAAATAAAAAAAGATTCACGCAAAGGGATTTTGAAGCATGTTGATGAATGAATGTGAAGAGAACCTTGATAAAATAAAAGGAGTATTTATTTTTTTTTGAATAAAAAAGGAATATGATTGTTATTTGTTGCTTAACTAATGTGATATAATAATTTCAAATCAACGAATGCTTATGGCGTGACCTGAGGCGGCACCATAAGTTGTTAGAATATTTTTGATAACCTGTGCCGTATTTGTAGTTGCCCTGAAAAATAAAAAACAGTTAAAAACAGTCGTATGCAAATAACAAATGAGATGCCACCGATGCATTTTCACATGTATGGAATTATTCCTTTTCATATAAGAAATAAATGGGCTATCTTATCTACAAAAGAGTTATCCAATATGAATCCAGTTTAACGGAGGACCCTCTTATTAAGTTTTTCTTAAGTAGTATAATGAGTTGTGTTTGTTCCTTTAGCACAGCAAGAAGACAAGATCACAAACATAGCATAGTAGTATTCCTTTCTTTTTCAAGAATTAAATTTTCATTATTATATAACCTACTCATGATAGGAAAGGGAAAATTACAAAAGATTAATATGAGAATAACTTCATTTCAAGTAACTTTAGGAGAAATGTGCACACAAGGGGAATAAAATAAATTAATTTCAAGGGACATTAGTAGAAAGGTGCACGCAAAAGTGATTTTGAAGCAGGTTAACGAATGAAGGTGAAGAGAACTTTGATAAAATAAAAGTCATGAATTTTTTTGAATAAGAACAATAATAAATAGAAAGAGAGAGAGGATTTTATAATAGAGAAATACAAGAATCAAAACAGTGTGCATGGGATGGCGATATTCATCTAGTGTATGCCTCATTAAAACTGTACTGGATAAACAACTCAGTGAGACAACATTATAGTGAAGGAAAAAGAGTACAACATCATTTTGTGTCATAATATGTCTCACTAAAAACCTTACCATGAAAACCCAATTAGATAAACCATGATGATGACTATATTTGGCAAGTGCATCAAACCTTTTTGAAGTAATAAGTAGCAAGTAATATTGTCTCTACATGGATTGTTGTTTCAACTAGACAACTAGCTAAAGGTATTAAAACAATAAACAAAGGCAATTAATGAGGGGAGTTTGTAATTTTGATTTGCTTGTAAAAAGAGACCGAGTTGATTGTGGAAGTAAAGGTTTTGATTGCAGAATGTGGCGGCAATTAGGATTCTTTGAATCCCTATGTTTCTTTGTTCGATTAATTCAGATGGTTATCAGTTATGGGATTTGTTTTCTATTTAAGGGGCTAGTTCGACGGGATTTAACAGTCCTCTAGATGTCAAGTTGTTTTTGTTGATCGCCTAAAGGGCATACGTGCGATACGAGTTACAAGGTCATCAATCATATAGGGATCAGTATGCGATCTAATAATTATTAATATGGGGACTTACTCTCTCTAGGTAATTGAAACATAAACGAAGTTAATATTCCTAAATTGTTATCTAAAAGAACCACCTAACCTTAAGAATCTTAGAAGTTCACCACATAACCATACCTGTCCCTTGTAGATTAAATGGATAGGCCTAACCCCATCTTACTAGGGAAAAAGATAGAATAAGGTTTATACGTAATATTCAGAAATTAGACTAGAAATATCTATGCAACCTATTTCTTTGTTTAGCCAAATCCTTAGGTATGTCACACTCCCTTTGATTTGTGGAAGCATTAAGCCTTTTGCATAAAAAAATAAAATAAATTTAACATAACTGAATAAAAGACTTAAATTATTTGAATGCAACAAACAAATAAAGGTTCATCTTAGAACCCTAATTATTAGGTGTTTAGTTACTCATGGTAACTGAAGACAAATTACAAAAGAAATAAAACATACTCTAAGAACAAGTGATGAGGAGAGACTCCTCTGTTCATGCTCCTAGTGCTTTCCTTCCTCTTGAACTGCCACATTATGAACGAGAAAAAGTGAAAAAAGTCTCCAGCTAGCTTGGATTGAAAAAATGGGCTTTTTCCACAAACCCACAGAGAAAAATAGGGAAACCCCTATTTTTACCTATCCTTGTTTGTGCCCTGCGCATGGGGTCATGAGTATCATGTGTATGTACTAGAAAAAGTTTTTTCCCCTATGTTATACTCACCTGGGGCGCATGGCTTTCAACTCCCTATGTGGTTTTTCCTTTTTCTTTGATCTTTTGAGTGTTTTCTTCCTCCAAATTGATATTGGGACTTGGGACATATTTATGTAAACTTGTAATATATTCAGAGGCCTATTGAATGTTCATTCCATTTCTTCCACTTCTTCATGAGGTGTCCTGCTTTGACGAATTACATGATTTTTCAATAGAATGCTTATGTTGGATATTTGTATTAGCTGCATTATTGCTAAAACAAATATCCATGTTTGTGTTGTTGGGTACAATGTTCCAACATGTTTCAGGCATTCTTGTAAGATGTTGGATACGATGTTCCAACATCCTAGAACGGTTCAGTGTGCCTTGTTTCATGTCTGTTTGTACGCGCGCCTAATATTATTTAAGGAAACCATATTTCATTATCTTATTGACCAAACAACGCGCATATCTTTACAGAATCAGTTGTGGAATATTCCTAAAAGAGGTGATTATATTTTAGGAAATATTTGAAACTGTATTGGACGTTCCTAAAGATGTTCCTACATTTTAGGATTTTCCATATTTGCCTCTGATTTGTGTTTTGCAGATCAGCTGGACGATCTGCTTTGTTCTGAAGACCAACAAGGTTAAATGGCCCATATAGTATAAAAGGAAGTCTTCAAGACCTAGTTGATTATTCAAGCCGTCATTCTAAAAAGTCTAGCTTTTAGAGTTTTGAGACTTTGTGTGTTCTACTCTTGTATCATGTTGATGCAAGTTTAGTCCTTTTTTATTGTGAGCCTTTCTTGTATCAGTTTGATACATGTTAAGGACTGTGTGTTGAGTTGTAAACTCTTGTGTGCTATGCCAAAGCTTTTAAGCAATGTTGTAGTTGTTTGTTTGAAGGCAACTTCGCCCTTTTGTTTGTGTTTAAAGTCTGATAATCACAGGGGATGTGGTTGACTGTAGGATTGTGAGATGGGATCTCAGATCTAGGAGTTCCTAGGTTGAAATCAATATGGGTAGGTCCTAGGTCTTGTGTTGTAAACGTGGTTTGCTGAGAACATTAGAATAAGGACTACACTAGTGGATTTCCTTCCTGCTTGGTAGCCCCCAGAGTAGGTGTGTTTGTCACCGAACTGGGTCAATAAACTTGCCGTGCCATTTACTTTCTTTTCATTTACTTGTTATTTATTCTTTTATTGGTTGATGTTGGAACATTAAACGGAACATTGTCTATTTGTGTGCATAACGTTGGAACATCACATAGAACATCTTAAAACAAGCACGCTAGAATTTCAATTGGCATCAGAGCATGCACCCTTCCTGTTTTAGGGTGAGCTCCAGGGTAGCTTCATTCTAGCATTATGGACAAGGAAGGTGGATTTGTAAACATACCCCCTCTGTTGGATGGCTCCAACTATGACTATTGTAAATCACGTATGAGTGCATTTCTCAAATCTATTGACAGCGAGACCTGGAAAGCAGTTCTGAAAGCTTGGGAACATCCTATGGCACTTGACAAAGATGGAAACAAGACAGTTGTCTTGAAACCATAAGAAGAGTGGACCACTGCTGAAGATGAACTGGCTCTTGGAAATTCCAAAGCATTGAATGCATTATTCAATGGGGTAGACAAGAACATGTTCAGATTGATCAAACAATGCATTGTGGCTAAGGATGCCTGGGAGATTCTCAAAACTGCTCATGAAGGCACTTCTAAGGTAAAAAGTTAAAGACTTCAACTCCTTACCACCAAGTTTGAGAATCTGAAAATGCAAGAGGATGAAAACATTCAAAATTATTATATGAATGTCCTTGGTATAGCTAATTCTTTTGACTCACTTGGAGAAAAACTGACTGATGAAAAACTTGTGAGGAAAATCCTCGGAACTCTTCCTAAAAGAGTTGACATGAAGGTTACAACTATAGAAGAAGCACAAGACAGTCCCAGTATGAAAGTTGATGAACTGATAGGATCCCTTCAGAATTTTCAAATAGCGATCAACAACAGGGAAGAAAAGAAAGAGAAAAGCATAGCCTTTATCTCAAATGATGATGCTAAGGATTCTCAAGGAGATTATGAGAATGATGAAAGACTTTTAGAAGCAATTGTGCTCTTTGGAAAACAATTTAACAAGATTCTAAGACAAGCTGACTGGAGATCCAGATCGAATAGGCAGAACATCAGATACAACATCAGGGAGCAACAAGATGATGTGGATAATACATGGACTAATGAGAAGAGAAACCAATTCAAGGGGATCCAATGTCATGAATGTGGTGGATATGGTCACAGTAGGACAGAATGTGCCAGCTTTCTCAAGAAACAAAAGAAAAGTCTTGCGGTGTCTTGGTCTGATGGAGATGAATCAGAAGAAGAAGGGAAGATTGAACAAGGTAAACATGTTGCTGCTTTGACTAGAAGAGTCACATCTGATGTTGAATCCTACGATGAAGAGTTGACCTATGATAAACTAGCAGCTTCTTATGAAGACCTATATGTAAGAAGTGCAGAAATATGCAATCTGCTGGAGGAACAGAAGAAGATTAATACCCTACTGATTATAGAGAAAAACTATCAACTAACAAAAATCTCTGAACTCAATGATCAGGTAAATCTTCTGAACTCTCAACTTGAAAATGTTAAGAAACAAGTGAAAATGATGACCACTGGCACTAGTGCCCTGGATGATATTTTAGAAAAACAAATTAAAGTGTAGCCAAATGGTATAAGTTTTGATTACAATCCTCTAAACCAGAAACAAGTGAACCACAATTTTGTTTATGCACCAGATGATCATGGGATGATAAGAAAGGAAAAGCAGGATATTAGTTTTGTAGTTGCTACAGGAATAAATACTGCTTCTACAAGCAAGTTAATGTTGCAACATTCTGGAGAACATCATAGTTCTAAGGACAAAAAGGTAACCCATCCTTGGATTTGTCATCACTGCAAGAGAAAAGGTCATATAAGACTTTTTTGTTTCAAGTTGTATGGTTACCCTAATCAACCACGACACAAATTACAAGATCCTAAAAAGAAGGGTGTCAAGAAAAACTGGACACCAAAATGTAACCAAGCTGGGTTAAAGGTCCACACATCTCTGGGAACATCATCTAGTGATATCTGGTACTTTGACAGTGGTTGTTCCAGACATATGACTGGAGAAAATATTTTCTTGAAAAATATAAGACATTGTAATGATGGATATGTTGTCTTTGGTGATGGAAGCAAAGGAAGAGTACAAGGTATTGGAAATATGTGCAGTGATGAAACACCTAAGCTTAAGAATGATTTCTTAGTTAAAGGACTGGTATCCAACTTGATTAGTATCAGTAAGCTATTTGACCAAGGATTGGAAGTAAAATTCAACAAAACTGAATGTCTTGTAACTAATCAAGAAGGAGAGGTGCTAATGAGAGGTATTAGATCTAAGAATAATTGCTATAAGTGGGTTCCTTATCAAATGGATCAGATTTTTGAACGAGCTAAAATGTTGATTCAAAGGTTGAAACATCAGAAGATCCTTACAGTTCATGATTACCCACACATTGGCAATTTGAATAAATCGAGAAGGACCTTCTTGGAGGATAATCATAGTAATGTACAAAGTCACTCAATTAGAGATTTTGTTGAAAAGAAAATTATTTCTACTAAAGATCCCTTGCTTGATAAATGTACATAAATCTTAGATTTAAAGAAATTTGAGAAGTTAAGGGACAGGCTGGACATTTCACTGCAAAAGAAGTTATAGTAGTTAATGTATAACGGGCGTGCAAGGATTGTATTTGTCTCTCTCCTCTTATTGGTGCACGTTATTTCAGGAAATCTTTTTCAAATTTTCTCGCAACTTCCCACTAAGCGCAATCATCTCACCTTAACCTCTATTCACTCTCTATCTCTCTCAAAATCTCTTGAAATCGTCTGCATTCTTCTATCCATAACAAAACTTCATCATCATCTCTCATTCCCTGAACATTACCAACAACACCTTCTCACCATGAAATTCAAAACATACATCTCTACGTCTGAAACAAAGACTACCCCTGATTAGCAAAAGACAGACCCCTCTGTACCTAAAGTAATTGAGCCTTTCTCTATTGTTCCTCCCACCAAACCCAAAAATGAAAACACACCTAAGTCTGCTGCTAAGAAGAAGAAATCTTCAAAGAAGGGTGGATCGAAGGTTGCTCTTGACATGATCGACTTGCATGTCAAATAAAATCCCTTCAAATCAACAAAAGTTGAGACCTCTGTGCAAGATGCCAGAAATACGAAGGATGATGAGTCTTTCAAAATCTCGACTGGTGTTTCAACATCGGATCTTGAAAAAGGTTGTAATGCCCTATTTCTATTAAAGTGATAAAACACGCGAATAATACATATATTCAAGAAATAGACGCTACGTCTCAACAAAAACCACAAAACATGCATAAAAATATCTCAATAAACGCAGTGGATACAATCTTATTTCTCTAAGTATACATGCAATGGTCAACAATACATCATCATATAAAATCCTCCAAGTCCCGACAAGTGGGCAAATCTCAACAAAATAAATATAAAAAAAACAGACTCCAACCATAACATAAAGACACTGACAACCTAATCAAAGCCTAAACCTATGACTCCAAACGATAACGAAGATAGCTCCCGTTATCCAAGCACTCACCAAAAGCGAACTACTCCTGCACAACGTCTTCCCATCCATACAAACAGGTAGGCGGTCAAAACCACTGGATGTTAGCTTTACATCAATCATAATCAATATAAGCAACTTGACATAAATAAAACCAATTCAATCTTCATTAAATAACATGGACAATTAACCTCCAATACAAGCCCACACAACAATTCCAATCATCACAAATAGGCATTCATCAAAGACAATTATCACCAACAATCATCATTCACTACAACAATCAAGACTCATGCGAATATGATATGCGCTTGTACTTGACACATATATGCATGAACAAGTGACCCGTGATGATAGCATGAACAAGACTCATGCTAATATGATATGCGCCTATTGTTAGGTACCAAGTCTTCTCAAGGTCGTCACCCATGATGCAACAAAAACATCATTATCAATGGTTATAGTCAACGGAAATATGGATATAACATCCGACACGACATATGATGCACGAACATATGACTCAATCCACCATGCATATGTTCACAACAATTCAACGGCTATATTCAACGGCTATAATCAACGGCTGTAAACAACATTCAACTATATCATATAGTTCAATAACTCCATACAAAACATCACATGATGAAAAACATCATACTCATCACCTAACAATCATTCATACATCTTCTTACAATCATATCAAACTATCCATAAAGGATTTATAAGACAATCGGTTCTTAAAACCATTTTTCACCAAAATTCGTCTCTCATTCCACAATTTCAAAATATTGAACCAATTGGACCAAAACCAAGTAAACAAGATTCAATGCCTCAACTAAGTATGCCTCTAGGCTACATATAAGTACAGTAGAGCATACCATTACGTTTCACCGGCTAGAGGCGACGAAATCATGAAAATCACGAAGTTCGTCTCTCTTTATCATTTTTCAAGAAAAATTTTATTTTCAAAGCAAAACAAGTTAAGACTTGATGAAACTAATCACAACCATTTTTAGAAATCATATAATCAGTACACAACCTTAACCCTACTTCAATTCCACGAGAAGAACGAGTTTCCAAAAAATTGACGTTTTGGACCATTTTTCAAAAACTAAGTGAAATTCACAAAATCAAGTCCAATTCAATTCAAACGATGTTCCAGTAGGTTTAAGTGTGTAAACAGAGGTTAAACAAGTCAAAAGAAACATTTTAGAAAGCCCGGATTGGTCCCCAAGTGCACGAAACGAAAAATCAAAAGTGGTTGTACAGAGGGTAGCACGCTTAAGCGACCGCCACTCGCCTAAACATCCAAGTTACAGAAGCAACATGGACTGCTCGCTTGCAGCACGCTTTCAGCACGCTACTGGCTTGCTTAAGCGTGGTCTGCACGCTTAAGCGTCCTGCACCAGAACAGTTCAAAAAAAGTTTTGGGTTCCAACCCCTTTTCACCCCAAAATCCCAATTTTGATCATTCCAACCAAAACTTAATCCCAAAGATGTTTATAGGTCATATACACTTCAAAACACTTAAACATGCATAAGTTTTGAGATTAAAACATCAACACAACAAAATTCACCAATTCACCAAACTTCCACAACTTTCAACAACAACAACAATTCTCATCACCAATTCATGATACCCAATGCATCAATTCATCAACAACACATTTAACAACAACAACAACAACATCTAATCATGAATTCATCCTCAATCTAACAACCACAACATCATTCATCATCAATTTCCCACAAAAACACATCATGTTCATATATACCCATTTTTGCATACAAATTCAACAACAACAACAACACAATTATCATTCAATTCATGTACATAATCATGTCATCAAAATTATGCACGAATTTCTACAACAAAATTCAAATTAACCACTTAAGCAAAGAATTAGGGAAGAGCTACAACTATTAGTTATGGTTGAATTCTAACCCCCTTACCTTAATTCTTCGCAATCACCAACTAAGGCTTCACTTTAGCTCCAAAGACTTGAATCTCTAGCTTCCTCTAGCTCTCTCTAGATCTTCCTCTTCAAACACTTATCTTCTCTTGCTCTTTCTCTCTCTATCTCTTCTCTCAAAATGTGAAAAATGATGGTGTAAACCCTACTTCTCCAAAGAATAGAGTTTATATAGGCTCTACCTAATTGGGCTCAACTCACAATGCCTTAATGGGCCTAACCCGTTACTAATCTAATTCAAAATGTTTTTATCCACTTAACCGTAAAATGTAATAATAACGGTCACCTACCGGTAATAAAACAATTCACTACAACTCCCTAGCACTTAGTAAAATAATACTAGCTATCACTAAGCACTAAAAATAATCCTCATCAAATACTAAATTACCCACACTCATAAATGACCAAAATACCCCTGAGTCCAAAATGACTAAAATACCTTTCTAACACCGAATTCTACAAATCCCAACCAAAAATACACACAGAGGCAATTAATCACATAAGAACACATATGACACACATAAATAAATAATAAAACAAATCTAGCAAAAAATCGGCTGTTACAAAGGTAACCTTAATGAAACCCTAACTTCCAATGTACCTGAATCTGGTAGAAAACTAGGGTTAGAAGATTTGAATGATGCCATAGATAGTACATAAAACATGGGCATTGATACTGGTAACAAAGTAAATGATTTTTTTGGAAAAGAACCACAAGAGGATGTTCGACCGGATGTTGAAACATCCTTGGGCCAACCTATCAACACTATTAGTGTCACCACAACTGGTGGTGATGATAAGGACTCTAGCTTTGAGACTGCCCCAAAGAAGGATGTTAACTCTGTTAATTCTATTGAGAACTCCTCTTCTGAAGAAGGTAAAGAATCTGAAGAGATCTCCAGAGAGTCTTAAGAGGAAGAAGGCTCTGAAGTCAAAGAAAGGGATAAGGATGTGGCTGATGTTGATGAATTGGACCTGGATAATATCCCCCAGGTAAACACACTTGGTGATAGTGTGGCCAAGAGGTTGAGAAGCAACAAAGGGATAGCTGTTCTCTCTGTAAGTAAGATTCCCAAGAAGAAAACTACCTCTGTGACTGAGACCTCCAAAAGTAGGACAAAATCCACTAGTATAGGTCCTAAGAAAGGATAGAGTAAAGTTAATGTGAAGACTGATGCTGGAAGTTCAAGGATGAGGAAGGTTATCTCTTCAAGTGAGTATGAGTATGAGGCTGAGGAGGATGTTCCAAACATCATCTCCTCTGATGTGAAGAAATCTATTGGGAAAAAGACTATTCATGTTGTAGAAAATGTGCCCATTGATAAAGTTTCATTTCATCTTCCTGAATTTGCACAAATGTGGAAGTTCATCTACCTAGAAGGGTGGCTGTGGAGAGAGAATTGAGTGAGGAGGCTGTGAAAATAAAAAGTGTGATGGAGCTTATCAAAGAAGCAGGTCTTATTAAGACTGTGTGCAATCTTGGTGATTGTTATGAAAAGCTGGTAAAAGAAATTTTGGACAACATCCCTAGAGATTATGTCAATCCTCTGAGTAGGGAATATCTGATGGTATATGTAAGAGGAGAATGTTTCAACTTCTCTCCCAACATCATCAACAGATTCTTGGGGATTGATGAAGAAGGTATTGCTGAGCTGGAAGCAACTGACAATCAAGTTAGCAGGGAGGTTACTGCTAATAAGGTGAAAACTTGGCCAAAGAAAGGAAAGATTTCATCTGGAAAGATGAGTGTGAAGTATGCCATCCTTAATAGGATTGGTGCAGCAAACTGGGTTCCTACTACTCATTCTTCCGACATTGCAACAAGTTTGGCTAAATTCATCTATGTTGTAGGAACTAAAACTAAGTTAGACTTTGGTAGGTACATCTTTGATCAAACTGTTAAGCATGCCAAGACTGATGTTGTTAGACTCCCCATAGCTTTTCCTTCCTTGATGTGTAGCATTATGTTAGATCAACACCATGGTCTTATCACTACTGTTGATCTTCCAAAGAAGAAGGAATCTCCTCTCACTTTTCATCAAAAACTCTTTGGAGATAATCATGTTCTAGATCTTGTTGGAACATCTAGTTCTACTCCTGCTACTGGCTCTATGACAAAGGAAGAAATAATTGATGCCTTGAAGGACACATGTGTTATGCTGGATGAAAGGAAGACTCAATTTGAGCTCATGATCCATGCCTTGGAAAAAGAGGATGATGATGTTGAGGGTGAGCAGGAAGAAAGTGAGGAAGAAGAAGATGGTGATGCTGGAAATGATGATCAAGAAGATGGTAATGAAGCATTTGGTAGCAGCTCGGAGGCTGCTGAATGATTTGACTATTTTTTTCTTCTTGATGTAATTTCAGAATGTTTTATTGTGTGGGCTATGTCCTGAATATTTTGTGCACCTAGTGTGCCTATGGTCTGTAATCCTGATCCAATATTTTCCTTTCTAAATTTCTATGCAATTTGCTTCTGGTATTTCCTGGTGATTCCTTATGATTTTTGCATGAAGTTTTCCCGAAGGGAGAGTAAAATGGTATATCTGTGTGTGCTATATTGAATTTATTTTGCATATATGCCTGTTTTTATGTTGCATTTATTTTGCAACTATTTCAGGTTTTGTAGATGTTCTCACAGATGTTGAAGCATCTTGAATATGTGTTGTTTTGGGAATTTGTTTAATTCTCAGTATTTTCCTTTTGTACATGTTCCCTGCTGATGTTCTATAGAATGTTGGAACATGTCTTTGAGACCTTAAAAGGTCTGGTTGTTTGATACATATTCCTTGAAGAATTAATGTCCAGGCCTTGAAGTATTCGTTTATCTATTCGTTAGGAGTTGTTTGGTGTTTCAAAATATCTTCCATATGCATGTGTTCGGGGGGAGTAGTGGAATATGTTTAGTAGTCACTCATAGGGTCTTATATCCAGGGGGAGTGATATTATGGTGTGTGTATTTGGATAATGATCAACCTGTTTGACAGGATGTACAGCAGGATGTTTAAACATCTATGTAGGTGCTCTGTAGGTATGGGAAATTTATTTTTTCCTTACTGATATGTGTGACAAGTACTCCTGTCTGATGTGGCAAAGGAAGTTGAAACATCCAATTTATGTGGGAATTTATTTTTCCCTGATTGTAGCATAGGAATTTATTTTTCCTGCTCTTGTGAGACTATGCTACTATCTTATCCGCTGCTGCATGTCTCTGATAGTTGTAATACCTCTTTAGTTGAAGATATGACTGAACACTGTTTGAGGTATTCTTTTATGCACACTTCTGAATTTTTTTTAGTGATACTGTCTTGTTACTCCTTCTTCTTGAATATGTGTTAGTGATGACTTGAGGAAGTGTATCTAAGGCAATTTGTTTTAGCCAAAAATTTTCGAAAGGGGGAGATTGTTGGGTATTTGTATTTGCTGCATTATTGCTAAAACAAACATCCATGTTTGTGTTGTTGGATACAATGTTCCAACATGTTTCAGGCATTCTTGTAAGATGTTGTATACGATGTTCCAACATCCTGGCAAGGTTCAGTGTGTTGGAACAAAATGTGTTTAACAATGAACCTTAAAGAGTTTTGATGATAACAAGGTACTAAAAATTGTAAATTGGACTAGCTAATATTTGTTCAAGTGTACAGGACCATAATTATAAAGTTACATCATCATTGGTTCTGAATGAGCAAATAAAGAGCTAAGGAAACAACAAAAATTTGAAGCTTGGACGCTCCTGAAGGCAACTTGTTACTGAAGAGGAAAAGCGCTCCTGAAGTTAAGTCGCTTCTGAAGTTAGAATAGTGCTCCTGGAGTTAAGACGCTTCTGAAGTAAGAATAGTGCTCCTGAAGACAAGAAGTCCAGAAGCTGTATCATCAGAAGCTGTATCATCAGAAGCTGCATCATCAGAAGCTGCATCATCAGAAGCTGCAGAAGTCATCTCATCAGAAGCTGCCTCATCAGAAGCCATTTCACCAGAAGCTGAATTTCAACTGGATTTGCAAAGAATCAAGAATTGAAGGATTATCAATGCAAAAGCTGTCTATTGGATTCGAAAACACAAACAAAGGATTAGTGGAATTTTGCAACGGTCATTTCAAAGGTGTTTGAAGGCGTGTGCTTGCAATTTGGACGAAAGCGTTGACATTGTACTTTGTACGAATTGTACAACCACGTTCTCCACTACTCTGTTTTGTGTCCGCGCTACAGGACAAGAAAACAGCTCCAGAATACGGTTTCGCCTGCATAGATGTTCCTTTGGATAAGGAATGGATTTCAAATTTGTTCTTCATAGGACAACAACCAAATCAGGCAAAAGATCATTGGTGAAAGATCAAGCTTCAACAACGACTCTTTGGGTTGCTGGCAATTTCACAACGTCTCTTTCACACCTCTATATAAAGGAGTGAAGACCTAGAGAATTGGTAATGAAAGAACGCTAAACGAAAGACTCACAAGATTTTCACAAGTACCAAACCTCTGCTGAAATTGTTCTGCATTCACTTAGAATTTCTGTGTCTCAAAGTCATATCTTAGAAATTCTTAAGTCCATTGAGTCTGTATCTGATTTGTATTGTGAGCACCTCTGATTGTATATCAAGTGTTCAACCTTAAACAATTTTCTGTGTAATTTTGTTTAGTTAGGAAGTCTCTTGATTGTGTTCTTGAGCAAAGGAAGTCTCTTGCTTGTGTGCTTGAGCAAAGGAAGTCTCTTGCTTGTGTGCTTGAGCATTTGTAATCAGATATTACTCATAGTGAAATCTCCTTGGAAGTGCAAGGGGGACTGGACTACTTCCGGTTTGTGGAAGGAACCAGTATAATTGCTTTGTGTCGTTCTTCTTCTCTCTCTCTGTTTTATTCCGCTGCACTTAGATTCTGATCATCACTTCAGAAGCTGTCTCACTTAGCTTCTGATCAGTGTATTCAGTTGTTTAGAGAAACGAAGAATTTTTCAAAACACAATTCAACCCCCCTTCTTGTGTTTTTCTCACCTTCAATTGGTATCTAGAGCCTTGGTCTGTTGTGTAACACTTAACCGTGCAACAGTCAAAGATCTGAGAAAAACATGACTACTCCTCCTCCTAATGGTTCTGGTTCTAGTGATACTAGCTATAAAAATGTCTCACATGATTATAGTGATAGTAAGAAAACCAGTGTTGGAAAAGTTCCAAAGTTCAATGGAGATGCTGAAGAGTTCTCTTGGTGGAAGACCAATTTTTACAGTTACATCATGAGCCTGGATGAAGAATTATGGGATATTCTGGAAGATGGTGTTGGTGATTTAGTCCTTGATGAAGAAGGAGCTGCTGTGGATAGAAAGAAACATACTCCAGAACTGAGGAAACTCTACAAGAAGCATCATATTATCAGAGGAGCTCTTGTCACTGCCATACCCAAAGCAGAATACATGAAGATGAGTGACAAATCCACTGCCAAAGCTATGTTTGCTTCTCTCTGTTCAAATTATGAAGGGAGCAAGAAGGTCAAAGAAGCAAAGGCTCTTCTGCTTGTACATCAGTATGAGTTATTCAAGATGAAGGATGATGAAACTATTGAGGAGATGTACTCAAGGTTTCAAACCTTAGTTTCTGGGCTACAGATTCTAAAGAAGAGCTATGTTGCTTCTGATCATGTAAGCAAGATTCTCAGAAGCTTACCTGCCAGATGGAGACCGAAGGTGACTGCCATTGAGGAAGCTAAAGATTTAAACACTTTAAGTGTCGAAGATCTTGTTAGTTCTCTCAAAGTTCATGAGTTAAGTCTTAATGAACATGAGTCTACTAAGAAGAGTAAATCAATAGCTCTTCCATCCAAAGGCAAGTCATCAAAAGCTCTCAGAGTGGTTGAATCTGAAGAGGAAGAACAGTCAAGTTCAGATTCTGAACCAGATGCTGCTGAAATGGCCATGCTCTCAAACAGACTTCAATATCTGGCCAAGAAGAACAGAAAGTTTCTCGCCAAAAGGGGTAACTCCAGAAGCTCAAGGAAAGAAGATCAGAAGGGATGCTTCAACTGTAAGAAGCCTGGACACTTCATTGCTGAATGCCCTGATCTTCAAAGAGAAAAGTCAAAGGACAAATCAAAGAGGTCTACATTCAAACTAAGCAACTTCAAGAAGCAGATTAAGCAGAGTTTAATGGCAACCTGGGATGATCTGGGTAGTGAATCTGGATCTGATAAAGAGGAAGCTGATGAAGATGCAAAGGTAGCTGTTGGGTTGGTAGCAACAGCAACTTCAGAAGCTGGATCAGATTCAGACTCAGAAGATGAAAATGAGGTATATTCCAAAATTCCCAGAGATGAACTTGTTGAGTCACTTAAAGAACTTCTTACACATTTTGAAGTAAGAACCAATGAGTTGAAGGATTTAAAAGAAAAATATGCTGATTTGGTACAACAGCAAAAATCAACTCTATTGGATCTGAAAGCTTCTGAACAAGGACTTAGGGGCTTTGACTTCATGTGTAAAACATATGAAGACCAGCTCAGGTTCTTATGTCAGAAGCTACAAGAAAAGTGTAATGAAAAACCTTTAAGTAATCATGAAATTGCTCTTGAAGATTTCATTATATCTGGCATTGACAGAAGCAGAGTAGCTTCTATGATTTATAGCATTTACAAGAACAATGGCAGAGGAATTGGTTTTCCAGAGGTGAAACTGGAGAAAACCAATCTAAAGTCTTGTTGTGAATGCATCAAGGAAGGTCTGAAAACATTCTTTGTACCAGAAGGGGCTGAGTTGGAAACTGTTGTTCAATCAGAACCTGAAGCTTCTAGTTCTAAGGCTAAGATTATTTCAAAGCCAAGGAACTCTAAGTCAAAGGCTATGATCAAATCTGATTCCAAGACTTCAAAGGTTAGGATCCTGAAAAGATCAGAACCTATTCCTCAGAGTCTGGTGAAACCAAAATCTGGGGTTCTGAAGTCTAAGTTTCAGAAGAAGATAGTTACTGCTTCTGAAGTACCAAAACCTAAGGTGATGGTTAATCAGAAGCAACCCAACTCACAGCACAAGGTACAAGAAGTGAAGAGTAAAGCCTTAAGTACTAACCTTCCAGGACCCATAGAACAATGGGTACCTAAAACTAAAAATGTCAATGATGCAGGTATGTCTAAGAGCAGTGCCAAAGCAAAGATCATGGTACCTAGACAGCGGTTGCTCAAGACACATGACAGGAGACAAGTCCATGTTCCTCAGCCTAACAATGAAAGAGGGAGGAAATGTGAAATTTGGAGGCAACCAGTCAGGCAAGATCATAGGTACAGGAACTATTGGTAATTCCTCTACCTCAATTAATAATGTATGGTTGGTAGATGGTCTTGAACATAACCTTTTGAGCATTAGTCAATTTTGTGATAATGGTTATGATGTGCTTTTTGAAAAACCCAACTGTACAGTAATCAACAAGGAAGACAAATCCATTGTGTTCAAGGGAAAGAGAGTTGACAATGTCTATAAAATCAATTTTTCTGAACTGGCTGATCAGAAGGTGATTTGCCTACTATCAGTGAATGATAAGAAATGGATGTGGCACAGAAGGTTGGGACATGCTAACTGGAGGTTAATCTCTAAGCTTAGTAAGTTACAACTTGTAAAAGGGCTACCAGACATTGACTATCATTCAGATGCACTCTGTGGTGCATGTCAGAGAGGGAAAATTGTGAAATCATCTTTTAAAACCAAAGACATTGTTTCAACCTCAAGACCTTTAGAATTACTCCATATTGATTTATTTGGACCAGTAAGTACTGCATCCTTATATGGAAGTAGATATGGATTAGTCATTGTTGATGATTACAGCAGATGGACTTGGGTGAAATTCATAAAGAGTAAAGATGTTGCGTGTGATGTATTCAGTAGCTTCTGCACTCAAATTCAATCTGAAAAAGAATCAAAAATTTTGAAAGTCAGAAGTGATCATGGTGGAGAATTTGAAAATGAGCCATTTGAAGCTTTTTGTGAAAAACATGGAATTTTCCATGAATTCTCTTCTCCTAGAACACCACAACAAAATGGGGTTGTAGAGAGAAAGAATAGAACTTTACAAGAAATGGCCAGAACCATGATTCATGAAAACAATTTACCAAAACATTTTTGGGCAGAAGCAGTGAATACAGCATGCTATGTTCAAAACAGGATTTATATTAGACCTATTTTGGAGAAAACAGCATATGAACTCTTTAAAGGAAGAAAACCCAATATCTCTTACTTTCATCAATTTGGATGTACATGTTACATTCTGAACAACAAGCTCTACCTAAAGAAATTTGATGCCAAGGCCCAAAGAGGAATCTTTTTAGGTTACTCTGAAAGGTCAAAGGCATACAGAGTGTATAATTCAGAAACACTCTGTGTTGAAGAATCTATGCACGTTAAATTTGATGACAAGGAGCTTGAAGATAAAACTTCAAAGCAAGGTGAAAGTTTTGCAGAGATACAGGTTCCTGAAGCTACTCCAGAACCTGATCAGATAGCTGAGTCTGAAGATAGTCCAGAAGCTGAACCCACATCAGAAGCGCAAGATGAAACTGCTTCTGATGAAGCACAAGATGGCTCACATCAAGCAGATCCTCCCAGAAACACATTCAAACACAAGTCTTCACATCCTGAGGAGCTAATCATTGGAAACAAAGATAGTCCAAGAAGAACAAGATCACATTTCAGACAAGAAGAATCAATGATTGGACTAATCTCAATGATTGAACCTACAACAGTTGATGAAGCACTTTCAGATGATGGATGGATCCTAGCTATGCAAGAAGAGTTGAATCAATTTCAAAGAAATGATGTGTGGGATCTGGTACCCAAACCTCAGCACAAGAACATTATTGGAACAAAATGGGTATTCAGAAACAAGCTGAATGAGCAAGGTGAAGTAACAAGAAACAAAGCCAGGCTTGTTGCACAAGGGTATAGTCAACAAGAAGGCATTGATTACACTGAAACGTTTGCTCCAGTTGCAAGATTGGAAGCAATCAGGTTACTTCTTTCCTATGCAGTTAATCATGGCATAATATTATATCAAATGGATGACAAGAGTGCATTTCTAAATGGTGTCATAGAAGAAGAAGTGTATGTCAAGCAACCTCCTGGATTTGAGGATATTAAATATCCTGACCATGTTTTTAAACTGAAGAAATCACTATATGGCTTGAAACAAGCTCCCAGAGCTTGGTATGATAGACTAAGTAATTTCTTAATCAAAAATGATTTTAAAAGAGGACAGGTTGATACTACACTCTTCAGAAGGACCCTTGAGAAAGATATTCTTGTTGTGCAAATATATGTTGATGATATAATATTTGGTTCTACTAATGCATCTCTTTGCAAGGAATTTTCTGAGTTAATGCAGGATGAATTTGAAATGAGCATGATGGGAGAGCTGAAGTTCTTCCTTGGCATTCAAATCAATCAATGCAAAGATGGAGTCTATGTTCATCAATCAAAGTACACAAAGGAGCTTCTGAAGAAGTTCAAACTTGAAGATTGTAAAGTGATGAACACTCCAATGCATCCTACGTGCAACCTGAGCAAAGAAGATGAAGGAGCTAAAGTAGATCAGAAGCTGTATAGAGGTATGATTGGTTCTTTGTTATACCTCACTGCATCTAGGCCAGATATTTTATTCAGTGTATGCTTGTGTGCAAGATTCCAATCAGATCCTAGAGAATCTCATATGACTGCTGTCAAGAGAATCTTCAGGTATTTGAAGGGAACAACTAATCTTGGACTCCTTTATAGGAAATCCTTAGATTATAAGCTAATTGGATTCTGTGATGCTGATTATGCTGGTGATAGGATTGAAAGAAAGTCAACCAGTGGCAATTGTCAATTTCTGGGTGATAATCTTATATCCTGGGCTAGCAAAAGACAAACAACTATTGCTATGTCTACAACAGAAGCAGAATACATTTCAGCTGCAAGTTGTTGTACACAACTACTTTGGATGAAACATCAGTTGGAAGATTATCAGATAACTGCTAACAGTATTCCCATCTATTGCGATAATACTGCTGCTATTTGTTTGTCTAAAAATCCAATTTTGCATTCAAGAGCTAAGCACATTGAAATCAAACACCATTTTATCAGAGATTATGTTCAAAAAGGAATTTTAGATATACAATTCATTGATACTGAAAATCAATGGGCTGATATATTTACTAAGCCTTTAACCGTTGAAAGATTTGATCTTATAAAGAAAAATTTGAACATGCACTTTATATCTGATTAGATGTTTGCTTGCTCCTGAATAGGATTTTAGGTTCTGAAGTTAGTTCAGAAGCGGTAGTCCATCAGAAGCTCTTTATTGAGGTTCTGAGGAAAACTCGCTTCTGATGATGACGTCAGCATCTGAAGTCCAGAAACTGGATTTGTTGCTTCTGAATAGTTGAATTAGTGGAAACGTTGGAAGTTACCTTTTAAAAAGTAACTTCTGGCCCACTAACTTGGTAGTTACTCTGTGAACTTCTTACGTGGCCTGTATGTGTTGGTGTATAACTAAAAGGGCAATGATGATTTAATAGCTTTGAAAGTACTTTTCACGCGCCCCCAATTTTGTCATTAATGTTATGTTTGTTTGTCTCTTTTGAATTGCAATCGTTTTACTTTTAACACTTTGACAATTCACACACTACTCACTCACAACAAACACATTTGCTCTCAAACCTCTTGCGAAGTAAGCGCATTCTCTCAACCTTAGAACCCTAAAATCTTCATCTTCTTCAAATCTTCATCAATCATCAAATGGCATCATCAAGCTCAAAAGTTTCAGAATCTACATCAAACATGCAAAGAGCACCAGAATCTGAGTCCATCTACAAAGAAAAGACTATGGATATTCCATGGGAATCCCTAATAGTTCAAGTTGAATCGCCAGTAGACTTCACTTCACTCAAGAAGTACGAAGTGAACATGGAAGGCTATGTAGAAACTCAGAAACTGTCTGGATACTTCAACATGCTAAATGGGCCAACATATGTGAACTTGGTCAAAGATTTCTGGTTAAGGGCTGAAATTGTCAATGAAAAGCCTGTGAAGGTAGCAGGTAAACAAGCTGGGTCGAAGAAAGGAAAGAAGGAAATTGACTTGAATCCCACTTCCTTCAGTAGCCTTGAGATAAGGTCTGAAGTGATGGGTATTCCCATAGTCATCACAGAGGAGATAGTTGCTAAAGCTTGTAGAATGGATGCAGAAGGAAGGTTTCAAGAAATTGTTAAGAAGGATGATGTCCTGCTGCAAAACTACTACAACACTCTTCTGGGTGGTAACAAAGATGCTAAGCCTTCTGAAATGGAGATTCACAACAGAATGTTGGTGAAATTCAGCAACGATTGCTTCTTTCAAAGAGCAGGTGGGTCTGATCAACCCAACAACCAACAGAAGCTAGCAATCTATTTCATGACCAATCTGGAAAAGGTAAACTTCCCAAGATATGTATTGGATCATCTCTGCTGGGCTATTAATGAAGCCACAGTCAAAGGAAGGAAACAAGTGCCCTATGGAAGATTGCTCTCTGAGATCTTTTATCAAGGGAAAGTGCTGGATCTTTTGAGAAAAACAAGGGATGCTTCTGATAAATGCTTCGAAGTCTCTACTGCAGAGAAGACTATCAGTAGCAAGACCTTGCATTCTATGCACTTATTCAAGACAGCTCGTAAAGATGAAAAGTGGTTGGAGATGACCACAGAAGAATCTGAGATTATCAGGGACTTTCCTTCCATTATTAAGGAAAGTGATCCTGAACACTTAGCTAGATTAGTAGCTGAGTACATCTTGGAGGAAGCTGCTCGTGCTAAAGGGAAAGGCAAGAAGGCCAAGGCAGTTGCTGTGTCAGAAGCTGCTGTTTCTGATGCACCTAAAGGGAAGAGGACCAGAACTAGTTCTGAATCTGATGCTGCTCCTACTAAAGGAAAGAAGGCCAGAACCAGTACTGAGTCAGAAGTTGCTAAGTCTGAAGCTAAACCTGTTTCTATCAAGGATAAAGGAAAGATGCAGAAGGTTGGTGTTGCTTCTATTCCTCAGAAAAGAAGAAAAGGTAAGGCAGATTTGGTAATCACTCAAGAGCAGCTGGAGGAAGCTCTTGAAGAAATGGAGAAAGAAGAGGCTGATCCCAAGCTGAAGAAGAAGAAGGCTCCCCTTCAACTTGTGAGTCCTATGGTTGAAATGACTCCAAGAATGAAAAGGATGGCAGATGAACGTGCTTCTGATCTTATATCAGACAGAAAGGAACAAAAAGCACAATACATTCATCAAAGAGATGAAAAGCTCAAGGCTTTGGGATTGGAAGACTGTGATAGGTTCTACAAAGATAAATTGGCTGAAGTAAGAGCCATTGCTGGTAAGCCTACTGAAGACAATGAGGAAGACGATATGATGCTCATTTTTGAAAATGCTCCAGAAGAGGGAACTTCAGAAGTAGTTCCCCAAGCTGCTGGTCCACAGAAGATCACTTCTGAAGCTGGCCCTGCAGTTCAAGTAATCCAGATTCCAGTCACCTCTATCCCCATTTCACCCTCTTCACCATCAGTTCCTGAACCAATAGAAGACACTTCTGTCTTAGACAATCTTATTCTACACTGTTCAGGTGACTTACCCAAAGACAAAACCTTAGAAAAGGCCTCTGAAACAACTCCAGAAGCAGCTGCTTCTGAAAATGTTGTTTCAGAAAACCCCCATCAACAAACACCTGAACCACATAAACCCACAACACCCCCACAATCACCATTAGCTACCATTGACCCCCAACTCAACAATCAAACAACAACTTCACCACAACAACCACAAACTGAAACTGAATTTCAACCTTTACCTGAACACTCTCCAGAACCAACTCCCATGGATGTTGACATCTCTCTAGTCAATGTTCAAGCCTCAACCTCCACCACACACATTGTTTCTAACCAGCCTTCATCTTCAAACACACAAACACACCTTACCATTCCAGTTCCTAACCCTGTTCAAGATCTGGAAATCAGTGATTCTGATCTTGAAACCCTTGATCAACCACCCACAAACATCCTGGAATCTGGGTATATTAATTCTGAGCTTCTGACAATTCTGAGTCAGATGCATAATCTGGTGGATCAAAGAAGGACGATTGATCTCACAGGTGCATATGAAGACTCCTGGGCATCTCTTCAGAACCGGGCAACTGAGCTTATCGAAGAAATCAAGGCTAAATGCATCAGAGTCAAGCAAGCATCAGTCAGAAGGCTAATGGAGCATGTGAATCAGAGTCTTAGAGTAAGAAGTTCTACACTGCTCCTGGCAAACCAGCCTTTCTTCTTTGAAACAGATTACTTGACCAGAGAAGCAAGGTTGTGTAAGCTTCTGAAGAAACAGATGGCACAGCAGCAGCAAGAAGCTAGAGAAAGGGAACAAGCTCTTCTCCACAGGCAACAACAACTTGAAGAACTGTTGCAGAAGAAGATTGAAGAAATGGAGGAGATGAAGAAACAACAACAAACCAACCCTTAGTTGCACACCCTTGTGTTTTACTTTTTGTTTGTTGTTTGTTTTATTTTCTTAGTCCTTGCTTCTGAAACCATCTTGTCTTATTTCTCTTGCTTCTGAATGCTTACTGATTCTGACTGTTTAGCTGCTTCTGACAATTGAATATACATGTTCATATATTTTGCTCTGATTTATTTAGTTCATTGCTTAGTATACTCTCTCATGTTTGAGTTTTTCTCATATCTTTTTGTCTTTTATGCTTATATATATTTCAATTTTTTTTGATAATGACAAAAGGGGGAGTATATGTGACAAGTATTTAAAGGCTCTGAGCCCCATTAATGGCATTTGAAATTTTTTAAAAACTTCTATCATTTTTTTTACCTTATTGGTATAAGCTATGAACGAACGAAGGAGTATCAAAATTCAAGTAAAGTTAATTGAACCATTCTTCTTATCTATAAGTTAATTCTTTCAATGATTCAATTTTGTTTTTAAGCTCTGATAATATTATTGCGCGAAAAATGAATTTAATTAACCTGGATAGAACTTAGGGGGAGCTTACAAACCTCACCTTAAAGACTATCAGACTCAGGGGGAGTTTGAGCTTACAAACCTCAGATTCTGAGCTTACAAACCTCAGAACCCCAAAGTCAACTTGTTAATTAGATTAACAACAATTGATCAATTTTAAATACTTTTGTTTGTCATCATCAAAAAGGGGGAGATTGTTGGAACAAAATGTGTTTAACAATGAACCTTAAAGAGTTTTGATGATAACAAGGTATTAAAAATTGTAAATTGGACTAGCTAATATTTGTTCAAGTGTACAAGACCATAATTATAAAGTTACATCATCATTGGTTCTGAATGAGCAAATAAAGAGCTAAGGAAACAACAAAAATTTGAAGCTTGGACGCTCCTGAAGGCAACTTGTTACTGAAGAGGAAAAGCGCTCCTGAAGTTAAGTCGCTTCTGAAGTTGGAATAGTGCTCCTGGAGTTAAGACGCTTCTGAAGTAAGAATAGTGCTCCTGAAGACAAGAAGTCCAGAAGCTGTATCATCAGAAACTGTATCATCAGAAGCTGCATCATCAGAAGCTGCAGAAGTCATCTCATCAGAAGCTGCCTCATCAGAAGCCATTTCACCAGAAGCTGAATTTCAACTGGATTTGCAAAGAATCAAGAATTGAAGGATTATCAATGCAAAAGCTGTCTATTGGATTCGAAAACACAAACAAAGGATTAGTGGAATTTTGCAACGGTCATTTCAAAGGTGTTTGAAGGCGTGTGCTTGCAATTTGGACGAAAGCGTTGACATTGTACTTTGTACGAATTGTACAACCACGTTCTCCACTACTCTGTTTTGTGTCCGCGCTACAGGACAAGAAAACAGCTCCAGAATACGGTTTCGCCTGCATAGATGTTCCTTTGGATAAGGAATGGATTTCAAATTTGTTCTTCATAGGACAACAACCAAATCAGGCAAAAGATCATTGGTGAAAGATCAAGCTTCAACAACGACTCTTTGGGTTGCTGGCAATTTCACAACGTCTCTTTCACACCTCTATATAAAGGAGTGAAGACCTAGAGAATTGGTAATGAAAGAACGCTAAACGAAAGACTCACAAGATTTTCACAAGTACCAAACCTCTGCTGAAATTGTTCTGCATTCACTTAGAATTTCTGTGTCTCAAAGTCATATCTTAGAAATTCTTAAGTCCATTGAGTCTGTATCTGATTTGTATTGTGAGCACCTCTGATTGTATATCAAGTGTTCAACCTTAAACAATTTTCTGTGTAATTTTGTTTAGTTAGGAAGTCTCTTGATTGTGTTCTTGAGCAAAGGAAGTCTCTTGCTTGTGTGCTTGAGCAAAGGAAGTCTCTTGCTTGTGTGCTTGAGCATTTGTAATCAGATATTACTCATAGTGAAATCTCCTTGGAAGTGCAAGGGGGACTGGACTACTTCCGGTTTGTGGAAGGAACCAGTATAATTGCTTTGTGTCGTTCTTCTTCTCTCTCTCTGTTTTATTCCGCTGCACTTAGATTCTGATCATCACTTCAGAAGCTGTCTCACTTAGCTTCTGATCAGTGTATTCAGTTGTTTAGAGAAACGAAGAATTTTTCAAAACACAATTCAACCCCCCCTTCTTGTGTTTTTCTCACCTTCACAGTGTGCCTTGTTTCATGCATGTTTGTACGCGCGTCAGATATTATTTAAGGAAACCATATTTCCTTATCTTATTGACCAAGCAACGCGCATATCTTTACAGAATCAGTTGTGGAATATTCCTTAAAGAGGTGATTATATTTTAGGAAATATTTGAAGTTGTATTGGACGTTCCTAAAGATGTTCCTACATTTTAGGACTTTCCATATTTTTCTCTGATTTGTGTTTTACAGATCAGCTGGACGATCTGCTTTATTATGAAGCCCAACAAGGTTAAATGGCCCATATTGCTTTAGTATAAAAGGAAGACTTCAAGACCTAAAAAGTCTAGCTTTTAGGGTTTTGAGTCATTGTTTGTTCTACTCATGTATCGTGTTGATGCAAGTTTAGTCCAATTTTATTGTGAGCCTTTCTTGTATCAGTTCGATACATGTTAAGGACTGTGTGTTGAGTTAAAAACTCTTGTGTGCTACGCCAAAGCTTTTAAGCAAGGTTGTAGTTGTTTGTTTGAAGGTAACTTCACCCTTTTGTTTGTGTTTAAAGTCTGATAGTCACAGGGGCTGTGGTTGAATGTAGGATAGTGAGATGGGATCTCAGATCTAGGGGTTCTTAGGTTGAAATCAATATGGGTAGGTCTTAGGTCTTGTGTTGTAAACGTGGTTTGCTGAGAACATTAGAATAATGACTACATTAGTGGATTTCCTTCCTGGCTTGGTAGCCCCCAGAGTAGGTGGGTTTGTCACCGAACTGGGTCAACAAACTTGTTGTGCCATTTACTTTTTGTCATTTACTTTCTTGTTATTTATTCTGTTTATTGGTTGATGTTGGAACATTAAACAGAACATTGTCTATCTGTGTGCACAACGTTGGAACATCACATAGAACATTTTAAAGCAAGCATGCTAGAATTTCAACTTACAAAACACCTATGAATTGCTTGGTTTAGGGAAGAACTATAATTCCATGACTTGATATGAAAACATTACGAAATGTCCCTTAAACCATGAACAACTTCTCCAAAACTCCTCTTTATTGACTCTAATTGCTAATAAAATGACTGCAAAACATATTGAAAATAACTTAAGGTGACATGTCATCACAACCCAAGCTTGAAATGTTGCTTTCTCTCAAGTAATAAAATAACTTAAATTTTAAATTTACATAAATTTTGAGAGAAAATACCATTCCTTGGGGGTTTCCCGGATCATCATCCATTGCATTTTGAAACTTGGCTAACTTACCACTTTCATGCAAGAGGAACATGCTTAGAGAATTTAGTACATTCTCTCAACCACACTCATTTTCAAGATACATGTATGTACCTCCTAAAGCCAGTAAGGTTGGTCATGACATTTGTCCACTCTAGTCGTAAGTGAAAGCACTTTGCTATGTACTTGAAGAAATTTTAGACAAACATTCAAGATCACTTTATTTACACATTTTAGAGGTCTTTCAGGATTATAAGTGGCTTAAGTCAAGGTGGGATATATTGAAGGTGATAAAAACACAAGAAGAAGGGGGTTGAATTGTGTTGACTTTTTCAAACTTTTTATAAGTGTTTATGTAGTGGTCAGAGTCTGATGCGTTCAGTGTTTGATTGCAGCTGATATATCAAACAAAAAGATAAATATATATATATATATATAGAGAGAGAGAGAGAGAGAGAGAGAGAGAAAAAGTACTGGTTCCTCCTGCAATCGAAGAGTAGTCCAGTCATCTTGCACTTCCAAGAGATTTTCACTATAATCACAACAGATTACAAATGCTAAATGACGCAGCCTAGAGACTTCCAAATTCTTAGGCACACAAGCAAGAGACTTCCATTGCTCAAGAACACAAGAAAGAGACTTCTAGATGTTTCCAAATAAACAAGATTTGTTCTTACACTTGATATCAATCAGAGGTGTAAACAATACAACGCAGAATAGACTATAATACTTAGAGTTTCTAAGATAAAAACTTTGATAAGAAATTATTAAGTGTTCTATGTGATTTTTGATTTGATAGAGTAATGGCACAATTAAAAAGTAGAGTCTTGTTGTAGTTCTTCAAGTCTTCATCTTCTTATTTAGGCAAGGATATGAGAGACGTTGGAAAAGAGTGCCAACACATTAAGAGTCGTTGAGAAGCTTGAAATCAAGGATGTTAGGTATTTGCCTGATATGGATAATGCCATTAATTAGACAAACGAAATTACTTTGCTGAAACTGGAATTATCCATTCATTCTCTTTGTCCTTGAAACTTCTTGTTTGTTTCTGCACATGGTCAGAAGAGGAAAAATTGTATTATCAGACTTTGATAGTGACAACTACAAAAGAGGACAAATCTAACGTGGTGTCTGATGGTCTTCAGAGTCCAATGTAGATAAAGTACGCTAATGATACAATCATATAAAGAATTTAGATGTTACTTCTTCAATAATTCACCAAGCATGCATAAATAATTTTCTCAAACATCGCAGCTGAATTAAAACATCATTACATCGACATCTAAATAAATAATCTCAACGGTCATCTGTAATAAAATAAATCACGAAGTAGCCATGTCATCATACAACTCATATCTACATTAATACATAGTCTCGAAAATCTCCAACATACATTAAACATAACATCAAAGACCGACCCCTAATCAGAGACCTAAAGTCTAAGACACCAAAAGCAGTAAACGAGGTAGCGTCCAAGCTATCCTCAAGCAACTCACCAAAGCAAAGAAAACTAGTCCTGCACGCCGTCTACCCATCCATATGAATAAGTATATTGAATTACAAGTATAATCCCATACTTCACATAATTGCCAAGTATATGAGTCACCAAGTTTCACAAATTCAACTATTCATCAAGCACATAACAAACATGACACATTTAATTAATCATCAAATGTATGTTATGCGCCTAGTAACGACTTTATATGCATGCGGTAATGGTCACCTCAAGGTCGTCACCTTAGATACAAATGTATCATAAAACACTGTCGTTGAATACAAAGTATTCTAATCACCTTCATTGGATATAATTATCCTAATCACCTTCATTGGATATAAATATCCTAAGACTTATGATGCATGAACATATGACTCACTATGCATATGTTCAACAACAAATTCGACATCATTTTCACCTTCATTTTGCATACATGCATTCACCATCAATATCACCATCATTTGCATGTAATAATTCAACAACATAATTCTTCATCATTATCATCAACACCAACATTCAACTCAAGAATCAACAAGTTCAAAAATCACATTTTACACCAAAGACGGACAATTATCCAAATCTTAACATTCCACATATTAGACATCCAATCATCATGAATTCATTCAGATTTTATCATATTAACATGAATTCAATGTCTCCTATAAGTTATCCGACCATAAAGCATTAGTTTGACAAAGTTCGTCTATGTTTATGAAAACTAGAATTTTCCAATTATTTTGCCAAAATCAAAGCAACTAAGTTCGAATGCCTCAACCGAGTATATACACAATTCACAAGTTATATATTCATTACCTTGCATTCCTTCAAAAAAAAATCATTACCTTGCAGAATCTCAGTTTCTTCTATGTTTCTTTCTGGCAATCTCTCTTCATCAGCAACTTCAGTGACTTGCTCAGGTTTTATCCTCTGAGCAGAAACCTCTTAGCCAGTCATCAATCATATTCTACCACTTCTGTCTCTGCAACTTACTTGAGTGGCTCTGCCTTCTTCGAAGCATCTTCCAGCTTTTCTTTAACCGAAGGATCCTTAGACATAACTTTAGCTATACGAGGTATTTTTGCGTTAATAGGCACGTCTTCATCCGAATATGTCTCAAATTCTTGTTCATTACCCACATATATTTTGATCTTCACAGGTCCTTTAGAGGATTTTTCAGGAACTTTTCTCTTAGCTCTAGATGCAGTAGAAACATGTTCTATTGGTTGAGTCTCAGAAGGAGCGACACCACTTCAAGTTCTTGAATCCTTCACTTCTGCTGTAGATAACTCTTGCAATTCTTTCTTGTCTTCTAATTTCTGCTATTTCTTCTTGGCAGCGGAATATGTTGTTGTCTTGTCAGAGGCCAGTGCAAATGTTGTATCTTTGTTGATAGACGTTTGGCAAGTGCACCAAATACTATCGAAGTAGTAAAAATATCGATCCCACGAGGACTGTGTTAATCTCAATTCAGCAATAAGGTTAATATTTAGGATGTGTAAAAGTTATTTTGTTTGCCACTAGGCAGTAGATTTGATTTGCGTAAAAAGTAAATAAACATAAAATAAAGATTTGGTTAGAAAATAAGAGAGAAAGATGAGATCAGATCCGTCGAATCCTCTAAGTTCCCCTAATTGGTCTACTGCACCTATTTGTTATGAATCCTTTTCTAATTTACGATGATTAACAAAATAGCCCTAATCAATCCCTTGAGTTAGGACCCTCTTCTTAAACTACAGCCCCTAATTCCTTAGGTGGTCTAATAATTCTTGAAGGTTTTACCGAACGTTAACCTATTATCACTAACAAACGATTATCTATTCCTAGACTAACCCTGTTTATTAGAACAATTCAATTAGGTCTAAGTTGAAAGCCATGGTCAGTGGTCATTCATTCTCACGAAATCAAGTTATATGTGATCAAGATATAAAAAGCATTAAGAACAATTGAATTGAATAAACTAGAATTGAATTCATAAACAAAATAGAGTTTCACAGCAACATTTGTCAATTAGGGTTACAAAGATTCATCTCGGATCTAATCTCTAAGAGATTTAGCTACTCATAATCGAGTTTACAAATAGCATAATCAATGAAATAATTAAAACATACATGAATTGGTAAAAGGATGAAGAAATCGCCCTTTTAGCCGTCTCCGATGTCTCAAAATCGCACTTTGCTCTCCAAAATCGTAACCCTTGTTCTTCAGATTGAGTGCAGTATTTATAGAAGTCATGGGCCTGACCCATCAAAATCGCGCCGCGCCTTGTATAATGGCGTGCCGCGATTTCCTCTTTACAGGAAGTGTGTAATTTTGCTTCAAAAATCGCAGCACGGCTTGAAATTGGCGTGGCGCGATTTCCTTCGAACAGACTTCAAATTTTAAGCTTTTTGCACTCCAGAACAGTATAAATTGCATGAGAACTCTATCAAAATGTCACAATAAGTCCCTAATATTACGTAATGACAGGATGTCATCACAACCCCAAACTTAAACCATTCCTTGTCCTCAAGGAATTTGCTTGCAACAGTGACAAATGACAGTAAAATAACAGTTACCTGACAAAACGATAGTACCCAAAAGTTCATTCTCCTTCTAGCTAAAGATGAGCTAGTTTGACTTGTTCGCATCCACCAGTTCACAACTCCACGCATCAATATGAAATATGGTTCTACCAGTCGACATGCAGGTCTACATATTACCATACGCTTGAAAAGTTTCTAAATATCAATCAAAGTCAATATCATTACACACTTTTGAGGTCTTTAGGGTTATAACGGGGCTTAGGTGAAAGGTGGGATATATTTGGATAAGTAGGCTACACAAAATTTGAGTTAGGCATTCCTACGGAAGTTAAAGCACAAAATTCATTCCTTCATTCATTCACCTTGTGGAAATACAATCAATGCAAAGGTACTAGAGAACATTTTTCACATTTAGGGACACTCGAGTTTGAAGTTACTCGGATTTTCAATGTTTTGTCCCTTTTTCATCATTCAATTTCTCTTTTTTTTTTTTGATACACCATTTTTGTGTGTATTTTGCATGACAATTTCATATTTCTTTCATTTTTGTTCTCTAATTCTCTAGTACCCCCACCCCAAACTTAGTTGGTTGCAAATTCCAATAGCAACCCCAAACTTAATCTTTAGCAACATACTACAATGCCTTAACTCAGAAAATACATTAAGGGACAAATCCTAAAAGTCTCTAGGCTTGTAATGTAGTTTGTCACCGAACAAAAAGTTCTAATCCTACCGGCTCAAAATTGGTTAAGAAAGGATAAATTCAACGAATTAAAACAGGGTAGGCTTCAAAAAGGCTCACAGGACCAAGCACTTTTGCCTCAGTGTGTAATTGACAAAGACCAATCAATAATAGAGAAACAATGCAAGTTCTAGAAATGTAGTTGCATGGAAAACTAATCTAAATATAAGTAAATTGAAAAACAAGATTTGGCAATGAACCTTATGGCTGAGATTTCTGGGAGTATGTGACTACTTAGCAACGCCGTACACTTCGCCTTTGAATCAAGTCACCCCTCCTTTAGAACTTTTGGAATACCGTTTCATCAAACAACTGTTACTAAACTGGAATAGGTCACATGAAACAAAACAAATTCATTAATAAAACAAGTGCAGGAGCAATTACAATAGGGAGATAGGTTCAATGGACTTTGACATTAAAAAGAAAATAAAGAAAATACATCAAAAGAAAAATGACTGAAAATAAAATACAAAGCAGAAAATGCTAATCCATCAGTAGATCAGCCCATGTTCATATCATCATCCGAGTGTCCAGCCCCCGGTGTCCTCAATCCTTCAAAGATGCCATCCCCTTGATCTTGCTCGGTGGTATTGAAATCATCAGTGATTTCCCTCCTCATGCGCAGCCCATACTCTTCTTGATGTGTAAAATATTGCTCCATGCGCTCACGGGAGCCTCCAAACCTCTCATAAGACCCGCTAATCGGACCCATATGCAATTGAGCCTCCGCAGCAAACGCAGCTGAGAACCTAGGACGGTTCACCCACAGCTGGTCCGAAGTCTCATTCATCCAATTAGCTTGCACATGCATGAATTCCTCAAGCTTTGGGTGAAGAGGAGCATAACCCCCTTGGCTACTACTCCCTCCTTGCTCCATTTGTTGTTGCCTTGCTGCCTCCCTCTCTCTCTCCTTCATATAGCCCTCATATTTCTTCATAAATACATCCATTACCGAGTCGGTGATTGGCTTCATATTGCTTGTGTTGAGATCACTATCATAAGCCGGCACCAACTCTTGCTCACACAACCAATTAATTAAGCTTCCATGTCCCAATTGTGTGGTGTTTCCGGTTGCTAGATCATGAAGACTATTGGCCAAGAGGCGGCCAATATCTATAGGGTGCTCCTTGATGATGGCGTAGGCAGCAAGCACCCTCTTGAGAGGAATTTCAGAAGTGCAAGATGCACTCTCAAGAGTCTGGACCACATAAGACACCCATGCCTTGGGTACCGGCATCATCTCCGCATAGGTAAGCATCCGGGACTTTTTCCAAGTCGACCCAGGCCTACACATGGTGGTGATGATCTCATCAAAGGTATCCTCCGTAATAGCAAATCTATCCCTTCTCAATTTTTCAACCCAACACTCCTCCGGTGCTTGAACATTCAGCCATGCATTGAGAGCATCCGGGCTGAAATCAATGTATTTACCTCGCACAAAAGATTGAAAGGGTGTATCGGACACCCTTGCATTTGCAAAGAATTCGACGATCACCGTTTTGTTGTTTGCTTCGTCGATCATCTCATTCAACCTCGTCCACCCCCTCCTTCGTAATTCAGACTCAAAGAAAGGATATTTCACAAGCTTTGTGAAATCAAACTTCCTCTCCCCTATGACTTCGAAACTCTTCATAGATTGATGGAACTCTTGGGCTTGGTCATTGATGAAATGGATGGCGTTTTCGGGTGGTTCGGATGCGGCACGAGGGCGTTTGGATTTGCTTGTGGATGGTTTGGGGTTGGTAGTTTTCTTTGAGCGGGTGTTTCTTTGGTTTGAGGACATTTGTGGTTTAGGAAGATGGTGAAAGGGAAGTTTTGTGAAGTTTGGGAAAGTTGGGAATGATAGTGGTTTGATGGTGGTTTGGATTGATGAATTGATGATAGGATTATGGGTAGATGATGTTTAGGAAGTGAATATTGAGATGAAGATGAGGAGAATTCGTGAATGGAAGTTTAGGGAAATTTTTGGTAGAGAAAAGTAGGAAAAATGGAATGAAAATGATGATGAATAGTGAGGTTTTTATAGGCTGAGGAGAAAAATCGCGCTGCGGCCATATACAGGCGCGGCGCGATTTTGTAGAAACAGGGAGTTATCTCATGCCAAAACTTGTTTTCTTGAAAAATGCCTGAGTCTTATTGAATTTTTGAAAAACTTTTGAAGAGAGATTCATGCAAGACATCAGTACCTTGCATGATTTTCTTGATAGGAGGTACTAGAACAATTTTTCGAAAACTTTCCTGCCTCATATTAAAAAGAAAAGAAATATATTTTTGTGTTTTTATTTTTGAAAGCAATAAAATCATACCTGAAAATTAAACAGTGGGTTGCCTCCCACCCAGCGCTTTCTTTTACGTCATTGAGCTTGACGCTTCAACCACTGTTAGGGTGGCAAATATGTCAGAAAGAATATATCATCCTTCTTCTTCCTCTTGTTTGGTAGGAATTCGATGAATTTGTAGCAAAGAAGTAGATGCTCCCATGCTCTCACTGTTACACCTTTAGAGTTTAAGCTCTCCCACCGTAGAGAAGGACGTGCATCCATCTGCACACGAGTGATTTCCTCAACCTCCGTTGGTTCAGACTTTGGGAATATATCAACACTCCTCACTTTGGGTTTTTCTTCCACCTCAACCTTGTGACACTCACTCTTCATCTGAACCAGCTTCCTCTGAGACTCATGTGCTTTCTCAACAAGATCACCACACTGAACATCAAACTTCTCAAATGAAACTTGATTTGACACCAAGAAATCATCTAAAATATTCTGAAGTTGAGTATTGTAATCGATGTTGATCATCTCTTTCTTCCCTTCACCATCACTACCTGGTTGATTTGCCTCATGATGATCACAACTCGAGATTTTGTTGTCCAAAATTTTGATCTTAAAAGATAGCATATATTTTTCATACTGCAACTTAGCAATCTCTTCTGTGTCATAGAGGAGTACCCTGTCTATCATAGCTGCAAAACTTGGATAAACTTTTCAGTAGCACAGTACAATGAGAAGAAAACAACGAGCATAATATTTTTTTTTAAATATATATATATATATATATATATATATATATACAAAAATATAAAAGACAGAAATCCTAAATAATAACGTAATTGCCTTGTTGAAATGACTTAACAGTCCCTGGCAACGGCGCCAAAAACTTGATAGACGTTTGGCAAGTGCACCAAATACTATCGAAGTAGTAAAAATATCGATCCCACGAGGACTGTGTTAATCTCAATTCAGCAATAAGGTTAATATTTAGGATGTGTAAAAGTTATTTTGTTTGCCACTAGGCAGTAGATTTGATTTGCGTAAAAAGTAAATAAACATAAAATAAAGATTTGGTTAGAAAATAAGAGAGAAAGATGAGATCAGATCCGTCGAATCCTCTAAGTTCCCCTAATTGGTCTACTGCACCTATTTGTTATGAATCCTTTTCTAATTTACGATGATTAACAAAATAGCCCTAATCAATCCCTTGAGTTAGGACCCTCTTCTTAAACTACAGCCCCTAATTCCTTAGGTGGTCTAATAATTCTTGAAGGTTTTACCGAACGTTAACCTATTATCACTAACAAACGATTATCTATTCCTAGACTAACCCTGTTTATTAGAACAATTCAATTAGGTCTAAGTTGAAAGCCATGGTCAGTGGTCATTCATTCTCACGAAATCAAGTTATATGTGATCAAGATATAAAAAGCATTAAGAACAATTGAATTGAATAAACTAGAATTGAATTCATAAACAAAATAGAGTTTCACAGCAACATGTGTCAATTAGGGTTACAAAGATTCATCTCGGATCTAATCTCTAAGAGATTTAGCTACTCATAATCGAGTTTACAAATAGCATAATCAATGAAATAATTAAAACATACATGAATTGGTAAAAGGATGAAGAAATCGCCCTTCTAGCCGTCTCCGATGTCTCAAAATCGCACTTTGCTCTCCAAAATCGTAACCCTTGTCCTTCAGATTGAGTGCAGTATTTATAGAAGTCATGGGCCTGACCCATCAAAATCGCGCCGCGCCTTGTATAATGGCGTGCCGCGATTTCCTCTTTACAGGAAGTGTGTAATTTTGCTTCAAAAATCGCAGCACGGCTTGAAATTGGCGTGGCGCGATTTCCTTCGAACAGACTTCAAATTTTAAGCTTTTTGCACTCCAGAACAGTATAAATTGCATGAGAACTCTATCAAAATGTCACAATAAGTCCCTAATATTACGTAATGACAGGATGTCATCATTTGTCAAATGCCTTTCTCTTCTTGTTATCCTTGGCGTCATTTTTATTTTCTTCTACAACCTTTTCCTCTATAGCTTTGTAGATTTTGCTATTGATTTCCTCTCGAAACTTCGAAGAAATGGGATTTCTTTCAGTTTCAAAATATCCATCATTATCCACCCCTATCAGCTTGGCTATGGTGGATTGAGTAATGGTAATCTCAATCCCCATAACTGATGATTTTATCTCCATTTCTTGTCTTTCTTCAGCACGTTTTACAATTTCTGCTTTGACCTAGAATTCCTTCACCAATGTGTTTTATCTTGGTTTTCGGGTGTCAAACATTGATTACGTTTGAACCTTTTTAACTTTTGATATCTCATTTTTTCTTGGGAAGGGAAAAAATAAGCAAAACCCTTGAGAAACGAGGTCCGGGTGTTGTTTTCGCTATGGGAAGGTGTTAGGCACCCATAACGACTATAGTATCCTATAGGAACCGTCTTTACTTTCTACGCGCGCGCTTTATTTTTAAATGCTATTTGAAAATGATATTTACACCTAAGAGTTTTTCTAAGTGAAGAATTGGAGGGAGAAGAATGTGTTTGAATTTTTATTTTATTTGAATTGAAGGAATTTTGATTCCTTGCCTACGTACCCTTTTAAAGGATCAAATCCACCGTAGTTCTCTTCCAAAAAATGTTTTTGTTTTCGTTGGTTGATTTTAAGTTTGAAAATGGAATTTTGAAGAATGAGAGAGAGAGAGCCTCAAGGGCATAAGATTGTGAAATGGTGAGGTTTGATTAGTCATTTTGCAAAAGAAAGTCAAAGTATGATTAAAATTTGTTAAGATTTTGTTCAAGAAAATAAATGGAAAATCAATGGGATTTTGATCCCAAAGTTTATTTAGAAAATGATTTGAGTGATATTGTTCATGTTTATTTTAAAAAATGATTTTTCTAAGTGTAAATCCTAAGCTAACATCTAAAGCATTCAATCCTAAACATACATCTAAACATGCATATCCTAGCCATACATCTAAAATATCTATGTGATGTGTGTGCACGTGTCGGTGCTTGTGTCGGTGTTCATTATTAGAGTCCATTGTCCTTTACATCATTGGCCTAGATACATTCTATGGTCTTGCAAGAAATTAAAAATTGTATGAAGTAAAATACACCACCCTAAGTTTTTTCACATGCTACATCTTGGCAAGAATTAAATTGCAAGAAAAATAGAGATGAATATGAGATGAGAGGAGCTTATGGGATGCATGAAACATGAAATGAAAGTGGTTAGTGGCATAAGGTGTAATAGCATGAAAATTATAAGCAAAAGAAATACTAAAAAAATCTTGACAAAAAGTAATGAAACTCTTAACCTAAAAGTGGCAAAATACACTTAAAATTTACCATGACATCAAGACAAATATATGACCTATAATCCTCATATCATGACAATTTTCTAAAGGTTTTATTACAATTAATGATATGAGAATTATAAGAACACATTCAAGTCAAGATTCATGATATATCTAGGCATATTTGCATCATTTATTCACAAACATAACTTGCAAACCAAGCAATTAAACAAAATTCATACACATGCAGCAAAAGCACATACAAACAGTAGCTAAAACTTCACAAAATCATATGGTATAGGTCACAAACTTTTATCAAGAAATTGGAATTAGAATCAAGCAATTTTCACAAGCTTTTAATTCAAAACATCACAAAATAGCAAGAAAATCAGCACATTATTTTTTCCAAGCCTTAATATGCAAAAATCATCACAAAGATACTACAAAATTATCAAGAAACATATATGAAAATTTTTAGAATTTTTTAGACTCAAGAACATATGAAACTTCACAATTTTTAACAAAAAAAAAAAATAGTAAACAATTAACAAAAAATACCACATATATTTTTAACCAAGATTTAACACACAACATCATCACAAAAATGCCAAAAAAGGATCAAGAACATATAGAAATGTTTTAGGATTTTTTTATAGAACAAAAATAAGTATGCAGGGGTGTAACTAATAATTAACAGTGTAGAAATAGCAAAAAAGAGGAAGCAAAACGAAAATTGCAGCAAGCTTAGGCCCAAGCCCCAGGTCTTTGGTGGATTCGGATCCTCCAAACGCCTCAGGGGCGTTGGATTGATCCACCTCCAACAAAACCCTAGATCTGAGGGCTAGGGACACGCTACACACCATAAGGCAGTTTAGGCACACCAGAAGAACAAATCCACACCGTACACATCATTGGAGAGCAAATCAAACGGTGAGGAGGAAAGAGAAGACGGTTTGGGGAGCGAACCAGACTGGTTCAGGTGAACCGGTCCGGTTCACTCCCTTATAAAGGTGATGAGCCGGTTCTTTTTCATTTCTAAACGTTCTTTCTCTTTCTTCTTCTCGTCTTCCTCTCGTTCTCTCATCTAACCCTAACGGCGGTGTGAAGTGGAAGGACGATGACGAATACGCTGTAATCCTTTAAAGAAACGACGGAATCATCGTCTTCTCCAGTGAGAAGGACGGATTCCGTCCACTCTTCTTTTATCTTTTATGAAAAACGTAGATTAAACGGTGTATTTTCGTCGTTCTTCGTTCTATAACCCTAGATCCATGAAATACGAAGCATAACAAGCACAAATCACGCCTTGGAAACAAATTTTGAGAAATTAGGGCTTTACCGGAAGTTTGATCGGAGAAGAGAGCTGCAGAACGTCGTAACACTTACGTCGTCTTCTTCGTCTCCTCTGGTAAGTGCTTTCACTGGGAATGAACCGGTTATTTTCTTCTCTTTCTTCACCGGTGTGATTTTGCTTCGTTCTCTCTTCGATCCTCCTCTTCTCTTCCTCGATCTTTCTTCCTGTGATCGTGTCCTTCACTTGAATTGCAGGAGGAAACTTCACGGTTCAATGATGAAGATTCTCAGAGAGAATCACTGAGAACCGAAGTGAATTTCTTCATGAATCTGTGAAATTCATTGGATCTTGTTGTATCTAAGTACTTCGATGCTTCTGTGGTATTGAATTTTGTATGAATTGGTGGATTTTGGTGTGGATTTGATGATTTTTGATGGAATGGTGTATCTGGAAAACGGTTAGGGTTTTGGTTATGAATGTTCTTGAAGTTTTTTTCTGGAATTTTTGTGTTTGATCCTTGATGATCAGAGAGAGAGATTGGAAACGTGTTTTTGGTGATGTGTCACTGAATTTTGCTGAGTTGTTTCATTCTGTGTGGGACTGTGATGATTGGGGCCTTTTATAGGCTGACACCTGTGATTGAGACCCAATGGGCGCTTGCCGCGTACTCTGGACCATTTTTGGACTGAAAATTGGACAAAAGGACTTTCCTGCAAAAAAGAGAAGTTGTAGACTAAACTGCAAATAAAAAGAGGACTATTCTGTAATATTTAAAACTTTGGGGACTAAAATGCAATTGACCAAAAAATAACTAAAAAATAAAAGTTTGACCTGGAGGACCAAAATGCAAATTGGAAAAGTTTTTAAAGGAAAAAGGAATAAAAAATAGAAAAAAGGACTAAAGTGCAAAAAATTAATAAAATCGAATTAAAAAATGTAATTTGGAATAAACGTAAAGTGAAACCAATAAAAAACACAAAATGGCCTAAAACGAACCAATTACTTAAATGAGGTACTTTAAAGTAACCTCTCTCTGTCGAAATTTTGTGAAAAGACCAAAATGCCCCTAGGGACTAAAACGACTTAAAACGACTCAGATGCAATTTTAAAATGATTTTTAACAAGGAATTGAAGCAAGAGCTTTATACAAGCCAATTAAAAGACTCAGAGACAATTTTAGAAACTAAACAGGGTTTTAACATATGAAAGGACTAAAATACCCCTAGGGGCCAAACTGACTCAAAATGACTTTAACTGCAATTTTTGGAATGGATTTTGACATGGAATTGAAATAAAGACTTATTCAAACCATTTGGAAAGACTCAAACAATTTTTAAGGACTAAAATGAATTTGAATACAGGAAATGACTAAAATACCCTTTTTCATGAATTTTGCAAATAATACTGGAAAAAAAATGCAGAGAAAGATGCAATTGATCAGAGACAAATCAAATGACTTGAAATGCAAGAAAGATGTCTTGGATGACTTGAAATGCAAGAAAACATGGACAAATACACAGTTAAAAAGGTTTGTAAAGCTAAGTTGAGAGATAAAGCAGAGCGAAATGTCAGTGTAAACAATAGCAAATTGGCAATTCTTCAAAAGTAATAGACATATATCAAAGATGAAAGAAAATTTTGAACAAGTATTTTTAGGTCCAAAATTAGGGTATAACAGCTGCCCCTATTTAAGTTTCTTTGTCCGGAGGGTCAAGAGACAGAGTCTTTGATTTGACGGGACGAAGATACTTAAATATTAACATTTGCACTGTTTTTGGACATAAAAAATACGCTTCTCACATTTTCAAAAACATGAATGCCATGCAACATTTCGATTATGAATGCAAGACAACCAACTGGAGTCTACAGAGCATGCCATATCACTGGGGATTTAGGTAAACATTGACAGGGTAGACAAACCAGGGGACAAAAGAGGGGTACAAGCTGTTCTTGGGATCGAACTAGCCACTTGACCATGAGATACAAGCAAGAGGTGCGTACAAGCTGTCCTTTGGATCGAACTTGCTACTTGACTGGGAATAGAAATACAAGACATGTACAAGCTGTTCTTTGGATCGAACTTGGCACTTGACCGGAGACATAGTCATATGGGAAGATACAAGCTGTTCTTTGGATCGAACTTGTCGCTTTGATTGAAGATACAAATAGATAGGCAGGTGCAAACTGTTCTTTGGATCGAACTTGCTGTTTGGCATAGACAAAAGGATGATACAAGCTATTCTTTGGATCGAACTTGCAGCTTGATCAATTATCACAACATGTTAGTTGGTGCAAACTGTTCTTTGGATTGAACTTGTCGTTTGACTGATAACAAAACATAGCAAGGTACAAACTGTTCTTTGGATCGAACTTGTCGTTTGACCGGAAATGTAGGCATATAAGCAGGTACAAGCTGTTCTTTGGATCAAGCTAGCCACTTGACTGATAACAAGATACAAATTGGAAGTTTGATTTGGACAGATACAAATTGAGAGTAAGTTGATATTGACTTGACTTGAAAATAGACATGACCATTTTGTTGGCCCAAAAGCAAATTGAGAGTGGATCAACATTGACAAAGACATTGAATTGAAAGTTGATATTGAAAGAGACATTGAAAATTGAAATTGATTAGAGACATAGACATTGACATTGAATTGGAAAGTTGAAATTGAATGGTATTGGAGATTGGAATTGAATTGAGTTAAATTGACATTGAGTTAAATTGACATTGAGATTGGATTGAAAGTTGAAATTGAATTGAATTTGACAGTTGAAATTGAATTGAATTGAAATTGAGACTGGATTGAAATTGGAGATTGAGTTGAATTTGAAAGTGAAGATTGAGTTGAGTTGGGATTTGAGATTGAGTTGAATTGAAAGTGGAGATTGAACTGAATTGAAAGTGGAAACTGAGTTGGATTGAAAGTTGAGATTGGAAATGCAACCTGTATGTATGGTATAACAAGATTATTGAATGTATGAGCACATAAAATGCATGATTATGCATGTATGAATGCTTGAAATGCATGATTGGTTTGTAATTTGACAGCGAAGTTTCACAGAGATAGACAAAACATTGGAAGATTGGGCACGTAGTGGCTCGTGCTACAACATATTCACATTGAAATCCTCTTTGGCGGGACCGTCGTTGGAAGACGTATCAAAACCATGGCTGAGGGCAATAAAACTTGTAGAGGAGGGACCCTTGGAAGATTCCTTGATACAGGTCGCCGTTGTTAGGCGCGTCAGTGTTGGGTAAACATTGGATGTTCGCATCTGTGGTCAATGCTTTTCAATATTTCATTCTTCAATCCCATTTTTGCCTGAACCGCCCTTTCGGTTTTTCGATTCACCGGGTACAAATTCTTTTCATTGCCCCTTTTTTGCCTGAATTGCCTTCATAGGTTGTCAATCAGCGGGGTGCTCATTTTTGCCTAAGCCGCCCTCTCGGGTTTTCAACTTAGCGAGCCTTTCATTTTGCATTTTTTCAATTTTTTCATTCTGTTTTTTTCCATTCTTGCCATTGACCACAGATCATCCTGGGGAGTAACCTGCTCGTAACATGTATTGAAATAGACATTGACACTCATTTATTCATGCATGTTTCATTGAAATGTACCTTATTGCTCAGGTTTGCTTTCAAAATAGACAGGGAAAGATTTTTAAAATTTTCAAAAATGTTTGTTTCATACATTGACATTATCAAATAGAAAGAATTCATTTTGTATATAGCATTGAAAGTAGAAAGAAAAAATAGAATTTCAAACAAAAGCACAGGCTCAAATTGATGTAGAAGAGTGAGAGTCAGCCGAGGGCATGACTTCACGGATTTACAAAGCTTGGAAAATGGTAATTTTATTAGTTGGTGATACATTGAACACGATGACCGCTACATTTCATAGAAATTTTGAATTCACAAGTACAGAAGCTTCTGATGAAGACGATCATTGACAGTTGCAGCTGCCCCAAGGAGTGATGGAGATTTGCCAGATATAGTTACTTGTCTTTTATTGTCAACCTCATTTTTGCATGAACCGCCCTTTCGGGTTTTCGGCTCATCGAGGCGCTCATTCTTGCCTGAGTTGCGTACAATCTCAGCGAGCTCTTTCATATTCATTTTTTTGTCCCTAACTTTTGCCTGGATCGCCCTTTCTGGTTTTCGATCCACCAGGAAGCGCATTTTTGCCTAGGCCGCCCTTTCGGGTTTTTGACCTACCACGTTGTTCTTTTCTTTTTAGACAAAGTATTTCTTGACTATATCGGCATTAACAGGATTTGGGAGTTCAACACCATCCATGTGTGTAAGGATCAAAGCACCACCAGAGAAAGCCTTCTTGACAACATAAGGACCTTCATAGTTAGGTGTCCACTTGCCCCTTGGGTCGGGTTGCTGACTTATCCTTCTTTTCAATACAAGTTCGCCTTCCTTGAATTCTCGAGGTCGGACTTTCTTGTCAAAAGCATTCTTCATTCGTACTTGATACAACTGTCCATGAGCCATAGCATCCATATGTTTCTCTTCAATCAAATTCAACTGATCATACCGACTTTGACACCATTCAGCCTTAGTTAGTTTTGCTTCCATGATCACTCGAAGAGATGGAATCTCCACTTCCAGAGGGAGAACTGCTTCCATACCATATACTAAAGAGAAAGGAGTTGCCCCGGTTGAACTGCGCACCGTAATACGGTAACCATGCAAGGCAAAAGTTAGCATCTCATGCCAGTCTTTGTAAGTAGTGATCATCTTCTGAACAATCTACTTGATGTTCTTTTTAGCAGCCTCAACTGCACCATTCATCTGAGGTCTATAAGGAGAAGAGTTGTGATGTTCAATCTTGAATTCTTCACATAAAGCTTGCATCATGCTATTGTTCAGATTGGAACCATTGTCAGTGATGATCTTGTTAGGAACACCATATCGACAGATGATGTTATTCTTGATAAACTTTACTATCACTTGCTTGGTCACATTGGCATAGGAAGCAGCTTCAACCCACTTGGTGAAATAGTCAATTGCCACTAGAATGAAACGATGTCCGTTGGAAGCCTTTGGTTCAATTCTTCCAATCATGTCAATGCCCCACATAGAGAAAGGCCATGGGGAAGATATAACATTGAGGGCATGTGGAGGCACATGAATCTTGTCAGCATAGATTTGACACTTGTGGCATCTCTTAGCATGTTTATGGCAGTCACGCTCCATAGTTATCCAGTAATAGCCAGCTCTTAACAGTTTCCAGTAATATCCATGTTTATGGCAGTCATGCACCAGTTTCTCAGCTTCTTGTTTATCAACACACCTCAATAAGACCATGTCATAGTTCCTTTTGTATAGGATTTCTCCGTCCAGAAGGAATCTGCTAGCCCATTGATAGAGCCAAACCGCAAGCGCACGGCCTATCGAAGTAATAGTAGTAAGTAGAGTATCGTTCCGCTAGGGAGTTGGTCAATTTAATTAACTTTTAATGAATGATTAGAGGAGAGAAAGTTGATTAGAAAGGGTTTGATTGCTGAAGGTAAAAACAATAATAATAAAGGGGCCTTAGGATCATTGGTTCATCTTAATAACTAATCCTTCACTAGACAAAACCTAAACTTCTAATTTCATGGTTTACACACTAATTTCTAAAGACCGGTTTCCCTTAGCCCCTCACCTTTCCGATGAAAGTCCGGTGAGAGTTTACTTCTAGCAACCAAGTCTATTTCACTGACATGATTACTAGAAGATGCATAGAGGATTGAAACTACTCTTTGTCTCAATAGTTGCAAAGACTATTTCACTGTTTTGCAACTATTGTCTAGATTCACTTGTTCCAACATCAAGACTCCGCTCTCGCTTTATGAATTGATGTTTGGGATGATGGATTAACGATTATCAAACCCTCCGCTTTCGCTTCCACAGTTTGATAATTGTTAATCCACGTTAAGACGGTGAATCTAGATTAGAAATTAGGGTTACATAGAAATTAGGGTTTAGACATGTTTTGTTTAGGATTGAGTCATTAGACTCCCCAATAATCCTAAGACTAAGAAGTCTACTCACTCATGTTCATCGTAGACATGGAGGAAGAAGAGAGAAATACGGTAAAATAAATTGCAAGGAAAGTAAAAGGAAAATAAAGACTTTTATTAAAATAATACTTGAAATAAACAAAGTAAAGGATGATTGTTCATGGTGGAGAGCTACTCTATTTATAGCTTTACAATCGACTTAGAAACTAAGCAACTAAAAGGGTAAAACAGTAAAGCTGCAACAGGGTAACTTGGCCTTGAAGAAAAAGCAGCAAAAGTGGCTCTGGAGGGTGGCACGGCCGTGCCACATGTTGGCACTGGCCGTGCCAAGCTTCTGACTTGGTGGGAACATATTTTTGTCCCGTATCTTCGTATTCTTGCGCTGTATTTGCTCCAGTCCTCTTTCTTTTGCTCCAAGACACCTTCCACCATATATTTATTCCTAAAATAAAATAAAACACAATTTGAAGTAAAATATTCTAAACTAAAATAAAATGCAATAAAATAAAATCAAATCTAAAATAAAACTAAACTAAATAAGGCAATAATTAATACTATCTATGACTCATCAAACTCCCCCACACTTGAATCTTTGCTTGTCCTCAAGCAAAAGGCAGCAAACATAGCAGCAACGAAGATTGATATATGGCAATATTAAGAACATAAGTCTCAAAGAAAGGTTTTGCCTCAAGTACACTAATTTCAATTTCAAACACTTCTCATGAACCTATTCTACCCAACATCAAGTCTCAAGTGAGTGTGTGTGTGCAGTCCAACCCTTTTCTTGCTCCTGTATAAGACAGATATTATGAGGAATAGGTTCTATCCTTAGTGCTAAAGTAACCGAGAAAAGTCCTTTCTTCATTTCATATAAGAGTGATGGGAATTTGAGTTAAAATTAAATTAGATATAACAATTAAGCACAAAGGGGCTGCAGATGCTTAGGGGCTATCTATCCTCGTAGGAAGTCTTCTCGGATGTAATTGTCCTTTCCCCCTAGATTCAAAATCACCCTAAGCAGTGCTGCAAAATTATTTATTTGTTTCATCTCCGCGTAGGAAGTCTTTTTGGATGTAATTGTCCTTTCCCCCTAGCATTGATGAATTTGTTTCACTTTAAGTTCAAATTAAGGAGTTACCACCACAATTAGGAAGTTAGGATGTAATTGTCCTTTCCCCCATATGTTGGTGCCATTCTCCCGCCCCATTTAACATTAACAAATTAATAAGAATATAACAATTAAGAACAATTTGATTAATTTTCCCACACAAACTTATACTACTTTTACTCTTAAGACTTTAAAGGGTCTAAGTTAACACTAAAGATAGAACGTGTTCCTTAAAATACCTATTCATACATTTACTCAAGGATTGCAACCGGGTGCTTTTCTCATTGGAGATTTTCACAATAAAACATGATATGGGTATAGCAAGAACATAAGAAACACAAGAAACCATTTTCATGTACCAGAGACAACCTTTAGAGAAGAGACAAAACAAAAATTTTATGCCATATTTACATTAAAAACAAGCTACTTAGTCATGCCTCTTGCTATAAAAACAAAACAAAAGAATAAAGTTCAAGGGAGTTTGGGAACACTACGACTCTAGACACTTTATTAGGCCCCCCCCACACTTAGGGGAAGCATTGTCCTCAATGATTCAAAAGAAAAAGAAATTAAAAGAAGAAGAAGGAGGAGGAGTAGAAGAAGATGAAAGAAGGAGATGAGTAGAAGAATGAGAGAGATAGGGAGAAGAAGAAGGGAAGAGAGGAAGAGGAAAGCTCACATTTGTTTATTGAGGTCCGTAAGGAGGACCTTGAAGTTGGAGGTGTTGCATCATCCGACGGAGCATCTCATTATTTTCATCATTGACACGGTTGCCCCTTTGAACTTCATTGCGAAGGCCGGAGATCTCAACACCTTGCCTTTGTTGCTCGGTGCTCATCCTCTCGATTTCATTGTGAATCCATGTCCATCTTTGATTTTCATTAAGCTCATCGGCTTCATGGCCATGGTGCCCCTCTTGGTGCAAGTTAGCACCTTCTCCTTCATCATGGTGCAAGCTAGCACCCTCTCCTTCATCATCTTGTTGTTCTAGAACCTGCACATCATCAACATACAACCAATTTTCTTCCACCTCGGTGGTAGTCCGAGATGGGTTAGGCAATAAAAACACGATTGGCACATTTAGCTTAAGTTGGTAATGGAGTGGTGGACGATGTTTAATGAAATTCATAGCAATGAGGGTTTCCCAGTTAAGCTTATTGTTTCCCTCAATTGGTTTGATCCCCTCATCCTCACTCACACCAAAACATCGAGCTATGTATGTAATGATGCCACCCACCACTATGTCTCCCCTACCGGCTGGTCTAGTAGCTACAAAGTCTAGGTAATCAATCAAATAAAAGCCAGTGTTGACGGGGTGGTTATAGAGCATTGCCCATAACATGAACAACTCATCGGTTCTAGTGTTTCCTAGCTCGGTTCTACCCCAAATAGTGCAAGCCATGACCCTCTGAAGGTACCTAAGTACGGGGTTGTGAATGTTGCTAGCTTTGTTGGCTCTAGGGACATAGTTATCAAGGCCGGTGATACGGTTCCAAAAGGCAGCTGGGTCATAGTTATCCGGTTTCAGACTATCATCCCAATGATCATGAATATACCCCTCATTGACAAAACCTAAGGCTTCACAAAAGTGCTGAAGAGACATATTATAATCAATGTTCATTAACCGGAAAACAACTCTATGGTTAGGGTTATCAAAATTCAACTTATCTTTAGTGAAAACAAGTGAGCTTAAAAATTCATAAGTAAAATTCTCATAACCCCTCAAAGGTGTTAGCATATCAGTCCAACCTAGCCTACCTATCAACCTAAAAACATCATCTCTAAGCCCTAGCACTTGCAAATCATAGGAATCAGGATATCTAGAGGGATGTAAGGTTTTAGAAGTAAGAATTTTGTACCTGTCCCTTTGTTTGTTGTCTTTGAACTGAATTCCATGATTCTTGACTTGTGTTTGCTTCTTTGGGGGAGGACCGGAAGAACTTGCTGGTTCCTTTCCACTTCTTCTTCTTGAAGCCATTTGACCTTGGTTATGGTTGGTATGAAAGTTTGGGGTTTGGGAAGATTTTTGGTGGAAAGGATTGGTTTAGGGTTGGGGTGGATGTTTAAGTAAGGTTTATGGGTTTAGTTATGGAGATTGGTTGAGGTTTTGTGGTGATTGGGTTAGGTTTTGAAGGATTAGGGTTTTGGTGAATTATGGGTTTGGGTGGATGAAAGTTGTTTTTGATTGGTGATTTTTGTTTTGGATGAAGTTTGTGATTGATTGGTGAAAGAATGGAGTAGATTGATGAAGATTTGAGTGAGATATGGAGGTTTGAAGGTTTGAAGGTTATGGAGGTTTAGAGAGAAGTTTGAAGGTAGAGAGAGGTTTGTGGTTTGAGAATGAATGGAGAAGAAGAAGAAAAATTAGGTTTAAAAAGGCTAGAACACGGGCACGGCCGTGCCAACCTTGGCACGGGCCGTGCCAACTTTCTGTGGCTCCCAACCTTCTTTTCTTCAAAAACACTGGCACGGCCGTGCCAGATCCAGCACGGGCCGTGCCAACACTCTGGTCAGAGGGACTTCAAAATTTTTCATTTTCTTGATTTTTCTCGAATCATACTTGGACAATTACCTACAAAACAAATTAAAACAAAGAAAAACAAAACAAAAGCAATTAAATGCGTGGGTTGCCTCCCACGAAGCGCTCTTTTAATGTCATTAGCTTGACGGTTAGAAAGAGTCCTTAGAATGGATCAAAGATATCATGTTGTGTAGATGGCGCTATAAAACGTTCTTTCACAACATGATCGTTAAGCATGCAACAAGAGTAAAGAGCGGGACCTTTCATAACGTTTTCCAACTCAAATCCTACCATCCTATCACTCACTTGAAAGACGATCCTACCAAGTTTAACATCAATGAGGGCTCCTGCAGTTGCGAGGAACGGTCTACCTAGGATTATAGGGACGTCATCGTCCTCTTCAATGTCAACGACTACAAAATCAGTGGGGATGTATATCCCCTCTATCTTAACAGGTATGTCCTCGACAAATCCTACAAGTTTCATGGTAGAACGATCAGCTATTTTTAATTCCATCTCGGTAGGTTTCAACTCTCCTATCCCTATCCTTTTAAGAAGAGACAAAGGCAGCAAACTAACACTAGCTCCTAAGTCACATAAGGCTTTGTTTATGGATTCATTCCCAATTTCACATGGTATGGCAAAGCTACCTGGATCTCTAAGCTTAGGGGTTGCTTCTTGGATGATTGCACTAGTTTCCTTAGCCAAGGCTATTGTCTCATTATGCTCTATAGCCCTTTTCTTTGAAAAGATTTCCTTTAAAAACTTTGCATATAGAGGCATCCTAGATAAAGCTTCAGCAAAGGGAAGTTTAACGCAAATCTTCCTAAGTATGTTAACAAATTTTTCAAATTTACCCTCTAGTTTAAGCTTATCAGGATTTAAGGGGGATGGAGTTTTGTTTTCTCCAAGTGATTTAGCTTCTCTTATCACAACTTTATCACCTAAGGGCTTGACATTTTCTTTCCCAATGTTTTTAACCTTAGCAAAAGTTTCGCCTAACTTACTACCCCTAAAAGATATGACATTAACTTGGGCTTTGGGGTTGGCTTCGGTTTGACCAGGAAAGACTCCCGGTGTTTGGGAAGATGTAGCCACTTGTTGGGCTATTTGAGCGATTTGAGTTTCAAGCATTTTAGAGTGAGTAGCAATAGAGTCAACCTTGGTATTGAGCTTGGAAAGAGAATCATTCAGAAATCCAGTTTGGTTTTTAAGTTCTTGAAGTTGTTTGTTTTGGTTGGCAATAGAATTTTCCAACAAAATTTCCAAATTGGATTTTTGAGTGAATCTTTGGTTGTTTGCATAACCGGGTGGTGCTACTTGTCCATAGAGATTTTGGTTTTTATAAAAATTTTGATTTTGTCGCATCCCTTGGTTGTATTGAGCATAATTCATTTGCTCAACACCATTAGTAGCACTACCTAGTTGGCAATCAACACCAGCATGACCAGCTATACCACATATTTCACAAGAAGGAGTAGATGCAGAATTGATAGCACTAACATTGAATTTTTCAAGTTTTTCAGTTAGTGTATCAATTTTAGAAGCAAGGTGATCATAGTTAGAGACTTCGTGTATACCTGCCTCCTTTTTGGAGGATGAAGAACTAGAGATGGCTCTCTCGTCGGTCCATTTGTAATGATTTTGAGCCATGTCTTCAATTAGGGCATACGCCTCCGTGTAGTTTTTGTTCATAAGTGCTCCACCTGCAGCTGCATCAACAGACATCTTAGTGGTATAAGACAAGCCATTATAAAAAGTGTGGACTATAAGCCACTTCTCTAGGCCATGGTGGGGACAAAGTCTTAGCATTTCTTTGAAACGCTCCCACGCCTCATAGAGAGATTCCCCATCTTTTTGATTGAACCGTGTGATTTGGTCTCTAAGTTTAGCGGTTTTAGATGGTGGAAAGAAACGGGCAAGGAATGCTTGCCTCATCTGATCCCATGAAGTAATGGAACCGACTTCGAGGGAATGGAACCAAGCGCTAGCTCTATCCCTTAAGGAAAAGGGAAAGAGATGAAGTCTTACGGCCTCTTGGTTCTCCTTCATGGTTCCACTAATTCGTAGGAAAACAGAGATGTGAAGATTGGGATCCTCTGTGGGGGATCCCGAGAATTGGTTTTGCTGCACCAAGTTAAGTAGGGCAGGCTTGATTTCAAAGTTGTCATCCTCAACCGTTGGGTACACAATAACAGCTTGTGGCTCAGCCGTAGACGGCGTTGCATACTCTTTGAGAGTGCGATTGGCCATGGCGGTGTTATTTTGTGCTGCTCTCCTCCTTCTATGTAAGAACCTTTCGATCTCGGGTATGAATACCGCTTGATTTCTAGTTCTTCGCATACAAGGTTGAGAACCCAAGAAGTTAACGATAACAGAAAAATAAAAAGGTAAAAATAAAAATAAAAAGAAAAGAGAAAGAAGAAGAGAGAATTCTAATCACTAAGAAAAAGCTAATCAAATTAGTTAACTCCCCGGCAACGGCGCCAAAAACTTGATAGAGCCAAACCGCAAGCGCACGGCCTATCGAAGTAATAGTAGTAAGTAGAGTATCGTTCCGCTAGGGAGTTGGTCAATTTAATTAACTTTTAATGAATGATTAGAGGAGAGAAAGTTGATTAGAAAGGGTTTGATTGCTGAAGGTAAAAACAATAATAATAAAGGGGCCTTAGGATCATTGGTTCATCTTAATAACTAATCCTTCACTAGACAAAACCTAAACTTCTAATTTCATGGTTTACACACTAATTTCTAAAGACCGGTTTCCCTTAGCCCCTCACCTTTCCGATGAAAGTCCGGTGAGAGTTTACTTCTAGCAACCAAGTCTATTTCACTGACATGATTACTAGAAGATGCATAGAGGATTGAAACTACTCTTTGTCTCAATAGTTGCAAAGACTATTTCACTGTTTTGCAACTATTGTCTAGATTCACTTGTTCCAACATCAAGACTCCGCTCTCGCTTTATGAATTGATGTTTGGGATGATGGATTAACGATTATCAAACCCTCCGCTTTCGCTTCCACAGTTTGATAATTGTTAATCCACGTTAAGACGGTGAATCTAGATTAGAAATTAGGGTTACATAGAAATTAGGGTTTAGACATGTTTTGTTTAGGATTGAGTCATTAGACTCCCCAATAATCCTAAGACTAAGAAGTCTACTCACTCATGTTCATCGTAGACATGGAGGAAGAAGAGAGAAATACGGTAAAATAAATTGCAAGGAAAGTAAAAGGAAAATAAAGACTTTTATTAAAATAATACTTGAAATAAACAAAGTAAAGGATGATTGTTCATGGTGGAGAGCTACTCTATTTATAGCTTTACAATCGACTTAGAAACTAAGCAACTAAAAGGGTAAAACAGTAAAGCTGCAACAGGGTAACTTGGCCTTGAAGAAAAAGCAGCAAAAGTGGCTCTGGAGGGTGGCACGGCCGTGCCACATGTTGGCACTGGCCGTGCCAAGCTTCTGACTTGGTGGGAACATATTTTTGTCCCGTATCTTCGTATTCTTGCGCTGTATTTGCTCCAGTCCTCTTTCTTTTGCTCCAAGACACCTTCCACCATATATTTATTCCTAAAATAAAATAAAACACAATTTGAAGTAAAATATTCTAAACTAAAATAAAATGCAATAAAATAAAATCAAATCTAAAATAAAACTAAACTAAATAAGGCAATAATTAATACTATCTATGACTCATCACCCATCTTCTCAAGGTCTTTTTATCCCTGTTGGAAGCATCAGGTGGATATTCATGATTCTGCAAGAATTGTTTGATGTTGTAATACCAAGGTTTTTTGTCATTCACATCTTCATCAGCTTGATCTGGCATACCTTCAATGGTAAACACATGTGCGGGTCTATCAAGACGCTGCACTTTGATTATTGGCACGTCATTCCAATGGTTGACACGAAACATAGAAGACAAAGTAGCAAGAGCGTCAGCCATCTAGTTTTCATCCCGAGGGATGTGGTGCAGCTCAACCTTGGTAAAGTATGTCAATAGACATCTTGCATAGTCACAGTAAGGGATCAGCTTCTCACGATGAGTCTCCCATTCACCCTTTATCTGATTAATGACAAGTGCAGAATCCCCATAGATGTCAAGGTGCTTAATTCTCAGATCAATGGCTTCTTCAATGCCCAAAATACATGCTTCATATTCAACTATGTTGTTCGTGCATTCAAAGGTTATTCGAGCAGTGAAAGGAATGTGGTTCCCCTGCGGAGTTACAATAATGGCCCCAATTCCTTTACCATAGGCATTGACAGCACCATCAAACACCAATCCCCATTTGCTATTGGGATCTGGCCCCTCATTGATCAATGGCTCTTCACAGTCTTTTGCTTTCAGATACATAATCTCTTCATCAGGGAAATCAAACTTAATCGGCTGGTAATCATCAAGAGGTTGACAAGCAAGATGCTCAGCAAGGATGCTTCCTTTGATTGCTTTCTGAGCTTTGTACACAATATCATATTCATACAACAACATTTGCCAACGTGCAATCTTTCCAGTAACAGTGGGCTTTTCAAAGATATACTTGATTGGGTCCATTCGGGATATCAACCAAGTTGTATGATTCACCATATAATGACGCAGGCGTTTGGCAGCCCAAGCTAAAGCACAGCAAGTCTTCTCAAGCATTGTATACCGAGTCTCACAGTCGGTGAACTTCTTGCTCAGATAGTAGATAGCATGTTCTTTCTTTCCAGTCTCGTCTTGTTGACCGAGAACACAACCCACAGAATCATCTAACACTGACAGATACATAATCAAAGGCCTTCCTTCCACTGGCGGGACAAGGATAGGTGGTTCCAACAGGTATTCTTTAATGCTATCGAAAGCTTCCTGACATTCATCATTCCATACAACAGGCTGATTCTTTCTGAGCAATTTGAAAATTGGTCCACAGGTAGTAGTCATGTGAGATATGAATCTTGAAATGTAATTCAGGCGTCCGAGGAAACCTCTGACCTGTTTTTCAGTTTGAGGGGCCGGCATCTCTTTGATGGCTCGGACTTTGTCAGGATCAACTTCAATGCCTCTTTGGCTGACAATGAAGCCTAGCAACTTTCCAGATCTTACACCAAATGTGCACTTGTTAGGATTCAATCGCAGCTTGTACTTTCTCAGTCTTTCAAACATCTTTTTCAAATACACAACATGTTGCTCCTCATCACTTGATTTCACAATCATGTCATAAACATATACTTCAATCTCTTTGTGAATCATATCATGAAACAGAGTAGTCATGCCTCTCTGATACGTTGCACCAGCATTTATCAAGCCAAACGGCATCACTTTATAACAGAATGTTCCCCATGGAGTAATGAAGGACGTCTTTTCTCTATCTTCAGGAGACATTCGTATCTGGTTATAGCCATAGAAACCATCCATAAAAGAGAACACTTTAGATTGAGCAGTATTGTCAACAAGCACATCAATATGAGGCAATGGGAAGTTATCTTTTGGACTAGCTTTGTTCAGATCTCTGTAATCAACACACATTCAAACTTTCCCATCTTTCTTTGGTACTGGTACAATGTTGGCAATCCACTCTGGATATTCAGCTGTCATGAGGAAACCCGCATCAATTTGCTTCTGCACCTCAGCCTTGATCTTAAGAGCCATGTCTGGACGAGACCTTCTCAATTTCTGTTTGACAGGAGGACATTCAGGTCTTGTCGGTATCCGATGTTCCACAATCTTGGGATCTAGACCCGGCATATCTTCATAGGACCATGCAAAGACATCTGGATAATCATGGAGAAGCTGAGTGATCTTCTTTTTCACCTCTGGCTCAAGTGCAGCACCAATCTTGATCTCTCGCTTGTTCTCTTCAGTACCCAGGTTGATAAGCTCAATCTCTTCCTGGTGAGGCTGAATGGCTCTTCTTTCTTGCTCAAGCAGTCGAGTGATCTCATACGGTATCTCTTCATCATCCTCCTCATCTTCGGCTTCATACACAGGGAATTCAAAATTTGGAGGAACCATAGGGTCACTGTGTTCAACGGGTTTATTATGGTTCAATCTGCATAATATGATTGGGATGATTTTTAGAAAAAATGTTTTTTATGCAGATTTTTGAAATTAATAAGGAAATACAGATGTTTTGGTTTTTTCTGGCATTACCATTATTTCCAAGAAAAAGGCACTAAAAAGTAAAAAAAAAAAAAAAAACAAAGAGTCGCGGGAAAGACGACAACTTTTATTGATAACGGCAATGCCGAAACAAACATGCCCTTACAATGATATCACTTTCGCCTTGGGCAGAGCGAAAGGATTGTTATTTTGAAAACAAAGAAAAAGATGAGCAACAAGACACATTACATGGAAGCATGCATGACTAAAGGAACATCAATGGCCTCCCAATTTCTCACAGTGCGTCCCGGTACAACAAATGTAGGCACATAACTACTTTCGGCAGCATCTTCAGCAATAGCATTGATAAACCCAACACTGTAGAAAGTTCCTGTTGAAATGCCTGAGGTCGGGGAGAATCCAAGGCCTTCTTTACGCTTGTTTTCCAAAATCTGAATCACTTTACCCCAGCCGGCAGCTTGCCCTTCCTGAACAGCTTTCTGGGCGTCTTTCAATGAAGCCATGCTAGCACTAGCTCTCCGGGGTTCCGCACCTTCAACAGTTAAGCCTTGAAAGGACGTCCCTTCAGCGGACCCTGCTTCAACACAAGAGAAAGATGACACTTGGCTAACCAGGTATGCTTCTTCACCATGTACAGTGACAAGCTTACCATTCCTCACAAACTTGAGTTTCTGATGCAGAGTAGAAGTTACTGCCCCAGCGTCATGAATCCATGGTCTTCAGAGGAGACAACTGTAAGATGCGTTGATGTTCATGACCTGGAAAGTAATCTGAAATGTCTCGGGACCAATGGTAATTGGCAAGTCTTCCTCCCCAAGAACATCTTTGCGAGATCCGTCGAAAGCCTTAACCAAATAGCTGCTTCCCCTCAGAGAAATTCCATGATGACTCAATTGTCTTAGTGTAGACTCAGGCATTACATTTAAAGATGATCCAGTGTCCACCAGCACATTGGATATCATGTCAGACTTGCAGTGTACTGAGATATGCAGAGCCAAGTTGTGGTGTTTTCCGGCTTCGGGAAGCTCATCGTCACCAAACCCCAAGTTATTGCAAGCAGTAATGTTACCCACTATTCCATTGAACTGATCCATGGAGACTTCATGATCAACATAGGCCTGGTCCAGCACTTTCATCAACACTTTCCTGTGAGCTTCTGAGCTTAGGAGCAGAGACAGGATGGATATTTTTGACGGAGTTTGTAGCAGCTGGTCTACAATCTTATAGTCGCTCTTTTTGATAAGCCGCAGAATTTCGTCCAGATTAGACTCGTCAATAGATTGGCCTGATGGGCTGGCGTTCTTGTCAACAGGAGGAGCAATTGGTGGAATTATTGTAGCAACAGGTGTAACTACTTTCTTTTGGAACAAGGGTGGACGGACTTTTCCGCTTCTCAGAGCTGTAATTTCTCCAGCGACGTTATCAACCGTAACTGGTGATAGCAAAGGCACTTCCACTCCATTCTCAATCATGGTTGCATCGTACTTGTAAGGGATTGCTTTTGTAGAGGAATAAGATACCGGACCATGTAGCCTGATCACCAAAGGTTCAACATTCCTTGTCTGGGATGTATTTCCAGCAGGAGAATCATGAAACACTGGCACAATCACACATACATCACTGGCAATCAAGTGCTTGTCATCCATCAAGCTCTGTATATCATCTTGCACCACACCACAACCCATAGGATTTTGAAGACATTTTGAACAAGAAGCATGATCGTGATTGAACAAAGAAGTTTGACAAAGTTTGACATGTAGTGGTACCAAGGGAGTAGCAACATTGCAGACATCCAACATAGGATCCTTTTGAGGGACAGGAACTCTTTCAAAAGCTTCAATCATGTTAACAGTAGCATGGTTTGGAAGTGGATTATCAAGAACATGAGGAACACTATTTTCAAAAGTCAACCGTCCTCTGTCCATTAGGTCCTTCACAATGTACTTCAGAGCATAGCAACCTTCAACATCGTGGCCTTGAGCACCCTGATGGAATTCACATGTGAGATCCTGTCGAAACCTGGGAGGCAATGGTGTAGGCGGAGGCTTGCCTGGTCTGATGACGCAGTGGCCCTTAGCAAGGAGAGTTGGGAGCAGATCAGCATACCGCATAGGTATTGGTGGAAAATAAGTCTTGGGCCGAGGACCCTGTTGTTGCTGTTGTTACTGTTGGGCAGGAGGTTGTTGTTGTACCTGTTGAGCAATGGCATTAACGGGCGCTGGTGGTTGACCCGGTGGCAGAGGATATTGCTGGTAGAATGGCGGGAAGAAGGCATGTTGAGAGTACTGCATGTATTGGTAGGGTAGAGGTGATTGAGCAGCAACTTTAGGCTGGTTACCAGATACCATCCCTACTTCAGATTCCTTCCTCTTATGGTGGCCATTACCATACTTCTTAGGTGCACTGGCCGAAGATTCACCTTACTCAAGAACAATGATATCCTCTCTAACAGCCTCCTTTAGACGAGTTCCCATAGTAACCATGTCGGAGAAATTATTCGGAGCAGAGACTATCATTCTTTCAACATATTCCTTCTTCAAAGTCTTCAGGAACGTCTGTGTTAATTCTTCCTCATCAAGCCGAGGAGCCACACGGGCAGCTGCCCCTCTCCATCTCTGAGCATATTCACTGAAGGTTTCATCTGACTTCTGAGACAAAGACTTAAGAGAATCCTGTTCGGCTTCAAGCGGATATTAAACTCATAGTGATTTTCAAAAGCAGCAGCAAGTTCCTCAAAAGTATGGATATTGTCTTTGCTCAAACTAGTGTACCAGTCTGCCGCATCTTCCATTAAGCTATCCTGGAAGCAGTGGATCATTAGTGCATCATTATCTGCGTAGTTGGCCATCTTTCGGACGTACCGAATGACATGGCTATGTGGACAAGAGGATCCATTGTATTTGTCAAAATCTGGCACTTTGAATTTCTTGAGAACCTCAAATCGGGACACCAGGCATAGATCACGAGCCTTAGCAGAAACACCGTTCCCACGGCTAGCCTTGACCTCACGGAGTTCTCCAGCCAACTCTCTCAACTGTCTTCTCATAACTTCCATCATAGGATCTTGTCCACGCGAAGTATCAACATCAATTACCTGTTGCACAGTGTGTACAACAGGGTCGGTAACAACAGTAGTCACTTGAGGCATAGAAGTAGGTGTAGAAGCAAGAGTTGTCACCAGCCGCAGTATTAGGAGCATAGAAAGCTGGGAGTCCATAAGGATGTCCATTTGGCATAACAAACCGAGCGTCAGACATCACAGTGGATAGTGGGATAGATGGAATCACTTCAGTAGAAACTGGAACAGATGTGGCTGGTTGTTCTTGTGCAGCCATCATAGTGGACATAGCGTCATGAGCCTTAGCCAAGTCTTCTTTCATAGCAGCCAATTCGGCACGGAGCTGAGCATTTTCTTCTTCAAAGTTAGCCATGATTCTTCTCTTGTAAAATCTTGTTTGATGAGCTCTATCTAGTTGGTAAACCTTACGAGCACGAGCCACTTTTCAGAATGCGGCGGACAAAACCAGGAGGCAATGAGCACGAGAGAAGTCTTTTGTGACCAATGAATGCATATGATGCATGAGATGTGTTAATGCATATGCAAAAAGAATCTTTTTTGTGTTATCGAAGGGTTTTAGACAAATTAGAAATTTGTAAACATTACTAAACAAATGAAACATCAAACCAGACAAAACAATCAAACATCATAGAGTGTTACAAGATAATTCCCTTTGAAATACTAAGCCAAGGGACAGACTTTGAAATGTAAAACAACTGGAAATAACAACAGGAAATGTAAATCCTCAAGCATAGGAAGTGGAAGCATCATCCTCGGACTCAGACCCAGACTCATAGCTGCAGTATCGTGCATAGAAGTCACGGGCACCCCTAGCTCTCTTGGAGTCTCTCATAAGCAACTTATCCTTTTCTTCAATTTCCTTCCTAGCTTTAGCCAACTCTTTCTTCAGTGTCATCACCTCATGAGTCTGCTGTTCATCCTTTCCATCCAAAGTCATGATCAAGTTCTCAGCCTTATAGTATCTAGTCTTCCACTGATGCTTCTCCTGACTCTCCATAGCTAGATGCTCCTGATACATCTCCTGAGTAGGTGGTAATAGAGGCAAAGGAATGGTAGGAACAGATGTAGACACATATCTCATAGAGGGGTAAGGCATACCAATCTTCCCAGCTTGGTTTATCACCCACTGTGTATAGGCCTCATGACCAACACCAGACCTTACACCCATATGCTTCACCTCTTTCTTTTGAAGTTTAGACCAAGCCTCTATGAAATCTTCTCTTATTCTCGTGGGAGCATTGGAGTAGTGAAAGAAGTAAGGAGATGTAGCAAGATTGATGGGCTTTTCTTTCATCAGGAAACCAAATTGTCGCAAGGCGAGCTCCGGGTTATAGTTGATTCCACCCCGGGTACCAAGAAGAGGTACATTAAGAAACTTCCCACCACCGAAGATGATTTCCTTAACTCTAGAAGCGGGAGTGAGCCAAACCACTTCATTAGGAGTGAGGCCCATGATCCTCTGTGAAATAGACCAACTCTCTGGATTATCATGGAAGGACTTCGAAAGGTGCGAAATAAATCACCTATAGAGGAGAGGCACACAACAAAGAATGTACCCACGACCCTTGCCGGATCGATCGTGAATAGCATGGTATGTGTCAGCTAGCAAAGTAGGAACCAGATTCTTGGAGTGGAAGATCGTAATAGCATTATTGTCCACGAAGTCATCCAGATCTGGAAAGAGAATAAGCATGTAGATGAGGAGTGCGAGAATAGCCTCAAGAGTGTCCTGACAAGTGGTTTCAAGATTGGCTTTTTCAAGTAGATACTTCGAGGTGAACCCTCGGACGCGAGCCTTGGTGACAAGATTCTTGGAGACGTCGGTAGTCTTGAGATAGAGATCTTTAGCAATAACCAATGGAGTAGGAGGATTCTCAAGTCCCGCGAAGGGTACCCCCTTAGCAATAGATAGACCCATCAAGCAAGAATAAGCCTCTAAAGTGGGCACCAACTGAAAGTCGGGAAAAGTAAAGCACCGATACTCCCGATCATAGAATTGCACTAGAGTGTTGTCGCGTCATTTTTCGGACGGTCGAAGGCCATTTGACTGGCGTTTGACCCGCTTTTGGTTTCACGACTGAACATTTAATTCTTTTCAAAAGAAAGTGGAAAAAGGTTCAAATACCACATTTTAAGGGATTAAGGGTTCGGGGGTTGGTTATATTTAGGGAAGGTGTTAAGCACCCTAAATATTCATAGTACTCTACGAGAACCTCTTGATTTTATTTAACTTTTGTGCTATAAACTCGCTTGCTTTAAAAAATGGAATTTGTAATGATAAAAGAAAATTAGAGACCTAAATTATCTACGTTTTATTGATTTGGAAGGACGCGTGTCCTTTGCCTACGTACCCGTGAGGGATCAAAACCTCGTAGTTCGGGGTAGAAATTGACGTTTGATTGGTTTTGGGTTTTTTTAATGGTTTTGAAAAAGGTTTAAAAATGAAAAGCCAAATGGCAAATTGGAATTGGTTTGTATTTTTTTAATATTGAAAGGAATAGACTTGAAGTAAGATTAAATTGATTGAAGTTTGATTAAGAAAATAAAAATGAAAAAGACGGTCACTTGATTTAAGATCAAGGTTTGTTTATGAAAATATTTTTGTGATTTTAAATGCAAAAAAGGGTTTTTTTTATTATTGTGCTTGACAAGAGTTTCATCTTGCTCCTACGTATCTCCAGGTGCTATGGAGAAATCAAAGCTACGTAGTTCTAGGTAGAAATTAAAGCTGAGGTCGAGCAAGACAAGCTCAACCTCTAGAAATTAAAGCTGAGGTTGAGCAAGACAAGCTCAAGCTCTAGAAATTAAAGCTGAGGTCGAGCAAGACAAGCTCAAGATTTTTTTTGAAAGAGTTAGAGTCAAACCTGGATCTAAGAAATGAAATACTACCTTTTTTTGAAAATGGATTCTGCTATGACCGGCTTTGTGCAGGTTTCCAATCGGTTTGGTGGACTTGGATAGAGCTGTGATATGGTTTGGTTTAGGGTGTGATGGGTTATGGATTTGTGGTGGTTTAAGTGGTGGTTGTGTGACTGGTTTTATGATGTGAAAATATGATTTGGTACTGTGAGAGTATTTTTGATCTTGAGATTGCTTGATGAATTTATTGCTTGATTGTATGCTTGAGAGTGTATTTCCAATTCTTCCCTTTTTTTTTCCCTCTTTCTTTGTTGAGAGAAAGCTTCTATTTATAGCCAACCTTCATCCTTCAACATCTGCAGCTGTTCATTCTTGTGTAGAGACCCTTGCTGTTGATAGGAATTGCAAAACTGCCATTGTCCCATAGTTTTGTACACTGAGCTTGAGCTTGTCAGCCTCGACCTCAACATTTAACACTATGATCTTGAGCTTGTCTTTGTACCAGGAGCGTGTGTGAACAGTGAAAAGTACATGAACAGTAAAAATATCTTATCTTTTTACAGCTGTTTCATGCTTGTTCTCCAAGATGCATTGCTGTTAATGTTCTTGCATTTCTTAGCCATTAAGACACCATTATTTAATTATTTAAGCATACTTGGTCACCAAGTCTTGTTTTTTAAGATATTTTGCTTGCTTGCTTGCTCATCAAGATTCTCCTTTAGAGCTTGAGCATGATCACAATATTCATGAGAGCATGAGCATAACCACAATGTTCATGAGAGCTTGAGCATAAACACAATGTTCATGAGAGCTTGAGCATGATCACAAAGTTCATGAGAGCATGAGCATAACCACACAGTTCATGAGAGCTTGAGCATTAAAGAGAGTACATTAACAGGCAAAAAATATTCCGGGCCGAAAGACAAATGAAATGGGATCTTAGGTCAAAAATTGGGGTATGACAGATGCCCCTATTTAAGTTTTCTTTGTCCGGAGGTTTTGAAGATGGAATCTTTGATTCGATCGGACCGAAGAGACTTAAATACAAAAAGTGCACCAATTTTGACCTAAGTTGTTATGAATGCAATGCTCATGAATATAGTGGTATGCATGTATGCGATACAATTATGAATGCAACAACGACAAACATATGCCGACTGGGGGACAAAACTGATAATGATTGCAGGGGAGGAAAGAATGCCAATTACCTTTGAAGTGATAATAGCGAACATGATAAAAAATTTGTCAATTACCTTTGGAGTAGCAAAGACATGTCTGTTACCTTTGAAGTGGTAAAGACGAACATTAAGGAATGAAACTGTCTATTACTTTTGAAGTAGTAAAGACGTGTCTGTCACCGTGAATTAGGTGAAGATGAACATTAAGAAATAAAACTGTCTATTACTTTTGAAGTAGTAAAGACGTGTCAGTTACCTTTGAAATGGCAGAGACGAACATTAAATAAACTTTTTCAATTACTCTTGAATTAGTAAAGGACAATGTATGTTACCTTTGAGCTGGTAAAGACGAACGAGAGATAGATTTGTCAATTACTTTTGAATTAGTAAAGGACAATGTCTGTTACCTTTGAACTGGTAAAGACGAATGAGAGATAGATTTGTCAATTACTTTTGAATTAGTAAAGGACAATGTTTGTTACCTTTGAACTGGTAAAGACGAACAAGAAGTAAATTTGTCAATTACTTTTGAATTAGTAAAGGACAATGTCTGTTACCTTTGAACTGGTAAAGACAAACAAGAAATAAATTTGTCAATTACTTTTGAATTAGTAAAGGACAATGTCTGTTACCTTTGAACTGGTAAAGACGAACAAGAAATAAATTTGTCAATTACTTTTGAATTAGTAAAGGACAATGTCTGTTACCTTTGAACTGGTAAAGACGAACAAGAAATAAATTTGTCAATTACTTTTGAATTAGTAAAGGACAATGTCTGTTACCTTTGAACTGGTAAAGACGAACAAGAAATAAATTTGTCAATTACTTTTGAATTAGTAAAGGACAATGTTTGTTACCTTTGAACTGGTACAGACGAACGAGAGATAGATTTGTCAATTACTTTTGAATTAGTAAAGGACAATCAAGATAAGGTTTGAACAATTACTGGGGAAATTCGAGAAGACAATGGAAAAATGTGAAATAATCGGTGGGACCTGCCCCTTGAAGAAATTTTAAACGGTGGTAGACTTTTGAATTAGTCATATTGGGGATGACGCTTTTATGAGACATAATTGAAATAAGCCACTGGGTGACAATGCAACCATGTATGAATGATATTTGTATGCATGTTATGTATGAATGTATGAATATGTATGAGACTCATATGGCAATATGATGGTGAGATTGATGAGACAAAGTTGGGCAGGTCCGATAGAAAGTGGCCCGACATCACGCTTCAAGCTTTCAGCACTCTTCATTGGGGATAACATCACTTGGGGATGAATCAAAACACTGTCGGGGGTAAAGCCCTTTGAATAAATACTTGCAGAAGTCGCCATTTTTGGGATAAAACCCATCCTGCAGTCGTTATTAATCGAGCGAGCATAAAGTGCATTATTCCATTTGGCTCACTTGAAATGTGATGCCTCTGTCTTTTTCATCATTTTTTCATTCGTTTTTTTTTGAATCCCTAATTTTTGCCTGGACCGCCCTTTCAGGTTTTCGATCCACCGGGACGCTCATTTTTGCCTAAGTCACCTTTTCAGGTTTTCGACTTAGCGAGCTCTCTTTTTTTGATTTTTTTTTTTGACAGAGGCATCTCCCGACATTTGGTCATACTTGCAGAGTTTAAATGTCCTTGAGACAGATGTTGATGTATGTTTCACCTATTCATATGTTCAACGAAAATGTACATGTTGTTTATGCTTTTCAAAAGACATAAAAAAGGTTTTGAATTTTTTTTTGCTTTAAATATTAACATCAAAAATAGAAGAAAATTTTACGAACCGAATAAACGAGAATTTCAAATAAATGGGCACATGCTCAAATTAATGTAATGGAGTGGTAGCATGCCAAAGGCGTGGCTCCACGGATTTCAAAAAAAGTTTTGAAGAATGGTAATTATAAAGGGAAAGATACATTGAACACAATAACCATTATACTCCCTCAGAACTTTGAATTTCATTGTACCGAGTCATTGATTTGCAGATGCTTCATATCAGAGATTCTTTTGACAGTTGAAATGCCCCAGATGAATCATAACTGACTTGCTGCAGTTATCTTGCCATATATTGGAGGTCTTTTTTTCGACTGAAATGCCCCAAGCTTCAAATTGGATGTTCTTTGATAACAGGTATGCTCCGAGCGGATTGTTACTGACTGGATGCAGTTACTTTGTCATGATCCTTAACTTTTGCATAGATCGCCCTTTCGGGTTTTCAATCTATCAGGATAATCATTTTTGTTCGTGTCTCTAATTTTTGCCTGGACCGCCCTTTCGGGTTTTCAGTCCACCGAGACGTTCATTTTTGCCTAAGCCGCCTTTTCAGGTTTGCGACTTATCGAGCTCATATTTTTGACAGAGTATTTCTTGACTGCACCAGCCTTCATAGGATGTGTGTGTTTGTCACCATCCATAGTTGCGAAAGACATTGCACACGAGCCTTCATAGTTAGGCGTCCACTTGCCCCTGGAGTCTGTTTGGAAAGGTAGCGTCTCTTTGAGCACAAAGTCTCTTCCTTGAATTTCATGGGGACGAACCTTCTTGTTGGAAGTTTGTTTCAACCTCTTTTGATATAGTTGTACAAGGTCGTCATGCATTTTAAGTTTGATTAAGCTTGGACTGTAGTAGAACTCCTATTGTCGGGACTTCGACCTTCACGGGAGGCACGACCTCAATGTTGTATACTGAGGGAAGGATGTAACACCCCGTTTTCCCAACATAAAAATTTCATTTAAAATCAGAGTATTTTGGTCACAACGGAATGTCACATACTTCATTTAAATCATAAAACGGATAATAATAATTATCCTTCAAATCCAACATCATGAAAATCTTAAAATTGTTGCAGCAGAAAATAGTTCAACATCTAAAAGTCTTGGCACGCAGGCCTTATTGGAAAATCTCATAAATTAGTTCATAAAAGAGACACGTAAGGAATAGAAGTAAAAGCAAGCCCCCATCCCGTTACGTATCAGAGCACCTAGACACCAACTGAGAGTCCACTCATGAACGCCTCTAATCTTTATTACCTGCACATTACCCACGGTCGAGGCAACATATACGCAGAAGGGGTGAGATTTCATAATCAATACATTAAGCATATAATCCAATAAAATGCATTTAACAACTTAAACATTAATAACATATCAACAATTAACAATTAGCACATTTTTCATTACATAACAAATACAATCATCAAATACCATTACTAATTTTCATCACAAATCATCCTTGACCATGCAACTCTATCAACTCGACAACAACCTGACAACTTAAACGTCATGAATTTCTTGATATGCAAATGCATGTGGTACCAATCAGCAACAAAATGAGCATAATAGGCTCTTCAACGTGTGAGCACAAAGGCTGCCGGGCCTAAAGCCCCCAACTTTAATGAGCACAAAGGCTGCCGGGCCTAAAGCCCCCAACTTTAATGAGCACAAAGGCTGCCGGGCCTAAAGCCCCCAACTTTAATGAGCATGCAATGAACTCAACTTCCAACAACTTAGACAACGACGTGTACAACTCGTACGACTCATAATCATGGACAACTTCTTAAATTCCAACAACATAGACCGACTCATGCAACCTCAAGACACTAACAGTCGACAACAGAAAAACAGCAGCAACATACAACAATTAACAACACTTGAACGTGTTAACATTCACATAAAGAGTTATTTACATCAATATAAATATCACAAAACATCATTATAGCATTCATGTAGCAACACTTCTAATTTCAGTCACCATAACAGACTTCTGGAGCTTATGAAAGCATCCTAAACAGCTCTCTAACTTACTTCTAAGGTCATCTCAAGACTACACATGCGAAAGGATCGCATCGGGACAATTTTGGGCAACTAACAGCCTAACTCGCAGTGGCGAGTAACTCCACTCGCAATGGCGAGCAAAGTGTGCATTCTGGGTTCCTACGTATTTACTCGCAGTGGCGAGTTATTCTGCTCGCAGTTGCGAGATCACAGGTCACTCGCAGTTGCGAGTTGTGTTGCTCGCAGTTGCGAGTTCTGGGTTCTAGCTCGCAGATGCGAGTGTTCTTTCTCGCAGGTGCGAGCGATGAATGTCAGTACGGCCAGAAACCTAAAAATCACAACTTTTCACCTATATTCATGATTCCTTCATCCAAATTGCATCTAATTATCATCTTAAGTCATATCTAAGGTCTGTACACTAATTTTGCATCAATCTAACATCTGTTCTTGATTCATTCATCAAAATTGATCCTAAACCTAATTCTCAATTCTCACCAAAACTTAACCTGATCATGCTAAATTCATCCTATAGAATCATACTCTTAATAATATTGAAAATTAGTCTCACCCTTACCTGATAATAGCAGAAATCGATAGCCTCCCTTTGTTCTTCTCTCTTTCTGACTTTTCTCCCTTTTTCTCCAAAAACGTACGTATTCTGTTTTCTAACTTTTGTTGTCTATTTATCTCTCCTAATTACTCTTCTCACTACTAATTGCTCATCTCACAGCACAGCCCAATTTTAATATTTTTATTTTATTTCTAATATCTTATTTTATTTAATAATAAAATAAGTCACACCAACATAACAACTCCACAACATCATATATTCCACATAATTTCTTCATAAATCGTATAACTTACTCAAATCATAAATCACATAAATTACTCAAATTATAAATCATATAAGCATATATTTATAAATATATTCTAAACTTCATTGAATTAATTAAATAGTTAAGACGGGCGTTACAAAGGAGGGGGGGTTGCCCCTGTTGAAATGTGTACTGAAGCACGATACTCATGTAAAGTAATGGTAACATCTCACACCAGTTTTTGTAAGTGAAGGCCATCTTCTGGGCAATCTTCTTTTTTGTTCGTAGTTTCGACGGCTAAGATGCCCCAATATGCGAGAGATCTCCTCGGGAGTCTCTTCACTTTCCTCTTCTACATCTTCGGACACAGAGAACTCAAAGTTGGAAGAGAGTACATGGTTATTGTATTCAACGGGTTTATTAATGCATGATTTGATTATTGATTTTGACAAGTATAAGTTATGATTATGCAGATATTTGAGAAATTTTTATTTGGTTTTTTGTATTACCATTTTTTCTAGAAAAATTACAAAATAAAAACAAAGCCAGGATCAAGGCGACTTTTCATTAATGATGAAAATACATAAAGCAGAAAGCCCTAAACAAGTTCACTTCCGTTTCGGGTGGGACGGAAGGATATTTTTTTGAGAAAGCATAAAACAAACAACAAACACACTTCTTGAACAATTGAGTAACGGAAGAAAATATTGACGACAATCCGACTGCGACTGACCATTCCATGTGTCACAAACACTAGATGTTTTGATTTGGTATCGGATTGACATGCACATTTGGATCCAGGTCTGTGGAGGATAATTCCTTGCTCTGAATCAGTTTATGGACCTCCTTCTTAAGACAAATGCAATGTTCGATGTCATGCCCTGATGCCCCTTGGTGAAATTAACATGTGCGGTCGGCACGATACCAGTGAGGTAAAGGATTTTGCATGCGAGGAGGTGGCCTAATTTGACAAGATTTTTCTGGAGCAACAAAGGGAGCAGCTTTGTATACTTCGTGGGAATCGGATCATGATGTGGTGCTTGTCGAGCCTGTTGTTGAGGCTGTTTTTGACATTGATGTAGCTGGGGCGGATAGCCCATATTTAGGACAGCACCCATGGTGGGCCTAAAAGCGACAACAGAGTGAGAAGTTTGTTTGAGTAACACTTGCACATCTGGGTCCTCGAAGGACCAGACTTTGTTCTTGATTAATTTCTGCACTTCATCCCTCAAAGCAAAACACTGCTCTGTGTCATGCCCTGGCGCCCCTTGATGGAAGACACATGTGCGGTCAGCACGATACCACAGTGGTAAGGGATCTCTCACAAGAGGAGGTGGTCTCGTTTGAACAAGGTTCTGCTTAAGCAAGATGGGAAGCAAAGTCGCATATTTGACAGGAATTGGGTCAAACTGCGACGCTCTTTGAGCCTGATTTTGAGAAGTAACCGACTGAAGGGCCTGACTTGGAGGAGTAAGCTGATGTTGAGCCTGTTGTCGAGGCTGTTGCATGCACCTCAGTTGATATGGTGGCTGAAGCTTTTGCTTGACAAGCGGTGGTTCCCTTGTAGCCATCAATGAAGATACTAGGCTAGTTAACTTCTCTACCTCAACCCGAAGTGTTGTTACCTCTCTATGAAGTTCATGGACTTCTTGCTTAAGTTGATCAAGTTGATGTGTTTGCACGAGTGTCTGCATTTGCGAGCTGAATTTGGGTGAAGACATCGGACCACTCTACCTCTTCGTAGACAGAAAACAAAGTATGAGATACGGACTAGAAACTATGAATGAAGAATGATGCATGATATGTTTATGCAAAAAAATGTATTATTATTTTTTGTTATCGAAGGATTTGTCAAAGTGAATTGTAAACAACGTTGATGAACGTGATTTCATTTGAAAATTTGTAAAGATATTGCAATCAGTTCGATTTTCCTTTCAATGTGAAATATTTCTGATGTTTACAAAAATCCCTTTTTAGTCTTTCGATGTTTTGATGAGAAAAGTTTTTATGCATGTATGCATGATTATGCTACACAAACGGTGAAAACATGGTGAAGTATAAGTCCATAATGTTGGAGTCAAGGGTAAGCACGCCATTTGGTAAGGACTATGGTTTAATTTGCATTTGTAACAAAGGGTTCTACCAAGTTCCCAAAGTCCAACCCCCTCCGAATTTTATTGGATACCGAGACAACACCCGGTCCAACAACGTTCGCAGGAAAGTCTCGTTTGAGTGTAGCATCGCGTGTCGACTAATACCGAGACAACACCCGGTTAGCCACCGCACTACGTCCTAAAAGGCCAAGATGGGTTAAAGGTGACAAAAGGTTCTTAGCGTTCAAACGGAAACTTAAGAGTAATAAAGTCTAAACGTGACAACACACGCCGACAAATATCACTTCAAGATCCTCCGCTAAGTGTGGTTATCTCACGTGTGTCAAGACGCGAGAATACTCTCGGTATGTGATAGAACTCTGGCAAGTGCACCAATAACTATCGAAGTAGTAAAAATATCGTTCCCACGAGGACTGTTTTTAACTTCAATTATTCAATTTCGTTATAAAAGTAGGATGTATAAAAGTTTATTTTGTTTTGCCACTAGGCAGTAGATTTGGTTTGATTTTAAGAAATCAAATAAAAAAGTAAAGATTTGATTAAGAAAATAGGAGAGAGATGAGATCAGGTCTTCGAATCCTCTATGTTTCCCCTAATTGGTTACTGCACCTATTATTACTAATGATTCTCTAGTTTCACGATAGTTAACAAATTAGCCCTAATCAATCCCTTGAGTTAGGACCCTCTTTTTAAACTACAGCCCCTAATTCCTTAGGTGGTCTAATAATCATCAAAGGTTTAAGCACGTTAACCTAATATCACTAACAAACGATTATCCATTCCTAGATTAACCATGTTTATTAGAACAATTCAATTTAGGTCTAAGTCGAAAGCTATGGTCAGTAGTCATTCGATCTCACAAAATCATGTTTATATTTGATCAGGATATAAAAAGCAGTAAGAACAATTGAATTGAATGAAAACTAGAATATCATTAATAAGTAATAGAGTTTCACAGCAACATATGATCAATTAGGGTTACATAGGTTCATCTCCGACCTAATCTCTAAGAGATTTAGCTACTCATAATTGAGTTTACAAATAGCATAATCAATGAAAGAATTAAAACATACATAAACTGGGTTAGAGATGATGAAATCCTCTCCGCTGCAGCCTTCTGGGTGTTAAAATCGCACTTTCGTTCTCCAAAATCGTAACCCTTGTTCTTCAGATTGAGTGCAGTATTTATAGAAGTCATGGGCCTGACCCATCAAAATCGCGCCGCGCCTTGTTAATTGGCGTGCCGCGATTTCCCCTTTACAGGAAGTGTGTATTTTTGCTTCAAAAATCGCAGCACGGCTTGAAATTGGCGTGGCGCGATTTCCTTCGAACAGACTTCAAATTTTAAGCTTTTTTGCACTCCAGAACAGTGTAAATTGCATGAGAACTCTATCAAAATGTCACAATAAGTCCCTAATATTACGTAATGACAGAATGTCATCACAACCCCAAACTTAAACCATTCCTTGTCCTCAAGGAATTTGCTTGCAACAGTGACAAACGACAGTAAAATAACAGTTACCTGACAAAACGATAGTACCCAAAAGTTCATTCTCCTTCTAGCTAAAGATGAGCTAGTTTGACTTGTTCGCATCCACCAATTCACAACTCCACGCAACAATATGAAATAGGGTTCTACCAGTCGACATGCAGGTCTACATATTACCATACGCTTGAAAAGTTTCTAAATATCAATCAAAGTCAATATCATTACACACTTTTGAGGTCTTTAGGGTTATAACGGGGCTTAGGTGAAAGGTGGGATATATTTGGATAAGTAGGCTACACAAAATTTTGAGTTAGGCATTCCTACGAAAGTTAAAGCACAAAATTCAATCCTTCAATCATTCACCTTGTGGAAATACAATCAATGCAAAGGTACTAGAGAATATTTTTAACATTTAGGGACAATCGAGTTTGAAGTTACTCGGATTTTCAATGTTTTGTCCCTTTTTCATCATTCAATTTCTTTTTTTTTTTGATACACCATTTTTATGTGTATATTTTGCATGACAATCTCATATTTCTTTTCATTTTTGTTCTCTAATTCTCTAGTACCCCCACCCCAAACTTAGTTGGTTGCAAATTCCAATAGCAACCCCAAACTTAATCTTTAGCAACATTCTACAATGCCTTAACTCAGAAAATACATTAAGGGATAAGTCCTAAAAGTCTCTAGGCTTGTAATGTAGTTTGTCACCGAACAAAAAGTTCTAATCCTACCGGCTCACAATTGGTTAAGAAAGGATAAATTCAACAAATTAAAACAGGGTAGGCTTCAAAAAGGCTCACAGGACCAAGCACTTTTGCCTCAGTGTGTAATTGACAAAAACCAATCAATAATAGAGAAACAATGCAAGTTCTAGAAATGTAGTCGCATGGAAAACTAATCTAACTATAAGTAAATTGAAAAACAAGATTTGGCAATGAACCTTATGGCTGAGATTTCTGGGAGTATGTGACTACCTAGCAACGCCGTACACTTCGCCTTTGAATCAAGTCACCCCTCCTTGAGAACTTTTGGAATACCGTTTCATCAAACAACTGTTACTAAACTGTAATAGGTCACATGAAACAAAACAAATTCATTAATAATAAACAAGTGCAGGAGCAATTACAATAGGGAAATAAGTTCAATGGACTTCGACATTAAAAAGAAAATACAAAGAAAATACATTAAAAGAAAAATGACTGAAAAATAAAATACAAAGCAGAAAATGCTAATCCATCAGTAGATCAGCCCATGTCTTGATCATCATCCGAGTTTCCAGCCCCCGGTGTCCTCAATCCTTCGAAGATGCCATCCCCTTGATCTTGCTCGGTGGTGTTGAAATCATCAGTGATTTCCCTCCTCATGCGCAGACCATACTCTTCTTGATGTGTAAAATATTGCTCCATGCGCTCACGGGAGCCTCCAAACCTCTCATAAGACCCACGAATCGGACCCATATGCAATTGAGCCTCCGCAGCAAACGCAGCTGAGAACCTAGGACGGTTCACCCACAGCTGGTCTGAAGTCTCATTCATCCAATTAGCTTGCACATGCATGAATTCCTCAAGCTTTGGATGAAGAGGAGCATAACCCCCTTGGCTACTACTCCCTCCTTGCTCCATTTGTTGTTGCCTTGCTGCCTCCCTCTCTCTCTCCTTGATGTAGCCTTCATATTTCTTGACAAACCCATCCATGACCGAGTCGGTGATCGGCTTCATATTGCTTGTGTTGAGATCGCTATCATAAGCCGGCACCAACTGTTGTTCACACAACCAATTAATTAAGCTTCCATGTCCCAATTGTGTGGTGTTCCCGGTTGCTAGATCATGAAGACTATTGGCCAAGAGGCGGCCAATATCTATAGGGTGCCCCTTGATGATGGCATAGGCAGCAAGCACCCTCTTGAGAGGAATTTCAGAAGTGCAAGATGCACTCTCAAGAGTCTGGACCACATATGATACCCACGCCTTGGGTACCGGCAGCATCTCCGCATAGGTAAGCATCCGGGACTTTTTCCAAGTCGACCCAGGCCTACACATGGTGGTGATGATCTCATCAAAAGTATCCTCCGTAATAGCAAATCTCTCTCTCCTCAATTTTTCAACCCAACACTCCTCCGGTGCTTGAACATTCAGCCATGCGTTGAGAGCATCCGGGCTGAAATCAATGTATTTGCCTCGAACAAAAGATTGAAAGGGTGTATCGGACACCCTTGCATTTGCAAAGAATTCGACGATCACCGTTTTGTTGTTTGCCTCGTCGATCATCTCATTCAATCTCGTCCACCCCCTCCTTCGTATTTCAGACTCAAAGAAAGGATATTTCACAAGTTTTGTGAAATCAAACTTCCTCTCCCCTATGACTTCAAAACTCTTCATAGATTGATGGAACTCCTGGGCTAGGTCATTGATGAAATGGATGGCGTTTTCGGGTGGTTCGGATGCGGCACGGGGGCGTTTGGATTTGCTTGTGGATGGCTTGGGGTTGGTGGCTTTCTTTGAGCGGGTGTTTCTTTGGTTGGAGGCCATTTGTGGTTTGGGAAGATGGTGAATGGAAAGTTTTGTGAAGTTTGGGAAAGTTTTGAATGATTGTGGTTTGATGGTGGTTTGGATTGATGAATTTGTGATTGGGATTTTGGTTTGATGATGGTTAGGAGGTGAATATTGAGATGAAGATGAAGAGAATTCGTGAATGGAAGTTTAGGGAAGTTTTGGTAGAGAAAGGTAGGAAGAATGGAATGAAAATGATGATGAACAGTGAAGAATTTATAGTGCTGTAGGGGCAAAATCGCGGCACGCCAATTTGCAAGGCGCGGCGCGATTTTGTGTGTAACGGCTAGTAACGGGCAAATTTCTAACGGTAGGGAAGTTGGTGGGTTTGTAACGGCTAGTTTTTGCAACGGTTAGTCAACTTTCAAGCAAAATCGCGCTGCGGCCAATTACAAGGCGCGGCGCGATTTCTTTAAAACAGGGAGAGTGTTCTCCTGTTCTTCAAAATCGCGGCACGCCAATTTGCACAGAGCGGCGCGATTTTGAGCAACAGGGAGTGTGTTTTTGCTTTCTCAGGCCAAAAAATTTTTTTTTTTTTTTTTTTTTGTTTTCTTGAAAAATGCCTGAGTTCCTTTATGTTCTGAAAATTTTTGAGGAGAGAATCATGCAAGACATCAGTACCTTGCATGATTTTCTTGGCAAGAGGTATATTTGAACAAATTTCTAAAACTTTCCTGCCTTGTATTAAAAGAAAAGAAAAATATTTTTGTGTTTTTGTTTTTGAAAGCAATAAAATCATACCTGAAAAATAAATAGTGGGTTGCCTCCCACTCAGCGCTTCTTTACCGTCACTAGCTTGACTGATGACCATCCCTAAGGATTAGTTGATGTGGCTCCCTCTTCATTGTTTGGGAGTCCTCCTTCACGGTACCGTTTCAGCTTTTGTTCCTTACCCTTGAAAGTTCCTTGTGCACCAGACTTCTTGATGTCTATAGCTTCATCAACAGGCTTGTTTCTTGCCATCCCTTCGTCACAGTACCTCCTAATTCTTTCCAAAGTATCAGAGAGAGTTGAATGCATACACCATCGAAAAGCAGCCGGCCCATTACGCATCCCATAGGGAATCCTTCTATAAGCCAATTTACCACCTGGACCAGTGGTAGTAGTCTTTATTTCATTTTTACCAGCTGTCAATCCCCCATACTTGTTGTCACGGATGTCTCCTGATGATTGTTGGTGCATCTGTTCTTTGCTTACTTCCAGTTGCTTAACACCCTCTATCTTTCCAACATCTTCAATCACTTCTTGTCTGTCTATAGATTCCACACTTTCCACCTCCTTAGATTGAATAGGTAGAGATTCAAGGGTTTTATCTTCGACTGTTTCTTCCACAACGTCAATCCGGTAACACTTGGGATTCTCATCTTGGTGCTTCATTGCCTCAAAGATATTGAAGACTACCTGCTCCTTATGGAACCTCAACATTAGCTCTCCACGTTCAACATCAATCAAAGCACGACCAGTTGCAAGGAAAGGTCTTCCTAGAATGAGTGGCATGTCTTCATCTTCAGCCATGTCTAGGACCACAAAGTCTGCTGGGAACACCAAGTCATTAACCTTGACTAGCACATCTTCAAGTATACCGAAAGGGTAAGAGATTGACCGATCAACTAAAGTAATGGTCATTCTTGTTGGTTTTGGTTCCCCACACTTAAGCTTCTTCATCATTGAAAGAGGCATCAGATTTATACTTGCTCCCAAGTCACATAAAGCTCTTCCAATGTCTACCGGTCCAATTGAACAAGGGATAGTAAAAGCACCAGGATCCTTCAGCTTAGGTGGCAGCTTCTTTTGAAGAATAGCACTACAATTCTCAGAAAGTGCTATGTTCTCATCATCCTTAGGCTTCCTTCTTTTGGTTAACAAGTCTTTCATGAACTTAGCATACAACGGCATTTGATCAAGAGCTTCACCGAAAGGAATATTCACCTGAAGTTGTGAGAAAAGTTGCATGAACTTCTTGAATTGGCCTTCATCCTTTTCTTTCTTCTTCGAAAGGTGAGGGTATGGAAGCTTCACATATGATGGAATAACCTGTGGTTTGTCTCCATCATTCAAAATTTGACTCTTCGACTTCCTCAAGATTGAATCTTCATCAATTAATTTCTCACTTTTTTCTCCCTCTATTTTTTTCTTCCTTTCGTTTTCAACTTCTCCATGATCATTTTCTTTTTCAACTACACCCTCATCATTTTTTTCAACTACATCATTCTCCTCCACCTCAACCACTTCATCAACCTTCTTTGGAGCTTTTGGAACTAAAGGTGTCAAAACCTTTTTGCTCCTCAATTCAATAGCATTACAAGACTCATTCTTAGGGTTATCTTTAGTGTTACCTGAGAATCCGCCTTTGTTTTGTTCAGCCAACTGCTTAGCTAATTGCCCCAGTTGAGTTTCAAGCATCTTCCTAGAAGCTTCATTGTTCTTTCTTTTAGCTTCTTGACTCTTCTTCATCTCTTCAAAGTTGCCTTGAGTCATCTTCATGAAGTTCATCATAGTTTCCTCAAGAGCGGATGGCTTCCTTTGTTGTTGTTGAGGAGGAGTTAGCATCTGAGAGTTCAAAGCATTGTTGTTTGAGTAGCTTAGATTTGGATGCTTATTAATGCCTGAATTGTAGTATTGATTCTGCCTTTGATATCCTCCAATGAAGTTAGCTTCTTCACTTGATCCTTCCGGAACACATTCACCGTGGGATGTTCTTCACCACATAAGTCACACTTGATTGCAGCTACTTGTTGTTGCTTTTGAGCCAAAGTGAAGCCTTGAAACTCCTTAGTTAGAGCTTCGATTTGTTTGTTCATAGCTGCTTGGTTAGCAAGGATAGCAGTTTGTTCACTTACCCCAAACACTCCTCTTTCCTTCTTCTTAGCTTCAGCACGATACTCATTTCCAGCCATGTTTTCTATCAAAGCTTGGACTTCATGATCAGTTTTGCTCTTGAGACTACCTCCCGCGGAAGCGTCTAAGAACATTCGAGTGTTTGGTGTTACCCCCTCAGTGAAGATTTGGAGGTATTGCTTCTCGGTGAACTCATGATTAGGGCATCTCTTGAGAAGCAAATTGAATCGCTCCCAAGCATCATACAATGATTCACCTTCTCCTTGCTTGAAGTTAGAGATCTCCATCTTCTTGTCCCAATACTTAGACATAGGGAAGTATTTCTCCAAGAACTTCAGCTCTAACTCTTCCCATGTTTGGACAGTCCCGTTTGGAATTGTTAGCAACCAATCTTTTGCTCTTCCCGTCAAGGTGAAGGGAAACAGCCTTAACTTCTTTTGTGCTTCAGTCACGGTGGCTGGTTGCACACAAAACTCACAGGTTTCAGCAAAACGGCTCAAGTGTTCATGAGGACTCATAGCTTCAGTCCCATCGAATTGCTTGTCCCTCAAACCATTGAGGACAGTTGTCTTGATGTCGAACGCTACGGGGTTAGCTGGTTGAAAAGTGTGGGTCAGTTGACCGCGATGAGTGGCTAACCCGTAGTCTCCAAGCTTAGGTCTTGGTGGTACAACTCCTTCTCCTTCCATCGTTGCAGATTTAGGAGAAGAGATTGTTTCAGATTCACTTGAGAGTTGCCCCGGTACTTGTTCTCGAACACCCGGTGGAACGGATTGAGCTAACCTTTGCGATCGGACAGCTTTCCGAAGTGCTCTAGCAGTCCTTTCAATTTCCGGATCGTACTCTAAGTCGTCAGAGCTCTGTTTACCTCGCATAAACAGCAAAATACCTTAGTAGCACTGCACAACGCAAAGTAATCAAGTGAATATGAAAACAGAAAAATAAAAAATAAAAAACAGAAAATTAAATTGCAAAAACCCTAAATTATAACGTAATTGCCTTGTTGAAATAATTCAACAGTCCCCGGCAACGGCGCCAAAAACTTGATAGAACTCTGGCAAGTGCACCAATAACTATCGAAGTAGTAAAAATATCGTTCCCACGAGGACTGTTTTTAACTTCAATTATTCAATTTCGTTATAAAAGTAGGATGTATAAAAGTTTATTTTGTTTTGCCACTAGGCAGTAGATTTGGTTTGATTTTAAGAAATCAAATAAAAAAGTAAAGATTTGATTAAGAAAATAGGAGAGAGATGAGATCAGGTCTTCGAATCCTCTATGTTTCCCCTAATTGGTTACTGCACCTATTATTACTAATGATTCTCTAGTTTCACGATAGTTAACAAATTAGCCCTAATCAATCCCTTGAGTTAGGACCCTCTTTTTAAACTACAGCCCCTAATTCCTTAGGTGGTCTAATAATCATCAAAGGTTTAAGCACGTTAACCTAATATCACTAACAAACGATTATCCATTCCTAGATTAACCATGTTTATTAGAACAATTCAATTTAGGTCTAAGTCGAAAGCTATGGTCAGTAGTCATTCGATCTCACAAAATCATGTTTATATTTGATCAGGATATAAAAAGCAGTAAGAACAATTGAATTGAATGAAAACTAGAATATCATTAATAAGTAATAGAGTTTCACAGCAACATATGATCAATTAGGGTTACATAGGTTCATCTCCGACCTAATCTCTAAGAGATTTAGCTACTCATAATTGAGTTTACAAATAGCATAATCAATGAAAGAATTAAAACATACATAAACTGGGTTAGAGATGATGAAATCCTCTCCGCTGCAGCCTTCTGGGTGTTAAAATCGCACTTTCGTTCTCCAAAATCGTAACCCTTGTTCTTCAGATTGAGTGCAGTATTTATAGAAGTCATGGGCCTGACCCATCAAAATCGCGCCGCGCCTTGTTAATTGGCGTGCCGCGATTTCCCCTTTACAGGAAGTGTGTATTTTTGCTTCAAAAATCGCAGCACGGCTTGAAATTGGCGTGGCGCGATTTCCTTCGAACAGACTTCAAATTTTAAGCTTTTTTGCACTCCAGAACAGTGTAAATTGCATGAGAACTCTATCAAAATGTCACAATAAGTCCCTAATATTACGTAATGACAGAATGTCATCAGTATGCCACTATGAGTTTACCACCCCTATCTTATATTTCCCTCAAGTCCGGGTTAGGACTTATCTCACCACTCACGTTTAGAAAGGAGAAAGAAGAAAGAGAACAAATATACACGTAATTTCCATCTTTAAAAAAACATTTTTTTTAGCAAGTTTATAACACAAATTTTAAATAATGCCAAGTTAGGTTCAACCCTCTTACTTATTATCCCCAGTGAAGTCGCCATTTCTGTCGCGTCATTTTTCGGACAGTCGAAGGCCATTTGACTGGCGTTTGACCCGCTTTTGGTTTCACGACTGAACATTTAATTCTTTTCAAAAGAAAGTGGAAAAAGGTTCAAATACCACATTTTAAGGGATTAAGGGTTTGGGGGTTGGTTATATTTAGGGAAGGTGTTAAGCACCCTAAATATTCATAGTACTCTACGAGAACCTCTTGATTTTATTTAACTTTTGTGCTATAAACTCGCTTGCTTTAAAAAATGGAATTTGTAATGATAAAAGAAAATTAGAGACCTAAATTATCTACGTTTTATTGATTTGGAAGGACGCGTGTCCTTTGCCTACGTACCCGTGAGGGATCAAAACCTCGTAGTTCGGGGTAGAAATTGACGTTTGATTGGTTTTGGGTTTTTTTAATGGTTTTGAAAAAGGTTTAAAAATGAAAAGCCAAATGGCAAATTGGAATTGGTTTGTATTTTTTTAATATTGAAAGGAATAGACTTGAAGTAAGATTAAATTGATTGAAGTTTGATTAAGAAAATAAAAATGAAAAAGACGGTCACTTGATTTAAGATCAAGGTTTGTTTATGAAAATATTTTTGTGATTTTAAATGCAAAAAAGGGTTTTTTTTATTATTGTGCTTGACAAGAGTTTCATCTTGCTCCTACGTATCTCCAGGTGCTATGGAGAAATCAAAGCTACGTAGTTCTAGGTAGAAATTAAAGCTGAGGTCGAGCAAGACAAGCTCAACCTCTAGAAATTAAAGCTGAGGTTGAGCAAGACAAGCTCAAGCTCTAGAAATTAAAGCTGAGGTCGAGCAAGACAAGCTCAAGATTTTTTTTGAAAGAGTTAGAGTCAAACCTGGATCTAAGAAATGAAATACTACCTTTTTTTGAAAATGGATTCTGCTATGACCGGCTTTGTGCAGGTTTCCAATCGGTTTGGTGGACTTGGATAGAGCTGTGATATGGTTTGGTTTAGGGTGTGATGGGTTATGGATTTGTGGTGGTTTAAGTGGTGGTTGTGTGACTGGTTTTATGATGTGAAAATATGATTTGGTACTGTGAGAGTATTTTTGATCTTGAGATTGCTTGATGAATTTATTGCTTGATTGTATGCTTGAGAGTGTATTTCCAATTCTTCCCTTTTTTTTCCCTCTTTCTTTGTTGAGAGAAAGCTTCTATTTATAGCCAACCTTCATCCTTCAACATCTGCAGCTGTTCATTCTTGTGTAGAGACCCTTGCTGTTGATAGGAATTGCAAAACTGCCATTGTCCCATAGTTTTGTACACTGAGCTTGAGCTTGTCAGCCTCGACCTCAACATTTAACACTATGAGCTTGAGCTTGTCTTTGTACCAGGAGCGTGTGTGAACAGTGAAAAGTACATGAACAGTAAAAATATCTTATCTTTTTACAGCTGTTTCATGCTTGTTCTCCAAGATGCATTGCTGTTAATGTTCTTGCATTTCTTAGCCATTAAGACACCATTATTTAATTATTTAAGCATACTTGGTCACCAAGTCTTGTTTTTTAAGATATTTTGCTTGCTTGCTTGCTCATCAAGATTCTCCTTTAGAGCTTGAGCATGATCACAATATTCATGAGAGCATGAGCATAACCACAATGTTCATGAGAGCTTGAGCATAAACACAATGTTCATGAGAGCTTGAGCATGATCACAAAGTTCATGAGAGCATGAGCATAACCACACAGTTCATGAGAGCTTGAGCATTAAAGAGAGTACATTAACAGGCAAAAAATATTCTGGGCCGAAAGACAAATGAAATGGGATCTTAGGTCAAAAATTGGGGTATGACAAGTGTGCACAAGCTTCTCATCCACATTAGTCTGGAGAAGAGTAAGTAAAGCCCCGTAACGATGTCGGAAACCAGCCGGATCCTCGATCTTGAGTGTTAAATCTCTCAAACTAGCCAAATCTACTTCCTTGAACTTGTAGGACTTAGTCTTCCCCATCCCTACAATGTTTATAAATTCAATTTGTCTAAGCCCTTCGATAACAATGCATGGAAAAAAGTTTATGCATGTATGCATGTATGCATGATTATGTTCAAGTTCGGAGAAAACATGGTGGGTTGAAGTTCAAAGTCGAGGAGTCATGGGTGGAAACAGTGTCCGGTGAATCTAGGGCTTTAGGAAATAGTAACCGGGTTCTAAAAAGGTTCCCAAGTTGCAACCTCTCCGACGTATATCATGGTGCCACGAGACAACACTCGCTCCGTGATTATCCGTAAGAAGGTCTAACTTGAGTGTAGTATCGCGTGACGACTAGAATTCAAGACAACACTCGGTTTAGCATCCGCACTACGTCCTAGAAAATGGCCATGGATGGGTTCGGTTATCTACGGTTCATAGCATCATAGAACAATTAGAAGTAACGTGCCTAAACGCGACAACACGCACCGACAACATCACCCCCAAAATGCCTCAGCTATGTGGGATTGATCGCATAATCCAATACACGAGGCAACCCTCGGAATGAATTGTCGATTATATCCCTCCTAAATCCTAAGTTCACTCAGCCCGGGTGTAGGACTTTTGATATTCTCACCCCACACGTTTGCAAGAAATTAAACATTTATTCACATAGGAAAACAAGTAAAAACGAAAGCGCAAGCGTGGAAATAAAGACTAGGCGTAACTCTCGAATCTCCCCAGTGAAGTCGCCAGCTGTTTTATCTTGGTTTTCGGGTGTCAAACATTGATTATGTTTGAACCTTTTTAACCTTTGATATCTCATTTTTTCTTGGGAAGGGAAAAAATAAGCAAAACCCTTGAGAATTGAGGTCCGGGAGTTGTTTTCGCTACGGGAAGGTGTTAGGCACCCATAACGACTATAGTATCCTATAGGAACCGTCTTTACTTTCTACGCGCGCGCTTTATTTTTAAATGCTATTTGAAAATGATATTTACACCTAAGAGTTTTTCTAAGTGAAGAATCGGAGGGAGAAGAATGTGTTTGAATTTTTATTTTATTTGAATTGAAGGAATTTTGATTCCTTGCCTACGTACCTTTTTAAGGGATCAAATCCACCGTAGTTCTCTTCCAAAAAATGTTTTTGTTTTCGTTGGTTGATTTTAAGTTTGAAAATGGAATTTTGAAGAATGAGAGAGAGAGGCCTCAAGGGCATAAGATTGTGAAATGGTGAGGTTTGATTAGTCATTTTGCAAAAGAAAGTCAAAGTATGATTAAAATTTGTTAAGATTTTGTTCAAGAAAATAAAAGGAAAATCAATGGGATTTTGATCCCAAAGTTTATTTAGAAAATGATTTGAGTGATATTGTTCATGTTTATTTTAAAAAATGATTTTTCTAAGTGTAAATCCTAAGCATACATCTAAAGCATTCAATCCTAAACATACATCTAAACATGCATATCCTAGCCATACATCTAAAATATCTATGTGATGTGTGTGCACGTGTCGGTGCTTGTGTCGGTGTTCATTATTAGAGTCCATTGTCCTTTACATCATTGGCCTAGATACATTCTATGGTCTTGCAAGAAATTAAAAATTGTATGAAGTAAAATACACCACCCTAAGTTTTTTCACATGCTACATCTTGGCAAGAATTAAATTGCAAGAAAAATAGAGATGAATATGAGATGAGAGGAGCTTATGGGATGCATGAAACATGAAATGAAAGTGGTTAGTAGCATAAGGTGTAATAGCATGAAAATTATAAGCAAAAGAAATACTAAAAAAATCTTGACAAAAAGTAATGAAACTCTTAACCTAAAAGTGGCAAAATACACTTAAAATTTACCATGACATAAAGACAAATATATGACCTATAATCCTCATATCATGACAATTTTCTAAAGGTTTTATTACAATTAATGATATGAGAATTATAAGAACACATTCAAGTCAAGATTCATGATATATCTAGGCATATTTGCATCATTTATTCACAAACATAACTTGCAAACCAAGCAATTAAAAAAAATTCATACACATGCAGCAAAAGCACATACAAACAGTAGCTAAAACTTCACAAAATCATATGGTATAGGTCACAAACTTTTATCAAGAAATTGGAATTAGAATCAAGCAATTTTCACAAGCTTTTAATTCAAAACATCACAAAATAGCAAGAAAATCAGCACATTATTTTTTCCAAGCTTTAATATGCAAAAAACATCACAAAGATACTACAAAATTATCAAGAAACATATATGAAAATTTTTAGAATTTTTTAGACTCAAGAACATATGCTTCACAATTTTTAACAAAAAAAAATAGTAAACAATTAACAAAAAATACCACATATATTTTTAACCAAGATTTAACACATAACATCATCACAAAAATGCCAAAAAAGGATCAAGAACATATAGAAATGTTTTAGGATTTTTTTATAGAACAAAAATAAGCATGCAGGGGTGTAACTAACAATTAACAGTGTAGAAATAGCAAAAAAGAGGAAGCAAAACGAAAATTGCAGCAAGCTTAGGCCCAAGCCCCAGGTCTTTGGTGGATTCGGATCCTCCAAACGCCTCAGAGGCGTTGGATTGATCCACCTCCAACAAAACCCTAGATCTGAGGGCTAGGGACACGCTACACACCATAAGGCAGTTTAGGCACACCAGAAGACCAAATCCACACCGTACACATCATTGGAGAGCAAATCAAACGGTGAGGAGGAAAGAGAAGACGGTTTGGGGAGCGAACCAGACTGGTTCATGTGAACCGGTCCGGTTCACTCCCTTATAAAGGTGATGAGCCGGTTCTTTTTCATTTCTAAACGTTCTTTCTCTTTCTTCTTCTCGTCTTCCTCTCGTTCTCTCATCTAACCCTAACGGCGGTGTGAAGTGGAAGGATGATGACGAATACGCCGTAATCCTTTAAAGAAACGACGGAATCATCGTCTTCTCCAGTGAGAAGGACATATTCCGTCCACTCTTCTTTTATCTTTTATGAAAAACGTAGATTAAACGGTGTATTTTCATCGTTCTTCGTTCTATAACCCTAGATCCATGAAATACGAAGCATAACAAGCACAAATCACGCCTTGGAAACAGATTTTGAGAAATTAGGGCTTTACCGGAAGTTTGATCGGAGAAGAGAGCTGCAGAACGTCGTAACACTTACGTCATCTTCTTCGTCTCCTCTGGTAAGTGCTTTCACTGGGAATGAACCGGTTATTTTCTTCTCTTTCTTCACCGGTGTGATTTTGCTTCGTTCTCTCTTCGATCCTCCTCTTCTCTTCCTCGATCTTTCTTCCTGTGATCGTGTCCTTCACTTGAATTGCAGGAGGAAACTTCACGGTTCAATGATGAAGATTCTCAGAGAGAATCACTAAGAACCGAAGTGAATTTCTTCATGAATCTGTGAAATTCATTGAATCTTGTTGTATCTGAGTACTTCGATGCTTCTGTGGTATTGAATTTTGTATGAATTGGTGGATTTTGGTGTGGATTTGATGATTTTTGATGGAATGGTGTATCTGGAAAACGGTTAGGGTTTTGGTTATGAATGTTCTTGAAGTTTTTTCTGGAATTTTTGTGTTTGATCCTTGATGATCAGAGAGAGAGATTGGAAACGTGTTTTTGGTGATGTGTCACTGAATTTTGCTGAGTTGTTTCATTCTGTGTGGGACTGTGATGATTGGGGCCTTTTATAGGCTGACACCTGTGATTGAGACCCAATGGGCGCTTGCCACGTACTCTGGACCATTTTTGGACTGAAAATTGGACAAAAGGACTTTCCTGCAAAAAAGAGAAGTTGTGGACTAAACTGCAAATAAAAAGAGGACTATTCTGTGAAACCTTTAAAAACTTTGGGGACTAAAATGCAATTGACCAAAAAAGAACTAAAAAATAAAAGTTTGACCTGGAGGACCAAAATGCAAATTGGAAAAGTTTTTAAAGGAAAAAGGAATAAAAAATAGAAAAAAGGACTAAAGTGCAAAAAATTAATAAAATCGAATTAAAAAATGTAATTTGGAATAAACGTAAAGTGAAACCAATAAAAAACACAAAATGGCCTAAAACGAACCAATTACTTAAATGAGGTACTTTAAAGTAACCTCTCTCTGTCGAAATTTCGTGTGAAAAGACCAAAATGCCCCTGGGGACTAAAACGACTTAAAACGACTCAGATGCAATTTTAAAATGATTTTTAACAAGGAATTGAAGCAAGAGCTTTATACAAGCCAATTAAAAGACTCAGAGACAAATTTTAGAAACTAAACAGGGTTTTAACATATGAAAGGACTAAAATGCCCCTAGGGGCCAAACTGACTCAAAATGACTTTAACTGCAATTTTTGGAATGGATTTTGACATGGAATTGAAATAAAGACTTATTCAAACCATTTGGAAAGACTCAAACAATTTTTAAGGACTAAAATGAATTTGAATACAGGAAATGACTAAAATACCCTTTTTCATGAATTTTGCAAATAATATTGGAAAAAAAATGCAGAGAAAGATGCAATTGATCAGAGACAAATCAAATGACTTGAAATGCAAGAAAGATGTCTTGGATGACTTGAAATGCAAGAAAACATGGACAAATACACAGTTAAAAAGGTTTGTAAAGCTAAGTTGAGAGATAAAGCAGAGCGAAATGTCAGTGTAAACAATAGCAAATTGGCAATTCTTCAAAAGTAATAGACATATATCAAAGATGAAAGAAAATTTTGAACAAGTATTTTTAGGTCCAAAATTAGGGTATAACACAATGTTGTGTAGCACGGTCCATCCAGTAACTGGAGAAAGCTCATCCAACCATGCTTGTTGAACTCGTCTCTCATATCTTATCCATTCTCAGAAAACAAATCAAAATCCACAATGGACTCATTCACTAGTTTGAGTTCACCATCTAGAATCCTTATAATTGTTCTCTTGAGAGTACTAGAGACTAGCCCAAATGATGTTGTTGAAGTCATGATTCTGGAGTTAGGGTTATTCTAAGGGTTTGTTAGAAATGGGTTGTTTTTCTGAGAAGGCTTCAGAACGAAGTAGGAGGTGAAAAGTGAAAGTGTGTGATTTAGTATAAGTGATTTTGTGTAAACTATTCAACTTCAAACGTTTTGAGAATATAAACATGCAATGATGACAGACACGTGCATTAATGGCAAAGAGGGGTGTGAGAATACAACACTCAATGCAAAACATCATTACCCAACAGTTAAGATACACGTCTGATAAAAACTTCCTAGTCTGATGTCAAGTGAGTGGGCCAGTTGATGACCGGTCATCTTACGTTATTCTTAGCATGTTTTTCAGTCATTTTCAGTAGGTTTTAGCAGCAAAAATGAGGAGTATTAGAACGACTGCTTATAATTTTGTGACTATTGTAATTTTTTCAATATTTGAGTTTGTAATTCTAGTTTTCCCGAAACATAGTAATTTTATGGAGTTTTTAAAGTAATTCACAAAGAAAACATGCAAATCAGTAAATCAAGAACATACGAATATTTGTGAAGACTTTGGGAAGACCAAGAATGAAGATTCAAGAGACCTCGAGAGACTTTACAGTGGGAGGAATTATGTTCCCAAGTTCCGAGGCAAGTTATTTGAAGACGAAGACCTAAAACGACGGAAAATTGGAGAAACTGGGCCAAGAAAGAACATCATGCGCCTAGAGCACATGGCATACGCCTAAAGCATGGAAAAAACGTTCCATGCGCCTAGAGCATGGCTTTGGGTGCACACTTATGCGCCTAGAGCTTTGCTAATGCCCCCGAGCATCTAAATCCCAGTTAGAAACTCTCTATATAAATACCAGTCTACCTCACTATAAATACCAAGTTATTTTTAAGTTTTTGACAATTTGTTTTGTTATGTTGATGTTTTACTATCCATGTGCTGTTGTTAAGGGAAACAAATCACTTTATTTGTTGATATTTTTGTTTGGTATATACTTCATATGGTGTACAGTGTACTATAGATACTTGATTAAAAGTTTTGAATTTTTATTCTTATTGCTGTCTTGTTCTATTTCATTACCATTATCTTACAGTACAAAGAGATAACTATAAAGTTCTTGAAATTAGAAAAAAGTACAAATTTCCATATCATTAGGTGGCAGCAAGATAAATAAACGAAAACTCATGAAATATTCTAACAGATAATTTGCTGACTTTCTTGGGTCTAGCACTAAATGCATCAATGAAGCTACTATAAAGTTCTTGAAATTAGAAAAAAGTACAAATTTCCATATCATTAGGTGGCAGCAAGATAAATAAATGAAAACTCATGAAATATTCTAACAGATAATTTGCTGACTTTCTTGGGTCTAGCGCTAAATGCATCAATGAAGCTGCTCATAATAGTATTAGGGAAATGCTAACTTATGTCCTTAAGACACAAGTTAAGAAACTAAAGATTGAAACATTTTATTGGAAATTGTGTACTCCATATTTTAAAGCACAAGACAACATGACCCATAATATCATCCAAACCGCAATGGACGGCATTGACAAGTGTTTATCATACACTTCAGTCTCTCATCAAAGTCGCAAACAGTTGCTACACAATCAGCATCAACTAAGCAGTCCTCTGCAATAGACAAGAGATTAAAAGAGTTTAACTAAAATGAGATAAAATTGAGTACTTCTTAAAGAAAGAAATATGAAAAGGATTAAAACCGGATTACCTTTAGCATTCGCTGCAACTAGAAAAAGGGAAATAATGATAATCATAACAAAAACAAATTTGACAATTTTAGCCATATTTTGTTCTTTTCTTGTAACAATTGTTTTTATCACTTTATGTTTATAAAGCTCATCCTCTCCATATATAAATGAAATAGTTTTAGCACTTAAGAAGTTGGAAAAAATTGTTCATAAAACTATTATTATTAAATGTCTTTCCAATACATGCATCAACGAGTTGTGTTTCTCCCTTTAGCACACCAAGAAACGAGGTCATTTACTCAAAAAAAAAAAAAAAAAAAAAAAGGAGGTCACACACAAAAGTTACTCATCATAAAAGTCTTTTTATTTCATTGATAAAATTTTCATTATTTTATAACCTATTATGATAGGGTAGGGAAAATAAAAAAAGATTAATAATAGGAATAACTTCATTTCAAGTGACACCAGTAGAAAGGTGCACACAAGGGGAATGAAAATAACTTAAACTTCATTTCAAGTGACACCAGTAGAAAGGTGCGCACAAGGGAAATAAAAATAACCTAATTTCAAGTGACACTGTAGAAAGATTCAGGCAAAGGGATTTTGAAGCATGTTTGTTAATTAATGTGAAGAGAACCTTGATAAAATAAAAGGAATATGATTGTTATTTGTTGCTTAACTAATGTGATATAATAAATTTCAAATTAAGGAATGCATATGGCTTGACGTAGGCGGCACCATAAGTTGTTAGAATATTTTTCATAACTTTGCACCTTATTTGTAGTTGCCCTGAAAAACAAAAAACAGTCATATGCAAGTAACAAATGAGATACCAAGTAAGTATCTTCTCACCTCGGCGCATTGAATTAGCGATGTCATATGGAATTATTCCTTTTCTTAAGTATATATTAATGAGTTGTGTTTGTTCCTTTAGCACAACAAGAAGACAAGATCACAAACAAAGCATAGTAGTCGTTAAAGTCTATTCCTGTATTTTTGAATAATTAAATTTTCATTATTTTATAACCTACTCATGAATAGAAAGGGAAAATAACAAAAGATTAAATACTGGAAATAACTTCATTTCAAGTAACTTTAGGAGAAATGTGCACATAAGGGGAATAAAAATAAATTAATTTCAAGTGACAGTAGTAGAAAGGTGCACGCAAAGTGATTTCGAAGCAGGTTAACGAATAAAGGTGAAGAGAACATTGATAAAATAAAAGTCATGAAATTCTTTGAATAATTAGAACAATAAAAAAGAAAAAGAGAGAGAGGGGATTTTATTATAGAGAAATACAATGATTTGGGGAAGAATGACAACAGGAATGCATGATCTAATAGTATGACCAAATAATTCAGTTGTTAAATGGACATCCACTTATAATATTAATAACACTCACCCCCACTTGGATATTTATCTAGTATATGCCTCATTAAAACTTTACTGAAGAAAAAATCCAGTGAAAACCTTGCCATGAAAACCAAATGAGATAAACCATGGTGATGACTATATTTGGCAAGTGCACCAAACCGTTTTCAAGTAATAACATAGCAAGTAAGATTGTCTCCACATGGTTTGTCGTTTCAACTAGACAACTAGCTAAAGTTATTAAAACAATAAACAAAAGCAATAAATGGGGGGAGTTTGCAAATTTGATTTGATTGTACAAAGAGACTGAGTTGATTGTGGAAGTAAAGGTTTTGATTGCAGAATGTGGCAGCAATTAGGATTCTTTGAATCCCCTTTATTTGTTTGTTGGATTGGTTCAGACAGTTATGAGATATGAGATATGGTTCTATTTAAGTGGCTAGTTCGATGGGATTTAGCGTTCCTCCAGATGTCAACTTGCTTCTATTGATCACCTAAAGGTCATACGTGCGATACAGGTTACATGGTCATCAATACTATAGGGATCTATATGAGGTCTAATATTTATTAAGGTTGAGACTTACTCTCTCATAGGTAATTGAAACATAAACAAAATTAATATTACTAAATTGTTATCTAAAAGAACCACATAACCTTAATAATCTTAGAAGTTCACCACATAACCATACTTGTCCTTTGTAGATTAAATGGATAGGTCTAACCCTATCTTACTATGGGAAAAGAATAAGGTTTAGACGCAATATTCAGAAATTAGTCTAGAAATATCCCTACATCCTATTTCACTTTTCAGCCAAATCCTTAGGTATATCACACTCCCTATGATTTGCGGAAGCATTAAGCCTTTTGCATATAAAAATAAAATAAATTTTAAAACATAACTAAATAAAAGACCTAAATTATTTGAATCCAACAAACAAATAGAAGTTCATCTTAGTAACATGATTAATAGATGAGAAAAAGTGAATGAAGGTTCTTATATATATATATATATATATATATATATATACAAGTTTCCAATTAGGTACTAGAAAAGGTTATTCCCCTATGTTTTGCACACCCGGAGCACGTGGCTTTAGCTCCCTATGCGATTTTGCCTTTTTCTTTGATCTTTTGAGTGCTTTCTTCCTCCAAATTGGTATCGGGACTTGGGACATATTTACATAAACTTGTAATATCTTCAAAGGCCTATTGAATCTTCATTCCATTTCTTCCAATTCTTCATGAGGTGTCCTACTTTGCCGAATTACATGATTTTTCAATAGAATACTTACAAAACACCTATGAATTGCTTGGTTTGGGAAGAACTATAATTGCATGACTTGCTATGAAAATATTACGAAATGTCCCTTAAACCATGAGCAACTTCTCTAAAACTCCTCTTTATTGAATCTAATTGCTAATAAAATGACTGAAAAACATATTGAAAATAACTTAAGATGGCATGTGATCACAATCCTAAACTTAAAATCTTGCTTTCTCTTAAGTAACAAAATAAAAAAATGTAAATTTGCATAAATTTTGAGAGAAAACACCATTTCGTAGAGGTTTCCCAAAACATCATCCATGACATTTCGAAACTTAGCTAACTGTTGTGAAAGTGACTCAAAATTGGAGAAATTGAAGTTTGCTGAAGCTGTCAAAATCGAAGCACGATTTGAAAAATCAAAGTACGATTTTTGGACCAGAGTTGGCACTTCCCATTCGTAAAAAATCGGACACGATTTGGCAAAATCAAAGTACGATTTCGCGCAAAAGAATAAAAATAAAACGTATTTTTATGGGCCTGATTTAATTTGGTTCCAATTTATGAGGGATGTTGTTACTATAAATATAGACATTGTATCAGTGTAAACCTTGAGATAGAGGGGGCTGAAACAAGGGTTTAGAAAAGCAACAACAAAACTAGGGTTTGTATACAGTTTGTCTCTTGGGGACAAACACCAGGGTTTGAGGGTTGATTCACCTTGAGAAACACTATTAGGATTGAGTCTCTTGGTCACGGGAAGAGATTGGGGCATTTGGTAGAATTAGGCAGGAGACTTATTCTTGTAACCCATTGATATCTCTTTTGTAAACTTACTCATCATTATAGTGAAACGGAGGGCTGCTCTCTCCCCCCAGACTAGGTCAATTGTGTTCTCTCTTCCTTTCTCTCTCGCTGTTCTCTACTTTTGGCTTGTGTTTATAATTGTTCCATACACTTTGTTTTTGTTGCTTGACTATCCCTTGCTCCACACATCAAGTTTGTTATTGGTGTGTTTTCTCATTGAATTCACAACAATTGGCGCCCACCGTGGGGCAAGGGTCAGAGGATAATCAAGTACCATGGGTTCGAAATGGGATATTGAGAAGTTTAACGGAGATAACGATTTTGGGTTATGGAAGGTAAAGATGGAAGCGGTGTTAATACAGCAAACGTGTGAAAAAGCTTTGAAGGCTGAAGGTGCGTTACTGGTCACCATGTCACGAGCGGAGAAGACCGAGATGGTGGACAAGGCCATGAGTGCCCTTGTCTTGTGTCTCGGGGATAATGTTTTGAGAGAAGTAGCGAAGGAATGAACCGCGGCATCGATGTGATCAAAGTTCAAATATTTGTATATGACAAAGTCTTTGGCTCATCGGCAATTCCTAAAGCAATAACTTTACTCATTCAAGATGGTGGAGTCAAAGACCATCATGGAGTAACTTACGGAGTTCAACAAAATCCTTTATGATTTGGAGATTATTGAGGTGCATCTTGAGGATGCGGGTGCTTTGGTGGTGTGTTGTTTGGAGGATGAAGAAGGTGATGTTTCTCACCTTGAGAATGATGCCTGGTAGAGCGGTGGTCGTCTGGAGAGACGTTAAACACTTAACATCAGCCAGGAGAGGTGGTGGTAAGAATACTCATGATCAGTCTGGAGAAGTGAAGGTAACAATACTCATGATCTACCTATTGAGGTGGAGTTTCAAGGTTGAAGACATAGTGGGATGTACGCATTTGCTAGTTGAGGTGGAGTACGCTTAGCTTGAGGTGGAGTTGAACACACCGGTAATGGTACGGCTATGGAGGACCTCGGGTGCTATGCTCTATGGTGAGCAAGGGATATTCTTCATGAAGACGGAAGGCATTCCGGAGGTTGAAGAATGTATAGCATAGCTTGCGGGATTACCCTAAAAAAAGGCCAAAGGTGATTGGATGCAAGGAGACCTTCAAGGAAGCGGGAGATGTCCTGTGTTGAAGATGTTATGGTGAATGCTTATGGAACTACCTAAATTTCCTAGTGTAGTTGGACTGCAAGGACTCTTGGTGAAAATGGAAGACGTTCCGATGGCTGAAGAGGTTAAGGTAAATACTTGTGGAACTACCTAAAATTCCTAGTGTAGTTGGACTGCAAGGACCTTCGAGAAGGCGGAAGACATTTCGATGGCTGAAGGGGTTAAGGTGTATACTTGTGGAACTACCTAAAATTCCTTGAGTAGTTTGGACACAAGGATCTTCAAAAGGGCGGAAGGCATTCTGATGATTGAAGTGGTTAGGGTGTAAACTTGTGGAGCTACTTGGTGTAGTAGGAAGCAAGGGAAAGAGCAGCATGGTGGTTGATGTTAAATTTGACATCATCACTAATTTAGAGTCAAGATGAAGATTGTTGTGAAAGTGACTCAAAATTAGAGAAATTGAAGTTTGCTGAAGCTGTCAAAATCGGAGTACGATTTTTGGACCAGAATTGGCACTTCCCATTCGTAAAAAATCAAAGCACGATCTGGAAAAATTGGAGTACAATTTCGCGCAGAAGAATAAAAATAAAAAGTATTTTTATCGGCCTGATTTGGTTCCAATTTATGAGGGATGCTTTTACTATAAATATAGACATTGTATCGGTGTAAACCTTAAGATAGAGGGGGCTGAAACAAGGGTTTAGAAAAGCAACAGAAAAACTAGCGTTTTTATAGAGTTTATCTCTTGGGAACAAACACTAGGGTTTGAGGGTTGATTCACCTTGGGAAACACTATTAGGATTGAGTCTCTTGGTCACAGGAAGAGATTTGGGCTTTGGTAGAATTAGGCAGGAGACTTATTCTTGTAACTCATTGATATCTCTTTTGTAAAGTTACTCATCATTATAGTGAAACGGAGGGCTGCTCTCTCCCCCAGACTAGGTCAATTTGGACCGAACTGGGTCAACAAATTTTTTTGTGTTCTCTCTTCCTTTCTCTCTCGCTGTTTTCTACTTTTGGCTTGTGTTTATAATTGTTCCATACACTTTGTTTTGGTTGCTTGACTATCCCTTGCTCCACACATCAAGTTTGTTAATGGTTTGTTTTCTCATCGAATTCAGAACACTAACTTACCACTTTCATGCAAACCAAACATGTTCATGCTCTCAACGACACTCTTTTTCAAGATACATGTATGTACCTCCTACAGCCAATAAGGTTGGTCATGACATTTCTCTATTCTAGTCCTCATGTGGAAGCACTTTGCTATGTACTTGAAGAAATTATAAACAAACATTCAAGATCACTTTATTTACATATTTTAGAGGTCTTTTAGGATTATAAAAGGCTTAGGTCAAGGTGGGATATATTTAGTAAAGTAGGCTGATAAAATAACTTGGAAGTAGATTTTTTTTCAAGAGACCAATTTTTGGCTCTTTATATTCTTTTTTTTTTGTAGACCCACTTCTTGTGGTTAATCTACATTGAAAATGCATTGAGCGTGGAACTGGACATGTACAAATTAAATCAGGAATTGAATAATAAATTGAATAGAAAACTTTATTAATTGAATCAAACAAATAATTAGAGGTTCATCGTGAAATCTTAATCAAAACTTAAAGGCCAGATACAAGAGTTTGAAACCTTGAATACATGGTTTCAATATCTTCATCCTCCTTCGTTCTGAAAAGCTCATACCAGTGCTTTCTTTTACTTGATGGTTTCTTTAAGTAGAACACAGTGGCTCAAATATGGTTTTTGCAGTGGATTTATCAACAATATTGGTGTATTCTGGATGAGGCAAAGCTTCCACAAGAATATCATGTACTCTATGATGCTTCATGTAGATTTTTATTGGCTTAAATATGAAAATAGTCCCTGGAAATATCTGACAATTTGGTTTTAGTCCTTGTAAAAATATTTTTTTGGTTTTAGTCCCTGCAAATATAAAAAATTTGGTTTTGGTCCTTGGTATTTTGTTTTAGTCCTTGTAAAATTGATTCATATTGGATTTGGTCCTTGTAATATGTAGAATATTTGATTTTAGTCCCTCAAAATGCGAACTAAAATGAATATTATAGGGACCAATTTCAATATGAAATGATTTTACAAGGACTAAAACAAAATACCAAGGACCGAAACCAAATATTCTATATTTACAGGGACTAAAACCAAAAAAATATTTTTACAGGGAGTAAAACCATAACGCCAGATATTTGCAGGGACCATTTCCATATTTAAGCCATTTTTATTTAAGCCTCAATCAAACTCTTTCTATCCACTACCATTTCTTCTGCATCAACAGGAAAAGTAACACCATCTTCAATGATGTCCCACAGCTCATCATCAACTCATATGATGTGATTGTATATTTTTATTTTCCACTATAAGAACTGAGTAGCATCTCCATTAAATGATGGAGAACTTACAGAAAAATTGTTCTTCTAAGAGGTAGAATTTTTGTTGTTGTAGTCAAATGGTATAGCAGTACCACCTGTACCAAAACCAGTACCAAAATCATTAGATATGGTTTTTCTATTAGGATCTTTTCTATGACACGGTTAAGTGGTTGAGCATAGGTCGTGCTCTGATACCAATTAAAGGTGATAAAAACATAAGGGGGGGGGGGGGTGAATTGTGTTGGCTTTTTCTAAGTGTTTCGTTGATCAGAGACTCAATGGGTTGTGTTCTGAGTCCAGCAGATTATAAAAAACACAGAGAGAATGAGAGAAAGAGAGACACAAAACAATTATACTGGTTCCTCCCACAAACCAGGAGTTGTCCGGTCCCCTTACACTTTCAAGGGATTTTCACTATATTCACTAAAGATTACAAAGACTCAAGCACACAAGCAAGGAGTTCCAAATGCTTAAGCACAAAAGCAAGAGACTTTTAATGTCCAATCACAACTGAAAGAGACTTCATACAATCTAACTTAATCAAATAAAAGATTGTTTGGTTTTACACTTGATATACAATCAAAGGTGTAAACAATTACAACAAGGAGTAAGACTCTTAAGACTTTAAAATTTATAAGATATGAAATTGTTAAAAAATTATTAAGTGTTTATGCGCTTTTGAATTTAATAGAGTAAGGGAACTAGTTAAACTTGCAGAGTCTTGTTAATTTCTTCAGGTCTTCAACTCCTTATATAGAGAAGGATTTGAAAGATGTTGCAGAGTGTCATCATTAAGAGTCCTTGAAAAGCTATCAAATCAAGACGTTGGAATGTTGCCTGATATGGTTAATGTCGTTTGAAAAGGGATTTGAAAACCATTGTTGCAATTAGAATTATCTATTTCATTCCTTTTGTCCTTGGAAAGTAGGGTCGTTTTTTTTTTCAAGAGACCAATTTTTGGCTCTTTATATTCTTTGGCTCTTTAATGTCGTGATTCACTATTCATGAAAACGTTAATGTTGTTGTTTATATTGAACTTCTAGTCTGTGAGAGACATAAACAACAAAAAACATTTAAAATCTAAAAGTAGATACAAATTATTACACATTTCTAAAAAATTCTCTGTAAACCACATTTGATGCAACGGTGTCATCATCTTCACCATTTTCATTGGTTATCAATATCTTCAAACCTTTTCTTGAGGTCACTCTTGCAACTGCAACATATGATTTACCATATGAGAATATTGGTGTTGGAAGATATACTCTAACATGATTAAGTGATTGTCCTTGACTTTTATTAATAGTCAGTGCAACTTTGATTCTCATTGAAAACTCTACCTTGACATCTAGTTTCGTCTCCGTCTCTTCCACGTATCACTTTATCATGATACAGTTTCTCTCTCTTATTTATTTTTCTTTCCTTTTTTTCCTCTTTCTCATCTTTCTTTCTCCATTCCATTTCTTGACATTGATTTTCTCCCACTCTTCATCCATTATTTTCTATTTCTACACATCTCCAAATATTTGTTCTTAGAGAGTTAGGATTCGAGGATAAATATTTTTATTTCATTGGTTTGTTTCTCATTCATCTTTCTTTTCAAATTAGAGGCACATTATGATCTATAAAATATTTTATTAGTGGGATAATTTGATATATGCATGAATGGGATAATTGATCTCACTATGCGTTAATATCATATGCAAATACTAACTCAAAAAGCAACAAAAACAAAAGATGGACTACAATAAAAAAGACAAATCAAAAGAATAAATATATACAAAAGTCAGCACCAAAAAATTGGTCACAACCACAAAGGTTGTTAAAACTATAAAAATGAAAAGAAAAAGAAACTGCTACGTGGTAATCGAAATAAAAAAATAAGTATGAAAAGGAATGATTATGTGGTAATCGAAAGAACAAATAATACTAAAGAGGAACTGTTATTTGGTAATTGAAAGAAAAAATAATAATGAAAAGGAACTGCTATAAAAAAAGGAATTGCAATGACGTTGGTGACTTTAAAAAAATGAACTTTTCATGTACTACCTGATTCAATTCCTTACAGAACTTATTTTTCATAAAAATTAATTAGGCCCGCCAAAAAGGCTGGGGTTATGGTTATTAGGTTCAATTGCATGATGATGAGAAATAATTTAGAGATTGTGAGACTGAAATAAATAGGACTCAAGATTTGTGTTGAATGCATAACATTGAAGCAATCACATGTTGTCAAAATCATTAGTGCCCTAGTGGTAATAGTTTTGAAATGGAAGCTTGAGGTACCTAGTTCGAATTTTTCAAATTTCATATATGTTGTTATAATATTCTGAAAATTAAAAATATATTAACCATAATCATTAATTTATCACTCTCTCAAAAAATACTCTTCCAAAAAATGTAAAAGATTTTTCAATTTTCCCCCATATTATTGTCACCTCAAAACTTTTCCTTCCCCTCCTCTCCAAACTCCCAAATAAAGCCTTAGTAGTCATAATAATGCTAAACAACTTAGACAAAGATTGGTCTTTCATGTATTTATAAAACCGGATCACGGGTATAAACCGGGATAAAATTGACCTTTTATCAAAATAATTACCAGAATTCTTCAAAATCTTTTAAAATCCTGTGATTTTGCATGGATTTCACTATTTTGATGAGATTTTACTAGGACTTTACATGTTTTGAGATTCTGCAATGAATTTAAATCGTTGAAGGTGAGCAAAGTCATAAAATTCTAAATTTTAGAATTTAAAATTTAAGTCGGAAGCAAAAGAGCTTCTTCAAAAAAAAAAATCGGAATTTTGCCAACAATGGATTTAAGCATGTAAAAGAGAGTAAGATAAGTAACCATCCCTCCTTGTCAAAAAAAAAAGTAATCATCCTTGTCCACTGCATAAGGTGTTGCTATTTACACCCCCCGCCCAAGGCTCTAATTATTAGGAAATATTGAAACTATTCCTTACACGAATCAAACTTGTTGTATTATTCCAAAGATAGCTGTGGAGAGGTCTTTTGGTGAGAGTGGGTTTGAAGAATTTAAACATAATTGGAAAGGTAATACAATCGTTCCAACCCGGCATGACAAATACAATTGCAGCAACATCGGGCACAATTTAGAACCATGGATGAGACTTTAAAAATTCAGAGAAACGACAAGTTGAATCAGGTCTGTATATGCATGACTGACCACAGTAAAGAACAGTGGAAACAAAGTATGGCTAGCAAGCATGCAATTTTTATCAATATTAGAATATACTTAACAAGAACGATTTCTAAATTATTGGTTTACATTTTTGTTAAATAAATCCGAATCTTATTATGCAAAGCAACATCTAAAACTAGAGTTGTTTCTCTAACTTGGTTGTTAAGCTCTGGTTCAGATATACATGAACTCTAGATTACTCCAGTTGCTGCTTGAGTAAGTTATTCTTGAAAAATCAAATGTTAAGAGTTACAGGACTGAGATATTCTTGGAAGTAAAACCATTAATTTTTTTCTCATGACGGGCTTCAACGCGAAAAATGTAGAGAAAGTATAAATGGATATGATAACATGTGAAGAATCATCCTCTCTTGCACATACAATAAATATTAAACCTTCATTTAGTTGCTGCTCTAAATTTTAAGCATATCTAAAACTTTATATTAATGGGAAAGAAGTTATATGCCTCTGCAAAATTAATTAAATAAAATGTGACTGTATAAGAAAATTCCAGAAACACATGATTTTTGTTCTTGTTAGTTAAAATATCTGTATTTCCCTCTCACAAACAAAAGGGTGGGAGTAGAACAGTTAAGTAGAATTTGTCTAGAAGTCCTAGCTCAACTGGCAAATGCCGAAATTGCAAGGCCGGACGTCATGACCCGGGTTCGAACCCGGGACCTCACAGTTGTGTGTGGGTTTATTTTCAGTGGATTACCACTTCATCTAAGACCAAAAAAAAAAGAACAGTTAAGTAGAATTTAATTTATAGTAACATTAACATAAAAGAAAATTACTAACTCAGAAATACACAACTAAAATAATGAAAAGATGGAAGAACAAATTGACAAAAATAAAAAGCAAATAAAAATAAAGTCATATACTTCAAACAATTCTGCAATCATTTTATACTAGAACAGGCACAATTTCGCATTGTAATTAAGCAATATGATTTAGTAGTGCCTTTCACTAAATGATGGTAGCATGCGGTAAAATATAATGCAGATATCCTCCAAGTGAATTTCCCACAAGATAAACTGATTCACCAATGACCTGTATCAAATCAATTTGTATCATTGCTTTAAACATAATCTTATTAAGCCTTGAAATTAGACTCTCAACGTTGCTTTAATATACAACCACAATAAGAAATAAAAACTTTCATGTATTTAAAAATCTATATAAATCTATATAAAGGGGGAAGAAGTTGTTATGGTTTCTTCTGTAAAACCGAGGCTGTAAACTGGTTTTATATAACAAAATTGCAGACAACCCAAGATTGACTATTCTTGTCAGTTAATATTTGAAGTTTCCTCTTAGGAAAACAAGAATGGCCAACTAAACAGAATTTAACTCGTAATATCATTAACTTATCAAGAGATAGATTATTGGCTGGCGACATAAAAGAAAAAAGGTACCAGAAATGGAAGTGTGATTCTTCATTTCCTTTGCCATGGCTCATATTATCACTTCAAAATTTATTTTTATGACAGGGATGTGAGCGATCTTGGACACATGACGACTTCTCCGATTGGCATACCTTGCTGTTAATAGCGGGCATCCGTTAATATTCAATAGCTTAAGAGAGGAGGGAAATTCATCTCTTGGCAATAAACCACGTCTTGGTCTCTTGGACAATCATCAAATTTCAATGATTCCAAAAAGGAAGGCAACATGTCTGGCAAGGACTTAAGTTTTGGACAACTTACAAATACAAGTGATTTCAGAAAAGAAGGCCACATGGCTTGAAAAGACTCGAGCCCTGAGCAAAATTTAAATATAAGATTTTTCATTGAGATATGATGAAGCGTCATTTCCTTCTAACCATTTCATTTCAGGGAGATTAGCTATTGTCAGAGACACAAGGAAATTGGGCAGCAATTGCTCTTTCAGCAAGGTGTGAACAATATTATCTCCTCCAATTTCCAAATCCGATAGAGCTCTAAGGTTTTGGAGACCCCATTCAGTCACAGGTGCAGTACTTAGCTTGTCATAGATCGAGAATGTGTTGGCTGAAACTTGGGAGGGAGGAAAACTCCTTTCCCACATGATGATAAACTGTCGAGAGTCAAGCTTTCAAGAGCGGTTAGGGTGTCCATTCGTTGAAGTAGTGATCTAAATGCATCACAGTGGCTGACCTGAAGTGATTGGAGAGTTGACTGGCCAAGGGAGACATTTTCTGAAATAAAAATAGACTCCAGAAAGCTACATCCTTCAATGGAAAGACTCTGGAGCGCTGGAAAACCATTCAGTTGAAAGGAGGCAAGTCCATCACAGCAATTCTTCTAAGTGCAAATCCACAAGTGATGTGTAATTGCTCCACGTTAGAAAACGAAAAATCTCCCAACCAACTTGGAAAGCTTTATCCACCATAGGAGCCAATGCTCAATTTCTTTGAATCTTCTTTTCACCTGTTCTTTGAATGCCCTTTTGCAAGAAAAATCTGGTCTCCGTTAGCAACTATCCTCAATACCCCTTTGCAATTTAATATGGCGCCTTTTGTTTAAAATTTGTTTCTCGTATATAAGCATATATAATTCACAATTGGTTGTGATTCAACTATTTAACAGATTTCATTTAACATCTTTAAACTTTTGACAATACTATCTAATTCCTTAAAAAAAAAAAAAAAATCTAATTATTTTTATATATCACACAGGTCTTTTACGAGATAGTCATTAAAAATGAAAAACTCAAAACGACACAAGCTTCACTATTTTCTTCCCTAAGAAAAAAAAAAAAAACCTTCGCTATTTTCCTCTCTTTGCTCTTTCTTTTTTCTTGGTTTAAATTAGATTTCGATTTTACGCTTTTTGCATTCAAAAAATGCATCATGAATAATTATTAAGAAAAAACACACTACGAAAAGCAAAATTAGGGAGGGAAATTAGTGACGAAAAAAATAAAATCTCTCACAAATTCCCTTGGTTGCAAAATTTAGTGATGGAATTAGAGCGGCATTTCATGTTTTCCCTCACTAATTTTTGTTTTTTTTTAGTCATATTAGAGTATGTAATATTCATAGTGGTTTTATTTTTTAATTTGTTGATGAATATGGACTTGTTATTGAAAAGTAACAAAATAATAATTTGCATATGAAAAAAACCTCTTGCAATGACATTATATTCAATGTATACTGCAGTATTTAAACAATATGAAATATTCATGGTAGCAAAGAAATAGACCAATAAAAAAATGAAATAGACAAAATAAAGAATACTTCTTTTTTTAAAAAAAAAATAAATAGGCCAGAAAATTGCCATAATTGCTCATGAAATGATGGCCTAAAATTATGGAATATTTTTATAGACAATTATATATGTCATTAAAGAATACAGGATTTTTCGTTAGTTGACAAACTAAATAAAATTTTGATTTTTATTACTAAAAATAGAATTTAGAATTTCGAATTTGAAAATGGGAAGAAGGCATGTGTTTGTGTGAAGTCATTAAATTAAATGATTAATACAATTGCACCCAAAAAAAAATTATTGATGCAATTCTAATTTTTAATAAGCCATTATATGTACATGATACATATGCTTTTTTTTTTTGAAGGGTACATGATACATATACAAGTAAGCAATTAACGTTGATTAACAAATAAAAGAAACTCTTGCAAGCTAAATGTTTATTATATAAATAAATAAATCATGCTGGTTCTTTTTATAAGAAAAAAATGTAAAACTTTTTGATTATTTTTATAAGAAATATGGACTAATTTTCATTTGTGCCATCTCTTCTCTTAAACATACATTTATTTAGAATAAAAAATAGGACAAGTACACGTGACATCTCAAAATCAAATGCATAAAAAAAGTACACATATGTCTATCACAATGTTTCAAATATAGAAATTACAATCTCTTCTCTTAAACATACATTTATTTAGAATAAAAAATAGGACAAGTACACGTGACATCTCAAAATCAAATGCATAAAAAAAGTACACATATGTCTATCACAATGTTTCAAATATAGAAATTACAATTATAGAAAATCAAATTATAATTACAATTATGGAATATAAAAGGGAATAACGTACCATAGTCTCCATAAAATAAAAGAAGAAGTATTATATTTACTTGAAAACATTTAAAAGGATGTTAATTTGAATTTATTACATACGATTACATCCATAATAATATAAAATCACATTCATATCAAATATTAAATTCATTATTCACAGTAACAACAAAATATATTTTTTCATCAAAAAATAAAAATATAAAAAAAAATTCAACTATTAGTAGAAAAATAAAAATCTAATCCTAAAAAAAACACAAAAGATAAATCATATAAATTATCAAAAATATAAAATATATATTCATGGAGATTATAATATTGACTAGAAAAAATAAAAATATTCTTTCAAAAAGAATATATATATATATAATCGGTTAAAATGTTATTTATTTCCATTAAAAAAGTTTCTAATTTTACATCTCTTTCAATTACAAAATCAAACTCCATTTTTTTTGGCAGTGCAATCAAACTCCATTTAATTGAAAGATATATTGCCTAAACAAAATTATATACTTTATTTTTTCTTTGTCTTTGCGGTTTAGTTTGCAAAGAAACAGCAAAGTTTGGTATTCCTTGATGAAAAAAATGTTTCCAATAGATCTCAACAAGAGTAATACCATGCTTGGTGAGGGTACCAATAACAGCAGTGTTGGGTCCAATGATTCCCATACCCGCATGTTAGATCACCAAGGGTTGAAGTGGCACGCCAACGATAACTACTCGGTTGCCCACAGCGCCAATCTTCGGGGAAGAGTCACTCATGCATCGAGTAATGATGCTTTAGCTCATGCTCTGATGGACTATAGTTCTCCGACGGTAGGGCTTGAAAATTTTGAAGAGTGGACGATTGATCTGAGGAAGCTGAATATGGGCGAGGCTTTTGCGCAAGGATCTTTTGGGAAACTCTACAGAGGTACTTACAACGGGGAGGATGTCGCTATCAAAATCTTGGAGAGGCATGAAAGTAATGCTCCGTTGATGGAACAACAATTTCAGCAGGAGGTTATGATGCTTGCTACATTGAAGCATCCCAATATAGTTCGTTTTATAGGTGCATGCCGTAAACCTATGGTCTGGTGCATCGTTACTGAGTATGCTAAGGGTGGATCAGTTCGACAGTTCTTAACCCAGCGTCAAAACCGAGCAGTTCCCCTCAAACAAGCTGTCAAACAAGCTTTGGATGTTGCAAGAGGCATGGCTTATGTTCATGGTCTAGGGTTGATTCACAGGGACTTGAAATCTGACAACCTATTGATTTTTGGTGACAAGTCAATCAAAATTGCTGATTTTGGAGTCGCTCGGATTGAGGTGCATACTGAAGGAATGACTCCCGAGACTGGAACATACCGTTGGATGGCTCCGGAGATGATCCAACATAGGCCTTACACGCATAAAGTGGATGTATATAGCTTTGGGATTGTTCTCTGGGAGCTCATCACTGGTATGCTTCCATTTCAGAACATGACAGCAGTACAGGCAGCATTTGCAGTTGTCAACAGAAACGTCCGCCCAATCGTGCCCAATGATTGTTTGCCTGTTCTCCGTGAAATCATGACAAGGTGCTGGGATTCCAACCCTGATGTTAGGCCACCATTTGCTGAAATTGTAGCAATGCTTGAAAGTGCCGAGAATGAGGTCATGACAACAGTCCGGAAGGCTAGGTTCAGGTGCTGCATAACCCAACCAATGACGGTGGAGTGATCTGGTTAAAAAGCTTTGATGAGACTCTGACTATATAACAGCTTTGTTTATTTGCGTGTTTTATTAGACTCTGACTATATAATAGCTTTGTTTATTTGCGTGTTTTATTAGATCCGATTATATAATAGCTTTGTTTATTTGCGTGTTTTATTTCGTTCTTCTGAAGGAAAAATTAAAATGTTATCTGATGACCTTTGGTTTATTTGGTTTCTGTTTACCAAACCGTCTTTTGAATTAGCAAAGAGATGATATGTCTCTTACAATTTTCTTGTAAATTAAGTTTGTCGTGCTGCTTTTGAATTTATTCTGTCTTTTCTATTTCTGTTTCATAATATAAGCTATGTCTATATACTTACTCTACTACTAGCAATTTCTGTTGCCATTTAACGTGACTAATTTCTGTTGCCATTTAACGTGACTTAACTGTATGTAAAACACGGCGGCAACTAAGTTTGCAAGATCACTTGTATTCACCAAATTTAGTGTTCTAAGAAAGGTGCTTCTTTTGTTGCAATTATAGCCAAGACTATTTTATATCCAATATAGACATTGTTTAAAAAGCCAATTGGTGAGGCTACCTTTATTAATAGTTTGGTTCAATAAGTGATACTTGTGATCAATTGTTCTATCACATTGAAATGTTGGAACCTTTTATGTTTACTACTTTGCTTGAAATGTTTACTACTTTGCCTTTTATGAAAGAAAGCAATTAGATTCTTCATTCCACTCTTCCCATTTCTACTACGACTCCTTTCATGTCGCATAATGTCCACATGGAAGCTATAGAACTTGAGTGTTCAGCAAAAGGGCTGAAAGCTTAGAAGTTTATAAGTTTTATCTTTTGAAAAAGGAAAGGTGAACGATAAGTTTGCATGTGAAGAACTAGCTTGTTAAAAAGAATTACTGTTAGAATAATTTACCATTAATGTCATTAGAATATTGCTTGTTAGGATATTTGACACTGGCATTATTATATTAGGGTTTAATAACTACAGAGATGGTGCTTTGGACAACTCAAATGCATCCAATATGAAAGAAATGTTCCAGCAGCAACAGGAATTAGAGTTCAGGTTATGCAGTTACTCTTCTTCTCTGCTGGAAGGAACATACACGATTATACCACGTCTCGAACCTGAAATAAAACTGATTGTGTAAGGGAAGTTTTTTCGCTTACTATAAGTTCAAGTGTTTGTTTTTTTTAAAGATGCCACGTCTAGAACCGAGGACCACAAGGTTCAGAAGAGAATCCTGCAACCAAGTAATCTAAGGGAAGTTTTTTTTTTTTGTTGTTATATTCATCTCTGTGTTCTAATATATTTATTAACCATTCATGGTGAACTTTTGAGCCTAACTTCAATTGCATTGACAATAATTATACATGCAATTCAAGTATTCCTGATTACACTAACTCCCTAGCTAACTGAACTTCTTCGTAGTACATCAAATCGCATGTGAAACATAAATTTTAAAAAATAACTCAGGAGAATTTATTTCAACAATAATAATTCATGATAATTTAAAAAATGTTTCTAGTTCTACTTAAATTATAACGTACAATATCTCACATTTGAATATCTTGAAAGTGTTGATCTTGTTGTGAATTTGTCAAATGGAAGAATACCAAAAGAACTTGAGAATTGTAAATTTTGAATAACTTGAGCTTATTATTCTACTCTACAACAATTTGGATGAATGCTTCTTCAATCCAACGGTAAGTGAAATCTATACATCATTACAAAATTTAAATATTTCATTGAAATCATTTAACACCGTGTTGTCTTCTTTTGAATAAAACCTACAACTTTCATCGCTTGCACCTGGAATTTCCATTGTTGTTATCACATGTAGGTAGTGGAAAGAATAAAATCAATGTTAAAATCAAACACCCTAACAAAATACAAACAAATGTACATTTAATAAAAGATGTCAAAACTCACATCAAGAAGACAACAAACAATTGAAAGATTTAAATTGATAGAGAAAAATATCATCACTTATTTGAAATATTATCACAGCAGTCACCACTCTGGATCTGGACGTAAACGCAACAATCAGAATCGCCCCGGAGGGCGTGGACAGCGTGGGGTTCACGCTCCGATGGCCCCTTTGGACCCGCGGCAGTAGCTTCTTCTTGGCCTTCTCAGCCCTGGCAGCAGCAGTATCCACCCTGGTCTCCTTGGGGTTGGACCCCACCTCCTTGGGGTGTGCCTCCTTGCCCTTATCCTACATCTCAGTGGACTCGTCCCACCGGTCCTTCAAGGCAGCCGGGCATTCTAGGTCAGCGCCCTCAAGCTCACACTGCTACGGTTTCACCAGCACCCCACTGACATTGCAGCTGCTATGCATACTATGTCTCTCACTCCTCCGGATAGCACATGGTACATGGACACTGGAGCTTCGTCCCATACAGCCGCATCGCAAGGTAATCTTTCATCTTATTCTAATTTGAGTCATTTAAATCAGAAGTTGATTGTTGGTAGTGGACAAGGTATTCCAATTCAAGGGTCTGGTCACACAACTTTACCTACATCTCACAAACAGAAACCCTTAAACCTTAACAATGTTTTACACACACCACAAATTATTAAAATTTGATTTCTGTGCGACAACTCACAACTGACAATAATGTTTCTGTGTCATTTGACCCATTTGGTTTCTCGATATTTGACTTTCAGACGGGGATTTCTCTCATGAGATGTAATAGCCTCGGAGATCTCTATCCGGTCACCTCTCCCTCTCACTTTGCTGGTCTTGCTTCCAGTCTCTGGCACAGACGCCTTGGTCATCCTAGTTCTTCTATTTTGCAGTCTCTTCATAAAAATAAGTTCATTAGTAGTGAACAATTGAGTACTAAGACTATTTGTAATTCTTGTGTGTTTGGCAAACATGTTAAGTTGCCTTTTAATTCATCCAAAAATGTTACTTTAATGTCATTTGATATTTTACACAGTGATTTATGGACATCACCAATTTTAAGTTCCTCTGGTCATCGGTATTATGTTTTATTCTTGGATGATTATTCTGATTTTTTGTGGACATTTCCTATAAGCAACAAGTCTCAAGTTTTTGAAATGTTCATTTCAGTTTCCAATCAAATTCGCACACAATTTTCTCAAACTGTCAAATGTTTTCAATGTGATAATGGGCGTGAATATAATAATTCAATATTTCATAAATATTGTGTTGATAATGGTCTTATTTTTTGTTTCTCTTGCCCTCACACATCATCTCAAAATGGCAAGGCGGAACGTAAGATACGCACTATTAACAACATGATTCGCACTCTGCTCGCTCATTCTTCCGTTCCTCCCTCATTTTGGCATCATGCTCTTCAAATGGCCACATATCTTCTTAATATCCTTCCTCAAAAGAATCTAGCCAATTACTCTCCAACTCAACTCTTGTATCACCGTGACCCCTCCTACACACATCTTTGGTTGTCTTTGTTATTAATATTAGGGACTTATTGTGACATTTTGATAGAGTTCTCATGCAATTTATACTGTTCTGGAGTGCAAAAAGCTTAAATATTGAAGTCTGTTCGAAGGAAATCGCGCCACGCCAATTTCAAGCCGTGCTGCGATTTTTGAAGCAAAATTACATCCTCCCTGTTTGAGGGAAATCGCGGCACGCCTATATACATGGCGCGGCGCGATTTTGACGGGTCAGGCCCATGACTTCTATAAATACTGCACTCAATCTGAAGAACAAGAGTTACGATTTTGGAGAGCAAAGTGCGATTTTGAGACATCGGAGACGGCTAGAAGGGCGATTTCTTCATCCTTTTACCAATTCATGTATGTTTTAATTATTTCATTGATTATGCTATTTGTAAACTCGATTATGAGTAGCTAAATCTCTTAGAGATTAGATCCGAGATGAATCTTTGTAACCCTAATTGACACATGTTGCTGTGAAACTCTATTTTGTTTATGAATTCAATTCTAGTTTATTCAATTCAATTGTTCTTAATGCTTTTTATATCTTGATCACATATAACTTGATTTCGTGAGAATGAATGACCACTGACCATGGCTTTCAACTTAGACCTAATTGAATTGTTCTAATAAACAGGGTTAGTCTAGGAATAGATAATCGTTTGTTAGTGATAATAGGTTAACGTTCGGTAAAACCTTCAAGAATTATTAGACCACCTAAGGAATTAGGGGCTGTAGTTTAAGAAGAGGGTCCTAACTCAAGGGATTGATTAGGGCTAACTTGTTAATCGTCGTAAACTAAAAGAGGGTTCATAACAAATAGGTGCAGTAGACCAATTAGGGGAACTTAGAGGATTCGACGGATCTGATCTCATCTTTCTCTCATATTTTCTTAACCAAATCTTTATTTTCTGTTACTTGATTTAATTAAAATCAAACCAAATCTACCGCCTAGTGGCAAATTAAAATAAACTTTTACACATCCTATTCTTATAACGCAATTGAATTATTGAAGTTAAAACAGTCCTCGTGGGATCGATATTTTTACTACTTCGATAGTATTTGGTGCACTTGCCAAACGCCTATCAAGTTTTTGGCGCCGTTGCCGGGGACTGTTGAATTATTTCAACAAGGCAATTACGTTATAATTTAGGGTTTTTGCAATTTACTTTTCTGTTTTTAATTTTTATTTTTCTGTTTTCATATTCATTTGATTACTTTGCGTTGTGCAGTGCTACTAAGGTATTTTGCTGTTTATGCGAGGTAAACAGAGCTCAGACGACCTAGAATACGATCCGGAAATTGAAAGGACTGCTAGAGCACTTCGGAAAGCTGTCCGATCGCAAAGGTTAGCTCAGTCCGTTCCACCGGGTGTTCGAGAACAAATACCGGAGCCACTCTCAACTGAATCTGAAACAATCTCTTCTCCTAAATCTGCAACTATGGAAGGAGAAGGAGTTGTACCACCGAGACCTAAGCTAGGAGACTACGGGTTAGCCACTCATCGCGGTCAACTGACCCACACTTTTCAACCAGCTAACCCTGTAGCTTTCGACATCAAGACAACTGTCCTCAACGGTTTGAGGGACAAGCAATTCGATGGGACTGAAGCTATGAGTCCTCATGAACACTTGAGCCGCTTTGCTGAAACCTGCGAGTTTTGTGTGCAACCAGCCACCGTGACTGAAGCACAAAAGAAGCTAAGGCTGTTTCCTTTCACCTTGACGGGAAGAGCAAAAGATTGGTTGCTGACAATACCAAACGGGACTGTCCAAACATGGGAAGAGTTAGAGCTGAAGTTCTTGGAGAAATATTTCCCTATGTCTAAATATTGGGAAAAGAAGATGGAGATCTCTAACTTCAAGCAAGGAGAAGGTGAATCATTATATGATGCTTGGGAGCGATTTAACTTACTTCTTAAGAGATGCCCAAATAATGAGTTCACCGAGAAACAATACCTCCAAATCTTCACCGAGGGGGTGACTCCAAACACTAGAATGTTCTTAGATGCTTCCGCGGGAGGTAGTCTCAAAAGCAAAACTGATCATGAAGTACAAGCTCTAATTGAAAACATGGCTGGCAATGAGTATCGTGATCAAGCTAAAAAGAAAGAAAGAGGAGTGTTTGGGGTGAGTGAACAAACTGCTATCCTTGCGAACCAAGCAGCTATGAACAAACAAATCGAAGCTCTAACTAAGGAGTTTCAAGGCTTCACTTTGGCTCATAAGCAACAACAAGTAGCTGCAATCAAATGTGACTTATGTGGTGAAGAACATCCCAACGGTGAGTGTGTTCCAGAAGGATCAAGTGAAGAAGCTAACTTCATGGGAGGTTATCAAAGGCAGAATCAATACTACAATTCAGGCATCAATAAGCATCCAAATTTAAGCTACTCAAATAACAATGCTTTGAACTCTCAAATGCTCACTCCTCCTCAACAACAACAAAGGAAGCCATCAGCTCTTGAGGAAACTATGATGAACTTCATGAAGATGACTCAAGGCAACTTTGAAGAGATGAAGAAGAGTCAAGAAGCTGAAAGAAAGAACAATGAAGCTTCTAGGAAGATGCTTGAAACTCAACTGGGGCAATTGGCTAAGCAGTTGGCTGAACAAAACAAAGGCGGATTCTCAGGTAACACTAAAGATAACCCTAAGAATGAGTCTTGTAATGCTATTGAATTGAGGAGCAAAAAGGTTTTGACACCTTTAGTTCCAAAAGCTCAAAAGAAGGTTGATGAAGTAGTTGAGATGGAGGAGAACGGTGTAGTTGAAAAAAATGATGAGGGTGTAGTTGAAAAAGAAAATGATAATGGAGTAGTTGAAAATGAAAGGAAGAAAAAAATAGAGGGAGAAAAAAGTGAGAAGTTAATTGATGAAGATTCAATCTTGAGGAAGTCGAAGAGTCAAATTTTGAAAGATGGAGACAAACCACAGGTTATTCCATCATATGTGAAGCTTCCATACCCTCACCTTTCAAAGAAGAAAGAAAAGGATGAAGGTCAATTCAAGAAGTTCATGCAACTTTTCTCACAACTTCAGGTGAACATTCCTTTCGGCGAAGCTCTTGATCAAATGCCGTTGTATGCTAAGTTCATGAAAGACTTGTTGACTAAACGAAGGAAGCCTAAGGATGATGAGAACATTGCACTTTCTGAAAACTGTAGTGCTATTCTTCAAAAGAAGCTGCCACCTAAGCTGAAGGATCCTGGTGCTTTTACTATCCCTTGTTCAATTGGACCGGTAGACATTGGAAGAGCTTTATGTGACTTGGGAGCAAGTATAAATCTGATGCCTCTTTCAATGATGAAGAAGCTTAAGTGTGGGGAACCAAAACCAACAAGAATGACCATTACTTTAGCTGATCGGTCAATCTCTTATCCTTTCGGTGTGCTTGAAGATGTGCTAGTCAAGGTTAATGACTTGGTGTTCCCGGCAGATTTTGTGATCTTAGATATGGCTGAAGATGAGGATATGCCACTCATTCTAGGAAGACCTTTCCTTGCGACTGGCCGTGCTTTGATTGACATTGAGAAAGGAGAGCTAATGTTGAGATTCCATAAGGAGCAAGTAGTGTTTAATATATTTGAGGCCATGAAGCACAAAGATGAAAATCCCAAGTGTTACCGGATTGACATTGTTGAAGAAATAGTTAAAGATGACTCTTGTGAACATCAACCAACACACCCTCTTGAACGTGCAATTGTGAATTCTATAGAAAAAGGTGAAGATGATGAAGATCTTGAAGTAAGTGATTGTGTGAAGCAACTAGCAGCAAGCAAGCAAGAGTTGGGTCCGGTAAAAACAGAAGAATTAATGGGTAAGCACTCTATAGATGCTCCTATTTTGAGTGGAGAAGGAGAGAAAAATCCAGAATTAAAAGAACTCCCTTCTCACTTGAAATATGTTTTTCTCACTAAGGATGCCTCTAAACCAGTAATCATCAGCAATACCTTGACACCTTTGGAAGAAGAAAAATTGATGAGGGTGTTAAGAGACAATCAAGGAGCTTTGGGGTGGAACATTTCTGATTTAAAGGGTATTAGTCCAGCTTATTGCATGCATAAAATACACATGGAGGCTGAATACAAACCGGTGGTTCAACCTCAAAGGAGACTTAACCCAACAATGAAGGAAGTGGTAAAGAAAGAGGTGCTGAAGTTACTAGATGCAGGTATGATCTACCCTATCTCAGATAGCTCATGGGTAAGTCCAGTTCATGTGGTACCCAAGAAAGGAGGAATGACGGTGGTAGCAAATGAAAAAAATGAATTGATACCTACCCGCACCGTCACTGGTTGGAGAATGTGTATAGACTACCGGAGGTTGAATACCGCAACAAGAAAGGACCACTTTCCATTACCATTCATGGATCAAATGATTGAGAAACTGGCTGGCCAAACCTTTTATTGCTTCTTGGATGGGTATTCAGGGTATAATCAAATTGCAGTGGCTCCGGAAGATCAAGAAAAGACTGCCTTCACTTGTCCATTCAGTGTGTTTGCTTATCGAAGGATGCCCTTTGGGCTGTGTAATGCGCCGGCAACCTTTCAAAGGTGCATGCTTTCCATCTTCTCTGATATGATAGAGAAGAACATTGAGGTATTTATGGACGATTTTTCTGTTTTTGGTAAGTCTTTTGATCAATGCTTGTTCCATTTAAATGCTGTACTTAAAAGATGCACCGAAACTAACCTTGTTTTGAATTGGGAAAAATGTCATTTTATGGTAACCGAAGGTATAGTTTTGGGGCATAAGATAAGTGCTAAAGGCATTGAAGAGGACCAAGCTAAGATTGAGGTTATAGAGAAACTTCCTCCACCAATCAATGTTAAAGGAGTGAGGAGTTTCTTGGGGCATGCCGGTTTCTATCGGCGGTTCATAAAAGACTTTTCTAAAATTTCCAAACCCCTCTGTAACCTCTTGGTCAAAGAAAACGAGTTTAATTTTGATTCTGAATGTCTAAATGCTTTTTCTTTGATTAAAAACAAGTTGGTAACTGCACCAATAATCATTGCACCCGATTGGGATTTACCTTTTGAACTTATGTGTGATGCAAGTGATTATGCTGTTGGTGCAGTCCTAGGCCAACGCAAGAACAAATTTTTTCATGCAATTTACTATGCAAGCAAGGTTTTAAATGAAAATCAAGTTAACTATTCCACAACTGAAAAGGAATTGCTTGCGGTAATCTTTGCATTGGAAAAATTTCGTTCTTATCTAATAGGCTCCAAAGTCATTGTTTTTACAGATCATGCAGCTCTCAAATATCTCTTAACAAAAGGGGATTCAAAGCCTCGACTGTTGAGGTGGATCCTATTATTGCAAGAATTTGATCTTGAAATTCGTGACAAGAAGGGAGTCGAGAACGTGGTAGCTGACCACCTCTCAAGGCTGGAGAATGACGAGGTAACAAAGAAGGAGAAGGCCATCAAGGCCGAGTTCCCCGATGAACAGCTGTTTGCTATTGGAGAAAGACCTTGGTTTGCTGACATGGCAAACTTTAAGGCCGGCAACATAGTTCCTGATGATCTGACCTACCCTCAGAGGAAAAAGTTCTTCAAAGATGCAAACCACTACTTGTGGGATGACCCGTATCTGTTTAAGGTAGGTACTGACGGTTTGATTAGACGTTGTGTTGCAGGTGAGGAAGCACATAGTATCATGTGGCACTGCCATAGCTCAGCTTATGGAGGCCACCACAGTGGAGAAAGAACAGCTGCAAAAATTTTGCAAAGTGGATTCTGGTGGCCCACCCTTTTCAAAGATTGCCACGACTTCGTCACAAGATGTGACAAATGCCAAAGGACAGGTAACATATCAAAGAGGAATGAAATGCCCCTAAAAGGAATCATTGAAGTTGAACCATTTGATTGTTGGGGTATTGATTTTATGGGACCATTCCCTTCCTCTTACTCTTATCTCCATATTCTAGTCTGTGTTGATTATGTCACAAAGTGGGTTGAAGCGATACCATGTGTTGCTAATGATGCCAAAACGGTTGTCAACTTCCTTCAAAAGAATATTTTCACTAGGTTTGGAACCCCTAGAGTATTGATCAGTGATGGGGGGAAGCATTTTTGCAATAATTTTCTTGAAAATGTGCTCAAAAAGTATAACATTAAGCACAAAGTTGCAACTCCCTATCACCCACAAACTAGTGGTCAAGCAGAGGTTTCAAACCGACAGCTGAAACAGATTCTGGAGAAGACAGTTGCGTCAAATAGGAAAGATTGGTCTAGGAAATTAGATGACGCACTGTGGGCATATAGGACAGCCTTTAAGACCCATCTTGGGTTCTCACCCTATCAGTTAGTATATGGGAAGGCATGTCATCTTCCAGTCGAGCTGGAACATAAAGCTTATTGGGCCATTAAGGCCTTGAATTTTGATCAAGTAGCCGCTGGTAAGAAAAGAATTTTGAAACTTAATGAACTTGAGGAGATGAGGCTTAGAGCGTATGAAAATGCACTCATCTATAAAGCCAGGACAAAAAGGTATCATGACAAAAACTTAGTGCCTAGGGATATTAACTGTGGACAACTAGTTTTGTTGTATAATTCCAGGTTGAAGCTGTTTCCTGGGAAGCTCAAGTCAAAATGGTCTGGACCATTCTTGGTCAAAAGTGTGTCACCATATGGAGCTGTTGAACTAGTGACACCTGAAGGAGATCGAAGTTTCAAAGTTAATGGACAAAGAGTTAAACCATACCTAGGTGGCGACCTACCTAAAGGAAGGGTGGCACTCATTCTGAAGGACCTCTGAGGATCCTTAGCAGTCAAGCTAGTGACGATAAAGAAGCGCTGGGTGGGAGGCAACCCACTAGATTTACTTTGTTTTTCAATACATTCAGTTTTTATTTTCTTTTTAATGTCGAAGTCCATTGAACTATTTCCCTATTGTAATTGCTCCTGCACTTGTTTATTATTAATGAATTTGTTTTGTTTCATGTGACCTATTCCAGTTTAGTAACAGTTGTTTGATGAAACGGTATTCCAAAAGTTCTAAAGGAGGGGTGACTTGATTCCAAGGTGAAGTGTACGGCGTTGCTAGGTAGTCACATACTCCCAGAAATCTCAGCCATAAGGTTCATTGCCAAATTTATTTTTCAATTTACTTATATTTAGATTAGTTTTCCATGCAACTACATTTCTAGAACTTGCATTGTTTCTCTATTATTGATTGGTCTTTGTCAATTACACACTGAGGCAAAAGTGCTTGGTCCTGTGAGCCTTTTTGAAGCCTACCCTGTTTTAATTTGTTGAATTTATCCTTTCTTAACCAATTGTGAGCCGGTAGGATTAGAACTTTTTGTTCGGTGACAAACTACATTACAAGCCTAGAGACTTTTAGGACTTGTCCCTTAATGAATTTCTGAGTTAAGGCATTGTAGAATGTTGCTAAAGATTAAGTTTGGGGTTGCTATTGGAATTTGCAACCAACTAAGTTTGGGGTGGGGGTACTAGAGAATTAGAGAACAAAAATGAAAGAATTATGAAATTGTCATGCAAAATATACACATAAAAATGGTGTATCAAAAAAAAAAAGAAATTGAATGATGAAAAAGGGACAAAACATTGAAAATCCGAGTAACTTCAAACTCGAGTGTCCCTAAATGTTAAAAATATTCTCTAGTACCTTTGCATTGATTGTTATTCCACAAGGTGAATGATTGAAGGATTGAATTTTGTGCTTTAATTTCCGTAGGAATGCCTAACTCAAATTTTGTGTAGCCTACTTATCCAAATATATCCCACCTTTCACCTAAGCCCCGTTATAACCCTAAAGACCTCAAAAGTGTGTAATGATATTGACTTTGATTGATGTTTAGAAACTTTTCAAGCGTATGGTAATATGTAGACCTGCATGTCGACTGGTAGAACCCTGTTTCAATTTGATGCGAGGAGTTGTGAATTGGTGGATGCGAACAAGTCAAACTAGCTCATCTTTAGCTAGAAGGAGAATGAACTTTTGGGTACTATCGTTTTGTCAGGTAACTGTTATTTTACTGTCATTTGTCACTGTTGCAAGCAAATTCCTTGAGGACAAGGAATGGTTTAAGTTTGGGGTTGTGATGACATTCTGTCATTACGTAATATTAGGGACTTATTGTGACATTTTGATAGAGTTCTCATGCAATTTATACTGTTCTGGAGTGCAAAAAGCTTAAATATTGAAGTCTGTTCGAAGGAAATCGCGCCACGCCAATTTCAAGCCGTGCTGCGATTTTTGAAGCAAAATTACATCCTCCCTGTTTGAGGGAAATCGCGGCACGCCTATATACATGGCGCGGCGCGATTTTGACGGGTCAGGCCCATGACTTCTATAAATACTGCACTCAATCTGAAGAACAAGAGTTATGATTTTGGAGAGCAAAGTGTGATTTTGAGACATCGGAGACGGCTAGAAGGGCGATTTCTTCATCCTTTTACCAATTCATGTATGTTTTAATTATTTCATTGATTATGCTATTTGTAAACTCGATTATGAGTAGCTAAATCTCTTAGAGATTAGATCCGAGATGAATCTTTGTAACCCTAATTGACACATGTTGCTGTGAAACTCTATTTTGTTTATGAATTCAATTCTAGTTTATTCAATTCAATTGTTCTTAATGCTTTTTATATCTTGATCACATATAACTTGATTTCGTGAGAATGAATGACCACTGACCATGGCTTTCAACTTAGACCTAATTGAATTGTTCTAATAAACAGGGTTAGTCTAGGAATAGATAATCGTTTGTTAGTGATAATAGGTTAACGTTCGGTAAAACCTTCAAGAATTATTAGACCACCTAAGGAATTAGGGGCTGTAGTTTAAGAAGAGGGTCCTAACTCAAGGGATTGATTAGGGCTAACTTGTTAATCGTCGTAAACTAAAAGAGGGTTCATAACAAATAGGTGCAGTAGACCAATTAGGGGAACTTAGAGGATTCGACGGATCTGATCTCATCTTTCTCTCATATTTTCTTAACCAAATCTTTATTTTCTGTTACTTGATTTAATTAAAATCAAACCAAATCTACCGCCTAGTGGCAAATTAAAATAAACTTTTACACATCCTATTCTTATAACGCAATTGAATTATTGAAGTTAAAACAGTCCTCGTGGGATCGATATTTTTACTACTTCGATAGTATTTGGTGCACTTGCCAAACGCCTATCAGTTATCCTTTGTTTCCATCAACTACCATTAACAAACTACAACCATGCTCGACCCCGTGTGTCTTCTTAGGGTTTCCCATTAACCACAGAGGTTATAAATGTTTTGATTTGTCGCATAGAAAGATCATTATTTCCCGCCATGTAATTTTTGATGAGACCCAATTCCCCTTTTCCCAACTATCTTCATCACCTCTCTCTGACTATAAATGTTTCACTGATGACTTACACCCACATATTGTCCACCAGTGGAATAATCCTACTTTACAACTTCTTCCTGGTAATCCTCCTAGTCCTCCACCTGACCATCTGTCTTCCTCTATGGCCGGACCTCCTAATACTTCTCCTACCATGACATCTTCTTCCACCTCCACTGATTCACCTAATACCTCTCCATCACCTACACCACCGGCCCCGCCCGCACCTCCTACTAGGACCATGGCCACCCATAGCATGCGAGGTATCCACAAACCCAGAAAACTCTTTAACCTTTCTGTCACCGTTGATGATCCTACCATCTCACCACTTCCCAAAAACCTTAAACTAGCCTTATCTGACCCTAATTGGAAATCCGCAATGTAGTCTGAATTTAATGCTCTTATTAGAAATAATACGTGGGATTTGGTTCCACAACCTTGTGATGTTAACATTATTCGTTGTATGTGGATTTTTCGTCATAAAAAAAAATCTAATGGTGTTTTTGAGTGTTACAAGGCTCGTCTTGTAGGTGATGGCAGGTCACAGATTGCAGGTGTAGATTGTGATGAGACATTCAGTCCTGTAGTAAAACCGGCGACGATTCGCACCGTTCTCACCATTGCACTGTCCAAATCCTGGCCTATTCATCAGCTAGATGTTCAGAATGCATTTCTACATGGTGACCTTCATGAGACAGTCTACATGCATCAGCCACTAGGTTTTCGTGATCCTCATCGCCCAGATTATGTGAGCCGATTGCGAAAATCACTTTATGGTCTTAAGCAAGTGCCTCGTTCCTGGTACCAGCGCTTTGCTGACTTTGTCTCCACCATTGGATTTCAGCATAGCACTTCAGATCACTCACTCTTCATCTACCGGCGTGGCTCTGATATGGCTTACTTCTTGCTTTATGTTGATGACATCATCCTCATCACCTCCTCCCATGATCTTCGAAAATCCATCATGGCACTCCTTGCATCTGAGTTTGCCATGAAGGATTTGGGTCCACTGAGTTACTTCTTGGGCATTTCCGTGACTAGACATGATGGTGGAATCTTCCTCAGCCAGAGTACTTATGCTAGTGATATTATTGCTCGAGCAGGCATGGCCTCGTGCAAACCTTCTGCTACTCCAGTTGACACCAAACAGAAGCTCAGTACCACCGCCGGCACTTCATATAACGATCCTACTCTATATCGAAGTCTTGCAGGAGCCTTGCAGTATCTTACTTTCACCCGACCTGACATCTCTTATGTTGTCCAACAGGTGTGTCTTCACATGCATGCCCCTTGCACCGACCACATGCTTGCCCTCAAACGCATCCTGCGTTATGTTCAGGGCACCCTACACTATGGTTTGCATCTTTATCCATCCCCTATTGAGAAACTTATCTCCTACACTGATGCTGATTGGGGTGGATGTCCTAACACCCGTCGTTTTACCTCTGGCTATTGTGTGTTTCTTGGTGACAACCTCATTTCCTGGTCTTCCAAACGACAACCCACACTTTCTCGCTCCAGTGCAGAAGCTGAGTACAGGGGTGTTGCTAATGTGGTTTCTGAATCGTGTTGGCTTCGCAATCTTCTCTTAGAGCTTCACTACCCACTTTCCTAAGCTACTTTGGTGTACTGTGATAATGTTAGTGCCATCTACCTTTCTGGTAATCCAGTGCAACATCAACGTACTAAACATATTTAGATGGACATTCACTTTTTTCGGGAAAAGGTCTCGCGTGGCCAGGCACGCGTCCTTCATGTTCCTTCTCGTCATCAGATTGCTGACATCTTCACCAAAGGCCTACCTCGAGTTCTTTTTGATGATTTTCGGACCAGTCTAAGCGTCTCTGAACCTCCCGCTTCGACTGCGGGGGTGTGATAGAATATTTGACTTTATGTAATTATGTTAGTAATTATTGCTTGACTTTATGTAATTATGTCAGTCATTATGTTAGTTATTATTAGGTAATTACTCTCCATTATTTTGTAATTACTTTCCTAGGTTTGACTCTACCTATTGTAACTATATGTACTCTTGATCATTATCAATGAAAGGCACGGAATTGATTTCCTTCAAAGACGATCTCATGGTAATTTTAGAGAGTCTTCGACAACACAATTTACTCAAATCCATGATAACACAACACCTGGAAATAAAAAGTACATATAATAGGTTTGCTAAAAGAATTATGGCGTAAATAAACACAATACATAAGGACTTAATGATAGAATGATAGAAATTTTACCAAATAGCTAGAATTAATATATATCCTCCGAATACAAAGACTTGATGATAAAATGGTAGAAATTTTTCTTCTTATGATGATATGGAAACCCTTTTAAGGACTCGTTTGCAAGAGCGAATTGAACATCGTATGATTTCATTACATATGGTTATGAGTAGAGATGTGTGATAAGAGTGGGAGAACAAAAAGAATTGATGTACGCCACCAAAGCTTCACATGTATAGTGGTGAAGTAGAGATGTGGTATAAGATGGAGGGCAAAATTGAAATGAAAGTAGAGATGTGAGTTGATATGTAACATATAGATAAGAGTTGTGAATATAGATTTATAAATATGCACCACCAAAGTTCTATATTTCTAGTGGTGAAGTAGAGATATGAGATAAGAGCAGATCAGCGAAATTGGAATTTTGTGGCCAAAAATATGTGACAAAATAGACAGTCCAGGCAAAAATTAGATGTTTGCTGATGAGATGTAATTCAACAAAAACTTGTATGGCTTAGTGGCAAAAATTGTTGAGGATGACCATTTGCAACCGGGTTTAACTTCCTGTAAGTAATTTTTTTTATAAAGATTTTTAAAGCTAGTCAAAAAGGGCGGGATTAGGTTAATTACAGCTACTATATAACATTTAATATGATTAGGTTAATTAGGGTTACTAGCAACACTATATAACATTTAATATAATAAAGATAAAGATAAATAGATAGATAATATTGTTTCAATGAAAAAAGTCTAGTGGATTTTAAAAGACTATTTAAAATTTTAATTTTAAGATTTTAAAAGACTATCGAGATTTGTAATTTGGATTTCAAAGGATTTGTATCATAAGATTTTATAGAATTTGAAATGACTTTATGGATTTTATAAGATTTTAAGGGACTAAAAAAACACTCTAACAAATTATTCTCAATACACATTTTTTATTTGTTAAAAATCAAATTATTCCCACAAAATTCAATTCTACATATTTAAAATTATGTCATCCCTAACAAATCTTTCAAAAAAAAAAAATTATTTGTCAGCCCTCATTTTGTGTTTGAAATTAGAGAAGTCATTTGAGTTTTCCTAATGTTTGTGTGTTGAGAATTTTTTGCAAGGGTGTTTTTTATTTTCCTAGTATTGTGTATACACTTTACATTCTAAAACTAAGAATTGTATACATGATGAAATATATCTAGTGAAAGGGCTTTCTGGCGAATCCTCTTAGAGCACAAGAGAGTACTACGTCACGGAGGAGCTACTATAATTAAAGAGCACCATCGATGATAAGTGAAATTAATGGATTGAATTTTTTAACTTGTGAAACTGTTATCGAGAAGCAATGTTTCATGATAAGTCCTCGTGAGCTTAGCTCAGTTGGTTTGGACAATGCATAATATATGGTCCGGGGTTCGAACCTCGGCCACCACCAAAAAAAATGTTTCATGATAAAAAGACAAATAAAATGAGGGCCAACGATAAAAAAAAAAAAAAAAAAAAAAAAAAAAAAAAAAACTGGAAAAATGAAGAAAGACAACCAGAAGGCCACGAGAAAGAAAGCCAGAAAAAGTTGCCAGGAAGAAGTCTCGTTGAAGAGGCAAAACATGACACAAATAACTAATTGTGAGAGTCTCACAAAGTCTCACACAAGTAGTTGTGAGGTTGTTAAATAAGTGATGTTCTCATATTTTTAACTAAAAAGTCTCACAAAATCCACCATTTCAAAGAATCCATCAAAATCTTTATATTTTTGAATACCAAGAGACATTTTATAAGTTATGAGAAATTTTGATTGAATACCAATGGATTTCGTGGTCCTGAATAAAAAATATTGATTGTCTTGATTGAATACCAAAAGATTCTTTTATATTTTAAAAAAGTCTTGATTGAATACCACAAGATTGTTTTATAGTTAAAAAGTCTTTTAAAATCTCTTGAAATCCCAATTCAATACATGTAAGTTTACAATTTGATTATTTTCAAATTCTAAATTATGCTAATATATACAATTCAACAATTATGTATTATAGTAGGATTTACCATATGTTGCAGATCCTGTGGTATATCAAAACCAATGTTATACTTATCGACATACACTCTTTCTAACACATGCGATAGGAAAATAGGGAATATAATACTAGTATATGAAAGGACTTTTGACTGAAAATTGCATATTTCAATTTCTTTCACATGTGAGTCTTCTTGAGTCTTTCAATTTGCTTTTTTTTAATATGCCAATTGCCTTAAGCAAGTGTGCAATTTTTCTTTTTATCAATTATATTGTCAAGTGTAAGCTTTGCTATCCAGCTTTCTAGTTTTGTCTTTTACCCAACAAACAAGTACTACTAATAATACTATGCATTCACTCACATGCTACTCTTCTTGTATCAAAAAGTAGTACTAATCAATTTACTTGAGAGTTTTCTCAATCTGCATAGATCTTAATTTTCTTCAAAATTTAGATCAAAGTCCTTCCTTGCTACTTTGCTTTAACAAAAGCAATAGAAGATGGCTGCAACTATGATAGGAGGTTCTTTTCTCTCTGCAACTGTTCAAACCTTAGTTGAGAAACTTGCTTCAAAAGAGTTTCTTGATTACATCAAAAACACTAAGCTCAATGTCTCACTATTGAAGCAGTTACAAACAACATTGCTCACTCTTCAGGCTGTGTTAGATGATGCCGAGCAGAAGCAGATCAACAATCCTGCTGTCAAACAATGGCTTGATGACTTGAAAGATGCTGTCTTTGATGCCGAGGATCTGCTCAATCAGATCAGCTATGACTCTCTTCGGTGCAAGATGGAGAGTAAACAAGCTGGAAACAAAACTAATCAGGTGTGGAACTTCCTTTCATCTCCTTTTAAAAACTTCTATGGAGAGATCAATTCCCAGATGAAGATCATGTGTGAAACCTTGCAACTTTTCGCACAACATAAAGATATCCTTGGTTTGCAAACTAAAAGTGGTAGAGTTTCTCATAGAACACCTTCAAGTTCTGTGGTGAATGAATCTGTCATGGTTGGTAGGACGGGAGATAAGGATAGACTAATTGATGTGCTGGTATCAGACAATGGCACGGACAGAAATAATAAGTTAGGTGTTGTTGCAATTTTGGGTATGGGAGGTGTCGGTAAAACGACCCTCGCTCAACTTGTTTACAATGATGAAAAAGTTAAACAATATTTTGATCTCAAGGCATGGGTTTGTGTATCGGAGGATTTCGATGTTGTTAGAATAACCAAATCTCTCCTTGAATGTGTTGTTAGAAATACAACATCTGTCAATTCAAAGGTCTGGGAAAGCAATAATCTTGATATCCTTCAAGTTGAATTAATGAAACATTTGATGGATAGAAGATTTTTGTTTGTGTTGGACGATATATGGAATGACAATTATATTGACTGGGAAGAGTTAATAGCACCCTTAATAACCGAGAAACTAGAAGCAAGGTGATCATAACAACACGCGAACAAAAAGTTGCAGAGGTCGCACGCACATTTCCAATTCATAAATTAGAACCTCTATCTGATGAACAGTGTTGGTCATTACTCTCGAAGCATGCATTTGGTGCTGAAGACTATTGTTGCAGTAAATACCCAAACCTAGAAGAGATTGGGAAGAAGATTGCAAGAAAATGTGATGGATTGCCAATAGCTGCGAAAACACTTGGAGGACTTATGCGTTCAAAGGTAGGTGAAATGGAGTGGACTGCAATACTTAATAGCGATATATGGAACTTACGAAATGATACAATTATGCCCGCTTTGCATTTGAGTTATCAATACCTTCCATCGCGTTTGAAGAGATGTTTCTCCTATTGCTCAATTTTTCCAAAAGATTACCCACTTGATAGGAAGAAATTGGTTTGGATGTGGATGGCAGAAGGCTTCCTTGATTATTCTCAAAGTGAAAAAGCAGCGGAGGAAGTTGGTGATGACTATTTTGCTGAATTGTTATCTAGATCGTTAATTCAACAATCATATGATGGTACGCAGAGAGAAAAGTATGTCATGCATAACCTTGTCAGCGATTTAGCGACATTCATATCTGGCAAAAGTTGTTGCAAACTTGAATGTGATAATATCTCTAAAAATGTCCGTCATTTGTCATATAACCAAGAATATTATGACAATTTCACGAAGTTTAAGAATTTGTACAGATTCAAATTCTTGCGAAGCTTCCTTCCCACATGCTTTTGGAGAGGAGGAAATTACTTATCCATCAAGGTGGTTGATGATTTGATACCCACACTCAAAATTTTGCGCATGTTATCACTATCAGGTTATGGAAACATAACAAAGCTACCAGATTCAATTGGTAACTTGGTGCAGTTGCGGTATCTTGATCTCTCCTTCACAAGAATCAAAAGCTTGCCTCATACCACATGTAACCTTTACAATTTGCAAACCTTGATTTTATGCGGTTGTTGTGATCTCACTGAATTGCCAATCAATATGGTAAATTTAGTAAATTTACGTCATCTTGACATAAGTGGGACTGATCTAAAAGAGTTGCCCATAGAAATTGGTGAACTAGAAAACCTTCAAACTTTAACTGTTTTTGTAGTGGGGAAGGGACAAGTAGGGTTAGGTATCAAAGAGCTTAAGAAATTCTCACACCTACAAGGAAAACTTACCATCAATAACCTGCATAATGTCATCGATGTCAAGGAGGCACACGATGCCAACCTGAAAAGCAAAGAGCAAATTGAAGAGTTGGAGTTGCTATGGGGAAAACACAGTGAAGATTCTCTAAAAGTGAGAGTTGTGCTTGATTTGTTGCAACCACCAATGACCCTGAAGAGCCTGAAAATTGACTTGTATGGCGGGACAAGCTTTCCGAGTTGGTTGGGAGATTCCTTGTTTTCCAACATGGTGTCCCTTTGCATCAGTAATTGTGACTATTGTGCGACACTTCCACCACTAGGTCAGCTACCATCTCTCAAGGATCTAGAAATATATGGTATGAAGATAATAGAGACAATTGGCCCAGAGTTCTATTTTGTAAGAGAAGGAGAAGGTTCCAGTTCTTCCTTCCAACCATTTCCATCCCTTGAGTATTTGAAACTCCACGACATGCCAAATTTGAAGGAGTGGTTTCCCTTTGAAGGCAACAATTATGCCTTTCCTCGTCTTAGATCTTTGAAGTTACATGATTGTCATGAACTTAGGCGACATTTGCCAAGTCACCTTTCTTCCATAGAAGAAATTGAAATCAAAGGGTGTGATCATCTATTGAAAACACCACCTACTTTGCATTGGCTGTCATCAATAAAAGAAATGAAAATTACATGTCATTTAAGTTTAGAAGGGCATGCTGAAAGAATGCAACAGCCGTTGCTTGAGAGTGATTCCCCGTGTCTTCTACAGTGTGTAACGATCACTAGCTTTTTGGGTCTATTTTCTTGGCCTAAAATGATTTTGAGCAGCACATGTCTTCAAGAATTGGAACTCTATGAAATTCAGTCTCCCATAAAATTTCCGGTGGATGGCCTTCCTACTTCGTTGCGGTCACTTTCTATTTTTAGATGTGAGGAGTTGTCATTCATGCCTCCTGAAATGTGGGTCAATTACACATCGCTCGAGAGTTTGTATTTATGCGCTAGCTGTGGTGAGCTTACATCATTCCCACTTGACGGTTTCCCTGCGCTACAAAGCCTTACCATTTGTGATTGTAGGAGTCTGGATTTGATTTTTATTTTAGAAAGTCCTCCACGTCGGCAGTCAAGCCTCCGATCACTTAAAATCATATCCCATGACTCAATTGAATCACTTAAAGTTAATGTTCGGATGGACACACTCACTGCTCTTGAAAAGTTGTTTCTTGAATGTCTAAAGTTGTCATTTTGTGAAGAAGTTTGTCTACCTCCCAAATTACGATCAATTGATATTATATCCCCAATAACAACGCCGTCTGTAACAGAATGGGGTCTCCAAGGCCTCACTGCTCTTTCAAGCTTAAGTATTGGATGTGGTGATGATATTGTTGACACATTGTTAAATGAGATGTTGCTACCGATCTCCCTTGTGGATCTCAAAATTGTTTTTCTCTTCCAAATGAAGTCCTTTGCTGGAAATGGACTTCAACACCTCTCCTCTCTCGAAAATCTTTACTTTCATTATTGTAAACAGCTTCAGTCATTGCCAGAAAATTTCCTCCCCTCCTCGCTGAAATCACTTCAATTTCATGATTGTAAAAAGCTTGAGTCATTACCAGAACACAGCCTTCCTTCCTCTCTGAAATCACTAAGGCTGTATGATTGTAAAAATCTTGAGTCGTTACCAGAACACAGCCTCCCTGACTCTATTAATGTGCTGGTCATCCAATCTTGTCCTTTGTTAGAAGAAAGGTATAAAAGGAAGGAACATTGGTCCAAAATTGCTCACATACCTGTCATAAAAATAGACGGCCTAGTCACAATATGAGCCATGATAAAGCGAGAGAAGGAAGAGTTGCATTCTCGTATCAAGTACGTTTTTCTTTAACTTCTCTAGTCAAAATAATTTCACTTTTGTACAATCTAAAGAGCTCTGTAACTATGACATAGTAAATTTTCCACAGCAATGATCTATGTATGAGGTTTACTATATGCTCATTTGATAAGTAACACACTGTTACATTTATCAGAGCTGGAATAAGTCATTATGATTTGCTATGAAATGTGCTTGCTTGTGAACATAAAGAGAATTATTTGTTTTTGTTATCTGGAATCTGAATGGAATTGTCTGAAGAACAATTTATAAAGTAATTTTCTTAACCTCTTTCAGCACATTCTTTGCAACAGATAGCCAAAGTTATTACCTCTCGATATAGAAATCAGTTTTCTGTATTTTTTAAGTTTGTTACGAACTAGTTTCCTTGCTTATATTGTCTAACTACTTTTTCTAAATCGCCAAAAAATTTCACTTCCTGGCTCATTCATTCTGTGCAAACTGTTAGCAAATTTTAATTTGATTAATTGAATCGTCACTCGTATATTTCAATATTGAAAAAGAAATTAAATTTATATATCATCTCTTCTGTCTTCCTTTCAGGAAATCGAGACCTAAATGGATGAAAATCAGCTCACATGATGAATTGAAGACAAAAGTGGGACATGTTATTACTGTCATGATTCTTCTTGTAAAAATGTTTGAGAGGTGCCAAATGTATGGTTTCCATTGAATTCCACAAGATCGGATTTTCTTATCATTGAATGCGCCTTTTTATGTCCTTCATAACCTGCATGAGTCAGTCAGACATACTACTAAGCAGTACGTAATTCTTGAATCCATTTACTTCACGTTTCAAATCTATTCCAAGTCCTACTTAATTTTTTTATTGTTCTTGTTGTGTGGGACTTCAATTTTTTAATTTTTAAAATCCATTATGAACTTTTAAAGCCAATTTTTAAAGTACTTAAAAACTAAAGATTCAGATTTTGAACTTTTCAAAATCATTTCAGCTCAGTTTGGTTCATAGTGTAGTAATTCAGTTGGTTTTGCACATGTACAATTCTAATGAAAACAGTTGATTTGAAAATATAAACTTGGTACATTTTCTTATAAACAACGGTAACTGAAAACCTTTGTTTCACTTTGCAAGCCACAGTTGTTATAGTCTGCTGCTGTAAGTCTTTTGGCTCGCTTGGTTGATTTTTCATGAACTTGTGTTCTCTTTTCTGGTTTTCTGATCTGTCAAGCTCAGTTTTGTGATCTTTGGTCTATTTGGAAAATTTGGTGGATCTTGATGTGTCAAAGTGTGCTTGTTTCGCCTCTATTTGATTTTGCTATCTTGAATCTTGATGGAATGGTTTTGTCCGACAGGCTTTGGATTTCATTGCCTAGGATCCCGTTGGCTTCTCGTGGAGCTTGGTGTTTCACTATAGCTGGCTCTGATTTCAGCTTTGTGCCTCATTTTGTGTTCTCCTTCTTTTGGTTCCATTTGTCTAGTGTGCTTGTTTTTGTTGTCGTGGAGCTGCTGTATCTTTCGGTTTTGTGTTCTATTTTGTTCCTACATGCAAGTGCAGAACTTCGTACCTCATGCTGTTATAGTAAATTTTCGCCGATTAATAAAATCAATGTTTTTATAAGACATGTATGCAAAACTATAATATGTGCTTCTATTAGAGGAAGTAAGTTTCAAATGTAAGAAAGGGCACTCCAATATTAAATTGACAAGAAGCCAATGTTCATTCTCTGTGCTACAACCATATATCAATGAAACTTTTAAGAAAGAACAAAAGCATAGCTGATTACAATCATCCACAGCTCGACATTCTGTCCACAGCATATGCTTCAATATACATTACAAACAACCGAATCCAATAGCTAGATTCCCTATTATAATTCCCGCTGGAAATTAATGAATTTTTCAAGTGATATATGAGAGGTTGGTCGTGAAATTTGTACAACCGACGGAATCTGGTATACTAATTGAGAATAGCGCGATCATCGGGTATTGTTTCATACAAGTTGGTCACAAAGTAAAGATTGATCGATGCCCCCTTCTTTGATCAATTTCCTACGCTCACAAAATACAGATTGTCTGTCTAATACTATTTATGTTTATAGATGTCCAAGCATACTCAGCTCATACGAACTTGTCATGAATCATTCAATTCAAAAAGCTTGAGCTATTTTAGGTGGAAAACACATGAACAGTTTTATATTATATCTTTAACAGAACCCTTGGAACTACAGCCCTTGAAGAATGTACAATACACACAACAAGAATCAAACTCGACATCACTCTGTAGCACTATTTTCGATCATGGGGTGACTTCACTTGTATGTATCTTATGATCTAAAAGTCTTGTAAATTCATGTGAAGCTCATTAATTTGAAATATTTTTTTTTTCCTATTTTGAAACAAAGAAAATGGCAATTGGCAAGGGCCAAAGTTATTGTAGTCCAGAGAATTAGAGAAAATAACCTTCTATTTCATTCAAATATATATGGCCATGATCAAGTATCTAAATAAGTGCTTTGAGATTGACTTGTGCAATTCTGGTTTTGTTCTTGCTCAATATGCATAAACTGATCAAATAAACTATCATTATCTTATAAAACAATTGAAAACAAAGTAACACAACATATACATTAAAACTCAATCAAGTTACACATGTATAATTAACTGTGAATCACACAAACGAAACTGTCAACATTTTTAATGAACATTACAAATATTTGACTAGTAAACACATTACATTAGCTCATGTAGCATACTGGATCATATTACAAACAAAACCAAACACATATTACCCAACAAATGCAGCCACCCAAGAGTTTATAATACAATATAATTATAAATATCGAGAAAAATTGAAGAAGAATGTTTCACAACCTCATTCTTCTTCAATTTGCTCATTGTCACCAGGGATTAAAAGCAGAGACTCTGTATACATAGCCACTAGGGGTGCACTTGGTTCGTTATAGTATGAGCGATTCTCTAGCAACTGACCATTGCCATCGTACTTCACCAATCCAGTACCACCATTTGTTCCAATAATATGACCACATTTTGTAGAGCATATTGGGGGATCATACTGAATGCAAATGCCATCAATAGATAGGACAGCAGTCTTAGTCCAAGATGAATGCACTTTGTACTCTTTCATAACCCATATTTCAATTGTTTCATCCCCCATAGCCCAAAGACTGAGAAATTCTCCAAATATCCACAAATCACAATCTATAGGTTCATGGTCAAAACCATCTGGAAAAGGCATCTCTAAGAGTTTCCTTTCCACTAAATCAAAGCCAACAATAACATCCATTGATAAATCATGGCGAAAAGAGAACCAATGAATAGTCTCATTAAGGAGCGTCCCTACTTTGGGATCATCATTCGCGTCCATATAATAAGGGAAGTGAGTATACTTCACCAATCCAGGACACTCAATTTCGTTCCATGTATTAGCTCTCAATGAGAAAAACTTCAAATTTGATGAAATATTATCTTCTATTGGGTCTATACTCGTATCATAGGACACCGATACCACCAAGTAATCATCTCTTGAATGGTCATAACCAAAACCATATAGACAACATAAATATTTTGCATCTAAATTGGAAGGAGGAAAAGGTATTTGTTTGTGACGTCCAGTGGATGGATTCCATAGGTAGATGTTTAAAGAATAAGTCAAAACTATAAATCCTCTACACGAACTTTTAATTTCAAGATTAGAATAGGATTCGGGAAGCGTAAGATTCAAGTTCAGTGAAGTAGAAGCAGAATCATCGTTAAGCGATGCTTCAAAATCTATTGATCGAATTTCAAGAGCTGGAGTTGACATGAACACAATTCTATTAGTGTGTGTTGCAGTGGAAAGTTCAAAATGCGATTTTGCAAAGTGAGGATCAGAGATAAGAGATAACCATGACTTACAAACACACTTGAAACGTATAAGAGACTTCACTGGTAACCTCAACATGATTTGTATGATCAATTCATGAGGCAGATAGGTCTTCTTCTCCATTTGCCTTCCTCCTCTGCAATTGTTGTTTTGTTTCTCTTTGATTTGGATTACTAATTTAATTTGTAGGATGGTAATATATATAGTATTTACTACGTTGGTGACGAAGTAGTAATAGAGAGCTCAATGATATTTAATCCTTCTTTGGTACTCTTCACAAGTTCATTGTTGAGTACTCTTCATACATGAATGTGATGGTCAATCCTTTAAGTCAACGAACATTATTTATATATTGCAAAGGAAAAAACAGTAAACATTGCGTGAAAGCCAACCCAACATGTCACTTTTAAATTAAAAATGATTAAATACATGTAAATAGTTGAAATTCTGGAAATGGGAATCAAAGTCGTGTGTGTCATGTTTCCATCACTAACTCTTGTGTAGATAGAAAATTCAATAAAAGAGAAAAATTCATCGTGTGTTTAATAACTTCAAAGATTAGCCACCCATAATAAAACATGTGACATCGTATTTTCTCACATCTAATGATGACTTATACCTTTGCGCCTAATACAATCACTTGTGATCAAAAGAAAATGTGAAGCAAGTTCTCCAACGTCACTTTGTTTCTCAATATGACTGGAAATAGTTTGACAAGGCTTTTACTTTTCCCTCCCTATGCTATTCTCGCGCATTCTATTATTATTTTTAATTACCCTTTGATCGGATTTTATAATCTAAAACCAGTTTAGGTTCTAAAATCCGAAAAGTGTCAAAAACTAAAGGCCATCATAACTGAGAGTCATTCTTAACAAGAGTAGGGTGAAACCATCTTCGGATTGTATAATCTGAATTTTATTTATCTATTTCGGAATGTTTATTCTGAAATGTCCACTTTTAAAAAAGCAGGAAAACTATCGGAAACTTTTGAATTGTATAATCGAAAAAGTCTGAATATATAAGGTGTGCCCAGGACCTAGCAGAAGTTCACCACCTTTATCACTAAACACTCCCTATACCTCATAAAACACACCATTTTGGGCGAAAAAGTGATGGAGTAGCAATCTAGTCAGCAAGGGGATTTTACAACATTGTTTTTGTCTGAATGCAAAGGTAATGTTTATATAAAACTTCCCTCATTTGATTTATAGGCACTTTCCTTTTGATCACGTCAATGAGTCTATACTGGCACTATTTGGATTCTAAAATCTGAAAATCAGCAAGGTGATTCAGATTTTCTAATCCGAAAACCACCAGTGCAGAAACTGGTTGCATTTTCTGACCATGCTTTCGCACTATTTCAGAAATGGATGTTCCCGTTGATGTCTCCAATGAATTGCCACTTGAGATTGAAGCACCTATTGTGTTTCCGGTTGTTGCTCTTGAAGTTATAGATGATTCCGGAAATGCCAAAGTCGAGGATCCTCCACCGAAAGTTGACATTTCTTCAAGCGATGCGGAAGTAGAGGATGCTCTTCCGGTTGTTATACATCTAAATGTTGTTGTTTCTATTGATCACCGAGAACATTTTACCACGAAATAAAAGTTTGCTGTACAGAACGATTTGTTGGAGTGGGTTCGAGAGATAGCAAGGAAGCTAGGATTTTCAACCATTATCGGTTAATCAGATAAAGGTGGAAATGGCATAAATGCATTTGTTACAGTGATATGCAAAAGAGGATGTTTATATATCGAGTACAAGAAGTTGTTGAGGTGCAAAATATCTGGTTCGGTTAAATGTGAGTGCTTGTTTCGTGTGAGAGGTTATTTGTCGATTGTTGGTGATTGGAGCCTCAAAGTTGGTGACGGTGTAACACCCACGGCTAATGAGAGCAGGGGAGTGATCGCCGGTGCACAAGGCACGACAATGAGCGCCTCTCGACAGCTTATAGAGGAACCAAATCACACCAGAATGAGAGGGATCCTGAGGCCGTGTAGGTATGGGACTACATGGTTGAAGGAAGGCTTATAAGAATTGTTTGGTACTACCTATATAAACAAGATGCATCTTCTTTTCGGTAGCTCATTCCATAAGAACTCCACAGTTAAGCGTGCTTGACTTGGAGCAATTTTGGGATGGGTGACCTACCGGGAAGTTTCCCGGTAAGCGTGTGAGTGAGGACAAAACACGCTGAAAAGACTTGTGTTTGTTTGTGGGATCAGTCGGCAATGCTTAAAGTCGTCTGAGATGTTACAAATGGTATCAGAGCAGACCTTTCCCAGTATGGTGTGGTTCGGGGACGAACCAGGCGGAAGCTGGTGGGCATGTAACACCCACAGCTGACGAGAGCAGGGGAGTGATCGCCGGTGCACAAGGCACGACAATGAGCGGCTCTCGACAGCTTATAGAGGAACCAAATCACACCGGAATGAGAGGGATCCTGAGGCCGTGTAGGTACGGTGTAACACCCCGTTTTCCCAACGTCTCGACAGCTTATAGAGGAACCAAATCACACCGGAATGAGAGGGATCCTGAGGCCGTGTAGGTACGGTGTAACACCCCGTTTTCCCAACGTAAAATTTTCATAAATAAAATCAGAGTTTTTCATCATAAAACGGAATGTCACATTTCTTAAAAATCATAAATGGAATAAATAATAATTTATCCTTCAAAACGTTCAACAACATAATATTTAAAACTTCGCAGCGGAATAGTTTGACAACTTAAATAATCTTTGGCACAAGGGCCTTGATATAAAATCTCATAAAACTTAGTTCAACATCAATTCTTGAAAGATTCATAAAGTAATACGTAAGGAACAGAAAGTAAAGACATAATCCCATCCCGTTACGTATCAGAGCACCTAAGACACACTTGTGAGGAGTCCACTCACGACCGCAACTAATCTTGGTTACCTGCAAGTTACCCATACGAAGAGCAACATTTTCAAGCAAAGGGGTGAGATTTCACCAAACAACAATATTAAGCATATAATTCATCAATCACATTTAACAACTTAAACTTCATCAACTAGTATCATTAATCTTCCTACATTAGTCATAAACTTCATCTTATATTACCATAATAAATAATCATAAACATCATATATCATCTTAATCATAACATCATATATATCATCATAAATATCACAAACATCATCACATATCATCATTAGTAAACATGTAGCATCTTATCATAAATCACATAGCATCATATCATAAATCACATAGCATCTTATCATAAACAACTTCATAATCAATCTTCATAAGCAACTTCATAATCAGTCATCATAAACATCATAATCATTCATCATCTTAAGCATCATAATCATTCATAAAGCACTTCATTAATAGCTCATCAACTTGACATCTTAACTTCTTAACATCTTAACAACTCGATAACTTGACATCTTAACATCTTAACAACTCGACAACTTGACATTTTAACATCTTAACAACTTCGACTCGACTATGCAACTTCAACTTCTCAAATCATCTTGACAAATGCAAATGCATGTGGTACTATTCTAGGGCATAAGCCCTCATCGTCGTGGTTGAGCAGAAATATACTCCTAGGGCATAAGCCCTCATCGTCGTGGTTGAGCAAAAGCTCCATCGTCGTGGCTGAGCAAAAAGCTTCAGGGCATGAGCCCTCATCTTTAAATGAGTATGCATGGACTCAACATCTTACGTCTTAGAAACTTCATGAACATATATGACATCTTAACAACTTGATGACTTCATAACGACTCGACGACTTAACAACTTCATATCATCTTAACGTCTTAACATCTTATCTTAGCATCTTAAAACATCATATATAATTCACATTAATACTCATATAACAATATCACATTGATAATATTAACAGAAACATGACAGCACACAATTAATTCATCATATATCATCGTATTCAAGTATCAACAATTCATCATGCATCTTTGTAAGAACATAAATAATCATGCACAACATATTTTCATGTCAAACCAAGGCTACTGGAAAGATATCACAATTATCAACAACTTTCATGTTTACAACAAAGATCAATTCAAAACAGAAACATATGAACAAAACGCAAAAACATGAAACAGAGAATGTTGTCACCGTACAATTTCGCTAAGACCTCCTTGGAGTATTTTCATCATAACTCAAAAACTAAAAATTATATTCTTATCAAACCAAAGCCACTGGAAAGCTAACAAAATTATTTAAAACTTTCACGTTTACGCCTATGACCATTTCTGTACCGATCAATACCAGTTTTCATTTTAAATTCGGAAAAGTTGTGCTGAAAGTCCATAAAAATTCACTGTGATCTACGTGCAGTAATTTGACCATAACTCAAGTTCTATAAATCGTTTTGACGTGAGACCAACGGCATTAGAAAGCTAACATCCATACCTACGACTTTCGTGTTTACACCTAAGATCAATTCGGCACCGATCAATACCAGTTTTAATATCAAAATTCGGGCAGAATGCAGATTTTCTCCAAGTTTCACCTAATCTCATGGTTCTAACCTCAAAACTACTTCCAATAATCATCTTATGGATTATCTAAGGTCTGTACACAATTTCTACATCAATTCAACAAGTTTTCATCATTAATCATCAAATCTCTCTCAAAACCCTAATTCTCAAATTCTCATAAACTCAACCTACAACATGTTAAATCTAATTATCAGAATTACAGACTTAATATTACTGAAAGTTAGTCTCACCCTTACCTTAGAATTATCGATTGGCAGCCCTTCTCTCTTCTCTTCTCTTCTCTTCTCTTCTCTTCTCTTCTATTCTCTTCTCTTCTCTTCTCTTTAAACTTTGTTTTCTCCAAAAACTGATCCTACGTTCTATGTTTTCTAAACCTAACTTCTCTTATTTATAACCCCTCATCTAATTTCTCTTACACCTCAAAATTACTCTTTTCCTTATAATCTTATTTATTTCTAAATTAAATATATATCTCTCCCACTTAATAATATTAATACACCAAATAACAAATATACCTCTTCACTGAATAACAAATATATTTCTACACCAGATAACATATATATTTCCACACAAAATAACAAATATATTTCTACACTAAATAACATATATATTTCTACACAAAATAACAAATATATTTCTACACCAAATAACATATATATTTCTACACAAAATAACAAATATATCTCTACATCAAATAACAAATATATTTCTACACAAAATAACAAATATATCTCTACATCAAATAATAAATATATTTCTACACAAAATAACCCCACAACTTAATATTTATTTTATTTTCGAATCTTATTTTATTAAACAATAAAATAAGTCACAATGTCTCATAAATTTCTCTAAAATCATATAAATCACATAAAATCTTATAAATCACTCTAATCATATAAATATATTCTAAAACTCATTTAAAATAATTAAATAATCGAAACGGGCGTTACATATGGGACTACATGGTTGAAGGAAGGCTTATAAGAATTGGTTGGTACTACCTATATAAACAAGATGCATCTTCTTTTCGGTAGCTCATTCCATAAGAACTCCATAGTTAAGCGTGTTTGACTTGGAGCAATTTTGGGATGGGTGACCTACCGGGAAGTTTCCCGGTAAGCATGTGAGTGAGGACAAAACACGATGAAAAGACTTGTGTTGGTTTGTGGGGTCAGTCGGCAATGCTTAAAGTCGTCTGAGATGTTACAGACGGTAGACACTGTTGGAACAAAATGTGTTTAACAATGAACCTTAAAGAGTTTTGATGATAACAAGGTATTAAAAATTGTAAATTGGACTAGCTAATATTTGTTCAAGTGTACAGGACCATAATTATAAAGTTACATCATCATTGGTTCTGAATGAGCAAATAAAGAGCAAAGGAAACAACAAAAATTTGAAGCTTGGACGCTCCTGAAGGCAACTTGTTACTGAAGGGAAAAAGCGCTCCTGAAGTTAAGTTGCTTCTGAAGTAAGGATAGTGCTCCTGAAGTTAAGACGCTTCTGAAGTAAGAATAGTGCTCCTGAAGACAAGAAGTCCAGAAGTCATATCATCAGAAGCTGCATCATCAGAAGCTGCGGAAGTCATATCATCAGAAGCTGCATCATCAGAAGCTGCATCATCAGAAGCTGCCTCATCAGAAGCTATTTCACCAGAAACTAAATCTCAACTGGATTTGCAAAAGATTCAAGAATTGAAGAATTATCAATGCAAAAGGTGTCTATTGGATTCGAAAACACAAACAAAGGATTAGTGGAATTTTGCAACGGTCATTTCAAAGGTGTTTGAAGGCTTGTGCTTGCAATTTGGACGAAAGCGTTGACATTGTACTTTGTACGAATTGTACAACCACGTTCTCCACTACTCTGTTTTGTGTCCACGCTTCAAGACAAGAAAACAGCTCCAGAATACGGTCTCGCCTGCATATATGTTCCTTTGGATAAGGAATGGATTTCAAATTGGTTATTCATAGGACAACAACCAAATCAGGCAAAAGATCATTGGTGAAAGATCAAGCTTCAACAACGACTCTTTGGTGTGCTGGCAATTTCACAACGTCTCTTTCACACCTCTATATAAAGGAGTAAAGACCTAGAGATTTGGCAATGCATGAACGCTGAACGAAAGACTCATAACATTTTTACAAGTGCCAAATCTCTGCTGAAATTGTTCTGCATTCACTTAGAATTTCTGTGTCTCAAAGTCATATCTTAGAAATTCTTAAGTTCATTGAGTCTGTATCTGATTTGTATTGTGAGCACCTCTGATTGTATATCAAGTGTTCAACCTTAAACAATTTTCTGTGTAATTTTGTTTAGTTAGGAAGTCTCTTGCAGTTGTGCTTGAGCAGGAAGTCTCTTGCTTGTGTGCTTGAGCATTGGAAGTCTCTTGCTTGTGTGCTTGAGCATTTGTAATCAGATATTACTCATAGTGAAATCTCCTTGGAAGTGCAAGGGGGACTGGACTACTTCCGGATTGTGGAAGGAACCAGTATAATTGCTTTGTGTCGTTCTTCTTCTCTCTCTCTGTTTTATTCCGCTGCATTTAGATTCTGATTATCACTTCAGAAGCTGTCTCACTTAGCTTCTGATCAGTGTGTTCAGTTTTTAGGAGAAACGAAGAATTTTTTCAAAACACAATTCAACCCCCCTTCTTGTGTTTTTTCTCACCTTCAATTGGTATCTAGAGCCTTGGTCTGTTGTGTAACACTTAACCGTGCAACAGTCAAAGATCTGAGATAAACATGTCTACTCCTCCTCCTACTGGTCCTAGTGATGCTAGCTATAAGAATGTCTCACATGATTATAGTGATAGTAAGAAAACCAGCGTTGGAAAAGTTCCAAAGTTCAATGGAGATGCTGAAGAGTTCTCTTGGTAGAAGACCAACTTTTACAGTTACATCATGAGCCTGGATGAAGAATTATGGGATATTCTGGAACATGGTGTTGGTGATTTAGTCCTTGATGAAGAAGGAGCTGCTGTGGATAGGAAGAAACATACTCCAGAACTGAGGAAACTTTACAAGAAGCATCATATTATCAGAGGAGCCCTTGTCACTGCCATACCCAAAGCAGAGTATATGAAGATGAGTGACAAATCCACTGCTAAAGCTATGTTTGCTTCTCTCTGTTCAAATTATGAAGGGAGCAAGAAGGTCAAAGAAGCAAAGGCTCTCCTGCTTGTACATCAGTATGAGTTATTCAAGATGAAGTATGATGAAACTATTGAGGAGATGTACTCAAGGTTTCAAACCTTAGTTTCTGGGCTACAGATTCTAAAGAAGAGCTATGTTGCTTCTGATCATGTAAGCAAGATACTCAGAAGCTTACCTGCCAGATGGAGACCAAAAGTGACTTCCATTGAGGAAGCTAAAGATTTAAACACTTTAAGTGTCGAAGATCTTGTTAGTTCTCTCAAAGTTCATGAGTTAAGTCTTAATGAACATGAGACTACTAAGAAGAGTAAATCAATAGCTCTTCCATCCAAAGGCAAGTCATCAAAAGCTCTCAAAGTAGTTGAATCTGAAGAGGAAGAACAGTCAAGTTCAGATTCTGAACCAGATGCTGCTGAAATGGCCATGCTCTCAAACAGACTTCAATATCTGGCCAAGAAGAACAGAAAGTTTCTCTCCAGAAGGGGTAACTCCAGAAGCTCAAAGAAAGAAGATCAGAAGGGATGCTTCAACTGTAAGAAGCCTGGACACTTCATTGCTGAATGCCCTGATCTTCAAAGAGAAAAATCAAAGGATAAGTCAAAGAGGTCTACATTCAAACCAAGCAAACTCAAGAAGCAGATTAAGCAGAGTTTAATGGCAACCTGGGATGATTTGGGTAGTGAATCTGGATCTGATAAAGAGGAAGCTGATGAAGATGCAAAGGTAGCTGTTGGGTTGGTAGCAACAGCAACTTCAGAAGCTGGATCAGATTCAGACTCAGAAGATGAAAACGAGGTATATTCCAAAATTCCCAGAGATGAACTTGTTGAGTCTCTTAAAGAACTTCTTACACATTTTGAAGTAAGAACCAATGAGTTGAAGGATTTAAAAGAAAAATATGCTGATTTGGTACAACAGCAAAAATCAACTCTATTGGATCTGAAAGCTTCTAAACAAGGACTTAGGGGCTTTGACTTCATGTGTAAAACATATGAAGACCAGCTCAGGTTCTTATGTCAGAAGCTACAAGAAAAGTGTAATGAAAAACCTTTAAGTAACCATGAAATTGCTCTTGAAGATTTCATTATATCTGGCATTGACAGAAGCAGAGTGGCTTCTATGATTTATAGCATTTACAAGAACAATGGCAGAGGAATTGGTTTTCCAGAGGTGAAACTTGAGAAAAACAATCTAAAATCTTGTTGTGAATGCATCAAGGAAGGTCTGAAAACATTCTTTGTACCAGAAGGGGCTGAGTTGGAAACTGTTGTTCAATCAGAACCTGAAGCTTCTAGTTCTAAGGCTAAGATTACTTCAAAGCCAAAGAACTCTAAGTCAAAGGCTATGATCAAATCTGATTCCAAGACTTCAAAGGTCAGGATCCTGAAAAGATCAGAACCTATTCCTCAGAGTCTGGTGAAACCAAAATCTGGGGTTCTGAAGTCTAAGTTTCAGAAGAAGACAGTTGCTGCTTCTGAAGTACCAAAACCTAAGGTGATGGTTAATCAGAAGCAACCCAACTCACAGCACAAGGTACAAGAAGTGAAGAGTAAAGCCTTAAGTACTAACCTTCCAGGACCCATAGAACAATGGGTACCTAAATCAAAAAATGTCAATGATGCAGGTATGTCTAAGAGCAGTACCAAAGCAAAGATCATGGTACCTAGACAGCGGTTGCTCAAGACACATGACAGGAGACAAGTCCATGTTCCTCAGCCTAACAATGAAAGAGGGAGGAAATGTGAAATTTGGAGGCAACCAGTCAGGCAAGATCATAGGTACAGGAACTATTGGTAATTCCTCTACCTCAATTAATAATGTATGGTTGGTAGATGGTCTTGAACATAACCTTTTGAGCATTAGTCAATTTTGTGATAATGGTTATGATGTGCTTTTTGAAAAACCCAACTGTACAGTAATCAACAAGGAAGACAAATCCATTGTGTTCAAGGGAAAGAGAGTTGACAATGTCTATAAAATCAATTTTTCTGAACTGGCTGATCAGAAGGTGATTTGCCTACTATCAGTGAATGATAAGAAATGGATGTGGCACAGAAGGTTGGGACATGCTAACTGGAGGTTAATCTCTAAGCTTAGTAAGTTACAACTTGTGAAAGGGCTACCAGACATTGACTATCATTCAGATGCACTCTGTGGTGCATGTCAGAGAGGGAAAATTGTGAAATCATCTTTTAAAACCAAAGACATTGTTTCAACCTCAAGACCTTTAGAATTACTCCATATTGATTTATTTGGACCAGTAAGTACTGCATCCTTATATGGAAGTAGATATGGATTAGTCATTGTTGATGATTACAGCAGATGGACTTGGGTGAAATTCATAAAGAGTAAAGATGTTGCGTGTGATGTATTCAGTAGCTTCTGCACTCAAATTCAATCTGAAAAAGAATCAAAAATTTTGAAAGTCAGAAGTGATCATGGTGGAGAATTTGAAAATGAGCCATTTGAACCTTTTTGTGAAAAACATGGAATTTTCCATGAATTCTCTTCTCCTAGAACACCACAACAAAATGGGGTTGTAGAGAGAAAGAATAGAACTTTACAAGAAATGGCCAGAACAATGATTCATGAAAACAATTTACCAAAACATTTTTGGGCAGAAGCAGTGAATACAGCATGCTATGTTCAAAACAGGATCTATATTAGACCTATTTTGGAGAAAACAGCATATGAACTCTTTAAAGGAAGAAAACCCAATATCTCTTACTTTCATCAATTTGGATGTACATGTTACATTCTGAACAACAAGCTCTACCTAAAGAAATTTGATGCCAAGGCCCAAAGAGGAATCTTTTTAGGTTACTCTGAAAGGTCAAAGGCATACAGAGTGTATAATTCAGAAACACTTTGTGTTGAAGAATCTATGCACGTTAAATTTGATGACAAGGAGCTTGAAGATAAAACTTCAAAGCAAGGTGAAAGTTTTGCAGAGATACAGGTTCCTGAATCTACTCCAGAACCTGATCAGATAGCTGAGTCTGAAGATAGTCCAGAAGCTGCTTCTGATGAAGCACAAGATGGCTCACATCAAGCAGATCCTCCCAGAAACACATTCAAACACAAGTCTTCACATCCTGAGGAGCTAATCATTGGAAACAAAGATAGTCCAAGAAGAACAAGATCACATTTCAGACAAGAAGAGTCAATGATTGGACTAATCTCAATGATTGAACCTACAACAGTTGATGAAGCACTTTCAGATGATGGATGGATCCTAGCTATGCAAGAAGAGTTGAATCAATTTCAAAGAAATGATGTGTGGGATCTGGTACCCAAACCTCAGCACAAGAACATTATTGGAACAAAATGGGTATTCAGAAACAAGCTGAATGAGCAAGGTGAAGTAACAAGAAACAAAGCCAGGCTTGTTGCACAAGGGTATAGTCAACAAGAAGGCATTGATTACACTGAAACGTTTTCTCCAGTTGCAAGATTGGAAGCATTCAGGTTACTTCTCTCCTATGCAGTTAATCATGGCATAATATTATATCAAATGGATGTCAAGAGTGCATTTCTAAATGGTGTCATAGAAGAAGAAGTGTATGTCAAGCAACCTCCTGGATTTGAGGATATTAAATATCCTGACCATGTTTTTAAACTGAAGAAATCACTATATGGCTTGAAACAAGCTCCCAGAGCTTGGTATGATAGACTAAGTAATTTCTTAATCAAGAATGATTTTAAAAGAGGACAGGTTGATACTACACTCTTCAGAAGGACCCTTGGGAAGGATATTCTTGTTGTGCAAATATATGTTGATGATATAATATTTGGTTCTACTAATGCATCTCTTTGCAAGGAATTTTCTGAGTTAATGCAGGATGAATTTGAAATGAGCATGATGGGAGAGCTGAAGTTCTTCCTGGGCATTCAAATCAATCAATGCAAAGATGGAGTCTATGTTCATCAATCAAAGTACACAAAGGAGCTTCTGAAGAAGTTCAAACTTGAAGATTGTAAAGTGATGAACACTCCAATGCACCCTACGTGCACCTTAAGCAAAGAAGATGAAGGAGCTAAAGTAGATCAGAAGCTGTATAGAGGTATGATTGGTTCTTTGTTATACCTCACTGCATCTAGGCCAGATATTTTATTCAGTGTATGCTTGTGTGCAAGATTCCAATCAGATCCTAGAGAATCTCATATGACTGCTGTCAAGAGAATCTTCAGGTATTTGAAAGGAACAACTAATCTTGGACTCCTTTATGGGAAATCCTTAGATTATAAGCTAATTGGATTCTGTGATGCTGATTATGCTGGTGATAGGATTGAAAGAAAGTCAACCAGTGGCAATTGTCAATTTCTGGGTGATAATCTTATATCCTGGGCTAGCAAAAGACAAACAACTATTGCTATGTCTACAGCAGAAGCAGAATACATTTCAGCTGCAAGTTGTTGTACACAACTACTTTGGATGAAACATCAGTTGGAAGATTATCAGATAACTGCTAACAGTATTCCCATTTATTGTGATAATACTGCTGCTATTTGTTAGTCTAAAAATCCAATTTTGCATTCAAGAGCTTAGCACATTGAAATCAAACACCATTTTATCAGAGATTATGTTCAAAAAGGAATTTTAGATATACAATTCATTGATACTGAAAATCAATGGGCTGATATATTTACTAAGCCTTTAACTGTTGAAAGATTTGATTTTATAAAGAAAAATTTGAACATGCACTTTGTATCTGATTAAATGCTTGCTTGCTCCTGAATAGGATTTTAGGTTTTGAAGTTAGTTCAGAAGCGGTAGTCCATCAGAAGCTCTTTATTGAGGTTCTGAGGAAAACTCGCTTCTGATGATGACGTCAGCATCTGAAGTCCAGAAGCTGGATTTATTGCTTCTGAATAGTTGAATTAGTGGAAACGTTGGGAGTTACCTTTTAAAAAGTAACTTCTGGCCCACTAACTTGGTAGTTACTTTGTGAACTTCTTACGTGGCCTGTATGTGTTGGTGTATAACTAAAAAGGGCAATGATGATTTAATATCTTTGAAAGTACTTTTCATGCGCCCCCAATTTTGTCATTAATGTTATGTTTGTTTGTCTCTTTTGAATTGCAATCGTTTTACTTTTAACACTTTGACAATTCACACACTACTCACTCACAACAAACACATTTGCTCTCAAACCTCTTGCGAAGTAAGCGCATTCTCTCAACCTTAGAACCCTAAAATCTTCATCTCTTCAAATCTTCAATCATCATCAAATGGCATCATCAAGCTCGCAACGAGAAGTTTCAGTATCTACTTCACGGATGATCCCTGAATATGACTACAAAGGAAGAAGCATGAAATTGGAAGAATGGGAACTACAGGTTCAAATAGAAAATCCGGTGGATTTTGAATCACTCGCCTTCCATGAGTGTTGGATCAGAAGCTACTATGAAAAGCAGGAACTTATGCATTACTTCAAGATGTTGAATGGACCAACATACGAAGCATTGGTAAGACACTTCTGGGTGAGGGCTAAGGTTTATGACAAAACTGCGTCTATAACTGAAGAAAGTCAAATGGTGTTGATTTATCCCGAACTGGAAGGGAAGACCAGAGAAGAAATGGGACTTGAGCCATTTACAGGTATTGAAATCAGGTCAAGTATTTGTGGTATTCCAGTAAGAATTGCGGAATGGCAGATAGAAGCTGTACTCTGTAGAGAGGCCTCTGGAAAATACTCTGGAATTGATCTCTCAAGTACAGGTGAAGAACGCTTCTGGAAAGAGAAAGTAAACTTGGCCCTGTACAACTCAACGCAAGCAGGAAAGTATGCTGATCTAAGCATGGATAAGAAGCTGCTTCTGAAGATTCAGAATGAGGACTTACTTCCATGTGGTGGTAGTGAGAAACCCAATTTGGCACAAAAGGTCTTTCTTCAACACTTCATTAAGAAGGAGAAAGTGAACGTGCCAAAATATATGTTCAAATACTTGATAGAGTGTCTGAAACAGAGTCAGCTGCAGAATAGAACCTGGGTACCTTATGGAAGACTCTTGTCAGAAATATTCTATCAAGGAGGAGTCTTGAACAAGCTAAGCAGTGCTGAAGCCTTCACAGATGAGCTGCTTGATACTAAAACTGGAAAGTTCATTAATGCACAAACCCTCAAGAATATGAAGTTGATCCCTGCTGTCACCAAGCTTCATACAGATTTGAGTGAATCACTTGTTAAGTCTGATCTTATGAAGGACTTTCCACCCATCTGCAAGAAGGATCCCATTGAAGTGCAGATGTACTATATCAAGGAACATTTTGAGGCAACCAATGAGAGAATCGGATTGGAAGATATTCCAGAGGAAATGTATGGTGGTGCTCTGCCACGAGCCAGAGGCAGAAAGTCAAAAAGGAAGATGACTGCAGAGCAATATCTAGAGGTTGAACAATCTGCTAAAAAGGCAAAAGTTGCTACTGACAAGCTCAAGATTGGTAGTTCATCAGTACCTTCAATTGAAGAAGCCATTAAAGACATGGATTCCAGGATGATCATGGATGTTGGCATTACTCTTGATCAACCTGCTATACCAAAGAAGAAAAGAAAGCAAGCAGTAAGGAGAACCAAGAACTTTCCTCATGTTTCTAAGAAAACTGAAGCTGCTACTAATGTGTCAGAAGCTATTGGAAAAGCTATGGAGATTGCTTCTGAGCTTCAAGAGAGGGTAATAACAGAAGCATCACAACTTCTTAAAATCCCTGACACTACTAAAGATGATTGCTCAGAACCCTCTACTACAGGTAATATTTTCACACACTCAGAACATGTAGTACATGAGATATCCAGTGACTCTCCTTCACCTTCTTCAAAATCCTCATCATCATCTTCAGATTCTGATGATGATATACCCTTAGCCCAACTTTTTCAAAAACCAGTAAAAAGCCAGTAAACATCAACCAAAACCAACACAAAGCCCTCTCAGTCAACTACTTATGAACCAGTTGGTCACATAATTAATGAGAAGTTGGCTGAAATGGCTGAGCAGAGAGAAAGAGTCATTGATACTATCTTTCGCATTAACCCTCAACCCCTTAACATTCAACCTCTCAACATGATTCCTCCAGAAAATGTTGAATTTAACTCAGAAAAGGCCTCTAAAACAACTCCAGAAGCAGCTGCTTCTGAAAAATGTTGTTTCAGAAAACCCCCATCAACACACACCTGAACCACATAAACCCACAACACCCCCACAATCACCAACAGCTACCATTGACCCCCAACTCAACACTCATACATCAACTTCACCACAACAACCACCAACTGAAATTGAACACTCCCCACAACCAACTCCCATGGATATTGACAACTCTCAAGTCAATGTCCAAGCCTCAACCTCTACCGCACACATTGCTTCTGACCAGCCCTCATCTTCAAACACACAAACACACTTTACCATTCCAGTTCCTAACCCTGTTCAAGACCTGGAAATCAGTGATTCTGATCTTGAAACCCTTGAACAACCACCCACAAACATCCTGGAATCTGAATATATTAATGCTGAGCTTCTCACAATCCTTAGTCAAATGCATAATCTGGTGGATCAAAGAAGGTCAATTGATCTCACCAATGCATATGAAGACTCCTGGGTATCTCTTCAGAACCGGGCAAATGAGCTCATTGAAAACATAAAGGCTATGTGCATCAGAGTCAAGCAAGCTTCAGTCAGAAGGCTTATGGAAAAACTGAATCAGAGTCTCAGAGTAAGAAGTTCTACACTGCTTCTGGCAAACCAGCCTTTCTTCTTAGAAACGGACTACTTGACCAGAGAAGCAAGGTTGTGTAAGCTTCTAAAGAAACAGATGGCACAGCAGCAGCAAGAGGCTAGAGAAAGGGAACAAGCTCTTCTCCAGAGGCAACAACAGCTTGAAGAACTGTTGCAGAAGAAAATTGAAGAAATGGAGGAGATGAAGAAACAACAACAAACCAACCATTAGTTGCACACCTTAGTGTTATCTTTTGTTTGCTGTGTGTTTTAAATTTTTTAGTCCTTGCTTCTGAAACCATCCTGTTTTATTTTTCTATGCTTCTGAATGCTTAAATGATTCTGACTGCTTAGTTGCTTCTGATATTTGGATATTCATGTTCATATACTTTGGTCTGATTTATTTAGTTAATTTCTTAGTATACTCTCTCATGTTTAAGTTTTTCTCAAATCTTTTTGTCTTTTATGCTTATTTTTTATATCATTTTTTTTGATAATGACAAAAGGGGGAGTATATGTGACAAGTATTTAAAGGCTCTGAGCCCCATTAACATTAATGGCACTTGAAATTTTTGAAAAACTTCTATCATTTTTTTTTTTTTACCTTATTGGTATAAGCTATGAACGAACGAAGAAGTATCAAAATTCAAGTAAAATTAATTGAACCATTCTTCTTATCTATAAGTTAATTCTTTCATTGATTCAATTTTTTTTAAAGCTCTGATATTTTTATTGTGCGAAAAATGAATTTAATTAACCTGGATAGAACTTAGGGGGAGCTTACAAACCTCACCTTAAAGACTATCAGACTCAGGGGGAGTTTGAGCTTACAAACCTCAGATTCTGAGCTTACAAACCTCAGAACCCCAAAGTCAACTTGTTAATTAGATTAACAACAATTGATCAATTTTAAATACTTTTGTTTGTCATCATCAAAAAGGGGGAGATTGTTGGAACAAAATGTGTTTAACAATGAACCTTAAAGAGTTTTGATGATAACAAGGTATTAAAAATTGTAAATTGGACTAGCTAATATTTGTTCAAGTGTACAGGACCATAATTATAAAGTTACATCATCATTGGTTCTGAATGAGCAAATAAAGAGCAAAGGAAACAACAAAAATTTGAAGCTTGGACGCTCCTGAAGGCAACTTGTTACTGAAGGGAAAAAGCGCTCCTGAAGTTAAGTCGCTTCTGAAGTAAGGATAGTGCTCCTGAAGTTAAGACGCTTCTGAAGTAAGAATAGTGCTCCTGAAGACAAGAAGTCCAGAAGTCATATCATCAGAAGCTGCATCATCAGAAGCTGCAGAAGTCATATCATCAGAAGTTGCATCATCAGAAGCTGCATCATCAGAAGCTGCCTCATCAGAAGCTATTTCACCAGAAGCTAAATCTCAACTGGATTTGCAAAAGATTCAAGAATTGAAGAATTATCAATGCAAAAGGTGTCTATTGGATTCGAAAACACAAACAAAGGATTAGTGGAATTTTGCAACGGTCATTTCAAAGGTGTTTGAAGGCTTGTGCTTGCAATTTGGACGAAAGCGTTGACATTGTACTTTGTACGAATTGTACAACCACGTTCTCCACTACTCTGTTTTGTGTCCACGCTTCAAGACAAGAAAACAGCTCCAGAATACGGTCTCGCCTGCATATATGTTCCTTTGGATAAGGAATGGATTTCAAATTGGTTATTCATAGGACAACAACCAAATCAGGCAAAAGATCATTGGTGAAAGATCAAGCTTCAACAACGACTCTTTGGTGTGCTGGCAATTTCACAACGTCTCTTTCACACCTCTATATAAAGGAGTAAAGACCTAGAGATTTGGCAATGCATGAACGCTGAACGAAAGACTCATAACATTTTTACAAGTGCCAAATCTCTGCTGAAATTGTTCTGCATTCACTTAGAATTTCTGTGTCTCAAAGTCATATTTTAGAAATTCTTAAGTTCATTGAGTCTGTATCTGATTTGTATTGTGAGCACCTCTGATTGTATATCAAGTGTTCAACCTTAAACAATTTTCTGTGTAATTTTGTTTAGTTAGGAAGTCTCTTGCAGTTGTGCTTGAGCAGGAAGTCTCTTGCTTGTGTGCTTGAGCATTGGAAGTCTCTTGCTTGTGTGCTTGAGCATTTGTAATCAGATATTACTCATAGTGAAATTTCCTTGGAAGTGCAAGGGGGACTGGACTACTTCCGGATTGTGGAAGGAACCAGTATAATTGCTTTGTGTCGTTCTTCTTCTCTCTCTCTGTTTTATTCCGCTGCATTTAGATTCTGATTATCACTTCAGAAGCTGTCTCACTTAGCTTCTGATCAGTGTGTTCAGTTTTTAGGAGAAACGAAGAATTTTTTCAAAACACAATTCAACCCCCCTTCTTGTGTTTTTTCTCACCTTCAGACACAACCATTAGATGGAAGCTAATTAGATGGAAGCTATGTTGAAAAGCCATAAAACCGCCGGACGTCTCAACCCAAATTAAAGTATATATCTTCATGAGTTGACAGACTCAAATGTTCCTTTGAGGCAAATTGTTACAAATTTAAGGAAAAGGAACAGTAGAACTTCAACTATTATCATGCATATTTATAATGTTTGTCATAGGTATAGACAGATTATTAGGGGTACGATAATAGACATGCAACATTGAAATCATTGGTTGAGAATGAGTATTTGTATCATTGTAAGAAGTATCTTGATTCCGGTGATGTCAGTGATATTTTCTAGGCGCATCCAAATGGTATTAAGTTGTTTAACAGGTTCTCTAGGGTGCTTGAGTTGAATTCCACTTATAAGACCAACAAATACCGTCTTCAGTTACTTGAGTTTGTTGGTGTCACTTCTACCGAGTACACGTTCTCTAATATAATATTAATATAACATATGCCTTGAGTCTGCAAAATTTAGCACATATATGATTCAAAAAGTTGACGAAAGATTCTTTCTTTAAGTATTCTCAAATTTTCACTCTTATATCTTTGAATTTAGGAGCCCTGAAACTTACTTTTTTTTTCCCCTAAAAAATTTCCATGTAAATTTAAATTATGGTTTATTAAATTTCACTCATTAAAAAAATCTCCAGAAACGATGCTGACATTTGACTGTTTGTCAAAAGTTTATATTATAAGATGGAAGCCATGAAAACTTTTTTCACGGCGGATATAACAGATTACATGATGTGGTATTCATTCTTGCTATTGAGGCTAGGGGTGGGCATGGTTCAGTTCGGGATGAAAACTGAACTGTTTGCTAAATTTAAAATAACTGAACTGAATTGAATTATTTGCATTTCGAACTGAACTGAACTGTTTCAAACCGAACTGAACTGTTCCGAACTGAACTGAACTGTTATTATTGATACATTTGAAAAAAATATGAAAAAAATAAATGAAATTGAATTTTAGTTACCGAACTGAATTGAACTGCTCCGAACTAAACTGAACTGTTTCGAATCGAACTGAACTGTTTCAGTTCAGTTTCAGAACTGTAATGGTTCAGTTTTTTTTTGGTTCAGTTCAGTTCAATAGTTTAATTCAGTTTTTGGTTTTTTTGCCCACCCCTAGGCTGGTCAGGTATAAACGTCAAAGAAGCATTAAATGTACTTTCTTGGTGTTTATTGATTTAAGTGATTTTTTCAATATCAAACATTTTAGCTCGGGTACATAATATTTCAGAACAAGTTTAATAAACATGTGAAATTACAGGTTTCACTTTTGGCAATATTTTCCATATATAATTTACCATGTCAACTAGTGTATATATAGGTTCAGAATACTTGATTATTTTTTCTTGTTTTTGTTGTGTGGGACTTCAATTTTTGAATTGTTAAAACCCCGCTATGAAGTTTTAAATCCCAATTTTAAAGTACTTAAAAAACAAAACATTCAGATTTTGAACTCTTCAAAATCAATTCAACACTAAAAAAATAGTTGGTTTCGGTTCATACAAGAAGTAGTTTAATTCAGCTCAGTTTGGTTCATAGTGTACTAGTTCAGTTGGTTTCGCACATGTGCAATTCTGTTTAAAACAGTTCGATTTGAAAATATGAACTTGATACATTTTCTTATAAACAACGGTAACTGAAAACCTTTGTTTCACTTTGCAAGTCACAGTTTTTATAGTCTGCCGCTGTAAGTCTTTTTTTGCCCGCGTAGTCTCTATATCCTGGAGTTGTGTTCTCTTTTCTGGTTTTTGAACTGTCATGTGGGGTTTGGATTTGTGATCTTTGGTCTATTTTGCAAATTGTTTGGATATTGATGTTTCACAGGGTGCTTGTTTCGCCTCTGTTGGTTTTTCTATCTTGAATGGTGTTGCGCCACAGACTTTGTATTTGGATGCCTAGCAGTGCTTTGTACATTTTACTCTTATCTGGGGTACGTCGTGTGCTTGGATATGAACTGTTATAATAAATTCTCGCCATGGATATGAGCTGTTCTAGTAAATTTAAAAAAAAAAGGTCACAGTTTATATAAGACAGATATGCGAAACTATAATATATGCTTCTATTATAGTTTTTAAAGACTACTTTCTCTGGAAACAGTTTCAAATTGTAAGAAAGGTCACTGCAATATCAAATTGACAGGAAGTCAATGTTCATTCTCTCTGCTACAGCCATATATACCAGTGATTCAGATTCCCTATTATAATTCCCTCTGGAATGTAATGGATTTGCAAGAGATATATGAGAGGATGGTCCTGACTCCTGAAATTTGTACAACCGACAGAAGCTAGCTTAGTAATTGTGAATAGTGCAGTAATCTGGAATTGTTAATTCGGGTTAGTGTTTTATACAAACAATGCCAAAAAGTTCACCATCTTTGGTTGAATTGTGTATTTTTTAGATGTTCAAGCAATCCAATTTCTTCCTAGAGCACACACACAAATAGAATTAACATTGATGGCCTTGTGTTAAGTTACTATTATGGTCATGTTCGGATTTGTTAAATATTTCTTACTGATATACAACTCTGTAAAGACATGCCGATTTGTTAAAAAAATCTATTTTGTTTTTCTTACATTTATTAATTGAATAAAGTGCTAAGACTTTTAATTGTGTTCAATTTAAACATTCTGATGTGTTAAAATTTTCCTCCAATTAATATTAGCTTTGTTCATTGAATAAAGTGCAAAGCCATAGTTGTAACTGTAGCACTATTTAGTATCAGTGGTGATTTAACAGAGAAGTTTTCTTTCTGGTTTGAAACAGAGAAATAGTAAGGGCCAAACAATTGCACTATCTTGATCAAAAGGCATAAACTCATCAAATAAACTACCATTATCTTATAAAACAAATGCAAACAAGGAACACAACCCACATTAGAACTCAAGCAAGTTACACATGCATAAGTAACTGTGAATCACACAAACAAAGTTGTCAACTTTTTCAATAATCATTACAAATATATGACCAATAAACATTTCATGACATATAGCATTTAGCTAGTGCGGCAAACTGGATCATATTACAAACACTTAATACCCAACAAGTGCAAGAGTTTATAATACATTATAAATGTTCAGAAAAAGTTGAAGTATATTTTACATCTTCATTCTTCTTGTTTGTGTCATCATTTTAAGCTTGATCACTGTCACCAGGGAGTGAAAGCAGAGACTCTGTATACATAGCCACTAGGGGTTCACATGGTTCGTTATAGTATGAGCGATTCTCTAGCAACTGACCATTGCCATCATACTTCACCAATCCAGTGCCACCGTTTGTTCCAATAATACCACCACTTTTTGTAGAGCATATTGGGGGATAGTACTCAATGGAAATGTCATCAATAGATAGGACAAGAGTTTTAACCCAAGACGAATGCACTTTGTATTCTTTCATAACCCATATTTCAATTGTTCCATCCTCCATAGCCCATAGACTGAGAAATTCTCCAAATATCCACAAATCACAATCTATAGGTTCATGGTCAAACCCATCTGGAAAAGGCATCTCAAAAAATTTCCTTTCCACTAAATCAAAGCCAACAATAACATCCATTGATAAATCATTGCGAAAAGAGAACCAATGAATAGTCCCATTAAAGAGCGTCCCTACTTTGGGATCATCATTTGCATTCATATAATAAGGGAAGTGATTATACTTCACCAATCCAGGACACTCAATATCTTTCCATGTATTAGCTCTCAATGAAAAAAACTCCAAATGTGATGAAATATTATCTTCTATTGAGCCTTTACTCGTATCATAGGACACTGATACCACCAAGTAATCATCTCTTGAATGGTCGTACCCAAAACCATACAGACAACATGAATATTGGGCATCTAAATTGGAAGGAGGAAAAGGTATTTGTTTGTGATGTCCGGTCGATGGATTCCATAGATAAATGCTTGAAGAACAAGTCAAAACTATAAATCCTCTACATGAACTTTTAATTTCAAGATTAGAATAAGATTCGGGAGGCATAAAATCAAGGTTCAGTGAAGTAGAAGCAGAATCATCGTTAAGCGATGCTTCAAAATCTATGCATCGAGTTTCAAGAGCTAGAGTTGACATGAACACAATTCTATTTGTGTGTGTTGCAGCGGAAAGTTCAAAATGTGACTTTGCAAAGTTATGATCAGAGATAAGAGTTAACCATGACTTACAAACGCACTTAAAACGTATAAGAGACTTCACAGGTAACCTCAACATGATTTGTATGATCAATTCATGAGGCAGATACAGGTCGGTCTTGTTCTCCATCTGATAGATAAAGTATTAATCCTTCTTTGGTACTCTTCACAAGTTCAATACTCTTCCTACATGGAATGTGATGATGCTATGCCCAACATGTCAATTTTGAAATAAACCAAACAAATAAATTAAAAATAATTAAATATAAATAAGATATTCAACAACCCTATGGTTTCTTTAAGGGGAATTAGTCACTTTAGTCCCTGAATGGGAGAGGATTCGTCATTTTAGTCCCTGAATGAAGAGAAATTGCAAAACAGTCCCTGCATGGTCAATTTCAGGGACTAAAGTGACTAACGAAGTCTACATTCAGGGACTAAATTGACTAACGAAGCTTGCATTCAGGGACTAAATTGACTAACAAAGTCTACATTCAGGGACTATTTTGCAATTTATCTGCATTCAGGGACTAAAGTGACGAATCCCTTCCGATTCAGGGACTAAAGTGACTAATTCCCCGTTTCTTTAACTATCAACAACAAAACGTGTAAAATTGCTTAAAACAACATACCCATTAACCAAGATTTGAAATTTAGCACGACCCAGATTGAGATTTGAGGAATTAAAGGCGTGAAAGTGAAAATGAACCAAATGGGTTACTTTGATTTTAACGGAGAAAGAGTATTTGGTTGATTTGGTGAAAACCCTAGCAGTGTGGTAGATTGAGGGTAAACTGGGAAGTGAGTTTTGGTTATTGATGAAAAGGGGATGTGAGTGGTGTAGCCGGTGTTGATGAGGTAGTTATGGAGGGAGAGAAGAGGTGGGAGAAGAAGAAGATGAAGAAAGAGAATGAAGAAGATGATGGTGCTGGATGAAGAAAAGGGTTTTGTAATTAAAAATTAAATTTTTTTTAATTTTGAAAATCAATTTTACTTTTATTAAAATAATTTATAAAATGTTTAAAATAAGATAAATGCCACGTGTCTGCCACATGACCAACTTTGCACAATAAACCCCTGCCACATGGATAAAAATGGGACAAATCAACAAACAAGTTGGTTCGGAAATTATTTTAAAAAACAAAAGAAATTACGGTAACGTTTTTCAAAAGTTTTTTTTTAAGGATCAAAACTCAAATGAGTCATATTTACAACGATAAAAAATACATTTTAGCCTAAATTATAGTCAATAAATCTGAACTAAGCCATGTCTGGTATAAACTAAGTTATTGGCACCTTTAAGCCACCCGTGACCTGCCATTTTTTCAAGAAGGAGAAAATTTTGTATGGACAAAATCATAAATCAATTTCATTTAGGAACTCTCACATTAAATGAGTAAAATTTAAGAAAAATTATTTAGTCACATCAATTAGCATTATTCAATTTCATTCTCTTCTATTTTCTTTTGGTTTTGCGTGTGTTCAAATATATTTATTTGGGTTTGTATCTAAGCAAGCATACTTCCTCCTCAAGATTTATAATCAATATAATCAATCCATTTTATCTAGTTCACATGTGTAATGTCCCTCGTTGTGATGTGACGGTAAAATATAGTGCACCTTCTCCAAAATCACTTTGTTCGATTTTGGATTTGCTGTCATAGTTGAGGCATGGACATATTACAGTTTATACTCCAGAAGTACTTTCAATGAACTAGATACTGTCATAGCTGAACTAGATACATACATTGATTATACAAGAGTGCCTTTGTTTATGTTATAGTTACATAGGCAGAGGGTATTTTTTTCTTTTTTTTCAAGGGAACATACGCAGAGGGTGTTGACAGTTATCCAACAAATCTGAAGATGACTATTTTTAAAACACTAGAAAAAAAATATGATTCCAAATATTAACATGTGTTGATCGTGGGAGAGTTTTACCGTTCATTGTGGTTTTACTACTCATTAAACTAATCTCTACAGTTGCTCGCATAGAATATTTAGTTCACACCAAACTAAACACGCGTCCATTCCATTCCAAAAGAAGACAACATGAGTCGACGGTGTCTTAATACATGCATGAAACCAAAAAGCATACAATAGAACTGTTCCAAAATTAACGTCTGTCACAGAATCACTAGTATAACAAGTCTAGACAGTATAGTTTAAGCATTGACAAAGACAGATATTTAGTTTAACTTTCTACCTCTTTCTCTCTGAATTAACATTTCTCTCTGCCATCTCTCTGTGTATACACCATGACATAAAAGCAAAGATATTTGAATCCAACCATAATCAAGCATCATGGCATGATGGACCACAAAGGGGTGCATTCATTAAAAAAAATATAGTAAATCCACAACTACAAAGTGAAAAAATAGCGAACATAACTAAATAAGCGTGCAACAAGTAACAGAGAGCATTATTCGGCAACATATTACCAATCTTCTCAATATCAAGCTAGTCAACAAAGTTCTGATTGTTTTCACAACAAAGACACTCAAGAAACTGGCAAAAAAATTGTGGTGGGGTAGGGGATTGCATACACAATCAGGCTTTAGCATTCCCCTTGGCCTCTCCAGAACAACAACCACCGCCGTGGTGGTGGTGGTGATGATGATGCTGTGGTGGATGTATCGTCTTCCCCTTGAGTTGCTTCCTCATGTCGTAAGCATCCTCACCGTCAGCATAATACTTAGCCTCCACATCATGAATCTTGTACCCCAAGGTCTCTGTGTACAAATTAAAAGCGGCACGGTTGCTTTTCCTGACGTGCAGAGACACGTACTCAGCACCAAACACCTGTATCACACACAGTAAGTAATCAGATTAAATTTTACACCAAGTCCCATTACAAGAACACATTTAACTTGATGAATCTAACTCCTAACAGATAGAATTGTAGAACTAAAGGATCTGCTATAAAGAGTGAGAAATATCAAGAAAATGAGAGAGAAAATCAGCATATCCGTAAGTGTCTAACTGAATTGAATTGTGGTATACATAGGCAACCAACTATGAGCAAATTTAGAAAAACTTCCCAAGAAACCACTTGTAGGAAGGAAAAAAAAAGTTAAAATGATATTGTAATACCTATCAGCATTTAATCTAATAGCTCACTCTCTAATCTGTAAAAATCAACTCTTCCACCACAACCTTTTAACAAACTCTCCCATATAACTTTTCCATAAACGCCACTAGTGTTTATGCTATAAGATTAAGACCAGATAAGTTGTAAAAGCTATTTCAAACGCACCCAAAGTGTCACACACAACTAATTGAAATGCAAATTGAATAAAATTTTCAACAAAATATTCGTACTAAAAGAATGATTGAAATAATAATCTTATAATAATTATGAATATTCTAATAAATTCTCACATGTCAAAATCAACCATCGCAGCTCATCTTTATATGAACTCTCTCATCAAACTAGTCCATAAACACCAGTAAACCCATAAAAACCTATTTAGTAAGCGTAAGTTAAGAATTAGATTCTTATTTCAGCTAAGAATCTTTTACAAGCTAAACTAATTGGACCCAACTAACAAAACTGTAACTAATAGTTACAGTCTCACAACTATAGCAGTAACAGTTTGTAACTGAACATTGTGATATAACTAACTCTTAACAAACAACTTGCAACAGAATCACCAATAACCTCATAAGACTTTCTTGTACGTTAAGACTAGAAACTGGAGAATCTCCTAGAACTAGAATCTAATCCAAACTAGTTGGACTTGGACCTAACTAACAAAATTGTAACAAATACTTAAATTAGATGTGAACTAATTGTAAGCATGACGTTAACTTTGGGTTTATTTGGAGGAGATTATTTCAACTTATCATGTGTTATAATCACTTGAGCAAGTGTTAGTGTGTGAAAGCTTATAAAAATAGCTTTTAACATATTCATAAGTCACGCTTAGCTTATTTCATTAGCCTACCCATGAAATCAGCTTATAACTTATATGAAAATAGTTTAATCTCATTTTCTCTTTGTTTATCGATACATATACATAGAATCTCTTATTATATAATGATTTATTAGTTACAACCTATAAACTTCTAGTTACACCCATCTTAGACAAAAATACCCCCAATGGGTTATTTGTGTGTTCTGTTTAGTTATTAGTGATAGAGGTATACGTAGATTAAATTCACATACTTATGAAAATTGACGTGAACCAAGTTCGCGTATGTATCACTCGGTTTTTGATACACATGTTATTTCACTTTACGCTCACCTTCAATTTTCACATAAATTGTTATTCAATTCGCCTGTATGTGTAAGCTACAAAATTTTGGCATAGATTCTTGTCACACTCGCACCATGTACCTGTCACACCCCCATCAAAAGGAAGAAGGCCAATTGAATATGTAAGTTGTTCCTAAAAAAATTGAATGTGTAAGTGGAATTCTCAGATTACATAGCTTGAACCAATAACAAAGAGAAGTAGAGTTTGTTGACAATTCAAATGACTCAGGTTCTCCAAAAGAAATTCAATTCAAGTATACTTATTCTATTCCTAAATACAAGTGAACTCGGTTCATGGACACCTACGTGAATTGAATTCACGTATCTGGAAATTATGATTTTCCAGCAATGTATCAATTGTGTTTGCATACGATTGAAAACGCAAAATACTGAAGAAAAATAAATAAAATAAAAGTCATTGAAATGGTGATATAGTTATGCAATAGAGTATTGATAGAAGACCTTATGCTCGAATCTTTAGCTGTTTGTCAAAATCGGTCACTTTTAATGGATATTTTGAGAGGTGAAGAGTTACCCAGAGATGAAAAAATTGCTTTTGAAATTTTTGTATGAACAAGGGCTTTCTCGGTATTATGACTTAATTTTAATAGATTTTGGGTGTAACTAGATTTTTTTTGGGGTGTGACTAGAAAAAGTCTTATATAATAAACATTTTTTTAATACACTTAATTAAATTGTTTACCCAAATACACTATAATAAGCATTTTCAAAGTTGATGGCATAATAGACACCAAATTGTTTGCCTAAACACATTATAATAAGCATTTCCTAGGTTGGTGGGTTAATAGACACCATAGTAGTTTTAAGCAGGAGGTCCAATGTTCAAACCTTAAAAACTTAAATAACTACTCACTTATTATCACTTGTCAATCATAAAAACACAAACTAGTAGGTTTTTTGTAAAGCAATACACAAACTAGTAATTGAACCCCGTGACTCAGTGTGATGTAAATAACTCTAAAGATGAAACCAACTACAAACAAACTTGCAACAGAATTAGAGAGAAACCTATTCCATGGCATTTTCAGCTGTGGTGTGGTCATGAGCTTAAGTATAACAAAACCCTAACAGAGTTACAGGCACAAATTCCCAACTAACTTTAAGGATTCTTTTTTTGACAAGCAACTCTAATGATTGCAACAGTAACAGTAACGGTAACTAATCTGAACAAACTTGTAACATAATCAGTATAAACCTGTTCCATAGCATTTTGGGCAGAGATCATGAGCTTATATATAAATTATAACAGAACCGTAACAGATAGTTAGGGCCAGTTTGGATTGACTTATTCGAGGCTGTGAGAGAGCTTATGAAAACAACTTAAGCAATGTCCATTAAACAATTGTGAGTGTTTGAGAGAGCTTATGGAAACAGTTTATGACATGTCCATAAGTTTTTTTCAGCATATTTCCATAAGCTATCTATGATAGTTTATAGCTTATATGAAAACAGTTTCAGCACTTATATGATAGGCGTTTGTGCTATACGTACTTAATTAAGTAATCTATCCAAACATACCTAAGTATCAAACTCCCAACTAACTCTAAAAATGATTATAACTGTATCAGTAAAATCTTGTAAGTTAAACTAAACGCTTTGATGTAACTAACTAACCCAAACAAAATATAACGTCTAACAAACTTGTTAAATGGCATTTTGAGTGGCGGTTAAGCATAACAGATCTGTAAAAACTATTTACAAGGTTTGTTTGCATTGAGTATTGACTATTGACGATTTGAGCTTATCTACTAACATTAACACTAGTGACACTGTTTGAGAGAGCATATAGAAAAAGCTTATGACATACCCACAAGTTGTTTTCTGGTTATTTTCGTAAACTCTCTAGTAAAGCTTACGAAAACAAAAAACAACTTATACCTTATGTGAAAACAGTTTGACTTTAATCAATCTTTGGTTATAGCATAAGCACATAATTAAGCTGGTTACCCAAACATTGTCATAGACACAAACTCCCAACAAGATCAAGAACAGATTTTAACTACCTCAAACAGTAAAATTGTAACCAAACACCGTGACACAGCTGAGTAATCCAAACAAACTTATAACAGAACCAAAACAAATCTATTCCATGGCGTTCTGTGCAGCAGTAGTAAGCGATTGTCATGATAAGTGCTTATGTATAAGCTATTTATATAACAAATTTAAATTGTTTCGGATTAAGATCTAAGTTGCATTCGTATAAATTAAATCGTTTTCGTATAAGCTCTAAGTTGTTGCCATAAGCTACAGAGCTTGTGAAAATAAGTTTAAAACATAAACTGTTTTCATTCTCCCAAATAGTATTGCAAGTGCTTAGGTCAGTGTAACCTAATCTCAACTTATTTCCACAAGCTCCATAGAATAGCTTATGAAAACAGTTTATAGCTTAAATGAAAACAATTCGGCTTTAGTTTATCTTTCACCATAAAAATAACTTATGCGTAAGTGCTTATATGATAAACTTTTAGGGCCTGTTTGGATTTGCCTATTTGATCTTATCAGCTGACATAAACAGTAGTGAGATTGCTTGGGAAACTTACAAAAAGAGCCAATGACAAGTTAATAAGTTGATTTCGATTTATTTTCATAACGGCCTCAAAAAAAGCTTATAAAAATAGCTTATACAAAAACAATTTAACTTTATTTTATCTTTTGTTGTAAAAATAGCTTATACATAAACTCTTATCATGATAAGATTTTGTGTTGTAACCTGAAAATTAAGCTGATTATCAAAACGGGGATTATAGCTTATTTAAGTTGCTTATCCAAAAGGACCATAGTCACAAACTCCCAACGAACTCTAAAAACGATTCCAACTATCTCTTAACACTAAAAGACATGTGTAAATTATAACAAACTTATAACAACATATTTATAAGCTGTTTTTAACTTATTTCCATAAGCTCCCTAGGAAAATTATTAAAACAATGTGTAGCTTATATGAAAACATGTGACTTCATTTTTTATTACAGAAATAGCTTATATGTACGCACTTATATGATAAACGTTTATAGCTTAATTAGGTTGTTTATCCAAACAGACTTGTATGTTGTAACTTAACACTGTGATCTAACTAACTAATCCAAACAACATTGTAACAAAATGAGTAAAAATGTGTTCCATAGCCTAATGGGTGGCCGCGGCGATCAAGACAGTAGCAGATATTTATGACCTGTTTGGAATTGGATTTACTTATTCAATCTTATCTACCAGCATAAGCACTTGAAAGCCTATTTCCAGTTCATTTTCATAGCTTATATAAAAATAGTTTGATTTTAATTTATTGTTTGCTATATAAATGGCTTATACTTAGAGCACTTGTATGATAAACATTTATGCCATAAGCATTTAATTAAGTTGTTTTTCCCAAACAGGACCATAGTCATAAACTCCTAACTAACTCAAAAATGATTCTAACTAACTATCTCTACCAGTAACAAACTCATAAATTATAACAAACTAATCCTAACAAACTTATAACAACATAATCAAACAAAACCTGTTCCATAGCATTCTGAGAAGCGGTCATAAATAAGTGGACTAAAGAGAGATAAACTATAGATTAGTAGGACCCATTTTAACAAATGGACTACTAATGGATCCTACAATCTTCCACCTGTGTCGTGTCCATCATTCCAATAAAAAGACACTTTTTTGAGCTTATAGCTTATGTCTTGTAAGATCATATTTTATGCTTAGTGTCTTATAAGCTCATATGACTATAAAAGACCAGTTTGATAACTGTCACTTTCTCATGAGCTTATAGCTTATTTTTACTAGCTTATAGCGTTAATTGATAAGCTAATTCAAGTAGCTTATAGCTTGTCATATTTTATTCCAACTTCACCCCCCTAATTTTAATTAAAAAAAAAATTAAATATATATTTTTTATGTCATTTCATACTTATATATAAGTTAGTTGAACCTTTAATTTTACTCAACGCTACAAATTCAATCAATTAACTTATCGGCTATCAACTATAAGCTAGCTCATCAGTTATCAGCTATTTTCTACCGCGATGCAAATCCGAACTCGAGATAACTAAGTAATCAAACCAAACTCATAACAGAATCAAAACAAACCAAACCTGCTCCATAGCATTCTGCGCAGCAGTCATAAGCTTAGTAGCAATCCCCAACTTCCGATGAGTCCTCAACACAGCAAGAGAAGTAATATGACCATGACACTCATTCGTCTCTTCTTCCATCTTCGCAAGAACATACCCAACAATACGCCCGTTGTAATCTTCAGCAACGTAAAGAAGCTGCGGCCATGAAAGGATGTGGTAGAGATAATACTTCATCTGGTAATTCTCTGGTAAGCAGAAGAGATTGCACGCTTGCATCGCGAGTAGGTCGTTTACGGTGGCTTTGCGTATGCACACCATTGTTGTGGATTTGAAGAATTAGGGTTAGGGTTTTGGTTTGAGGATTTGGGTGGGGAATCGAATGGTGAAGGGAGAATTTGCTTCGATAAAAGCATTAATATATTTAATATATTTTTTTGAGGTAATTATATTTTAAATATTAATTCATTGGTCGAAGTTTGAATTTCTTGGATATAGATTAGAGAGAGTATTTGACAAAAAAAAAAATTAGAATATTGAGCATCTATCTTTTTTTTTTCCTAATATAAGTATGAGCTTAATTTATATACATCGTCGGTTGTACAAAAGTTTAATAAATTATGTGTTGTATATCAATTATTAAATATATATCTTAAAAAAATTATTAAATATATAACAAGTCATATGTTTTTAACCCATTAAATAATATGATAAGAGATCATTTAATATAGGGTTAAATATGTTTTTGTTCTTGTAAATATATCAATTTTTACTTTAATCCTTCTAAAAAATTTCTTCGATTTTTAATCCTTTAAAATTTTCAATCACCACCTTTGGTCCTTATTTTTAAGTCAATTCATGTGTAGCATTTGTATTTTTTAACTAAATTGTGTAGAATATTGTAAAAATCTTTCCCAAAACAATTAGAATTTTCATATTTAATACATGTTTTATTAAAATATTATAATTCTTTTAGGGAAAGACTCTTAAAATATTATAAATTTTTCTGCAAAATTTTATTCAAAAATATTAATTCTACAGGAGTTTACTTAAAATGAGAGACCAAAAGTGAAGATGAAAAACTTTAAGGAACTAAAAATTGAAGAATTTTTTTGCAGAAGAATGTTCGAAAGCGTGGAGGGGGTAAAAATGACAATGGTTTTGTTGGAGTGGTGAATAGGGAATCTTTGGCATCTGACTCTTTTTCGGCGTCAATGAATAACGATTGGAAACATTGGGTGGTTATGCATGGCAAAGAGGAGGTGGTAGTTGATGACGTGTGGAGAATAAGAAAGGCAATTGGTGTTAAATTCAATGAGGATAAGATGAATATGTTCAATGTGTTATCTAAAGTTGGGAAGGGAAAGAAGGTGTCTTTAGGTGATCAGGAAGGGGTAGCGGGCAACTTGGCGGTGAGGGGTTGTTAGGTTTTCTGGTGTCGTGTTGTAGGGTGGGAAGAGATGGGGATGAAGATCATATCTTGGAATGTTATGGGGGTTGGGTGGATGTGAGAAACAGAAGGAATCCTGAAAATTGGTTGGTGAGAAGGGATCTTCTATTTTGTGCCTTCAAGAAACTAAGTTATCGGTTTTTGATGATTTCTTATGTTCTTCTTTGTGGGGTAGCTTCTCTCGTGCTTATTCATATCGTCATTCAGCAGGGACGTCAAGGGGATTGTTGATTGTGTGGGACTGTTTGGTGGTGGAAGTGTGGTCACCTGTTAGTTTTGAGCATGTTGTATTCATTCATGGAAGGTTTATTCTTACTATTGAGGAGTTTTATCTGTCCAATATGTATGCTCTTTGTGATAATGTGGCTAAGCAGTTGTTATGAGAAAGCCTGTCGGGGAGGATTCAGAATATTGTAGGAAAGAGTTTTTCTGTTTGTGGCAATTTTAATGTCGTTCTTAATTTGTTTAGAAGAAATAAGATCGGCTGGGAAAACACCTCGTTCATTTGATTGCATTCCTTTTAATCAGTTCATAAATGATGTTTTTTGTTGATCTTCCACTTCGGGGTCACAAATTCACTTGGTTTAAGGGAGATGGACAATCTATGAGTCGTCTTGACAGGTTTTTACTTTTTGAGGATTGGTTCTTGACTTGGCCTAGTTGCATGCAGGTGGCTCATATTAAAGGGTTGTCGGATCATTGTCCGGTACCGTCATCGATTGATGAGGAAAATTAGGGTCGTCGACCCCCCTCATATGTTGTAATGTTTGGCATATGGGGGGTGGATTTGTATTGAAGGAAAATCTGAAGTTAATTAAATTTGCTCTTAAAGACTGCATCTCTCATATGTTAATAATTTGTCGGGTATGATTGATTATATAAAAGAGCGTATTTCTTTATTGGATTTTAAAGGGGAAGATGATCAGTTATCGAGGGTAAGGTTTCAAAGTTGCATGAGCTCACAACGGACCTTTATTTATTATCTCGTATAAATATTAGTATATGTTGGCATCAATATCGGTTACTATGGCATAGAGAAGGTCATATAAACCCTAAGTATTCATTATCTCATATAAATACTAGTATATGTTTGAATGAGTTTTGGCCCATTTCTATGGTGGGAATCTTGTAAAAAAATTTGGTAAAATTGTTAGCAAATAGATTGTGGTTGGTTATGGAAAGTGTCATTTCTGAGTCTCAGTTTGCGTTTGTGAAAGATAGACAGATTCTTGATTGTATTCCGATTGCAAATGATATAATGGATGAGGCGCGTAAGTTAAAAATGATTTAATGTTATTTAAATTGGATTTTGAAAAAGCATATGATTATGTTGATTGGGGATACTTGGATGTTGTTATGGGTAAAATGTCTTTTCCAACGGTGTGGAGGAAGTGGATGAAAGAGTGTATTGGCACGACAACCACTTATGTTTTGGTTAATGGTAGCCCAACTGAAGATTAAAGAGGGGATTGAGATAGGGTGATCCTCTTTCTCTTTTTCTGTTTGTAGTTGAAGGTTTGAATGTTATGATGACAACCATGGTGGGATCTATATTTTTACTGGTTATCGGGTCAGAATGCATCCTCCTACAGTTATTTCTCACCTTCAATTTACTGATGATATGTTGCTTTTTGGGTTAAAAGTTAGGATAATGTTAGAGTTATGCCTGTTGTTTTTGTTATTTTCGTAGTGTCATTAATTTTCATTAAGTTTGCTGGTAAGAATTAAAATTAACGATTCTTGGTTGAATGAGGCAGCATCAGATTTGAATTGTAAAATTGGCGAGTGCCTTTTTTGTACTTGGGTCTCCCAATTAGTGGTGACGCGCGTCGGTTAGTGTTTTGGGAACCGGTGTTGTTACGTATTAAAGCTAGTCTGTCACGTTGAAAAAGTAGAAATTTATCTTTTGGTGGTCGTTTAATTCTCCTTAAGTCTGTCATATCTTCGTTGCGTGTCTATGTGGTTTCCTTCTTCAAGGCTCCCTCAGGTGTAATCTCCTCTATTGAATCTCTTTTGAATGTTTTTTTTTGGGGTGGGGGTGAGGATCATAAGAAAATTGCTTGGGTTAATTGAGAGTCGATTTGTGTGCGAAAATGAGTATGGTGGGTTGGGGGTTAGAAGGATGGGGGAGTTTAATATTGCACTTCTAGGCAAGTTGTGTTGGAGAATGTAAGTGGATAAAGGAGGATTGTGGTTCATAGTGTTGTCAGCTCCGTACAGAGAGGAGGGAGGACGACTGAAAGATGGGGGACGGTATGGGTCATTTAGGTGGAGGGAGGTGGCGAAAATTTGTGATGGCATATGTGTTTAAGGGGAAGGTTGGTTCAAGGAGGACTTAAGGAAAAAGGTTGGTGACAGTGTTGATTTTTTTGGAAGGACTCGTGGTTAGGAGGCGACACCCTTGTGTAAGCGGTTTAGTAGACTTTTTGACTTCTTTGTCCATAGGTGGAACTCGGTGGGTGACATGTTTTCATTAGGGTGGGGTGAAGGGGGTGAGACTTGGAAGTGGCGGCGTCAGTTGTTGGTGTGAGAGGAGGCGCTAGTAAACGAGTGTAGGGTTTTACTACATGATATTACTCTGCAATTTAATACTCTAGATCAATGGTTGTTGCAACTTGACTCGAGTGGAGATTATGTTGTTCATGGGGTGTATCAAATGCTCACTAGTCATGGGATGCATAGTTTAATTGCAGTTTCAAACCTTATTTGGCATAAAGATTTTTTTTTTGAGAGATTATTTGGCATAAAGATGTTCCTTTAAAGGTTTTTATTTTGGCTCAATTGTATATCTGGTCTCTTAACTTATTTATTGTTTTCATTTTTGTACCTTAAGCAACTAACGTTACATATTGATCCCTTAACTTATCTTTCTTCTACCAAATAAATCTTTATTGTTAACTTTTGTCAAATAACATTAAAATGCACCATCAAATCCAGAAATTCATCGCATTCATCTTCAAACCCAGAAAATACAGCATCTTCATTATCTCCCTTCATGACCTTCATCAACAAACCCAATTTTTTATTTTAAAAAAAAAAACTCAACATATGTGTTTCATGCAACGTTGTGCAAGTTGCAACAAACACTCACATGAATAACTTATAGCACTAACAGTGTTAACTAACAAACTAAAACTAAAACCTTAAACCAACAAAAACTAATCAAAATCTTTCTAGTTTCACTTCAAAATATCGCTTTTTTGTGAGGGAATGGACACGATTGGATTTGAGAGTGGGTTTTGCAGGTTTTGGAAATGGAATCCGAAACCAGAATCTCGACATTGCCATGCTCGTTTGAATTTGGGTTGTCTTGGTTCCCTCCTTGGAGGGTAATATCAGTTTCGAGTGAAGCTTTTTTATTTTCCTGGGTTTCTTCATGAAGGTCATGAAGAGAGATGATGAAGGTGATGAATTTTCTAGGTTTGAAGATGAATGTGATGAATTTATGGGTTTGATGATGAATTTTAAAGTTTTTTGACAAAAGTTAACGACAAGGATTTATTTGGCAGATGAAAGGTGAGTTAAGGGACCAATACGCAACCTTAACCACTTAAGGGACCAAAATGAAAACAATAAAAAAGTTGAGGGACCAAATATGCAATTTAGCCTTTTATTTTTGTTTGGCGACTTCTTCACAATAGGTTGCCGACTAAAGACAATTTGGTGAGAAGCACCATTCTTCCTCACGATTCACTGTTATGTGTGAGTAGGCGTGGAAACAACTCAACACTTGTTTCTATCTTCCAACATATTTAGTTCTCTGACACCTTGTTCGTAATGAAGTAGAGAAAAACACAAGAGGGGGGGGGGGGGGGGGTTGAATTGTGTTGCTGTGAGTCGGAGTTCGATTGAGGTTCTGAGTGCAGCGGAGTAAAAATAATAGACGCACACACACACACATAGAGAGAGAGAGAGAGAGATAATCAATTACTCAGCTCCTAGATAAAGTAAAAATGCATTCTTTTTGGTGGCCGAAAGAAAAGTATGCTAATTTTTCATTAGTTGATGGTTGTGCCCTTTTATGTGCTTTGGCATTAGTTGATTTTGTCTATTTTTACTCTTACTCTTTTCGAACCGGTATTGTTGTAGTCTTTGGTGTTTCTTTGTGACGAATCTTGTGCTGGTGAATTCCTCATTTTGGTGTTAATATATCTCATTTTCGCTTGTAAAAAAAAAAAAACTTGACACCATAATTTTTTTAAGAATACAATTTTTTTAATTATTAAAAAACAATTTTTTTTAATCGAATTTGAGCCCATGACTTCAATTTTTTTTTTTTTAGGGTTATGTTAACTTGTCCCGTTAGAAAACACGTTAATGATTTCATAAAAAAAAACACATACAAAATTAATGATTAGCAAAAACACAATAGTGTCACTTCTTAATCATATGACAAATCATCATATTTTAACCCTTTTGTGTCTTTGGGACTAAAAAATCAATCGTCAAAATATTGACGGTTTTATAACAAAAAATCTTATCTTATTGAGAAGAAAGAGAAAATAACTATGAAAAAGATGATAAATATTTATTATATAACATTAACTTTCAATATTTTTCTCAAAAAAAAAAAAATTAATTTTCAATGTTTAGAAAAATAAATTGGCACCATTCTCAATTTAGGTGACAAATGCAGTATTATTAAAAGAGATCAAATTTCCCAACCTTACAATTCTCGTCGATGGCATACGCTGCTGCCTGAGTATACTAGAGAGAGCAGAGAAGACTTCACACAGCTGCCTTTCCCCGACACAATATAGTTTCACGGCGGCGCCGGAGAAGATGCATCCTACTCCGGCCACCGCTTCCACCGACCACAAAAACAAACGCCGCTGTAATACTCCGTCCACAATACTTTCCCTCGACGGCGACATCCTCTCTATCATCTTCGCTTTCCTTAACATGTTCGACCTTGTTCGTTGCTCTCTCGTTTGCAAATTCTGGTAACTTCTCTTTTCCCTTTCATTTCCTTTTCTGTTTGCAATGTGAACAAAATAATAGTTACTCCCTCCGTCCCGGAATAACTGACACATTTTCTAAAAAAAAGTGTCCCAAAATAACTGACCCATTTCAATTTTCAATACAACTTTCATCATTCCCAATACAATATAACACTAAATAATATTACTTTTATCATTCTCAATACAATATATTCCACTTTCCCCTTTATTTATACACTTTTCTTAATCTGTGTGAAAAACCAAAGTAGGTCAATTAAACTGGGACGGAGGGAGTAATTTGTAACACCGACACTTTTGATGGAAGACGTATCTGGTATCTGGTGTCTGACATGTGTTGGTATCCGACTCTAACACGGTTGACATATGTCAGCGTCCAACGTTGACATGTGAGTGCCACAGTGTTGTTGAGATGCATGGTGGAGCTCAACAAAGAGAATAATAAAAAGTTTGGAAGTGATAGAATGAAGTTGATTGATTAATTTGTGTGTAATTGATTAACAACTAGCAACTAACTAAGTGCAACTGATTAACAACTACTCCCTCCGTCCCAGAATATCTGGCCCAATTTGGTTTTTCACACAGATTAAGAAAAATGTATAAATAAAGGGGAAAGTGAAATATATTGTATTGAGAATGATGAAAGTAATATTAATTAGAGTTATATTGTATTGGGAATGATGAAAGTTGTATTGAAAATTGAAATGGGTCAGTTATTTTGGGACACTTTTTTTTAGTAAATAGGTCAGATATTCCGGGACGGAGGGAGTAACTTAATCAATACTACCGAAGCTGATAGGATTGACAAGTGTTGTCTGACGTTGAAGTTGGTTTTGAAGTTGTTTGTAGTTTGTTTGTAGTCCCACATTGCTCAGGTTTCTGCGCTGTTGAGTGTATAAATATGCTTGAGTACCCTCATCCTTTGAGCTAACTTTTAGGATGAGATCCAAACCCATTTAACATCTTTTATTTGGTGGTGGCCGGGGTTTGAACCCCGGACCTTGCATATATTATGCATTGTCCTTACCAACTGAGCTAAGCTCACGAGGACAAACCCATTTAACATCTGACAAACAACACACTTTCACGTGTGAGTACATAGAATAATGCCATTTTCTCAGATTATTATCAATTCCAACATGTATGTGTTGTATCTGTGTCCTTGCTTCGTACTAATTGCTATTTTTTTTTTGAAGGAATGAAATACTTGAGTCTCGGTCACTGCGAAAGTTTTATGAGAGGAAGTTGCGGAATAATGCTTCGAGTTCGAGGTCATTTGAACATACTAAAAAGTCCTTGAGGGTGATTTTAAGGGATGTTGCTATGGAGCAGCATAGATTGGCGCTTCAATGTGGTGGGTTTCATGTTGATCAGTGGAAAGGTCATTCAACAACGTAAGTTACTAACAAGTTCTTTAAAGTTAGTACTGTACGTAATTATATGACCCTTTTGGAGCATTCACTTGTCGCTTAATATAAGACCCTCTCTACACATTACTGGATACATTGATTTTTCTTTTTCCGCTATCAATTTACTATGGAATATGAGAAATCAACATTGAACATATTTATATAGAAAGGGTAATTTAGTAATACGCATGAAAAGTGTCAAATGGTGTTATAAATTGGGATGGAGAGAGTATTGTTTTTCAACCATCACTTGCTTTACTCTATAATTAGTACTAGTAGTATTTACTTCACAATTTGTGTATATGTTTTGTGTGACATAAAATGTGTATATGTCTGTGTTTATACATATATTTATGTGAGTACAGATAAATAAATTATTGATACCAGCGTTGTTGATGGTGGAATACGGTGAAAGGCCGAAAATCCATAATTTAAACGCGCCATTGTGGCCTATGGCGGGCATCCCTTCACAAATTGGACATGACGATTATCAAAAAGTCTGCCACGTCATATTACGCCGTGACTTCCATATTATGCCATATAATACAGGTTTAATAGTGTGGATACGTGCATGTGCATGTCAAAATTTTAAAGCTATCATGAATGTTGTTCCGTGTTCACTAAAATGTCGAACTGAACTCAGATCATTTTTGAAATTTTATGAAGTGTTTGTTAAATGTTAATGCTGCTGAGGATATTTGGCATGATTGTTTTATGTTATTCGATAAGTACATGGCTATAGTCTTTTAATTCTTTCTTAAACTGCCTTAGTTACTGGTTTCATATGGACATTTATTTTTTAACTGTTGGCATTATTCCCATAATCCTATTACATCTGTGCGACTATTTCTGCCTCCCATAACTAGAACTTAATGGATTCTATATGCAAAAACTGTTTATTATTAGTACTCTGACGTAAATATCAATGATGAATCAATACTCTGATCGCATAAGTACTTGCCTACTTTGTGTACATATGTTCGATAAATACACACCATATAAACGTTTGGACTGTTTACTAATGTTCAATCTTTGCCTTTCCATTCAGGATTTCTCAGTGCCGAATGAAAATGGGCACACTTGTTACTGGTGTGGGAGATAAGGTGTGGACACCATTCTTATATTTTATGCATTTCGAATATCCTGTTCTTAAAAACATTCTTCCCAGAGCAGCTGGTATAAAGTTTGTTTTATGGAATATTAAACCTACGGTGGATTATGAACTGCTTTGCGGTTCTATGACTAACTTTGCATGATCTATTCAAAGTTATCGCTCAAGACATCCATATCATTTGTCGAGTATGATTAATAAGTTTATGAGTTGGTAGTCATGAACCATGAATGGTACATGTATGTGCATCTACACATCCTCACAAGACAATATCTAATGATCCTATAGTGTCTGAGCAAACTGTATTCTGTGGGAAGCAGTAAATTAACAATCGTATAGAACAATCACAATAGTAACTATTCACCAATTCCATATATGAATCTTGTAACTTCGAAGTATTTAGTTTTTTCATAAGTAGTATGACAAAAGAAAGATATGATTGAACTTTAAATTCACATGAACACAGAAAAGACAAGTGATTCAAAGGGTTACTGCCTATGCTTTGGTGGCTGTAGAAAACTTCATCAATAGATTCCTTAAATATCTAATATGGATTTTTGTTCTGCTTTTGGAAGTGTACTTGCTCTGTATTTGACTATGTTAATCATTTAAATGGAGCATATTTGTCATTTAAAACAGTAAAAATTCATGTTATATTGTTATCTTATCTACCTTTTATTGATATTTTATTTTTATTCTTTTTCATGTGGTATAATTTTTTAACTTGATTAGCCATGTGTACTAACTATTCTCTTGGCATTATGCAGGTTATTCGTCTCTGGTCACTAGACCGCTATAAATGTGTAGAAGAATACTCGATACCTGATACACTTTCTCTAGTGGACTTTGATTTTGACGAGAGCAAGGTCAATGATTGAATGTTTTATGGATTAATTTTGTTCAGTGAAAGTATAAGAAATATTGTAAAACTTTTCTTAGGAATGAAAAACCTTAAATAGTTTGGTTAGTTAATTCACATTCTACTAAAAGTTAGTATTAATAAATATAATTGGTTTCAATTGTAATGGCTGAGGTTTTGTATGCTTTATATCTCTTAATATTCATTTGTAGATCGTTGGTCTAATTGGCAGTCATTTATGCATATGGAGGCGGAATGGGAAAAGAATTGTATTTCCTTCTCTTGAAGGCAAATTCATAAAAGGTTCATGCATGCGGTAAGCAAAAACAATGATCTTTCTTCTGGTTTATTTCAAATTCTGTTGCATAAGGCAGTCAGACTCAGAATCTTGTATGCTTTGCTGGCATGAAGTTGAAAATTTATCTAAATTGAGTCTCATAAGGCAGTCTGTTGCTTGCTCTAAGCTTCATTTGTGAAATACAAGCCTTCGTGATTTTTCTGTTCTGCTCTATTCCTGTTATTTTTCTATAATAACTATTAAAAAGATTAACATTTGCAATAACTACAAACCAAACATCTAAATTCTTACTTGAACTTTAGTGATATGATTACACCTGTTAATTAATTGTATCGTATTGTACTTTTATAAGATCACATGACCTGTGTTAAGATTGTGTATTTTACACTCCTTTTCCACTCCTAGATAGGATCTTGATTTTGACCTGAAAGTTTTTCTTTTCCCCTTATGTGCTTGCAGTTACTTTGATCCAGAAGCTATGGTTGGATGTGATGATGGGTCTGTTCGTGTTTTTGACATGTATAGTAGGAGATGTTCTCAAATTATAAGGTATCTTGCAGTTTTTTTCTGTTTTATTTCTGTCCAAAAATGATCTGATGTCATTGCACATTAAGTTTATCATGAAAAAACACAAGTTGCATATTGTATAAAATCATAAATCTCATTGGTATAGGTTGATTCATTTTAATTGATTGAGGAATAACTTAAACATGCCGTCTAACATTTATAATATGTAAAACTCGTTATCTGCAGAATGCATTCTGCACCTATAACTTGTTTATGTTTAAGTGAAGATCAACTGATACTAAGTGGCTCCACTTCGGGGAATATAACAATAGCAGATCCTTCTTCTGTTCAGAAAGTAGCAACACTTAGATCAAGTGATTTTAGAGGTAATGGTTTATCCCTTCTAATTAATATTGTGGTTAGCATGATTGCATTCAGGATTTGCAACACAATCATAAGAATCAAATTATGTTTCCTTTTTTTATTTGATGAGCATCATGCATTCCTCTCAGCATAATATACACGATCGTTTTGTTTTTATTGCTTGTGGGACCCCTTCCTGGACCCTGCGTATGCGGGAGCTTTAGTGCACCAGGTTGCCCTTTATTCTTCAATCCCTTTTTTATTATCAATATATGTATTGCTTTGTGGACATGTGACTTGAAGATGAATGTCTAGATTGCTTCCCTCGTTATACTTCAATATAACAATCGTACTACTTGACTATTAAACCCATGGCTTTATAGATATATAGTTTTCCATTCGATCATTCTTAGTTTTTTTACGTCTTAACATGTAATTTTGTCATTTCCGAAACAATATTCCATCTCCTCGAAGGTCCCAAGCTACTTATATCTTTTTGAACTATTTTTGCTCACAAGAAATAGGTAATTGAAAGCTATATTCAATAGGGAACTTTTTCTGTAAAAGTTTTAGCTATATTCGAAGAGAAAACATCGATACTCAATTTTGTTAAAAGTCAGTCACGATTTTGTATTTTGGATGTGGGTTTGGTTTGGTTAGTTTGTGGTCTGGTGTGAATCACTTTTTTTAGCATTTGAATCATAACTTACTAAATTAAACCAGTTTAGTTCAAATCTTGTTCTAGGTGGTTTGGTTTAAGTGTGATTCAGTTTGGTTTAAAATGGTTTGTTGACCACCCCCAAAGGAGGGAACTATGCAAGCTGTCGAATGTTTGAAAATGGGAGATAATGTTTGTGTAGTTAAACCTGGGGTGCTATAATGTATTCATATTACATTGGCTCAGCATTGGAATTAGTTTCTAATTTCTCCAGTGTTTGGTTTGCACTTCTTGTGTGTCCTTTATGCTATGTGATTGTACATTGGACCGTCAATATATTCCTAGGGACCTAAAAGGCCTCCAAAAGGCCCTTTTAGACCCTCCAGAAGGGCTTTTAGACCCTCCCTGAGGCCTCAGAGCCCTCCAGAAAGGCCCTAAGGCCCAAAGGCGCGCCCTCCCTGGGGCGCCGCCTCTGCTCACTTCTAGAAACTCTAGAACGCGCCTAAATACCTAAATACCCCTGTTACTTACTGACTAAGTAACCACAAATCAGGCCCATAAAGGGCTATAAATACAACCCTTGAGAGCCTTCTCAAGGCTTGACCAATACAATACAAACCCTAATACGATTATTGTACTTTTAGCAAGTACATACATGTATGAGAAATACTACTGTACTTGTGGCACTTCAACCGGAGTTAAGTTAATATGATCTTATTTTCTTTGGTGGATTACTCCTTGACGAAATAATATTTATTTACATGCTTGAAATATTAATTTTGCATGCATGGCATAATCAGTTTTGACCAATGTAGGAAATTAAGCACTACAGATTCTGATGCAGCAAGTGAAAATCTTACTTAATGTTTAATTTTCCTTGCAGGCATAAAGACCTTGTGTTTAAAACCCTCCTCTCAGCTATTGTTTGCCGGATCAGCTGTTGGGTATACATATTGTTGGGACATGAGGTATGCTTGCAATAGTGTATTAAAGGTTATTGCTAGGGGTTGGGGGCATCAACGTTGGGAATTCCTAAACAAATTATGACGCGTGTAATAAAGCATGCTATATCATTTCCAAGGTTTAAAATGACAGTCGCATTGCAATCCTTGATATTATCAAGAATTGTGGTCAAATGCAACATCGCGGTCAAATGCAATTGATGCGGCCATAATTTTAGTCACAAAGACATTCAAAAACTTCATGTCGCAGCCATAATCACACCTATTTTAAAACCCTGATAATTTGTAGAAATTTACAGATTTTCCATATTAGTATTTTCATCACACCTGTAATACATGTGGACTCTAGGAACTGATTGTTTTCGTATATTCTGACGGGTATTAAGGTGCTGGATGAGGCTTTACGCCTTCCCTAATTTGTCCTTCGTTTTGCTAGATAGTCTTCCCTCGTTCTTTTCCTCTCTAGATGTCAAAAGATTAGGTTGATTTGGAACATAAATGCTCTGCATGCATAAACCATTAGTTATTCCGGAGGTTTTGGGTTCGATTCCAGCCTTGTGAATGTAACAATGTTATATCTCTTGAGGGAATGCTTTGCATGCCACCCATTGTGGTCCTATTCAGCTCAAGGGATTAGCCTCTGTTGTAATTGTGTGTAGATGATACCTGATTCACACAAAAAACAAGTCATTCATTTTTATTTGACCAATGCAAAGTTTTATATATATCATCACTCATATACACAATCTTGATTTTTTGCATGCAGGACACGAAAACTGTTGTGGAACACACGAGTGAGTCCTAATGTCGTGTCCTCCTTACAGCACATGCAGAATGACAAATCAACATTGGCTGTTGGAGGAATAGATGGTATCTTAAGATTTCTAAATCAAAATAATGGCAATATTGTTTCAAGTTGTATTGCGGAGGATAGATTGTTGGCGACGTATCAAAGTCATCCAGGCTCCATCCAAAGAAGGAAGGGGAAGAGATTGCCTGAAGATACCTACATAAATGTTGATGCCATTCCTAGGAATTCTCGACCTTCTATTACATGCCTAGCAGTTGGAATGAAGAAGGTTGTTACCACACACAAGACTAGGGACATCAGATTGTGGAAATTCAAAGACAACAATACCATTTCGTTGTAAAATTTATGACCTATTAAATTTGTACCTCTAAATTTCGTGTACGGGTTAGAGAATCCACAATGATGGGTGTTTCACCTACTTAACACAACTAAATACTATAGAAGCAATCTCTCTCTCTCTCTCTCTCTCTCTCTCTCTCTCTATCTCTCTCTCTCTCTCTCTCTCTCTCTCTCTCTCTCCCAATAAATAAGTTGTATTAAAATGATTATTTATTTATAGTTATTGATGGGATCGATTTAGTAAAACAACAATTTGAGGAGTTAGGTTGGACTTTGGAGAAACTAGGTGTTTATTTATTAGGGTTAATTATGTTTCTAGTCCCTATAAAATAGCGATCTTGTAAGTTTAGTCCTTACTTAATTTTAATAGCATTTTTAGTCCCTAATTTTGTTTTTTTTGCCCTGAGTATTAGTTCCTACTCAATTCAAATTTGTTTAATTTATGCTTAAACTCTTAAATTTTTGAACAATTTTTTGCAGACATGTTTAGAACATTACTAAAAGTTCCTGCGCAAAAAATTATCGCAAAATTTGATTTCTACATCCAGATTTTATTACTTTTTATCTTTAACTTTTGTCGTTTTAAAAAATTCATATTTAATTCATTTCATGTCTGAAAATTCTAAATTTTAGTAAACGAACCTTTCATAGTGTTCTAATCTTGTCTAAAAAAAATCGTTCAAAAATTTAAGAGTTTAAGGATAATTAATCAAACTTTGTTTTAGCAGGGACTAATATTATAAGTAAATTTTTTTTTTATAGGGACTAAAAATGCTATTAAAATTAAGTAAGGACTAAACTTACAAGGTCGCTATTTTATAGGGACTAGAAACATAATTAACCCTATTTATTATTAACGTTAAAATGGTATATAATGAGTGATGTGTATATATTGGTCCCACTTAAGCTTTCAAGATGGGTGCTTTATGGTGAATTGTCTTAACTGTTGCCACATTGGAATTGGACTTACTCATTATATTATTTTCACTCATCAAGGTTCTAAAAACTACTTATTGTAAAAAAAAAAAAATATTGTTTCTAAAAATTCTATAACTCAATTGATCTTTTTTTGGTCTAATTATCATCATGTCAAATAGTTTAAAAAAAAATATTGATTTTATATTTGTTCCTTTAATATTTACAAGAGAAAACTAATGCAATTCATTAAAATCAAAGGATCACTATAAAGTGGAATGTCAAAACAAAGTTGAACATAAGAGGTTTTACAGAATGATAAAGTACAACAACTTCTACTTAAAATGGAACCCACCCCTCTATCATTGTCTTGCAAGATAAAAGAGTCCACAACACTCTTCGAAACCAAAGAAAAGATAACTTGTTTGAATCTAATTCCTACGTTGTAAGACCTGTAGTTTAGGACAACCTAGAATAGGCCTTTGCCGTTTTAAATTTTATTCTGTTAATTTTTGTACAATGTCAAAACAAGTATTTTTTTTTTTTTTTTTAAAAAAAAGTAGTATGTTTGTTAAGCATGAAAATATAGTTGAATACATATTAGTTCACTAAATTGTAGTAATATGTTTTGCCTTATTTCATGCATTTGAATGATTTTTAGAGTTGGGAAGAACCAAACATGAAAATTTGAATATATCTTGGAAATAATCAAAATTCATTTAGGGAATTTATTTATCGTTGAGACGATGTTATGAGAATTTTACGACATTAGAGCCTTGTGATGAGACGTAGCTATTGCCATTATTTTCCTTTCATCTCTGACCAATTGGTTCTTCCGTTTCCCCCATTACCAACATTGAAAGACGCAGCTACTGACATTATTTGTGCTCCCACACGCTGCATTTTAATTTGCCATTCCCATAGTCACATTCAATTTGTTGAACAACATCAACTTTGAGACCCACTCATACTGCATTTGTATCTTCATCATCATAATCTATTTGTTAAGATTTTGCATAGCACATCACAATTCACCTATTGGAGACCCGCTCACCAAGGTATAACACAAAGGTATCAATAAACAACGAAACCAACACTTTCTGAAAACCCCCTATCTTTCCCTATCATTTCACTCAATTTTTACGTTACACACTATCTAAAGTCTCTTAATGCAGCCAAGTAATTCCTACAATACTCCTACACACCCTCTCGGTCACTCAAGGTAAATTTTTATATGAAATTTTACGGGTTAAATTTATATATTATATATGTAATGTTTGTTCTCTCAAATCAAATCTTATGGTGACCTTTTGATATGGTTCGCTTAGTTTCTTCTATTCTAGGATGTGGTTTCTTAATTCTTGTAAATCTTTGTTTCTAATATTTTCCATGGCATTTCACTAAAAGAAAATATGTGATTTGCTGCGATGAATCTTGCAGTTAATACATAGTTAATTTCTAGCAAACGAACTTAGTTAGAGATATGCTACGGAATACCTATTGAATTGGTTTTAGCATGGATTGAGAGATAAATTGTTAGGGAAATAAATATAAATCCAACGTAATATCCCTTACTCTAAATGCTTATTAGGTTGCAACAATTTAACCCTAGAAATTTGGCTCCAAAATCCCAGCATTAAATGCTAAGTGAGATAATCCTAAAAAAATTTGGCTCCAAAGTGTTTGGCTGTTTGAAATTCAAAATAAAAATTTAGGTGCACAGTGCTCAAGTATGCCACCACACAATTGACCAATCAGGTTTGAGATATCCTCTCCTCCCAATTAGTATAGAGAATACACGCTTCACCAGACAAAATCATCTCCTCCCAAAAGTTCAGTCTTCATCTTTCTTTCTCTCTCTCTTTCTCTTCCCATCTCCTCCTAATTTTTTGAAATAAAAAAATGCTGTGAAAACAGAAGAAACACAACCATTCCTTCTGGTTCGTTTCTGTACATCTATCACCATCTTGGTGTGTGTTTGGTTTGGAGGCGGACAGAATTGATTTTGATAGAATTGAGTTTGAGAGAATTGCTTTTGGTTAAAAGTGAGTTGGATGTGAATTGATTTATGTTTGGATACACTAGTTTAAAAGTGATTTTTATGAATTAATGTTGTTTGTATATGTTGAATCAAAATTGCTTTTAAGTGCATAATTACCAAAATAGGTCCCACCTAAAATTACATTACTTTTATATTTAATTTTGTTTATTTTCCTTCATAATAATTTATCAAGTATTACGTTAAAAAAATTATATGTTTATAAATTGTTTTCTTTACATTAGTTAATTTCTTTTTTCATTCAATTATTTTAACAATAAAAAAATCCTCTCAACAGAAGAAGAAACGCAAATCATCACAAAAAAAAAATTAAAAAAATAATAATAGAAAGCCTATGATAGAGATTTAATGGGCCAGTGAGTTAAACATAACAAAAAGCCCATGTACCATCATCTTCAACCTATTGCCACAACAACAGTAAAGTTGCAGATCTTAAAAAATCATAAAACAAGTTTCAAAGAAAACAAGGGTAATATAGGAAGATAAACATGTCACACATCTTTAAAGGCTGAAACCACGTTTTCTCCTACCGTAGAAGCTACGAATCTCAGCTTCAGCAAAACCACGTTTGGAGACAAAAACCACGTTTCACAAACTTGCTTTTTCATTCATCCAAACAACATGTTTAAGGGCAAAACGACGTTTGACAAAAGTAACCCACGTTTGGAACCTCCAAACGTGTTGCCAAACACATACTTGATCTTTTTCACTTCCACCGGCGACCACCTCCCTCCTCATTTGTATGACAGTCATTCTATGACATCTTCGCCACCGCCACCGTCATCATCGTCGGAACCGGCATCGGAGTTAGGCTGTTGTTTTTCGTTTCAATGAGCTCTTCTTTCATCACCGCCACCGCTGGATCCGTCAACTCCGATGGAGATAAATTTATGTTGTCGGTGTTGTTTTCTTCGCTGAAACCATCGCCGCTGATTAAAGTACAATCAAAACCCATATGAAAAAAACGGAAAAGATTTCAAATTTACGAAATTCGTCGACGGCGGCGGACAGTAGAGAAAACAGTTGATGATGGTCGGCGGACAGCAGAGAAGAAGGATGATGATTGCATCAGTGAAGGTTCCGCCGACATGGTTCAATTTTTTCACAGTTAATATTTACATTCATTACTAATACACACAGTCAATCAGTTGAATCTGTTTTTTTAACAAACCATGACTTTAATTTATTTATTGGGTGGATTTTAGTGATGGCACTGGCTCAATTGATTGAGCAACTCCTGAAACAAGGGAAGTCATGTGGTGATTCAATTCAAAACTGCTTCACTTCACTAAGGGAGATGAAGTAGAGGATGAAGACGGCGAGGATGAGGATAGTGACGATGATGACTCCGAAGATTACGATGAGGTTAATCTTTACTGTTTCTTCATGTATATCAGTTTTTAGCGTTTTCGTAGACTTATATCTCCTTTTGTCTACAAGGTTCTATGATTAACATGTTCTCTTGCTGACTGTTTATTAATATTTAACAGTTCTTAATCATGTGGGTTTGTTTAAATTAGGACTCTGAGGTTGAAGAATATGAAGAAACGGAAGATTAACATGTGGGTTTGTTTAACAGTTCTTAATCATGTGGGTTTGATTAACATGTGGGTTTATTACTGTCTAACTTGAATTCATTGGTGAGTTTTTTAGTAGACCCATGCAAATGGAGATGGTCAATTAGTTGTTCATAAATTTTTTTTCTATGATGTTTGCAGTGGCTCACGGTGACAATATAACTCGCGATGGTATACATTCTTGAATTTTTGTTTTCCGTTGATGCTTACAAAATGCAGTAAAGAAAAGCATATGAGGTGTAGTATTTTTATCCTAATATTATCATTCTCTAATTCTCAATTGTGTTGTTATCATTGTTCATTGATTCGATTCAGTTCGTTTCCATTAGGTACCTAACAAATGGTATTCTTCTCCGAGAAAGTTAAGTTGATCAAAAGCAAAATGATTATTCTTTTATCTCATTGGATGCAGCCCAGGAGCGGAGTTTGAACACGTAAGGCAGATTCTCCTTTCTCTTTTTTGACAAATTTGATTAGTAACTAATTTGGTATGTAAAAATAGCATAAACAAATATCGGACAAGGCTGCCATATCTATTTGTTTTAATCTACCATTTGTATGTGTTGTTGTATATTCCCTGCATTGGCTGCCATGGCTGCTCTGTTGATGTTACAATGCTAATTAATATGTTTTGGTTCTGATGGTAAAAGGTCCATAGGACTGATTTTTTTGTGCTGGTGTAAGGTGTGAGTAGATGGTGAACAAGCTACTTCACTTTTAATCTGCCACATATTTGTGTCAGATTTTTGTTTGCAGGTTCTTTAAACACAACTTTGTTTGTTCAGTGTTTGTTTCCAAAGTAACCTGCATATTAAAACTTGCTTATTTGCATGAGTTAGTCAACTTTGCCAGTACTAGACAAACTTATATGATGCATTACTTTCCATTCCAATACGTAAGATGTCTGATTTGGATAACTTTATCATATTTGCCAAGGATCAAGAAACTATTGATGCACCGATAAGTTTGAAATTTACGCTGATTTTTTTTTCTTCTGTTTGTAGTGTATTGATAATATTTATATAGAATTGTTAATCTTTAATGTGTTACAATAATGTTGGTGGGGTTGTAAGCAAGGTTGTTCCTAATGACTTGATGAAATTGAGAACTTTTCACATGAAATTTGACATTGCTATTGTAAGTAACATTTTATAAGTTTATAATATGTGTCTATTCCGTTTTTATGGCTTTTGCAGCACGAGTATGCAAGTTCTTCTGACTGTTCCAGCATTCCAAATGGTGCTTCTACTCTCTTTCTTCCCACAAAGTTTTACCAAACAAGTGTTAAGGATTTGACAACCTCTGATGTTTTTGGCAATTTGGTAAGATATATATTTAATTGGTTTTGTGGAAGATGTCTTGCAGAAGCTGTCTTGGTTTGGTTTTTTGTCAGACTGCAGTGCCTGCTGACGAAACAGAATTAACTGTCGTGGATTACTTGGGTTGTAGTTGAAAAATGTTATTTCAAATTCAATCGTGAAAAGGATATGCCGTGCACTCTTTTTGGTCAGTGGCTACAACTTTGCAATTCACGTAGGTTCGTTGAAAGGTGCAACAATTAGACTTGGTGTGACAGATGCTGGTAACAATAAGATCATATATCCTATGGCTCCTCTAATGTTGGTCCTCCGTACAAAACTGTGTTCACCAACCAGTACTGGTGCAACTTGGCCTATTCAAATCAAACCAGTTCAGATTGTAGTTTGAGAAGTTGTTATTTTACTTTGTTCTATGTATGTTCATTTCCCCTTTAAGTTTAAGCTTTAGATTTAAGTTTTGTTCTGTCTATGTTATTGGAACTCTATTTTAGTACCAAACAATTTATATCCTTTGTCTTAATTTTCCAAGATATCTTTTATTACTATCTCATTTGGTTTGATTTGAATATTTATGTCTAAAGGTATTAACAAATGTTACACTATACCAAACTAAATAAGCTTTCAAGATATCAAGTAATAAGGTTTGATTTAACTGTCCAAACTTACTTGCAAGCAATTGGTTTTGATTGCTCAACCAAACTATTAACAAAAGCATGAACCTGCCATAGTTTAAATTTTGTCCGTCACCGATCAGTTTTAATTTATAGAATTGATATAAGCATGTATTTACCGGAATGGAAATCTGAATTGGTTACTATTATAAATTTGTCCAATTATAAAATAAGTATAATGTTAATTTGGTATAATGTAAGCACTTTTAATAAATTAATGTGTAATATAATTTGCTCTTGGGTCATGTATTACTAAAATAGGGTCTAATGGTGCCATTTTATTTTGTTGATTGTAATGAGACTATATAAGAGTCGGAGTTTGAGCTTTTATGTGCTATGTTCTATATTGTACCGAATCATCTCTGGTTAATTTAATAACAATAGAGGAATATATTGCATGACAATAACAATTGATTTTTTTTTTTTGTAAAGCTTATAGAAGAAATAATATTTAAATAAAAATCAATTTTTAGATGAGATTTTTCCATAAAAGTTGTTTTAAAAAATTTCATTGATATGTTCTATATTTTTTGCTTTTAAAAAAATGTTCTATATTAAAAAAAAATGTTCTATAAAAGAATTTGTTGCGAAAGAGTAATATTTCTTGCATTATCACGTGAAAAAGTCTCATTGCTTTTTAATAGTACTTTAAATTTTTATTCTGACTTAATGTTAATCTAACCTATGATTAGTATTACATAATGAATGAATCAATTGTTGCGTGTGATCAGAAATAAAAGTCTAGACAAAATTGGTACGTTAACAATGATAGAAGTTGAATCAACCGTTTCTGACAATTACTATTCATAATCCACTAAAAAGCTAGGAAAAAAACGAATTTGTAAAAAGTACGATTTTCGAACTATATAAATGTCGTCATGATATCACTAATCTAATAAATTTTTATCATTTGATAAATTCCAGTACAATTTTTTATTACAATATAACTCATTGGTGACTATTTTAATCGGTAGGACCCGTGCGGCGCACGGGTCGTCAATCTAGTTTCTGTATATGTTAAATAAGCCATTTTGAAACTTGAAATGCAATGAATCCAACTCTGAACAACGCAAACACTTAGAAAAAGTTTGAAAAAGCCAACAGCCTAACACAATTCAACATACCTTCTTGTGTTTTTATCACCTTCATGAGAGGCCGAAGCGTAAAATTAATTCGTTAGGGGACCAATATGAAAACAATAAATAAGTTAAGAGACCAAATATCCAATTTAGCCTTTATGTAAAAATATGCCCTAAAAATGTGATTTCATCTGTCTCAATTGAAAAATAACGAGATTCTCGTTTATTTTCATGGACGATGTTTTGTTGCAGGTGTAATGGTGTTTCGTTGCGGCTGTAACTGTAGTTCGTTGTGATTTTTTGTCAACTATGTAAAAACGGAGAATAATGGTAACGACGATTAGCTACAACTTTTTACCTCGACCTTTTTCACGATATCATAGCGTTTTTTAAAACCTTGATAATAGTGATCTTTCCAAATTCAAAAAATCTCCATATGAGACATTAATCAAATCAAGAAATTCTAGAACCCTGAAAATACCAAAATCTCAAATTAAGAAATCAAAGGATTTGAGAGATGGGTTGAGACAAGAGTGATGGTGGCGTCTCTGAAGAACCAATAAGAAACTAATAAGAACGAAAACCTTTCATAGAAAATATCTGATTGTTTTGTTTTCACAAGAATCCTTCAAATGACAACAAGTTTCAATTCCATCTAAGGGTTTTGTTTTTTGGCAAGGGACTTATAATTCCATCTAAGGGTTCTCTCTTGATTCCAAAATTAATTTTGTAAAAGTGATTTCATGTTCACATTGGTGTGTGTTTGTCTTGGTTTGGTTTGGGTTTGAGCTAGAAGGTTGGTTTAAAATCCAAATAACCCTAAAGTTGATGGGTTAAATCGTGTTTTAAGGTTGTGATTGGAAACAATGTTTAAATTTCAATCAAGAAATAAACACCTTTCTTGGATCTTTAGCCTTTGAATTCGATTTGAGGTACTAAACTTTTGCGTTTGGTAGTGTCTGGGTTTGTTTTATTTTTCTTTTGTTTATTTTTCCCCTCAAGATTTGAAGATGATGAGATAAATATGATGGATATTTCTTTCTGCTTTATAAGTCGAAGATGCAGATGAAGAAAGTTGATAAATTTGAAGATGAAGATGACAAAAAAGATGACGAAGATAATAAAAATTAATTAAGAAATGTTTAATTTATTGATGAGGTAGATTTTATTTTACTTTAAAAATAATAAATACACAGGTTTCGTCTGACTCAGCTAAGTGAGTGATCACATTTGCCTTATTTCATTCAGTCCTTATTTCATCCAGTTTTCAGTTATTTGCTTAGATGCTTGACACATGGTAAAGATGAAATCAATGATCAAGATTAAAAAATAAAGTTATGTTATTTGAACAACATTTGTATGACAACTTTTGGCACAACAAAAAATTTAATTTACAAAGAAAAGGAGCAATTGACACAAAACCAAAACAATAGAGAGATGTGAGTATGAAAGAAAAAGTTGTCAAAAAATTGTTATACAAATATCATTTCTCTAAAAAATATGAAAATTACTAATATTTTGTTTAACAAAAAATGAAACAGAGACGGGTTCCAAAGAGAATCGTTCCTGAAAATTGAACATTGTACCATCTCTCCTTCTTGTCCATGCTCTCGGCACCGCTATGCTACTTTCACTGTGGAATTAGCTTCTCCAGCCCCACCGCATCTTTCCCTTTTTTCAAATTAGGGTTCAATTTTCAATTAAAACCAGAAGTAATGCATAATTTTTTATGCAATGTTGCAGATTAAAAAATGCAGATTTCGTTAAGCAATGTAGTCATTTCAAGAACAAAGACACAATGGTGAATTATTTTGCGCCACATGTCGCACATCGGTGAAGCAAACTGGGAAACTGGATGAAATAAGGACTGAAGCAGATCTGAACACCGCCTTAGCTTGGTCAAAATAAGGTTTTGCAAAAGATAGTAAAGATAGGTGGCCAAAAGTGTCATTTTAAACTTAGACGGCCAAAATCGCAAGTTTTGTAAAAATAAGATGGTCAAAAGTGTGTTTAAGCTTATAAAGATTAATAACAAAAATATTTCGAAAATGCTCCTTGGATTTTTTTCTCAAAAATGTAATTAATCATTATATATTTTTAATACCAACAAAAACAATTATAATAATATAGTAGTAGTACTCATTTGGTAAAAAAAAGAATAATATAGTCCTTATATAAAATGATAATTGTGACTACAAAAAATTTGTAGTAAAGATAAAATATATTTAAAAGGCTTATCTAACTTTTATAAAATCTTTTAGAAAAACACTTTAATAAGATAAATTTTTTTTTGGTACAATATAAGATAAAATTTAAATTTAAATTAAACAAATAAGATATTGTCCATTCTTACATATTAATTTTTATTCATACAAGATGATTTCATTACAATAGTCAATTACTTAATTTGTAACTTGAGGTATTACATTAGGAATATTATTATCAACAGAAGGTGGGAGAAAACACCAACAATCTTTATGCGTCTGATCACATTCTGGCGATCCAATCTTACACATATGGGGCGGGCAGTCTGCATTCGACCGACAAGGTATTGATATCACATACATATCTGCATTCACAAACAAAGCATTTGAACATAAAATCAATGGGTGGAAGATTTGAAATGTAAATTTGTTTGAAGTTAATCATTACTACATGAAACATAGACAAATTACTCAGATAGTACATTATTTATGAACCTGGTGCAGAAATGAGGAAAGCCAATAAAAATATCGTTGTAAGAGAAGAAATCCTTGTAATCTCCATCTTTATACAAAGAACATATTACTATTCTATAGGTCTATTTATATATGAATATGGTGAAATTGCACCTTGACCTTATTAAATTGCTTAAAAAAAGAAACTGATATATTAAATGTCAATAAAGTTTTTCCTAAAAAAAAAAAACAGTCAATAAAGTTGTTGACAATAAAACAATAAGTTGAATGGTTCTCATAAATAAAGTTGTTGACCATAAAACAATAAGTTGAAGCGGTGGTTATCATAATAAATGTTCTATCCGATTTTAATACTCTCTCCATTTCAAAATGAGCAGTGGCGGATCTTAGTGGAGACCTGCAGGTGCCACTGCATCCCCTAAGTTTACTATAATTATCATATTATGCATAATATATCTTACTTTACAGTGGCGCCGCAATGGATTGACAAACTCCAAAACCCCCCTAAGGCGTGGGTTCGATCCTCAGTAGCTTCTTTTTTTATATTTTCCATTGTATTAATAATACTTTATTTTTATTATATTTTTCATTGTATTAATAATACTTTATTCAAAAAAAGAGGTCCCAACGGGGGGAGTTGAACTGCTGTTCACTATGGTAGTTCCAAGAAAATAAACCACTAGACTACTCCATAATTTTGTAAATTTTTAAAAACTGTTTAATATATATTCTGAAAATATTTGGCACCCCCAATAAAATAATTCAAGATCCGCCACAGAAAATGAGTGTCACTTTAATAGTAGTAAAAAAAATTGTTTCAAAATGAATGTCACTTTACATTTTCAATACAACTTTAATTTTTTTCTTCTAACTTTAACCTCAATAAATACTCTAACTTTTCTCTCACACAATTTTCAAAGCAACTTTAAGTTTGTCTTTTTCTTATAAAGTAAGGACCGTTTAGTAAAAATGTTATGTCTAACGATTATTTCATTGTATTTCTTAATCTGTGTGCCAAAACCTTAAACGACACTCACTGTGAAACAGATGGAGTATAAGACAATCTATAAATTTTAGATGAATTTATTCCTTCTGTTTCAACCACACCCTTATTAATACTACCAATTACTCTTGGAATGTAAAAGATCAACATTGAATGCATTTATACAAAAAGAGCAATTTAGTAAAACTAACACATTTTTAAGACAAATTCATTGCAAAGAGATTCCCAATCTCTTTGACTGAATCGTGTTATTTGATCCCTCAAAGTTTATCATTGCAAAGATTGGGAATGATAAACTCTGATTCTAAGACTTCAAAGATCAAGATTCTGAGGAGATCAGAACCTGTTCCTCAGAGTCTGTTGAAACCTGAATCTGAGGTCCTGAAGTCTAAGTTTCAGAAGAACAAAATAGTTTTTGCTCCTGGGGAATCAAAACAAAAAGGTGTTAAACCTAAGGTAATGATTAATTAGAAGTCACCAATCTTACAACACAAGGTACAAGAAGTGAAGAGTAAAACTTCTAGTACTAACCTCAAAGGACCCATAACTCTGAAAACAATGGGTACCTAACTCTGAAATTGTCAATGTACAGATATGTCTAAGAGCAAAGGAAAAGTAAAAATCATGGTACCTAGACAGCGGTTGCTCAAGGCATATGACAGGAGAGAAGTCTATGTTCTTCACCCTCACAATGAAAGAAGGAGGAAATGTGAAGTTTGGAGGCAACCAGTCTGGCAAGATCATTGGTACATGAACTATTGGTAACTCATCTATCTCAATTAATAATGTGTGGTTGGTAGATGGTCTTGAACATAACCTTTTGAGTATCAGTCAATTTTATGATAATGGTTACGATGTGATGTTTGAAAAGACCAACTGCACAGTAATAAACAAAGATAACAATTCCATAGTATTCAAGGGAAAGAGGATGGAGAATGTCTATAAAATTAACTTCTCTGACTGGTTGATCAGAAAGTAATTTGTCTTCTGTCAGTGAATGATAAGAAATGGATGTGGCACAGAAGGTTGGGACATGCTAACTGGAGATTAATCTCTAAGCTTAGTAAGTTACAACTTGTCAAAGGCCTTCCAGACATTGACTATCATTCAGATGCACTTTGTGGTGCATGCCAGAAAAGGAAGATTGTAAAATAATCTTTTAAAACAAAAGACATTATCTCAACCTCCAGACCCTTAGAATTATTTCATATTGATTTATTTGGACCAGTTAGCACTGCATCCTTACAACAGATGGACTTGGGTAAAATTCCTGAAAAGTAAGGATAATGCTTATGATGTATTCAGCAACTTCTGTGTAACGCCCTTCTTTTTATTTAATTATTTTAAATGAGTTTTAGAATATATTTATATGATTAGTGTGATTTATAAGATTTATGTGATTTATATGATTTTAGAGAAATTTATGAGATGTTGTGACTTATTTTATTGTTTAATAAAATAAGATTCGAAAATAAAATAAATATTAAGTTGTGGGGTTATTTTGTGTAGAAATATATTTGTTATTTGATGAAGAGATATATTTGTTATTTTGTGTAGAAATATATATATTATTTGGTGTAGAAATATATTTGTTATCTAGTGTAGAAATATATTTATTATCCAATGAAAAGGTATATTTGTTATTTGGTGTTAAAATATTATATACATATATATTTTGATGAAATATGCTATTATTTGTTATTTGGTGTATTATTATATATTTAGTGGAAGACTATATTTTGTAGAGAAATATTATTCATTAGAATATGAGGATTATTAGTGTGAGTGGAATTGAGGGTTAGAATAGAAAGAAGAATAAGTTGTTAGGCCTAAATAGATTTGGGAAGAATATTTTAGTATTATAAATAGAGAAGCTTAGGTTAGAAAGAGTTTACCGGAAACCGCTTTTTGGAAGATAGGAGAACAAGAAAGAAGAGAAGAGGAGAGAAAAGTCAAGAGAAGAGGAGAAGACCTTAGGAAAGAAGAACGCTGCCGCTGATTCAGGAATTAATCTAAGATGAGGGTGAGACTATCTTGCATTAATATTAAGTTGTTAAATCATTAGATTACATCTAACAAGTTGGGGAGAGTTTGTGAGAATTTGAGAATTAGGGTTTTGAGAGAGTTTTGATGATTAGATATGAAAACTTGTTGAATTGATGTAGAAATTGTGTACATACCTTAGATAATCCATAGGATGATTATTGGAAATAGTTTTGAGGTTAGAACCATGGAATTGGATGAGATGTCGGTGAGTTTAAGAATTAGGGTTTAAGAATTGTAATAGGTTGTTAATAGATTTGAGAACCCTTTGAATTTGCATACAGTAGGTTGATGAATAATTAGTGTTCTAATGATAGGGTAATCATAGGGTAATGATTAGGGTCAAGTTTGGAGAGTATTGGATCGAAAACGGAGTCGAAAAGATTTCCCCAAGGCGAAATCGCAGCTGAACTGCGATTTTGCTGTCAGTGTGCAAAACGCGTTTTTATTGTCTCAGTTTGACAAGTTTAAGTTCCGAACTGGGTTTAGGTGTAAACACTAAAGTTGTAGGTATGGATGTTAGCTTTCTAATGTCATTGGTCTCACATCAATAGGATTAATAGAACTTGAGTTATGGTCAAATTACTGCACGTAGGTCAAAGTGAACTTTTATGGACTTTCAGCACAACTTTTCTGAATTTAAAATGAAAACTGGTATTGATCGGTACAGAACTGGTCATAGGCATAAACATGAAAGTTTTAGATAATTTTGTTAGCTTTCTAATAGCTTTGGAGTGACTAGAAAATTATGTGTAGATTTTGAGTTTTGATGAAAATAGTCCAAGTGGGTCTTCAGAAAACTTTAAGAAAACTTAGCATAATTAATCCTAAGTTAGTCCAAAAACTTATGGTTGGTTTCCCAACTTCAACTTGAGTATTAGGGATTTAGTTGAGGTGTTTTATGAGTATTTGGCCTATGTCTTATTGATCAAACTTGATTTGCTTTTGAAGAATGTTTTGGACTTTGATATGAATGTAATTGATTAATTTATATGTTGTTATTGTTGTTGATATGTTGGAATATATTGTGTGAGTATTGTATGATGCATAATATTATGATGTTATGCCATTCAAGTTGTTGTACGAAAGTTATGTTGTTGCATTTAGCGTTGTGTCATTGCATAGTCAGTGATGGGGGCTTAATGCCCGACAGGTCTTTTTATGACCTTAGCGATGGGGGCTTAATGCCCGACAGGTCCTTTTATGACCTTAGCGATGGGGGCTTAATGCCCGACAGGTCCTTTTATGACCTTAGCGATGGGGGCTTAATGCCCGACAGGTCCAAATATGACCTTAGCGAAGGGGGCTTGATGCCCTGAATGGTACCACATGCATTTGCATATCTAGAAGTTTACGATGATTAAAGTTGTTAAGAGTTGCATTGTCAAGTTGAGTCGCATTGTCAAGTCAAGTGTCGAGTCGACTATGAAGTTATTTAAGATTGAATATGAAGTGAATGATGAGTTTGATTAAGAATGTTGTTTATGTTTGATGATGATGTTTGATTTTGATGATGATGTTTGACGATGATGTTGTTCATGTTTGTGAATTATGATAAGATGTTATATGATTTATGATAAGATGTTATGTGATTATGATAAGGTGTTTGTGACTAATACTTGTAGATATGTGACGATATTTATATGATGATATAATAAGAAGTATATGACTAATGTAGGAATGATAATGACACTAGTTAAGGAAGTTTAAGTTATTAGATATGATTAATGAATTATAAGATGTTTAAGTTGTTGAATGTACTTTATATGATTTATATGTTTAATATTATTGTCTGAGAAATCTCACCCCTCCTGTTGGAATGTTGCCCTTACGTTGGTAACGCGCAGGTAACCAGGACTAGCTGTTGTTCATGAGTAGGCTCCTCACATTGTGTCTAGGTGCTCTGATACGTAACGGGATGGGGGCTTGCTTTTACTTCTATTCCTTACGTGTCTTTTATGAATTTTATGAATAAATATTGAACAAAGACTTATGAGATTTTGATGAGGCCTGCGTGCCAAGACTTTTATTATGTTGAACTATTTTTCCGCTGCAAAGTTTCAGATTTTTGATATTGAATTTTAAAGGATAATTATTATTATCTATTTTATGACTTTCAAGAAGTATGTGACATTCCGTTTATGATTTAAATACTCTGATTTATTAAAAAAAATTTCAAGCTGGGAAAACGGGGTGTTACAATTGGTATCAGAGCAGGTCGGTCCGTCCGGCCAAGTGGATGAGTCGTTGTGTCGTGTCGTCATGTTTTCTAGTTAGTAGTTATGTTTTTTTTTTATGTGAGCATGTTTAACTGACCAACTTGATGTAGTTTTTGTGTTTTGTTTGATGAAGTAATGACTAAACTTATTTTCTATTGTGCTTGAATTTCGAGGACGAAATTCCTTTAAGTTGGGGAGAGTTGTAACGCCCTTCTTTTTATTTAATTATTTTAAATGAGTTTTAGAATATATTTATATGATTAGTGTGATTTATAAGATTTATGTGATTTATATGATTTTAGAGAAATTTATGAGATGTTGTGACTTATTTTATTGTTTAATAAAATAAGATTCGAAAATAAAATAAATATTAAGTTGTGGGGTTATTTTGTGTAGAAATATATTTGTTATTTGATGAAGAGATATATTTGTTATTTTGTGTAGAAATATATATATTATTTGGTGTAGAAATATATTTGTTATCTAGTGTAGAAATATATTTATTATCCAATGAAGAGGTATATTTGTTATTTGGTGTTAAAATATTATATACATATATATTTTGATGAAATATGCTATTATTTGTTATTTGGTGTATTATTATATATTTAGTGGAAGACTATATTTAGTAGAGAAATATTATTCATTAGAATATGAGGATTATTAGTGTGAGTGGAATTGAGGGTTAGAATAGAAAGAAGAATAAGTTGTTAGGCCTAAATAGATTTGGGAAGAATATTTTAGTATTATAAATAGAGAAGCTTAGGTTAGAAAGAGTTTACCGGAAACCGCTTTTTGGAAGATAGGAGAACAAGAAAGAAGAGAAGAGGAGAGAAAAGTCAAGAGAAGAGGAGAAGACCTTAGGAAAGAAGAACGCTGCCGCTGATTCAGGAATTAATCTAAGGTGAGGGTGAGACTATCTTGCATTAATATTAAGTTGTTAAATCATTAGATTACATCTAACAAGTTGGGGAGAGTTTGTGAGAATTTGAGAATTAGGGTTTTGAGAGAGTTTTGATGATTAGATATGAAAACTTGTTGAATTGATGTAGAAATTGTGTACATACCTTAGATAATCCATAGGATGATTATTGGAAATAGTTTTGAGGTTAGAACCATGAAATTGGATGAGATGTCGGTGAGTTTAAGAATTAGGGTTTAAGAATTGTAATAGGTTGTTAATAGATTTGAGAACCCTTTGAATTTGCATACAGTAGGTTGATGAATAATTAGTGTTCTAATGATAGGGTAATCATAGGGTAATGATTAGGGTCAAGTTTGGAGAGTATTGGATCGAAAACGGAGTCGAAAAGATTTCCCCAAGGCGAAATCGCAGCTGAACTGCGATTTTGCTGTCAGTGTGCAAAACGCGTTTTTATTGTCTCAGTTTGACAAGTTTAAGTTCCGAACTGGGTTTAGGTGTAAACACTAAAGTTGTAGGTATGGATGTTAGCTTTCTAATGTCATTGGTCTCACATCAATAGGATTAATAGAACTTGAGTTATGGTCAAATTACTGCACGTAGGTCAAAGTGAACTTTTATGGACTTTCAGCACAACTTTTCTGAATTTAAAATGAAAACTGGTATTGATCGGTACATAACTGGTCATAGGCATAAACATGAAAGTTTTAGATAATTTTGTTATCTTTCTAATAGCTTTGGAGTGACTAGAAAATTATGTGTAGATTTTGAGTTTTGATGAAAATAGTCCAAGTGGGTCTTCAGAAAACTTTAAGAAAACTTAGCATAATTAATCCTAAGTTAGTCCAAAAACTTATGGTTGGTTTCCCAACTTCAACTTGAGTATTAGGGATTTATTTGAGGTGTTTTATGAGTATTTGGCCTATGTCTTATTGATCAAACTTGATTTGCTTTTGAAGAATGTTTTGGACTTTGATATGAATGTAATTGATTAATTTATATGTTGTTATTGTTGTTGATATGTTGGAATATATTGTGTGAGTATTGTATGATGCATAATATTATGATGTTATGCCATTCAAGTTGTTGTACGAAAGTTATGTTGTTGCATTTAGCGTTGTGTCATTGCATAGTCAGTGATGGGGGCTTAATGCCCGACAGGTCTTTTTATGACCTTAGCGATGGGGGCTTAATGCCCGACAGGTCCTTTTATGACCTTAGCGATGGGGGCTTAATGCCCGACAGGTCCAAATATGACCTTAGCGAAGGGGGCTTGATGCCCTGAATGGTACCACATGCATTTGCATATCTAGAAGTTTACGATGATTAAAGTTGTTAAGAGTTGCATTGTCAAGTTGAGTCGCATTGTCAAGTCAAGTGTCGAGTCGACTATGAAGTTATTTAAGATTGAATATGAAGTGAATGATGAGTTTGATTAAGAATGTTGTTTATGTTTGATGATGATGTTTGATTTTGATGATGATGTTTGACGATGATGTTGTTCATGTTTGTGAATTATGATAAGATGTTATATGATTTATGATAAGATGTTATGTGATTATGATAAGGTGTTTGTGACTAATACTTGTAGATATGTGACGATATTTATATGATGATATAATAAGAAGTATATGACTAATGTAGGAATGATAATGACACTAGTTAAGGAAGTTTAAGTTATTAGATATGATTAATGAATTATAAGATGTTTAAGTTGTTGAATGTACTTTATATGATTTATATGTTTAATATTATTGTCTGAGAAATCTCACCCCTCCTGTTGGAATGTTGCCTTACGTTGGTAACGCGCAGGTAACCAGGACTAGCTGTTGTTCATGAGTAGGCTCCTCACATTGTGTCTAGGTGCTCTGATACGTAACGGGATGGGGGCTTGCTTTTACTTCTATTCCTTACGTGTCTTTTATGAATTTTATGAATAAATATTGAACAAAGACTTATGAGATTTTGATGAGGCCTGCGTGCCAAGACTTTTATTATGTTGAACTATTTTTCCGCTGCAAAGTTTCAGATTTTTGATATTGAATTTTAAAGGATAATTATTATTATCTATTTTATGACTTTCAAGAAGTATGTGACATTCCGTTTATGATTTAAATACTCTGATTTATTAAAAAAAAAATTCAAGCTGGGAAAACGGGGTGTTACAATTGGTATCAGAGCAGGTCGGTCCGTCCGGCCAAGTGGATGAGTCGTTGTGTCGTGTCGTCATGTTTTCTAGTTAGTAGTTATGTTTTTTTTATGTGAGCATGTTTAACTGACCAACTTGATGTAGTTTTTGTGTTTTGTTTGATGAAGTAATGACTAAACTTATTTTCTATTGTGCTTGAATTTCGAGGACGAAATTCCTTTAAGTTGGGGAGAGTTGTAACGCCCTTCTTTTTATTTAATTATTTTAAATGAGTTTTAGAATATATTTATATGATTAGTGTGATTTATAAGATTTATGTGATTTATATGATTTTAGAGAAATTTATGAGATGTTGTGACTTATTTTATTGTTTAATAAAATAAGATTCGAAAATAAAATAAATATTAAGTTGTGGGGTTATTTTGTGTAGAAATATATTTGTTATTTGATGAAGAGATATATTTGTTATTTTGTGTAGAAATATATATATTATTTGGTGTAGAAATATATTTGTTATCTAGTGTAGAAATATATTTATTATCCAATGAAGAGGTATATTTGTTATTTGGTGTTAAAATATTATATACATATATATTTTGATGAAATATGCTATTATTTGTTATTTGGTGTATTATTATATATTTAGTGGAAGACTATATTTTGTAGAGAAATATTATTCATTAGAATATGAGGATTATTAGTGTGAGTGGAATTGAGGGTTAGAATAGAAAGAAGAATAAGTTGTTAGGCCTAAATAGATTTGGGAAGAATATTTTAGTATTATAAATAGAGAAGCTTAGGTTAGAAAGAGTTTACCGGAAACCGCTTTTTGGAAGATAGGAGAACAAGAAAGAAGAGAAGAGGAGAGAAAAGTCAAGAGAAGAGGAGAAGACCTTAGGAAAGAAGAACGCTGCCGCTGATTCAGGAATTAATCTAAGGTGAGGGTGAGACTATCTTGCATTAATATTAAGTTGTTAAATCATTAGATTACATCTAACAAGTTGGGGAGAGTTTGTGAGAATTTGAGAATTAGGGTTTTGAGAGAGTTTTGATGATTAGATATGAAAACTTGTTGAATTGATGTAGAAATTGTGTACATACCTTAGATAATCCATAGGATGATTATTGGAAATAGTTTTGAGGTTAGAACCATGGAATTGGATGAGATGTCGGTGAGTTTAAGAATTAGGGTTTAAGAATTGTAATAGGTTGTTAATAGATTTGAGAACCCTTTGAATTTGCATACAGTAGGTTGATGAATAATTAGTGTTCTAATGATAGGGTAATCATAGGGTAATGATTAGGGTCAAGTTTGGAGAGTATTGGATCGAAAACGGAGTCGAAAAGATTTCCCCAAGGCGAAATCGCAGCTGAACTGCGATTTTGCTGTCAGTGTGCAAAACGCGTTTTTATTGTCTCAGTTTGACAAGTTTAAGTTCCGAACTGGGTTTAGGTGTAAACACTAAAGTTGTAGGTATGGATGTTAGCTTTCTAATGTCATTGGTCTCACATCAATAGGATTAATAGAACTTGAGTTATGGTCAAATTACTGCACGTAGGTCAAAGTGAACTTTTATGGACTTTCAGCACAACTTTTCTGAATTTAAAATGAAAACTGGTATTGATCGGTACAGAACTGGTCATAGGCATAAACATGAAAGTTTTAGATAATTTTGTTAGCTTTCTAATAGCTTTGGAGTGACTAGAAAATTATGTGTAGATTTTGAGTTTTGATGAAAATAGTCCAAGTGGGTCTTCAGAAAACTTTAAGAAAACTTAGCATAATTAATCCTAAGTTAGTCCAAAAACTTATGGTTGGTTTCCCAACTTCAACTTGAGTATTAGGGATTTAGTTGAGGTGTTTTATGAGTATTTGGCCTATGTCTTATTGATCAAACTTGATTTGCTTTTGAAGAATGTTTTGGACTTTGATATGAATGTAATTGATTAATTTATATGTTGTTATTGTTGTTGATATGTTGGAATATATTGTGTGAGTATTGTATGATGCATAATATTATGATGTTATGCCATTCAAGTTGTTGTACGAAAGTTATGTTGTTGCATTTAGCGTTGTGTCATTGCATAGTCAGTGATGGGGGCTTAATGCCCGACAGGTCTTTTTATGACCTTAGCGATGGGGGCTTAATGCCCGACAGGTCCTTTTATGACCTTAGCGATGGGGGCTTAATGCCCGACAGGTCCTGTTATGACCTTAGCGATGGGGGCTTAATGCCCGACAGGTCCAAATATGACCTTAGCGAAGGGGGCTTGATGCCCTGAATGGTACCACATGCATTTGCATATCTAGAAGTTTACGATGATTAAAGTTGTTAAGAGTTGCATTGTCAAGTTGAGTCGCATTGTCAAGTCAAGTGTCGAGTCGACTATGAAGTTATTTAAGATTGAATATGAAGTGAATGATGAGTTTGATTAAGAATGTTGTTTATGTTTGATGATGATGTTTGATTTTGATGATGATGTTTGACGATGATGTTGTTCATGTTTGTGAATTATGATAAGATGTTATATGATTTATGATAAGATGTTATGTGATTATGATAAGGTGTTTGTGACTAATACTTGTAGATATGTGACGATATTTATATGATGATATAATAAGAAGTATATGACTAATGTAGGAATGATAATGACACTAGTTAAGGAAGTTTAAGTTATTAGATATGATTAATGAATTATAAGATGTTTAAGTTGTTGAATGTACTTTATATGATTTATATGTTTAATATTATTGTCTGAGAAATCTCACCCCTCCTGTTGGAATGTTGCCCTTACGTTGGTAACGCGCAGGTAACCAGGACTAGCTGTTGTTCATGAGTAGGCTCCTCACATTGTGTCTAGGTGCTCTGATACGTAACGGGATGGGGGCTTGCTTTTACTTCTATTCCTTACGTGTCTTTTATGAATTTTATGAATAAATATTGAACAAAGACTTATGAGATTTTGATGAGGCCTGCGTGCCAAGACTTTTATTATGTTGAACTATTTTTCCGCTGCAAAGTTTCAGATTTTTGATATTGAATTTTAAAGGATAATTATTATTATCTATTTTATGACTTTCAAGAAGTATGTGACATTCCGTTTATGATTTAAATACTCTGATTTATTAAAAAAAATTTCAAGCTGGGAAAACGGGGTGTTACAATTGGTATCAGAGCAGGTCGGTCCGTCCGGCCAAGTGGATGAGTCGTTGTGTCGTGTCGTCATGTTTTCTAGTTAGTAGTTATGTTTTTTTTATGTGAGCATGTTTAACTGACCAACTTGATGTAGTTTTTGTGTTTTGTTTGATGAAGTAATGACTAAACTTATTTTCTATTGTGCTTGAATTTCGAGGACGAAATTCCTTTAAGTTGGGGAGAGTTGTAACGCCCTTCTTTTTATTTAATTATTTTAAATGAGTTTTAGAATATATTTATATGATTAGTGTGATTTATAAGATTTATGTGATTTATATGATTTTAGAGAAATTTATGAGATGTTGTGACTTATTTTATTGTTTAATAAAATAAGATTCGAAAATAAAATAAATATTAAGTTGTGGGGTTATTTTGTGTAGAAATATATTTGTTATTTGATGAAGAGATATATTTGTTATTTTGTGTAGAAATATATATATTATTTGGTGTAGAAATATATTTGTTATCTAGTGTAGAAATATATTTATTATCCAATGAAGAGGTATATTTGTTATTTGGTGTTAAAATATTATATACATATATATTTTGATGAAATATGCTATTATTTGTTATTTGGTGTATTATTATATATTTAGTGGAAGACTATATTTTGTAGAGAAATATTATTCATTAGAATATGAGGATTATTAGTGTGAGTGGAATTGAGGGTTAGAATAGAAAGAAGAATAAGTTGTTAGGCCTAAATAGATTTGGGAAGAATATTTTAGTATTATAAATAGAGAAGCTTAGGTTAGAAAGAGTTTACCGGAAACCGCTTTTTGGAAGATAGGAGAACAAGAAAGAAGAGAAGAGGAGAGAAAAGTCAAGAGAAGAGGAGAAGACCTTAGGAAAGAAGAACGCTGCCGCTGATTCAGGAATTAATCTAAGGTGAGGGTGAGACTATCTTGCATTAATATTAAGTTGTTAAATCATTAGATTACATCTAACAAGTTGGGGAGAGTTTGTGAGAATTTGAGAATTAGGGTTTTGAGAGAGTTTTGATGATTAGATATGAAAACTTGTTGAATTGATGTAGAAATTGTGTACATACCTTAGATAATCCATAGGATGATTATTGGAAATAGTTTTGAGGTTAGAACCATGGAATTGGATGAGATGTCGGTGAGTTTAAGAATTAGGGTTTAAGAATTGTAATAGGTTGTTAATAGATTTGAGAACCCTTTGAATTTGCATACAGTAGGTTGATGAATAATTAGTGTTCTAATGATAGGGTAATCATAGGGTAATGATTAGGGTCAAGTTTGGAGAGTATTGGATCGAAAACGGAGTCGAAAAGATTTCCCCAAGGCGAAATCGCAGCTGAACTGCGATTTTGCTGTCAGTGTGCAAAACGCGTTTTTATTGTCTCAGTTTGACAAGTTTAAGTTCCGAACTGGGTTTAGGTGTAAACACTAAAGTTGTAGGTATGGATGTTAGCTTTCTAATGTCATTGGTCTCACATCAATAGGATTAATAGAACTTGAGTTATGGTCAAATTACTGCACGTAGGTCAAAGTGAACTTTTATGGACTTTCAGCACAACTTTTCTGAATTTAAAATGAAAACTGGTATTGATCGGTACATAACTGGTCATAGGCATAAACATGAAAGTTTTAGATAATTTTGTTAGCTTTCTAATAGCTTTGGAGTGACTAGAAAATTATGTGTAGATTTTGAGTTTTGATGAAAATAGTCCAAGTGGGTCTTCAGAAAACTTTAAGAAAACTTAGCATAATTAATCCTAAGTTAGTCCAAAAACTTATGGTTGGTTTCCCAACTTCAACTTGAGTATTAGGGATTTATTTGAGGTGTTTTATGAGTATTTGGCCTATGTCTTATTGATCAAACTTGATTTGCTTTTGAAGAATGTTTTGGACTTTGATATGAATGTAATTGATTAATTTATATGTTGTTATTGTTGTTGATATGTTGGAATATATTGTGTGAGTATTGTATGATGCATAATATTATGATGTTATGCCATTCAAGTTGTTGTACGAAAGTTATGTTGTTGCATTTAGCGTTGTGTCATTGCATAGTCAGTGATGGGGGCTTAATGCCCGACAGGTCTTTTTATGACCTTAGCGATGGGGGCTTAATGCCCGACAGGTCCTTTTATGACCTTAGCGATGGGGGCTTAATGCCCGACAGGTCCTGTTATGACCTTAGCGATGGGGGCTTAATGCCCGACAGGTCCAAATATGACCTTAGCGAAGGGGGCTTGATGCCCTGAATGGTACCACATGCATTTGCATATCTAGAAGTTTACGATGATTAAAGTTGTTAAGAGTTGCATTGTCAAGTTGAGTCGCATTGTCAAGTCAAGTGTTGAGTCGACTATGAAGTTATTTAAGATTGAATATGAAGTGAATGATGAGTTTGATTAAGAATGTTGTTTATGTTTGATGATGATGTTTGATTTTGATGATGATGTTTGACGATGATGTTGTTCATGTTTGTGAATTATGATAAGATGTTATATGATTTATGATAAGATGTTATGTGATTATGATAAGGTGTTTGTGACTAATACTTGTAGATATGTGACGATATTTATATGATGATATAATAAGAAGTATATGACTAATGTAGGAATGATAATGACACTAGTTAAGGAAGTTTAAGTTATTAGATATGATTAATGAATTATAAGATGTTTAAGTTGTTGAATGTACTTTATATGATTTATATGTTTAATATTATTGTCTGAGAAATCTCACCCCTCCTGTTGGAATGTTGCCCTTACGTTGGTAACGCGCAGGTAACCAGGACTAGCTGTTGTTCATGAGTAGGCTCCTCACATTGTGTCTAGGTGCTCTGATACGTAACGGGATGGGGGCTTGCTTTTACTTCTATTCCTTACGTGTCTTTTATGAATTTTATGAATAAATATTGAACAAAGACTTATGAGATTTTGATGAGGCCTGCGTGCCAAGACTTTTATTATGTTGAACTATTTTTCCGCTGCAAAGTTTCAGATTTTTGATATTGAATTTTAAAGGATAATTATTATTATCTATTTTATGACTTTCAAGAAGTATGTGACATTCCGTTTATGATTTAAATACTCTGATTTATTAAAAAAAATTTCAAGCTGGGAAAACGGGGTGTTACAATTGGTATCAGAGCAGGTCGGTCCGTCTGGCCAAGTGGATGAGTCGTTGTGTCGTGTCGTCATGTTTTCTAGTTAGTAGTTATGTTTTTTTTATGTGAGCATGTTTAACCGACCAACTTGATGTAGTTTTTGTGTTTTGTTTGATGAAGTAATGACTAAACTTATTTTCTATTGTGCTTGAATTTCGAGGACGAAATTCCTTTAAGTTGGGGAGAGTTGTAACGCCCTTCTTTTTATTTAATTATTTTAAATGAGTTTTAGAATATATTTATATGATTAGTGTGATTTATAAGATTTATGTGATTTATATGATTTTAGAGAAATTTATGAGATGTTGTGACTTATTTTATTGTTTAATAAAATAAGATTCGAAAATAAAATAAATATTAAGTTGTGGGGTTATTTTGTGTAGAAATATATTTGTTATTTGATGAAGAGATATATTTGTTATTTTGTGTAGAAATATATATATTATTTGGTGTAGAAATATATTTGTTATCTAGTGTAGAAATATATTTATTATCCAATGAAGAGGTATATTTGTTATTTGGTGTTAAAATATTATATACATATATATTTTGATGAAATATGCTATTATTTGTTATTTGGTGTATTATTATATATTTAGTGGAAGACTATATTTAGTAGAGAAATATTATTCATTAGAATATGAGGATTATTAGTGTGAGTGGAATTGAGGGTTAGAATAGAAAGAAGAATAAGTTGTTAGGCCTAAATAGATTTGGGAAGAATATTTTAGTATTATAAATAGAGAAGCTTAGGTTAGAAAGAGTTTACCGGAAACCGCTTTTTGGAAGATAGGAGAACAAGAAAGAAGAGAAGAGGAGAGAAAAGTTAAGAGAAGAGGAGAAGACCTTAGGAAAGAAGAACGCTGCCGCTGATTCAGGAATTAATCTAAGGTGAGGGTGAGACTATCTTGCATTAATATTAAGTTGTTAAATCATTAGATTACATCTAACAAGTTGGGGAGAGTTTGTGAGAATTTGAGAATTAGGGTTTTGAGAGAGTTTTGATGATTAGATATGAAAACTTGTTGAATTGATGTAGAAATTGTGTACATACCTTAGATAATCCATAGGATGATTATTGGAAATAGTTTTGAGGTTAGAACCATGGAATTGAATGAGATGTCGGTGAGTTTAAGAATTAGGGTTTAAGAATTGTAATAGGTTGTTAATAGATTTGAGAACCCTTTGAATTTGCATACAGTAGGTTGATGAATAATTAGTGTTCTAATGATAGGGTAATCATAGGGTAATGATTAGGGTCAAGTTTGGAGAGTATTGGATCGAAAACGGAGTCGAAAAGATTTCCCCAAGGCGAAATCGCAGCTGAACTGCGATTTTGCTGTCAGTGTGCAAAACGCGTTTTTATTGTCTCAGTTTGACAAGTTTAAGTTCCGAACTGGGTTTAGGTGTAAACACTAAAGTTGTAGGTATGAATGTTAGCTTTCTAATGTCATTGGTCTCACATCAATAGGATTAATAGAACTTGAGTTATGGTCAAATTACTGCACGTAGGTCAAAGTGAACTTTTATGGACTTTCAGCACAACTTTTCTGAATTTAAAATGAAAACTGGTATTGATCGGTACAGAACTGGTCATAGGCATAAACATGAAAGTTTTAGATAATTTTGTTAGCTTTCTAATAGCTTTGGAGTGACTAGAAAATTATGTGTAGATTTTGAGTTTTGATGAAAATAGTCCAAGTGGGTCTTCAGAAAACTTTAAGAAAACTTAGCATAATTAATCCTAAGTTAGTCCAAAAACTTATGGTTGGTTTCCCAACTTCAACTTGAGTATTAGGGATTTAGTTGAGGTGTTTTATGAGTATTTGGCCTATGTCTTATTGATCAAACTTGATTTGCTTTTGAAGAATGTTTTGGACTTTGATATGAATGTAATTGATTAATTTATATGTTGTTATTGTTGTTGATATGTTGGAATATATTGTGTGAGTATTGTATGATGCATAATATTATGATGTTATGCCATTCAAGTTGTTGTACGAAAGTTATGTTGTTGCATTTAGCGTTGTGTCATTGCATAGTCAGTGATGGGGGCTTAATGCCCGACAGGTCTTTTTATGACCTTAGCGATGGGGGCTTAATGCCCGACAGGTCCTTTTATGACCTTAGCGATGGGGGCTTAATGCCCGACAGGTCCTTTTATGACCTTAGCGATGGGGGCTTAATGCCCGACAGGTCCAAATATGACCTTAGCGAAGGGGGCTTGATGCCCTGAATGGTACCACATGCATTTGCATATCTAGAAGTTTACGATGATTAAAGTTGTTAAGAGTTGCATTGTCAAGTTGAGTCGCATTGTCAAGTCAAGTGTCGAGTCGACTATGAAGTTATTTAAGATTGAATATGAAGTGAATGATGAGTTTGATTAAGAATGTTGTTTATGTTTGATGATGATGTTTGATTTTGATGATGATGTTTGACGATGATGTTGTTCATGTTTGTGAATTATGATAAGATGTTATATGATTTATGATAAGATGTTATGTGATTATGATAAGGTGTTTGTGACTAATACTTGTAGATATGTGACGATATTTATATGATGATATAATAAGAAGTATATGACTAATGTAGGAATGATAATGACACTAGTTAAGGAAGTTTAAGTTATTAGATATGATTAATGAATTATAAGATGTTTAAGTTGTTGAATGTACTTTATATGATTTATATGTTTAATATTATTGTCTGAGAAATCTCACCCCTCCTGTTGGAATGTTGCCCTTACGTTGGTAACGCGCAGGTAACCAGGACTAGCTGTTGTTCATGAGTAGGCTCCTCACATTGTGTCTAGGTGCTCTGATACGTAACGGGATGGGGGCTTGCTTTTACTTCTATTCCTTACGTGTCTTTTATGAATTTTATGAATAAATATTGAACAAAGACTTATGAGATTTTGATGAGGCCTGCGTGCCAAGACTTTTATTATGTTGAACTATTTTTCCGCTGCAAAGTTTCAGATTTTTGATATTGAATTTTAAAGGATAATTATTATTATCTATTTTATGACTTTCAAGAAGTATGTGACATTCCGTTTATGATTTAAATACTCTGATTTATTAAAAAAAATTTCAAGCTGGGAAAACGGGGTGTTACATTCTGCACTCAAATTCAGTCTGAAAAAGAAATGAAGATTTTAAAAGTAAGAAGTGATCATGGTGGAGAGTTTGAAAATGAGCCATTTGAAGTTTCTTGTGAAAAACTTAGAATTGTCCATGAATTCCTTCTCCTAGAACTCCACAACAAAATGGGGTTGTAGATAGAAAGAATAGAACTTCACAAGAAATGGCTAGAACCATGATTCATGAAAACAATTTGGCTAAATATTTTTGGGCAGAAGCAGGGAATACAACATGTTATGTCCAAAATAGAATCTATATCAGACCTATCTTGGAGAAAACAACATATGAACTCTTTAAGGGAAGAAGACCCAATATCTCTTACTTTCATCAATTTGGATGTACCTGTTACATTCTAAATAACAAGCTCTACCTATAGAAATTTGATGCCAAGTCCTAAAGAGGAATCTTTTTAGGTTACACTGAAAGGTCAAAGGCATACAGAGTGTATAATTCAGAAACACTTTGTGTTGAAGAATCAATGCACGTTAAATTTAATGACAAAGAGCCTGGAAATAAAACTCCAGAGCAATATGAAAGTTTTGCAGATATACAGGTTCATGAAGATACTCCAGAACCTGATCAGATAGCTGAATCTGAAGATAGTTCAGAAGCTGAACCAACTCCAGAAGCACAAGATGAAGTTACTTCTGAGCTCAAGATGGCTCTCAGCAAGCTAATCAATCCAAGAATACATTCAAGTACAAGTCTTCACATCCTGAGGATCAAATCATTGGGAACAAAGAAAGTCCTAGAAGAACAAGATTATACTTCAGACAAGATGAGTCTATGATAGGACTATTATCAGTGATTGAACCTGCCACAGTTGATGAAGCACTTTCAGATGATGGATGGATACTAGCTATGCAGGAAGAGCTGAATCAGTTTCAAAGAAATGATGTGTGGGATCTGGTACCCAAACCCCAACAGAAGAACATTATTGGAACAAAATGGGTATTCAGAAATAAGCTGAATGAACAAGGTGAGGTAGTCAGAAACAAAGCAAGACTTGTTGCACAAGGTTACAGTCAACAAGAAGGCATTGATTATACTGAAACATTTGCTCCAGTTGCAAGATTGGAAGCAATCAAGTTACTTCTATCCTATGCAGCGAATCATGGCATAATATTGTATCAGATGGATGTAAAGAGTGCATTTCTCAATGGAGTAATATCAGAAGAAGTGTTTGTCAAGCAACCTCCTAGTTTTGAGGATCTTAAGCATCCTGACTATGTTTACAAACTTAAGAAATCACTATATGGATTGAAAGAAGCTCCCAGAGTTTGTTATAATATACTAAGTAATTTCTTGATTAAAAATGATTTTAAAAGAGGCGAGGTTGACACAACACTCTTCAGGAGGACTCTTGAGAAAGACATTCTTGTTGTGCAGATATATGTTGATGATATAATATTTGGTTCTACTAATGCATCTCTTTGCAAGGAATTTTCTAAGTTAATGCAGGATGAATTTGAAATGAGCATGATGGGAGAGTTGAAATTCTTCCTTGGAATTCAAATCAATCAAAGCAAAGATGGAGTATATGTTCATCAAACAAAGTATACTAAGGAGCTTCTGAAGAAGTTCAAGCTGGAAGATTGTAAAGTGATGAACACTCCATTGCATCCAACCTGCACCTTAAGCAAAGAAGATACTGGAACAAAGGTAGACCAGAAGCTGTATATAGGTATAATTGGTTCTTTGTTATACCTTACTGCATCTAGGCCAGATATTTTCTTCATTTATGCTTGTGTGCTAGATTCCAATCAGATCCTAGAGAATCTCATTTAACTGCTGTTAAGAGAATCTTCAGGTATTTGAAAGGAACAACTAATCTTGGACTCCTCTATAGGAAATCCCTAGATTATCAGTTGGTTGGATTTTGTGATGCTGACTATGCTGGTGATAGGATTGAAAGAAAATCAACCAGTGGCAACTGTCAATTTTTGGGTGATAATCTGATATCCTGGGCTAGCAAAAGACAAGCAACTATTGCTATGTCTACAACAGAAGCAGAATACATCTCAGCTGCAAGTTGTTGTACACAATTACTTTGGATGAAACATAAGTTGGAAGACTATCAGATTAATGCTAACAGTATTCCCATTTATTTTGATAATACTACTGCTATTTGTTTGTCAAAGAATCCTATTCTACATTCAAGAGCCAAGCTTGCTTGCTCCTGAACTAGAAGTGATGTCCTGAAGTTTGTTCAGAAGCATTGGTCCATCAGAAGCTCTTAACTGAGATTTTGAGGAAAATGTGCTTCTGAAGATGACATCAGCACTTTAACTTCAGAAGAAGGACTTTGTGCTCCTAAATAGCATAGTTAGTGGAAACGTTGGAAGTTACTTTTTAGTAACACCTGTCCCACTAACTTAGCAGTTTCTCTGAACAACTTCTGACGTGGCTTAGTTGTATTAGTGTATAACGTATGAGGGCAATGATGATTTTAAGCTTTGAATGTACTATCTCGCGCCCCCTATGTCATTAATGTTGTGTTTGTTTATCCCTTTCTGAATTGCAAACGTTTTTACTCAAAACACTTAGGCAAATCACACATAACTCACTTCACAACCTACACTTTCCTCTTTTCATACTGTTTCTCTACGAAGTAAGTTCATCTTCTTTAATGAAAAAACCTTGAACCCCAAAAACTTTCTTCAACATCAATGGCATCCTCAAGCTCCGTTCCAAAATCAACTACTCAAGAGGCTCCTGCGTATGAAATCAGGGGAAGAACTATGTCTTTGGAAGAATGGGAACTCAATGTTCAGACTGAGAATTATATAGACTTCATCTCTCTGGCGTATCATGGCTGCAACATCAGGAGCTACTATGAAGCTCAAGGTCTGATGGATTACTTTACTATGCTGAATGGTCCAACTTACAAAAACTTGGTCAGACATTTCTGGGTGAGAGGTCAAGTTTATGATCGCAAAGTTGCTCAGGCAGAAATGGATGAGAAAGTTTTGATTGATCCCACTCTTGCTGGGAAATCAAGGAGAGAAATGAGCTTTGAACCTTTTACGGTTACAGAAATTAGGTCAAGCATCATGGGTATTCCTGTCTTCATCTCTCAGGAAGTTATTGTTTTTGTTCTCAGAAGACCATCAGGAGGAAGTTTCACAGATGGTATAGACAATAGCAAGAATAGTCCCTGGAATGAAGTTGTGAACATGTCTATGTTCAACAGCAGGAAGAAAGGGGCTTATTCTGATCTGTCAATGGAGAAGAAGTTGCTCCTGAAGATACAGAACGAAAATCTCCTACCAAAGGGTGGTGGTGGAGATCAACCTTCTCTTAAACACAGAGTCTTCCTTCATTACTTCATCAAGAAGGAGACTACAAATGTGCTTAAGTATATCTTTAAGCACATGATCAAGGATCTCAGGGAAATCCAAGATAATAGAAGATACTGGATTCCCTATGAAAGATTAATTTCAGAGATTCTTCATCAAGGAGGAATTCTGAAGTTACTGAAGGAGGTCAACATATTCACTGATGATCAGCTTGGTACTGAAACAGGCAAAGTCATCAATGGGCAAACCCTCAGGAAGATGAAGCTGATAGAGAAGGAAGCTTTCAAGAAGCTTAGTACAGATTTGAAAGAGTCAGATGTTGTATCTGCTCTGATGGATGGGTTTCCTCCAATCTGCAAGCAAGACCCCATTGAGGTTCAGATGAACTACATTGTAGATCATTTTGAGAGTACATGCAAGACAATAAGGCTTTGTGATGTTCCTGACACCATGTATGGTGGAGCATTGCCTGTGGCCAAGAGTAGGAAGACTAAAAGGAAAGCTCTAACAAAGGAAGAGTATCTGGATGATGCTCCTGAAGAGCCTAAGAAGAAGAAAGCTAAGAAGGTAAAGGTCTCTTCTAATGTGAATGAAGTTGGTCTTGGAGTACCAACTATTCAAGAAGAAGTTCAGAACCTGGATGCTGATACAGTTCTGAACAGGAGAACCAGAAGTGGTAAAGCTGCTGCAACTTCTCAAACTGCTCCTGATCAACCTTCTATCTCAAAGAAGAAGAGAAAGCAAGCTATCAGGAAGCTAAAGTTAGCAGCATATGTGGCTGAAGATGAAGATCAGATTACAGCTGCTACTGAGTTAGTCACAAGGGAAGTGAAGAAGAAGAAATTGAAGATGCTGCTGCACTTGAGAAGATAAGGGAACTTGCAAAAGGGATTGAAGTTCCTGCATCAAGCATAGCAAGGGAAGATGCTGGTACTATTGCACAACAAGTTGTTCAAGCTACTGAAGAAGTACAAGAACTGGTGACTTCAGAAGCTGGAAGTTTGCTGATGATTGCTCGTGAGAAGACCACTGATGAAGTTTAGGACGATGAAGTTGCTGGTTCAGAAGCTACTGTTCCATAAGCTGATAAAGGTAATCCTGATTATCCACATCACTCTAATGTTATAGTAGTAGAATCTGATTCAACCTCCACATCCTCTCAATCTACCTCCTCAATATCTTCTTCAGACATGGATAATGTTCCTTTGAACAAAGTCTATGAAAACTTACACAAAACCTTATCACCATCCACCAAACTCCACAAAAAGCCTTCTAAAAACATTCCCTATGAGCCTATGAACCCTAGTGTTGATGAAATGATAGGGAATATGTATGAGATGAGAAACAAAGTCTGTGAAAGACTACCCCCTAACCATCCTTTCCAAGCACCAATGCTGAACCTCTCAGCTTTGTTCCTGCTGATGTTAATATTGAATCATCATCATCTCATCCCACTACAACTACCCAAACTACTGAAACATCTGTCTTAGAGACTCTGGTTAGTCACTACTCTGGTGAACTGCCATTTGTTGAGCCAAATCTACAGAAAGCGTCTGAAGTAGCTTCTGATGAAGTTACTTTAGAAAGCCCCCAAACAACAAGCACCAAACTCACAAATGGCCTTAACAACCTGCCAAAATGTCTCTACCTTTGAACATGTTGTTCCTGAACTTTCTGTTCCTGAACAACTTGTTCCTGGTCAAACTGAATCACTTTCTATTCCTGAAACCGTCAGTGAACCTGACTTTATGATCACATCAGAAGCTTCTGATGTTGAGGATGAGCAGTTAAACTCTTTCTCTACTGTGATTGTAAAGTCTGTTCCTGATCAACCATCAGAAACCAGCATTCAAACTCCAACCTCCACAAATGACCAACCCTCATCATCAAGCTTAGCCATTCATCCTTGTGCTCCTGCCAAACCAAATGTCCCTTCTCCACCCACATTGTTTCTAGATTCTACTATTTTAGCAGATGTGTGTGAGAATATATTTCAGGAGCTGAATAATCTGGTTCAAGCAAGAAATGACCTTATTCACAAGGACAGCTATGAGAAGCTTTGGAAAAGACTAAAGGAGAGAGTTGACTTTGTCTTGAATGAGCTTCAGAGAACATGTATGGATGCTCAAGACTCAGCTCAACAAAAGCTTCAAGATTGGCTAAAGGGAGTTGATAGCAATCTGCAAGAAGTTAAAGTTCTAAGAACTTGGGTGCAAAATCCTATGTGCTTGAGAGAAAGGAATCCTACTGACTTCATTCCTACTGGTGTGCATCCCAAGGAATTAGACTTAACTTGGTTGAACAAGGTTAACTTCAAATCAGCATCTACTAGCTTTGATTTGATACAAAGAAATGCTGATTTGGAGAGAGAAAATAAGAAGCTGAAGAAAGAGCTCATGGAGCAGAAGCTACTTTTGCTTGAATACAAGTCATCCACTGAAGCTAAGCTGGAAGAAGCCAGAATTAGGGAAGAAAATTTGATCAAGAGCAATGAAGATTTCAAGAAGGAAATGAAGCAACAGTCGTAAGAAACAAACAAGATGCTAAAATAGATGATGTATATGTTTAGCAAACAAGCCAACCCTTAGTTGCACACATTATATTTTATCTTGTTTAGTTTTTATCTTAAGTTTCTTTGTTTAACATCTTCTGAACTTATTGTGCTTCTGACTTCAATTTCGCATCTGATCTTATTTTGCTTCTGAACAAGTTTTTGCGCTACTAATCTAATGTTTATGCTTCTAAACTATTTTTTAATGCTCTGATATATGTCTTGTGATTATAAAATTTCTCACTATCTTTTTCTTATCTCTTTGTTTTTGTCTTTAGTTTTTATACTTTTTGTTGATGACAAAAGGGGGAGTAGATGTATAGTATTTATAGGCTCTGAGCCCCATTAATTTAAGTTTTAATCAAGTTAAATTAATAGGGCCTTCTTCTTATCTCTTAGTCTATTAATGTGAGAATATTCAGAGTGTTATATCGTTTCTAATGATGAATTTAATTAACATGGATAGAACTTAGGGGAGCTTTCAAACTGTTTTATCTTGGTTTTCGGGTGTCAAACATTGATTACGTTTGAACCTTTTTACCGGTGATATCTCATTTTTTCTTGGGAAGGGAAAAAATAAGCAAAACCCTTGAGAATCGAGGTCCGGGAGTTGTTTTCGCTACGGGAAGGTGTTAGGCACCCATAACGACTATAGTATCCTATAGGAACCGTCTTTAATTTCTACGCGCGCGCTTTACTTTTAAGTGCTATTTTGAAATGATATTTACACCTAAAGTTTGCTAAGTGAAGAATTGGAGGGAGAAGAATGTTTTTGAATTTTTATTTTATTTGAATTGAAGGAATTTTGTTCCTTGCCTACGTACCCGATTAAGGGATCAAATCCACCGTAGTTCTCTTCCAAAAAGTGTTTTTGTTTTTGTTGGTTGATTTTAAGTTTGAAAATTGGATTTTGAAGAATAGAAAGAGGCCTCAAGGGCATGAGATTATGAAATTGTGAGGTTGAATTAGTGATTTGCAAAAGAAGTCAAGTATGATTATTTTTCATTGAAATTTGACTAAGAAAATGAAAAGGAAAATCAATGGGATTTTGATCCCAAGGTTTATTTTGAAAATGATTTGAGTGAAGTTTATTCATGTTTCTTTGGAAAATGATTTTTCTAAGTATAAAGCCTAAACATTCATCTAAACATACAATCCTAAACATACATCTAAACATGCATATTCTAACTATATACCTAAAGTGATGTGTGTGCATGTGTCGGTGCTTGTGTCGGTGTACATCATTAGAGTTCATTGTCCTTATTACATCATGCCCTAGATACATTCTATGGTCTTGCAAGAAATTAAATTGCATGGAAGTAAAGTACATGAATTCCTAGATTTTACATTCTAACTTTTTGCATGAATTTTAAAGTGTGAGAAAATAAAGACTAAGAAGATAAGATGGTGGGTGAAATGCTTATGAAACAATGAACAAAGTGGTTAGTAATATAAGATGTAAAAAAAATGCAATGGAGGCAAGCAAAAAGAGCATAGTAGAGTAACTAGAATTTAACAAAGAAATAGTCAAAAATTTAACCAAAAGAAAGCATGATGGGATAGTACTTAAAACTACTAGAATTCTAAAGCAAAACTAAGGCCTATAATCCTCACATTAATGGCAATATCCCAATGGTTTTAAGTCAATCACGATGTGAGAAATCAAGGGAAATTAGCATGCAATACAATCATAGTATTTTTAAGCCTACTTGCACTTTATTTAACACAAGAAACACACATTATTCACAAGGTGAAGGACTTATAACAAGAACAGCAGGCATATGCTAAATAAAGAAACAAAATCACTCCAAGAACGACATACTCAAAGTCACACTTATGCACCAAAATTCAAGGACAAGATCACATCACCATTTTTACGAAAGTCTTAACAAAAAGTAGCAAAAATGACAAAACAAACGCACATTATTTTGAAGTAGATTTTAACATGTAACTACATTCTAAAGAACAAGTGTCAAGTGCTAAAAATTGACCACATCAACATTCCAAAACACTTAGAAATTTTTATCAAAATTCGAGTAAAAAATGAATACAAAGTACTAATCAAGAATCAAGATAAAAAATTATATATTGTGATCAAGATTTGGCATGTAATATACATCAAGAATTATCAAAAAATGCGTCAAGAAACTACTAGAATTTTTGTGGAATTTTTCAAGAGGTTTCGAATATAAGCAGGGGTGTAAAAACAGTTCGCAGCCTACAACTAGCAAGGAAATGCACAGAAACTGAATCCACACCATATGAGGGTCCAAGCCCAAACCCAAGAGAAGAACTGGGTTATGGCTATGGGTATGGATCATGGATTATGGTTTGGGTTGTGGGCATGGGTCAAAAATGATTAATATAAAATGTTGTGGCCGTTTATTCATTCTTCTTCCTCACGTCCTCACAGCACCGTCCCTTTCTTCTCCAATCAAAGCAAATTTCCGGCGCGGTGGCCGGTGGTGGCACCACCGCGTCGGAGTCACAAACGTCACCATTTTCAAAATTTTCTTTAAGTTTTAAACATCATTTTCTTCCTAGAACTCAAATATGGACTCGGATTTTGGCGAAAAGCAACAGATGAGAGCAGATCCAAGCAACAAGATTTAAACATTCAAAGCAACATAAACTCACCTCTGTTTTGGTTTTGATTTTTCCTTCGAATCTGCTCCGGCTCTTCTTGTTCTTGCTTGCGAACCTGAGTGGATTACGATGCTGGACCGGTTCAATCTTCCTCTCTCGGATTCGTTCAGCTCCTCCTTGCTTCAGCGTTTTGTTCTGGTTCAATTCCGTTCCTCCTCCGTATCTTACGTGTTTGTGATTCTTGCTTGATCTGGAACCCGCTTCAGCTTTGCAATTCACCCTTCAAACCGATTTCAAAACGTGTTGTTGTTGTTCGATAGGATCGGTCCGCATCGGATAGCCTTGTGTGCGAGTTGATTGCCACTGGATTCGTAAGACCAGGCTGAGTTGTTGGAGTATAGCAACCGAGTTATGAGCTTGTGTTGTTGAATTCGTTCGGAAATGGAAGATGACGTGATGACGAAAATTGCACTGCTACTTCCTTTGGGGCTGTTTGGATGTGCGACGCAGCTTGCGGTGCCGTCGAGGAATGGATTTGGACGAGTTTTGTATCGAATTCAGTTGTGAATTGAAGGCTTACGGCGTTGAATATGGCGGCGAAATGGTTGTTGATGATGATAATGGTTGTTACGGTGATTTCGCGGTGGTTAGAGGTGGCCGGAAAAATTGGTTACGGTGGTTAGAGATGGTGGTTGAGAATTAGTTATGGTGGTTAGGGTGGAGGAGAGTGGTGGTGGAAATTTGTTGTGGTGGTGATGGAGGTGGAGAAAGTTTGTTAGAGGTTGTTGAAGATGAGAGAAAAATGGGAGAGAAAAAATAATTAAAAAATGATTTTTTTGGAATTTTTGGTGTAAAAATGATTAGTTGTAAATTGACCATAGGTTTGACTTATTTATAGGTGATGTGGTAAGCCTTGGACCAATTGGAGTGGGACATGTGGCACTAGACTTGTAACAAACTCTTAAGGACCAATAGCATTTGGACACATGGCACTTGGACTCTAACAAACTTAAAAAGGGATTAAAATGCAAATAACAAAAGTACGAGGACCGAAATGAAAATTAAAACTAAAATTGAATTGAAAAAGTAAATTGAAAATTAACGTAAAGCGAGACGATTAAAAACAACAAAGCAGATTAAAAAGAATCAGCAATTTTATGTGAAATGACCAAAACGCCCCTAGGGACTAAAATGACTCGAAACGACTCAAATGCAATTTTAAAATGATTTTTTTAACAAGGGATTAAAGCAAGAGCTTATTCAGACAAATTAAAAGACTCAGAGACAATTTCTAGAATTTAAACAGGGCTTTAACACATGAAAAGACTAAAATGCCCCTAGGGGCTAAACTGACTCAAAATGACTTCAAATGCAATTTTAAAATGGATTTTGACATAGAATTGAAATGAAGACTTATTCACACTATTTGAAAGGACCCAAACAATTTTCAAGGATTAAAATGAGTTGAATGCAGGAAATGACTAAAATACCCTTCTATGTGAATTTTGCAAATAACATTGAAATAAAATGCAGAGAAAGATGCAATTGATCAGAGATAGTTCAAATGACTTAAAACACAAGAAAAGAAGAATTGAACAAGTATTTTTAGGTCCAAAATTAGGGTATAACACAAACCTCACCTTAAAGTATTATTAGACTCAAGGGGAGCTTACAAACCTCAAACCCTTATAGTCAACTTTTTAATTAGATTAACAACAATTGCACATTTTAAATACTAATGTTTGTCATCATCAAAACGGGGGAGATTGTTGGAACAAAATGTGTTTAACATTACCCTTTGAGAGTTTTGATGATAACAAGGTATTAAAAATTGTCAAGTGGATAAGCTAATATTTGTTCAAGTGTACATGACCATAGACAAAAATTTGACATCTTAAATAGATTCAGGAAGAACAAAAGAGAGCTAAGGAATCAACAAAAAGGAAGCTTGAAGCATATGAAGAGAAGTGCTCCTGAAGTATAGTGCTCCTGAAGTGATGACGTCATCAGAAGCAAGTTCATCAGAAGCATCTCATCAGAAGCTGAAGATCACAAGAAGCTGAAGTTCATCAGGAGATGCAAGACTTAAAGCTTCAAAGGCTGTTCAATGGATTTAATATCGTCTAAGCATTGCAGAAGACTGGAAGAGTGAAGCAACAACTATTTTGAAAGGATTTGAAGGCATTGGATGCTTGTTCTTTAAAGAGCGTTGACAAAGTACAACTGTAAGAAGTGTACAACCACTACCTCCACTACTCTGTTTTTGTCTCTGCTACAAGACAAGAAAAATAGCTCTGCCTGCAATGATGTTCCTTCACAATTAGAATGTATTTGAAATTGATCCTTCACAGGACAATAACCATATCAGACAAAAGATCATTGGTGATTGAACTAAGCATCAAACGACTCTATTTTGATGTGCTGGCAATTCACAACGTCTCTTTCACACCTCTATATAAAGGAGTGAAGACTTAGAGATTGGTAAGGACTCAACAACAATTTACAAGTGCCAAAACTCTGCTTAAATTGTTCTGCAATCAAAGTTCACTTCGAATTTCTTTTTCAAAGTTCATATCTTCGAAATTCTAGAGTCTTAAGAGTCTGTATCTGATTTGTATTGTGAACACATTGTATATCAAGTGTTCAACCTCAAACATTTTTCTTTGTAATTCTGTTTGAATAGAAGTCCCTTGCAGTTGTGCTTGAGCATTAGAAGTCTCTTGATTGTGTTCAAGAGCATAGGAAGTCTCTTGCAGTTGTGCTTGAGCAGTTCGAAGTCTCTTGCTAACTTTAGCAGTGAGCAGTTGTAATCAGATATTACATTTTAGTGAACTCTCCTTGGAAGTGCAAGGGGGACAGGACTACTTCCAGTTTGTGGAAGGAACCTGTATAATTGATTTGTGTCTTTCTTCTTTCTCTCTCTCTCTCTCTCCCTCTCTCTCTGTTTTTATCCGCTGCAAGTTTGTCATGAATATCACTTCAAAAGTAGAACTCTATCTGCTTCTGATCAGTGTTTTCAGCTTAGGAGAAAACGAAGAAAAAACTAACACAATTCAACCCCCCATTCTTGTGTTTTTCTCACCTTCATAATTGTCATTGATTTAATTGTTGATTACAAGCATATATATAAGTAAATGAAGGCATACAGTAACTACAATGGAATGGCTATAGCAGATAGAAACTAATCACTAAACTAACTGGTTAACTTGCTCTGCAAGTTATCTTCTCTTCTCTCAGTATGTAATAATGATCATAAAGTAAGGCAATAATACGTAATTAGAATTACAACTGATCAGTCTACACAAATAATTGTTTTTTCATCGATCAATAATACAATGAGTGAGTTTGAAACTGTCAAATGTGTAGAAAGGGAATATGAAATTAAACTAATAAAAAAGATGAGACCTTTCACCAAACATGAAATGCAATAAAAAATTACCCCCCATCTTTTTATTTATATTAAAGTTTCCTCCTTTTATTAGGAAAAGAGTTGTACTACCAACTTAGCCTATGAAATTATGACTAGATGATTGTACGGAATACCGCCCTTACCTTAGGGTGATTTTCCTTCGACACAAGACGCCCCTAAGGTTGATTCCGCACCGAATGCTCGAGCTAGTCTTGGGATACTACGGGAAATAGAAGTACGAATTAAGAGGTTGATAATTGTACTTTGAGGCAGAACACAATCTTAATAAAATGACTTAACATTAGATTATGAACGTAGGAATGGAAGAGAAAAGAACAACATAACTTTACCTTAAGACCTCACACTAAGATGAATTGGTTGAATAAACAAGGAGGAGAACGATGACTGAATGTAAAAGAGGTGTTTTATGTTTTTGTTGCTAGAGGGTTACGCTTTCCCTTTCTTTTCTCTCTAATTGTTTATGGATGTGTAGTCTTTGTTAGGTGTGATTCAAAATATTAAGGGCTGCTGAATGTATGGTAAGAAACGTTACCAATTCAAGGAGAATTAAGTTGGGACTGATGGAAATTAATTGGAATGAAGGTAGTATTTAGGAAGAATTACCCTGGTCAAAAGTATACCTAAATTTGAACGAAAATCAAAACTGATTTTTGGCTACAAATATGGGAAATGGCGTGACAACAATTTAAGACAACCATTGGTCAAAACTAAAGAGTGACGTGGCATAGAGAAAGAATTTGGAGTCACTTATACTTGTGTGTAAACGTGTTATAAGGACTAGGTATATAACCCGTGTGTTGCACGGGTTTGATTTTTTACAAATGAGAGAATAATAATTATGATAAGCATATTCACATAAAGTTAAATGGTTGATATTGTTATGTTTAATATTAAATTATATTAAATATAAGAGGGTTGTTTAGAAATTATATGAGAATTCATATTTGTTAAAATATTTTTAGGATAATTAATATAGTTCTTTTCTTGTTCATATTTCATAAGTTTGAAGAGTTGTATCATATTTAATATTTTATCATATTAGTGTAATCATATAAAAACTTTTTTTGTGCAATCGCAAGTGTTTTTGCTTTTTCTCTTGGTATCACTTATTCTTTTCGATCATAGCTAGAGGTATTCATGTTTCCTATCAATATTGCTCACAAAAACAACTGAAATAAGCAGTCAGAATGGGATTCGTCTTTAGAAGTTTTGTTTCTTTTTCTCTAATTATGTGTTCATATAAGAGACGGCTCTTCAACAATACACTCTTCTATTTCCAAAACATGCAAATACGATTCTGCAGAAGCAATACCCATTTTATAAAGCCAAAACCTGTTAGAAGAACAAATATATAGATGAAGATGAAACGAATGTAATATATATATATATATATATATATATATATATATATATATATATATATAATGTTATGAAATACATTAAATATCCAAAGGTGATAGTGTAAGAAATTAGGAAGTGCTTTATAATTACGTGCATGAAAACGTTGCAATTTTTTGTAAATGGCTATAGTAAATCAATGATGTTTATGTTTATTAATGTAATGTGTTTGTTCATTTTTTTTGGTCAAGTTTGGTTCTATTATACTGCATTAGTAAAAAAAAGTAATTATAATGCATACATGGTTGAGTTACTATTATATATGAGTAAGAAATGTGAAATTTTGTGACTTAAACATATTAAAGAGACATAGATACAATAAGAGCAAATGCAACGTGTTTATTGTCTAATGTGGTTATAATATAATGCATCAATAAAAAAAGTAATATATCTTAAAAAAAAAAGTAATATGATGCATACACGATTGAGTTACTATTATTATTATTATCTATCTACTCTACTTACAATATATAAAAACAAGATACTACCAAAATTACTTAACTATCCATACCTAATTTTCTTCCAAACTTTTTCATTTACAATTTTAGGGTTATTTTTGTCAAATCCACTATCAAAACCCACTTTACTAAAACCCACTTTCTCACCTTTCTTTATTTAATAATAAATTTTTCTCTCTCATCTTTCTTTATTTATAATAATAAACTTTTCTCTCTCATCTATATTTATTTAATAATAAACTTTTCTCTCACCTTTATTTTTTAATAATAAACTTTTCTCTTTCAATCTCACTCTCCTCTCTTATCTTTTTCTTACCAACTTTCTTCATTTTTCATTTTCTCTCTTCATTTTCAACTCCATTTTCTCTACTAATTTTCAATTCGGTTTTACTAACAAGTTGTTTTTTAGAGGAACTAACAAGTATTGTTGTTATAGCAGAATATGATTTTGTATTTTACGATAATACTATTATATAATACGTTAATTATGTTTTTTATGGGACGCATATTAATATCAAACATATTAGTAAATAAAATCTATGATTATTTTTATTTATATCGTCAATACTAAAACAAGATCAATATTATAATATACTATGATTAATCATACTTCAATTTTTTCCCTTTTTTTTGAAAATGTATCACTAAAAAAATCATTGCAGTGTACAATTGTAACACGGGACCCATTTTAGTAACTATAACGAATGATCAGTTTTAATTAGTATTTTTAATCTTTAAAATAAATTAGTATTTTTTTAATATCTCTATTTAAACACCGCGGCTGCCTAAGTTTTTTTTTATTTGAAAGAACTGCCTAAGTTTTATTAATATATTAATAAAGAATATGTTTGTGTATGGACTATATATTAATAAAATATATATGAGTATTTGTTTGTTTTACGGGAATATATTAGTATATTCATATTTATGAAATCTAATGAGGACTATATATATTGATAAAATATATATGAGTGTATGGACTATATATTAACAAAAATATATCTCACAGTATTTTTTTTAGAGGAAACTAACAAGTGTTGTTGTTATAGCAGAATATGATTTTGTATTTTACGATAATACTATTATATAATACGTTAATTATGTTTTTTCACGGGACGCATATTAATATTTTTCACACTCAAACATATTAGTAAATAAAATCTATGATTATTTTTATTTATTAGCTTTTTTCATATCGTCAATACTAAAACAAGATCAATATTATAATATACTTTGATTAATCATAATTCAAATTTTTCTGTTGTTTTCTTTTAAATGTATCACTAAAAAACCCGTTGGAGTGTACAATTGTAACACGAGACCCATTTTAATAACTACAACGAGTGATCAGTTTTAATTAGTATTTTTTTAATATCTCTAATCAAACACCGCGATTGCCTAAGTTTTATTAAGAGAAATGATATTTTGACAACCACTTTTTGACAACTTTTAAACAAATTTCTCTCTCATACTCACATGATGTTGTTTTCCTCTCTCTTCCTTTTTCTCTCTCCATTGTTTTTGACCAATAAGAAATGAGAAAAACAAGGTTGTCAACAAAGTTGTCATCAAATGGATGTCAAAATATCATTACTCTTTTATTAATATATTAATAAAATATATGTGGGTGTATGGACCATATATATATATGAGTATATGTTTGTTTTATAGGAATATATTAATATATTCTTATTTCTTCTTTCAAAAAAAAAATTAATATATTCTTATTTCTGAAATTTAATGGGAACTATATATTGATAAAATACAAATAAGTATATATTAACAAAAATATATCTCACAATATGTTTTTTTACGGGAATATGTTAGTATATATTTATTTAATACAAATGAGTATATATTAAAAAATATATCTCACTATATGTTTTTTTACGGGAATATGTTAGTATATATTTATTTATGAAATGTATTTTTATTTATTAGCTTTTTTAATATCGTCAATACTAAAACAAGTACAATATTATAATATACTATGATTAATCATACTTCAATTTTTTCCGTTGTTTTTTTTTTTTTGAAAATGTATCACTAAAAAAATCATTGGAGTGTACAATTGTAACACGGGACCCATTTTAGTAACTACAACGAGTGATCATTTTTAATTAATATTTTTTAATATCTCTATTTAAACACCGTGACTGCCTAAGTTTTATTAATATATATTCAAAAAATATATGTGGGTGTATGAACTATATATTAATAAAAAAATATATGTGAGTATATGTTTGTTTTACGGGAATATATTAGTATATTCTTATTTCTGAAATCTAATGGGAACTATATATTGATAAATATACATGAGTGTATGGACTCTATATTAATAGAAATATATCTCACTATATGTTTTTATACTGGAATCTGTTAGTATATGTTTATTTGTGAAATGTATTTTCATTTTTTTTAATATCGTCAATACTAAAACAAACAAAAAAAATTATAATATACTATGATTAATCATACTTCAATTTTTTCCCTTTTTTTTAAATGTATCAATAAAAAAACCATTGGAGTGTACAATTGTAACACGAGACCCATTTTAGTAACTATAATGAGTGATCAGTTTTAATTAGTATTTTTAATCTTTAAAAAAAATTAGTATTTTTTTAATATCTCTATTTAAACACCGCGACTGCCTAAGTTTTTTTTTGAAAGAACTGCCTAAGTTTTATTAATATATTAATAAAGTATATGCTGGTGTATGGACTATATATTAATAAAAATATATATGAGTATATGTTTGTTTTACGGGAATATATTAGTATATTCTTATTTATGAAATCTAATGAGTAATATATATTGATAAAATATATATGAGTGTATGGACTATATATTAACAAAAATATGTCTCACTGTATTTTTTTACGGGAATATGTTAGCATATGCTTATTTATGAAATATATTTTACGATAACAATATTATATAATACATTAATTATGATATCTCACGGGATGCTTATTTTCACACTAAAACATATTAGTAAATAAAAACTATGATTATTTTTATTTATTAGCTTTTTTAATATCATCAATATTAAAAGAGGAATGCTAGGGTAGGGTCACATCCTCTAACACTCTCCTTTTAACACACCCAATTATTTGAAGCCACATCACCTCATTTCTTTATTCTTGCAATTGGCTACCGGTTGAATTTTCTAACTATTTACTTATTTTATTATATTATTGGCCTTTTAATTTAAAGTAAAAAAATACAATCTCTTTCTTCTACAAGTTCTCGCCGTCGTTACCATCCAAAACAATCAACAAACCATTGCACACTTGTTCCTCCAGCAGTTTTTTTCTTCTTTCTTTCTTCCTTCTTTCCCTTTTATTATACTTTTTTTTAATACAAAGATGTGAAATGATAGGAAAAAGATTAAAGAAAACAGAAAAAACCAACGTAAGTTGCGATTGAGAGGACGGCGGCGGACCACCGTAGGTGCGACTGAGACGATGACGGTTGACCGCGTGATGGGATAGATCGGAAATAGCGATAAAGACGACAAATTTTGCGAAAAATGATGATAAAATTGGGACAAAGAAGACGAATAGACAAGAACTCGTGAAGATGGAGGCAAGGCAGGCATAGATCTGTAAAGCTCTCTGTCCCAGATAAATAAATAAACAAAAATTAAAAAGAAAATATGTTGTCTCATAACTTGTTTAAAAGAAAATATGTTGTCTCATAACTTGTTTAGCCGGTCATCAGGTTTAAGAAAAAAGAAATAGGGTGATGTGTCTTCAAATAATTGGGTGTGTTAAAAGGAGAGTGTTAGAGGGTGTGACCCTAGCATTCCTCATATTAATATTTAATATATATTTGTTCATATTAAAATTTAATTATTTTACAATTTTTCATTACTACCGATCAATATATACATTATTATGCTTTAAATACTTTACATATTTTCACTATGGACAAAAAAAATAATCACTATGCCAAGCGCAGCCGAAACTCGACACGCGGCGGAGCCGCGGCCATACAGCGCGGCGAAGCCGCGCTACCCGTGCTGTAGCACGGGTATCTCGACTAGTTATTATATGTAGTAAGCAACGTGAAAATGTTTAACAATTCAAAAGTAAAATTGATGTTTTAGAGTGAAACCATGAGTGCTGACTTTGTGTTCTCTGAACATGGTGTAACCAACATGCAACATGCAACATTCCACCAAACCACCCGACCCACCTAAGCCTTCATCCCAAAAGCCATCCTTTCGAGACACACTACTAGAATCCACCCAAGAAATTCCACTCCGCGAAAAAGAAGATATGATAGAGAAAAAACTCGTTCGAATCGAATTAGAAGATGGAAACCGCCTTCTACCAAAAATCCATATTGACCCACATGTTTTTCAAGAGCTGTGCACACCCTGGAAAGATGCATTGGTAGTGAAGCTGCTAGGAAAAAGCCTTGGCTACAACACCATGAAGGAACACCTCCAAAAAACATGGAAACTCCAAGGAGGGTTCGATATCATGGATAATGACAACGGCTTCTTTATGGTGAAATTTGATCAAGCAGCGGACAAAGAGAAAGTCATCACTGGAGGACCTTGGCTAATCTTCAACCACTGTCTGGCTGTTACCCATTGGTCTCCTGAATTCGCCTCACCAAATGCTAAAGTCAATCGCACAGTGGTCTGGGTACGTTTTCCTGGACTAAACCTTGTCTATTATGATGAGAGCTTCCTTCTTGCTATGGCATCAGCACTAGGAAGACCCATAAAGGTCGATACAAACACTCTAACAGTTGAACGAGGTAAGTTCGCCAGAGTCTGTATTGAAATTGATCTTACTGTTCCGGTGGTGGGGAAAATATGGGTGAATGGTCACTGGTATAAGGTTCAATATGAAGGACTACACTTAATTTGCACCAACTGCAGATGCTACGGTCATCTAGGGAGAAATTGTTGCTCGAAACCACCTGTTCCGGAACCGGCCACCTCTAACCACCACAAAACCGCCGGAGAACACCAATCAAATAATCCAAGGCCGACCCAGCAACACGCCATCCTGACCCAACCTGACCCGGAAACAATTCATGGGCAATCATTGTCTGCAGACCATAACGGAACGGCAATAAAGGCTGGAATCAATGAGACAGCAGCTGAAAAAGGGAAATTAATCAACAATAATGAGGAGAATCAACAGCTGCACGGTGATTGGCTTGTTGTTACTAGGAGAAAGAAACCACACAATCATAACACATTTAATGTCCCTAATTATGTTACACAAAAACAAAATAGGTTCAATGCTTTGTCTTCTATGGTCAACCATGTCAATTTGGACCCACCCAATCAAAAAAAACCCCAATTGATCAAAATCCATTGATTTTACACGCAACAATAGTAAATCTGTTCCCAAAAGGCGCAGACAAGAAAACACACATGTGCCAGTCACCAAGACCATTTTACGTAAACCCACAAACAATCATAAGGCCATCATTGTTCCTGAAACTGTCCCTACACAAAAAAAACTAATGACATGTCTCTTTCCAAAATTTCCCCATCTGACCATCAGAAGTTTGATCATGTGTACCAACATACTCAAAACAATTCTGACCATTTTGCCCTCAACACTAAAAACAGTCCCACCCAGACTCTCCTTCAACATCGCCCCCTTTCTAAAACTCTGATCAAAGACAACTCTGTTTTAGCCCCTATTTCCCATTCTGAAATGATAGATGACACTGATGTTGGAATTGTTGATAGTGATGATCCCCAAGAAAATTCCAACTCAAGGGAGGAAGACATGGTTTCTTAGTCTCACCCCCCCCCCCTTCCTCTCTTTTTGTCCATTCTTTAATGGAAGCTCTCCTAGACAAAACTATCCTCTCTTGGAACATTAGAGGGACTCTTAACAGTAAAGCTAAAAGACACTTGAAAGAGCTGATACGCAAATACATACCATCCTTTCTTGCCATTCTTGAAACACATGCTCCTTTTGCTAAATTATCCACCTTCTTCATAAATAATGGTTATACTCTTGAACACATCATTGAAGCTAGTGGTCATTCAGGAGGTATCTGGCTTCTTAAACTTTCTGCAGACAATACAGCTTCCACCATAATAGACTCTAATCCTTACTCCATAACCTTCACTATAAGCCTTGGAGATGCTAACACAACTTGCACTTGTGTTTATGCTAGCCCCAACCCTACTTTGAGAACACCCTTTTGGAGTTACCTTTCAAACCTCAACCGCGATATCTCTGGTCCCTGGGTATTGATAGGTGACTTCAACGAAACAATTCTCCCTAGTGAACAAAGAGGAGGAATTTTCAACCGCTCTAGAGCAGCTCTTTTCTCCAACCTTATGAATGATTGTAACCTCTTGGACCTTACTACCACTAGAGGCTGTTTCACCTGGCACCGCAACCATAATGGCCTCCGCATCCTTTCTAAGAAACTTGACAAAGGTATTGCCAATATCAATTGGAGGCTCTCTTTCCCAGAGGCCTTTGTGGAGGTCCTATGTAGACTACACTCCGACCATAATCCCCTTCTCCTCCGTTTTGTTGGCATTCCCCTTGCTAGGGGCCCTAGACCATTCCGTTTCGAGGCAGCTTGGATTGATCATGATGAGTATGCAGATTTGGTAAGTAGAGCCTGAAATTCTTCTAATCATAACACACCTGTTGCTCTTAATACTGTTAGAGAAAATTCCATCTCCTTCAATCATGATGTCTTTGGCAACATTTTCAAAAGAAAGAAGCGTATTGAAAACCGCCTCAAAGGCATCCAAAGTTATCTGGAAAGAGTTGACTCTCTTAGACATTCTCTCATTGAAAAAGAGCTTCAACATGAGTATAATCATATCTTCTTTCAAGAAGAAATGTTATGGTATCAGAAATCTAGGGAGAATTGGGTTAAATTTGGTGATAAAAATACTTCTTTTTTTCATGCTCAAACCATTATCAGAAGAAAGCGAAACAGAATCCATAGACTTCAGCTCCCTAATGGAATATGGTCCTCTGACACCTCCATCCTCCAAGAATAAGCTCAAAGATTCTTTAAGAATTTATTTTGTAGTACCAACCACCATCAAAATCGCTTCCTCAATGTTGGCCTCCAACCCACAATTGATGATAATAGTAAGAATTCCCTCACAAATCCATTTACCAAAGAGGAAGTATCAGCAGCCCTTAACTCCATGAAACCTTACAAATCACCTGGGCCGGATGGTTTTCATTGCATCTTTTTCAAATAATACTGGCACATTGTTGGTGTGGATATTTTCCAGCTCGTCTCCAAAGCCTTCCAAACTAGCTTTTTCGACCCTACCATAGCTGATACTCCCATTGCCCTTATCCCTAAACTTGATTCTCCTAAAACCTACAAAGACTTTAGACCTATCAGCCTTTGCAACATCACCTACAAAATCATCACTAAAGTCCTTGTCCACCGCCTTAGGCCGATACTTAACAATATTATTGGTCCCTACCAAAGCAGTTTTCTGCCAGGTGGGGGCACTTCTGACAACTCTATTGTTTTGCAGGAAATTGTCCACTTTATGCGGAGAACTAAGTGAAAAAAAGGCTATGTTGCATTCAAACTTGACCTTGAGAAAGCCTTTGATAATGTCAACTGGGAGTTCCTTAATTTTTGTCTTCATGATTTCGGATTTTGGGCCCTACCATAAAGCTCATCATGCATTGCGTCACTTCTCCAACTTTTTCCGTCCTTCGGAATGGAAATAAATTGCCACCATTCAAACCTACTCATGGTCTTCGACAAGGTGATCCTTTGTCCCCCAACCTCTTCATTCTTTGCATGGAGAAATTATCTCTTGCCATCAACAATGCTGTCCTTCAAGGTGATTGGGAACATATCCGTATGTTTGCAACCAGCCCTCATATCTCCCATCTCCTTTTTGCGGACGACGTTCTACTCTTCACCAAAGCAAAGAATTCTCAATTCAGATTCATCAAGGATCTTTTTGATAGATTCAGTCATGCTTCTGGCCTCAAGATTAATCTCACCAAGTCTAGAGCTTTTTACTCTTCAGGTATTCCTCATAAAAAAATCACCAATCTTACTTCCATATCAGGTATCAGAAGCACTACATCTCTGGATAAATATTTGGGCTTCCCAATTCTTAAAGGTCGTCCTAAGAGAAATGATTTCCACTTTATCATTGAGAAAATGCAGACTAGACTTGCCTCCTGGAAAACAAAACTCCTCAATAGGCCTGGCAGATTGGCCTTAGCTTCCTCTGTTCTCTCATCCATTCCAACCTATTACATGCAAATCAACTGGCTCCCGCAAAGTATTTGTGAAAATATTGACCAAACAACCCGGAATTTTATTTGGAAAGGTGCAAATGACAAAGGGGTTCATTTAGTTGCTTGGAAAAATATAGCCAAGCCTAAGCATCTTGGAGGTTTGGGTATTAGAGCAGCTAGAGAGGCTAACACTTGTCTACTTGGGAAGTTTGTTTGGGACTTGATTCAGAAAAATAACAAGCTTTGGGTTAATCTCTTCTCAGATAGATATTCGGATGGCCAAAATTTAATCTATGCTTCCATAACTAGCAGCAGCTCCCCCACTTGGTCATCAATTATCCGAGCAAAAAATGTCCTTATTAGTGGTTACTCGTGGCGCGCAGGATCTGGATCGTCATCCTTTTGGTTCAGCTCTTGGTCTGAATTTTGCCCCCTTGGGTCTCTTGTCCCCGTCATTGACATCCATGACCTTCATCTTACTGTCAAAGACGTTATAACAACATCCGGGCAGAGGACTCAATCACTGTACACCTCCCTCCCTCCCTCCTGCCGTGTCTGCTGTCATCAACAACAGCAACATCAGGTTCAACACTGCAATTGATGATGCGTTCATATGGCATCAAAATAAAAATGGAATTTACACAACGAAAAGTGGTTATAACTGGCTGCTCTCTTTGCAAGGAAATCACGATGACAACCTCTCTTGGTCTTGGATTTGGCGGCAAAAAATTCCAGAGAAATACAAGTTCGTTATTTGGTTAGCATGTCAGAATTCTATTCCCACTTTATCTATGCTTCATCACAGGAACATTGCCCCTTCACCAATCTGCACCCGTTGCGGTGATTTTGAAGAAACTATATTACATTGCTTGCATGACTGTAGTTTTTCCTCAAATATTTGGCATCAACTTGGTTTCTTGGATCCCTCCTTCTTTTCGGTTGTCGGTGTTATGGACTGGATCAAGGATGGTTTAAACAGCTCGCGCACAATCTTATTCACTGCTGGTTTGTGGTGGATCTGGAGACATCGCAACTCCATGTGTTTGAGTGACGAAACCTTGCCCCTCATCAGATTGACATCGCAAATTTACAACTCTGCAGAAGACATAAAAATCTGCTTCTATAAATCGAATACAATTGCTCCTTCTATCAGACACATCCATTGGAATAACAGCAACTTTGATTGTGCCATTCTCAATGTCGACGGTAGTTGTATTGGTTCTCCAGTTCGGACAGGGTTCGATGGATTAATCCGCAACAGTGCAGGCTTTTATCTGATGGGATTTTCAGGTTTCCTTCCTTCTTCCTCGGACATCCTAGAAGCTGAGCTGAATGCCATCCTACATGGTCTCACAGTAGCGAAAGATATGGAAATTATAGAGTTGATTGGCTATTCGAATTCCCTCCTTTCTATCAAACTTATAACAGGCAACTCCTCTAAGTTTCATGTTCACGTAGTCCTCATCCAGGAAATTAAAGACAAGCTTGCTCACAATAGTTCAGATGCAAGCCTTTCGCTCCACTCATCACCCCCTGAAGACCTCCGTCCTTTGTTGAGGAATGTGTTTTATCTTGGTTTTTCGGGTGTCAAACATTGATTAAGTTTGAACCTTTTTAACCTTTGATATCTCATTTTTTCTTGGGAAGGGAAAAATAAGAAAAACCCTTGAGAATCGAGGTTCGGGAGTTGTTTTCGCTACGGGAAGGTGTTAGGCACCCATAACGACTATAGTATCCTATAGGAACCGTCTTTACTTTCTACGCGCGCGCTTTATTTTTATATGCTATTTGAAAGTATTATTTACACCTAAGGGTTTGCTAGATTAAGAATTGGAGGGAGAAGAAGGTGTTTGAATTTTTGTTTTATTGGACTTGGAGAAGTTTTGACTTCTTGCCTACATACCCTTTTAAGGGATCAAACACCATGTAGTTCTCTTCCAAAAAAATGTTTTTGTTTTTGTTGGTTGATTTTAATTTTGAAAATGGAATTTTGAAGAATAAGAGAGGGAGGCCTCAAGGGCATAAGATTTGGAAAATGTGAGGTGGGCTTAGTTATTTTGCAAAATGAAGTCTAAGTATGATTAAAAGTTCATTAAGGTTTTTGTTTAAGAAAATAAAGGGAAAATTCAATGGGATTATGATCCCAAGGTTTCTTTGGAAAATTATTTGAGTGAAGTTGTTCATGTTTTTTTTGGAAAAGAGAATTTTCCTAAGTATCGTGTTTCCTAAGCATACATCTAAAGCATACATCCCCTAAACATACATCTAAAGTATCCATGTGATGTGTGTGCATGTGTCGGTGCTTGTGTCGGTGTACATCATTAGGGTCCATTGTCCTTTACATCATTTGCCTAAATACAAACTACTTCCCTTGTGAGAACTTAATCTCACATAAAATGAATTAAAGCCAAAAATAAATTGCAACAGAAGAGAAATGGAAAGTGAGATGAAGATGATGAGGGATGCTTATGAAACAATGAATAAAGTGGTTGGTAATAATAGGCATAGAATGATAGAAAAATAGGCAAGGAAAAAGGCATAACAACATGGTAAAATGGCAAGAAAAAGTGACAAAATACACTTAACAAAATACCAAAATCCCAAGAAAACAAAAGACTCATAACCCTCACATTATGACATTTTTTCAAAGAGTTTTATGTTCAGCCCTAATATGAGAGTTACAAGAAAATCACAAGCCAAAGAGTCATGGTATATTCTTAAGTCTATTTTGCACTAATTCACATATTAAAATTCAAGTAACTTGCCATATAAGAAACCAATTATCATATATCACAAACAGCACCAAATATTCCCAAATTGAACAACAAACAAAACCTTAAAATTACTCAACAAGCAACAATTATTATGAGCAAAAGAATTGGAATCAAAACATGCAAGAAGCTCCACAAAATTTGACAAAAAAAAAACAACACAAAATCACAAGAACACTCCACATATATTTTTATCAATTTTCAACATACCAAAATATCATGAGAAACAAGTTCCAAGTGTCAAAAATAGTTGCGAGGAAGTTCACAAAATTTTTAGAAGTTTTAATAAGATTTTAACAAAGTTAAAAGTACTAAACTAATCAAGAAATCAACATTTTCACCTATATTTTTCTAGCCAATATTAACAGGTAAAAATCACCAGGAATCAACAAAAATATCAAGAAAAACATTAGGAAATTTTTTAGGAATTTTTCATCAAAATTTTTGGTAAACAGTGGTGTAAATATCAAGAAGCAGTGTCAAAATAGCAAGAATATAGAGCAAAACGAGTTTTAACAGCAAAATTAGGCCCAAACCCAAGGCTAACATGGATCTGGATCATCCATGTGCCTCAGAGGCGTTGGATTGATCCGGATCCTTGCAAACCTAGATCCAATGGCTCATATCATGCAGAACATAACAAGGCAATAAGGCACACAGCAAGATCAAATCATGAGCGTACAGATCATCATATAGCATATCAAACGGTCAAGAAGGCAAGGGAACATGGCGTGAAGCATGGACGCGCACATAGAGGATCACAGGGAGTATAAAAGCACATCACATGTAGAGAACTTCATTTTCCTATTACGTTTCTTTCTCTAAAGTGAAAAGAAGAGAGAGAGAGTCTGCAACACACCCTCGTCTTCTCCGACGAGCTTGAGAACGCCGGCGTGGTGGCTGCCGGCCCAACAGGGCGGCGCCGCCGCGCCGGAGGTCCTAAACACCTCCTTTCTTCGTCCTAAACTCGAATTTAAACCCAGAAATCAAAGAAAACGAGTAAATCGGCGTAGATCGGAAAGTTCTTCACAGTTTTGATGATTTTTTTAATTAATTTTTTTTTTAACAAATTTTTGAAAAGAAATGATTCTAAAAACTCCGATCTACGTCGATCCGTAACAACAAACACATATATGAAGCAAGAAACTTGGATTTGTGAAGGAACAGTGAAAGGAAAGGCAGAGAAGTTTGATACCTGTGTTTAGATCGGAGATGAGGCGAACGAAAGAAGAAGAAAACTTTTCGGTTGTTCCTCTTCTGGTAAGCTTCGAAAACCGAAAATAAATCGGTTCTTGAACCTCTTCTCTTCCTTCTCTTGCTTCTGTGAACTTTCGATTTGATTTGAGTTTGTTATGGACAGTAACGAACTCGAGTCGAGATCTGTGATTTTGAATTTTTTTAGAAAATGATGAATTCGAAACCGATTCGATGGAATAATTACTGAATCGAGTTCGTTTGTGATGGAATTGATGAGAATTGGTACGGATCCGAGAGGTTTTGGATGAATTATGGTTCTGGAAAAACGGTTAGGGTATGAAGATTTCTTCAAACCTTCATCGTGTTCTTGTGAATTTCCTGAGTTTGATTCCTTTGATTCTGGAGAGAGATGGGTAAACGTGTTTGTGTGATGTGGCGATGAATGGATGGTGATCCCTTGACTTTGACTTGAGTTGGCACTATTTTATAGGTGCCAAGTGTGCCCTCTGGACCAATGAGCTTGCGCCATGTAGACCTGGATCTGTAACTAACTTCTGGACAGATTTTCAATTAACAAAAAAAAACAAGGACTAAACTGCAATTAACCAAAAAGGACTAAAAATGAAAAATTAATAAAATTGGTTAAAAAATGTAATTTTGAAAATAACGTAAAGTGAAACCAGAAATAAAATCAACAAAAGGACTGAAATGAACCAACTACACAAATGAGGTACTTCAAAGTAACCTCTCTCTGTCAAAAATTTGTGTGAAATGACCAAAATGCCCCTAGGGACTAAAATGACTCAAAATGACTCAAATGCAATTTTAAAAAGGTTTTTTAACAGGGAATTAAAGCAAGAGTTTATACAAGCAAATTGAAAAGACTCAGAGACGTTTTTTAGGGATTAAAAAAAGAGTTTTAACACAGGAAATGACCAAAATGCCCTTAGGGACTAAATTGGCCCAAAATGACTCAGATGCAATCTTTGAAATGGATTTTAACATGGAATTGAAACAAGGGTTTATACAAACAAATTGAAAAACTCAGAGACAACTTTCAAGGACTAGAATGAGTTTGAATGCAGGAAATGACTAAAATACCCTTTTTATGAATTTTGCAAATAACATTGAAATAAGATGCAGAGAAATATGCGATTGATCAGAGACAATTTCAAATGACTTGAAATGCAAGAAAGACCCTTTGGATGGTTTAAAATGCAAGAAAACATAGACAAAGTCACAATTGAAATTTTTTCAAAACAAAGACAGTAAAACATGCAGCTAAAACATGGTAAAGTATCAGGGTAAACAATATCAAATTGGCAATCTCTCAAGAGTAATAGACACGTATCAGAGATGGAAAAATATCTTGAGCAAGTATTTTTAGGTCCAAAATTAGGGTATAACAGCTGCCCCTATTTAAGTTTCTTTGTTCGGAGGGTGAAGAGACGAAGTCTTTGATTTGACGGGACGAAGATACTTAAATATTAACATTTGCACTGTTTTTGGACATAAAAATACGCTCTCACATCTTCAAAAACATGAATGCCATGCAGCATTTCGATTATGAATGCAAGACAAACAACTGGAGTCTACAAAGCATGTCATATCACTGGAGATCTTGGTAGACATTGACATGGTAGACAAACCAGGGGACAAAAGGTAGGTACAAGCTGTTCTTTGGATCGAACTAGCCACTTGACCATGTAATACAAACAGAAGGTGAGTACAAGCTGTTCTTTGGATCGAACTCGCTGCTTGACTGGGAATAGAAATACAGGACAGGTACAAGCTGTTCTTTGGATCGAACTTGCTACTCGATTGAAAACACAAACAGATAGGCAGGTACAAACTGTTCTTTGGATCGAACTTGCCGTTTGGCCTGGAGACATAGACAAAAGGCTGATACAAGCTGTTCTTTGGATCGAACTTGCTGCTTGATCACTATCACAACATATAGGCAGGTGCAAACTGTTCTTTGGATCGAACTTGTCGTTTGATCATGTAATACAAACAGAAGGTGAGTACAAGTTGTTCTTTGGATCGAACTTGCTACTTGACTGGGGATAGAAGTATAAGACAGGTACAAGCTGTTCTTTGGATCGAACTTGTCACTTGACCAGAAACATAGACATATTGGTAGATACAAGCTGTTCTTTGGATCGAACTTGCTACTCGATTGAAAACACAAACAGATAGGCAGGTACAAACTGTTCTTTGGATCGAACTTGCCGTTTGGCCTGGAGACATAGACAAAAGGCCGATACAAGCTGTTCTTTGGATCAAACTTGCTGCTTGATCACTATCACAACATATAGGCAGGTGCAAACTGTTCTTTGGATCGAACTTGTCGTTTGACCGATAACAAAACATAAGCCGGGTACAAACTGTTCTTTGGATCGAACTTGTCACTTGACCGGAAGCATAGGCATATAAGCAGGTACAAGCTGTTCTTTGGATCGAACTAGCCACTTGACCAATAACGAAACAGATAGCAAGATTCATTGGAGGTTTGATTCAACAAGATACAAATTGAGGGAAGATCAACATTGACTTGATTTGAAGATAGACATGACCATTATTGTTGGCCCAAAAGCAAATTGAGAGTGGATTAGCATTGATTTGAATTGAATTGAAAGTTGACATTGAAAGAGACATTGAAAGTTGGAAATAGTCAGAGACATAGACATAGACATGGTATTGAATTGAGAGTTTAACAGAGACATAGACATAGGCATTGAATTGAGGGTTGAAATTGAATTGAATTGGAAATTGAGATTGAGTTGAATTGAAATTGAGATTGGAAATGCAACATGTATGTATGGTATAACAATATCATCAAATGTATGAGCACATAAAATGCATGATTATGCATGTATGAATGCTTGGAAATGCATGATTGGTTTACAATTTGACAGAGAAGTTTCACAGAGACAGACAAAACATTGGAAGATTGGGCACGTGGTGGCTCGTGCTATAACATATACACACAGGAATCCTCTTTGGAGAGACCGTCGCTGAGGGACGTATCGAAACCATGGCTGAGGGCAATATATCACTTCCCATACACAAAACTTGCAGAAGAGGGAACCTTGGAAGGTTCTTTGATACAAGACACCATTGTTAGACGTGTCAGCGCTGGGCAAACATTGGATGTTCGCATTTGTGGTCAATGCTTTTCATTCTTTCATTCTTTCATTTTTCATTCTTCAATCCCATTTTTGCATGAACCGCCCTTTCGGGTTTTCGATTCACCGGGAATAAATTCTTTTCATTGCCCCATTTTTGCCTGAATTGCCTTCATAGGTTGTCAATCAGCGGGGTGCTCATTTTTGCCTAAGCCGCCCTTTCGGGTTTTCGACTTAGCGAGCTTTTCATTTTCATTTTTCAATTTTTTCATTTTCATTATGTTTTTTCACTCTTGGCATTGATCACAGATCATCCTGGGGAACAAAACTGCTTGTAACATGTATTGAAATAGACATTGACACTCATTTATTCATGCATGTTTCACTGGAATGTATCCTATTGCCCATGTTTGCTTTCAAAATAGACGGAAAAGATTTTTCAATTTTCAAAAGTGTTTGTTTCAGACATTGACATTATCAAATAGAAAGAAAACATTTTGTATATAGCATTGAAAGTAGAAAGGAAGTAGAGTTTCAAATAACAGCACGGGCTCAAATTGATGTAGAAGAGTGAGAGTCAGCCAAAGGCATAACTCCACGGATTTACAAAGCTTGGAAAATGGTAATTTTATTGGTTGGTGGTACATTGAACACGATGACCGCTACATTTCATAGAAATTTTGAATTCACAGGTACAGAAGCTTCTGATGAAGACGATCATTGACAGCTGCAGATGCCCTTAGGGGTGATGGTGATTTGCCAGATATAGTTACTTGTCTTTTATTATCAATCTCATTTTTGCATGAACCGCCCTTTCGGGTTTTCGGCTCATCGAGACGCCCATTTTTGCCTGAGTTGCGTACAATCTCAGCGAGCTTTTTCATATCCATTTTTTTTGTCCCTAACTTTTGCCTGGACCGCCCTTTCGGGTTTCCGATCCACTGGGAAGCGCATTTTTGCCTAGGCCGCCCTTTCGGGTTTTCGACCTACCACGCTGTTCTTTTCATATTTTTAGACAAAGTATTTCTTGACTATATCGGTCATTTACAGGATTCGGAAGTTCAACACCATCCATGTGTGTAAGGATCAAAGCACCACCAGAGAAAGCCTTCTTGACAACATAAGGACCTTCATAGTTAGGTGTCCACTTGCCCATTGGGTCGGGTTGCTGGCTTATCCTTCTTTTCAATACAAGTTCGCCTTCCTTGAATTCTCGAGGTCGGACTTTCTTGTCAAAGGCATTCTTCATTCGCACTTGATACAACTGTCCATGAGCCATGGCATCCATACGTTTCTCTTCTATCAAATTCAACTGATCATACCGACTTTGACACCATTCAGCCTCAGTTAATTTTGCCTCCATGATCACTCGAAGAGATGGAATCTCCACTTCCAGGGGGAGAACTGCTTCCATGCCATACACCAGAGAGAAAGGAGTTGCCCCGGTTGAACTGCGCACCGTAGTACGGTAACCATGCAAGGCAAACGGTAGCATTTCATGCCAGTCTTTGTAAGTAGTGACCATCTTCTGAACGATCTTCTTGATATTCTTGTTAGCGGCCTCGAATGCACCATTCATCTGAGGTCTATAAGGAAAAGAGTTGTGATGTTCGATCTTGAATTCTTCACATAAAGCTTGCATCATGCTATTGTTCAGATTGGAACCATTGTCAGTAATGATTTTGTTAGGAACACCATATCGACAGATGATGTTATTCTTGATAAACTTCACTACCACTTGCTTGGTCACATTTGCATAGGAAGCAGCTTCAACCCACTTGGTGAAATAGTCAATCACCACTAGAATGAAACGATGTCCATTGGAAGCTTTTGGCTCAATTCATCCGATCATGTCAATGCCCCACATAGAGAAAGGCCATGGGGAAGATATAACATTGAGGGCATGTGGAGGCACATGAATCTTGTCAGCATAGATTTGACATTTGTGGCATCTCTTGGCATGTCTGTAGCAGTCACGCTCCATAGTCATCCAGTAATAGCCGGCTCTTAACAGTTTTCTTGACATAGTGTGACCTGTAGCATGGGTCCCAAAAGTGCCGTCATGTACATCGTGCATCAATTTCTCAGCTTCTTGTTCATCAACACATCTCAATAAGACCATATCATAGTTCCTCTTGTATAGGATTTCTTCGTCCAGAAGGAATCTGCTAGCCCATCTCCTCAGGGTCTTTTTATCCCTATTGGAGGCACCAGGTGGATATTCATGATTCTGCAAGAACTGTTTGATATTTTAATACCAAGGTTTTCCATCATTCACATCTTCATCAGCCTGATCTGGCATATTTTCAATAGTAAACACATGAGCGGGTCTACCAAGATGCTGTACATTGATTATGGGCACATCATTCCAGTGGTTCACACGAAACATGGAAGACAAAGTAGCAATAGCATCAGCCATCTGGTTTTCGTCCCGAGGGATATGGTGCAGCTCAACCTTTGTAAAGTATGTCAACAGACGTCTTGCATAGTCACGGTAAGGGATCAACTTCTCATGATGAGTCTCCCATTCACCTTTTATCTGACTAATAACAAATGCAGAATCTCCATAGATGTTAAGATGCTTAATTCTCATATCAATGGCTTCTTCAATGCCCAAGATGCATGCTTCATATTCAGCCACGTTATTCGTGCATTCAAAAGTTATTCGGGCAGTGAAAGGAATGTGGTGCCCCTGCGGAGTTACAATAATGGCCCCAATTCCTTTACCATAAGCATTGACAGCACCATCGAAGACTAATCCCCACTTGCTATTGGGATCTGGCCCTTCATTGATCAGTGGTTCTTCACAGTCTTTTGCTTTTAGATACATAATCTCTTCATCAGGGAAATCAAACTTAATTGGCTGGTAATCATCAAGAGGTTGACAAGCAAGATGCTCAGCAAGGATACTTCCTTTGATTGCTTTTTGAGTTTTATACACAATATCATATTCAGATAACAGCATTTGCAAACGCGCAATCTTTCCAGTAACAGCAGGCTTTTCAAAGATGTACTTGATTGGATCCATTCGGAATATCAACCAAGTTGTATGATTCACCATATAATGACGCAGACGTTTGGCAGCCCAAGCTAAAGCACAACAAGTCTTTTCAAGCATTGTATTCCGAGTCTCACAGTCGGTAAATTTCTTTCTCAGATAGTAGATAGCATGCTCTTTCTTTCCAGTCTCGTCTTGTTGACCGAGAACACAACCCATGGATTCATCTAACACTGACAGATACATAATCAAAGGCCTTCCTTCCACTGGCGGGACAAGGATAGGTGGTTCCAACAAGTATTCTTTAATGCTATCAAAAGCTTCCTGACACTCATCATTTCATACAACAGGCTGATTCTTTCTGAGCAATTTGAAAATTGGTCCACAGGTAGTAGTCATGTGAGATATAAATCTTGAAATGTAATTCAGGCGTCCGAGGAAACCTCTGACTTGCTTTTCAGTTTGAGGGGCCGGCATCTCTCTGATGGCTCGGACTTTGTCAGGATCAACTTCAATGCCTCTTTGACTGACAATGAAGCCTAGCAACTTTCCAGATCTTACACCAAATGTGCACTTGTTAGGATTCAACCGCAGCTTGTACTTTCTCAATCTTTCAAACATCTTTTTCAAATACACAACATGCTGCTCTTCATCACTATACTTCAATCTCTTTGTGAATCATATCATGAAACAGAGTAGTCATACCTCTCTGATAGGTAGCACCAGCATTTATCAAGCCGAACGGCATCACCTTATAACAGAATGTTCCCCACGGAGTGATGAAGGACGTCTTTTCTCTATCTTCAGGTGACATCCGTATCTGGTTATAGCCAGAGAAACCATCCATAAAGGAGAACACTTTGGATTGAGCAGTACTGTCAACGAGCACATCAATATGAGGCAATGTGAAGTTATCTTTCGGACTGGCTTTATTCAAATCTCTGTAATCAACACACATTCGAACTTTCCCATCTTTCTTTGGTACTGGTACAATGTTGGCAATCCAATCAGGATATTCAGCTGTCATGAGGAAACCCGCATCAATTTGCTTTTGCACCTCAGCCTTAATCTTAAGGGCCATGTCTGGACGAGACCTTTTCAATTTCTGTTTGACAGGAGGACATTCAGGTCTTGTCGGTATCTGATGCTCCACAATCTTGGGATCTAGACCCGGCATATCTTCATAGGACCATGCAAAGACATCTGGATAATCACGGAGAAGCTGAGTAATCTTCTTTTTCACTTATGGCTCAAGTGCAGCGCCAATCTTGATCTCTCGCTTGTTCTCTTCAGTACCCAGATCGATAAGCTCAATCTCTTCCTGGTGAGGCTGAATGGCTCTCTTTTCTTGCTCAAGCAGTCGAGTGATCTCATGCGGTATCTCTTCATCATCTTCCTCATCTTCAGCTTCATATACAGGGAATTCAAAATTTGAAGGAACCATACGGTCACTGTGTTCAACGGGTTTATTATGGTTCAATCTGCATAATATGATTGGGATGATTTTAGAAAAATGTTTTTCATGCAGATTTTTGAAATTAATAAGAAGATACAGATGTTTTGGTTTTTTCTGGCATTACCATTATTTCCAAAAAAAAGGCACTAAAAAGTACAAAAACAAAGAGTCGCGGGAAAGACGACAACTTTTATTGATAACGGCAATGCCGAAACAAACACGCCCTTACAAAGACATCACTTTCGCCTTGGGCAGAGCGAAATGATTGTTATTTTGAAAACAAAGAAAAGCATGAGCAACAAGACACATTACACGGAAGCATGCATGACTAAGGGAACATCAATGGCCTCCCAATTTCTCATAGTGCCTCCTGGTACAACAAACATAGGCACATAACTACTTTCAGTAGCATCTTCAGCAATAGCATTAATAAACCCAACACTACAGAAAGTTCCTGTTGAAATGTCTGAGGTCGGGGAGAACCCAAGGCCCTCTTTACGCTTGTTCTCCAAAATCTGTATCACTTTGCCCCAGCCAGCAGCTTGCCCTTCTTGAACAGCTTTCTGGGCGTCTTTCAATGAAGCCATACTAGCACTAGCTCTCCGGGGCTCCGCACCTTCAACAGTCAAGCCTTGAAATGACGTCCCTTCAGCGGACCCTGCTTCAACACAAGAGAAAGATGACACTTGGCTAACCAGATACGCTTCTTCACCATGTACAGTGACAAGCTTACCATTCCTCACAAACTTGAGCTTCTGGTGCAGAGTAGAAGTTACTGCCCCAGTGTCGTGAATCCACGGTCTTCCGAGGAGACAACTGTAAGAAGCATTGATGTCCATGGCCTGGAAAGTGATCTGGAACGTCTCAGGACCAATGGTAATTGGCAGATCTACTTCTCCAAGAACATCTTTGCGAGATCCGTCAAAAGCCTTAACCAAATAGCTGCTTCCCCTTAGAGAAATTCCATGATGACTCAACTGTCTCAGTGTAGACTCAGGCATTACATTCAAGGATGATCCAGTGTCCACCAGCACATTGGATATCATGTCAGACTTACAGTGCACTGAGATATGCAAAGCTAAGTTGTGGTGTTTTCCTGCTTCGGGGAGTTCATCGTCACCAAACCCCAAGTTATTGCAAGCAGTAATGTTACCCACTATTCCATCGAACTGATCCACGGAGACTTCATATGATCAACATAGGCCTGTTCCAGCACCTTCATTAACACTTTCCTGTGAGCTTCTGAGCTCAGGAGCAGAGACAAGATGGATATTTTTGACGGAGTTTGCAGCAGCTGGTCTACAATCTTATAATCGCTCTTTTTGACGAGCCTCAGAATCTCATCCAGATTAGACTCTTCAATAGACTGGCCCGATGGGCCGGCGTTCTTGTCAACAGGAGGAGCAACCGTTGGAGTCACTGTGCAACAGGTGTAACCACCTTCTTTTGGAACAAGGGTGGACGGACCCTTCCACTTCTCAGAGTTGTAATTTCTTCAGCAATGTTACCAACCGTAGCTGGGGATACCAGAGGCACTTCTATCCCATTTTCAATCATAGTTGCATCATACTTGTAAGGGATTGCCTTAGTAGAGGCATAAGATACCGGGCCAGGTAACCTGATTACTAAGGGTTCAACATTCCTTGCCTGTGGCACACCCCCAGCAGGAGAATCATGAAACACTGGCACAATCACACAAACATCACTGACAATCAAGTGTTTGCTATCCATTAGGCTTTATATATCACCTTGCATCACACAACAACCCATAGGATTTTGAAGACATTCTGAACAAGAAGCATGATCGTGATTAAACAAAGAAGCTTGGCAAAATTTGACATGTAGCGGCACCAAAGGAGTAGCAACATTACGGACATCTAAACTGGGAGCCTCTCGAGGAACACGAACTCCTTCGAAAGCTTCGATCATGTTAACGGCAGCATGGTTTGGAAGTGGATTGTCAAGAACATGAGGGACACTATTTTCAAAAGTCAACCGTCCTCTGTCTATCAGATCCTTTACAACGTACTTCAGAGCATAGCAACCTTCCACATCGTGGCCTTGAGCGCCCTGATGGAATTCACATGTGAGATCCTGTCGGAACCTGGGAGGCAATGGCGTAGGCGGAGGCTTGCCGGGTCTGGTGACGCAGTGGCCTTTAGCGAGTAGAGTTGGGAGCAGATCAGCATACCGCATTGGTATCGGTGGAAAATAAGGCTTGGGCCGAGGACCCTGTTGTTGCTGCTGTTGCTGTTGAGTAGGAGGCTGCTGTTGTACCTGCTGAGCAATGGCATTAACGGGCACTGGTGGTTGACCCGGTGGCAGAGGATATTGCTGGTAGAATGGTGGGAAGAAAGGATGTTGAGAGTACTGCATATATTGGTAGGGCAGAGGTAACTGAGCAGCAGCTGTAGACTGGTTACCATATACCATCCCTACTTCAGATTCTTTCTTCTTATGGTGGCCATTACCATACTTCTTTGGCGCGCTAGCTGAGGACTCACATTTTTCAAGAACAATGATACCTTCTCTAACAGCCTCCTCTAGACGAGTTCCCATAGTAACCATGTCGGAGAAATTATTTGGTGCAGAGACTATCATCCTTTCAACATATTCCTTCTTCAAAGTTTTCAGGAATGTCTGTGTCAGTTCTTCCTCATCAAGCCGAGGAGAAACACGGGCAGCTGCCCCTCTCCATCTCTGAGCATATTCACGGAAGGTTTCATCTGACTTCTGAGACAAAGACTTAAGAGAATCCCTATTCGGCTTCAAGCGGGTGTTAAACTCATAATGATTTTCAAAAGCAGCAGCGAGTTCCTCAAAAGTATGGATATTGTCATTGCTCAAACCAGTGTACTAGTCTGCTGCATCTTCCATCAAGCTATCCTGGAAGCAGTGGATCATTAGCGCATCATTATCTGCGTAGTTGGCCATCTTTCGGACGTACCGAGTGACATGGCTCTGTGGACAAGAAGTTCCATTGTATTTGTCAAAGTCTGGCACTTTGAACTTCTTAGGAACCTCAAATCGGGATACCAAGCATAGATCACGAGCCTCAGCAGAAACACTGTTCCCACGGCTAGCTTTGACCTCGCGGAGCTCTCCAGCTAACTCTCTTAGCTGTTTTCTCATAGCCTCCATTATGGGGTCCTGTCCACGCGGAGTGTCAACGTCGATTACCTGTTGCACAGTGTGTACGACAGGATCGGTAACAATAGTAGTCACTTGAGGCATAAAGGTAGATGTAGAAGCAAAAGTTGTTGTAGGAATATGTCCTTGATGGGCAATGCCAGAAATACCGGCCGCAGTGTTAGGAGCATAGAAAGCTGAGAGTCCATAAGGACGCCCATTGGGCATGACAAAACGAGCATCAGAAGCCATAGTAGACAGTGGGATAGATGGAATCATCTCAGTAGAAGCTGGGACAGATGTGGCTGGTTGTTCTTGTGCAGCCATCAGAGCGGACATAGCGTCATGAGCCTTAGCCAAGTCTTCTTTCATAGCAGCCAATTCGGCACGGAGCTGAGCATTCTCTTCTTCAAAGTTAGCCATGTTTCTTCTCTTGTATAATCTTGTTTGATGAACTCTATCTGGTTGGTGAATCTTGCGTGCACGAGCCACTTTTTAGACTGCGGCGGGAAAACCAGGAGGCAATGAGCACGAGGGAAGTCTTTTGTGACCAATGAATGCATATGATGCATGAGATGTGTAAATGCATATGCAAAAAAAGACTCTTTTTTGTGTTATCGAAGCGTTTTAGACAAATTAGAGATTTGTAAACATTACTAAACAAACTGAAACATTCAAACATCACAAGATAACTCCCTTTGAAATACTAAGCCAAGGGATATACTTTGAAATGTAAAACAACAATAACAACTGGAAATAACAACAGGAAACAGAAATCCTCAAGCATAGGAAGTGGAAGGGTCATCGTCAGACTCAGATTCAGACTCGTAGCTGCAATATCGGGCATAGAAGTCACAGGCACCCCTAGCCCTCTTGGAGTCCCTCATAAGTAACTTATCCTTTTCTTCAATTTCTCTCCTAGCTTTAGCCAACTCCTTCTTCAATGTCAAAACTTCATGAGTCTTCTGTTCATCTTTTCCATCCAAAGTCATGATCAAATTCTCAGCCTCATAGTATCTAGTCTTCCACTGATGCTTCTCTCGGCTCTCCATAGCTAGATGCTCCTGATACATCTCCTGAGTAGGTGGTAGTAGAGGCAAAGGCATGGTTGGAATAGATGCAGACACGTATCTCATGGCGGGGTAAGGCATGCCAATCTTCTCAGCCTGGTTTATCACCCATTGAGTATAGGCCTCATGAGCAATACCGGACCTCACACCCATATGCTTCACCTCTTTCTTCCGAAGCTTGGACCAAGCCTCTATGAAATATTCTCTTATTCCTGTGGGAGCATTAGAGTAATGGAAGAAGTAAAGAGATGTAGCAAGACAGATAGGCTTCTCTTTCATCGGGAAACCAAATTGTCGCAAGGCGAGCTCCGGGTTATAGTTGATTCCACCCCGGGTACCAAGAAGAGGTACGTTAAGAAACTTTCCACCACCGAAGATGATTTCTTTGACTCTAGCAGCGGGAGTGAGCCAATCCACTTCATTAGGGGTGAGAGCCATGATCCTCTGTGAAATAGTCCAATTCTCTGGATTATCATGGAAAGACTTCGGAAGGTGCGAAATAAACCACCTATAGAGGAGAGGTACACAGCAAAGAATGTATCCACGACCCTTGCCAGATCGATCGTGAATAGCATGATATGTGTCAGCTAGCAAAGTAGGAACCGGATTCTTGGAGCGGAAGATCATAATAGCATTCATATCCACGAAGTCATCAAGATTTGGAAAGAGGATAAGCCCATAGATGAGTAGTGCGAGAATAGCCTCAAGAGTATCCTGACAAGTGGTTTTGCGATTGGCTTTCTCAAGTAAATACTCCAAAGTGAATCCTCAGATGTGAGCCTTAGTGACAAGATTCTTGGAAACATCGGAGGTCTTGAGATGAAGATCACGGGCAATAACCAAAGGGGTAGGAGGATTCTCAAGTCCCGTGAAAGGTACCCCCTAAGCAATAGATAGATCCATTAAGCAAGAATAAGCCTCGAGTGTGGGCACCAACTGAAAGTCGGGAAAAGTGAAACACCGATAGTCCTGATCATAAAACTGCACTAGAGTGTGTACAAGCTTCTCATCCACATTAGTCCGGAGAAGAGTAAGTAAATCCCCGTAACGACGTCGGAAGCCAGTTGGATCCTTGATCTTGAGTGCCAAATCTCTCAAACTAGCCAAATCCACCTCCTTGAACTTGTAGGACTTAGTCTTCCCCATTCCTACAATGTTTACAGATTCAATTTGTCTAAGCCCTTCGATAAATGCATGGAAAAAAGTTTATGCATGTATGCATGATCACATTCAAGTACGGAGAAAACATGGTGGGTTGATATTCAAAGTCAAGGAGTCATGGGTGGACACGTTGTCCGGTGAATCTAGGGCTTTGGATAATAGTAACCGGGTTCTAAAAAAGTTCCCAAGTCGCAACCTCTCTTACATATATCATGGTGTCACGAGACAAACACTCGCTCCATGATTATCCGTAAGAAGGTCTAACTTGAGTGTAGTATCGCGTGACGACTAAAATTCGAGACAACACTCGGTTTAGCCTCCGCACTACATCCTAGAAACTGGCCATGGATGGGTTCGGTTATCTACGGTTCATAGCGTCATAGAACAATTGGAAGCAAAGTGCCTAAACGCGACAACACGCGCCGACAACATCACCCCCAAAATGCCTCAGCTATGTGGGATTGATCGCATAATCCAATACACGAGGCAACCCTCAGAATGAATTGTCGATTATATCCCCCCTAAATCCTAAGTTCACTCAGCCCGGGTGTAGGGCTTTAATATTCTCACCCCCACACGTTTGCAAGAATTTAAACATTTATTCACATAAGAAAACAAGTAAAGGAAACAAGTAAAAACAAAAGTGCAAGCGTGAAAATAAAGACTAGGCGTAACTCTCGAATCTCCCCAGTGAAGTCGCCAGCTGTTTTATCTTGGTTTTTCGGGTGTCAAACATTGATTAAGTTTGAACCTTTTTAACCTTTGATATCTCATTTTTTCTTGGGAAGGGAAAAATAAGAAAAACCCTTGAGAATCGAGGTCCGGGAGTTGTTTTCGCTACGGGAAGGTGTTAGGCACCCATAACGACTATAGTATCCTATAGGAACCGTCTTTACTTTCTACGCGCGCGCTTTATTTTTAAATGCTATTTGAAAGTATTATTTACACCTAAGGGTTTGCTAGATTAAGAATTGGAGGGAGAAGAAGGTGTTTGAATTTTTGTTTTATTGGACTTGGAGAAGTTTTGACTTCTTGCCTACATACCCTTTTAAGGGATCAAACTCCATGTAGTTCTCTTCCAAAAAAATGTTTTTGTTTTTGTTGGTTGATTTTAATTTTGAAAATGGAATTTTGAAGAATAAGAGAGGGAGACCTCAAGGGCATAAGATTTGGAAAATGTGAGGTGGGCTTAGTTATTTTGCAAAATGAAGTCTAAGTATGATTAAAAGTTCATTAAGGTTTTTGTTTAAGAAAATAAAGGGAAAATTCAATGGGATTATGATCCCAAGATTTCTTTGGAAAATTATTTGAGTGAAGTTGTTCATTTTTTTTTGGAAAAGAGAATTTTCCTAAGTATCGTATTTCCTAAGCATACATCTAAAGCATACATCCCCTAAACATACATCTAAAGTATCCATGTGATGTGTGTGCATGTGTCGGTGCTTGTGTCGGTGTACATCATTAGGGTCCATTGTCCTTTACATCATTTGCCTAAATACAAACTACTTCCCTTGTGAGAACTTAATCTCACATAAAATGAATTAAAGCCAAAAATAAAGTGCAATAGAAGAGAAATGGAAAGTGAGATGAAGATGATGAGGGATGCTTATGAAACAATGAATAAAGTGGTTAGTAATAATAGGCATAGAATGATAGAAAAATAGGCAAGGAAAAAGGCATAACAACATGGTAAAATGGCAAGAAAAAGTGACAAAATACACTTAACAAAATACCAAAATCCCAAGCAAACAAAAGACTCATAACCCTCACATTATGACATTTTTTCAAAGAGTTTTAGGTTCAGCCCTAATATGAGAGTTACAAGAAAATCACAAGCCAAAGAGTCATGGTATATTCTTAAGTCTATTTTGCACTAATTCACATATTAAAATTCAAGTAACTTGCCATATAAGAAACCAATTATCATATATCACAAACAACACCAAATATTCCCAAATTGAACAACAAACAAAACCTCAAAATTACTCAACAAGCAACAATTATTATGAGCAAAAGAATTGGAATCAAAACATGCAAGAAGCTCCACAAAATTTGACAAAAAAAACAACACAAAATCACAAGAACACTCCACATATATTTTTATCAATTTTCAACATACCAAAATATCATGAGAAACAAGTTCCAAGTGTCAAAAATAGTTGCGAGGAAGTTCACAAAATTTTTAGAAGTTTTAATAAGATTTTAACAAAGTTAAAAGTACTAAACTAATCAAGAAATCAACATTTTCACCTATATTTTTCTAGCCAATATTAACAGGTAAAAATCACCAGGAATCAACAAAAATATCAAGAAAAACATTAGGAAATTTTTTAGGAATTTTTCATCAAAATTTTTGGTAAACAGTGGTGTAAATATCAAGAAGCAGTGTCAAAATAGCAAGAATATAGAGCAAAACGAGTTTTAACAGCAAAATTAGGCCCAAACCCAAGGCTAACATGGATCTGGATCATCCATGTGCCTCAGAGGCGTTGGATTGATCCGGATCCTTGCAAACCTAGATCCAATGGCTCATATCATGCAGAACATAACAAGGCAATAAGGCACACAGCAAGATCAAATCATGAGCGTACAGATCATCATATAGCATATCAAACGGTCAAGAAGGCAAGGGAACATGGCGTGAAGCATGGACGCGCACATAGACGATCACAGGGAGTATAAAAGCACATCACATGAAGAGAACTTCATTTTCCTATATCGTTTCTCTCTCTAAAGTGAAAAGAAGAGAGAGAGAGTCTGAAACACACCCTCATATTCTCCGACGAGCTTGAGAACGCCGGCGTGGTGGCTGCCGGCCCAACAGGGCGCCGCCGCCGCGCCGGAGGTCCTAAACACCTCCTTTCTTCGTCCTAAACTCGAATTTAAACCCAGAAATCAAAGAAAACGAGTAAATCGGCATAGATCAGAAAGTTCTTCACAATTTTGATGATTTTTTTTAATTAATTTTTTTTAACAAATTTTTGAAAAGAAATGATTCTAAAAACTCCGATCTACGTCGATCCGTAACAACAAACACATATATGAAGCAAGAAACTTGGATTTGTGAAGGAACAGTGAAAGGAAAGGCAGAGAAGTTTGATACCTGTGTTTAGATCGGAGATGAGGCGAACGAAAGAAGAAGAAAACTTTTCGGTTGTTCCTCTTCTGGTAAGCTTCGAAAACCGAAAATAAATCGGTTCTTGAACCTCTTCTCTTCCTTCTCTTGCTTCTGTGAACTTTCGATTTGATTTGAGTTTGTTACGGACAGTAACGAACTCGAGTCGAGATCTGTGATTTTGAATTTTTTTAGAAAATGATGAATTCGAAACCGATTCGATGGAATAATTACTGAATCGAGTTCGTTTGTGATGGAATTGATGAGAATTGGTACGGATCCGAGAGGTTTTGGATGAATTATGGTTCTGGAAAAACGGTTAGGGTATGAAGATTTCTTCAAACCTTCATCGTGTTCTTTTGAATTTCCTGAGTTTGATTCCTTTGATTCTGGAGAGAGATGGGTAAACGTGTTTGTGTGATGTGGCGATGAATGGATGGTGATCCCCTGACTTTGACTTGAGTTGGCACTGTTTTATAGGTGCCAAGTGTGCCCTCTGGACCAATGAGCTTGCGCCATGTAGACCTGGATCTGTAACTAACTTCTGGACAGATTTGCAATTAACAAAAAAAAACAAGGACTAAACTGCAATTAACCAAAAAGGACTAAAAATGAAAAATTAATAAAATTGGTTAAAAAAATGTAATTTTGAAAATAACGTAAAGTGAAACCAGAAATAAAATCAACAAAAGGACTAAAATGAACCAACTACACAAATGAGGTACTTCAAAGTAACCTCTCTCTGTCAAAAATTTGTGTGAAATGACCAAAATGCCCCTAGGGACTAAAATGACTCAAAATGACTCAAATGCAATTTTAAAAAGGTTTTTTAACAGGGAATTAAAGCAAGAGTTTATACAAGCAAATTGAAAAGACTCAGAGACGTTTTTTAGGGATTAAAAAAAGAGTTTTAACACAGGAAATGACCAAAATGCCCTCAGGGACTAAATTGGCCCAAAATGACTCAGATGCAATCTTTGAAATGGATTTTAACATGGAATTGAAACAAGGGTTTATACAAACAAATTGAAAAACTCAGAGACAACTTTCAAGGACTAGAATGAGTTTGAATGCAGGAAATGACTAAAATACCCTTTTTATGAATTTTGCAAATAACATTGAAATAAGATGCAGAGAAATATGCGATTGATCAGAGACAATTTCAAATGACTTGAAATGCAAGAAAGACCCTTTGGATGGTTTAAAATGCAAGAAAACATAGACAAAGGCTCAATTGAAAATTTTTCAAAACAAAGACAGTAAAACATGCAGCTAAAACATGGTAAAGTATCAGGGTAAACAATATCAAATTGGCAATCTCTCAAGAGTAATAGACACGTATCAGAGATGGAAAAATATCTTGAGCAAGTATTTTTAGGTCCAAAATTAGGGTATAACAGAATGACGCTTCTGAAACTTTGATAATGAGATCTTAGTCTTTTTCTTTCTTTTTTCTGTTTTTTTCTTTCTTCAATTTAGCCTTGTAAACAAAAAAAAAACTTATTAATAGATATATATATATATATATATATATATATATATATATATATATATAGTAATCTATGAATTATTATATGAATTAAGTTTCTGTAACTTAATTGGTTTATGCCAAAATTTCTTAAGCTGTTACCTAATTCATTGGATTGGACTATGAAGGGATGTTCAATAAAACACTACTAAAACATAAAATATAGTGGGTGTGTTTAATTAGAGATTAAATTAAGAAATTTGAGAGATGATAGGAAGTTTTTCTAAAGTGTGACATCATCATAAAGCTTACATGAGAACAACTCAAGTTTCTTTTACAAAGATATACTAGGTTTATAACCTGTGCGTTGCACGAGTTTGATTAATATAGTGCTTGTAATATTTTTACAAATGATAAAATAAAAATTATGATAAGTATAATCATATAAAATTCAATGATCTATAATATTTTGAAATGTAGTGATATGATTAGGGTTAATATTAATTTATATTAAAATATGAGTGTTGTTTTAAAAATATAAGCATTTGTATTGATTTATATGGTAGGCTTATGTAAATATTTTAAGGACAATGAATATAGTTTTTGATGTATGTTATAATATTTTATAAGTTTAATGACATATCGTAGTTTATCCTAATAGTGTAATCATGTAAGAGCATTTGTTTTTTGGGATCACAATAGTGCAGTCATGCTTGTTATAAATATTGCTTATAAGAAAGGTTGAAATAAGCTTCGTTTAAAATATGATTAATTTTGGGTGATTTTTTCTTTTTCATCTTTTGATCGTGCTTTTAGAAATTATGCAACGTGATTGCTTACTTTTACTTTCCTATATCTTATTTAAGGTCTCTCATATTAATTAAAAATATTGCTTATCTTTTAAAGTTTCATATCAAACCTCCACTTTGTAGAATTCTACTCAGACTTTTATTAGTTATGATTTTTTAGTCAACGGTATGGTTCACCTTCTAACATATATTTTTTTTTGAATTTTTTTTTCTTTTTTTGAATGACGTTTATGTTCTCCAATATATATATTTTTTTTGTCTTTTTTCTTTTATCATCATGTTTTCCTACATAGCATTATTAGTTTAAGATAAAATTGCTTTTAGTACTATTCAATCTTATATAAACATTAATATATAGAAGAAAAAAGAGTGATTTTTATATAAATGTTTTGATATTATAGTGAGAATATAGCACTATTATTTTAAATTAAGTTTGCTTTTAGTACTATTCAGTTTAATTAAAAAGACAATTCTTATGTTGATAAATTAGCTTCTTTTAAAGTTTCATATCAAACCTCCACTTTTTAGAATTCTACTCAGACTTTTATTAGTTAGGATTTTTTAGTCAACGGTATGGTTAACCTTCTAATATATATATTTTTTGGATTTTTCTTTCTTTTTTCGGATGACGTCTATGTTCTCCAATATATATTTTTTTGTCTTTTTTCTTTTATCATCATGTTTTCCTACATAGCACTATTAGTTTAAAATAAAATTGCTTTTAGTACTATTCAATCTTATATAAACATTAATAGAAGAAAAAAGAGTGTGATTTTTATGTAAATGTTTTGCTACTATATAGCACTATTATTTTAAATTAAGTTTGCTTTTAGTACTATTCAATCTTATATAAACATAAACATTAATAGAATAAAAAAAGGGTGAGATTTTTATGTATCTCAAGCTTAGTTAAATTAATATTAGAAATTATCAGATAGAAAAAGAGTGATTGAAAAGTTTTTCGAAGAGTTCCACGTAATCACAATTCTAACTTAAAATTAAATAGTATATGAGAGAGTGAGAAGTTTCTCTAAAGAGTGCCACATCATCATGATTCAAGATTAAGAAAAATTGAAACTTTCAAAGTTTAAAAAATATATTCTAGACATCAAATAAGGTAAGCATATAATCGGAACAACGGATGAGAAATTTAAAAGGCCATAAGAAATTATATTCAAAGAATATAATAAGAGTATGTTTATCTACACCAATTATCTCCAAATATAAATCACAATCGACATTGCAATTTTGATAGTTTTTTTCTTTATTTATTTATTTATCGGAATACCATTTTTTATTCCTACAGTGAAGAAGAAAATCGTGATTGAAAAGTTTTTCGAAGAGTTCCACGTAATCACAATTCTAACTTAAAATTAAAAAGTATATGAGAGAGTGAGAAGTTTCTCTAAAGAGTGCCACATCATCATGATTCAAGATTAAGAAAAATTGAAACTTTCAAAGTTTAAAAAATATATTCTAGACATCAAATAAGGTAAGCATATAATCGGAACAACGGATGAGAAATTTAAAAGGCCATAAGAAATTATATTCAAAGAATATAATAAGAGTATGTTTATCTACACCAATTATCTCCAAATATAAATCACAATCGACATTGCAATTTTGATAGTTTTTTTCTTTATTTATTTATTTATCGGAATACCATTTTTTATTCCTACAGTGAAGAAGAAAATCGTGATTGAAAAGTTTTTCGAAGAGTTCCACGTAATCACAATTCTAACTTAAAATTAAATAGTATATGAGAGAGTGAGAAGTTTCTCTAAAGAGTGCCACATCATCATGATTCAAGATTAAGAAAAATTGAAACTTTCAAAGTTTAAAAAATATATTCTAGACATCAAATAAGGTAAGCATATAATCGGAACAACGGATGAGAAATTTAAAAGGCCATAAGAAATTATATTCAAAGAATATAATAAGAGTATGTTTATCTACACCAATTATCTCCAAATATAAATCACAATCGACATTGCAATTTTGATAGTTTTTTTCTTTATTTATTTATTTATCGGAATACCATTTTTTATTCCTACAGTGAAGAAGAAAATCTTCAGTTAACTTTTTTTATTAATTATATTTTCTATTAATTTTCAGTAAAATGGGCATATACCATTCATTTAAGTTACCCCTTGAGACATAAATCTATCGTACAATACTAAGGATTTCATATATGTATTTGTGCTCTTGGTTGATACAAAGTGTTACCACTACAACATGAGAAGAGATGAGTGAAAAGATCAATATATAAATGGAACAATATTTAGTTTTCAATTGGTTAAATCAATATGTGAATTGGAACCAAAAAAAAAAAATCAATATGTGAATTGAAAAGGTGCACTAAGTAAAAAGTTATGTGCAAATGAAGGGTATGGATTAGGAATACAAAGTGAACTTTTCTATCTATTATTCAATATATCTTCTTCAATGTTCATAACAAAAGAAAAAACGTTCATAGAACTTGAAGCTTCCTTGACATATTTAAGGAACCGTTTTGTTTTTGTTTTTTTTTTTTTTTTTAAAGATTTGTACCATTAGACCTTATTAAAAAATAATTACGGTGGAAAGGTGGAAAGGTTTTAAGAGGGATAATAGTAATGTTTCAATGCAATAGAGATTAGGAAGTTGGAGCTTTCTTAGATATGCCACATCAGCACAATACTTGCAAAAGAACAACTCAAGTTTCCTTTACAAAGATAGATAGATAGATAGATAGATTATTGTTGGTCTTTATAACTTATGTGATTTTTTCTGAATGTTTCAAATAGGTGATATCTATCTTTCAAGATATCTATTATTGAAATTAGTTCTTTCATACTATTTTTTCTGAATTTTTCAACATGATCAATCAAAGGTTAATCGTATTTTTTTTTTTATTTCAGTTGTGATATATATCTATTATTGAATTTACATTTGTACCTAATATTCCTAAGTGTTTATGAATTCACGATTGATTTATTTCTTTTCACAGACTGAAAGTCCTTTGAAAGCTCATGATGACAATGAAAATTTCATGTGCAAGTGTTGAAGTCCAAAATTCTTATATCAAATAAAACAACATGATGTAAATTGTGTGCTCAATACTTATTCTAAGAACAATTTCTCTTCTATTAATTTTGCAGCAAATTTATTGGTTTGATGTTCAATTTTTTAGTTGACTTATGACCTAAATCATTAGGTACAGAAGTTTGTTTGCTTTCCACTTGCAGCTGTTATTATTGATTGAAAAAATATTTGCTCTACATCACGATAACTTTGCCATTGTTGAATCCTTTTTTTTTTATTTGAGATTTTTCTCCAACGGATTGATGATTCTCAAATGTAATGATGATTCGGAATTAGGGCTGGAAATGAGTCGAGTCGAGTCGAACTCGTCTGAGCTCGATTCGACTCGATAAGAATTAGTTCGGCTTGAAACTCGACTCGAGTTCGATAAGAACCTTTTTTTAAGCTCGAGTTCGGCTCGTTTAAAATTAAAGAACAGTTCGGCTCGGCTCGTTAGGTGCTCGTTGGGTTCAGTTCGTCATTTCAAATAATTTTTTTAGCTTTCAATTTTTTTAAAGGGTATATATTTAAATAAATTAAAAGCTATAACGCACAAATTTGTGCTGAATATAAAAACAACAAATCATAAACTTGCCACTCAAAGATAAAATAGCGCTTAACAAATGCTACTGTTGAGTAGTTAATACAATGAAGCACACACACTTCCGTCTTTTTATATAGCTTATCTTATCTCTATTGTTTTAAACCCACCGATGTGGGACTATTTTAACTTATGTAAAATCTTAGACTACTACAATGCATATGTTGTTAATTTTCAATGTGGAGCCTTTTTTCATCATTTCTTTTATTATTGTTAGTTGTTTGACATATTTCTTTTTTATGTTGGTGTGTAAGTAGAACATACCACAAACCAACAAATTAGTGCATATAAGAGAGACAAAATCCAATAAAATTCAACCATTTAAATTGAGAATATACTCTTTCACTTATATATATATATATATATATATATATATATATATATATATATATATATATATATAATCAAGCCAACTCATGAACCAATCGAGTCGAACTACATATAGCTCAAGTTCGGCTCATTTATTTAACGAACTTAACTTTTAACTCAAGTTCAGCTCGTTTGGTTCATGAACCAAGTTCAACGAGTTAATTGTCGAGTCGAATTCCGAACTATATTCGAGTTGGTTCGGTTCATTGTCAGCCCTATTCGGAATCAATTAATGCACCTTTGCTAATTTTCACCAAAAATTCTATTTGCTATGAACAACATTACGCTTATTTTAAATACAAAAACAAGATTCATGAACTTGCGATCAAATTTGTTTGCGAGATGTAGCATCACTCATTTTATAAATATTTCATGTAGTATTTGTTGAAAATTATATATTTTTTGAACAAATAAAAATGAAATATATTTGTTGTTTTTGGATTTCCAAACTGTTGTATTTGGATTTCCAAATTCTATTATCTACCGAAGTTGTTACTAGGTTGAGTCACGACCAGGTCGCTCTCTTTAAGACGTTTCGTGGCACTACCCAAAATTGTGCAAGGTAGACTATCAACCACGCTGCCTCCAGGATAAAACAAGCTCAGCTACAACTGTGCTGTTAACTACTGCACTGTAGAAATCCGTTCGAGAATTACACCTTCAAATATGGTACTAAGACCACTCTTTAATACTGAAACCACTTTAATATGGTATTATTACCATTCTATTATGGTGCTAAGACCACTCAAATATGGTGTTTCCACCATTCTAACCCTTAAGTTCTCCAAACTATCAATATGGTACTATGACCATTCAAATATGGTGTTACCACCATTTCTCCTCAAATAGAAAAATATTGTTATAATATTTATATACCGTTAAGATCATTCTTGATTCCGACGGGACATTATTATTCCAAATAGGGATTATGATCTTAAAAGTACTCTTTATTCCGAAGGGACATATATTACCGAAGGGACTATGAACTTAAGACCATTCTTAATTTCGAAGGGACATTAAACCGAAAAGGGACTATGGTCTTAAGAACACTCTTAATTCCGAAGGGACAGAAAGAAGTAGAAGAAGGAGAATGACTTGTTAAACAAGTCGAAGGAGGGAGAAGAGATGAAATACTCGTCAACACAAGTCAAAAAAGGGAGAAGAGAGAAAGAGTTCCGACAACTCAATGAAACTCTTTGGTGTGTGGAATGCACTGTGTGAGCTCTCTATTGATAGAGAAAATTCACAACTAATAAGTGAGAAACTTTGGGAACAAGTAATATGAGAAACTTTGGGAACAAGTAACATATTACTTTGCGATTAAGTAATTCACATATTAGATCTAGTACAAAAATATCTTAATTGAGTACTAAAATATATTAAATTTAGTACAAAAATATATTATATTATGGACCAAAATATTTTAGCAAAACTTGGGGACTAAGAAAGCACTTTCTAATAATGATTAAATTAATTATTTAATTTATCATTTTCAAATAATAAAATATATATCAATATATATTTTTTCTCTAGTGCTTATGTACCCCCATTAATTAGAGGTACACCCCCACTATATAAACACTACTAACTAATGTGTGTGTTCCATCCGATGTGGGACTTTCACTTTTTTCAATTCACACAACACTAGTTTTACCCAACATGAGAATTTGTGTTTAGTCTTTTTACTCAATTTTCACACATGTTCCAACAATATTGTACCAAAAAAAATGAGATATATTACCACAAATAAACGGTTCTACTCTCTAGCACAAGGTGTGCATAGAAGAGCAGAACAAGTAACAACAAGATGTTAACATTTTTTTTAGGGCAGTAAATTTGGGAAAATTTATCGAGAAGGTATGGTGGCAATTGTGTACACACTAGATGTGGTCAGATATGGAAAGGTATCAAATGCATTACAATTTCGTATTCTCAATACAAGTCTCGAGGACTATATTTTTTTAATTGATTTATTTATTTATTTATTTTATTTATTTATTTTTTTGAATAAACTAAACAAATTATATTAAATGAATAACTAACGGCCCCTCAAGCACAAGGCGTGCTAGAGGTCACTCTTAAAAGATTAAGTACAAAACAGTCAGGCTACCAACATCAGCATGTAATAATATAAAAGCTTTAATACAAAGACTTCGGTGGTTCTCGACTTCTCGTAGTAGTTGGTGAATAATTGTATGAAATATCATATTTTTCATTGCCGGCCTAACTCGGATTGGTGAATGAATCAACATCTTTATTTCTCAAATATTTAATTATTAGACAGTGACACAGTGTCGTTTACTACTTTATATTATTATGTTCATCATTTTGTTTGTTCCCTAGCACATTTACTATCCTATTATAATTAGTTTAGTGTTAACCTGTACCTTAGAGCAAATATTAAGATTCTTAAAAGGGAAATATTTTCTAAAATTTTATGCATTCAATTTATTAAAAAGTTAAATATTAAATGCAATGCACACATTTCAATAAATTATTTATATATTTGAATCATTAACACGTGCCTTAAGGACACAAGTTACTCCATCCGTTTCAAAATGAGTGTCGTGCCAAAAAAATTGTTTCAAAATGAATGTCACTTTCAGTTTCAAATGCAATAATAACTTTTTATTTTCAATTGTACCCTTCAATTAATACTATGTTACACTACTTCAAAAGTATTATTTTTTCTTTAATGAAAAACAAATCAATAGTTGATTAGGATAATTTGGTAAAATTCCTATGTCATTTGACTACTTTATTCCATTCCTTATTCTGTGTGCAATTGGCTAAAGCGACACTCATTTTGAAACGGAGGGTGCAGCATTTCCCTTATAATTATAATGATTGTGCTTAATGTAATAACTTATTCCAACTCTATATAATTTGTGCTCCTTAGTAATCTCAACGAAGTTTCCCTGCATAAAGATACCTTACCAAACTTGTTTTCCACCATTCATATAGATTTTCAAGCTACCTTGCCTTCGTTAATCAACATTCATCAAACTAACTTTGAAAAAGATGGCAGCAACTTTGGTTGGAGGTGCATTTCTCTCTGCTTCTGTCCAAACACTGCTTGACAAACTAACTTCCACAGAGTTTCGTGATTTCATCGAAAACAAAAAGCTGAATCTCTCACTCTTGAAGCAGTTACAAACAACGCTGCTGGTTCTTCAAGCTGTTCTGGATGATGCAGAGGAGAAGCAGATCAACAATCGTGCTGTCAAACAATGGCTTGATGACTTGAAAGATGCTGTCTTTGATGCGGAGGATTTGCTGAACCAAATTAGTTATGAATCATTGCGAAGCAAGGTGGAGAGTAAACAAACTTCAGGCAAAACTAATCAGGTGTGGAGCTTCCTTTCTTCTCCTTTTAACACCTTCTACAGAGAGATCAATTCCCAAATGAAGATCATGTGTGATAGCTTGCAACTTTTCGCACAACATAAAGATATCCTTGGTTTGCAAACTAAAATTGGTAAAGTTTCTCGTAGAACCCCTTCAAGTTCAGTAGTTAATGAATCTGTCATGGTTGGTAGAAATGATGATAAAGAGACAATAATGAACATGTTGCTATCAGAGAGTAACATTGGCAATAACAATATAGGCGTTGTTGCAATTTTAGGTATGGGAGGTGTCGGTAAAACGACACTTGCACAACTTGTTTACAATGATGAAAAAGTTCAAGAGCACTTTGATCTCAAAGCATGGGCTTGTGTATCAGAGGAATTTGATATTTTAAGAGTAACTAAAACTCTCCTTGAATCTGTCACTTCAAGGGCATGGGAAAACAATAATCTTGATTTTCTTCGAGTTGAACTAAAGAAAACTTTGAGAGACAAAAGATTTTTGTTTGTGTTGGATGACCTATGGAATGACAATTATAATGATTGGGATGAACTTGTAACTCCTTTGATTAATGGAAACAGTGGAAGCAGGGTCGTCATCACAACACGCCAGCAAAAAGTTGCAGAGGTTGCACACACGTATCCTATTCACAAATTAGAAGTTTTATCTAATGAAGATACATGGTCTTTACTCTCAAAGCATGCATTTGGAAGTGAAAACTTTTGTGATAATAAATGCTCAAACCTAGAAGCAATTGGTCGAAAGATTGCAAGAAAGTGTGGTGGATTGCCCATAGCTGCTAAAACACTTGGAGGACTATTACATTCAAAAGTAGATGCTAAAGAGTGGAATGCAGTTTTGAACAACAACATATGGAACTTACCAAATGATAATGTTTTGCCAGCATTGCTTCTGAGTTATCAATATCTTCCTTCCCAATTGAAAAGATGTTTTTCATATTGTTCCATTTTTCCAAAGGACTATACACTTGATAGGAAGCAATTGGTTTTGTTGTGGATGGCAGAAGGCTTCCTTGATCATTCTCAAGACGAAAAAACCATGGAAGAAGTAGGTGATGATTGTTTTGCTGAACTGTTATCAAGATCATTAATTCAGCAACTACATGTTGATACTAGAAGAGAAAAGTTTGTCATGCATGATCTTGTTAATGATTTAGCTACACTTGTATCTGGAAAAAATTGTTACAGGGTTGAATTTGGTGGTGATGCCTCCAAAAATGTTCGTCATTGCTCATATAATCAAGAAAAGTATGACATTGTCAAGAAGTTTAAGATTTTCTACAAATTCAAACTCTTGAGAACCTTCCTACCTATTGAATCTTTCTGTACTGATAATTGCTTATCTAGAAAGGTTGTTGATGATTTGCTACCGACATTTGGAAGGTTGCATGTGTTATCTCTATCAAAATATAGAAGCATCACCATGCTACCAGATTCAATTGGAAATTTGGTACAGTTGCGCTATCTAGATCTCTCTCACACTCAAATCAAAAGCATGCCTGACACAATATGCAACCTCTACTATTTGCAAACCTTGATTTTATCATTTTGCTTAAATCTCATTGAATTGCCAGAACATGTCGGAAAATTGATTAATTTACGTCACCTTGATATCGATTTCACAGGCATAACAGAGATGCCAAAGCAAATTGTTGAGCTAGAAAATCTTCAAACTTTAACTGTTTTCATAGTAGGCAAGAAAAATGTTGGTTTAAGTGTTAGAGAGCTTGCAAGGTTTCCAAAGCTACAGGGGAAGTTATTTATCAAGAACCTGCAGAACGTCATTGATGTTGTGGAGGCATATGATGCTGACTTAAAGAGCAAAGAACATATTGAGGAATTAACACTACGGTGGGGCAATGAAACTGATGACTCACTTAAAGGGAAAGATGTGCTTGATATGTTGAAACCCCCGGTAAACCTAAACAGATTGAACATTGACTTGTATGGTGGGACAAGCTTTCCAAGTTGGTTGGGAGATTCTTCATTTTCTAACATGGTGTCACTTCGCATAGAAAATTGTAGATATTGTGTGACACTTCCACCACTAGGACAACTATCTTCTCTCAAGGACCTAAGTATAATAGGTATGTCAATATTGGAGACAATTGGTCCAGAGTTCTATGGCATGGTTGAAGGAGGTTCCAATTCTTCATTTCAACCTTTTCCATCCCTTGAGAATTTGCATTTTATGAACATGCCAAATTGGAAGAAATGGCTTCCCTTTCAAGATGGCATATTTCCCTTTCCTTGTCTTAAAACTCTGATGTTATATCATTGTCCAGAACTGAGAGGAAATTTGCCTAACCATCTTTCTTCCATTAAAGCATTTGTAATTGAATGTTGTCCTCATCTGTTGGAATCACCACCTACTCTTGAATGGCTCTCCTCAATAAAAGAAATACATATTTCGGGAGATTTACATTCTACAAAAACTCAATGGCCGTTTGTTGAAAGCGATTCGCCATTTTTACTGCAGTGGGCAACACTAAGTTTCTTTGATACAATATTCTCTCTTCCCAAAATGATTTTGAGCAGCAGTTGTCTTCAATCCTTGAGACTTCATGGTCTTCCGTCTCTCACTGCATTTCCAGTTGAAGGTCTACCCACTTCTTTGAAGGAACTTCGTATTCATACTTGCGAGAAGTTATCATTCATACCTCTGGAAACGTGGAGCAATTACACGTCGCTTTTGGAGTTGGCTTTAGACAGTAGCTGTGGCTCACTTTCCTCCTTCCCACTGGATGGTTTTCCTAAGCTCCAAGAGCTTTGGATTGATGGTTGTACTGGTCTGGAATCCATTTTTATTTCAGAAAGTTCTTCCTATCACCCCTCAACCCTCCAAAAACTTCGTGTATATTCCTGTAAGGCCCTTATATCACTACCTCAACGGATGGACACCCTCACCACTCTTGAAAGTTTGTATCTCGGCCATCTTCCAAAACTAGAGTTTGCACTATGTGAAGGAGTTTTCTTACCTCCCAAATTACAAACAATTTATATTACATCTGTGAGAATAGCAAAGATGCCGCCATTAACTGAATGGGGTTTCCAAACCCTTACTTCTCTTTCAAATTTGTATATTAAAGATAATGATGATATTGTTAACACCTTGTTGAAGGAGCAATTGCTGCCCATTTCCTTGGTGTTTCTGACAATAAGAAATCTCTCTGAAATGAAATGCTTAGGTGGAAATGGGCTTCGACACCTCTCCTCTCTTGAAACACTTAATTTTATTAAGTGTCAACAACTTGAGTCCTTGGCAGAGGTCATGTTACCTTCCTCTCTCGAAACACTTTATTTTTATGACTGTCAAAGACTTGAGTCATTTCCAGAACACAGTCTCCCTTCCTCTCTAAAGTTACTGAGGATTTCTAAATGCCCTGTTTTAGAAGAAAGGTATGAAAGTGAGAGAGGGGAGAATTGGTCCAAAATTGCTCACATTCCTGTGATAGAAATAAATGACAAAATGACAATATGAACAATGGGGACGGAAGGAGGCGTGCCACCTTGTTTCAGGTATGAATTTCTTTCACGTTACTAGTCGAGAATAATTTCATCATTTCATGATTTTGATTGTCTTTATAAGCTACTCGAGTATTAATAAATGAAAACCAACAGGTCCAATGCTTTGTAAGATTCCATGTTAATGATCTTGTTTCTTACTAAGATAATCTCATTTCATGTACAATGTCATTTAATTTATATGAATTCAATTACATTCATGTGCACTGACCAACATGGTCCTCTCATTAGAGGCCGGAGAACTTAATTTTTATTGCTTTGTAGTTGATTGAAGAAAATTGATATGTATGTATTAATTTTTTTTATTTAATATAATTATATAAATCTGAAATACACTAATTTCTTTGGAAAATTAGGTGAAAATGGTAGATGTCATTTTGTTCCAGTAACTCGTTTGGTTTATTCTTGTTGCAATTTTGATCTTCCAGCATCTCTTATCTTTAAATGAAATATGTCACTAGTAACTTGGTCTTTCTACCTATATCATGTTACAGATTGAAGAGCTCAAGTGACTATTTTCGCTATCAGAACATTTGATCCCATCATATCTTCAGTTTCACCGTATGGAAAGAAAGAAAGAAAGAAAGAAATAACACTCTCGCAAACATAAATATAAATGAGAAAGGAAGTTCGGAACACAACATTGAGTTAGAGGTACTGTGTTTTTATTTCAATTTTCAAAGTTCTAAATAAATTGCTTAATATCTTGATGGTCTATACTTGCTGTGTGATACTGAAAACTTAATAGTACTTTTCTTGATTTTGTTGGACAATCTCAAGTTAGAGTTCATAGGTGTTGTAACATTCATTTGATTACATATTCGGTATATAAATAATTTTATTATGCGGTTGTATATCTTTCACTTCCTCGTAAAATTATTCAAGTTCCGCCACTGCTCTTTCACTTTTCCTGGCCTCATACTTGCTTCTTGTCGTGTAGGTTGCTTGCTGATGTTCATCTCAAGAGTTTTGGCATATTGAACTGTGAAAGATCTAATTTGTGAGCTTTGTTTTTTGTTCTAATGAATTACTACCTACACTTAGTGTAATCCGCCCCTTTTATTTATAAACTTTGTATAAATCTGTAATAATTGAGGTTTTATCTAAGACATATCAGCTTATAATATAGTTATGTCATTATAAGATTTGATTCACAGTTGGAAGAAAAGCGTCTTCCAATCATGATTTGAATCTTGATTTGATAGTCGTGTTATTGAATGTACCTTTTTAAACACTCTGCAGCGTGCAAGTAAATCATCGAGTATTACACTTGACTAGAAAATTTTATACAATTTAAGAAACAAATCAAAAGAATTATTACAAACGTGATATTTACATAAAAGAATCAAGCAATGGATTATTTTTGCTATTTCTTGAGTCGAAAGCAATCAGCTAATTCAGTTCTCTGAGTCATCACATAATCAAATAGATGATCCACCTCCTTGCTTATATCATCAAATATCTTCCCTACCTCGCACATATTTCTCTGAAATTCCTTGGTTGCATCATCTTTTACTTCATCACCAGCAACATGGCGAGCAACAAAATTGTTCATCTCTTTGATCTCACTAAAGCATGGCATTTTGTTCACTAGCTTTTCGCTGATTTTAAGATCAACCGTGGAAACTATAGAATTTTCAAACCCACCAGCAATTTTTCTTAGCTTGATGTATGGCTTAGCATCACCATATAAACAAGACAAGAGTACTCCACATATAAAAAATTCAATACTCTTCATTTCCTTTACACCTTCACGAACAATAAACTCCTTACCAGAAACAATCTTTGCTTTATCTTTCCTTTACACCTTCATTTCCTGATGGTTGAATTGCTTTCAAATACTTTCTATCCAAAGAAAGTGATTTCCTATGTTCCACCAAAGTCAAACCATGAGCCAAAGAAAACCTTGCATGGCCAAGATGAGAAAGACAAGAAGAAATGGAACAACATTCCATTTACTCATTGGATAATCAATGTCCACAAGAAGCTTCGCAAAGACCTTGTTGATGGTAGACAAAAGGCCAAAACATTTTTGAAAGCATGATAACAACAAGATTTCCGACCCGGGTTTCAATTACAATGCTAATTGGTCAATGATGAAGATGATAATACTTCATTAGGTTCAGCAAATTAATATTTTGAACCACAATATCATTTATTTTAATTCACAAAATTTGATTTCATATGTGATTCATAAATTAAAAAGTATAATTTTCGTAAAATACACTAAACTCATGTCTAATTTTAAAAGGAAACTATTAATTTGGTCGTTAGATCAAGATCCGAGAATTCAGATATGTTTTAAATCAGGACCATCGGATCAAGACCGGATGGTCAGATCTAATAAACAAGGGAAAATCGCTTTCTCTGTTAGTAAATAAATAAGCAGATGGCACATTGGCTTGGCTTGACCTCGTTGTGTAGTTTGAGGTTGACGGCACAGAAAGCAATAACAATGTAGGAGCAATTTTCTTTACTAATGATTTTCCTTTTACATTTTGTTTTTCACTGAAAACAACAACAACCTTCTTTTCTGTGACCACCAATTTGGAGGTTTTTGTAACAGGGCACCTCGTCGTAGCGGTGATTCTTCAGGCAGTCAAGTTCGTTCCGCAATTCCTGATCTACAGTTTGACAGACCCCATTTTTTCGACATTGTGTTGGATAACAAATCACACAAGGTTAAGACTGTTAGCCGGCTTATCTTAATCTCTTTTTCATTTCTTCTAATTTTTCTGCTTAGAACTATTTTTAAATATGGTTTTGGTTTAATTAGGTAATTACCGCACCTAACAAGGTGCAGTACACCACCAAAACAAGTAAGCTTAAGGAGGCATCCTATAATGCTTTCAATCGGAACCCGGAGGGTGGTGAGGTGGGTTCGTCTTTGTTATTAGTTTTGATTAGATTATTAGATTATATGGTATGAAGCACACACGTTTCTCAGATTAGGACGCTGCTTGTGGTGATTCTTCTTCTTGAATAAGAGTTTTGCAGATTTGTCTACTACCATTGATAATTTAAAGTTGGAACAAAAAAATGATATAAACTTTGTTTGCTCCTACCTCCCTTTGGTTGACAACTAAAATTCAAAGAGTGGTATTGGTTTGTTTAGCTAAGCTACCTAGAGTTTGTTTAGATTAAGGTTGTGTGGCGATTAATTGATTTAAAGAGGCATAAGCGACGATCATGTATAGAAACTTCAAAAAACAATTTACACAAACTACTATGGAGAGATCAATTCCCAAATAAAGACTGTGTGACAGCCTACAACTTTTTGCACAACATAAAGATATCCTTGGTTTGCAAACTAAAAGTGCTAGAGTTTCTCTAAGAACACCTTCAAGTTCTTTGATCAACAAATCTGTCATGGTTGGTAGGAAGGATGATAAAGAGACAATAATGAACATGTTTATATCAGAAAGCAACACCAACAATAAAAATATAGGTGTTGTCGCAATTTTAGGCATGGGAGGTGTCGGTAAAACGACACTTGCACAACTTGTTTACAATGATGAAGAAGTTCAAGAGAACTTTAATCTCAAAGCATGGGCCTGTGTATCAGAGGATTTCGATATTTTGAGAGTAACAAAAACTCTCCTTGAATCTGTCATTTCAAGAGCATATGAAAGTAACAATCTTGATTTTCTTTGAGTCGAGATAAAGAAAATTCTGAGAGACAAAATATTTTTTGTAGTGTTGGATGACTTATGGAATGATAATTATAACGATTGGGATGAACTTGTAACTCCATTGATTAATGGAAAAAGTGGAAGCAGAGTGATCATCACAACACGCCAAGAAAAAGTTGCAGCTGTTGCGCGTACATTTCCTATTCATAAATTAGAACCTCTATCAGACGAAGACAATTGGTCTTTACTCTCCAATAATGCATTTGGAGGCGAAAAATTTTGGGCCCCCAAATATCCAAACCTAGAAGCAATTAGTAGAAAGATTGCAAAAAAGTGTGGTGGGTTTCCAATAGCTGCAAAAACACTTGGGGGGATTTTGCGCTCAAGAGTAGATGCAAAGGAGTGGACTGCAATTCTGAAAAGTGACATATGGAAACTAGAGAATGATAATATTTTGCCTCCTTTACTTTTGAGTTACCAATATCTTCCCTCTCATTTGAAAATGCGTTTTGCCTATTGTTCAATTTTTATGAGGGACTGTGCAATTGATAGGAAGCAGTTGGTTTTGTTTCGGATGGCTGAAGGATTTATCGAACTTTCTCAAGATGAAGAAACAGCGGAAAATGTAGGTAATGACTACTTTTCTAAATTGTCATTAATTCAACACTCGAATGCTGGTTTTAGAAGTCAAACGTTTTTCATGCATGACCTTGTTAATGATTTAGCTATTGCCGTATCTGGAAAAAGTTGTCACATGCTTGAATGTGGTGGTAACATCTCTGAAAATGTTCGCCATTTGTCATATAATCGATAATCCTATGACATTGTCAAGAAGTTTAATATTTTCTACAAATTCAAAGGCTTGAGAACCTTCCTACCAATTTGCCCCTCGTGGCTTCAACGTTACTTATCTATAAAGGTTGTTGATGAATTGCTACCCACACTTGGAAGGTTGCATGTGTTATCATTATCCAAATATAGTAACATCACCATGCTACCAGATTCAATTGGCAATTTGGAGCAGTTGCGTTATCTTGATCTCTCTTCCACTAATATCAAAAGCTTACCAGACACACTATGCAACCTCTACTACTTACAAACCTTGATTCTATCACATTGTCCAAATCTGATTGAATTGCCTGAACATGTTGGAAAGTTAATAAATTTACGTCACCTTGATATCAAATTGACGAGCATAACAGAGATGCCAAAGCAAATTGTTGAACTCGAAAACCTTCAAACTTTAACTGTTTTTTTAGTAGGCAAGCAAAATGTTGGTTTAGGTGTCAAAGAGCTTAAGAGGCTTCCTAAGCTACGTGGAAAACTAATCATCAAGAACTTGCATAATGTCATTGATGGTGTGGAGGCACATGATTCTAGGAGTGTTCAAATCCAAACCGATGCAAATTAAAACCGCAAACCGATCCAAAAAAACCGAAAACCGCACAAAACCGAATATTATTGGATGTCTTTGGATGACATTTTGTGAAAACCGCTTGGATTGGATTGGATTTTGGATTGATTATTCAAAACCAAACCGAACCGAACCGAACCGCATAGAAATATTTTAATATATATTTCCATTTTTATAAGTATAATTATTATATTAAGCTATTATTTTTTTTCTTTTTAATTCTTTTAATACTACGTATGAGTTTAATTTAATCAATTTTTTTCTATTTTTTAATCATTATTATTCCGCACTATTAATTTTTCATAAATTATATTTTATATTTTGTATCGAACCTATTATTTTATCATATTTTTATAAGATTATTATTAATAAAAAAGTTACATTTTGTAATTTGGACAACCAAAAACCGATCTAAATTAAACCACATTAATTTAGATCGGATCAGATCGGATCGGTTTTTTAAAACTAATCATCCAAAACCGAACCGAACTGCATATAATTTTATCTTTGGATCAGATGAGCTTTTTCCTCAAAACCGATACAAACCGGACCGCGAACACCCCTATGATTCCAACTTGAAGAGTAAAGAACTTATTGAGAAATTAACGCTACAATGGAGCGAAGAAACCGATGAGTCACTTAAAGGGAAAGATGTGCTTGATATGTTACAACCATCAACAAATCTGAAGAAATTGCGCATTGACCTGTATGGTGGGACAACTTTTCCAGATTGGTTGGGAGATTCTTCATTTTCAAACATGGTGTCCCTTCGCATCAGTAATTGTGCATATTGTGTAACACCACCACCACTAGGGCCGCTACCTTCACTCAAGGGCCTAACTATAGAAGGTATGTTGATATTGGAGACAATTGGCCCAGAGTTCTATGGCATGGCAAGAGAAGGTTCCAATTCTTCGTTCCAACCATTTTCATCTCTTAAGTATCTGGTAATTGAGAACATGTCTAATTGGAAGGATTGGCTTCCCTTAGAAGATGGCATATTTCCATTTCCTCGTCTTAAATGTCTGAGGGTATCTGATTGTCCTGAATTGAAGGGACATTTTCCTAACCATCTTTCTTCCATAGAAATAATTGAGATAGAGTGTTGTGGCAATCTCATGGCAACACAACCCTCTTCAATAAAAGATGTATCCGTTAGTGGAATTTTACATTCTACTGAAATGACGCAACGGTCATTGCTTGAGACTGATTCTCTGTGTTCGCTACAAGTATTACCGATTTCGAGATTTGATACTCAATTGTCTCTACCTAAAATTGGCAATTGTCTCCAATACCTGGACCTCTATGGTATTCCGTCTCTCACTGCCTTTTTGACCTATGGTCTACCCACTTCATTGAAGACCCTTCGTATTGGTGAGTGTAAGACTAAATCGGTATTGTAACGTGCGCTGTGTGTGATCTTAAAACAAATAGGCTAAACATTCATTTCATTACATATTTATTAATAGTACTTTCTGCTTGTTATGTAGGTTTCCTGCCTGCTGAAATATCACAAGAGTAAGGCACCCAAGAAAGAAACCTTCAACCAAATTTTGGCCTATTAAACTATGAAAACTCTAAATTGTGACCTTTGTTTGGTTTATTTTACTGTTGTACCATGTAAATATTACTTTTTATTTTTCCTTTCGATCTTAATTATGTACAATCAGTTGCCTTGTTGCAGTTGTAGCCATAGCACATTGAGCAATTAAATCATTGAGGATTAATATTAATATGACATTATGACTTCAAATTTATACAATTTAAGATGTAGCCTAGTGTTATGGGTTGGAACGCTGTAGGAGTTCTAAGAAGAATTTCTAGGGTTCCATCCCAGTTGCTAACAAACTCCTCCTCCCCCTAACAAACTAAATATAACCAATATCACTTTCCTATGCAAAAACATATAAAAAGGAACATTACAACCCATAACACTAGGCTACACCTTAAATTGTATAAATTTGAAGTCATAATATCATATTAATATTAATCCTCAATGATTGAGCTTTTGGATGATATTGTTTCGGGCTTTAGAGACTATGATCTTGTTTGAAGGTGTTGATTATTAGGTCTGGTGTAATGATTCATCTAGTACCTATTCAACGAGGTCTTCCTCTAGGTTCCTTCATATGAGAGCTACTGAGGCGGATGGAAGATTAGGAGAGATTTCTCAACTTATTTTAAGGGTGTGGGATTCTTGGTCTCCTCTCAAGGAGTAGGTTTTCTCTTGGGAGTTGCATCAGGATAGAATTCTAACTCGCATAATCTCTTTTTTAGTAGGATTATTGTTAACCCTAGGGGTGTTTCTTGTGTTTTTTGTGATGAGCCTATAGAGCTGACTTGCCACCTTTTTGTTTGGTGTCATCTTTAGGTCAGGTAGTATTATGTGCTTAGGTGGTTAAGTGGGAGTTTGTTCTACTGATAAAAATTCAAATGTATTGAATCAACTTGCATTGATTCCTAGAACTTATTCAGAATTCCTATACCAAATGTGCGATTTTATGGCTTTAGCTATATAGAATCAATTGCTCGATTTTGCTAAAGGCTGCCATGCTTTTAAAAAGAATATGTATCATTAGCAATTTAAATTTATAAAGAACAAATACAAACAAATATATATATTCACTATATTCAGAAGCCCATATTGTATGTCAGATTTAGCAAGTCTTCTTTGTATTATGTTAATTTTAGCTGGGGAAGAAAAAGAGAGGTTGGGTTTCTTTCTAGTACAGACAAATGTTGTGCGGTCCTTGTGGATATCCCATAATGTTTGCATCTTTTTGGTGCAAGAGATTTTTGTTTTCAAGTTGGTGGATATGGTTAATTTTACCTATTGGAAGTGGTTTTTAGGTAAATATTCTAGTCAGATATACTCCTATGAGAGAGATCATAAACCCATTCTATGTTAGCATTGTAGTTGGATGAAATCTCGATGGTTAAACCGACATCACAATCAATTTGAAGCCAAGGTAGAGTGTTATTGAAAGTGCCTTAAAAAAATTTTATTTTATTTTTTTTTTTGTAAAATTTTGCCATTTTGCGCCTAGGTCCAAGAGACCTGCAGAATGCATGTCTCAGGGATTTTATTTTGCGGCATGATCTATAATAAATGCAGCACGATTTTAAGTGTAGAAATAGGAAAATAGTAAAAGAGGGTACCTTTAGGGAATCAATAGGTTAAATGTTGAGGGATTTTGGGGGTAGATTCTAGGGTTTTGAAACACCATTCAAAGATTTGAGTGCGAAATCAATGGTAAAAGGGTTTATGATTGTTAGTTAATTTCTTGTAACTTTTTGGTTACTCTTTGTAAACAAAACATTGATAGTGAATTGGAGAGATCTCTCTCCTTCAGACGTAGTCAATTTGCACTGAACCGGTGAACAAATATCATCATGTTTTTCCTTATTCTCCTTTATCTTGCTGTACTGTTTGTACTTGTTTGGACACTTTGGATTTGTTGATGCTAATTTTGCTCAACAGTATTTAGCTTTGGTCTTGTTTCTTTCCATAGTGAATCCTTTGTTACTCTTTCGTGAAGTATTTTTAGGATGAACCATGTAAATTCTTGGTATTGGTTTTATTCTCTTATATTTGTTTTAATTATTTATTTACTGTTTTAACCGAGTTTTCTGATTTTGTTTTCGTTTTGTTGTGTTTCTACAATCTTCTGGTTTCTCTTGTTTGATTCGTTTAAGGCCATATTAATCATACTTGAATGTAAACACAAATTTCCTCAATGCTGCGAAGCAATAAACTACTTCTTGTATAGTATGAGTACAAGTAACTGATAATCAAGCTAGAGAGTAACTGATAATCAAGCTAGAGAGAAACAAAGTATTGAGATTTTCTTTTTCAATTTTCATCAATCAATAGTTCAAATCAAAATAAAACAATAAATGGATTTTCTTTCTTTGACAATATATATGATTCGACAACTAATCCAATAGAATAATTATTCTAACATGATTATAGTAAATTAGTCAGATATTCTTTGAGTAATAGGAAGTGGAGTGCCATTTAAGAAATGCATGATTAGAGAAAGAGCTCTTGCTGGTTGATAACTTGGCACTTGATGTCCTGCTTCTCTCACTGTGGCAAAAGTTAAACCTCCCTTGTATATTTCAGCATAGCCAGCAACCTGTTTCACATGAAATTCCATCACAAAATGTTCATATTAAACTTTAATTTGATTATCAACATTATATTTGTCTGAGTGAAACTGGACTCGGATCCCTTTAAGTTTAGAGTTCGAGCTTTATAGATGAAAAACGTGTAGTTGAAAAGAGAAACCCCACTAAAGGTGGTAAGCTAGATTCTGTGCCAAGATTAATCATCGACAAAGTTGATGAATATACTTAACAATATTAACATTTTTTTTAGGGATTAACACTATTAACATGAGTACCATAAAAAAAAACTTTTAAGTTGACAGGAAAATAAATTTTACTCTTTCATAAAACATGATTAAATAAATCAAATCAACACTAGGAAATCATAATAATAATATTAACTTTAATACTATGACAGAAAATAATAGAAATCAAAATCAAAATTATAGACTGAAAATACTCTTTAATTCCTTCATCACTATGTCTAGTGACAAAATTAGAGAGAAATTTCATTTTCTTCGCTAATGTAAATTTTTCTAGTAAGTATTAGAATTGTCAAGGATTGATTTTTTAAAATGACAAATATTCGTATAATTAACATTTTGTTGGGGTGGGAAGTGAAACTTTTGTTTTATATAATATAATACTTATGGAAACAAAGAAAACAAACATTTGACATATTATTATTACAAGTACCTCTCCCTTAAAGAACCAAGGATACCAAGTTGTCTCAATGGGAAGCTTCATCTTTCTAAGGGAATATTTTGTTGCAGTAACGGGCACCCTTCCATCTATATCACCACTGTATCATACAATAGATAAACAAAAAATCATCAAAACAAACTTCATAAACATCTTTCACTCTAAATTACAAAGAATGATGAGTCAAATTATTTTTTTTTTACACTAAGATTGACAGAATAACAAGGGACCATACAACTTTACAATAAAGTAAGAACAAATATTATCAAAAGACAAAGAGAATATGATAATTACTAGTCCCTACAGTCATAAGTAAAGAGAAGATGTCTTACCTAAAAACCCACACCCTTAATCCATTATTTAGGAGCTCATGTAAAAGGGGAATGATTGTTGTAGGACTATCCCCCCAGTTTGGAATGATAGTACTGCAGGCTTCCCAGTCATACTTGAGCTTCGTGACATTGGCATGAAGGGCCTCCTGAACATCACCCCGGTTGAAATATGCTTGTACATAATCGTCACTGCATGGATCAAGAACATCCTGCGTACAATAATGATTGAATTCTTACTAATCTGAGTAGAGTCGGGTGTAACACCCATTTAACGGGGTAAGATTCTCCAAATGTTTAATTTTTCCATTTATTTGGTTTGAACTAATTAAGATCTTTGTTCAGGACGATCCAACCTATAAGTTAAGGCCATAGTAAAAGACGTGTGTGATTGTAACGTCTTGATCTGACTTTAACAATGCGAAAGATTTAAGTTGAAAGAGCTTAATTACAATATAAGCAATCCTATACACCATTAGGGTTTGTTTTGTGAGTTTTTATGATGATGATGTGTTTTATTTGTAAAGAAAAGTAACAGTTGAAGTTTCGTATCTCAAGGAAATCAAGACGGGTCAAAGTTTTCCAGACCAATAAAAAAAACACTTAACGCATTCAGGACGCGTCTTGACATGACGATATATTCATCATATTCCCCTTACAATATATAAAACTAGGGGCCTCGCTAGCTTGACCCTTGGACCGACCCTAATTGCTTTAAGAAAAATCATATTTCATGCCACTTGAAAGAAAATTTGAATCTTACCGAGACCTTCTTGGGACGGTTAGTGAGGTTGTGATTAGTGCAGACTGGGGCATAAATGTTGTATATATCAAGGAACAACGTGTTCTTATCAACTTCGCTTGCTGCTTCACTGCACTCAGTAGTTTGATTGGAAGTTGATGAAAAATTACAAAATTTGTTGATATTATATGCTGTTTGATCTGATATGATTGCATGACTTGCAAGAAAATCGTACATTCCTTGTTCATCTGTGTCGTCATTGATCACTGCATTCCCAATCTATGCATATAATATAACAAAATGTAAACATATTCATCTTTGTTACATTAGATTGTTCCATTCACATATTTTTTTATCATTGTTATGTTCCATTCATACATTTTATTTGAGTCACTACACTTTATTCAGTAAAAAATTGAATTTCAGTGAAACTAAAAATCTGAAATCTATGAGAAAAATATAATGTAATTATGTGCTTCGGTAACCAATCTGCTGCCTTATTATGATTATTATTCAACTAACTATTGGATCAATGTATCTAAACACAAAAATTGGTTTATGTGCAATTCCATTATAACTAAAATTAATTTTATAAATTATTTGTTCAATTCCATTATAATTAAAATTAATTTTATAAATTATTCAAAATCTAATGTTGTCATTGTAGTACCAAAACACACTTTTTGAGCCCAATTAAAAAATAAATAAGAAATCATTAAGTAGTACCCAAAAAGAAAAAACATCAACAACTCCTCACCAAAACAAAACATCAACAACTATTTACTATGCTACAAGTAATGTGTGGAATTGTTCCAGTTGTTTCCTTGACATATCTATCTATAATGGCTAACCAGGAACAATTCATACTAACTATGGTCCCACCTATGGACCATATAGAGACCATTCAATGTTAGTTGTTACATGATTTAAAAAATCTCCATGATATACTAGCACCTAAAACAAAAAATAGCCAATGATATCACAGACAAAGGAACAGATTTCCATGACCATGATTCAAGATTTAATAAACCCAATTAAAAAATAATAAATCAATCATACATATGTCATGAATGGGCATGGATTCTCTCCTGTGAAGTTTTCACTGGAGCAGGTCCAGTGCACATCCACACCATTAATTTTTTTTTAATGATTAAAACTACATTGATTATAAGGAAAACATGGGGTTGAGATTTCACAGGACAAAAACTGCACTGGAGAGGATCTCCTCCCGTCATGAATCACGTAACAAACTTGGTTTCATCCATATGAGTGGTGGACCAATCCTGGCCCAGATAAATTTGGAAACCCAATCTTATAACAAAAGAAAAATTATCCATTTTTGTTAAAAAAAAAATGTCTCATTGATCAAATATATTGTTAATTTATATAAATCAATTCATATTTGAATTTGAGACAACATTAAGTGGAAATAAAAAATATAAATGTGGGTTGCATATATTTTTTTACTATTGAAATAAAATATTTATGAGTTGCATAAATATGATGTGACCTTACGAGACCATATATTAGTAGTATGTGAAATCTAAAATGAGCTTCTAAAAATAACCGTCGGAAATGGTCTTAGACAAATGTGTAAATTTTTTAACACTATCAATTATGATTAAACTCAATTCTCATTAACTTTCCTAATTTTACTTTTCACCATCATGATGTAATTGAGAAATTTGAAAAAACATATTAGATTAGCTGTAATTTTCATAAGACAATGTCCATGATTTATGTTTAAGGGCATAATCAACACATGGAATAATAATGATAACTTCATGCTCTTTTGCCAATTTGATAGCAAATAAAAGGGATTGAAAAAGTGAAAAACACATACCATAATTCCTTTGAGGTTGATAATTGTCCTATTAGCCTTTTTATTATGGTAGAGAATATTGTGTGCAAGTTGAGGAACATAATGACCAGCATAACTTTCTCCAGCAATGTAGAAATCTCTATTCTTATATTCAGGAAATCTTTCTAACCAATTCACTAAAAAAACATAGTTATCTGCAGCTGTTCTTCTATCCCCATTGGTGTCATAATCAGATGATTTATTTGAGTATGAATATCCTACCCCAGCTGGGGACTCAAGGAACAATAAATTTGCAGCTTCAAAGTTGAAAATTAAATAAAAAAATGAGAAATATTTAAAATTAAAGAAAATTAAATAGCGACCAAAATTAAATAAGAAAAAACATAAAATTGATTACTAATTTTTTTTGTGGGTTTTTAATAACTATTGTCATTTTATCCATCTACAAGAAAAAAATACTCTTTTTCATCGTTTTAGTTTTTAATATCTAAAAGTAACTTTTTTCGCATCTGTTCTAATGAAAATATCAATTTGAGGTGATAATTAATACCATAGTTCCATGAATAGTTATTTTTGTGAAGGGTTTTCCCATTACTCTTCACACGGAAGGGTCCAACTTCTTGCATTGCTCCATAGGCAAGAGATGAGCATCCAGGACCTTTGAAAGAGAAATGAAAAATTAATAAATTAATTAGTAGTTAAATAATATGATGAAGGAGACAATAATATGTAATCATTTCCTAAAAAACTAAATAATTTCATCTTCATAATTCATGTTAGAGTTTAATGCAAAGAATGTACAAAAAAGTTTATATGATCATTCAATCCTTTACTACAATAACATATACACTTTTCTGTATTACTTTATAAAATATTTATATTATAAAAATCACCATGTAAAACTTTTTTATGCTATCAAAAATGGGTTAGACTTTCACAATGTATATATATCTTATATTCATATTTCGGTTGAAAAAGTGTTCATATATTTCGAATAAAATTACATCAAGTGGAGGGAACTCTATGAAAAAATAGCATTCATTAAACTCTATATTATATTTATTTATGCATTTAGATACAAGTATAGTCAAACTTCTACCAGCTTAATTAACATAGGGTTGAGGCTATGTGATCTTGCATGTCACCATCATCAGAAAATGACTATAAATTAAAAATAAAGGGTCAAATCTCTACTTGCCTATAAAAGACACATTAATTAAACATCTAATAACATACTAATAGACATAATATAATCCCAATAAATACTTATACCGGTGACTTATTTTATTTCTTTTGTTGTACGTTTGTTCTTGTATACAACATGCACGCCGGGAAATCCTCAAGAAGCGTGAATTATGGGATTTTAACACCTGCCATTCTTCACATTATTGTGCTTCTCATGGTATAAAATACGAGTAATGATATTTGAACAACGATAACTTTCGGACAACACTCTTTTTTTTTCTTTTTCTTTTAGGGGCATAAGGAATCGAGAGGTGTGGAAAGCAAGAGTAATAATACAACAAAAGTATGAGAGATAGAGTTTCCTAAAAGTTGTCAAATTTTTATTGTTCAAATATCATTATTTTAAAATATTATTCCCTTACACTATAATCGAAGGAAAATACTTGATTGGTCACATGCATTTGAATACACTACTTGAACACAAACACTTAAGAAAAGGTTGAAAGGAAAATGAATTAAATAATAAATATTTTTAAAATAATTATTTATATGTATTTTTAGTGTGTTCAAATGTTTGTAATCAAGCAAGATTTCCTCCTCGTTGAATGAGTGCCCCAAACCCATACAACTGAACCACTCTTTCGAAGACTACACTATAAGAATATAATTAGAGTGAATAGACAAATTGATGTTCAAAATTATAAACATCAATGGAAATAGTTAATGATTCTTCGATCATTAGAGACTATGATGTGACAAATTAACAAAATATGCAACCCTTCCATATTTTACTTTAGTCATACCGACTATAATCGAGTGAATAAGTCTGTGATACTGACGAAGTAAAACTATTTTACACTAACTATAATCAAAGAAACTTGTAGATAATTTTGTGGATAATTTAGTAAATATAGAATTATAACAAAACATATGCTAGGGTAAAATATAATTTTGTATACTATTGGTGCATAGTTTATTAGTTAATATCTATAATATTAAAATGTCTTCAATCTCTCTTTTAAGATATTGGAATATGTATTTGAGAATTTCTAGTAAAGTTCAAGTTCATTATCATTCCTCTACAAATAATATATATTTTTCTAAGCCCTATGTAGTTACATGTCCATATATGTGCATGTAACACTTAATCCCAACATAGTAAACTAAATGATATAAGCCATGCAAAGTGATTATAAAAGACAACCACTAGAAGATGGAGGATAATAATATGTTGGTTGATCAACTCTTACCTATAAAGACATTATATAAAAACTACATAAATTAAAAATAAAAGTAAAGACTTGTATATAATTTGGGGTAGTTCCAATTTATGTCCCACAATTTTCTGTTTTTACTTTTTTTTTTTAATAAATTTGTAGTATTTAAAAAATTATTTTATTTTGGGGTAAGTTTGTATAATATATAATAATAACTTTCAAAAAAAAAAAAAAAACTTCAAAAGTAGTATTACTAACTCTGGTAGAATAAGTGAGATGAGCAGTATTTTGTTGACTAGAAAACCATATAATTCAAAACAGATAAAATCCCATAGAATGTACACATAACTAGAATTTTAGGACTTCCTCTAAACAAAAAAATGAAACTAAAGTTTGTGACAAATTATTTATATGGGATCATTAAAAATAGATTCGTTTTCTCAAGTTGTTTCTGGCTCGTGATGTGAAAACCCAAAAAGAATGCGAGTTCGCAACAAGGCAAAGAAACACTTTGTACATTTGCATGTGCATAGATGCAATTGTGTTGAAACTAACTGATTGAAAGGAATTAAAAAAGAATTAATTTCAACGTTTTTGAGTGTGCATCACTTAAAATGCATTATCATGAAATTTGCATTTTCTTTTCATATGAAGCAAAGATTAGACTCATGAAAAGAAACAAATATTAGACATCTATCAATAATTTAATTTATATGTGTCTACAATGTATAGATTTTTTCATTATCAACCAATCATAAACATTATATCATTAACAACTTTTGGTTAGTAATTTATTATATACAAAAGATGGTTTGTGATTGGTTGATAGTGTAAAACGTTTTACATTGACGGTGCATCATAATATTATTCTCCAAGTTAAATATTAAGATAAATGGGGGAACAATAAAAATAAATGTCTCTAATTAATTGTTAGGAGGTCTAAAACTAGAGATGAAATTTTTGTTGTAACTTTGTTATACAATGATTAAACTTTTTGTGGTAGTGATAGTTTATGTTGCGCTCCTTGATATTACTAAAATTTAGGATAATCATGATTGTAGTCCATTGAGCCACTAAAATTTAGGATAGTTTATGTAAGGTCTCAAAAACTTGTCACACTTGTAACAAATTCTATATACTATAATTTGAAATATTGAATCTAATAATAGATGTTAAGTTTATACCTCCATTGAGCCAAAGAAGAAGAGGCAATGTTTCTTTAGAATGATAAGCTTCCACAAAGTAATAGTAAAAAGCACGTCCTGCTATTTTGTCCACTGTAACATACCCTCCATATTGAGAGAATTTCACATTTGGTTGCCCTGGTAGCTTCTCAATCTTGTCTTTCTCTTTCATACCATCTTGAGAATGAACCATTGCATCAAGGACAATATTCTCATGTATCTTAAAGTGACTTGTATCAATTTTTGAATTTATATTGTACTTGGACTTTTGTAGTTTGGTAAGAGCTCTACTTTGTTTGCTTCCATGGATTTCAGCCACAAAGAGAGTTATAATGAGAATGGATAGATGAACCAATGAAGAAGTTGGTTTGCTCATTGTGTTAATTTGTTATGAAGGACTCAAAAGAAAGAGGGTGAAAAGTGTGGAAGGTGTGGGAATGTGAGAAATGAAATTAAGGTGTTGGAGCTTATATATATGCATCAAAAATCTAGCTAGCTATTATATAGATTACTAAGTTGCGACCACAATTAAGTAATGTTTTAAAAAATAAAACCGGACCAGAGATTGAATCGGTGAGACATTCAGATCTTGACTCAATTGGTTCAATTACGACTTAATTATTAGAAAAAATAAATAAAGAGTAATAAAAAGTTTAAAAGAAAATGATAAAAATAAAAAATGGTTGAACCAACTACAATTCAATCGATTCACCTTTGTTCAATTTGATTCAACCAAACTGCAATACAACAAGGATCAAACCAACCATCAAACAAACCGATTCTCGATTCAACTAGTTGAACCATCCGGTTCAGTTTTGAACATTGATTAAGGGGCATGATTGGGTGACCAAAATAACAATGTGATAAGAAGTGGACAAATTGAATAATAATATTTTAATTTCTTGACCTCCAATCATGTTCTGCCATGTGAGTAGAGTTTAGAGATTCATGGTTCCTTAAAACACATGCAAGAGGATAATTAAACTTTTCAGATTTAAATGATAAGGCAGAATTAATTTTCTATTAGGAAACTTCTTCACAAAAAACAGAAAGAAAAAAAAAAAATCTATTGGGAAAATATCATTTCATATAAAAGCTTTTTTGTATACAGTCCCTTGGAGTAAAGAACAGAGTTGGGGTCCTTAATTGAAGTTGTATCAGCTGCAAGAGGAAAATATTACAGAACAATGTTAGGATTCAACTATACAAAAATGTTTTTATATTCGCAAAATAACGAACCATGCTTCTAATTAACATGCTTCTAATTATTTAAAGAGAAAGAACTATAACAGTTTCTAGACTCTTAGGATCCGTTTGATGATCAAGATAGGATATGATATGAAGTTAGATAGAGATAGGATATGATATGAACCGGATAAACACTTATCCTATCATGTGTTTGATGTGCACATGATAACAAATAAGATAATGATTTGATAGGATAAATTTTCATATTATTCATATTACAGCAACATCACAAAAAAGAAGAAAATTGAAATCGATAAACAACAAAAGAAGAGGACTATCAAAAAATAGAAATCAATCAAAAAGAATTAGAATTGAAATTGATAAGAAAAACGAAAAAAAAAATGAAATCGATCAAAATAAAAAGATGAATCAAAAAGGAAGAGAAATCTATAAAGAAAGATGACAATCAGAAATCAATAAAAGAGAAGAGAAGAAGAATATATGAGAGTTGGATTCTAGGAAGAAGAAGAAAAAAAAGAGGGATTCTAGGGAAAAAGAGAAAAGATGAACGAGAGGAAGATGAGAAGATGCAGCGTAATTAAATAGGAAAGGTTAATTTTAACCTAGCCTAAATTTAGGATAGAAATTACAAAGGATTGAAAGGATATGATAAGTAAAAGAAATAATTTATCCTATCTCATTAACACATCAAACAGAATGGTGAAATAGGATAGGATGTATTAATCATATCCTGTCTCTCTATCCTAACCATCAAACGGACCCTTATTATAACACATGCTTTTATTTGATACATTCTACAATAAGTACTTATGATGCTATATCACACTTGCATCTTTATCCATTGTTAAAACACCTTAATATAGTGGTTCTCCAAATACTGAAAACAGAGTTTTACATAGGGGTGATGTGATGATGGGTTGGGATCAACAAGATAACTCTACTACCCAAACAAAGATAAACTCTACAACAGCAAAAATAAGCACAAGGTAGATTAAAGATGCTGCAGGGAGTGAAGAGAGTAAAGTTTTAAACAGCAGACGGTAACAAATGTGGTCACGTCATGATTCTTGTTGATATTGCACAGAATTGTGGTCAATTGCAGCAGATACAACCTCAATTACAGCCGATGCAGCCTCAATTACGGTCGTGTTGCAGTTTCAGCAACATCAAAAAACCATTTTGTTGCGACCAGATCGTGGTCGTGGACCATTATTTAAAACCACGACAGAGGGGAGTTTGAGGACCCAAATAAACGGTATAAACCGGACCCAAATGATACAAAATGAAAGAAAAATAAGTAAATTAGTAGGTGCAGGGGGCTATTCTCATCTTCCCTATCCATTTCCTCAATTTGCACATTGATTGTTAATCAGGAAGATGGATTTTTGGTTTGGTACTGAGATTGGACTCTAGATTCTAACAAAGCCACATATTTATCAAGCATAGAGACCACAGCTTCAAATTCAGTCACCTGCTTCTCAATTGCATCAATCTGCTCAACATATTCGTTAAAGCTACCACTCTTGCATTTCAATTGCTCCACAAATACCCTTAGCCCTGAAGCCAAATCACCAAACCCATTGTACTCTTCTGCTACCCTCAGATTCATTTTCTCCAATAGCTCTAGATGATTATTAGTCCCCTGACACACACAACGTCACAAATGATTTTCCAACAATTGTACATTTATAATCGTCAAGTGTCCGTGGAATTAGTGAGACGTAATATATTAGAGAGGATTGGAGAAAGAATGGGGAGTTTTACCTGAAGCTCTGATTTGATCATGGTGGCAACACTACTGAAGAGGTCATTTAGTGATTCAGCAAGTTCATCACGCTTCTGATCTTGGCCTTCATCTCTCTTTATATCATCCATGGTTGGAGCATATAATTGATCAATTCACAAGGAACTATGCAAGCCAGGGTGACAATCAACCAAGTGTTGTTTTATGGTCCAAGCTGCAGTTGTTTCAAAAAGATAAAAGCCCTTTTATAATTACAAGCTCACAAATCAACCCTAATTTAATATAATCTTCTGATAAATTAGATGTGTGAATCTCCTTATTTTGGAGATAGGTATTAGAGACCAACATTATGCGGTAAATTCCATGTTTTCCTTCCTTTTAATCATCTAAATTTAAGCAATCACAATTTAAAATATGAGAAACAACTTATCAGTTTATGGAAGGAGAGGAGAAAGTACAACAATTAAATCAGATTACATGATAAAAAAAAAAAAAAATGCCCCTCCTCCCAAGTTTTGTACAACATTAGAAGACCTATGAAAGACCGACACAAACACCAGACACAACACTAACATTGACACGTAGACACCGATAATAGTTTAAAAAACTACATTAATTGAACATAGTTATGTGTTAGTGTCGTGTTGGCGTCGGACACCGGACACATCTTCAATCAGAAGTACTGGTTGCTACATAGACAGTGACCACTAGTAATATGTGATGTTTATAAAACATATGAGCTCTTACACTATGCAATTGTGATAGTAGCATTGGTCAAATCCAACAAGATAGCAGGCTTGTTTTATGAAACAACCATTAGCATATAGATCTTCAGAGCATGAACAGTAAAAATCTAAGTACTAAGCAAAAATTTCTTCTTTTTTTATGAAACAAACTAATCCACCGAAATTAGCACCAAGGAGAATCGAACCTGGGACCTTGAGAGGAGCACACTCCAAGGTCCCAAGCTAACATCAATAGGTCAAACCCAAGTCGGTTCTAAGCAAAAATATCTTAACAGGCAATTATCAGGCATTAAGCAGTCTAAAATACCGGGTGCTAAAGAATGACCTCTCATCATTGTGTATAATACCTTTCAATACATCTCCCCACTATGCTAGCAAGCACTACCCAATTCAAGAACCAATACAAAGCAAATCCAAAACAATCTCATCATTGGTTTTTTTATTTCCTCAACAAATACTAAAAGTATCAATAAAAATCTGGTTTGCAAATGGAGAACCCATCAAGGATATGTTTCTCACTATCATCAAGAAACTCTCCAACAAATTCGATTCCGCTTGTGGTGGATACCTTGGGATCGAGGGAGGCATATGTGGATTCCGGTTAAATCTCTTCCTTTCATTCTCTTGATTTCCCAAATTTCCAGGATCCATGAAATTCTGTTGAATCTTAGTAAGAAAAGTGTGTTCTTGGAATTACTTTCAGAGTTGTGTTTCAATTTCATTTTCGATCACCATAGCATACGTTGCAGATTGCAATCGGATTCTTTCAGAACTTCGTTTTGCATAAGTTGTTTTCAGTTCAGAAGCTGCTTATATCTCAGAAGCGGGTTTGCGGTTTTGGTCCAGAAGCTACAAGAAGATTTGAAGACCAGAAGCTGCTTATGTCTCAGAAGCGGGTTTGGGACTTTGGTTCAGAAGCTGTTTTGGTCAGAAGCTACTTTGGTTCAGAAGCAGAAGCTGTACTCAGACTTTTCTCAGAAGCTGTTTTTCATTCAGAAGCAGAAGCTGTTCAGACGCTGGCTGTACTCAGAAGCTGTACTCAGACCTTTTTCAGAAGCTAGTTGTTCATTCAGAAGCACCTTTGGCATCAGTGTCTTCAGAAACTACCTTCTTCCAATAACAAGTTCACCTACAGCTGTGACCATCACACTTTCAATTTTCTTGTTGAAGATGGTTATGCCTATTGTGTTGTTGCCAAAGAATCTATTAGCAAGCAGATCTCCATTGCTTTCCTTGAACGTGTCAAAGCCGACTTTAAGAAAAGATATGGTGGTGGAAAAGCAGATACAGCTATTGCCAAAAGTCTGAACAAGGAATTTGGACCGATTATGAAAGAGCACATGAAGTATATCATTGATCATGCCGAAGAGATTGAAAAGCTATTAAAAGTGAAGGCTCAAGTTTCAGAAGTTAAAAGCATCATGTTAGAAAATATAGACAAGGCTATTGCTAGAGGAGAAAATTTAACTGTTCTTTCAGACAAGACTGAGACATTGCGCGCACAAGCTCAAGATTTCAGAAAGCAAGGAACACAGTATAGTAAATAAATTGTAATTTTCATTGTATTTCAAACTCAAATTGGTGAGTTTTCCCACTTTGAGTTTGAGGGGGACTATTAGAATATGAATAATCAACTATGGTTAGTTGATAGGTAAACTAGAGTTAGTAGCTTGGTTAAGAGTTAGTTAGAGTTAGTTACATAACTAAACTCTATATATAGGAACACTCATGTATCATTTCGATCATCTTTTATCAATTCTATTGATTCTCCTATGAGTCTCTATGGTTACCTTCCTCATGAATATCGTTACGCTCTCTTCCTTGCTGATCACTATGACCTTTATCCCTGGGAATCCATGATTCGTGACATTTGGCACAGTTTTTCTTCAAGAAATGGATGGAAAAGAAACCACTCTGCCACTTACTATTAAATTTTTGAAGTTGCTCGTTATTTCAGTATTCTACCAATGAACAGAAATAAGAGGAACTGTTTAAACACAACTAAAGATTTCTTATAAGCAAATCTATATACAAAATTTGACAAACATATACAGTAAGAGATACGATTTAATTCATATCTACTGTCAGTGTAAAGAGTTTTTACATTGTCACTTGATCATGCAGCAGATCATTAGAAACATTTGAGTTTTATTATAACCACAGATGATTGATTCTAATACGGTGACAGTGTAAAAAATTTACACTTAAAGTGCATGAAAATTAAACTCACAAAAGATATAGCAAGTTGTTTTGGCCCAGCCAAAAAACTGGAACTAGGACAATGTTTCACTGAAGAAATTTCAATAAGCTATTTAATTGTAGAAGCAGCTTATACATAAGTCATTATATGATAACTATGTATTAAAGAAGAAATTCAATAAGCTATTTGCAATAACCCCCCTATACATCTTACAATTTGTATTCAGATCTGAAAAGGAATCTGAGCTAAGAGTCGCTCCTAACCCTAACACCATATAAATCTATCATAGAAACATAAGATCATATCCAAAAACTTAATCATTATACATATACAACTACCACTACTGCCTCAGCAGACAAATATTTCCACAACTGATCTCAAAAAAAAAATATTTCCACACCTATCTCGTTAACAATGTTGGACATCTTGGCCAGCTTCAATAACAATCGTCATTATTAAGACCGGTGAATTTCTATAACATAAGCACTTATAGCATAAGTGATTATGTATAAGCTATTTGCCTATTTCTATAACAAAAGATAAAATAAAATCGAAAAAACTTTCACATAAACAATAAGTTGTTTTCATAAGCTATCCAAGAGCAATGAAGCACTGACACAGACATTGACACCAAACACGACACGGACACTCACACATTGACACCGATAATATTTTGAAAAAATGACATAATTCAAAGTAATCACATGTGTTGGTGTTCTGTCAATGTCAATCACTACACATATCGGACACCAAACATGCCTTTAATCAAACAACACATAGGATGCATCCATATGAATGAAAAAAGAAATTTACAATGAGACTCAAAGTGAAATTTACATTTCAGATCATGAAATGCAAGCTCCATAATTGAATTTAGGGTCATTAATTAAGCTAATAATTATCAAGGAAGTTGAAAACAGGTAGTATTAAAATTAACAATAAACGCGAGACAGAAAAAACGAAAGAAATTATAAAATTAAATTATAAATTTTACCTGTGTTTTGATTAATTATAGCACTTTATATCATCATAACGGTTCAATAGAGTATTTGCATATTTCTTTAGCAACAGATTTGAAAATGAAGGCGAAGCAGTGGCGTGTGGCGAGCTGAGTACTCTCTTCCTCGGGTTTCTTCTTTTTCGTTTTTTTTTTTCCTTTCTAGTTATTCTCGAAAACGACATTCTTTTTTTTTAAAAAAGTAAAACGACGTCGTATTGAAGAGTGTTTCCCCTTGAAATAATTGACTTGTTATCTTTAGTTATAATTAACTAGACCAAGGACCCGTGCTGCCGCACAGGTCATATATAGTTTAGTACATCATCCGGTCACTAATATAAACAAAAATTAACTTTTTAGATACATTCAATTAATGATGTATGTAGTCTTTATTATATATCACATACATCATTAATTGAATGTATCTGAAAAGTGAATTTTTGCTTATAGTGACCAGAGGGTGTATATTACTTGCAATTCATTATAATATTAGATGCGAAATATTAGAAACACCGTGTCAAAGAACTCATGAGTATGTTTCTATCTTAATGTGTTTTTTTAAATAAGTTTTTCCTTGTCCGTAATTTATTTTTTAAATAAGCTTTTTCCTAGATCGTCGACCCATGTTGTCGAACAGGTGAAATATTTGTTAGATTTTTTATTTTTTATTTTTCAGTCAACTTGATAGTTCCTCTAAATCAATTGGTGCACTAATAATAAACCAACTAACGAAGAAGTTAAGTGTGAAGAAGTTTGATCTTTTAAGATCTCCGGATGATATGTCTTTTATTGATTCACTCCCAATGCTAATTCTAGCGCCCAACCGCAAAACCCTTTTTCATGAAAAAATCACTGGTTAAAGAGCAATCATGTTGGCTTCAGCTGCACCATGTTGGCTATAGATTACACGACTATAAATTCCAAAAATATTGAAAATATAATCCAAATATTATCTATAATATTTCCATTGCCTTTCGAAACACCAAGATTAATATCATGTTACAAAGGTTAGATGACGATAGGAAGCAAGTTGTCTTTAAAAAACCACAGCAATTATAATATTATGATTATGATATGATTTTAGGTATTTTAATGTCACTTGATATCAAATTTACAAATCCTATAAAGTTATACTTTTTAAACAGTGAGAATAAAATTACTTATTGAAAGGAACTGTCCTATTTTGCCATTAACTCTAAGTCTCTAACAATAGTAAATTACTTTTTAAGGACTATCTCAGAGGTGTTCTCAGATGTAACATGAAATGTTTAGAATGATCGGTCTCAAAGTTGTAGAATTCCAATACTTCTTGCTATGTTTATCTCTTAATTAAATAGGTCAGGGATAATACAGTAATTGTTAGCTTAGGTTTTAGGTTAAAATTAGGGCTAAAATAATCATCTGGTTAACTTTTATATATAAAAAGATTAATTATCCTAAACCTATCTCTAATAAATACTACTCACTCTGTTTCTTTTTAAGTGTCTTTTTAGAAAATTAACACCAAAATAGCGATTTGTATTTTTGCACATTTTCTTCCTATTATGCCCTCATTTTAATCCACCAATAAATTCCTATTTTACATACTTTATCTTTCCAATAAAAATTTAATATGTAGTGTTCACCCGTAACAAACAAGTATTATATTTTTCTCCAACAAATTTTTTTTTTTGCGCACTCTCTCTCATAACAAGCAATTGTCAATTTTCTAAATATTGTGCACATCTTTTTAATTATTGTAAGTCAATATAAAAATTATTTGAACTTCTCACATTTATCATAAGTTAAGGAAAATTAACTTTCTTCCAACTACTTTAATCAAAGTTAAGGCTTCAACTAATGCTAGAGTCACACTTGAAATTTTTAACAATTGTTACTCATCTTATTTATAGAATTTTAACTCTTCTTGAAACCATTGTTTGGAACAAAATTTTGTTTAAATTTGAAGATAACAAGAAACAAACAAATTTTGTTTAAAAAACAAACAAACTTTGTTTAAAAAAAACAAACTTTAATTTTCCAAATAGATTGCATTAATTAGTTTTATTGAAAAAGATAAAAGTAATTGACAAAGGGTATAATTGACAAATCATACCCTTAAAATACCAAAAAGACAGTTAAATAGAAACAAAAAAATTCACCCAAAAAAGACACTTAAAAAGGAACGGAGGGAGTATTAATTTGTTCTCGTGAGCATAGCTCTGTTGACACATACATTGTTATATGCAGGGTTGAGGTTCAAACCCCAGACACCTTATTTATTCACCTTGCAAAAGGTGAATTCTAACTACTAAACTACTTGACAAAAAATTGACTATTAATTTATTTTGAAATATAAGTCAAATTTAATAAACATACAAACAAAAGATAATTTAATAATATTTACACACAAAATATATACATTAATATGAAAAATGTAAAGATCGTGAATATATAAGAACGGAGGGAGTAATTAACTCATTTGATCATCTAAAAGTGAGAAAATTTTAAAAATTTCTTGACTTATAATAATCTACTAGTGTCAAAATGGGTACAACGGTTCACTCATACACTTTTTCCAACAATTAGAATTTTCTCCGATAAAAACTCAAGCTCTATTGTACACTCCTTTCGCATCCTTACTTGTCATATTGTTTGGTGGTTAAACCGCGATAAAAAAGACCGGACTCATGATTCCACTTGCTAGTTTGTATGACGGTAAAACTAGGGATCTAGAAAGAGGACTTAATAGATCCAAAAAAAAAAAAAAAGTCATGCAGAGACGTTGTTTTAACAAAATCATTTTAAAATTTTATGATATTGAATTTCCGATGATTAAACGAAGTAAATCCAACCCTGACAATGTTGAAAACAACTAGAATTAATTTTGAACAAGATGTTCACTATTAAATCTTTCACAACAATCACACATTAGCAAATACAATTGCAAAAACCAATTTTATACAATACTCCCTCCGTTTCCTTGTCAATTTTGGAGAATAATTTTGTTCCACAATACTTGTCACTTTCAAGTTTCAATGCAAAATTAATTATTGTTATGTCAATAATACCCTTACATATTTATTGTAGAGAGAGAAATAATAAATGGTTAAGGGTATTATAGAAAACACACACATAATTTCATCAAAAATAACAAAATTTATTTGGTTTCTTGGTTCCTACAATTTTTCTAAAATGGACATGTATTTTGAAACAGAGGGAGTATTAACAAGGGGAATGCTAACCGGTGCCCCCGGGCACTGGTTAAGGATATGAAAAAAGAAATTATATAATAATTAATGCATTGAAATTGTGTAATTAATTTATAATAAAGTCAAAAACAGTTTCCTTTTATGGTAATAATTCTCTTTTATGGTATGCTTAACCAGTGGCTCGGGGGCACCGGTTAGCAGGACCCTATTAACAAATATTATACAATACTAGTGAAAATACGGCCGTCTTTCCACTATTTTTATTGCGCTAACGAGTGTAAATTATGAACGATATTTTATATGAATTATTGATTTTGAATGAAATTACAAGTACAAATATTTGTGACTTTCAAATTATAATAAACCCAAAAAATCATATTTATCTTTTTCAATATCAACTTTAATTTAGCAAATATAATATAAATTCTTATCTTTTTTAATGTCACCTACAATACAACATTAAGATAAGTGTTTGAAAAAAAGGGTTTGTAAACGGCAAGGATCATATCGTGTTAAACGGGCAGTGGAGGTTGTTTCTCAAGGGGGTTCCGATGAAGCGTCGTCAGAGGCTTCTGTTAATAATGATTGGAAACATTGGGTCATTGGTTTAGCTTCCTCCCCATCAGCTTGCGCCACTGGTTTAACCCCCCTATACATCTTACAATTTGTATTCAGATCTGAAAAGGAATCTGAGCTAAGAGTCGCTCCTAACCCTAACACCATATAAATCTATCATAGAAACATAAGATCATATCCAAAAACTTAATCATTATACATATACAACTACCACTACTGCCTCAGCAGACAAATATTTCCACAACTGATCTCAAAAAAAAAATATTTCCACACCTATCTCGTTAACAATGTTGGACATCTCGGCCAGCTTCAATAACAATCGTCATTATTAAGACCGGTGAATTTCTATAACATAAGCACTTATAGCATAAGTGATTATGTATAAGCTATTTGCCTATTTCTATAACAAAAGATAAAATAAAATCGAAAAAACTTTCACATAAACAATATGTTGTTTTCATAAGCTATCCAAGAGCAATGAAGCACTGACACAGACATTGACACCAAACACGACACGGACACTCACACATTGACACCGATAATATTTCGAAAAAATGACATAATTCAAAGTAATCACATGTGTTGGTGTTCTGTCAATGTCAATCACTACACATATCGGACACCAAACATGCCTTTAATCAAAAGTGTCGGTGCTTCGGAGTACCCAAGAGCTTATGAAAATAAGTTCAAAACAACTTATAAACACGTCATATGTTATTTTTACAATCTCTCTCAAACAGTCTTCACAAATGTTTATGCCATTTGATAAGCTTAAATAAGTGAATCCAAACAGGGCCTTAACCAATTTCATATTTTAAATTTCAACACATAGGATGCATCCATATGAATGAAAAAAGAAATTTACAATGAGACTCAAAGTGAAATTTACATTTCAGATCATGAAATGCAAGCTCCATAATTGAATTTAGGGTCATTAATTAAGCTAATAATTATCAAGGAAGTTGAAAACAGGTAGTATTAAAATTAACAATGAACACGAGATAAGAAAAAAGGAAAGAAATTATAAAATTAAAATTATAAATTTTACCTGTTTTGGATTACACTTTATCTCATCATAACGGTTCAATAGAATATTTGCATATTTCTTTAGCAGCAGATTTGAAAGTGAAGGCGAAGCAGTGGCGAGCTGAGTACTCTCTTCCTCAAGGTTTTCTTTTATTCTTTTTCGTTTTTTTTATTATTCTCGATAACGACTTTTTTTTTTAAAGAAAACGACATCGTATTGAAGAGTTTTTTCCCATTGATTTTTTTTTTATGAATTCTCATTAAATAATTTTGTTTTAAGTAATTTGTTTTAAGATATGAAAAGTCAAGTTTAATAAACATACCGACAAAAAACAATTTAAAATAAATATTAATTGCACTAATTTTTTTTAAAAATGTGAAAAAATGCAAAAAAAATGTGAATATATAAGAACGGAGGGAGTAATTAACTAATTTGATCATCTAAAAGTGAGAAAATTTCAAAAATTTCTTGATTTATAACAAACCACTAGTGTCAAAATGGATACAACGGTTCACTCATGCACTTTTTTCAACAATTAGAATTTTCTATAATAAGTCTACAAGTCCTAACTCAACTGAAAAAATGCCGAAATTGTTAGACCAGACGCTATGACCGGGGTTGGAACCCCGGCACCTCCACTTGTCTGTGTGAGTTTCTAATGGCTTTACCATTTCGTCTATCCACCAAAAAAAAAAAGAATTTTCCCCAATAAAAACCCAAGATCTATTGTAAGTAGGGGTGTAACGGGCTTTGGATTGGTTTTCAGTTAAAAAAATGTCCGAACCGATGAAACCTTCATCGGTTTGGATGAGTTCGGTTTTCACTGTTTTTCAAAAAAGAAACCGAACTAAATTAATCGGTTTGGTTTGGTTTGGATTGGTTCGGTTGATCGGTTTGTTTAAAAATACAATTAAAAAAAATTCATATTCTCACAAAATATTTCATAGAAATTTTTATAATTGTATTTCATGTTTTGTTTTTTCATGTTCTCTATTTTTCAAACAACTTTTTATAACAAACCTTACTCAACATTTCATACATATGATCCAAGATTCATTCATCCATCATTCTTCAAAAACAACTTCATCAAACTCAAATATTTCAATCATCCATGATTCATACATGCATCATTCACAAACACAAAAATTCCAAAAAGAACATCCTAAAATTAAAACATAGTCAAAATAACAAATCCATGCAAACTGAAATTAAAACATCCTGAAATTTAAACATCATGAAATTATGGTCGCCATGAAATTAAATAAAAACATCCAAACTAAATCAATCAAATTCCAACATGAATCGTCAAATTCCAATTCGCCATCCACGTGAAAGATTGAGTTTATTTCAAATTTGACTAGATTAAAAAGTATTTTATGTTGGACTTTAATTTTGGGCCTAACCATAAGTTTGTGTGTGGTAGGATAATATTAGTAAAATAAGTAGTGTGGTTATCATCGGATTCGTTCATCGGTTTCACAATCTCGAAATGAAAAACCATGAACCAAACCAAACTAGATCGATTTCGATTGGTTCAGATCGGTTTTAAACCGAACCAAACAAGGTCGGATATTTTTTCGGTTTGGTTCGGTTTGGACTTTCGAATTTGTTGGTTTTGTCCGAACCACTTACATCCCTAATTGTACGCTCCTTTAGTATCCTTACTTGTCATATTCTTTGGTGGTTAAACCACCATAAAAAAGACCGGACTCATGATCCCACTTGCTGGTTTGTATGACGGTAAAACTAGGAATCAAGAAAGAGGGGCTTAATAGATCCAAAAAAAAGTCATGCAGAAACGTTGTTTTAACAAAATCATTTTAAAACTTTTATGATGATATTGAATTTCCGATGATTAAACGAAGTAAATCCAACACTAACAATGTTGAAAACAACTAGAATTAATTTTGAACAAGATGTTCACTATTAAATCTTTCACAACAATCACAAATTAGCAAATACAATTCCAAAAACCAATATTATACATTATTAACAAATATTATACAATACTAGTGAAAATACAGCCGTCTTTCCGCTATTTTTATTGCACTAACGAGTGTAAATTATGAACGATACTTTATATGAATTTTTTATTTTGAATGAAATTATAAGAACAAATATTTGTGGCTTTCAAATTGTAACAAACCCAAAAAATCATGTTTATCTTTTTCGACATCAACATTAATTTAACAAATCAATAGTATATATATAAAGTAAGATTTTTTATGCCACGTGTCACTTCCACGTTTATTCTCAATATTTTTATTATTTTTTATTTTTTAAAATTAATATTTTATTTCGCATAAATATCTCAACAAACTTTTGATCTTATCCACTAAATATTTTATTTAATTTTTTATTGAATTCCTAATATTTTATACAGCGTAAATATCTCAACAAACTATGTCTATAATACTTTCAATCATATCCATTAAATATTTTACTTCATTTGTTAAATAATTTTTGGTTTAATGAATTAATGACTACTTCAATTTCAGCATTTGTTTCAATAAATGTAGTTTTTTATTTGTTTTCGAATTTACAAATTTGTTAAAAAAAATTAAGGAAAATTTGTTATTATTTTTAAAACTGAATTTTTTTCTTTGAATTTTCATCATATCCACTAAAATATACAAACCAGCAAAAACTAATTATGAAAGTTAACGGTATGATTTTTGAATGTCAAGCATGCTCTTTTATTTTTTTTAATGTTAATTAATAGTATAAAAAATCTCTAAATTATTGAATGTTAAAATCATTTTTATTCAAGTTTGTAACAAACAGGGTCTATGGCGTTGTTCGTTATAATTTAAAAAAAAAAGAATTACTTTAAAGAGCATTATTTCTCTTTGTTATTGTTTTTTTCAAAACCAGGATCTACAAATAAAATTCTAAAAACAATTTCAAATTAAAAGATAATAAGATTATGTTTTTCTCGGAGGGGGAGAAAATAAGTGTCAAAAGATGAAAGTAATTTTGTAACAAAAAATCTATTTTATATAGTTGTATCAAATCAAATTAATTGTTTTTTTTTCAAATAAGTGATAGTTATTCTGATAAAAAACACAAAATTGATTATACTTTTTAATAAATCTCAAAAAAATAATCTCTAAATTATAGAATGTCAAAATCATTTTTCTAAGCTATAAAAAATGAGTCATATATATTTAATTTACATTTACTAAAAATAATTTTATGATGTTCGTGTATTTTTATCTCACAATGGGTCTATTTGATGCAATAGAACTACCTCCCTATGAATTTTTATTTTATAGGTATTCCATTGAAAAATGACAATTGTTTATCCACATGTTCACTCCCATATTAACATTTATGTTTTATTTTTAGAAAACTTATTTTTCTATCTGGTACAAACATCTCAACAAATATTCATATCTACTTTAATTTTATAGTCCAATTTTTTTTTTACCGTGATGCAGCAAAATTATTCAAATAACACAGTTATTGAAATGATTGAGTCAGCTGGGGTACAATGCCGGATTATTCTAAGCTTTTATTTAATTCATTAAACATGGATCAAAAATTGGCACGTTTTGTTTATGTATACAACAATATAGGATATATCGTCTGAAGATGATCGAAAAGAAATATCAAGCTTGGTTGATTCGACATTTTTGTTTAAGGTCAAGTCAAGTAACAAAAAATGATACAAGGTTTGAAAAATCTTACAGGGTGAGGAAGCTGACAAACAATGAAGCATTGATTGAAAAGTTTAATTTAGCAACATCCAATGTAGCTTATGTAACAAAATACACTATTGGTGAATATTTTTCTATATTATCACCAGAACATACAATCCTTTGCATATAGTTACTAATTATATTTGCTGGTTTATGCTACAGGTTAATGCACCTATCGATGGATCGTCTGTATCAAACACTGATGTGGATAAGGGTGATAATGCAGAAGTTGATGTCGCTCAGGTAAAACCGTTACGATTTGTTGTGTCGTGCTATTTTAGATATTGGTTGTATTCAAATCTACTTTAACTATTAATTTTTGATCAAGTTTGAAATGATGATCACATCTTTCACTTTTATTTAATCATTTTCAGGACCTACTGACTAAGTTCAGTGACACCGCATCACCTAATACCAAATCTCATGATGGTGGAGCAATTGATTTAACTGCTGATTCAGTTGTAGAAACATCGCTAAAGAGGTCATTTTCGTTTGACAGCGGCAATTCAAGCAATCCGATTCTGCCAAAGATCTTGAAGAATATCAAAGTTGAAAGGGATTGATATTCTGTTTGACGTTATCAACTGTTGAACTGTTTCCCCTGTCATTTCCCTTTCGTTTTCAGCAATTTACTTTAATGTTTTAAGTATTTTCATTTTGAATAATTGTGTGACATTTGGCGACTGTCTTGCTTAATTGGTTTGAACTTTTTCCTTTTAGTTTGGTTTTTGAATAAATTCTCAATCTTCTATTTTGCTTTTTACATATCCTCTTTTCATTAATCCACTTAATTACTTAGTCAAAGTTTTTTATTGTATGATTTTTTAGTTAATTCATAATTTAAAAATAAAGTCCAAATGTTCAGGATTACCACATTTTGAGGTCTGAATGACAATTGACCATAACAATTGAATATTTAACACAAACAGTGTTAGCAGATTATGAATCCTTAGGTTCCATGTTATTCTAAACCCACTATTAAGAATAATGATTGAAATTGTTACATTCGCTATTAAGGAAATAAGCAAGGCATGTATCAACAATCATATTTCAGATGTATATACATTGAATCATATTACTTACCCCAACGCAAACTTTTATGTCCTCCCTTTAAAAATCTTCCTAACAAGAAGGACCACAAGCCATATGCTGCAATTGATCCACATGATTATGTCCCCTGAAATATTTACAATCAACTGAATTACATATAAATTATAAACGAAATAGCTCAATTAACATAAGATACAATAAACAAATTTTATTTGAAAATCATATTGATGCTATGTATTTTTAAAAACAAGGGTTTAAAAATCACTATGATAAAATTAATTAAATTATTTAAAAAACAATGGTTTAAAAATCACTATTATAAAATTAATTATATCATATATCAACTATGTAATTTCAAATCTCTTGCTATCTTTACATTGAAGCATATTACTTACCCCAATTAAGACTTTTATCTCCAAAATCTTCAAAAACAAAAGGATTAAATCCTTTATTCCTCATCGAACCATGTGACTATGTCACCTGATAATATTAACAGTTATAGATGAAATAACTAAATTAGCCATATATTTAGCAGTACGAACAGTTGAAGACTTAATATAATCAAAACTATTCATCAAACGTTGTTAAGAACATACTTAAAGCTTATATCATAAACCAAATTTAAAATCTCTTGGCATCTTTACATTGAGGCATATTACTTACCCCAATGAAGACTTTTATGTCCATCGTTTAAAACTCTTCAAAAATAGAAGGATTAATTCCATTATTATATATAACATGTCCACGTGATTATGTCACCTGAAAAATATTATCACTGAAATTAATTACAAGTATATTATAAAAAAAAAATAGCTCAATTATCAAAAGAAATACTAAACAAGTTTTATTTGCAAATCAAATTGATGCCATATATTTAGAAGGTACGAAAAATTGAAGAATTAATATAGTCAAAACTACAAGAATAGTTAATTATTCAATTCCCTTTTGTTCATAACACAAAAATAAGAACCTTTACATAATCTATATATACTATATACTATATATAAAAGGAATGGCTCATGAATTTACCAATTTGCCCCTAGGAGGGGCATTTTGGTAATTCAATTATTGGAGGTGGTTTTTTTTGGAGGTTTGGCCTTTGAATTTCCATTTTTGCCCCTAACCAATTTTTTTTAATTATTTTCTTATTTTTATATTTTTAATAACTTTTAATTATTTTCCAATTTTTATATTTTTAACTATTTTTCAATTTTTCCTCCCAAATTCAATTGCTTCTACATTGTCGTTGTGGGAGATTAAGGTATCGTTTGACCCGACTTTTTTCAAACCTCTCTACATTTTTAAGGAGAAGTTAGGCCCAATACAATATCAATTAAGTACTTACTAAAAAAAGTACTTTTTTTGAACGCATAAAATTGAATGGAATGAGCTTTGACCAGAAGCTGTTGAATGTTACTTTAAAAAAACTACTTCTCGACAATTTATTTCACAAGCACCTCTTTTCAACTCACGCTGGGAACTTTTTCTTTATTTTTTAATATTATATTTCAATATTTTTTTTCTTCCATTTAATTTTTTTTAACCGTTCCATTAATTTTTTAAGGAGATTCCATTTAATTTTATTACCTTTTTTTCAAAGGAATTTTATTATCTTTTTATCACTTATATATTTAATTTCAATATCGTTTAATCATCACAATCTCACAAATATTTTTATTCACGCTGTCATTTAATGATCCCAAATATTTTTATCTCCTTTCTTCAACCTCGCGAATATATACACACATTAACGTCTAGAGTAATATTTTATCTCCGTCTGTCTGTTTTTTTGTTACGCTAATGCATATAATTTTTTTAGTGGTGCTTGGTTGAGTGCTACCTCACCAATTTTTTTTAATTATTTTCCAATTTTTATATTTTTAAAAACTTTTAACTATTTTACAATTATTTATTTTTAACTATTTAAAACTAAGTTGATGGTTCACGGTTTTTAAGGTTTATATTTTCACATATTACAATGATTCACAATTATCCGTCATTTTACCATCTATCCTTTCAATGTAATCTTCCAGACTGAATATTACTAAGCATATGTGAAGAGACTGAATATTGCTCAGCTGATATTACTTTTTTGACGTCAAAGAGAGTTTTTTATTTTTTAACAGTCAAATTATTAATAACCAAGTTCCTACACAAGATGCTAAAGAGTTTAATATGTTTCTTTCGTTCATTTTGTGTCATGTAAATATTGGTGTTAATCCCTTTTTGGTAACTCTATGACAGTAGCGCTCACTTTTATAATTTTAACTAATATGTAATTTATGATGTTTTCATGCTCTTGATAAAGCTTTCATAAATATTTTGATAAAGATTTATAATTTTTGTGCAATATTCATTAATTTGTTCATTTTTCCTTCGGAACAATTTTTTTACAAAATACGTTACTGAACCCCATGCCTTAGACCATGCATCACAAATATTTGGATTTTGCGACCTTCATTCTCAAATTTACGAAGAATGGTAATATTCCGTAATTTGAACATCTCTCCTTTAAAACAAGTTTTTAAAAGTGCGTATAATTCACATGAAAGGACTTGATACTAAATTGCAGTTAATATCTACCTTTGTTGTAGATCATGTGAAATGATTTATATACGTTGAAACTGAAAGGCAAAATGATATAAATCAAGTAGAGAGACATTCAACTATCTGTCTGATTCAGAAGTTTGTTCACCTGAAAGGACTGGATACTAAATTGCAGTTAATATCTGTCTTTGCTGTAGATCATGTGAAATGATTTATATATGTTGAAGCTGAAAGTCAAAATGATATAAATCAGGTAGCTTTGGTAATAGGGTTTTCATTGGTTTATAGATAGATATCAATTATTACTGGAAAAGTGTTTCTACCGCTGACAAAATATGTTTTCATTTGTTACTCGTGATCAAACCTTTTTGAAGATTTAATTTTGTAATCCGTAATGCAAGAGTACTCTAAATATTGTATTATGGTTTATAATTATCTGTCATGTACGTTACTGCTCTAAATATTTAATCTGTAATGCAAGATTTAATTTTGTAATCCGTAATGCAAGAGTACTCTAAATATTTCATTTGTTACTCGTGATCAAACCTTCCAATATAATATTTTGTCAAATACGTTACTGCTCTATTCAATCTCTAGATCATGTGAAAGGATCTATATACGTGGTACTAAATTGCAGTTAATATCTGCCTATGCTAGGGGTGGCAAAAATACCCATGGGTACCCGTGGGTAAAATCCGTCACGGGTATGGAGCGGGTAGCTAAACGGGTATCCACGAGTATAATAAACGGGTATTTGACTACCCATTATTATATGGACACAGACACGGATTGGATTGTATCCATACCTACGGGTACCCATACCCGATAATAAATTAAGTAAATTACTAATATATCTTTATATATCATATCTTATTACTTAAAGTTGGTACCTTATTGAAGAAAATTTTACCGCCCACCTAAAAATCCTCAATAATAACCTATTTTTATTTTAAATTTTTTTAATTCATCTTATTAAGTTCACCGTTTCCACTTCATTCACATCATAAAACATATAGATTATATAAGAATCATGAATTTTCTATGAATTATGTATGATTTATGAAATTTTGAGTGGAATATGTATGGATGTTTAAAAGTTGAAGTTTTTTGGTAATTAAAACCTTTTTGAAGATTTAATTTTGTAATCCGTAATGCAAGAGTACTCTAAATATTGTATTATGGTTTATAATTATCTGTCATTTCACAATTTATCCTTCCAATATAATATTTTGTCAAATACGTTACTGTAGACCAAGATTTTCGGGTGTCAAGCCATTGATTGGACTTGAACCTTCAATCTACCGGACTTGCTCGATTTTATTCTTGGGAAGGGAAAAATGAGATTGAAAAACCCTTTTTTTGGATCCGGGGGTCGGTTACGATTCGGGAAGGTGTTAGGCACCCGCGTCGTTCACGGTACTCCGTGAGAACCTCTTTCTAACTTTATTTTTATTTGAAAAAATATTGATTAAAGTATGAGTGAAAGAATGGAGGGAGAAGAAGTAGGAGTTTTGGTTATTTTTATTTGATCGATTTGAAAGGATTAAAGCCTCTGCCTACGTACCCTTAAAGGGATCAAAACCGTCGTAGTTCGCTCTTAAAAAATATTTTTGTGGGTTAGGTTGATTTTAATTATTTTTGAAAATGGTTTTTAAGAATGGGATTGAGGGGTCTCAAGGCTCTAGAAAGAAAATAGAAGTGAGGTTGTTTCATTTTATTTGAGAAATTTGGTCTAAGTTTAATTAAGATTCATTTAGGAATTTGATTAAGAAAATAAAGGAAAAATCTCTTGGATTTGGATCCAAGGTTTATTAAGAAAAATAATTTGACTTTTGCTTATTTGATTTTTTGAGATAAAAAGCTTTTTCTAAACTAACGGTAAGCTAGCGTGATGACGTGAAAAATAAAGCGAGATAAAGCGATAAATAAAGTGTCGGTGCAAGTGTCGGTGCTTGTGTTACCTACATTATTACAAAAAAATCCTAGATACATTCTATGGCCTCTTTGCCAAGCTACAAACCAATAGTAAAAATATACATCCATTGCCTATTTATACACATTAAAATCATGGGATTAAAGTAACTTGCGAGAATAAAGGAAATGCATGAGATTATACTAAAATTAAAGCAAACAAAATATAACAAGATAAAATGAGATTTAGAATGAATGATGGCAAAATTTTAAATCAATACTCAAACTAGAAATTGAAAGATTTTAAAGCCTAATTGACAAGAGATATCATGGAGTGAAAAATTTGAAATGCATGAAACTAGAGTTGAATTTTAAAGCTAGGTTGTAAGAATGTTTGATGAAACCACAACCAAAAGATGCATAAAATGGTTTTAAAGCCAACATATAAATTAACAATAATGCATGATGTTGAAATATCAAGGAAGTGTATAAAGTAAATATTGAAACATTAAAGCAAGAATTAACAAAGAATATTATGGAGTAAAACATTTAAAATGCATGAAGTGTAAATTAAATTATTGAATGAAAAAAAATGCATGATATGAATAAACATGATTTTAAAAGAACACGTGGGATGACTAAACATTCATCATGTTATAAAGAATTGCAAGGAACCATGTATACCAATTTTGGTACGTAAACAAACAGTAAAGTTGTAGAGAAGTTAAACGAAACAGCAGATTTGGCTCAAATCCAGATCATATATGAACCATCAGATGAATCAGATGGCTCAGATCTGATCATAGGGAAGTTGTATCATAGCCACAAGATTCTAGATCCTAAGGTTTGAAAACAAAGTGAACACCGTAATACCGCAAGCTAGGCGCGCATAGGATTGAAAAAAAATCATCAGCAACCAATGGATTGAAATCAGAGAGTAAGAGAAAGCTAAGGTGCATGATAAAGGGAAGGCACACATGTATGGGATAATAAAAAGGAAACAGGGAGTATAAATTAAAAACGCACAGGATTTATCATTGTTTAAACTCATTTTCTCTTTCTCTGATATAAGTAACACGCTCCCTCCTCTGCAATTCCTCTTTCTGGAAAACAAAACAGCCGCCCCCATATTGCTTATTCTCCGACGAGCTTGCATTTTCCGGCACGGTGGTCGGCCGGCGGCGCCACCGTGCCGGAGTTCCCAAACTCCGTCGAATCCAAATTTTTTTACGGTTTTTAAAACATCTCTCACTCCTCTACTCAAATTTAAACTCGGATCCACACAAGACGCAACCAACAACTACAGATCTAGCTTTTAAAAGTCATGCAAAATGAAGAACGAAAATTACCTCTGGTGAACGATTCGGTTTCAGCTTCCAGCCACGTGTTATGCTTCAGTGGCTTCTTCTTCTAATGACTCGCGGTTGATGTTTGTAGCTTGATACCGCCTTGTTCACTTGTTGTTTGAAACGATCCGAGTATCCTCTTCTTCCTTCTAATTCTGCTTCGGTTTTGCTTCACGTGTTGGTCCTTTTGCCTTGCTTACGAATCTGGACGGTTTAGACAGCAGAGTGATGGTTTCGGATTGTTGTGTTGTGGTAGGGTGGAGGCCGAAATTGGTTGATAGAATGTTGTTAATGGATTCGGTTTAAGTTTGATTTGAAAAAATGATTTGTGGTTTAACAGTGTGGTTTGTGTGAAAATTTGTAAAAGGAAATGAAAGTCATGACACTGCTATCATGAACTAATGATGAATTCAGTGTACTGGAAAAATGTTCATCATGTTCTTGATAGAAATTGAGAAGAAAAGATGTTTGATCTTTATTTTTGAGGCAACCGTAATTGAATGGTGTTTGTGTGGAAATTCATGCAGCCCCCCTTCTCTCCAATGATTGGGAGTTATTTATAGTGACACATTAGGTTAAGAGGGATAAATGGACAGATGACAAAAAAGCCCTTGAAGAAACTTGGAGATAAAGGAAAGAAATAGATGCTTCTTGGACCAATTATAACTTGACACATGGACTGAAGACCAAAGACTAATAATAAAATACTTAAGACTAATAAAACAGAAATGTGATTAATTACTACAATAAAAGCGAAAATTAAAAAGAAATGAAATAAAAAGAAATTAATAAAAAGGGGACGAACAAATAAAAGATTTTAACTAATTAAAAATATAAATAGAAATTCTAACTAATTAAAATACGAATGAAAAGTTTCTTAACTGCTTAAAAATACGAATAAAAATTCTAACTAATTAAATGCGAATAAAACGGTTTTAATTGTGCAAAAGATACGAATAAAAAATTAAAAAAACCAAGAAAAGTGGTCAAAATTGGGGGTATGACAGATGCCCCTATTTAAGTTTCTTCGTCACGAAGATTTGAAAGAAAACTTTTAAATCGATGGGTCGAAGAGACTTAAATACTAAGTACACCGAATTTTGACCAGTTGAAAAGCTGAGAATGCAATGAATATAATGATATGAATGCAAGTGATGCAAGTATGAATGCAAAGACGACAAAAATAAACTGACTGGGGGAACGAACTGATAAGTTTCACTGGGGAGAAAAGACTGTCTATTACCGACTTTCATGGTAAAGACGAACATACAGAAGATAAAGCTTGAACGGAACATAAAGCTCAGACGGAAGATAAAGCTTGGGACGGAAGATAAAGCTCAAGACGGAAAGTAAAGCTTGTCCATTACCGACAGCCCGTGGTAAGGACGAAAGTACAGAAGATAAAGCTTGTCTATATTGGTTAGTATTGATAAAGTGATTACTGGATGGGATCTACCACTTGAACACAAATTGATTGGTGACATTTATGAATTAAACACCTTGAGGATGACCTTTTTATGTATTGGATTAGTGACGCCTCTTGAACACAAGCTGGGGACGACATATTAAGGGAATGATAGGTAAACACAAGCTGTCTGTGGTTTGGGACTGACCATTTGAAGCAAAATAAACGTTTGCGAGAATCCACTCGGCTTTTGACGAAATGTTTGCGAGAATCCACTCAACTTTTGATGAAAGGTTTGCGAGAATCCACTCGGCTTTTGATGAAAGGTTTGCGAGAATCCACTCGGCTTTTGATGAAAGGTTTGCGAGAATCCACTCGGCTTTTGATGAAAGGTTTGCGAGAATCCACTCGGCTTTTGATGAAATGTTTGCGAGAATCCACTCGGCTTTTGATGAACGGTTTGCGAGGATAGACTCGGCTTTTGATGAAAGGTTTGCGAGGATACACTCGGCTTTTGATGAACGGTTTGCGAGCATACACTCGGCTTTTGATGAAAGGTTTGCGAGAATACACTCGGCTCTTGATGAAGTTTGCGAGAATCCACTCGGCTTACAGTGAATGACATCTCTGGACCAGACACACTGGGGTAGACGCTTTTATGAGATACAGTTGAAATAAGACACGAGGTGGTAAATGCAATCATGTATAAATGATATTTGTATGCAAGCAATATGTGCATGAATGTTTATATGCATGATTATATGTATGAGTGAATGTATGTAAGAATATATGACTGTATATGACAGGTGAACTTGATGAAACAAAAGAGGATAGGTAAGATGAGAGATGGACTGACACCGCAGTACAAACACTCGGTAATCTTCATTGGGGATAACATTACTGGAGATGAGTTAAACACTGTCAGGGTAAAGCTCAAACTCGGACCACTGGTGGGCGAACAACCCACAACCACACCACCGAAGGGAGAATGCCCCATAATCAAACCGCTTGGAGACAGAATGCCCCATAATCAATCCTCTTGGGGAAACAGCTCATCAATCAACAATTTGGCAGAAGTCGGCAACTCTAAGGGATAAAATACATCAATCAAGCCACAGATGGGAGACACCGTCAATTAAACCATAGGCAGGAGTCACCATTCATCAAATCACCGGCAAAAGTCGCCATTTCTCGGGATAAAACCCATCAATCAACCATTCTAGCAAAAGTCGTCACTCGTAAGCCAGCACAAAGTGCATTCTTTCCATTTGGCCCACTTGAACTGTGATGCCTCTGTCTTTATTTTTCATTCATTTTTTTTTGTATTGTTTTTTTTTCTTGAATCCCTAATTTTTGCCTGGATCGCCCTTTCGGGTTTTCAATCCACCGGGAATATATTCTTTTTGTATGCCCCTAATTTTTGCCTGGACCGCCCTTTTCGGGTTTTCAGTCCACCAGGACGCTCATTTTTGGCTTAAGCCGCCCTTTCGGGTTTTCGACTTAGCGAGCTCTTCTTTTTTTTTGTATTTTTTCTTTTTTTTTTTTGACAGAGGTCATCGCACAACACTTGTCCATAACTATCTTGCAGAGTTTAACTGTCCTTGGGACGAATGTTGATGTATGTTTCTACTACTCATAAGTTCAAAGAAGATGTACCTGTTGTTTATACTTTTCAAAAGACATTAAAAAAAGTTTTAAAAATTTTTGCTTTAAGTATTCACATCAAAAATAGAAGAAAATTATGCAAACAGAATAACTGAGAATTTCAAATAAATGGGCACAAGCTCAAATTAGATGTAAATGGAGTGGTGGCATGCCAAAGGCGTGGCCCCACGGATTAAAAAGAGTTTGGAAAATGGTAATTATATGGAAAAGGTACATTGAACACAATAACCGCTATGCTCTCTAACAACTTTGAATTCCACTGTTCCGAGGCTTTGATTTGCAGATGCTTCATGTCGAAGGTCTTTTGACAGTTGAAAATGCCCCAGATGAATCATATCTGAATTGATGCAGTTACCTTGCCATAAGTCGGAAATCTTTTGTTGGCTGAAGTGCCCCAAGTGAGTCATGTCCGACCAGATGCAGTTACTTTGTCATGATCCTTAACTTTTGCATAGATCGCCCTTGCGGGTTTCAATCTATCAGGATAAACATTCTTCTTTTTTTTTTTGTATGTCTCTAACTTTTGCATGGACCGCCCTTTCGGGTTTTCAGTCCATCGAGACGCTCTTTTTTTGCCTAAGCCGCTTTTTCAAGTTTACGACTTATCGAGCTTTTTCATTTTTTTCATCATTTTTTTTTATACATGTCTCTAACTTTTGCATGGACCGCCCTTTCGGGTTTTCAGTCCATCGAGACGCTCTTTTTTGCCTAAGCCGCCTTTTAAGGTGTGCGACTTATCGAGCTTTTGCTTTTTTTTTTTGTGTTTTTACAAAGTATTTCTTGACTGCATCTGTATTAACAGGACATACAAGTTTACCACCATTCTTTGTAATTTGGCATTCATTTGCCCATGGCATCAGGTGACGTATTTTTGAGCACAAAGCCACTTTCTTGACATTCACGGGGACGAGCCTTCTTTGTCAAATACTTGCTTTATCCTTTTGACAGAACTTTGACCTCCATGTGGGGCACTGCTTTTATATTGTATATTGAGGGATGGTGGGGGGGGTTGCCCCTGTTAAAGTGTGCACTTGAAGTACAATATCCCTGCAGGCAAATGGAAGCATCTCGTGCCAGTCTTTGTACATGAAAGTCCTCTTCTGGACAATCTTTCTTGATACTTGCAGCTTCGACGGCCCAAATGCCCCAGTAGGCAATATATCACATTTAGGAAACTTTCATCCTCCTTTTCTTCAGTTTCGAACACAGAGAACTCAAAGTCGAGAGAGAGCATAGGGTTAAAGTGTTCAACGGGTTTATTAATGCATGATTTGATTATTGATATAAACATTATGATTATGCAGGTATGTGAAAATGATTTAAAGAAAGAGAATTTTTTTTGGTTTTTTGTATTACCATTTTTCCAGAAAAAGCACAAAATAAAACAAAGTCGAGATCGAGACGACCTTTTAATTAATGATGAAAATACATAAAGCAAAAAGCCCTAAACAAGTTCACTTCCGTCTCGGGTGGGACGAAAGGATTTTTTTTTTTTGAAAAACATAAAGCAACAAACAAACATATTAATTAAACAGATGAGTAGTAGAAATAAACATCAACGAAGACCCAGTTGCAGCTAAACATTCCATGTAACAACATTAGACGTCAAGATCCGATAACGGATTAGCTTGCACCTTCAAATTCAAAACTCTTCAAAAGGTATGAGATTTTTCTGGATCAACTTCTGAACTATCTTCTGCAATGCACAACAGTGCTCAATATCATGACCTAGTGCCCCTTGATGGAAAGCACAAAAGAGGTCGGGCCTATACCGTGCTGACAATTTTGCTGGCATTGGCAGAGGTGCCTTGGGATAGACCCAAATTCCTTTCAAGCAACTTTGGAAGCAGCTCTGCATATGTCATGGGAATAGGATCAATCTGTTTCCTTGAAATCCGTTGTCGAGGCTGTTGTTGATTTTGCTGAAACTGGGGTTGATAACCCGAATTTTGCAGAGCATTTGTGACAGGCATAACAGCGGCAACATGGTGATAAGCCAGATACTGTTGTTGAGGCTGACTTTCTGCCACACTCATTTCCTGGTCTTCTTCTTCTGAACCATTAATGGGAACAACTTCTTTGATCAAATGTCCTTTTCGAACCCAATCTTCAATACGCATGCCCGCGGTCATCATATCCGCGAAATCGCCAGATGCACTTGCAAGCATATGCTCAAAATAGAACGGATCCAGAGTTTCCAGGAAAATCTCGGTCAACTCTTTCTCTTCTAGACGTGGACGGACTTGTTCGGCGACATCTCTCCATCGTTGGGCATAAGCTTTGAAGGATTCATTATCATTCTGGGTCATGGCCTGCAGTTCCTTTCTGTCTGGGGCCAAATGCAAGTTGTAGTTATATCGCTGGACGAAAGCCTCGCACAAATCCTTGAAAGTTTTGATATCATCCTTGCTCAGACCCATGTACCATATCAGTGCAGCACCAGTCAAACTATCTTGGAAGCAGTGGATAAGGAGGTCATCATTACCTACTTGAGCAGACATCTTTCTCACGTACATTATCAAATGAAGCTCAGGGCAAGTGTTCCCTTTGTACTTATTAAAATCGGGGACCTTAAATTTGGGTGGTATCACGACATTGGGAACCAAGCAAAGATCATAAGCATTTTTCCCAAACAGTTCTTTCCCACGAAGAGCTTTCAATTCCAACTGTATTCTGTCAAACTTTTCTTCCAGTTCAGCTATCCGGTCGTATGCAACCACATTTTCAGAGTGATAGATTGGCCCATGGCCCTGATGAGTAGTATGAATCATAGAAGCTTGAGGGATCAAAGGGCCCGATTGAGGGATAGGCGTTGTTTGTTGCACAAAAGGAGCCTGAACCTTAGAGACACCAGGACGAAATACTTCAGCAGAACTTAAAGGTGTACTCCAGAGATAACCTTCCAGCATAGCATGTTGAGGAGTACTAGCAAACACTGTTGAAATCGGAGTAGTGGAAGCAACCGTCTGAGCTTGAGCGCTGCCAACTGGAAGAGATAATGGCTGACTCTGTGCAACCGTCATCACAGATACCAAGTTCCTCAAAATCTCATTTTCGGCCCGGAGGGTTGTCACCTCTTCACGAAGCTTATGGTTCTCTTGTTCAAGATGATCCATTCTGATTTGCTCGAGTGTTGTAGATGTGAGAAGATTGGTGGATTGACCTTTTGCAGACAGAAACAAGATATGAGACACGGACTAGAAACTATGAATGCAAAATGATGGATGATATGCTTATGCAAATTTTTTTTTTTTTTGAAGGACTTATCAAAGCTAATTTGTAAACATTGTAGAGGAACACAGTTTCATTTGAAAATTGTAAAGATATTACAATCGGTTTCCTTTTTCAAAACGTAAGAACGAAACCAAGGACAAAGTTCTTTAACAAAAGCAAAAGCTTAGTTAAGATTTTTTTTGAAATTGTATTGCTTGGTGTTCATTCTTACAAGGTCCATACCTTTGATGTTTACAAAAAACTTGGCTAAGTCCTTCAACATTTTTTTTTTATGGATGGAAAAAAAAGGTTTATGGATGAATGCATGTATGCATGGTTATGCTAGAATACATAGAATACATGAGGGGTTAGATTCAAAATGTTGGAGGTGAGAGGTAACGCCATTTGGTAAGGACTATGGTTTAACTTGCACTTGTAACAAAGGTTCTACCAAGTTCCCAAATTACAACTACCCTCATGAACTTATCGGTGCGTAGGACTGCTCCTAGACCAACAGTATTCACAAGGAAGTCTAGTTTGAGTGTAGTATCGCGTGACAGCTAAAGTCAAGACCGCTCTTGGTTTAGCCACCGCACTACGTCCTAGAAAGGCCAAGATGGGTTAAAGGTGATCTAAAGGTCCTCAACGCTTGATGAGTTTCAAAAATAATATCGCCAATCATGACTGCTCATGGTGACGTATATTTACTCTTGAACCCACGTTGAGTGGAGTTATATCACATGCACACATAGGCAGGACCGCTCCTGGTATGGCACTATGATCGTACTCCGTCCTATCTTATGTTTCACTCAAGTCCGGGAGTAGGACTTTTATTTTCCTCACCCCTCACGTATCAATATTTACAAAGTATATAAATAATAAAGCATGAAAGAAAGAAAGAAAGGTGGGCTTAACCCGCGTAGGATCCCCAGTGGAGTCGCCATTTTTGTAGACCAAGATTTTCGGGTGTCAAGCCATTGATTGGACTTGAACCTTCAATCTACCGGACTTGCTCGATTTTATTCTTGGGAAGGGAAAAATGAGATTGAAAAACCCTTTTTTTGGATCCGGGGGTCGGTTACGATTCGGGAAGGTGTTAGGCACCCGCATCGTTCACGGTACTCCGTGAGAACCTCTTTCTAACTTTATTTTTATTTGAAAAAATATTGATTAAAGTATGAGTGAAAGAATGGAGGGAGAAGAAGTAGGAGTTTTGGTTATTTTTATTTGATCGATTTGAAAGGATTAAAGCCTCTGCCTACGTACCCTTAAAGGGATCAAAACCGTCGTAGTTCGCTCTTAAAAAATATTTTTGTGGGTTAGGTTGATTTTAATTATTTTTGAAAATGGTTTTTAAGAATGGGATTGAGGGGCCTCAAGGCTCTAGAAAGAAAATAGAAGTGAGGTTGTTTCATTTTATTTGAGAAATTTGGTCTAAGTTTAATTAAGATTCATTTAGGAATTTGATTAAGAAAATAAAGGAAAAATCTCTTGGATTTGGATCCAAGGTTTATTAAGAAAAATAATTTGACTTTTGCTTATTTGATTTTTTGAGATAAAAAGCTTTTTCTAAACTAACGGTAAGCTAGCGTGATGACGTGAAAAATAAAGCGAGATAAAGCGATAAATAAAGTGTCGGTGCAAGTGTCGGTGCTTGTGTTACCTACATTATTACAAAAAAATCTTAGATACATTCTATGGCCTCTTTGCCAAGCTACAAACCAATAGTAAAAATATACATCCATTGCCTATTTATACACATTAAAATCATGGGATTAAAGTAACTTGCGAGAATAAAGGAAATGCATGAGATTATACTAAAATTAAAGCAAACAAAATATAACAAGATAAAATGAGATTTAGAATGAATGATGGCAAAATTTTAAATCAATACTCAAACTAGAAATTGAAAGATTTTAAAGCCTAATTGACAAGAGATATCATGGAGTGAAAAATTTGAAATGCATGAAACTAGAGTTGAATTTTAAAGCTAGGTTGTAAGAATGTTTGATGAAACCACAACCAAAAGATGCATAAAATGGTTTTAAAGCCAACATATAAATTAACAATAATGCATGATGTTGAAATATCAAGGAAGTGTATAAAGTAAATATTGAAACATTAAAGCAAGAATTAACAAAGAATATTATGGAGTAAAACATTTAAAATGCATGAAGTGTAAATTAAATTATTGAATGAAAAAAAATGCATGATATGAATAAACATGATTTTAAAAGAACACGTGGGATGACTAAACATTCATCATGTTATAAAGAATTGCAAGGAACCATGTATACCAATTTTGGTACGTAAACAAACAGTAAAGTTGTAGAGAAGTTAAACGAAACAGCAGATTTGGCTCAAATCCAGATCATATATGAACCATCAGATGAATCAGATGGCTCAGATCTGATCATAGGGAAGTTGTATCATAGCCACAAGATTCTAGATCCTAAGGTTTGAAAACAAAGTGAACACCGTAATACCGCAAGCTAGGCGCGCATAGGATTGAAAAAAAATCATCAGCAACCAATGGATTGAAATCAGAGAGTAAGAGAAAGCTAAGGTGCATGATAAAGGGAAGGCACACATGTATGGGATAATAAAAAGGAAACAGGGAGTATAAATTAAAAACGCACAGGATTTATCATTGTTTAAACTCATTTTCTCTTTCTCTGATATAAGTAACACGCTCCCTCCTCTGCAATTCCTCTTTCTGGAAAACAAAACAGCCGCCCCCATATTGCTTATTCTCCGACGAGCTTGCATTTTCCGGCACGGTGGTCGGCCGGCGGCGCCACCGTGCCGGAGTTCCCAAACTCCGTCGAATCCAAATTTTTTTACGGTTTTTAAAACATCTCTCACTCCTCTACTCAAATTTAAACTCGGATCCACACAAGACGCAACCAACAACTACAGATCTAGCTTTTAAAAGTCATGCAAAATGAAGAACGAAAATTACCTCTGGTGAACGATTCGGTTTCAGCTTCCAGCCACGTGTTATGCTTCAGTGGCTTCTTCTTCTAATGACTCGCGGTTGATGTTTGTAGCTTGATACCGCCTTGTTCACTTGTTGTTTGAAACGATCCGAGTATCCTCTTCTTCCTTCTAATTCTGCTTCGGTTTTGCTTCACGTGTTGGTCCTTTTGCCTTGCTTACGAATCTGGACGGTTTAGACAGCAGAGTGATGGTTTCGGATTGTTGTGTTGTGGTAGGGTGGAGGCCGAAATTGGTTGATAGAATGTTGTTAATGGATTCGGTTTAAGTTTGATTTGAAAAAATGATTTGTGGTTTAACAGTGTGGTTTGTGTGAAAATTTGTAAAAGGAAATGAAAGTCATGACACTGCTATCATGAACTAATGATGAATTCAGTGTACTGGAAAAATGTTCATCATGTTCTTGATAGAAATTGAGAAGAAAAGATGTTTGATCTTTATTTTTGAGGCAACCGTAATTGAATGGTGTTTGTGTGGAAATTCATGCAGCCCCCCTTCTCTCCAATGATTGGGAGTTATTTATAGTGACACATTAGGTTAAGAGGGATAAATGGACAGATGACAAAAAAGCCCTTGAAGAAACTTGGAGATAAAGGAAAGAAATAGATGCTTCTTGGACCAATTATAACTTGACACATGGACTGAAGACCAAAGACTAATAATAAAATACTTAAGACTAATAAAACAGAAATGTGATTAATTACTACAATAAAAGCGAAAATTAAAAAGAAATGAAATAAAAAGAAATTAATAAAAAGGGGACGAACAAATAAAAGATTTTAACTAATTAAAAATATAAATAGAAATTCTAACTAATTAAAATACGAATGAAAAGTTTCTTAACTGCTTAAAAAATACGAATAAAAATTCTAACTAATTAAATGCGAATAAAACGGTTTTAATTGTGCAAAAGATACGAATAAAAAATTAAAAAAACCAAGAAAAGTGGTCAAAATTTGGGGTATGACAGTTACTGCTCTATTCAATCTCTATGATATAATGTCTGTAATATAAATATATTATTATTTAAATAAAGTTTGTTTTATTATATTCTATCTCGATTGTTTCTATTCAACTTCCACAACTGCCATATACCATGTGTGAATGTACAACATGCAAGGAACATGTTCAGTCTTCATGTCACTAATGTCTTAATCAAACATTTTTTTGGTAATCAAACTTAAATAGGTTTTTGACTATATCGCAACATCTATATTTTGACTGCAGTACACTATATGTGTAATAACAATGGTTGCTATGTTAGTTCATTTCCATATTTGAGAAGGACAACAGTGTTCTATGATTTCAACAATACTCCTTAGAATCAGTTCACTTTTACCCGTTAACAAATGCGATTGCCAACAAAATTATCCGAAAAAAAGCAATCCACCCCGTGCGAAGCATGGGTTGACTGCTAGTTAATATACAAAAATATGAACCTTCATGTTATTACAAAATAAGTGTCCTTTTAGGCTGTGAAAAAAACAAAAAAAAAACTTTTGCATTGACATTCGATTATAATCAATACAGAGAATAAGCTAGAATCAATTCAGTACCAATGTAATCATAATTATTGACTTCATTTCTGATTAGTCAACTATTGAGTCATATAACAGTTATGCAATCAAATCATAAAGTTATACTTTAATGATGATTAATTTCTTCTCTATATAAATATCTCTGCATTTTAGCTAAGCAATCGCAATTGTTACTAACAATATTTTTTCTTAAAAAGGATACTGTTTTTTTTAAAAGGTTTTTACTTTTCAACTAAAAATGGCCCCTGCATTTGATTCAATCATTGACATCACCAATCAAAAGGATCAATGATGTTTTATAGCAAGGGTAATAGGATTGTGGCGCTCAGTAGATTATGAAGATTCTGCTAATACTATGTCCATTGACATGGTTTTGATGGATTCGTATGTGAGTTTTTAATTATTTATGTAATTTCTTTTTCCGAGCAATTTTAAAAATACGTTGTACTTCTATGTACACAATTTGATTTGTTATTACATTGCAGGGGCATAAGATCTGTGCTAATGTTGGAAAAGAATTAATTGACAAGTTCAAAAATGTTCTCAAAGAAGATAACGTGTATCTCATGTACAACTTTCGAGTTATGGTTAACAACCTCGAAGTTAAGCCTGCTGTACACAACTATTTTCTTCATTTTATGGACGAAACCAAAATCAAACCGGTTAATGATGGGTTGGCACCTATTTATTCATTTTTTTCACTCATCCTAACAAATTCCTTTCACGTAATTACAGATCCAAGGTTTTGGTTGGTAAGTTTATGGAAACTTACACATATTTTTAACGTTAATCAAAGCAATTGCCTATTTATTCAATTCCATTTGATCCTAGCACCGATTGCAACTCGTAAGTTTGTCTTCCTTTTTTCTTTCTAACTCAAGCACATGTGCATACTATTTTTCAAATTTCGAATTTTAGTAGTTAATTCTTTATTTTATTGGATCAGTTTTTGTTCAAAAAAAATGTCCGAACCAATGAAATCTTCATCGGTTTGGTTTAATTCGGTTTTCACAATTTTTTAAAAAAGAAACCGAACCAAACTTGGATTGATTCGGTTGATCGGTTTGTTTGAAAATACAATTAAAAAAAATTCATATTTTCACAAATTTGAATTTCATGCATAAAACATACACAAATATTTCATAAAACTTTGTTTCTCATGTTCTCTGTTTTTCAAACTACTTTGTATAACTAATATGAAAAAACTAACAAGATAGACGATCCCAGCAACGATGAGGAATGATGGGTTAGGTGTGACTGGTGGCTAGTGTTCTTTTTTAGTAAAACGAAATAGTTTAAGTGAGAAACGCATACAGTGGAAAAAGTAATAGTAAAAAATAAGAGGCTTTATAGAAAGATTAAAAAAGGAGGCTTTTCAATTTGGTGGCATTTACCATGGGAAGGTTTAATCCTTTTCCACCATGGGAAAGGTTACTTTTTACCTTCATGTGGCACTCAAACAAGTTGCTTTTATTTTGTTTGTTTTTTCATTAATTAAAAAAGTTAATATTTAATAGGGCGCGTGAGAAACACATACAGTGGAAAAAGTAATAGTAAAAAATAAGAGGCTTTATAGAAAGCTTAAAAAAGGAGGCTTTTCAATTTGGTGGCATTTACCATGGGAAGGTTTAATCCTTCCCACCATGGGAAAGGTTACTTTTTACCTCCATGTGGCACTCAAACAAGTTGCTTTTATTTTGTTTGTCTTTTCATTAATTAAAAAAGTTAATATTTAATAGTATTATCAAGTTTACTAGTACAACCCCTATTATCAAGTTGCTTTTGATTATTTGTTTTCTAATATTGTGAGATGGGATAAGAAGGTTGCGCCTTTCCTGAGGGGAGCCTGGCTGAGGTTATACGGTATTCCTCTTCATGCGTGGAATGAAAAATTCTTTAAGTTGTGTGTACTTGACTGTGGTCGGTATCTCCGTACAGATAGTTGCTCGTTGGATAGAGAAAGATTTGACTGTGCACGAGTGTTGGTTGCAAAGTCTTCTTTGGAGATTGTTAATTCCGTCGACAAGTTCTTAATAGACGAGGATCTCGTGGAGGTTAAGACCGTTGAGGAATGGGGGTTCAATATTTGGGAGGATGCTTGTCTTTTTGAGGAAGATGATGGGACCAAATCGTCTCCAACGAGTTAGCGATGGAGAAGGCTATGGTTTCAATCTTTGAGGGATCTGTGGACTAAGCTATTCAAGCTTCTGAAACTGCGGCATCATCGGCAAGGCCTGCTAGTGGGGTGCAGTCGTCAGGTAAGGCAGATGGCACAATGTTATTAGCGCAAAAGATATGTTCTCAACCGAAGGTAGTTCAGGTAGTGGAGGGCCATGATACTCATTTAAATGATGTGCCGTCGGTAGTTGTAGAGAGTAGGTGTGAGGTTGATGCTCGAAGGGTGGAGGCTTTGAAAGAAAAGGTGATTAAGGCGATCAATATGCCACGACGTATATTATCTCGACGATAGTTGTAGAGATATGCCATCGTTTTGTGGTTATATTATCTTGACGGTGGTTATATTATCTCGACGTTTTGTGAGTACTAATTTATATTTTTGCAACGGCATTGAACGTTTTTGAATTAATTATTTTTTATACAAATTTAACTAGAGAACATAATTTTTTTAAAAGAATTATAGAACATAATATCTCATGCACAATGAGATATATATCATTTCCTGGCTGTTTATTTAATTATTTTTTATACAAATTTAATTAGAGAACATATATTTTTTTTAAAAGAATTAGAGAACATAATATCTCATGCACAATGAGATATATATCATTTACTAGTCCGCGTGAGCATAACTCAGTTGGATTAAACAATGCATAATATATTCAAGGTCCATGGTTCGAACCTTGGCCACAACAAAAAAAAAATAAGATATATCATTTACTGGTTGTTTAAAATATATCATTTAGCGATCAAACAATATTTACTGGTTGTGGCCCAATACAAAAACACTATAGTTTATTCTTAAACATGCTTTAAGGACTAAAACCTTATTTATCTTAATATTATGTAATGTTTTGATTATATGATGAGATTGAAATTTGTAAGTGGGGGTTTTGATAGAGTGTTGGTTCAGGTTTTGTGAGTTTATTTTCGGATTACTACAAGCCCATAAAAAAGGCCCACTCACTTAACATTACTCTATCTATATATTGTGGGGTCCCAATTTTTGTTTCAAGTAAAAAACCAAAAAGTTGAAAAAGGGTAGCAAGTAAAAGATCACAACCATTTAATTTTTTTTATTATTATATCTATGGTCAAAAAACACCTTTCTCATGGTGGGAAATGATTAGCCCTTCCCATGGTAAATGTCACCTTTCAGGTTAGTGATTTTTTACAACTCTTGATGCAATACCGTGTTTTTAGTTTCAACATAGCTAATTAACTAGTTTATTCAAAATCGTCCATATGCTTAATTTTTTTAGAGCGTCCATGCTTATTTTAATGCAAAATGATTATAATACACACGCTTGAGCTTTATTTTGTAGGGTAACATGAACGAGCATGAGAAGTTTCATAGATCTATCTTGCACTTCAAGCATGTCCCAAGTGGACCCAATTGTACGTGTTTTTAGTGTAAACTTGAGTCACTCAACACAAACGTATAAGCACATTTGACCACCACTAAGTTAATGTCCCACTTGTTTCTATCATGTTTTCAACCAATTTTCTATGTTTTTTCAAAGTTTTTATACATGAACATGCCTATATAAGGCAAGACCTCATCTCCTATGCCTCTTAAAATCAATTAATCCACACAAAACCTTAATCTTTACAAACTTGCTTGTTAGCTTAGCCAAACAAACGAACCTCACTCTTTGAATTTTAGTTGTCAACCAAAGAGAGTTAGGAGCAAACAAAGTTTATATCATATCTGTGTTCTAACTTCCAACTATCAATGGTAGTTAACAAATTTGCAAAACTTTACTTCAAGAAGAAGAATCGCCACAAGTGTCACCCTCAACCTAATGAAGAGCTGCCATCTTCATCATTACATGATTTTCACTCTCATATTTCCAAACACATTGACCAATTAGCATTGGAATTGAAGCCCGAGTCGGAAATCTTATCGTTATCATGGTTTCAAGGATGTTTTGGCCTTTTGTCTATCATCAACAAGGTTTTTGCAAAACTTGTTGTGGACATTAATTATCCGATGAGTAAATGGAATGTTGATTCCATTGAAGTTTATCTCAACTATACCATGAGTTTGTTGGAGGTTCTAAATTCTATTTCTTCTTGTCTTTCTCATCTTGGCCATACAAGGCTTTCTTTGGCTCATGGTATGACTTTGGTGGAGAAGAAGAAATCACTTTCTTTGGCTAGAAATCATTTGAAAGCAATTCAACCAGCAGGTTGTTTTAGTACCAGCTTTGGTAAATCTTTTCAAACACAAGATGATAAAGCAAAGATTGTTTCTGGTAAGGATTTTATTGTTCGTGAAGGTGTAAAGGAAATGAAGAGTATCGAATTTTGGGTATGTGGAATTTTCTTGTCTTGTTTATATGGTGATGCTAAGCCATACATGGAGCTAAGAAAAATTGCTGGTGGGTTTGAAACTTCTATAGTTTCCACACTTGATCTCAAAATCAGCGAAAAGTCAGTGAAGAAAATCCCATGCGTTAGGGAGATAAAAGAGATAAACAATTTTGTTGCCCTCCTTGTTGCTGGTGACGAAGTAAAAGATGATGCAACCAACGAATTTCAGAGAAATCTGTGCGAGGTAGGGAAGATATTTGATGATATAAGCGCGGAGGTGGATCATCTATTTGATGATGTAATGACTCAGAGAACTGAACTAATTGATGGATTTCAACACCAGAAATAGCAACAATAATTCATTGTTTAATTTTTTATGTAAATATCAATAGTTTGTAATGTTCCTTTTTATATGTTTTGCATAGGAAAATGATGTTGATTATATTTAGTTTGTTAGGGGGAGGAGGAGTTTGTTAGCAACAGGGCAGGGATGGAACCCTAGACATTCTTTTTAAAACTCCTACAACGTTCCAACCCATAACACTAGGCTACACCATAAATGTATAAATTTCAAGTCATGTTAATAGTAATACTCAATGATTTTATTTGCTCAATTTGCTACAAAGATGCGTTTAATAAGTATTGATGTCTTGGTTCTTTCTTAGTATTGATGCCTTGTTCTTGATTAACCCAAAACATGTGCTTGGCGAAATCTAAAATTGCAAGCATCGTTATGAATACAGACAAGTGCAACAAGGTAACTGATTGCACATGTTTTGGACCGGCTAGAGCGCCAATCCCATGAAGACATGTGGACCCAAAACCGTCGAAACAAGACGTTACGGCTTGACTGAGCACGCTAGTTCCGGTGCACACCACCACACTGAAGCACTCCTCCGCGCTTCTTGCACCGTACATGTGGCGTCCAACGGCTCCATGCTAAGGCTCTGCATTCCATGGAAGCCATTAGCGCCTCCTTCTCCTACATAAGGGTTATTCCGCGTCGTTCAACTGTGAAGACTGCACAGCCACCGTGCTGGAGCACCGCACACCAACGTTGCCTTTATCCGTTCATTACCAGACATATCAGTACATAATTAAGATAGAAAGGAAAAATAAAAAAGTAATATTTACATGGTACAACAGTAAAAAAAAGCTCACAATTTAGAGTTTTCACAGTTCAATAGGCCAAAACTTGGTTAAAGGTTTCTTTCTTGGGTGCTTTATTCTTGTCATGAATATCAGCAAGTACTATTTAATCAGCAGGGATCACACAAGAAAAGTATTACTAAGTTTTCAATACAAGTTTCATTGATCTATCTTGCACTTCAAGGCATGTCCCAAGTGGACCCAATTCTACGTGTTTTTAAAGATTCTATACATGACATGCCTATATAACTATATAAGCCATGAACTCATCTCTTATACCTCTTAAAATAAAGTAATCGACACACAACCTTAATCTAAACAAACTCTAGCTAGGTAGCTTAGCCAAACAAACCAATACCACATTGTCAACCAAATGGAGTTAGGAGCAAACAAAGTTTATAGTATCATTTTTTTTGTTCTAAATTTAAATTATCAATGGTAGTAGACAAATTTGCAAAACTCTTATTCAAGAAGAAGAATCACTACAAGTGTCCTTCTTCTTTTTTTCTTCATAAATCTTGACATTCGAGTTCGATATGTAGTGAATTGAGTTTCTTGACGAGAAGATAGCAGTTTCAGAGCTCGTTTCATCTCCAGCACAAGTTTAGAATCACCAAAATTCTAAACTTTGCATTAGCCTATCCTTTCGTCATCATGCATGTAACACAGTTGATATCCTTTTTATTTCTTAAAAGTCATCACATCATCATGCACATAACACAAAGTTGAGACCCTCTTTACTTTTTAATCCATTCAACTCTCAGTACCATTATTTTATCTCTTTCCATGTTGTCATGTATATAAGAAAAAATAGTGATAAATTGTCATGTACATAACTTTCGAAGGCATCAGTAAAACTCATGCATTCAATATTCAAGCATTGCAAAGTTAGCAAAGGAGTTAAAATTTCTGCAGGATTTCAGATTTAACAATAGAATATACAATAGTAATAATGTATTTAGATTTACACATTAAATGATGATTGACAAATAGTTTGTCCTTTCTATGCTAGCTATATACTGCACAAGTGAATTATAGTTTGGTCACTGGGAGATTATGTGAGAAGGGCTAGCTAGTTTGTATTTTTGTTATGTGTTTGATGAAGAGTTGGATGAAATTATATGTAACTAGAAACTGACGGGTAGAGTTTAATACTCTCTCCATTCCTTTTGTCAATCATACCCTTTGTTAATTACTCTTATCTTTTTCAATCAAACTAATTAATGCTGCATATTTAGAAAACTAAAGTTTCTTTTTGTTTAAACAAAGTCTGTTTTGTTTTTTATAAAAAAAAAAAAAACAAAGTTTGTTTCTTATCTTCAAATTTAAATAAAATTTTGTTACATATAATGATGATTTAATTTTTTTTTTGTTGAGGTAATATGATAATGATTTCATGAAGAGTTAAAATTCTATAAATAAGATGAGTATCCCTCTGCAAATATGACAGTTTTGGAGGAGGAGGCAGTAACCTTACTCGATTCCATTCACTTTGCTGATGTTAACAAATGGGACCGGGTTGTCTTCGAGTCCGACTCAGCTACTCTAGCGCAAGCTCTATCGTCTCCAGGCCATGGTGATTTAGAATTTATGCTATTGTTTCTAGTATTATTTATCAAGTATTCAAACTTCGAGGTGAAGTTTGTCAGGAGACAAACGAACATGGTTGCTCATACTTTAACTAAGGCGGCCTGTTATTGGGCTAATCGCCGTATTTTTTTTTATTATTATCCTTCTTGTATTGAACATTTGTTGATTAAAGATAATAGTTAACTTTGCTTTGGTAAAAAAAAAAAAGATGAGTATCCCTAAAAAAAAAAGATGAGCAGTGTATTTAATATTTATTGATTATTTCAAAAAATAAATAATTTATTGATGTTATTATATTATTTCCTTCCAAAAAAAAAATATTGGTATAATAATATTAGCTCAAATATACAGTCACATGATATGATTTTATTTTATTTTGACAAAAGATAATATGATTTTTATTTATATAAATAATATAGTATTGGGTGTATATATAAATAAAATCAGTCGAATTATATTATTATTATTATTATTATATATATTGTAACAAAAAAAAATTATTATTATATATAAGGAAACATACGTGGTAGCAAGTGTCATCGCTTTCTCAAACCCTTTTCTCTTCTTTCTTTTGTTTCAGATGGAGATGTCATCCGCATCGTCAAATGTTGTTCAGGTTAGCAGCAATCATATACCAGATGATATTGTCTTCTCTATTCTCTCTAAACTTCCTTTTAAATCTTTGAAGCGTTTTGAATGTGTACGTAAACCTTGGTCCCTCTTATTTGACAACCCTTGTGTACCGCAACTATCTTTTAACAAGACCATGTTCTTATTATGATGATACATCTCTTCTCCTACATCTTAGAGAAGATGATGACCCACAAGAGAGACGCCAAATTTATTATTATTTGTATTCTCTTTCTGGTGAGAGGTTTGAGAATAGAGTCAAATTAGATTGGCCAAAGGCTTTGACCGAGGATGTCTATCGACTTCAAAAGGAACAGTGTGTTCGTCCTATAGTTTTGAGAAGACCACTGGTACCAGGATGGTTTGTTCCACATGTTCATCCAGATGAGGAGGATGATGATGACGACGGACCATTTCAAGAGGATGATGATGGTTTTGAAATTTCACATCCCCTTAGTTTTAATGGTATTCTTTGTCTAAAAGCTGGATTCTACGGCGAAACGAGAGTTGTATTGTGGAATCCAACTACCAACGAATTCAAACTCATTCCTTTGCCTGAGAATAATCCTTCTTGGTATGTTTCGGCCGATCATTATCAAATCGGTTATGATCATGTTAAAGATGATTATAAGATGATTCGCTGCACATATTATTCTCCAAAATTTAACCCTAATCGTGTGCCATCTGATCAATTTTGGGAGATCTATAGCCTACGCAGTAACTCTTGGAAGAAAATTAATGTCGACATGACTCCTTCTTTTTCTATTCGTAATCGAGTGTACTTGAATGGAGTGTCTCATTGGTGGGATAAAACAGAAACAAATACGTATTTGGTGTCGTTTGACTTCTGCAAGGAATCTTTTATTACAACACCCATACCCTCTTATGTAGATGACAGTTTGGATTTTAACTTGGTCCAGAGAGACTTGATGTTATTAAACGGATCTGTTGCTTTTATGTTACATTATACAGAGACATCAACAATTTACATTTCAGTTTTGGGTGAACTCGGTGTAAAGGAATCATGGACTAAGCACTTCGTTGTTGGTCCCTTACCTTGCCTCGATCATCTTATTGGAGCTGGGAAGAAGGGCAATATACTCTTCAGAAAAAAAGACGGTGAACTAGCTTGGTTTGATTTAAGTACCGGGATGATCGATGAGATTGGTGTCACAACAGAAAGATTCTGTTGCGAGATATTATTCCACAAAGAAAGCCTTCTTCCAATTGGAGGAATATATACAAACTTTTCTTCTTGTTTTCACCCACAATATATATGATTATGTCTATTAGGATTTTGCCCAGTACACAACATGGTGGCTTGTCAAATGCCCATATCTTTGATATTAAGAATTTTGCTTTATCAATTTTATTTTGAAGGTTTACTCTCAGTCACTCTATCTGAAAACTTATATGGTTATATGTTTCAATTTCAATTGTTAGAATGATCTTTTGTCTATACTTATCACCTCCGATTTTATGTAGAAAAAGCTTATATTTGGGAAGATTTATAATCCAGTGAGCAACATATCTTCATCTGAACTTCATTAATGTCAAATAACAATAGTTTATAAGTGGAGCTTTTCTGTTTATAAGCATTTTCTTAACTGAGATGTTTTGTTAAAATAAATCGTTTATTTGCTTTGTATGCATGCAAATATGCTACTTGGTGTAATTTTGTATTTTTGAGAGAAAAGTTGCAGAGAGTGAGAGAACATTTAGTCTAATTTTGTATTTTTGTCTCAATGATTTGAAAATTACAAAGGCTATTTATTATACTAGTTTCAGTGCAGTTGCTAAAATCAATTTGGTAAACGAAATACACAATTAACTTACTTTGGTAAATCTTTTCACATACAAGATAATCAAGCAAAGATTGTTTCTGGTAAAGAGTTGATTGTTCGGGAAGGTGTAAAGGAAATGAAGAGTATTGAATTTTGGGTATGTGGTCTTGTCTTGTTTATATGGTGATGCTAAGCCATACATGGAGTTAGGAAAAATTGCTGTTGGGTGTGAAAATTCTATAGTTTCCACGCTTGATCTCAAATTCAGTGAAAAACTAACGAAGAAAATGCAATGCTTTAGTGAGATCAAAGAGATGAACAATTTTGTTGCTCATCTTGTTGATGGTGATGAAGTAAGAGATGATACTACCAAGAAATTTCAGAGAAATCTGTGCGAGGTAGGGAAGATATTTGATGATATAAGCACGGAGGTGGATCATCTATTTGATTATGTGATGACTCGGAGAACCAAATTAGTTGGTGGCTTTCAACTTAAGAAACAACAACAATAATCCTTTGTTTGATTCTTTATGTAAATATCAGTAATTTGTAACTTCTTTTTTCTAGAATTGTATATAATTCTCTAATTGATTTGCACACTGTAGGGTGTTTAAAAGATACATTCAATAACATGATTATCAAATCAAGATTCAAATCGTGAATCGTAAGGCCTATTTTTTCTGAATTGTGAATCAAATCTTATAGTTAATGTATTGTACATTACAAATAAAAACATGAAATTTTGAAGTAAAATAAAATGACATTACAAATTATAAGCTGATATGTCATATATAAAACTCAAAATGATTACAGATTTATACAACGTTGACAAAAAAAAAGGGCCGATTACACTAGGTTCAAGTAATGATTCATTAGAACGAAAAACAAATCACACAATTTAGAGCTTTCAAAGTTCAATAGGTCAAAACTCTTGTGATGAACATCAGCAGGCAACCTACACAACAAGAAGCAAGTATGAGTCGAGGAAAAACAGAAGAGGAGTGGCGGAGCTTGAATAATATTAGGAGGAAGCAAAAGACATACAACCGTGTATTAAAATTATTTATACCGAATATGTAATAAAATGAATGTTACAACACCTATGAAATCTAACTTGAGATTGTCCAACAAAATCAAGAAAAGTAATATTAAGTTTTCAGTTTCACACAGCAGGTATAGACCATCAAGATCTTAAGCAATTTATTTGGAAGCTTGAAATTAAATATAAAAAAACACAGTACCTCAATGTTGTGTTCCGCACATGCTTTCTTATTTATAATGTTTGCAAAAGTATTTTCTCTTTCCATATGGTGAAACTGAAGATATATAAGATGGGATCACATGTTCTGATAGCGAAAACAGACATTTAAGCTCCTCGATCTGTAACACGATATGTAGAAAGACCAAGTTAAGAGATGCTGGAAGATCAACATTGCAATAAGAATAAACCGAATAAGTTACTGGATCAAAAAGACATCTACCCTTTTCACGTAATTTTCCAAAGAAATAAGTGTGTTTCAAATTTATAGAATTATATTATATAAAAAAATTTAGACACATCAATTTTCTTCAATAAACTTTAAAGCAATAAGTATCGAGTTCATCAGCCTCTAATGCAAGTACCACTGTTAGTCAATGCACATGAAATTCTTAGGGGCGTTTGTTTCCGGGTTATAAAATTTATTCCTGGGAATATGAGGATGGGAATGCACTTTCCCATGTTTGGTAGAAGGTAAAAGAAAAATATACCTGGGAACAAATTATAGGAAATTTTTTAACCCATGATCTCCCCATTTTCTACTTGTTCTAGTAGCTTATAAACACATTCACATTCATGAAATTCAGAAATTATTCACAACTAGTAACATAAAAGAAATTCATACCTGAAACAAGGTGGCACGCCTCCTTCCGTTCCCATTGTTCATATTGTGATTTTGTCATTTATTTCTATCACAGGAATGTGAGCAATTTTGGACCAATTCTCCCCTCTCTCATTTTCATACCTTTCTTCTAAAACAGGGCATTTAGAAATGCCCAGTAACTTTAGAGAGGAAGGGAGATTGTGTTCTGGAAAAGACTCAAGTCTTTGACAGTTATAAAAATAAAGTGTTTTGAGAGAGGACGGTAACATGACCTCTGACAAGGACTCAAGTTGTTGACAATTAATAAAATTAAGTGTTTCAAGAGAGGAGAGGTGTCGAAGCCCATTTCCATCTAAGCATTTCATTTCAGAGAGATTACTTATTGACAGAAACACCAAGGAAATTGGCAGCAACTGCTCCTTCAACAAGGTGTTAACAATATCATCATTATCTTTAATATACAATTTTGAAAGATAAGTAAGGCTTTGGAAACCCCATTCAATTAATGGCGGCATCTTTGTTATTCTCACAGATGTAATAGAAATTGTTTGTAATTTGGGAGGTAAGAAAACTCCTTCACATAGTGCAAACTCTAGTTTTGGAAGATGGTGGAGATACAAACTTTCAAGATTGGTGAGGGTGTCCATCCGTTGAGGTAGTGATATAAGGGCTTTACATGAAAATACACAAAGTTTTTGGAGGGTTGAGGGGTTATAGGATGAACTTTCTGAAACAAAAATGGATTCCAGACCAATACAACCATTAATGACAAGATCTTGGAGCTTAGGAAAACCATCCAGTGGGAAGGAGGAAAGTGAACCACAGCTACCGTCTAAATTCAACTCCAAAAGCGATGTGTAATTGCTCCACGTTTCAGGAGGCAAGAATGATAACTCCTTGCAATCATAAATATGAAGTGACTTCAAAGAAGTGGGTAGACCTTCCACTGGAAATGCAGTGAGAGATGGAAGACCGTGGAGTCTCTAAAGGTCAAGACAACTGCTGCTCAAAATCATTTTGGGAAGAGAGAAGATATTATCAAAGAAACGTATTGTTATATCCTTCAGTAGAGACGGTGAATCACTCTCAAGCCACGACCATTGGAACTTTTCAGTAGAATGTAAATCTCCAGAGATATCTATATTTTTTATTGAGGAGAGCCAATGCAGAGCAGGTGGTGTTGCCAAGAGACGGTCACACCAACTTAAGTCAATTTCTTCTATGGAAGAAAGATGGCTAGGCAAATGTCCCCTCAGTTCAGGACACTTGTATAACTTCAGAGCTTTAAGGCAAGGAAAAGGAAACAAGCCATCTTGTAAGGGAAGCCATTCCTTCCAATTTGACATGTTCTCAAATTGCAACATCTCAAGGGATGGAAAAGGTTGAAAGGAAGAATTGGAACCTCCTCCAACTATGCCATAGAACTCTGGACCAATTGTCTCCAATATCGACATACCTGTTATACGTAGGTCCTTGAGATAAGGTAGCTGTCCAAGTGGTGGAACTGTCACACAGTACGCACAATTTTCGATGCAAAGGGACAACAATTTAGAAAATGAAGAATCTCCCAACCAACTGGGAAAGCTTGTCCCACCGTACAAGTCAATGTTCAATCTCTTTAGGTCTGTTGGGGGTTGCAACATATCAAGCACATCCTTCCCTTTAAGCGAGTCATCACTTTCATCGCCCCATTGTAGCGTTAATTCCTCAATATTTTTTTTTCTCTTCAAGTTGGAATCATGTGCCTCCACAACGTCAATGACGTTCTGCAGGTTCTTGATGAATAACTTCCCCTGTAGCTTAGGAAACCTTGCAAGCTCCTTCACACTTAAACCAACATTTTGCTTGCCTACTATAAAAACAGTTAAAGTTTGAAGATTTTCAAGTTCAACAATTTGCTTTGGCAACGCTGTTATACTTGTCTGATCGATATCAAGGTGACGTAAATTAATTAACTTTCCAATATGTTCTGGCAATTCGGTGAGATTTGAGCACCATGCTAAAATCAAGGTTTGCAAGTAGTAGAGGTTGCATGTTGTGTCAGGCAAAGTTTTGATTTTAGTCTGTGAGAGATCTAGATAGCGCAACTGAACCAAATTGCCAACTGAATCCGGTAGAATGGTGATATTGCTATAGTTGGATAATGATAACACACACAACCTTCCAAGTGTGGGTATTAAATCATCAACCACCGTTATAGATAAGAAATTTTGTTTCCAATAGTATTCAATGGGTAGGAAGCTTCTCAAGGATTTGAATTTGTCGAAAATCTTAAACTTCTTGAAAATGTCGTACATTTCTTGATTATATGAAAAATGACGAACCTTTTCAGAGACATCACCACCACATTCAAGCCTGTAACAACTCTTTCCAGATACGACTGTAGCTAAATCATTGACAAGGTCATGCATGACAAACTTTGGTCCTCCGGAATCACCATTCAGTTGTTGAATTAATGATCTCGATAACAGTTCAGCAAAGTAGTCATCACCTACCTCCTCCATTGATATTTCGCCTTGAGAATGTTCAAGAAAGCCTTCAGCCATCCACAACAAAATCAACCGCTTCCTATCAAGTGGGTAGTCTTTTGGAAATATAGAACAATAGGAAAAACATCTTTTCAAATGAGAGGGGAGATATTGGTAACTCAAAAGCAAAGCAGGAAGAATATTATCATTCTCTAATTTCCATAATTCGCTTTTCAGAATTGCAGACCACTCCTTTGCTTCTACCTTTGAACGCAGAAGTCCCCCAAGTGTTTTTGCAGCTATGGGCAGTCCACCACACTTTCTTGCAATCTTTCTACCAATTGCCTCTAGGTTTGGGCATTTATTGTCACATAAGTTTTCACTTCCAAATGCATTCTTTGAGAGTAGAGACCAACTGTCTTCATCAGATAGAACTTCTAGTTTATGAATAGGAAAAGTGTGTGCAACCTCAGCAACTTTTTGTTGGCGTGTTGTGATGATGACCCTGCTTCCACTGTTTCCTTTAATCATGGGAGTTATAAGTTCATCCCAATCATTATAATTGTCATTCCACAAGTCATCCAAAACAATCAAAAATCTTTTGTCCCTCAAATTTTTCATTAATTCAACTCGAAGAAAATCAAGATTATTGCTTTCCCATAATTTTGAAGTGACAGATTCAAGAAGAGTTTTGGTTACTCTCAAAATATCAAAATCATCTGATACACAACTCCAGGCTCTGAGATCGAAGTGTTCTATAACTTTTTCATCATTGTAAACAACTTGTGCAAGTGTCGTTTTACCGACACCTCCCATACCTAAAATTGCAACAACGCCTATATTGTTATTGCCAGTGTTACTCTCTGATAGCAACATGTTCATTATTGTCTCTTTATCATCATTTCTACCAATCATGACAGATTCATTAACTACTGAACTTGAAGGGGTTCTACGAGAAACTTTACCAATTTTACTTTGCAAACCAAGGATATCTTTATGTTGTGCGAAAAGTTGCAAGCTATCACACATGATCTTCATTTGGGAATTGATCTCTCTGTAGAAGGTGTTAAAAGGAGAAGAAAGGAAGTTCCACACCTGATTAGTTTTGTTTGTGGATTGTGTATTCTCCACCTTGCATCGCAGTGATTCATAACTAATCTGGTTCAGTAAATCCTCAGCATCTAAGACAGCATCTTTCAAGTCATCAAGCCATTGTTTGACAGCACGATTGTTGATCTGCTTCTCCTCAGCATCATCCAGCACAGCTTGAAGAACCAGCAGCGTTGTTTGTAACTGCTTCAAGAGTGAAACATTAAGCTTCTTGTTGTTGATGAAATCACGAAACTCGGTTGAAGTTAGTTGGTCAAGCATGGTTTGGACAGAAGCAGATAGAAATGCACCTCCAACCAAAGTTGCAGCCATCTTTTTCAGTGGATCTGTTTGCTGAATGTTGATGTAGCTTTGAGATGTATCAGAAAAAAAAGGTGGAAAACAAATGAGGGTTTGGTAAGTGGTAACTATAGTAAGGGAGACTTAGATGAGACAATGAAGCACATGTGAGATAGTTGGAATAAGTGCTTTATTCTAAAAGCATGAAAACAAGTTGCAGTAATACCCAATAACTTATTACATTAATTACAATTACTGATTATAATAATATTGTGAAGCTCATTTTTGTTGACTGAACTCCTTGGATGACTCAAGAATCACATGCAAGGCAGTAAACAAAATTTAATGATAAAAGAAATCAATTCGAGAAGTGTTGATCACAGTACATACTATTGCTGAACTGTCCTACTAGATGTCTTCAAGATTTTACAAGTTCACCGATTTTTGTATTCTATCAAAATAAGATCAAAGGTAGACTATCAAAACACTACCGTCGAACATTATCTTTTCATTCTGACCAAAATGATGTTGTTAACGCTCCTTGATGACCAGATTGCTGCCGATCCAAATCATGTTTTTGTTTAAAATGGTGTGCTTTTTTAGGACTTCTGCTAAAGGCAGTGAATTTCTGTTAGCTTCTAGACAAACCTTAGATATTGAAAGGTTTCAGATTATATAATCCAAAACTTTTTACTCATTTTAAAAGGTAACTTTTCAGATCATATTTCAGATTCTATATTCCGGATTGTGTAAAAAAACTTTCAGTTTATATGATCCAAAAGTTTTTTTAACAACTCTGTTCAAGTATGAGTCTGGTTCCATGTTGGACTTCAATTTTTACTATTTTCAGATTCTATAATCCGAAATACCTTCCGATTTATAAATACGAACAAAGGGTATTTTAAAATAAAAAACATAGGACGCGCGAGAAGATGACAAGGTAAGAAAAGTAATAGTCTTCCAATAATACTCATGTGGGGTAATCCAACAATACAAAGGAGAGAAGTCAGCCAAAAGTTGGAAAAATGTACTTCTCCCAACAAAAAAACGCTCGTGTCCAATTGAATGGACGAAAGTACCCTCGCACGACCTAAGTTACGCTAGGTACTTTCAGCGTGAGTTAACTCATGCTTGTTATAAGTCATCGTGACTTAACTCACGCTGGTTTGGCCGGTGGCGTGACTGAACTCACGCTGCTTTAGCCGACGGTCTGAGAACATAAAACTCGTTTTTTGGACGGTGGTCAGTTATTCAAACTTGATTTTACACGTTTTTACATGTTTTTTTACTGCATTTAGTGTAGTTATAACCTATGTAAGTCATTCCCCCTATAATACCCTTCCAACCTTCACTATTTCTCACACGTTCATCTCACACTCTCTCCTCCTCACTCTCTGCAAAGAAGCGCGGTTTGTCAGGGTGTCATGTTGACCATCAAAGTCTCTTTCGCCTTAGACAAAAAACATATCTTACCACGGTCCCCATCTCCCCCACCATCTATTTCTCCATCCCCTTCCCTTTCCGCCCTATCACTTTGCACCATCGGTTTAGCTTTACCCCCCATCACCTCCATATTCTTCTGGAGCAGATTTAGTTTTACCCTAATCCCCCTTTCCTAAACAAGAAACATACCTTATTGTAAATGTATCGTCACAATAATAAAATGAGATTTTATGTGTATCAATTTTGTTATTTTATTATTTTATATTTGCAGTTATTTTATGATTTCCTCATCTAAAAAATATAATGTCTTCAAAGACTAACTAAACCCAACATGAATTTGAATAAAGCTACGTATTGAATAAATTTGAATAAAGTTGCACAAATACAAAAAATCAAATCAAAAAATACACAATTTTATTTCATCTAAATTACATTACATTACATTTTCCCTAAATATATGTGGTATCATCATGATGTTGGGTTTAATTATATTCTTGAAAGTTTGCTGAAAATGTCGGCATTGAAATGTGTTATACCTCGGGTAGAGCTATGAATCATCCTTTGAAAATTCAAAAGAATTAAGAGAATACAACACATATATTCTACATAATCAACTATATATGTTTTCACATCCAATCCTTTCATATAGGATGAATAGTCATACAAAGGAATATTGTATTCCAAGAGGTTGCTTTGAACTTAATCTTACTGTCCTGCCAACTGACAAATTTCGATTGACAGAGAAGCACGATCAAGTACAAAACAACATCTTAGAAGTGCATTCCCATGCATGACAGTCCTCCTATACGAAGGAATTCAATGGGAAAACATATGTAATTGATTATGTAAAATACATGTTGTGTTCTCTTCATTCTTTGACTTTTCAAAGGATATTTCAAGTCTCTACACTAAGTATAAGACACTTCAACACTGACATATTCAGCAAACAAACAAGAATTAAACTTAAATTCCAACAAAATAAAGACATTACATAATAATGATGCTACCTAAACATAATCTTCTTGCGGAATCAAACTCTTGAGAATATCTTCAGGCGATCTCAGCAATGTAACAAACATATCGATCCACTGGAACATGATGTGCTGACAAAAAAATCGATCCTCACGTCGTCGTTCGTTAATTCTAGCCGACTGAACGTTATTCTCCCCTCGTCGAACGTTGGACGTTCAAACCAAACGTATTCCACCCTCCTTGTGTCTCCCGGTTGAGTCCTTGGTTGATTTCATTCAGTTGATCCTTGAGACCTTTCAATGTGACATTAATGTACAGAACCTTGAAAAACTGAGGATTTTCACCGTTGAAGCGTATGGGAACATAGAACAAATCGGCCATTATTTCAAATCTACACCATAAAAAATTAAACAATCAATGAAAAACTCATTCAAATATTTCATCAAACACTTGGATTGAAAATTATACATAAACCCGATAACTCATAACTACAACATAAACATGCAAACATCTAACAATTAAACAATATAACTCATCTACATGTAACATTGTATGATTTCTTGCCAAAAAAAATCAATATTTAAACAAACCCAAAAACTAAAAAACTCTAATAAAAGATGAAAAATCTAACATGAGTCGGGATCCATTGACACCAGGTGTCAATGGATTCGTTGACACCAAATTTGAGCCGTTTATTTTATTTAATCTAATGGTTAGTAATTATTTGCTAAATTAATTTGTGTGATCTTTTCCCCGCAACTCATCTGATTGCAACTTGTTTTTATACTCCATCTGCCATCAACACGCACCAAAGTTCCATGAAATCACGTTTCTACTTAATTTAATTTAAAGGGTTTTCTATGTTATCAATTGAAACAAATCATATGCTAAAATTCAAAATCAGATTCCTTGAAATGATGTTTTTTCTCACTTGTTTCAATTTCGACACCAAAAATCCCTTCGGTAGTAAAAAAACTCATCTACATTGCCCTAGTTTCACTAGCTTCCTCAAATTGGGGTCAATCCCATGAAAATTGCAATCCATATGGGATGGGATAGATAACTCTTGATTTTTTGTTTGTACACTAGGAATTGACAACAGTTCAATTTGAGGAATTAACCAAGAGAGAATAGATGGAGATGTGAACAAGAATAAATCATGATGCATCATGTATGCAATCTGAGTTTTTGAATGGTTGAAAACAATAATAGTGTGAGATTGAGAGAAAGGGTGCACACATTGAGTTAATTTAGAAACTATTGTGAGTCTTTGATTAAATATAATGTACGGTTGAGATTTGGTGTCAACGAATCCGTTGATCCGTTGACACGTAGTGTCAACGGATCCTGTCTCATCTAACATATAAACATAAAAATGTTGATGATGTTTGATTATGAAAACTTACTTGTTGCTGGAGTGTTGTTTAATTTAAACTTGAATAAATTTTGGATCTGGGTGATTTGAGAAAGATTTTGGAGATTTTAGATGTGAAAGAGTAAATTAGAAAATAAGTTTCTGTCTGACTTTTAAAAAGACACGCATCGTGAGTTAACTCACGCTTACCTTTCAGCGCGACTTAACTTACGCTCGAGGTATTTTTGAAAGTTTGGTTGGGAGTGAGCAAAATTTATTGGGAGAAGAGATTTTTCCAAAAGTTGGACCCGCAAAGACGGGCCTACATGTGGAGGTTGAAATTGCAAAAAATCACAACATAATAATTTTTTCACGAGAAATAAAGTTGATATATGAGGGGAATGGTTATGGTGCATAAGGAGATCCTTATGCACCGTGCATAATTGCTTTTTACACCCAACATAATTGCTTTCTACACCCCAAGTAAGCCCACTATAAAATCTAATTATTTGTGGGCCTAATAAAGTCCCATATTATAATTTTTTAAAACTGCTTCCAACCCAACTTATTAGGATCACTTTTTTAAAACCGCTTATTCAAAACAACTTATTTATGCAAAATAGCTTATTTGTTCAAAATAGCTTATTCAAAACAGTTTATTTATACAAAACAGCTTATTCCGATTTCATTTTAAAAAACAACTTATTCAAAACAACTTATATATGCAAAACAATATATTTATGCAAAACAACTTATTCAAAACAGCTTATTTATGCAAAACAGCTTATTCGAAACAACTTATTTATACAAAATAGCTTATTTGTGCAAAACAGCTTATTCAAAACAACTCATTTATACAAAACAGCTTATATGTGCAAAACAGCTTATTCAAAACAGCTTATTTATACAAAACAACTTATTCCGATTTCATTTTAAAAAACAACTTATTCAAAACAGCTTATTTATGCAAAACAGCTTATTCGAAACAACTTATTTATACAAAATAGCTTATTTGTGCAAAACAGCTTATTCAAAACAACTCATTTATACAAAACAGCTTATTTGTGCAAAACAGCTTATTCAAAACAGCTTATTTATACAAAACAACTTATTCCGATTTCATTTTAAAAAACAACTTATTCAAAACAACTTATTTATGCAAAACAACATATTTATGCAAAACAACTTATTCAAAACAGCTTATTTATGCAAAACAGCTTATTCGAAACAACTTATTTATACAAAACAGCTTATTTGTGCAAAACAGCTTATTCAAAACAACTTATTTATACAAAACAGCTTATTCCGATTTCATTTTAAAAAACAACTTATTCAAAACAACTTATTTATGCAAAACAACATATTTATACGAAACAACTTATTCAAAACAGCTTATTTATGCAAAACAGCTTATTCGAAACAACTTATTTATACAAAATAGCTTATTTGTGCAAAACAGCTTATTCAAAACAACTCATTTATACAAAACAGCTTATTTGTGCAAAACAGCTTATTCAAAACAGCTTATTTATACAAAACAGCTTATTCGAAACAACTTATTCATACAAAATAGCTTATTTGTGCAAAACAGCTTATTCAAAACAACTTATTTATACAAAATAGCTTATTTGTGCAAAACAACTATTTTGCACAAAATAAGCTGTTTTGAATAAGCTTTTTATGAGTTAGAGAGAGAAATGAGTATGGATTATGAGTTTCTTTACTGGAACGTTGTTTAGCACTGAAATTATTACTGAAACCATAATAATGGTTTAATGGTTTTGATAATCATGTATGTGAAACCAAGATAATTGTGTAATGGTTTTTAATGAAATTATTATTGTTAGATGGTTTTGAATAATGATTAAGATGTTATACACTGAAATTATTACTGAAACCATAATTATGGTTTAATGGTTTTGATAGTCTTCTATGAGAAACCAAAATAATTGTCTAATGGTTTTGTTATGGCTATGGTTTCTGTGAGTTGGTTTCAAAACCATTTTGCTGTGGAAATGGTTTCTGTGAGTTGTACTCCAAAACCATTTTGCAGTGAAAATGGTTTCCGTGAGTTGGTCTCCAAAACCATTTTGCTGTCGAAATGGTTTCTGTGAGTTGTACTCCAAAACCATTATGTGTACTTAATGGTTTTGAATTTTCTGTGAAAATGGTTTTGAATTTTCAGTTCTGTTCTGTGAGTTGTACTCCAAAACCATTGCCATCATTCAGTTCTGTGAGTTGTACTCCAAAACCATTTTGCTGTGAAAATGGTTTATGTGAGTTGTACTCCAAAACCATTAGATGTACTTAATGGTTTTCTTTGAAAATATTACTCATCACGCAAATAATTTTCCAGATAAACTCAAAACCTAACACGAATCCATTCACAATAACACTCATCACGCAAATAATTTTCCAGATTCATATAGCAACAACATCCAAACTGTTTTTAGAAACTGTTTTTAGAAATAATTCAAGACATTATTGTGAAAAGAAATGTTAGAAACACTCTCATTCTAACACTTTTCTTAACACTCCTTTCTTGTTAGTTGAAACTCCTATGATACAGTGGTAGAAAGAGAGTCCAGTCCGTGCATAACCGTAAATGAAAGCCTCAGCAACCATTAGACAATTATTTTGGTTTCTCATAGAAGATTATCAAAACCATTAAACCATAATTATGGTTTCAGTAATAATTTCAGTGTATAACATCTTAATCATTATTCAAAACCATCTAACAATAATAATTTCATTAAAAATCATTACACATTTATCTTGGTTTCACATACATGATTATCAAAACAATTAAACCATAATTATGGTTTCTGTAATAATTGCAGTGTATAACATGTTAAACAACGTTCCAGTAAAGAAACTCATAATCCATACTCATTTCTCTCTCTAACTCATAAAAAGCTTATTCAAAACAGCTTATTTTGTGCAAAATAGCTGTTTTGCACAAATAAGCTGTTTTGTATAAATAAGTTGTTTTGAATAAGCTGTTTTGCACAAATAAGCTATTTTATATAAATAAGTTGTTTCGAATAAGCTGTTTTGCATAAATAAGCTGTTTTGAATAAGTTGTTTTGCATAAATATGTTGTTTTGCATATATAAGTTGTTTGAATAAGTTGTTTTTTAAAATGAAATCGGAATAAGCTGTTTTGTATAAATAAGTTGTTTTGCACAAATAAGTTGTTTTGTATAAATAAGTTGTTTTGAATAAGCTGTTTTGCACAAATAAGCTATTTTGTATAAATAAGTTGTTTCGAATAAGCTGTTTTGCATAAATAAGCTGTTTTGAATAAGTTGTTTTTGCATAAATATGTTGTTTTGCATAAATAAGTTGTTTTGAATAAGTTGTTTTTTAAAATGAAATCGGAATAAGTTGTTTTGTATAAATAAGCTGTTTTGAATAAGCTGTTTTGCACAAATAAGCTGTTTTGTATAAATAAGTTGTTTTGAATAAGCTGTTTTGCACAAATAAGCTATTTTGTATAAATAAGTTGTTTCAAATAAGTAGTTTTGCATAAATAAGCTGTTTTGAATAAGCTGTTTTGCACAAATACGCTGTTTTGTATAAATAAGTTGTTTCGAATAAGCTGTTTTGCATAAATAAACTGTTTTGAATAAGTTGTTTTGCATAAATATGTTGTTTTGCATAAATAAGTTGTTTTGAATAAGTTGTTTTGAAAATGAAATCGCAATAAGCTGTTTTGTATAAATAAGTTGTTTTGAATAAGCTGTTTTGCACAAATAAGCTGTTTTGTATAAATAAGTTGTTTTGAATAAGCTGTTTTGCACAAATAAGCTCTTTTGTATAAATAAGTTGTTTCGAATAAGCTGTTTTGCATAAATAAGCTGTTTTGAATAAGTTGTTTTGCATAAATATGTTGTTTTGCATAAATAAGTTGTTTTGAATAAGTTGTTTTTTTAAAATGAAATCGGAATGCGTTGTTTTGTATAAATAAGCTGTTTTGAATAAGCTGTTTTGCACAAATAAGCTGTTTTGTATAAATAAGTTGTTTTGAATAAGTTGTTTTGCACAAATAAGCTATTTTGTATAAATAAGTTGTTTCGAATAAGCTGTTTTGCATAAATTAGCTGTTTTGAATAAGTTGTTTTGCATAAATAAGTTGTTTTGCATAAATAAGTTGCTTTGAATAAGTTGTTTTTTAAAATAAAATCGGAATAAGCTGTTTTGTATAAATAAGCTGTTTTGAATAAGCTGTTTTGAACAAATAAGCTGTTTTGCATAAATAAGCTGTTTTGAATAAGTTGGTTTTTAAAATTAATCGGAATAAGCTGTTTTGTATAAATAAGTTCTTTTGAATAAGCTGTTTTGTATAAATAAGTTGTTTTGAATAAGCTGTTTTGCACAAATAAGCTCTTTTGTATAAATAAGTTGTTTCGAATAAGCTATTTTGCATAAATAAGCTGTTTTGAATAAGTTGTTTTGCATAAATATGTTGTTTTGCATAAATAAGTTGTTTTGAATAAGTTGTTTTTTAAAATGAAATCGGAATAAGTTGTTTTGTATAAATAAGCTGTTTTGAATAAGCTGTTTTGCACAAATAAGCTGTTTTGTATAAATAAGTTGTTTTGAATAAGTTGTTTTGCACAAATAAGCTATTTTGTATAAATAAGTTGTTTCGAATAAGCTGTTTTGCATAAATAAGCTGTTTTGAATAAGTTGTTTTGCATGAATATGTTGTTTTGCATAAATAAGTTGTTTTGAATAAGTTGTTTTTTTAAAATGAAATCGGAATAAGCTGTTTTGTATAAATAAGCTGTTTTGAATAAGCTGTTTTGAACAAATAAGCTGTTTTGCATAAATAAGTTGTTTTAAAAAAAGTGATCCTAATAAGTTGTTTCGAATAAGCTGTTTTGCATAAATAAGCTATTTTGAATAAGTTGGTTTTTAAAATTAATCGGAATAAGCTGTTTTGCATAAATAAGTTGTTTTAAATAAGCGGTTTTTAAAAAATCACTCTAATAAGTTGTTTTGCATAAATAAACTATTTCGAATAAGCTATTTTGCATAAATAAATTGTTAAAAAAAAATTATAATATGGGGCTTTATTAGGCCTACAAACAAATAGATTTTATAGTGGACTCAAATAAATCTTTTCACTTGGGCTGTAGAAAGCAATTATGTTGGGTGTAGAAAGCAATTACGCACGGTGCATAAGGATCTCCTTATGCACCATAACTTTTGCCATATATGAGCTTGTATCAATTTTTTTTTTTCCTTTTTGATATATGAGCAATTAATGTGAAGGAGGCAGAAATTGAAAAAAAAAAAAAAAAAAAACACAGCAACATGATCCTAATTCAAAGATTTCTCATATAGTAAAAACAACAAATGAGCGACTGGAGCCTTATTTTTTTCATGGTGGTGGTCGGATTTGAACCCCAAACTTTACATATATCATATATTGTCTCTACCAAATTAGCTAAACTCGCGAGGACACAAGAGCCTTGTATAAATAAGTTGTTTTGAATAAGCTGTTTTGCACAAATAAGCTATTTTGTATAAATAAGTTGTTTCGAATAAGCTGTTTTGCATAAATAAGCTGTTTTGAATAAGTTGTTTTTGCATAAATATGCTGTTTTGCATAAATAAGTTGTTTTGAATAAGTTGTTTTTTAAAATGAAATCGGAATAAGTTGTTTTGTATAAATAAGCTGTTTTGAATAAGCTGTTTTGCACAAATAAGCTGTTTTGTATAAATAAGTTGTTTTGAATAAGCTGTTTTGCACAAATAAGCTATTTTGTATAAATAAGTTGTTTCAAATAAGCAGTTTTGCATAAATAAGCTGTTTTGAATAAGCTGTTTTGCACAAATACGCTGTTTTGTATAAATAAGTTGTTTCGAATAAGCTGTTTTGCATAAATAAACTGTTTTGAATAAGTTGTTTTGCATAAATATGTTGTTTTGAATAAGTTCTTTTGAAAATGAAATCGCAATAAGCTGTTTTGTATAAATAAGTTGTTTTGAATAAGCTATTTTGCACAAATAAGCTGTTTTGTATAAATAAGTTGTTTTGAATAAGCTGTTTTGCACAAATAAGCTCTTTTGTATAAATAAGTTGTTTCGAATAAGCTGTTTTGCATAAATAAGCTGTTTTGAATAAGTTGTTTTGCATAAATATGTTGTTTTGCATAAATAAGTTGTTTTGAATAAGTTGTTTTTTAAAATGAAATCGGAATGCGTTGTTTTGTATAAATAAGCTGTTTTGAATAAGCTGTTTTGCACAAATAAGCTGTTTTGTATAAATAAGTTGTTTTGAATAAGTTGTTTTGCACAAATAAGCTATTTTGTATAAATAAGTTGTTTCGAATAAGCTGTTTTGCATAAATTAGCTGTTTTGAATAAGTTGTTTTGCATAAATAAGTTGTTTTGCATAGATATGTTGTTTTGAATAAGTTGTTTTTTAAAATAAAATCGGAATAAGCTGTTTTGTATAAATAAGCTGTTTTGAACAAATAAGCTGTTTTGCATAAATAAGCTGTTTTGAATAAGTTGGTTTTTAAAATTAATCGGAATAAGCTGTTTTGTATAAATAAGCTGTTTTGAATAAGCTGTTTTGTATAAATAAGTTGTTTTGAATAAGCTGTTTTGCACAAATAAGCTCTTTTGTATAAATAAGTTGTTTCGAATAAGCTGTTTTGCATAAATAAGCTGTTTTGAATAAGTTGTTTTGCATAAATATGTTGTTTTGCATAAATAAGTTGTTTTGAATAAGTTGTTTTTTAAAATGAAATCGGAATAAGTTGTTTTGTATAAATAAGCTGTTTTGAATAAGCTGTTTTTCACAAATAAGCTGTTTTGTATAAATAAGTTGTTTTGAATAAGTTGTTTTGCACAAATAAGCTATTTTGTATAAATAAGTTGTTTCGAATAAGCTGTTTTGCATAAATAAGCTGTTTTGAATAAGTTGTTTTGCATGAATATGTTGTTTTGCATAAATAAGTTGTTTTGAATAAGTTGTTTTTTAAAATGAAATCGGAATAAGCTGTTTTGTATAAATAAGCTGTTTTGAATAAGCTGTTTTGAACAAATAAGCTGTTTTGCATAAATAAGTTGTTTTAAAAAAAGTGATCCTAATAAGTTGTTTCGAATAAGCTGTTTTGCATAAATAAGCTATTTTGAATAAGTTGGTTTTTAAAATTAATCGGAATAAGCTGTTTTGCATAAATAAGTTGTTTTGAATAAGCGGTTTTTAAAAAATCACTCTAATAAGTTGTTTTGCATAAATAAACTATTTCGAATAAGCTATTTTGCATAAATAAATTGTTAAAAAAAAATTATAATATGGGGCTTTATTAGGCCCACAAACAAATAGATTTTATAGTGGACTCAAATAAATCTTTTCACTTGGGGTGTAGAAAGCAATTATGTTGGGTGTAGAAAGCAATTATGCACGGTGCATAAGGATCTCCTTATGCACCATAACTTTTGCCATATATGAAATTGAAAAAAAAAAAAAAAAAAAACACAGCAACATGATCCTAATTCAAAGATTTCTCATATAGTAAAAACAACAAAAGAGCGACTGGAGCCTTATTTTTTTGATGGTGGTGGTCGGAAGAGCGACTGGAGCCTTATTTTTTTGATGGTGGTGGTCGGATTTGAACCCCAGACCTTACTTATATCATATATTGTCTCTACCAAATTAGCTAAACTCGCGAGGACACAAGAGCCTTGTTTAAATTCACACAAAAGGGGTCAAGAAATATGAGGCTTTATAGGAAGTCTAACAAGGCTTTTCAATTTATGGATTTTTTTTCTAAATTTGAACACAAAACCGAGTTACTCAACACAAACGGATAAGTACATTTGACCATCCCACTTGTTTCTATCATGTTTTCAACGTGACAATTTTCTACGACCTTTGAAAGTTTCTATACATGAACATGCCTATATAAGCCATAAACTCATCTCTTATGCCTCTCAAAATCAATTAATCCACACACAACCTTAATCTATACAAACTTGCTTGATATATAGCTTAGCCAAACAAACCAATACCACATTTTGAATTTTAGTTTTCAACCAAAGGGAGTTAGGAGCAAACAAAGTTTATATCATTTTTTTGTTCTAACTTTAAATTATCAATGGTAGTTGACAAATTTGCAAAGACTCTTATTCAAGAAGAAGAATCACCACACGTGTCCTTCTTCTTTTTTTCTTCATAAATCTTGACATTCAAGTCTTTGAGTTCGATATGTAGTGAATTGAGTTTCTCTTGACGAGAAGATAGCAGTTTCAGAGCTCGTTTCATCTCCAGCACAATTTTAGAATCACCAAATTCATTCTCAGCAACCTTTAAAGCCTCGGTTATCTTCTTCAGAACCTCATCGATTTTCCAGATTTGGGACTAGTGAAAAAAAAAAATTAAATAAATAAATAAATAAATACCATGTATACGGAAACGGACACCGACCCACAACATAATTTGAGAAAATTACATAATTAACGTAGTGTAATTACAAGTGTCGGTGTCGCATCTGTATCGAACACGACACATGTCGGACACCGGGACACGTTTAATCCGAAAAGTGTCCGTGCTTCATAGCATATAATCTAATAATCTAATAAAATCTAATAACAAATAAGAACCCACCTCACCACCCTCCGGGTTCCGATTGAAAGCATAATAGGATGCCTCCTTAAGCTTACTTGTTTTGGTGGTGTACTTCACCTTGTTAGGTGCGGTAATTACCTAATTAAACCAAAACCATATTTAAAAATAGTTCTAAGTAGACAAATTAGAAAACGAGATTAAGATAAGCGTGCTGACGGTCTTAAACTTGAGCGATTTCTTATCCAGCACTGCGTTGATATTCCATTCAGCATCGAAAAAATGGGGTCTGTCAAATGGTAGATCAGGAATTGTGGAACGAACTTGACTGCCTAAAGAATCACCGCTACGACGAGGTGCCCTGTTACAAAAACCCTCAAATTGGTGGTCACAGAAAAGAAAGGTTGTTGTTGTTTTCAGTGAAAAACAAAATGTAAAAGGAAAATCATTAGTAAAGAGAATTACTCCTACATTGTTTTTGCTTTCTGTGCCGTCAACCTCAAACCACACAACTAGGTCAAGCCAAGCCAATGTGCCATCTGCTTATTTATTTACTAACCGTGAAAGCGATTTTCCCTTGTTTATTAAATCTTACCATCCGGTCTTGATCCGATGGTCATGATTTAAAACATATTTGAATTCTCGGATCTTGATCTAATGACCAAATTAATATTTTCCTTTTAAAATTATACATGAGTTTAGTGTATTTTGCGAAAATTATACTTTTTAATTTATGAATCACATATGAAATTAAATTTTGTGAATTAAAATAAATGATTTTGTGGCTCAAAATGTTAATTTGCTCAACCCAATGAAGTATTATCATATTCATCATTACATGACTTTCACTCCCATGTTTCCAAACACATTGACCAATTAGCATTGGATTTTGGTATAGTTTATCTCAACTATACCATGGGTTTGTTGGAGATTCTGAATTCCATTTCTTCTTCTCTTTCTCATCTTGGCCATGCAAGGCTTTCTTTGGCTCATGGTGGAGAATAAGAAATCACTTTCTTTGGCTAAAAATCATTTGAAAGCGATTCAACCAGCAGGGTGTTTTAGCACCAACTTTGGTAAATCTTTTCACACACATTATGGTAAAACAAAGATTATTTCTGGTAAGAGTATTGAAGTTAGGGTATGTGGAGTTTTCTTGTCTTGCTTATATGGTGATTGCAAGATATACATGGAGCTAAGAAAAATTGCTGGTGGGTTTGAAAATTCTATAGTTTCCACGCTTGATCCTAAAATCAGCGAAAAGCTAGTAAAGAAAATGCCTTGCTTTAGTGAGATCAAAGAGATAAACAATTTTGTTGCTCGACTTGGTGCTGGTAGGGAAGATACGTATTTGATGATCCATGATATAAGCACATAGGTGGATGACTATTTGACTATGTGATGACTCAGAGAGCTGAATCAGTTTATGGCTTTTGTAACACCCATACTAGACGTATCTAGAAAGTCTAGCACGTGCGTTATCTTTAGTACTGGATACATTAAATTTTACAACAATAAAACTTCAAATGAATGTTTATGCATCAACATGCGTTCGTACAAGAGATTACATCTTAAACTTTCCTAATACATAATGTATACATCCTTGAAGGTCAACATCATCCGGCATCGGGTACGAACCAACACTTGTCGCAGCATCCATTCGGCTACTAGCTTGCAAACCATCCTGATATCTGAAACAAATAAGGATTGGGATGAGACATAATGTCTCAGTGAGTTCCACCTAACCCTAGGCTATAGGCAACCTCTGGGAAAAACCTATAGTCGCCACGTGTCTACAATACAACCTGACGGTTGATTATACGTGTGTGGAGTCTTGCTTCCCTAGACGGTAGTGCATGCTAGACCCGTCTTAGTCCTATCTTACTTGTTATAGGCTTCTCTTCTTATATGTGTCATGGCGGTTAAGGGGAAACTAAAACCGCAATGCCAAGATACGATCTACGCATCATGGCCTTCACTTGCTAAAGTCATGACACGACTCTAAACCGGACGATTAGGGGAAACCTAGGATCGTCGTCGGTATAACTCTCTTAACTTGCTTACTTGAATAAGTTGTATCTAAAAACATTCTTAATCTTGCCACCAAAGTGACTCTTTCTAGCTTGCTAGCTCTTGACTTTATACTTACTTATTCTTTCTAGTTCTTGACAGTCTATGTCAAGGCTCTATGACACAACACACATAAATGTATGATGATTATGCATAGTCAACTTCATTGATTATGTTAGCGTGTAACAAACAATTATCTTGAATTCATTTTATGGATTAGTCCCTAGTGGAGTAACCCCGGAAGATAATCCCTTACTACCGGTGAAATGCTTAGCAAGAGCGCACCGGACTCCCTTAGTGAACGTGCGGGTCCCTTACGGCTTACCCCGTTCCCCTTGAAGAACCTTTTGTACCCAACCTTGGATGGAATACAAAAGACACGACACCTTAACTTAGTGAAATGCGGCTCCCTTGCGGCTTAACCATTCCCCTTGGGGAACCCCTTGAATCCAATTTGGATAACAAGAGACATAACACTCTTTCTTTCTTAAAAGTCTTAGTCTTATGCATGTATGAAAATCTATACATACTATCTCTTATACCTCGGATCCTTAAACGATCCCACTAGAGGTAAACTTATATGCTTTCTTTACTTAACTTGTGAATGGATATGAAATCGATTCACGTCTTGCCATACTCGTATGGCACATGCTTCTATGCAAAGATAATACTCACATTACCTCGCGTCTTATCAAGCATATTACTAATGCATAGCATTCTATTCTTTCTAACTATACTAGTTCTCGATAACTATACCGAGGCTCTAGTTCTTCCCTTTTCTTAATGGTTGACTTGCTACCCGTTCTTATCTTACTATTCTTTCTTTGCCATGCTTTGCTAACTATGCCAAATACTTGCTTCTTCTCAAGAAAACTTTACTTAAAATTAGCCAATAGAATCTTGGTTTGAGGGGTTCATTTCATAAAAGACTGCTCGGGTAACACCGGCTTATAGGACGTCAACAAGACCTGAGACGAGCAAACAATGCCGTAAGCACTGTCTTGCTCGCGAGGCGAGCAGCATTACTCGCCGTGGCAAGTTGCATTGCTCGCGAGGCGAGCTAGGGGCGAGCAGTACCCCTGGTTCGGCTGTCTTGCTCGCCATGGCGAGCTCACTTGCTCGCGAGGCGAGTTGTGACAGTCCAGCCCTGCATAATAGGTGTTCTTGACCCAAAAGCCTCAAAACCAATTATCTTTATGCATAGTATGATTCTAGAGGTCATAGGAAACTTATAAAACATTTAAATGGCAAGCATTGGCAAGTATAGCAAGCATAACATGAAAAGGGGTGCTTACATACTATATGCAAACCCTAAAAACTTCATTTCTTATCTTACAAGTCAATAACATAAACTCAAGGTGGGAAAGCTATCTAAGGAACTCACCTAACATGATTCCCAAGCTTCAAGCATCATCTTCACTTCACATGACCAAACCCTAGCTTTTTGCCCCTTTTTGCTTTCTTTGTTCAAACCAAACCAATCTTGTTATTTTCTTACAATCCATAGCATATTGATCTTTGCTTGATCACCTTTACTCCAACCCAAAGCTTTCTAACCAAAACCCTAGTCTCAAAGGAATCTCTATGTGAGGAAATAGAGATATCAATCCAAAGCTTCTTGTTGTTCTTGAGAGAGGAGGAGAAGGAAACTATGATGTTTGATCCATGGGGGATAAGATTTGATAACATGGTGTGGTAGGGAGAGAAGAGAGGGAACCGATGGAGAAGAGGGAAGGAAGAGAAAAGCCTTGCCAACATCTTAGGAGAGAGAATGGAGAAGAGGAAATGAGATATTTTTGGTCCTCCACCCAATAAATATCTTCCTCTCGTGCAATTACCAAACTGCCCTTGACTTAAGCGTGTTATATACGCCTCTGATACTTAACCCGTAATAAGCTGATATTACGTAATGAATATTCTCCATTAAACTTTCTTCCAAAATAAGTTCTCCGGGACGATCGACTGATACAGTTCTGATACTGACATGCGGGATGTTACATTCTACCCCCCTTAAAGAAATTTCGTCCTCGAAATTTAGAGATCACCTACTAATCCTCATATCAAATTTTGTCCAAGCCCACTCGAAAGATCTCGTAGCATACTTTCTTCATTAAAACACGTACTTAACTTCTTTCTTTATCCGCATTAAAACGAATAAAATCTCTCAATCTTATTTTTTTTTCTTCTTAAATCACTGAGCTATCTCAAAACATCGCGTTTGAACCACATCTTTACTGCATGCAACTTGGTCATCTTGTATCCACAACTTGGTTACTTGGCATATACCATTAATTTGAATAACCTTCATTACCTAAAACACTCAGGAATTGCCCCGCAGTGCTCCTTTGCATCATAAACATCTTATCATGCACACATAACCTCTCTCACTGTACTTCGAGTCTCAAGCCTCTTACTTACGTTACTTATCTTAATGATGCTACAAATCTCTTGTCTTTTCTCAGAGTCTTAAAGAAAACTTGCAATCTCATTGCACCCGAACTCTTGGGTAACTCAATAACTTGTCTTGGAGAAATGTAAACAATTACACCGATTCCTCGGACAAACTACTAACCAGTCTGGTGGTTCACTTGCTCTTAAATTCTTGCCAAGTCCATTTGCACAGGTACTTGAACACTCTTGGCGAAAATTACATGCATCCCAAATACTAATGTCATCAACGAACGTCGTCGTCTCTTCATGAAATCTCATCTCTATAGCATCTGCATGCCTTCTAATACCACTCCTTGTTAAGTAATAACGATACTTGTTCTAGTATTTTGCTTCTAGTATTTCTAAACTTTGGTACATAGGTTCTTGGAACGAACAATTACTTGATTGAAAGAAAATCTCATTTTGAAACCAAGTTTGTAATGGTACCTCAGAACCACAGGACGAGTCTCTAAATTTTTTATTAAAAAGGTTTTACAACTCGCCCCAAACTTGACTATAGCAAGTCGGTCCTGAAGTCTGTACGTCTTAGGTGAGCTTGTTCACTTAAAACGTATCTCATCGGTCTCAACAATGAGAAATATTTTAATTTCTGGAATAAACATCGTTCCAAGTTCCTTAATACCCCTTTCAGCTTTTAAAGCTATAAAATCATGTCTTAAAATTTTTCTAGCCAGCATCGTTATCTTTCAACAAGTATGGTACAAGAGGATATATACTTCCTCATGCTTAACTCATGAACCGTATCCTTACGGAATAAAACTCTTGAGCTTCAGAAGCAAATGCTTCCCCAAACCCTTCTTTTCTTACTTGTATATCTCAGGTACACTTCTATAAATACATAAATCACATAAGATCCTTGACCATAATTCATTTCTTTGCTCCGAGTACACGGAACCTGATTCCTTAGTGAGACATATTTCTCTTAACATAGTACATACCTTTCCTGAACACATTCAACCTTACCAAGTGGACAAACCGATTACTTCGCTAGTGATATCTCTACTCTTCCTTATCATATTGAAAACTCCTTGCTCATTACTAGATACTTCTCACTGAATTTGCATTACTATCTCAAACATTCTTCACAAAGATTCTTCTTATCAAATCCGCATTCCATGACTACCAATTGATTTTCGTTGCGCTACTCTGATTTCCACCGATTGGCTTAAACCAATACTCTATTCTGTTGTGACGAGTAAAACACCACAATCCTGTTTACCTCATGATTTCTATCTTCTTGAACTATTTCAAAATCTCCCATGATGTAACCTTTCTCTAATCTTTACTACTGCTTTGTAAGATCAAAACTCACGATGAACTTATCTTGTACTCTCAACATTTTACTTAGGAATAGACCTTACGTTCTTACTGGTTGGTTTTACCTTCTAATATACTCGTCATTCCGAAACTTGTTTCCGAGCGATCTTAACTTAGAGAGCATATCTTGATTCTTGGTGTACCTCCTTGCTACTACATACTTGCTATCCTCATGAGTCGTCCTCACGATTCCCATGGTAGACTCCTTTTTGCTCTCGGGCATATCCTCCTCAAACATCCAACCTTGCATATTCATATTCTACATTTTGTTTAATCATTCCTATGCTTGCTCGTTAGTTCTTCTTTTAGAAAAAAAACTTTATAAACTAGCACATGGGTCATGGACGTTGACGATTCCTTACTATTAAAACATATACTAAACCTAGGCCCCATTTGTTACTCTAAAATCACAGAACAAGTTGTTAACACTCATGTGTCATCAAATCTTGGTTCTAGTGAGTTTAGTCCACTCTACGCGAGTTGTAACAAATCGGTACCTACAAAAATTAAATTTTAAATTTTGAAAATGTCAACTTCTTACCACCCATATACATATATATTTCTAAAATTATATAAACTTTACGCTTTAACATCCTAACAAGCCTTAGCAAGTCAATTAAACAAAACGTAGACTCGGGGAATATTCTTAGTTCCACAGAAACTGAGAACCTTGTGCTTTCACGTAACTCTTCGCCACTTAACTTCTTGCATCATGTTTTCACATCCGTGACGTCCATTTCAAATTATCAGAACTTCTAAATTCTTGGTCTAAACTCATTCTTAACTCCTGATACATTATCTTCCAAGGTTACCTCAAGTCGAATCAACTCCGTTAATGATTGCCCATGCCCTTTTCCCTTGGGAATCTTAGGGTGTGATATGCATTTATTACTTGATGTCATAAAAAGATTTTCGTGATACAAAAGGATTATGAAAACAACCCTCCAATAGTCAAAGAAACCCTGGCGATGGAATAACAGTTTTTTTTTTTTGAAATAGAAAATCTCATTCCAGGTCTGCTATTGGTGAGTTTCTCAAGTTCAATTATCTGGAAATATACTTGATATACAATTATCATTTCTCACGTAATTCAATGCACATAAATCACTCCTAACCTCATAAAAAAATTATTTTAACATCTAAGCATGGCAAGCATCAACCTAATTCGATACAATATTCGGCACGTTGGAATTCAATGTCTTAGTCCTGATGACATAAAACTCTAGCTTAAATTCTTAACTTCCTCCGAACACTAGAACCTTGTCCACTCTGAGCACACAAGCTCTTAATTTCCATCACTTAACCACTTCTTGGGAGCTCACTAATTCCGTCAACATACGTCGACTTCTCCTTATCTTAAAGCCTTGCGCTTACGTTTCAGGATCAATTCCTTTCTACCTACGACTTCTGCCGAAGCTTCAAGTCATGCTTAGCTATATCCAACTTCTTCATCTTATGCTTCGTTCCTCCTGGGTCCTATTCAGCTCTCAGGCATCCGTCCTAATCGTCGAATGTTAAATTGAGTTGATCAGGCTCAACTAACATCAACCACTAGAACATTTACCCGGAACCCAATGGTCCCACTACCTTTGTTGTAACTTAATGACCCAAGGCACGATCTGAATCGACCTGCTCTGATACCAAATGTAACACCCATACTAGACGTATCTAGAAAGTCTAGCACGTGCGTTATCTTTAGTACTGGATACATTAAATTTTACAACAATAAAACTTCAAATGAATGTTTATGCATCAACATGCGTTCGTACAAGAGATTACATCTTAAACTTTCCTAATACATAATGTATACATCCTTGAAGGTCAACATCATCCGGCATCGGGTACGAACCAACACTTGTCGCAGCATCCATTCGGCTACTAGCTTGCAAACCATCCTGATATCTGAAACAAATAAGGATTGGGATGAGACATAATGTCTCAGTGAGTTCCACCTAACCCTAGGCTATAGGCAACCTCTGGGAAAAACCTATAGTCGCCACGTGTCTACAATACAACCTGACGGTTGATTATACGTGTGTGGAGTCTTGCTTCCCTAGACGGTAGTGCATGCTAGACCCGTCTTAGTCCTATCTTACTTGTTATAGGCTTCTCTTCTTATATGTGTCATGGCGGTTAAGGGGAAACTAAAACCGCAATGCCAAGATACGATCTACGCATCATGGCCTTCACTTGCTAAAGTCATGACACGACTCTAAACCGGACGATTAGGGGAAACCTAGGATCGTCGTCGGTATAACTCTCTTAACTTGCTTACTTGAATAAGTTGTATCTAAAAACATTCTTAATCTTGCCACCAAAGTGACTCTTTCTAGCTTGCTAGCTCTTGACTTTATACTTACTTATTCTTTCTAGTTCTTGACAGTCTATGTCAAGGCTCTATGACACAACACACATAAATGTATGATGATTATGCATAGTCAACTTCATTGATTATGTTAGCGTGTAACAAACAATTATCTTGAATTCATTTTATGGATTAGTCCCGAGTGGAGTAACCCCGGAAGATAATCCCTTACTACCGGTGAAATGCTTAGCAAGAGCGCACCGGACTCCCTTAGTGAACGTGCGGGTCCCTTACGGCTTACCCCGTTCCCCTTGAAGAACCTTTTGTACCCAACCTTGGATGGAATACAAAAGACACGACACCTTAACTTAGTGAAATGCGGCTCCCTTGCGGCTTAACCATTCCCCTTGGGGAACCCCTTGAATCCAATTTGGATAACAAGAGACATAACACTCTTTCTTTCTTAAAAGTCTTAGTCTTATGCATGTATGAAAATCTATACATACTATCTCTTATACCTCGGATCCTTAAACGATCCCACTAGAGGTAAACTTATATGCTTTCTTTACTTAACTTGTGAATGGATATGAAATCGATTCACGTCTTGCCATACTCGTATGGCACATGCTTCTATGCAAAGATAATACTCACATTACCTCGCGTCTTATCAAGCATATTACTAATGCATAGCATTCTATTCTTTCTAACTATACTAGTTCTCGATAACTATACCGAGGCTCTAGTTCTTCCCTTTTATTAATGGTTGACTTGCTACCCGTTCTTATCTTACTATTCTTTCTTTGCCATGCTTTGCTAACTATGCCAAATACTTGCTTCTTCTCAAGAAAACTTTACTTAAAATTAGCCAATAGAATCTTGGTTTGAGGGGTTCATTTCATAAAAGACTGCTCGGGTAACACCGGCTTATAGGACGTCAACAAGACCTGAGACGAGCAAACAATGCCGTAAGCACTGTCTTGCTCGCGAGGCGAGCAGCATTACTCGCCGTGGCAAGTTGCATTGCTCACGAGGCGAGCTAGGGGCGAGCAGTACCCCTGGTTCGGCTGTCTTGCTCGCCATGGCGAGCTCACTTGCTCGCGAGGCGAGTTGTGACAGTCCAGCCCTGCATAATAGGTGTTCTTGACCCAAAAGCCTCAAAACCAATTATCTTTATGCATAGTATGATTCTAGAGGTCATAGGAAACTTATAAAACATTTAAATGGCAAGCATTGGCAAGTATAGCAAGCATAACATGAAAAGGGGTGCTTACATACTATATGCAAACCCTAAAAACTTCATTTCTTATCTTACAAGTCAATAACATAAACTCAAGGTGGGAAAGCTATCTAAGGAACTCACCTAACATGATTCCCAAGCTTCAAGCATCATCTTCACTTCACATGACCAAACCCTAGCTTTTTGCCCCTTTTTGCTTTCTTTGTTCAAACCAAACCAATCTTGTTATTTTCTTACAATCCATAGCATATTGATCTTTGCTTGATCACCTTTACTCCAACCCAAAGCTTTCTAACCAAAACCCTAGTCTCAAAGGAATCTCTATGTGAGGAAATAGAGATATCAATCCAAAGCTTCTTGTTGTTCTTGAGAGAGGAGGAGAAGGAAACTATGATGTTTGATCCATGGGGGATAAGATTTGATAACATGGTGTGGTAGGGAGAGAAGAGAGGGAACCGATGGAGAAGAGGGAAGGAAGAGAAAAGCCTTGCCAACATCTTAGGAGAGAGAATGGAGAAGAGGAAATGAGATATTTTTGGTCCTCCACCCAATAAATATCTTCCTCTCGTGCAATTACCAAACTGCCCTTGACTTAAGCGTGTTATATACGCCTCTGATACTTAACCCGTAATAAGCTGATATTACGTAATGAATATTCTCCATTAAACTTTCTTCCAAAATAAGTTCTCCGGGACGATCGACTGATACAGTTCTGATACTGACATGCGGGATGTTACAGCTTTCGACTCAATAACTAGAAAAAATAATCCATTGCTTGATTCTTAAATTGTATATAATTTTCTAGTCAAATGTAACACTCGATGATTTACTTGCACACTGCAGAGTGTTTAAAAAGACACATTCAATAACACGACTATCAAATCAAGATTCAAATCATGATCAGAAGACCTATTTTTTTTTCTTCCAATTGTGAATCAATCTTATAATGACATAACTATATTATAAGCTGATATGTCCTACACAAAACCTCAATTATTACATATTTATACAAAGTTTATAAATAAAAGGGGCCGATTACACCAAGTGTGGGTAGTAATTCGATAAAACGAAAAACAAAGCTCACAATTTAGATCTTTCACAGTTCAATATGCCAAAACTCTTGTGATGAACATCAGCAAGCAACCTACACAACAAGAAGCAAGTATGAGTCCAGGAAAAGCAAAAGAGCAGCGGCGGAGCTGGAATAATTTTATGAGGAAGCAAAAGATATACAACCATATAATAGAATTATTTATACCAAATATGTAATAAAATGAATGTTACAATACCTATGAAATCTAACTTGAGATTGTCAAACAAAATCAAGAAAAGTACTATTAAGATTTCAGTATCATACAGCTGAAATAGAGCATCAAGATCTTAAGCAATTTATTTAAAACTTTGAAAATCGGAAAAAACACAGTACCTCTGCCTCAATGTTGTGTTCCGAAGATATGATGTGATCACATGTTCTGATAGCGAAAATAGTCACTTGAGATCTTCAATCTGTAACATGATATAGGTAGAAAGACCAAGTTACTAGTGACATAGTTAATTTCAAGATAAGAGATGCCGGAAGATCAATATTGGAATAAGAATAAAGCAAATCAGTTACAGGAACAAAAAGACATCTACCTTTTTTATCTAATTTTCCAAAGAAATTTGTGTATTTCAAATTTATATGATTATATTAAATAGGGGTGTTCGCGGTGCGGTTTGGTTCGGTTTCGAGCATAAAAATCATCCAAACCGCGAGATAAAAAAGCATGCGGTTTGGTTTGGTTCGGTTGATTTTTAAAAAGTCATCCAAACCAAACCAAACCAAACCAATGCGGTTTGGATTGGTTCGGTTTATGCGGTTTATCGCGAGATAAAAAAAATATTACATTAACTCTAATATTGCCAACTTGTTACAAAATAAACATAGGACATTTTATTTTGATGTTTATATGATAAAATACTAGGTAAAACTTATATCAAAATAGGTAAAATTAAGAAGAAACATAAGCATGAAACAAATTATTGGGAAATAAAGGAAACAAATTCATCATTGGAAATGAATTGAAAGAGATGGAAAGGAATTAGAATCGAACCTGATGGTGCAACAATGAAAAAATCGAATCAAAAGAGATTATTCTTGAGCTATGTAATTGGAAAGGAATTTAAGTAATATTCATTATTTCTGCGGTTTGGTTTGGTCTGGTTCGGTTGTTGAGATGCAAACCACAAACCGAACCAAACTGCGCGGTTCGGTGCAAAAGTCATCCGAATTCATCCGAACCAAGTGCGGTTTTTTGCGGTTTCGGTTTGGATTGGTTTGGTTTGCGGTTTTTCTATTGGGTTGGTTCGGTTTTGAACACCCCTAATATTAAATAAAAAATTGAGACAAATCAATTTTCTTCAATAAAAATTGACTTCTCCGGTCTCTAATGAGAGGACCATGTTGGTCAATCCACATGAATGTAATTGACATCATATAAATGACATTGTACACGAAATTAAGAAACAAGATCATAAACATGGAATCTTGTTAATCTACTAGTTCTAGGTCCATTTATTTATACTTCATGTTGCAAAAACCAACAAAGCATTGGACCTGTTGGTTTTCATTTATTAATACTCGAGTAGCTTATAAAGACAATCAAAATCATGAAATGATGAAATTATTCTCGACTAGTAACGTGAAAGAAATTCATACCTGAAACAAGGTGGCACGCCTCCTTCCGTCCCCATTGTTCATATTGTCATTTTGTCATTTATTTCTATCACAGGAATGTGAGCAATTTTGGACCAATTCTCCCCTATCTCACTTTCATACCTTTCTTCTAAAACAGGGCATTTAGAAATCCTCAGTAACTTTAGAGAGGAAGGGAGACTGTGTTCTGGAAATGACTCAAGCCTTTGACAGTCATAAAGATAAAGTGTTTTGAGAGAGGAAGGTAACATGACTTCTGCCAAGGACTCAAGTTTTTGACAGTTATTAAAATTAAGTGTTTCAAGGGAGGAGAGGTGTCGAAGCCCATTTCCACCTAAGCATTTCATTTCAGAGAGATTACTTATTGACAGAGACACCATGGAAATGGGAAGCAATTGCTCCTTCAACAAGGTGTGAATAATATCATCATTATCTTCAATGTACAAATTTGTAAGAGAAGTATGGCTTTGGAAACCCCATTCAATTAATGGCGGCATCTTTGTTATTCTCACAGATGAAACAGAAATTGTTTGTAATTTGGGAGGTAAGAAAACTCCTTCGCATAGTGCAAACTCTAGTTTTGGAAGATGGTGGAGATACAAAATTTCAAGAGCGATGAGGATGTCCATCCGTTGAGGTAGTGATATTAGGGACTCACAGGAAGATACACCAAGTCTTTGGAGGGATGAGGGGTGATAGGAAGAACTTTCTGAAATAAAAATGGATTCCAGACCAGTACATCCATTGATGAAAAGCTTAGGAAAACCATCCAATGGAAAAGTGGAAAGTGAGTTACAGCTATTGCTTAAAGTCAACTCCAAAAGGGATGTGTAATTGCTCCATGTTTCAGGAGGCAAGAATGATAACTTCTTGCAATCATGAATACTAAGTGACTTCAAAGAAGTGGGTAGACCTTCCACTGGAAATGCAGTGAGAGACGGAAGACCATGGAGTCTCAAGTGTTGAAGACAAGTGCTGCTCAAAATCATTTTGGGAAGAGAGAACATTGTATCAAATAAACATAGTGTTACCAATTGCAGTAGACATGGCGAATCACTCTCAACAAACGGCCATTGAGTCTCTGTAGAATGTAAATCTCCCAAAATATCTATTCTTTTTATTGAGGAGAGCCATTCAAGAGTAGGTGGTGATTCCAACAGATGAGGACAACGTTCATTTACAAATGTTTCTATGGAAGAAAGATGGCTAGGCAAATGTCCCCTCAGTTCATGACACTTGTATAACTTCAGAGCTTTAAGACGAGGAAAAGGAAACATGCCATCTTGTACGGGAAGCCATTCCTTCCAATTTGACATGTTCTCAAATTGCAACTTCTCAAGGGATGGAAAAGGTTGAAATGAAGAATTGGAACCTCCTCCAACTATGCCATAGAACTCTGGACCAATTGTCTCCAATATTGACATACCTGTTATACTTAGGTCCTTGAGAGAAGATAGTTTTTCTAGTGGTGGAAATGTCACGCAATATCCACAATTCCTTATGCAAAGTGACACCATGTTAGAAAATGAAGAATCTCCCAACCAACTTGGAAAGCTTGTCCCACCATACAAGTCAATGTTCAATCTGTTTAGGTTTACCGGGGGTTTCAACATATCAAGCACATCTTTCCCTTTAAGCGAGTCATCAGTTTCATCGCCCCACTGTAGCGTTAATTCCTCAATATGTTCTTTGCTCTTTAAGTCAGCATCATATGCCTCCACAACATCAACGACGTTCTGCAGGTTCTTGATAAATAACTTCCCCTGTAACTTTGGAAACCTTGCAAGCTCTCTAACACTTAAACCAACATTTTTTTTGCCTACTATGAAAACAGTTAAAGTTTGAAGATTTTCTAGCTCAACAATTTGCTTTGGCATCTCGGTTATACCTGTGAAATGGATATCAAGGTAACGTAAATTAATCAACTTTCCGACATGTTCTGGCAATTCAGTGAGGTTTGAGCAATATGATAAAATCAAGGTTTGCAAATAGTAGAGGTTGCATATTGTATCAGGCATGCTATTGATTTGAGTGTAAGAGAGATCTAGATAGCGCAACTGTACCAAACTGCCAATTGAATCTGGAAGCACGGTGATGTTTCTATATTTTGATAATGATAACACATGCAACCTTCCAAATGTGGGTAGCAAATCATCAACCACCCTTTTAGATAAGTAATTAAAATCCCACATTGGGAAAAATGGTAGGAAGGTTCTCAAGCATTTGAATTTGTAGCAAATCTTAAACTTCTTGGCAACGTCATACATTTCTTGATTATATGAGCAATGACGAACATTCTTGGAGGTGTCACCACCAAATTCAACCCTGAAGTTTTTCCAGATACGACTGTAGCTAAATCATTAACAAGATCATGCATGACAAACTTTTCTCTTCTAGTATCAACATGTAATTGCTGAATTAATGATCTGGATAACAGTTCAACAAAACAATCATCACCTACTTCTTCCATGGTTTTTTGGTCTTGAGAATAATCAAGGAAGCCTTCTGCCATCCACAACAAAACCAGTTGCTTTCTATCAAGTGTATAGTCCTTTGGAAAAATGGAACAATATGAAAAACATCTTTTCAATTGGGAGGGAAGATATTGATAACTCAGACGCAATGCAGGTAAAACATTGTCATTTGGTAGGTTCCATATTTTGTTGTTCAAAACTGCAGTCCACTCTTTAGCCTCTCTTTTCGAACGCAATGCTCCTCCAAGTGTTTTTGCAGCTATGGGCAACCCAGCACACTTTCTTGCAATCTTTCTACCAATTGCTTCTAGGTTTGAGCATTTATTGTCACAAAGGTTTTCACTTCCAAATGCATGCTTTGAGAGTAAAGACCATGTATCTTCATTAGATAAAACTTCTAATTTATGAATAGGATACGTGTGTGCAACCTCTGCAACTTTTTGCTGGCGTGTTGTGATGACGACCCTGCTTCCACTGTTTCCATTAATCAAAGGAGTTACAAGTTCATCCCAATCATTATAATTGTCATTCCAAAGGTCATCCAACACAAACAAAAATCTTTTGTCTCTCAAAGTTTTCTTTAGTTCAACTCGAAGAAAATCAAGATTATTGTTTTCCCAACTCCTTGAAGTGACAGATTCAAGGAGAGTTTTAGTTACTCTTAAAATATCAAAATCCTCTGATACACAAGCCCTTGCTTTGAGATCAAAGTGCTCTTGAACTTTTTCATCATTGAAAACAAGTTGTGCAAGTGTCGTTTTACCGACACCTCCCATACCTAAAATTGCAACAATGCCTATATTGTTATTGCCAGTGTTACTCTCTGATAGCAACATGTTCATTATTGTCTCTTTATCATCATTTCTACCAACCATGACAGATTCATTAACTACTGAACTTGAAGGGGTTCTACGAGAAACTTTACCAATTTTACTTTGCAAACCAAGGATATCTTTATGTTGTGCAAAAAGTTGCAAGCTATCACACATGATCTTCATTTGGGAATTGATCTCTCTGTAGATGGTGTTAAAAGGAGAAGAAAGGAAGTTCCACACCTGATTAGTTTTGTTTGCAGCTTGTGTATTCTCCACCTTGCATCGCAATGAATCATAGCTGATTTGGTTGAGCAAATCCTCAGCATCAAAGATAGCATCTTTCAAATCATCAAGCCATTGTTTGACAGCACGATTGTTGATCTGCTTCTCCTCAGCATCATCCAGCACAGCTTGAAGAACCAGCAGCGTTGTTTGTAACTGCTTCAAGAGTGAAACATTAAGCTTCTTGTTGTTGATGAAATCACGAAACTCTTCTGAAGTTAATTTGTCAATCATGGTTTGGACAGAAGCAGAGAGAAATGCACCACCAACCAAAGTTGCAGCCATCTTTCCCAAGTGAAATTGTTTTACTGAATGTTGAATAAAGGTAAGGTAGCTGGAAGATCTATCAAAGAAAAGTGGAAAACAAGTTTGGTAAGGTACCTTTATGCAGGGAAACTTCGTTGATACAACTAAGGAGCACAAATTATAGAGAGTTAGAATAAGTTATTACATTAAGCACAATCATTGTAATTATAAGGGAAATACTACTAACTTGTGTCCTTAAGGCACGTGTTAATGATTCAAATATATAAATAATTTATTGAAATGTGTGCATTGCATTTAATATTTAACTTTTTAATGAATTGAATGCACAAAATTATAGAAAATACTCCCTCCGTCTCTAAATTATAGTCGTTTAAGGTTTGTGCACGATTATTAAGGAAATGATTAATTGTGTTGATTTCAATGGTAAAATTAATATCATTTACTAAAATACCCTTATTAAATGTAGTTAGTGGAGTAGTTAAGTTGAATGAAATTCAATAAATAAGGCTATAATAATAGAAAAAAGTAATAAATGCTGCATTGATATTCTAAAGTGACAATTATTTTGAGAAAAAGAAAAAATGCTAAAGAGACAATTATTGTGAGACGGAAGGAGTATTTTTTTTGAGTTTCTTAACATGTGTCTAAAGGCACAAGTTAGCACTACCCTAATTATAATAGGATAGTAAATGTGCTGGGGAACAAACAAAATGATGAACATGATATAAAGGAGTAAACGAGACTGTGTCACTGTCTAATAATTAACTATTTGAGAAATAAAGATGTTGGTTCACCAATCCGAGTTAGGCCGGCAATGAAAAATATAGTATTTCGTACAATTATTCACCAACTACTACGAGAAGCCAAATCTTTGTATTAAAGCTTTTATATTATATGCTGATGTTGGCTAATAAATAAATAAATAAATCAATCAATTAAAAAAATATAATCCTATCACATCTAGCGACACAATTGCCACCATACCTTCATTCAACGCGGTTAACACCCATAAATGAGTTGCAACACATGTGGGACAGACTGACGGTAGCTCATCTGTTTAAACCAAACACAAAACAGTGGAATGAGAATTTCATTACCTATGTTTTTGATACTGAAACAGCGGACCAGATTCTGAACACGCCACTTCTAGCTTCAATTCGTGTCGATACTGCCACATGGAAGTTTGAAAAGAATGGTCATTACTCGGTTCGGAGTGCATATAGAAATATCATGAATAATGATGACCATGTTGTGCAGCATAGAATCCCTGGATGTTGGAGTATGCTTTGGAAAATTAAACTCCCTCCGAAAGTTAAGAACTTCTTATGGCGGGTGTGTCGGGATTGTTTACCAACTCGGTTGAGGTTGCAAGGCCGAGGAGTTCCATGTCCATCGATGTGTGCAATTTGTGATGAGCACAACGAAGATAGCGCACATCTGTTCTTTGGGTGTCCTAAAAGTATTAGATGCTGGCAGCAGATGGGATTATGGCAGGCCATTCAACAGGTTTGGCAGAACTTGTCCTCATGTTCCACCAATATTTTTGCAATTCTCCACAAACTTGATAATCATCAAAAACAGCGATTTGGGGTAACATTGTGGATTATATGGAAGAGTAGAAATATTAAAATATGGGAGAATGGTGCTGAAACGGCTCAACAGATTTGTGGCCGTGCTGAAGCTTTCTTAAGCAGTTGGTGGAATGCACAAGAGATGCGACGTCAAGGTGCTAGCAGTTCCGTTCAAAATGAGTTGGTGAAATGGATTAAGCCAAGTGCAGGAAGATTAAAGTGTAATACAGATGCCTCTTTTTCCAATTCCCTTAATATAGTTAGTTTTGGAGCATGTATTAGGGATGCAGCAGGTAATTTTGTCATGGCCAGAACTGAATGGATGAAGCCTATTTTGGATGTGGATTTGGGAGAAGCTTTGGGACTTCTATCTGCCATGCAATGGGCAAGAGAGCTCAACTTGGTAAACATGGATTTTGAAACAGATTCCAAAGTGGTGGCGGATAGTATTTACAACAATACTGATGGTGTCTCTGATTTCATAGCTATAATAAAAGATTGCAGATACCTCCTAATGACCGATTTAGCGAACTCTGATGTTAAGTTCATTCGGAGACAAGCCAATGGTGTTGCCCATAGTTTAGCAAAGGCAGCCCCATCTCATGCTAGTCTCCATATTCATCATAACATACCATTTTGTATTGATTCTCTGATTAATAATGAAAAGCTATAAGCTTATTTTCGTCAAAAAAAAAAAATATTTGCCACCATACCTTCTCAATAAATTTTCTCAAATTTACTGCCCTTAAAAAAATGATAACATCCTGTTAGTTAAGTCCAATGCATTTAATATATCTCGTTTTTGTTTATTTAAAAAATATACAATTTTCAACAAATACTACATAAAATATTTATAAAATGAGTGATGCTATATCTCGCAAACAAATTTGATCGCAAGTTTACGAATCTTGTTTTTGTATTTAAAATAAGTGTAATGTTGTACATAGCAAATAGAATTTTTGGTGAAAATTAGCAAAGGTGCATTAGCTGCTCAGCTTCCCCATTTTCCTCCCATGTTTCCACTAATAAAAAATTGAATGAAAGTGCAGAGACTAAACACACATTTAAACCACAAATAAAACATAAAACATGTTACTTCGAGACATTTGCTATGCTGATGATCATTTGCTGGATATAGTACTGTTCTTAATTGATTCCGAATCATCATTACATTTGTGAATCATCAATCCGTTGGAGAAAAATCTCAAATAATAAAAAAGATTCAACAATCGCAAAGTTATCGTGATGTAGAGCAAATATTTCTTCAATCAATAATAACAGCTGCAAGTGGAAACCAAACAAACTTAAACTGTACCTAATGATTTAGGTCATAAGTCAACAAAAAAATTGAACATCAAACCAATAAATCTGCTGCAAAATTAATAGAAGAGAAATTGTTCTTAGAATAAGTATTGAGCACACAATTGACATCATGTTGTTTTATTTGGTATAAGAATTTTGGACTTCAACACTTGCACATGAAATTTTCATTGTCATCATGAGCTTTCAAAGATATATAACAAAGCTTCCTTAAATAAATGAAGACTTTCAGTCTGTGAAAAGAAATAAATCAATCGTGAATTCAAAAACACTTAGGAATATTAGGTACAAATGTAAATTCAATAATAGATATTACAGCTAAAATAAAAAACAAAGATTGTGAACCTCAGAAATCAGTTAGTTGAAATTACACGTTAAAAGAAAAATCCATTGCTTGATGACATCCCAATTGTGAACCTCAGAAATCAGTTAGTTTGAAATACTTTAGTTGGGACATAGTCAAACCATAATATTGCATTGCAATTCAAATTTTACTTTGAAAAAGTTATTTAAACATTAAGATTTAAGAGTGGCAAAAGAATAAATTCAAAGAAGCGAAACCATTTTTTTTTATTAATAAAAGATGCTTATAGCATTTCATTAATAATCAGGTGTTCAATACAACGGGCTACATAAGAATAAGTAGTGTGACTAGCTAATAATGTGGCAACCCCAGCTAGCGTGTGAGCTACCTCATTCGCTTGTCTCCGGTTGAACTCGACCTTTGAGTTGGTGAGTTTCAAGTTGAAGAGACTTCTACAAGCGGAGATAATGAGCCCAAATTCAGAGACATCTAAGCGAGAATTATTAAAAGCATCCACTGTAGTCTTTTGAGTCCAAGGCAAAGTCTACATTATCGAATCTCATGTCACTTAGCCACTCCAAAGCATAGTAAAGGACCATAGCTTCCCCTACATGAACAGCATGCATAATCGGCAACGGAATAGCCTTAGCAAGCACAAAAAGTCCCCCTTCAGCGTGGATACGCATGCCCAAATCTGTGATATTCAACTCATTCAAAAATGCAGCATCGATGCTACACTTGACTCTACCTTGGTGAGGCCTCTGCCATGACGAAGAAAGTGCAACAGATGTGACACACGCAACTGCTGCATATGGCTGCACACGAGAGCTGTTCATCTCAGAATTGTTGTTATTCGCTGCTACAGCTAGAGCGCAGCTGCTGTTTGCTTCTGCAGAAAGGTTGTTGATGCTGTGCACTGCAGCAGAAGGTGTATTAGCCATGCTCCAGTCCTCAACAAGGTGAATAGCACTGTCCACAACCTGCGCAACTGTTTCCGACACGCGCCTTTCCAGAGCTATAAGTTTCTATGTTTCCACATGCTCCACAAAAGGGCAGCAAAACGTTGGCTCTCATCGCGTGAAAGATCCTGCACCAAAAGAAAAATCAAGTCGGCAACACACTTAGAATTAACACAAGCATGTTGCACTTTCTCCCGAATAACGGTTCTAAACCACACTTGCACCGCAAAAGAGCAATCAAAGAAAACATGATGAAGATCTTCAGATGGTCCATCGCAAACAACACAACTTAGAGGACATTGAACTCCTTTATCCTGAAAACGAACACGGGTGGGGAGACACCCTCCACACATACACCAGATTAGATTTTTAATCTTCGGAGGAACTCTTAACCTCCAAATCCCAGACCAATTTCCGGCTCTCCGTAGAAGAGAAATATCAATCAAATCTTCCACACAATATAGTCCATTCCTCTTCGCCTTCCAAATCAAAGCATCCTCAGTCACTTGCTCAATCAAGGAAGTTTGTAAAATGGATGCAGTTAAGGTATCATTGAACGCTTGGTGAATGACCTCCACGTTCCACGTCTTAGAATGAGTGTGAATTAAACTGTCTACCCCAAAGTTCCTCAACAGATGCGCATTGGCAATATTAGTGTCAAGTTTAGTTCCATTACCTAACCATGGTTCATCAATGATAGAGATGGAGCTACCTGACCTAATGCACCACCGAGATCATCCTCTAACAATGAAACGAGCTTTCAAAATACTCCACCATACGTAGCTTGGATTATGGCCCAAAGATGCTGACAGAAAATTATTATTAGGAAAATAGCGCGCCTTAAAAATACGGGAGACCAAAGTATGAGGTTCAGTCATAAACTTCCTTGCCTGTTTAGCAAGCATAGCTAGGTTGAAAGCAGCAAGGTCTTTGAAACCCATACCTCCATTGGTCTTGTGCATCGAGAGCTTCTCCCATGATAACCAGTGGATACCTCGATTATTAGAACCACTGTGACCCCACAAAAAAGCGTTCATCATTTTCTCAATGGTAGAAATAATATGCGATGACAGTATAAAAATACTCATGATATAAGACAGGATGGCTTGTAGAACGGATTTAATCATAACCTCATGACCCGCTTTAGAAAGACATTTACTGCTCCAAGTATTAATTTTCTGCCACACACGATCTTTAACGTAAGAGAAAACAGCTGTGCGATTCCTACCAATCATCGAAGATAAACCCAGATACTTACCCGTACCTAAAACAATCTGAACGTCCATTATGTTAGTTATAAAGTGCTTCAAGTTTTCAGAAACTCTTCGACTATAGAAAATCTCGAATTTTGGTAAACTAATAGACTGACCAGAAGCTGCTTCATAAGTGGCAAGTATAGACTGCATGTCCTGCACCTAGTTCTCAGTGGCTTTAAAAAATAAAAAACGGTCATCCGCAAAAAATAAATGGGTGACCACTAAGGGTTAGTCCACAATTCTTAATTAAACATAATCAAATGAAAGTAAATAGCATAATTTAAAGTCACATGTTTAATAACCAGGCTCTGATAATTTCTAATTTTTTGTCCATTTTGTATTGGCTTGGGACCTGGGAGTATGCTCCTCCTTGAGGTCTCATGTTCAATCCTCCTTGGTGTCAATTTGTGTGGGTTAATTTAGCTTCTTAACAAAAAAACCTCAACATCATCATAAATTATTGAGTATACAAGTGATAGACGTTTGGCAAGTGCACCAAATACTATCGAAGTAGTAAAAATATCGATCCCACGAGGACTGTGTTAATCTCAATTCAGCAATAAGGTAAAATATTTAGGATGCGTAAAAGTTATTTTTGGTTTGCCACTAGGCAGTAGATTTGATTGCATAAAATTAAATAACATAAAATAAAGATTTGGTTAGAAAATAATAGAGAGATGAGATCAGGTCTTTCGAATCATCTATGTTCCCCTAATTGGTATACTGCACCTATTCTTATGACTGATTTCCTAGTCCCACGATAGTTAACAAAATAGTCCTAATCAATCCCTTGAGTTAGGACCCTCTTCTCACACTACAGCCCCTAATCCCTTAGGTGGTCTAATAATATTTGAAGGTTTAAGCACGTTAACCTAATATCACTAACAAACGATTATCTATTCCTAGACTAACCATGTTTATTAGAACAATTCAATTTGGTCTAAGTTGAAAGCTATGGTCAGTAGTCATTCGTTCTCACAAAATCATGTTTATATTTGATCAGGATATAAAAAGCATTAAGAACAATTGAATTGAATTGAATAAAGACTAAATAATCATTCACAATAAATAGAGTTTCACAGCATCATGTATCAATTAGGGTTACAAAGAATCATCTCAGACCTAATCTCTAAGAGATTTAGCTACTCATAATTGAGTTTACAAATAGCATAATCAATGAAAGAATTAAAACATACATAAACTGGTAAAGAATGGAGGAAATTGCCCCGTTCTTCAGTCTCCAGGTCTGCAAATCGCACTTTCTCTCTCCAGAATTCGTAACCCTTGTTTTTGGAATAGACTTCAACTTAAATAGGCACAGAATATCGCCCAAATCGTGCCACGTTTTAAGTGAATCGTGGCACGTTTTTACCTTCTGGAGCAAGAAACTGAATTAGGGTTACACCAAATCGTGTCACGTTTTACCAATCGTGACACATTTTCATAATGTCGAAACAAGGCTTCTTGTGCTTCCCAAATCGTGTCACGTTTGTACCAAATCGTGACACGTTTTATTTCTTTGCGTTTCCTTCAGTTTTTCTGCTCTTTTTGCTGCATAAGTCTTCTGTGAACTCCTTTTTGTGATGAAAATACATATAAAATTATGTAATGACAAGGTGTCATCACAACCCCAAACTTAAACCATTCCTTGTCCTCAAGGAATTTACTTGCAAAGCTGACAATCGACAGTAAAATAACAATTACCTATTCAAGCAGTAGTGCCCAAAAGTTCAACACCTTACTAGCTAAAGATGAGCTAGTTTGACTTGTATGCATCCACCAATTCACAACTCCACGCAAATAATTGAAATAGGGTTCTACCAGTCGACATGCAAGTCTACATATTACCATACACTTGAAAAGTTTCTAAACATCAATCAAAGTCAATATCATTACACACTTTTGAGGTCTTTAGGGTTATAACGGGGCTTAGGTGAAAGGTGGGATATATTTGGATAAGTAGGCTACACAAAATTTGAGTTAGGCATTCCTACGGAAGTTAAAGCACAAATTAAATCCAACACATTCATTCACCTAATAGAACAACAATTGCAAAGGTACTAGAGAATATTTATAACATTAGGGACAATCGAGTTTGAAGTTACTCGGATGTTCAAAGTTTGGTCCCTTTTTCATCATTCATTTTCATTTTTTTTTCATGCACCATTTTTTTTGAGTGTATTTTTGCATTTTGCATGACAATTCTTTTTCTTTTTGTTCTCTTATTCTCTAGTACCCCCACCCCAAACTTAATTGGTTGCAAATTCCAATAGCAACCCCAAACTTAATTATTAGCAACATTCTACAATGCCTAACTCAAAAAAACAATAAGGGACAAGTCCTAAAAGTCTCTAAGTTTGTAATGTAGTTTGTCACCGAATAAAAAGTTCTAATCCTACCGGCTCAAATTGGCTTTCAAAAAGGATAAATTTAATAAACAATCAGGGTAGGCTTCAAAAGGCTCACAGGACCAAGCACTTTTGCCTCAGTGTGTAATTAACAAAGACCAATCAATAATAGAGAAACAATGCAATTTCTAGAAATGTAGTTGCATGGAAAATTCTAATATATGTAAATTGAAAAACAACATTTGGCAATGAACCTTATGGCTGAGATTTCTGGGAGTTGTGACTACCTATCTTTACTGCCGTACACTTCGCCTTTGAATCAAGTCACTCCTCCTTTTGAACTTTTGGAATACCACTTGAACAGCTATTTGTTATCAAACTGTAAAAAGTCAACTAAACAAACAAATTCATCAATAATAAACAAGTGCAGGAATAATTACATAAACGGGGGGTAAAACCGAGTTAAACTTAATTAAAAGCAATTAAAATTGTTCGAACATAAAATTAAATTACATAACCAAAGTGCTGAAACAAAAACAGAAAAATAATAAAAGAATGGGCCATCAGTAGCCCTCTTAATCATGCATCTGGTCCTCCGGAATCCAAGTGTTGGGGTCCTCCTCTGCATAGGTATCCTCCCCAAGGTGCTGCCTAGACTGAGCTCCACCAGCAGCAAAGTCAGCTCTGATCTCCTGCTCTCTATCCTGAGCTCGACCTCTGGTGACATCAAAGTAATGGTCCATAGCCTCCTCGGACCCATCAAAGCACTCGAAAGACCCAGTCATCTTCCTCCTGTTGAGGCAGACCACCTCAGTGAACTCCTGACCAAACCTCGGACGGTTCCAATACTCCTGATCTGACACCTCATTCATCCAGTTGGCATGGCCGAACATGTAGTCCAGCATCATAGGATGAATAGGTGCATAGGCACCCTGCTGACTACTCCCCTCTCCAGCAAAAGTCTGACTCTGAGATGGTGGCTGTGGCTGATGTGGTGGTGCCGGCTGTCCTGCTGCTGCTGCCTCGGCAACCATGATAGCCTGCATACGGCCATGATAATCCTTGACAAAGCCATCCATGTAAGTGTCGGTGATGGGCTTCATCATTGTTGCACTCAAATCATTAGCAAACAAATCGCACTCCTCCAGCCAATTGATAAGGCTCAACTGAGGGAGTGCCTTCTTGGTACCTGAAGCAAACATATAAATATTGTCGGCAATTAACTCACCAACATTGATGGGTGCACCATCAAGAATAGCAGACAGCGTCAACAAGCGGGGCAGCGGAATCTCTGAAGTACAAGAGGTGCCCTCAATAGTTTGCACCACAAAAGATGCCCACGCCTTTGCATGGGGCTTGAATTCAGCCCTCAACAGCATATGTGACCCTCCATGCCACTTAGCACCTTCAACACAAATCTACAATAGCAACTCCTCCCACCTATCATCATTCCAATTCTTGCACTCCTCCATCCTCCTCTTCACATCACAAGTCTCCGGAGGCACAATCTCCAGCAACTGATTAATCCTCTCCGGGCTATAGTCTATCTCCTTCCCCCTCACATAGGATACATACTTCCTCCCCATATACCTAGCATTGGAATAGAATTCTATCCCAATAGTTTTGTTGGCCTGCTCGAAAATCATACTAACAAGGGACTCCCACCCTCTCTCAGTGATCACCTGATGGAACTCGGGGTTGGAGATGAGTTTGGTGAAATCAAATCCTCTCTCCGGGATCACCCTATAGCCTCAGATGTCCTTAAAACGGTCACGGGCAGCATTATTGTAAAACCGGTGGTTTATGGACGGTGGTGGTGCGGTGTTAGGGCTAGGTTTAACGGGCTGTTTACGTTTGGGGGCTATTTTGGCCTTTTTGGATGGTTGGGATGTGGCTTGGGACTTGCCTTTGTTCCTTGTTTCCACCACGGTTAGGGTTAAGGTTTGGAGAAAAAAATGGATGTTAGGGTTAGGGTTGGAGTGGAGATGATGGAGATGTTGGATTTGGTTTGTTTGTGGGCGAAGATGAAGGTTTATGGTGATGGTTTGATGATTGGAAGATGAAAAGATGAAGATTTGTGGTAGAAAAGGGTTAGAAAATCGTAGGTTAGGGTTCTGGGAAAATTTTGGTAGAGTTTGGCTACTTTTGGAAGTGAATGGAATGAAAATCGTGTTGGGTATATTTATAGGCTGGGAAAATCGTGTCACGTTTGGCCAAAAACGTGTCACGATTTGGTTTTGTAACGGTTTAATTTTTGAAACTGCCAAAAATCGTGTCACGTTTGGGCAAAACGTGTCACGATTGCTCATTTTTGAAAAATTTCTTGCCCAGAAATCGTGTCACGTTTTGGCCAACGTGTCACGATTTCTCAATGTCGAAATGCACCAGTTTGAGACTTAGAAAAAATTTTAGGTGCCAAAAATCGTGTCACAATTTCAGCATCGTGACACGTTTTTGAAAATGTCGAATGGGCACCTTTTTAACTTAGAAAAATTTCTGAGAGGAGCTTCAGAGAGGGGCAAATCGTGTCACGTTTTGCCCAAAATGTGTCACGATTTGCACAGTACTGGTCATGAAAATTTTCTTTCCTCTGTCTGTTTCAGCTAAAATCTTTTTGTGTTTTTGAATATTTGAAAGCAATAAAAAAAAGAAATAAGAAATACTACCTGAAATTTAAATGTGGGTTGCCTCCCACCAAGCGCTTCTTTACCGTCACTAGCTTGACTTCTGATGACCCCTAAGGATCATTCAAAATAAGTCTTACCCTTGCTTTCGGTAGGTCGCCACTCAGATATGGCTTAACTCTTTGCCCATTCACCTTGAAACTTCGGTCACCTTCAGGTTTCATCAACTCAACAGCTCCATGAGGTGACACACTTTTTACCAAGAACGGTCCAGACCACTTTGACTTGAGCTTCCCAGGAAACAACTTCAATCTGGAATTATACAACAAAACTAGTTGCCCACAGTTAATATCCCTAGACACTAAGTTTTTGTCATGATACCTTTTAGTCCTGGCTTTATAAATGAGCGCATTTTCATATGCTTTAAGCCTCATCTCCTCCAGTTCATTAAGTTTCAAGAGTCTTTTCTTACCAGCGGCTTCTTGATCAAAGTTTAAGGCCTTAATGGCCCAGTATGCCTTATGTTCTAGCTCAACTGGAAGATGACATGTCTTTCCATAGACTAACTGATAGGGTGAGAGCCATAGATGAGTCTTAAAGGCAGTCCTATATTCCCACAGTGCGTCGTCTAATTTTTTAGACCAATCCTTCCTATTTGACGCAACTGTTTTCTCTAAGATTTGTTTCAGCTGACGGTTTGAAACCTCTGCTTGACCACTTGTTTGTGGGTGATAGGGAGTTGCAACTTTGTGCCTTATGTTATACTTTTTGAGCACATTTTCAAGAAAATTATTGCAAAAGTGCTTCCCCCATCACTGATCAAGACTCTAGGTGTTCCAAACCTAGTGAAAATGTTTTTATGCAGGAAGTTAACAACTGTCTTAGCATCATTAGCAACACATGGTATCGCTTCAACCCATTTTGTGACATAATCAACACAGACAAGAATATGAAGAAAAGAGTAAGAGGAAGGGAAAGGTCCCATAAAATCGATGCCCCAACAATCAAATGGTTCAACTTCGATGATTCCTGATAGGGGAATCTCATTCCTCTTAGAGATGTTACCTGTCCTTTGGCATTTGTCACAACGTGCAACAAAGTCGTGGCAATCTTTGAAAAGGGTGGGCCACCAGAATCCATTTTGCAAAATTTTCGCCGCAGTTCTTTCTCCACTATGGTGGCCCCCATAAGCTGAGCTGTGACAGTGCCACATGATACTAAGAGTTTCCTCACCTGCAACACAACGTCTCATCAAACCGTCAATGCCTAATTTAAACAGATAAGGATCATCCCACACGTAGTGGTTTGCATCTTTAAAGAACTTTTTCCTCTGAGGATAGGTCATATCATCAGGAACTATGTTACCGGCCTTAAAGTTCGCAATGTCAGCAAACCAAGGCCTTTCTCCAATAGCAAGCAGTTGTTCATCTGGAAACTCGGCCTCAATGGCCTTCTCTTTCTTTGTCACCTCGTCATTCTCCAGCCTTGAGAGGTGATCAGCTACTACGTTCTCTACTCCCTTTTTGTCACGAATCTCAAGATCAAATTCTTGCAACAAAAGGATCCACCTCAACAGCCGAGGCTTCGAATCCCCTTTGGTCAAGAGATATTTAAGAGCTGCATGATCTGTAAAAACAATGACTTTGGAGCCTATTAGATAAGAACGAAACTTCTCCAATGCAAAAATTACCGCAAGCAACTCTTTTTCAGTTGTGGAATAGTTAATTTGATTCTCATTTAAAACCTTGCTTGCATAGTAAATTGCATGGAAAAATTTGTTCTTGCGCTGGCCTAGGACTGCACCAACAGCATAATCACTTGCATCACACATAAGTTCAAATGGTAAATCCCAATCGGGTGCAATGATTATTGGTGCAGTTACCAACTTGTTTTTAATCAAAGAAAAAGCATTCAAACATTCATCATCAAAATTAAATTCAGTTTCTTTGACCAAGAGGTTAGAGAGGGGCTTGGAAATTTTTGAAAAATCTTTTATGAAACGTCGATAGAAACCAGCATGCCCCAAGAAACTTCTTACTCCCTTAACATTAACAGGTGGAGGGAGTTACTCTATAACCTCTATTTTGGCTTGGTCCACCTCTATGCCCTTCGCACTTATTTTATGGCCCAAAACTATACCTTCGGTCACCATAAAGTGACATTTTTCCCAGTTTAAAACAAGGTTAGTTTCGGTGCATCGTTTAAGGACAGCATTTAGGTGAAACAAGCATTGATCAAAAGACTTACCAAACACAGAAAAGTCGTCCATAAATACCTCAATATTCTTCTCTATCATGTCAGAGAAGATGGAGAGCATACACCTTTGAAAGGTCGCCGGCGCATTACACAGCCCAAAGGGCATCCTCCTATAAGCAAATATACCAAATGGACAAGTGAAGGTTGTCTTCTCTTGATCTTCTGGAGCTACCGCAATCTGATTGTACCCCGAATACCCATCCAAAAAGCAATAAAAGGCTTGGCCAGCCAACCTCTCAATCATTTGGTCCATGAATGGTAACGGGAAATGATCATTCCTTGTTGCGGTGTTCAACCTCCGGTAGTCTATACACAATCTCCAACCAGTAACGGTACGGGTGGGTATTAATTCATTTTTTTCATTAGCCACCACCGTCATTCCACCTTTCTTTGGTCACGTGGACCAGACTTACCCATGAGCTATCAGAGATAGGGTAGATCATACTTGCTTCCAGTAACTTTAGCACCTCTTTCTTCACCACTTCCTTCATTGTTGGGTTGAGCCTTCTTTGAGGTTGAACAACGGGTTTGTATTCAGCCTCCATGTGTATTTTGTGCATGCAATAAGCTGGACTAATACCCTTCAAATCAGAAATATTCCACCCCAAAGCTCCTTGATTGTTCCTCAACACCCTCATCAATTTTTCTTCTTCTAAAGGTGTCAAAGTGTTGCTGATGATTGCTGGCTTAGAGGCATCTTTCGTGAGAAAAACATACTTCAAGTGAGAAGGTAGTTCTTTTAATTCTGGGTTTTTCTCTCCTTCTCTACTCAAAGTAGATGCCACGGTGTAGTCTTTACCAATTAACTTTTCAATTTTTACCGGGCCTAACTCTTGCTTGCTTGCCTCAAGTTGCTTGACACAATCACTCACCTCGAGATCTTCATCAGGCTCACAACTCTCTACAGAATTTACAATTGCTCTTTCAAGAGGTTGTGGTGGTTGAGGTTCACGAGAGTTGTCTTCTACTATTTCTTCAACAACATCAATCCGGTAACACTTGGGGTTTTCCTCTCGGTGCTTCATTGCTTCAAAGATATTGAACACCACTTGCTCATTATGGAACCTCAGCATTAGCTCTCCCATCTCAACATCAATCAAAGCACGACCAGTTGCAAGGAAAGGTCTTCCTAAGATGAGTGGCATATCTTCATCTTCAGCCATGTCTAAGATCACAAAGTCTGCTGGAAATACAAGATCATTCACCTTTACTAACACATCTTCAAGCACACCAAAAGGATAAGAGATTGACCGATCAGCTAAAGTAATGGTCATTCGTGTTGGTTTTGGCTCATCACATCCAAGCTTCTTCATCATTGAAAGGGGCATCAAGTTGATACTTGCCCCTAAATCACATAGAGCTCTTCCAACGTTTACCGGTCCAATAGAACAAGGGATGGTAAAGGCACTAGGATCTTTCAGCTTAGGTGGTAGCTTCTTTTGAAGAATGGCGCTACAATTCTCGGAAAGAGAAATGTTTTCATCATCTTTAGGCTTTCTTCTTCCCGTTAGCAAATCTTTCATGAATTTGGCATACAAAGGCATTTGATCAAGAGCTTCACCGAAAGGAATATTCACCTGAAGTTGTGAAATAAGTTGCATGAACTTCTTGAATTGTCCTTCCTCCTTCTTTTTCTTCTTCTCTAGATGAGGGTAAGGAAGCTTCACATATGATGGAATAATTTGTGGCTTGTCTCCATCTTTCAAGATTTGACTCTTTGACTTCCTCAAGATTGAATCTTCATCTATCAATTTCTCACTTTTTTCTCGATCTATCTTTTTCTTCTTTTCATTTTCAACTACTCCTTGATCATTCTCCTTTTCTACTACACCATTTTCAATTTCTTTTTCAACTTCGCCATCTTTTTCCACCTCCACTACTACTTCATCAACTTTCTTTGGAGCTTTTGAGACTAAAGGTGTCAAAACCTTTTTTGCTCCTCAATTCTATAGCATTACAAGACTCGTTCTTAGGATTTTCTTTAGTATTACCTGAGAATCCGCCTTTGTTTTGTTCAGCCAGTTGCTTCGTTAATTGCCCAAGTTGAGTTTCTAGCATCTTCCTGGAGGCTTCATTGCTCTTTCTTTCAGCTTCTTGACTCTTCTTCATCTCCTCAAAGTTGCCTTGAGTCATCTTCATAAAGTTTATCATAGTTTCCTCAAGAGCTGAAGGCTTTCTTTGTTGTTGTGGAGGAGCAAGCAATTGAGAGTTCAAAGCATTGTTATTTGAGTAGCTCAAGTTGGGATGCTTGTTGATACCTGAATTATAGTACTGATTTTGTCTTTGGTAGCCCCCCATGTAGTTTGCTTCCTCACTAGATCCTTCGGGAACACATTCACCATTTGGATGTTCTTCACCACATAAGTCACACTTGATTGCAGCCACTTGTTGTTGCTTATGAGCCAAAGTGAACCCTTGAAACTCCTTAGTTAGAGCCTCTATTTGTTTGTTCATAGCTGCTTGGTTGGCCAAGATAGCAGTTTGTTCACTCACCCCAAACACTCCTCTTTCTTTCTTCTTAGCTTCAGCACGATACTCATTTCCAGCCATGTTTTCTATCAAAGCCTGGACTTCATGATCAGTTTTGCTCTTGAGACTACCTCCCGCGGAAGCATCTAAGAACATTCTAGTGTTTGGTGTCACCCCCTCAGTGAAGATTTGGAGGTATTGTTTCTCGGTGAACTCGTGGTTTGGACATCTTTTAAGAAGCAAGTTGAATCGCTCCCAAGCATCATATAGCGACTCATTCTCCCCTTGCTTGAAGTTAGAGATCTCCATCTTCTTTTCCCAATACTTAGACATAGGGAAATATTTCTCGAGGAACTTAAGCTCTAGCTCCTCCCAAGTTTAAACAGTCCCATTGGGTATTGTTAACAACCAATCATTCGCTCTTCTCGTCAAGGTGAAAGGAAACAGCCTTAGTTTCTTCTGTGCATCGGTCACAGTGGCTGGTTGTACACAAAACTCACATGTTTCAGCAAAGCGGCTTAAGTGTTCATGTGGGCTCATGGCTTCGGTGCCATCGAATTGCTTGTCCCTCAAACCGTTGAGGACAGTTGTCCTGATGTCGAAAGCAATGGGGTTAGCTGGTTGAAAAGTATGGGTCAGTTGACCGCGATGAGTTGCTAACCCGTAGTCTCCTAGCTTAGGTCTCGGTGGTACAACTCCTTCGCCTTCCATAGTTGCAGATTTAGGAGAAGCAGCTGTTTCAGATTCAATTGAGAGTGGCTCCGGTATTTGTTCACGAACACCCGGTGGAACGGACTGAGCTAACCTTTGCGACCGGACAGCTTTTCGAAGTGCTCTAGCAGTTCTTTTAATTTCCGGATCGTACTCTAAGTCGTCAGAGCTCTGTTTACCTCGCATAAACAGCAAAATACCTTAGTAGCGCTGCACGATAAAGAGTAATCAAATGAATACTGAAACAGAAAAATAAAAATTAAAAACAGAAAATTAAATTGCAGAAATCCTAAATTATAACGTAGTTGCCTTGTTGAAATAAATCAACAGTCCCCAGCAACGGCGCCAAAAACTTGATAGACGTTTGGCAAGTGCACCAAATACTATCGAAGTAGTAAAAATATCGATCCCACGAGGACTGTGTTAATCTCAATTCAGCAATAAGGTAAAATATTTAGGATGCGTAAAAGTTATTTTTGGTTTGCCACTAGGCAGTAGATTTGATTGCATAAAATTAAATAACATAAAATAAAGATTTGGTTAGAAAATAATAGAGAGATGAGATCAGGTCTTTCGAATCATCTATGTTCCCCTAATTGGTATACTGCACCTATTCTTATGACTGATTTCCTAGTCCCACGATAGTTAACAAAATAGTCCTAATCAATCCCTTGAGTTAGGACCCTCTTCTCACACTACAGCCCCTAATCCCTTAGGTGGTCTAATAATATTTGAAGGTTTAAGCACGTTAACCTAATATCACTAACAAACGATTATCTATTCCTAGACTAACCATGTTTATTAGAACAATTCAATTTGGTCTAAGTTGAAAGCTATGGTCAGTAGTCATTCGTTCTCACAAAATCATGTTTATATTTGATCAGGATATAAAAAGCATTAAGAACAATTGAATTGAATTGAATAAAGACTAAATAATCATTCACAATAAATAGAGTTTCACAGCATCATGTATCAATTAGGGTTACAAAGAATCATCTCAGACCTAATCTCTAAGAGATTTAGCTACTCATAATTGAGTTTACAAATAGCATAATCAATGAAAGAATTAAAACATACATAAACTGGTAAAGAATGGAGGAAATTGCCCCGTTCTTCAGTCTCCAGGTCTGCAAATCGCACTTTCTCTCTCCAGAATTCGTAACCCTTGTTTTTGGAATAGACTTCAACTTAAATAGGCACAGAATATCGCCCAAATCGTGCCACGTTTTAAGTGAATCGTGGCACGTTTTTACCTTCTGGAGCAAGAAACTGAATTAGGGTTACACCAAATCGTGTCACGTTTTACCAATCGTGACACATTTTCATAATGTCGAAACAAGGCTTCTTGTGCTTCCCAAATCGTGTCACCTTTGTACCAAATTTTGACACGTTTTATTTCTTTGCGTTTCCTTCAGTTTTTCTGCTCTTTTTGCTGCATAAGTCTTCTGTGAACTCCTTTTTGTGATGAAAATACATATAAAATTACGTAATGACAAGGTGTCATCAACAAGCACAATCAAGCAAGATATGCAATTCATCTTTTTCAAGTATTCACAACAATCACCAAAAGTTAACCAATGCACATATACACCGTTTTACATATTCAAGTATGACTCGACTCACCAATTATTAAATGCATGCAATGTTCTAGACTCATCTAGATGCATGTGGTACCATAGGATTCCGGAGATAATTTTACCGTTAATGAATCCACCAACATAATAAACATCACCAATTATGTTCTGCATAAGCTATTTAACAAACATCACCAATTACATTCTTCAATTCGCCTCAAAATGACTATGAATGTATGGACTTCAAGTAAGGACTCGACAATGCATACTCACCGACATATATACATCAACATAATAATCATCACCAATTATGTTTTCCCCCCCCCCCCCCCCCCCCCCCCCCCCCCCCCCCCCCCCATTTTGATCTCTTTTGACCCAAATTTGTCCCCAAAACAAGTACATTAGATTATAAACATAAAAAGACATTCAAAACAACAATAAACTTGGAATCATAACACCAATTCACCTCAAATTCATCACCTAGTTCATTTTCCACCAAAACCCACAATTTTCTCAATTTTCATTCAAACTTCACAAACAACCACACCAATTCAAACCCCATCAACACACAAACATAAATAAACATTTATGAAGTTCAAGCACATGACGCAACAATTTCATGAAGTTTATAATACCCATAAATTCACTTGAATTGGGAGCACAAATTTCATCATTCAAAAATCACAAAAGAGAAGGTGCAGATCTACTCAACAAAGGTATCTCATTCACACCAAGTCTTTCAACTACTATGCTTCTTGACCTACAAATTCAAGAGCTGAGAATTTTGATTCCATTAGTAAATTTGAATATGCATAGTTTGCTTATTTATTTCCAAGAGATATCACATCATCATGAGATAAATAAGCACTTCACAAAGAAACCTACCTCATCTTTATTTGTGATCCAATTTATACTATTCAATCCTTCTAAGATCAACTACTAGAAAAACATGATATCGAGACAACAACATCATTTGGATAGATTAAAAAAAATAATTGATCGTTTAAATGATCACCATTGAGATTATGAATTCACACACTTTCTCTATTCTTTATACCACATACAATATCATGTATAATATAATTCATAAAATCCATAACACAATTAATTATCTCACACACGAATTGAGAGACCATCTTTTAAAATTCCACTTGTTATTCATGAGATTGCTACCTTAAAGCATATTCACTAATTTTAAACGATATATTAAGTGCTTCACTTCCCTATCTCTTTGCCTTTTAAGCGTTTCACTTCCTGATAATTAAATGTAGTTGATCAAACGGTAGTTAACTGCTGTCGGTTTGCTCAGCGGTAATTAACTACCACCAAAGATATTTGCGTCATCTCAATGTATGTTTAGGAAACTTTTAATGTGAGAAAAGCAATTTTTAATCATTTATTGCATATGCAAAACCCGTACCACACGCTAGCTTATTTAGTGACATAAAATTACAAATAAAAGAAACACTAGAAATTTATATACCAAATAAAAGAAACACTAAAATTACATTAAGGGTGTGTTTGGCTAAGAGAAATTGTGAAGAGAGAAATAGGTGAGAGAGAGAGTGAGAAGAGAGAAATTTGTGAGAAACTATGAAGCCCGGATATTCCAAAATGGTGTCGTACCCGTGTCGGATACGTATCGGATACCGATACTCCGCGGATACTCAGGATACCGTATCCACGGAGTATCGGAATTATTTATTTTAATTTAAATATATATTTTATCGGATACTTATAAGATACTCGACAGATACACACAGATACTTATAAGATACTTCCTAGAGACGTATCCTAGAGAAAAAAGAATGAAGGGTAAAAAAATGAGACTGTTGTGAAAATTCAATGGATATGTATATAATTCAATTTAAGATATGAGTCACTATAATTGCTTTTCGAATAACCAATTAAAAATTATGTTTTTGGTGATGAAAGTAACAAGAGAGAGGAAATTCAATCAATTAGTTAGTTTTTTTGTGCTAAATTAAATTAATTAGTTTTTTTGTGCTAAATTAAATTAATTAGTTTAATTGAAAATTAATTAGTTTAATTGAATTAAGTTAAATTAATTATAATTTTTTTATGTAATTTAATCGATTATGAAGAAAATTTAAAAACTTTACTTACTATTTGTAGTTTTGTACTACTCGGCAGTTTTGTACTACTCGGCATATGTTATTAGGAAAGTAACGCTTTATCATCAGCCAATACTTGTGTAGTTGTGTTAACATGTTGCAAACTTGTAACAATTTCATAAAGGTGTTAGTGGAATTTCTTAGAAATCGTGGTTGGGCCTAACACAACCTCACAAAACCGGTTTGTGAGGTGAGGATTGCCCCCACTTATAAACAAATTGTCAGGCCAACTCCTAACCAAGGCGGGACTCTTAACAGAATTAAAATAAAAAAGTGGACTTCTGCTCTCTTTCTTCTCTATTTTGGAGAGACTAAGAACAGCCGTAGGTCCCACGTGTTTTTATCTCTCTTCCCTCCTTCTCTTTGCAACCAAACAGGAGAAGTTTTGAACTTCTCTCTACTCTTTCTCTCTTCTCTATTTCACCTCAACCAAACACAGTGTAAAAGACAATAGAAACAATGTCTCACACATTGAAATAACGAAAAAAAAAGGAACATCTTTAAAAAACAAGAATTTTTTTCGAAGGAATAACAATATAATAATGATATTTGAACAATTATTTGATGATAAATTTTGAGACAATGTTTACTTTTTTTTATTGGTCAAAAACATGAAAAAAATACATAACATAAGTATGAAAAAAGAGTTGTCTTATTATTTAAATATCATTTCTTTATAACAAGAACTTTTTTTCTTAAAAAAAAAAAACATTTTTAACAAAAACGGGAACTTATACTAGGGATAAAAAACAGAAACTTGATCTTGATGTTCGCAATTGTGACATGATATTGTAGAAGGTACACATTGAGTGGTTTGTAAAAATGTCTGATCAGTGAAAAAATAAAAAATATCTCTAATCAACGTCTCACGCGCTGCTCTTTAAAATTATTGAGATGAGATGTACTATTAAAACGTGTGAAATTAGTTTAACACGCAAAAATTGCTTCAATATTTTATTAGAGGAGTTGTGTTATTTGAACAACTATTTTATAGACAATTTTTGGAACAACCATAATTTTATAAAGGAAAAGAGGTATTGATACAAAAACCTAAATAATAGAGAGAAAGTAAAAACATAATATGAGCATGAGGGAGAAAGTTGTACAAATAACATTTCTCTTTTTAAAATGACATTATTGAATGATAATGTAAAGTTATCTATAATAAAATGAAAAATGCTAATAAATGGCTCTAAGAACATTGTTTAAGGATTCAAAATAATCAACTTTTACATAAAAAATTGATGTAACTATGACTCTGACATGTATTTGACTTATATTTTTAAATTTTTTAAGTATTCCTTAAACAATACCCTTAACACTTGTTAGCCGGGGTGGACAAAAAAAAAAAAGATGTTCGGCCCAAACCATTCGGTCTGACAGGCCTGTTGGTGTGCGGGTCGGTTCAAACGGATGAACCAGGTTCAACGGTTTAACAAACCCGGATTAAGATGACTTCATACAATCGATTTCAGATTAATATTTTTTTAGAAATGATATTTGAATATCCATTTTATTATAACTTTTGTGACAACTTTCTCTCTCATACTCACATTATTATTTACATTATCTCTCTATTACTTTAGTTTTCGTGTAAATACTTATTTTTTCTTTATAAATTTATAGTTGTCTCATACATTGTCAACCAGATGGTTGTTCAAATAACATTTATCATATTTTTTTACCCAGCCGACATCCACCAATAGTATTAATATTTACTATTAAAATGCATGTAACATAGTAGCAGCCACTTGTTTAGTCCTTTCCCATCTTCTGTCACTTCTTTCTTTGTCACTTTATTTAGTCCCTTTAACTTAGTTACAGCTACTTCAGTTACTATTTTTAACTATTTCTTTTCTCTCTAGTCTCTACACCGTCAATTTGACTTCTTCTTCCAGTTCAATTCTTCGTTCTCTCTTCATCTTCACTGCAAGGAAGAATGCATGTTATGTTCATTTTTGCTTCCAGTCCAATACACGTAAAATTACAAACAAAAGAAATACTAAAAACGTATATGCAATATTGACACATTCAAGAACAATAATAACTTTAACAAAATAAAAGAACAATAATAACAACTTTTCGCACATTGAATCATCAAAATAATTATTTATTCCAATAAAACAGGAACAATTTTTTAAAAAGAAAAGTATAAAATAGAAACATGATCTTGATGTTCGCAAGTTTGACAAACATTGACTGGTTGTAAAATTGGTTAAACAATGTCTCACACACAGCTAGTTACTCCATCAATCTCAAATTATATATCATTTTAGTAAAATTTGTATGTCTTAAATTAGATGTCATTTTATAATATAAATGTTTCTTTTTCAATTCTTTTAATTTATATTTTTCATATAATTAATGAAAGATATTTTTGGAAAATAACTCATAATTACTCTCGTTTAAACAATATTAATTGGGTTTTTTAATTTATGTGAGATTGTTAAAATGACATATAATTTGAGACATTGATATTAGAGTATAATGGTGGTGGGTTGACAGTCCAAAACAGTTTTGCACACATAACCAACCAAAACATTATGAATTATCGTGTTTGTTAAATATAAATTAAAATCATTAATTGATGTGGCGATTCTAAATGTTTTGATTGGTTGTGTGTGAAAAACTGTTTTAGACCGTCAACCCACCACAATTAAACTCTGATATTATTATTGTTGTTCTTATTATTATTATTATTATTATTATTATTATTATTATTATTAGAACGTGTGAAATTTGTTTAACGTGTAAAATATAGCTTCAATCATTTTCCAAGTGGTATGCATAATAAACGAGTTATTTCTTATGGTTGTTGAGTATCTAGCTATAAATAAGTGATTAACTACTTATAGGATCATTCATCCAACACTAAACTCATAGACATTCAGGATTTGATTTGATTTGATTTGATTCGATTCTTAAGATGAGAACTGCTCTTGCTTTATTGCCTCTCTTGCTTTTCTTGGTAAGTTACACTTTTCTTCCCTCTCTAATATATACTCCATATGTTACTTTTTAATTGTCACTATTTGTAGTTTCTTTTTATTTATTTATTTATTATTTTTTAAGTTCAATTAACAAAAATTAATGATTATTTTATCAATAATACATTTAAGTATTTGATGCAATTGAAACACAGGTGGAATGAGAATAATTATTTAAATATATTAACGAAATAAATAAATAGTTTAATAAAAATAACAAAAAATTTACATTTCTTCACAAGTGTATTAAGTTAAAAATGACAACTATAAAGTAACAAATGGAGTATTTGCACGATTTATTTATTATTTCATTATCCCATAATAATTGTCAGCTTTGTAAATAAAATTTGTCGTAAAAACAAAGTCACTTCTAGTTTTCAAAAATAAAATTTATCGTAAAAACAAAGTCACTTCTAGTTTTCAAATTTAATTTCAATATTCTATTTAATTGTACCCACTAATCAATACTATGTCTATCACTTACATGTTACTTAATTTTCAATTTTTACTTTAGATAATGAGAATTAATCAATGACTAATAAGGTTAATTTGGTAAAATTGTTACTATCTTTCTTTAACTTGTAATAATTCTATCTTTCAATATATGATTCTTTATTGCACTTTCGTTTAGAAATATCGAATCATTGTCTACAATTTTCTATGTGCACTACCAACGATTCATTGGTCATTTCATCCTCCTACACTTGCATTATCGTTGTTTCATACTCCCTCCGTCCCTATATGTAAGCACCTTTTGCATCCAATAAAAGGGTGCTTACATATAGGGACGGAGGGAGTTTTTACTTTCTTCACTATGTATTAAAAAATCGTTTTAATCTCGTAATTCGCACGGATGCCCCAAGGCGCTCTCATCTTTCTTATATCCTTGAATTTTTTTTTATTATTATGAATATATCTTTATTTTTTCAAATATCTTTTATATGTTGTGCACTTAAAACATTTTTTTTTCTTCACTAAATCATACTTTCAACTTGGTTTCGTCCCTAGATTTAAATATTACTTAAATTAATTATTCAAATACTATTATAAAAATGACAAAGTAGTAAATAAAATAGTTAAAATGAAAAGTAAAAATGAAAGGGAAAAATTCAATCCAAATTAATGAATCATCTTTAATTTTTCGAATTTATATATTATAGAAGTATAGGTTCAACATAAACTACTACTTAAAATAACTTTTCATTCTAATACATTTTCTAAACAAATATTAATATTCAAATGATTCATGTTTCCCAACTCTTTATCATATTCCATATTCTTTCCTTGTTCTGTTTTTTTTTTTTTTTTAAATAATCTTTTCTTGTTCTGTTGAATATAAAATAAAAACAGAGATATCATAATCTTTTTGAGGGAAACACTTAACAAAACTATTTTAAAAGATATCAACACTACATTTACTAAGCATTTCGACCATTGTTTTTTCTTTTGGCTTATTATTATTTTTTGCAATAAAGTTTGTAGCAATTGTGGAATCAAGAAATGATCTGCGAGAATATTGGAAACTAGTCATGAAAGACCAAGACATGCCTGGAGAAATTCAGGGACTCCTTAACGCCAACACCAAAAGTAATCTCAATACACAAGAGAAGGCGTTTAGAGAGGATATTGAATTAAGACCTAATATAGTATATGAAAATGATGGCACTAACACCAAGGAAAATAGGAAAGATGTCAAAGATTTTGAACCAAGACCCAACATTTCAACTTATGGGGACAACGACATTGATGTTAAGGAAAAGAAAGGTGTTAAAGATTTTGAACCACGACCCAACATTTCGGCTTATGGAGACAATGCCATAGATGTTGAGGAAAAGAAGAAAGTTGTCAAAGATTTTGAACCAAGACCTAATATTTCAGCTTACGGAGACAATGTCGTTGATTTAAGGAAAAAGAAGGGAGTCACTAAAGATTTTGAACCAAGACCCAATATTTCAGCTTATGGAGAAAATGACAATGATGTCAAAGAAAAGAAGCAAACCACTAATGATTTCGAACCAAGACCCAACATTTCAGCTTATGGAGAGAATGACATCGATGTTAATGAAAAGAAGGCAGCCACTGAGGATTTTGAACCACGGCCCAACATTTCGGCTTATGGAGATGATGCCATTGATGCTAAGGAAAAGAGCGGAGCCACTAAGGATTTTGAACCAAGACCAAACATTTCAGCTTATGGAGACAATGACATTGATGTTGATGAAAAGAAGGGAGCCATCAAAGATTTTGAACCAAGACCCAACATTTCAACATATGGAGAAAATGTCATTAATGATGATGAAACAAAGAAACCAGTCGAAGATTTTGAACCAAGACCCAACATTTCAACTTACGGAGACAATGACATTGATGACAGAAAAAAGAATAATGTCATTTCAGATTTTGAACCAAGACCAAATATTTCAGCTTATGGCAACAATGACATTGACACCAAGGAAAAGGAGAAAGCTGCCAAAGATTTTGAACCAAGGCCGAATATTTCAGCATATGGAGAAAAATGAGGAATTTACGAAGGATTTTGAACCTGGGCCTAAATGTCACTAAATATTATCCATTAATGTAATAATGAAATAGAATGCAACTTCAGTATATGATGTAGTATATTAAAATAAGTTGTTGCCACTTCATGTTCAATGATTAAAGTATGTATGAGTATGATGTATTAAGCTTTTTGACTAATTGTGATAATGTCAAGTTAAGAGATTACTAATGGAGCTTCCTATTGTTTACTAAAAACCAGATGTAGCCTTAGGGTTTCAATGAAATAGAAAACTGTTTGTAATACAAAGCGATGGAAATGTATAATATCATAAAGTTCACCATAAACATGGTGAAATCAGAGAAAATGGAAGCTTGGAGAAGAAGAAAGAAAGAGAAAGTAATTTTCTTATGGAATCAATGAATCAAGTTAGTTACATGGAAGTTATATAGAAGCAAAAAACTCTAACTAACTCATCTAGCTTCTAACTAACTAACAATGATTACAAGAGCTTTTGCTACTCTAGGTGCAGTTCCATAGTAATAAGGATGAGTAACAGGTTAATTCGCAGCGCAAGCTAACTAATGAAGTGCTGATGAATATAGACTTTAACATAATACTAAATGAAAAAAGACTAAGCTACTTTTAATACGATATAACATAAAAGGACGTACCTGAAATAGGGGTGCTATTCATCTTTCTCTTCGCGCGGCTCATATTGTGATTTGGTCATTTATTATTTTGACAGGGATGTGAGCTATTTTGGACCAATGTTCCTGCTTTTTACACCTCTCTTCTAACGCAGGGCATTCCTTAATGCTCAGTACCTCAAGAGAGGAAGGAAAAGTGTCTTCCGGCAATGACTCAAGTCTTCGACCATACTATTCAAGTTTTTCAAGAGAGGAAAGGTGTTGAGGAATATTTCCTTCTAAGAATTTCTGTTTAAAGAGAATAGTGATGGTGAGAAAACTCTAGTTATGGAAGATTGAAAAGAGTCCACTTTTGAAGAGAGGTGAGGGCGTCTAACCGTTTAGGCAGTGACCTAAGTGCCTTACAGGACATGACTGAAAATGATTCGAGGGCTAACAAGCAATGGTAAGAACTTTCTGAAATATAATGGATTCTAGAATCCTACAACTATTAATTTCAAGCCTTTGGAGCTTAGGGAAACCATCCAATGGGAAGGAAGTAAGCCCACGACAGCTATGTTGTAAGTTCAAAAACACAAGAGGCGTGTAATTGCTCCATGTATCAAGAGGAAGAAACGATATATTCTCACAATCAACAATCTCAAGTACTTGCATTGAAGGGGGTAGACCATCCATTGGGAATGTAGTGACAGATGGAATATTCCAGAGTTCCAAGTGTTGAAGACAAGTGCTGTTCATAAGCATTTTAGAAAGATACATCAGTGTATGATCCCAACCAATCGATTCATCTCGTAGTAGAGACGGGGAATCACTCTCAAGCAACCACCATTGGATATAGGAATCCATACATGACCTTGTTTCTTGATGACAACTCAACTAATTACATTCATCAATTTTCAGTTTTGTTGAAATTATCAGAAAAATGAATGGACAGTGCTTTTCCACCATGCTTGGCTCGAAACATGGACTTGGTGTTAGATTTCTTCATAATTTGATTGTCGGCTAAGCACTATTGGGTTTGGTGCGTGAATAATTTGATCGGTGGTCTAATTGAATAGGTTATGATACCATATTAGTTTATTTAATTTTTATACATATTGACCCAAAAACTCTTTCCACGTGTCTCTGGTATCTTTGTAAATGATATGTCAAACTATTAACTGAAACTTTATAATTGAACTCACTCACAATGTATATAGGTCAGTGCAGCAAAGGTTTACAAATGACAAATGATTACCATATAAAGAAATATTTATGTGGTAATGTAAAGTAAACTAAGCGCTGCATTGATTAGAAAATATGGAAACATAATGTTTGATTCACAGAACAAAATGGACTGAAGTTTTGTCTTTATCTTGAACAACAAGCAATGTTTAAATTCCTAGAGGCTAATACAATTTAAAATCGAAATTTAAATGAGTGAAACCGCATAACAGCAACAATCGCACAAACATACATTGTCTGAAACTAACGTGAAATGATTCTTTACTGCAGCATTACACCAAACCAGTGTGATCCCGTGCTAAGCAACCCAACCAGTTGTGCCATTTTGAAAACATCCTGCATCTACTTTGATCTTTGTCGTGCCAATGTTCGGCTGCTCCCAGATTTTTGGCTCTGAAACTATGATTGGCTTCAGCTTCGAGGGATTAGCGTTAAAAAACTCTGCAGAAAATCTGGATTCCTCCATAGTGATGGACACAACAGAAAGGTGTTTTGTTAAAAATCAATTGGGTCCAACCCTTATCAACCACAATGTGACACTGAATAAATCCTTAGCCACGGTATCCGGGTATGTGATCCACTGTGCTAGCCTAATCTGTTGAGGAACATGAATGCCAAGAGCAGAAGGAAACCAAGGTTGTTGTCATACATGTGTGACTGTTGATATCAAAAACGTAAATATCAGTTAGTTAAATTGAGCATAACTTCTGAGAGTTAACAACATGCATCATGCAAAAAGAGTACAATAAAAAATCACATGCAAGTGAAAAATTATCAGAAAATTGAGAATCATACACAGAAATGGATAACTCGTTGCGATGTGAGAATGTGGAAGTGTTTGAATTGAATTGCATGGATTCTGAAAATGGCAGCAAAAGCTAGTTAATAAAGTATACAAAAATTGAGTTTCACTATCTTCTCATTATTGATTAATAATTTAACATGGTTTTAGAATTGTGAAAGTAAGTATTAGTTTGAGTCGAGTTTTTTTTTTTTATAATCATTGCATGAAAATTAAAAGTATCATAGATTAAAACTTGACAATATTAAGGATCTCTTAGATTGTTATAATGAAAATTTGGATTTTAATAACTTCAATCGCATACCAGTTCCTTTTATGATGCTTAAATTTGGTGTAGCTGAGTTGAAGAATGGCTTTATTTGAAAATATTTGTGGATCACATAAAGAAATAAATTTTTATACATTCTCTTAGAAGATATTTAAAAAACTTTATACATCATTGTCTTTTGCCAAATTAATTATGAAATGCAAAATAATTGGTATGCATTACTAATCAATAAGAGATACGCAATACTAATCCGATTTTGAACCATTGTTAAATCTCAATTGGAACTATGCTCTTCAGCATATTTAACCTTCAATGATTGATGAAATATCTACTTCATATGTATTACTCAACTTCACTTCTGCCATCTAATGAAGTTGTTTGAATTTCAAAAAAAAAAAAAAAAAGAATATGTTGTATACTTGTATTCATAGATTAGTTGCATTTTGGTCCCTTTTATCAAGCCATTATTATAGAAATAAGTCTTTTTAGTCATATTGAATATTTTGTTAAACAGCATGACTATGTTTTAAGTTATGATATTTTTTAATCATATTTGAAGCGTGTCGGACACTAAACAATGTTACCTCTCGATCAAAATTCAATCTCTGATTTGACTAGATTCCTTTAAGCAAAAGTTATCATATTTGAAACAGCAAAAGTAATCGTAGAAACGCATCAGAGGCTCTCTCAAAAGAAAGTCTATCTTTGATTTGACTATAGATTCCTTTCAGGAAAAGTAATCATATTTGAAACGTATCGGACGCTAAACATGGTTAGCTCCATCAACCGGAATTCTATCTTTGATTTGGCTGATTTGGCTACGTTGCAAGAGTGTGGTCTCTTTCACTAAATTTGTGTTACATTGACTTATTGTAAGCGTCCGAATTGTTATTCTTATGCTGCTTTTGTTTATTATTTTATATGAAACTTTCGAATATACTCTGTTGCAAATTGCAAGTCACATTGATTCTATATATTGGGCATGAAGATGGTTGTGGCATTGCTACATCAAAATCCCAAGTGAAAAATAAGTTCCCAAACTACTCTCAAATTTCACATGTAAAATCACTCAGTGGCTACAAGTTGTAGCCTACAACTAATTAGATGTAAATAAGTTCACTGGTAACTACTAATTAAAACAGCAATTCAAAACTAGGGTAGTAATTTACATGACTCTGTTTGCATAATGTCAAGTTAAATTTATTTAAACCAAAAAAAGAAAAGAAAACTAGGGTAGTAATTTACATGACTCTGTTCTTCATGTTTCTTGGTTGAGTTTAGCTGCTGTAGCCATGGATGCAGCTATTCCACCAGGTTCAGCAATATTCATCACTTGTTTTGTTGATGAATCCTTATGCACCTCTGCATCATACACAGCTTCTGCGTCTTCTTTCGTCACCGCCCTGTCCACTGCCAGCTTATTCGCCGCATCCTATATATATACACCACCAAAAAATGTTACCAAATACTCATTCGATCAGTTCAACTATTTTTATTTATCAGACAAACTAGTAAAATAGTAGATTATATTAGCTCTCAAATCTCAATGTTTGAAACCTAGACATGCAAGTTACTAGTAAGTACTCTTTTGCAATGTTATTGGTGCAAAGTATTCACCGACTTTCCTGGTGATTAATTTCCATCGGAAAATGCAATAGGCCACCAATATAAAGTTGATGTTCTAGTTTAACTTTAAAATGAAGTTTCACATAATGTAAGATCTTTGTTTTTGGAGGGTCTAAATTATCGATCTAAATTATCTTTTTACAATTTTATACATGAATGTCTCACTTTTTTAGTGACCCGAACATACATAATCCTTTCTACATACATGTTGGTTAAACTATATTACAATTTAACTAAATTCAATAGTCACCGTTATCAATTTCGGTCATCAATATAAAATCAAAACTAGAATCACGGTGATATCAGTTTGTCAGAATCACAGTGATCCACCGTGATTTTCCAAAATCTACATTTTTAGCTTTTACAGTATTGCGGCAAATGACCGTGATTCTGATATACGTACCCACCGTAATACCAAGCACATTCTAAGATACCAAAGCACACCGTATTACCAAACACACACTACGTAGATTATATATGGTTTCACACAACATTCATGTGTAGCTTCTGCAATATTACGACAGATGGCCGTGATTCTAGTATACTCATCATAATACCAAACAAACACGAAGTTGATTATATATGTTTCATATCACATTCATGTGTAGCTTCTGCAATATCACTATAGATGACCGTGGTTTTGGCATACCCACCGTACAGTAATGCCATTTCTCAAGACAAAATACGTCCCGAATTGCTAGCGAAAACTCATCCTCCATTCAGTTTTCTTCCTGCCCACAAATCATGGGAGGTGGTGGGGCTTAATTTTGGCAGATATTGGAGTGATTATTCTCTCAGGAAATCATCGAGAAAACAGTTCTCGTGATACATAGCATTTGCCGCAACCATAGTACCAAACACACATTAAGTTGATTATATACGGTTTCACATTCATGTTTAACTTCTAAAATTAACATGATCATGTATAAGTAATTTATATTTTTCCTATGATTATGTTTAATTATTATTTTTCCATCAAAAAATTAAACATCATCATACAAAAAATTTATATAAATTACTTATAAACTCTTAAATGCAATTTATTTACAAAAATTATCACTTTACAATCACTATAATTGCTTGTTTAATAAGCCTCGAAGTATTTAACTAACTAATCAAAAGGGTCCTAAATCCTAATCAATTGTGATCTTGTATGAATATTTCAATCTCAAGATAAAAACAGAGCATAAAACAGAGTTCTTAGTTCATACCGTTAACACATCAGAAAGTTTTGTCATCTCTTCAATCCGATTAGCGTGGCTGTTGAGAGTGGCTGCAGATTGCGCCGTCGCCCCGACACCGCCAGGCCTCAAAGACCTCTCTCCGGTGGCTCTAATCTCAGCAGCACTGATCGCATCAGCGTCATTCTGATCCACCGGTTTATCACCAACCGATATCCCCGCCGCTTCTAACGCCTCTCCGATGGTAATCGGATCGCCATCTATAGCCGCAGAGCCCATATTCATAGGGGTAAAATGAGCGTCAGGCTCCACGCGCCGTCCTATAATCTGACCATCAACCGCCTCCGTCACAACACGACGGTCGGCAACCGTTGTTTCTGTCACACGAACAGCATGATCTTTGACCATTTCTGCTATACCATGACGACCAACGAGGCATTGTCCAGATGCCTCGTTGATCAGTGCGGCCGCTTGCATGGCTGCAGCAGGACTTCCTGATTGTGTTTGCCCTAATACGTTGAATTCTGCTGCAGCCATATTAGCGGCCGCTTGTGGAGAGATTGTCTCCGATGCTAAATCACCGGAGACGTTGAAAACATCACCGTATTTGATAGGTTCTTGGTTGTTAATCTCTTCTTGAAGCCTGGTTGGTTGGCCATGGCTCATTGTGTTGTGTTTTTTCTTTGGTTGAAGAAGGGTTTGGAAATTTGAGTGGGGTAAATTTGGTAACAGCTTTTTTGGGTTAAGTAAATAATTGTCGTGGGTTGGAAAGTTGCATGGAGAAATGGCACGTGTAGGTTTTGTAGTAATGAATGGTGAACGTGTCCTTTGATTAGGAATCCACGATATGAGTGATGTGACATTGTTTTGTCCAATGGTAGGTTTCTTACGTGTTTTTGGCGTGTAGCACTTTGGCGTTCCTTTTTCTTTGAATGCATTACGATAAAGAATGAAAGTAGTTGAAAATTGTCAGAATGAGTAACTATGAGAAGATATTTTTACAACACATTACACCCAACACATTACACCTTCCCGTCATTAATATAAACGAAATTCATTTATATCATTTAGTTTATGTTAATGACAGGAGGATGTACAAGATAAAAAATTTGTAAACGGTATACCATTACGTTATAATGTCTTCACAATTTGAAGTTAAAGCCTCACGAATTACGCATGGCGGCTAGAGCTGTCAAAACGGGCGGTCCGGTCCGTTTAGGCCCGGCCCGGTCGGGCAACGGGTTTTTTAGGGCCGGGCTAAAAAGCCCGGTTCAAATATGGGCTGGAAAATTGGGGCCCGAGCCCGGCCCTGCACGGGCTCCCGGGCTAACGGGCCGCCCCTGGCCCGTATCTTTTTTTTTCCTTTCAAAAATCAAAAAATAATTTTATTAAAATAAGTTGAAAATGAAATATCGAGGCAATCACTTGGATGTAATTAACATGGGTGTGATGTTGAACAGTTGAAGTTTATAAGTGTTGCACTTTTGCACATCTAATGTCACCAAAAAAAAAAACTAACATTAATACGAAAAAAAGGGTTCTCAATTGACTGGATATTATTTTATATTAATTCTGAGACGTGAGTGAGCTTGCGAAGATGGTATTGTCTGGCGCCTGTGTGAGAACTAAGAACTGAATTTCATATACACACAAAGACAAAAAAAATAAAAAATAAAAAAATTGTATTTTTTGGTGGGCTTGCGGGCCGCCCGCGGCCCGACCGGGCTAGCCCTACCAGGCTCCGGCTTTTTCGGGCCGGGCCAAAAAGCCCTGAATCGATTCGGGCTCCAAATTTTCGGCCCAGACCCTGCATTTAATTTGGGCTTTCGGGCCGGTCCGTTTTGACAGCTCTAATGGCGGCACATGGGTTTTATTTCGGTGTTTTTGAAGTTGATGAATTTGGGGACTTTATATTTATCTCTTTTCTAATCAATTTTTCACTCTTTCGTTAAAATATTTTATTTTAATTATTTATCTTCAACTAATACACGAAAATCATTAAAACTCAAAATCACTCAAGTATTTTTCAACTTAGAGAAAACAAGGTAAATAAGGTGCCTATAAATAATGGATTATTTGAGTCAATTAGCATAGTAATTAATTAGTTTGTGGCTAAAACTCATGGTTTTAAAAATTGAACTAATGCGGTTAATTCTCCATCATTTATGGCCCTATTTGATCCTAACTTCCGAACATAGCAGGGGCTAACTCTTGATTGTTAATGTTCGAGAGTTATGGTCTGATTTGCATCAATAACATCAAGTTTTTAGATAGTTCAGGGTTAGAACCCGATTCATGATCGAAGCCTATATTTTGATCCACACAGAAACCTTATTTGTTGCACTTTATATTTGTTGCTTGTTTTGTTGTTATTGTTTTACAAATGGATAGATGGGCACCAACGTGTTTGTCTATCCGTATTTTCTATTTGTATTATATCAATTTTAATTTAATCTGTTAATCTAATTTTTTTTTAATATCTATTATACTTAGGAAATATTGATTTTGAAAAAAAGATTAAATAAAATTTGTGGATAGCTTTTTAATTCACTAATTGATGGTGTCAAATTAAATTTAAAAAATAATTGAATTATTCCTTCAAAAAAAAATTGAATCAATAGTATATATATAAAATAAGGTTTTTTATGCCACGTGTCGCTTCCACGTTTATTCTCAATATTTTTATATTTTTTTCTATATTTTATTTGACATCATATTTGACATAAAAATCTCAGCAAACTTTTGATCTTATCCACTAAATAATTTATTTAATTTTATATTTAATTCCTAATATTTTGTATAGCCAAAATATCTCAACAAACTATATATAATACTTTCAACACTATCCATTAAATCTTCCTTTATTTTTTTCTTTCTTTTTTTTAGGAAAAGAAGTTTCAATTAGTTTTTTTCATTGAGGAAAAAAAGGCTTCGATTTGTTTTTTTTTTCTTTCTTTTTTTTAGGAAAAGAAGTTTCAATTAGTTTTTTTCATTGAGGAAAAAAGGCTTCGATTTGTTTTTTTTTAACTATAAATAAAGGAGAATTTTTTAATCACGTAAACACATATTTTGAGCAAAAACAGAAACTCAAACCTTCTTTTGATCTTAGCTTTTTATTTCTTCAGGTTTGACAAACACCTATACTATTGTTTCTTTTACTCATGCTTAGATTTTTGATTTTATATATAATATGAGAGGGAACTAACACCTACGAGTGAGTTTTTCGATTGTTTTTTTTTTTTCAGGTCCTTGAACTATTGTTGCTGGCATCCATTACAAACACCTACGAGTTTCAGGTCCTTAACTAACACCTATACTATTGTTTCTGTTTCAAGTCCTTGAACTAACACCTATACTATTTTTTTCTTTTCGTTTCAACAGTAGCGTTTTTATATTATAAATCACCAATACTATTATCATCTATACTATTTTTTCAGGTCCTTTTCGTTTTAATAATATTAATCAGTAGCATTTTGATTTTAATAATAATATTTCAGGACCTGAAATATTGTTATTTAATTTTATATTTAATTCCTAATATTTTATGTAGCCAAAATGTCTCAACAAACTATATATAATACTTTCAATACTATCCATTAAATATTTCTTTTTTTTTAGGAAAAGAAGTTTCAATTAGTTACTATCTAATCATTTAGCACCATATTATTCAATTAGTTTTTTTCATTGAGGAAAAAAAGGCTTCGGTTTTTCTTTTTGTTAACTATAAATAAAGGAGAATTTTTTTAATCACGTAATCACATATTTTGAGCAGAAACTGAAACTCAAACCTTATTTTGATCTAAGCTTTTTCTTTCTTCAGGTTTGACAAACACCTATACTATTGTTTCTTTTACTTATGCTTAGATTTTTATTTTTATATATAATATAAGAGGGAACTAACACCCAAGAGTGAGTTTACTGATTTTTTTTCCAGGTCCTTGAACTATTGTTGTTGGCATCCATTACAAACACCTACGAGTTTCAGGTGCTTGAACTAATACCTATACTATTGTTTCTCTTTCACGTCCTTGAACTAACACCTATACTATTTTTTTTCTCTTTTCAATTCAACAGTAGCGTTTTAATATTATTAATCACCTATACTATTATCACATATACTATTTTTCAGGTCCTTTTCATTTCAATATTATTAATCAATAGCGTTTTGATTTTAATAATAATATTTCAGGTCCTAAAATATTATTATTTCACCAGTAGCGTTTTAATATTATTAATCACCTATACTATCATTTTTATTCGTCTTTTTGATTTTTTTTATCTTAATATTTTATGTCTCAGAAATATCTCAACAAACTACACATAATACTTTCAACAAAGTTTACATATACGATCTTATTTTATGATTAAAAGACTTCAATTTGTTTATTTGTTTTTAGAAAAAGAAGCTTCAATTAGTTATTACTAATCTTTCAGCACTATGTCATTCAATTAGTTTTTATGTTTGAGGAAAAAAATGTTCAATTAGTTTTTTTTTTATAAAAAAAAGATTCGATTAGTTATTATGTTATCTTTTAACAGCATATTCTAATGCAAATGTTAACTATAAGCAAATAAATTTTCGTTAATCACATATTTACATATTTTGAGCACAAGCAGAAACCCCAAACCTTCTTTTCAACAAACATTTTTCCTTCTTCAGGTTTGCGAAACATCAATTTTATTATTTCTCATACATATACTTTGATATATATATATATATATATATATATATATATATATATATATATATATATATATTTCAATAGATTTTTCTCTCTCATACGCATGAGCCACGAAACAAACTCATGACCACATGTTTAAGGAGACCCAAAACTCTTACCACTTGGACTAATTCATTATTGATTTTGTTACACTTTTTATTCTTGCATTGGACATTTATCTCATCATTTATATTTATTTTTATGATATTATTATAATTATAAATTTAAATAAATTCAATCTAATATACTGACACGTGTATTCGTGCACACAAACAAATAAAACTTATTTAATATCTAACCCGGGCAACGCCGGGTCTCTAAACTAGTTATTAATTATAGGAACCGAATTTTTTTTGAGGGATAGAACCGAATTAATTATTGTTAATAGAATTAAGAATAAAAAAATTATCTGAAGGTAATTTAGATATATTGATTCGGGAGTTACGGCGTGTGCGCGCGCGGGGTAAAAGTATGTAGACAATCGAGTTTATGATAGAGCAGAAAAGCAAGCTTGTGTGACTAGTCTTTTTCTTTTCTAATTGGAGAGTGTTTTAAATTGACACGAAAAGTCTTTGAGAAATTTCATAACCCATAGCTTCCCGATTTGATATTGCTTTGATTCCAAAAAAAAAAAAAAAAAACTGCTCCCACTTACCAAACATGATGTCAGCAGCAATAAGTTCATTTGTGTTTTAAACGGTCGGGACAATTTCGGGAATCATTTTATCGGGACAAGCAGCATTTTTCTTAAGAATATATCCTTCCTTTTCCTTTCCCATCTCTATCTTCCCAAACAAACCCAAAAGTCTAAACAAATTTTGGTGGTGATTGTGATCAAACCTGCTGCAGTTGATATTTTAATATTTTTCGATAAGCTCTTTCTGTGATTTGTACTTGTTATCTTCATTTCAATGAACCATGATTGCAAGTAACACCTCCTTTGTAATAGCATAGTGATATTAACTGAATTAGTTTGATCATATTTTAACATACCTTAATCATGTTTTTTTGCTTAAAAATAACCTATAGCATATAAGATGTTGAATTTGTCTCGATAAATATTTTTCAAAATAACAATTTTTACAATTCTAGCTAATAGATAACTAGATATTAAAGATCAAAGTATGTATTGGTAAGAAATATGATTAATATATACAACATTAACTTTCTGATTCTAAAAAAAATTGTGTATGGATACAAATCATGAGCAAGAAAAGACAATGTACAAAGTGGATTTATACTTGATGGTGGCATACTCCACCATCTCATTGAGATTCAAGTACCACCTCCTTGGACTTGGAATAGAATTTGAGGTAAGATCTTATCCTATCCCAAAGTGAGACACTAGAGGCAAAATATCTAACTTTCACTGATTTTTTTGAACTTTTTCTAGGAAATTCTAACTCCCTTTCAATAGTTTTGTTTATAGTGTCTATTTCTTCAAGCAGAGGCAATGAGAGAGAGCCATCAGACTCTAGGTTTCTAATCCATCCACGAAGTAAGAAATTTATGACCTGCAAATAAGTATACTTGGATTAATTATTATACGATCATAACAATCATCAGGAACTACGCAATGAGGAACAAATAACATGAGGTAATTGTTCTTGATGCTTTATAATCACAATTCAAAAGACAAATTCATATAAATATTCAGTGCGCAATAGGAAATGCCGGATAGTTGGTGACCCGGATCTTAGATAAACTCTTCTATGATCTAAGAATTACGGCTGGGCTTAACCGCTTAACTCAACCCTACAAAATTAGCTTGTACAATGAGGGATGTCTCCAACTTACAAACTCATTTTCAGGCCTATCTCATATCCAATGTGCGACTCTTAACATATATTGCACTTAAAAAGAAGCAAGAACAGAAAGAACCGTTCAAGTTAATTAGTTAGGAATTGCATACCTCGGGGACTTCATCATGAGGGCAGTGACCAGCAGGGCTGATTTGATAATAAGGAGCTTCAGGAACCTTCCTTTTAACCTGAAGTCCCCATATAGGTGTCACCCAAGGATCTTCTTTTCCGTACATGAGGCAAATCGGCACCTTGTTTGCTCGACATCTAAAACGTACACACCGCAAAAACCATTAACATGTGTATTCACGTATATCTAATACTAGTTAAAGATTTAGTCGTGTCTACCTTGATAATGTTTCGCTGAAGGATAATTCTCCTTGGGGAGCAAACATAATTGAAGCAAATGAGGCTGCAGCAGCAGGATGTCTTGTGGTTTCGATTATGCGCGAAAAAACGTTATCCACATTTATGGAATGATCTGCGTAAACCTGATTAAGTACATCGGCGATACTTTTCGGATCACTAATTTTCTCCCACCTAAAGGAAACAAATTAATAAGAATCAGGTAAAATTGAATAGATACGATAAGGGGCTCCTGGAGGTGTACTATCAGCAGTACGATATCACTCACAGACAATTAACTATGATATTCGCAAAGGAATGACTACATTGGCGACATACAAGAAATGTACTAATTAGAAATTCGCAACTAAAATACTAAATCATATCAGGAACTAAGAAAGAAATGAAGCAACAAATAAAAATGAAGCCATACTTACACCAACTCTGTAAGTTTCTTTATATTGGAAGGTAGAGGGAATGTTCCGGCCCATGGAAATACTTTGGCAAGTCCAGGAGATTTTACTGGATTTGGCAGAAACCCCCAAAAAGGTGTTGCATTAAGCAATGTTACACCTTTCACTAAATGAGGATAGCATGCAGCAAAATATAAAGCAACATATCCTCCTAGTGAGTTGCCTACAATATAGACTGGTTCACCGATGACCTGTAACAAATCAATTTGTATAACGACATTTAGAACAAAAATATTGCACAAGTTTAAATAGAGTAAAGAGATATAAGAACTTCCCTCTAAAACAATTTTAGAAAATAGTGCTGAAAAAACCATGTAACATTACAGATTTCAGTAAGCATTATATGTATAGAAACTAGAAAGCATTCAAATGCTGATGATTGTAGATAACTTTCATGATGGGAGACATAAGAGTATTTTGAGCATTGATTTATATGATGGTTGTGGCAATATTTATGTTTGTAGTTTTGCCAATAACGATGAAGCAAATTATGCTTATGCCCTGGCAATATTTTGCAGAACTAGCTGTGAATGAGAGGGACTACAGGATTAAAATGGTTGCAAAGAGTCCGAAATCATGAACTAATTGTCTTCAATTCTTTTCTTACCACTACTGATATTAAAAAAAGTGAATTGAACTAAATGACCATTCGGATTGGTCCGACTATATTCCATCATGAATACTAATGAAACCAGAAAACTACGTAGTACTATAAGTATAAATTTCACATAACTACTAATGGCATGTTTGATTTGGCTTATATTATGAAAACAATTGATGACATGTCCATAAGTTGTTTTCGACTTATTTTCATAAGCTTTCTGAAACAGCCTATAACTTATACAATAACAGTTTGTCTTTATTTTATCTTTTACTATTGAAATAGGTACAATGAGCACTTAAATGATAAGTGCTTATACAGTAAACGTTTAATTAAGTTGTTTATGCAATGAGGACCTAAACCAAAGAACAATACAGCTTAAATAATTGTAGTAAAAAGATCTAAAACCACATAGAATTAAGAATAATTGTCAAGAACATTTTCCTGTATAATTATTTGAGCGAACATTAGATTGAAATTGCTAAAAAATTGCTGCTACCGAACAGTTCAAGTTATTTACCTCTTCAATGAAGTACCGAACTTGATCTTGCCATAAATCAACCGAATAAACAAGCTCAGTCGCCCATGGTTCAGTTTCATCTCCAAAACCCCAAGGCGAAACATTTCCACTTGAAGTAACCCCTTCTACCTTAGACAAAGGAGCAGGATCTTCAAAAGGCAAAGACATTCCTTGTCCTAGAAAATCCAACGCCCAAACTCGAAAATCACGACCTAAATCCATCAACTGCTTCTCATAATGAAAAGAACCAACACCGAAACCCGGCAAAAATAAAACATTTGGTGAATCCACATTTTCACAACCAGCTTTCTCATAATGAACATTCAATTTAGGTTTCCATCCCTTAAAACAACTACTTATTACCGCACCGGATTCACTGTTCGATTCATCCGGTAAAGCAGGAATCAAAACCTTTGTAGCAGGTACATCAACCCCTACAATATCTCTTCCTTCATCTTCATTAATCACATAATCACCATAACTTCCACTATTAACCTTAAATTTTAATCTTTTAGTACCTTCATGAACACTTTGTGACCTAAACCCACTTTGTTGATGACCCTTATCATAAAATCTCACTGACCCAATTGTGTAAACATTATTGATGTAAAAACATCCATGGTTTCTAATATAAGAAACCCTTGATTGAGTTGAATTCAAACTATTTTTAACTGATTTTGTCTTTGTGTTCATAACTTGACAACATGGTGCAGAACCATATGAAAGAGTTTCCATTTATCAGCAACTATGTTCTACAGAAACCAACACCAGAAAATGATTAAAAACATGATCAAATTAATATTTTAAGCAGAAAAAAATAAGCAATTAATATGAATTTGGAACAAATCAAATATATGAGTTTCATACACTAATTGAAACTAGAAAGATTAATTCTTCAAACATCAATTAAACATGAACATGTGATAATTAATAAAACATGAACATGTTTATGGAAACTTTTACCTTAAATTTAGTGAAAGAAGAAGCATAAGAATCTAGAGCTACTCAAAGAATCTTGTATATGTTAGTTGTTATAAGATTAAGAGCAGATCCAAGGAGAGATATACAAAATAGTTTAGAGTTGCTTGGAAGATTCTACTTCCTCTATGAGCCAAGAAAAACCGACTAATATATTTTTATGGGTTTAATTTATACACACTTACACACTTTTTTTTGGTATTTATAAAATTTTGTTTAATACATACATCTAAAATCATAATTTGTTTTCATTTCTACTAAAAAATTATAATTTATTTTCTTTTCATTTTAATAATTATAAAAAAAAATCAAATAGTTTATTAAACTCAAAAGGCGTGCTATGTTTTTATTTATTTATTTAAGAAAGGCACACTATATTATTAGATGACTTATAAAAAATTATTTTAAAAATCTGTTAAATTTTAAAATACAATTGTAAGAATTCCTTAAAAAAAAATACATTTGTAAGAAAACACCTGTCCAAAAGCATTTTGATGAGTTGATAATGTCCGTCTTTTAGTTTAACTAAAGTTTATAAATTTGATAAATTTTATAATTTATTACAACTTATTTGATTCGAATGATTAGTCTTTATAGTTGTATGCATAAGATATATTTAATTTAACTTTTTATTATTTTCATATAAATATTGAATAAATAACTATAGGGAAATTTTAACCAGTGTCCGGGGGCACTAGTTAAAGACTTTAAATAGTAACTTATCATAAAAATATGTATAATCAATGCATCGAAAATCGAAATATTTGACTTTTTTATAAAATAATTACTTCTTTTGGAATCCTTAAAGAGTGCTAAGGGGGCACTCGTTAACAAGACTCATAACTATATGATCAAATATTCCTTATAAGAGATTAAGTTAACTATGACTTTTTTTTTAAATATAAAGTTAACCACGTTTTTGGAGCTGAATAAATATAAGGGTTAATTATGTTTCTAGTCCCTATAAAATAGCGACCTTGTAAGTTTAGTCCCTACTTAATTTTAATAGCATTTTTAGTCCCTATAAAAAAAAAATTACTTATAATTTTAGTCCCTGCTAAAACAAAGTTTGATTAATTATCCTTAAACTCTTAAATTTTTGAACGATTTTTTTGAGACAAGATTAGAACACTATGAAAGGTTCGTTTACTAAAATTTAGAATTTTCTGACATGAAATGAATTAAATATGAATTTTTTAAAACGACAAAAGTTAAAGATAAAAAGTAATAAAATCTGGATGTAAAAATCAAATTTTGCAATAATTTTTTGCGGACGAACTTTTAGTAATGTTCTAAACACGTCTGCAAAAAATTGTTCAAAAATTTAAGAGTTTAAGCATAAATTAAACAAATTTGAATTGAGTAGGGACTAATACTCAGTGCAGAAAAACAAAATTAGGGACTAAAAATGCTATTAAAATTAAGTAGGGACTAAACTTACAAGGTCGCTATTTTATAGGGACTAAAAACATAATTAACCCTAAATATAAATATGCTAATGGAGCTGAATGAAGAGATTTAGTTAAAAGAAGGAACTTGGTAAATTGAGTTAAGAAATCATGAAACAGGTGATAAGTTGGTTTTGTCTTCTAGAGAGGAATCATCCCCACAACGCGCGGAGTTTGGACAAAATTTGAAAGAGCCAAAGTCCTGCCCACCATCCATCTTTCACAATGGCCACACGTTAGTTTTGATTTATAGTACACACGTGTCCAACATGGTAGGTATTCAAATGTATTCTCTTCGGTCACGTTTATAAGCGAAAAACAATCGATAGGATTCAATGAATGACTAACGTATATAACTTTTATATAAACCAGATACATTACTTATTCAATGAATCGAAAATGTTATTTTTTTACTTATAAATGTGATCATAAAGAGTATGTTTGATATCATACTACTCGTCAGTATCACAATCATCCATTGTGATTGTACGGAAGGTAAAAAGTATAGTTTTTGAAAAAGGGTCTTGCTAACCAGTGCTCTCAAGCAATGGTTAAGGAAACCAAAAATAGTAGTTTTTTTATTGGAAACTACAATTTTTAAACTTTTAAAAAGTTGAATTCATTACTTTTTATCACTTCCCAACACAGTATTTCTATTATTGTTCTTTTAACCAATGCCCTATAGACACTCTTTAGCATTTCCCTTCGAAAAATAGTGATAGATCATTGTAATTCTGACTTTCCTTACTGAACTGCTCACTTGAACTACTTGACCTTCACTTACCAAAGCGGGACAACGAAGCAGGAGTTTCAAACTAAGTTCAAAGGTTGGATTTCCTTCTCCTCGGTACTCTTTCTTTAGTAAGGAGGGATCTTCCAACTCGACGATTCCCCGAGTCATTGGATGGAAAAGAATAGTTCCTACTGTCTTTCCCTTTAAGAATAATACCCACCGATGAAAAATAATGATGGATTGTTATAAATGTGATCAGAGAGAGTATGTTTGATATCATACTACTCGCCAGAATTATGATCATCCATCGTGATTTTACGAAAGGTAAAAAGTATAGTTTTTGGACATTAATGATGGATCATTGTAATTCTGACATACCCACCCGCCACCATGATACTAAATATATATTAAATAGGTTTTTCAAATTAACATGGCAAGCGATACACATTTTTCAATGCATTTCATCAATCAAAACAAATAATTTTTTTATAAAAAGTGATGTAATTATTACTTAATCAAAAGTCAAAACTTATATTTTTAAGACAAATTTTATATTTATAGTTTCTTTAACCATTGCCCTGATCGCACTGGTTAGCAAGTCCCTTTGGTCTATTATATCGTGACATGACATGTTTTAAAATAATATTTTTAAGGAATTTTCTTAAAACTTAATTGATGTTGATCTTCATCATTAGATCATATATCATAACATTTAAATCATCAAATTTAGTTCAAAAATATGATGTATGAACCAAAATTATGAGATTTTAAAATAATGGAATTTTTTTTACGCAATTGTAAAAATAGAGGGACCAAAACTTTAGTTAGATCAAAATTTTATAAATAAAAAATGAGAGTGTTTGAAAATGTATGATAAATAACTAGTGACCTAACCCGTGCGTCGCTCGGTTAAAACTACTTCATTTGGTTGACTATAAATTAATCCTAGCACCGCATCATCCAACCATTAAATCTTTAGATATTAATATTCACACAGCAAAAATAATCTAAAACAAAAGTACTGTCTCCGAAAATAAAATATAGTCCAAATTCAAGCCATGTATCTCACGCACATGTGCAAAGCAAACCCAAGAACAAACAGTGGATTTCGAGGGATTCGGCAAGAAAATTAATTGTTACAAATATGATTGGGATGAAAATAAAATCATCAAAATACAATCCAATATAACCAAAAGAGACTTCAAATTGCATCAAAAAAATAAACCACCAAACGTTTGAGACGAAGTTAAAAGCAAACATTACAACAATTCAAAACAGCGCGGACCAGCCCAGCAAATTTTACAATAATAAATATTGATTTGCACAAACAAATATAAAAATAGAATATTGACTCGCACAAACAAATGTAAAAAGAGAAAATAGTTCATATGCAAAACGAAAGATAAATCATATGTTAGACAGAAAAACAAAAAACAAATGAAATAACGGGAATTTTGGAATAGAAATACAAATTACAAACATCATAAAAAAAAAAAAAAAAGACATCCAAAACCTACGTTCAACATAGAATAAACATTCAGCTAAAAACATTCCATGCTTTAACACAACTAAAAACAAAACAAAAAAATTCATTTTTTAGTGTAAAAAATAATTTCATTTAGGTTCAAAGATTAGCTACAACTACTAAATTAATTGGGTTCAAGTGATTAATGAGTTCAACCAAATGATGAATTGTTCGGGAGAACCTGAGTCTGATTCTTGGTGAAATAATTCTTGGCTAAACTATACTTATCTCATGATCGAACTCCAAATTACCAGTATGCATGCCAATGAGGCGAGGTGGAGACATATTTTACCTTCCCCGTCCCCGTCCCCATCCCCAATTCCCATATATTTGCCTATCACCGTACTCATACCCAAAGGGGATGAGAAATTGAATCTCGTCCCCGTCTCCGACGGGTTCGGGTATCTCATCCATGTACCCAAAGCGAATGATTTTTTTAATACAAAAAGAAGTTTTCTCCAGCCTCTAGGGCAATGTTGTACTGCAGAAAAGAGAGACCGAGGGTGTGACATGTGGAAAAGGAAGATCGAAAACTCGACTGAGTCCAAACACACTGACATTTTTACTGATTGAGTGAAATGGTTTAGGATTTGAGTTTTTATTTATATAAAAAAGAGTAATATAGTAATTTTTAACATCCGAAGGACGGGTTTGGGCATGGGTTCCTGGTGAGTATATATATCCATGTAACATGTCCCGTACCTATGTTTTGGAATCAAGGAAAAGCCAAACCCAATCAAAGCGGGAAAACCCGTCCAATCGGAGTGTGTTTATGCGGGTACCCACAAGTATGGGTTTTGATGCTATGCCTAATTACCAGGATCCATTCTCCTAAAACACCAGATGGTTCTGACATACCCACCGGCCACCATGATACTAAATATATATTAAATAGGTTTTTCAAATTAACATGGCAAGCGATACACATTTTTCAATGCATTTCATCAATCAAAACAAATAATTTTTTATAAAAAGTGGTGTAATTATTACTTAATCAAAAGTCAAAACTTATATTTTTAAGACAAATTTTCTATTTATAGTTTCCTTAACCATTGCCCTGATCGCACTGGTTAGCAAGTCCCTTTGGTCTATTATATCGTGACATGACATGTTTTAAAATAATATTTTTAAGGAATTTTCTTAAAACTTAATTGATGTTGATCTTCATCATTAGATCATATATCATAACATTTAAATCATCAAATTTAGTTCAAAAATATGATGTATGAACCAAAATTATGAGATTTTAAAATAATGGAATTTTTTTTACACAATTGTAAAAATAGAGGGACCAAAACTTTAGTTAGATCAAAATTTTATAAATAAAAAATGAGAGTGTTTGAAAATGTATGATAAATAATGTGATGTTAGTCCACCTTTTCTTCAAAATAGCAAATAAAAAATTAAGAGTTTTTGTGGTGAAGTTTGGACCTTCTGAAGTGAAAAGGTCCTGAAATTTAAAAGATCATAATAATATATGCAATTTGATTTAACTTAAATTGCTTCGTGAAGAATAATTGGTCTGATTCAGTCATTTTAAGTAAGATGTAGATTAAATCGTTTCATCAAGACGGTTTGAATTCAATAATAGAAAGACAACAATGTTAAACCTTTTTGAAAGAAAATTCTGATATCCACTGCATTACTACTTGAGTTGACTCAATGATATTAGTATTTGTAGTTGAGCGACCATGTATTTAGTCGATTAAATAAGTTCATTTTATTGATTCAAATTCCTCTTGTATTTAAGACCGAATATACTCGGGGCAGTTCTATGACCCGGCGACCCCGGGCACTCGCCTGAGCTCTGACCAATTTTTTTTACGATTTCTTATGTAAATCCCTATGAATTTATTATATAAATCCCTATAAATTGGGCAATTTTTTTAGATTTTTTGATTATTTGTTCACAATTTCTTATGTAAACCTCTATAAATGTGTTGCAATTTTTTTTTGCCCGAGCTTTACGATAATCCTAGCTCTGCCACTGAATATACTATATGTTTTAAAACTCATTAAATTATATATTAACATACTGTATTTTATTTTGAATTAATTTTATGCTAACAACGTCCCCAAAAAAACATTTGTTAACATATCATTGAACTTCTTTTAGAAAAAACGTATTGTTGAATTATATATTTTCCATAATTTTTATTTTCATGATCCCATGGTTATCAAAAAGGGATTTGATAATTTAAAGCATGACCAGAAGATAAATAAAATTTGATTAATATTGTTTGTTTTAGTCAAAATTCTGATTCGTCCAAACAATTTTGAGTAATGTTAAGAATAGACATTTTAACACATTTTTTAAAACACTATATTTGATCGATTGGTTAAAGTTTACATGAATTCCAACAAACTTATATAAAACTCACATGGTAAGACTCATGAATTTAACCGATTAAAAAATAGTACACACTCTGGTCACTATTATATGCAAAAATTACTCCCTCCGTCCCACATTAGATGACCTAGTTGATTTCGACACATGTACCAATGCATATGTTTTATCTTTGATATATTCAATTCTCTACTAAAAAAAATTATGAAAATTTAATGTTTTAAAAATATTCATCGAGACGAATCCAACAACATCTTACATGATATTATTTATCTTTGTGAATTAGTATAAAAATATGGTGAAAGTATGTTAAGTCAATATTGTTTTTGTCAAATATGTCATCTATTGAGAGACGGAGGGAGTAACATTTTAGATTCATTCAATTAATGATGTATATGGTTTTTATTATAAACCACATACATCATTTAATGAATAAATCCAAAATATGTGTTGTGTAGTGAAATTGAAGATTGTACTCTTAATCAGTTTCAAATGGATCTTCGACACACCGAAACAATTTATATTGGCTGGAAATATCCTCAAGAGGGATGGATCAAACTCAATTGTGATGGAGCGTGCAAAGAGAATGGAGATCGCTCGGGATGTGGAGGCCTACTTCGGGATGCTAATGGTAGATGGATCAAAGGTTTTGTCCGCAAGATTGGAGCTTGTGATGCTCTTCATGCAAAGATGTGGGGTATGTACCTTGGTCTAGAGTTGGCTTGGAGGGACGGTATTTCTCATCTTTGCGTTGAAAGTGACTCAAAGTTGCTTATTGACATGGTAACAAATAATTGCAAGATAAATGGGACAACCCCTGTGCTCATTCGGCGTATTCAAAACATTTTGAATCGTAATTGGCAGATTCAGGTTCATCATACTTTGAGAGAAGGCAACAGAAGTGCTGATTGGCTTGCCAACTTCAGCCTTACCATGAATTCTTGAAATTTTATTCTTTTGGAGACCCCTCCTAGTGAGCTCAATAGTCTCCTCTTTGATGACATCTCTGTAGCTTGTATGCCTAGAAATATTCGTTTAAGTGTTTAGTTTTCTCTTTTGGGCTTCGGCCCTCTCTTGTACCAAAAAAAAAAAAATCCAAAATATGTGTTAAAATATGTATACTCAACAATTTATTCTTAACCGAAGTCGATTAATCACTTGATTTCATTGATCACTATGCTATCTTTTATAATCTTTTTAGACTCTATAGACATTAAACTCAACAGATCCCCTGGGTTATATAGCCTCAATATTAACGTGTATAATTCTTGTACATCGATCTGAATAATTCAATTTTGGCTGTGTTTGAACACGAAGACAAGCAGGATGGAAAGGGTGGAGCAGAAAACTGAGAGGTGTACAAGAAAACAAAGATAACTTGTCGTAAATAACTTGTCTTTAGGTTTACGGTGATACACGTTTGTTATGTGTGCCATTCTATGCTATTTGTTAACGTGGAATGTCAGCAACATTCACTTTTCAACATATCTAACATTTTCAAACCATGTCTCACCACTTTGTGTGAGTTTAATTTTCAAATTGTAGACCCATAATAATTTAAATCAATAAAAGAGTGAGTATTAGAGAGAGTGTTCAAAAGAGAGCGTTGCTAGCATTGCTCATTTGTTAATTTAATTGAATGAGTCTTCTTTAACTTCAAACGGCAAAGACAACACCCATGTGATCGTGAAATGAAATGCACCAATTTTGGTTTCTTAAGAGGTCCCATGATGTGTTGTCGATGACAAGCATTGCATTAAGGTTACTGGTTAGTAGTGGTGATGTGAACCACTCGAGCCAAAATCAATGGCCATGATCTTATCGTCCTAAGCCAATTTTTTACCCTTTGTTTTGTATTCAATTGAGAGTAGAGAAATTAAGCATAACCGATGGATCGATAAATTTGCACATATTTTTAGCTGGGTTCCTTCAAAAAAGTTAGCCTAAATTGGAAATTGAAAATTGGAAAATTTAACCATATGCCCTTACAATTATACTTTCACCCTCGACATTTTAAATAAATTGTTCATTTTATCCTCAAAAATATTTAAACTAAAAGGCTTAATTTTTAATCCTTTTTGTCACATATTTTCAAAAACTTTTCCGGTACATAAGAGAGAAGAAGAGAGTAAGTTATTTTTTTGACATACCAAAAATATTTGCATATCTTTTCCGATACACAAAAAGTTTTGGAAAACATTTCTTTAGTATCCGATTGACAATTTGTTATCAAAAAACGCATTCAAGTGTCCTGGTTCACTTATATTGTTGGAGTCGAAGGAAGTGGAGTTGCAGGTGTGGAGATTGGTACACGTGTGACGATTGTATTTGGTTTTCGGTTACATTGTAGAGGAAGTTGTTGTGGAGAACAAGGAAGGTGATTGGGCAGGAAGGGTGGGGTGTGCGGGAGGTAAGGTGGTGAGGGAGGTAGAGGAACTTTAAATGTATTTTAAATATGCAAACATAATAAAAACCGATGATTTAGCAGAAATTTTTAAAATTTATAAACCATAAACTGTTAATTTGATCTAATTAAAGCAATAAATCTATAGTTTAATTAATATACAGTATCCATGTAAAAATTATCTACACTTCTATCTAATCATGTCTCAATAAATAGATAATATGAAGAACTAATGTTTCACATTGGCATAAAAAAGAGTGAGTAAAAATATCGGGTTGACCCATTAATCTACATGGGTTGAGACCGTTTGATCCATTTATGTAGGGAAATTGTTGTTTTGACATCAATTGTATTTTAGAAACACATGAAAATGATCAAAAAACCCAGCAGCAGTTAACTACCGCTGGAGTGTTTTTAGTTATTTCCATAAGTTTTTAAGAAACAATGGATGTCAAAACAACAACACATTTTATGTAGTCAAGTTCGATTGGTCTAGGTCAGGCCAACCCACTTGACTACTCTGATTGAGATAGGAAATTTCAATCACAAACCATTTTAGAAGTTTGAATTGACCCATATCCCTTAAATGAACAAGTCTTTCACAAGCACCAGATTATGGTCACAAGTCTTAACCATACTAATTTTTTTTTTATAGAATTAACTTTTTAATTTGATTTGAAATAATTAATAAAAAAATTAGAATTAATATTTTGCAAGTGTATCTAAAATATTTATATTTAGTCTTGTGACTTAACAAGAATCATTTGGTTTAAACCAAACGACTTTTTTTTTTGACAAGTAAACCAAATGATTCTTTTTGTCCCTAGGAAAAAAAATCATTTGATTTTCTTGTCAAAAAAAAAAGAGTCGTTTGGTTTAAATATGTTCATTTAGATAGATAAAACATATTAATTACTTGTCCAAGCTCATAGTTCGTGTCTAGCTTTATGTTTTGAAGTACATCAAATTCAATTTGGCATATATACTCCATTACATGATCTACTAGAATTTGAAACTACAGCAAAATATATATTCCACCGGATGCCGACATTCAATGGGGTTGCGCCCACCATATTCTTGGAGCATCACATCAACGATCAATGCATCTACTTCCGTTAATCCATCACCACTGTGATTATCTTTATGCTCCTCGAGTAAATTATATGTTTATTTTGAACAATATGTATCCTATATGCATTAGAATGTGTTAGAACTTCTTCAAAAAAAAAAGAATGTGTTAGAACTTCTTAAATTTATATAGTTAGTCTTTTCATAAACCACACCTAGAAGTCATTTTTTTTATGTATTATTGTCATCAGGACGAATCAGTTAGCATTAAACATGACTTGTTTTGTGTATTTTTAACGATGTTTCTGTTGATATCATAACATAGAAATTCAATAAAATATATTAAGATTTATGCGAAAACTCTTCACTTTGTGTTTGGATCACTGATATATATTTTTTTAATTCTGATCACTATAGTTACATATTAATTAAGAATGGTCAATGTTGACAAAAAAAGAAAAGAATGGTCAATGCATATTTCTTTACAATGGAATTATTAAACATAGAAGAGAATGAACAGAAGAATGTAGATAGCTTGCAGCCCAAGTAATTGTTAGGGGCTTTTTAGTACTTTTAATAGCCTCTTCTTTGTTAGTTAAGTCTGTTACCAAACTCTATATATATAAGAGTGTTGTAATAGTTCAGTGAATAATGAGAATAAACATTTCATTTCATTCATTTTGTTTCCTTGATAATATGGTATCAGATTTACTCTCTCTCTTCTTGAGAGGAGTTTGTTACGATTCAGTTACAAGCTTCCGCCATTGATGCTCAAACTCAAGCTTTTCATCTTCTTCGTTTTTCGTTGATTCTTTTACAGAATCTTCTTGATTCTTCTTCGTTTCTTCTCGATTTTGTCTCAATTTCACTTTGAGATTCTTCGTTCTTCGTTTTTTCTCTTTGATCGTTCTTCTTCGTTTTCTTACGATCATACTCTGTTTTCTCTGATTCGCATTTCTTGCTTCTTCTTCATCATGCCTCCTCGTCAAGCACTAGTTGCTCATCAACCAGATACGAATTCTCCATACTATGTGCATCCTAGTGAAAGTCCAAGCTCTGTGTTAGTTACACCTCTTCTTGATGGTTCTAACTACCTCGCTTGGCATCGTTCTATGAAGCGTGCTTTAGGCGCGAAGAACAAGCTTTCCTTCATTGATGGATCTATTCCAATTCCTCCTATTGATGATTTGAACCGTAGTGCTTGGGATCACTGTAATTACTTGATTCACTCTTGGATTCTGAACTCTGTTTCTGCACAAATTGCTCAGACTATTGTATTCCATGAATACGCCATTGATGTGTGGATAGAGCGTCAAGAACGTTTCTCTAAGGTTGATAGAATCAGAATTGCTTCTTTACGCACTGCTATCAACAACTTGAAACAAGGCACCAAGTCTGTTCGTGAATACTTCACTGAGTTGAAGTCTCTTTGGGAAGAACTCAATTCACATCGTCCTATGCCTATGTGCACCTGTCCTCATCCATGTCGTTGTGAATCTATGAGATCTGCTCGCAATTTTCGTTTGGAGGATCAAGTCATTCAGTTTTTAACTGGTTTGAATGATAATTTTGGAGTTGTCAAAACTCAGGTTTTACTCATGGAGCCTCTTCCTTCTATCAACAATGTATACTCTGTTGTTGTTCAGGAAGAAAGTAACAATTCCACCATTATTACTTCTACATCTATTGAAGATTCTAGCATTTTGGTGAATGCTTCTGAAGGAAGAAAACCTTTTGGACGTGGCAAACCTAATTCTGGTTCTTATCCTCCAAAGAATAACTCCAAATATTGCACCTTTTGCCATAAGACAAATCACACTGTTGATTTTTGTTATCAAAAACATGGTTTCCCTAATGCTAACAAGGGAACTCCTTCTACTCATGCTGTGAATTCAGAGGCTGTTCCTAATTCACAAGGTGTTGCTGTAGGTTCTTCAACTATCTCTCAAACTGGTTTGACTCAAGATCAGTATCTTCATCTTGTTAACTTGCTCCAACAATCCTCCCTAACCCCTCCACCATCAAATACTACTTCAGCCAACACCAATCATGTTCTTTCTGCACCTGTTTCCTCTTCTGCAGGTATAAACACTATATTTTCCTGCTCCTTGCATGTTAAATCACCCCACTGGCTTATAGACTCAGGTGCTAATGAACACATTTGTTCTTCTATTTCATTGCTTCATTCCTTTTACAAAATTAAACCTCTCAATGTTACTTTACCAAATGGTCAATCTGTTTTAGTTCATTATGCTGGTACTGTCTTCTTTTCCTTTTCTTTTCATATCACCAATGTCTTATATTCTCCTCATTTCAAGGTCAATTTGATTTCTGTTTCTAGACTTCTTCAACTTATGAATTATGCTATACATTTTGTGAATGATGTATGTACCATACAGGATGTGAAATCACACAGGATGATTGGTTTGGGTGAACTCTGTGATGGACTTTATAGACTGAAAATGCCTGCTACTTCACTCTCTGATTCTGCTTCTGATAGCATTCCTAAGTTTCATTCCAATAATAGTTCATTGCAATCTTGCAATTTAGTTTCTTGTACTTTCAATATTCATGTACCTTCTTCAGCACTGTGGCACTTTAGATTGGGACATTTGTCCAATCAAAGTCTGTCTCAGATGCATCAATTGTATCCCAATATTCATGTTGATAATAAATCCACTTGTGACATTTGTCACTTTGCTAAACAAAAGAAACTACCCTATACTTTAAGTACTTCTATTGCCTCCTCTAATTTTGAACTACTTCACTTAGACATTTGGGGCCCCATTGCTAAAGTTTCCATACATGGTCATAGGTATTTTCTCACTATTGTTGATGACCATAGTAGATTTTTATGGGTTATTGTTATACCCTAATTTTGGACCTAAAAATACTAACTCAATTCTTCTTTTCTTGTATTTTAAGTCATTTGATGTGTCTCTGATCAATTACATCATTCTTTGCATTTTATTTCAATGTTATTTGCAAGATTCACATAGAAGGGCATTTTAGTCATTTCCTATGTCAAAATTTCCTTCAGTCTTTTAAAATTTTGTTTGAGTCCTTTCAGGTAGTTTGAATAAGTCCTCATTTCAATTCTATGTCAAAATCCATTTCAAAAATTGCATTTGAGGTCATTTTGAGTCAGTTTTGCCCCTAGGGGCATTTTAGTCTTTTCATGTGTCAAAACTCTGTTTAAACTCTTAAAATTGTCTCTGAGTCTTTTAATTTTGTTTGTATAAGTTCTTGCTTTAATTTCCTGTTAAAAATCCATTTTAAAATTTCATCTGAGTCATTTTTAGTCGTTTTAGCCCCAGGGGCATCTTGGTCATTTCACGCGAAATTTCGGCAGAGAGAGGTTACTTTAAAGTACCTCATTTAAGCCATTGGTTCGTTTTAGTCCGTTTTTGTCAATTTTAATCGTTTCACTTTACGTTTAGTCAAATTACCATTTTTAGTCCAATTTTATTTTTATTTTTCTTTTAAGTCCTCAAAGCTTCCAAAATTGCATCCAAGTCCTTTTTGTTTCGAAATTATTGTAAGTCCTTTTATTAAAATTGCAAAACAGTTCATATTTGGTCCAAGTTTATTTTTAGTTTTTTTAATTTGCAGAATGGTCCTTTTTTTTAAGTTTCCAGAATTGCAGATTGATCCTTTGATTTTAAGAAATTGCAGATTAGTCCCAAGTCCAGAATTCAGTCCAAAACAGGTCCAAAACACGTGGCAGTTCCACATTGGTCTAGGGATTACTAGCTGGCCTATAAATGCAAGCCAACTCATCACAAGTGTCAGAATCAGCAATCACTCAGTGACACATCATCAAAAACTCTAACAGATTCTCTCTCTCTCCTCAGAAACCCTCGCCACCGTAACCAACATCTCAACCACCACAAAAACCACCGTAACAGAATTCCAACCACCGTAACAAACACCAAATCACAACAATTCCTCACAAATTCGAACCAATTCATCACAAATTTATAATAACTTCATCACAGAAAACTCAAATCCAGAATTTGGCAACAAAAACAATTCGAGTTAAAAACGTTTTGTTTCAAAAAGTTCTCAGAGATTCGAAACGAATCTTCATCATCGAACTGTAAGGCTCTGCAATTCCAACGCCGAATCATCCAGAGGACGAATCAACGTGATCACAGAGAATTCGAGGAAGAGAAGAAGAAAGATCAAAGAGAATTTGAACCAGCGAAGAAGAAGAAGATGAAGAACTGATTTATTTTCAGTTTCTGTGCAAGACTTACCAAAAGCATCAAGAATATATCCAGAATCCAAGTTTTCCGAAGAATCCAGTTCAAATCTCCAATCAAACTCAGGTAAGTCCACAAAACCTTCTTGTTTTCATAAAATCATCATCGAAGGTCTGAATTTGAAAATAAACGGTGAATCGAAGAAAAGATTTCGAAAAGATTCCAAAAAATTCGAAACGAAACCCTAGAATGTAAAACCTCAGAGATTCACCGTTTATTTCACGAAACAAAGTTCAAATTCGTAATCAGCGAAGAAAACAAGTTAGATCAGGGTTTAGTTCCAAGAAGTTTAGGAAAAGTTTGAAAACCCTAGATATGGTGAATACAAAGCCCGATCTACTTCGTTTCCACCATGATTTCACAAAAATAACCACAGATTCGTAAAGAGGGAAGGAAGACGGACATTTCTATGTAAAAAATTTCTTTCAGATCGTCGGAGAAGATGAAGATTCATCTTCCTCCGACGTTCCTCCGCCGTCCTTCCCAGTTTCCGGCCAGGTTAAGGTTGCAAAGGATTTAGAGAGAGAGAAGAGAGCGTTTAAGTTAGAGAGAGAGTGAGAAGGAAGGAATGAGGTGGACCGGCCTCAATCTCCCTTTATAAACGTGATTGAACCGGCCGGTTCACCCAAACCTTGCTGGTTCACTTGGTTCAGTTTTTTCCTTTCAATCTGGACCACTCATTTTGCCTGATGATGACGTGTACGGCCATGATGGCATGTTCCTGTGCGTCTACGTGTTTCTTACGGTATGCTGCATGTTTATGACCGTTTGATCTAGGGTTTGTGGATCCTGGATCAATCCAAGGTCCCTGGTACGTTTGGATAGTCCAGGATCCATCTTCTCGTTGGACTTGGGCCTATTTTTGCTGATGTTTCGTTTTATGCCTATATTTGTGCTATTTTAACACTATATGTTGTTAATCCCACCCCTGCTGGCTCAAAAATGTTTTGATAAAATTCTAGAAAAATTTCTATATGTTTTTTATGTGTCCCTTGATATTTTTGTGATTGTCTTACATATTAAAAAAATTAAAAACAATATATAATGCTACTTGTGATCTATTAGTCTCTTTTTGGTCAATTTCTTGTGAGTTCTTGCTATGTTTTTTTTGCCAAATTGATAGTAATATGTGATGTGCAATCTTGTGATATGTTTGTCTCTAATTTGGGTCTTTTGCTTACTGTTTGTGAATGTGACTTGTCAATTACTTATGTTGCAAGTTTTGTGAAAATTAAGTGGTAAATATGCCTAGATGTATCATGGATTGTGACTTGAATGTGTTCTTATGACTCTCATATCATTAATTGTGATAAAACCTTTTAAGAAATTGTCATGATGTGGGGGTTATAAGTCATATACTTGTCTTGATGTTATGGTAAGATTTTAGGTGAATTTAGTTACTTTTAGGTTAGGAATTTCATTAGTTTTTGACAAGTTTTAGCATTTTCCTTGCCTATAATTTCCAATTCCTATTATGCCTTATGCCACTAACTATCTCATTTCATGTTTCATTCATTCATAAGCATCCCCCACTTCATCTCCCTCTCCATCTTACTTCTTGCACTTTAAGTTTCACCAAAATTTAGGATGTAATACTTAGGACTTTTTGTACTTTACTTTCATGCCATTTTAAATTTCTTGCAAGACCATAGAATGTATCTAGGCCAATGATGTAATAAGGACAATGGACTCTAATGATGTACACCGACACAAGCACCGACACATGCACACACATCACTTTAGGTATATGGCTAGAATATGCATGTTTAGATGTATGTTTAGGATTGTATGTTTAGATGAATGCTTAGGATTTACACTTAGAAAAATCAATTTTCCAAAAAATATGAACAATTTCACTCAAATGTTTTTTTAATAAACCTTGGGATCAAAATCCCATTGAATTTTCCTTTTCTTTTTCTTAAACAAAAATCTTAAAGAATTTTAATCATACTTAGACCTTTTTGCAATTGACTAATTCCACCTCACCTTTTCTAAATCTCATGCCCTTGAGGCCTCTCTTATTCTTCAAATTCCAATTTTCAAACTTAAAATCAACCAACAAAAACAAAAACATTTTTGGAAGAGAACTACGGTGGATTTGATCCCTTAAATGGGTACGTAGGCAAGGAACAAAATTCCTTCAATTCAAATAAAACAAAAATTCAAACATCTTCTTCTCCCTCCAATTCTTCACTTAGGATACCTTTAGGATAAATAAATGTTTTCAAATAGCATTTAAAAATAAAGCGCGCGCGTAGAAATTAAAGACGATTCCTATAGGATACTATAGTCGTTATGGGTGCCTAACACCTTCCCGTAGCGAAAACAACTCCCGGACCTCGATTCTCAAGGGTTTTGCTTACTTTTTCCCTTCCCAAGAAAAAATAAGATATCACCGGTTAAAAGGTTCAAACGTAATCAATGTTTGACACCCGAAAACCAAGATAAAACAGCTGGCGACTTCACTGGGGACATTCGAGAGTTACGCCTAGTCTTTATTTCCACGCTTGCGCTCTTTTTACTTGTTTCTTTTACTTGCTTTCCTATGTGAATAAATGTTTAATTTCTTGCAAACGTGTGGGGTGAGAATATCAAAAGTCCTGCACCCGGGCTGAGTGAACTTAGGATTTAGGAGGGATATAATCGACAATTCATTCCGGGGGTTGCCTCGTGTTTTGGATTATGCGATCAATCCCGCATAGCTGAGGCATTTTGGGGGTGATGTTGTCGGCGCGTGTTGTCGCGTTTAGGCACTTTACTTCTAATTGTTCTATGACGCTATGAACCGTAGATAACCAAACCCATCCATGGCCATTTTTCTAGGACGTAGTGCGGAGGCTAAACCGAGTGTTGTCTCGAGTTTTAGTCGTCACGCGATACTACACTCAAGTTAGACCTTCTTACGTATAATCATGGAGCGAGTGTTGTCTCGTGACACCGTGATATACGTCGGAGAGGTTGCAACTTGGGAACCTTTTTAGAACCCGGTTACTATTTCCTAAAGCCCTAGTTTCACCGGACACCGTGTCCACCCATGACTCCTCGACTTTGAACTTTAACCCACCATGTTTTCTCCGAACTTGAACATAATTTTGCACTCATGCATACATGCATACATGCATAAACTTTTTCCATGCATTGTTATCGAAGGGCTTAGACAAGATGAATTTGTAAACATTGTAGGAATGAAGAAGACTAAGTCCTACAAGTTCAAGGAAGTGGATTTGGCTAGTTTGAGAGATTTGGCACTCAGGGTTGAGGATCCGACTGGTTTCCGACATCGTTACGGGGCTTTACTTACTATTCTCCAGACTAATGTGGATGAGAAGCTTGTGCACACTCTAGTGCAATTCTATGATCGGGAGTATCAGTGCTTTACTTTCCCCAACTTTCAGTTGGTGCCTACTCTAGAGGCTTATTCTTCCTTGATTGGTCTATCTATTGCTAAGGGGGTGCCTTTCTCAGGACCTGAAAATCCTCCTACTCCATTGGTTATTGCTAAAGATCTCTATCTCAAGACCACCGATGTCTCCAAGAATCTTGTCACTAAGGCACGCATCCGAGGGTTCACTTCAGAGTATCTTCTTGGGAAAGCCAACCTCAATACCACTTGTCAGGACACTCTTGAGGCTATTCTTGCACTTCTCATCTATGGGCTTATTCTCTTTCCGAATCTTGATGACTTCGTGGACATGAATGCTATTATGATCTTCCACTCCAAGAATCCGGTTCCTACTTTGCTAGCTGACACATACCATGCTATTCACGATCGTTCCGGCAAAGGTCGTGGATACATTCTTTGTTGTGTGCCTCTCCTCTATAGGTGGTTTATTTCGCACCTTCCGCAGTCTTTCCACGACAATCCGGAGAATTGGTCTATTTCACAGAGGATTATGGCTCTCACTCCTAATGAAGTGGTTTGGCTCACTCCCGCTTCTAGGGTTAAGGAAATCATCTTTGGCGATGGGAAGTTTCTTAATGTACCTCTTCTTGGTACCCGGGGTGGAATCAACTATAACCCGGAGCTTGCTTTGCGACAATTTGGTTTCCCGATGAAAGAAAAACCCATCAATCTTGCTACAGCTCCTTACTTCTTTCACTACTCCAATGCTCCCACGGGGATAAGAGAGGATTTCATGGAAGCTTGGTCTAAACTTCGAAAGAAAGAGGTGAAGCATATGGGTGTAAGGTCCGGTATTGCTCATGAGGCCTATACACAGTGGGTGATAAACCAAGCTGAGGAGATTGGTATGCCTTACCCCTCTATGAGATATGTGTCTGCATCTATTCCTACCATGCCTTTACCTCTACTCCCACCTACCCAGGAGATGTATCAGGAGCATCTAGCTATGGAGAGTCGGGAGAAGCATCAGTGGAGGGCTAGATACTATGAGGCTGAGAACTTGATCATGACTTTGGATGGAAAGGATGAGCAGCAGACTCATGAGGTCTTGACACTGAAGAAAGAGTTAGCTAAGGCTAAGAGAGAGATTGAAGAGAAAGATAGGTTGCTTATGAGGGACTCCAAGAGGGCTAGGGGGGCCCGTGACTTCTATGCACGATACTGCAGCTATGAGTCTGAGTCTGAGGATGATGCTTCCACTTCCTATGCTTGAGGATTCCTTTTTCCTGTTGTTATTTCCAGTTGTTTATGTTGTTTTACATTTCAAAGTCTGTCCCCTGGCTTAGCATTTCAAAGGGAATCGTCTTGTAAAACTATATGTTGGTTGTTTGTTCCCCGTTTATGTTAATTGTTGTTTAGTAATGTTTACAAGTTTCTAGTTTGTCTAAAAACCCTTCGATAACACAAAAAAAGAGTCTTTTTGCATATGCATTAGCACATTTCATGCATCATATGCATTCATTGGTCACAAAAAAACTTCTCTCGTGCTCATTGCCTCCTGGTTTTGTCCGCCACAGTCTGAAAAGTGGCTCGTGTTCGCAAAGTCTACCAACCAGATAGAATTCATCAAACAAGATTTCACAAGAGAAGAATCATGGCTAATTTTGAAGAAGAAAATGCTCAGCTCCGTGCCGAATTGGCTGCTATGAAAGAAGACTTGGCTAAGGCTCATGATGCTATGTCCACTATGATGGCTGCACAGGAACAACCAGCCACATCTGTCCCAGTTTCTACTGAAGCAATTCCCTCTATCCCACTGTCTACTGTGGCTACCGATGCTCGGTTTGTTATGCCCAATGGGCGTCCTTATGGGCTCTCAGCTTACTATTCTCCTAATACTGCTGCTGGTGTCTCCGGTTTTGCTGGTCAAGGACAGATTCCCGTATCCACTGCTATGCCTCAGGTGACTACTGTTGTTACCGATCCTATCGTCCACACTGTGCAACAGGTGATTGATGTCGATACTCCGCGTGGACAAGATCCCGCAATGGAAGCTATGAAAAGACAGTTAAGGGAGTTGGCTGGAGAACTCCGTGAGGTCAAGGCTATCCGTGGAAACAATGTCTCTGCTAAAGCTCATGATCTGTGCTTGGTATCCCGATTTGAGATTCCTAAGAAGTTTAAGGTGCCAGATTTTGACAAATACAATGGATCCTCCTGTCCACATAGCCATGTCATTCGGTACGTCCGGAAGATGGCCAACTATGCAGATAATGATGCACTGATGATACACTGCTTCCAAGACAGCCTAGCGGAAGATGCGGCAGATTGGTACACTGGTTTGAGCAAAGACAATATCCATACTTTCGAAGATCTTGCTGCTGCCTTTGAAAGTCATTATGAGTTCAATACTCGCTTGAAGCCGAATAGGGACTCTCTTAAGTCTTTGTCTCAGAAATCGGATGAAACCTTCCGTGAATATGCCCAGAGATGGAGAGGGGCAGCTGCCCGTGTTTCTCCTCGGCTTGATGAGGAAGAATTAACACAGACATTCCTGAAGACTCTGAAGAAGGAATATAAGGAAAGAATGATAGTCTCTGCTCCAAACAACTTCTCCGACATGGTTACTATGGGAACTCGTCTAGAGGAGGCTGTCAGAGAGGGTATCATTGTTCTTGAGAAGGGTGAATCTTCAGCCAGTGCACCAAAGAAGTACGGTAATGGCCACCATAAGAGGAAAGAATCTGAAGTAGGGATGGTATCTGGCAACCCATCCGCAGCTGCTACACAATTACCTCTGCCCTATCAATACATGCAGTACTCTCAACATCCTTTCTTCCCGCCATTCTACCAGCAATATCCTCTGCCACCGGGTCAACCACCAGTGCCCGTTAATGCCATTGCTCAACAAGTGCAACACCAGCTTCCTGTTCAGCAACAACAACAGCAACAACAGGGTCCCCGACCCAGACCTTCTTTTCCACCAATACCTATGCGGTATGCTGAGCTGCTCCCAACTTTACTTGCTAAGGGACACTGTGTCACTAGACCAGGCAAGCCTCCGCCTAATGCTTTGCCTCCCAGGTTCCGACATGATCTTACATGTGAATTCCATCAGGGTGCTCAAGGCCATGATGTTGAGGGTTGCTATGCTCTGAAGTATATTGTGAAAGACCTGATAGAAAAAGGACGGTTGACCTTTGAAAACAGCGTTCCTCATGTTCTTGACAATCCACTTCCAAACCATGCCGCAGTTAACATGATCGAGGCTTTTGAAAGAGTTCCTGTTCCTCAAGAGGATCCCATGTTAGATGTCCGCAATGTTGTTACTCCTTTGGTGCCGCTACATGTCAAACTCTGCCAGGCTTCTTTGTTCAATCACGATCATGCTTCTTGTTCAGAATGTCTTCAAAACCCTATGGGCTGTTGCGTGGTGCAAGATGATATCCAGAGCCTGATGGATGACAAGCACTTGATTGCCAGTGATGTTTGTGTGATTGTGCCAGTGTTTCATGATTCTCCTGTTGAAAGTGCATCTCAAACAAGGAATGTTGAACCTTTGGTGATCAGGTTACCTGGTCCGGTATCATATGCCTCTACAAAAGCAATTCCTTACAAGTACAATGCAACCATGGTCGAGAATGGAGTGGAGGTGCCTCTGGTATCTCCAACTACAGTTGATAATGTTGCTAGTGAAATTACAGCTCTGAGAAGCGGGAAGGTCCGTCCACCCTTGTTCCAAAAGATGGTGGTTACACCTATTGCCACAATAACCCCACCAGTTGCTCCTCCTATTGACAAGAACACTGGCCCATCAGGCCAATCTATTGACGAGTCTAATCTAGACGAAATTCTGAGGCTTATCAAAAAGAGTGACTATAAAATTGTTGACCAGCTGCTGCAAACTCCGTCAAAGATATCCATCCTGTCTCTGCTCATGAGCTCAGAAGCTCACAGGAAAGTGTTGATGAAGATACTGGAGCAAGCTTATGTTGACCATGAAGTCTATGTGGATCAGTTTGATGGGATAGCGAGTAACATTACTGCTTGCAACAACTTGGGGTTTGGTGACGATGAACTCCCCGAGGCAGGGAAACATCACAACTTGGCCCTGCATATCTCAGTGCACTGTAAGTCTGACATGATATCCAATGTGCTGGTGGACACTGGATCATCTTTAAATGTAATGCCTGAGTCTACACTGAGACAATTGAGCCATCATGGAATCTCTCTGAGAGGAAGCAGCTACTTGGTTAAAGCTTTCGACGGATCTCGCAAAGATGTTCTTGGGGAAGTAGACTTGCCAATTACCATTGGTCCTGAGACATTTCAAATTACTTTTCAAGTCATGGACATTAATGCTTCCTACAGCTGTCTCCTCAGAAGACCGTGGATTCATGACGCTGGAGCAGTAACTTCTACTCTGCATCAAAAGCTCAAGTTTATGAGGAACGGTAAGATTGTCACTGTACATGGTGAAGAAGCGTATCTGGTTAGCCAAGTGTCATCTTTCTCTTGTGTTGAAGCAGGATCCGCTGAAGGGACGTCATTTCAAGGCTTGACTGTTGAAGGTGCAGAACCCCGGAGGGCTAGTGCTAGTATGGCTTCACTGAAGGACGCCCAGAAGGCTGTTCAAGAAGGGCAGGCTGCCGGCTGGGGCAAAGTGATTCAGATTTTGGAAAACAAGCGTAAAGAAGGCCTTGGATTCTCCCCAACCTCTGGTGTTTCAGCAGGAACTTTCTACAGTGCTGGGTTTATCAATGCTATTACTGAAGATGTTGCTGAGAGTAGTTATGTGCCTACATTTGTTGTACCAGGAGGCACTGTGAGAAATTGGGAGGCCATTGATGTTCCTTTAGTCATGCATGCTTCCATGTAATGTGTCTTGTTGCTCATGTTTTTCTTTGTTTTCAAAATAACAATCCTTTCGCTCTGCCCAAGGCGAAAGTGATATCATTGTAAGGGCATGTTTGTTTCGGCATTGCCGTTATCAATAAAAGTTGTCGTCTTTCTCACGACTCTTTGTTTTTTACTTTTAGTGCCTTTTTCTTGGAAATAATGGTAATGCCAGAAAAAACCAAAACATCTGTATTTTCTTATTAATTTCAAAAATCTGCATAGAAAACATTTTTCCTAAAAATCATTCCAATCATATTATGCAGATTGAACCACAATAAACCCGTTGAACACAGTGACCCTATAGTTCCTCCAAATTTTGAATTCCCTGTATATGAAGTTGAAGATGAGGATGATGATGAAGAGATACCGTATGAGATCGCCCAACTGCTTGAACAAGAAAGAAGAGCCATTCAGCCTCACCAGGAAGAGATTGAGCTTATCAACCTGGGTACTGAAGAAAATAAGCGAGAGATCAAGATCGGTGCTGCACTAGAGCCAGAAGTGAAAAGGAAGATTATTCAGCTTCTCCATGATTATCCAGATGTCTTTGCATGGTCCTATGAAGATATGCCGGGTCTAGATCCCAAGATTGTGGAACATCGGATACCGACAAGACCTGAATGTCCTCCTGTCAAACAGAAATTGAGAAGGTCTCGTCCAGACATGGCTCTTAAGATCAAGGCTGAAGTGCAAAAGCAAATTGATGCGGGTTTCCTCATGACAGCTGAATATCCTGAGTGGATTTCCAACATTGTACTAGTACCAAAGAAAGATGGGAAAGTTCGAATGTGTGTTGATTACAGAGATCTGAACAAAGCCAGTCCGAAAGATAACTTCCCATTGCCTCATATTGATGTGCTTGTTGACAGTACTGCTCAATCCAAAGTGTTCTCCTTTATGGATGGTTTCTCTGGTTATAATCAGATACGAATGTCTCCTGAAGATAGAGAAAAGACGTCCTTCATCACTCCGTGGGGAACGTTCTGTTATAAAATGATGTCGTTTGGCTTGATAAATGCCGGTGCTACCTACCAAAGAGGTATGACAACTCTATTTCATGATATGATTCACAAAGAGATTGAAGTATATGTTGATGATATGATTGTGAAGTCAAGTGATGAAGAGCAGCATGTTGTGTATTTGAAAAAGATGTTTGAAAGACTGAGAAAGTACAAGCTGCGGTTGAATCCTAACAAGTGTACATTTGGTGTAAGGTCTGGGAAGTTGTTAGGCTTCATTGTCAGTCAAAGAGGCATTGAAGTTGATCCTGACAAAGTCCGAGCCATTAGAGAAATGCCAGCCCCTCAAACTGAAAAGCAAGTCAGAGGTTTCCTCGGACGTCTGAACTATATTTCAAGATTCATATCTCACATGACTACTACCTGTGGACCAATTTTCAAATTGCTCAGAAAGAACCAGCCTGTCGTATGGAATGACGAATGCCAGGAAGCTTTTGATAGCATTAAAGAATAACCTGTTGGAACCACCTATCCTTGTCCCACCAGGAAGCTTTTGATAGCATTAAAGAATACCTGACGAATGCATTGAAGAAGCCATTGATCTGAGAATTAAGCACCTCGACATCTATGGAGAAATCACACTTGTTATTAATCAGATAAAGGGTGAATGGGAAACTCATCATGAGAAGCTGATCCCTTACTGTGACTACGCCAGGCGTCTGTTGACGTACTTTACCAAGGTTGAGCTGCACCATATCCCTCGGGATGAAAATCAGATGGCTGACGCTCTTGCTACTCTGTCTTCCATGTTTCGTGTCAATCACTGGAATGATGTGCCCGTAATCAAAGTACAACGTCTTGATAGACCCGCTCATGTGTTTACTATTGAAAATATGCCAGATCAGGCTGATGAAGATGTGAATGATAAAAAGCCGTGGTATTATAACATCAAACAATTCTTGCAGAATCATGAATATCCACCTGGTGCTTCCAACAGGGATAAAAAGACCTTGAGAAGATGGGCTAGCAAATTCCTTCTGGACGGAGAAATCCTATACAAGAGGAACTATGACATGGTCTTGTTGAGATGTGTTGACAAACAAGAAGCTGAGAAATTGATGCATGATGTACATGATGGTGTTATACCCTAATTTTGGACCTAAAAATACTTATTCAATTTTTTCCTTCCTTGCATTTTAAGTCATTTGAACCGTCTCTGATCAATTGCATCTTTCTCTGCATTTTATTTCAATGTTATTTGCAAAATTCATGAAAAAGGGTATTTTAGTCATTTCCTGCATTCAACTCATTTTAATCCTTGAAATCTGTTTGAGTCCTTTAAATTGGTTTGTATAAGTCCTTGTTTCAATCTCATGTCAAAATCCATTTCAAAATCTGCGTGTGAAGTCATTTTTAAGCCAGTTTTGCCCCTAGGGGCATTTTAGTCTTTTCAGGTGTTAAAGTCCTGTTTAAGTTCTAGAATTTGTCTCTGAGTCTTTTAATTTGTTTGAACAAGTTCTTGACCTATTTTCCTGTTAAAAATCCATTTTAAATTTGCATCTGAGTCATTTTCAGTCGTTTTAGCCCTAGGGGCATTTTGGTCATTTCACACGAAATTTCGGCAGAGAGAGGTTACTTTAAAGTACCTCATTTAGGCCATTGGTTCGTTTTAGTCCGTTTTGTGTTTTTTTTATTGGTTCCACTTTACGTTTAGTCAAAATTACCAATTTTATTCCAATTTTATTATTCTTTTTTCTCTTGTTTCATTTTTGGTCCTTTTATTTTTTAGATATTGCATTTGAGTCCTTTTTGTCTTAAATTCGTTTTTAGTCTTATTGCAGAATGGTCCCTTTAGTTTGTTATTTTGCAGAAAAGTCCTTAAAGCATTTTAAGTCCAAGCACAGGTGTCAAGTTCCTAATGGTCCAGGTCCACATGGCAACTCCTGATTCGTCCAGCACTCACACTTGTCAGCTATAAAGCCAACTCATGGTCAAAGTCAGGATCAGAATTCAGACCCCAATAATCCAGTGACACATCACAGCCAATTCATCACAAAACACAGTCACGCTTCCCACGCGCCACCGTAACAGAATCCCCAACAAACTTTTCCGATCACTGTAACCACCACAATTCCATCATCTAGATCAGGATTCTAACCGAATCATCAACACAAAAAACCCTAATCATTCCCAGAATTCACCAAAAAAAAAACGAAAATCAACAAATTCTTCATCAATTCCACAGATTCAATACGAAGAAAAGTGAGTTCTCAGAATTTCGACTCGAAATTCGCATCATCGAACTGCAAAAAGCACCAAAGACCAGCAAGACCCTCGCAATTCAAGTGTGAGCTCGTTACAAATTGTAACAAGCTCAAACACGATCACAAGAGCTTATTCCACGTGAGAGAAGAAGAAGAAGAAAATTATAGCCGATTTATTTTCGGTTTTCAGCATCAACGAGCCCTTACCAGGAAGATCCGAAGCTTACGCGAAGGTTTCCGAAGATTTTCATTCATTTTTTACCTCCAATTGAATCTCAGGTAAACTCTTTCTCGAATCTTACCTTCATCTGTGTTTTCATCTATGTTTATGCTCGTTTTTGGTGCAAAGTGAGTAGATCTCGAATAAGCGACAAGAAATGACGAAGAACACACGTCAAGCATCAGTTTCGAAAAGATTGGAACAAGAACGAATGGAATCCGTCTGAGAAGACGATGATTCCGTCATTCTTGAAGACATTGATGTGTTCTTCGTCATTTCGCTGAGTTTTCCAACACCGTTAGGGTTTCTGAATTGAGGAGAAGAGAGAATACGAGAGAGCGAAGGAAGAAGAAAGAGAAAGGGATGAAAGAATGAATGAAAACCGGTCCTGAACCTTTTTATACCATGTGAACCGAACCGGTTCATTCGGACCGGTCTGGTTTGTTCTGATTCCCCTTTCCTTTGATCTACGCCGTTAGATTTTCGGTTTTCCACGTGTTTGTCTGTGATTTTTTGGATTCCATGCACCTGAACCCAGCTGCCATGTGCCGCATGCTCTAAGCCCTTGGATTTAGGGTTTTGGAGGAATTGGATCTATCCTACGCCTCTGAGGCACCTGGATAGTCCAGGATCCGCCTTTAGTTTGGGCTTGGGCCTGGATCTCTTACTGCTTCCGTTTTTTAGTGTTTTTTTGCTATTTCCTCATTGTTTCTTGCTTTTTTACACCACTGTTTTGTCCAAAATTGTTGTAAAAATTCCTAAAAAATGCTAGGTGTTTTTTAACGTGTTGTTTGATGAATTTGTGATATTTTGTTACATGATGAAGTTGATGGAAATGTATGTGATGATTCCTTGATTAACATTTTGCTTTTTTTGTTAAAATTGTATGAAATTTTATTGTGATTTGGCCACAATGCTTTGACATATGATATTAGTGTTTCATGTGTGATTTTGTGATGAATATGACTTTAAATTTGGGATTGTTTCACTGCCTTATGAGTTGATTTGTGAATTCCTTGTATTACAAGTTATAAAAATGCTTTAGTGTGTGAATAAAGTGTAAAATATGTCTAGGAGTGAGTCATGATTTCTTGGCTTGATACTTGTTTCTAATTCTCATGATTATAATGGAAAGAAAACCTTTGGAAAATGTCATGATAAGAGGATTAGAGGCCATAGTATTTGCCTCATTGTTGTGATAAATTCTTAGGTATATTTTACTACCTTTGGTTAAGTCTAACTATTTCTTTTATGGTTGTTTTGGGTTGTTTTACTATGCAAATTTTACTTACTTACATTTCATTTTATGCCTTAATCTACTAACATTTTTCATTTCATGTTTCATTCAATCATGAGCATTCCATATCTCATCTCTTTCTCCACTTTTATTTCTTGCATTTTAAGTTTCAATTTCATGCAAAAAAATTAGAATGTAAAGGCTTAGGAATTTTGTAATATTTTACTTCATGTCATTTTAATTTCTTGGCAAAGAGGCCATAGAATGTAACTAGGTCAATGATGTAAAGGACAATGGACTCTAATAATGTACACCGACACAAGCACCGACACATGCACACACCTCACTTTAGATAAATAGCTAGAATATGCATGTTTAGATGTATGTTTAGGATTGTATGTTTAGATGAATGTTTAGGCTTTATACTTAGAAAAATCAATTTTCCAAAAAATATGAACAAATTTCACTCAAACTATTTTCTAAATAAACCTTGGGATCAAAATCCGATTGAATTTTCCCTTTTCATTTTCTTAATCAAATTTCAATGAAAATAATCATGTTTAGACCATATTTTGCAAATGACTAATTCAACCTCACTTTTTACAATCTCATGCCCTTGAGGCCTCTTTCTATTCTTCAAAATCCCATTTTCAAACTTAAAATCAACCAACAAAAACAAAAACATTTTTGGAAGAGAACTACGGTGGATTTGATCCCTTAAACGGGTACGTAGGCAAGGAACAAAATTCCTTCAATTCAACTAAAATAAAAATTCAAAAACATCCTTCTCCCTCCAATTCTTCACTTAGTAAACTCTTAGGTTTAATAAACACTTTCAAAATAGCATTTAAAAATAAAGCGCGCGCGTAGAAATTAAAGACGGTTCCTATAGGATACTATAGTCGTTATGGGTGCCTAACACCTTCCCGTAGCGAAAACAACTCCCGGACCTCGATTCTCAAGGGTTTTGCTTACTTTTTTCCCTTCCCAAGAAAAAATAAGATATCACCGGTTTGAAAGGTTCAAACGTAATCAATGTTTGACACCCGAAAACCAAGATAAAACAGCTGGCGACTTCACTGGGGAGATTCGAGAGTTACACCTAGTCTTTATTTCCACGCTTGCGCTTGTATTTTTATTTGTTTCTTTTACTTGCTTTCCTATGTGAATAAATGTTTAATTTCTTGCAAACGTGTGGGGTGAGAATATCAAAAGTCCTGCACCCGGACTGAGTGAACTTAGGATTTAGGAGGGATATAATCGACAATTCATTCCGGGGGTTGCCTCGTGTTTTGGATTATGCGATCAATCCCACATAGCTAAGGCATTTTGGAGGTGATGTTGTCGGCGCGTGTTGTCGCGTTTAGGCACTTTACTTCTAATTGTTCTATGACGCTATGAACCGTAGATAACCAAACCCATCCATGGCCATTTTCTAGGACGTAGTGCGGAGGCTAAACCGAGTGTTGTCTCGAGTTTTAGTCGTCACGCGATACTACACTCAAGTTAGACCTTCCACGTATAATCATGGAGCGAGTGTTGTCTCGTGACACCATGAGATACGTCGGAGAGGTTGCAACTTGGGAACCTTTTTAGAACCCGGTTACTATTTTCCTAAAGCCCTAGATTCACCGGACACCGTGTCCACCCATGACTCCTCGACTTTGAACTTCAAACCCACCATGTTTTCTCCGAACTTGAACATAATCATGCATTCATGCATACATGCATACATGCATAAACTTTTGTCATGCATTATTATCGAAGGGCTTAGACAAATTGAATTTGTAAACATTGTAGGAATGAAGATGACTAAGTCCTACAAGTTCAAGGAAGTGGATTTGGCTAGTTTGAGAGATTTGGCACTCAAGATTGAGGATCCGACTGGTTTCCGACATCGTTACGGGGCTTTACTTCCTATTCTTCATACCAATGTGGATGAGAAGCTTGTACACACTCTAGTGCAATTCTATGATCGGGGGTATCGGTGCTTTACTTTTCCGGACTTTCAGTTGGTGCCTACTCTAGAGGCTTATTCTCACTTGATGGGTCTAGCTATTGCTAAGGGGGTGCCCTTTGCGGGACTTGAGCATCCTCCTACTTCTTTGGTTATTGCTAAGGATCTCCACCTTACGACCTCCGATGTCTCCAAGAATCTTGTCACTAAGGCACGTATCCGAGGGTTCACTTCAGAATATCTTCTTGGGAAAGCCAACCTCAATACCACTTGTCAGGACACTCTCGAGGCTATTCTTGCACTCCTCATCTATGGGCTTATTCTCTTTCCGAATCTCGATGATTTCGTGGACATGAATGCTATTATGATCTTCCACTCAAAGAATCTGGTTCCTACTTTGCTAGCTGACACATATCATGCTATTCACGATCGTTCCGGCAAAGGTCGTGGATACATCCTTTGTTGTGTGCCTCTCCTCTATAGGTGGTTTATTTTGCACCTTCCGAAGTCTTTTCACCACAATTCGGAGAACTGGTCTATTTCACAGAGGATTATGGCTCTCATTCCTAATGAAGTGGTTTGGCTCACTCCAGCTTCTAGAGTCAAGGAAATCATCTTTGGTGGCGGAAAGTTTCTTAATGTACCTCTTCTTGGTACCCGGGGTGGAATCAACTATAACCCGGAGCTTGCTTTGCGACAATTTGGTTTCCCGATGAAAGATAAGCCCATCAATCTTGCTACAGCTCCTTACTTCTTTCACTACTCCAGTGCTCCCACCGGAATTAGAGAGGATTTCATGGAAGCTTGGTCTAAGCTTCGGAAGAAAGAAGTGAAGCATATGGGTGTAAGGTCCGGTTTTGCTCATGAGGCCTATACACAGTGGGTGATAAACCAAGCTGACGAGATTGGTATGCCTTACCCCTCTATGAGATATGTGTCTGCATCTGTTCCTACCATGCCTTTGCCTTTACTCCCACCTACCCAAGAGATGTATCAGGAGCATCTAGCTATGGAGAGTCGGGAGAAGCATCAGTGGAGAGCTAGATACTATGAGGCTGAGAACTTGATCATGACTTTGGATGGAAAGGATGAGCGGCAGACTCATGAGGTCTTGACATTGAATAAAGAGTTAGCTAAGGCTAAGAGAGAGATTAAAGAGAAAGATAGGTTGCTTATGAGAGACTCCAAGAGGGCTAGGAGTGCCCATGACTTCTATGCACGATACTGCGACTATGAGTCTGAGTCTGAGGATGACGCTTCCACTTCCTATGCTTGAGTATCTCCATTTCCTGTTGTTATTTCCATTTGTTTATGTTAAAATTGTCTTGTAAAACTATATGTTGGTTGTTTGTTTCCCGTTCATGTCAAATGTTGATTAGTAATGTTTACAAGTTTCTAGTTTGTCTAAAACCCTTCGATAACACAAAAAGAGTCTTTTTTTTTGCATATGCATTAACACATTTCATGCATCATATGCATCATTCATCGGTCACAAATGGCTTCCCGTGCTCATTGTCTCCTGGTTCTTCTGCCGCAGTCTGAAAGGTGGCTCGTGCTCGCAAGATTCACCAACCAGATAGAGTTTATCAGACAAGATTGTACAAGAGAAGAAACATGGCTAACCTTGAGGAAGAGAATGCCAGCCCCTCGGGCCAGCCCATTGAAGAGTCTAACTTGGACGAAATTCTGAGGCTTATCAAAAAGAGCGATTATCAAATTGTTGACCAGCTGCTGCAAACTCCGTCAAAAATATCCATCTTGTCTCTGCTTTTGAGCTCAGAAGCTCACAGGAAAGTGTTGATGAAAGTACTGGAACAAGCTTATGTTGATCATGGAGTCTCTGTGGATCAGTTTGATGGAATAGTGGGTAACATTACCGCTTGCAATAACTTAGGGTTTGGTGATGATGAGCTCCCCGAAGCGGGGAAACACCACAACTTGGCTCTGCATATCTCAGTACACTGCAAGTCTGACATGATATCCAATGTGTTGGTGGACACTGGATCATCCTTAAATGTAATGCCTGAATCTACACTAAGACAGTTGAGTCATCATGGAATTTCTTTAAGGGGAAGTAGCTATCTGGTTAAGGCTTTTGATGGATCCCGCAAGGATGTTCTCGGGGAAGTGGACTTGCCAATTACCATTGGTCCTGAGACATTTCAGGTTACTTTCCAAGTCATGGACATCAAGGCTTCTTACAGTTGTCTCCTCGGAAGACCGTGGATTCACGACGCTGGAGCGGTAACTTCCACTTTGCATCAGAAGCTTAAGTTCATGAGGAACGGTAAGATTGTCACTGTGCACGGTGAAGAAGCATATCTGGTTAGCCAAGTGTCATCTTTCTCTTGTGTTGAAGCAGGGTCCGCTGAAGGGGCGTCATTTCAAGGCTTGACTGTTGAGGGTGCAGAGCCCCGAAGAGCTAGTGCTAGTATGGCTTCATTGAAAGACGCCCAGAAAGCTGTTCAAGAAGGGCAAGCTGCCGGCTGGGGCAAAGTGATTCAGATTTTGGAAAACAAGCGTAAAGAGGGCCTTGGATTCTCCCCAACATCGGGTGTTTCAACAGGAACTTTCTACAGTGCTGGGTTCATCAATGCTATTACTGAAGATGCTGCTGGAAGTAGTCATGTGCCTACATTTGTTATACCAGGAGGCACTGTGAGAAATTGGGAGGCCATTGATGTTCCTTTAGTCATGCATGCTTCCATGTAATGTGTGTTGTTGCTCATGTTTTCTTTGTTTTCAAAATAACAATCCTTTCGCTCTGCCCAAGGCGAAAGTGATATCATTGTAAGGGCATGATTGTTTCGGCATTGCCGTTATCAATAAAAGTTGTCGTCTTTCTCACGACTCTTTGTTTTTTTTACTTTTTAGTGCCTTTTTCTTGGAAATAATGGTAATGCCAGAAAAAACCAAAACATTTGTTATTTTCTTATTAATTTAAAAAATCTGCATGAAAAACATTTTTCTAAAAATCATCCCAATCATATTATGCAGATTGAACCATAATAAACCCGTTGAACACAGTGACCCTATGGTTCCTCCAAATTTTGAATTCCCTGTATATGAAGCTGAAGATAAGGAGGATGATGAAGAGATACCGTATGAGATCACTCGACTGCTTGAGCAAGAAAGAAGAGCTATTCAGCCTCACCAGGAAGAGATTGAGCTCATCAATCTGGGTACTGAAGAGAACAAGCGAGAGATCAAGATTGGTGCTGCACTTGAGCCAGAAGTGAAAAAGAAGATTACTCAGCTTCTCCATGATTATCCAGATGTCTTTGCATGGTCCTATGAAGATATGCCGGGTCTAGATCCCAAGATTGTGGAACATCGGATACCGACAAGACCTGAATGTCCTCCTGTCAAACAAAAATTGAGAAGGTCTCGTCCAGACATGGCTCTTAAGATCAAGGCTGAGGTGCAAAAGCAGATTGATGCGGGCTTCCTCATGACAGCTGAATACCCTGAGTGGATTGCCAACATCGTACCAGTACCAAAGAAAGATGGGAAAGTTCGAATGTGTGTTGATTACAGAGATTTGAATAAAGCCAGTCCAAAAGACAACTTCCCATTGCCTCATATTGACGTGCTTGTTGACAGTACCGCTCAATCCAAAGTGTTCTCCTTTATGGATGGTTTCTCTGGTTATAATCAGATACGAATGTCTCCTGAAGACAGAGAGAAGACGTCTTTCATCACTCCGTGGGGAACATTCTGCTATAAAGTGATGCCGTTTGGCTTGATAAATGCTGGTGCTACCTATCAAAGGGGTATGACCACTTTGTTTCATGATATGATTCACAAAGAGATTGAAGTATATGTTGATGATATGATTGTGAAGTCAAGTGATGAAGAGCAGCATGTTGTGTATTTGAAAAAGATGTTTGAAAGACTAAGAAAGTACAAGCTGCGATTGAATCCTAACAAGTGCACATTTGGTGTAAGATCTGGAAAGTTTCTAGGCTTCATTGTCAGCCAGAGAGGCATTGAGGTTGATCCTGACAAAGTCCGAGCCATCAGAGAGATGCCAGCCCCTCAAACTGAAAAACAAGTCAGAGGTTTCCTCGGACGTCTGAACTATATTTCAAGATTCGTATCTCACATGACCACTACTTGTGGACCAATTTTCAAACTGCTCAGAAAGAATCAGCCTGTTGTATGGAATGATGAATGTCAAGAAGCTTTCGATTGCATTAAAGAATACCTGTTAGAGCCACCTATCCTCGTCCCACCAGTGGAAGGAAGGCCTTTGATTATGTATCTGTCAGTGTTAGATGATTCAGTGGGTTGTGTTCTCGGTCAGCAGGATGAGACTGGTAAGAAAGAGAATGTTATCTACTATCTGAGCAAGAAGTTCACCGACTGTGAGACTCGGTATACAATGCTTGAAAAGACTTGTTGCGCTTTAGCTTGGGCTGCCAAACGCCTGCGTCATTACATGGTGAATCATACCACTTGGTTGATATCCCGAATGGATCCAATCAAGTACATTTTTGAAAAGCCTGCTGTTACTGGAAAGATTGCGCGTTGGCAAATGTTGTTGTCTGAATATGATATTGTGTACAAAGCTCAGAAAGCAATCAAGGGAAGCATCCTTGCTGAGCATCTTGCTTGTCAGCCTCTTGATGACTACCAGCCGATTAAGTTTGATTTCCCTGATGAAGAGATTATATATTTGAAAGCAAAAGACTGTGAAGAACCACTGATCAATGAAGGGCCGGATCCCAATAGCAAGTGGGGATTGGTGTTTGATGGTGCTGTTAATGCTTACGGTAAAGGAATTGGAGCCATCATTGTAACACCTCAAGGGCACCACATTCCTTCCACTGCCCGAATAACTTTCGAATGCACAAACAACATAGCTGAGTATGAAGCATGCATCTTGGGCATTGAAGAAGCCCTTGACCTGAGGATTAAGCACCTTGACATCTATGGAGATTCTGCACTTGTTATTAATCAGATAAAGGGTGAATGGGAGACTCATCATGAGAAGCTGATCCCTTACCGTGACTATGCAAGACGTCTGTTGACATACTTTACCAAGGTTGAGCTACACCACATCCCTCGGGATGAAAATCAGATGGCTGATGCTCTCGCCACTTTGTCTTCCATGTTTCGTGTCAACCATTGGAATGACGTGCCTGTAATCAAAGTACAGCGTCTTGATAGACCCGCTCATGTGTTTACCATTGAAAATATGCCAGATCAGGCTAAGGAAAATGTGAATGATAAAAAAGCCTTGGTATTACAACATCAAACAATTCTTGCAGAATCGTGAATATCCACCTGGTGCTTCCAACAGGGATAAAAAGACCTTGAGACGATGGGCTAGTAAATTCCTTCTGGACGGAGAAATCCTATACAAGAGGAACTATGACATGGTCTTGCTGAGATGTGTGGATAAACAAGAAGCTGAAAAGTTAATGCATGATGTACATGATGGTACTTTTGGGACCCATGCTTCGGGTCATACCATGTCAAGGAAGCTGTTAAGAGCCGGCTATTACTGGATAACCATGGAGCGTGACTGCCACAAACATGCTAAAAGATGCCCCAAGTGTCAAATTTATGCTGATAAGATTCATGTACCTCCACACGCTCTCAATGTTATCTCTTCCCCATGGCCTTTCTCTATGTGGGGCATTGACATGATCGGAAGAATTGAACCGAAGGCTTCCAATGGACATCGTTTCATTCTAGTGGCAATTGACTACTTCACCAAGTGGGTTGAAGCTGCCTCCTATGCAAATGTGACCAAGCAAGTGGTTGTCAAGTTTATCAAAAATAACATCATCTGTCGATATGGTGTTCCCAACAAGATCATCACTGACAATGGTTCCAATCTGAACAATAGCATGATGCAAGATTTATGTGAAGAATTTAAAATTGAACATCACAACTCTTCTTCTTATAGACCTCAGATGAATGGTGCAGTTGAGGCCGCTAACAAGAACATCAAGAAGATTGTTCAGAAGATGGTCACTACTTACAAAGACTGGCATGAAATGCTACCTTTTGCCTTGCATGGTTACCGTACTACAGTGCGCAGTTCAACCGGGGCCACTCCTTTCTCTCTTGTATATGGTATGGAAGCAGTTCTCCCTCTGGAAGTGGAGATTCCATCTCTTCGAGTGATCATGGAAGCAAAATTAACTGAGGCTGAATGGTGTCAAAGTCGGTATGATCAATTGAATCTGATCGAGGAGAAACGTATGGATGCTATGACTCATGGACAGTTGTATCAAGTGCGAATGAAGAATGCTTTTGACAAGAAAGTCCGACCTCGAGAATTCAAGGAAGGCGAACTTGTATTGAAAAGAAGGATAAGCCAGCAACCCGACCCAAGGGGCAAGTGGACGTCTAACTATGAAGGTCCTTATGTTGTCAAGAAGGCTTTCTCTGGTGGTGCTTTGATTCTTACACACATGGATGGTGTTGAACTCCCAAATCCTGTTAATGCCGATATAGTCAAGAAATACTTTGTCTAAAAAGAAAAGAACAACGTGGTAGGTCGAAAACCCGAAAGGGCGGCCTAGGCAAAAATGCGCTTCCCGGTGGATCGAAAACCCGAAAGGGCGATCCAGGCAAAAGTTAGGGACAAAAAAATGAATATGAAAAAGCTCGCTGAGATTGTACGCAACTCAGGCAAGAATGAGCGCCTCGATGAGCCGAAAACCCGAAAGGGCGGTTCATGCAAAAATGAGGTCAATGAAAGACAAGTAACTATATCTGGCAAATCACCATCACCCCTTGGGGCATCTGCAACTGTCAATGATCGTCTTCATCAGAAGCTTCTGTACCCGTGAATTCAAAATTTCTATGAAATGTAGCGGTCATCGTGTTCAATGTATCACCAACCAATAAAATTACCATTTTCCAAGCTTTGTAAATCCGTGAAGTCACGCCTTTGGCTGACTTTCACTCTTCTACATCAATTTGAACCTTTCTATTGTTTGAAATTCTATTTTCTTCCGTTTTCAATGCCATATACAAAATATTTTCTTTCTATTTGATGATGTCAATGTCTGAAACAAACATTTTTGAAAACTAAAAAATCTTTTTCTGTCTATTTTGAAAGCAAACCTGAGCAACATGGTACATTTCAATGAAACATGCATGAATGAATGAATGTCAATGTCTATTTCAATACATGTTACAAGCAGGTTACTCCCCAGGATGGTCTGTGGTCAATGGCAAGAATGAAAAAACAGAATGAAAAATGAAAAAATGAAAAATGAAAATGAAAAGCTCGCTAGGTTGAAAACCCGAAAGGGCGGCTTAGGCAAAAAATGAGCACCCCGCTGATTGACAACCTATGAAGGCAAATCAGGCAAAAATGGGGCAATGAAAAGAATATTTATTCCCCGGTGAATCGAAAACCCGAAAGGGCGGTTCAGGCAAAAGTGGGATTGAAAAATGAAAGATGAGAAGAATATATAAAAGCATTGACCACAGATGCAAACATCCAATGTTTACCCAACACTGACACGCCTAGCAACGGCGACCTGTATCCAAGAACCTTCCAAGGGTCCCTTCTTTACAAGTTTTACTGCCCTCAGCCATGGTTTCGATACGTCTCTCAACGACGGTCTCTCCAAAGAGGTTTTCCCCTGTGAATATGTCGCAGCACGAGCCACTACGTGCCCAATCTTCCAATAATCTTGCATTCATACATGCATAATCATGCATTTTATGTGCTCATACATCCAATAATCTTGCTATATCATGCATACATGTTACATGTCCAGCTCTCAACTGTCAAATCCAATCCAAATTTCAACTGTCAAACTCAACTTCAATTTCAATGTCAATTTCAATTCCAACTGTCAATGTCAATGTCAATATCCAATGTCAATGTCAATGTCAATATTCAATGTCAATGTCAATGTCAATGTCAATGTCAGTGTCAATGTCAATATCCAATGTCAATATTCAATGTCAATGTCAATGTCAATGTCAATGTCAATGTCAATATCCAATGTCAATGTCAATGTCAATCTCAATTTCCAAGCCAATGTCAATGTCAATGTCAATGTCAATTTCAATTTCCAAGCCAATGTCAATGTCAATGTCAATGTCAATTTCAATTTCCAAGCCAATGTCAATGTCAATGTCAATTTCAACTTTCAATTCAATTCAAATCAATGTCAATTCACTCTCAATTTACTCTTGGGCCAACAAAATGGTCATGTCTATTTCCAAATCAAGTCAATAACAATTTACCCTCAATTGGTATCTTGTTAAACCAGACTTTCAATTTGTATCTTGTTACTGGTCAAGTGCCAGGTTCGATCCAAAAAGAACCACTTGTACCTGCTTACATACCTATACTTCCGGACAAACGGCAAGTTCGATCCAAAGAACAGTTTGTACCCAGCTTATGCTTTGTTATCGGTCAAACGGCAAGTTCGATCCAAAGAACAGTTTGTACCTACCCTTTGTCTATATCTCCGATCAAGTGGCAAGTTCGATCCAAAGAACAGCTTGCATCTGCCTATATGGCTATGTTTTCAATCAAGTGGCAAGTTCGATCCAAAGAACAGCTTGTATCCATCTTTTGTTTGTATTTCCTTGGTCAAGTGGCAGGTTCGATCCAAAGAACAGCTTGTACCCATCTCGTGTTTGTATCTCTCGGTCAAGTGGCAGGTTCGATCCAAAGAACAGCTTGTACCCATCTCTTGTTTGTATCTCTCGGTCAAGTGGCAGGTTCGATCCAAAGAACAGCTTGTACCTGTCTATTTGTTGCCCGTTCTTTCTACCTTGATGTCTATAAATCCCTTGGTGGTGTGACATAGCCCGTAGATTCCGGTTCGATTGTCTTGCATTCATAAATGAAATGTTGCATGGCATTCGTGTTTTTTGAAAATCTGAAAACGTATTTTTATGTCCAAAAGCAGTGCAAATGTTAATATTTAAGTATCTTCGTCCCGTCAACTCTAAGACTTCGTCTCTTGACTCTCCGGGCAAAGAAACTTAAATAGGTCCAGCTGTTATACCCTAATTTTGGACCTAAAAATACTTATTCAATTTTTTCCTTCCTTGCATTTTAAGTCATTTGAACCGTCTCTGATCAATTGCATCTTTCTCTGCATTTTATTTCAATGTTATTTGCAAAATTCATGAAAAAGGGTATTTTAGTCATTTCCTGCATTCAACTCATTTTAATCCTTGAAATCTGTTTGAGTCCTTTAAATTGGTTTGTATAAGTCCTTGTTTCAATCTCATGTCAAAATCCATTTCAAAATCTGCGTGTGAAGTCATTTTTAAGCCAGTTTTGCCCCTAGGGGCATTTTAGTCTTTTCAGGTGTTAAAGTCCTGTTTAAGTTCTAGAATTTGTCTCTGAGTCTTTTAATTTGTTTGAACAAGTTCTTGACCTATTTTCCTGTTAAAAATCCATTTTAAATTTGCATCTGAGTCATTTTCAGTCGTTTTAGCCCTAGGGGCATTTTGGTCATTTCACACGAAATTTCGGCAGAGAGAGGTTACTTTAAAATACCTCATTTAGGCCATTGGTTCGTTTTAGTCCGTTTTGTGTTTTTTTTATTGGTTCCACTTTACGTTTAGTCAAAATTACCAATTTTATTCCAATTTTATTATTCTTTTTTCTCTTGTTTCATTTTTGGTCCTTTTATTTTTTAGATATTGCATTTGAGTCCTTTTTGTCTTAAATTCGTTTTTAGTCTTATTGCAGAATGGTCCCTTTAGTTTGTTATTTTGCAGAAAAGTCCTTAAAGCATTTTAAGTCCAAGCACAGGTGTCAAGTTCCTAATGGTCCAGGTCCACATGGCAACTCCTGATTCGTCCAGCACTCACACTTGTCAGCTATAAAGCCAACTCATGGTCAAAGTCAGGATCAGAATTCAGACCCCAATAATCCAGTGACACATCACAGCCAATTCATCACAAAACACAGTCACGCTTCCCACGCGCCACCGTAACAGAATCCCCAACAAACTTTTCCGATCACTGTAACCACCACAATTCCATCATCTAGATCAGGATTCTAACCGAATCATCAACACAAAAAACCCTAATCATTCCCAGAATTCACCAAAAAAAAAACGAAAATCAACAAATTCTTCATCAATTCCACAGATTCAATACGAAGAAAAGTGAGTTCTCAGAATTTCGACTCGAAATTCGAATCATCGAACTGCAAAAAGCACCAAAGACCAGCAAGACCCTCGCAATTCAAGTGTGAGCTCGTTACAAATTGTAACAAGCTCAAACACGATCACAAGAGCTTATTCCACGTGAGAGAAGAAGAAGAAGAAAATTATAGCCGATTTATTTTCGGTTTTCAGCATCAACGAGCCCTTACCAGGAAGATCCGAAGCTTACGCGAAGGTTTCCGAAGATTTTCATTCGTTTTTTGCCTCCAATTGAATCTCAGGTAAACTCTTTCTCGAATCTTACCTTCATCTGTGTTTTCATCTATGTTTATGCTCGTTTTTGGTGCAAAGTGAGTAGATCTCGAATAAGCGACAAGAAATGACGAAGAACACACGTCAAGCATCAGTTTCGAAAAGATTGGAACAAGAACGAATGGAATCCGTCTGAGAAGACGATGATTCCGTCATTCTTGAAGACATTGATGTGTTCTTCGTCATTTCGCTGAGTTTTCCAACATCGTTAGGGTTTCTGAATTGAGGAGAAGAGAGAATACGAGAGAGCGAAGGAAGAAGAAAGATAAAGGGATGATAGAATGAATGAAAACCGGTCCTGAACCTTTTTATACCATGTGAACCGAACCGGTTCATTCGGACCGGTCTGGTTTGTTCTGATTCCCCTTTCCTTTGATCTACGCCGTTAGATTTTTGGTTTTCCACGTGTTTGTCTGTGATTTTTTGGATTCCATGCACCTGAACCCAGCTGCCATGTGCTGCATGCTCTAAGCCCTTGGATTTAGGGTTTTGGAGGAATTGGATCTATCCTACGCCTCTGAGGCACCTGGATAGTCCAAGATCCGCCTTTAGTTTGGGTTTGGGCCTGGATCTCTTACTGCTTCCGTTTTTTAGTGTTTTTTTGCTATTTCCTCATTGTTTCTTGCTTTTTTACACCACTGTTTTGTCCAAAATTGTTGTAAAAATTCCTAAAAAATGCTAGGTGTTTTTTAACGTGTTGTTTGATGAATTTGTGATATTTTGTTACATGATGAAGTTGATGGAAATGTATGTGATGATTCCTTGATTAACATTTTGCTTTTTTTGTTAAAATTGTATGAAATTTTATTGTGATTTGGCCACAATGCTTTGACATATGATATTAGTGTTTCATGTGTGATTTTGTGATGAATATGACTTTAAATTTGGGATTGTTTCACTGCCTTATGAGTTGATTTGTGAATTCCTTGTATTACAAGTTATAAAAATGCTTTAGTGTGTGAATAAAGTGTAAAATATGTCTAGGAGTGAGTCATGATTTCTTGGCTTGATACTTGTTTCTAATTCTCATGATTATAATGGAAAGAAAACCTTTGGAAAATGTCATGATAAGAGGATTAGAGGCCATAGTATTTGCCTCATTGTTGTGATAAATTCTTAGGTATATTTTACTACCTTTGGTTAAGTCTAACTATTTCTTTTATGGTTGTTTTGGGTTGTTTTACTATGCAAATTTTACTTACTTACATTTCATTTTATGCCTTAATCTACTAACATTTTTCATTTCATGTTTCATTCAATCATGAGCATTCCATATCTCATCTCTTTCTCCACTTTTATTTCTTGCATTTTAAGTTTCAATTTCATGCAAAAAAATTAGAATGTAAAGGCTTAGGAATTTTGTAATATTTTACTTCATGTCATTTTAATTTCTTGGCAAAGAGGCCATAGAATGTAACTAGGTCAATGATGTAAAGGACAATGGACTCTAATAATGTACACCGACACAAGCACCGACACATGCACACACCTCACTTTAGATAAATAGCTAGAATATGCATGTTTAGATGTATGTTTAGGATTGTATGTTTAGATGAATGTTTAGGCTTTATACTTAGAAAAATCAATTTTCCAAAAAATATGAACAAATTTCACTCAAACTATTTTCTAAATAAACCTTGGGATCAAAATCCCATTGAATTTTCCTTTTTCATTTTCTTAATCAAATTTCAATGAAAATAATCATGTTTAGACCATATTTTGCAAATGACTAATTCAACCTCACTTTTTACAATCTCATGCCCTTGAGGCCTCTTTCTATTCTTCAAAATCCCATTTTCAAACTTAAAATCAACCAACAAAAACAAAAACATTTTTGGAAGAGAACTACGGTGGATTTGATCCCTTAAACGGGTACGTAGGCAAGGAACAAAATTCCTTCAATTCAACTAAAATAAAAATTCAAAAACATCCTTCTCCCTCCAATTCTTCACTTAGTAAACTCTTAGGTTTAATAAACACTTTCAAAATAGCATTTAAAAATAAAGCGCGCGCGTAGAAATTAAAGACGGTTCCTATAAGATACTATAGTCGTTATGGGTGCCTAACACCTTCCCGTAGCGAAAACAACTCCCGGACCTCGATTCTCAAGGGTTTTGCTTACTTTTTTCCCTTCCCAAGAAAAAATAAGATATCACCGGTTTAAAAGGTTCAAACGTAATCAATGTTTGACACCCGAAAACCAAGATAAAACAGCTGGCGACTTCACTGGGGAGATTCGAGAGTTACGCCTAGTCTTTATTTCCACGCTTGCGCTTGTATTTTTATTTGTTTCTTTTACTTGCTTTCCTATGTGAATAAATGTTTAATTTCTTGCAAACGTGTGGGGTGAGAATATCAAAAGTCCTGCACCCGGACTGAGTGAACTTAGGATTTAGGAGGGATATAATCGACAATTCATTCCGGGGGTTGCCTCGTGTTTTGGATTATGCGATCAATCCCACATAGCTAAGGCATTTTGGAGGTGATGTTGTCGGCGCGTGTTGTCGCGTTTAGGCACTTTACTTCTAATTGTTCTATGACGCTATGAACCGTAGATAACCAAACCCATCCATGGCCATTTTCTAGGACGTAGTGCGGAGGCTAAACCGAGTGTTGTCTCGAGTTTTAGTCGTCACGCGATACTACACTCAAGTTAGACCTTCCACGTATAATCATGGAGCGAGTGTTGTCTCGTGACACCATGAGATACGTCAGAGAGGTTGCAACTTGGGAACCTTTTTAGAACCCGGTTACTATTTTCCTAAAGCCCTAGATTCACCGGACACCGTGTCCACCCATGACTCCTCGACTTTGAACTTCAAACCCACCATGTTTTCTCCGAACTTGAACATAATCATGCATTCATGCATACATGCATACATGCATAAACTTTTGTCATGCATTATTATCGAAGGGCTTAGACAAATTGAATTTGTAAACATTGTAGGAATGAAGATGACTAAGTCCTACAAGTTCAAGGAAGTGGATTTGGCTAGTTTGAGAGATTTGGCATTCAAGATTGAGGATCCGACTGGTTTCCGACATCGTTACGGGGCTTTACTTCCTATTCTTCATACCAATGTGGATGAGAAGCTTGTACACACTCTAGTGCAATTCTATGATCGGGGGTATCGGTGCTTTACTTTTCCGGACTTTCAGTTGGTGCCTACTCTAGAGGCTTATTCTCACTTGATGGGTCTAGCTATTGCTAAGGGGGTGCCCTTTGCGGGACTTGAGCATCCTCCTACTTCTTTGGTTATTGCTAAGGATCTCCACCTTACGACCTCCGATGTCTCCAAGAATCTTGTCACTAAGGCACGTATCCGAGGGTTCACTTCAGAATATCTTCTTGGGAAAGCCAACCTCAATACCACTTGTCAGGACACTCTCGAGGCTATTCTTGCACTCCTCATCTATGGGCTTATTCTCTTTCCGAATCTCGATGATTTCGTGGACATGAATGCTATTATGATCTTCCACTCAAAGAATCCGGTTCCTACTTTGCTAGCTGACACATATCATGCTATTCACGATCGTTCCGGCAAAGGTCGTGGATACATCCTTTGTTGTGTGCCTCTCCTCTATAGGTGGTTTATTTCGCACCTTCCGAAGTCTTTTCACGACAATTCGGAGAACTGGTCTATTTCACAGAGGATTATGGCTCTCACTCCTAATGAAGTGGTTTGGCTCACTCCAGCTTCTAGAGTCAAGGAAATCATCTTTGGTGGCGGAAAGTTTCTTAATGTACCTCTTCTTGGTACCCGGGGTGGAATCAACTATAACCCGGAGCTTGCTTTGCGACAATTTGGTTTCCCGATGAAAGATAAGCCCATCAATCTTGCTACAGCTCCTTACTTCTTTCACTACTCCAGTGCTCCCACCGGAATTAGAGAGGATTTCATGGAAGCTTGGTCTAAGCTTCGGAAGAAAGAAGTGAAGCATATGGGTGTAAGGTCCGGTTTTGCTCATGAGGCCTATACACAGTGGGTGATAAACCAAGCTGAGGAGATTGGTATGCCTTACCCCTCTATGAGATATGTGTCTGCATCTGTTCCTACCATGCCTTTGCCTTTACTCCCACCTACCCAAGAGATGTATCAGGAGCATCTAGCTATGGAGAGTCGGGAGAAGCATCAGTGGAGAGCTAGATACTATGAGGCTGAGAACTTGATCATGACTTTGGATGGAAAGGATGAGCGGCAGACTCATGAGGTCTTGACATTGAAGAAAGAGTTAGCTAAGGCTAAGAGAGAGATTAAAGAGAAAGATAGGTTGCTTATGAGAGACTCCAAGAGGGCTAGGAGTGCCCATGACTTCTATGCACGATACTGCGACTATGAGTCTGAGTCTGAGGATGACGCTTCCACTTCCTATGCTTGAGTATCTCCATTTCCTGTTGTTATTTCCATTTGTTTATGTTAAAATTGTCTTGTAAAACTATATGTTGGTTGTTTGTTTCCCGTTCATGTCAAATGTTGATTAGTAATGTTTACAAGTTTCTAGTTTGTCTAAAACCCTTCGATAACACAAAAAGAGTCTTTTTTTTGCATATGCATTAACACATTTCATGCATCATATGCATCATTCATCGGTCACAAATGGCTTCCCGTGCTCATTGTCTCCTGGTTCTTCTGCCGCAGTCTGAAAGGTGGCTCGTGCTCGCAAGATTCACCAACCAGATAGAGTTTATCAGACAAGATTGTACAAGAGAAGAAACATGGCTAACCTTGAGGAAGAGAATGCCAGCCCCTCGGGCCAGCCCATTGAAGAGTCTAACTTGGACGAAATTCTGAGGCTTATCAAAAAGAGCGATTATCAAATTGTTGACCAGCTGCTGCAAACTCCGTCAAAAATATCCATCTTGTCTCTGCTTTTGAGCTCAGAAGCTCACAAGAAAGTGTTGATGAAAGTACTGGAACAAGCTTATGTTGATCATGGAGTCTCTGTGGATCAGTTTGATGGAATAGTGGGTAACATTACCGCTTGCAATAACTTAGGGTTTGGTGATGATGAGCTCCCCGAAGCGGGGAAACACCACAACTTGGCTCTGCATATCTCAGTACACTGCAAGTCTGACATGATATCCAATGTGTTGGTGGACACTGGATCATCCTTAAATGTAATGCCTGAATCTACACTAAGACAGTTGAGTCATCATGGAATTTCTTTAAGGGGAAGTAGCTATCTGGTTAAGGCTTTTGATGGATCCCGCAAGGATGTTCTCGGGGAAGTGGACTTGCCAATTACCATTGGTCCTGAGACATTTCAGATTACTTTCCAAGTCATGGACATCAATGCTTCTTACAGTTGTCTCCTCGGAAGACCGTGGATTCACGACGCTGGAGCGGTAACTTCCACTTTGCATCAGAAGCTTAAGTTCATGAGGAACGGTAAGATTGTCACTGTGCACGGTGAAGAAGCATATCTGGTTAGCCAAGTGTCATCTTTCTCTTGTGTTGAAGCAGGGTCCGCTGAAGGGACGTCATTTCAAGGCTTGACTGTTGAGGGTGCAGAGCCCCGAAGAGCTAGTGCTAGTATGGCTTCATTGAAAGACGCCCAGAAAGCTGTTCAAGAAGGGCAAGCTGCCGGCTGGGGCAAAGTGATTCAGATTTTGGAAAACAAGCGTAAAGAGGGCCTTGGATTCTCCCCAACATCGGGTGTTTCAACAAGAACTTTCTACAGTGCTGGGTTCATCAATGCTATTACTGAAGATGCTGCTGGAAGTAGTCATGTGCCTACATTTGTTATACCAGGAGGCACTGTGAGAAATTGGGAGGCCATTGATGTTCCTTTAGTCATGCATGCTTCCATGTAATGTGTGTTGTTGCTCATGTTTTCTTTGTTTTCAAAATAACAATCCTTTCGCTCTGCCTAAGGCGAAAGTGATATCATTGTAAGGGCATGTTTGTTTCGGCATTGCCGTTATCAATAAAAGTTGTCGTCTTTCTCACGACTCTTTGTTTTTTTTACTTTTTAGTGCCTTTTTCTTGGAAATAATGGTAATGCCAGAAAAAACCAAAACATTTGTTATTTTCTTATTAATTTCAAAAATCTGCATGAAAAACATTTTTCTAAAAATCATCCCAATCATATTATGCAGATTGAACCATAATAAACCCGTTGAACACAGTGACCCTATGGTTCCTCCAAATTTTAAATTCCCTGTATATGAAGCTGAAGATGAGGAGGATGATGAAGAGATACCGTATGAGATCACTCGACTGCTTGAGCAAGAAAGAAGAGCTATTCAGCCTCACCAGGAAGAGATTGAGCTCATCAATCTGGGTACTGAAGAGAACAAGCGAGAGATCAAGATTGGTGCTGCACTTGAGCCAGAAGTGAAAAAGAAGATTACTCAGCTTCTCCATGATTATCCAGATGTCTTTGCATGGTCCTATGAAGATATGCCGGGTCTAGATCCCAAGATTGTGGAACATCGGATACCGACAAGACCTGAATGTCCTCCTGTCAAACAAAAATTGAGAAGGTCTCGTCCAGACATGGCTCTTAAGATCAAGGCTGAGGTGCAAAAGCAGATTGATGCGGGCTTCCTCATGACAGCTGAATACCCTGAGTGGATTGCCAACATCGTACCAGTACCAAAGAAAGATGGGAAAGTTCGAATGTGTGTTGATTACAGAGATTTGAATAAAGCCAGTCCAAAAGACAACTTCCCATTGCCTCATATTGACGTGCTTGTTGACAGTACCGCTCAATCCAAAGTGTTCTCCTTTATGGATGGTTTCTCTGGTTATAATCAGATACGAATGTCTCCTGAAGACAGAGAGAAGACGTCTTTCATCACTCCGTGGGGAACATTCTGCTATAAAGTGATGCCGTTTGGCTTGATAAATGCTGGTGCTACCTATCAAAGGGGTATGAACACTTTGTTTCATGATATGATTCACAAAGAGATTGAAGTATATGTTGATGATATGATTGTGAAGTCAAGTGATGAAGAGCAGCATGTTGTGTATTTGAAAAAGATGTTTGAAAGACTAAGAAAGTACAAGCTGCGATTGAATCCTAACAAGTGCACATTTGGTGTAAGATCTGGAAAGTTGCTAGGCTTCATTGTCAGCCAGAGAGGCATTGAGGTTGATCCTGACAAAGTCCGAGCCATCAGAGAGATGCCGGCCCCTCAAACTGAAAAACAAGTCAGAGGTTTCCTCGGACGTCTGAACTATATTTCAAGATTCGTATCTCACATGACCACTACTTGTGGACCAATTTTCAAACTGCTCAGAAAGAATCAGCCTGTTGTATGGAATGATGAATGTCAAGAAGCTTTCGATAGCATTAAAGAATACCTGTTAGAGCCACCTATCCTCGTCCCACCAGTGGAAGGAAGGCCTTTGATTATGTATCTGTCAGTGTTAGATGATTCAGTGGGTTGTGTTCTCGGTCAGCAGGATGAGACTGGTAAGAAAGAGCATGCTATCTACTATCTGAGCAAGAAGTTCACCGACTGTGAGACTCGGTATACAATGCTTGAAAAGACTTGTTGCGCTTTAGCTTGGGCTGCCAAACGCCTGCGTCATTACATGGTGAATCATACCACTTGGTTGATATCCCGAATGGATCCAATCAAGTACATTTTTGAAAAGCCTGCTGTTACTGGAAAGATTGCGCGTTGGCAAATGTTGTTGTCTGAATATGATATTGTGTACAAAGCTCAGAAAGCAATCAAGGGAAGCATCCTTGCTGAGCATCTTGCTTGTCAGCCTCTTGATGACTACCAGCCGATTAAGTTTGATTTCCCTGATGAAGAGATTATGTATTTGAAAGCAAAAGACTGTGAAGAACCACTGATCAATGAAGGGCCGGATCCCAATAGCAAGTGGGGATTGGTGTTTGATGGTGCTGTTAATGCTTACGGTAAAGGAATTGGAGCCATCATTGTAACACCTCAAGGGCACCACATTCCTTTCACTGCCCGAATAACTTTCGAATGCACAAACAACATAGCTGAGTATGAAGCATGCATCTTGGGCATTGAAGAAGCCCTTGACCTGAGGATTAAGCACCTTGACATCTATGGAGATTCTGCACTTGTTATTAATCAGATAAAGGGTGAATGGGAGACTCATCATGAGAAGCTGATCCCTTACCGTGACTATGCAAGACGTCTGTTGACATACTTTACCAAGGTTGAGCTGCACCACATCCCTCGGGATGAAAATCAGATGGCTGATGCTCTCGCCACTTTGTCTTCCATGTTTCGTGTCAACCATTGGAATGACGTGCCTGTAATCAAAGTACAGCGTCTTGATAGACCCGCTCATGTGTTTACCATTGAAAATATGCCAGATCAGGCTAAGGAAAATGTGAATGATAAAAAAGCCTTGGTATTACAACATCAAACAATTCTTGCAGAATCGTGAATATCCACCTGGTGCTTCCAACAGGGATAAAAAGACCTTGAGACGATGGGCTAGTAAATTCCTTCTGGACGGAGAAATCCTATACAAGAGGAACTATGACATGGTCTTGCTGAGATGTGTGGATAAACAAGAAGCTGAAAAGTTAATGCATGATGTACATGATGGTACTTTTGGGACCCATGCTTCGGGTCATACCATGTCAAGGAAGCTGTTAAGAGCCGGCTATTACTGGATAACCATGGAGCGTGACTGCCACAAACATGCTAAAAGATGCCCCAAGTGTCAAATTTATGCTGATAAGATTCATGTACCTCCACACGCTCTCAATGTTATCTCTTCCCCATGGCCTTTCTCTATGTGGGGCATTGACATGATCGGAAGAATTGAACCGAAGGCTTCCAATGGACATCGTTTCATTCTAGTGGCAATTGACTACTTCACCAAGTGGGTTGAACCTGCCTCCTATGCAAATGTGACCAAGCAAGTGGTTGTCAAGTTTATCAAAAATAACATCATCTGTCGATATGGTGTTCCCAACAAGATCATCACTGACAATGGTTCCAATCTGAACAATAGCATGATGCAAGCTTTATGTGAAGAATTCAAAATTGAACATCACAACTCTTCTCCTTATAGACCTCAGATGAATGGTGCAGTTGAGGCCGCTAACAAGAACATCAAGAAGATTGTTCAGAAGATGGTCACTACTTACAAAGACTGGCATGAAATGCTACCTTTTGCCTTGCATGGTTACCGTACTACAGTGCGCAGTTCAACCGGGGCCACTCCTTTCTCTCTTGTATATGGTATGGAAGCAGTTCTCCCTCTGGAAGTGGAGATTCCATCTCTTCGAGTGATCATGGAAGCAAAATTAACTGAGGCTGAATGGTGTCAAAGTCGGTATGATCAATTGAATCTGATCGAGGAGAAACGTATGGATGCTATGACTCATGGACAGTTGTATCAAGTGCGAATGAAGAATGCTTTTGACAAGAAAGGCCAACCTCAAGAATTCAAGGAAGGCGAACTTGTATTGAAAAGAAGGATAAGCCAGCAACCCGACCCAAGGGGCAAGTGGACGTCTAACTATGAAGGTCCTTATGTTGTCAAGAAGGCTTTCTCTGGTGGTGCTTTGATTCTTACACACATGGATGGTGTTGAACTCCCAAATCCTGTTAATGCCGATATAGTCAAGAAATACTTTGTCTAAAAAGAAAAGAACAACGTGGTAGGTCGAAAACCCGAAAGGGCGGCCTAGGTAAAAATGCGCTTCCCGGTGGATCGAAAACCCGAAAGGGCGATCCAGGCAAAAGTTAGGGACAAAAAAATGAATATGAAAAAGCTCGCTGAGATTGTACGCAACTCAGGCAAGAATGAGCGCCTCGATGAGCCGAAAACCCGAAAGGGCGGTTCATGCAAAAATGAGGTCAATGAAAGACAAGTAACTATATCTGGCAAATCACCATCACCCCTTGGGGCATCTGCAACTGTCAATGATCGTCTTCATCAGAAGCTTCTGTACCTGTGAATTCAAAATTTCTATGAAATGTAGCGGTCATCGTGTTCAATGTATCACCAACCAATAAAATTACCATTTTCCAAGCTTTGTAAATCCGTGAAGTCACGCCTTTGGCTGACTTTCACTCTTCTACATCAATTTGAACCTTTCTATTGTTTGAAATTCTATTTTCTTCCGTTTTCAATGCCATATACAAAATATTTTCTTTCTATTTGATGATGTCAATGTCTGAAACAAACATTTTTGAAAACTAAAAAATCTTTTTCTGTCTATTTTGAAAGCAAACCTGAGCAACATGGTACATTTCAATGAAACATGCATGAATGAATGAATGTCAATGTCTATTTCAATACATGTTACAAGCAGGTTACTCCCCAGGATGGTCTGTGGTCAATGGCAAGAATGAAAAAACAGAATGAAAAATGAAAAAATGAAAAATGAAAATGAAAAGCTCGCTAGGTTGAAAACCCGAAAGGGCGGCTTAGGCAAAAAATGAGCACCCCGCTGATTGACAACCTATGAAGGCAAATCAGGCAAAAATGGGGCAATGAAAAGAATATTTATTCCCCGGTGAATCGAAAACCCGAAAGGGCGGTTCAGGCAAAAGTGGGATTGAAAAATGAAAGATGAGAAGAATATATAAAAGCATTGACCACAGATGCAAACATCCAATGTTTACCCAGCACTGACACGCCTAGCAACGGCGACCTGTATCCAAGAACCTTCCAAGGGTCCCTTCTTTACAAGTTTTACTGCCCTCAGCCATGGTTTCGATACGTCTCTCAACGACGGTCTCTCCAAAGAGGTTTTCCCCTGTGAATATGTCGCAGCACGAGCCACTACGCGCCCAATCTTCCAATGTCTTGTCTGCCTTTGTGAAACTTCTCTGCCAAATTGCCAACCAATCATGCATTTCAAGCATTCATACATGCATAATCATGCATTTTATGTGCTCATACATCCAATAATCTTGCTATATCATGCATACATGTTACATGTCCAGCTCTCAACTGTCAAATCCAATCCAAATTTCAACTGTCAAACTCAACTTCAATTTCAATGTCAATTTCAATTCCAACTGTCAATGTCAATGTCAATATCCAATGTCAATGTCAATGTCAATATTCAATGTCAATGTCAATGTCAATGTCAGTGTCAATGTCAATATCCAATGTCAATATTCAATGTCAATGTCAATGTCAATGTCAATGTCAATGTCAATATCCAATGTCAATGTCAATGTCAATGTCAATCTCAATTTCCAAGCCAATGTCAATGTCAATGTCAATGTCAATTTCAATTTCCAAGCCAATGTCAATGTCAATGTCAATGTCAATTTCAATTTCCAAGCCAATGTCAATGTCAATGTCAATTTCAACTTTCAATTCAATTCAAATCAATGTCAATTCACTCTCAATTTACTCTTGGGCCAACAAAATGGTCATGTCTATTTCCAAATCAAGTCAATAACAATTTACCCTCAATTGGTATCTTGTTAAACCAGACTTTCAATTTGTATCTTGTTACTGGTCAAGTGCCAGGTTTGATCCAAAAAGAACCACTTGTACCTGCTTACATACCTATACTTCCGGACAAACGAAAAGTTCGATCCAAAGAACAGTTTGTACCCAGCTTATGCTTTGTTATTGGTCAAACGGCAAGTTCGATCCAAAGAACAGTTTGTACCTACCCTTTGTCTATATCTCCGATCAAGTGGCAAGTTCGATCCAAAGAACAGCTTGCATCTGCCTATATGGCTATGTTTTCAATCAAGTGGCAAGTTCGATCCAAAGAACAGCTTGTATCCATCTTTTGTTTGTATTTCCTTGGTCAAGTGGCAGGTTCGATCCAAAGAACAGCTTGTACCCATCTCGTGTTTGTATCTCTCGGTCAAGTGGCAGGTTCGATCCAAAGAACAGCTTGTACCCATCTCTTGTTTGTATCTCTCGGTCAAGTGGCAGGTTCGATCCAAAGAACAGCTTGTACCTGTCTATTTGTTGCCCGTTCTTTCTACCTTGATGTCTATAAATCCCTTGGTGGTGTGACACAGCCCGTAGATTCCGGTTCGATTGTCTTGCATTCATAAATGAAATGTTGCATGGCATTCGTGTTTTTTGAAAATCTGAAAACGTATTTTTATGTCCAAAAGCAGTGCAAATGTTAATATTTAAGTATCTTCGTCCCGTCAACTCTAAGACTTCGTCTCTTGACTCTCCGGGCAAAGAAACTTAAATAGGGGCAGCTGTTATACCCTAATTTTGGACCTAAAAATACTTATTCAATTTTTTCCTTCCTTGCATTTTAAGTCATTTGAACCGTCTCTGATCAATTGCATCTTTCTCTGCATTTTATTTCAATGTTATTTGCAAAATTCATGAAAAAGGGTATTTTAGTCATTTCCTGCATTCAACTCATTTTAATCCTTGAAATCTGTTTGAGTCCTTTAAATTGGTTTGTATAAGTCCTTGTTTCAATCTCATGTCAAAATCCATTTCAAAATCTGCGTGTGAAGTCATTTTTAAGCCAGTTTTGCCCCTAGGGGCATTTTAGTCTTTTCAGGTGTTAAAGTCCTGTTTAAGTTCTAGAATTTGTCTCTGAGTCTTTTAATTTGTTTGAACAAGTTCTTGACCTATTTTCCTGTTAAAAATCCATTTTAAATTTGCATCTGAGTCATTTTCAGTCGTTTTAGCCCTAGGGGCATTTTGGTCATTTCACACGAAATTTCGGCAGAGAGAGGTTACTTTAAAGTACCTCATTTAGGCCATTGGTTCGTTTTAGTCCGTTTTGTGTTTTTTTTATTGGTTCCACTTTACGTTTAGTCAAAATTACCAATTTTATTCCAATTTTATTATTCTTTTTTCTCTTGTTTCATTTTTGGTCCTTTTATTTTTTAGATATTGCATTTGAGTCCTTTTTGTCTTAAATTCGTTTTTAGTCTTATTGCAGAATGGTCCCTTTAGTTTGTTATTTTGCAGAAAAGTCCTTAAAGCATTTTAAGTCCAAGCACAGGTGTCAAGTTCCTAATGGTCCAGGTCCACATGGCAACTCCTGATTCGTCCAGCACTCACACTTGTCAGCTATAAAGCCAACTCATGGTCAAAGTCAGGATCAGAATTCAGACCCCAATAATCCAGTGACACATCACAGCCAATTCATCACAAAACACAGTCACGCTTCCCACGCGCCACCGTAACAGAATCCCCAACAAACTTTTCCGATCACTGTAACCACCACAATTCCATCATCTAGATCAGGATTCTAACCGAATCATCAACACAAAAAACCCTAATCATTCCCAGAATTCACCAAAAAAAAAACGAAAAATCAACAAATTCTTCATCAATTCCACAGATTCAATACGAAGAAAAGTGAGTTCTCAGAATTTCGACTCGAAATTCGCATCATCGAACTGCAAAAAGCACCAAAGACCAGCAAGACCCTCGCAATTCAAGTGTGAGCTCGTTACAAATTGTAACAAGCTCAAACACGATCACAAGAGCTTATTCCACGTGAGAGAAGAAGAAGAAGAAAATTATAGCCGATTTATTTTCGGTTTTCAGCATCAACGAGCCCTTACCAGGAAGATCCGAAGCTTACGCGAAGGTTTCCGAAGATTTTCATTCGTTTTTTACCTCCAATTGAATCTCAGGTAAACTCTTTCTCGAATCTTACCTTCATCTGTGTTTTCATCTATGTTTATGCTCGTTTTTGGTGCAAAGTGAGTAGATCTCGAATAAGCGACAAGAAATGACGAAGAACACACGTCAAGCATCAGTTTCGAAAAGATTGGAACAAGAACGAATGGAATCCGTCTGAGAAGACGATGATTCCGTCATTCTTGAAGACATTGATGTGTTCTTCGTCATTTCGCTGAGTTTTCCAACACCGTTAGGGTTTCTGAATTGAGGAGAAGAGAGAATACGAGAGAGCGAAGGAAGAAGAAAGAGAAAGGGATGAAAGAATGAATGAAAACCGGTCCTGAACCTTTTTATACCATGTGAACCGAACCGGTTCATTCGGACCGGTCTGGTTTGTTCTGATTCCCCTTTCCTTTGATCTACGCCGTTAGATTTTCGGTTTTCCACGTGTTTGTCTGTGATTTTTTGGATTCCATGCACCTGAACCCAGCTGCCATGTGCCGCATGCTCTAAGCCCTTGGATTTAGGGTTTTGGAGGAATTGGATCTATCCTACGCCTCTGAGGCACCTGGATAGTCCAGGATCCGCCTTTAGTTTGGGCTTGGGCCTGGATCTCTTACTGCTTCCGTTTTTTAGTGTTTTTTTGCTATTTCCTCATTGTTTCTTGCTTTTTTACACCACTGTTTTGTCCAAAATTGTTGTAAAAATTCCTAAAAAATGCTAGGTGTTTTTTAACGTGTTGTTTGATGAATTTGTGATATTTTGTTACATGATGAAGTTGATGGAAATGTATGTGATGATTCCTTGATTAACATTTTGCTTTTTTTGTTAAAATTGTATGAAATTTTATTGTGATTTGGCCACAATGCTTTGACATATGATATGAGTGTTTCATGTGTGATTTTGTGATGAATATGACTTTAAATTTGGGATTGTTTCACTGCCTTATGAGTTGATTTGTGAATTCCTTGTATTACAAGTTATAAAAATGCTTTAGTGTGTGAATAAAGTGTAAAATATGTCTAGGAGTGAGTCATGATTTCTTGGCTTGATACTTGTTTCTAATTCTCATGATTATAATGGAAAGAAAACCTTTGGAAAATGTCATGATAAGAGGATTAGAGGCCATAGTATTTGCCTCATTGTTGTGATAAATTCTTAGGTATATTTTACTACCTTTGGTTAAGTCTAACTATTTCTTTTATGGTGGTTTTGGGTTGTTTTACTATGCAAATTTTACTTACTTACATTTCATTTTATGCCTTAATCTACTAACATTTTTCATTTCATGTTTCATTCAATCATGAGCATTCCATATCTCATCTCTTTCTCCACTTTTATTTCTTGCATTTTAAGTTTCAATTTCATGCAAAAAAATTAGAATGTAAAGGCTTAGGAATTTTGTAATATTTTACTTCATGTCATTTTAATTTCTTGGCAAAGAGGCCATAGAATGTAACTAGGTCAATGATGTAAAGGACAATGGACTCTAATAATGTACACCGACACAAGCACCGACACATGCACACACCTCACTTTAGATAAATAGCTAGAATATGCATGTTTAGATGTATGTTTAGGATTGTATGTTTAGATGAATGTTTAGGCTTTATACTTAGAAAAATCAATTTTCCAAAAAATATGAACAAATTTCACTCAAACTATTTTCTAAATAAACCTTGGGATCAAAATCCCATTGAATTTTCCTTTTTCATTTTCTTAATCAAATTTCAATGAAAATAATCATGTTTAGACCATATTTTGCAAATGACTAATTCAACCTCACTTTTTACAATCTCATGCCCTTGAGGCCTCTTTCTATTCTTCAAAATCCCATTTTCAAACTTAAAATCAACCAACAAAAACAAAAACATTTTTGGAAGAGAACTACGGTGGATTTGATCCCTTAAACGGGTACGTAGGCAAGGAACAAAATTCCTTCAATTCAACTAAAATAAAAATTCAAAAACATCCTTCTCCCTCCAATTCTTCACTTAGTAAACTCTTAGGTTTAATAAACACTTTCAAAATAACATTTAAAAATAAAGCGCGCGCGTAGAAATTAAAGACGGTTCCTATAGGATACTATAGTCGTTATGGGTGCCTAACACCTTCCCGTAGCGAAAACAACTCCCGGACCTCGATTCTCAAGGGTTTTGCTTACTTTTTTCCCTTCCCAAGAAAAAATAAGATATCACCGGTTTAAAAGGTTCAAACGTAATCAATGTTTGACACCCGAAAACCAAGATAAAACAGATGGTACTTTTGGGACCCATGCTTCGGGCCACACTATGTCAAGAAAACTGTTAAGAGCCGGCTATTACTGGATAACTATGGAGCGTGACTGCCACAAACATGCTAAGAGATGCCACAAGTGTCAAATTTATGCTGACAAGATTCATGTGCCTCCACATGCCCTCAATGTTATCTCTTCTCCATGGCCTTTCTCTATGTGGGGCATTGACATGATCGGAAGAATTGAACCAAAAGCTTCCAATGGACATCGTTTCATTCTAGTGGCAATTGACTATTTCACCAAGTGGGTTGAAGCTGCTTCCTATGCAAATGTGACCAAACAAGTGGTTGTCAAGTTTATCAAGAATAACATCATCTGTCGATATGGTGTTCCCAACAAGATCATTACTGACAATGGCTCCAATCTGAACAATAGCATGATGCAAGCTCTATGTGAAGAATTCAAGATTGAACATCACAACTCTTCTCCTTATAGACCTCGGATGAACGGTGCAGTTGAGGCCGCTAACAAGAATATCAAGAAGATTGTTCAGAAGATGGTCACTACTTACAAAGACTGGCATGAGATGCTACCATTTGCCTTGCATGGTTACCGTACTACAGTGCGCAGTTCAACCGGGGCAACCCCTTTTCTCTTTGGTGTATGGTATGGAAGCAGTTCTCCCTCTGGAAGTGGAGATTCCATCTCTTCGAGTGATCATGGAAGCAAAATTAACTGAGGCTGAATGGTGTCAGAGTCGGTACGATCAATTGAATCTGATTGAAGAGAAACGTATGGATGCTATAGCTCATGGACAGTTGTATCAAGTACGAATGAAGAATGCTTTTGACAAGAAAGTCCGACCTCGAGAATTCAAGGAAGGCGAACTTGTATTGAAAAGAAGGATAAGTCAACAACCCGACCCAAGGGGCAAGCGGACACCTAACTACGAAGGTCCTTATGTTGTCAAGAAGGCTTTCTCTGGTGGTGCTTTGATTCTTACACACATGGATGGTGTTGAACTCCCAACTCCTGTCAATGCCGATATAGTCAAGAAATACTTTGTCTAGAAAGAAAAGAACAGCGTGGTAGGTCGAAAACCCGAAAGGGCGGCCTAGGCAAAAACGCGCTTCCCGGTGGATCGAAAACCCGAAAGGGCGGTCCAGGCATAAGTTAGGGACAAAAAAATGAATATGAAAAAGCTCGCTGAGATTGTACGCAACTCAGGCAAGAATGAGCGCCTCGATGAGCCGAAAACCCGAAAGGGCGGTTCATGCAAGAATGAGGTTGACAATAAAAGACAAGTAACTATATCTGGCAAACCACCATCACCCTTGGGGCATCTGCAACTGTCAATGATCGTCTTCATCAGAAGCTTCTGTACTTGTGAATTCAAAATTTCTATGAAATGTAGCGGTCATCGTGTTCAATGTATCACCAACCAATAAAATTACCATTTTCCAAGCTTTGTAAATCCGTGGAGGTATGCCTTTGGCTAATTTTCACCTTTCTACATCAATTTGAACCTGTGCTTTTGTTTGAAACTCTCCTTTTCTTTCTACTTTCAATGCTATATACAAAATACTTTCTTTCTATTTGATGATGTCAATGTCTGAAACAAACATTTTTGAAAATTGAAACATCTTTTGCTGTCTATTTTGAAAACAAGCCTGAGCAATAGGGTACATTACAATGAAACATGCATGAATGAATGAGTGTCAATGTCTATTTCAATACATGTTACAAGCAGGTTACTCCCCAGGATGATCTGTGGTCAATAGCAAGAATGAAAAAACAGAATGAAAATGAAAAAATGAAAAAATCAAAAAGCTCGCTAAGTTGAAAACCTGAAAGGGCGGCTTAGGCAAAAAATGAGCACCCCGCTGATTGGCAACCTATGAAGGCAATTCAGGCAAAAATGGGGGCAATGAAAAGAACTTTATTCCCCGGTGAATCGAAAACCCGAAAGGGCGGTTCAGGCAAAAATGGGATTGAAAAATGAAAGAATGAAAGAATATTGAAAAGCATTGACCACAGATGCGAACATCCAATGTTTACTCAGCACTGAGACGCCTTCCAACGGCGACCTGTATCCAATAATCTTCCAAAGGTTCCCTCCTCTACAAGTTTTATTGCCCTCAGCCATGGATTCGATACGTCTCTCAACGGCGGTCTCTCCAAAGAGGTTTTCCCCTGTGAATATGTTGCAGCACGAGCCACTACGTGCCCAATCTTCCAGTGTTTTGTCTATTTTTGTGAAACTTCTCTGTCAAGTTACAAGCCAATCATGCATTTCAAGCATTCATACATGCATAATCATGCATTTTATGTGCTCATACGTTTAATAATCTTGTTATGCCATACATACATGCTGCATTTCCAATTTCAACTTTCAATCCAACTCAGTTCCCAATTTCAACTCAAATTGCAACTGTCAAACTCAATTTCAATTTCAATTTCAATTCCAACTGTCAAATTCAAATTCAACTGTCAAATTCGATGCAATCTCAACTCTCCAATCTCAATTTCAAATCATTTCAACTGTCAAATTCGATGCAATCTCAACTCTCAAATTCCAATTTCAATTCAATCCAATCCTAATTCGAGGCAATCTCAATTTCAATTCAATTCAATCTCAATTCGAAGCAATCTCAATTTCAATTTCAACTTGATCTCCAATTTCAATCCAATCTCAATGTCAATGCCAATTTCAACTCTCCAATCCAATGCCTATGTCTATGTCTCTGCTCAATCTCAATTCTCAATCTCTCTTTCAATCTTAAACTTTCAATTCAATTCAAATCAATGTCAATTCACTCTCAATTTGCTCTTGGGCCAACAAAAATGGTCATGTCTATCTTCAAATCAAGTCAATGACAATTTACCCTCAATAGGTATCTTGTCAAATCAGACTCCCAACATGTCTTGTTATCGGTCAAGTGACTAGTTCGATCCAAAGAACAACTTGTACCTACTTATATACCTATACTTCCGGACAAACGACTAGTTCGATCCAAAGAACAGTTTGTACCCAGCTTATGCTTTATTATCAGTCAAACGACAAGTTCGATCTAAAGAACAGTTTGCACCTACCCACATGATGTGGTGATGATCCAGCTGCAAGTTCGATCCAAAGAACAGTTTGTATCTACCCTTTTGTCTATATCTCCAGCCAAACGGCCAGTTCGATCCGAAGAACAGTTTGTACCTGTCTATCTGTTTGTATATTCAGTCAAGTGTCAAGTTCGATCCAAAGAACAGCTTGTATCTGCCTATATGTCTATGTTTCCGGTCAAGTGCCAAGTTCGATCCCAAGAACAGCTTGCACCTATCTCTTGTTTTGTATTCCTTGGTCAAGTGACGAGTTCGATCCAAAGAACAGCTTGTACCTTATTTTCTATCCCCTGGTTTGTCTACCCTGTCAATGTCCACCTGAATCCCCAGTGACATGACATGTTCCATAGACTCCAGTCGTTTGTCTTGCATTCATAATCAAAATGCTGCATGGCATTCATATTTTTGAAAATCTGAAAGCGTATTTTTATGTCCAAAAAAAGTGCAAATGTTAATATTTAAGTATCTTCGTCCCGTCAACTCAAAGGCTTCGTCCCTTGACTCTCAGGACAAAGAAACTTAAATAGGGGCAGCTGTTATACCCTAATTTTGGACCTAAAAATACTAACTCAATTCTTCTTTTCTTGTATTTTAAGTCATTTGATGTGTCTCTGATCAATTACATCTTTCTTTGCATTTTATTTCAATGTTATTTGCAAGATTCACATAGAAGGGCATTTTAGTCATTTCCTATGTCAAAATTTCCTTCAGTCTTTTAAAATTTTGTTTGAGTCCTTTCAGGTAGTTTGAATAAGTCCTCATTTCAATTCTATGTCAAAATCCATTTCAAAAATTGCATTTGAGGTCATTTTGAGTCAGTTTTGCCCCTAGGGGCATTTTAGTCTTTTCATGTGTCAAAACTCTGTTTAAACTCTTAAAATTGTCTCTGAGTCTTTTAATTTTGTTTGTATAAGTTCTTGCTTTAATTTCCTGTTAAAAATCCATTTTAAAATTTCATCTGAGTCATTTTTAGTCGTTTTAGCCCCAGGGGCATCTTGGTCATTTCACGCGAAATTTCGGCAGAGAGAGGTTACTTTAAAGTACCTCATTTAAGCCATTGGTTCGTTTTAGTCCGTTTTTGTCAATTTTAATCGTTTCACTTTACGTTTAGTCAAATTACCATTTTTAGTCCAATTTTATTTTTATTTTTCTTTTAAGTCCTCAAAGCTTCCAAAATTGCATCCAAGTCCTTTTTGTTTCGAAATTATTGTAAGTCCTTTTATTAAAATTGCAAAACAGTCCATATTTGGTCCAAGTTTATTTTTAGTTTTTTTAATTTGCAGAATGGTCCTTTTTTTTAAGTTTCCAGAATTGCAGATTGATCCTTTGATTTTAAGAAATTGCAGATTAGTCCCAAGTCCAGAATTCAGTCCAAAACAGGTCCAAAACACGTGGCAGTTCCACATTGGTCTAGGGATTACTAGCTGGCCTATAAATGCAAGCCAACTCATCACAAGTGTCAGAATCAGCAATCACTCAGTGACACATCATCAAAAACTCTAACAGATTCTCTCTCTCTCCTCAGAAACCCTCGCCACCGTAACCAACATCTCAACCACCACAAAAACCACCGTAACAGAATTCCAACCACCGTAACAAACACCAAATCACAACAATTCCTCACAAATTCGAACCAATTCATCACAAATTTATAATAACTTCATCACAGAAAACTCAAATCCAGAATTTGGCAACAAAAACAATTCGAGTTAAAAACGTTTTGTTTCAAAAAGTTCTCAGAGATTCGAAACGAATCTTCATCATCGAATTGTAAGGCTCTGCAATTCCAACGCCGAATCATCCAGAGGACGAATCAACGTGATCACAGAGAATTCGAGGAAGAGAAGAAGAAAGATCAAAGAGAATTTGAACCAGCGAAGAAGAAGAAGATGAAGAACTGATTTATTTTCAGTTTCTGTGCAAGACTTACCAAAAGCATCAAGAATATATCCAGAATCCAAGTTTTCCGAAGAATCCAGTTCAAATCTCCAATCAAACTCAGGTAAGTCCACAAAACCTTCTCGTTTTCGCATAAAATCATCATCGAAGGTCTGAATTTGAAAATAAACGGTGAATCGAAGAAAAGATTTTGAAAAGATTCCAAAAAAATCGAAACGAAACCCCAGAATGTAAAACCTCAGAGATTCACCGTTTATTTCACGAAACAAAGTTCAAATTCGTAATCAGCGAAGAAAACAAGTTAGATCAGGGTTTAGTTCCAAGAAGTTTAGGAAAAGTTTGAAAACCCTAGATATGGTGAATACAAAGCCCGATCTACTTCGTTTCCACCATGATTTCACAAAAATAACCACAGATTCGTAAAGAGGGAAGGAAGACGGACATTTCTATGTAAAAAAATTCTTTCAGATCGTCGGAGAAGATGAAGATTCATCTTCCTCCGCCGTTCCTCCGCCGTCCTTCCCAGTTTCCGGCCAGGTTAAGGTTGCAGAGGATTTAGAGAGAGAGAAGAGAGCGTTTAAGTTAGAGAGAGAGTGAGAAGGAAGGAATGAGGTGGACCGGCCTCAATCTCCCTTTATAAACGTGATTGAACCGGCCGGTTCACCCAAACCTTGCTGGTTCACTTGGTTCAGTTTTTTCCTTTCAATCTGGACCACTCATTTTGCCTGATGATGACGTGTACGGCCATGATGGCATGTTCCTGTGCGTCTACGTGTTTCTTACGGTATGCTGCATGTTTATGACTGTTTGATCTAGGGTTTGTGGATCCTGGATCAATCCAACGTCCCTGGTACGTTTGGATAGTCCAGGATCCATCTTCTCGTTGGACTTGGGCCTATTTTTGCTGATGTTTCGTTTTATGCCTATATTTGTGCTATTTTAACACTATATGTTGTTAATCCCACCCCTGCTGGCTCAAAAATGTTTTGATAAAATTCTAGAAAAATTTCTATATGTTTTTTATGTGTCCCTTGATATTTTTGTGATTGTCTTACATATTAAAAAAATTAAAAACAGTATATAATGCCACTTGTGATCTATTAGTCTCTTTTTGGTCAATTTCTTGTGAGTTCTTGCTATGTTTTTTTTGCCAAATTGATAGTAATATGTGATGTGCAATCTTGTGATATGTTTGTCTCTAATTTGGGTCTTTTGCTTACTGTTTGTGAATGTGACTTGTCAATTACTTGTGTTGCAAGTTTTGTGAAAATTAAGTGCTAAATATGCCTAGATGTATCATGGATTGTGACTTGAATGTGTTCTTATGACTCTCATATCATTAATTGTGATAAAACCTTTTAAGAAATTGTCATGATGTGGGGGTTATAAGTCATATACTTGTCTTGATGTTATGGTAAGATTTTAGGTGAATTTAGTTACTTTTAGGTTAGGAATTTCATTAGTTTTTGACAAGTTTTAGCATTTTCCTTGCCTATAATTTCCAATTCCTATTATGCCTTATGCCACTAACTATCTCATTTCATGTTTCATTCATTCATAAGCATCCCCCACTTCATCTCCCTCTCCATCTTACTTCTTGCACTTTAAGTTTCACCAAAATTTAGGATGTAATACTTAGGACTTTTTGTACTTTACTTTCATGCCATTTTAAATTTCTTGCAAGACCATAGAATGTATCTAGGCCAATGATGTAATAAGGACAATGGACTCTAATGATGTACACCGACACAAGCACCGACACATGCACACACATCACTTTAGGTATATGGCTAGAATATGCATGTTTAGATGTATGTTTAGGATTGTATGTTTAGATGAATGCTTAGGATTTACACTTAGAAAAATCAATTTTCCAAAAAATATGAACAATTTTACTCAAATGTTTTTTTAATAAACCTTGGGATCAAAATCCCATTGAATTTTCCTTTTCTTTTTCTTAAACAAAAATCTTAAAGAATTTTAATCATACTTAGACCTTTTTGCAATTGACTAATTCCACCTCACCTTTTCTAAATCTCATGCCCTTGAGGCCTCTATTATTCTTCAAATTCCAATTTTCAAACTTAAAATCAACCAACAAAAACAAAAACATTTTTGGAAGAGAACTACGGTGGATTTGATCCCTTAAATGGGTACGTAGGCAAGGAACAAAATTCCTTCAATTCAAATAAAACAAAAATTCAAACATCTTCTTATCCCTCCAATTCTTCACTTAGGATACCTTTAGGATAAATAAATGTTTTCAAATAGCATTTAAAAATAAAGCGCGCGCGTAGAAATTAAAGACGGTTCCTATAGGATACTATAGTCGTTATGGGTGCCTAACACCAGTCCCCTTATCAAGTCCTTTACAATACTTTACCTGATGTTAATTCCTTCAAAGTTTTTGGTTGTCTTTGTTATGCTTCCACTCTTCAAGCTCACAGAACCAAGTTACAATCTAGAGCTAGAAAGTCTGTTTTCTTGGGGTACAAGTCAGGCTTTAAAGGGTTTGTTCTTTATGATTTAAACACCAAAGAAATCTTCATTTCTAGAAATGTTACATTTCATGAGTCCATTTTGCCTTACATTTCACCTCCCACTCAATTTTCTTCCAATTGGCAATATTTCACATCTTTCCCCACTCCAACACCTTTTACTGATGAACCTGTTTCTCCTTCTTTACCTATTATCACCCCTCCTAACCCTCCACCTATTAGAACCTCCACTAGAACTAAACATAAACCTGCATATTTACATGATTTTGTTTGTCATTCTGCATCTCATAATCAGTCACATCATTTAACTAGTAAATATCCTATTTCTGATTATCATTCACATGCAAATTTATCTAACTCTCATTCCTTGTTTTCTTTGTCCATAACCACTCACACTGAACCTAAAACCTACACTGAGGCCATTAAACATGATTGTTGGAAGCAAGCCATGCAAAATGAAATTACTTCTCTTGAACAAACTGGTACTTGGCAGATAGTTGATCTTCCTCCAGCAGTCAAACCCATAGGGTGCAGATGGATCTTCAAAATCAAGCACAATACTGATGGATCCATAGAGAGATACAAAGCAAGATTGGTGGCCAAAGGATACAACCAGATTGAAGGACTGGACTACTTTGACACATACTCACCTGTAGCCAAACTCACTACAGTCAGATTCATCATTGCCTTAGCTTCCATCAATCACTGGCATTTACATCAACTTGATGTAAACAATGCATTCCTGCATGGAGAGTTACAGGAAGATGTTTACATGACAATACCTCCTGGTGTCTCTCACTCTCATCCCAACCAAGTTTGCAAACTCACCAAGTCTTTATATGGACTCAAACAAGCTAGTAGAAAGTGGTATGAGAAGTTAACCACTCTTCTCCTCTCCAATGGTTACAAACAAGCAGCTTCTGATGCTTCTTTGTTTATTAAGAGCACCAATTCCTCTTTCACTATATTACTGGTTTATGTTGATGATGTGATCTTGGCTGGTAACACTCTTTCTGAGTTTACTTTGATTAAAAGTGTTCTTCATGATGCTTTTAAAATCAAAGACATTGGCCAACTGAAATATTTTTTGGGCCTGGAGGTTGCACATTCAAAGTCTGGCATATCTTTATGTCAAAGAAAATATTGCCTTGATCTCTTAGAAGATTCAGGTTTACTTGGGTCTAAACCACTTTCCACTCCCTCTGATCCTTCTATTAAGCTCTATAATGATTCTGCACCTTCATTTCCTGACATTTCAGCTTATAGAAGATTAATTGGCAGATTGTTGTATCTCAATACAACAAGACCTGATATCATATATATTACTCAGCAACTTAGCCAATTCCTTAGTAACCCTACTCAAACTCATCATAATGCAGCTATGAGAGTTTTAAGATACGTTAAAGGATGCCCTGGTAAAGGTTTATTCTTTCCCAGAAGTTCATCTCTTCAACTCAAAGGGTACACTGATGCTGACTGGGCTGGCTGCAGAGACACTAGAAGGTCCATATCTGGCCATTGGTTCTTCCTTGGTAATTCTCTTGTTTCATGGAGAACCAAGAAACAACCCACTGTTTCCAGGTCATCTTCAGAAGCTGAATACATAGCACTTGCATCTGCTTCATGTGAACTGCAGTGGCTTACCTATCTGCTCAGAGATTTGGAGGTCACATGCATCAAGCCACCTGTGCTCTATTGTGATAACCAGAGTGCTATCTACATTGAAGCCAATCATGTCTTCCATGAACGCACCAAACATCTGGAGATTGATTGCCACATAGTCAGGGAAAAGTTGCAAGCTGGCTTGTTCAAACTACTGCCCATTTCTTCCAAAGATCAGCTAGCAGATTTCTTCACTAAATCACTGCTTCCTCAACCCTTTAATCTCCTTTTATCCAAGTTGGGGTTGCTCAACATTTACCAACCTCCAACTTGTGGGGGGATATTAAACATAGAAGAGAATGAACAGAAGAATGTAGATAGCTTGCAGCCCAAGTAATTGTTAGGGGCTTTTTAGTACTTTTAATAGCTTCTTCTTTGTTAGTTAAGTCTGTTACCAAACTCTATATATATAAGAGTGTTGTAATAGTTCAGTGAATAATGAGAATAAACATTTCATTTCATTCATTTTGTTTCCTTGATAATAGGAATCCTAATTAAAACATCCATAGGACGTAACTAGAGTTTTTCAGTATTTGGTAGTTACAGGCTTACAGCTGCTATTCTAACCCCCCCACATTACCTGAAACTACATTTCGCCGCTCTCACAAACATAGGAGTTGGACTATATACTTTAGAGGAGGCCCAACTTCATGTAAATTGCTCTTCTTCCACCACGCTTTGCTCGCTTTCAACTGAACTTCTGAAAATGCCCGCGCGTCGTAGGTCATAAACCTTGCATGACCTAACTCACGATTGGTTTTGAGTATTGATTATTAAGTCTCCTTTTATCGCTATTCATTGTCGCTTAACAACTTTTATTTATTGAACGAAGAACTTCACCACTACCTTCTTGTTTCTCTTTCTTGAAGGTTTGTTCGTATTATATGAATTGCTACGTTTAAAAAATGTTGGTCAAAGTGATGTATTCTTGAATATTTTTATGAATTTTGTCGATTTGTGATACTTGAGATTTATTGAACTTTAATTTCGATATGTCTTGATACAAATTTAGAGTTATACGTTGATTTAATAACATAGTTTCCTGAATCATGATTATTCATATATTTCTGATTTCTGATAGATGAATATGTGAAAACAAAACCAGCGTGAGTTAATTCACGTTGGTGTTCATAAAGTGATTCAACGTGAGTTAAGTCACACATCGTTTAACACATGCGCGACTTAAGTCACGCAGGAACATTTTTGGAAGTTTAGTTTGGAGCGAGCAAAACGTGATGGGAGAATAGCAATTATCCAACTTCATTAGCAGTTGAGTTGTGTTTTTTTGGTCTCCTTAGCTCCTCTTGTTGCTGAAAAATGATATCTGAAAGTTAACTACAAAAGCTATTAAAACACAAAAGAAAAAAAAAATTGTTTAATAGTTATGAACTGAACAGCTCTTAGCAGCCTAATCGAATAACCAAGACAAATCAATTTTGAATGAGATATATAAAGATATACTCCCTCCGGTCCTATTTATAAGAAAACTTTGCCTTTTTAGATTCATTGAGTAATTGTTGTATTTTATCTAGACTATATATCAAATACAATATTTATGCAATGAATCAAAAAAGTCAAATGTTTCTTATAAATAGGACCGGAGGGTAAAAAATAAGCGTTGAAAAACACAAAAAAAAACCTAATGATGTAATAATCTAGGGTAATGATGTAATAATCTAGGGTTGATTATTTCTTGATACTAGTTGACTTTTTTAGTCTTTGGATTGTTGGAATAATCTAATGATAGAATCAACCCAAGTTTAGACTCTATTTTATTTGAGAGATGATATGATAGCACTAGAAACTGTTAGTGAAGAAGCAAGTTAGTTAAAATGCTTGCTAGCTGAGATACCTATGTGGGAAAAACCAATGTTAGTTGTGTCCGTTGTAACACCCTATTTTCCGTCGATAAATTTAAACAAGAATAATATATATTATAACAAGGATGTTACACAAATCAACATTATAATCACCATTTAATCATTAATACTTTCATTAGATAAATTCACAGTAGTGGAATAAAATATCCAAATGTGACAATAATTAAATTCATGCTGGTTTTTCAATGATCATAAATAGAAAATAGCAATATTTCCACAATCCAACTCAAAATGCAAATAAAGATTCAATTGTCATCCCCAACCCTAATGTTACAGGAATCAGAGCTCGTAGCGACTATATTTTATTTCAGCTAATAATAAAAGAACTAAATGAAAGCATCTCCTGTCTCCACCTTCTAAAACGTCCCACGTCTACTCTTCATCAACCTGAATGTCTGTACTCAAAGTACAACCACCACAAAGGAAAACAACACAACAAATAAATGGGCGAGAAATCCAGTCATAAAAATATCGTACATCACACCATCTCATCATTTTCACATTTAAAAACATCAAGTACAAGCATCGTCAATTAAATGCATATGAACTCTTCCTAAGACCTATATGAATGTGGTAACACACCTATCATCACCAAGTTGCCAGAGGTATATTACTGGAATTTTCAACACCAAATTGCCAATGTTACTAGACTTTTCAACACCATTTTCCCTAGACTCAATTCTACTATGCATGCATGGGAACGACTCATCAAGTAAATACACATCAGCACATCGTCAACAAATCATTCATTAATGCATGACTCTCCCTATTTATGTACAACACCACAACAGAAACAAGAACAACACCATAGCTAAACATCACCATTTCCATCACCAAATATGAATATATCTCACGCTTCCATTATCGTACTTTCTACCCTTCACCACATATACTCCATCACCGCTTACATCACCAATTATTATTAAACATCACCAACATCGTCACCGTAATTATTTTTAAACCCTTATAGTTTCCTCATCAATTTAGTATACGCGCACCATTATTACCATTATACTATCTAACACCACCCAGTACATCATTTCGTTAAGAACGTTACGCCTACGCTTTAAGATCATCCCCGTTCCTCTCATATACCCTCATTTAACATTATTATTACTATCCTCACTACACTTCAATTATGACCCTCTCTTAACTCCTCTTACGTTAGACTCCCCTCAAATAAGTTTATTGGTTAGGGATCTTTCTATACATCTTAGGGACCCTTTGGAAGCTCAAAAATGGGCTTTCCTAGACCTAGACAGGGCACACGGTCATGCTCCCAAACTTTTAAAAAATAGGGGCCAATGTCGAACCATACTCACAGACCATGCCACTGGGGCGCACGACCGTGCGTGTCTGACAGACACAGGAAATTTCAGTTTTTATGCGATTTCGCTTCGGGGAACCTTCTCCGACTCTGTTTCCGACCTTAAACTCACCAAAACCTACCCCAATCATCACCCTAAACTTATTCTACCCTTCATACCCTAATTCATTACTAACTCATCCGATTAATTCTTTGTTTCCACTATTTAATTCGTTGGATCACTTTTCTTATGTTATTCGTTTCGCATTTCAATTTTCTCAACGAAAATCCTAATTCACTAATGCAACAACTCTATCAGCAACCCCATCACCATCACCACAACATTCACACTCCTATACTTTTACATGCCCACAATAAAATGATAAACCCTAAAGTTGAAGAGATTCTCCCCCTTACCTCGAATCCTTTGAAAATCTGGGTTGTGGCTTGACCTTGTCGGACTAGGGTTCCTCTTCCTCTACTCGATTCTTCTTTTCCTTTTCACATTTAGTAGTAACTGACTATTCTAACTTCTCAGTTCCTATTTATATTTGGGCCAACACTTGTCTCAATTCGTTTCCACTGCTAGTCATTATTCTTTTACGTCGTCCCTCCCCCACTTATTGAAAACTTAGTTTCTACACCGCCCACTTTTTATACATTGTGCCCGAACTCCTCTCTTTGTTTTCATTTAATTTCTCAACGCACTCTTCACCCAACATTTACTACATATCCTTTTTTTTAGCAACAACTCATTATATAAGCAAAACAACACCAATAACAATAATAATAATAATAATAATAATAATAATAATAATAATAATAATAATAATAATAATAATAATAATAATAATAATAATAATAATAATAATAATAATAATAATAATAATAATAATAATAATAATAATAATAATAATTACACTTCACCTATTAATTTTATTTATTAAAATAAAATGTGAAGTAGGGGTGTTACATTCGTCCATTGCAATAATACCGCAGTTATTGTAAAAATTGAGAATCGTTGTTACAATTGTAAGAAACGACAAAAAAGGCATAAGCACCTCACAATTAGAGAGTTACTCTCCAAAGGAGCTTTTAGAGTGGATCATGTACACACTTATGATATCTTAGCAGGGGTATGCCCTTGGGATATCATATTTAGTGAACGGGAGTGAATGCACAAAATTAACTACCGCATGTGCGAAAAAGCCACCTCTGCCGTCTGATCGGGCCAGGCCTGAGATCGAGGCTTGGACTTGGCTAAATGGTAATTTTTTAGTACCCATATAATGATAAAATATATCATTCCAAGGTGCCTTGGGTGAAGGTGAACACGAATGGGTCAGTGGTGGGACATCATGCTGCTTGTGGTGGTATTTTCAGGTATAGTAGAGGCACTTTGTTGGGCTGTTATGCAGGTAAACTTGTGACTTATTCTGTCTTTGAGTCTGCGCTTGTTGGATTTATTTTTGCTATGGAGCATGTGGTGCAGCATGGGTGGGGGAACATTTGGTTAGAAAGCGACTCAACGAGTGCTTTGTTGGCGTTTAAGAGTGCTTCTTGGTTCTGATTCGTTTGAGGAACAAGTCACATAATTGTTTTTCGACATGTTTTCAGGTGGTTTATTCGCATATCTTCCGTGGCGGGAATGGTTGTGTTGATAGGCTAACCAATCACGGCAATAGTATTCAGGAGTTTGGCGGTCTACTTCTCTTCCGGAGTTTATTCGAGAGCAGTTCTTTCGCGACTGCTTTGGTTTGCCGATGTATCGTTTTCCTTAGTTTTTGTTTTTTTCCTGTTCGCTTAGGCTTTGAGGGTCAGGGTCTAGCCCTCCTCTCTTGGTACATATTTTTCTCTTCTTTAATAATATTATTTTATGGGATCGGCAACATAGGATGAGACTCTCATGGGGGTGCCAACCTAGTTGAGATATATGCGCGTTTCTTTGATGCATGTCCCCCCTTGATTCAGCCAAAAAAAAATATCATTCCTTTTTTTAATTTCATGTGTTTCGTGCTCCCCAAGTTTTTATCAGTTTCGTGTTCCCTAATTTTCCCTTGACGAAGACAGTTTCACATACCCCAAGTTTTACTTGAATCCTACCCAAGTATTTCTGATTTTGGTTGTGAAGTACCTCTTGATATAAAGGACTTTGAATATTTCACAACTCAGAGTTTTATACGTTTTTGAGAATTCTTTCTCTCTTCTTCCACTTTCTCCTCGATGCATTTTCACTGACTTCTCCCTTTTCTTTTCTACCCCTTCCGAATTAAGAGTGTTCTTAAGACTATAGCCTCTTTCAAGATATTTTGTCCATTCATAATTAAGATTAGTCTTAAAAGCATAATCTTTTTCGAGATATTATGTCCCTTTGATTTGAGAGCGGTCTTCAAACCATAGTCCCTTTGATGCATGTTGTCCCTTTAGAATTTAGAGTGATGCAATACCATACTTGAGTGGTCATAGTAGAGTTGTCATAGTAGAGTTGTAATAGTACCATATTGAAGTGGTCTTAGTGACATATTAAGGGTGTGTATTTTTTGAGTGGAGCCTACATTGTTATAAGACTCTAATACATGGTGTAGTTGTGTTGATTTATCATCGTTGAGAGTCTTTTTGCATAATTTTGGTAAGTTTCACGAAACGTCTTAACGAGAACGACCTAGTCAGTTGTTCAATCTAATAAAATCTTTGGTATTAAAAATTCTTTTCAAAAACAATTTTTCTAAATTCATAAACTAACAACTCATTTCTTTGCAACTGAATCACTATTCCTAGTTTGATTTCCCATAATTTATTTTATCTTCATGTTCCACTTTGTATTGAAACTTGATTATTAATGAAATCCATACTTGAATTCCATTTGTAAAAAAAGAAAGGGCCTTGTTAACCAGCGTCTTAGAAAGAATGGTTAACCAATGCCTATGAAGCACCGGTTAGCCTTCTCCAAAAAAGAAAATATAAATGAAATAATTTTTTTCATTAATGAATTATAAAATGAAATAAAGGAAGTTCTTTTTACATTAAATAACAAAAAATGTCGACATATTACATTTTTATAACTACAATCATCTATTTTTTAACAACTATATCATGAATATTCTTCAAAAAAAAAAAAAAAACAACTATATCATGAATAAAGGTGTTCCTCATACCTGCCCCAGTTCCATGTAAGTACTATCTGAGATAATGTAAATTATTTCTTTATCTCACATGATGACAACTTCTAAGTACTATCTTCATGTATTACTTTTAGAAAATGCTAACAACACACATTCTAATACACTTTTTAATATATTTTTTTTGATTGGTTAAAATTAACATGAGACCTACCAAATTTATAAGAGATCCACATAATTTGATTGGACCTATATGAATTTTAATCAATCAAAGAATGTTTTGAAAAATATGTGTTAGAATGTGGGCCAGCATTTCTCAACTTTTTAATATAAATAACAAATGCAATGTCAACATATTGACATTTTTTAACTACAATCAAAGAATTTTTCCCTTTCTATTGTTTCTTTATAATTGTTTTGTCAAAGGGAAATGCTCAAAGCTGGCCCACTCCCACTTTCATGACTCATCGCAATGAATCAACAGTTGACATTTTTCACACTCACATCATCACACAAAATCAAAACTCAGATACAACCTTTCAGTCTGAGCAACATATAGAGTTTTAGATTTTTTTTTTAATTTCCATGGTCTATAATATTTCAATCTAGAATCATGTTGCAACCTAGAGCCAGGTAAATTATTCAACTCTCTGGTCTCTCATTTTTTTTTTTTCAATACAAAATCATATGCAAGTTTTTTGTTTCTTGATGAATTTTTCAGATACTATTATTCTTCTTTCCCTATCATCTTATTATTTTTTCATTATAGATAAGTTTTTGGCTTTTTGCCTTTATGCTAAATTCTGTATTATTGTGGTGACTGGTGAGAATCCAATAGTCTTTAGTTTGGTCAATTAAACTGCTTTGAGAATCTCTTTACCTTTCAATATCTAAATTGCAATTTGTTATTTGATTTATTTATACATTCCTTGATCAGTACTACTCAAATGAATTTATGTATATATTTTTGTCCTAGGTATATGCTTCTTTGCATATATTCTATAATAAAGCTATGTTTAGATTGTCTTTATTTGAGTTTACCTGATTGCACAAACATATATGAGACTGTTTCGTAGAGTTTATGGAAACAATTTATGACAACATAATTTATGAAAACATATTATAGTTTATATGATAACAATTTTATTTGATTTTATCTATTATTATAGAAATCGTGTATACATAAGCACTGATATGATAAGCGTTTACAGTAAAAGTGTATAACTAAAATGTTTATTCAAACAGGGCTTAAGCCATTGTCGACGTTTTAAATATAAGGTCCACGACTTCAATCTGAGCCGCAAAATAACTATTTTTCATGTTGAAATCGCAATGCGACCATAGTTGAGTCTGCATCATCCGTATTTGACCACAATTGTCCGAATATCAAAGATCGCGACACGACCACAACCGTTACCACGACCTCTATTTAAAACCCTTGTCATTACATCTTTTTGGCATAAACTCTTGTATAAATATTTGATTTGCTATTTGTCTAGTCTATTATCATTTGATTTTGAATTTAAAATTTCAGATGGATGTTGCAGATATGCTATTCAGTTGAAAGATTGAAGCTAAGTTCAATTCAAGGCAAAGAAAGAAAATATGGAAGATGGAAATTCTGAAGTGTCTGATAAACTTTCAGATAATGTTCTATTTTCAAATCCAGAATCATGTAGCAATTTTCAACCTTCAACATCTATGAACACAGTTACTGAATTGTCTAATAGCACCACAAAAACATGCATTCACACTCACACTTGTAATCCACCTGGTCCTGATGATGCTTATCATACACACACATGTTTTCACACACATACTCAAGTTTTTGCATCTGAAGATGACACAAATTCAAGGCCAAAAAGGACTTCTGGAAATAGAGAAGCTGTTAAAAAGTATAGGGAAAAGAAAAAGGCAGAAACAGCTTATTTGGAAGAAGAAGTTAAGAAATTGAAACTTGTGAACCAACAACTTTTAAGGAAACTACAAGGGCAGGCACTACTTGAAGCTGAATTGGCAAGGTTAAGGAACATTTTGGTACAGCTTAAGGGAAAAGTTGACAATGAATTAGGTTCTTTCCCTTTTGAGAAAAATCTGCCATGTTTGCATCCACATGCAGGATCAGCATCTAAGGTTAACACTTGTTCATATTGCAAACCACATGAGTAGTACTAAAGGACAAACTATGGAGTATGGACACTGAATAACTTCATGTCATCTGCATACAAGTATGTTCTCTAAGTTTTTGATCAATTGTTATTTATGCCACTTTAGAATTGGATTGAAGGTGTGTCTGGTGTCGACAACTTGGAATTGGATTGAAGGTGTGTCTGGTGTCCGACACATGTTACATTTAATCACTTCCAGTTTTTAAATTATTACTGGTGTCAGTGTCGTGTCTGTGTTAGTGCTTCAAAGATTGTTATCTTTAAATGCATTTTTGGTAGTGAGTTGATTGAGACTAAATACATATAATTAGTGTTATGTTATTATAAAAGGCTTGTTAGATACTTAAAGATAACCTTATGTAATGAAGCTTGATTTCTATAATGTATAGAATATGTATACAAAGAAAGTGTTTTTGTAATTTGTACAATGCATATGCTAATGCTATTCTCTTTCTATACCAGCAGCACCAGCGCCATTTGTTTTGTAATTACAATTTATCTTCTTTCCTAATTTTGATGATGTATAACTATTAACATGAAATAAGTTGGAAATAATTATTAGAGCTATAGTTAGCTATGAAACCAGTAGTTAATTAGTTACTAGTTTTCTAATGCCTATAAATAGGCTTGATGTAATTAGTATTCAATTTTTGCTCATTTCAATATGATTTCAATTTTTTTTTAGTTTGTGTATTTTTTCTCTCTTCCATGGCCTCTATAAATTTTGTAGCAATAAGAGGGGAGCATAGACACTTGGTACTCAGTAGCAAATCTGTGTCCATGTTAAACACTTCATAGACACTTCATATTTCTTATTTTATTTTACATTTTTTTTACTTTTATTTTTCAAAATTTCACTAATACATGTGTGCTCACTTTCATAATATCGGACATGTTGTGTTTATTATAGTTTTAAAAATTTGTCCTGCCCCCTCTCAAGAAAAATATATTTTGTCAGACCTCTATGTACATGTTGTATTGTTTCACACATGTTTTGTATCATAATTGTGCTTCTGCATTGCAAATAAATGCCTCAGGAAAACAGTTTACAAGTAGAATAATTTAAGGTGTGAACTTAGTGATGTATCATACTCCATCTGCTCATCCATCTCATTTAATTGTATGTAAGCAACGACTGGGTTTGTGGAAGCTTCATGAGAGAAGAAGAAAAGTTAAATTCTGATTTTTTTTGGTTACAAAATGAAAACATTGGAAAATAAAATAAAATAAAATAAAATAAATAATAAATGGTAACATTGGAAAGAAAGATGAAACAGGTTATCAGGTAAATTGAATTAAAAATATGGATGACATGGCTAATTATGATTGGGTGTGTTAAAAGAGTGCGTTAGTGGATATGACCCTAGCATTTCTCTTCTCACTAATTAAACGTTTAACTCTAATCTCAAACATGCAATAAAAGAATTGAATTGAGTAGCCATTTTAGAATTTGGGTACATAGATATTGAAGATTAGATCAATAAGACTAAGCAAGGGAGATTGAAAAGGAATTGGGGTTTTGAAGATTTGGGATTGATTAGAAATAAAAAGAATTGAGAAGCTAGAAGCAAAGAGAGATCACAGGAGCATAGCAAATCATCGTCATCATCCAAAAAAATAAGGTGGGTTCCTCTCATTCATTTGATTAAAGAATTAGTGAATTGAAATTTGAATATATGAGAGTTAATCTATAATCAGAGAGATTACTGGAGCATTAGTGCAAATTTGAATCCCTTGGAGTTCTCCTCGAAATTCAGCATTTCCGATCAAGGCTGACAAACCTTCAGCACAAAGAATAAACAAGTATGGCGACAATGGATCACCTTGCCGTACCTCTCCCCGGGATGATAGGATCTACCATGTTCCTATTCACAATGACTGAGTAATCAATTGTTTCAACACACATCATAATCCTGCTAATACACTTGTCATTAAACCCCATCTTCTGCATCGCATCTTTAAGATAATACCAATCTATCCTATCATAAGCTTTACTAATATCCAACTTTAGTGCCACAATTTTATCTTTTCCTCGTGACTTAGTTTCATGTAATGCACCACTTCTATTACCACTGGCACATTATCCAAAATAGACCTACCTGACACAAAAGCAGATTGTGTATCCGTGATGCACTTATGCAGAATCAATTTTAGCCGATTGGCTAGAAATTTAGACAACAACTTGTAGAGCACAATACAGAGTGTTATAGGCCTCCAATATACTTTTCACCATATCATTATTAGTGTTAGCCCAACAATCATGAGGGACTAAAGCTAAGGTCTTAACATGTTTATCATAAATTCCGTCATAGTGCTACCTTTCACCCCCCCCCCCCCCGCCTCAACTTCTAAGGAACCTCGCATGTTATTGTAAATGTATAGGACATAAATAAATTGTACGTTCTTATGGCTCAAAATTAGTGTTCTTTTGGATACGTACGTTCATACTCATGTTGGAGAATAGAACAATTATGCAATTATATTGTTCTTTTATAAAACGCATGGTTCCTTAGAAGTTAATACACAAAAAACGCATAGAACAACATTAGAAGTTAATACACAAAGAACACTAATGGTTGATACACAAAGAACACTAATTTTATAAAACGCATGGTTCCTTAGAACGCATGCGTTTTATAAAATTAGTGTTCTTTGTGTATTAACTTCTAATGTTGTTCTATGCGTTTTATAAAACGCATGCGTTTTATAAAACGCATGGTTCCTTATGACAATATAATTAGTGTTCTTTGTGTATTAACTTCTAAGGAACCATGCGTTTTTTTTGGAAGACCAATTATATTGTATTATTATATTTGTATAATCATGTAATGTAGTGTTTTATTATCATATATTTTATAGTTGATATTAAGGAATAAAATTTTAACGAGATTGTTTTATATAATATGATATTTCAATTATAACATAAAAATATATGCATAATAAATTGCATATATTTTTAACCTATTAAAAAGATTATCAGATTTATAATTTATCGCAAAATATAAAATGTAAGTCATGTTTTTATCACAAAATATATAATGTAAGTCACATTTTTATAAAATGTAATCACCCATAATAACCGTTGTTAAATCATAATAATCCCCGTGCCAAGTATAGTGACTTTGATCCACCATTTTTTTTAATAAATTTCGTTGAATTGTTTAATATTTATTTTAGGAAAGAACAAAAAAAATCGGATGCTTTATTTTAAGACAGAAAAAAAAGTTGGAATTAGAAGTATTTAATTGGAATTTTTTTTTGACAAAAGGTATTTAATTGGAATTAAAATCATAAATGAGTGATTGGCAAAGAATATCAAAAATATGATTTCAGTTGATTATATTAATGAACTTGCTAAAATAAACGTTGAACCTTCCCTGAAGAAAAAAAACAAGCCTTAAACCAAAAAAAAAAAAAAATCAGAAAAACACCTTTCAACATAATTCCCCATAATAGCTGAGGAGGATGAGATAATATGATATTTATAAAATGTAAATCACCCATAATAACCGTTGTTAAATTATAATAATCCCCGTGCCAAGTATAGTGACTGTGATCCACCATTTTTTTTTAATAAATTTTGTTGAATTGTTGAATATTTATTTTAGGAAGAAAAAAAATTGGATACTTTATTTTAGGACATAATATCTTCGTAATTTATTATCGCCGAATAAAACAAATAAAATGCTTTAATGACATTTTTTATTTTGTTTTGACATATTAATGACGTTGTTATTACTACATTAAAATCAGTACACCACTACCAAAAAGATCAGCACACCTTTCGTCTCATTTTTTTTTATGATATTAAAACAAGGATGTTAAATTTTACTTGACAACATGAGCTATGTCGTTTTCACAATTAACTAATATTAGTCAAATTATTTTCTACATTCATGAAGAAAAAAAAAACTATACATTTGGTTTTTGAACACATTTACAATTTTTTACACATTTAAATAAAAAAATTAAATAGATATGTACATCATGAGTATTTTTTTTTAATAAAGATGTACCTCATGAGTATTTGTTTCCCCTAAAAAAAATCATGAGTATTTTTTTCTTTCTAATTTAATCGTACAAATTTTTTTTTGTCAACAATTTAATCGTACAAATTGTTGATAATTAATGTACCATTTAATTGTCAATTACTACATCCATGGAATTTTTTTTGTGATTGCTTCGTACATGTTGGCCATAAATATTGTGTTTGAAGCTCACACTTTTTTTAAGTTACAACTCACAATTTTCATATCACTACTATACATTGTGCTTTTTGGTTTCAACATTCTCACTCAATTTCGAGATTCATACTAAAATTTTGAAAATTTTCTCAAGATCATTCTTTTATTTTATTCATTTTTACTTCTTATTCTCATTTTTTTCTTCTTAGATCTAATTCTTAAGACTGAATCAATTTCTAATATTTTTTCATAGGTACAACAATTAAACAAACTTCTCTCTGTTTTTCTTTGTCAATTATTCTTGATCTTTATTCACTTTCTATTTAGTTGTTGCAGAAGTGGATCTCAAACGTTGAATGTGATGAAAGAATCAAGAGATGGTGTGAACTTTGAAGAAATTGGATTAAACACCTTGATTAGAATGGATATATTTTATTAGTTTTTTAAACAACGATTATTCTTTTCTACAACTATTCATATAATTAGTTTTAGAGATATAATTTGTTTTGTAAATGATAGATATTTCACATTCCAAATAGTAGTTTTTCTATAGATTAATGATTATGTTGTACTTTCAACTTTGATGTGCATCTACGAAAAAATGTTGTAAGAATTGTCATATGTTCACTATGAGTTTTTTCTTAATATTATAATATTGATAAGATCTTATTGTATATTATAGAAATTTGTTATTTGCTTCTTTGTAATTTGTTATTCAACGAAATTAATGATTACCAAAATACAATTATAGATCTTCTTTTTAAGAGACATGGAACATCATTGTTCAAATCTTTCGCCTATGACTTTGTGTGGGACATGAATAGAGACAAACTTGCTAAATCTTTAGAAATGGTTTTAATGAATCAATAAAATTGGCTTGCAGTTTTGATTTTTAAGTTTTGGTGATTTGTTCAATTTTTTTGTTGAATTTTAGATTTTTTAATGATTTTCAATTTTAGTTTTTTTTACTGATATTTGACTTTAAAATTGAAAATTGTTCCATCTATAATAAAAATTATCAAGATTGGTTTTTTTTTTCCCATACCATTTTGTTTCAGCTGATGGTATAATAATCTTCATAGAAATGAGTAAAATAATATCATTAAAATAAAACAATATAAAATACTATCCTTCAACAAAAAAATGTTATTGAACTGTTTTTTTTTTTGTCAAAAAAATGTTATTGAACCGTTTTTTTGGTCAAAAAGAAGTAATTGAACCGTTTTATGTTGATTTTTTTTTTATAAGTCAAGAGCAAAATGAGTTTTATGTTGAATTAAAATGGACTATCCATTTATGTCGAACTGTTTTATTCTGTTTTATTCATAATGATATTGATAATCTATTTAGGATATATGGTACACGTTAAATGTCCATTTTTTCTCATGACCGTGCTATCCATTTAGCAATTAAAATATACCCATCTAACTTTTACAAATGTCCAAGATCTATCTTTTAACCACCAGACCAAACATTTACAAATGTATTACATTAATATATTATTTGTTGATTTTAAAAAAAAATTATGATATTTTATATCATTCTTATGAGTGTGTGTGTGTGTGTGTCCATGGGCGGATGCACCATATGGTTTGGTGTGACTATAATCACACCAAATTTTTCCTAAAAATAAACTTACATGTGAAAGATATCTACAAGATAACTGTAGAATTGCAAGTTTAGAAAATTGGTCAAACCATTTGTGATTATATATACTTGGTGTTTTATACATGTTGTTGCATCCATGCCTACTGGTGTTCACAGGATTGATCAGTTTTCATCGTAATCTATTATCCGATGGAATGAAGTTTCGTTAGGTTGGATCAATAAATAATTACACATAATTTTTTTAAAAAAAATCTTAAAAATATATATAATGAAATGACATTCTATATTATAAAAACTTCAAGACTTGGACTAGATTCTAATGTTTAAAATTTGAACACTTGAATATAATAATTTAAACACTTTGAATCTCTTCTTCAAAAAAAAAAAACACTTTGAATCTCTATGACATGGACCGCGTATTAACAGTGTGAACACTAGGTCAGTTCATAGAAGAAACTCGTTGTATAACTCAATTACAATGTTAAATGAGCAAGCGTGGATACATCTTTGTGAACGAATGTGAGTAAAGAAGTTAGTTCACGAGAGCAGAACCTGTTTTAGAACATGGAATAAAGGCACCCTTACTTGAAAATATATGAAAATAGTTGACGTTGTGACTAGGAGGAAGATTAATTTTATGTGCCAACAAGAAACTAAAGGGGTGGCTAAAAAGGTGAATAAATTAGATAGTTCAAGATTTAAGCATTGGTACACTGGAAAAGTTGGATCAAGAAATGATGTAGGCATTATTGTGGATAAATAATGGAAAAAGGATATTGTAGATGTAAAGAGGATAGGAGATTGGATTGTATCCCACAAATTTGTAGTTGAATAAGACATCTTTAAATATTTTTTGAAAGGATATAAGACAACTTTATTATTATTAGTGTTTATGAACCTTAGGTAGGGTTGGAAGAATATCCTATGTAAAATTTTAGAAGGATTTGAAAGACTTAATTCAAGACATACCACAAGAAGAAAATATTTTTCTAGGAGGGGATCTAAATGGGCATGTAAGGAGTGTTTGATAAGTTTTGAAGACGTGAATGAGGGTATAGCTTCGCGGAGATAAATGCATAGGGTAAATCCATCCTATATTTTTTGTTGTCTTTTAATCTTACTTTATGAAAACAAAAAGGAGTCTTATTATATTCAAGAGTAAGATGTCATGTTTTCAGATAGATTTATTTCTTATTAGTAATTCTGACAGAATGATTTGTTTGAACTTAAAGTTTTACCTACAGAGAGTTTGACTATCCAACATATAGTATTGGTTATTGATGCAAGGGTTAAGAGAAGAGAGAAGAGGAGATACCACAATTGGGATACAAGGATCAAATGGTGGCACTTAAAGGATGAAAACACAAAGTGTTTTCCTACAAAAGATTTTAAAGGAAGGTTGCGTCAAGCTACATAGAAGCGAAAATGATACGTGGAACAAGATGACATATGAGATTAGAAAAGTAGCAAAAAAAAACACTAGGAGAATTAATAGGTTTTGGAACTAGCTAGGAGTAAAGAATCTTGGTGGGACTAACATGTTTAAATTAAAGTGAGAATCAAAAGGGGATGTTTTAAAGTGTGGTATATGTGTTCAAGTACAAATATTTAGGAAAATTATAAGAGAGCTAAGAAAGGGTCTAAGAAGGCATTGAACGCAGTAAGAACACAAGCTTTTGATGGGTCATAGCAAACCTTACACATCAATGAGAGAGAAAAGTTTATATATATTCTTGCTAAGAGACAACTAAGAAAGAAAACATATATGGATCAAGTGAAGTGTATTAAAAAGGAAGATGGTAAATTTATTGTTCAGGAAAGAGATATAAAAGGTAAATAGAAGTAGTATTTTCAAAACTTATTTAATAAAGGTTGTGATATATATATATATATATATATAACTACTATCATCAGATTCAAGAACACGAGGTAAAAGAAAATGGATGAGACAATAAGGTAGTTGAGCTTGAAAATATATCTATTGAAGGCTAAATAAAGTCTTGGAGAAATTTCATCCTCAAACCTGAACCCGCCCCTACTGCCAGAAATTTATATCCATCAATTTTTATCAATCTAATCCATTTGAGGTAGGAAAACACCCAACACCATATTTGATATCAAATTGACCTCTTCGTAAGGTAATTAGTCAATTTCAAACTAGGTTAATGATTACACTAACTAAAAGTTACAAAATATCTCAAAAGTATGGATAATATTTAGAGACTTGCATGTTACATATTAATATATTTCTGCATTCGGTACGAGTTCGAAGTGTGTATCTATATCTTTAAAGACTTGCCAATCATAATAGGAACATGGGCTACCATAGATCTTATAGGAAAAACCATTTTCAAAAGGTGAATTTGACAATAGTATTTTTTTTTTTTAAATGTCAATGTAGTATATTCATGGGGCAAATATTATCATGTTGGAGAGATTCAAACAATTGTCCTTTTTCTGATGACAAATGTTAGTAATTAGTTGTTATATTAATATTTACTCTTTCGTTTGAGTTTGACCCAGTACCTTCAACTCCTTATTCCTTAACTCAAATTATTTGAACTACTCAACCCCCGAAACAATTTATTAGTTAGGATAAAAGTACTAATTTAAAAAAATATATATAGTTGTAAACTACATATATATACTTTATATTTGTAAAAGTAAATATCTTAATACAACTATATAATATTTTTTACAAAAACTACCAATATTACAAGTTATAGTTTTTGTCAAAAAAACTTTATAATTTATACTCGCTAACTTTGTGTAAATTAGTTTTCAATTTAAAATAGTATTTTATAAAGCGTTAATAAATACGTTAATTCCTTGAGTAAAAAAATAAGTATGTTAATTTCCCGTGCTTAGCATGTGTATCACACTAGCTTATCATTAAGAAACATCGATCAGGCCAATGGACTGTGTAATGGTACATGGCTGACAGTTACACATCTAGGGAAGATCACGATAGTTGCTACCGTAATTACAGGAAAAAGGGCAGGTACCAAGGTATTCATTCCCAGGAATGGATGAATCTTATTCCGAGTGATCCAGGACTACCCTTTAAATTCAGGCGCAGACAATTTCCATTGACACTTTGTTTTGCAATGACAATAAATAAAAGTTAGGGTCAATCTTTATCTCGAGTGGGAGTTTATCTTCCTAAACCCGTGTTCACGGATGGACAACTTTATGTCGCTGTCTCTCGAGTTACTTCTAGAAAAGGTTTGAAGCTGCTCATCTTGGATGAAGATAATAATGTTTGCAAGGAGACCACAAATCTTGTGTATCGTGAAGTTTTTCAAAAAATATGATCATTGGTTATGTTTTAGAATTGTTGTTGCTATAATTTAGAAAACTAAAGTTGCGTATTGTTTGGAAGTCGTTTTTTTTTAATTTCTTTGTAAGACGTACTAGTCATTACATGACATGCAATTTCTATATAAGCAGATCCTCCTACCATTGACTTTTAATTGATGCACTTTTAGGGTATAACAATACGCGGAACTTTTTTTTTTTTTTGCATCGTTGTTACCCTAAAATACAATATTTACTAGACATGGCAACAAACCCCGCCCCCGCCAGACCCGACCGCCCCCATCCCGTACTTAACGGGGAAAAGCAGATTTAACTGGGTGCGGGTGTGGGGGAAATTTGGAGTTTTAATACGGGGGCGGGGCCGGGTGCGGGGGATGCTTACACCCGCCCCGCACCCACCCCGGCCCCGCACCCGCTTTTTAAAATTATTAAATTTTATAATCTTATTTCCATAAGCACCAACCTATTTTAATATATTATTACTCTTTAGAAACATATTTATAATAATTATTTTGCTCTTTTGAAATAAGTTTATTAGATAGATAATTATTAATATAAATATTGTGTTTTTGTTGCTATGAAAAAAATGAAAAAATACGCATTTTTTAAATATTTTATAAAAATTAAATTTTTCGCGGGTGGGGTTGGGGGCGGGGCTGGGAGACCCGTCCCCATTGGGGGCGGGGTTGGGTGTTCAATTTTTACCCCCGATATGGTTTGGGAACGAGGGCGGGGCGGGTGTATGGAAGCGAGGGCGGGGACGGGGATACTCAAACCCGCCTCCGATCCTCCCCGTTGCCATGTCTAATATTTATATTAGACCATTGGTTTTGTAAAAAATAAAAACAAATAACAATCGGCGTTTCTGTAGCCCAAACTATATTTATACACACCAGTAAAAAATTTAATGTTTGCATTCACAGACTAGGTGTATACATCTGACACTGACTATTATATAAAAAAATACAATTTTTTTAGTTTTTATGATTAATAAAATACATTATGTCAACAAATAATAATATACAGTACGTCAGTGTATTTTTGCAAAAATATTGCATATGCTAAGTTTAACAATAAGTACATCTTATAATACAAATAATTAGTATAAGTATAAATCCAAATACTTTAATCGGTATGTGCAATGTTTAGATATTTCAAAATATATACAAAATTAACAAAATTAAGATGATATTTTTTTCCATATCAAATTTAAATTATAACCACACTTATAACTTTAAGATAACATAATATAAAATCTATACATTTGATCAAAAAAGTTTTTTATTTCCCCGTGCTTGGAAACATTGTCGGCTGCTGTTAGATCGAAGGGGTTAATTGTATTGAATGCTGCATCCAGCGGTATAGCGGCTCTTCTATTACTAGGTGGAAGAACCGCGCACTCGACGCTGACAGTCCCTATTGAGATTAATGAGGCATCATCGCTTACGATGGAAAATGATAGTCCTAGGGCAGACCTGGTGCGTGCTGCAAAGTTGATAATTTGGGATGAGGCTCCAATGATGCACTGATGGTGTTTTGAGGCAGTTGACCGATCATTGCGTGATATCATGTCCAAGAATGATCTCCTAAACGCGCTTAAACCTTTTGGTGGAATGACAGTAGTTTTAGGTGGTGATTTTAGGCAGATATTGCCTGTTGTCCGAGGAGGAACGAGGCCAGATATTGTTGATGCCTCAGTCAATTCGTCAAAGTTATGAGCTTATTGTAATGTGTTGAGGCTTACTGTTAATATGAGATTGAGTGCATCTTTGGTACCTGCAGAGCAGAAAGAAATTGCTAATTTTGGCAAGTGGATACTCTCAATTGGAGACGGTAACGACGCTTCGGATGAGAATGGTGAAATGAAGGTAGAAATTCCTGAAGATTTGCTGATATCGGACACAACAAATCCGTTGATGTCACTTATAGACTTTGTGTATCCCGATCTGAATGATAACCTTGGTGACCAGCTATTTTTCCAAGAAAGGGGAATACTCTCACCAACGCTTGATTCAGTTGAGCATGTTAACAAATATATGATGTCGCTGATTCCAGGTGAAGAGAGAGTATTTAAGCTCTGATTCTGTTTGTCGATCGGGTGAAAATTCTGATGTCCAAAGCGAGTGGTTCACAACGGAATTTCTTAATGGTATTAAGAGCTCTGGAATTCCAAATCATCGGTTGAAACTAAAGATGGGATGTCCAGTTATGCTAATGAGAAACATCGATCAGGCCAATGGACTGTGTAATTGTACGAGGCTGACAGTTACACATCTAAGGAAGAGCACAATAGTTGCTACCGTAATTACAGGAAAAAGGGCAGGTACTAGGGTATTCATTCCCAGGATGAATCTTATTCCGAGTGATCCAGGACTACCCTTCAAATTCAGGCGCAGGTAATTTCCATTGACGCTTTGTTTTGCAATGACAATAAATAAAAGGCAGGGTCAATCTTTATCTCGAGTGGGGTTTATCTTCTTAAGCCCGTGTTCACGCATGGACAACTTTATGTCGCTGTCTCTCGAGTTACTTCTAGAAAAGGTTTGAAGCTGCTCATCCTGGACGAAGATAATAATGTTTGCAAGGAGACCACAAATGTTGTGTATCGTGAAGTTTTTCATAAAGTATGATCATTGGTTATGGTTTGGAATTGTTGTTGCTATAATTTAGAAAACTAAAGTTGCGTGTTGTTTGGAAGTCGTTTTTTTTAATTTCTTTGTAATGCGCACTGGTCATTACAGGACATGCAATTTCTATATAAGCAGATCCTCCTACCATTGACTTTTAATTGATGCACTTTTCAGGTTTAACAATCTGAGGAACCTTTTTTTTTACATCGTTGTTACCCTAAAATACAATATTTACATTAGACGATTGGTTTTGTAAAAATTAAAAACAAATAACAATCGGCGTTTCTGTAGCCCAAACTATGTTTATACACACCCGTAAAAAATTTAACGTTTGCATTTACCGACTACGTGTATGCATGTGACACTGACTGTTATATAAAAAAATCTAACGTTTGCTAAGATTAAGAATGATCAACATCTTAAACTACAAATAATTTGTATAAGTATAACTCCAAATACTTTAGTCGTTATGTGCAGTGTTTAAATATTTCAAAATGTATACAAAATAAACAAAATTAAGATGATATTTTTTCCATATCAAATTTAAATTGTAACCACTTATAACTTTAAGATAAAATAATATAAAATCTATACATTTGATAAAAAATAGTTTTTTATTTCCCGTGCTTGGCACGGGTTATTACACTAGTATAAATGAATCGGGAGGGAGTAGTACTACCTTAATCATTGGGTTCTTGCATAATGATCAAGCTCACTTTTACTTTTTTGTTTACAAACCCTTCTTTAGTTAGATGGGGTCATAAATGCTGAGTGATTAAAAGAATATAGGTATATAGTTGATGTTTAGCCACCAAAATTGTTGGAAAAGCCTCCATTTATTAGAAGATATTTTCCAATGTAACAAACACATCATAATGCACTTTCTGATGGACATTTTTTCTACTAAAATCCTTCGGATCCTAGGGTTCTAATAGGCTTTTTTTTAGCTTGACAACCTGGGTTGCTAAACATACCATATAGGTAGTTTGTGTTTCATCTAATTAATTCAATTTCAAAAGGTACACAATTACAATAGTAGATTCACTATTGGGATCAGCATTATGCCAAGGCAAAACCTAAATGAATCCAAGTCAAATAGAACTTATCTTCTTGGATTGGTAAACATGTTTCTTGTGACACGGTTAATGATCTCAAACTGTAATATAAATTAATGATTGATATAGTTTAAAATTGATTTAATGAATGTGCAATTTGAATCATCCGATTTCAAATTAACTGTGTAATATTTTAACTGCAAAGAATCTGAATCATTTGGATTAGTGCAAGTAAAAAAGTTGGGCTTATATTTGAATTTTGCTCATGATGATGAATGATTGATCCTACATAGAAGAACAAGCTTTTCCCTACCATTTGTCACTATCATTCATACTTTTCTCAGCACATTTGAGTAACCCTTTTCATTGAAATGTCATTAGTAAAGAGATGTGAAATGTTTGGTATAGGGAAAAACTACCTTTACCACTTTCCTAACACCAAACAACTAGTTTTATTACTTTGCCTACTTTTCTGTCTCTATCAATTTCACCTTACATTATTTGCTGTGATTCATCTTCTTTTTAGGGTGTGTTTGGTTTGGAAGAGAAATTGTGAAGAAGAAAATAGGTGAGAGAGAGTATGAGAAGAGAGAAGTATGTGAAAAATAGAGTAGATTTGAGGGGTTGTTTGGTACAAGAGATAGAGAGAAGAAATAAAGAAGAGATAAGTATTACTTGTGTTGAAAAGTACTACAATGCCCCTATGTTGAATAACATTTTCAATCAAATTAATTTTTTATTTTATTTAAATACATTTAATTAATTAATTCCACTACTTATTTTAATTAAATAGAATTTTTTTAATAAAAGAAACAATGACTAATAAGCCCCTACCTAAAAATATATCTAATCAAAAAAATACATCAACTTTTTTTTTAGGGAAAAAAATACTTCCAACTTAAAAAAATATTTGTTTGTGAAATTTAATTTTTGGAAGAACCATAAAATAACCATAATATCTTATTAAAAACATAAAAATAAAACAACGATCAAACAAATTAATTTTTTATAAAAAGATAGCTTAAAAAAAATTGAAGCTCGTAAGTTACTAGCTGCTGGCTACAGTGGGATATTAATTAACATATGGAAAAACCAACATGAATACATAACAACATCGTGGATAAGATCTCTCTCTTTTTCCTTTCTCTCTTGTGAGCCGTCACAAAAACCCTAATTTCTTCTCCATCATCCACCAAAGAGGGAGTGATTTAGAGTCAATTTTTGACCCAAAATCACCCCTTTCACTAAATTTTTTTTATTTCCCGTATATTGAAATAAGTGATTTTCACATCTATTTCGTTTTATTTTGTGATTTCGTCGTCTTCGTGCGACATTGGTTGTTCATCGTCTTTGTGCGACGTTGTTTGTTTTTCTTGTTTCTTTCAAGTATTTGATCGCTTCAGAATGTCAGATCAGCTTCGATCCAGTGCAGATCCAATCAATGACTTTGGCGTCATCCACGTTGCAAATCCGGAAACATGGTTATTCCGGAGATTTAAATATAGTCATATGTGTAGGCATTTGTATTTTGCCGTTTTATGCTATTAACATGGATATTTTGAGTCTGTTGACAGATTCATCCTTTTATTTTTTAACGAATTTGAATTATATCGATGTACTCTTTCAATTTGAATGAATGAATATCTTTTATTTTGTCAAAAAAAAAAAACGTGGATAAGATAACCCCTAAAAAAAAAACGTGGATAAAATGGTTCTTCCAAAAACTTAAAAAACAAAAACATGGATAAAATAGTAATTATACCAATTAGCTAGCCCCCTCTCTCTTTTCTTCGCTATGATGGAGAGAAACCAAAAAGTTAAAATTTGGTCTCTCCTATTTCTCTCTCTTTGACTTCTCTCCTTAACCAAACTGTAGAAATGCACAATCTCTCCTATATCTCCCTCTCCCCTATTTCTCTCTTCTCTATTTCTCTTGAAACAAACACAGTGTTAGTGTTACTCGTGTCTTACTAAATTAAAATGTGTTATGCATAATAAAGATATTGGAAATCTTAAACAGTAGCACCCTTGTGGTCAAATCTCTTTGTCATTGGATTAATCTAACGACTAAGATATAATACTCTCAGTCATGCGTTAATCAAATGGGCAGATGTTTGGCTAGAAAGGCTATAAGGATCAAAGTCGGTTAAATTAGCCAGTGTAATATAATATATTAGGCTAGCTAAGTTATAATTTTCGTAGTAATCAGTTGTAATAAGACTTAAAATCGTAAGGAGAGTTCAACCTTAAAAACTAGTCCATTATGTGAGAGAGTCTCATAGCTTAAATACCATATCAAATATTTTTATCTTCTCGATGTGGGACTCCTAAAATTGGCATGCCCCTTAAGAGCCGACGTCTACGGCGGTTTTCACTATATCGACACTGACCAGATGGTAGCCCTTTCCTTTTTCTGGCGGCTTAAATCACCTATCAGTATTCGGTGTGGCATCTTAATCCAACTTATATGTAGTCCTTACAGTGGTCAAACTTCCAATGAAAGCATCAATTGTTTTACTTATGCCCATGATAAGAGCCCTGACCAAAAGACTAGTCCATTAGATGGAAAAGCCTAGTGGCTTAAGTACCCCTATCAAGTACTTTTATCTACTCGATGTGGGACTCCTGACATACAACTTGGCTTTGATATGAAGGCATCTGTTGAAAAATGCCTTGAATTAGTGTTGGAAAATGTAACGCCCCTTTTTAATTCTATTATTTTTAGTAGATGTGTGAATATTTTTATATGATTTTATTTGTTAAATATATGATTTTATGTGAAATATATGTTTTGGGTGATTTTATGCGATATATGGTGTAATTCTATTTTATTATGTGATTTATGGAGTGGTGTTTGAATGAATATTGTTTTATTATTTGATAAGATAATATGAGAAATAGAAATAATATATAAATAGTATTTATTTTGGTTTAAGGGGAATAATGAGGAGTTAATAGAAATTGAGGGAGTTAAGAGAAAAGAGAGGTTTTAGTTTACAGTAAAAACAGAAAGTCAGAAACAAAAACATTTTCACGTGAAAACTCTAGAAAAACTGGTTTTGGAGAGAAGGAAGAGAAAGCTAGGAGAAGAGCTAGGAAGAGAGGATCCAACCAATTTTGCTGTAGAATTTGCTGAGATAAGGTAAGGGTGGGATTCCTTTCAATAATCATGGTATATAATTCTGAAAATTGATGATTTGTTGTTCTTGATTTTAGGGTTTGAGAAGTTATGATTGAAGGTGAGAAAAACACAAGAAGGGGGGTTGAATTGTGTTTTGAAAAATTCTTCGTTTCTCCTAAAAATTGAACACACTGATCAGAAGCTAAGTGAGACAGCTTCTGAAGTGATGATCAGAATCTAAATGAAGCGGAATAAAACAGAGAGAGAGAAGAAGAACGACACAAAGCAATTATACTGGTTCCTTCCACAATCCGGAAGTAGTCCAGTCCCCCTTGCACTTCCAAGGATATTTCACTAAGAGTAATATCTGATTACAATTGCTCAAGCACACAAGCAAGAGACTTCCTTTGCTCAAGCACACAAGCTAGAGACTTCCTTTGCTCAAGAACACAATCAAGAGACTTCCTGCTCAAGCACAACTGCAAGAGACTTTCTAACTAAACAAAATTACACATAAAATTGTTTAAGGTTGAACACTTGATATACAATCAGAGGTGCTCACAATATAAATCAGATACAGACTCAATGGACTTAAGAATTTCTAAGATATGACTTTGAGACACAGAAATTCTAAGTGAATGCAGAACAATTTCAGCAGAGGTTTGGCACTTGTAAAAATATTGTGAGTCTTTCGTTCAGCGATCTTGCATTACCAAAACTCTAAGTCTTTACTCCTTTATATAGAGGTGTGAAAGAGACGTTGTGAAATTGCCAGCACACCAAAGAGTCGTTGTTTGAAGCTTGATCTTTCACCAATGATCTTTTGCCTGATTTGGTTGTTAACCTATGAAGAACAAATTTGAAATCCATTCCTTATCCAAAGGAACATCGATGCAGGCGAAGCCGTATTCTGGAGCTGTTTTCTTGTCTTGTAGCGTGGACACAAAACAGAGTAGTGGAGAACGTGGTTGTACAATTCGTACAGAAGTACAATGTCAACGTTTTCGTCCAAAATGGCAAGCTCATGCCTTCAAACACCTTTGAAATGACTGTTGCAATGTTCCACTAATTTTCTGCTATGTTTTCGAATCCAATAGACAGCTTTTGCAATGTAGGTTCTTCAATCTTTGAATCTTTTGCAAATCCAGTTGATCTTCAGCTTCTGGTGAAATGACTTCTGATGAGGCAGCTTCTGATGATGCAGCTTCTGATAATGTGGCTTCTGGACCTCTTGTCTTCAGGAGCACTATTCTTCAGGAGCACTATTTCTATCTTCAGGAGCAGCTTGACTTCAGGAGCGCTTTCCACTTTCAGGAGCGTATTGCCTTCAGAATCGTCTAAGCTTCACTTTCTTTTGCTCTTTATTTGCTCATTTAGAACCAATTAATGATGTAACTTTTTAACTGTGGTCTTGTACACTTGAACAAATATTAGCTAGTCCAATTTACAATTTTTAATACCTTGTTATCATCAAAACTCTTTGAGGTTCATTGTTAAACACATTTTGTTCCAACAATCTCCCCCTTTTTGATGATGACAAACAATAGTATTTAAAATTGGTCAATTGTTGTTAATCTAATTAACGAGTTGACTTTGGGGTTTCTGAGGTTTGTAAGCTCAGAGTCTGAGGTTTGTAAGCTCTAACTCCCCCTGAGTCTGATAGTTTTTTTTAAGGTGAGGTTTGTAAGCTCCCCCTAAGTTCTATCCAGGTTAACTAAATTCATTTTTCGCACAATAATATCAGAGCTTAAAAAAATTGAAAGAATTGACTTATAGATAAGAAGAATGGTTCAATTAATTTTATTTGAAATTTGATACTTCACCCTTTTTGATACACCCTTTTAAAGGTAAAACAAAAAGATAGAAATTTTTCAAAATTTTCAAATATTATTAATGGGGCTCAGAGCCTTTAAATACTATCACATATACTCCCCCTTTTGTCATTAGCAAAAAGACATAAACAAAAAGAAGAGATGAGAAAAACATAAGATTAAAGGTTCAGAGCATAATTCAAATCATTTTAAAGCATATTAACCATCTTCAAAGATTAAATAAACAAGCATAGCAAGCATTATTATCAAAGCAAATAATAACACACAAGGTATAAACAGTTAAAGATTTTCAGAAGCAAGAACAATTCAGAAGCTTATAATATCATAAGCGAAAAGAACTAAATCAGAAGCAGAGATGATCAAAGAATATTAAAAGCCTAAAGAGACAAAAAAAATAAGCTAAAAGTGTGCAACTATGGGTTTGGCTTATTTCTCTAAAATCTTCTTCAAAAGCTCTTGAACATCAGCATACTTCTTGTCCATATCTTTTCTGTAGTTGTCTTCTCTGATCTTGGCTTCTTGCATATCAGCTTCCAATTTTGATATCTTCAGCTTCTGCTCTAGTGGCTCTGTTTCAAGCCTGTCATTTTCTTCTTTGAGCACCTTGTTCTCCTGAGCTAGAGCCAGGTTAGGTGCATCAATCTTCTCCAGGATCTCAGAAGGAATAATCAGATGCAGCTCCTTAGGCAGGAATTCATCAGGTTCTTTGCCTCTGATACTGAGTGGATTCTTCACCCAAGTACCAAGAACTTCAACATCTCCAGTATTCTCTTCTATTCCATTCAACTAATTTTCCAGCTTCTTCTTGGCTTGCTCTTGAGCCTCAATGCAGGAATCATGCAAAGCTAAAATCAGGTTGACGACCCTTTCTTTTATCGTTCTCCATTGCTTCTGATAGCTAACTTGATGACCCAAGTCATTTCTTCCCGCTATCAGTCTGAGAACTTCAGAAGCAATATCTTCCCACACATCTTGTAGTACTTGAGAGTCCAGGTAAATGGTGGGAGGTGAAGGTTGTTTAGAGGGTTTTGGAGGGGCTAAGTGTACAATGGGTAGGTTTGATGATGATTGGTCATTTGTAGTTAGGGATTGGCTAGTTGATGGTTTGTCAGGAGGGGGGTCAACTACCATATCAGAGGCATGATCATTTTGATCATCCTCAGAGTCTGTGTCCAAATCACATACACCAGTATGATGGGTGATCTTGATAACTTGTACTGGTGAAGGAGTTATGGAAGCAGAGGTTAGCTCAGGAACAAATGGTTCAGGAACAATTGGTTGTTGTTGTGGGGGTGATGAAGTTGTAGGTGCAGATTGAGGGGGTGAAAAGGCTTTTTCTGGTGAAGGTTTTTGTTGAGGGGGGTCTTCTGAAACAACGTTATCAGAAGCGGATGCTTCTGGAGTTGTCTCAGAGGCTTTCTCTGAGGTTGACTCAACATTTTCTGGTACAATCATGTTGAGGGGTTGAATGTTAAGAGGTTGAGGGTGATGGCGGAGGATAGTATCAATGACTCTGTCTCTCTGCTCAGCCATTTTTTCTATCTTCTGATTGATTATATGACCAACTGGCTTAAAAGTGCTTGACTGAGAGGACTTTTTGTTGGTCTTGGTTGATGTTGAATGGCTTTTTATTGGCTTACAAAACAGAAGACTTATAGGTTTATCATCATCAGAATCAGAAGATGATGATGAGGATTTTGAAGAGGGTGAAGGAGAGTCACTGGATATCTCATGTACTATTTGTTCTGAATGCGTAAAGATATTACCTGTTGTAGAGGGTTCTGAACAATCAGCTGACTTTAATTGATCATCTTCAGCAGTGTCAGGAATTTTAAGAAGTTGTGATGCTTCTGTTATTACCCTCTCTTGAAGTTCAAAAGCAATCTCAATAGCTTTTCCAATAGCTTCTGACACATTAGTAGCAGCTTCAGCCTTCTTGGTAATAAGAGGAAAATCCTTGGTCCTCCTTACTGCTTGCTTCCTTTTCTTCTTTGGTATTGCAGGTTGATCAAGAGCAATACCAATACTCAGGACCACACTAGAGTTGATGTCTTCAGCCACTTCTTCAATTGATGGCATTGCAGAACCACCAATGTTAAGCTTATCAGAAGTGACTTTAGACTTCTTCGCAGATTTTTCAACCTCTAGGTATTGCTCTGCAGTCATCTTCCTTTTTGACTTTCTGCCTCTGGCTCGTGGCAGAGCACCACCATACATTTCCTCGAGTACATCTTCCAATCTGATTCTCTCATTGGTTGCCTCAAAGTGTTCCTTGATATAGTACATCTGCACTTCAAGGGGATCCTTCTTGCAGATGGGTGGAAAGTCCTTCATAAGGTCAGACTTAGCAAGTGATTCACTCAAATCAGTTTGAAGCTTGGTGACAACAGTGATCAACTTCATATTCTTGAGGGTTTGTGCATTTATGAACTTTCCAGTTTTAGTATCAAGCAGCTCATCTGTGAAGGCTTCAGCACTGCTTAGCTTGTCCAAGACTCCTCCTTGATAGAATATTTCTGACAAGAGTCTTCCATAAGGTACCCAGGTTCTATTCTACAGCTGACTCTGTTTCAGACACTCTATCAAGTACTTGAACATATATTTTGGCACGTTCACTTTCTCCTTCTTAATGAAGTGCTGGAGAAAGACCTTCTGTGCCAAATTGGGTTTCTCACTTCCACCACATGGAAGTAAGTCCTCATTCTGAATCTTCAAAAGCAGCTTCTTATCCATGCTCAGATCAGCATACTTTCCTGCTTTCATGGAGTTGTACAGAGCCAAGTTTACTTTCTCTTTCCAGAAGCGTTCTTCAGCTGTACTTGAGAGATCAATTCCAGAGTATTTTCCAGAGGCCTCTCTACGGAGTACAGCTTCTATCTGCCATTCTGCAATTCTTACTGGAATACCACAAATGCTTGACCTGATTTCAACACCTGTAAATGGCTCAAGTCCCATTACTTCTCTGGTCTTCCCTTCCAGTTCGGGATAAATCAACACCATTTGACTTTCTTCAGCTATAGACGCAGCTTTGTCATAAATCTTAGCTCTCACCCAGAAGTGTCTAACCAATGCTTCGTATGTTGGTCCATTCAACATCTTGAAGTAATACATAAGTTCCTGCTTTTCATAGTAGCTTCTGATCCAACACTCATGGAAGGCGAGTGATTCAAAATCCACCGGATTTTCTATTTGAACCTGTAGTTCCCATTCTTCCAGTTTCATACTTCTTCCTCTGTAGTCATATTCAGGAACCATTCGTGCAGAAGAGTCTGAAACTTCCTGTTGCGAGCTTGATGATGCCATTTGATGATGATTGAAGAAGATTTAGAGAATATAGGGTTCTAAGGTTTTTGCGCTTACTTCGCAAGAGGTTTGAGAGCAAAATGTGTTTGTTGTGAGTGAGTAGTGTGTGAATTGAAAAAGTGTTTAAGAGTAAAAACATTTGCAATTCAAAAGAGACAAACAAACATAACATTAATGACAAATTGGGGGCGCGTGAAAAGTACTTTCAAAGCTATTAAATCATCATTGCCCTTTTAGTTATACACCAACACATACAGGCCACGTAAGAAGTTCACAGAGTAACTACCAAGTTAGTGGGCCAGAAGTTACTTTTAAAAAGTAACTCCCAACGTTTCCACTAATTCAACTATTCATAAGCAATAAATCCAGCTTCTGGACTTCAGATGTTGACGTCATCATCAGAAGCGAGTTTTCCTCAGAACCTCAATACAGAGCTTCTGATGGACTCCTGCTTCTGAACTAACTTCAGAACCTAAAATCCTATTCAGGAGCAAGCAAACTTTAATCAGACACGTAGTGCATGTTCAAATTTTTCTTTATAAAATCAAATCTTTCAACAGTTAAAATATATCAGCCCATTGATTTTCAGTATCAATGAATTGTATATCTAAAATTCCTTTTTGAACATAATCTCTGATAAAATGGTGTTTGATTTCAATGTGCTTGGCTCTTGAATGCAAAATTGGATTTTTAGACAAACAAATAGCAGCAGTATTATCACAATAAATGGGAATACTGTTAGCAATTATCTGATAGTCTTCCAACTGATGTTTCATCCAAAGTAGTTGTGTACAACAACTTGCAGCTGAAATGTATTCTGCTTCTGCTGTAGACATAGCAATAGTTGTTTGTCTTTTGCTAGCCCAGGATATAAGATTATCACCCAGAAATTGACAATTGCCACTGGTTGACTTTCTTTCAATCCTATCACCAGCATAATCAGCATCACAGAATCCAATTAGCTTATAGTCTAAGGATTTCTTATAAAGGAGTCCAAGATTAGTTGTTCCTTTCAAATACCTGAAGATTCTCTTGACAGCAGTCATATGAGATTCTCTAGGATCTGATTGGAATCTTGCACACAAGCATACACTGAATAAAATATCTGGCCTAGATGCAGTGAGGTATAACAAAGAACCAATCATACCTCTATACAGCTTCTGGTCAACTTTAGCTCCTTCAACTTCTTTGCTTAAGGTGCACGTAGGGTGCATTGGAGTGTTCATCACTTTACAATCTTCAAGCTTGAACTTCTTCAGAAGCTCCTTTGTATACTTAGACTGATGAACATAGACTCCATCTTTGCATTGATTAATTTGAATGCCCAGGAAGAACTTCAGCTCTCCCATCATGCTCATTTCAAATTCATCCTGCATTAACTCAGAAAATTCCTTGCAAAGAGATGCATTAGTAGAACCAAATATTATATCATCAACATATATTTGCACAACAAGAATATCTTTCCCAAGGGTCCTTCTGAAGAGTGTTGTATCAACCTGTCCTCTTTTAAAATCATTCTTGATTAAGAAATTACTTAGTCTATCATACCAAGCTCTGGGAGCTTGTTTCAAGCCATATAGTGATTTCTTCAGTTTAAAAACATGGTCAGGATATTTAATATCCTCAAATCCAGGAGGTTGCTTGACATACACTTCTTCTTCTATGACACCATTTAGAAATGCACTCTTGACATCCATTTGATATAATATTATGCCATGATTAACTACATAGGAAAGAAGTAACCTGATTGCTTCCAATCTTGCAACTGGAGCAAACGTTTCAGTGTAATCAATGCCTTCTTGTTGACTATACCCTTGTGCAACAAGCCTGGCTTTGTTTCTTGTTACTTCACCTTGCTCATTCAGCTTGTTTCTGAATACCCATTTTGTTCCAATAATGTTCTTGTGCTGAGGTTTGGGTACCAGATCCCACACATCATTTCTTTGGAATTGATTCAACTCTTCTTGCATAGCTAGGATCCATCCATCATCTGAAAGTGCTTCATCAACTGTTGTAGGTTCAATCATTGAGATTAGTCCAATCATTGACTCTACTTGTCTGAAATGTGATCTTGTTCTTCTTGGACTATCTTTGTTTCCAATGATTAGCTCCTCAGGATGTGAAGACTTGTGTTTGAATGTGTTTCTGGGAGGATCTGCTTGATGTGAGCCATCTTGTGCTTCATCAGAAGCAGCTTCATCTTGCGCTTCTGATGTGGGTTCAGCTTCTGGACTATTTTCAGATTCAGCTATTTGATCAGGTTCTGGAGTAACTTCAGGAACCTGTATCTCTGCAAAACTTTCACCTTGCTTTGAAGTTTTATCTTCAAGCTCTTTGTCATCAAATCTAACGTGCATAGATTCTTCAACACAGAGTGTCTCTGAATTATACACTTTGTATGCCTTTGACCTTTCAGAGTAACCTAAGAAGATTCCTCGTTGGGCGTTGGCATCAAATTTCTTTAGGTAGAGCTTGTTGTTCAGAATGTAACATGTACATCCAAATTGATGAAAGTAAGAGATATTGGGGTTTCTTCCTTTAAAAAGTTCATATGTTGTTTTCCCCAAAATAGGTCTAATATAAATCCTGTTTTGAACATAACATGCTGTATTCACTGCTTCTGCCCAAAAATGTTTAGCCAAATTGTTTTCATGGATCATGGTTCTGGCCATTTCTTGTAAAGTTCTATTCTTTCTCTCTACAACCCCATTTTGTTGTGGAGTTCTAGGAGAAGAGAATTCATGAATGATTCCATGTTTTTCACAAAAAGCTTCAAATGGCTCATTTTCAAATTCTCCACCATGATCACTTCTGATTTTCAAAATTTTTGACTCTTTTTCAGTTTGAATTTGTGTGTAGAAGTTACTGAATACCTCATATGCATAATCCTTACTTTTCAGGAATTTCACCCAAGTCCATCTGCTGTAATCATCAACAATGACTAATCCATATTTACTTCCATATAAGGATGCAGTACTCACTGGTCCAAATAAATCAATATGGAGTAATTCTAAAGGTCTTGAGGTTGAAACAATGTCTTTGGTTTTAAAAGATGATTTCACAATTTTCCATCTCTGACATGCACCACAGAGTGCATCTGAATGATAGTCAATGTCTGGTAGCCCTTTCACAAGTTGTAACTTACTAAGCTTAGAGATTAACCTCCAGTTAGCATGTCCCAACCTTCTGTGCCACATCCATTTCTTATCATTCACTGATAGTAGGCAAATCACCTTCTGATCAGCCAGTTCAGAAAAATTGATTTTATAGACATTGTCAACTCTCTTTCCCTTGAACACAATGGATTTTCTTCCTTGTTGATTACTGTACAGTTGGGTTTTTCAAAAAGCACATCATAACCATTATCACAAAATTGACTAATCGTCAAAAAGTTATGTTCAAGACCATCTACCAACCATACATTATTAATTGAGGTAGAGGAATTACCAATAGTTCCTGTACCTATGATCTTGCCTGTCTGGTTTCCTCCAAACTTCACATTTCCTCCCTCTTTCATTGTTAGGCTGAGGAACATGGACTTGTCTCCTGTCATGTGTCTTGAGCAACCGCTGTCTAGGTACCATGATCTTTGCTTTGGCACTGCTCTTAGACATACCTGCATCATTGACATTTTTAGATTTAGGTACCCATTGTCCTATGGGTCCTGGAAGGTTAGTACTTAAGGCTTTACTCTTCACTTCTTGTACCTTGTGTTGTGAGTTGGGTTGCTTCTGATTAACCATCACCTTAGGTTTTGGTACTTTAGAAGCAGTAACTGTCTTCTTCTGAAACTTAGATTTCAGAGCCTCAGATTTTGGTTTCACCAGACTCTGAGGAATAGGTTCTGATCTTTTCAGGATCCTAACCTTTGAAGTCTTGGAATCAGATTTGATCATAGCCTTTGACTTAGAGTTCTTTGGCTTTGAAGTAATCATAGCCTTAGAACTAGAAGCTTCAGGTTCTGATTGAACAACAGTTTCCAACTCAGCCCCTTCTGGTACAAAGAAGGTTTTCAGACCTTCATTGATGCATTCACAACAAGATTTTAGGTTGGTTTTCTCAAGTTTCACTTCTGGAAAACCAATTCCTCTGCCATTGTTCTTGTAAATGCTATAAATCATAGAAGCTACTCTGCTTCTGTCAATGCCAGATATAATAAAATCTTCAAGAGCAATTTCATGGTTACTTAAAGGTTTTTCATTACACTTTTCTTGTAGCTTCTGACATAAGAACCTGAGCTGATCTTCATATGTTTTACACATGAAGTCAAAGCCCCTAAGTCCTTGTTCAGAAGCTTTCAGATCCAATAGAGTTGATTTTTGCTATTGTACCAAATCAGCATATTTTTCTTTTAAATCCTTCAACTCATTGGTTCTTACTTCAAAATGTATAAGAAGTTCTTTAAGTGACTCAACAAGTTCATCTCTGGGAATTTTGGAATATACCTCGTTTTCATCTTCTGAGTCTGAATCTGATCCAGCTTCTGAAGTTGCTGTTGCTACCAACCCAACAGCTACCTTTGCATCTTCATCAGCTTCCTCTTTATCAGATCCAGATTCACTACCCAAATCATCCCAGGTTGCCATTAAACTCTGCTTAATCTGCTTCTTGAATTTGCTTGGTTTGAATGTAGACCTCTTTGACTTGTTCTTTGACTTTTCTCTTTGAAGATCAGGGCATTCAGCAATGAAGTGTTTCGGCTTCTTACAGTTGAAGCATCCCTTCTGATCTTCTTTCCTTGAGCTTCTGGAGTTACCCCTTCTGGCGAGAAACTTTTTGTTCTTCTTGGCCAGATACTGAAGTCTGTTTGAGAGCATGGCCATTTCAGCAGCATCTGGTTCAGAATCTGAACTTGACTGTTCTTCCTCTTCAGATTCAACCACTTTGAGAGCTTTTGATGACTTGCCTTTGGATGGAAGAGCTATTGATTTACTCTTCTTAGTAGACTCATGTTCATTAAGACTTAACTCATGAACTTTGAGAGAACTAACAAGATCTTCGACACTTAAAGTGTTTAAATCTTTAGCTTCCTCAATGGCAGTCACCTTTGGTCTCCATCTGGCAGGTAAGCTTCTGAGTATCTTGCTTACATGATCAGAAGCAACATACCTCTTCTTTAGAATCTGTAGCCCAGAAACTAAGGTTTGAAACCTTGAGTACATCTCCTCAATAGTTTCATCATCCGTCATCTTGAATAAATCATACTGATGTACAAGCAGGAGAGCCTTTGCTTCTTTGACCTTCTTGCTCCCTTCATAGTTTGAACAGAGAGAAGCAAACATAGCTTTAGCAGTGGATTTGTCACTCATCTTCATGTATTCTGCTTTGGGTATGGCAGTGACAAGGGCTCCTCTGATAATATGATGCTTCTTGTAGAGTTTCCTCAGTTCTGGAGTATGTTTCTTTCTATCCACAACAGCTCCTTCTTCATCAAGGACTAAATCACCAACACCATCTTCCAGAATATCCCATAATTCTTCATCTAGGCTCATGATGTAACTGTAAAAGTTGGTCTTCCACCAAGAAAATTCTTCAGCATCTCCATTGAATTTTGGAATCTTTCCAACACTGGATTTCTTACTATCACTATAATCATGTGAGACATTTTTATAGCTAGTATCACTAGAACCAGTAGGAGGAGGAGTAGACATGTTTTTCTTAGATCTTTGACTGTTGCACGGTTAAGTGTTACACAACAGACCAAGGCTCTAGATACCAATTGAAGGTGAGAAAAACACAAAAAGGGGGGTTGAATTGTGTTTTGAAAAATTCTTCGTTTCTCCTAAAAACTGAACACACTGATCAGAAGCTAAGTGAGACAGCTTCTGAAGTGATGATCAGAATCTAAATGCAGCGGAATAAAACAGAGAGAGAGAAGAAGAACGACACAAAGCAATTATACTGGTTCCTTCCACAATCCGGAAGTAGTCCAGTCCCCCTTGCACTTCCAAGGAGATTTCACTAAGAGTAATATCTGATTACAATTGCTCAAGCACACAAGCAAGAGACTTCCTTTGCTCAAGCACACAAGCTAGAGACTTCCTTTGCTCAAGAACACAATCAAGAGACTTCCTGCTCAAGCACAACTGCAAGAGACTTCCTAACTAAACAAAATTACACAGAAAATTGTTTAAGGTTGGACACTTGATATACAATCAGAGGTGCTCACAATATAAATCAGATACAGACTCAATGGACTTAAGAATTTCTAAGATATGACTTTGAGACACAGAAATTCTAAGTGAATACAGAACAATTTCAGCAGAGGTTTGGCACTTGTAAAAATGTTGTGAGTCTTTCGTTCAGCGTTCTTGCATTACCAAAACTCTAAGTCTTTACTCCTTTATATAGAGGTGTGAAAGAGACGTTGTGAAATTGCCATCACATCAAAGAGTCGTTGTTGAAGCTTGATCTTTCACCAATGATCTTTTGCCTGATTTGGTTGTTGTCCTATGAAGAACCAATTTGAAATCCATTCCTTATCCAAAGGAACATCTATGCAGGCGAAGCCGTATTCTGGAGCTGTTTACTTATCTTGTAGCGTGGACACAAAACAGAGTAGTGGAGAACGTGGTTGTACAATTCGTACAGAAGTACAATGTCAACGCTTTCGTCCAAAATGGCAAGCTCATGCCTTCAAAAACCTTTGAAATGACCGTTGCAATGTTCCACTAATTTTCTGCTATGTTTTCGAATCCAATAGACAGCTTTTGCAATGTAGGTTCTTCAATCTTTGAATCTTTTGCAAATCCAGTTGATCTTCAGCTTCTGGTGAAATGACTTCTGATGAGGCAGCTTCTGATGATGCAGCTTCTGCAGCTTCTGATGATGCAGCTTCTGATAATGTGGCTTCTGGACCTCTTGTCTTCAGGAGTACTATTCTTCAGGAGCACTATTTCTATCTTCAGGAGCGCTTTCCACTTTCAGGAGCGTATTGCCTTCAGAACCGTCTAAGCTTCACTTTCTTTTGCTCTTTATTTGCTCATTCAGAACCAATTAATGATGTAACTTTTTAACTGTGGTCCTGTACACTTGAACAAATATTAGCTAGTCCAATTTACAATTTTTAATACCTTGTTATCATCAAAACTCTTTGAGGTTCATTGTTAAACACATTTTGTTCCAACAATGATAACTGATGAAATATGATGAAATATGTTGTTGAATTGCATTATTGTATGTTGTTTTGGTCCCTATGTTGTCTACTAAACCTGTAAACATGTTTGTAAAACAATTTGGGTGATTATGGGATCAAAGATGGGATTTTTGGGTGAAACCATGTTGAAATCGCAAATATTTTTCTGAAACCTGAAGTCGCATGCTTAAGCATGAAATGCACGCTTAAGCGTCCTAGCCAGATAGCTGCTCAGAAAATTTTATAGACAGGACGCGAAAGCGTCCCAAAAGCGTGCAGAAAGCGTCCCAAACTTGAGTTTCGACATTTTGGTCGCGAAAGCGTGCATTTCTCGCGAAAGCGTCCTACCCTTTTTATAGAGGACGCTTAAGCGTCCCAAAAGCGTCCTGTTAGCGTCCTGGTCCTGTGCAACCTTTTTCTGAAATTTGCTTCGTGCACTAGTGTTTTATCTTGGTTTTCGGGTGTCAAACATTGATTACGTTTGAACCTTTTAACCGGTGATATCTTATTTTTTCTTGGCAAGGGAAAAAGTAAGCAAAACCCTTGAGAATCGAGGTCCGGGAGTTGTTTTCGGTACGGGAAGGTGTTAGGCACCCATAACGACTATAGTATCCTATAGGAACCGTCTTTAATTTCTACGCGCGCGCTTTATTTTTAAATGCTATTTGAAAATGTTATTTACACCTAAGAATTTACTAAGTGAAGAATTGGAGGGAGAAGAAAGTGTTTGAATTTTTATTTTATTTGAATTGAAGGAATTTTGATTCCTTGCCTACGTACCCGTTTAAGGGATCAAATCCATCGTAGTTCTCTTCCAAAAATGTTTTTGTTTTTGTTGGTTGATTTTAAGTTTGGAAATGGGAATTTTGAAGAATAAGAGAGAGGCATCAAGGGCATAAGATTGGAAAAATGTGAGGTGAGATTAGTTATTTTGCAAAATGTGGTCTAAGTATTATTAAAATTCTTTAAAGTTTGATTAAGAAAACAAAAGGAAAATCAATGGGATTTTGATCCCAAGGTTTATTGTGAAAAAGATTTGAGTGAAGTTTGTTCAAGTTTTTTTGGAAATTGATTTTTCTAAGTGTAAATCCTAAGCATTCATCTAAACATACAATCCTAAACATACATCTAAACATGCATATCCTAAGCATATATCTAAAGTGAGGTGTGTGCATGTGTCGGTGCTTGTGTCGGTGTACATCATTAGAGTCCATTGTCCTTATTACATCATTGACCTAGGTACATTCTATGGTCTTGCAAGAAATTTAAAGGCATAAGAAAAAATATTACAAAATTCCTAAGTTTTACATTCTAATTTTTGCATGAAAGTTAAAGTGTAAGAAAATGAAAGCCAAGAATGTGAGATGGAAGATGAGATGCTTATGGGATGCATGAGACATGAAATAAAATGGTTAGTAGAATAAGGCATGATAGAATAGAAACTAGAAGCAAAAGAAAATACTAAAAAAACTTGACAAAAGGTAATAAAATTTTAACCTAGAAGTAGCAAGATTCACCTAAAATTCACCATGACATCAAGCCAAGTATATGACCTATGATCCTCATATCATGCCAATTTTCTAAAGGTTTTATCACATTCAATGATATGAGAAGAACAAGAACATATTCAAGTCAAGAATCATGATGCATTTTATGCATATTTGGCATTTTATTCACAAACATAACTTGCAAGCCAAGCAATTAAACAAAATCCACAAACATGCAGCAAAAGCACATACAAACAGTAGCCAAAACTTCACAAAATCATATGGTGATAGATCACAAACATTTATCAAGATATTGGAACTAGAATCAAGCAATTTTCACAAGTTTTTTAATACAAAACATCACAAAATTAGCAAGAAAATCAACACATTATTTTTATCAACTTTAACATGCAACAATTATCACAAAAATACCACAAAACTATCAAGAAATATGTATGAAATTTTTTAGAGTTTTTAAAGAATTTTTAGACACAAAAACATGTAAAATTTCACAAGTTTTAACAAATATAATGAACAATTAACTAAAAAAATGCCACCTATTTTTTAACCAAGATCTTTAGTCAAAAAAATGCATAAAACCATCACAACAATTACAAGGAACACATACAAATTTTTATAGAATTTTCTAAGCAAGTTTGAACATGATCAGATGTGTAAAAAGATAGAATGAAGTGTAAAATAGCAAAAAACAAGAGAAATCACAAGATCTGCAAGGAACAGGTTCAGGCCCAAACACAGGTTGGATCTGGATCATCCAAAAGCCTTGGAAGCGTTGGATTGATCCAGAACCCCTAAAACCCTAGATCCAATGGCTGTAAACGCGGGGGAACATGGCAAGGAGCATGGACGCACGCACATGAGATTGCAGGGGAGTATATAAGCCAAAACTATGAGGAACACAACACAAACCCTACTTGTTTCTCTTTCTAATGTGGGAGGAAGAGAGAGAGAGTCTGCAAAAGACATCATCTTCTCCGATGAGTTCAAGAACGCCGGCGTGGTGGCTGCCGGCCCAACAGGGCGGCGCCGCCACGCTGGAGACCTAAAACTCCTCTTTTTCAAATCTCTTTTCACTAAATTTCTCCTCTCTTCCTCTTCTCCTCGTTTACCGATTCAGTTTTTTGAAACACACTCCCTAGGAGCCTAGATCTACACAAACAAGCTTCGGTACTTTCTAGAAAGAAACGTAGAGAGGAACAAGGAATACCTTGCTGACGAGTCTCTAGACTTTGATTCGGCTTCGTCTTCCTATTTCGTCCTTGGATTTTCTGGTAGCTGTCCAAACCCTAACCGCTTCGGCTTGTTGCAGATTCGAAGTCCTTTCGTTGTTGATCTTTGATTCAATACTTGACTTGAAACCCTAGGGTTTTGATTTGACTCTGATCGAGCTTTGATTTGGCTTTGTTGAATATTTTCTGATTCGGTTTGGACGAAACCGTTACGATCTTGATGAATTTGCCTCGAAACTCTGTTGAATTTTGTTTTGCTGAATCGTTCCTCTTCGTGTTCACTGATTCCTCGATTTTTCCTCTTCTTCTCTTCAATCTTCTTCTCGTGATCGCCTTTGGCTTGAATTGCGAGAAGAAGAATCAACACCGTTCGATGATGATGATTTTTGAAGGAAATCAACTGAGAACTATTCGAATTTGACGAAAATCCACCAAATTGGCATGGTTGTTTGTTTCGTTTTGCTGATAATTTGTGTTTATTTTGTGCAATTGATGATGATTTTGGAGTTGGTTACGGTGGTTAACGGTGGTGGATGGTGGTTACGATGGTGGAATTGGTTTGTTAGGGTTTGAACATTCAAGAGCGTTCTTGAATGTTCTTGAGACCTTTTTTGTGATTTTTTGGTGTTTGATCGAAAAATAGAGAGAGAGAAAAGGGGAATTTGTTTCTGATGAGTTGGCCAAGAATGATTAGTGATTCTGACTTTGACTGATGACTGGCTTTTATAGGTGATGACTTGTGCAATCTGGACCAATAGACTAATGACACGTGGCATAACTTTGTAACAAACTCTTGGACAAATGAGGCACTGACATGTGTACTGGACTAATGACTTGGACCAAAAGGACTAAACTGCAAAATAATAAAAGATAAGAACCAAAATGAAAAATGACACAAAAAGACTAAAATGCAAAAATTAATAAAATTGAATTTAAAAAATGTAATTTGAAATAAACGTAAAGTGAAACAATTAAAAATGACAAAACGGACTAAAACGAACCAATTACCTAAATGAGGTACTTTAAAGTAACCTCTCTGCCGAAATTTTGTGTGAAATGACCAAAATGCCCCTAGGGACTAAACTGACTTAAAACGACTCAGATGCAATTTTAAAATGGATTTTTAACAGGGAATTGAAGCAAGAACTTATGCAAGCAAAATTAAAAGACTCAGAGACAATTTTTAGAATTTAAACAGGGTTTTACACAGGAAAAGACTAAAATGCCCCTAGGGGCTAAACTGACTCAAAATGACTTCAAATGCAATTTTTGAAATGGATTTTGACATAGAATTGAAATAAGGACTTATTCAAACTATTTGAAAGGACTCAAACTATATTTCAAAGGCTGAAAGAAATTTTAACATAGAAAATGACTAAAATACCCTTTTTCATGAATTTTGCAAGTAATATTGAAATAAAATGCAGAGAAAGATGTAATTGATCAGAGACAGTTCAAATGACTTGAAATGCAAGAAAAGAAGAATTGAACAAGTATTTTGCATCGAATTTGAGATTTGAAATGATTTGAAATTGAGATTGGATAGTTGAGATTGCATCGAATTTGACAGTTGAAATTGAATTGAATTTGACGGTTGAAATTGAAATTGAGATTGAAATTGAGTTTGAAGATTGAAATTGAATTGAGTTGAATTTGACATTTGAATTTGAATTGAACTGACCTTAAGATTGAAGATTGAGTTGAGTTGGAAGTTAAAATTGGGTTGAATTTGAAGTGGAAATTGAACTGGATTGAAAATGGAAATTGATTTAGATTGAAAATTGAAATTGGAAATGCAACATGTATGTATGGTATAAAAAGATTATTGAATGTATGAGCACATAAAATGCATGATTATGCATGTATGAATGCTTGAAATGCATGATTGGTTTGTAGTTTGACAGAGAAGTTTCACAAAGGCAGACAAAACATTGGAAGATTGGGCACGTAGTGGCTCGTGCTGCAACATATTCACAGGGGAAAACCTCTTTGGAGAGACCATCGTTGAGAGACGTATCGAAACCATAGCTGAGGGCAATATAAACTTGTAGAGGAGGGACCTTTGGGAGATTCTTGGATACAGGTCGCCGTTGCTAGGCGTGTCAGTGCTGGGTAAACATTGGATGTTCGCATCTGTGGTCAATGCTTTTCAATATTTTATTTTTCATTTTTCAATCCCTTTTTTGCCTGAACCGCCCTTTCGGGTTTTCGATTCACCGGGGAATAAATTCTTTTCATTGCCCCATTTTTGCCTGAATTGCCTTCATAGGTTGTCAATCGGCGGGGTGCTCATTTTTGCCTAAGCCGCCCTTTCGGGTTTTCAACTTAGCGAGCTTTTCATTTGTATTTTTCAATTTTTCATTTTCATTCTGTTTTTTCATCCTTGCCATTGACCACAGATCATCCTGGGGAGTAACCTGCTTGTAACATGTATTGAAATAGACATTGACACTCATTCATTCATGCATGTTTCATTGAAATGTACCCTATTGCTCAGGTTTGCTTTCAAAATAGACAGGAAAAGATATTTCAATTTTCAAAAATGTTTGTTTCATACATTGACATTATCAAATAGAAAGGAAATATTTTGTATATAGCATTGAAAGTAGAAAGAAAAATAGAGTTTCAAACAATAGCACAGGCTCAAATTGATGTAGAAGAGTGAAAGTCAGCCAAAGGCATGACTTCACAGATTTACAAAGCTTGGAAAATGGTAATTTTATTGGTTGGTGATACATTGAACACGATGACCGCTACATTTCATAGAAATTTTGAATTCACAAGTACAGAAACTTCTGATGAAGATGATCATTGACAGTTGCAGGTGCCCCAAGGGGTGATGGTGATTTGCCAGATATAGTTACTTGTCTTTTATCAACCTCATTTTTGCATGAACCGCCCTTTCGGGTTTTCGGCTCATCGAGGCGCTCATTCCTGCCTGAGTTGCGTACAATCTCAGCGAGCTTTTTCATATTCATTTTTTGTCCCTAACTTTTGCCTGGATCGCCCTTTCGGGTTTTCGATCCACCGGGAAGCGCATTTTTGCCTAGGCCGCCCTTTCGGGTTTTCGACCTACCACGCTGTTCTTTTCTTTCTAGACAAAGTATTTCTTGACTATATCGGCATTAACAGGATTTGGGAGTTCAACACCATCCATGTGTGTGAGAATCAAAGCACCACCAGAGAAAGCCTTCTTAACAACATAAGGACCTTCATAGTTAGGTGTCCACTTGCCCCTTGGGTCGGGTTGCTGGCTTATTCTTCTTTTCAATACAAGTTCGCCTTCCTTGAATTCTCGAGGTCGGACTTTCTTGTCAAAAGCATTCTTCATTCACACTTGATACAACTGTCCATGAGCCATAGCATCCATACGTTTCTCTTCAATTAGATTCAATTGATCATACCGACTTTGACACCATTCAGCCTCAGTTAATTTTGCTTCCATGATCACTCGAAGAGATGGAATCTCCACTTCCAGAGGGAGAACTGCTTCCATACCATACACAAGAGAGAAGGGAGTTGCCCCGGTTGAACTGCGCACTGTAGTACGGTAACCATGCAAGGCAAAAGGTAGCATTTCATGCCAGTCTTTGTAAGTAGTGACCATCTTCTGAACGATCTTCTTGATGTTCTTGTTAGCGGCCTCGACTACACCATTCATCTGAGGTCTATAAGGAGAAGAGTTGTGATGTTCAATCTTGAATTCTTCACATAAAGCTTGCATCATGCTATTGTTCAGATTGGAACCATTGTCAGTGATGATTTTGTTAGGAACACCATATCGACAGATGATGTTATTCTTGATAAACTTGACAACCACTTGCTTGGTCACATTAGCATAGGAAGCAGCTTCAACCCACTTGGTGAAATAGTCAATTGCCACTAGAATGAAACGATGTCCATTGGAAGCTTTTGGCTCAATTCTTCCGATTATGTCAATGCCCCACATAGAGAAAGGCCATGGGGAAGATATAACATTGAGGGCATGTGGAGGCACATGAATCTTGTCAGCATAAATTTGACATTTGTGGCATCTCTTAGCATGTTTGTGGCAATCACGCTCCATAGTTATCCAGTAATAGCCGGCTCTTAACAGTTTCCTTGACATGGTGTGGCCCGAAGCATGGGTCCCAAAAGTACCGTCATGTACATCATGCATCAATTTCTCAGCTTCTTGTTTGTCAACACATCTCAACAAGACCATGTCATAGTTCCTCTTGTATAGGATTTCTCCGTCCAGAAGGAATTTGCTAGCCCATCTTCTCAAGGTCTTTTTATCCCTGTTGGAAGCACCAAGTGGATATTCGTGATTCTGCAAGAATTGTTTGATGTTGTAATACCAAGGCTTTTTATCATTCGCATCTTTATCAGCTTGATCTGGCATATTTTCAATGGTAAACACATGAGCGGGTCTATCCAGACGCTGTACTTTGATTACAGGCACGTCATTCCAATGGTTCACACGAAACATGGAGGACAAAGTAGCGAGAGCATCAGCCATCTGGTTTTCATCCCGGGGGATGTGGTGCAGCTCAACCTTGGTAAAGTATGTCAACAGACGTCTGGCATAGTCACGGTAAGGGATCAGCTTCTCATGATGAGTCTCCCATTCACCCTTTATCCGATTAATAACAAGCGCAGAATCTCCATAGATGTCAAGGTGCTTAATTCTCAAGTCAATGGCTTCTTCAATGCCCAAGATGCATGCTTCATATTCAGCTATGTTGTTTGTGCATTCAAAAGTTATTCGAGCAGTGAAAGGAATGTGGTGCCCCTGCGGAGTTACAATGATGGCCCCAACTCCTTTACCATAAGCATTAACAGCACCATCAAACAACAATCCCCATTTGCTATTGGGATCCGGCCCTTCATTAATCAGTGGTTCTTCACAGTCTTTTGCTTTCAGATACATAATCTCTTCATCAGGGAAATCAAATTTAATCGGCTGGTAATCATCAAGAGGCTGACAAGCAAGATGCTCAGCAAGGATGCTTCCTTTGATTGCTTTCTGAGCTTTGTACACAATATCATATTCAGACAACAACATTTGCCAACGTGCAATCTTTCCAGTAACAGCAGGCTTTTCAAAGATGTATTTGATTGGATCCATTCGGGATATCAACCAAGTTGTATGATTCACCATATAATGACGCAGGCGTTTGGCAGCCCAAGCTAAGGCACAACATGTCTTTTCAAGCATTGTATACCGAGTCTCACAGTCAGTGAACTTCTTGCTCAGATAGTAGATAGCATATTCTTTCTTTCCGGTCTCGTCTTGTTGACCGAGAACACAACCCACAGAATCATCCAACACTGACAGATACATAAATAAAGGCCTTCCTTCCACTGGTGGGACAATTATAGGTGGCTCTAACAGGTATTCTTTAATGCTATCAAAAGCTTCCTGACATTCATCATTCCATACAATAGGCTGATTCTTTCTGAACAATTTGAAAATTGGTCCGCAAGTAGTAGTCATGTGAGATATAAATCTTGAAATATAATTCAGACGTCCGAGGAAACCTCTGACTTGCTTCTCAGTTTGAGGGGCCGGCATCTCTCTGATGGCTCGGACTTTATCAGGATCAACTTCAATGCCTCTTTGACTGACAATGAAGCCTAGCAACTTTCCAGATCTTACACCAAATGTGCACTTGTTAGGATTCAACCGCAGCTTGTACTTTCTCAGTCTTTCAAACATCTTTTTCAAATACACAACATGCTGCTCTTCATCACTTGACTTCACAATCATATCATCAACATATACTTCAATCTCTTTGTGAATCATATCATGAAACATAGTGGTCATACCCCTTTGATAGGTAGCACCAGCATTTATCAAGCCAAACGGCATCACTTTATAACAGAACGTTCCCCACGGAGTGATGAAGGACGTCTTTTCTCTATCTTCGGGTGACATCCGTATCTGGTTATAGCCAGAGAAACCATCCATTAAGGAGAACACTTTAGATTGAGCAGTACTGTCAACAAGAACATCGATATGAGGCAATGGGAAGTTATCTTTTGGACTGGCTTTATTCAGATCTCTGTAATCAACACACATTCGAACTTTCCCGTCTTTCTTTGGTACTGTACAATGTTGGCAATCCACTCAGGATATTCAGCTGTCATGAGGAAACCCTCATCAATTTGCTTTTGTACTTCAGCCTTGATCTTAAGAGCCATGTCTGGACGAGACCTTCTCAATTTCTGTTTGACAGGAGGACATTCAGGTCTTGTCGGTATCCGATGTTCCACAATCTTGGGATCTAGACCCGGCATATCTTCATAGGACCATGCAAAGACATCTGGATAATCATGGAGAAGCTGAGTAATCTTCCTTTTCACTTCTGGCTCAAGTGCAACACCGATCTTGATCTCTCGCTTGTTCTCTTCAGTACCCAGGTTGATAAGCTCAATTTCTTCCTGGTGAGGCTGAATGGTTCTTCTTTCTTACTCAAGCAGTCGAGTGATCTCATACGGTATCTCTTCATTATCTTCCTCATCTTCAGCTTCATATACAGGGAATTCAAAATTTGGAGGAACCATAGGGTCACTGTGTTTAACGGGTTTATTGTGGTTCAATCTGCATAATATGATCGGGATGATTTTAGAAAAATGTTTTTTATGCAGACTTTTGAAATTAATAAGAAAATACAGATGTTTTGGTTTTTTCTGGCATTACCATTATTTCCAAGAAAAAGGCACTAAAAAAGTAAAAACAAAGAGTCGCAGAAAAAACGACAACTTTTATTAATAACAGCAATGCCGAAACAAACATGCCCTTACAATGATATCACTTTCGCCTTGGGCAGAGCGAAAGGATTGTTATTTTGAAAACAAAGAAAACATGAGCAACAAGACACATTACATGGAAGCATGCATGACTAAAGGAACATCAATAGCCTCCCAATTTCTCACAGTGCCTCCTGGTACCACAAACGTAGGCACGTAACTACTTTCAGCAGCATCTTCAGCAATAGCATTGATAAACCCAGCACTGTAGAAAGTTTCTGTTGAAACACCAGAGGTTGGGGAGAATCCAAGGCCTTCTTTACGCTTGTTTTCCAAAATCTGAATCACTTTGCCCCAGCCGGCAGCTTGCCCTTCTTGAACAGCTTTCTGCGCGTCTTTCAATGAAGCCATAGCAGTACCAGCTCTTCGAGGTTCTGTACCTTCAACAGTCAAGCCTTGAAATGACGTCCCTTCAGCGGATCCTGCTTCAACACAAGAGAAAGATGACACTTGGCTAACCAGATATGCTTCTTCACCATGTACAGTGACAATCTTACCGTTCTTCACAAACTTGAGCTTTTGATGTAAAGTAGAAGTTACTGCCCCAGCGTCGTGAATCCATGAGCATTGATATCCATTACCTAGAAAGTGATCTGGAATGTCTCAGGACCAATGATGATTGGCAAGTCTACTTCCCCAAGAACATCTTTGCAAGATCCGTCAAAAGCCTTAACCAAATAGCTGCTTCCCCTCAGAGAGATTCCATGATGACTCAACTGTCTTAGTGTAGATTCAGGCATTACATTCAAGGATGATCCAGTGTCCACCAGCACATTGGATATCATGTCAGACTTGCAGTGTACCGAGATATGCAGAGCCAAGTTGTGGTGTTTCCCTGCTTCGGGGAGTTCATCGTCACCAAACCCCAAGTTATTGCAAGCAGTGATGTTACCCACTATTCCATCAAACTGATCCACAGAGACTTCATGATCAACATAGGCCTGTTCCAGTACTTTCATCAACACTTTCCTGTGAGCCTCTGAGCTCATGAGCAGAGACAAGATGGATATCTTTGAGGGAGTTTGCAGCAGCTGGTCAACAATTTTATAGTCACTCTTTTTGATAAGCCTCAGAATTTCGTCTAAATTAGACTCTTCAATAGATTGGCCTGATGGGCCGGGGCTCTTGTCAACAGGAGGAGCAACTGGTGGAGTTACTGTGGCAATAGGTGTAACCACCTTCTTTTGGAACAAGGGTGGACGGACTTTTCCGCTTCTCAGGGCTGTAATTTCTCCTGCAACATTGTCAACTGTAGCTGGGGATACCAGAGGCACCTCCACTCCATTCTCAATCATGGTTGCATTGTACTTGTAAGGAATTGCTTTTGTAGAGGCGTACGATACAGGACCAGGTAACCTGATCACCAAGGGCTCAACATTCCTTGTCTTAGATGCACTTTCAGCAGGAGAATCATGAAACACTGGCACAATCACACATACATCACTAGAAATCAAGTGCTTGTCATCCATCAGGCTCTGTATATCATCTTGCACCACACAACAACCCATAGGATTTTGAAGACATTCTGAACAAGAAGCATGATCGTGATTGAACAAAGCAGCCTGACAAAGTTTGACATGTAGCGGTACCAAGGGAGTAACAACATTGCGGACATTCAACATGGGATCCTCTTGAGGAACAGGGATTCTTTCGAAAGCCTCGATCATGTTAACAGCAGCATGGTTTGGAAGTGGATTGTCAAGAACATGAGGAACACTATTTTCAAAAGTCAACCGTCCTTTTTCTATCAGGTCTTTCACAATATATTTCAGAGCATAGCAACCTTCAACGTCGTGGCCTTGAGCACCCTGATGGAATTCACATGTAAGATCCTGTCGGAACCTGGGAGGCAAAGGATTAGGCGGAGGCTTGCCTGGTCTAGTGACGCAGTGTCCTTTAGCAAGTAAAGTAGGGAGCAGTTCAGCATACCGCATAGGTATTGGTGGAAAGTAAGTCTTGGGCCGAGGACCCTGTTGCTGCTGCTGCTGTTGCTGAGCAGGAGGTTGTTGTTGTACTTGTTGAGCAATGGCATTAACGGGCACTGGTGGTTGACCCGGTGGCAGAGGATATTGCTGATAGAATGGCGGGAAGAAAGGATGTTGAGAGTATTGCATGTATTGATATGGCAAAGGTATTTGAGTAGAATTAGCAGGTGTAGACTGATTACCAGATACCATCCCTACTTCAGATTCTTTCCTCTTATGGTGGCCATTACCATACTTCTTTGGTGCACTGGTTGAAGATTCACCCTTTTCAAGAACAATGATACCCTCTCTGACAGCCTCCTCTAGACGAGTTCCCATGGTAACCATGTCGGAGAAGTTGTTTGGAGCAGAGACTATCATTCTTTCCTTATATTCCTTCTTCAGAGTTTTCAGGAATGTCTGTGTTAATTCTTCCTCATCGAGTCGAGGAGAAACACGGGCAGCTGCCCCTCTCCATCTCTGGGCATATTCACGGAACGTTTCATCTGATTTCTGAGACAAAGACTTAAGAGAGTCCCTATTTGGCTTCAGACGGGTGTTGAACTCATAATGACTTTCAAAAGCAGTAGCCAGATCCTCAAAAGTATGGATGTTGTCTTTGCTCAAACCAGTGTACCAATCTGCCGCATCTTCTGCTAGGCTGTCTTGGAAGCAGTGTATCATCAGTGCATCATTATCTGCATAATTGGCCATCTTTCGGACGTACCGAATGACATGGCTGTGTGGACAGGATGATCCATTGTATTTGTCAAAATATGGCACCTTAAACTTCTTAGGAATCTCAAATCGGGATACCAAGCACAGATCACGAGCCTTAGCAGAGACATTGTTTCCACGGCTAGCTTTGACCTCACGGAGTTCTCCAGCCAACTCTCTTAACTGTCTTTTCATGGCTTCCATTGCAGGATCTTGTCCACGCGGAGTATCGACATCAATCACCTGTTGCACAGTATGGACAATAGGATCGGTAACAACAGTAGTCACCTGAGGCATAGCAGTGGATACGGGAATCTGTCCTTGACCAGCAAAACCAGAGACACCAGCAGCAGTATTAGGAGAATAGTAAGCCGAGAGTCCATAAGGGCGCCCATTGGGCATAACAAACCGAGCATCGGTAGCCACAGTAGACAGTGGGATAGATGGAATTGCTTCAGTAGAAACTGGGACAGATGTGGCTGGTTGTTCCTGTGCAGCCATCATAGTGGACATAGCATCATGAGCCTTAGCCAAGTCTTCTTTCATAGCAGCCAATTCGGCACGGAGCTGAGCATTTTCTTCTTCAAAGTTAGCCATGATCCTTCTCTTGTGAAATCTTGTTTGATGAATTCTATCTGGTTGGTAAACCTTGCGAGCACGAGCCACTTTTCAGACTGCGGCGGACAAAACCAGGAGGCAATGAGCACGAGAGAAGTTTTTTGTGACCAATGAATGCATATGATGCATGAAATGTGTAAATGAATATGCAAAAGGACTCTTTTTTTGTGTTATCGAAGGGTTTTAGACAAATTAGAAGTTTGTAAACATTACTAAACAACGATTAACATAAACGGGAAACAAACAACCAACATATAGTTTTACAAGATGATTCCCTTTGAAATGCTAAGCCAAGGGATAGACTTTGAAATGTAAGACAACGTAAACAAATGGAAATAACAACAGGAAATGGAAATCCTCAAGCATAGGAAGTGGAAGCATCATCCTCAGACTCCGACTCATAACTGCAGTATCGTGCATAGAAGTCACGGGCACCCCTAGCCCTCTTGGTGTCCCTCATAAGCAACCTATCTTTCTCTTCAATCTCTCTCTTAGCCTTAGCTAACTCTTTCTTCAGTGTCAAGACCTCATGAGTCTGCTACTCATCCTTTCCATCCAAAGTCATGATCAAGTTCTCAGCCTCATAGTATCTAGCCCTCCACTGATGCTTCTCCCGACTCTCCATAGCTAGATGCTCCTGATACATCTCCTGGGTAGGTGGGAGTAGAGGCAAAGGCATGGTAGGAACAGATGCAGACACATATCTCATGGAGGGGTAAGGCATACCAATCTCCACAGCTTGGTTTATCACCCACTGTGTATAGGCCTCATGAGCAACACCGGACCTTACACCCATATGCTTCACCTCTTTCTATCGAAGTTTAGACCAAGCTTCCATGAAATCCTCTCTAATTCCCGTGGGAGCATTGGAGTAGTGGAAGAAGTAAGGAGATGTAGCAAGATTGATGGGCTTTCCTTTCATCGGGAAACCAAATTGTCGCAAGGCGAGCTCCGGGTTATAGTTGATTCCACCCCGGGTACCGAGAAGAGGTACATTAAGGAACTTCCCACCACCAAAGATGATTTCCTTAACCCTAGAAGCGGGAGTGAGCCAAACCACTTCATTAGGAGTGAGAGCCATAATCCTCTGTGAAATAGACCAATTCTCTGGATTGTCGTGGAAAGACTTCGGAAGGTGCGAAATAAACCACCTATAGAGGAGAGGCACACAACAAAGAATGTATCCACGACCCTTGCTGGAACGATCGTGAATAGCATGATATGTGTCAGCTAGCAAAGTAGGAACCGGATTCTTGGAGTGGAAGATCATAATAACATTCATATCCACGAAATCATCAAGATTCAAAAAGAGAATAAGCCCATAGATGAGAAGTGCAAGAATAGCATCAAGAGTGTCCTGACAAGTGGTATTGAGGTTGGCTTTCTCAAGAAGATAGTTTGAAGTGAACCCTCGGATGCGTGCCTTAGTGACAAGATTCTTGGAGACATCGGTGGTCTTGAGATAGAGATCTTTAGCAATAACCAATGGAGTAGGAGGATTTTCAGGTCCTGCAAAAGGCACCCCCTTAGCAATAGATAGACCCATCCAGTGAGAATAAGCCTCTAGAGTAGGCACCAACTGAAAGTCGGGAAAAGTGAAGCACTGATAGTCCTGATCATAGAATTGCACTAGAGTGTGCACAAGCTTCTCATCCACATTAGTCTGGAGAAGAGTAAGTAAAGCCCAGTAACGATGTCGGAAACCAGTCGGATCCTCGATCTTGAGTGCCAAATCTCTCAAACTAGCCAAATCCACTTCCTTGAACTTGTAGGACTTAGTCTTCCCCATTCCTACAATGTTTACAAATTCAACTTGTCTAAGCCCTTCGATAACAATGCATGGAAAAAAAGTTTATGCATGTATGCATGTATGCATGATTATGTTCAAGTTCGGAGAAAACATGGTGGGTTAAAGTTCAAAGTCGAGGAGTCATGGGTGGACACGGTGTCCGGTGAAACTAAGGCTTTAGGAAAATAGTAACCGAGTTCTAAAAAGGGTTCCCAAGTTGCAACCTCTCCGACGTATATCATGGTGTCATGAGACAACACTCGCTCCATGATTATCCGTAAGAAGGTCTAACTTGAGTGTAGTATCGCGTGACGACTAAAACTCGAGACAACTCTCGGTTTAGCCTCCGCACTACATCCTAGAAAAAATGGCCATGGATGGGTTTGGTTATCTACGGTTCATAGCGTCATAGAACAATTAGAAGTAAAGTGCCTAAACGCGACAACACGCGCCGACAACATCACTCCTAAAATGCCTCAACTATGTGGGATTGATCGCATAATCCAAAACACGAGGCAACCCCCGGAATGAATTGTCGATTATATCCCTCCTAAATCCTAAGTTCACTCAGCCCGGGTGCAGGACTTTTGATATTCTCACCCCACACGTTTGCAAGAAATTAAACATTTATTCACATAGGAAAGCAAGTAAAAGAAACAAGTAAAAAGAGCGCAAGCGTGGAAATAAAGACTAGGCGTAACTCTCGAATCTCCCCAGTGAAGTCGCCAGCTGTTTTATCTTGGTTTTCGGGTGTCAAACATTGATTACGTTTGAACCTTTTAACCGGTGATATCTTATTTTTTCTTGGGAAGGGAAAAAGTAAGCAAAACCCTTGAGAATCGAGGTCCGGGAGTTGTTTTCGCTACGGGAAGGTGTTAGGCACCCATAACGACTATAGTATCCTATAGGAACCGTCTTTAAATGCTATTTGAAAATGTTATTTACACCTAAGAATTTACTAAGTGAAGAATTGGAGGGAGAAGAAAGTTTTTGAATTTTTATTTTATTTGAATTGAAGGAATTTTGATTCCTTGCCTACGTACCCGTTTAAGGGATCAAATCCATCGTAGTTCTCTTCCAAAAATGTTTTTGTTTTTGTTGGTTGATTTTAAGTTTGAAAATGGGAATTTTGAAGAATAAGAGAGAGGCCTCAAGGGCATAAGATTGGAAAAATGTGAGGTGAGATTAGTTATTTTGCAAAATGTGGTCTAAGTATTATTAAAATTCTTTAAAGTTTGATTAAGAAAACAAAAGGAAAATCAATGGGATTTTGATCCCAAGGTTTATTGTGAAAAAGATTTGAGTGAAGTTTGTTCAAGTTTTTTTGGAAAATTGATTTTTCTAAGTGTAAATCCTAAGCATTCATCTAAACATACAATCCTAAACATACATCTAAACATGCATATCCTAAGCATATATCTAAAGTGAGGTGTGTGCATGTGTCGGTGCTTGTGTCGGTGTACATCATTAGAGTCCATTGTCCTTATTACATCATTGACCTAGGTACATTCTATGGTCTTGCAAGAAATTTAAAGGCATAAGAAAAAATATTACAAAATTCCTAAGTTTTACATTCTAATTTTTGCATGAAAGTTAAAGTGTAAGAAAATGAAAGCCAAGAATGTGAGATGGAAGATGAGATGCTTATGGGATGCATGAGACATGAAATAAAATGGTTAGTAGAATAAGGCATGATAGAATAGAAACTAGAAGCAAAAGAAAATACTAAAAAAACTTGACAAAAGGTAATAAAATTTTAACCTAGAAGTAGCAAGATTCACCTAAAATTCACCATGACATCAAGCCAAGTATATGACCTATGATCCTCATATCATGCCAATTTTCTAAAGGTTTTATCACATTCAATGATATGAGAAGAACAAGAACATATTCAAGTCAAGAATCATGATGCATTTTATGCATATTTGGCATTTTATTCACAAACATAACTTGCAAGCCAAGCAATTAAACAAAATCCACAAACATGCAGCAAAAGCACATACAAACAGTAGCCAAAACTTCACAAAATCATATGGTGATAGATCACAAACATTTATCAAGATATTGGAACTAGAATCAAGCAATTTTCACAAGTTTTTTAATACAAAACATCACAAAATTAGCAAGAAAATCAACACATTATTTTTATCAACTTTAACATGCAACAATTATCACAAAAATACCACAAAACTATCAAGAAATATGTATGAAATTTTTTAGAGTTTTTAAAGAATTTTTAGACACAAAAACATGTAAAATTTCACAAGTTTTAACAAATATAATGAACAATTAACTAAAAAAAATGCCACCTATTTTTTAACCAAGATCTTTAGTCAAAAAAATGCATAAAACCATCACAACAATTACAAGGAACACATACAAATTTTTATAGAATTTTCTAAGCAAGTTTGAACATGATCAGATGTGTAAAAAGATAGAATGAAGTGTAAAATAGCAAAAAACAAGAGAAATCACAAGATCTGCAAGGAACAGGTTCAGGCCCAAACACAGGTTGGATCTGGATCATCCAAAAGCCTTGGAAGCGTTGGATTGATCCAGAACCCCTAAAACCCTAGATCCAATGGCTGTAAACGCGGGGGAACATGGCAAGGAGCATGGACGCACGCACATGAGATTGCAGGGGAGTATATAAGCCAAAACTATGAGGAACACAACACAAACCCTACTTGTTTCTCTTTCTAATGTGGGAGGAAGAGAGAGAGAGTCTGCAAAAGACATCATCTTCTCCGATGAGTTCAAGAACGCCGGCGTGGTGGCTGCCGGCCCAACAGGGCGGCGCCGCCACGCTGGAGACCTAAAACTCCTCTTTTTCAAATCTCTTTTCACTAAATTTCTCCTCTCTTCCTCTTCTCCTCGTTTACCGATTCAGTTTTTTGAAACACACTCCCTAGGAGCCTAGATCTACACAAACAAGCTTCGGTACTTTCTAGAAAGAAACGTAGAGAGGAACAAGGAATACCTTGCTGACGAGTCTCTAGACTTTGATTCGGCTTCGTCTTCCTATTTCGTCCTTGGATTTTCTGGTAGCTGTCCAAACCCTAACCGCTTCGGCTTGTTGCAGATTCGAAGTCCTTTCGTTGTTGATCTTTGATTCAATACTTGACTTGAAACCCTAGGGTTTTGATTTGACTCTGATCGAGCTTTGATTTGGCTTTGTTGAATATTTTCTGATTCGGTTTGGACGAAACCGTTACGATCTTGATGAATTTGCCTCGAAACTCTGTTGAATTTTGTTTTGCTGAATCGTTCCTCTTCGTGTTCACTGATTCCTCGATTTTTCCTCTTCTTCTCTTCAATCTTCTTCTCGTGATCGCCTTTGGCTTGAATTGCGAGAAGAAGAATCAACACCGTTCGATGATGATGATTTTTGAAGGAAATCAACTGAGAACTATTCGAATTTGACGAAAATCCACCAAATTGGCATGGTTGTTTGTTTCGTTTTGCTGATAATTTGTGTTTATTTTGTGCAATTGATGATGATTTTGGAGTTGGTTACGGTGGTTAACGGTGGTGGATGGTGGTTACGATGGTGGAATTGGTTTGTTAGGGTTTGAACATTCAAGAGCGTTCTTGAATGTTCTTGAGACCTTTTTTGTGATTTTTTGGTGTTTGATCGAAAAATAGAGAGAGAGAAAAGGGGAATTTGTTTCTGATGAGTTAGCCAAGAATGATTAGTGATTCTGACTTTGACTGATGACTGGCTTTTATAGGTGATGACTTGTGCAATCTGGACCAATAGACTAATGACACGTGGCATAACTTTGTAACAAACTCTTGGACAAATGAGGCACTGACATGTGTACTGGACTAATGACTTGGACCAAAAGGACTAAACTGCAAAATAATAAAAGATAAGAACCAAAATGAAAAATGAAAAATGACACAAAAGGACTAAAATGCAAAAATTAATAAAATTGAATTTAAAAAATGTAATTTGAAATAAACGTAAAGTGAAACAATTAAAAATGACAAAACGAACTAAAACGAACCAATTAACTAAATGAGGTACTTTAAAGTAACCTCTCTCTGCCGAAATTTTGTGTGAAATGACCAAAATGCCCCTAGGGACTAAACTGACTTAAAACGACTCAGATGCAATTTTAAAATGGATTTTTAACAGGGAATTGAAGCAAGAACTTATGCAAGCAAAATTAAAAGACTCAGAGACAATTTTTAGAATTTAAACAGGGTTTTACACAGGAAAAGACTAAAATGCCCCTAGGGGCTAAACTGACTCAAAATGACTTCAAATGCAATTTTTGAAATGGATTTTGACATAGAATTGAAAGGACTCAAACTATTTTTCAAAGACTGAAAGAAATTTTAACATAGGAAATGACTAAAATACCCTTTTTCATGAATTTTGCAAGTAATATTGAAATAAAATGCAGAGAAAGATGTAATTGATCAGAGACAGTTCAAATGACTTGAAATGCAAGAAAAGAAGAATTGAACAAGTATTTTTAGGTCCAAAATTAGGGTATAACAACTAGGAGTTCCCATGATCATTTTAATATGTTCCCTTGATTTAATAAGAATTGTTTAAGAGGTAAAAATTATATATGGGAGTTGAATGATGTGAATCCTTGTATAAAATGGATTCTATTATGCTATCTTGATTTCCTTTGCGTTGTTGACATTGTAGTATCGTCTAATGTCAAAGTTGGGGAGTGTGTCATAATTGTTTTAGGCACATATGTCGCTGTTGTAGTCGTTGTTGAAGTTGTATGTTGATATACACAAGTTGAGTCCATATGCATACTCATATTCTGTTGGGGGCTTATGCCCTGGAATGTTTATCATTCAACCCGTTGAAGGCTTATGCCCTGGAATGTTTATCATTCACCTGTTGGGTGCTTATGCCCTGGGATGCTTTAACCATCCAAATTGTTGGGGGCTTATGCCCCGGGATATATTAACCATCCAAATTGTTGGGGGCTTATGCCCTGGAATGCTTAGCATTCAACGCGCGTAGATTGGTACCACCTGCATGATGCATTAGTTGTTGTCATTGTCGCATTGTCGAGTTGTTGTTGTCGTTGTCGCATTGTCGAGTTGTCGGTATCGTTGTTGATAACGAAGTTGTTGTTGTTGTTGTTGTTGTTCTTTGTTGCTAAAAATGATTATGTTGTTGCTTACGTATTCTTTATATATATTATTAATGATGCCTGTTGTGATATGTTGTTGTTTTCATTAATTTGATGAATTATATATTATTATTATTGGATAAGTTTCTCACCCCTTCTGCTTGAAAATGTTGCCCTTCGTATGGGTAACTTGCAGGTAATGATGGCTTGTAGGTTGGTTGGCTCAAGTGTCTAGGGCTCTGATACATATTAGGATGGGGATCGTCGCGAATGTTTTATTCATTACTTTTATGTATCATATTTTTGAAAAGACTTGTTGTTGGAGTTTATCGTTGTTGAAAATAAAGTTTATTATCATGAGGCCTACGTGCCAGGAATTTCATTGATGTTGAATTTGGATGATGTTGAATTATATTTTCTAAAAGAATTATTCCGCTGCAGTTTAATAAGATATTCTAAATGTTGGTTTTAAATAAATAGTTATTTTCTATTTATGAATTTTTGAAAAGCAGTGTGACACTCCGTTGTATGATTTACTCTGATTATTATATTTAATATTACGACTGTTGGGAGAACGGGGTGTTACAATTGGTATCAGAGCAGGTTGGTCCGTCCAGCCAATTAGTAGAGTTGTGTCGAGCCTAGTAGTGTTGTGTGACAATTTTGTATTGTCCTTGTTGATCTGATTTGCTTCGTTGTGTAGAATTTTAGAATGGCTGGAAGAAACGATGATGTCATTGCTTCCGCTTTGCAAGCTATGACCCAAGTGGTGGGGCAACATCAGAACAATGCTGGAGCTGGTGCTAATGATGGTGTAAGATTGTTGGAGACCTTTTTGAGGAACCATCCACCAACCTTTAAAGGAAGGTATGACCCCGATGGAGCTCAGCAATGGCTCAAGGAGATTGAGAGAATTTTTCGAGTCATGCAATGCAGTGAGGCTCAGAAGGTACGTTTCGGTACCCATATGTTGGCTGAGGAGGCAGATGACTGGTGGGTAGGCGAGCTTCCTATCCTAGAGCAAGATGGCGATGAGGTAACGTGGGTTGTGTTCAGGAGAGAATTCCTGAGCAGGTATTTTCCGAAGGATGTCCGAGGTAAGAAGGAGATTGAGTTTCTTGAATTGAAGCAGGGGGATATGTCGGTGACTGAATATGCTGCAAAATTTGTGGAGCTTGCTAAGTTCTACCCACATTACACCGCTGATAATGCTGAGTTTTCCAAATGCATTAAGTTTGAGAATGGTCTGCGTGCTGATATAAAGCGGGCCATTGGTTACCAGAAGATGAGAAACTTTTCTGAATTGGTGAGCAGCTGTAGGATTTATGAGGAAGATACGAAAGCTCATTATAAAGTGATAAGTGACCGTAGAAGTAAGGGACAGCAGAGTCGTCCGAAGCCTTACAGTGCCCCTACTGACAAGGGCAAACAGAGGATGCATGATGAGAGGAGACCCAGAGGAAGAGATGTTCAGGCTGAGATAGTTTGCTACAAGTGTGGTGAGAAAGGCCACAAGAGTAATGCATGTACTCAACGAGATGGGAAGAAGTGTTTCCGTTGTGGCAACAAAGGGCATACAATAGCTGAATGCAAGCGTGGTGACATTGTTTGCTTCAATTTTGATGAAGAGGGTCATCTTAGTTCTCAGTGCAAGAAGCCTAAGAAGGCTCAAACTAGTGGAAAGGTGTTTGCATTGGCCGGTACACAAACGGTTAATGAAGATCGACTTATCAGAGGTACTTGTTTCTTTAATGGTACCCCTTTAATTGCTACTATTGATACTGGTGCTACACATTGTTTCATTGCTGTTGATTGTGCAAATAAGTTGGGTTTAGTTATGTCAAGTATGCCTGTGGAAATGGTTGTTGAAACACCAGCTAAGGGTTCGGTAACCACTTCTTTTGTTTGTCAGAGTTGTCCTATATCCATGTATGGTAGGATTTTGAAGTTGATCTTGTATGTTTGCCGTTGACGGGTATGGATGTAATTCTTGGTATGAACTGGTTGGAATACAACCATGTGCATATTAATTGTTTTAGAAAGACGGTGTACTTTTCTTCTGCTGAAGAAGAGAGTGAAGCAGAATTTCTATCTACCAAGCAGCTGAAGCAGTTAGAGCATGATGGAAACTTGATGTTTTCTTTAATGGCGTATTTGTCTGTAGAAAGTCAGTCGGTAATTGATAGATTGCCCGTTGTGAATGAATTTCCTGAAGTTTTTCCTGATGAGATTTCAGATGTGCCACCAGAGAGGGAGGTTGAATTTTCAATTTATCTTATGCCGGGTACGAAGCCTGTGTCGATGGCTCCTTACCGTATGTCAGCTTTAGAGTTGGCAGAGTTGAAGAAGCAGTTAGAAGATTTGCTTGATAAGAAGTTTATAAGGCCAAGTGTGTCACCTTGGGGAGCGCCTGTGTTGCTAGTTAAGAAAAAGGATGGTAGCATGAGATTGTGCATAGATTACCGTCAGTTGAATAAAGTGACGATAAAGAATAGGTATCCACTTCCGAGAATTGATGACTTGATGGATCAGTTAGTGGGTGCTCGCGTGTTTAGCAAAATTGACTTGAGGTCAGGTTACCATCAAATTAAGGTGAAGGATGAAGATATGCAGAAGACGGCCTTTAGGACACGGTATGGACACTATGAGTATAAGGTGATGCCTTTCGGTGTTACTAATGCACCTGGTGTGTTCATGGAGTATATGAACATAATTTTTCATGCTTTTCTGGATAAGTTTGTTGTTGTATTTATTGATGATATCTTCATTTATTCTAAGACTGAAGAGGAGCATGCAGAGCAATTGAAGATTGTTTTACAGGTGCTGAAAGAAAAGAAGTTGTATGCAAAGTTGTCAAAGTGCGAGTTCTGGTTAAGTGAAGTAAGTTTCCTTGGCCATATTATTTCTGGTAGTGGTATTGCAGTTGACCCGTCGAAAGTTGAAGCGGTATCACAATGGGAGACTCCTAAGTCAGTTACGGAGATTAGAAGTTTTCTTGGTTTGGCTGGGTATTACAGAAGAATTATCGAAGGATTTTTGAAGTTGGCACTTCCATTGACTCAGTTGACCTGTAAAGGTAAAGCGTTTATGTGGGATGCTCAGTGTGAGAGTAATTTCAATGAGTTGAAGCGAAGATTGACGACGGCTCCAATTTTGATTTTACCAAAGCCATATAAACCTTTTGTTGTATATTGTGATGCTTCCAAGTTGGGCTTGGGTGGTGTGCTAATGCAAGATGGCAAGGTAGTGGCTTATGCTTCGAGACCGTTGAGAATTCATGAGAATAATTATCCTACGCATGACCTGGAGTTAGCTGCTGTGGTTTTGTGTTGAAAATTTGGAGACACTATTTGTACGGTTTCAGATTTGAAGTGTTTAGTGATCATAAAAGCCTGAAATATTTATTTGATCAAAAGGAGTTGAATATGAGGCAGAGAAGGTGGCTAGAATTGTTGAAGGATTATGATTTCAGTTTGAATTATCATCCAGGTAAAGCCAATGTTGTTGCTGATGCCTTGAGCAGAAAGACGTTGCATATGTCTGCTATGATGGTAAAAGAATTTGAATTGCTGGAACATTTTAGAGACTTGAGTTTTGTTTGCGAATTAGCACCTCGGAGTGTATAGTTGTGTATGTTGAAAATTAATAATGATTTCTTGAAGAGTATCAAAGAAGCACAGGAAGTTGATGTGAAATTTGTAGACTTGATGGTTGCTAGTGATCAGACCGCAGATGGTGATTTTCAGGTTGATGATCAAGGAGTGTTGAGATTCCGAGGCAGGATTTGTATCCCTGATAATGATGAATTGAAAAAGTTGATTTTAGAAGAAAGTCACAGAAGTAGCTTGAGTATCCATCCGGGAGCTACAAAGATGTACCATGACTTGAAGAAGTTGTTTTGGTGGTTCGGGTTGAAGCGAGATGTCGCGCGGTTTGTATATGCTTGTTTGACTTGTCAGAAATCAAAAGTTGAACATCAGAAACCTGCCGGTTTGTTGACGCCTTTCGATGTGCCGGAATGGAAATGGGATAGCATCTCCATGGACTTTGTGACTAGCTTACCGAATACTCAAAGAGGGCATGATGCCATTTGGGTTGTTGTCGATAGATTGACAAAGTCAGCACATTTTATTCCAATTAATATCACTTATTCAGTAGCTCAATTGGCGGAGATTTACATTCATAATATTGTGAAGTTGCACGATGTCCCGTCGAGTATTGTGTCAGATAGAGATCCGAGGTTCACTTCGAGATTTTGGAAGAGCTTACAAGAAGCTTTGGGCTCTCAGTTGAAGTTGAGTTCGGCTTATCATCTGCAAACAGATGGTCAGTCGGAAAGAACGATTCAATCATTAGAAGATTTGTTGAGGGTGTGTGTACTTGAGCAAGGTGGAGCTTGGGATAGTCATCTACCGTTGACAGAATTCACGTACAACAATAGTTACTATTCGATTATTGGTATGGCACCTTTCGAAGCTTTATATGGTCGAAGGTGTAGGACTCCTTTATGTTGGTTTGAGTCGGGTGAAAGTGTTGTGTTGGGACCTGAAATAGTTCAGCAGACTACGGAGAAGGTCAAGATGATAAGAGAGCATATGAAAGCGTCGTAGAGTCGACAGAAGAGTTATCATGACAAGCGTAGAAAGGACCTTTAGTTTCAAGAGGGTGACCATGTGTTCTTGAGAGTCACTCCTATGACCGGTGTGGGTCGTGCATTGAAGTCCAAGAAGTTAACTCCAAAATTTATTGGTCCTTATCAGATATCTGAGAGAATTGGCAAGGTGGCTTATAGAGATGGTTTGCCACCACATCTTTCGAACTTGCATGATGTGTTTCACGTGTCGCAACTTCGGAAGTATGTAGCGGATCCTTCGCATGTTATTCCTAGAGATGATGTGCAAGTTAGAGACAACCTTACGATGGAGACTTTACCTTTGAGGATTGATGATCGCAAGTTGAAGACGTTGAGAGGCAAAGAGTTACCTCTAGTGAGGGTTGTTTGGGGAGGAGTAACTGGTGAAAGTCTTATTTTGGAGTTGGAAAGTAAGATGCAGGAGTCATATCCTGAGTTGTTTGCTAGAGGTAATATTTCGAGGACGAAATTCTCTAAGTTGGGGAGAGTTGTAACGCCCCTTTTTAATTCTATTATTTTCAGTAGATGTGTGAATATTTTTATATGACTTTATTTGTTAAATATATGATTTTATGTGAAATATATGTTTTGGGTGATTTTATGCGATATATGGTGTAATTCTATTTTATTATGTGATTTATGGAGTGGTGTTTGAATGGATATTGTTTTATTATTTGATAAGATAATATGAGAAATAGAAATAATATAGAAATAGTATTTATTTTGGTTTAAGGGGAATAATGAGGAGTTAATAGAAATTGAGGGAGTTAAGAGAAAAGAGAGGTTTTAGTTTACAGTAAAAACAGAAAGTCAGAAACAAAAACATTTTCACGTGAAAACTCTAGAAAAACTGGTTTTGGAGAGAAGGAAGAGAAAGCTAGGAGAAGAGCTAGGAAGAGAGGATCCAACCAATTTTGCTGTAGAATTTGCTATGATAAGGTAAGGGTGGGATTCCTTTCAATAATCATGGTATATAATTCTGAAAATTGATGATTTGTTGTTCTTGATTTTAGGGTTTGAGAAGTTATGATAAATGATGAAATATGATGAAATATGTTGTTGAATTGCATTATTGTATGTTGTTTTGCTCCCTATGTTGTCTACTAAACCTGTAAACATGTTTGTAAAACAATTTGAGTGATTATGGGATCAAAGATGGGATTTTTGTGTGAAACCATGTTGAAATCGCAAATATTTTTCTGAAACCTGAAGTCGCATGCTTAAGCATGAAATGCACGCTTAAGCGTCCTAGCCAGATAGCTGCTCAGAAAATTTTATAGACAGGACGCGAAAGCGTCCCAAAAGCGTCCAGAAAGCGTCCCAAACTTGAGTTTCGACATTTTGGTCGCGAAAGCGTGCATTTCTCGTAAAAGCGTCCTACCCTTTTTATAGAGGACGCTTAAGCGTCCCAAAAGCGTCATGTTAGCGTACTGGTCCTGTGCAACCTTTTTCTGAAATTTGCTTCGTGCACTAGGAGTTCCCATGATCATTTTAATATGTTCCCTTGATTTATTAAGAATTGTTTAAGAGGTAAAAATTATATATGGGAGTGGAATGATGTGAATCCTTGTATAAAATGCATTCTATTATGCTATCTTGATTTCCTTTGCGTTGTTGACATTGTAGTATCGTCTAATGTCAAAGTTGGGGAGTGTGTCATAATTGTTTTAGGCACATATGTCGCTGTTGTAGTCGTTGTTGAAGTTGTATGTTGATATACACAAGTTGAGTCCATATGCATACTCATATTCTGTTGGGGGCTTATGCCCTGGAATGTTTATCATTCAACCCGTTGGGGGCTTATGCCCTGGAATGTTTATCATTCACCTGTTAGGGCTTATGCCCTGGGATGCTTTAACCATCCAAATTGTTGGGGGCTTATGCCCTGGAATGCTTAGCATGCAACGCGCGTAGATTGGTACCACCTGCATGATGCATTAGTTGTTGTCGTTGTCGCATTGTCGAGTTGTTGTTGTCGTTGTCGCATTGGCGAGTTGTCGGTGTCGTTGTTGATAACGAAGTTGTTGTTGTTGTTGCTGTTCTTTGTTGCTAAAAATGATTATGTTGTTGCTTACGTATTCTTTATATATATTATTAATGATGCATGTTGTGATATGTTGTTGTTTTCATTAATTTGATGAATTATATATTATTATTATTATTATTGGATAAGTTTCTCACCCCTTCTGCTTGAAAATGTTGCCCTTCGTATGGGTAACTTGCAGGTAATGATGGCTTGTAGGTTGGTTGGCTCAAGTGTCTAGGGCTCTGATACATATTAGGATGGGGATCGTCGCGAATGTTTTCTTCATTACTTTATGTATCATATTTTTGAAAAGACTTGTTGTTGGAGTTTATCGTTGTTGAAAATAACGTTTATTATCATGAGGCCTACGTGCCAAGAATTTCATTGATGTTGAATTTGGATGATGTTGAATTATATTTTCTAAAAGAATTATTCCGCTGCAATTTAATAAGATATTCTAAATGTTGGTTTTAAATAAATAGTTATTTTCTATTTATGAATTTTTGAAAAGCAGTGTGACACTCCGTTGTATGATTTACTCTGATTATTATATTTAATATTAGGACTGTTGGGAGAACGGGGTGTTACAGAAAAAGTCCCACATCGAAGAACAGGAAGAAATATGCAAAGATTTGACCATATAAATATAAGCCTTATGTGTTAGTATTTCTTGCAACAATAGTTAGTATGGTTTTTTTATAGCTGGTATTACCTCTACTATTCTTTATTTGTTCTCTATTTGTAAACATTGATTATAACGAAATTCTTTTCAGTGGCTATACTCGTGGATTAGTCAACACAATGCTAGATATCACATTAAATCTTTTGTCCTTTTCATTCTTTCTTTTACTATTTTTATCATTATTCTCGCGTCTTGTTATAACAATCTGGTATTAGATCGTTGGTTCAGATCTGTTCAGGCGGGAACAATGGCTGGAGGTAAACGTTTGAAAGTCGACAAGTTCACTGTGAGAAATAATTTCAGTTTGTGGCAGATCAAGATCCGGGAGTTTCTTAAACAACATGGTCTGTGGACACCTTTTTTAAAGCTTACATCAAATCCTCTACTTGCTGATATCGCCACTCTGGAGGAGAAGGCACTTTCTACGTTGTTCCTTGCTTTGAAAGATCATATCATCACTGAGGTTGTGGAAGAGGATATCGTTGTTGGTTTGTGGTGTAAGCTAGAGAGTTTATAGATGAGGAAGAGTTTAACTGTAACGCCCCGGATTTAAATCCAAGAGATTACTAAAATATTTCTTTTTTTAGAAAACGTGACGCTATTTTTTTAATAATAAACTATTAAAAAGGAAGTTAATAGAAAGCATTTCTAGAATTAGAAACCATTACAAATTAAATCATAGAAAATAATTTCTTAAATTTTTTTTTCTAAAAGGTGGGAGAAGTGATAAACTTCATGAGTAATTTAAATTACAATAATAATAAATAAAAAAACCCAAATTCATTCCCTGCGTGCGTACGATTTATACATCATTCTTCTTCAAATCTTCAAACTCATAAATACCTAAAATGTTGGTTATAAGGGGTCAATATTTCCTAAACCGCAAAAATACAATCATAAAGGGATAAAGGCACAGGATAGCAAGAATAATAAAACACTCACCACATAAAAATCAAAAGCTCAATACAAATAAAAGAAATTAAAATACAAACTTTATGCAAATACTAGACCATGATCCGGTTATCGTCCCAATTAGCATAAATTTATAATCACCCCATTTGACACCTAAAGACAAATCACCCTGATTGACATAAAAATAAATCGCCCTAATTGGCACCTATGACTCAACTATATATCATGCTATGCATGATGTGTACACTCTTTTAAATCATCACAATTTCTTCAACTTCAATTAAATATTCAAAGTCTCTTTCAAAAGATTCATCTGAGCATTTTCTCTAAAGAACAAGAGAATCAAACATAATGTCATGCAGGAGACACCATAAAAACGTAGACAATCAATGTGGAAATAAAAATTTATATTAAGGGGAATTATTATGGTCAATGATACTCATAAATTAGAATGAAAGGATATCAAATAATTGTGATTAATGATCGGACCAAAAAGCATGGACTAATAAAGAGAATTAGCTTTAATCATATTTTGGAGCAAAAGAATAGGAATGTATGCGAGAAGGATTGGCTCGTTACATACTTCCTGGCAGAGAAATGAGGGATTGAAGCACATGGTAATTTAACACAAAATCGCATTAGTCATCAATTATATTCAATTGCACCCTATTAAAGGAAATGATGCATAGTAGATGAGTTGGCTTGTTTGTACGAGTCTTGAAAGAGAAAAGGAAAAGCATACACACATTCAATTTGAGAATAGCTAAAACTAAATTAAAGGGAATTAAAGTAATGAAATCTCCTAGTTAATGGCTTATGGTTGAAACATATGGAATAGAGAGGATTAAATATTTTGGTCAAAGGTTACTACCCTTTTAACAATTGTCTTGGATGTAATTAAAGCATAAAATCAATTGCCTCCCGTGTTAGCATGAAAATTAGAATAAAGAAAGGAAATTATATTCTTTAATTATTTATTTCTTTTTCACATAAAAATAGTGTCTTTCAATAAATCAGAAAAATTACTAAAAGGGACATATAATGCATATAAAATATTGGGTCGTTACATTAACCAACAAGTTGCTCTTGAAGCAACGTCTGTTCAGTCACCATATGCAGTAAGGTATGTCCTTGAGAGAACATCTAGATCAATTGAATTCAATATTATTAGATTTGCATAATATTGATATTAAGATTGATGATGAGGATGATGCCTTGATTATGTTTGTTTCTTTACAATTATCATATGAGAACTTTAAGAAGTTTTTCATTAGTGGTAAAGATTCATTGTCTCAGGAAGAAGTTAGGTATGCCCTTCACAATAGACAATTGCGTCATAGCTATAGGGTCATTGTTTCGGATGGTCAGACTGTTGGGCTAGTAGCAAACAACAATAAGGGATATGGTAAATCAGTTAAAAGGAAGTTCTCTAAGAAACCAGTCATTAGGGGTCCGAAACCGACAAATATTTGCAATTATTGTAAGGAGAAGGGGCATTGGAAGAATGATTGTCCCAAGAAGAGGCAGATGCAACAACAGAAGGCATCAGGTATTGTCGTTGTTGTCAGTACACATTCCGAAGAGGATATCACTTTAGTTGTTGATGGTTACACACATTATACCAATGTGTGGGTTCTGAATTCCAGAGCGTCTTATCATATTTATCCTAGAAGAGAATGGTTTTTAACCTATGAGCAGCTGGATGGTGTCAATATTGCTATGGCCAATAGTTCTGTCTGCAAGGTGGTTGGGATGGGGTCTATCAAAATTAGGACTCATGTTGGTAAATTTTGTACACTGAACGAAGTTAGACTTGTTCCACACATGACGAAGAATTTGATATCTCCGAGTCTTTTGGACAAGAAGGGGTTTAGTTTCAAAGGTGAAGGTGGAGTTATGTTTGCAAGAGTTCAAGTGTGATTTTGAAAGGTGTGAAACAGGGTACTATGTACTTTCTACAAGGTACGACGCTAACCGATTATGTTGTTGTTGCTTCCTCTGAGATTTACCTAGAAGATATGACGAGCTTGTGGCATATGAGGCTTGGGCACTGAAATATTATGTTAGTTTATTTCATGGATAGTTTAATTCACCAAAACTTAATTATAATACAAAAATTTAACCCGATTTTTAAAATGATCTAAGCTAATTATTAAGCATGCTTAACTAGAATTTCAATGAACAATAACATGAAATTTTCTTTAATAGTTTTTATTTGTGAATTCAAACACACAAAACCTATTAGTACAAAATTCTAAAGAAAATATTCATTCATGGTAAAGGGGAGTGCAATTGAATTTAATTTTAAGGGTTTAATGATAATTATGAGAGAAAAAATATCCAATTTAGGACAATACTGAAAACACCCTTTGTTATATGCTATTCCAAATTCAATTGCATTTTTAAAAAACAATATATTTGTTTAAATAATGATATATTTGTGGGTCACATATCTCCAAATCAAAATCACTCAATACCTTTTAAATAGATCTAATGGTTCATATCCATTTTGCACAAAAAAAAAAAAAAAAAATCCAGGTCTTCCATGCTAGGAGATCCAATAAGGTCATGCACCGTAACCTAAACGTATATTTTCATTTAAGTAGGTTAACAAAGTTCAAAAGGGCAGACGCATATTTTTTTTTTGAGGGAGCGCATATGTTTAAAAATAAGAATATGATAGGTTCCATGTCATGTCCATGTTTAGCCCTTCAAAAAAAAAAATTTGTTTAATTCTTGAACTTTTATACTCCCTCTGGTCCTATTTACAAGAGAAAATTGACTTTTTAGATACATTGAATAATGTACGTATCTAGTCAAGAACCTAAACCAAATACATAAATTATTTAATGTATCTAAAAAGTAAATTGTTTCTTATAAATAAAACCGGAGGGAGTATAAATTTTCAAGTTTAGGGGACATTTTGCACATAAGTGCAAAACTTCAGGGGAATATTTGCAAAACGTCATGTTGACTATCTTCAGGGAAGTATAAAGCAGTTCTAAAGCCTTTTAAAACCTAACTCGACAGTCGACACAACATACTCTCACCCTTGACAACGTAACAAATATTATGATGCAGTATCGTATCCCAATCAGTAAAACAAAGTTAAGAGATGATATGTACAAAGCTTATACTAATTAAATGTTGTTCAGAACATATTTTGAAGTCATTATTAATGATCTTTAAATTAGAACGAATTTCCACATTCATTAGCTAAAAAGATGCAATTGGATAGATTTTTTAGGGGCCCGTTATATTGTTTGGTCCAATTTGCATCCAATAGGAGCCATTGTGAGAATGTGAGTGTGGTAAAAGAAACAAAAGAAGACTTGTCTCTATTTAGCATTGGGAGGACAAAACAAACAGTTAGTTAGGACAATATTGTTTAGAATGGGTCACGTGCAAGTAACTTGAATGGCACTTCAAGTTTCAGGACAAAGACTATTTGGTTCTTGTGTTTATGAATTTAATTAGGCCTAAATTCTTGCACCCTATGCATGAAACAAAACACCAACCACCTAATAATTTATGGTGTTAAGATGATATAGACTCAAAAGACACATACAGCATCTTTGACCAACAAAATTAGGTTAAGTGTTGTGTCAAATTAAAAAAATAATATTGTTATTTAGAGAGTGTGTTTAATTAGGGTTTCAAATTTATTCTAAAAGATTTTTTTTTGAAAAAAAGTAATCTTCAATTGCTGAACCAGTATGTACAGAAAGAAGAAAGACACAAAGTACACCCTCCGGTCACTATTATAAGCAAAACTTTGTATTTTAGATTCATTCATTAAATGATGTATGTGGTTCATAATAAAGACCACATACATCATTTAATGAATGAATCTAAAATACAAAGTTTTGCTTATAATAGTGACCGGAGGATGTAATTTATAGTGGTTCCTTCCACAATCCGGAAGTAGTCCACCCCCCTTGCACTTCCAATGAGAGTTCACTAAAATCAATATCTGATTACAATTGCTCAAGCACAAAAGCAAGAGACTTCAAACTACTAAAGCACAAAAGCAAGAGGTTTCCTATGCTCAAGCACAACTGCAAGAGACTTCTTATGCTCAAGCACAAAAGTAAGAGACTTCTATTCAAACAGAATTACAAAGAAAAATGTTTGACGTTGAACACTTGATATACAATCAGTGGTGTTCGCAACACAAATCAGATAAGACTCTTAAGACTCTAGAATTTCTAATATATGAAAGTTGTTAAGAAATTCTAAGTGAACTTTGATGTGGAACAATTTCAGCAGAGATTTGTCACTTGTAAAATTGTTGTTAGAGTCTTGCCAATCTTCAAGTTTTCACTCCTTTGTATAGAGGTGTGAAAGATATACGTTGAAAATTGCCAGCACATCAAAAGAGTTGTTGTTGGAGCTTGATAATCATCAATGATCTGTTGCTTGATTTGGTTATTGTCCTGTGAAGGAACAATTTCAAATCCATTCAAAGAATAGAGGATAACCAGCGTTGATATAGTTGTTATGTTGTACTATAGCATACAGGGAGAGTGGAGTAGTGGTTGTACAATTGTACTATGTCCTTTTTCCTGCGCTCTTAAGTGGATAAGCATCTAATGCCTTCAAATTCCTCTGAATTAGTCGTTGCTCCAAGCTTCCATTCCTTTTGCAATCATAAGCATGAGAATAACAACATTTAACTAACTGTAGCTTCCAGTCTCCAGCTTCTGATGATCTTCAGCTTCTGATGGCGTCAGCTTCTGGTAGACAGCTTCTTGTAAACAGCTTCTGGTGAACAACTTCTGATGAACTACTTCTGATGAGCTGCTTTTTAATGTCTTCAAACGCTATCTTCTTCAAACTCTATCTTGTAACACAAGCTCCTTTTTTGTGAATTCCATTGCTCTCATTTGTTTTTTCAGAACTTATGCTTGATATAAAGACACTTAAAGTTTTGTCTATTGTCTTGCATACTTGAACAAATATTAGCATATCCAATTGACATTTTCTAATACCTTGTTATCATCAAAACTCAAAGGGTAATGTTAAACATATTCTGTTCCAACGATCTCCCCTTTTTTTATGATGACAAACACTAGTATTAAAATGCTCAATTGTTGTTAATCTAACTAACAAGTTGGCTTTTAGGGTCTGAGGTTTGTAAGCTCCCCCTAAGTCTGATAGTTCTTAAGGTGAGTTTTGTAAGCTCCCCCTGAGTTCTATCCATGTTAATTAAATTCATTTAAAAACCGTCAATCAGAAATAATCTCACAAGAAATTAAAGACTAAGAGAGATGAGAAGCAGATTCTCCTAATTCAATTTTAAATTAGTGGGGCTCAGAGCCTAAATAAATACTATATCTACTCCCCCTTTTGTCATCAACAAAAAGTAAAGTAAATACTAAAAAGAGAAGTAAGAAAAACATGAGATAATTCTAAAGACATAAGAACCAAAATAATCAGCAGTAAATTCTCAGAAGTAGCAACATAGTGTTATCAGAGCATAATGTAAAGAAATAGTTATCAGAAGCTTAACAAGAGACAAATAAGAAATTACTAGAAACATAAGATAAATTGTGTGCAATATATGGTTTGGCTTTTTTCTTCATCATCTCCATCATTTCCTTCATCATTGCAGTCATATCCTCTGATTGTTTCTTCATAGCTTCCTTTAACTCATCATATCCTCTAGCTTGAGCTTCTCCTCTTGCTCTGAATTCTTCTTTCTGATTAGCCATGCTCCTCTTTAGATTCTCATACATTAGCTTCTGCTTAAAGAGGTCTCTTTCAAGCTTCGTAATCTTTTGCTCTTGTACAGAATCATGTTTCAACTTCTCAAGAATAGGAATATCAGCTTGAATCTTCAATTTTGTTAACCAAGACAAGTCAAGGTTCTCTTGAACACCAGAATTGATAATTGATGAAGCATCTAGAAAGAATGGAGTATTTGAGATGTACAATCTTCTCTTGGCTTGATTTCTGTTAACTTCCACTTCTTTCATGCTTTTGACAACATCTTTGAACCAGTTGTTGAGATTGTTGAGAGACTGATTATGAACTTCTAGAGATAGCTTCTGAAGTTCACACATAACTGTGTCTACTCTTTCTCTAAGAGCAATCTGTAACACCCTATTTCTAATAAGCGGTAAAACGCGCGAATATATAAACATATTCTAGAAATAGATGCTACGTCTACGAATAAACCACAATACATACATGCATAAAGATCATGTCACATCACATAGCAGCGGAACATATTCATATAATCCATAAACAACTCCCAATCTCAATATAATAAAAATATATCCTCCATATCTCAAATACAACAATATCTCAACTCCAAAATACATAGTCAATAATGCAACATGCAAGAACTATCCTAGATCAGAGCTCTAATCTAGACACTTGCAAATAAAGAGGAACGTCGCTCCTCGGCATCATCAAGCAAACAGACTAAGTATCCTGCACTCCATCTACCCGTCCATACGGAAAGGTAGGTGGTAAACCACTGAGGGTTAGCATTACATCATCATAATCCATATAAGATTAATAAGAACTTTGAAAATGAAAGATATAATCAAGGATAAAGAATGACAATTCATACATGGTTCCTCAATATTCACAACATATAAGCAATCCAAGATCATTCAATATCATTATATCAAGTTCATATCCACAAGTGTATCATACACATATCACAACCTCACCTTGTCAATCAACAATTAACAATTCAATCCACAAGTACAATTAGCAATAATCAACCATCAAAAACACATCTTAATGCAATTCAATCCACCAACAGTTTATGCAATGTCTCTAGACTCGTCTAGATGCATGTGGTACCAAACACCTCAAGGTCGTCACCTTTGATGCAACAAAAACATCGTAATCACCTCAATTGGATATAAAATCCACCACCATCAGTCATGTATGCATGAACATATGACTCAACTACAAATGCACATGTTCACACAAACAATAATCACCTCACCATCACCAATACTTGTATATATGCAATCATTAACAATTCACCACCACATATCATATATACAATCACCAACAATATCCAAAAATTCCACAACATGTAGTTGTCACATAAATACACCACCAATCATCTTCACATAACATATAATAACTCTCCATAAAGGATTCACCATCAATTAATTCTCAAAAGTCATTTCTAGTTAAGTTCGTCTCTCAAAATTACAACATTAAGTTAATTGAACATTTGAGTCAAAACCAAGTAAACAAGCTCAATTTCCTATGCCATGTATTCTCACAAGTCACATATGCGTGTAATAGAGATTACATAAGCATTTTATCGGCCAAGTACGACAAATTCAATAAAAACTCAAAGTTCGTCTCACTTTATCATTTTTCACAAAAACTCTCATTTTCAAGCAAAACAAGTTAAGACTTGGTGGAACCAATCACAACTACTTTTTAAAAATCATACAAGCAAGAGCCTAGGCCAATTATAAGCAAACAAGCCTTAATTCCAAAAATTAGCCTAAGTCGTTTGAGGAAAATCACAAGTTTCAAACCATTTGAAAATTCGAACATTCAACAAAGCCAAGTATGTTCCAGTTGAAAAGTAAGTGAAAACAGTACAAGAACACCTTCAAACGGTCGCTACGGACCCCTACACGACTGCCCCCGACCCCCCGAACACAGAACAACGGGTACATTGCCCTGTGCAGGGCGCCTGGCGCCAGGAGTGCAGCGCTGGGCGCTGGCTCTCTGAGTGTGGGCGCCTAGCGCCCTAGCTCAGGCGCAGCGCTCCGCAACGTGCGTTTTCGCGCGTTTCGGCCGCGGGTTTATGCCGTTTTCGCCCTAAAATCGGATGTTTAAAACCCTTCAATGTCAAAAGTGATCCGAGGCATAACCCGAGGCTCCAACACATCAAACTCACACGTTTCGTGGCATTTGAATAAGTTATACAAACCTTTGAAAATTCATTTTCTCAAAACAACAAGTTTTCTTCTCTAATCAAAACCACTTTTCTCAACAACCAATTTCAACAACAACATAACAATTCTCATCACCAATTCATAATTAATGATACCCAATGTATCAATTCAACAACAACATGATTCAAATCATCAACAACAACAATTGAACATGAATCCATTCATAATTCATCAACCACAACTTCACAATTGGTTAATTTCATACAAAAACATACTATGCTCATTTCTACTCATTTTGACATACAAATTCAACAACAACAACACAATTATCATACTAATCATGTTCTCAAACATAACAACAACAATTATGCACGAATTTACATCAATTAAAACCAATTCATCAATTTCATGAAAATGGGTAAAAGAGAAAAGTTATGAAATTATGAGTGAAGCCTAACCCTCTTACCTTAATCCTTCACAATCACTAGCTAGTGCCTCACTTTAGCTCGAACCCTTGATTATCTAGCCTCTTCTAGCTCTCTCTAGTTCCTTCTCTTCAAAACCTTTTTTCTCCTCTTGAGCTTTCTCTCTAACTCTCTCTAATTGTGAAATGAAATGAAATGAAATGTTTGTAAGACCCCAATTTCACTACCAACTAGTGTTTATATAATCTCTACTCAATTGGGCTCAACTCACAATGTTTTAATGGGCCTAACCCATTTCTATCCTAACCCAAAATGTTACTACTCGCTAAACGGTAAAATACAACACTAACGGTCACTTAACGGTAAACTAAATAATTACCCCACTCTCCAACACTTAGTAAAATAACACCCTCACTAAGCACTAAAAATAACCTTCATCAAAATTACAAAATTACCCCTGCCCTCAAAACGACCAAAATACCCCTAAGTCCAAAATGACTAAAATACCCTTCTAACACCGAATTCTACGAATCCCAGCCAAAAATACACACAGAGGCAATTAATCACATAAGAGCACATATAACAAACATAAATAAATAAATAATAAAATATATCTAGCGAAAAATCGGGCTGTTACACAATCCACTTATCTTCATAGTTCTCATTGTGAATAAGATTATTTCTAGCCTTCACTAGCTTGTTCAGATGCTCAAAGATGTTCTCACACACCTCCTTTAATATAATAGAATCTAGTAAAAGGGTAGGTGCTGTTGGTCTATATGGCTTTTAGGTTACAAAGCTAGGGGGTGAATAGCTTTTTGAAAAGTTTTTCTGAAGATTTGTTTAAAACCGATTTTAACAAAATTGACTATTGAAATTGTGCTCGAACAATCACAAACAATGAATCAAAAAGACAAATACATGTGCAATAAGATTTAATCTTAGAATTGATAGATTTACGATACAAATCTTATCATACAATCAAACTTTAATCAACCTTGAACAATATATAAAACTTATAACAATTTCAAACCAAACCTAAGTGAACAAAAATACTATGCTTTCAAATCAAAACACAATACATGTGTAATTGAGGAATTGAATAGATATTGCAATCAATTGATCTAAGAAAATTATATGAAACCTAATTCAATGAATTAAATTAATTTTCTATGAAAAACAACTTAGACCAACACAAGCAATTATTCTATCAACTATTTAATTAATCACATGCAATAGCAAAAAGTAAAAAGGATAGGGAAGAGAGATAACACCGATATTTTTATAGTAGTTCACTCTTTATCGTCCTCGCAAGAGCTACGTCTACTCTTCTTGATGAAGTATGTCTTCACCATGGTCATCCACTAAGTAACAAATGTTGATTACAATGTATTTACAAGAGTTCTTTGAAATTAAACCTAATTTTTCAACCCCTATGCAAACACTCCCCCAAACACCAAGTAACCCTTGAATTTGTGCTCCTTGAATCTTCGGATCCTTGATTGCCCGTGCACCTCTTCGAACTCTCCACTCAAGTCTTCGATGCTACGTCCGGTAAACGAACCCCCTTCGACTTCAAGAATGGTTAGAAAGACCCATAAGTCCTTTAGAGGAGGAATGAGATTATTCACTTCCTTTGAAGCCTTGATTAAGCCCAATCAATCTTCTTGAGAAATGAGGAAACTCCCTATTGGAACGATACTCTTTTACTACTCTGATAAAACCGTGCACTTGCGGAAACAACACACCAAGTTTTTGGCGCCGCTGCCGGGGAGTTAAGTAATTTTGATTAACTTTTTAGTATCGGTTAGACTGAATTTCCTTTTCCTTTTTACCTTCAACTTTTGGAGTTTCTTTTTCTTTTATGCGAAGAAGCAAAAGTCTTGGTGAATTCGTTCCCGATATCGAAAGGTTCTTGCACAAGAGAAGGAGAAAGGTACGTAATAATAACGTCATGACTGAGGAACGCACTCTTAAAGGTTCTTGCATTCATCTATTACTAGGAAAAAGACGGAGACTAACATGTTTGTTTTTTTTTGACAAAAATAAACGATATTCATTCATTCAAATTGATAGAGTACATCGATACAATACAAATCCAAATTCGCTAAAAACAAAAAGGATGAATCTGTGACCAAACTCACAACATCCATGTTAATAGCATAAAACGGCAAAGTACTTATGCCTACAAATATGACTAATTTGACTATATTCATGTCTCCGGAATACTCATGTCTCCGGATCTGCAACGTTGACGACGCCAAAGTCATTGTTCATTGATCGGATCTGCACTTGCTCAAAGCTAATCTTTCAACCTGAATCAAATAAACACCGCACTAAGACGGGAAATCAAAACAAACAGTGTCGTTCAGAGACGACGAAATCAGAAAAACAAATGAAAGAAAACAGAAAATATGTGAAATCACTTATTCAATTAGGATAGAAGGAAAAACAATTTGGAGGGGTGATTTTTGGGTCAAAATTGACCCTAAATCACCCCTCTGAAACGAAGAAGAAGAAGAAGAAGAAAAGGGTGACGGCTAGGGTTTGAGAAGGAGTGAAGAGAGAGAGGAAGAAAGGTGGAGAGAGATGCTAACATGTTTGTTTGTCCACCACTTTTCATTGTATTTTGAAATATAAATATTTTATTATTCACTATAACATTCAATTTATATGCTTTTGAATATGAAAAAAAAACATGGTAATAAAATATATTTTCAACTAAAATATAGGTAATTAGTTCTCAAAATCCTTACAATTATGGTGTAGATTTGATTTTTAATTTAAATTCGAGTTTATAATGGTAAATTTGTCCAAAAAAGTCCAAACAAAAAGTAGTTAAATGTTAGTCAACTTTGAAATTGCATATATAATGACAATGACTAAGAAAGATATGCATTAACTCGTTTATCTATCCGCATTAACTCTTTTATCAATTGTATTTTAAATAAAATGAAAAATAATGAAAAATAATGTGAAATATATCAATCAATATATTTAAAATGTGGGTCTTAATATGAGAAACGATAGAAGTTACTATTAATGGCTTTTTATTAAGCAAAAGACTAATGAAACTAAGTGTTGCTACCCGTTAAAAAGAGAGAGAGGACATTTACAAAGGGAGAAGCGGGGCAAATCAAATCTTCTCATAAAGAGATAGCTCTAAAATTACGAAGACTAGGCATGTTCAACAACCAAACATAACCAAACATGTTAAGACCTATGCTAGCTAGCTTATCTACACAACAATGCTGTAAAGATATAACACACCAAAATTCATGGTTCTAGAAATAGCTAAACAATTGCTCCATCTATTTATTAGAATCCTAGGCACAAATATGAGAATTGGAAAGCTTGGACAACTAGCATAGAATCATTTTCTAACCAGAAATTATTCCAACCCTGATCCTTAGCAATTTCTGTTGTTCACATTGTACCACAGAGCTCATCCTGAAGAGCATAGTCAATACCAAGATTTTTAGCAACACGACCAACACAATCAGCATCTTGATTCCTGAAAAGACCACCACAAGAGGCTTGATTGATCTGGGATGCTTCATCAACATTGCATTTAATCCATTCAGAAGAGGGAGGCTGCTAAATGACTTTTTTAATAACTGGATCTTTATGATGATAATTCACCACCTTGAAGGTTTTGAGGATAACAAACCCTCCGATAGTAATGGATGTTACCTTCTTTGTTTTGCTTCCTAACAGTGAGATAGATGATAAAATATGAGAGGTTGATGTCTTCCAAGGGATGCTTCTATTTTGGAATCTTGGTTGACTTCTAACATACCAAATAACATTTATGGTGTTAATTGTTCGAATTCTGCTCTTCTCCCAACACGTTTTTCTCATTCCCAATCAAACTTCTGAAAATGCCCCTGCGTGAGTTAACTCACGCTGCGTGTCGTTTAAAAGACCAGACAGAACCTCATTTCCTCATTTCCCATCTAAAATCTCCAAAATCTCTCTCAAATCACGCAAATCCAAAATTCCTTCAAGTTCAAATCAAACAACACTCCAATAACAAGTTTTCATAATCAAACTCCATTAACCTTTTTATGTTTATATGTTAGATTTTTCCTCTTAAATTAGATTTTTTTAGTTTTAGGGTTTTGTTTAAATTTTGATTTTTCTGCAAGAAATTATACAATGTTACATGTAAATGACTTATATTGCTTATTTGTTTAGATTTTGCATGTTTATGTTGTAGTTATGAGTTTTAGGGTTTATGTATAATTTGCACTCCAAGTGTTTGATTGAATGTTTGAATGAGTTTTTCATTGATTGTTTGATTTTTTAGGGTGTAGGTTTGAAACAATGGCCGATTTGTTCAGTGTTTGCATACGCTTCAACGGTGGAAATCCTCAGTTGAGGTTTGGTACATTAATGTCACGTTAAAAGGTTTCAAGGATCAACTGAATGAAATCAACCAAGGACTCAACCATGAAGACACAAGGAGCGTGAATACGTTTGGTATGAACGTCGAACGTTCGACGAGAGGAGAATAATGTTCAGTCAGCCAGAGTTAATGAACGACGACGATGTGAGGAGCATGTTCTCGATTTTTTGTCAGCACAACATGTTCCCGTGGATCGATATGTTTGTCATGTTGCTGAGATCGTTTGAAGATATTCTCAACAGTTTGATTCCGCCAAAAAACTATGTTTAGGTAGCATCATTATTCTGTAGTGTCTTTATTTTGTTGGAATTTAAGTTTAATTCTTGTTAGTTTGTTGAAGATGTTGTTATTGAAGTGTTGTATACTTAGGGTAGAGATTTGCAAATTCTTTAAAATGTCAAAGAATGAAGAGAACATAACATGTATTCTAGCAAATCAACTTTATAGGTTTTCACAACGAATTCCTTCGTATAGAATGAGTGTCACATAAGGGAATGCACCTCTAAGAGGTTTCTTTGAATTGGATCATGTTCCTCTGTCAATTGAAACTTGTCAATTGGCAGGGCAGTGAGATTCAATTCAAAGCAACCTCTTGGAAGGCATTCATTTATGTGATGACAGGAATGCACCTCTAAGAGATTCTGTTGAGCTTGATCATGCTCCTCTGTCAATTGAAACTAAACCATCTTGGGGTAATACTAAACCCTCTTGGGGTAAAGCTAAACCTCTTGGGGTAAATTTAAACCTCAAGTGGTGCAAGGTGATGGGGGAGAAAGAGAAGGGGAATGATAAATAGATGGTGGGGAAGAAGGGTACTGGGGTAAGGTATGTTTCTTGTCTAATGTGAAGAAGACCTTCAATGTCAACCTTCTTTGCAGTGCTTTGTCATCTCCATTGACCGTTCATACAATCCCTGAAATTTTCAAAGAGGTCTCTTTCTATGAAAGGTTAAGGATGGGAAAACATTGTTGTTGTAGAAGGAAGAGGAGAAGAAAGTGAGGAGGAGAGAATGTGAGAAATAGTGATGGTTGGAAGAGTATTTATAAAGGGAATGCAAGTCTAGGTTGTATCTAACCATTATGGTGGGTCAAAAACGTGCTAAAGCATCTGACCACCATCCAAAAAAACGTGACAAATGTGGTGTAGATAGGTGCATGAGTTAACTCACGCCACCGGCCAAAGGTGTGTGAGTTAAGTCACGCCACCGGCCAAAGGTGCGTGTCGCGGTGATTTTCGGAGATCAAGCTAGTAGTTAGCATTGACTCACAATTTTTTTATTCACCACCGAACTTTAATTTTTCCAAAGGAAAGGGGGGGAAGTTCGAAATAACCCACATTTTAAGATTTTAGGTTCGTGGGTTAGTTACGTAAAGGGAATGTGTTAGCACCCTAAACGCCCGTAGTATTTACGGGAACCTCTTGATTTTATTTATTTTTTGGCTATAACTTACTTGCTTTTAAAAAAAGAATTAGAGTGAATGAGTAAAAGAAAAGAAAAATGTTTTTTATGATTTTTGATTTGGAAGGACATGATCATTTGCCTACATACCCGTGAGGGATCAAAACCTCGTAGTTCGGGGGGTAAAAAGCCGAGTGATTTGTTTGATGTTTTTTAATTATTTTTGAAAAGGTTTTAAAAATGAAAGCCAAATGGCAAAGAGAAAGATTTGTTTGGTGTTTTTTAGTTTTAGAAAAAAAAAAGTTTAAATATGATTAAATGCATTAAAGTTTGTATTAAAGAAAATTAAATGAAAAAGTCTCTTGATAAGAGTAAAGGTTTTTTTATAGAAAAGGAACTCTTTTTAAAATTTGTTTTTTTTAATATTTGAATTTTTTTATTTTATTATTTAAAGCCTAAAAATTAAAGGGTGACAAAAAAAACGTGAGAGATTTTCGTAGTGACGTTGGATCAATACGAAAACCCCTTTCCCTTGGATAATAAACTAACCTATTTTTTTTTTTTTTGCATTTTTTTACATAAGAACTAAACAAATAATAAAGTAAAGATAATGCATATTTTTTGATTTTTTATATTACAACTTCCTAAAATACAATCTAAACATGGATAATAAGCCGAATAGGGACTATGTTCTTAAGACAGTTCTTAATTTCGAAGGGACATTATAAACCGAAGGGACTATGGCCTTAAGAACACTCTTTAAATCTGAAGGTAGAGAAAAAGAGGGAGAAGAAAAGAATAGCTCGTCAACATAAGCTAAAAGAGGGAGAAGAGAGAAAAGTTCTTTGACAACTCAAGAGAACTTTTGATGTGTCTATAAGTGAGGAATGAGAGCTCTATTTATATGTGAGTAGGTAGATGAAGATGGAAGACTGCTTTAATGTATTTTGATGGGGATTAAATGTGATTTGATGGTGAATTTTGAAAGAGAAATGTGAAAGTTGACACTTGAAACTTGGCCACAAATGGTGGCGTGGCTGAAGAAAAAAAAATTGGACCCCTTTGGACACTTTTTTAATTTTTTTTTGGACCTATCTAAATGACTAATTAAAATAAAAATAAAATAAAAGGTAAAAATAAAATAAATAAAAACTAAAAATAAAATAAAAGTAAAACAAATAAAAAGACCTAAAATAAAATAAAAAGTGTGCCCGAAAAAGAACCAAAATGAGTTATTTTAAAATAACTCTATGTCGAAATTTTCCTTGAAAAGTCAAGGAATATTCTGGGTCAAAGAGCATATGAATGTAGGATCTTAGGTCAAAAATTGGGGTATGACAGATGCCCCTATTTAAGTTTCTTCGTCCGGAGATTTGAAGATGAAATCTTTGATTTGATGGGCCGAAGAGACTCAAATACACAGTACACCATTTTTTACCCTAAGATACTACGAATGCAGGACGACAAAGATGATTTGACTGACAGAGAGAAATAACAACATGATGCCCAAGTTCGTTGAAGAAAGGGGTCAGCCTCCGCTAGGGAGTAATGTAGTTTGACTGGGGAAAATGTTTGTCTACTATCGTATTGATAGTTGAGTGAAAACAAAAGACATATATTTACCTACTATCGGGATTGATTGTTGTATGAAGGTAAAATTGAAAAGGACATTGTCTACAATCTGTACGGATAGCTGTATGAAGACAAATGACATGTATTACCTACTATCGAGATTGATAGCCGTATGAAGGTAAGATGAAAAAGACATTGTCTACTATCTGTATGGGTAGCTGTATGAATACAAATGACAAGTATTACCTACTATCGTTATGAGGATAGCTTAATGAAGGTAAAATGTAAAAGGAAACGGCATTGTCTACTATCGGTATGAAGATAGTTTAATGAAGACAAACAATAGGTTTTACCTACTATCGGTATAAGGATAGCTTAAGGTATTTGCAAGCATATGCGCTTGGCTTAAAGGTGTTTGCAAGCATGTGCGCTTGGCTTAGAGGTGTTTGCAAGCATGTGCGCTTGGCTTAGAGGTGTTTGCAAGCATGTGCGCTTGGCTTAAAAGTGTTTGGAAGCATGTGCGCTTAGCTTAAAAGTGTTTGCTAGAATCCACTGGGCTTATGATAGTTTGCCGGAATCTACCGGGCTTCGTAAAAGTTTGCCGGAATCCACCAGGCTTTGTAAAAGTTTGCCGGAATCCACCAGGCTTTGTAAAAATTTGCCAGAATCCACCGGGCTTTGTAAAAGTTTGCCACAATCCACCGGGCTTTGTAAAAGTTTGCAGGAATCCATCGGACTTTGAAAAAAGGTTTGCCAGAATCCCCTAGGCTTTGTAAAAGTTTGCCGGAATCCACCGAGCTTTGTAAAGGTTTGCCGGAATCCACCGAGCTTTGTAAAGGTTTGCCGGAACCCACCGGGCTTGGCTTACGATGAGTGACATCTCATTATCCGACATACAGGGGACGACACTTGTGACAAGATTCAATGTATTTACAAATTGTTTCTATAAAGAAAATGCCACTTGCTGCTTGGGTCAGGACTGAACCAGAGAGACACGGCCAAACAAGATTTATGGGTGACCAATGATATCATGTATGAATGATGTTGTGTATATGATGTGTATGCATGAATGTATGAATGTAAAACATGTATGGTTGGATAACTGTATGACTGTACGACAGGTGAACTCGACGAAACATACATGGTCAAATAAAACGGGAGGTGGACTGACATCGCAGAACCAACACTCGGCAATCTTCGTTGGAGATGAAATCATTGGGGACAAATTGAGCCACAGACGGAGTAAAGCCCGACACAAGGTAATTGATAGAGGAGTAGTTACTTCTTAGGGAGAAAGCCCATTATTAATTTAAAGTTTGGAAGAAGACACCGTTGGTAAATCGGCACAAAATGTTCTTCCATCAGCACGCTTCAGTAGCCATGCTTTTTCTATTGTTTTTTTTCCTTTTTTTTGAAAATCCCTAACTTTTGCATGGACTGCCCTTTCGGGTTTTCAGTGTACCGGGAATATATTCCTTTTTTGTGCCCCTAATTTTTGCCTGGACCGTCCTTTCGGATTTTCAGTCCACCGGGACGCTCTCTATTGCCTAAGTCGCCTTTTTATGTTTTCGACTTAGCAAGGTTTTTGTTTTTATTATTATTTTTTTGTGTCTTCTTGACATATGTTATCCCACAGCGTTTAGCCATGTTTCCTTTGCAGAGTTTAACCCTTCTTGAGGCGGATGTTGACGTACGTTTCACCTACTCACGAGTTCAAAGAGAGTGTGTTTGTTGTTTACACTTTTCAAAAGATGTGAAAAAAGTTTTATATTTTTTTGAAAAATTTTGCTTCAAGTATTGACATCAAAAATAGAAGAAATTTTACAAATAGAATGAACGAGAATTCCAAATAAATGGGCACATGCTCAAATTTGATGAATTAAGTGGTGGTCTGCCAATGACGTGGCCCCACGGATCTCTGCAAAAGTTGGAAAATGGTAATTATATGGGAAAGATACATTGACCACAATAACCGCTATTCTCCCTAACAACTTTGAATTCCACCGTTCCGAGTCTTTGATTTGCAGATGCTTCATATCGGAGGTCTTCTGACAACTGAAATGCCCCATGTGAATCATGTCCGACCTGATGCAGTTACTTTTTCATGAGCCTTAACTTTTGCATAGATTTCCTTTTCAGGTTTTCAACCTATCAGGATAATCATTTTGTTTTTGTCTCTAATTTTTTCCTAGACCGCCCTTTCGGGTTTTCAGTCCACCGAGACACTCATTTTTGCCTAAAACACTTTTTCAGGTTCGTGACTTACCGAGCTGTTCTTATATTTTTGGACAAAGTATTTCTTGATTGCATCTGTGTTCACAGGACGTGGAAGTTCTTCACCATCCATAGTTGCAAGAGTCATAGCATACGTGCCTTCATAGTTAGGTGTCCACTTGGCCCCTGGAGTCTGGTTGAAAAGATATATATATATATATATATATATATATATATATATATATATATATATATATATTGTACAAGGTCTCCTTCACGAGGGCGACCTTTCTTGCCAAAAGCTTATTTCATCCTCTTTTGATATAATTGTTCATGACATATGGTGGTCATGCGTTTAAGTTTAATCAAGCTTCTTTCATCAGAACTCTCATTGCGGGACTTCGACCTCCATGGGAAGCACGACCTCCATGTCATATATTAAGGAAGAAGGGGGTTTCCCCTGTTGAAGTGTGTACTGGAGTATGATACCCATGCAAGGCAGATGATGGCATCTGATGCCAGTTTTTGTAAGTAGATGCCATTTTCTGGACGATCTTCTCGATATTTTTGTTTACAGCTTCAACGGCTAAGATGCCCCAGTAGGCGGGAGATCTCATCGGGATTCTTTTCATCCTCCTCTTCTTCAGCCTTGGATACAAGGACCTCAAAGTTTAGAGAGAGTACATGGTTAATGTGTTCAACGGGTTTAACAATGTTTAATCTACATTTATGTTTGATTTTAGAAAGTGAATGATTGTGTGTAGACATTTGGAAATGATTATTATTCTTTAAGGTTCTTTGTATTACCATTTTTCCATAAAAACACAATAAAAACAAAGTCGGAATCAAAACGACTTTTTATTAATGATGGAAAATACATGAAGCAAAAATCCCTTCATAAATTCACTTTCGTCTCGGGCGGGAAAAAAGGATTGTTTTTGAAAAATAAACACGCATTATTCGGAAAAAAAGTAGCGGAAGGAATGGCAACAACGACTCAATTGCGGTTAACCATTCCATGTGTCATAACACTAGGTACCATGATTCGGTAGCAGTTTAACTTTGCACATTTGGATTCAAACCTCCGAAGGACAGGATGTTAGCTCGGACTAAATTTCAAATTGCATTCTTCAAAGTATCGCAGTTCTCAACATCATGACCTAGTGCTCTTTGATGGAAGATGAAGGTGAGAAAAACACAAGAAGGGGGGTTGAATTGTGTTAGCTTTTTCTTCGTTTTCTCCTAAGCTGAAACACACTGGCCAGAAGCAAATAGAGACTGCTTCTGAAGTGATGTTCAGGACTAACTTGCAGCGGATAAAAACAGAGAGAGAAAGAAGAAAGACACAAAGCAATTATACAGGTTCCTTCCACAAACAAGAAGTAGTCATGTCCCCCTTGCACTTCCAAGGAGAGTTCACTAAAATGTAATATCTGATTACAACTGCTCACTGCTACAACTAGCAAGAGACTACAAATGCTCAAGCACAACTGCAAGAGACTTCCTATGCTCCTGAACACAATCAAGAGACTTCTAATGCTCAAGCGCAACTGCAAGAGACTTCTAATCAAATAGAATTACAAAGAAAAATGTTTGAGGTTGAACACTTGATATACAATCATTGGTGTTCACAATACAAATCAGATACAGACTCTTATGACTTTAGAATTTCTAAGATATGAAAGTTGATAAGAAATTCTAAGTGAACTTTTGAATGCAAAACAATTTCAGCAGAGTTTTGGCACTTGTAAATTGTTGTTGAGTCTGATGCCAATCTCTAAGTCTTCACTCCTTTATATAGAGGTGTGAAAGAGACGTTGTGAAATTTCCAGCACATCAAAAAGAGTCGTTTGAAGCTTTGATCAATCACCAATGATCTTTTGCCTGCTATGGTAGTTGTCCTATGAAGGATCAACTTCAAATCAATTCCCATTGTGAAGGAACATCATTGCAGGCAGAGCTGTTTTTCTTGTCTTGTAGCAGAGAAAAAAACAGAGTAGTGGAGGTAGTGGTTGTACACTTCGTACAATTGTATTTGTCAATGCTTTTTGAAGATAATCATCCAATGCCTTCAAATCCTCTCAAAATGATCGTTGCTTTACATTTCCAGTCTTCTGCAATGCTTAGACGAGTTTCAATCCATTGAACAGCCCTTGAAGCTTTAAGTCTTGCATCTCCTGATGAACTTCAGCTTCTAGTGATCTTCAGCTTCTGATGAGATGCTTCTGATGAACTTGCTTCTGATGATGTCATCACTTTAGGAGCACTTCTCTTCAGACCCTTTAAGCTTCCTTTTTGTTGATTACTTAGTTCTCTTTTGTTCATCCAGAACCAATTTAAGATGTCAAATTTTGTCTATGGTCCTGTACACTTGAACAAATATTAGCTAGTCCAATTGACAATTTTTAATACCTTATTATCATCAAAACTCTCAAAGGTTCATTGTTAAACACATTTTGTTCCAACAATCTCCCCCTTTTTGATAATGACAAACAATAGTATTTAAAATGTGCAATTGTTGTTAATCCAATTAACAAGTTGACTGTAAGGGTTTGAGGTTTGCAAGCTCCCCCTGAGTCAAATAGTACTTAAGGTGAGTTTTGTAAGCTCCCCCAGAGTTCTATCCATGTTAATTAAATTCATCATTTAAAAGCGCAATAACACTCAGAATATTCTCACATTAATAGACTAAGAGATAAGAAGTTGGTCCTATTAATTTAAGATGATTAAAAATTAAATTAATGGGGCTCAGAGCCTATAAATATTATACATATACTCCCCCTTTTGCCATCAACAAAAAGTTTAAAAACTAAAGACAAAAAGACAGCAGTAAGAAAAAATAGTGAGAAAAATATTCTATAATAAGAGCATAAAACATATAAATAAATCAGAGCACACAAAAAGATGAGGAATATATCAGAGCAAAACCACATAATTAGAAGTATATCAGAGCAAGACAATAGAGTTCAGAAGCATAAAATAGGCTTAATTGCATGGTTGGTCCCTTATGTTTATTTTAGTTTTCAAGTTGGTCCCTTACGTTTTGAAAGTTTCAAGTTGGTCCCTTACGTTTTAAAAATTTTCAAGTTGGTCCCTTACGTTTTGAAAGTTTCAAGTTAGTCCCTTATGTTTATTTTAGTTTTCAAGTTGGTCCCTTATGTTTATTTTAGTTTTCAAGTCGGTCCAAAACATAAGGGACCAACTTGAAAACTAAAATAAACATAAGGGACCAACTTGAAAACTAAAATAAACATAAGGGACCAACTTGAAAACTAAAATAAACATAAGGGACTAACTTGAAACTTTCAAAACGTAAGGGACCAACTTGAAAACTAAAATAAACATAAGGGACCAACTTGAAACTTTCAAAACGTAAGGGACCAACTTGAAAACTAAAATAAACATAAGGGACCAAACATGCAATTAAGCCCATAAAATATTAATCAGAAGCGCAAAATAAGTTCAGAAGCAAAGATTGAAGTCAGAAGCACAAAAAGTGTAAGAAGATTGTAAACAAGGACACTTAAACTAAACAAGCTAAAATGCGTGCAACTAAGGGTTGGCTTGGTTGGCTTGTTTGTTAAACATTTCCATCATCTGTTTGATCATCAAGTTGGTCTCTTCTTATTTCTTCTGCATAGCTTCTTGTTGTTACTTCATCTCATTCTTGAAGTCCTCATTGCTCTTTATCAGATTCTCTTCTCTTGCTCTAGCTTCTTCCAGCTTAGCTTCAGTAGTTGACTTATATTCCAGCATGAGTTGCTTTTGTTCCATAAGCTCTTTCTTCAGCTTCCTGTTCTCAGATTCCAAGTCAACATTTCTTTTCAATAAATCCAGGCTTCCAGATGCTGATTTGAAATTGACCTTGATCAGAAAGCTTAGATCCAAGTCTCTATGATGCACACCAGAAGGAATGAAGTCTGTAACATCTCTTCCTTTTAAGCTAGGAGGATTCTGCACCCAAGTTCTGAGAATCTTAACTTTCTGCAAGTTGTTATCTACTCCTTTCAACCAGTCTTGAAACTTCTGTTGAGCTGAGTCTTGTTCATCTAGACATGTTCTCTGGAGTTCAGACAAGACAAAGTCAACTCTATCTTTTAATCTTCTCCACTGCTTCTCATAGCTTTCCTTGTGAGTAAGATTATTCCTTACTTGAATCAGCTTGATCAACTCCTGACCTATATTCTCACACACATCTTGTAATAGAGTAGAATCTAGAAAGATGGTTGGTGGTGAGGGTATTTTTGTAGGTTTGGGAGGAGCTACAGGTTGAATACCTAAGGATGATGATGATTGAATGTTTGTGGAGTTTAGAGTTTGAGTGTTGCTGGTTGAGGGTTGATCAGGAACTGACTTTACAATCATAGTTGAAAATGATTGCTCAATCTCAACATCAGGAGCATATGGTGTGATCATGAAGTCAGGTTCACTGACGGTTTCAGGGATGGAGAGTGAAATGATATGCTCAGAAGCAAGTTGTTCAGGAACAACATGTTCAGGTGAAGAAACATGTTCAGGGCTAGTTGTTGTGGTCATTTATTGGTTAGGTGCTTAGTGTGGGGGGCGTTCTAAATTAACTTCCATAGTAGTTACTTCAGAGGCTTTTTCTATGATTGGCCTAACTTCTGGTAGTTCACCTGAGTAATGACTGACCAAATTGTCTAGTACAGATGTTTCTTGGGTTTGGTTGGTTGAGGTTGGTTGAGATGATGATGAAGCATTGGGATTGGATGACTCAGAACCTATGTGTTCATCTGTGAACTCTGCATCAGCAGGAACAACATTCAAAGGTTGGATCATTGGTGGTTTCAATGGATTATTAGCAGGAAACCTATTATAGAAGTCTGCTTTCCTTTGAGACAAGCCAATGATTCTTTCATCAATATTTGATCTAACAGGTTCATGAGTGATGTTATCAGCAGGCTTTTTGTGGAGTTTGGTTGAGTAAAACTGACCTATAGGTATGTCTTCTAGATCTATAGATGATGAAGAGGATAAGGATTAAGAGGATAATGATTGGGTTGAGTCTGATTCTACTACAATAATAGTTTCAGAGTGTGGAGAATTAGGAATACTTGTATCAGCTTCTGGAGCAGCAGCTTTGTCCTCCTGGACATCTTCACCAGCCTTCACAACCATCAGCATGTTCCCAGCCTCTGAAGTTACCAATTTCTGCAAATCTTCAGTAACTTGCACCAACTGCTGTGGCACAACACCAACATCTTCCTAAATGACTTATATTGCTTAATTGTTTAGATTTTGCATGTTTATGTTGTAGTTATGAGTTCAAGGGTTTATGTATAATTTGCTATACTAGAAGCAGGAACTTCAATTCCTTTTGCAAGTTCTCTGATCTTTTCAAGTGCATCAACATCTTCCATCTTCTTCTTCTTTACTTCCCTTGTAACTAGGTCAGTAGCAACTGCAATTTGCTCTTCCTCTTCAGCCACATATGTTGATTCCTTCAACTTCCTAACAGGTTGCTTTCTTTTCTTCTTTGGGATTGGGGGCTGTTCAGGAGCAGTTTGAGTGGAAGCAGCAACTTTGCCACTTCTGGTTCTCTTGTTCAGGACAATATCTGTGTCCAGATCCTGAACCACCTCTTCAATTGATGGTAAGACAAAACCACCAATCTTCAGCTTATCAGAGGCTTTATCTTTTTTAGCCTTCTCGGAGGGTTGTTCAGCTTCCAAGTACTCATCTTTGGAGGCTTCTTTCCTCTTGGACTTTCTGCTTTTGGCCACCGGTAGAGCACCACCATACATCTCTTCAGGCACATCTTCAAGTCTGATGACTTGACCAAATGTTTCGAAATGATCTGTGATGAAGTGCATCTGAACATCAATAGAGTCCTTCTTGCAGATGGGAGGAAAATCTTCCATCAGATTTGACTTTGCTCTAGATTCACTAATGTCAGTGTTGAGCTTTTTGAAGACATCTTTAGGAATCAGAGACATGTTCCTGAGAGTCTTGCCCTTGATTACCTTCCCTGTTTCAGTTTCAAGATGCTTATCAGTGAAAAAGTTGACAGCACTGAGAGCTTTCAGAATCCCTCCTTGATGAAGAATTTCTAATATCAGTCTTCCATAGGGAACCCAGCACCTTTTGTTCTGCTGACTTTCCCTGAGCTCCTTGATCATATGCTTGAAGATGTATTTGGGAACATTTGCCTTGTCCTTCCCGATGAAGAAGTGAAGGAATACCATGTGTCCCAGTGATGGTTGATCATTGCCACCACCTTTTGGTAGCAGATTCTCATTTTGAATCTTCAGGAGTATCTTCTTCTCCATGCTCAAGTCAGAATAATTTCCTTTCTTTTTGCTATTGAACATGGACATGTTGACAATCTCGTTCCAAGGACTTGTCTTGGGGTTAGGTATCTCTGATCCTGCATATTTACCTGATGCATCTCTTCTGAGAACATATGCAATGGCCTCTTCAGAGATGTATACAGGAATCCCCATGATGTTGGACCTTATCTTCATGCATTTGAACGGTTCCAGCCCCATTTCTTCTCTAGTCCAAAGTACACCATTAGCCCTTGTTCTTCGTAGTAGCTTCTGATATGACACCCATGATATGCAAGAGAAGTGAAGTCAACTGGATTCTCCATCTGAATCTTTAACTCCCATTCTTCCAAGGACATAGTCCTCCCTTTGATTTCATAGGCAGGTTTACCATGTGTAGTTGATTCTGGAATATCTTGTTGCATGCTAGATTCAGAGGCAGAGCTTGATGATGCCATTGATGTTGAAGAATGCTTTTAGGGTTCTAAGTTTTAAGTTGCAGATAGTGCGCTTGCTTTCGCAGAGAATGGTTGAGAATAGAAAGTGTTTGTTGTGAAGTGAGTAGTGTGTGAATTGTCTAAGCGTTTTTAGTAAAAACGATTGCAATTCAGAAAGGGGACAAACAAACACAACATTAATGACATAGGGGGAGCGTGATAGTATTTTCAAAGCTAAAATCATCATTGCCCTCTTACGTTATACAACCGTACACATAAGCCACGTTAGAAGTTTTTAGAGTAACTGCCAAGTTAGTGGGCCAGGTGTCACTAAAAATAACTTCCAGCGTTTCCACTAACTCTGTTATTCAGAAGCACAAAACCCGGCTTCTGGACTTCAGATGCTGACGTCATCTTCAGAAGCACATTTTCCTCAGAACCTCAATAAAGAGCTTCTGATGGACCATAGCTTCTGGATAGACTTCAGGACCTAAATTCCTATTCAGGAGCAAGCAAATTCTAATCAGACACAAAGTGCATGTTCAAATTTTTCTTTATAATATCAAATCTTTCCACAGTTAAAGGCTTAGTAAATATATCAGCTCAATGATGCTCAGTATCAATGAATTGTATATCTAAAATTCCTTTTTGAACTTAGTCTCTGATAAAGTGGTGTTTGATTTCAATATGCTTGGCTCTTGAATGTAGAATTGGATTCTTTGACAAACGAAGAGCAACAGTATTATCACAATAAATGGGAATACTGTTAGCATTAATCTGATAATCTTCTGACTGATGTTTCATCCAAAGTAGCTGTGTACAACAACTTGCAGCTGAGATGTATTCTGCTTCTGCTGTAGACATAGCAATAGTTGCTTGTCTTTTGCTAGCCCAAGATATCAGATTATCACCCAGAAATTGACAATTGCCACTGGTTGATTTTCTTTCAATCCTATCACCAACATAGTCAGCATCACAAAATCCAACCAACTGATAATCTAAGGATTTCCTACAAAGGAGTCCAAGATTAGTTGTTCCTTTCAAATACCTGAAGATTCTCTTAACAGCAGTTAAATGAGATTCTCTAGGATCTGATTGGAATCTTGCACACAAGCATACACTGAATAAAATATCTGGCCTAAATATAGTGATGTATAACAAAGAACCAATCATACCTCTGTACAGCTTCTGGTCTACTTTTGTTCCAGTATCTTCTTTGCTTAAGGTGCAGGTTGGGTGCATTGGAGTGTTCATCATTCTACAATCTTCCAGCTTGAACTTCTTCAGAAGCTCCTTAGTATATTTTGTTTGATGAACATATACTTCATCTTTGCTTTGTTTACCCTCTTGAGGTAAAAACTTATTTTTACCCTCTCCGGTATATGCCAATAGCTCTTTGGGTAAATAGTGATCCATCCTGTTGGGGAAAATGACATCAAGACCCCTTGAGGTAAATTTAAATTTGGTTTCTTTTATACCCCCATGATGATTCTATTTACCCACGGTAAAAAGATTTTAGGAGTAAAAGGAAGCAAATCGAAATTTACCTCATGGGATAATGCCCTTTTCCCCAACCGAACGGACCACTACTTACCCCAAAAGCCACTGGTATATACCTAAAATGGTATAAACACTCTAGAAACTATAGAAACAAAGAAGAAGAAGAAGGAGGAGGAGGAGGAGGAGGAGGAGGAGGAGGAGGAGGAGGAGGAGGAGGAGGAGGAGGAGGAGAAGGAGAAGGAGCAGGAGGAGAAGAAGGAGGAGAAGAAGAAGGAGAAGAAGAAGGAGGAGGAGGAGGAGGAGAGAGTGGGAGGAGAAAATGTGAGGAAAAGAGGAGTATGTGAGGGTTTTTATAGGTGGTATAAGGTATATAACACTTAATGAGGTCCAAAAACGTGGTCAATCTGAAGGAAAACGTGCAAAAACGAGTCAAGAACATTGACTATCGTCCAAGAAACGTTTTTCCTTCAGTTTTTACCACCGGCCAACGTGCGCAAGTTAACTCACGCATAGGCCAGTGGTGCGTGACTTAAGTCACGCACCACCGGCCAACGTGCGCAAGTTAACTCACGCATAGGCCAGTGGTGCGTGACTTAAGTCACGCATAGCTTATAAGGTGTGTGACTTAAGTCACGCATAGCAAGGTGCGTTAGTTAAGTCACGCAGCGTGACTTAACTAACGCAATAAATTTTTTATAATAAAGTAAATAAAATAAATTAGAATAAAGTCAATAAAATAATTTGAATTAAAATTTGCGATTAAATGAATTCGAATAAATATTGCGATAGCGTGAATTCGAATAAATATTGCGAGTGGGTGAATTCGAATAAATATTGCGATAGCGTGAATTCGAATAAATATTGCGATAACGTGAATTCGAATAAATATTGCGATAGCGTGAATTCGAATAAATATTGCGATAGCGTGAATTCGAATAAAAATTGCTACAACGTGAATTCAAATAAAAATTCGAATTAAGGTTTCGTTACATTACATAAACGACATGTATGTCAACAATTACATTACATTACATGCATCTTCCAACTACAACAATTGTCTTGCCTCTGAATGGGGCAAATTCAAACTTGCTAAGTAGCAGGACTCCAGCATACGATCAACATCTTGAATGGTGGTATTCAAGTGCCAACGAAATGAGGTCCATTCCTTGACACTTGAATACCATCATTCAAGATGCTCATCGAATGTTGCAGCCATGCCGATTAACAAGTTTGAATTGCCTCATACTGAGTAAGACAATTGTTGTAGTTGGAATGTGCATTCTGAAGGTGAGAAAAACACAAGAAGGGGGGTTGAATTGTGTTTTGAAAAATTCTTCTTTTCTCCTAAAAACTGAACACATTGATCAGAAGCTAAGTGAAACAGCTTCTGAAGTGATAATCAGAATCTGAACGCAGTGGAATAAAACAGAGAGAGAGAGAGAGAGAGAAGAAAGACACAAAGCAATTATCCCGGTTCCTTCCACAATCCGGAAGTAGTCCAGACCCCCTTGCACTTCCAAGGAGATTTCACTAGAATGTAATATCTGATTACAATTGCTCAAGCACACAGCAAGAGTCTTCCTTTGCTCAAGCACACTTTGCAAGAGTCTTCCTATGCTCAAGAACACAATCAAGAGACTTCCTTTGCTCAAGCACAACTGCAAGAGACTTCTAGCTAAACAAAATTACACAGAAAATTGTTTAAGGTTGAACACTTGATATACAATCAGAGGTGCTCACAATACAAATCAGATACAGACTCTAAGACTTAAGAATTTCTAAGATATGACTTTGAGACACAAAAATTCTAAGTGAATGCAGAACAATTTCAGCAGAGGTTTGACACTTGTAAAAATGTTGTGAGTCTTTCGTTCAGCATTGCCAAATCTCTAAGTCTTCACTCCTTTATATAGAGGTGTGAAAGAGACGTTGTGAAATTGCCAGCACAACAAAGAGTCATTGTTGAAGCTTGATCTTTCACCAATAATCTTTTGCATGATTTGGTTGTTGTCCTATGAAGAACCAATTTGAAATTCATTCCCATTGTGAAGGAACATCTTTGCAGGCATAGCTATAATTCTGGAGCTGTTTTCTTGTCTTGTAGCGTGGACACAAAACAGAGTAGTGGAGAAGGTGGTTGTACAGTTCGTACAAAGTACAATTTCAACGCTTTTTGAAGATAAGGTTCCAAAGCCTTCAAATCTTCACTAAAATGACCGTTGCAACCATCCACTAGTCTTCTGCAGTGTTTTCGAATCCAATAGACAACTTTTGAAGTGTTGATCTTTGAATCTTCAGCTTATGGTGATAATCAGCTTCTGATGAGCTTCAGCTTCTGATGAAGTTGCTTCTGAACTTTTCGCTTTTGATGACTATTCGCTTCTGATGACCTTCAGCTACTGATGACCTTCAGCTTCTGATGACGTCATCATTCTTCAGGCGCACTTTTGTCTTTAGATACTCTTTCATATTCAGATGCACTTCAAGCTTCCTTTTCTTGATTCCTTAGCTCTCCTTTTGTTCTTCAGAACCTTTACATGATGTAAATTTTTAACTATGGTCCTGTACACTTGAACAAATATTAGCTAGTCCAATTTACAATTTTTAATACCTTGTTATCATCAAAACTCTTTAAGGTTCATTGTTAAACACATTTTGTTCCAACTACAACAATTGTCTTACCTCTTAAATGGGGTAAATTCAAACTCGCCAAACAACAGGACCTCAGCATTTCACCCGGCATTCATGTTTTCCTTTGAAAAGAATAAATTGTTGTTAGGCTTGCTTTAGATGATGGTATTCAAGTCCCAACAAAATGAGGTCCATTCCTTGACACTTAATACCTTCATCTAAACCAGCCTAACAAAAATTTAATCTTTTCAAAGGAAAAACATGAATGCCGAGCGAAATGCTTGAGTCTTCGCCGTTTGGCAAGTTTGAATTACCCCATTTCAAAGGTAAGACAATTGTTGTAGTTGGAATGCACCTTACCCTAACTAATGACGATCTTCTGGCGAAATCAAGTTGTTGATGATATCTTTAGTTGATCTCAGCAACGTCACCCGCATATCGATCCACTGGAACATGATGTGCTCCCAAAACATGCTCGTCAGGTTTTCGTCGTTCTTTAACTCCACCCAAGTGAATGATACCCTCCCCTTGTCGAGCGTTGGACGTTTATACCGAACGTTTTGCACCCTCCTTGTGTCTCTGGGATTGACTCCTTGGTTGAATTCATTCAGTTGATCCTTGAGACCTCTTAACGTTACATCAAGGCACCGAATCTTCAACCTCTGAGGTTCTCCGCCGTTGAATTGTGCATGAACGTCGATCCACCCGGCCATTGCTTCAAATCTACACAATAAGAAATTAAGCACAACCAATGAAAACCTCATTCCAACATTTCATCAAACACTTGGTGTGAAAATTATACATAAACCCTAAAAATGATAACTACAACATAAACATGCAAACATCTAAATAACTAAGCAATATTACTCATTTGCATGTAACATTGTATCATATCTTGCAAAAAAAATCAAAATTTAAACAAACCCTAAATCTAAAAAAATTCTCTAAAACTCAAAACTACAACATAAACATGCAAACATCTAAACATTTAAGCAACACAAGTCATTTACATGTAAACATTGTATGATTTCTTGCCAAAAACACCAAAATTTAAACAAACTTTAAATCTAAAAATTTCTAATCTAAGAGAAAAATCTAACATGTAAAAATAAAAGGTTAATGGTGTTTGATCATGAAAACCTACTTGTTATTAGAGTGTTGTTTAATTTGAACTTGAAGGAATTTTGGATTTGGGTGATTTGAGAGAGATTTTTGAGATATTTTGAGATTTTAGATGAGAAATGAGGAAATGAGGTGGTCTGCATGTTTAAGACAACACATAGCGTGAGTTAAATGGCGCAGAGATTAACACATGCGCTAGTTAAGTTGCGCAAGGGTATTTTTGGCATGGCTGCAGGGCGAGCAAAATGTGCAGGGTGAAGAGCAGAATTCAAATTTCTTTAGGTAGGGCTTGCTATTTAGAATGTAACATGTACATCCAAATTGATGAAAGTAAGAGATATTGATCTTCTTCCCTTAAAGAGTTCATATGCTGTTTTCTCCAAGATAGGTCTGATATAGATTCTATTTTGGACATAACATGATGTATTCACTGCTTCTGCCCAGAAATGTTTAGCCAAATTGATTTCATGAATCATGGTTCTAGTCATTTCTTGTAAAGTTCTATTCTTCCTCTCTACAACCCCATTTTGTTGTGGAGTTCTAGGAGAAGAGAATTCATGGACAATTCCAAGTTTTTAACAAAAGTTTTCGAATGGCTCATTTTCAAACTCTCCACCATGATCACTTCTTACTTTTAAAATCTTCATTTCTTTTTCAGACTGAATTTGAGTGCAGAAGTTACTGAATACATCATAAGCATTGTCCTTACTTTTCAGGAATTTTACCCAAGTCCATCTGTTGTAATCATCAACAATAACTAATCCATATTTACTTCCATATAAGGATGCAGTGCTAACTGGTCCAAATAAGTCAATATGAAGTAATTCTAAGGGTCTGGAGGTTGAGACAATGTCTTTTGTTTTAAAAGATGATTTCACAATCTTCCCCTTCTAGCATGCACCACAAAGTGCATCTGAATGATAGTCAATGTCTGGTAGGCCTTTGACAAGTTGTAACGTACTAAGCTTAGAGATTAATCTCCAGTTAGCATATCCCAACCTTCTGTGCCACATCCATTTCTTATCATTCACTGACAGAAGGCAAATTACCTTCTGGTCAACCAGTTTAGAGAAGTTGATTTTGTAAACATTCTCCATCCTCTTTCCCTTGTATACTATGGACTTGTTATCTTTGTTGATTACTATGCAGTTGGTCTTTTCAAACATCACATCATAACCATTGTCACAAAACTGACTAATACTCAGTAGGTTATGTTCAAGACCATCTACCAGCCACACATTATTGATTGAGATAGAGGAGTTACCAATAGTTCCTGTACCAATGATCTTGCCAGACTAGTTGCCTCCAAATTTCACACTTCCTCCTTCTTTCATTGTGAGAGTAGGAACATCGACTTCTCTCCTATCATATGCCTTGAGCAACCGCTGTCTAGGTATCATGATTTTTGCTTTTCTTTTGCTCTTAGACATATATCATTTTCATCTTCAGAGTCTGAGTCAAGATCTGCTTCAGAAGTCTTAGTAGCCACTAACTCCACAGCTACATTTGCTTCATCTTCAGCTTCTTCCTTTTTAGATCCAGATTCACTGTCTAAATCTTCCCAGGTTGCCATTAAACTCTTCTTAATCTGCTTTCTGAATTTCCTTGTGTTGAAACTTGATTTCTTTGACTTATCCTTTGATTTATCCTTCTGAAGATCAGGGCAATCATCAATGAAATGTCCATGCTTCTTACAGTTGAAGCATCCCTTCTGATCTTCTTTCTTGGAGCTCTTGTAGCCACCTCTCTTACTCAGAAACTTCCTGTTCTTCCTTGCCAGATACTCAAGCTTGTTGGAAAGCATAACCATCTTCTCAGTATGATCTTCATCAGAGTCTCCATCAGGTGACTCATCTTCAGATTCAATAACTTTAAGAGCTTTTAATAACTTTCCTTTAGATGGTAGAGCAATATATTTACTTTTCTTAGCAGGCTCATGTTCATTAAGACTTATCTCATGAACTTTGAGAGAGCTGACAAGATCTTCAACACTTAAAGTGTTTAAATCTTTAGCTTCCTCAATAGCAGTAACCTTTGGTCTCCATCTAGCAGGGAAGCTTCTTAGTATCTTGCTAACATGATCAGAAGCAACATACCTCTTCTTCAGTATTTATAGTCCAGAGACAAGGGTTTGAAACCTTGAGTACATTTCCTCAATAGTTTCATCATCCTTCATCTTGAACAACTCATACTGATGAACAAGCATAAGAGTTTTTGCTTCTTTGACCTTCTTTCTTCCTTCATAGTTAGAAGAAATAGAAGCAAACATATTTTTAGCAGTGGATTTGTAACTCATCTTCATATACTCTGCTTTAGGTATAGCAGTGACAAGTGCTCCTCTGATAATATAATGCTTCTTGTAAAGTTTTTTTAGAGCAAGAGTATGTTTCTTTCTGTCAACATCAGCTCCTTCTTCATCAAGGACCAAGTCACCAACACCATCTTCAAGTATGTCCCATAGTTCTTCATTTAAACACATGACACAGCTGTAGAAGTTGGCTTTCCACCAAGAAAATTTTTCAGGATCTCCATTAAACTTAGGAATCTTTCCAAAGTTAGATTTCTTGTCACCATAATCATATGGAACATCATGATTGTGTGAAGGTCCAGAACTGGGGGAATCACCAGACATGTTTTTCTCAGATCTTTTTATGTTACATTGTTAAGTGTTAAGACAACAGACCAAGGCTCTGATACCAATTGAAGGTGAGAAACACACAAGAAGGGGGGTTGAATTGTGTTAGCTTTTTCTTCATTTTCTCCTAAGCTAAAACACACTGGCTAGAAGCAAATAGAGACTGCTTCTGAAGTGATGTTCAAGACTAACTTGTAGCGAATAAAAACAGAGAGAGAGAGAGAGAGAGAGAGAGAGAGAGAGAGAAAGAAGAAAGACACAGAGCAATTATACAGGTTCCTTGCACAAACCGGAGATAGTCCTGTCCCCCTTGCACTTCCAAGGAGAGTTCACTAAAATGTAATATCTGATTACAACTGCTCACTGCTATAACTAGCAAGAGACTTCAAATGCTCAAGCACAACTGCAAGCGACTTCCTATGCTCCTGAACACAATCGAGAGACTTCTAATGCTCAAGCACAACTGCAAGAGACTTCTAATCAAACAGAATTACAAAGAAAAATGTTTGATGTTGAACACTTGATATACAATCAGTGGTGTTAACAATACAAATCAGATACAGACTCTTAAGACTCTAGAATTTCTAAAATATGAAAGTTGATAAGAAATTCTAAGTGAACTTTTGAATGCAGAACAATTTCAGCAGAGTTTTGGCACTTGTAAATTGTTGTTGAGTCTGATGTCAATCTCTAAGTCTTCACTCTTTTATATAGAGGTGTGAAAGATACGTTGTGAAATTGTCAGCACATCAAAAAGAGTCGTTTGAAGCTTTGATCAATCACCAATGATCTTTTTCCTGATATGGTAGTTGTCCTATGAAGGATCAATTTCAAATCCATTGCCATTGTGAAGGAACATCGTTGCAGGCAGAGCTGTTTTTCATGTCTTGTAGCAGAGACAAAAACAGAGTAGTGGAGGTAGTGGTTGTACACTTCGTACAATTGTACTTTGTCAACGCTTTTTGAAGATAAGCATCCAATGCCTTCAAATCCTCTCAAAATAATTGTTGCTTTACTTTTTCAGTCTTCTGCAATGCTTACACGAGTTTAAATCCATTGAACAACCCTTGAAGCTTTAAATCTTGCATCTCCTGATGAACTTCAACTTCTGATGAGATGCTTCTGATGAATTTACTTCTGATGACGTCATCACTTCAGGAGCACTTTGTCTTCAGGAGCAGTTTTAACTTCAGGAGCACTTCTCTTCAGATGCTTTAAGCTTCCTTTTTGTTGATTCCTTATCTCTCTTTTGTTCATTCAGAACCTATATAAGATGTCAAATTTTGTCTATGGTATTGTACACTTGAACAAATATTAGCTAGTCCAATTTACAATTTTTAATACCTTGTTATCATCAAAACTCTTAAAGGTTCATTGTTAAACACATTTTGTTCCAACAGAAGACACATGAGAGGTCAACTCTAAACCAGGTTGGCAATTTTTTGGGCATCAGAGGAGGCGCCTTGGTCAGGACCAAATTCTTGTCAAGCAAAGCTGGGAGCCACTATGCATACTTCATGGGAATCAGGTCAGATGGTGTTCTTCGACCGCGATTCTGTGGATTGGACTGCTGGATAGCCTGTTGTTAAGGCTGTTGTTGATGTTGGTGTTGGGGCCTTTGCTGGGACTGTGGCTGATCCTGCAAAACCACCAGCAAAGATACCAAGGTACTCAACTTCTCTATCTTGGCCCGAAGTGTTATCACCTCTTGCTCGATCTTATCCATTTCTTTCTTAATGTTTGCCCGAGTGATGTAAATGCGAGTTTGGCTACGGACGAGGACGTCGGGACACTTATGAGACGGATTGACCTTTTATTGAGAAAATAATGTATGAGACTCGGACTTGAAACTATGAATGCAAAAATGATGCATGATGCTTATGCAAAAATGGATAATTTTTATTTTATCGAAGGACTTTTCAAAATAATGGTAAATATTACGGAGAACTTTTTTTTTTTTTTTTTTTAACAATCAGTTCCATATTCCCTTTTTTAAAAACAAGAACAAATCCAAGGGAAAAGTCTTTAGCAAAAGCTAAAGTTTAGTTAAGACTTTAGAGGAATGTATTTCTTGGTGCTCCTTTTTACAAGGTCCGTATCCTTGATGTTTACAAGATGACTTATCTAAGTTCTTCGATGGGGTACTGGTTAGCATTCTCCTTACATGGATTGTTAATGTGCAATTTAATTTCCATCTACGCTGTTAATTTTCATCTATTGTCATGGTGTTAATGTTGGTGACAGAAAATGTTAGAGAAAGAAAACTATGCGATACAATTAAAGTTTAATCTTTCTTTAAAAAAAAAAATTTTATAATTATTCTCAATAAAAATAATGAACAAAATAATAATATAATATAATAATATATATCAATGACAAATATGTATCTTATGTTTTTCCAACAAATGATCTCATTTTTTCACTCACCCACAATATTAGTAGAGTTTTATTTAAAATATGCTTGAAAATAACGTGTTCCACAGATAATTGAGATTTGAAAATTATTTATAATGGAGATTATGAAAATATGCTTGAGAATAACTATCTGGTTCGATCGAAGGTAATCAAAATCTGAACATGAAATTCCTTAAAAATAAAATAAAATCTGAACATGAAATATTTCAACTGGTAGCTAATTTTTCACTTGAGTTAAATAAATTGTTATAAGTAAAAGATTTTTTTTTTGACAAAAGTAAAAGATATTTTGTTATTTAGTAGTAAAAACAATTTACTTCTTTTTTTATATACATGATATAGATTCTGAATTGAATTTCAATTAGTAATTATTATATATTGTCATTAAATATGATATGGTCATTTGAACTTGACTTTTGTTTGGTTCTCAAATATACTTATAGTCAAATTTTTTTTTTTGGTATTATAATACTTATAGTCAATTATTAAAAATTAAAATTAAAAATTCAAAAATATTTAAAATTACACTCCCTCCGTCCCTATATGTAAATACCCTTTTATTATAGGGAAAGAGTGGTTACATATAGGGACGGAGGGAGTATGATCTAATAGGAGAATCCGTTCAATTCTTAGTAAAATATTTTTTGATCAAACTTTACTTATCTTCTGACCGATCACTTCGGATTATCAAAACCACTTTTCCTCTAAGAATCGAAAGGTTAAAAAAAGAATACAATTATTTAAGATTGATTCATATTTTAAATTTTAGACCACTGTATTATTTTTGGAGTGGTAAATTTTAGACTACTGAAAAATTCTTCTTACGTTTATTCAAAAAGTATAAAATTCTTCATTTCAAAAAGGTAACTCTAAATATTAAACTTGTTCCAAATTTATTTGAAAACTTACTCTACACAATTGTATATTAATATCTTCTCTCAAAAAAAATTGTATATTAATATCTGAATTTAATTTTTATGCAATATCAATGGAAATTTACTTGATTGTCTTAGTTATAAAAAAGAAACTGATAAAAAAAAGATATAAAAAAGAAACTCTACATTTATTTGACACAACACAAGTATCAAATCAAATCCCACCATAAGTATCTGGAGAGATTTTGTCAAAAAAAAAAAGTATATGGAGAGATATTTTAGGAATTTCTATAAAAAAAAGAGAAATTTTAGAAACTAAAATTTTAGCAAAAACAATTTCTATATTTAACGACAAATATAAATCAATGTTTTTATATTTAATGAATTTTTTTTTGTTGGAGAGAATATTTCATGAAATTAGAATCTGATTTGATCGTGTGCAAAATTTACTAATTTGGTGACAATATTTTATGAATTATGTTTGCTATAGAAATTATATTAATCACAAAGTGTAAATTTATGTCCTTAAAAAAAAGGTGTAAATTTATGAAAAAGTGTATTTTTTTTTGTCAAGAGTAAATTTATGTCCTTAAAAAAAAAAGGTGTAAATTTATGAAAAAGTGTATTTTTTTTGTCAAGAAAAAAGTGTAAATTTATTTGACTTAGAAACCAAAACAAACATATTTAATGATATTATAATCCGATTTGATTATGTGCAATATTTACTTATTTGGTGCCTAAATTTAAGAACCGCTTTTGCTATAGAAATTATAAATACCGGTGCAACGAATCAAAGTTGTTAGACCAAATACCTTAACAAAGTTTGGATTTCGACTACTCTACTTATGTGCATTAGTTTACGACCAAATTTGTTAGACTTAATGTCGTAATAGTTTGGATTCCGACTACTCTACTTATGTCCATGAGTTTACGACCAAAGTTGTTAGACCTAACACCGTAATCAGGTTTGGATTTCGACTACTCTACTTATGTGTGTGAGTTTTTAATTTCTATCATCCTTTTGTCTTTATAAGAAAAAAACCTAAATATGACTGTGTCACATGTTAGAGGCAAGTGAACGTGCACTATTTGAAACACAGATCTGGATCTAGGGATGGCAATACGGGCCAGCCCGCCCCGTTTAGGCCCAGCCCGCTATTAGCCCACCAAAAACGGGGTGGGGCGGGGCGGCCCAACTTGAGGGGGTGGGCTCAAAATCACACCCCGCCCCGCCTAAAGGCGGACTAGCGGGCTGGCGGGCTGGCCCGTCTATCTTTTTTTTTTTTTTTTTGATTGTTATTAACAAATATGTTGCTATTATAAAAACAATAAACTCAATATAAAGACTCTAACATTAAACAAATCTCAAAATAAATTCACCATACATTGAACAACGTCCTGTAAACTAAAATCAGTTCAATTTTACCCATTTTAAGGATATTTAAATAGAAACTTTTGTTTTTAGAAATTAAGACAAGAAAGAAACTAATATAACATATCATGGCTTCAAAAAAGAAGAAAGGAAGAAATAAGCAGATCAACGCAAACATTAAGTTCACTCAACACAAACAACAACTAAGATAAATAAGCAACAAAGCTTACCTTAAACCCAAGTGAATCAGAGCAAATCAGACTCCGATCGAGAGTGTAAATTAAAAATTTGGTCACTAATAGTAAAGAAAGAAAGTTTAATAAGCCCGCGGGCCAGCCTGCCCCACTCCGCCATGACCCGCTTTTTTAGCGGACTTAACAGGGGCGGGCCAACTAGAGAGATGGGCTCAAAATCTCACCCCAGCCCGCCTAAAATGGTAGGTTAAACGGGCTGGCCCAACGGACCGACCCCGTTTTGCCACCCCTATCTGGATCCATTCAAACAAACAAATTCTCCTAACACAAAGACACACAAACACACACATAAGCACTAGCACTTGTTGTTGCTCCTAAACCACACTACCATCACTCCTTGTTTTTTTTTTTTTATTGTTTCAAAACACACACACAAAAAAAGACTCAGAGTAAAGGGTCTATATAGATAGAGAAAGTGTCATTGTTTGTGTTTTGTGTGTGTAGTTAGTGAGAGAAGAGTAAGAGAGAGAAACTGAAAGAAAGGGAGAGAGAAAAGGTCTTTGGAAAAAGACAAACTTTCAACTTCACTACTTACACACACTCTTAACTCACACCACACCCCCATAAAACACAAACTACAGTAGTAAGATGGTTGTGCAACTAGTTGCTTATGTAACAACTATGGTTTTGGTTTGTGTTATTTGTACTAACTGATAAAGTTTGACTCTTCTTTATTGTGTTTGTGTGTGTGTTAGAAATTTGAAAGCAGTTTCTGAACTCAGACTCAGAACTCAGAAGTGAAGTAACCAAGAGAAAGATTTATGCTTTCATGGGTAAGTCTGTGATTTCTGCACAGAATTGGTTTTCATCTTTGATTTGGAAAAAAGGGTTGTTTTTTAATCATTAAAAAGTGTATAAAAATTGAATTTTTATCTCTCTTTCTCTCTCTTGTTTTGCTACTTTTGAACTTGTTTCAAAAAACCAAATTTCTTTGTATGTTTTTTTGTTTTCCTTTTTTGATTCACCACACGAGAATAGTCTTTATAAGCACTTTACTTTCTTGTTTTCTTTCTTCTTTAACATGCTTTTTTCTCTCTTAATCTTTTGCAGGAACATGAGAAAGAAACACACACACACTCACACTCATCTTTTGGTTGGTAGGTAGGGCTTTTGTGTGTAGTTGAGAAAAAAAAAGCAAACTTTTCTTGAGAAAGATTGAAAATTTTCTTTTGGGTCTAGCTAGTTTTTTCCTTTTGAAACAATCATGGATGGTTATGAAGCTACTAAGATAGTTTTTTCAAGGATCCAAAACATGGACCCTGAAAATGCTTCAAAAATAATAGGATTACTTCTTCTTCAAGACCATGGTGAGAAAGAAATGATTAGGTTAGCTTTTGTACCTGAATCACTTCTTCATTCAGTGATTTTCAAAGCTAGAAATGAGTTAGGATTACCTTTGAATTCTCCTTCAACACCTCAATCTCCTTCACCTTTTCATTCAAGTAACCCTGTCCCTATTTCAAGACAAAATTCCAACTCTTCAAGACTCATAAACAGTGGAATGACCCTTCCTTCTAATCTTAGTATTCCAAATCCAAATTCAGCTTCTTGGGCTACTTTATCTGAACTTCAAAACCATGATGATTCTCCTTCTATGAATAATTCTTCACCTTTTTATGCAAATGGAGGTGTTGCTTCTGCTGATTCAATTGATGAGTTTCACCTTCAAGACCAACTCTCTTTCCTCAATGATGGAACATCATTATCATCACCTTCTTTTGTGTCAAAGAATTCAGATTTGTTTTACTCACAATCAGAGTTATCTTCTAGTCCTAGTAATGGTGGAAGTGTTGGTAATGGTATTGACCCTTCATTTTATGGTTATGGAGGTTCAGTTCATAGAAGGAGTTGTTCTGTGAATGATGCTGCATGTTTGGTTTCTGAGGATCCAAATTCTGGTTTAGGTTGGAAACCATGTCTTTACTATGCTAGAGGTTACTGTAAGAATGGTACTAGTTGTAGGTTTCTTCATGGTGGATTTGGAGATGGTGGTGAAGGTGTTCCTTCAATGGATGGTTCTCCTAATAAGATTGAGATGATGGATCAGTGTCATGAACAGCTTCTTAGATCTAAATCTCTTCAACAACAAAGACTAGCTGCAGCTTCTCAGCTTATGGCCACTTCACCTTTTCCTTACTCACCTAAGTCAATGAGTTTGCTTCTTCAGCAGCAACAACTAAGTGATAGTCAAAGGTATAAACTTATACTATAAATTACAATTACAAAGTTTTGTTCTTTTTAAGTTATTGAGTTTTAAACACAGTGCATGTTTGGAATGATGTTGAGTTCGACAAAATCACGCCGGCACTGTGATTTTGTTGAAGCTTCAGCTTAAGCTTAATCTACAGTTTGTTGAATACTAATCATGAATGATATTGCAGAGCTGCTGCAGCAGCACTTATGATGAATGAAGATTTGCAGAAATTTGGAAGGTCAAGGTTAGAAAGAAATGATTTTTCTTTGAACAATATTGGAATGATGAATCCAGCTTCTAGGCAGATATACTTGACTTTTCCAGCTGATAGTACTTTCAAAGAGGAAGATGTTTCAAACTACTTCAGGTACCTCTTTTTCCCTATCTATCCTTAATAATGAATTGGATTATTCATGCGTGTTCGGTTTGACGTTGAGTTTGTAAGCAAATCCGCCGAACTCACGGTACTAGTATAGTTTTTGGAAATTAACTTGTTTTGCATTAATTATATTGCAGCATTTATGGACTTGTGCAAGATGTGAGGATTCCATATCAGCAAAAAAGGATGTTTGGATTTGTTACCTTTGTTTATCCAGAGACAGTGAAACTTATTTTAGCTAAAGGAAACCCTCATTTTGTTTGTGATGCTAGAGTGCTTGTTAAGCCTTACAAGGAGAAAGGCAAAGTCCCGGACAAGTACAGGCACTTCCTTTTCATTGTCTTTAACACTATCAAATTGTTTCATGTATGCTTTGAAACTGTGCTGAGGTTTTCTTTACATTTGCAGAAAGCATCAACAAATGGAAAGAGGAGATTTTTCTCCTTGTGGTACACCTACTGGACTTGATGGTAGAGATCCATTTGATCTTGGTAAGTTAATAACTATGAAACACTCACACAGACACTGGACATGCCACTGACACGTGTTCATAAGTGTTGGACATTAGACACGCCTTTAATCAGAAGTGTTGGTGTTACATATGTTGATAGTAACTTATTTGAGATCGTGTTCTAATTATGTTGGTCGCTTTAACACGTGTTTTGTTGTCAAATTTCTTAGGGGGAAGAATGTACTACAATACTCAAGACATTCTTTGGAGGAGGAGGTTAGAGGAACAAGCTGATTTGCAGCAAGCGCTTGAGGCTCAAAGCAGAAGACTTATGAGTCTTCAACTCCTCGACATCAAAAAGCAACATCAGCGTGCACTTTCGTCGGGAAGTCCAATTCCATCCCCAACTCACTCCCCTAATATGTTCAATCACAATTTCCCATTTTCTTCATTTCACAGCAGCTCAGAAAGCCAAGAGGGTAATAATCTATTTTTCTTCACCATTTTAACTAAATTTGAACTTGAGTGAACTGCGTTTTCATCTAGCATTTTGATTAAACTTATTGTTGCATTTTATGTTGTTTGATTTCAGAGAATGGTTCGGGTTCGGGTTCAGGTTCCGGTTCTGCTAGTACTGCTTCAATTCCTGTTGATCAACAAGTCAACATTTCTGTTGGCAAAGAAGGAGCAGTCAATGGAGGAGAGAATGGAAATAGTGATGCAAGTGGGAAACAAAGCTCAAATCATGAAGAAAGTGATTTACAAGAATGGTATAAAACTTTTTTTTTCTCTCATTTAGAATAATAACCAAAGAGGATACAATAATAGCATGTAGTTGCACCTTACCTTTATTTTTTTGCATCCAATTCCTCTTTTAGTCCATGCTAAAAGTCTCATGCATTTATTCCTCATTTTCATTACTAAACTTTGAAAACTCTGACATTGATTGTTGTCTTTTAAAGGTTATGCATCTAAATATGTTGTGAATAAATGCAGCTTGGAGCATAATCTCCCTGATAGCCCTTTTGCTTCCCCTACTAAAGCTATTGGAGACTACATGGCTGCTTTCAACAATGGACCTAATGAGACCAATGATTCAGATGCATCTGCCAATTCCAAATTTAGTACTAACACACTTCTTCCATCATCATCTTCACTTGACATGGGATCTTTCAAGTCCTATAACTGCCAAATACCAAGGTAGTAGCAGTAACCATCATTACATTTAGACCGATGTTTGAAAAATTGAACCGGACGGTTCCACAAGTTAAACGCCAAACCAACACTGTTTGGTTATTTGAAACAGTTGAACCATGACCTAAAAACTATGAAGCACAGACACTCTTCGGATTAGACGTGTTCCGGCAACACAGCACCGACACTTGTAATTATACTGAATTATGTGATTTTTTTTTTTAAATTATTAGCTATGTCAGCGTGTCTGTGTTGTGTCCAGTGTGTGTGCTTCATAGCCTAAAAATCCTGTCAGTTCAATGTATGATTCAGTTTTTAATACATTGATTCAGACTAGTAACACATTTAAATTTCTAGTAATCTTAATTTTTTTAATTATTGATTATATATTTTTAAAAACTTATAGGTTCTCTTCTGGCCATGGAACCATTGGAATGATCGCCGGCACCGGTGGACCAATTGGCATTTAGCATTTAATTTTCTCTGGTCCAGGTAAATTATACTTCATATCTCTTGTGTTGCATGTTTACATAAATCTCTTATTAGTTGCTTTTGTTGAATAAGATTTTTATGATTGAATAATTTTACAGGAAGAGAAACATGACAAAACAATCCTGGACATGAAAACAAAAAATCTTGTAGAGAATCACCACCACTGATGCCATCACCATCAATCATCAATACTATACTAATTACTTCCATACAAAATGCATACTTCAAAAGCAGTTCAGTAAAGGAAGTGGGACATGCATTCCCTTTCTTTTCTCCTTATATCATAATTATCATTGTACTATTTTCACTTCTCATTTTCTGTAGTAAGCTGAACCACAGGTTAAAAGAAAACAATAGCAAAAGAATCAAGAGAGTGAATATCTAGTAGTAGTAGTAGTAAAAAGTAACAAAATCTTTCACCTTTTCCTTTTCCTTGCTTTTTTTTACCTAAGTTTGATGTATTAGTCTTTTAGTTTTATATTAGAAGGGTAATTTTCAAGATCATAGAGAAGATTTGTTGTATAACTATTTGAAGGCTGATTCAAAATATGATGATAAGTAACTTTAGATTGAAGAGCAAAGGAGAGGTGGAAGTTATAATTATTAGTAGTTTTTTTTGGTAAAGATTATACTCCCTCCGTCCCATATTACTTGACCTATTTAGAATATTTGCACTATTCATGTAACATGCTTTGACTCTATTTTTCTACTAATATATAAAAACAAAATATAGCATATAAGATGTTGTTAGATTCGTCTCGATTAATATTTTCAAAATATCAAATTTTCGTAATTTTTTATACTAGATTATTAAAGAAATTTAAGTTTAAAATTGTGCATTGGCATACGTGACTGAGTCAACTAGGTCAAGTAATATGGGACGGAGGGAGTAATTATTAGTCTTAGCTTTGTTGAAATTTCAAAAAGGAGATTTATAGCACTTTTATTTTTAATGTTTGCAGTGATGTCTTGTACTCCTATAATTGGTTGTAACACAGTTATCAACCCCTAGGCCACCACCAAGACACAAAAGTGAAAGATTTTTAGAAAAGTAAAAGTAGAAAGCAAAAGTGATTATGACTATTTGGTCTCATTGCCTAGATCCCTCACCCCCTCTTTTGTTTTTTCTATCTCTCTCCTTCTCTCTCTTATGTGTTTTTTCATTTTGGGAAATTAATCTTCAAAAAAAATTCTACTACTAGATTGAGGTAATTTGAGATATATAGAGAATAATTAAATTACATACGACACTTACATGGCTATGATACTATTGACTTTGTTGAAAGTGTAACTTTTGGTAACTAAATTGTAAATCTAAATATGCACCATGTGATGTCACTATTTAATTATATATATAATTTTTAAAATAAAATCTACTATTATATACACTGAACAATAATTTAAGTTTACACAATAATTTAAGGTATTTGTTAGCATTTGCCTATTTATATATCATTAAAACTAAAGTAATGAAGGAACAAAAAAGAATTAAAAGATTGAGTGTTTTTTAAATTAATATATGAAAGGGAAATTTGTCACATTGTTGATGCAATAATTTAAAACTTTTGAATATGTAAATTGGTGGGAGGTGAGGTGGGGTAATGTCTTTTATTTGATGCCATTATTGGAGAGGGAAAATATAAGAAGAGAGAGAGGTCCACAAACAATTACAAACACATCTTCACATGGGTTATGCTGACACTGCAAGTGGGCCTTATATTCATTTATATTATGCCAGGTTGTGTGTGGGGTCCACCCACCAAAACCCACCCATGTGACTGATGCCCACTTTCTCTCTCTTAAATATATATATGCAAAATATATAAATAAACTCTTGCCCTAGCCTTTACTTTCTCTATCTGACAGGAAAGGACATGCAAAAATCTATATAAAAGTAGATTTAGATGCCCACACGTATGACAAAAGTTCACAGTTACTCGAATATTTTGGGGTTTGTGACTGTGCCCTTGTGAATATGTAGTACTCCTATATTGTGTTACATAAAATAATACTGTATACTAGTACCTCATTTCCTTTTTAATTGTTACTTTTTCACATTTTACACAAATCAAACAATCAATAAATGTTACTCTCTTTGTCCCTCAATAGATGATCTAGTTGACAATATACATTATTGACTTGAAGTACTTTGACCATATTTTTCTATTAATTCACAAAGATAAATAATATCATGTACTCCGGTCTTAAATATAAGAAAAGATTCCTTTTTTAGGTTCATTGAATAATTAATGTATTTGCTTTACAATGTAGACCAGATACATTAATTACTCAATGAACCTAAAAAAGGAATATTTTCTTATATTTGAGACCGGAGGGAGTAGGATGTTGTTGGATTTGTCACGATGAATATTTTTAAAATATTAAATTTTCATAATTTTTTTTAGTAGAGAATTGAAGATATCAAAGATAAAACACATGCATTGGTACATGTGTCGAAGTCAACTAGGTCATCTATTGAGGGACGGAGGGAGTATTACTTTTGATACAATTGTTTTTACTTTTACTACAATGACCTTATTAATTTAATATTTCATTTCATATGTTTCTCTCTCCGCAATAAATATTTAAGGGTAATATTGGTAAAACAACATTTAATGTTGCATTGAACTTTGAAAGTGGCAGTTAAATAGGAACAAAAATGACAATTAAAAAGGAGCGGAGGGAGTAATATAATGTCATAGCATAGCGGCATAGCCTCGTGAAGTGAATTACAATGGCGTTACTTTTATTTTACCCTTTTCCCAAGCTATTATTTTTAACTGCTACCTAGGTATTGTGGTACTACCTCCGTTCCTTTTTAAGTGTCACTTTTTAACATTTTACACAAACCAAGACACTCAATAAATGTTACTTTTTCTTATACAATAATCTATACTTTTACTATAATAGCCTTAGTCATTTAATATCTTATTTCATATATTTCTCTCTTCACAATAAATAACTAAGGGTAATGTTGGTAAAACAACATTTATTGTTGCATTGAACTTTGAAAGTGACAGTTAAATAGGAACAAAAAATTTCTCCAAAAGTGACACTTAAAAAGGAACGGAGGGAGTAAAATTTTAGTATTAACTATTGAGCTTGAAAGTTGAAATTGTTTTGAAATTGAAAAGGAAAAAGGTTGTTGATAAAGAAAAGAAACTGGCTCCTCGTGGATATGCACGAGGTGTTATTGTGATTGGTTTGAAATTTTGATTTCCTGTGCTATGGAATTTGTAGGTCAAAACAAACAATCTAGATCGAGATGATTTGATGACTGACAATGTTTAAAAATTGAAGAGGATTGAATGGATAAGATCTTGGAATCATGGTTTAACTGTCATAACCAGCTTTAATCAAGATAATCCTGCAAATTGGTTTAACCGTCCTTTCTAGGTGAAAGAGACCTTAGTAATTAATACGTGGAGTTCGGTTGGAGGTAAATAAAACATGTTAAATAATTACGGAGTATTTCATCACTGAACTCGGATTTTTTTTGAAGAATTTGTTCTTTGGTAAAAGTTATTAACCACTTAAGTTCAATCACTTGGTTTTATATTATTGCATGATAAACACAATATGCAAGACTCTCTTTGTGAAAAGCTGATCTCAAACTCTATTGTTGAATGGAAAAGCTTGCAAATATGCATAAGAGCTAGAGAAGAAGCATGAGAAGAGGAATTTTTATTTTATTTTACCAATCTAACGGTTACAATCTGATATGCTATCTATAGTGAACTAGATACAATTACACATATAACCAACTCTCTATCAAACCAACTACTAATTAGTTATATCTTTATTGCATTGCTTGTTGAACAAGCAAGCTATTTTGCCTTCTAATTTTCACTATTAACATCCCCCTTAAAACTGGAATATATGTGTATAGTTCCAACCATGTTTTGTAGTAAGTTGAAAGGACCATGATGAAAGGACTTTGTCGTTATATCAACTACTTGTTCCTTTGATTAAACTGGAAGCATGTGAACAATCCTCTGATGGAACACTTATTAGTAGCTATATGGAGGGTTGACTTGTTATCATAGTATATGATTGTAGGTGATGGATGTTCTATGAGAAAATATTTGAGTAAGTATTTTAATCATTGTTCTTCACAAGTTTCTTGGGCTAATGCTCTATATCCTGCTTCAAATGAAGATCTTGAGACAACTATTTTCTTTTTACTTTTCCAGCTAACCAAGGAGGTGCCAAGGAAGAATCAAAAACCAATTATTGATCTTCTAGTATATGGACATGCTCCCCAATCTTAACCTGAAAAGCCCTTAAGTTTCAAAGTTGATGAAAAAGTGTAATCCTTGCCCATGATTAATTTTAAGGAGCTTTAAAACATGAAAAGTTGATAGCATATGTTCATTGATAGGAGATGTAACACCCTACGACTCCGAATTCGAATTATTATATAAAGAATATAAATAATTGAAAAGGTGTTACATACATACTCAGCTTTTCACCAAATAATAAAACAAATATCATAGAATAAGAGCGAAATGGGCTTTGGCCCTCTTTTGTACCAAAAAAAAAAAGAATAAGAGCGAAATAATTCATTCATCTCAATAATAAAACAATTTTAGGTTCTCAACATCAATTAGAAAAATAATTTAAAGTTTCAAAATACTTTAACTCTATGGAAAAAATATCAACGTTTAAACACCCTAGTGTTACAGATCAGAGCACATAATCGATTGCATAGTTATTCACTAATAAAATCATGACGGAAGATAAACTCCCATCGTCACCTTCTAATCGTCCCGCAGCTAGAGATTCTCGTCTTGAGTATCTGTATCATACGAATACATACACCACAAAACACACAACAACAATAAAGGGGTGAAAATATATTTCAAAACATATGATCAGAACAAATGAAGCAACATAAAATAACAACAGTATATAGTCATTTCACCATTAGCATCAACGTTTATACACATCATTTACAACATCAATTACTATCAAAACATCATCATGTATATGCGAGAATGAAACTCTTTCCTATCACCTATATGCATGCCGGTATCAGTTTCTACTCACCAAAATTGTATGTCAGAGTTATGTTACTGAGCAATACAACACATCACCAATCATCACCATAATCCTAATTATGTTATGATGCATGAAGACTCACCATATATAAACAACAACAATTTGTATTGCTCAGAGTTATGTTACTGAGCAATACAACACATCACCAATCATCACTAGAATCCTAATTATGTTATGATGCATGAAGACTCACCATATATAAACAACAACAATTCATCACCAATGTTCATCATCCTAAGATTTTTATTTAACATCACCATTTATTATCACCGTATTCATTTATCATCACCAATAATCATCACCGTAATATTTGTTTATCATCACCAATTTATTTTATACATCACCAAATCATCACCAAAGTTTAAGTTTATATATATCCCCAACAATATTATCAAAATTAACAATAGTCTCACCTCGTATTAACACCACCACCACCACCATTTACGTCCATATAACTACACCATTTATGCCACTAAAAATTCTTACTATATACTTTAAGATACTTAACATTTTGCCCCATCATTTTAATTACTTCTAACCTTACCTAGTGCCTTAACTCATCATTTCCTAATTTAAATTATACTCATCTTAGCTCTTCTCTTAGCAACGTTAATTCTTCTTAATGGGTTACATTCTACTCTTTGTTCATTTGAATCTTTTACTAAGAGTAAACCATTAAATTGGTCCATGTCTTTGTATCAAATTTTTAAATTGGTCCCTAACTTTATTAATAACTCAAAATGGTCCCTATCTTTGTTAAACATTTCTCAGATTGGTCCCTGACTCTGTTAGTTGTTTTGTATTTTGAGTGTTAATGGCTCAATGTCTTTTGGATATTATTTTATGGCTAATGGCATAATGCCTTTTCGATCTTATTTGGCACGATAATGACTTAAAATACAAAACAACTAATAGAGTCGGAGACTAATATGAGAAATGTTTGACAAACACAGAGACCATTTTGAGTTATTAATAGAGTCAGGGACAAATTTGAGAATTTGGTACAAAGACAGGGACCAATTTGAAGATTTACTCCTTTTACTAAGTTATCCAACATTTATTTTTAGACTCCTTATTATCCTAGATGATTTACCTTTGCCATCTTTACCTCACCATACCTCTCTTTGTATCATCTCATGTTCCTCCCTTTAACTAGTTTAGTTTTTTAGACTCACCATTGTTTCATGAAATTACTTCTAAAACGCCTAAATACATTCTCCACACTTCGGGACCCTATCCTTCACTTTAGGAACTAATTTGGGGAAGAAAAGTTGGTTTTTTTAAGGCTGGGAAAAGTGCACGGCTGTGCACTTCAGAGTGCACGGTCGGACACTTCAGAGTACACGACCATACATTTTTATAATGCACTGGAGAGAAAAATTGCAGGGACAAATGCACAGTCCGTGCCTTTTAGGCGCACGGCCGTGCGTTTCTAGCAGGGTTTAGAAAATCACATATTTATTTTGCGATTTTACTTTAAGGGACCTTTTTCGATTCCGTTTTTGACCATAAACTCATTAAACTCGTCCCTAATCATCACCTTAAGGTTACCCTATCATTGAAACACTATTTTCCTCTTAACCTATCCAATTTCACACTACTTTCATGGTTAAATTCTCAATTCAATTACACTAACTTTCTAACTTTGGTCAATAAGTTTTAATCTCTCAATAATAACAACAACACCAATTCATCTCCAAATTCTCACCATGAATACATCCCCAAGGTTCATAGAATAAAAACCAACTCATAAATCCAGAATTAGAACACCCTAAAATGAAAGTTCCCCCTACCTCGAATTCTCTGACGGTTCAACTTTTGACTTGGTTTTTCCTTAGCTAGGGTTTGCCTCATTTTTCTCTCCGATTCTCACGCGTAGCAATAATATGTGTTCTAATTTTATATTCTTCTATTTATATTAGGAAGTAGGTTAACTCTTATTATTATATTTTTTTTCTCCCTTACTTATCATAATTTTACTCATTCCTCTCCCACTTATTTTATTACTTCTATTTCTCACCTCCTCTCTATATTATTTGTTACATTATTGCTCCCCTCATTATTTTAATTAATAGAAATATTATTAATCACCAAAAGATTATCTCTTTCTCATCAACGGCATATTATTTCAATTAAAATGCCTCGTCCCCACAATAATAATTAAAACGCTGCTCATTTCATGTAATTAAATTAAATAATAAAAAATTTGTGGTGTTATAACTCTTTTCCACTTGAAGAATTTTCGCCCTCGAAAATTACCTGAAGAAAATAGCTCTGAATAAGATTCCCTCATTCGACTCTCTAGCTCCCATGTTATGCTTCCCCCAGCAGGTCCTCCCCATGTTACCTTCACTAAATTAACGATCTTCAATTCATAAAGGTAAGGCCTCAACGGTCAGGTTGTCTCTTAATTGCACTTCATCCATTTGAATCACGTGTGATGTGTCAAAGACATACTTCCGAAGTTGAGACACATGAAACACACTATGAAGATTCAAAAGTGACGGCGGTAAAGAAACTTGATAGGTTAGCTCTCCAACTCTTTTTATAATATGATAAGGACCAATGAAACAAGGTGTAAGCTTTTTAGACTTCAATGCACGTCCAACACCCGTTAATGAAGTGACTCTAAAAAATACATGATCCCCTTCTTGGAATTCCAATGGCTTCCTCCGCTTATCATGATAACTATTCTGCCTGCTCTGCAGTGCTTTCATCCTCTCCTGAATCATCTTAACTTTCTCAGTAGTCTGTTGTACAATCTTCGATCCAAGCACTGCACTCTCACCAGATTCATACCAACACAAAGGTGTTCGACATCTCCTACCATACAATGCTTCGAAAAGGGGCATCCCAATACTAGAGTGAAAACTGTTGTTATAAGTAAGTTCAATCAATGACAAGTAAGTATCCCAACTTCCTCCTTGCTCTAGAACACATGCTCTCAACAAATCATCTAAGGACTGAATTGTCCTCCCAATATGACCATCAGTCTGAGGGTGATAAGCAGAAATCAACCTCAACTTGGTTCCCAATGCCCCTTGCAAACTCTATCAAGATCTTGATGTGAACCTCAGATCTCTATATGAAAACATAAGGGGATTCTCGGTCTATTTTTATTAACAACCAGTTGTCGAGGTTGTAACATTGTTTCTTCGCGATCGTAGCATTTTTATTATGGTTTGATAATTTATTTTACTCCGCTAAAATGGAAAATGGTAACAACCACTTTCGAAACTGTTATGATGTGGTCAAATTCTTGATAACGATCTGTTTTTGAAACATTGGTCTAACCCAGGTTTTCAGATGTATCAAACTTTATCAAAGATTGATTGGACCACATGCTATCAAGTAATCGCAATTGACCCACTCGATCATAAGGGTGTTGGTGTGTTGGGCAGTCCCACATTGGATAAAAAAGTCAAAATATGAGGTTATAAGTTGAAGCAATCTTCACCTTACAATAGATTTTGTAAGGGTTGAGTTAGGTCCAACATAAATTTGAAGATATATTAAGTATTTAATATTAAGTCTAATTCATCTTTACACGAGTTTGTAAGATGAAAGATGTTATAAACTTATTTCAGGTCTTATATTTATTCTATATATAATTTTTTGGTTACATTATATTTATTCTATATATGACACTTGAGTTTTCTCAAATAATATATTTTCTTTTTAAAATTATCCTTTAATTATTAAGAGAGATAAAATATTGATATTTCTCCTCATTTCATTAGGTTTTTTTTTTAAATGAAAACATAAGTAATGTGTCTTGTAATTTAGAAAGAGTTTTGTAAAAAGGATACAATTTTTTTAAGTCTTATAAATAGGAACAAAGCAATCATGCCCTAATTTTTTTAGCTTCAGTTTCTCTCTAAATTCTCTCTTCCTTCTTCTTCATTCATCGGAGATGAGTGGTTTTGAGTTAGTATCACTCCTTTGAATCATTTTATTTTCCTCTTTTAAATTATATAAGTGATTTCCACATAGATCATGTTTTTCGTTTCGTGTTTTTTTCGTGATTTTATGTCACGATGCGACATGCGACGTTGTATTGTTCGTTGTCTATGGTGCAACATTGTTTAATTTTCCGTCTTGTTGCAATGTTTACTTAATTTAGATTGACATATCAACTTTGATCGACAAATTTCATGACTTGCTCATCAAACTTGCAAACGGGATGAATGTGTATTCTACTAAATTTTATATTTTTCATTATTAGTAGGCATTTTGTTATTTTACGTTATTAATTTGAATGTTTTGAGTTCGTTTACAATTTCATCCCTTTTAATTTTTGCAATATTGCTTTGTGTTTGTTTTTGGTGTACTCTATCGTTTAGTATTAATAGATTGTTTTTAGTTAAAAAATAGTAAATTTTTTTAATTTTTTTATGTATCTATAGTTTTTCTGTAATTTCTATAAAATAATCAAAAGTAATATTTATAATAGGATGGAAAGTTAATATTTTCTTCACTTGAAAGTGAGATGATGTAGTTTGAGCTGTTTGATTTTGATTCAAATGTTCCGATTGGAGTGATTATGTGGATTATACTACAAGTACAAACAATTGTGATATTTAAATTTGACACGTTGGTTTGAGGTGTAAATTGAAATTGAAATTCATTATTAATAGTATTATTTATGATATGTACTGTTTCTTTAGTGGTTGGTGGTGACTAGTGAATGTGTATATGACCCCTTTCTAGGAGACCCTGTTTGGAGTTTTGGAAGTTCATGAGCTAAGATTTTGTGGATCAAAGAGATAACCGCATGATGCTGGTTTGATGAAGACAATTTTGTTTTCTCATGTCACTTGTAAAGTTTTTGTTCTTTTGTATGAGGGCATGTGTTCTTGAAGAAGAATAATTATATGATGGGTTTGATTTGTTTGTGGTCCAAATTATAAGCCCCTAGTTCAATGTAATTTAATCAAATTTCATTTCAAATATAAAGTTAGAATGTTAATCTTGATCTAACAATCAAGATGTATTGATTGTGATAGCTATAAGATTTTTTGATTGCATGTTAAATCAAGTGTTGTTTGTAATAAGTAGTTGGTATTCATGTTTTCTAATTGTATAGGACCACTTTTATTAAAAGAGTACCTATATTTTGCTTTTGGCAAAATTTTCAAATAAGTTAGGCGTTGTTTGATTGTAAAAGTGGGGAATGTTTTTCTTGAACAAAAAGAGTCTTTAGGTTTGGACTCACTAGATTTATCTTTCTAACTAGAAAGGCTAGTGAGATTATGAGAAATAGAAATGGCTGGTCACTTATCAATTGTGGGGAATTTATTTATCAAAAAGTGGGGCTCGACAAAGATATTTATGTTAGGATGTTCACTTCATATTATTTAATATTTTAATAATAAATTAAATTGTTATTGCATATTAAATGTATGGCAGATTCAAATCTTGGCCACCCACTTATGTGAATATCTAGCACTATTTTTTTTTTTTGAGGTAAGCCACTGGACTACTTGAAAATAAACAATAGTTTGATGATAATTTGTAGGTCTGTTTTTATGTAAAAAGCGAAAATTGCAGTCTTAAATTAAATGATTTTTTTTGTGAGCGTTATATTTTAGAATTTAATATGTTCTTGATCCCTATAAATATGTCAATTTTTTGTTTTAGTCCCCCCAAAACTTTCTTCAATTGTTAGTCCCCACAAAGTTTTTCATCTTCATTTTTGGTTCCTCATTTAAAGTAAACTCATATGTACAATTCATATTTTTGAATAAAATTTTACAGAAAAATTTATAATATTATAAGAATCTCTCCCAAAAAATATTAGAACTTTTTAAGAAAACATGAATTAAATATGAATTTTTATATTTTTTGCGGTTAAAAATTCATATTTAATTTATGTCATATTAAAAAATTCTATTTTTTTACAATATTCTACAAATTTTTGCACAATTTCATTAAAAAAAAATACAAAAATTAACTTAAAAATAAGGACCAAAAGTACTTATTGAAAATTTTATAGGGACTAAAAGTTGAATAAATTTTCAGAGGGAATAAAACAAAAAGTTGATATATTTATATAGAACAAAAACATATTTAACCCTATATTTTATATAGTACATGTGATTAAGTTTTTAATAGCAAAACAAACTTAACTCATCCCCTAAAAAAACAAACTTAACTCATATTATTAATCAAATAAAGTTTAAAAAACAAAGAAACAATCTAAAACATTTGGATATTTATTAAGTCTTCACTTTTTTTAAGCAAATATTCACATATTTTAAACAAAAAAAGCGTTATTATTGTTAATTTATTGCATGTTAGGGTAGGGAATAAGAATGTAACTTGTTGATTTAATTTTGCATGTTAGTGATATTATTTTAAACAATTTTTTTTAAAATAACATTAGAGTCTCATCTACTCTAGTGCAAGCTCTATCGTCTCCGTGCCAGGGTGATTCAGAATTCTATGCTATTGATTCTAGTATTATTTATCAGTTATCTTACATTCCAACTTCGAGGTGAAGTTTGTTAGGAGACAAACGAACATGGTTGCTCATAGTTTAGCTAGGGCGGCATGTTCTTGGGCTAGTCACCATATTTTTGATTCTTATCCTTCTTGTATTGAACATTGGATGATTAATGATAATAGTTAACTTTGTTTCGGTAAAAAAAAAATATAGAGAAAAACAAAATAACTAATATCAATAAAATATAAGCATAACCAAGTTGGGTTGATCTGGTGATATTGACTTGTGACCTTGAAATATGTTCCCGTTCGATGTTTCATGTTCGATTCCCCTTAGTATCAATCGAACCTGAAACTCTGAGGAGAAGCACACTTAAGATCTCAAACTAACACAGTCAAACCAAACCAAGTTTAGTTTAGCACCTAGTGTTTGAACCTTAACATAAAAAGAAAAGAATCGAATCAATTTAATTAATTTATATTATATCTTCCAGTTTGTCGGGTGATTAGTTGATTCTTAGACTCTTGCTACCCTTGTATCACATGGACACAAACTTTTTTATTTTTTGTTGAATAAACACAGCACATACATTTTTTTTTTGAAGTTACACACAACACATACATTTTTAACCCTTGAGTAGTTTTTTTTTAGGGGTGACGATAATAATTATAATTTAAACAAAACATGAATGGCAGGTTTGATTGCCGTGTGTGCTAACACAAACTACAAAAGTTTTTCTTCTTTAATGGACAAAAGAATTAAATAGAGATTGCGCCGAAAAAAACACCAGGAAGAAAATAAGAAAAATCAATCATATTCAAATAACCACTCAAATCAATATAATGAATATATTGACCGAAAGTTTAAATATATAACTTTATATTATATCCCCTCAAAAACTTCATATTATATTATTATAAAGTTATAAAGGCAAAAACAGTCAGCCTAGTTATTCAGACTACCACAATCACACGAAGTAGAGGCAATGAACTTAAAGGAATCGATGAAATGGCTTGACAGTATAGGTCTATCTAAGATGTTTATTGAACTTGATTGAAAGCAAGTGATTGACATCTAGGAGATTTAACACTAATTTCAAAGTTGGCGCTATTATTGATATTTGCAAAACTTCACTTTGAATCTATCCAAACTTTATAAGTTTCATTATAAGACAATCAAATAATGTTGTCTATTTGTTAGGAAGGACGTCATTATCTTATGTCAGTTACCACATTCATGATTATGTGTCATCTTGTATCGAGACTATTATCATTAATGAAATGAGTTAAATTTGAGTTAAATTTGCTTTTGTAAAAAAAAAAAAAAAGTTTATATAACTTTATCTACTCCTCTCCTCTATATATGAAAATGGTAACAAATGTTCTAATGATATTAAATAAGAAATTTAATGATCGACTCATGAAGTAAGCATACACCTACCTATTAACCTGTATACGCAACCTGAGATATAAAAGGGAATATAAAAAAGATTGGACTAAATTGTTTAATATAGAGCCTATTAATATATATCCCAAATTTAAGGCTTTTGGTTACTATTTATCTGATAAACACAATTTTTTTACGTCTAAAATGACTTTTATAAAAATTTGATTTGCCCTCAAACTTAAATGAAAACCTGTTTCGTAAAAACACTATTTAAACGTCCTAGGTAACAATCAAGCTTGGAAGAATTTTTACCATAAAAATGGATCCTTTTGGCAAAATAGTTTTTTATAAAGAAAACCATATGATTATTTAGAAAATAAGTCAGATGTAGACTCTTTTTAGCAATGTCAAACCACTAATTTATAGCTGATAACTTGTACAGTATAGTTTCGTATGAAAATTATAGTTATTTAGAAACAATTTTCTCTCACGAGCTAATCATTTTTTCACAATTTATCAGCAGTATTCTCTGAAATTCTAAGCAAGTGTTTACTTCCACATATGGAAATTCAAGTTATAACTTCATAGTTCAAACACATTGATCATTGATGGAACTCATTGTGGATCCAAACACGCCGTAAATCATACCTGCAAATCTCAAAAAAGATGATGCAAAGTAAATCATACCTACAATTCTTTCTTTTACATTGCTAAGCTGGAAGTTACCAGAATAATACTAAAAACTACCCTGCAGTAAGGATATAAACAAGCTTCAAAGGTTGTTTGTTCTAGTTCACATTCTACAAAAGTAAGCACTTTCAACAAGTGAAGTGCTGGATCTTTAGGTGTGATTTCTCACTCATAATTGATTTCAATTCATAAACTTATAAGGAGATGGATGTTCCTAATGTTTTCGGACAAATAGCTTGCTTATGTCTTCAGTAACAACGTTTTTCCTGAAAAATATAAAATCAGAAATTCATTAATATTATATATTTCAGAAAGAACACAATAGCAATTTCAGATACGAGAACATGTATAACTCATTATCAAATGGCTTTATTAAGCCGAGAACATGTTATGTATAAAAAAAGAATAAACATAAAATAAAAAGAAGCAAGAAATCCAATACATCTAATGCATTGTACCAAAGCATAAGTTACCAAACAGTACAAAAAGGAATGGCAACATATGCGAGGCGATTATCTACTTAGTTATCAGAGCAATCTGCAGATCACTGACTTTTTTATTAGTTACAGCCATGAAATCATCTATGAAACAGTGGGGAAAAATGAAAAATAGCATGAATGCAATAATTTACTATTCTATTAGGAACTGGAATAGAAAAAGGAAGAATAGATAGAACAGAACAGAACTATCTATGAAACCCGGAATCCGAATTCAGATTATTGCAAAATCAAAAGGGTGAAGGGAAAACAAGATTTACATATACAAAACTGTTATGAACCGAGAGAGAGAAAATAAGAAACTGAATGAAACAAATGAAAAGAAAAAACAATATTATTAAATAAATGATTGAGAATGGGGAGACTGCACATATTTCAATTCTATTCAGAAGCATCGGGACAATTGATTAATAATGCGAAGAGTAAGTTTTATTCGGGGTCAATGTCGCGCGCCTGTTTATATTCTATTTCCACTTTGTTAGGTTTCACTGCTGGTTTGATTCCTTTCCAATATCTCAGCTGTCCTATTTTTAAAGGTAAGCCAAGGAGCATTTATTTTCAAGCTATTACTGATCGTATTAAAGTCAAATTATCGACTTGGAAGGGTTCTCTTCTATCAATAACGGGCAGAGTGCAGCTTGTTAAATCTATTATTCATGGCATGTTAGTTTACTCGTTTCATGTCTAATGGCCGGTGATGTTGCTGAAGTCTATAGATCGTTGGATTAAAAATTTCATCTGGAGTGATGATGTTAATACCAAGAAAGTTTGTACGGTTGCTTGGAAAACTATTTGTCTTCCTTGGGAAGCGGGTGGTTTGAATTTGAAGTCTACTCGTTCCATTAATGATTCCCTCATTTTGAATCTTAGCTGGAAGCTTATGGCTGAAAAATCACAATGGTCGGATATGTTTCTGAAGCGCTATTTTTCTTATGGTCAGCCTACTCAGCATCACTTCCAGTCCTCGGTTTGGGCAGGTATTAGAACCAAGATTGGCCTAGTTCTTGACAATTTTTTAGGCTGACTGGCACCGGTAACTGGTAACTGTATTCATCTTTGGCGTGACAACTGGCTTGGGGTTCCTTTGGTTGATTTGCTGGAAATTCCTCCTACTCTCAGGCAGCACCTCTCCAGTACGTTGAACTCTTTGATCAAGGATGGTCGTTGGCATATTCCTCCTGAATTGGCTTGTCAACCAGAAGTTATGTCTCGAATTAAAAATATTTTTTTACCTATTGCACCCCTTGATGATCGGTTTGTTTGGAAGCACTCTCCAGATGGTTCTTTATCAGCTAAGCTTGCTTTTAATTTCCTTCATCCGCCTTCTATGGCTGTTCCTTGGGCTGGATTGATTTGGCGGAACTGCATTCCTCCTTCCTCTTCTTTTACTTTTTGGCGCGCCTTGCATCATAAATTGCCAACTGACGAGAATCTTCGATCCCGTGGTTGTCTCCATTTGTGTGCTTTGCTACTCGATAGATGAATGTACCTCTCACATCTTCCTGCATTGCCCTTTTGCGGTCTCCATTTGGGCTTGGTTGGAGGCTCAGTTGCAGTGTACTTTTGATAGGTCCTCTCTGACCTCTTTGTTAGATGTGGTGCCTCGGATGTGCAGCTCTCAAATTCGTGATATTTTTATTTCGGCTATTGTTCACACTATTCACACCATTTGGATTTTCCGCAACGCCGTTAGATTTGGCTCGGGTACGCTATCTTTTCATGGGGCTAAGGCCAAAATTCTCTCTTCCGTTGCCATGTCAGGTAGTGTGTCTACTGGTAAACGCTTACCTTCTGACTATTGGTTGTTGAATGCCTTCCTGATTTCTCCTCACCATAGAAATGTTGCCTCTATAATTCCTGTCGTTTGGAAAGCTCCTACATTGCCTTTTGTTTAGGTTAATACGGATGGTTCTGTTGTTGATGGCTTGGCCGCTTGTGGTGGTATTTTTTGTGATTATCGAGGATCTTTTTTGGGTTGTTCTGCTTGTAATCTGGGGCACAGATCAGTTTATGAGGCTGAGTTATTTTCATCTTTGGGTGGAGGCTCCCAAAGTGCGTTGCATGCTTTCAGGAACCCTTCATTAGTTCCTTTTGATCTTAGAAACAGGTGGTATAATTGTACTCATGGAGGAATTTCCATCCTTTCCTCTCATATTTTTCGTGAAGGAAACTGTTGCATGGATAAGTTAGCAAATCATGGTCATGGCTTGGTTGATGTTCTTTGTGGGACTCTATCCCCATGTTTATTCAAGATGACTTTTATGGAGACAGATTCGGACTTCCTAGGTTCTGTTTCCCTTAGGTCTCTTGTTTTTATTTTTGGTCTTTTGTACTTTGTTTTCAGGGGGTTTTGGTTTGGTATCCCCCTCTCTTGTACAGCTTTTCCTTCTTTTTTTTTTTTTTTAATAAAATTTTCTGAGCAAGGTGAGGTTGGAGATAGTCTTGGGGTGCCATCCTAGTTGGGATGTCAAGCTTTCTTCTGCTACCCTCCCTTTGTTCTTGATTCAGCTAAAAAAAAATTGATAATGGGGAGAGATTTCTCCTTAAGGGTTTTCCCTTTCACATAATTTCTCATTGGACATCAACTATCACATTCACATATGTCCATTCTTATCATCCATATAATTATAACTCCTTCAAACTAACATACATAAATATTCGCAACTACTTTAATTCCTCTATTATCCTAACAACATCTCTAACAAGTTCAAGAAATCATCAGAAGGATCATTTCTGAATAATACACCATATTTTGTTTTTTTTCTTCCTATTTTCTTTCTACTAGTGTTCTAGTTCTAATAAGGAGTCTTCTAGAAGATTAAGTCTGATGCATGTTATTTGGCAAATGCCACAAGATGAAACAAACGGCTTTAGGTTGTTCAACAGCAATTACGGTTTTTGTAACAAAGATACAGAAGCTATCTTTGTTGTTAATGCAACTCAAACGAATACTTGGAAGTTCACCACTTCAATAATAACAATCTTTTTTTAATAGAAGCTATTTTTGTCATGGGTTTTGGATCATGGTTTTAACAAAGGGATTTCTATCTTTGAGTTGATGTTTCATTCAATATTAATTTGTTTAACTTCTCTTTTTTTTTAAATAAAGAAATCCTTTTATCAAAATATTAATGCATACAAAAAAATCTGCATACACCCACAAAAATAAAATAACAAAGTATACTAAACAATAAGAAAATTAGAAAAAACAGCATTTTATTGATGAAATCAAAATTATAGGCAGACAACACAGCATAACTCTTTTAAACTTTGAAGTTTGCAATTTCTGAAGAAAACAACCTGATGTCACCGCTCATCAATTAAGCATCTACTAATCTCAGATATGAAGAAAAGACATCTAACTTTTACGTAGCCAGCAACAGATGCACAAATAAATTAACAAGCAGACAGCCATCTTAATCACAAGTACACAACACTACTAACCTTCCACTGAGCTGAGGTGGAACCAGCAGACCAGCTGCCGTTTCTGGTATATTCCTTGAATGAGGCGGGTTTGCTCTAGGAACTTTATTGCGACTGGAAGAGGAGACCTTTCCATTTGAGTCTCTCTTACGTGAAGCATTTTCAGCTTGAGCTGCAGCAACTCGAGAGGAGTGATCACTAGCATTCATCAGACTCGATGGGACACCAGGTGAATTCAATAGAAGTGAAGCGTCAGGAAGTTTCTCCACCGAAGAGGATGATGACTGTGGTTTATTTTCTAGCCGCTGGGTGGATGAAGATCCAGATTTTGTCCTACACAAAAGTGCATAAATACTGAGTACAGAAAATAATGTTTGATCGAGAAAGGTGAAATGCTACTATAGTTAGTATTTTTCAGGGTAAAACAGTGTTTTGATGGGATCTAGCCCACTGATTCAATATGATGGGATCTGGCTGATTACATTTTTTTACTCGAAAAATTAAATTTTATTTAGAACATCCATTAAAAGAACAGAGAAAAGTCACTGCAACAACCACCAGCTAATCTAGAATCTATCAATGGTCAAGAAGCCATTGCAATCCGTATCAGATCCAAAAGTCAGTGTGCAGAACATAAGAGTATGACCCTTCAACCCAGGTCAACACCAAACTTAACAGTCACTACCATTGGTTTAAAGTCTTCAATCAATCAAAATTTAATCCACGGTTCAAACTCAGGAAGAAAAAAAGAAGAAATACAGAATCCCCCACAGAAACAGGGATCACCATGAAACACGAGACCATATCAAATTCATCTTTGGCAAACAGATAGTATTAATATAACACAAAATCATAAACAGAAGACGAAGAACGGCTACCAAACCAAATGACTTATGAACCTCAAAATTGTGAAAATATGATACGAACCAAACCGCCTACAATCAGAGGCGAAGGTCACAAAAAGCAACCAAGAACTAGTGAAACCATTAAAACTAGCTGAAAAGCATCAAGCCTCACCTCACCTCACCGACTTGACAATTCAACCCAACTAACAAATTTCAAGAACATAACATGGCTTCAAAGAAAACACCAAATCAGGCAAAAATTGTACCAAACAGAACTTGCACACAAGGCCTAGAATAAAATACCACAATTCTCATTATAGTTGCAATGTGAAGCACCCTAAACAACCTACAGCCACAGCAACAAAAGCCATCTACCACAGCAGCTGACAAAAATACCACCAACAAGAACAAACAATCGTAATATATACCTAAAATAAAATCCCCTAAAAAATTGTTACCACATTATGAAGGTCATGTACTCTCCATTTGGAGTAATTTGAAATTTTGAAACATCATGGCAAAAAAACAACTACCACGACAAAAGCCTTCCTGCTAGGTGGGGCCAGTTACTTGGATGATCAAACAATGTCATAATGTCCTATGGTAAAAAATGTATAATGACTAACTGTTTACATCTAAATCCTTCTTAATGGTCAGACCTGTGATTTTTCTTAGTTCCTCTTGTATATCATGTCAAATGACATATTATTTAAATCAAACTTGTTATTAATGATCTGGTCTACGGTTTTTCTTAGTCTCTCTTTATCGCAAACTATTAGGCACTAGTTCTATCCTTTGATTTACTTATCCATTAGGCTTCTACAGGTCTTATCCAAACAAGCCCAAACTACTAAAATGAGACTGTACCATCTTTCTCACAATAAATGGTACCAAACTTCCTATCTTAATATTTTTCTAAAGAGATCGCCAATATCTTCGAATAGCCATCAAAGACAGTCGCTTGAAGAAACTATCGGTAAACACATGCAGAACTTTAATATCAAAATAATGAGTTTGTGTGTGAGCCAGCTAGAAAAAAAAGGCCATTCCCCCTTCCTTTCCTCCTACTTTTACCGTGAAACCCCTTCCCTCCCACCTTTCAAACAAAGCGTTAGCGGGGATCGACTTTCTAACCCTGTCCTTGTTTTATACTATCAACTGCACACCTATTTCCTTCATTTTGTTTCAAATAGAGAACTTTTAAAAGGAATTAACCTTCCCCTCCCCATCCTCGTTCTCCACTAAAAAAAGAATTAAACCAGAAAGCTAACCACAACTGAATCCCTCTTCCCATACCAGAATAACCACTAACATTTGTCTATAAAAGAGTAATAATAAAAAATAACCAATTATCCATACTTTCCAACATCAAACTTTTCGACTTCAGATTTGTTTCAAGTCTAAGAAATCAACACAAATCCCTCCTAGCGTATGACACTTTTATATTTTCTCAAGTTTTACCTTTCAAGTCATACATATTATCCTCATGATAGGCACAACACAAACTACCCTTTGTCTCTATGCAAATTCCTTTCTTTTTTGTTTATTTTAAAGAGCCTAACCAGTGACGGATCTATTAAGGAGCCCATGGACTGGATGCCATGTCTCCCCCACTTAAGAAAATGATTTTTTTATATAAGAAATTTACCAAAAAAAACCTCTTCGGTAATCCATTTCACTTTCATACCCTTTCTCTTGCCAACTTAAAGCTTTGTTGAATCTCTATTACATGAACCAAATATGTATTGGTGTGAATGCTAGGCCGTTGCCCAGAAGCAACACGCTTTATAGCTAGAGTACAATGTCAAATAAGCAAGGGCTGCTGCATTACTACTTGGATGCAGCAAAAAATAAACAAGGGTCCTCACATCTTCGTGAAAAGGTTAAAGAAGTTAGTTCATGAGAGTAATATTCGTTGCAGGAAAATCTATGGAATTAGTGGACACTAAGACCGGTGAAAACTAAGCGATCCGTTTTTATATGACTTTTAAGAATTTCAATCATAATATGTTAGTTTCCTCTTAAAAACTATAATATGATAGTTAATTAGTATTTGTCGCTCCCTCATTATTTTGGGCAAGATCCTCCACTTAACCTAACGGCGAAACTCACACGTTATCGAATCCCGGGTTCGAACCTTCTCCCTGCATATCAAATATCCCTGCAACTACCCTCTAAGTTACACTAGAATTTAATCAATGACCTAACATTAACACACCAATAAATAGTATTTTCATATTAAATTAAATTCTGGAAATTCAAATTAGAATATTACCTAATACAAGGTTACAACAAAAAATGAAGGTATTGAATGAGTTAAAAAGTATAATAAAGGAATTACATACAAGTTCTGTGGAGGTTGAGGTTGTTGAGGAGATTGGGGTTTCTGTTTTTCGTTTCGTTGTTCTTCTGTGGGTTCTGGAACGTCGTCGTCGTCTGAGGAGGAAGCGTAATCGACCAGTGACATTTCCGCCGGCGAATATGTTACGGTGGTGCTCAGTAGGCGTGCGTGAGTTTTCTGGAGTTTTGTCACAACTGCGATGAAAGCCTGTAAGGGTTAATTTTATTTTTCTTGTGTGTTAATTAATTATTAAATTAAATATTATAAATTTAACTATTTGGATAAGATATATCTGTGAAGCCCGGATACGAGATACGATACGGATACGATACTGCACCGATACGCCGATACGGAAAAATTTCAAAAATCAAGATACGATACGGCTGAGATACGTTAATAAAAAAAAATTATATAATTAAATGTACAATATAATTATAACCATTTTTTAATATGCAAATATATTAACAAACACAAGAAACCAGGCTCGTAGCACATTAACATAAATATAAATAATATTGACGATTAAGAGAGTGGTCATTAGTCAATTACATACACAGTATATACCAAAGTCGTCCGATACCAAGACTTCGACGGTGGCCAAAGTGGACGGCGGCCACTTTGGAAGAAAAAGTTGAAACCCTAATTTCTTAGAAAGGGAAAGATGCAATTGTTTGTGTGGTGTGGTGTGATGTGGGTCGTACTGGCACCAAAGAACGATAAAGGAAATGTATATATATTATAGTAATAAAATGTTTTTATTCTTATTTTTTTTAAAAAAACAGAAATCAAAATAATATAAAAAACACAAGTATCTGTGTGTATCGGGACGTATCGGAAAGTATCGGATAATTAATTTTTAAAAAAATAAAATTTAATATTTGGATACTCTCCGGATACGTATCGGGAAGTATCGGGCAGGTATCGGTGCAGGATACACAGGGGATACAGTACGTCATCCATTTTGAAGTATCGGGGCTTCACAGAGATATATCATTTAACTTAATTAATTAAGAGAAATGATATTTGTACAACCATTTTCTAACAATTTTTTGATAACTTTCTCTCTCATACTCACATTATCTTCTTATTCTCTCTATTCCTTTTTCTCTCTCTATTATTTTTAACCAATCAAATGAGAGAAAACCAAAGTTGTCATAGAAGTTGTACAAATATCACTACTCATTAATTAAGGATTTTGTAAGAAAAAAAAACTTAATTAATTAAAGATCTCGCTTGAATCATATCGATGTTCTAATCGGATCGAGAACTAGTCGGTTCACACAAATAAATAATTAACCACCTAAAAGACATTCAGATGATATGATATCAAATTCCTTTTAACTTGTATGCTCGAATCTAGCTTTGGTAATCCGAGAGTTTACACAAAAAAAGGTTTAATTAGGCATTGTTTAAAAAAGTCATAAAAGAAATTTTGTCTTGAAAAAATACAAGAAAAAATTATAACTAAACAATTTTCAATACAAAAGTTACTCTCCCGTTCCAAATTAGGTAGCATTTGTTTATCCATGTGCATTATTTATATCACATAATTTGACCATATTTTTCCATTAATATATAAAGACAAATTGTCCTCGTGAGTTTAGCTCAGTTGGTTGGGACAATACATAAAATATGCAAGGTCCGACCACTACCAAAAAAATATAAAGACAAATTATAAATTCAAAATATTAAAATTTGATATTTTTACGAATGAACAATTAAAGATATTAATGGTTAAAATTGTGGATTGAAAATACACTTATTGTGCATTGGTGAAACAGTTAATTATGTCACTTATTTTGCGATAGAGAGAATATTAATTTTGAATGCTTAAACAATATTTTAATGACACTTTTCTTAAAAAAAAATATATATTTTAATGACATTTATTAGCATCTTTCTCTAATATAGGAATATTAATAGAGATTTCTTCTAACTTAAGGAGATGTCTACTTGAAAAGATTGTCAAAATCGGGATTTTGCTTCAGGTAAAAAAAATGAGCAAAATTGAAAATTGTAAAATTGCAATACAAATCGAAGGATTTTACTTAACTACTTTTGTAGAATCGATATAAGAAATCATAAAATCGCAATTAAAATCGATGGATTTTACCAAAACAAAAATAATAAAAAATGTATGTTATAAATTGTATATAACCATAAATAACTCAGTTTAAAGTCTACAAAATACTTATACATAAATGATTTAAAATAAAAGGACAAGATCCTTCAAAACCCCTTAAAATCATGTAACAAAAAAAAAACCCTTAAAATCCTCCGATTTTACATGAATTTCACGATTTTGTGCGATTTTACTATGGTTTTGCTAATTTTGGAATTCTGCTATGAATTTGAGTTGTTGAAGGTGAATAAAGTCTCAAAATCTTAGATTTTAGGATTTAAGTCGGGATTTTGACAACAATGACTCAAATCGTATTTTGGCAATGAAGATTTCACACACAAACAAAAAAGGTTTAACTACTCAATCAACTTGTTTTTAACCAAAATTACAATATTGGGTCCTGCTAACAAGTGCTTTAAGTGCATTGTTTAAGTAAGTGAAAAGGATACTCTATCAAAATTTATGAAAATAGGTTCGATTTCTAGGGGGAACAACGTTTGGCCAGTGCACATCTCTACGCACAAGCCGGATTAGGCGCCCACCTTTGGTGAGTCGGAAACAGGTGCGAAAACCAAAAAATTTATGAAAATATATTTTTGAAATAAAATGTTATATCGGAGATTATTTATTTGTCATTTGTCAAGTTTAGTCATTAGCCTTGTCGAACTAGAATCAACAAGTCCATGCCGATAAAAATTAGTAATTAGTGCGTTATGTCGTGACATCAATGATCCTGTTTAAATTATATAATCCAAATGCAAATTGAATACTTTGATGATGGTTGAACTAAGCCCTTTTACAGATTTTAACAAGTTGAATACTTTGATCATTGAAAATTGTAGAGTTTTGAACGCACAGATTCTTTGTAAATCAAATACCACACTTGTCAATTTAACTATGGAAAATGCTATTTATCTAGAAAAATAACATCAAGAATTTTTCAAGACACATGTGGCAAGTTTTAATTGCATGATTTATTTGTCTACTTCCTATTTTTCAGCCACACCTCCTTGAATTGTGGCAAATAGTGCATTGTGATTGGTTGCTCTTTATTCTTGAATAATTCTTGATGTTTTTTTTTCTAGATCTGGATATGGGTACGAAAGTTATGAATGTAAAATACCATCCTAATTCACCATCATCTTTCATTGCAGAGGTTCTCACCTTTGTTCCAAATTTATTCAAGGTTATTCACCATCATCTTTCATTGCAGAGGTTGAACGCACAGATTCTTTCATATGAATTATACATGAAATCGAGATATGCCAAGTCCAGGAAAGAAGCTGCAAAATTTCATTTGAAGAAAACTACATTAATACCTAATGGAGTACTGGACTTTTTGCTACAAAACTCACCGTGCGCAAAGGTTAACATTATAAAATGATTAAAGTGAAATGTGCTTTCAACTTCTAAAATATATATGTTTCTGGTTTGGTTTTTCGCCTCCTTTGTTTTACAAATCATTTGTGAGGATTTTTTTTTTTTTTACTTGTATACTACTAAGTACTAACATAATGCGATTCGATCGCAACTTAAGTGGATGATGTGTTGTTAGGATTAGATTATTTCCTTGTAGTATTGAATGAAAGTTGATGGTGGTTTGAAAAAAAAAATCTTTAGGTCAATGAAGGTTCAGGGTAATATCAATGTATTATGATAAATACTCCTACAATAACCTCTGAAAATTTGGTTTTTATTATCATGTTTGCTCTCTGGTTTGTGATAGGATTGTAAGTAGTTTTGTTTTACTTGATTCCATTCCCTTGAGATATCTCTCATTGGTTTGCTATGATACTGATTCTATGTCTAACTATTTCGCAGTTTTTCCTTGTACCTGATTGATAAACGTTAAGTTGATGAGTTTTCGATTAGTCTCACTAATTTCTTGCTTCCTTTTTCCTTTTTATTGGGTATCTGTTTTGATTTTCTGTTTGATGTGCTACATATTTCCTCTATGTTTTCAAAGATGTTGACACAAGGATTGACTTCTACTTTTCTTGATGTTGTACTTGTCTGGTAAAATGAAAAAGTGCTACTTGTGGAGTTCACATAATGCACTTAATTTGAATTTGTGGAGAAGTAGATACAATACAAGTTCATATTCATATTGGTGTTACTTTTTCAGTTGAAAACAGAACCAAGAGCACACGATAATGGAAGTCATAGATCTTGGGTTTTGCAGAAAGGCACGTGGAGAATACAGAAGTTTTGTCGAGAGATTGGAATCAAGAGAGTCCTTGAAGTGTGGATGCCCTAGCTATAACAAGAACACTTTTTCCAAGAGAAATCTTTCTATTAGCTAGATAACAAGTTGAAGTTTTCTTTATTTTCCTGCATTCTATTATATCACAATTCCTATTTTATTTTATGTATAATACTTTTAGGAGATTTATATACTTTAATATTTTTGGATCATGTGTATGATCTGTCTTTATTTAATTTAGAGAACATGGTTTGAAGCTAGCAAAGACCACCCAAAAGTGGGCTACAAAGGTGAGAACAAAGTGAAAGATGAGAGTAGTCTTTTATACGTTATTGCATATTTGTTCTTCATATCAAGATTCTGATTTGCTTCTCAAGTCCTATATTTTAGACTAAAGAGCAATCCTTCTGGTTGAAGGTTTGGAGTTCAGTTCACTAGGATTTTGACATGACTCCAATACCTTCTTCTCTTGTCTTCAAGTTTATGGTTGTGCATATATTATTTTTGTTAACATTTTACACCATATATTATAGTACCCGATCCGGGTCAAGCAGCGCAGAAACGGGAGAATGATTTGGTTCTTAATCCCCTCTTCTATTTCTGAGACTCAAGTCTAATAATAAGACAATGTTAAAATGAAGTTAGCGGAGTCTTTATGGTAGAACATCATGTAAATGTTTAATCATTGTAGTAAACGGTAACCCCCATGATTCATTATGGGAATATCATGTCAAATAATATTTTCTGTTCAGAAGATACTAAGATGGTGGAGATTCAAAGAGATTAAATTGCAAAGCTAGAAATAAACAATTGTATGCTTCACTATTTGTAATTTTTATTATGAGTAGCTAAATCCATAGATATTAAGTTTAAGTCTGGAGATAATTATGATGTAGATATGTTTGAACCACGTAGGTTGTGAAACACTATTTTATATGAATGACAATCTAGTTTTGTTCAATTCAATTTGTGTTTAATGTTTTTTATATATATATATATATCACACGTAAAATGATTTCTAAGTATGAATGACTAGTGACCATAGCTTTAAACTTTGACCTAATTCAATTGTTCAATTAAACATGATTAGTCTATGAATGGATAATCATTTAATTGAGGTAATGGATTAACGATTTGAAAATTTTCAAAGTTAATTAGGGGTTGTAGAATAAGAAGGGAACTTTTACTCAAGGGATTGATCAAAGTTAATTTTGTTAATCATCGTAAAACTAGAGAAACATTTATGGAATTTATGCAATCAAACCAACTGTCTAGGGCAACACCCATATTTTACACATCTAAAATCATACAATATTGTTAAATTGAAATTAATGCAGTCCTCGTGGATACGAACTTAGAATTATTACTTCGATAATTTTAATACACTTGTTAAATACTACCTCCGTCCCTATATATAAGATCCTTTTGTCAAAATTATGGAAATTAAGAAAGTTGACATTTGTATTAAAGTTGTTTGCAATCACTATTGTTTTTATATTATTATCCTTTAAGAGAGAAAATTAGTTTATGTTTTCAATATGTTATTTATTGTTGATTGAAGAAAAAGATGTATAATAAACAAAGATATGTAGGTAAAAAAAATTACTACCTCCGTTCCTTTTTAATTGTCACTATTTGATATTTTACACAAACCAAGACAATCAATAAATGTTACTACTTTTGATACAATTGTTTTTACTTTTACTATAATGACCTTATTAATTTAATATTTCATTTTATATGTTTCTCTCTCCACAATAAATATCTAAGGGTAATATTGGTAAAACAATATTTAATGCTGCATTGAACATTGAAAGTGACAGTTAAATAGGAACAAAGAATTTCTCTAAATGTGACAATTAAAAGGAACGGAGGGAGCATTAATGTAGTTGCAAATAGAAAAGATGTCTTATAAAGAGGAAAAAAAAATTCTCAAAAGGTTCTTACAATCAGGGAGGGAGATAATATCTATCGATTCCATAAAGTGAAACCAACTATGCTAATCACCGTTCTCATGATGAAGTCCCTGCGGCATGCAATCACCCACTAATTAGCTTCAAATGATTATTTTTGATCTTGCCTCTTCGTAAGTGATATCTGAAACAATGAAGATTTAAGGCTTTGTTTGCGAGTTTTGAGGGGAAGGAAAGGAAAGACTAAGGAGGGGAAGGGAAGGAAAGGGAGGGAAGGGAGAAAGAAGGGAAAATCTTTCCCTTGTTTGGGAGTTAAAGAAACCAACAATGAAAGGAGATTGACGGTTTATGTGATAATTTTACTATTTTACCATTTTTTTTCTCTTAAAATCATTACATTATGTTATACTTTGTAATTTATCTTGTAAATTATAATTGGAATTTTGAATTATTATGAGGAAAAAATTGTCAATTTGTATGTTTAACCCCCAAAACCCCCCAAAACCTTTCCCTTGTTTTTTTAAAACTCCCAAACAAGGGTTTACCTCTCCATAAGCCTTTCCTTTCCCTCCCCTCCCCTCCAAAACCCAACTCGCAAACAAAGCCTTAGAGTTTATCAATTTTAGAATAAAAAATGCACATGAGATAGACTATGAAGCAAGTTGCTTAATTTGTTTGTTGAAAGTATCCTTGTTTATCAATATCTGAAGTTCTCTCATCTATTTATATTCCTTTCCCTCATCTTTCTAAGTGTTTTCTTAGGCTTTGTTTGCGAGTTTTGAGGGGAAGGAAAGGAAAGGCTTAGGAGGGGAAGGGAAGGAAAGGGAGGGAAGGGAGAAAGGAGGGAAAACCTTCCCCTTGTTTGGGAGTTAAAAAACCAACAAGGAAAGGAAATGGAGGGTTTATGTTATAATTTTACTATTTTACCCTTTTTTTCTCTTAAAAACAATACATTGTGTTATACTTTGTAATTTATCTTGAAATTTATTCAAAACAACTTATCTCATAAAAAGTAAATTATTACAATTATTACGATTTATTTTTAAAAAACAGCTTATTTATAAAAATAAAAAAAAGCTTATTACGATCTCTTTTTTAAAAAACAGCTTATTCAAAACAACTTATTTATATAAAACAACTTATTATGATATCTTTTTCAAAAAACAACTTATTCAAAACAACTTATTTGTCTAAAACAACTTATTACGATCTCTTTTCAAAAAACAACTTATTCAAAACAACTTATTTATGTAAAACAACTTATTACGACCTCTTTTTCAAAAACAAATTATTCAAAACAACTTATTTATCCAAAACAGCTTATTACGATCTCTTTTTTAAAAACAACTTATTTAAAACAGCTTATTTATACAAATCAGCTTAATACGATCTGTTTTTCAAAAACAACTTATTCAAAACAGCTTATTTATACAAAACTGCTTAATACGATCTCTTTTTCAAAAACAACTTATTCAAAACAGCTTATTTATCCAAAACAGCTTATTACAACCTCTTTTCAAAAACCAACTTATTCAAAACAACTTATTCAAAACAACTTATTTGAAAAAAAAAACTTATTCAAAACAGCTTATTACGATCTCTTTTCAAAAAACAACTTATTCAAAACAGCCTGCAAAACTATATTATCATATTTGCAGGCTGTCACATTTGTAAGCATGTTGTTGTTGTATTCCAATAACCTGAATATTTATTATTTGATGAAAGGGAATGAAACAATTTTAACTTCATTCCCTTTTAAGATACCACAAAATTGTTAAATATCACCATCAAGCCGTCTCATATATTCCATTTTAAGGGAGCCTGTAGTGTCAGCTAGTATATGGATCGCTCTATAAATTGATGCATGTAACAATGAACTAATGCAACACTAAGCTAAGTTCATAACAAATAATTCTTTCCTCTGATCAAACAATGACTTATGTTAAGCTCATTACTTTGGCTCTCTTCCTCGTTACCACACTCTGTATGTATTTTTTTACCATAGTGTTCATCTTATCCATAATAATATTTGAAATCTCATTGACAGCCTTTTGATTTGAAAGCATCCAGTCTCTTATTATTTATTTTTTTTAATGTGTATTAGGTGTACACCGTTCTTTTTGTTGCGTTAGTGCGTATAAATTGCATATATATAATAGTTTTTGCAAGTTTATATTGTAACAAACTATATTTATCTTTTACGATGACATTAACAATATAACATTTTTATATGCGAATTTGTTTAATGATATAGAATACATAGTATAGAAAATAATAGGCAAAATTATTTTTAGTCCCTTAACTTAATTCCAGATAACAATTTAGTCTTTAATATTTTTTTCATTTCAATTTTGTCCTTTTGGGCCATTTGTATCTAAATTTTCAAGCTTAAAGTTCATGTTTTTATTTTCTTAAAGCATCTCAATCTTCAAATCTATCGTTTTTCATCTATGTTTACATATGAATATTAGATTAAAACTTGAAAATCCGTATGTAAATAGACCAAAAAGAGCTGAAATTAAGTTAAGAGGTTAAAAGTGTAATTTCATCAAAATTATAACGATCTTACGGTGGGGTAGTTTTTATTTTAATGACATTTAACTATTTTTTATTTAACAATTTGAATAAAATATTGTAAAAATGATAAAACAGTAAATAAAATTCTTAAAAATGTCATATATATATATATATATATATATATATATATATATATATATATATACGAGGAAGGATATATTGACTCCAATAGTAAGTTTAAAGAGTTACTTCACATCTCCACCATTCATATCATTTTGATCTAATGGACTAGATTTTAGTCTCATCATTCTTTACTATTTTCACCATATCTACCGCTTCCATTTCTTCACTCAATTAATATTTATGTTCATAAACACAATTAATTATTAGTAAAAACAATCACAATATATCCACAAGTCCTAGCCGGCAAAAATGCTGAAATTGTTAGGCTGGATGTTATGACCGGGGTTCGAACCCCGGTACCTCCACTTGTGTGTGTGAGTTGACGTGGGTTCGAACCCCGGTACCTCCACTTTTGTGTGTGAGTTTAAAATGACTTTGTCATTTCGTCTATCTATAAACTATCTATAAAAAATGAAAATCACAATATTTTTTTTGAAAGAAGTAAAAACAATCACAATTTTTCGTCATGGTACAACGATGTGGTGGTGCTTTGATTTTTCTTTTTGCAAAAAATTAAAAGAAAATGTAAATGATTAGAACTGAGTTAATTTTTTATTTTTTGAGATCCATAATGATATTTGCATATTTGCAATTGCCAAAACTCAAAGGAGCTCTTTGTGGAAGCTTATGAAATCATAGCATCATCTTTTGATTCATCATCCCTTCGAGAAAAAAACTAAATTAATTTGTACCATATATTAATCTATAATGATATTCTATGGATTCATTTGTCAAAAAAAAGATATTCTATGGATTCACCAAATTTGCAACAAAAACATCTGCACTTAAAATATTCAAATCATGAATGTTGAGTAATAAAAGAAAACCGTAAATTATTGCAAAAGAAGAAAGAAAGAAACCATAAATATTGTGAGAATAGTTAAGGAAAATGAGGTCACATGATTATTAATAAGACTAAAATCTAGTCTTATTAGATTAAGTTGAAATGAAGGGTGGAGATGTGGAGTAACTATTAGTTTTGGAATCAATATAACCTTCATATATATATATATATATATATATATATATATATATATATATATATATATATATATATATATATATATATATGAGTAATGATATTTTGACATACATTTGATGACAACTTTGTTGACAACCTTGTTTTTCTCACTTCTTATTGGTCAAAAACAATGGAGAGAGAAAAAGGAAGAGAGAGGATAACAACATCATGTGAGTATAAGAGAGAAAGTTGTCCAAAAGTTGTCAAAAAGTGATTGTCAAAATATCATTTCTATATATATATAGAGTTAGGATCCGTTGACACCAGGTGTCAACGGATTCGTTGACACCAAATCTCAACCCTCTAATTAATTTAATCCAATGATCCATAATTATTTGTTAAATTAATTAGCATGATCTTTTTTCCCTTGCCTCACCTGATCCCACGCTTATTTTTCTATGCCATCGTCTTCAACATATCAAAATTAATGGCCAACAATCAAAGCAAACCCAACCAAAATTCCATCGATCAATTACAATCCATCTAAAACTTGATTTCCATGTCAATTCACCAAGAATTTAGAAACTCAAGAACTCAATTTCAAAAGAGTTTTTCAAAACAAATCTTCCGTTTGAATTTCTACAAGTCAATTAAAAGTGGTGAAACTGAATAAATCAATTTCAAAAAAGAATTTTCCGTCTCAATTTCTAAAACCTAAGAACACGATTAAAAGCAATTTCATAAATATTTCCAAACTGAAAAACCCACCGATCAAAGGAAACCTATTTAATCCAAAATACCCTAGATCCACGATTCACTAGTTTCCTCTAATTTCAAATGATTTCATGAGTTTTAGATAAATTATTATGTGCATAGGTGGCAATATGTGAGAAATCTATCAAGGAATGGATGTGGTAGAGAATAACTAATTGTCCAGAACCAAAAATGAGTATGTTCTTCAATTTGTGATCAGAAGAGATACATTACGGTGAGTCAATATAGAAACTATTTATTAGCCTTTGATTAAAATAAATTGACGGTTGAGATTTGGTGTCAATGAATCCGTTGACACCTGGTGTCAACGGATCCTATCTCATATATATATATATATATATATATATAAGGTTTGCTATAATAGTCTCACTTCTTCCTTCAAAAAGAAAAAGTCTCACTTCTTTATTTGAAGGTCTATTTCAACACTCAACATCTTTTCACTTGGACCAAAAACCAATTTTTGTTTTTTGAAAAAATAAAAAATCAAGGAAAAACTTGTATTACCCTTTACTGATTAATTAATGTTTTTGTTTGTTTTTGTGAGCTTAGCTCAGTTGGTAAGGACAATGCATAATTTATGCTATGTTCGAGGTTCGATCCCCGAACACCTTGATCGACTGTTTTTTCTTGTCATTATTTCTAGTGTTCTCTCTCACCAATTCTCCATCTCTCTCATGAACAAGTTCTTCCATTTCAAATTCTTTAAATCAGTTGCAGTGGTGTTTATAAAAACTACCAATTTATTTTTTTTAACTCGTCTCTCAATTTCATTTTCTTCAATTTAATTTAAGTAACATACTACCTGAAAGTTAAGATTAATCACTCATCTCCCTCTAACTTTTGCTTCACTAGACTACTCAATTAATATAGTATTGATACTCAATTAAATACCACAAATTCGTGAATATATATTATTGTGGTAATCATATACATTTTCTGGTCACTATTATAAGAAAAAAAATCTACATTTTAGTTGGCAATCTACATGATTTAATTAATGAATGAATCTAAAAATGTTGATTTTTGCACCGGAAGGTGTAGGTTGTATGTCTAGATGTGTATGTACTGATTCCAACTTTAACTGCCTTCTCCATTTTGTAGTAATATTTCAGACGAAGAATGTTGAAGCAGTGACTTGTCCAAATTCGGGTTCCATTTGTTCACCATTTGAGATGCCACCATGTGGCAACGCCAAAGATTGTCGTTGTATCCCTTGGGGGTTATTTTTTGGTACTTGCACAAATCCATCTAGTTCTGAACATAATATGAAGATGATCGAGGAACATCCTAACTTATGCCAAACACATGCTGAGTGCATCAAGAAGGGAAGTGGGAACTTTTGTGGTCGTTATGCTAATGCTGATATCGAATATGGATGGTGTTTTGTCTCTGTAGCTGAAGCAGAAAGGTACTTCAAAATTGGATCAAACACTGCGGTAAAGAGTTTCTTCAAGATTGCCTCTAAATCTAAAGAGCAAGACTACCTTAAGATGGCTTTGGAAATTGCCACTTAAGGATGATATGTCTAAAAACAACTATGCATTATCATGCATCTACTACTTTAAATAAAATAACCTTTGTTTCCAATTGATCGATTGGATTTCTTCAATATCCGTTTGGATTTTGATAAAAAATGCATGTGCATGGGTGTGGTATTGTAATATAAAAGTATTGGAATGTTACTTTGAATGTAATGCTTTGACTTGTACATTACTCGTTCTTTTAATTTTGCAGGTTATAATTTGTTTGCGGTTTTAATTCTTAAAATGTTTAAATTTCATTTTTATATGGAGCCAAACATAAAAACAATTCGGGTTACAAATCTTGAAAGATGCAGTAAAAGATACTATTGATAAAAAATGCTTTTGAATGAAATTTACAAGAACACAAGAGTGCTTATGTAATGCTATGATGACTATTTCACTGTTGTGACCTATTAGCTTATATTAACTTTGTATAATGCTTCTCTTCTTTCTTCGTAGTAGAACAGACAAAATTAGAACAGCATGTCCTATGCATGAATACATCGCTTCTGGTATTTTTCAGAATATGAAATTTTATAAACATCATTCTACACTTTTGCAGCCATTGTCACCCCAATGATCTATCACAATACATAGACTCATCCAACATAATCCAAATATACGTAGTCATAATCCAACATAACATATATTCTTAGAAATCGTGGTTGGGCCTAACACAATCCCACAAAACCAGCTTGTGAGGTGAGGATTGTCCTCGACCAGCACTATTGGGCTTGGTTCGTGGACATAAATATGGTGGTTGTGTTAGAAATCGTGGTTGGGCCTAACATAATGCATAGACTCATCCTGAAGGTGAGAAAAACACAAGAAGGGGGGGGGGGGGGGGGGGGGTTGAATTATGTTTTGGAAAATTCTTCGTTTCTCCTAAAAACTGAACACACTGGTCAGAAGCTAAGTCAGACAGCTTCTGAAGTGATAATCAGAATCTAAATGCAGCAGAATAAAACAGAGAGAGAGAAGAAGAACGACACAAAGCAATTATACTGGTTCCTTCCACAATTCGGAAGTAGTCCAGTCCCCCTTGCACTTCCATGGAGATTTCACTAAGAGTAATATCTGATTACAATTGCTCAAGCACACAAGCAAGAGACTTCCTTTGCTCAAGCACACAAGCAAGAGACGTCCTATGCTCAAGAACACAATCAAGAGACTTCCTGCTCAAGCACAACTGCAAGAGACTTCTAACTAAACAAAATTACACAGAAAATTGTTTAAGGTTGAACACTTGATATACAATCAGAGGTGCTCACAATACAAATCAGATACAGACTCAATGACTTAAGAATTTCTAAGATATGAGTTTGAGACACAGAAATTCTAAGTGAATGCAGAACAATTTCAGCAGAGGTTTGACACTTGTAAAAATGTTGAGAGTCTGTTGTTCAGCATTGCCAATTCTCTAAGTCTTCACTCCTTTATATAGAGGTGTGAAAGAGACGTTGTGAAATTGCCAGCACATCAAAGAGTCGTTGTTGAAGCTTGATCTTTCACCTTTGATCTTTTGCCTGATTTGGTTGTTGTCCTATGAAGAACCAATTTGAAAACCATTCCTTATCCAAAGGAACATATATGCAGGCGAAACTGTATTCTAGAGCTGTTTTCTTGTCTTGTAGCGTGGACACAAAACAAAGTAGTGGAGAAGGTGGTTGTACAGTTCGTACAAAGTACAATGTCAACGCTTTCGTCCAAAATTGCAAGCACATGTCTTCAAACACCTTTGAAAAGACCGTTGCAAAATTCCACTAATCTTTTGTTGTGTTTTCGAATCCAATAGACAACTTTTGCAGTGATGATTCTTCAATCCTTGAATCTTTGCAAATTCAGTTGATCTTCAGCTTCTGGTGAAATGACTTCTGATGAGGCAGCTTCTGATAATGCAGCTTCTGATGATGCAGCTTCTGATGATACATCTTCTGATGATGTGGCTTCTGGACCTCTTGTCTTCAGGAGCACTATTCTTACTTCAGAAGCAGCTTTACTTCAGGAGCGCTTTTTCTCTTCAGTAACTTTTTAATTGTGGTCATGTACACTTGAAACTCTTTAAGGTTCATTGTTAAACACATTTTGTTCCAACACATCCAACATAATCCAAATATACGATGACTAATCTAACATAATATATATTCTTAGAAATCGTGGTTTGGGCCTAACACACAATCCCACAAAACCAGCTTGTGAGGTGAGGATTGTCCCCGACCAGCACTATTGGGCTTGGTTCGTGGACATTCTTAGAAATCGTGGTTGGGCCTAACACAATCCCACAAAACCAGCTTGTGAGGTGAGGATTGTTCCCGACCAGCACTATTGGGCTTGGTTCGTATTCTTAGAAATCGTGGTTTGGGCCTAACACACAATCCCACAAAACCAGCTTGTGAGGTGAGGATTGTCCCCGACCATCACTATTGGGCTTGGTTCGTGGACATTCTTAGAAATCGTGGTTGGGCCTAACACAATCCCACAAAACCAGCTTGTGAGGTGAGGATTGTCCCCGACCAGCACTATTGGGCTTGGTTCGTGGACATAAATGGTGGGTGGCCCGATGGCGGAAGAAATCTAATAGCAGGTGGCTCAATGGCAGGTGGCTCAATGGATTGATTGAAGAGGCTCTGATACCATCTTAGAAATCGTGGTTGGGCCTAACACAACCCCACAAAACCGGCTTGGTAGGTTAGGATTGTCCCCACTTATAAATACTTTGTCAAGCCATCTCCTATCCGATGTGGGACTCTTAACATATATTTTCAGTTGCACCTAATTCCATGTTTGAACTTAGAAGCAAACAAACAACTTCCTCATCCGAAATCTTACCATCCCATCATTCCTTCAACACAATATTGTCACTGAATTTTAACCAAAACATATATTTGAGGTACATAACGTTCACTGAACAATTTAAACACAATGATACTTCAACAAAAAGAAAAATTGATGAGTAGTCACTAGTAATCAAGCAACAAGGTGTATATAGTCAATTTTCAACTTCAACGTTTTTAACTGAATATGTATGTATAGGCAGTGTAAAGAGCACTTCAACATCACTGGCAGTGATTCACTGCGCTCTTGCACCCTTTCGTCGTTTTGGATAACTTTTCCCCTATTTCCATGAAACTCACTTTGATATCTATTTTTTTCCTAACCTATGCCTCGACCGACACCACAATGGGTTGCCTCACCTAGGGGCTGACTGTCTGGAGTGCTTTGTCGCCTTGTCCTGCCATTGTAGCTCCCATTTCAGCTATTGATGTTCTAACATCAAAGGTAGATACTGCAATAGTTAATTTAACTGGGGACACTATATTCAACTAGGTTGCACTGAGGGGCTTTTATTTTATATCCTGCACAAATTCAAATAATTGAATCAGGCTTTATTGAAAGCTATTGATCATTAGGGGATGTCCTGTACTAGAAGAAAGGTATGAAAAGCAGGAACATTGGTCCAATATTGCTCCCATTCCTGTCATTAAAATTAATGGCTAAGTAACAATATGAGCTGTTCATGTTGTTCTTTTAAAAAAAGTTGTTCATGTGGCTATGTGACTGCATTAGATTTGAAATGTTGGTAGACTCAAACCAAAGTTGAACAGTATTGAATTTAAGGTTCTGAATAATTGCATGTTGTTTGGGTAACATATATCCCTCCCAAGATAACCTCTTCATTGTCTATTTCTAAAGGTGTGCCGTATGTTTTTGAGAAATACTTATCCTGTTGTGAACAATTCATACTTTATTTCTCTTGTATATTGATACTTAACTTCGCATAGATTATATTAGCCAGAAGACGCCTGGATAAGTCAATAAACTGACTTATTTTTTTACCACAATAAAATTGATCTTATGAATATTACAACTATTAAAGATCACAGTATACAGTATTCAAAATCCAATAGCCTTTCAAGTTTGAGCGATGATTTATTCTTGATGCTATCAGATGTGACAGACCAGCTGAAAGGTATCATATGCATTGCAAATTCTTATATTGTCAATGCATACTTTATATAATATATATGTGAATGCAAATCTTAATAATTAAATATTTTGCTAAATTGACTTGTTTTAAAAGGAAACATCAGCATGTAAAATAAAAACTTTAATACTAGGAGGACCTGGGTTCTGGTAGGTAAATAATTCTATGAATTATTATATTTTATGTTGCCAGCCTAACTTCACATAAAAAAATGATTTGCGGGAGTGGACATGTTTAGTAAATTAATAGAAGTAGGCAATTGTAGATTACATATGGGTACATTACCTTTTCAGAATTTTTCATTTAACATTCACAAAACAGCTCAACCCAAAAAACATGGCTGCAACTTTTGTCGGAGGTGCATTTCTCTCTGCTTCTGTCCAAACTATGATTGCCAAATTAACTTCAACAGAGTTTCGTGATTACATCAACAAAAAGATTTTGAATGTCTCGCTCTTGAAACAGTTACAACCAACGCTGCTGATTCTTCAAGCTGTGTTGGATGATGCGGAGGAGAAGCAGATCAACAATCCTGCTGTCAAATGATGGCTTGATGCAACCAAATCAGCTACGATTGCATGCGATGCAAGCTGGAGAGTACTGAAGCTGAAAGCAAAACTAATCAGGTGTGGAACTTCCTTTCATCTCCTTTTAACACCTTCTATAGAGAGATCAATTCCCAAATGAAGATCATGCGTGAAAGATTGCAACTTTTTGCACAACATAAAGATATCCTTGGTCTGAAAACTGTAAGTGCTAGAGTTTTTCATAGAATGCCTTCAACTTCAGTGGTTGATGAATCTGTCATGGTTGGCAGGAAGGATGATAAAGAGACAGTTAGGAACGTGTTGCTATCAGACAACAACGGTACTAGCATCAACAATATAGGTGTTGTTGCAATTTTAGGTATGGGAGGTGTCAGTAAAATGGCACTTGCACAACTTATTTACAATGATGAAAAAGTTCAAGAGCACTTTGATCTAGAAGTCTGGGCTTGTGTTTTAGAAGATTTCAATACTTTGAGAATAATCAAAACTCTCCTTGAGTCTATCACTTCAAAAACTTGGAATCTATAACTATTAATAAAGGCAATACTTAGTGTTGGTGTAGCCTATTTTTACTTCCTAAAATACCCTTGACAGTTTGAGTTTGAATTTAAGTGACATCCTTACACGGTTACTAATATTCATAATAACTCCTTAAAACCAACTACACCACTAACATACTTCCCTTTTTTTCCCTACTTTTTATTGAAGAACTTGGACTTTCATGATTGATGGTAGTTTATATTTGCCAATTACTAATAGCAATACAAAGCGACAAAAGTCATCTAATGGAAACAAAGGTTGATGAAAAAAGACAAAATCACTTGCAGAAGAGGAAAGGAAGACATTTTCAAGTATGTACGAAAAGTTTAATATCGTTTAAAATTTGTGAATAATGTTTATTGCACAGAATTTACTTTTAATGAATGGCGTGTAACATATCGGATGTATGTTGATGTCTGACACCTACACATTTGATTATGTTCAATAAATTTATTTATGTGTCATTATTGTGTCTGGTATCGGTGTATGTGTATGTGCTTCATAAGTTTGTTTTCTATTGGGGAACCTAAAAGCGCAACAATATGTCAACCATTCACCATGATCATTCTTTTCCACGCGGAACGGTTAGTACTCCATTTATGTTTGCTATCTTGCATTTTTGCTTATTAGTCTCTGAATTTTTTAGAGAATTGTTAACATATTTTTCGATGGACATTTATGGTTCCCTTCACCATAAGTGTGTTTTACAGGAATTAATTTTTCATATTTAATCATCTATAATCTATATCTTTTTTTATAATCTAAAACATCTATATAGAGGACATGGACCTTTAATCTGGATTTTTATCATTCCAATTCTATTCTTAGCAAGTGATCGTTATTAAACTTGGTCTTGAAGAGGCAAAGAAAATATAACGAAATAGGAAACAAGTAGGGTATCAGTGCCATGTTTTTCAACTGCCAGTTTTGCGATAGGGAAATGGGGACATTTTGGTGGCAGTGAAGAAATCACAAATCAGTCTGTGCGTGGGGGATAAGTTTTTAACTAGGAGATGGCGGTGGTCATGCTATTTTGATGGCGCAGTACGGCAGATGCGGTTACTAAGAAAACTTTCATGTTCTTTCTTCTGTTCAGAAAAGGTAGATACTGCTCTTCTCTCAATAAGATGTAAGTCTTTTTGTTCGGGTTACATTTTTTTATCTATTCTTATTTGGCTATTATGTCCATGGTAGCAGACACACCATTCTTGATGAGGTCAAGATATTAGAATCACACGGAGCAGTAAATATTTTATTGGGTCATCCTTTATATCAATTGTAGTCATGTCGAGGAAGTTTGTGAAGTAGTAGAAGACGTAAATATTAAATCAGTGATGTTCTACCATGATCAAAGAAAAACATAGTGCATCAAGGTTTTACCATTATAATGCACAAAATCTATTTCTCTACATAACTGATTTCTCTTAATCAAAAAGAAAGTGCTCAAAAGCATTTTCTATTTCCTACTACGATCTAAAATAATCTTCAACACCGTTGACTTTTTTTTTTTTTAATGTGCACTGATGTAGGAACTTGAGAACAAGCATAGAATAGAGAAAAGGAAACACAAGGATTAGGAGAAAGTTTTTTTTTTTTTTTAAGGGGATTAGGAGAAAATATACATGTTTTGAAATAAACTTTGGTGAAGTATATATGTAACAAACTTCATTTAAGGGTTCTGAAACGAAAAGCGCTAAAGAGATTAATTGTGCATTTGGAATCACAATGAAATGTTTTAGATAAAGGTATGAAACTATAATATCCTTATGTCTTATTTATATATCTATTTTATTGTGAGCGTGTTTGATTGGTGTTGCGTCATTTTTCGGAGATCAAGGCTATTTGATTAGCATTTGACTCACTTTTTATTTCACGACTGGACTTTTTATTTAAAAGAAAGGGGAAAAGTTCAAATACCTTATCTTGAAAAGTTTAGGGTTCGGGGGTTGGTTACATAAAGGGAAGGTATTAGCACCCTTTATGTTCGTAGTATTCTACGAGAACCGGCCTCTCGGTTTTATTTAACGTTTTGTGCTTTAAACTTGCTTGCTTTTTTTAAAAATGGAATTTTGAAATGATTAAAAAGGAAGACCTAATTATCTACATTTTATTGATCTGAGAGGACGAGTGTCCTTTGCCTATGTACCAGTGAAGGATCAAAATCACGTAGTTCGGGGTTGAAATTGACGTTTGATTTGTTGTATGTTTTTTATTAATTTTTGAAAAGGTTTTAAAATGAAAAGCCAAGTGGCAAATGAGAATTGGTTTGTATTTTTTATATTGAAAGAAAATAGACTCAAAGTATGATTAAAATTGATTTGATATTTGATTAAGAAAGAAAATAAAAAGAACGATCACTTGATTGAGAATCAAGGTTTATTATGAAAATATTTTTTGTGATTTTTGTTATTTGAATGTTTTTGTTGTTTTGGAATAATAAATGAAAATTAAACTAACGGAGCAATAACAATAAAAGCGCGTGGATTTTTGTAGTGACGTTGGGTCACCAGAAAATCCCTAATCTATTTTTTTTGTATTTTTTTGATATATATAAAGCGGTAAAGAAATAAAAGACACACACACACACACACACACACACACACACACACTTTTCTCATTTATATTTACATTGGGCCTAAATACATTCTAATTGCTGGAAAATAAATGACAATAATTAAAATGCTAAATAGAAATTAAATAAAGTGCTAAAAAGAAATAAAATGCAAGAAAATAAAAGAAAGGGACAACCGAAGGGACAAAAATTACCGAAGGGACAAAATTCCGAAGGGACTTATTCCGAAGGGACAGAAAAAAAAGGGAGATGAAAAGAATAGCTCGTCAACACAAGCTAAATGAGGGAGAAGAGATAAAAGTTCTTTGACAACTCAAGAGAACTTTTGGTGTGTGAAATTGAGAAGGATGAGAGCTCTATTTATAGGTTCTAAGGTTGATGAAAAATGGAAAATTGGTTTAATGCACTTTGATGGGGATTTGAATGAGATTGATGGTTTTGGAATGTGATTTAAGTGATTTTTCAAATGGGAGAGTTGACATGTAAAAATGGCATGATTGGTGGCACACTTGAGAAAGAAAAAAAAATTGGACCTTGACACTATATTTTTTGACAATTTTTAGACTCATTAAAAAAAGTTAATAAAAACCTAAAGAAGTAATTAAACAAAAAACAAAATAAAATGGTAAAATGGAAAATTAAAAAAATATAAAAATAAAGTCTGAATAAAAATGAAAGATAAAAATAAAAACTAAAAGTTAAAAAAAAAAGACTAATAAATAAAAAAAAAGTGAGAAGAGGTATCAACGTTGAAACGCGTTCCTGATGAAAAATGGGAAAGAACTTTCTGACTTTGTGATTGAGGCTGTGATAGTGGCATGGTTGGAATAGAATTTTCTTTGGACCCCATTCACAATTATTTCGGACTCATTAAAATGGTTAAAAAAAACTAAGAGAAATAATTAGACTAAAAAAAATAAAAAAAGGTAAATTGGAAAATAAAGACTAAATAAAAATAAAGTATTAAAAGATGGAAACTAAAAAAAAGACTAATAAATAATAATAAAAATTAAAAAAAGTGAGAGGAGGTCTAAAAAAAACAAGGAATATTCCAAGTCAAAAGACATGTGTCAGTGGGACCTTAGGTCAAAAATTGGGGCATGACAGATGCCCCTATTTAAGTTTCTTCGTCAGGAGATTTGAAGATGGAATCTTTGATTTGACGAGCCGAAGAGACTTAAATACAAAATACACCAATTTGGACCTAAGATGCTATGAATGCTCATGATGCAAAGATGATTTGACTGAGACGAGAAACAACAACGGGAAACCCAAATTCGTTGAAGAAAGGGATCCGACACCGCTGGGGAATGCAATTTCACTGGGGAAAAGATTGTCTACTTCCGTATTGGTTTGAGACGATAGCTTAATGAAGACAAGACTTTTAGTGACATCTCTAGAACAGCTAATGCTGGGGATGACACTTTTGAAATTGAAATTGATTGGCGGCTTCTCTAGAACAGATAAACTGGGGACGACACCATTGAAATTGAAATTGAAATTGATTAGTGACATCACTGGAACAGCTAACGCTGGGGATGACACTTTTGAAATTGAAATTGATTAGTGACATCACTAGAACAGCTACGCTGGGGATGACACCATTGAAATTGACTTGATTTGTGACATCACTAGAACAGCTACGCTTGGGATGACACTTTTGAAATTGAAATTGATTGAAGGTAGACTCAAGTTATCCCTTGTTTAGGACTGGCGGCTTAGAACAAGATAACCATTTGCGAGAATCCGCTCGACTTGGTAAACATTTGCGAGAATCCACTCGGCTTTTGATGAAAGTTGGCCAGAATCCACTGGGCTTCATAAGAGTTTTGCGAGAATCCACTCGGCTTGGTAAACATTTGCGAGAATCCACTCGGCTTTTGATAAAAGTTGGCCAGAATCCACTGGGCTTCATAAGAGTTTTGCGAGAATCCACTCGGCTTTTGATAAAAGTTGGCCAGAATCCACTGGGCTTCATAAGAGTTTTGCGAGAATCCACTCGGCTTTTGATAAAAGTTGGCCAGAATCCACTGGGCTTCATAAGAGTTTTGCGAGAATCCACTCGGCTTTTGATAAAAGTTGGCCAGAATCCACTGGGCTTCATAAGAGTTTTGCGAGAATCCACTCGGCTTTTGATAACAGGTTTGCGAGAATCTACTCGGCTTTTGATAAAGGTTTGCGAGAATCCACTCGGCTTTTGATGAAAGGTTTGCGAGAATCCACACGGCTTGGTGAACATTTGCGAGAATCCACTCGGCTTTTGGTAAAAGTTGGCCAGGATCCACTGGGCTTCATAAGAGTTTTGCGAGAATCCACTCGGCTTTTGATAACAATTTTGCGAGAATCTACTCGGCTTTTGATAAAGGTTTGCGAGAATCCACTCGGCTTTTGATAAAAGTTGGCCAGAATCCATTGGACTTATAATGAGTGACATCTCTAAACCAGACACCATGGGGATGACCCTTTTGATAATAAGAAGGTAAATGTAAGATGTTCACGTGTAGAAACTTTCGGTTTGACGCAATGATAAGTAAAGACCGAACTGAGGAGACACGACCGAAACAAGATTTTGGTGACTAATGCAATCATGTGTGAATGATGCCGTGTGTATGTTGTTTATGCATGAGTGTATGAATGTGTGAAAGTATTAACGTATGAATGTATGATTGTATGAATGCATGAATGTATGATTGTATGGACTGGATTGTGACAGGTGACTTGACAAACAAGACAAAACAGGTAAGATGGGAGGCGGACCGACATCGTAGTACAAACACTCGGCAGCCTTCCTTGAGGATGATAGTATTACGAACAAATCGAGCCGCTGACGGGGCAAAACCTGGCACAAGGTAGCAGCTGATGCTCCTGGGGATAAAGCCCATTGTTGACCAAGAGTCTAGAAGAAGTCGCCATTTGTAAATCGACGCAGAGTGTTCTTCCACTAGTATGCTTAAACAGTCATTTTTTCATTTTTTTTTTGAAAATCCCTAACTTTTGCCTGGTGTTTTATCTTGGTTTTTCGGGTGTCAAACATTGATTAAGTTTGAACCTTTTTAACCTTTGATATCTCATTTTTTCTTGGGAAGGGAAAAATAAAAAAACCCTTGAGAATCGAGGTTCGGGAGTTGTTTTGGTTATGAGAAGGTGTTAGGCACCCACAACGACTATAGTATCCTATAGGAACCGTCTTTACTTTCTACGCGCGCGCTTTATTTTTAAATGCTATTTGAAAATGTTATTTACACCTAAGGGTTTACTAAGTGAAGAATTGGAGGGAGAAGAATGTTTGAGTTTTTATTTTATTTGAATTGAAGGAATTTTAATTCCTTGCCTACGTACCCTTTTAAGGGATCAAATCCACCGTAGTTCTCTTCCAAAAAATGTTTTTCTTTTTGTTGGTTGATTTTAAGTTTGAAAATTGGAATTTTGAAGAATGAGAGAGAGGCCTCATGGGCATGAGATTGTGAAATTGTGTGGTTTGATTAGTGATTTTGGAAAAAAGTCAAGTATGATTAATTTTTATTGAAATTTGATTAAGAAAATAAAGAGAAAATGCAAAGGAGTTTCGACTCCTATTTTCATTGGAAAAGGTTTTCAAGTGATGTTGTTCAAGTTTTTGGAAAATTGATTTTCTAAGTGTAAATCCTAAGCATTCATCTAAACATGCAATCCTAAACATACATCTAAACATGCATATCCTAGCCATATATCTAAAAATATCTATGTGATGTGTGTGCATGTGTCGGTGCTTGTGTCGGTGTACATCATTAGAGTCCATAGTCCATATTACATCTTTCACCTACATACACACTACTTTGTGAGAACTTAATCTCACATGAATGAATTAAGAGCAAAATAAAAGTAAAGAAACAAGATGAGAAAAGTGTGATGGAGAGTATGCTTATGATGTATGAAACATGAAACAAGAAAATGTTAGTAGCATAGGGTAATATCAAGGAAAATAGAGCAAGTAAAATATCATGACAAAAGCATAGAAAACTTCACAAAATAAAGCCAAAAAGTGCAAAAATATAACTAAAATTTACTCACAAAAATGCAAGAATCCTATTGCCTAAAATTCTCACATCTTAATACATTTTTCAAAGGCTTAGAATCAGGTTTTAAAATGAGAATTAAGGTAACATAATGAACTTGACATTTACAAAGTAAACTTAGGCATATTTGCTTTATTTATTCACAAATGTAACTTGCAAACCAAGTAATTAACCAAGACTCACACACATGCAGCAAGATCAAATACAAACAGTGACAAATCCATTACAAACTCACACATCACAAGTCTCAAACATATGTCAACACATTGGAATCAAAATTATGCACATTTTCACAAACTTTTCAACATAAAATCCAAGCATTAAACAAAAAAAAATGTATCAATATTTTTGTCAGGTTTTTAACATGTAATAATGTCACAAAAGTATCAAGAAAATCATCAAGAACACATGGAAATATTTTTAGGAATTTTTTACAAGAGTTTTAGGCAAGGCAGTGGTGTGAATATCAAAGAGTAGCATGAAAATAGCAAGAAAGCATATAAAACAAAAAAAAACCAACGGACCTAAGGTCCAAGCCCAAACACCAACTGGATTCGGATCTCAGGAAGCCACAAGAGGCACAGGATTGATCCAGAGACTCAAACCCTAGATCAAACGGTGGGGACTCAGGGTTTAAGGACGAACCAGACTGGTTCAGGTGAACCGGTCTGGTTCACTCCCCTTTATAAACAAAAGAGGCCGGTTCAGCCTCATTTGTCCCCTTCCTTTCTCTCTCTAACCCTCTCCTACTCTCTCTAGTCCTCTCGTTCTCTCTGCAACTTCCGATCATCTTCTCCGGTGGAATTGACCACCGCCGGTGATGACGGAACCCTAACTTCACCAAAACTCTACGATCTACATGGATCTAAACCCTAAAATGTGCTATCTTTCATGCTGATTACGGATTTGCACTTAGTTTTTCAAAATAAACGGTGAAATTCTGTAGATCTACATTTTGATGTTTCGGTTTTGAATCTTTTTCGATCTTTTTCAACTTTTCGAACGAACAAGTCTTAGGACTTGTTGATCTACTTCGTTTCACCGTTTATTTTTGTTTATAAGCCTTTGGTGAAGATTTGAAATAGAAACGAGGAGGTTTTTATGAGTTTACCTGTTTGAAACTGGAGATTCGAACCAAAAGAAAGGTGAGAAAGATGTTGAAGCTTCTTCTTCGTCTCTGATGTATATTTTGATTCAAACTTCGAAAATAAATCGAAGTTTCTTCGTCTTCTCACTCTTCGTCTTTTCGAACTTTTCTGATGCTTGATTCTTTTCCGTTTCTACCTCGATCCTCTTCTTCTCTTACCCTACCAAATCCTTCGTGATCGCAAATTCGTCTTTGACGAATCTTTGCTTGAATTGCGAAGGTGAAGATTCGGTGATGATAACTTTTCTAAGAATCTTCTATGAATTCGAACCAATTTTGTGTAATAATCGTTGAATTGAGTTTATTTGTGGCGGAATTGGTACGAATTTGTGATGAATTGAAGTTGAATTGAGTTCTGAAATTTTTAGGGTTTGGAGTTGTTCATCGTGTTCTTCATGATTCTGGAAAACGGTTACAGTTTTGATTCTCTTGGAGAAGAGAGAGAAATGGGAAAGGTGTTTGTGATGATTTGCACTTGATGATTGGAATTGTTGACACTGTGTCGTATTTATAGCTGACAAGTGTGATGCCTTGGCCTGTAAGGTGCTGCCACGTGAACATGAGCTTGCAACTAACTCTTTGGACCATTCTGCAATTTTCAGAACTTAAAGGACTGACCTGCAAAAAATTATTAAGGACTAAAGGACTTAATTGCAACTGACCTAAAAAGGACTTAAAATAAAAGTTTGATCTAAAAGGACTAAGACCTAAATTTTTAAAAGAAATAAAATGAAAAAGGACTAAAGTGCAATTTCTTAAAAGTTTGAAGGACTGAAGTGCAATTTTAAAAATCTTGAGGACTAAAATGAAAAATTAAAATAAAATTGAATTTAAAATTGGTAAATGGAAAACAACGTAAAGTGGAACCAATAAAAAACACAAAATGGACTAAAATGAACCAACTACTTAAATGAGGCACTTCAAAGTAACCTCTCTCTGCCAAAATTTTGTGTGAAAAGACCAAAATGCCCCTAGAGACTAAAATGACTCAAAATGTCTCAGATGCGAATTTTAAAATGGTTTTTTATCAGGGAATTAAAGCAAGAGTTCAAACAACCAAATTAAAAGACTCAGAGACAATTTTTAGGGATTGAACAGAGTTTTAACACTGGAAATGACTAAAATGCCCCCAGGGGCTAAACTGACTCAAAATGACTCAAATACAATTTTTGAAATGGATTTTAACATGGAATTAAACAAAAACTCATTCAAACCAACTGAAAGGACTAAAATGAATTTGAATGCAGGAAATGACTAAAATACCCTTTTTTATGAATTTTGCAGATAATGTTGAAATAAAATGCAGAGAAATATGCAATTGATCAGAGAGAAATTCAAATGACTTGAAATGCAAGAAAAATGTTTTTGGATGACTTGAAATACAAAAAAAAAACATAGACAAATACACAGTTGAAAAGATTTTTAAAGCTAAATTGAGAGATAAAGCAGAGTAAAATGTCAGTGTGAATCAATAGCAAATTGACAATTTTCAATAGTAATAGACATATATCAAAGATGAAAGAAGATTTTGAATAAGTATTTTTAGGTCCAAAATTAGGGTATAACACCTGGACCGCCCTTTCGGGTTTTCAGTCCACCGGGAATATATTCCCTTTTTACGCCCCTAATTTTTGCCTGGACCGCCCTTTTGGGTTTTCAGTCCACCGGGATGCTCTCTATTGTCTAAGCCGCCTTTTCAGGTTTTCTACTTAGCGAGCTTTGATTATTATTTTTTTGTATATTTTTTGTATTCTTGGACTGTGACAGCGTCTTGCTCAAGGCAAGAGTCCTCCCCATAGTTCTTAGCCATGTTTCTCTTTCGGAGTGTAACCGTTCTCGAGGCGGATGCTGATGTACGCTTCACGTACTCATAAGTTCAAAAAGAGGGTGTCTGTTGTTCACACTTTTCAAATGATGTAAAAAAAAGGTTTTGCATTTTGAAAATTTTTTTGCTTCAAGTATTGCCATCGAAAATAGAAGAAATTTTGCAAATAGAATAAATGAGAGTTCCAAATAAATGGGCACAGACTCAAATTTGATGAATTGAGTGGTGGCCTGCTAATGGCGTGGCCCCACGGATTTTGAAAACTTTGGAAAATGGTAAATATAGGGGAAGGTACATTGAACACAATAACTGTTATACTCCCTGACAACTTTGAATGCCCCTATTCTGAGTCTTTGATCTGCAGATGCTTCGAATTGGAGGTCTTTTGATAGCTGGATGCCCCAAGTGTATTGTGCTGACTGGTGCAGTTACTTGTCATGATCCTTAACTTTTGCATAGATTGCCCTTTTGGGTTTTCAATCAATCAGGATAATCATTTTTGTTCTTGTCTCTAATTTTTGCCTGGACCGCCCTTTCGGGTTTTTAGTCCACCAAGACGCTCATTTTTGCCTAAGCCGCCTTTTCAGGATTGCGACTTATCGAGCTCATATTTTTGACCGAGTATTTCTTGACTGCACCGGGCTTCATAGGATGTGTGTGTTTGTCACTATCCGTTGTCACAAAATTCATTGCACATGGGCCTTCATAGTTAGACGTCCACTTGCCCCTGGAGTCCGGTTGAAAACATAGCACCTTTTTTATCACAGAGTCTCCTTTTTGAATTTCACTGGGACGAACCTTCTTGTTGGAAGTTTGTTTCAACCTCTTTTGATGTAGTTGTACAAGGTCGTTAAAGTTCAATCAAGCTGGGATTTCAGCAGAACTTCTATTGACGGGAGGTCAGACCTCCACGGGAAGCACGACTTCCATGTTGTATATTGGGGAAGGAGGGGGGTTGCCCCTGTTGAAATGTGTACTGAAGTACGATATCCATGCTAGGTAACGGTAACATCTCATACCATACTTTGGAAATGATTGCAATCTTCTGGACAATCTTCTTGTTTTTCGTTTGCAGCTTCGATGCCCCAGCATGCGAGAGACCTTGTCGAGAATCTCTTCATTCTCCTTCTTCACTTTCGGACACAGGGAAATCAAAGTCGAGAGAGAATACATGGTTAATGTGTTCAACGGGTTTATCAATGCATGATTTGATTATTGATTTTGACAAGTAGAAGTTATGATTATGCAGATATTTGAGAATGGAATTTATTTTTTTGGTTTTTTGTATTACCACTTTTCCAGAAAAAGCACAAAACATAAACAAAGTCGGGATAGAAACGACTTTTTATCAATGATGGAAAATACATGAATCAAAAAAAGCCCTGCACAAATTCACTTTTGTCTCGGGTGGGACGAAAGGATTTTTTTTTGAAAAGCAGCAAACAACCAACAAACACATCATTTGAACATATAAATAGTAGAAGGAACATCAAAAGCGACCCAATTGCGACTATCCACTCCATGTGTCACAATATAGTTCGGCAGTGGATTAACTTGCACGTTCGAATTCAATTTTCGAAAAGCAAGATATTGACTTCAATCATCTTCTGGACTTCAATCTTCAATGTGAAACAGTGCTCGATGTCATGGCCGGGTGCTCCTTGATGGAAGGCACAAGAGAGGTCAGGTTGATACCAAACCAACAACTCGTTAGGCACCCGAGGAGGCGCTCTATTTTGGACAAGGTTCTTCATGAGCAAGATGGGAAGCAGCTCCACATATGTCATTGGGATTGGGTCAAACTGCATCCTCGGAGCCTGTTGTCGAGGCTGCTGTTGATGTTGGCGTTTGAGCCTTTGCTGGAACTGCGGCTGATTATGCAGAGCTACCAGTGAAACCACCAGGGTACTCAGTCTTTCTAACTCAGCCTGGAGTGTTGTGATCTCTTGTTCAAACTGATATGTTCTCTCTTATGTTTGCACGAGTGTTGTAGGTGCGAGTTGGCTTTGGACGAGAACAGTCAGAACACTTCGAGACAGATTGACCTTGTTGGAAAAGACGAATTTGTGAGAGTCGGAATTGAGACTATGAAATGCAAATGATGCATGATGCTTATGCAAAAATAGACACATTTTTTTTTATTTGAAGGACTTGTCATAGTAATTGTAAACATTATAAGGAACATTGTTTCATTTGATAATTTGAAACATTACAAACAGTTTCCTTAAGAGCAAAAGTAAAGTTAAGGAAAGAGACCCCAACAAAAGCTAAGGTTTGGATAAGAATTTTGAAAATGTATTTCTCAGTGTTCCTTTTACAAGGTTCATACTTCTGATGTTTATAAAAACTTATCGAAGTCCTTCGGTATTTAATGAGAAAGAGTTTATGAATGTATGCATGTATGCATGATTATGCTAAAGAACGGTGAAAACATGGTAAGGTTTTGGGTCCATAATAATGGAGTCAAGGGTAAAAGCGCCATTTGAAAAGGACTATGGTTTCATTTGCACTTGTAACAAGGGTTCTACCAAGTTCCTAAAGTCTACAACCCCCTCCGAATTTCATTGGGTGACAGGACAACACCCGGTCCAACAACGTTCGTAGGAAAGTCTCGTTTGAGTGTAGCATCGCGTGTCGACTAATTCCAAGACAACACTTGGTTAGCCACCGCACTACGTCCTAAGAGACCAAGATGGGTTAAAGGTAACTAAAGGTCCTTAGCTTCGACGGATGCTTAAAAGTAATAAAGTCTAAACGTGACAACACACGCCAGCATATATCACTCCAAGATCCTTCGCTAAGTGTGGCCATATCACATGCTCCAAAACACGAGAATACTCTCAGAATGTCACTATGATTCTGTCAATCCTATCTTATATTTCTCTCAAGCCCGGGTTAGGACTTATCTCACCACTCACGTTAAGAAAGAAGAAACAAGAAGGAAGAAACATATACACACGTATTTCCGTCTTTTATTTTATTTTTTAAGCAAGTTATAGCACAAAGAATTAAATAAAGCCAAGTTAGACTTAACCCTCTTAGGGGATTCCCCAGTGAAGTTGCCATTTCTGTCGCGTCATTTTTCGGAGATCAAGGCTATTTGATTAGCATTTGACTCACTTTTTATTTCACGACTGAACTTTTTATTTAAAAGAAAGGGGAAAAGTTCAAATACCTTATCTTGAAAAGTTTAGGGTTCGGGGGTTGGTTACATAAAGGGAAGGTATTAGCACCCTTTATGTTCGTAGTATTCTACGAGAACCTCTCGGTTTTATTTAACGTTTTGTGCTTTAAACTTGCTTGCTTTTTTTAAAAATGGAATTTTGAAATGATTAAAAAGGAAGACCTAATTATCTACATTTTATTGATTTGAGAGGACGGGTGTCCTTTGCCTATGTACCAGTGAAGGATCAAAATCACGTAGTTCGGGGTTGAAATTGACGTATGATTTGTTGTATGTTTTTTATTAATTTTTGGAAAGGTTTTAAAATGAAAAGCCAAGTGGCAAATGAGAATTGGTTTGTATTTTTTATATTGAAAGAAAATAGACTCAAAGTATGATTAAAATTGATTTGATATTTGATTAAGAAAGAAAATAAAAAGAACGATCACTTGATTGAGAATCAAGGTTTATTGTGAAAATATTTTTTGTGATTTTTGTTATTTGAATGTTTTTGTTGTTTTGGAATAATAAATGAAAATTAAACTAACGGAGCAATAACAATAAAAGTGCGTGGATTTTTGTAGTGACGTTGGGTCACCACAAGAAATAAAAGACACACACACACACACACACACACACACACACACACACAGACACACACACACACACTTTTCTCATTTATATTTACATTGTGCCTAAATACATTCTAATTGCTGGAAAATAAATGACAATAATTAAAATGCTAAATAGAAATTAAATAAAGTGCTAAAAAGAAATAAAATGCAAGAAAATAAAAGAAAGGGACAACCGAAGGGACAAAAATTACCGAAGGGACAAAATTCCGAAGGGACTTATTCCGAAGGGACAGAAAAAAAAGGGAGAAGAAAAGAATAGCTCGTCAACACAAGCTAAATGAGGGAGAAGAGAGAAAAGTTCTTTGACAACTCAAAAACATTAGTTTAATGCACTTTGATGGGGATTTGAATGAGATTGATGGTTTTGGAATGTGATTTAAATGATTTTTCAAATGCGAGAGTTGACATGTAAAAATGGCATGATTGGTGGCACACTTGAGAAAGAAAAAAAAATTGGACCTTGACACTATATTTTTTGACAATTTTTAGACTCATTAAAAAAAGTTAATAAAAACCTAAAGAAGTAATTAAACAAAAAACAAAATAAAATGGTAAAATGGAAAATTAAAAAAATATAAAAATAAAGTCTGAATAAAAATGAAAGATAAAAATAAAAACTAAAAGTTAAAAAAAAAAGACTAATAAATAAAAAAAAAGTGAGAAGAGGTATCAACGTTGAAACGCGTTCCTGATGAAAAAGAACTTTCTGACTTTGTGATTGAGGCTGTGATAGTGGCATGGTTGGAATAGAATTTTCTTTGGACCCCATTCACAATTATTTCGGACTCATTAAAATGGTTAAAAAAAACTAAGAGAAATAATTAGACTAAAAAAAATAAAAAAAGGTAAATTGGAAAATAAAGACTAAATAAAAATAAAGTATTAAAAGATGGAAACTAAAAAAAGACTAATAAATAATAATAAAAATTAAAAAAAGTGAGAGGAGGCCTGAAAAAAAACAAGGAATATTCCAAGTCAAAAGACATGTGTCGGTGGGACCTTAGGTCAAAAATTAGGGTATGACAATAGGTTAAGTGAAAGACATGTCAATATTTTATGTCTAATTATTGTGAGCGTCTTGGATTGTATGAAGTGTGTTAAGTGAGAGATATGTCAATTATTTTATGTTTAAAAAGTTTGTATTAATAAATTAATATCTATTTATATCATTTCATTCATGGAACAACTACTACTCTAAAGTAAAATTTTCCTTTACAACCTATCACTTTTGTATAGAAATGTGCATTTGCGCAGTAGAAAAAGCGGACAGACAGGCACGGGAATGCCCGTCTGGAAGCTAGTAGCAATAATCTTATTAGTCTTCGAGTCGAATTAAGGGAAAATTTATGGGGCAAATGATTTTTGTTTGTGTTAACCTATGGAATGATAATTATAATGATTGGGATGAACTTGTAACTCCCTTGATTAATGGGAAAACTGGTAGTAGGGTCATCATCACAACACGCAAACAAAAAGTTACAGAGGTCGTACATACATATCCTATTTATAAATTAGAAACCTATATCAGATGAAGATTGCTGGTCTTTACTCTCGACGCGCGCTTGCAATCGGAGGTGAAGAGTTTTGTGACACTAAATATCCCAACCTTGAAGCAATTGGTAGGAAGATTGCAAGAAAGTGTGGCAGATTGCCAATAGCTGGAAAAACGCTCAGAGGACTTTTGCGTTCAAATGTAGATGCAAAGGAGTGGATTGAAATTCTAAACAATGACATATGGAGCTTGCCAAATGATAATATTTTACCGTCTTTGCATTTGAGTTATCAATATCTTCCTTCTCACTTGAAGAGATGTTTTTCCTATTGTTCAATTTTTCCAAAGAATTATCCACTTGACAGGAAGAATTTGGTTTTGTTGTGGATGGCAGAAGGCTTCCTTGAACATTCTCATGGAAAAAAAGCAGCAGAAGAAATAGGTGATGACTATTTTAATGAATTGTTATCCAGATCCTTGATTCAACAATTTAATTTGTGATGCATGACCTTGTTAATGAATTAGCTATACTCGTATCTGGAAAATGTTGTGGTAGGCTTGAATGTGGGGGTGACATCTCTAGATGTGTTCGTCATCTGTCATATAATCAAGATGAATATGACATTTTCCAGAAGTTTGAGACTTTCTACGATCTTAAATGCTTGCGAGGCATCATACCAGTCGGCCCTTCATGGCGAAAAAATTACTTATCCTACAAGGTGGTTGATGATTTGCTACCCACACTCAAAAGTTTACCCGTTTTATCTCTGTCAAAGTATGAGAACATTAACATGCTACCAAATTCAATTGGCTTTGGTGTTACTCAAAAGTTTGGTGTTGTTTTCTCTCTAACACTGGAATCAAACGCTTGCCTGATACAATTTGTAACCTGTACAATTTGCAAACCTTAATTTTATGTAGATGTAAGAATCTCATTGAGTTGCCAGTACATATCAGGAATTTAAATAATTTACGTCACCTTGACATCAGTGAGACCAACATAAAGGAGCTTCCTATGCAAATTGTAAGGTTAGAGAGCCTTCAGACTCTAACTTGTTTTGTAGTGGGCAAGCTACATGTCGGGTTAAGTATCAAAGAGCTAAGAAAATTCCCACAGCTACAACGAAAACTTCCCATCCTGAACCTACATAATGTCAATGATGCCATGGAGCCATATGATGCTGACTTGAAAAGTAAAGAACACATTGAGGATTTAGTACTCGAATGGGGAAAACAAGCTGAAGACTCGCAAGCAGAGAGAGATGTCCTTGATGCGTTGTGTCCATCAATAAATCTGAGAAAAATTGGACATTAATTTGTATGGGGGGACAAACTTTCCAAGTTGGATGGGAGATTCTTTGTTTTCCAACATGGTGTCTGTTTGCATCCCAAATTGTTCATATTGCACAACACTTCCATCACTTGGGAAGCTACCTTCTCTCAAGGACTTGGTTATTTCTGATATGAGGATGTTGGAATCAATCTGTCCAGAGTTCTATGGCATGACAGGAGGAAGTTCAAACTCATCATTCCAACCATTTCCATCCTTGGAAACGCTGCATTTTCAAAACATGCCAAATTTTAACGAGTGGCTTCCAATTGAAGGAAACACAGTTCCTTTTGTTAGTCTAAAATCCATGGAGTTAGATAATTGTCCTGAACTGAGGGGACATTTTCTTAGCCTTCTATCATGCATAGAGGAAATTAAAATACTTGGTTGTGATCATCTTTTGGCAACACCGCTTACTCTACATTCACTCTCATCTCTTGATGGAGATTTTGATTCTGAGTGGCCGTTGCTTGCGAGTGATTCTCATGTCTGCCTAAAATGATTTTGAGTAGCACCTGTCTTCAACGCTTGGCACTCTATAATATTTTGAATCTCAATACATTTCCATCAAATGGTCTACCCATTTCCTTGAAGTCACTTTATATTAATAGGTGTATGAATTTATCATTTCTTCCTCCTGAAATGCACAAGAATTACACATCGCTTATAGAATTGGTGTTAGTGAATAGTTGTGAGGCACTTACCTCCTTCCCATAGGACAATTTCCCTAAACTCCAAAGTCTTTCCATTATTTTTTTTGATAGTTTGGAATCCATTTTTATTTCAGGAACTTCTTCTCATTACTCGTCAACCCTCCAATCACTTTCAGTCTTTTGATGTAAGGTGCTTAGATCAATGCCTCAACGGATGGACACCCTCACAGCTCTTGAATACTTGACTCTGGAAGATATTCCAGAACTGAAGTTATCATTTCTGCCTCCTAAATTACAGTCGATTCATATTTGCTCCATGAAAATAGAAACGCCTGTAACTGGCGGGTGTCTCCACCAACACCTTACTACTCTTTCAAAATTGACTATTAGAGGTGATGATGATATTGTTAACAACTTTTTGAAGGAGCAGCTTCTTCCCATCTCCCTAGTGTCTCTCACAATTTGTTATCTCTTTGAAATGAAATCATTTGAAATCATTTGAAGGAAATAAGCTACTTACCATTGGGGAATTCCCTATATTAGAAGAAAGGTATGAGAGTAAGAAGCAATGGTCTGACATTGCTCACATCCATGTCATAAGAATCAATGGCAAAGATACAATATCATGAGAAGCGAAGGAAAAGTTGCATTCTCGTTTCAGGTACATTTTTCTTTGGGTTAATAGTGCTTTACCCCCTGTAATATCGGTCATTTTCGGTTTTTCCCCTGTAAAATATTTTTTTTGAATTTCATCCTTGAAATTTGAAGATTTTTTGGTTTTGGACCTTACTGAAAAATTTCACCCCCTGTAATTTGAGCCAATTTAGGTTTACCCCCCTTGTAATTTGAAAAAATTTCGGTTTACGCCCTGTTAATATCTTCGATTTACTCCCTGCCATATCTTCGATTTTGTACTGTCAAAATTCATGAAGGTCCAAAACCAAAAATCTTCAAATTACAAGGACGAAATCCAAAAAAAATATTTTATAGGGGGTAAAACCGGAAATGGCCTATATTACAGGGGGTAAAACATTATTAACCTTTTTTCTTTTACTTTCCTAGTCAAGAATTTTTCAATGTGTGCACAAACTAAAGAGATATGTAACATAGTCAATTTGTTCGATATCTTTTGGTTGTTTGTCTACCTATTTCACTTATCAACTTCTCTTAATTGGAATCCCCTCATGGTAATTTTTTATTTTTTTAAGATTTCCATTTGTTTACTATCCATAAATTTAATTAAAAAAATAGTTTTAACTTATTTACATGTTACCTTCCTTCCTGTTTTTGAGAAAAACAGATTTTGTAAAAATGTTATCCTAACAACTTATTTTAAAGTATCCCTATAAAAAAAAAAACTTATTTTAAAGTAAAGAATTAATTTTGTACTTTAATTAAGTTCAACTATTGTATGATTATTTAGATTTGAAATACGAAGACAGATCAAAATTCCAAACATAACATTTTCTCTGTTTTTTAGTTGATATTTGAGACTGAAAACTGCTATTAGAATCGATGTCTAAACATTATACCAAAATTCATATCCAAAAAGGTATAATTTAGTGAACAATGTACCAAAACTAAAAGGGTGTTAGAAAAATGAAATGAAAAACATTTCTATTTTGGGATTGAGGACGAGGATGTCAACTCATTCCTGAGGTGTGGCACCATTTGTTGAGTCCACTGGCTCAGCTTCCGCCGACTCATCAACCTTGTCTTCTTTCTTACCTGAACAAAAAACAAAGCATCATTTTTCAAGCAAGAAAACTCGGATAAAGAGACACCGTGCCCTCTGTAAGGACAACATAAACCTGATATGCCTGAAGTAAAGCATACACAACCACATACATGATACCATATCCTACATTAAGGTATAAAACACTTCGCCTTGTCCCAAGGCTCGTGCATGGGGGGAGGGGGGGACTTATGGATCGGGAAAACCCGGATAAAGGACATAACGCCCTTCAAAAGGGCCAAAGTGACCCTGAGCGCCATTCGCAAGGACCAGAGTATCCTTAGGCGGTGGTCTTTATACGGGCACCGCCTAAGAAACCTTCTAGAAGCAGCTAGAAGCCTTAATGCTTATCTCGGCCCAAGTAACTTAACGCCTAAGCTAGTGGATAAATGGGTCCAACTACAGCGATAAATACCAACCTTGAGAGCATTATCAAGGCATGACCTAAACAGATTAACCCTAGTATGATAAACCGTACTCGCTGAGTGTACACAAATAATGTTTTAAAAGTATTCCAAAAACTTTTACCAAAAAAAGTATTCCATCCAAAAAACAAATATGTGTGAAAATTTGTTATATCCGAAAATTCCTCCGAAAAAGCTAGGGATACACATCTATATGAGAATTCCAAATATGAATCCGAGGATTCCACTGCTGAAATCCTATGTGATAGAAATTTTGGTAATGTTATTTTGACTTTGCTTCGGTTTGCTTCACCTTCCCATGAACGGCCGAATGCTTCTTTTGAAAGGATGCTTTAGTGTCTATGTCGTTTGCCTTTTAATTATCGTGCTGATAAAGCAATGGATCAGCTTACTGAGAATGATTTAGACCTGATCCTTGAATTGGTTTCTCGACTTGAAGATTCCACCCTTTGTGGAGGAGGTTTTGATCCCTTGCGGGTACGTAGGCAAAGGACATTATCCTTCCAAATCAAATAAACAATGTAAAAAAATAATTTTTCTTTTCTTTTAGTCACTTTAATTCCATTTTCTAAGCAAGTAAGTTATAGCACAAAAAATAAATAGAATCAAGAGGTTCCCATAGAGTACTATGAATATTTAGGGTGCTAACACCTTCCCTAAATATAACTAACCCCCGAACCCTTAATCTTTTAAAAATGAGGCATTTGAGCTTTTTTCCCTTTCTTTGAAAAATTAAAAGTTCAGTCGTGAAATAAAAACAGTGAGTCTATGCTAAACGAAAAAGATGCGAAAGCTGTGCTCGATTTCCTGCGCTAAGTGGTCTTTCTGCATAGCTTGTCCTCCAAAAATGACGCGACACTACTTTTACCACGTTTTTTAAGGCAAAGAAACTACGCGAGTTCCGGTTGTGTCTGTATCTATGGATAGTCCCTTTTTGGATGTGCTCCTCTCCCTTTTAGTGGAACTGATCAATTCCCAAAGGTTTGGTCCTTAGCCTATGTTCCTCAAAAAAATACCTGTAAAGGAGATGGGAGGCTTCCTGGTTTTAATTTGCACCCCCTGGGAAAGACAATGAGTACTCTCAAACAGACATTTGCATTCTCTGCAAGTAAAACTCAGAACTCCATGGGTTTAGAAGGATGTTCGACTTTGGTCCTCTATCCATTGGTCCATAATTTATCTTTTAGGGCTTTCATACTATCGAATGTTATGTAATAGAGGTTGATGTTTTATTGCCCCAACATTCGAAACTTTTGTATTTCGCCCATTAGTGGCTTTAATTTCTTAATGCCATGTTTTTATTTTCTTTTCGAATTATTATAAAGTTATTTTAACTTCTTGTAGTAATGGTTTATATTTCTTCAAATATTTCCCATTTATGCGTGTGATTCGATTGCCGTCATTAAACTCTTCGATTTCATATGCATTATTGGAAAAGACTCTTAGGATTTTCCATAGTCCTTCCCAACCAGGTGCCCACTTACCTAAGGCTTTGTTTCTTTTATCCATAGGCAGGATAACTTTCCAAACCAAGTCATTCACATCAAAAGTTTTTTATTTGACTTTTTTGTTTTAAAACTTGGTTATTCTCTCTTTTTGCCTCATAAGGACGTCTAATGCTTTTAACCTTTCTTCGTCTAAATCAACCAATTCGTCCAACACCATATTCCAATAATGGTCAACAGGAATTTCATGCTGTCTTTGAATTCTGGTAGATTGAAGACAAATTTCTGCAGGTAACTCGACATCATGTCCAAATGTGAGCCTAAAAGGAGTAGTTTAAGTTGACTCTCTAAGAGAGGTTCTATAAGCCCATAGAGCTTGATCAAGGATTTTATGCCAACCTTTTGGACTTTCCTTTGTCTTCTTTTTGATCAAAGTAATAAGGTTTTTGTTGGCTGCTTCGACTTGACCATTTGCTTGAGCATAATATGGTGTCGAAGTTAACAATTTGAAACCTATTTGGTAAGCAAATCGTATCATTTTCCGACCTGTAAAAATCGATCCTTGATCAGTGGTGATAGTTTCTGGAAACTAATGACCACATTTTAAGTAACTTTTCTTGAAGGTTAGTTTTTCAATTCGACATCCTTGAAACTTTCATCTTCAGAGGGAAACCTCAATACTTAGTTTTTAAGTATCGAGGTGATAAATGATTCCATAGGTATTTTTCACCTCGATACTTATCCGATTCCAAGTAATTTAACGCCTATGTTTTTCTTTCATCAAGGAAAATGATATTTGCACAACCACTTTTTGACGATGTAATTTATTTTTATCATCTTCAAAAAAAAAAATTATTCCCCGAACATGAGTGTAGGTTCTGAAAGAAAATAAGTTCAAACAAAGAATATGTGGTGTGAAAATAGAAGATGGAGAGGGCATGACATACGAAAAACTAATAACGACAGTGAGAAGAGGCGCGCATCATCTCACAGCATTGCAGACTAGCGATGGCCATTGGCCTGCTCAAAATGCAGGTCCTATGTTTTTCCTTCCTCCCTTGGTGAGTAGCTTGATCTATTCTATAGCATGTACATCACAACCATCTCTTGGGCAGGTTTTGATAATTTGGTCTCTACAAAACTTCATTTAAAATTTCAGTGAAGTATGTTGAACGACTAATCAATAGTAATATTCTACTTGCTCAAAACACTGCAGATTTTCTTTATGTACATTACAGGACATCTTGGTTATGTATTCTTGGAAGAGCATCGCGAGGAGATTCTTCGTTATATATATTACCATCAGGTATCACTCCTTCTTGTATGAATATGATGTAGGAAAAATATATTTTTTTTTGAGATTTCTTCATGTCAATTATGGACAATCAAAAGTTGTGTGGTTTGTTTAAAGAATGAAGATGGAGGTTTAGGGTTACACATAGAGGGTCACAACACCATGTTTTGTACCACACTCATATCGATAGGTTTCAAATTTTTAACTTCGACACCATATCTTCTTCAGAATCGCGGTTTCCTCTTCTTCTAGATCGTTTTCCTCTTCTTATGCGTTTACCTCTTCTTCTGTGTTTTTCCTCTTCTTCTTATTATGTGTGTGTTTCAAGTTTCTGGGTTTCTGAACCCACTTGGTTGGCCTGGTGGTATTGATTTGAGATCTGGGAGTGTGCTCATCCTCGAGGTCTCAGGTTCGATTCTCTCTGTGATGTCAATTTGGGTGGGCTAATTTAACTTCTTCAAAAAAAAAAAAAATCTAGGTTTCTGTATTATTACATTTCTGGGTTTTAATGTGTTTCTTACTTTTGTGATTTTGTTGGCAAAAGTTGAACCAATTAAAAAAGATAAAGGATGAAAGTGGAATAAGAAAAAGATAAAACTAAAATGTTACTAAAAATTAAGTTAAAAACTATTTATGTAATTTTGACTGAAAAACAGAAAAAAATAATGAAAACAAAATTACATTAGGGATTCTTAAAAAAAGATAATAAACCTTTTTGAATGCGATCAAAACCCTTTTTTAAGAGAAACGGAGTCTACAGCGCCGCACATACATTCAGAGATGGCTTCGTCAAGGAATCCTTTGCCCACCCTAACATCACTGCCACCTTCACTCTCTTTCGGCAATTCACTACACGCGCCGCCTCTGCCCACTCTTCCATTTGACGTCATTCCAGAAATCCTATGTTTTCTACCTGTGAAGTTTCTACTCCGGTCTCGATGCGTATGCAAATCCTGGAATTCTCTCATATTTGATCCCAAATTTGCCAAGAAGCACTTTTGCATGTCTGCTCGCCGTATTTACTTCATAAGCTACAGAAGGTTGCCAACCAAGTACGAATTCAGCTCTTACCCTTTCGACTCACTTTTCACAAAAAGAGCCACTGAACAAGATGTGTTTGAGTATTCTCCCAACAATTGTCTCGGAGAACGTATGTAATGCATTTTTATCGCTTTGTTGGCTCTTGCAATGGCATCCTTTGTATTTCAGACGCCAATGACAAAGGCTTAATTATATTGTTGAACCCCTCCATTAGAAAACTCAAGGAGTTGCCCCTTTTTGAAACAACACAAACTGCAATGTATAATAACGTTGAGACGACTGTTGGCTTTGGCTATGATTCTTGTACGGATAATTACAAGGTGGTTGTTCTTATGTGGTACAAGATGTGTGTCGGGAGTCATGGTTATGTTTACAAAACTGAAGTGAAGATTCATACGTTGGGTACCGATTTTTGGAAAAATATTCAAGAGTTTCCTTCTGGTGTTGTCCCAATTGGACAATCTGGAAAATTTGTGAGTGGCACGATTAATTGGTTAACCTCCATTGATCTTGAACAAAAAAGTCCCCGCTTTATTGTTTCTTTTGATTTGGGAAAAGAGTGTTTTCGAATTCTTTTACCTCCTGATAATGGAGGGATAGATGTGTGTATCTTCTTAGCCTTGGGTGTGTTGACGGATTGCTTGTGCCTGACTTCTCGTGATGATACCTACTCTGTAAAGGATGTTTGGGTTCTGAAGGAGTATGGAAATAGAAAGTCGTGGACTAAGTTGTTCAATGTTTCTTATAGGGGAGATCCTAAACATAGTGTAATTGGTGAGCCATTATATATTTTTGAGGATAATCAAGTGCTGCTAAAATTTTCGGGGTATTTAAATTTGAAGTTGGTATTTAAATTTCACGGTGACTCCAGAATCAGACTTAAGCCCCAATGATATTCCAATAGTTAGTGAGTATTTGGATGTTTTTCCACCCGATATTACTAGCTTGCCACCGGAAAGGGAGATTGAGTTTTCAATTGATTTAATTTCGGGAGCCGAACCTGTGTCGGTAGCACCTTATAGAATGTCTCCTTTGGAACTTAAGGAACTGAAATCGCAATTAGAAGATCTTATTCAGAAGCATTTCATTAGACCCATTGTGTCTCCATGGGGTGCACCGGTATTGCTGGTCAAGAAGAAAGATGGCAGCATGAGGCTGTGTATTGATTACCGTCGGCTTAATAAGGTAACTATCAAGAACAAATATCCTTTGCCAAGGATTGATGATCTCCTTGATCAACTTAAGGGAGCGTGTGTGTTCTCAAAAATTAATCTTAGGTCGGGTTACCATCAGATACGCATCAAATCCTCTGACGTGTCCAAGACAGCTTTCAGAACTCGTTACGGACACTATGAATTCCTGGTTATGCCTTTTGGAGTATCCAACGCACCAGCAGTCTTCATGGATTATATGAACCGGATTTTCCAACCTTATCTAGATCAGTTTGTTATTATTTTCATTGATGACATTTTGATTTATTCTAAGAATCAGCAAGATCATGCTCAGCATCTAAGAATAGTGTTGGATATCCTTCGAGCGAAGCAATTGTTTGCAAAGTTCAGTAAGTGCGAATTTTGGTTATCTGAAGTCAAATTTCTGGGCCACGTTATTTCTCAGGGTGGTGTAGCCGTTGATCAATCGAAGGTTGAGGCTGTTCAAAATTGGGCAAGGCCGAAGAATGTTTAAGAAGTTAGAAGCTTTTTGGGACTAGCAGGTTATTATCGACGTTTCATCATGAAGTTTTCCCAAATCGCTTTGCCTTTAACTCGACTCACGAGGAAAGAGGTACCTTTCGTGTGGGATGAGGAATGTGAAAAGAGTTTTAGGACCCTGAAAAAGAAGTTGACTCAAGCCCCTGTTTTGATTATTCCAGATTCGGAAAAGAAATATGTGGTATTTTGTGATGCATCGTCTAAGGGACTCGGAGGAGTACTTATGCAAGAAAATAATGTAGTAGCTTATGCATCTAGACAACTCAAGACGCATGAAGCAAATTATCCCGCCCATGATTTAGAGTTGGCTGCTATAATCTTCGTTTTGAAGATATGGAGGCATCACCTTTATGGAACGCATTTTGAATTGTTTAGTGATCACAAGAGTCTGAAATATTTATTTGATCAGAGGGATTTGAATATGAGGCAGAGGCGTTGGATGGAATACCTTAAGGACTTCGACTTTGATTTGAAATATCATCCAGGAAAGGCTAATGTTGTAGCGGATGCTTTGAGTCGTAAGGCCTTAGTTCAAGCCGAAGTTATGATGCACACTTGTAAGATGTATGAAAAGGTTCGTGATCTTAATCTTGGAGTTACAGATGTTGGTGATGGTATTTGTTTGTATAATTTGGAAGTCTCGTGTGACTTGCGATCAAGAATCGTACAAGCACAAAGGGATGATTTAGAACTTCGGAAACGAAGTGGTTACCCAGAATTCTCTATGGCTGCGGATGGAGCAATTTTGTTTGAAGGAAGATTATGTGTTCCAAATGATCAAGATCTTAGAATATTGATTTTGGAAGAAGCTCATAAAAGCAGTTTTTCGATTCACCCTGGTACAACTAAGATGTATCAAGATTTAAAGAAAGAGTATTGGTGGCCCGGCATGAAAAAGGATATTGCTGAATTTGTAGCTCGGTGTATTGTATGTCAACAAGTCAAGATAGAACATCAAAGACCGGCTGGTATGTTACAATCACTAGAGATTCCTCAGTGGAAATGGGAGCACATTACCATGGATTTTGTAAGAGGTTTACCCCGTACTCAAAGAGGTCATGATTCGATTTGGGTAATTGTGGATAGGCTAACCAAGTCAGCTCATTTCTTACCGGTAAGGTCTACCTACAAGACATCACAATATGCAGATTTGTTTATTTCCGAGATTGTCAAGCTATACGGTGTTCCTGTGAGTATCGTGTCAGATAGGGATCCAATCTTCACTTCGCATTTTTGGAGGGCTTTTAATAGAGCTTTGGGGACTAAATTGAAACTAAGCACGTTACATCATCCGCAAACCGATGGTCAATCAGAAAGGACTATCCAAACCTTAGAAGATATGTTACGTGCTTGAGTTTTGGAAGATGGAGGAAGTTGGAACCATCATCTACCTTTGATAGAATTTTCCTACAACAATAGCTATCATGCAAGTATCGGAAGGGCACCATATGAAGCTTTGTATGGTAGGAAGTGCAGGACCCCATTATGTTGGGCTGAGGTTGGAGACAAGAGCATCCTTGGACCCGAGATCATTCAAGAAACGACTTTGAAGATTAAGTCAATTCAAGAGAAGATGAAGATATCTCAGAGTCGTCAGAAAAGCTATGCGGACAATCGACGAAGACCTTTGGAGTTTAATGAAGGAGATCATGTATTTCTAAAAGTTACGCCTAAGCTGGGATTGAGAGGTGTTTTTAGAATCAAGAAATTAAGTCCTAGATATGTGGGACCGTTTTTGATACTCAAGCGTATCGGACCAATAGCTTATCGATTGGCTTTACCTCCAGCTATGTCAGGATTGCATAATGTATTCCATGTGTCGCAGCTGAAGAAGTATGTTCCAGACCCCTTTCAGCCAGTCGAATTAGACTCTATAGAGTTAAGGTCAGATTTGACGTTTCAGCCAGAACCAGAGAGTATAGTAGACCGTGACGTCAATTCACTCAGGAACAAAGAGATTCCCATAGTGAAAGTAGTATGGAAAGGATCGCCAGATGGTGAAGCAACATGGGAACTTGAATCAGAGATGTTGAGGCAGTACCCACATTTGTTTTCAGGTAAATTTCAAATTTCGAGGACGAAATTTTTTTTAAGGGGGGTAGGATGTAATATCCCACTTTTAAGATACGAAAATTACCTATTAACGATAGTTTAAAAGCGGTTAAGACTAAGGGTAAAATGGTAATTTCTCACGGAGGGGCTATTTAAGGATTTTTGGCTCAATAATTTCATAATTCTCACCATTTTCTCTCTCTAGGTTAAAGATTCAATTCTTCTCTCCCTTCTCTCTAGGAAAAATCGGTTCCCTCCTTCTCTCGCTCTACACAATCTTTGATTTTCATCTATCCTCATGAAATTAATGATAAAGATGGCTAGGGTTTATGGTGTTTTGGTTAGGGAAGTGATGAAGAAATCTCCTCTTTTCTCCACTATTCATAATCTTTGCTCAATCTTCTTCTTAATCCTTCATGAAACAACAATCTAAGTTAGATTAGGGTTGGAACTTGTTGGTGATAAGTTGGAAGCAAGCTTCACCAACATCTCTCTTTCAACTAGGGTTTGAGCTTAGGGTTTGCTGTCAAGGTTTTCGAGTTGTGGTCTTGATTTGAGGACATTTTAAGGTGAGTTCTTAGTTAGTAATCCAACCATGGGATGTGTTTAACTTGCAAGGAAGAACCATATGTATTTTAGGGTTTATGTGTAGTAAAGTTACCCCTTTTTATGCCATGCATCTTTATACTTGTGAATACTTGTTCAATAGCTATTTTACAGGTTCTATATGACTTCTAGTACCATGGTATGCCTTGGGGGACTTTGTATTGAGGTTTTTGGGTCCAAAATGTCATTTTTACATGTTCTGGACTGTCATAACTTGCCACGGCGAGCTAATACTCGCCACGGCGAGCTAATACTCGCCACGGCGAGCTAGAACTGCGATTAGGGGGTACCACTCGCCTCCAACTTGCCTAGGCGAGTAGCTACTCGCCTCCCACACCATTTCACTCGCCATGGCGAGTAGACAGTGGGGGAGACTCCTTGTTTTGCTCGTCATGGCTGGTATGGGCGTTTCGTGGGCGATTTTCTTAGAGCAACACTTGTAATAACAACCCCTCTAATCAAGACACCAAGGCATAGTCTTTAAAAATGTTTCTTGAGCATTTAACAAGTATTTGCAATATGTAAATGAGCATGGCATATGTGATTTAAAGCATGAGATGAACGTGTAGCAAGTAATAGCTAATTTTGGAAAGGAACTAGAGCCTCGATGTAGATATCGAGAACTAGATCATTGATCGTAATTATATGTATGATAAGTGCGATGAATATTCTTCTACGCTCATGAACTTACATGTTATTACTCTAAGGATCGATCAAGGATCCAAGTTAGAGGAATATAATTCAAATGGTTGTAGATTAATCGTTCATGTATGTATAAGACTATAACTAATATAAGTTGTAGGTGTTCGTTTCTCTCGTTATCCACGTTAGGGGGATGCGAGAGGTTCTCGACCTAAGGGGAACGGTTCAAGCCGCAAGGGACCCGCACGACACTGAGGGAGTCCGATGTACGTACATCGGTCATGTATGGGAGTGTACTCGGGGTTACTCCACCCGGGACTCTCCGTAAAACGAACCAAGATTTATGTTTGATTGTTCAACCCTAACATAATGATATAAAGAATGTGTTCATGCATGATTGTGATATGATGATAGATATGAGCAAGTTATAAAAGATTGCCAAGGACGATCTTAGGATACCCTATTCGTCCGGTATAGGCCGTGCCATGATTTGATTCATGTTTAGGCTTCGATACATTTAGTGTATCTTAGCAAAGCAGTTCTAGGAACCCTTAACCGCCATGGCACGTATGTTGTTAGCAGGCCTATAACAAATAGGAGAGATCTAAGATGGATTTAGTGTGCACGACTGTCAAAGGTACAAGTCCACACACGTATAATCAACCGCCAGGTTGTAAGGTAGACACGTGATAACCATAGGTTTCCTCGAGGTTATCACTAGCCTAGGGCTAAGAAGAACTCACTGAGACATTATGTCTCACCCAACTCCTTTTTGTTCAGGTTCACAGGTTGCGCAAGGAAAAGGTAAAGAAAAGGTCTTGGATTGATCGTGACTTCATGGAATCACTATGTTGTGAATTAGAGATGTATATGTTATATTATAAGATATGTATTATGGGTCTTGTAGCTACTCTATGTATGTTAAACCTTTCGGTGTAATAATGTAACATAGTAGCTTTGGATGGTTGCAACTGAACTTCCGACTTGATGTCGTGTCTTGTATTTGTATAATTAATGTATCCACTGCCAGTTTAACGCTTATTTGAATATTCTAGACACTTTCAAATTTAGGCGTTACACTGGCCCTCCAGAGGATTTCGCTATTAGCGACATTTGCTGGGCTCCTGTCTGAAGAATTTCGCTAATAGCGAGTTTCTTCGGGTCTGTGGTGTGAAATTTGCAATTTTTGAGCCAAAACTCATCCAAATGGCTCCTGCAATGCACCCAAACATCCAGCAACATATAGAAGCAATAATAAACATATTACATGGCAATATTAACAAGTAATCATCTTGAATTGGCTTTAGGGTACTAAAAATATAACTAATAAAATTTGCACAAAATCATAACTTCCACACTAAGTAATCCCAACCAAAGGAAGGTTAACTATCTAAGAACTCACCTTGTACCAAAAGAAGTGATACTCAAGTATTTCTATGTCCAAACCAAAACCCTAAAGTTGTAGAGATCAAAAGGAGATAGCTTGCTTCAAGTTCCTATGTTACTTCAATCAAAGACTAATCAATCATTCCTTACTTGCTTGCTTGCTTGAAGAAGAAATTTCAAAGTGAAGATGAATTGGAGTAGGGATGGGGGCCGAAATTCTAGAGATGGAAGAGAGTAAAAATGTTTGCAAAACCTAGTGAGAGAAAGGCTTAGAACAAATGGATATTTTGTGGTCCTAACTCCCTTAAATACTCCTCACGCTCAAATTCCAAATTCGCCCCTAATCTTAAGAGTAGTGCTATTTATCGGGAAAAATAATGTCCCGAAGTTATCCCGATTCACAATTAGCCAGTTAAAAGTCTTCATGTGCGGAAAAAAAGGAGGAGGTGGGGCATGGCTTTAGGAATTTATCAAGTGAATAGTATTCGGGAACCTCTCGGGATGTCATTTATCGGGACGTTTAGCAATTTCCTAATCTTAATCACGCGCATTTTCTATAGTAAACAGGTATTATTTCGCAACATAGATGAACGGGGTATTACAGAAAATTTTGGTCATAATTTGTGTTTGGCTTAATTGTATGTTTGATCCCTTATGTTTATTTTAGTTTTAAAGTTGGTCCCTTATGTTTTAAAAGTTTCAAGTTGATCCCTTACGTTTTAAAAGTTTCAAGTTGGTCCAAAACGTTACTACCGTTGGAATAAGTTAGCCCCTCTCGCAAAATTAACAAAATCAGGGTTTTAAAAGTATTTCTATCTTGAAGAAAGTCAGTTGGTTTCATTTGGTTTCAACATACAACAAAATTAACAAAAATCACAATAAAACAGGTTTCTTGATATGGAGTTTGTTGGAACAAAATGTGTTTAACAATGAACCTTAAAGTGTTTTGATGATAACAAGGTATTAAAAATGTGTTTAACAATGAACCTTAAAGAGTTTTGATGATAACAATGTCTTCAAGAAAAGGAAGCTTTAAAGCGTCTGAAGAGAAGTGCTCCTAAAGACAAAGTGCTCTTGAAGAATGATGATGTCATCAGAAGCAGAAGTTCATCAGAAGCGGGCAGTTCAGAAGCAACTTCATCAGAAGCTGAAGCTCATCAGAAGCTTATTATCACCATAAGCTGAAGGTTCAAGGATTCAAGAGTTGTTTCATGGATCGAAATTCGTCTAAAGACAGCAGAAGACTAGTTGAACTTTGCAACGGTCATTTCAAAAGTGTTTGAATGCATTTGCTTGCAAAAGGAACGAAAACGTTGACATTGTACTTTGTACGAACTGTACAACCACCTTCTCCACTACTCTGTTTTTTTGTGTCGCTGCTACAAGACAAAATAACAACTTTGAATGTACAACCAAGCCTGCAGAAGATGTTCCTTCACAATGGGAATGGATTTCAAATTGGTTCTTCATAGGACAACAACCAAATCAGGCAAAAGATCATAGGTGAAAGATCAAGCTTCAACAACGACTCTTTTGATGTGCTGGCAATTTCACAACGTTTCTTTCACACCTCTATATAAAGGAGTGAAGACTTAGAGTTTGATATACGACTCAACTACAATTTACAAGCCCCAAAACTTTGCTAAAATTGTTTTGCTTTCAAAGTTACTTAAAATTTATGTTTTCAAGTTCACATCTTAGAAATTCTTAAGTCTTAGAGTCTGTATCTGGTTTGTATTGTGAGCACCTCTGATTGTATATCAAGTGTTCAATCTCAAAAAATTTTCTGTGTAATTTTGTTTGTCTAGAAGTCTCTTGCAATTGTGTTTGAGCCTAGAAGTCTCTTAATTGTGTTCCTGAGCATAGGAAGACTCTTGCGAAGTGTGCTTGAGAAAAGGAAGTCTCTTGTTGTGTGCTTGAGCAATTGTAATCAGATATTACATTTTAGTGAAATATCCTTGGAAGTGCAAGGGGGACTGTACTACTTCCGGATTGTGGAAGGAGCCAGTACAGTTGCTTTGTGTCTTTCTTCTTCTCTCTCTGTTTTTATCCGCTGCGTTCAGATTCTGATTATCACTTCAGAAGCTGTCTCACTTAGCTTTTGACCAGTGTGTTCAGCTTTTAGGAGAAACTAAGAATTTTTCAAAACATAATTCAACCCCCCTTCTTGTGTTTTTCTCACCTTCAATTGATATCTAGAGCCTTGGTTCTGTTGATAACACCTAACAGAGTAACAGTCCAAGATCCGAGAAAAACATGTCTGGTGAATCATCTGTTTCTGGTAATGGATTTGGCAACAATAACAACAGTGTTCCATATGATTATGGTGACAACAAGAAATCCAGCGTAGGAAAGATTCCTAAGTTCAATGGAGATGTTGAAGAATTTTCTTGGTGGAAAACCAACTTCTACAGCTATGTCATGAGTTTAGATGAAGAACTATGAGACATACTTGAAGAAGGTGTTGGTGACTTAGTCCTTGATGAAGAAGGAGCTGCCGTTGATAGAAAGAAACACACTCCTGCTCAGAAGAAACTCTATAAGAAGCATCATATTATCAGATGAGCACTCGTCACTTCTATTCCTAAAGAAGAGTATATGAAGATGAGTGACAAGTCAACTGCTAAAGCAATGTTTGCTTCTCTTTGTGCCAACTATGAAGGCAGCAAGAAGGTTAGAAAAGCAAAGGCTCTTTTGCTGGTTCATCAGTATGAGTTATTCAAGATGAAGGATGATGAAGCTATTGAGGAGATGTACTCAAGGTTTCAGACCCTAGTCTCTGGACTACAAATACCGAAGAAGAGTTATGTTGCTTCTGATCATGTAAGCAAGATACTCAAAAGTTTGCCTACTAGATGGAGACCAAAGGTGATTGACATTGAGGAAGCTAAAGATTTAAACACTTTAAGTGTCGAAGATCTTGTTAGTTCTCTCAAAGTTCATGAGTTAAGTCTTAATGAACATGAGTCTACTAAGAAGAGTAAATCAATAGCTCTTCCATCCAAAGTCAAGTCATCAAAAGATCTCAAAGTAGATGAATCTGAAGAAGAAGAACTATCTGGTTCATACTCTGAAGAAGATGCTACTGAGATGGCTATGCTCTCCAACAGACTTCAGTATCTGGCCAGGAAGAATAGAAAGTTTCTGACCAGAAGGGGTAACTCCAAAAGCTCAAGGAGAGAAGATCAGAAGGGATGCTTCAACTGTATGAAGCCTGGACATTTCATTGTTGATTGCCTTAATCTTCAGAAGGAGAAGTCAAAGGACAAGACAAAGAAGTCATCTTTCAAACCAAGCAAATTCAAGAAGCAGATTAAGCAGAGTTTAATGGCAACCTGGGATGATTTGGAAAGTGAATCTGGATCTGATAAAGAGGAAGCTGATGAAGGTGCAAAGATAGATGTTGGGTTAGTAGCTACAACAACTTCAGAACCTGGATCAGAATCTGATTCTGAAGATGAAAATGAGGTATATTCTAAAATTCCCAGAGATGAACTTTTTGAGTCACTTAAAGAACTTCTTACACATTTTGAAGTAAGAACCAATGAGTTGAAGGATTTAAAAGAAAAATATGTTGATTTAGTGAAACAACAAAAATCAACTCTATTGGATCTGAATGCTTCTGAAGAAAGACTGAGAGGCTTTGAGTTCATTTGTAAAACTTATGAAGATAAGCTCAGGTTCTTATGTCAGAAGGTACAAGAAAAGTGTAATGAAAAATCTTTAAGCAACCATGAAATTGCTCTTGAAGATTTTATCATGTCTGGTATTGACAGAAGCAGAGTTGCTTCAATGATTTACAACATTTACAGAAACAGTGGCAGGGGGATTGGTTTTTCAGGAGGGAAACCTAATGAAATCAGTCTCAAATCATGTTGTGAATTCATCAAGGAGATATAAGCCTAAGATCCTTTATACAAAACATTACCAAGAGATATAGGCCTAAGATCCTTTATATTACCCGGGTCTTAGCACTTCGAGACCAAACAAATATTTGTTTATGTAAGGTTTGAAGGAAAGTAACCGCGATCCAACCAAGAAACCATTGCCTGAAAAATATCATCACCACACACATGCCAGAATCTCTGGTAAAATTCCAGGTTAAAACCATCTGGTCCTGGGGACTTATCCGGTTGCATCTGAAAAAGGGCTTGACGCAATTCTTCCTTTTTAATAGGTGATGTAAGCATGCTATTGTCATCCATCGAAACACACTGGCTCATCAAATCCAGCACCGGTTCATGGACTCCCGCATTCGCAGAAAATAATTGCTCAAAATAATTTTGTGCCATGTTACACATATCCTCTTGCGACGTAGCCGTCCTCCTATCATCCGTGCGAAGCTTACTTACCTTCTTCACTTTGTCACGGGCTATCGCTGATGTATGAAAAAATTTATTATTCATATCCCCTTCCTTAAACCAGTGCATTTTCGCTCTTTGCTTACAAAAGGCCTCTTCCTATACAAGTAGTGGAGCATGTTTCTCACGAGTTGTGACGTATTGCGTACGCATCATACCATTCCGTTGGGCACGAAGTTCCTCTAAAATATATGAATACAATGGTTAATTTCTTCCTTACACCGAACTCTCTTCCTTCTACCCCAACTTTACAACTTCGTAGAACAATTCACAACTTTATCACCGAGCTCCAACCCCATAGTACCACACCAGCCATCCACCGCCGCCTCCTCGAAATCGTCCTCTAAGAGCCAACTACTTTCAAACTTAAAAGAATAATTATACCTATGACGAACTGTAGGGATTTTATCAAGCAGTATTGGAGTGTGATCTGGGTGAGAAGTAAGCAAGTTTGTTAGTTTGACTTCTGGAAAACGTTGAAGCCATTCAGAATTTCCCATAGCCATATCCAATCTTTATTCCAGCACTCGATTGTTACTTGGACTCTTGATCCACGTAAATGGGTGACCATGCAATTTAATATCGGATAAGTCACAGTCATCAACCGCTTCATGGAAACCCATACACAACCAATTAGGATGGGGATGAATACCAGCTTTGTCTTGTTGAGACAGAAAATCATTAAAATCCCCAATGATACACCGCGGAAGAGATGACATAACCCGCAACTCCCATAGTAAATCCCAAGCATCACGATGATGAGAACATTCAGGAAAGCCATAATAACAAGTTAATCTCCATTTCTCCAAAAAAAAAAAACAAGTTAATCTCCAATCACCAGCTTCTCTATCCTCCACAATCAGATTAATGAAATTTCGAGAGTAATTTAACACACGACAATTAGAATCATCTTTCCAAAACACTGCCAGTAGGGATAGGAATAGGCTAGGCCGAGCTAGGCTTTACAAGGCCTAAGCCTGGCCTGCCATATATTTTTAAAGCCTAAGCCTGGCCTAAGGCCTGTCATAGGCCTATTTTTTCGGCATGAGACTGGCCTTCTGAAAGCCTGATACGACCTGTTAGCCTACTTAAAAGCCTATATCTTATGAACATCTTTAAATAAGTAATGTGATCTAAGTTTAAATGGACTAAAGAATTAATAGTTCAACTAGATTAAACCCTCTTTTGATAATCAACACGTGGTTTAAGAGAAATCGACTATATATTATATCATATTTCAATTCTAGTTTATAATAAACATGTATATATGCAAAAAAATTAATGTATCTAACAAAGCTTAAATTATTGAAAAAGTTTACAAATTTATATTTTAATTCAAAGTACTAAATATAATATAATAATAAATAATATTATTCATATTACTTAAATAGGCCGGCCTAACAGGCTTACTAGGCTTTTTGAAAGGCCTGTGGCTTGGCCTGTTAAGCTAAATAGGCTTAAAAAAAAGCCTAGGTCTTCTCTATTTAAGAAAAAAGCCTGGCCTGGCCTGGCCTGTCGTAGGCTAGGCCATAGGCCCCTGTACGCCAGACTGGCATATTCCCATCCCTATTTGCCATCCCACCGCTCCTGCCTTCCACATCAACTACTAAGCATGAAATGATGGTTTGTCTGATTTGTGGAATCCTCGACATGTTGTTTGTCCTCTCGCATACGCTTTCTATGAAACTGATATTCCATGTCTGCATTATTTTCCTTCTCACAAGGACAGTGCACCTGGTTTTGGTTATCAATAGTCGAGGAGATGGTTGAATATGATGTACTCGACCCTATATCTTCAGTACAAGTCAGTAAAGGAGCATTTGCATGCCTTAACTCCTTCACACCATTGCTAGATCCACCTGACACAAGCGTAGAACCAGTCTGCTTACCCATCAGTACCTGACATGTGGTCACCCTCTCCATAGAAGTCGGAGATGCCTGCTGCCTACTTGACTCAGACTGTCCATCTGTTTCGGCTCTCCTCCCTCCCTCCTTTTCCAAATAATCCTTAGAACCCCCATCTTCTCGTAACCACGTTGATGACACCCTCCCTCCTGGCTTCCACAAATCTGCCCTAATAGCGTTTGACCACCGTTTTGGAATTGTAACATCTGGTTGAGAGAACCTAACCTCACACTTGTTCTCGCTATGTCCTAGCACCCCACACACAAAACAGAAGGTTCCTAACCTCTCATACTTGAAATCAACCACACACCATTCTCCCCCATTCGCTTTGATCTTCTCCCCTATCTTCAATGGTTGTCTGATATCAAACCTCACATTCAACCTCATATACTCACGCCAGAAGCTAGAATTGTTATTTCCCTCGTACTCCAAAAAACTTTCCAATATAGTTTCGTAACCCCGTTTCCAACTTTCTCCTTCATCATACCAGTTGGCAAATTGTAAACCCTAACCTAGAGATTCATGTAGTTTAACTGTATATCCTTTAACGGCACCCCTATTCGCAACTTCTCCAGAACCAAAGAGTGATTGTCATATGTCCACGGTCTGCACTATAGTACCTCCTCCATATCCCGTTTGTGAAAGAATTGGAATAAGAACAACCCTGATTGCGCTTCCTTCACAGCCACCCCCTTCACCGGTCGCCACTCCTCAGACATCCGTATTTTCATCTCCTTAAGCCGAATAGGACGGTTGACAAGAAAACGTCCAACCAAACATAGACAAGTATCATGTTCAGAACTTTGTTCCTCCTCAATATCAAAACTCAGTCCTTCATCATCACTTAGTGATAAATCTTCCAAACTCACCGCTGTCATTGAACCAGGACAACTGACTCTTACAAGAAGAGAAACACAACAGCTTTCACAAAGATGGAGAGAAAACCTACAACAATTGGAACCCTTGATAAGGGCAGATCGCACATGAGAAGCAATCACAAACAACCCTATCAGATCAGAACACAAATCAGTAACACTAAACGCGCAGAAACAGTTGTATCACTGAAGCAGTTGTATGGCAGATTGAGATGGTAATCGCAAATAGTTTTCTTTGGTTAATCGCACATAGTAGAAGCAGTTTGTGAAAACCGTAATTGAAAACTGATCGCAAATTGCAAACCGCGTTTGTTGTTTTATGGTAAATCGCAAATTGCTATTCTTTCAGAAAGAAACGTAATCAATTCATCACCGCTTGAAATATGTTTCACAGAGCGATAATCAATTCATCATGGCTTCGATGAATTTGGGCTTTACTGTGAAGAATCGTAACTTGCTTTTATTTCAAAAAGAATCGTAAACCGCTTTTAGTTTTTGCTTTCAGATAGAATCGTAAATCATTTTTGCGGTATCAGTTATCGTAAAAAAGAAAGAATTTTTAGTAAAAAAGAAAGAGATTTTTTGTTTTTTGACAAGGTAAAAAAGAAAGAGAATAAACAAGAACATATAGTACGTGGTTAGTTTAGTAGATACCACCAAAGATTAAGAAAACATTCTTTCCAAAAACAAAAACAACAAATATTAAAAAAAAAACATGTTTTTTGTTTTAAAAAAATAAAATAAAATGAAATTTACAAATTTATCCTTTACTAATAACATAAGTTATATAGGCAGTAGAATTGAGTTTTTGGATCCAGAAGTCCTAGCTCAACTGAAAAAATGCCGAAATTGTTAGGCCGGATGCCATGACCGAGGTTCAAACCCCGGTACCTCCACTTGTGTGTGTGAGTTTATAATGGCTTTGCCATTTCGTCTATCTACCAAAAAAAAAAAAGAATAGAGTTCTTGGTGAATAACAAGTGGGAGTAGACTTGTTAACTTACTCCTTCATGTTTTTAGGTGAGAGTAAGTTAGCAAACCCCTATATACAATTTTTTTAAGAAGCTAAAATGGAATATAATACGAAAACAATGAATCTTTCCTAGCACAATGCGTATGATAGATCTCTGGCAAGTGCACCAAATACTATCGAAGTAGTAAAAATATCGATCCCACGAGGACTGTTTTTAACTTCAATAATTCAATTTCGTTATATAATTAGGATGTGTAAAGTTTATTTTTAGTTTGCCACTAGGCAGAAGATTTGGTTTGATTTTATGAAATCAAATAAAAGAAATTAGATTTGATTAAGAAAATAAGAGAGAAAGATGAGATCAGATCCGTCGAATCCTCTAAGTTCCCCTAATTGGTCTACTGCACCTATTTGTTATGAACCCTCTTCTAGTTTACGATGATTAACAAAATAGCCCTAATCAATCCCTTGAGTTAGGACTCTCTTCTTAAACTACAACCCCTAATTCCTTAGGTGGTCTATTAATTCTTGAAGGTTTTACCGAACGTTAACCTATTATCACTAACAAACGATTATCTATTCCTAGACTAACCCTGTTTATTAGAACAATTCAATTAGGTCTAAGTTGAAAGCCATGGTCAGTGGTCATTCATTCTCACGAAATCAAGTTATATGTGATCAAGATATAAAAAGCATTAAGAACAATTGAATTGAATAAACTAGAATTGAATTCATAAACAAAATAGAGTTTCACAGCAACATGTGTCAATTAGGGTTACAAAGATTCATCTCGGATCTAATCTCTAAGAGATTTAGCTACTCATAATCGAGTTTACAAATAGCATAATCAATGAAATAATTAAAACATACATGAATTGGTAAAAGGATGAAGAAATCGCCCTTCTAGCCGTCTCCGATGTCTCAAAATCGCACTTTGCTCTCCAAAGTCGTAACCCTTGTTCTTCAGCTTGAGTGCAGTATTTATAGAAGTTATGGGCCTGACCCATCAAAATCGCGCCGCGCCTTGTATTATGGCGTGCCGCGATTTCCCTCAAACAGGGAGGATGTAATTTTGCTTCAAAAATCGCAGCACGGCTTGAAATTGGCGTGGCGCGATTTCCTTCGAACAGACTTCAAATTTTAAGCTTTTTGCACTCCAGAACAGTATAAATTGCATGAGAACTCTATCAAAATGTCACAATAAGTCCCTAATATTACGTAATGACAGGATGTCATCACAATCCCAAACTTAAACCATTCCTTGTCCTCAAGGAATTTGCTTGCAACAGTGACAAACGACAGTAAAATAACAGTTACCTGACAAAACGATAGTACCCAAAAGTTCATTCTCCTTCTAGCTAAAGATGAGCTTGTTTGACTTGTTCGCATCCACCAATTCACAACTCCACGCATCAAATTGAAACAGGGTTCTACCAGTCGACATGCAGGTCTACATATTACCATACGCTTGAAAAGTTTCTAAACATCAATCAAAGTCAATATCATTACACACTTTTGAGGTCTTTAGGGTTATAACGGGGCTTAGGTGAAAGGTGGGATATATTTGGATAAGTAGGCTACAAAAAATTTGAGTTAGGCATTCCTACGGAAGTTAAAGCACAAAATTCATTCCTTCCTTCATTCACCTTGTGGAAATACAATCAATGCAAAGGTACTAGAGAACATTTTTAACATTTAGGGACACTCGAGTTTGAAGTTACTCGGATTTTAGCTGTTTTGTCCCTTTTTCATCATTCAATTTCTTTTTTTTTTTTTGATACACCATTTTTGTGTGTATTTTTCATGTCAATTTCATATTTCTTCTCTAATTCTCTAGTACCCCCACCCCAAACTTAGTTGGTTGCAAATTCCAATAGCAACCCCAAACTTAATCTTTAGCAACATTCTACAATGCCTTAACTCAGAAAATACATTAAGGGACAAGTCCTAAAAGTTTCTAGGCTTGTAATGTAGTTTGTCACCGAACAAAAAGTTCTAATCCTACCGGCTCACAATTGGTTAAGAAAGGATAAATTTAACAAATTAAAACAGGGTAGGCTTCAAAAAGGCTCACAGGACCAAGCACTTTTGCCTCAGTGTGTAATTGACAGAGACCAATCAATAATAGAGAAACAATGCAAGTTCTAGAAATGTAGTCGCATGGAAAACTAATCTAAATATAAGTAAATTGAAAAACAAGATTTGGCAATGAACCTTATGGCTGAGATTTCTGGGAGTATGTGACTACCTAGCAACGCCGTACACTTCGCCTTTGAATCAAGTCACCCCTCCTTTAGAACTTTTGGAACACCGTTTCATCAAACAACTGTTACTAAACTGGAATAGGTCACATGAAACAAAACAAATTCATTAATAATAAACAAGTGCAGGAGCAATTACAATAGGGAAATAAGTTCAATGGACTTCGACATTAAAAAGAAAATAAAAAGAAAATACACCAAAAGAAAAATGACTGAAAAATAAAATACAAAGCAGAAAATGCTAATCCATCAGTAGATCAGCCCATGTCCTGATCATCATCCGAGTGTCCAGCCCCCGGTGTCCTCAATCCTTCAAAGATGCCATCCCCTTGATCTTGCTCGGTGGTATTGAAATCATCAGTGATTTCCCTCCTCATGCGCAGCCCATACTCTTCTTGATGTGTAAAATATTGCTCCATGCGCTCACGGGAGCCTCCAAACCTCTCATAAGACCCACTAATCGGACCCATATGCAATTGAGCCTCCGCAGCAAACGCAGCTGAGAACCTAGGACGGTTCACCCACAGCTGGTCCGAAGTCTCATTCATCCAATTAGCTTGCACATGCATGAATTCCTCAAGCTTTGGGTGAAGGGGAGCATAACCCCCTTGGCTACTACTCCCTCCTTGCTCCATTTGTTGTTGCCTCGCTGCCTCCCTCTCTCTCTCTCCTTCATATAGCCCTCATATTTCTTCATAAATCCATCCATTACCGAGTCGGTGATTGGCTTCATATTGCTTGTGTTGAGATCACTATCATAAGCCGGCACCAACTCTTGCTCACACAACCAATTAATTAGACTCCCATGCCCCAATTGTGTGGTGTTTCCGGTTGCTAGATCATGAAGACTATTGGCCAAGAGGCGGCCAATATCTATAGGGTGCTCCTTGATGATGGTATAGGCAGCAAGCACCCTCTTGAGAGGAATTTCAGAAGTGCAAGATGCACTCTCAAGAGTCTGGACCACATAAGACACCCATGCCTTGGGTAGCGGCAGCATCTCCGCATAAGTAAGCATCCGGGACTTTTTCCAAGTCGACCCAGGCCTACACATGGTGGTGATGATCTCATCAAAGGTATCCTCCGTAATAGCAAATCTCTCCCTCCTCAATTTTTCAACCCAACACTCCTCCGGTGCTTGAACATTCAGCCATGCGTTGAGAGCATCCGGGCTGAAATCAATGTACTTTCCTCGAACAAAAGATTGAAAGGGTGTATCGGACACCCTTGCATTTGCAAAGAATTCGACGATCACCGTTTTATTGTTTGCTTCGTCGATCATCTCATTCAACCTCGTCCACCCCCTCCTTCTTAATTCAGATTCAAAGAAAGGATATTTCACTAGCTTTGTGAAATCAAACTTCCTTTCCCCTATTACTTCGAAACTCTTCATAGATTGATGGAACTCTTGGGCTTGGTCATTGATGAAATGGATGGCGTTTTCGGGTGGTTCGGATGCGGCACGAGGACGTTTGGATTTGCTTGTGGATGGCTTGGGGTTGGTGGCTTTCTTTGAGCGGGTGTTTCTTTGGTTGGAGGCCATTTGTTGTTTGGAAGATGGTGAATGGAAAGTTTTGTGAAGTTTGGGAAAGTTGGGAATGATGATGGTTTTATGGTGGTTTGGATTGATGAATTGATGATCTGATTGTGGGTAGATGATGTTTAGAAAGTGAATAAGATGGTGAAAATGAGGAGAATTCGTAAATGGAAGTTTAGGGAAGTTTTGGTAGAGAAAAATAGGAAGAATGGAATGAAAATGATGATGAACAGTGAGGATTTTATAGGGCTGTTTGGGCAAAATCGCGGCACGCCAAAATGCAAGGCGCGGCGCGATTTTGAGTCTAACGGGCAATAACGGGCAAATTTGTAACGGCTAGTAACGGCTATAAGTTCCAACGGCTATATTTTTTTTCACATAACAGCCAAAATCGCGCCGCGGTGGATACTAGGCGTGCCGCGATTTTGGCGAAACAGGGGGTCACCTTTGCTGCTTCTGAAAATCGTGCTGCGGCCATATATAGGCGCGGCGCGATTTTGAATGTTCAGGGAGCATTCTTTGCTTCCTCAGGCCAAAAATTTTGTTTTCTTGAAAAATGCCTGAGTTCATTGAATCTTTGAAAAACTTTTGAGGAGAGAATCATGCAAGACATCAGTACCTTGCATGATTTTCTTGGCAAGAGGTATCCTTGAACAAATTTCTAAAACTTTCCTGCCTTGTATTAAAAGAAAAGAAAAATATTTTTGTGTTTTTGTTTTTGAAAGCAATAAAATCATACCTGAAAAATAAATAGTGGGTTGCCTCCCACTCAGCGCTTCTTTACCGTCACTAGCTTGACTGATGACTATCCCTAAGGATCAGTTGATGTGGCTCCCTCTTCATTGTTTGGGAGTCCTCCTTTACGGTACCGTTTCAGCTTTTGTTCCTTACCCTTGAAAGTTCCTTGTGCACCAGACTTCCTTAGGTCCACAGCTTCATCAATAGGCTTGTTTCTTGCCAACCCTTCGTCACAGTACCTCCTAATTCTTTCTAAAGTATCAGAGAGAGTTGAAAGCATACACCATTGAAAAGCAGCCGGCCTATTACGCATCCCATAGGGAATCCTCTTATAAGCCAATTTACCACCTGGACCAGTGGTAGTAGTCTTTATTTCATTGTTACCAGTTGTCAATCCCCCATACTTGTTGTCACGGATGTCTCCTGATGATTGTTGTTGCTTCTGTTCTTTGCTTACTTCCAGTTGCTTAACACCCTCTATTATTCCAACATCTTCCATCACTTCTTGTCTGTCTATAGATTCCACACTTTCCACCTCCGTAGATTGAATAGGTTGAGATTCAAGGGATTTATCTTCGACTGTTTCTTCCACAACGTCAATTCGGTAACACTTGGGATTCTCATCTTGGTGCTTCATTGCCTCAAAGATATTGAAGACTACCTGCTCCTTATGGAACCTCAACATTAGCTCTCCACGTTCAACATCAATCAAAGCACGACCAGTTGCAAGGAAAGGTCTTCCTAGAATGAGTGGCATGTCTTCATCTTCAGCCATATCTAAGACCACAAAATCTGCTGGGAACACCAAGTCATTAACCTTGACTAGCACATCTTCAAGTATACCGAAAGGATAAGAGATTGACCGATCAGCTAAAGTAATGGTCATTCTTGTTGGTTTTGTTTCCCCACACTTAAGCTTCTTCATCATTGAAAGAGGCATCAAGTTGATACTTGCTCCCAAATCACATAAAGCTCTACCAATGTCTACCGGTCCAATTGAACAAGGGATAGTGAAAGCACCAGGATCCTTCAGCTTGGGTGGCAGCTTCTTTTGAAGAATAGCACTACAATTTTCAGAAAGTGCAATGTTCTCATCATCCTTAGGCTTCCTTCTTTTAGTCAACAAGTCTTTCATGAATTTAGCATACAACGGCATTTGGTCGAGAGCTTCACCGAAAGGAATATTCACCTGCAGTTGTGAGAAAAGTTGCATGAACTTCTTGAATTGACCTTCATCCTTTTCTTTCTTCTTTGAAAGGTGAGGGTATGGAAGCTTCACATATGATGGAACAATTTGTGGTTTATCTCCATCTTTCAAAATTTGACTCTTCGACTTCCTCAAGATTGAATCTTCATCAATTAACTTCTCACTTTTTTCTCCCTCTATTTTTTTCTTCCTTTCGTTTTCAACTACACCCTCATCATTTTTTTCTTTTTCAACTACACCCTCATCATTTTTTTCAACTACATCATTCTCCTCTACCTCAATTACTTCATCAACCTTCTTTGGAGCTTTTGGAACTAAAGGTGTCAAAACCTTTTTGCTCCTCAATTCAATGGCATTACAAGACTCATTCTTAGGATTATCTTTAGTATTACCTGAGAATCCGCCTTTGTTTTGTTCAGCCAACTGCTTAGCCAATTGCCCCAGTTGAGTTTCAAGCATCTTCCTAGAAGCTTCATTGTTCTTTCTTTCAGCTTCTTGACTCTTCTTCATCTCTTCAAAGTTGCCTTGAGTCATCTTCATGAAATTCATCATAGTTTCCTCAAGAGCTGATGGCTTCCTTTGTTGTTGTTGGGGAGGAGTGAGCATCTGAGAGTTCAAAGCATTGTTATTTGAGTAGCTCAGATTGGGATGCTTGTTGATGCCTGAATTGTAGTATTGATTCTGCCTTGATAACCTCCCATGAAGTTAGCTTCTTCATTTGATCCTTCTGGAACACACTCACCGTTTGGATGTTCTTCACCACATAAGTCACACTTGATTGCAGCTACTTGTTGTTGCTTATGAGCCAAGGTGAAGCCTTGAAACTCCTTAGTTAGAGCTTCGATTTGTTTGTTCATAGCTGCTTGGTTAGCAAGGATAGCAGTTTGTTCACTCACCCCAAACACTCCTCTTTCTTTCTTTTTAGCTTGATCACGATATTCATTGCCAGCCATGTTTTCAATTAGAGCTTGAACTTCATGATCAGTTTTGCTCTTGAGACTACCCCCTGCGGAAGCATCTAAGAACATTCTAGTGTTTGGTGTTACCCCCTCAGTGAAGATTTGGAGGTATTGCTTCTCGGTGAACTCATGATTAGGGCATCTCTTAAGAAGCAAATTGAATCGCTCCCAAGCATCATACAATGATTCACCTTCTCCTTGCTTGAAGTTAGAGATCTCCATCTTCTTTTCCCAATATTTAGACATAGGAAAATATTTCTCCAAAAACTTCAGCTCTAACTCTTCCCATGTTTGGACAGTCCCGTTTGGTATTGTTAGCAACCAATCTTTTGCTCTTCCCGTCAAGGTGAAAGGAAATAGCCTTAGCTTCTTTTGTGCTTCAGTCACGGTGGCAGGTTGCACACAAAACTCGCAGGTTTCAGCAAAGCGGCTCAAGTGTTCATGAGGACTCATAGCTTCAGTCCCATCGAATTGCTTGTCCCTCAAACCGTTGAGGACAGTTGTCTTGATGTCGAAGGCTACGGGGTTAGCTGGTTGAAAAGTGTGGGTCAGTTGACCGCGATGAGTGGCTAACCCGTAGTCTCCTAGCTTAGGTCTCGGTGGTACAACTCCTTCTCCTTCCATAGTTGCAGATTTAGGAGAAGAGACTGTTTCAGATTCACTTGAGAGTTGTTCCGGTATTTGTTCTCGAACACCCGGTGGAACGGACTGAGCTAACCTTTGCGACCGGACAGCTTTCCGAAGTGCTCTAGCAGTTCTTTCAATTTCCGGATCGTACTCTAGGTCGTCAGAGCTCTGTTTACCTCGCATAAACAGCAAAATACCTTAGTAGCACTGCACAACGCAAAATAATCAAGTGAATATGAAAACAGAAAAATAAAAATAAAAAAAAACAGAAAAGTAAATTGCAAAAACCCTAAATTATAACGTAATTGCCTTGTTGAAATAATTCAACAGTCCCCGGCAACGGCGCCAAAAACTTGATAGATCTCTGGCAAGTGCACCAAATACTATCGAAGTAGTAAAAATATCGATCCCACGAGGACTGTTTTTAACTTCAATAATTCAATTTCATTATATAATTAGGATGTGTAAAGTTTATTTTTAGTTTGCCACTAGGCAGAAGATTTGGTTTGATTTTATGAAATCAAATAAAAGAAATTAGATTTGATTAAGAAAATAAGAGAGAAAGATGAGATCAGATCCGTCGAATCCTCTAAGTTCCCCTAATTGGTCTACTGCACCTATTTGTTATGAACCCTCTTCTAGTTTACGATGATTAACAAAATAGCCCTAATCAATCCCTTGAGTTAGGACTCTCTTCTTAAACTACAGCCCCTAATTCCTTAGGTGGTCTATTAATTCTTGAAGGTTTTACCGAACGTTAACCTATTATCACTAACAAACGATTATCTATTCCTAGACTAACCCTGTTTATTAGAACAATTCAATTAGGTCTAAGTTGAAAGCCATGGTCAGTGGTCATTCATTCTCACGAAATCAAGTTATATGTGATCAAGATATAAAAAGCATTAAGAACAATTGAATTGAATAAACTAGAATTGAATTCATAAACAAAATAGAGTTTCACAGCAACATGTGTCAATTAGGGTTACAAAGATTCATCTCGGATCTAATCTCTAAGAGATTTAGCTACTCATAATCGAGTTTACAAATAGCATAATCAATGAAATAATTAAAACATACATGAATTGGTAAAAGGATGAAGAAATCGCCCTTCTAGCCGTCTCCGATGTCTCAAAATCGCACTTTGCTCTCCAAAATCGTAACCCTTGTTCTTCAGCTTGAGTGCAGTATTTATAGAAGTTATGGGCCTGACCCATCAAAATCGCGCCGCGCCTTGTATTATGGCGTGCCGCGATTTCCCTCAAACAGGGAGGATGTAATTTTGCTTCAAAAATCGCAGCACGGCTTGAAATTGGCGTGGCGCGATTTCCTTCGAACAGACTTCAAATTTTAAGCTTTTTGCACTCCAGAACAGTATAAATTGCATGAGAACTCTATCAAAATGTCATAATAAGTCCCTAATATTACGTAATGACAGGATGTCATCAGCGTACTAAGAAAGAAACAACCAAGTCCAAACAATATTTACAACAGCTCTGTACAAAAGCATAAAACTACAGACATAAATAATAATTAGCCTATGCCCAGCATAATGAACGGACTAAGACACCAACAATGAAAATTGAAGGGAAGGGTAGTAAATTTCGCCTTCAACCACATAAAAATGAGGGACTTAATCTTTTCCACCAGCTGAATTACCGAGCAATTTATATCTATAAACAACCTGTTATTTCTTTCTTTCCAGAGTTCCCATACAATAGCATACCAAATAACCTGTAAAATTGATTGACAAACGTCCTTTGAAGAGCCACCAACGTAATTGAATTGAGTAAAATGAGCCGTCAAAGACTGATAGGCAGCCATATAAATGGCCAACCACCCATAAATCAAATGCCAGACATAACCAAAGAGTTTACAATGTAATAACAAATGATCAGATGTTTCAACTATACCGCAACCCGCGACATACTCCAAGGAATTTTGATCAATAAAACTGCGACGAAATAAATTATCCTTATGCCAGAGGGATGAGATAGGCACCAGAGTAACAATAGGAAGTTGTGCCGTTAAATATTTATAGACACTACGAACAGAAAATTGTTTAGAAGTTTCTAAAGTTCGTAGCCATCTATCATTTCTATCAACCTGTAAAGAAACATTATGAAGCAGTAAAATGAGTTCCCCCATCGACTCCTCCTCCCACACTAACAACCTACGCCCTCATCTCCACGCCCCACCCTCTTCTCCCCAACCTAGCTCCCTCATATCAAAAACAGACTCCCCCTTATACACCGTTAAGACATATAGGCTGCTGAACCTGACACTAAACGACACCCCACCACACCAAAACCACTCCTCGTTACTCAACGCATGAACATCACGCCACCATAAAGATGACCCACGACCACCACCACCCAGCAGCCGCCGCCCATCAACCCCATAACACGCTGACAGCATAAACCATAAGGTATCCCTCTCCTCCAACATCCGCCAACACCACTTCCCTAACAAAGCAACGTTAAACTCCCTAATACTTCTTACCCCCGAACCACCAACCTCCTTACTCCAGCAAACAGTTTTCCAATCCACCCAAAATATTTTCCTTTGGTCAACACCACCCCCCCTCCCCCCAAAAAAAAAAAAATTAAAAAGGGATTCAATAGAGGAGACACACCTGACGGAGCCTTAAAAAAGGAAAGAGCATAAACATGCAGAGACGACATGACTGACTTCAGCAAAACCAGACGACCCCCCATTGATAAATGTTTCAACCAACCCGTCAGTCTAGATTTTATACGGTGAATGATCGGTATCCAAAAGGACAAGCATCGAGCATTTTCACCAATAGGCAGCCCCAGATAATCAAAAGGGATATCCCCAACCTTACAATTGAAACTTCTATGTGCATTGCATTTAAAGATTTAGTGTTTCTTTGCTAAATTATAGTACCTTTTAAGACTTGGTCCCTTTGATATATAAAACTTGGCTTCGCCCCTGGATGCATGTGTAAAATAGATTATTCACTAACATAATATACTAATTAAACTCTACATTTATTTTTTTACACAAATTCTACTCTTATTTTTTGATAAAATATATAACAGTGTACATTTATTTATTTTTTTTGGGGGAAAATATAACACTTACTTATATTATTCAAACCAAAGATTATATTATTCAAACCATACTACCACACTTCCGTATGATACTAAAGTCAAACCAAAGAAATAAAGCCCATTAAAAAAAACCAACGAAATAAAAGATTACATCAAGAGAAAAAAAATAATGAAAACATAATTTCATTAGGCTTTTTTTGAGGGATTCATTAGGGTTTCGTAAAAAAAGATGACAGCACAGCGGCAATACATATTATATTTCTGAATCCTTTTTTCAGAGAAAGGAAGTCTACAGCGCCGCACACACATTCAGAAATGGCTTCGTCAAGGAATCCTTTGCCCACCCTAACATCACCGCCACCTTCACTCTCTTTCGGCAGTTCACTACACGCGCCGCTTCTGCCCACCCTTCCATTTGATGTCATTCCAGAAATCCTTTGTTTTCTACCTGTGAAGTTTCTACTCCGATCTCGATGCGTATGCAAATCTTGGAACTCTCTCATATCTGATCCCAAATTTGCCAAGAAGCACTTTTGCATGTCTTCTCGCCATTACTTCATAAGCTACAAAAGGTCCCCAACCAACTACGAGTTCAGGTCTTACCCTCTCGACTCTATTTTCACAAAAAAAACCACTAAACAAGATGTGTTTGAATATTCTCCCAACAATTGTCTTGAAGATCGTCGTGTAATGCGTTTATATCGCTCTGTTGGCTCTTGCAATGGCATCCTTTGTATTGCAGACGCCAATGACGAAGGCTTAATTATATTGTTGAACCCTTCCATTAGAAAATTCAAGGAGTTGCCCCTTCTTGAAACACCACGAAAGATGATTGTTGGCTTTGGCTATGATTCTTTTACGGATAATTACAAGGTGGCTGTTCTTATGCGGTACAAGATGCGTGTCGGGAGTGGTGATTATGTTTACAAAACTGAAGTGAAGATTCATATATTGGGTTCCGATTGTTGGAAAAATATACAAGAGTTTCCTTTTGCAGTTGTCCCAATTGGACAATCTAAATTTGTGAGTGGCACGATTAATTGGTTAACCTCCATTGATCTTGAACGAAAAAGTCCTCGCTTTATTGTTTCTTTTGATTTGGGAAAAGAGTCTTTTCGAAAGATTTTTCCTCCTGATAATGGAGGGGTAGATATCTTCTTAGCCTTGGGTGTGTTGAGGGATTGCTTGTGCCTGACTTCTCGTGATGATACCTACTCTGTAAAGGATGTTTGGGTTATGAAGGAGTATGGAAATAGAGAGTCGTGGACTAAATTGTTCAATATTTCTTACAGAGGAGATCCTAATAATTATAGTCTAGTTGGTGAGCCATTATATATTTTTGAGGATAATCAAGTGCTGCTGAAGTTTCCTGGGTATTTAAAATTGAAGTTGATTGATTTATTGAATGATACTATTACATCTATTGAAGTCTATAACAGCCCACAAATCTACACTGCGAGTTTGATATCACCTTGTTGGATCTAGTGTTATGCCACTTGAACATAAAATTCAATAACAACCTATAATATAGTTTCTGTTTATATTATTATTTTGTACTTGTTTTGATTACCGGTTACTTGGATTAATTAATTAATTAATGGTTGATTGATTTTGCAGCTGGACAAATTGCTATTATTTTAATTTCTATATATTACTTTTTTTTTTGTTATAATTTTTTGTTATCTCATCATGTATTACATTTTATATAGTTCACAATCATGCATTGCGATATTAATATATGGTTTGTCATTTAATTTTTTATTATCCTAATTAGGTAGATGTTTTGCAAGGTTCAATTATTTTTTTCCACATGTTTGAACAACACATAATGAGCTGGGAAAATCAAATTTTATAACGCATGTGGATCAAATTTTAAAGTTGAGAGTCACGTTCGTCATAATGGGTATATAAAAAAGAGTAAACCATCAAATCAATCTCTATCTTTGCATCAAATTTTTAACGTTTTGCAACTTTTTTCAGGATATTATTGTGTTGAAACTCATCTATGCTCCATATTTGCATTCAATTCTATAAGTTCTAACTCTGAATTTTAGTACTTGTTTTTTATTCTGCTCATTTTGTTATTCGTAACTGCATCATGATTATTAATCTGTCACAAAATAGTTCTTAATTTTGGTTCGCAACCCCAATTGCAGCCTCAGTATAAATGTTTTAGAGGCTTTTGCAACGACATTACAACTACAGTTGCAGCCACATTTACCTGCATTTTTCCGTAATCTCTACGATCAGAACTTCAATTTTAAACCATGTTGACACAATTACTTGAGTCTAAAATGTCACTGTTGTTGTAAAAAATTATGCATGAACTATCTTTATAAATAATAATCGATATATAAATATAACAATCAATTAAATATAAATAAAAGAGAGATCAATGAACTTATCTTTTTGAGATTGTTGTTGAAATTGATCACCGACCACACCGCTATGAACATCTTTGACAACCAAGCTAAATCTACTACCGAATCAACTATCAAGATCTGTAGAACGAACAAGCAATGAGATAGTCTGAGACGTGCTGATCGCACTGTCCTTAATGATTTTCCGCGTAATTATACGTTAATCCCCCAAGATTTAACTGACCCTTCTTGGTTTAAAATCAAGGATGCAGAACTTGCAAGAAGAAATATTTGCAGGAAGATGAGAACCCAAAGTTGTGCATAGACTCGTTAAAATTGTTTTCTGTAAGTTCAATATCTGACTCTATGAATAATATGAGGCTTTTGTTTGTTGTCCGTGTATATATAAAATCAGTCCTTGATCATCAGTAAAAAACACTATTAATGCCAATTAAAATTGACGGTTACTGTTCAACCAAGTTAACAAAAATTGAGGAATGCAACGTTATGTTACTGCACGTGCATATCCCTTTTGACTTGGTAAATTCAAGGAATAAAAGATGTGCTACAAGAAATTGTATGGCAAAATATGTTTAGCCTAAGTCCAATACATGATCAAAGGGATTGGACCATGTCTAATAAAATAAGGATAATAATAATAACTTTCTATTAAAAAATATTTTTCTATATTTCTCTTAATTAAAAATATGGGACACAGAATATTTTAAACTTTTGAAATATACTCAAAATTTACAACATGATTATTAATCTGTCACAAAATAGTTCTTAATTTTGGTTTGCAACCCCAATTGCAGCCTCAGTATAAATGTTTTAGAGGCTTTTGCAACGACGTTACAACTACAGTGGCAGCCACATTTACCTGCATTTTTCTGTAATCTCTACTACGATCAGAACATCAATTTTAAACCATGTTGATACAATTACTTGAGTCTAAAATGTCACTATTTCTTTATTTCCAACAATCAAAATGACCAAGACGATAAATATGTGTTACACCTTTAGATTTCATTTAACAATTGATTATGTTATGCTATGAGTTGTTGAACAATGTTGTAATTGATTGTGATTCTGGAAAATGATATATGTACTTACTGGCCATATAGATACTTAGCTAATTTATTATGTACTGATTGAACCAGAAATTTAACAGTTAGTTAATGAGAAATTATAATGTACAATGTTGAAAAATAGTATTGACTATTTTAAGGAAATTGATAGGTAGTTAATGAGGATTGAGGAACCTTACGGTTTTAGTGAGGGAATCCATTGAGCCGTAGTCTCATCCAATTTCCTTTTATTTTTTCTGATAGACATGTAGTCGGAAATTAAGGAACAGTTGCTTGATATTGGAGTCGCCCAGAGACTTTGGGCCAGTTTGTTTTGGATTTTTTTGAAAAAAAATCTATTTTTTTGACTAAAAAATCACTTTTTTAACAGGAGTGCTATATATCACGAATTTTTCATCCGGAAAACATCCCGAGCGTGTAAATGGTTTAATTGGCTGCTGTTTGACTTTCTGACCTTGGCGGAAAACAAGGGTGATTGTTGTTAAAGGGCCAGTTAGAAAATGCCACCTCTTGTCGGGAATACATCGGGAAGGCATTTGTCGGGATACAAAGCATTTTCCCTTTTTTAATTTTTTGTGTGTTTGTTTTAGATTTTTAAAAAACCCATTTTGCTAAAAAAAATCATTTTTAGCCTCAAAATGAAAATCCATTTCAAGTAGCTTTTCCAAAATCTATTTTTTTCTAAATGCAAGGAACTCTAGTGTAAGGGTTTCAAATCTTAAAAAAATGATTTTTATGATAGTAAACAAACAGAAATAGCTTTAGATTTTTTTTAAAAATCTCTAAAAAAAAATTTCTAGATTCTTTTAACTCAAAATCTATTTTTTTTAAAGCTGAAACAAACGCACCCTTTGTTTTTTATTTTATTAGAATCATTTGATTTATGGTTTCATACTTCGTTGAGGTTCCTTGGACTATCTTGTACTAAAAATATTTAGACAAGTGTTCTGAACTACAATTGAAATTTAATAATCGTAATTATCCAATATTAGTTTACGACATTCCCAGTAATAATATAGATAAATGATTTGGGGTGGTATACTTCATCCTCCACAATTTCCACAACCTCCACCGTATTTCGTTCTTCGGAATACACAAGTCCAAAACCGCCAAGCACAGTTCTTTTAACATTCGGTTGCACCGTTCAGTGTTACCAAATCTAAACGAGGTCATCTCGAACATCACATACATCCTTAACCTATATCTCTCGAGTACAAGACAGTTAGGATTAAGTCACTACAACCATCATGACTAAGGTTGCTCAGCGGAATTATCAAACTCCTACAATGTAGTAACATTAAAGAACCCAAGAGCAAAAAAGTAGAGAAACAAAATTGTAGTGGTAACCAATATACAGCCAATCATGCGCTGCAAATTTTTTGAAGAAAAGAAATCTGGAAGATTGAAACCTACATGATTCCAAATGCTTATGGAGAAATTACAATCTCACACACAATGAAGAAATGTTCGTAATTATTATTTAAGACTACATGTTCTAAATAAATTGAATCTACATGTCCATATATTTTCTTCAACCCACTAATAATTTAAAACTAACTATCACCCACGCATCGCACAGGTCTCAGTCTAGTTTAATTAATATACGGATGCCTTAGCTCGCTAGGGTCATAATGGTTTCTTTATAGTGGTTTTCTGGTAATTTACCTAGTATTTGTTTTTTTTTTTACCAACCTAGTCTTTTATTTGACAATCTTTCTAAAAATTGATTGTATTGGTCTTGCATTTGTTCGCCTTATTTTATTAATTCATCACCTATTTTATCAAAAAAAAAAAAAGAAAGAAAAAAGAGTAAGAAACATTTTATTTTGTAAATCAAATACAACTCTAAATTAGCAATATTCTTCTATAAAATCTAAATCTAACGATACATTTATGGATTTAATTAATGTACTCTATTAGTGTACAATTAGTTTGTGCATGCATTTAATAATATATTGACATGTTAATTAAAATATATGAAAATATTATTCAATAATTGAATGTTATGTTCATGATGCATATGGACCACAACTCAAGCAAAGCCATGATGATGATTTTGTTATTCAAATGATGTATATGATGGTAATTTTTAGTTTAATTGATGTACTTCTATCTTGATCCATTATTGTATGAGATGGCATTTTGCGTCTAATTGATGTATTTCTATCTTGAAGAAAGTCAGTTGGTTTCATTTGGTTTCAACATACAACAAAATTAACAAAAATCACAATAAAACAGGTTTCTTGATGTGGAGTTTTCCCATTACTTAATACAACTTTAATTGGTTTAAGGTAACATAACATAACTTTATTCATTGATATGTCATAATATGGAGTTCTACCATTAAATAACATATGCCACAAAAGTCAATACAAAAAACTAGATTACCAACGAAAAAATGGAACATAGCTATTAACAACCTAAACATGGAACTAAGCCATTTAAGAACAATATTTCTCTCAAAAAAATAATAATTTAAGAACAATATTAATGTTCCAAAGCTTGTTCTTCCAAGACGTCTCCATTTTAAGCATCTCTAGATTGAGTTATGCCCATAGATATTGTCACCCGCAAAGCTTGTTCAATCATAACATGTCAAAACATAACAAAATTATTTCATTACATGATCATATTAATCAACAATAGCATATGATAAGACTATCATAATTTGAAAACCTGTCAATATATTTCTTTACACTAACCTTAATCTTCATTTTTGAAAAAATTCGATAGAATAACACTATCATAAATTCAAGACTTTTAAGACTGCACCAGTTCAAAATGACATTCCAACAAAATGAGAGAAAGTGAATAACATGAGCATAACCATATCAGAAGCATAACTATATCAGAAGCACAACTATATCATAGCGATATCAAAAGCATAACTATATCAGAAGCATATCAGAACCATTGTATTGTTGGTCTTACCTACAAATTCAATTTCTTGCTAAATCAGGTTCTTTCTTTAGCTTCCACTTTATGTTAGGCAAGACAGAATCATTGTATTGCTGTAACTTAGTTCTATTTGTTGCCTATCTTTCCGTAAAATAGCCTTTGATGCCTTCCAACATTGTGACCACACCCCTCATCTCTATTAAGCAAAACAGATTCGCATAAAAGTAGAATCAGAGACACAGATAAACTTAGAGATTTGTAATAAATCGAAACAGACACCATGATTTAGAGATAAGCAAAATTTGAAATCGAAAAAAGTATGCAAATACCTATAGAATCGTGTTTCCTTTTCTTCTTCTGGATCGCGTTTCCCTCTTCTTCATAATCGCGGTTTCCTCTTCTTCTAGATCGTTTTACTCTTCTTATGCGTTTACCTCTTCTTCTGCGTTTTCCTCTTCTTCTTCTTATTTTGTGTGTGTTTAAAGTTTCTAGGTTTCTGTATTATCACGTTTCTGGGTTTTAATGTGTTTCTTACTTCGGTGATTTTGTTAACAGAAGTGAAGGCAAATGTTGAACAAATAAGAAAAAGATAAAACTAAAATGTTGCCAAAAATTAAGTTAAGAGACTATTGGTGGGAGCATCCCCTTGTTTGTTTGGGGATTGACTGATTTTTTTTTTTCATTTTGTTTTGGGATATTTTAACTAGAACTTTGTTGTAACCTTGTTTTGTTTCCTTAGGCACGCCTTGTGCTAGGGACCAAAACTTTTTAGTGCTTTACCCTCTGTAATATGGGTCATTTCCGGTTTTTTCCTCTAAAATATTATTTTTAATTTCATCCTTGTAATTTGAAGATTATTTGGTTTTGGACCTTCATGGAAAATTTCACCGCCTATAATTTGAGCAAATTTAGGTTTACTCCCTTGTAATTTGGGTAAATTTCGGTTTACCACCCTGTTGATTTGAGCAAATTTCGGCTTGCTCCCTGCCATATCTTCGATTTTGTGCAGTCAATATTCATGAAGGTTCAAAACCAAAAATCTTCAAATTTCAAGGACGAAATCCAAAAAAATATATTTTACAGGGGGTAAAACTGGAGATTACCTATATTATAAGGGGTTAAAACACTATTAACCCTTGTTGATATATCTCATTTTGACTTGTTAAAAAAAATAAAAATAAAGGGACTATTTATGTAATTTTGCTTAAAATATATAAAAAAATAATGAAAACAAAATTACAATAGGGTTTCTTAAAAAAAATATAATATCCCATTTTGACTGCGGTCAAAACCCTTTTTTCAGAGAAACAGAATCTACATCACCGCACACACATATGAAAATATAGGAAAATTATAGATAGACCACTCTTTTGTGTACACCCCTCTATACACCCCTCCACGTGGCTTGGCTTTTATTAATTTTTTTTCTGTCTTTCTCACATGCTCTCTCTCTCTCTCTCTCTCTCTCTCTCTCTCTCTCTCTCTCTCAAAGAACTCTCTCTCTTTCCAATAACACAAAACAGAGTTCATCCTTTTCTCCATCAACAACCGCCGCAATTCATCCATCTTGATCTCCTTCGACGGCCGCGTCTACTTCCGACAACAGTCACAGTCGGCTCACACTCACACTCACTGTCCCGTCAACAACCGCCATTCATGATACATCTCCTTCCTGTAATCGTCGCCGGCACCGCCGCCTCTCCCATCGCCAACGCCGCCGATTCTCCCGTCATTGGCGCCGATGCACTTCTCTGCCGCCATCAATTTTTGAATAAAGTCAGATCTGAAATTTTGTTCAACAAGGAAAAGAACGAAGATAAAGGAAAAAAACCCTTTTTAGAGATTTCCAGATACAACAATAGAAGCTTGAATCATTGCAAAAACTCAAAAAATAATCGATTCAATAATGTTATAACATTTCAATTTTTATTCTTCTTGTTATTAAAATTTTATCAATGAACGTAACACCACTATTTGCTATTTGATGCTTATTTTGACACTTTTGTTTTTGTTAATTTTTTTCCAGTGTTAGACAGTTTCTGTGGTGGTTGGTTTGAATCAGTAAGATTGTAGAAAAAATATTTGTTTTGATAATTTGTAGTAGTGATTTGTGAAATTGAAATTTGAGATGAACAAGACACAATTTGTGGGAAGAAACAAGGAACTTGAAGGGACAACATAGATGATTTTTGTAGAGTTTACAATCAGCTAGTTTATCACGCCTAAAGACGGACAAGTTCTAATCTATGAAAAAATAATGGTGACGCATTTGTAAAAATGTGGTCATACAAACCATATATTTGGCAAGTTTATCTTTCCCAGGTGTAAATAATATCGTTTTAGGCGAATCGAACGCATGATCTCATTTGATCACTGCACTAAAATCATTTCCAACCATAAATAACCTGTTTTACAATCTGCAAGTTTATCACGCCTAAGGACGGACAAGTTCTAATTTATGAAAAAATAGTGGTCACGCATGTGTAAAAATGTGGTCTTACAGACCATATATTTGGCTATTTAAATTTCCCAGATGTAATTAATTTCGTTTTAGGCGAATCGAACGCATAATCTCATTTGATCACTGCACTAAAAGCATTTCCAACCATAAATAACCTATTTTACAATCGGCAAGTTTATCACGCCTAAGGACGGACAAGTTCTAATTTATGAAACAATAGTGGTCACGCATGTGTAAAAATGTGGTTATACAGACCATATATTCGGCTAGTTATCTTTCCCAGGAGTAAATAATATCGTTTTAGGCAAAATATATATATGCGAAGATTTCCCCAATTTCCAACGAAGACAACCACCGCAACGACCGTCGTCCACCATTAAACATGTAATAAAATGCTGTTGAAGGTCCTACGTCTTTTCCACATTCAGGTACTCCATCTCACACACTAATTTCTTCGGATTCGATCTTCAAAAATGATGGTTCTATTTTGCAGATTTGGTATCTTATATGCTAATGAATATGAACAATTTGACTAGAGTAAAATTCTTGAACAATTAACTTTCCAGAATCTTTTGGTTTTTATTCCTCCCAATCCATTTTTTAGAAATTTGTGAAACCACAATGTAAAACCAAGAGACATTGTGGTTGATGAAATTACTCAAACGTCAGTCACTCGTGTTTGTTCACCTTTTCCGTCTTTGTTTTTGTCTTCATCGGCTTTGAAAACATTCTCCTTTGCCGTCTTTGTTTTTGACATCAGTGACAGTTATGGAGTTCCGATTGACATTTAAGGAGGTTATTTTCCGGTAGGGTGGCTGGATCCGCGGCGAAGCTCAAGACACGGTACTTAAAACCTTGGTCGATCAGTCATTCAATCCTTCTCTCTTGATTGAGACAGGGTTGAACAAAAGTGAAAAAAAGATTGTTTTGTTTTGGGTTTGATGTTGAAAATCTTGTTGCTGGTTATCTGTTTGTGTTTTGGGAGGACAGAGGAGACAAGGAGAGAGGCGAGAATGAAATGAAGAAGAAGCATCGCTGGCGTCGTCGCTGGAAATAGAAGTGAAAAAGGACGTTATAGTCACTGAAAACGGAAGAGGAAAAAGACGGCGTCGGAAACGGAATAGGAAGAGGCGGGGAACGACGTCGTCGCCGGAAACATCGCCGGAAACAGAAACGTGGTGGGCGGCGACACTGGTTGTTTGGATCTGTACAAATCATAAAGCCAAATAAAGAATGGGTGATAAAGAAAGGGTGAAGGAAGAGAGGAGAAATGTGTGTGGGTCCCACTTGCCACTTGTTGCATTTTTGTGTGGGTGTGTAGGGGTGGATGCCACATGGGGGTGTACACCAATCACTACTCGAAAATATATATGTAAAATATATGAAAATATATGTGACAAAACATATGAAAATAATTATACACTAATTGACGTGACAAAACATATGAAAATAATTATGTGTAAAATATATGAAAATACCATTCAATAATTGACGTGACAAAACATCATCGAATGTATGTGTAAAAATACTAACGTAATATACTAATTAAACTCTACATTTGTATATTTTACACAAATTTTAAACTTATTTTTCCATAAAAGAATATAACAGTACATTTATTTATTTATTTTGGTGAAAATATCACACTTATTTATATAATTTTTTTTGAGGGATCACACATATTTATATTGATCCGCATGATAGTAAAATCCATCCAAAGAAATAAAGGCCATTAAATGAAAAACGAAAGAAATTAAAGATCACAAGAAAATAAAAAATAGAAAAAAATAATGAAAACATAATTTCATTAGGGTTAAAACAGAGCCGCACAATTATATTTATAAAGTAGAACATTGACCCGTGCGCCGCACGGGTCTTATAAGCTGAAAGTTATAATATATAATTTCAATAATAACAATTAACTGATTCACCATTTGAGCCGAATGTTTGGATAATATTGTCTTACTAATACGATATAATAATATCAGAAAGCTTTGAGATACTAAAAACAACATGGATTACAATAATATCATACTCTCACATTTCGAAATACTTCGTAGACTACGTTAAACGTCTCATCTGTATCTTCATTGTCTTTGTTAGTAATTATTATCTTTAGTCCTTATCTCGACGTAACTCTGGAAACAACCGCATATAACTGTCCATGCGAAAATACAGGCATTGGTAGGTATACACCAATGTGTCCGAGTGATTGCCCTTGCCTTTTGTTGATAGTCATCGCAAATGACACCGCAATAGGAAATTGCCTTCTTTGAAACTTAAAAGGAATTCGGACGTCTGAAGGTGATAGAGATAATCAAGGTATATATATTTTGTCTCCAACATTACCCCTCCCTCAAGCACAAATTTTTCCATCCTCGTTATAATCAATCTGGTTCCGTTACACAACCCATAATGTTGATCTAAATTCTTTAATAGCATTACTGGCACGCCAACCTTTAACCTTAACTTGTGATTAGGAAGGCCTAAAGCAACAATTGTGTTTAGGAATTCTGGTGTATGGACGTCCTCGATTGCATCGCCACTATTGTTTTTTGAAATGATTGAATCATAACTCAAATAGATCTTCTCTTCTCCTGGAATCATATCCAACATGTGTTCGTTGATTTTCTCAACAATTGATTTTTTGTGGTCAATATAGCTATATTTTGGAAGTAATTTATGTCATCCATATTTTCCAAAAGCTTTGGATAATTGCTGTCAACTATATACGCAAGAGGGTCGCCTGAGCTAGGGATGAGCAAATCCGGAGGGATGATAACTGTTTTATCAAGTTCATTGTCTTCACCAATTCTACCGTCACATATTCCCAAAACCCATTCTGAAAATAACCTTCTTTGATCATTGTCCGCATCTGATGCACCATTTAGCAACCTCATGTTTTTTTGTTAAAGTAAGGAGTTCAATATAATTCCAAAGGTTTGATGAATTAAGTGTAGCATGTACAACATCCTGTTTGTTACCTTTCGGTATAAACGACAAAATTTGTCTAAAGTCACCACCAAATATATACCACTACCTTCCCTCCAAATGGAATTGTCTTATTTTTCGCGTCCACCTCCTTCATTTATGTCTCTGAAGGTTCTATCAACGGCCTCAAAGCAAAATCAATGCATCATTGATGCTTCAAAACTATTGATTTTCCAATACACGAAGTGCAGTGAATGCAATACTCCAATATCCAACAAAAGGGAGTTAAGATTCTCTCCATTTAAATTTTTCTCCATTTCTACTATTTGGAGAGATATAGACACATAAATTCTTGAAAATAATTAATGACAGTGAGACTTATTTAATGATATGACCCACCACCCATTTGATGTGTTTATATCTCTCCAAATAGTAGAAATGGAAAAAAAAAATTAAATAGAGAGGATCTTAACTCAACAAAAGGGGAGGAGGTATATTAAGAGACGTGCAATACTACCAAGTGAATGTTTGAATTAATAACGAAGGCTTTGGTAAACCAAACGCATTCTGAATAATAAAGCATTGTGAAAATACATTTCATTATATATTAGTAATAAGTAAAATATTGTCAAAAAAAAAAAATAAGTAAAATATATAAATGTGCATAAAATGTCAGTTCCAATCACCTAATAATTAGCTAATAGTTGAACACATCACCTAATATTTAGATTGCAGTTAACCGCACTTTTTTTTTGTTAAAATCAAATTAAAAACTAAATAAGTTAATATCAGAAAATAATATAGAAGCATGATACGTGATTTTCAGTTTTTTAAAATGTAACCAATGACGTGCTAAAATAATGCTAATTCTTTCTTTCATAAAAAAAAAAATAATGCTAATTCTTCCTTCAAAAAAATAATAATGCTAATTCAATTATGCCTAATTTGATACGCAATCAGAAACTATGTTGGCGTCAAATCCCCACTAATTTCCAGATATTCTGTTGAATAATTCGATTATTTTAGATGATGACCGAAACAAATTTTATATGAAGCAAAGGGCAAAAAGAGTAAAAAAAACATAATTGAATTTCCTTAAAAAAAAAAACATAATTGAATTGAATAGTCATATGAAATTTCAATATATGATGTGCCCATAAAAAGCCTAAATATGAAGCAAAATATCTGTCATGTAGTTGAAACATGTTTCAGGCTGATCCAGTATTGATAATACATTATGCAACTTATCATCTTGTAATATTTAGAGTTCATCGTTTTGAAAGTTTAGTTGTTAAGGATTGATAATTATTTCTGTTCCAGTAATGAACCTTGTTTAATAATTCGTTTAATCAATAATCTTTATTGGCAATACTTCAAATTGGTTTATATGTGAAGACAGTTGCGAGAAACATAACTTTATTATAGCAAACAATTAAAATAGTGAATTGGATTATAACATGTAACAAAAGTCAATTCATTGCTAATTTTGGATGATGATTGTCCAGTTGTTAAGGAATATCTTTCCAAGTAAGGATCTATATTTTGTTCATATAAAAAATGATTGGCAATTAATCATCGCTGCAAGTTGTTTCTACGTTTATATTTTGTTTGTGAATGATCAGGATTGATGGTGCTGATGTTGAGGTTACACAGGGGGTAAGCCAAGTTTCCGGAACAGTGATCGTTCCATTAGCTGAAGATATGCTTCAGTCAAGAATGATGACTATTGAGGACTTGATTGAATCGTCTGACGTATAATACTCAATCTTCTAATTTATTTTGTTGTATTCCACCATGTATAAATTGTTAACATGTTTATTTGATCTGTATAATTCATTTCATGTTTTATTGTTTATGGACAGCAATGTGTGGTAATTGTACTTGCCTCAATAATTGGTATTGAAGCAGAATATAGCTGGTATTATGACGCATGTACTAAATGTGCTGGTACGATCAAAATAATTGCTGGAAGAATGTTTTGCCCAAGGTGTAAGCAGAGCAGGAATGCTGTTCCGAGGTAAGTATTTGCGCTTTGGGTTAAGGTCGCCAAACAAAATAATTGTTTTAAAGGTTTTGTGAAGTTTCAAGTTTGTTATTTATGTATCTTATATGCGTTTTAGGATTAGAAACCCATGTTTGTTTATAGTTGTTTTTGACATCCCTTTAGGATATTGAATGAATTTTTTTCAAACATTTGTAAGGTTCAAATTACATGTGCAAGTTATGGACAATACCGGTTCCACCAGTTTCATTCTTTTTGATCGGAACGTGTCAAACTATGTTGGGAAAAGTGTGCAGGATTTGATTGATGCACAAGGACAGGTAATAGACCCAATTTCAATGACTGATTCACATATTTTTTGGGTTCATATCTGTTTTTCATGTTACTGAAGATATAGTGTTTTTCATGTTTCAGGGCAACAATGATAAAGGATACCCGTCAGATCTTGAAGTCTTGGTTGGAAAAAAAATGTTGTTCAAGGTGGAAGTCACAGAAGGAAATTTGCATCACTGCTGGCGTAATTATGGTGTGAAGAGGACATCAGATGATTCTGATTTAATAAGCCAGTTTGTTAAGCGTCATAATCTGAAGGTATTCTTTCTTTAGATTAAAAGGACATATCCCTGTTAATTGATTTATTATTAAACCTGTATTTCTCATTATATTGTTGAAGTGCAGATAACCTTTGATGAGGATGAAGATTGCGGTGATGATCTTGCATTAACCCAGGCTGCTGTTGTGTCCGAAAATGTATACACTCTTAACCCATGTCGTGTCATCTATGTTGGTCTTTCATTACTAGACAGTACCGATTAGATTATTAATGAAACGCTTAATGTTTTGAATAAACAGGTTAAGATGATTGAAGGAGGTGACTCAAGCAAGACTGTGCTGGACCAGAAAGATAGTGAGAAAACCCCATGTAGCAAGTCTGGAGAAAAAAGATCTGCTGATGCAGATGTATCTTCAGAGTTGGGAATTGATGGTCTTGGAGAAACGTCAATCAACAAACCACATAAGCTCAAAAGTGTTAAGATTGAGAAAACAGCTTGATATATGAATTTGGGAGTTTAACTGATTAAGTTCTGTTTAATTGAATCCATATTTTGTCTTGATTCTGGATCAATTTAGTTTATTTAGTTTTTTTATGCTCATTTCCCTGAATGCCAGACTCATTATCTTCGAGTATTTCAAGTACTGCTGCCATATATGGCCTTTTATCTTTATGTTTGTTGAATTTGGTTTGTCATGGATCTATTAAAGTGGTTGGTTTAAATTATATATCTTGCATTGTTAATTTCATTTAGCTTTTGTTTATGTTTTAAGGAAATTTTAAAGCACTTTGGTTTTTAATGAGTGATGCAATGACACACAACTTATATGTCGTCAATATACTGTTATTGCTTCCAAAATTGACAACTTCTCAAAAAAATGGAATCCCAGCTGAGTGATCCTAGCAAATAATCCTTTATAAATCAAAAAAGATACATCGTTAGTGTAGTTTGTGTTTAATCAAAATTCTCAATGGTAATTAATTGCCAAGTTGCTGAAAAACCATCAAAGTATACATGGTTAGTGTATAGTTTGTATTTCTGTTGTATATCTGTTGAGTGATTGATAAACTCCCAAAAATTTATTGAGTCAACCATTGCAAAAAAATAGGAAATGAGTTACTTTGATATGCTTGCTGTTGTAAATCAGTTTTGGTAGGCCAAATAAATAGGAAACAAAATCTGATATTATTTTTCAAAAGAAATTGACGTGGGGAATGAAATGATGACCATGTTTTATGGAAGATTTTTTTTTTTTTTTGCCAAATTCTGATGCATGTCAATATCTAAAATTAATCTTACAATTAATATACAATGAATTGGATTCCTCTAAAAAAAAGAATTGGATCGTAAAAAAAGGAATAAACCAACAATACTTCTTTACTAATTAGGCATAAATTAATCTTACAATTAATATACAATGAATTGGATTCCAATAAAAAAGAAATTGGATCGTAAAAAAAATGAATAAACCAACAAAGCCTATACTTATTAGGCGTTTCACAAATCTTGATTACCAAGTTTAAAGTTTTTATTTTCTTTTAAATTCATTTGATTCATTTTTAATAGGGAGTGTTATGGTAATATCACGGCACATTAGTGTACATTATTTTTTCATAAAAGATTTTTACCAAACAAGTTAAAAAAAAATTAGTAAATATGGTCAACATATTTTTTATTTCATATTAAAACTTTCCTAATTAGGGTGGCCTAAGATGTCATGTGCAAACGTGAATAGGCTTATATTGGTTGTATAAAAGTGTCTATTGAGTTTTCCACTATCAAACTGTCATTTATTGTTGTGGTTGCCTATTCACTATTACAATAATTATGAAGCAGCAGTTAAACTTATGCGTTTCTCAATACATTGGGACCAGTATGCTATAATCTATCCAAGTGAATTATGTAGTAAAACTTCTGATTTACAGATATTTACCATTTTTTCACTCCATCTACTTCCCATGGAATGACCTCTGCAACATATGACTTTGTAATCATGTCTGAAAGAAATGCTGGCGAATTGATGCCTAACAAAAGGCAGAAGGTTTTGAATAATCCATTGTCTGACATTACTAACGGTGATCAATCTGAACTCTTTGCTTCATTATTAGGCGTTTCACAATACAGGTTTTTGATGTCATTCTTTTCTCCTCTTGATTACAGTTGTTACACATCCTACAATTCGAAGACTAACACCAGTGAAATCTGGAAAATACACCCTTAAGCATTTACCAAATTCACATGTGGCTGATGATATTTATGGAGCTGAAAAGAAAAAACAGATACACCAGATGGAATGCAGCGAAAATGGGGAAGATCCATTTGTTCCCAACAATGCACACGGTAATTGTTGTTCCCCCACTATTTTATATGTCCAATTTGTGAACTGTACGTGTGCATTAGTCATATAGTACAATAGGCAAGGCTTGGAAATTACTCTGATACACATGCTTTTCAAACAAGCAGAAATCCTACTGGATACAATCGACAAGTTTGGAATAGATCCAATGGAAACAGAATGCAATGAAAATGGCGAAATATATGAGATACCTGACAATGATTGTGGTAATTACTTTATATATTGAACATCGAATTTAATAAGTTAAACTACCTTATCGTTGAAGTGTTTATATCAGACTTTTTACAAAACTATTCTGACATATTTGTTTCCAATATAACAGTCTCTATCACTGAGAATTTTCCAGCAAGCACATCTGTACCTTTTGACAGTGTTTTTAATGAATATGATAATGAACATTTATTCGAAGACTGCGATGAGAACTATAAAGACTGCGATGAGAACTATGAAGGCGGCGACATCCCTTTCAATGAAATTGGTATTTACTCTTTATTGTTTGCTTTTCGACTTTGGCCGTATTATGATTGAGCCACTTTTTATGCTCTAATTACTTATAACGAAACATAACTTAATGAATATATGACCAGCAGATGATGTCGACAGGGACAACGAAGAGGCTGATGCAAACGACATATGTAAGTGTAATTGGGAAACACATTATATAGAATTGGCTCATTACTACAATATTATTGTTCCTAAGGGGACCTCTATGCATTTCACATTGTCATGTTATCATTCTATTCAAAGTTGTTGTAACACTTGCAGCGTACTTTCAAATTGGAGAGCCGCGTTTTACATGTCAATGGTGTGGGGCATTAATGTGGTACGAAGAGAGGGTCTGCAAGCAACGTCATACATCAAATCCGGAGTTTTCAATGTGCTGTATGCAGGGAAGGATAGAAATTGCACCGTTTAAAAGGCTGCCGCAACGACTGTATGATTTATATCATAAAAATGACAGAAAAAAGCAAGTTTTTCCTAGAAAATATACGATCATTCAATTCCATGTTTGCATTTACTTCAATGGGGCGGACTATAGATACAACAAGGAATAATGGCAAAGCTCCACCTGTATTTGTGCTAAATGGAGAGAACTACCACCGTATCGGAAGTTTGCTCCCAAATGACGGTGACCAACCAAAGTTTGCTCAGCTGTATATCTACGATACAGATAATGAAATTCGCAATAGAATGTCGTGTGTTAGGTAACTTTGTGTATGATTTTTTTTTTGACTGCGTGTTTGTCATGCTACAAGACATTCTTATATTTGATTTGATTTTGCTCCTACTAACCTATTCGTTATCTTAATGCAGCATGGAAGATGATAGAAACTCATTAAAAAGAGATTTAGTCAAAGAGATACGACATATCCTCGACCGATCAAATTCATATGTCAAGTCTTATAGGATGGTCCGTGACAAGTTATTGGAAAACAATGCTCCGACCATAAAGCTGCGAATTCTGGGGAAGAGGGGTTATGATGGTAGACGTTACAATTTGCCCACTGCTTCCGAAGTGGCAGCTTTGGTTGTTGGCGATTACGATGCCGCTGATTTTGAACGAGACGTTGTGGTCGAAGAACGATCAGGTTTGCTTAAGCGTATATCGGTATTTGAACCATCTTACTTGCCTCTGCAGTATCCTTTGATATTTTCAAGAGGTGAAGATGGTTTTCGTAGGGACATCAAATTTAGCTACAGACCTAAGAAGAAGCCTATTAATCGAACATACGTTTCAATGAAAGAGTGGTTCGCATACAAATTACAGTAGAGAGATATTTTGCATTCACAGTTGTTGTTTTCTAAGCGTTTGTTGCAGCAGTTTTGTTGCGACGGTTTTAGTATGATAGAGTCATGGCGATTAAAGTGGTACAGAGATCATCAGAAGGAAGTCAGGGCAGACATGTACAAGGGGTTGGCTGAAGCAGTTCTTAGAGGAGAAACAGGTCCGGCCAGTGCAGGAAAGCGAGTGGTGTTGCCTTCTTCGTTTGTCGGAGGGGCACGATATATGATACAAAATTACCAGGACGCCATGGCAATATGTGGATGGGTGGGCTATCCTGATTTGTTTATAACCTTCACATGTAACCATAAGTGGACGGAGTTAGTTGATTATCTCAAAAAGCTTAATCTCAAGCCAGAGGATCGACCAGATTTAGTCAGCCGTATTTTCAAAATAAAGCTTGATCATCTAATAAAGGAGATTAAAAAGGGAAAATTTTTTGGGAAGGTTAAAGCAGGTAATTCTTTTTCATGTGGTTTTGCCTGTTTCTAATACAAATATCATATATGATTGCATTTGAATTTATTTTTTTAATTTTTATTTATGTGTATACTTTTTTGAATGTACATATGTATTTATGGACATTCAAAAATTCCGTTTTAAAATGTTATATTTATTTATATGATTAGTATATACCTGATCACATTTATTTTTGTGCTTTTCAGTCATTTATACTATTGAGTTCCAAAAACGAGGTCTCCCTCACGCCCACATCTTGGTTTTCCTACGGCCAGAATGTCGAATTCTTCATCCTAACAACATTGATAAAATTATATCGGCAGAGATCCCTGATAAAGACCGTGACCCTCAACTCTACAACATTGTTACGTCTCTCATGATACATGGACCCTGCGGAAGGCAGAATAATCAATCGCCATGTATGCTGAATGGTAAATGCACTAAATATTTCCCCAAAAAATTTGTTGACACAACGGTGATTGATTCAGACGGTTACCCTGTGTATAGAAGAAGGAACAATGGTGTATCTATAAAGAAAGGTGAATCTTTTGTTGATAACAGATATGTGGTTCCCTACAACCGTAAATTATTGTTAAAGTATAATGCACACATAAACGTTGAATGGTGTAATCAGTCCCGGTCTATAAAATATTTGTTCAAGTACGTTAACAAAGGACATGATCGGGTGACTGCAACATTTTACCAAGGCGGTGATGAATGTTACGACGAAATTAAGATGTACTACGATTGTAGGTACCTCTCGGCATGTGAAGCAGTGTGGCGGATTTTTTCATTTGATATCAATTATAGAGAACCATCTGTTGAGCGCTTAAATTTCCACCTAGAAGGTGAGGAACCAATTGTTTTCGAAGATCATGAGGACTTGGAAGATGTAGTAAAAAAACCACACATTCGTGACACTAAGTTTCGTGCGTGGATGGAGGCAAACCAAAAGTATCCCGAGGCCAAGGATCTAACATATGGCGAGTTTCCATTGAAGTTTGTTTGGAAGAAAACAGAGCGTAGATGGTCACCAAGGCAACGAGGGCTTTCTATTGGACGGATTCATTTTGTGCCGCCGGGAAGCGGTGAAAAATTTTATCTAAGGACCCTGCTGAATTATGTAAAAGGTCCAGTTTCTTATGATGATATCAAAACAGTTGGAGGTGTTAAATACGACAGTTTCAAGGAAGCATGTTTTGCTTTGGGCCTATTAGACGATGACAATGAATTCATAAATGCTATCAACCAAGTCTCTTTTTGGGGGACTGCCGATTATATGCGTCGTCTTTTTGTCATATTGTTAGTATCAAACCAATTGTCTCGACCAGAAGTTGTTTGGGAGAAGACTTGGCAGCACTTGAGTGATTATATGTTGCATCGTCAAAGATTGGCATTGCGTGTGCAAGGTAAACACATTTATTATTGAATTATTAGTTTTTTACACTTAGTTGATGTTATGGACCGATTGTTGTCAGTAGGGTGATATTATGTTAAATAAAAATTTATATGACCACTTTATATATTATATATGACATGCAGATTTGATATTGGATGACGATCAATTGAAAAGCTATACGCTTGCAGAAATCGAGAGATTGTTACGGAGTCACGGCAAGAATATGAAGGAGGATTACCCAACAATGCCTTTGACTGATGTGTCCCTTATCCATGAGTCACGGAATAGGTTGATATATGATGAGATGAATTATAATCAGCGTATTCTTGAAGAAGAGAACGAGCGGTTAATGGCAACCATGACATCTGAACAAAAACATGTGTATGACAAGATAATGGCGAGGGTTGATGCTAAACAGCCTGGAATTTTCTTCCTATATGGTTACGGCGGTACCGGAAAAACATTTATATGGAGAGCATTGTCATCTGCCATTCGGTCAAGGAAAGAAATTGTATTGACAGTTGCATCCAGCGGTATCGCAGCCCTACTTATACCTGGAGGAAGAACAGCCCATTCTAGGTTTGGTATTCCTATAATCGTTGATGAAATTTCAACTTGCGGCATACATCCTAAAAGCCCGTTGGCTGAGTTGATATGTAAGGCAAGCCTAATTATTTGGGATGAAGCGCCAATGATGCATAAACATTGTTTTGAAGCACTTGACCGAAGTTTGAGGGATATTCTTCGTGTTCAAAACGATGGAAGGAATGATATCCCGTTCGGCGGGAAAGTTGTCGTGCTCGACGGTGATTTCAGACAAGTTCTTCCAGTGATACCAAAAGCCAATAGACAAGAGATGTGTAACTCATCAATCAATTCTTCATATTTGTGGCGTTTTTGCGAGGTGTTAACATTGTCAACCAACATGCGCCTTTTACATGGTTCTTCAAGTTCGGATATTCAAGAGAGGAAAGAGTTTAGTGAGTGGGTCTTGGGCATCGGAGACGGTACTATTGGAGAAGAGAACGACGAAAATATACAGACAGAAATTCTAGACGACCTACTTATACATAGCTCAGGAGATCATATTGCTTCCATTGTTGATCACATTTATCCATCGTTGCTAGATAACATGTATGATCATTCGTTTTTCCAAGATAGAGCTATACTAACTCTGAAAAATGTCACGGTTGAAGAAATCAATGAGTATGTAATGTCTCTTATACCTGGAGAAGAAAAAACCTTTCTGAGTTGCGATAGTCCCCTTGGTAAAAATTCATCAGCTACCAGGCCAGATGACATACACACACCTGAGTTTTTGAACACAATTAACGCATCAGGTATCCATAACCACAAGATAAAGTTGAAGGTTGGTGTTCCTGTCATGCTTCTACGCAATTTAGATGCTACAGCTGGTCTTTGCAACGGTACTCGATTAATAATAACGAAGATGAGCAGATATGTGCTTGAGGGCAAAGTAATAACTGGCAGCAACATTGGAGATATAGTTTATATACCAAGATTGTCATTGAGTCCATCAGATACAAAAATTCCATTCAAGTTTCAGCGTCGACAGTTCCCTATTTCGGTTTCATTTGCAATGACAATCAACAAAAGTCAAGGTCAATCGTTGAAACAAGTTGGAATATATCTTCCTCAACCGGTTTTTTCCCACGGTCAACTATATGTTGCGGTGTCGAGAGTTACATCAAGAAACGGATTGAAGATATTATTGTTGGATGAAGATGGCAATTGTATGACCACTACATCAAATGTAGTTTATAAAGAAGTATTCCGCAATTTGTAAGGATGCATCAACGCTGTTGGTGTCTTACGATAATTTTTCACATAAACAGGTATCTGCTGAACTAATAATTAATAGAAATTAACATTGTTCTATAATTTTTCTCGCAGTGGTTGCAGCTGATATATTAAAATTTTTGTGTGTTTGTCCAGGACATTATTGCTATGAATGACTATATAGAGGCTGCTATTTCTTGGCTGATGATGAGTCATAGATAGTCTATTTTATTGCTTTATTTAGTTTAGTTTTATTTAAGATTTGATTTGATTTTATTGCATTTTATTTCCTTTTAGAATATTTTACTTTAAATTGTCTTTTATTATATTTTAGGAACGAATATATGGTGGAAGGTGTCTTGGAGCAAAAGAAAGAGGACTGGAGCAAATACAGTACAAGAATACGAAGATACGAGACAAAAATATGTCTCTACCAAGTCAGAAGCTTGGCACGGCCCGTGCCAACATGTGGCACGGCCGTGCCACCCTCCAGGACCACTTTTGCTGCTTTTCTTCAAGCCCAAGTTACTCCGTTGCAGCTTTACTGTTTTGCCCTTATAGTAGCTTAGTTTCTAAGTCAATTGTAAAGCTATAAATAGAGTAGCACTCCATCATAAACATTCATCTTTTGTTCTTGGAATAAAAGTTCACTTTTATATTATTGTTGTTTTACTTTATTGCTTTCTCTCTTCTTCCCCCATGTCTACAATGAACGTTAGTGAGTAGACACTTCTTTGTCTTGGGATTGTTGGTAAGTCTAATGACATGATCCTAAACAAACCAAGCTTAAACCCTAATTTCTATGTAACCCTAATTTCTAATCTAGATTCACCGTCTTAACGTGGATTAACAATTATCAAACTGTGGAAGCGAAAGCGGAGGGTTTGATAATCGTTAATCCATCATCCCAAACATCAATTCATAAAGCGAGAGCGGAGCTTTGATGTTGTAACAAGTGAATCTAGACAATAATTGCAAAACAGTGAAATAGTCTTTGCAATTATTGAGACAAAGAGTAGTTTCAATCCTCTATGCATCTTCTAGTAATCATGTCAGTGAAATAGGCTTGGTTACTAGAAGTAAACTCTCACCGGACTTTCATCGGAAAGGTGAGGGGCTAAGGGAAACCGGTCTTTAGAAATTAGTGTGTAAACCATAAAATTAGATGTTTAAGTCTTGTCTAGTGAAGGGTTTGTTGTTATGACAAACCAATAATCCCAAGGCTCTTTTATTATTATTGTTATTTATCTTCAGCAATTAACCCCCTATTTCATAATCTTTCTTCTTTTCTAATCATTCTCTAAAAGCTAATTGAATTCACAACTCCCTAGCGGAACGATACTCTTCTTACTACTATTACTTCGATAGGCCGTGCGCTTGCGGTTTGGCTCTATCAAGTTTTTGGCGCCGTTGCCGGGGAGTTGTTGCATTTTGATTAACTTTTTTTTAACGATTAGACTGAAAAAAAAAAAAGAAAAAAAACTTTTTTCGTTATTTTATTGTGTTTCTTTTTATATTTCTTTCAAAAAAAAAAAACATATATATATATATATATAATATATATTATTTCCTCTTTTATTATTATTTTACTTTTATTTAAAAAAAAAAATCTTTTGTTTTATCTTATTTTATTTTATTTTATTTTATTTTATTTCTTTCTTTCTCTATTTCTTCTTTTTCCTTTAACTTCTTGGGAAGATAATAACGATATGACTAAGGAATGCTCTCTCAAAGAGTATGCAATCCCATCTTCAAATGAGTCATATGATGCTATTGTGTACCCAACGGTTGAGGACAATTTTGAAATAGAACCTGCACTTGTTCACTCATGGCAACAAATGAACCAAGTTTTTCTTGCCCGATTCTTTCCCTATGCTAAAACCGTCCAATTAAGGATTCAAATCACACAATTCACTCAAAAAGATGGAGAATCTCTCTACGATGCATGGGAGCGTTTCAAAGAAATGCTTAGACTTTGTCCCCATCATGGTTTAAAGAATTGGCTTATTATTCACATTTTTTATAATGGTCTTTTGTATACCACAAAAATTTATGTTGATGCAGCTGCAGGTGGAGCTTTAATGAACAAGAATTACACAGAAGCATACGCCTTGATTGAAGACATGGCTCAAAATCATTACAAGTGGACCGACGAGAGAGCCATCACTAATTCTTCACCCTCCAAAAAGGAGGCAGGTATGTATGAAGTCTCTAACTATGATCACCTTGCCGTTAAGATTGATGCATTAACCCAAAAATTTGAAAAAATAAATGTTAGTGTCATCTCTTCTTCTTCTGCATCTCCTTCTTGTGAAATTTGTGGTGTATTTGGCCATTTTGGCATTGATTGCGAACTAGGTAGTGTTGTTAGAAGTCCTAAGCAAGTAAACCATGCTCAATATAATCAAGGGTTTAGAAACAACCAAAATTTTTTTCAAACCCCTCAAAATCTTTTTGGACAACAAACAACACCACCCAGTTATGCAAACAACCAAAGAGTCCCTCAAAAATCCAGCTTGGAACTTTTTTTAGAAAATTTTTGTATAAATCAATCCGAGCAGCTCCAAGAGATTGAAAATCAAACTGAATTTTTGAAGGACTCTATTGCCAAACTTACATCAACAGAAGACTCCATAGTTACTCACAGTAAGATGCCTGAGACTCAGACTTCTCAAGTACCCCAACAGGTGGCTACTTCCTCACAATCCTCCGAAGTCCTCCTAGACCAAACCGAAACCAACCCCAAAAACCATATAAGTGCTATTACTCTTAGGGATGGTAAACAATTAGAGGACCCCGTTGTGAAAATTAAGAACAATGAAGGAGAGATAGGGAGTGATGAGCCTCAAAGTGTGAAAGCCATAGGAGAGAATGAAAAGCCATTCGTTTCACCATCTCATGAGCATGAAATTCCATTAACACAAGGGTTTGATGAGTCCAAGTTAGATGAGCAGTTTATGAATATTATTGAAATACTTCCAAACAAATTGCCTCCTAAACTTAAGAATCTAGGAAGCTTTTCCCTACCTTGTGTCATAGGATCTGAAACTATAGACAAAGCCATGTGTGATTTGGGAGAGAATGTTAGTTTGATGCCATTGTCCCTTTCTGAAAGATTGGGTATAGGATAGATAAACCACTTTCTAACCGTCAAGCTAATGACTCTAAACGAGCGCTTCGTGGGAGGCAACCCATGAATTTTATTGCTTTTATTTTTGTTTTGTGTTATTTTAATTTGTTTTGTAGGTATTTGTCCAAATATGATGCAAAAAGGGGAAAGAAAGTTGAAGCCATTGACCAGAAACCAAACCAAAAAAAAAAAAAAAAAAAAATCTCAAAAAAAAAAAAAAAAAAATTTCTTCCCTCTTTTTACAGAAGCTTGGCACGGCCCGTGCTAATGTTGGCACGGCCGTGCCAACCTTTCACCCAAAAAAAAAAAAAAAAAAATTTGAAAAAAAAAAAAAAAATTATTTTTTTTTATTATTTATTTTTTTATGTTATTCAAAACAACCTCTTTCATTCTACCTCCATAACTCTCTTCAAACTTCACCAAACCATAATCTCTCCACCAATCTTCATCAATAAACTCAAAAACCTTATTTAAACCCCAACCCCATCACTAAACCAACCATTCGCACACAAAACCCTAACCTTCACCCAAAATCCACACCAAATCAACTAAGGTCAATTGGAAGAAGAAAGGTAAGTAGACTGAAGACTTCAGAAGTGGTGCAACCAAGAAGCAATCAACAACTCATAATCATGGGATCCAAATCAAGGATTCCAAGCAAAGAAATAGGTACAATTCTCTAATCTCTAGAACTATCTATGCTTGCAGGTACCCTGATGATTAATGTTATGGATAGACTAGCAATGGATGAACATATGATTAGGCTGTTGAATAACACAACCCTGTGCTTAGGTACCTTCAAAGGGTTATGGCTTGCACCACATAAAGTAGGAAAGAGGTAGGAATGAAGAGGATTGATGAGCTGTTGTTGTGGGCTATGCTTTATAACCATTCTATTAACATTTGCTATTATTTGCATGATTATCTTGTTTCAATTGTTAACAAGAAACAGGATGATTAGAGTGATATAATGGTAGGTGGAATCATCACTTTTATTGCTAGGAAGTTTGGGGTGAGTGTGAATTAAAGGATCAAGAGGATAGAGGGGAACTATTATCTAGACTTATATACTACTTTGTCCTTCCTTAGAACTCATGACCACAATTACCAATATGAATGGAAAATTATTAGAGCTTATTGTTTGATTATTCTATCTAATCCGGACTTAAATAATTCGGAGGTGGTGGAAAATTTGCTTTATGTTGGTACTAACCCACAGGTACATAATGATGGTGATGATGGTGGTGATAGAGCGGAGGTAGGTGCAAACTTGCACCATGAACAAGAAGCCGGTGGAAGCTATAATGATGAACGGCGGGCATGGATGCAAACCAAAGTTCACAGAATAAAGCACCGAGCAACAAAGACAAGGTGTTGAAAGAACCAATGTCCAAAGGAGCAATCAAATAAATGAAGAAAACAATCAAATGCTCCGAAACATGATGCAACACCTTCACCTCCAAAGTCCACTATGGACCTCAATAAAATTGTGAGCTTTCCTCTTCCTCTACTCTTCTCTATTCTAATTCTTCTTCTTCTTCTTCTTCATCTTCTTCTTCTTCTTCTTCTCTTTTCTTTTCTTTTGAATCATTGAGGACAATGCTTCTCCTAAGTGTGGGGGGGGGGGGGGGGGGGGGGGGGCTAATAAAGTGTCTAGAGTCGTAGTGTTCCCAAACTCCCTTGAACTTTATTCTTTTGTTTTGTTTTTATAGCAAGAGGCATGATTAGTAGCTTGTTTTTAATGTAAAATATGGCATAAAAATTTTTGTTTTGTCTCTTCTTTAAAAGTTGTTTCTTGTACATGAAAGTAGTTTCTTGTGTTTCTTGTGTTCTTGCTATACCCACATCTTGTTTTATTGTGAAAAATCTCCAATGAGAAAAGCACCCAGTTGCAATCTTTGAGCAAGTGTATGAATAGGTATTTTAAGGAACACGTTCTATCTTTAGTGTTAACTTAGACCCTTTAAAGTCTTAAGAGTAAAAGTAGTATAAGTTTGTGTGGGAAAATTAATCAAATTGTTCTTAATTGTTATATTCTTATTAATTTGTTAATGTTAAATGGGGCAGGAGAATGGCACCAACATATGGGGGAAAGGACAATTACATCCTAACTTCCTAATTGTGGTTGTGACTCCTTAATTTGAACTTAAAGTGAAACAAATTCATCAATGCTAGGGGGAAAGGACAATTACATCCAAAAAGACTTCCTACGCGGAGATGAAACAAATAAATAATTTTGCAGCACTGCTTAGGGTGATTTTGAATCTAGGGGGAAAGGACAATTACATCCGAGAAGACTTCCTACGAGGATAGATAGCCCCTAAGCATCTGCAGCCCCTTGTGCTTAATTGTTAAATTAATTCAATCTTAACTTAAATTCCCATCACTCTTATATGAAATGAAGAAAGGACTTTTCTCGGTTACTTTAGCATTAAGGATAGAAATATTCCTCATAATATCTGTCTTATACAGGAGCAAGAAAAGGGTTGGACTGCACACACACACTCACTTGAGACTTGATGTTGGGTAGAATAGGTTCATGAGAAGTGTTTGAAGTTGTAATTAGTGTACTTGAAGCAAAGCCTTTCTTTTGAGACATTTGTTCTTAATATTGCCATAATCAAATCTTTTGTTGCTGCTATGTCTGTTGCCTTTTGCTTGAGGACAAGCAAAGATTCAAGTGTGGGGGAGTTTGATGAGTCATAGATAGTCTATTTTATTGCTTTATTTAGTTTAGTTTTATTTAAGATTTGATTTGATTTTATTGCATTTTATTTCCTTTTAGAATATTTTACTTTAAATTGTCTTTTATTATATTTTAGGAACGAATATATGGTGGAAGGTGTCTTGGAGCAAAAGAAAGAGGACTGGAGCAAATACAGTACAAGAATACGAAGATACGAGACAAAAATATGTCTCTACCAAGTCAGAAGCTTGGCACGGCCCGTGCCAACATGTGGCACGGCCGTGCCACCCTTCAGGACCACTTTTGCTGCTTTTCTTCAAGCCCAAGTTACTCCGTTGCAGCTTTACTGTTTTGCCCTTATAGTAGCTTAGTTTCTAAGTCAATTGTAAAGCTATAAATAGAGTAGCACTCCATCATAAACATTCATCTTTTGTTCTTGGAATAAAAGTTCACTTTTATATTATTGTTGTTTTACTTTATTGCTTTCTCTCTTCTTCCCCCATGTCTACAATGAACGTTAGTGAGTAGACACTTCTTTGTCTTGGGATTGTTGGTAAGTCTAATGACATGATCCTAAACAAACCAAGCTTAAACCCTAATTTCTATGTAACCCTAATTTCTAATCTAGATTCACCGTCTTAACGTGGATTAACAATTATCAAACTGTGGAAGCGAAAGAGGAGGGTTTGATAATCGTTAATCCATCATCCCAAACATCAATTCATAAAGCGAGAGCGGAGCTTTGATGTTGTAACAAGTGAATCTAGACAATAATTGCAAAACAGTGAAATAGTCTTTGCAATTATTGAGACAAAGAGTAGTTTCAATCCTCTATGCATCTTCTAGTAATCATGTCAGTGAAATAGGCTTGGTTACTAGAAGTAAACTCTCACCGGACTTTCATCGGAAAGGTGAGGGGCTAAGGGAAACCGGTCTTTAGAAATTAGTGTGTAAACCATAAAATTAGATGTTTAAGTCTTGTCTAGTGAAGGGTTTGTTGTTATGACAAACCAATAATCCCAAGGCTCTTTTATTATTATTGTTATTTATCTTCAGCAATTAACCCCCTATTTCATAATCTTTCTTCTTTTCTAATCATTCTCTAAAAGCTAATTGAATTCACAACTCCCTAGCGGAACGATACTCTTCTTACTACTATTACTTCGATAGGCCGTGCGCTTGCGGTTTGGCTCTATCAGCTGATCAATATGAGAGTGTACTTATAACATTGAAGGCAATAGAATGCATTTTAATGTCACACATGTTGCTGTTGCGTTAATGGTAAATACTGCAATATTATAATAAAGCATCTAAATGATTATTTAGATGAAGGATGTTATACATGGAATCCCAGCTGAGTGATCCTAGCAAATAATCCTTTATAAATCAAAAAAGATACATCGTTAGTGTAGTTTGTGTTTAATCAAAATTCTCAATGGTAATTAATTGCCAAGTTGCTGAAAAACCATCAAAGTATACATGGTTAGTGTATAGTTTGTATTTCTGTTGTATATCTGTTGAGTGAATGATAAACTCCCAAAAATTTTCTTGAGTCAACCATTGCAAAAAAATAGGAAATGAGATCAATTGATATGCTTGCTGTGGTAAATCAGTTTTGGTAGGCCAAATAAATAGGAAACAAAATCTGATCTTATTTTTCAAAAGAAATTGATGTGGGGAATGAAATGATGACCATGTTTTATGGAAGATTTTTTTTTTTTTTTGCCAAATTCTGATGCATGTCAATATCTAAAATTTCCTATTTATCTTCCTGTACACACCATAAACACTGTTATTTGCCTATATTGCAGGTAAAATTTGATTTCATCTTTTTCCTAGCTTTGGAAGGAACTTTTTGGTGATAACTTAGTGCTGGTTTTTCCATGCCATTCCAATTGCCATTCCAATTTGCAACATTATCCCACCTGTTAAAGTTTTTGCTATCATTTCCATGTTTTTTTATGTATGTCGTTAGCCGTTGCGTCTCCACAATTGTCCAGGATTTTGTCTCTTTGGTGGCAAGCTTTAAGTTGCTTTTATCTATTTTGATGAATTTACTAGGTGTTGCAATTTTATATGGAAAGCACTATTGCAGTATTATTTTGATGATTCTGCATTTGTAATTTCGTGAGTACAAAATTGCAGATTGAACTGATGTCAATTATCTTGAATGCTAATTCACCTTGCTTTCATATCAATTCTATTTCTTCCAAACCGATTTATAATGGTATTGCAACTATATGGAATTAAACTGTGCTTCTGAGGTCTTATGCTTTTTTTGTCACATGCACATGGTTACGATTATTAATTGCCGTTGGAGGTTATCGAGGATATTATATTTATTTACGGTTCTTCGACAGTAAGTTACGTTATAAATACCGTGGCGTAGTCAACCAAAGATGTTAGCAGAATCAAACAATCACCATATTGCCAATTTTACATTGATTCAAATACATTTTTAACTTTATCTGACCCGTGCGGCAGCACGGGTAGACGTCTAGTTTAGAGTAAGGGATGCGATCAGAACCCTTTTTTCAGAGAAAGGGAGTCTACAACGACGCACACACATTCAGAGATGGCTTCGTCAAGGAATCCTTTGCCCATCCTAACATCACCGCCACCTTCACTCTCTTTCGGCAATTCAGTCCACGCGCCGCCTCTGCCCACCCTTCCATTTGACGTCATTCCGGAAATCCTTTGTTTTCTACCTGTGAAGTTTCTACTCCGGTCTCGATGCGTATGCAAATCCTGGAACTCTCTCATATCTGATCCCAAATTTGCCAAGAAGCACTTTTGCATGTCGTCTCACCATTACTTCATAAGCTGCAGCATATCCCCAACCAAGAACATATTTAGAATTTACCCTCTCGACTCTCTTTTCACAAAAAGAGCCGCTAAACAAGATGTGTTTAAGTATTCTCCCAGCCATTGTCTTGGATATAGTCGTGTAATGCGTTTTTATCGCTCTGTTGGCTCTTGCAATGGCATCCTTTGTATTGCAGACACCAATGACAAAGGCTTAATTATATTGTTGAACCCTTCCATTAGAAAATTCAAGGAGTTGTCCCTTTTTGAAAGACCACAAACTGCAATGTATAGTAAGGTTAAAATGACTGTTGGCTTTGGCTATGATTGTTGTACGGATAATTACAAGGTGGTTGTTCTTATGCCGTACAAGATGCGTGTCGGAAGTCATGATTATGTTTACAAAACTGACGTGAAGATTCATATATTGGGTACCGATTTTTGGAGAAATACTCAGGAGTTTCCTTTTGGTGTTGTCCCAATTGGACAATCTGGAAAATTTGTGAGTGGCACGATTAATTGGTTAACCTCTATTGATCTTGAGCGAAAAAGTCCTCGCTTTATTGTTTCTTTTGATTTGGAAAAAGAGTCTTTTCGAAAGGTTTTGCCTCCTGATAATGGAGGGGTAGATATCTTCTTAGCCTTGGGTGTGTGGAGGGATTGCTTGTGTCTGACTTCTCGTGATGATACCTACTCTGTAAAGCATGTTTGGGTCATGAAGGAGTATGGTAATAGAGAGTCGTGGACTAAATTGTTCAATGTTTATTATATGGGAGATCCTAAACATAGCGTAATTGGTGAGCCATTATATATTTTTGAGGATAATCAAGTGCTGCTGAAGTTTCCTGGGTATTTAAAATTGAAGTTGATTGATTTAAGGAATGATACTATTACATCTATTCAATTTGATAACAGCCCAGAAGTCTGCACTGAGAGTTTGATATCACCTTGTTCTTAATGTTAGGATCTAGTGCTATATCACTTGAGCATGAAATTCAATAACAACCTATAATATAGTTTTTGTTTATGTTATTATTTTGTACTTGTTTTGATTACTGGTGACTTTGATTAATTAATGTTTGATTGATTTTGCAGCTGGACAAATTTCTATTATTTTAATTTCTATATATTACTTTTTTTTGGTTAGAATATTTTGTTCTTTCATCATGCATTACATTTTATATAGTTCACAATCATGCATTGCGATATTAATATATGGTTTGTCATTTAATTTTTTATTATCCTAATTAGGGTTTAGATGTTTTGCAAGGTTCAATTATTTTTTTTTCACATGTTTGCACAACACATAATGAGCTGGGAAAATCAAATTTTATACCGCATGTGGATCAAATTTTATAGTTAAGAGTCACGCTGGTTACAAAGTGTATATAAAGAATTACAAAGTTATAAGAGTGTTAAAAGAACCTCTCAAAGTTACTGTGAGAAAGTTCTAGTTTTTTCCCATTCTAGTTGTTGCAAAATTTATATTAGACTTATTTCATGTGGGAAATAATTGTTCAAATATGCAGCATGAGATAGAGAGTTAGAGACTATTGGCCTTCCACTTATGTTCTAATGTGAACTTGATTGGGCTTAGTTTTGACTTTGCTTATAGGAAAGTCTTGAAATTTTTCGTAAGCTAATTGGTAATATCTTATAGTGGAAATTTGAATATCTTTCTGAAAATGGGGAGTGATGGAAAATAAATGATTTGAGGATGAAAGACTATATATATGTGGAAGATTGATTTTGCAAGTAATAGGATTTGCTCATAAAGGAATGAAGAGTGTTGAATTTACAGCAGGACTTTAAGATTGGACTTTTTTAATTCTCCGGATACTGTTTTTGAACTTCAATAATTGACCAATGAGTTTTGTTGTGAGGAAATATATATATATTTTTTTTGTGATTTCCATTTGGCTTCAATTTTTGGAATCGTTGAAGATGTGTTTGACACTTCAAGGAAGAAAGAGCCAACCTTCTTGTAGTTTCTTGCTTACCGATGTTTTCATTATGAGCTTTCTAATTCTCTTCAATAATTCAAAGGTGAGGGATTCTTTTTTCGGTTATGATGTAAAGGAATGTTTAGGCAATGTATGGCGTTCTTCTTTTGATGGAGGAAAGCAGAAGGATACTGCATTCCATATTTGCAGCACTGTTTTGATGCCGCATTTGAATCAGGTCACGTTAATTGTGCAAAGACACAAACACATACTTTCCTAAAAAAAAAAAAAATCTTTATCAATGAAGAAACAACAATAAAAGTAATTCACCCGATGCAACAGAATCAAATTCCCCAGAACAGCCAATAAATTCAATTTGCAACACAAAAAATACCTGGTTCCCACAAAAAAGTAGAGAAACAAAATTGTAGTGGAAACCAATATACATTGTTATCAATTTGCAATACAAAATACCTGGTTCCCACAACAGTGGTTAATAATACAGCAAACAAATCAAATCATGTAAATTGAAAAATACCATATTAATTGGAATTCAAATATACATTGGTGTAAGATGCTTTCAGACATGTTAGGTACTAATAAGACACACTAAAACTTTCTGGCCAGTTCAGATCAATTTCTAAGATCTAAAGTATAGGTCATCAACAAATAATCATAGATTGTATGTAGAATAAATAAATAATCAGGATACAAATTTCTTTCCTATATCACTTGATGATCTTGGCACCAACTTACCAAGGATAATTTATTAACAAAAATTCTATTCACTATATAAATTATCTCAAGTTTATATGTCTATCACTGTTTAACCATTGTTATAAAAAACGCGATTTAAATCCCAAAATCCTGGTTTTCGTGTTTTGTGTAGCATTAACGATTCAAATCCATAGCAAAGTCCCAAAAATAGGCAAAATCCTATCAAAATCGCACAAAAGCGTGAAATCCGTTCAAAATCACAGGATTTTGAAGGATTTTGTTCATTTTTTGAAAAGGGTCAATTTTTGACCCGGTTCGTAAATTGACCCGATTGAATCCATGTCCCGGTTCTATAAATACCCAAAAGGCCAAAATTTTTCATTCTTTCAATAGTTTTCCCTTCATCTAGTTAAAGATGAACTAAACCTAACTAGTTACACTTTCATTTATGTATATGTATTTTGTGTACTTTGAACTTTAATCATTTATGACTATATGCAATTTATAACATATATTTAGCATTATTTTTGTTTTTGTAGAATCCTCGATTTTGATTGCGATTTTATGAGTCCCGACTTTGCTATCCTATATCGATTCTACAAAAGTCCTTGAGTAAAATCATTCGATTTTAATTGCGATTTTACGAGTACCGATTTTGTTACTCCCTTTCGACTTGAAGTAAAGTCCCGATTTTGACAACCTTCCAATATAGCGCTGCAGAAGATATGGAAAGTACAACAACCAAGGAAACAAAATTTATTTCAAAATCACACAATGTAAGATGGAACGATAAAACAACTTACCGTCATTGAGGGGCGATCAATGACTCTGAACGAATGGAGACAAACTAGATGACGTAGGTCGTGACAGTAGGCAATCACAGTGGATAAGAAACAAAGATGCAAGCATGCAAGGAAGAGGAGATGCGATGACACACGGTGAATGCGCACAAACCAAGACCTAGACGCCAACAACAGTGCTGGAGCCAAATAAACAATAAAGATCGCTAGGTAAATACTTGTGTAAACAGAGGCAAGCAATTTAGCCCTGTTATACCTTTGTAGAAACAGCCAATTTTATTGATAAGCTATACCTTGTATCAAGGAGTACATAGGAAAGCAATAAAGATAAATAAAGATGAGAACAAAACCCCATAATCCTACACCAAGAAATCAATAAACAAGTAAAGGGACACTGTAAAGGCCCTGCTATTCAACTGCAGACCCCGCAACACATCCCAGTCCACCAGAAACGTACAATACAGCCACTGCACAGATTGCAACTGCTCCACAGTAATGCTTCAAACCCAAACACGACATTTATCTATTGAATCAGTCTACCTGATTCCAACACCATTCGTAAAAAAAAAACGGAAACAAGTTGAGTCTTTCAAGGCTCTACTTCCAAGACAACATCTTAATCCCATCAATAATTTGGATAGTATCCTTGGTAATATTTTTGAATATCTTTTCGTTCCTAAACTTCCAAATCACCCAAAACGGTGCAATGCCAAATGAGGAAATAACCATGACAAGAACTCTTTATTGAAAGCAAAACATGGACAAAGTTATACATACATTAGCCAACATGAAACAAGAACTCTTAATATGTGTAAGAAATTTGCTTGACTTCAAACCTTTTTTGGGTTTATTTTTCCTTTGCGTGCTCATAAAATTTCAAGTTATGGCAATGTAACCCTTTTACGATACTCAACAAGAGCCCACAGTGGAAAAATATTTCTATACATAGGATAATGCAACATGCAATTTTTCACGATTGATCCCGTGATTTCCTGTATCAAATATACACAAACATATTTAGAAATCGAAACGCAACCATGAGATGTGGAGCTCTTGCTTTCTCAAAACATGCATTCCTACGGTTTCTCAAAACAGAAAACTAAGGAAAACCAAGCACAAAAACAAAGGAAGAAAGAATCATCAGAGCATTACCTGTTATGATGGATGAACTAGACTTGAAGTGAAAAAGTTGAAGGTTCGGAAATGCTTCGCCTTTGAAGGAACTCTTGGAAAACTCTCTTAAGTTTTCGAGAAATGAAATGTTGTAATGTTCCAAACAAACGTTTGAACTATTTATACTTATTTCATAGAACCTCCCAAGGATTGCAAGGCCCCACTCTGGTGCAGCCCTTCACATGCAACTCTCCCCTCAAGCAGCATGCCTACGATCCTGATTATCCATCCAAGGGATCTGATCACTCGTAGCAGTTCTCTAAACATCAGGATTAAATAAACGGTACTGATGACACCTTGGAAACACAAACCAAGAACACTCTGCAGACTATAGGTACTCAAGTACTGTAATAGCCATTACACGTGTCACTTAGAAACCAAAGGTCATGTCGCCTCAGTCTTTCCCTCGAGATGTGGGCAATAATTGCGGAATGACTATTGACCAAACTTCCTGACGAGGAAATCTTTCTTTCTGGATTAAGTCAACCGAGCACTCACATGCCAGACATAGCCCACTCCATTGATGAACTCGCTTGGTTAGGGAACAAGGGGGTTCAGAGGAGCGCGTCCACGCACTTGCTTGCACAATTCTCACGACACTCATTACCACAAATGCAAACGGTTCATGGATTCAGATGCGTCTCCATATCCGTCAAACAAGCTCGACTTACTCTCAAGCGGAGAGCACATAGAAGCAAACTTCCTTTCTACGACCGACCACGAACAGCCAAAGATGCCCGCACTTAAGTTACCACTCCTCGTCAGGAGCAACGACTTAGGGGGCTACTGTTCTGGACCGGCCAAAAGGACCTTTGGCCCATTTATATAAAAGGACCACGTTTGGCAACGGCACTTGCGACACACACCTTTTCCGCGAAGGGGTGTATGGAGCGAGCGAGACCGGTTCAAACGAACCACAACGTCTCTCTGCACGTTCATGCAATAAACTCTCTAGCGGTTACAATTCCCACGATTTCGTAACCACCAGAGCCAGGTGTGCCATTACAACGGCTCCGCAGCCCTCCACCTCTATATATTGGGGATTCACTGCATTCCCCAAGGTAGAATCTAACTCTTCCTCTAAACCCTCACTCTATGATCTCTACTTACTTGAGCGTCAGAGTGTCTGCAGGTACACACCCCTCATTCGCTCCAAGAAGCATTCTGACGTATTCGACCACCATTCAATAATAAGTTATTATTAATCGAGTACCGTTGCAAAGACCAGCTGTAGCATCTAAATTGCGTAGAAGCATGACAGGAACACCAACCTTCAACTTTATCTTGTGGTTATGGATACCTGATGCGTTAATTGTGTTCAAAAACTCAGGTGTGTGTATGTCATCTGGCCATTCATGAAGAATACTTGAGCGTCAGAGTGTCTGCAGGTACACACCCCTCACTCTATGATCTCTACTTACTTGAAATGCAAGTCATTTGAATTTGTCTCTGATCAATTGCATCTTTCTCTGCATCTTATTTCAAAGTTATTTGCAAAAGTCATGAAGAAGGGTATTTTAGTCATTTCCTGCATTCAAACTCATTTTAGTCCTTGAAGGTTGTTTGGATCTTTTCAATTGGTTTGTATAAGTCCTTGTTTCAATTCCATGTCAAAATCCATTTCAAAAAATTGCATCTGAGTTATTTTGAGTCAGTTTAGCCCCTAGGGGCATTTTAGTCATTTCCTGTGTTAAAACTCTGTTTAATCTCTAAAAATTGTCTCTGAGTCTTTCAATTTGATTGTATAAACTCTTGCCTTAATTCCCTGTTAAAAAACCATTTTAAAATTGCATCTGAGACATTTTGAGTCATTTTAGTCCCTGGGGGTATTTTGGTCATTTCACACAAAATTTTGGCAGAGAGAGGTTACTTTGAAGTACCTCATTTAAGTAATTGGTTCATTTTAGTCCATTTTGTGTTTTTATTGGTTTCACTTTACGTTATTTTCCATTTACCAATTTTAATTCAATTTTATTTTAATTTTCATTTTAGTCCTCCAAGTCTTAAAAATTGCATTTTAGTCCTTTTTTATTTTTAGTTTCGTCCTTTGACCAATTTACATTTTAGTCCTTTAAGTCCAATTTTTGTTTTTAGCTTTTTATTTACAGTTTGGTCCCCAAAGTCTTAGTCAATTGCAGAATGGTCCTTCTTTTCAAATTACAGATTAGTCCCCCAATTTCCAGAAATTGCACAAAGACCCCAAAGTCCAAATTCGAATCACACAAGTCCAGTACAGGTGTCACAAGCTCATTGGCCCAGAATATCACACTTGGCCTATAAATAGAGGCCAACTCATCAATGCAACAGAACAATCATCAATCACAACACGCCAACTCATCACAATCACAGAAACAGAATCACACATTCTCTCTCTTGACAGTTACGATCAAAAGCCAAAGAAACCCAGAAATTCATCTCCAATTCATCAAACCCTAAATTTCCAGAACAAAGAATTGAATCGAATTGAAGCTAATTCGTTGCAGTTCTCAGAGATTCGAGTTCGAATCTTCATCATCGAACTGAAGGAACTGCAATCCAAGCACAAATTCAAAAGAATAGTGCGATCACAGTTCAGAGAGGTGAGAAGAAGAGAGGATCGAAGCAGAATCACATTAGTGAAGAAGAAGAAGAGAATAACTGATTTATTTTCAGTTCAAGAACTTACCAGAAGCATTTGCAAGGATCTTTTTTGTTCGAATCTCCAATCAAAACCAGGTAATCATCACAACTTCTTCGTTTTTCATCGCAAAAAGCTCAACGAAGGTCTATAACACAAAATAAACGGTGAATCATAGTGGATCCACGACATGGAAACATTTTTTCTTCGAAAAACTTTAAAAAGATTCGAAAAAGATTAAAACCGAAACCCTAAAAATGTAATCTGTGAAGATTCACCGTTTATTTTGCAAATCCAAGCACATATTCATAATCAGTGTAGAAATTAGTTCAGGTTAGGGTTTTGTTTCAAGAGTTTCGAAGAAGATTTGAAAACGTTGAGACCGTAGTTTCAAACTTAGATCTACGAAGATTCACCGTTTGTTTCGTAAAACTAAGTCCAGATTCATAATCAGTGTAGAAAATAGAACAAGTTAGGGTTTAGATCCATAAAGATCAAAGATGTTTGAGATGTTGCCGGAATCTGGAATTCACGGCGGTGACAATGAAGATTTTGATGAATCTTCATCGTCTCCAGCCGTTTCATTCCAGAAACCTGCGGTGGAGAGGTGAACGGAGAAGAAGAGAGAAGTGAGAGCTTCTCTCACTAGAATAAGCTTAGAGAGAGAAAGAGAAGTGGGAAATGGCCTTGGACCAGCCTGTTGAGCATATAAAGGGCCTTGAACCAGACCGGTTCACTTGAACCAGTCTGGTTCACCCCTGAGCCTTGAATCTCCACCATTGGATCTAGGGTTGATCCAATTGGATCAATCCAACGGCCTCTGTGCTTCCCTGGTGATCCAGGTCCATTTCCCTTTGGGCCTGGGCTTCTTCCTTCGTTATTCCTTTGTTTTTTTGCTATGTACACTTGTTTTCTTGCTGTTTGAACCCCTGCATGCTTATTTTTGTACTATAAAATTCCCTAAAATTTCACACATGTTCTTGATGATTTTTGTGTGGTTCTTGTGCCATTTGTTTACAGGAAAACTTGATAAAAAATATTGACACATTTTCTTGCTTATTTCTTGAATCTTGTATTAAAAAACCTATGAAAAATTGCTTAATTTCCTTTCTAACTCTTGAAAATATTTGTGGTCCATACTATGTGATTTTGTGAAGTTTTTACCTATTGTTTTAAGTGTGTTTTGCTGCATGTGTGAATAATGATCAATTGCTTGCTTTGCAAGTTTTTTTGTTAGTGGATAAATAGTGTAAATATGCCTAAATTCACTTCAAAATGCAAAGCTTATCATATTGCTTGGATTCTCATTCTAAAACCTGAGTTTATGCCTTTAAAAAATATGTTGAATTGTGAGAATTATAGGCCATATGATTCTTGCATTTTTGTGATTGAATTTTAGCTATATTTTGCATTGTTTTGGCTTTGTCTTGTGTTGATTTCTATGCTCTTGTTATAGTATCTTACTTGCTTTATTTTCACCATATCACACCTTATGCTACTAACCATTTCATTATGTTTCATTCATCCATAAGCAGCTCATCCTCCATCTTATGTTCCTAGCTTTATTACTTGCACTTTAAATTTTGCCAATACTTAGTATGTAAAGACTTAGGAATTTTTTGTAATTTTCTTAAACATTTTCCAAATAAACCTTGGGATCCAAATTCCCATTGATTTTCCCTTTCTTTTCTTATATAAAATCTTAATGAATTTTAATCATACTTAGACCTTTTTGCAAAATAACTAATTCCACCTCACCTCTTCTAAATCTCATGCCCTTGAGGCCTCTTTTTATTCTTCAAAATCCCATTTTCAAACTTAAAATCAACCAACAAAAACAAAAACATTTTTGGAAGAGAACTACGATGGATTTGATCCCTTAAAAGGGTACGTAGGCAAGGGACCAATATTCCTTCAATTCAAATAAAACAAAAATTCAAAACATTCTTCTCCCTCCAATTCTTCACTTAGTAAACTCTTAGGTTTATATAAACATTTTTCAAATAGCATTTAAAAATCAAGCGCGTGCGTAGAAAGTAAAGACGGTTCCTATAGGATACTATAGTCGTTATGGGTGCCTAACACCTTCCCGTAGCGAAAACAACTCCCGAACCTCGATTCTCAAGGGTTTTGCTTATTTTTCCCTTCCCAAGAAAAAATGAGATATCAAAGGTTAGAAAGGTTCAAACTTAATCAATGTTTGACACCCGAAAACCAAGATAAAACAGCTGGCGACTTCACTGGGGAGATTCGAGAGTTACACCTAGTCTTTATTTTTACGCTTGCGCTTGTGTTTTTACTTGCTTCTTTTACTTGCTTTCTTATGTGAATAAATGTTTACTTTCTTGCAAACGTGTGGGGGTGAGAATATCAAAGCCCTACCCCCGGGCTGAGTGAACTTAGGATTTAGGGGGGGATATAATCGACAATTCAATGCGGGGGTTACCTCGTGTATTGGATTATGCGATCAATCCCACATAGCTGAGGCATTTTGGGGGTGATGTTGTCGGCGCGTGTTGTCGCGTTTAGGCACTTTGCTTCTAATTGTTCTATGACGCTATGAACCGTAGATTACCAAACCCATCCATGGCCATTTTCTAGGATGTAGTGCGGAGGCTAAACCGAGTGTTTTTCTCGTGTTTTAGTCGTCACGCGATACTACACTCAAGTTAGACCTTCTTACGGATAATCATGGAGCGAGTGTTTGTCTCGTGACACCATGATATACGTCGGAGAGGTTGCAACTTGGGAACCCTTTTAGAACCCGGTTACTATTATACTAAAGCCCTAGTTTCACCGGACGTCGTGTCCACCCATGACTCCTTGGCTTTAAATCCAAACCCTCCATGTTTTCTCCGTACTTGAAAGTGAACATGCATACATGCATAAACTTTTTTCATGCATTTATCGAAGGGCTTAGACAAATTGAATTTGTAAACATTGTAGGAATAGGGAAGACTAAGTCCTACAAGTTCAAGGAAGTGGATTTGGCTAGTTTGAGAGGTTTGGCACTCAAGATCGAGGATCCAACCGGTTTCCGACATCGTTATGGGGATTTACTTACTCTTCTCCGGACTAATGTGGATGAGAAGCTTGTGCACACTCTAGTGCAATTCTATGATCGGAACTATCGATGCTTCACTTTCCCCGACTTTCAGTTGGTGCCCACACTCGAGGCTTATTCTTGCTTGATAGATCTACCTATAGCTAAGTGGGTACCTTTCACGGGTCTTGAGCATCCCCTTACTCCATTGGTTATTGCTAAGGATCTTCATCTCAAAACCACCGTTGTCTCCAAGAATCTTGTTACTAAGGCTCGCATCCGAGGGTTCACTTCGAAGTATCTACTTGAGAAGGCCAATCTTAAGATCACTTGTCAGGACACTCTTGAGGCTATTCTTGCACTACTCATCTATGAGCTTATCCTCTTTCCAAATCTCGATGACTTCGTGGATATGAATGCTATTATGATCTTCCGCTCCAAGAATCCGGTTCCTACTTTGTTGGCTGACACATATCATGCTATTCATGATCGATCCGGCAAGGGTCGTGGATATATTCTCTGCTGTGTGCCTCTCCTCTATAGGTGGTTTATTTCACACCTTCCGAAGTCTTTCCATGATAATCCAGAAAATTGGAGTATTTCACTGAGAATCATGGCTCTCACCCCTAATGAAGTGGTTTGGCTCACTCCCGCAGCTAAGGTCAAGGAAATTATCTTCGGTGGTGGAAAGTTTCTTAATGTACCTCTTCTTGGTACCCGGGGTGGAATCAACTATAACCCGGAGCTCGCTTTGCGACAATTTGGTTTCCCGATGAAAGAGAAGCCCATCTATCTTGCTACATCTCCTTACTTCTTCAATTACTCTAATGCTCCCACAGGAATAAGAGAGGATTTCATAGATGCTTGGACCAAGCTTTGAAAGAAAGAGGTGAAACATATGGGTGTGAGATCCGATATTGCTCATGAGGCCTATACTCAATGGGTGATAAACCAAGCTGAGAAGATTGGCATGCCTTACCCCGCCATGAGATATGTGTCTGCCTCCACTCCATCCATGCCTTTGCCTTTACCTTTGCCTACTCAGGAGATGTATCAGGAGCATCTAGCTATGGAGAGCCGAGAGAAGCATCAGTGGAAGACTAGATACTATGAGGCTGAGAATTTGATCATGACTTTGGATGGAAAAGATGAGCAGAAGACTCATGAGGTCTTGACATTAAAGAGGGAGCTAGCCAAGGCTAGGAAAGAGATTGAAGAAAAGGACAAGTTGCTTATGAGGGATTCCAAGAGGGCTAGGGGTGCCCGTGACTTTTATGCCCGATACTGCAGTTATGAGTCTGAGTCTGAGACTGAGGATGATCCTTCCACTTCCTATGCTTGAGGATTTCTGTTGATTGTTTCTAGTTATTGTTTATGTCGTTTTACATTTCAAAGTCTATCCCTTGGCTTAGTATTTCAAAGGGAATCATCTTGTAAGACCTGGTGATGTCTACTTGTTTCGTCCGGATATGTTAGTTAATGTTTCCATTGTTTAGTAATGTTTACAAATTTCTAATTTGTCTAAAACCCTTCGATAACACAAAAAAGAGTCTTTTTGCATATGCATTTACACATTTCATGCATCATATGCATTCATTGGTCACAAAAACTCCCCTTGTGCTCATTACCTCCTGGTTCTCCTGCCGCAGGCTGAAAGGTGGCTCGTGCTCGTAAGACTTACCAACCAGATAGAGTTCATCACACAAGATTGTACAAGAGAAGAAACATGGCTAACTTTGAAGAAGAAAACGCTCAGCTCCGTGCCGAATTGGCTACTATGAAAGAAGACTTGGCTAAGGCTCATGACACTATGTCTACTCTGATGGCTGCACAAGAACAACCGGTCACATTTGGTCCGGTCCTTACTGAAGTGGTGCCATCCATCCCATTATCCACTGTGACTTATGATGCTCGGTTTGTCATGCCCAATGGACGACCTTATGGACTCTCAGCTTTCTATGCTCCTAATACTGAGGCTGGTATCTCTGGTATCGGTAATCAAGGACAGATTCCTGTAACAACTTTTGCTTCTACAAGCACCTCTATGCCTCAAGTAACTACTGTTACCGATCCTATCGTACACACTGTGCGACAGGTAATTGATGTTGACACTCCACGTGGACAAGACCCTATAATGGAGGCTATGAGGGAACAGTTGAGAGAGCTAGCTGGAGAACTTCGTGAGGTCAAAGCTAGCCGTGGGAGTAGTGTTTCTGCTAAGGCTCGTGATCTATGCTTGGTATCCCGATTTGAGGTTCCTAAGAAGTTCAAAGAGCCAAATTTTGACAAATACAACGGATCTTCTTGTCCACATAGCCATGTCATTCGGTATGTCCGAAAGATGGCCAACTATGCAGATAATGATGCACTGATGATCCACTGCTTCCAAGATAGCTTGGCAGAAGATGCAGCAGATTGGTACACTGGTTTGAGCAAAGACAACATCCATACTTTTGAGGAACTCGCTGCTGCTTTTGAAAGTCATTATGAGTTCAACACCCGCTTGAAGCCGAATAGGGATTCCCTTAAGTATTTGTCCCAAAAGTCAGACGAAACCTTCCGTGAATATGCTCAGAGATGGAGAGGGGTAGCTGCCCGTGTTTCTCCCAGGCCAGTCTATTGAAGAGTCTAATCTAGACAAAATTCTGAGGCTCATTAAAAAGAGTGACTATAAGATTGTAGACCAGCTGTTGCAGACTTCGTCAAAAATATCCATCTTATCTTTGCTCCTGAGTTCAGAAGCTCACAGGAAAGTGTTGATGAAAGTACTGGAACAGGCCTATGTTGACCATGAAGTCTCCGTGGATCAGTTCAGTGGAATAGTGGGTAACATTACTGCTTGCAATAACTTGGGGTTTGGTGATGATGAACTCCCCGAAGCAGGGAAACACCACAACTTATCCTTGCATATCTCAGTGCACTGTAAGTCTGACATGATATACAACGTGTTGGTAGACACTGGATCATCTTTAAATGTAATGCCTGAGTCTACATTGAGACAGTTGAGTCATCACGGAATTTCTCTAAGGGGAAGCAGTTACTTGGTTAAGGCTGTTGACGGATCCCGTAAAGATGTTCTTGGAGAGGTCAATAGTGCAGAAAACACTTTTTAAATCAGGTGAATATGACTTTTTAAATCGGGTGAACATCTGATTTATAGGTGGCCGATTTAAAAAGTGTATTTGATTTTAAATCAGCCCCCTTTACCCGATTTAGAATCGTTTAATTTAAATCGGTTGAACCCATCTAAAATCTTTTAATTTAAATCGGTTGATACCATTTAAAAAAGGCTAACAAGAGTCAAAAAATTTTGAATTTAAATCGGTTCACCCCATTTAAATTCTCTATATATTTTAATTTTTTTTTATACACGATTATGGTACTGAATATAATATGAAATATCATATGATCAATGAAGGTATAAAACAATAATATTAATTTACTAAAACTTAATGTGTGCTTACTAGTACATGTCAAATTACAAAATAATTCTAGACCACAATGTCTCGTCATGTAAACAAAAAATAAGAGAAATATTGTTCATCTAACAAAATAAGCTATTAACATGACATGGACAAGCTTACTAGAAGAAATCAATTCACTAGCTTTAGAACCTAGAATTTGCAAAGTCTTATCATCGGCCTTCTATTTTTCCTCCTTGCCAATAACCTCACTATGGCCCAAAGCATCGACTGAATCAATTGCAGTAATCATTACTTGAACCTGTACAATTAAGAAAACATGTTTTAGACTCTACTTATATTTTCATTTTATAAATTCAGCATTATATGAAAGAATGGGGCAAGAGCTATCTTCTGCATAGACAAATGCACAAAAGACTCAGTTTGGTATATAAAAGAATGCCTTAACTTTGGTATATAAAAGACTCAGTTCCAATATTTAAAACCAGGTCAAAGGAAATCGTTACCTTAAATTTCTTATTATACATTCAGTGGTATTAGCCTCTTCTAATGCTGCAGCAGCAGCTGCAGAAGCAAGAGCTTTCCTTTCCATTGCATCCTGGATTCAGTTCACAATAAATAAAAAAAAACCCTTTAATCAAATTTGCCTTCAAATCAAAAAGAAGAAAAACAGTAAAATAATGGTCAATCCAAGGTTACAAGAAACCAGCCAAGCTTTTTTTTGAAAGAAACCAGCCAAGCCAAGCTATCATCTACAAACCTATCATTTCTAATGCATAAACAATCAATCACACTGCATGCATTTTTGTACTATAAGAAAAGTGAGAGTCAGATACAGATTGCAATTTTTAGTGGTGGCACAATCTGTTTATATCATACTTGTGCATTTCCATATTATATGACCACTAGAAATCAATGTTAAATTTCCAAAATTAATACCTTTCCAAGCCTTGAAAGTTTGCCAGACACAGCATCAAGAGGAACACCTCCATCACTCCATTTCTTTTCATGAATTGTAATGCCACCAATAGCTGCAAACTTGGGTTTCTCTACCTCCAAACAACTTTGAGGAGAAGAGTCTATAGTATTCTTATCCACAGAAGAATCATTGTCATCTGATTTTCGGCTTTTCACATCACTCAATCTCCTTGACATTGCAACCTGACAAAAAAAAATCAGAATGACTTCAATACAAATCACACTAAGTATCGACCAGCTAACTTGCCAACATACCTACATAAATAAGGATAAGTATTGAATTAACATTCAGGTAATATGCTGACATATAAAAGGAACTGATCGTCTGATTTAGCAAAAATCAAATTAATTTTCAATTCCTAATAATCTATTACCATGCATCATTTTTATAAAAACAATAAAATGATAACAAATTAACACTCTGGAAGAGTCCATATTTCAGACTATACTATCTAGACTTGCAAACAACTAAGCCAACGCATTAATCTCTAGATCTTAATAGTTTCTCTTATAGTTTTTCTAGGTATTCCTCTACCTCTAGTGATTTGACTACCCTCTATTTGATCTACCCTCCTTACTACATAATCTACGGGTCTTCTCTTTACATGTCTAAACCACCTAATCCTAGTTTCCATAATCTTTGCTACTATAGGTGCTGCCCCAACTCTCTCTAAGGTCGTCATTTCTAATCCTATCATGTTTAGTCTTACTACACATCCAACACAACGACCTTATCTCTGCTACGCTCATAACAGTGCAAGAACATATGTGGAATAAACACTTGTGATGTAACATAAGAAGTTCAGCTATTATCCTATCCTTCCAAAGCAAGCATTTCATTAATAAGATACTTAAAAAGCTAAAATAAAGTAGCAAATTCAAGGAAATATGACTCACTTGTAAGATCTTAAGTAGAAATCCCTCCAGTTAACTACACTCTTGACCTACACGTAGTTTAATTTGGGGTAAGGTTTACATATATGTTCCAGATTAATTCAGATAAGACTAATTCAAAAAAATTGAAAGTTATAAATTCAAGGAGAGAAGAACGGGAAGACAAGAAACCGACATTTCTACACAAATACTCTAAAGGTAGCAAGGCCAAGAGCCTCATTACGTATTTAAATGACTCAGTTTCTAATGAAATTTAAAATTTTCTCGTTATGAAATGATAAATCATGTGAGTAAGTCAATGTTCTATACTTGGGAGGACCAAGAATGTTAATGATTAAAGATCCAAAGTTATTGAATTGCCAAGCCATTAATGAACAAGGAAATACCAAATTTCAATAAATAAAAAGAACTCAGTTCGTGAAAAATTAGTATTATTAAAGTTATTGTAGGAATTTTGGTAATCGAAGAAAACAAAGTGAAGAAAAAATGAGCAAACAACAATCACAACCTCAGTGCTAGATAGCCCGCGCAATGAGTCGGTGAGTCCATCTCCTACATGATCAGCAAAAAGGAATATTAAGAATTAAAATACATACTATATTGTTCAAGGAATAAATAAAAAGGAATATTAGTCAAAATTTAGTCAAAACCAAATGAAACAGAGAAATATAAAAAATTGCTCAAAATTATATCCTTGGATTTGGGTACTTATGAATCAGTTTTTTTTATCACTCTACACTTAGAACATCATGCATGCTATCAGTTCTCAACAACAAAGGATGACAAATGTTGGATATAAATGAAGAATAATGAAAAACTGAATAAAATTTCATCCATTTAAAGTGAAATTCAACTATTTTACCTGTGAAATTTTCAGGGAAACAAGCTCGAGAAGCATCCTTGAAATCATGACATCCACACCAAGAAAAGCATGAGTTCAAATGGATATATTTCAATGGATTAGAAATACAAACAGAACAAAAACACAGATGATGCAGGAAAGAGGGTTTGAGAACATACCTTCCAGCAAAGTGATGATAACCTCCTCCTGGACCATAATGTGTTTTCCCTTGGTTACATCAAACACAGACCTATGAAAAGCAGATACACATTATTAGAGTTCACAAAAACTGTAACTATGCCATTACCTGCCAATTAAGAAATTTGAAAACAGTAATAATACATGGACAACCACTTTTTGTACAACCTATAGTTCATCAGTTCAAAAATATGGTTAATTAAACTGAGTTCATCGATAATTCAACCCTAGTTTTAGAACCAACACTATTATCTTTAGGTTGGCCTTCAACATTTTGTTCATCCCAATTCTTCCTTGCGGTCTTGGCGGACCCAGCCAACATATCAGAAATCTTAGAAATCCCAGCTACCATCTTCTTCTTTGCAGTGGAATCTCCAACAGCCGGCGAAAACTTGATTCCCCCAGACAACCTTCTCCCCGGAGAAATCGAAGCTCTTCTAGGATTTGGCGAAGGCTGCTTCCTTGTCGTCGGAGACGGCTGTCTATACCTCGACGGAACAATGATAGCTGCTTCCCGTGAAACCTTCCGATTCTCCTCTCGAGCAAAAACCAAACTCGGAACCACACATTTCGATGGTACCGGTGATGAAGATCTCTTCATCTTCCCCGCCGGAGATGGATCTCTCTCAGCAGAAACTTTACCAAACTTCCCTGCAGACTGTGATCGTTTAGCAGTCGCCGGAGATGAAAATCTCTTCGGCGTTGGTAAATTATCTCGTGGAGCAAGTGGTTCCGTGAATGAACATTGTTCATCTTCTGCTGCTGTTGTTGAGGTAGAAGCCTTCGTTGGAGAAGAGATCGGAGCTGGATAAAGCAGGTACAATTCCGATGAGTTGGAGAAGAGGTAGAACGAGCATCGCGTTTGGGTTTGGAAGAGGATCTAGATCTAGTTTTTTTTTTGTCGAAAGAAGGATGTAGATCTAGTTGTTTGGTTAAGTTTGATGCTATAAATCATGTGGACCGGTTTATTATCATTATCACCATTTTGAGTTTGAATCTTATTTACAACCATGCCCCTGAATTTAGTTTTTAAATCAGGTGGATATCAACCCATTTAAAATCTTTGACTTAAAAAGTGTTTTTTGCACTAGTGGGTAGATCTGCCAATTACCATTGGCCCTGAAACATTCCAAATCACTTTCCAGGTTATGGACATCAATGCTTCTTACAGTTGCCTCCTCGGAAGACCGTGGATTCACGACGCTGGGGCAGTAACTTCCACTCTGCATCAAAAGCTCAAGTTTGTGAGGAACGGTAAGCTTGTCACTGTACATGGTGAAGAAGCATATCTGGTTAGCCAAGTGTCATCTTTCTCTTGTGTTGAAGCAGGGTCTGCTGAAGGAACGTCATTTCAAGGCTTGACTGTTGAAGGTGCGGAGCCCCGAAGGGCTAGTGCTAGCATGGCTTCATTGAAAGACGCCCAGAAAGCTGTTCAAGAAGGGCAAACTGCTGGCTGGGGCAAAGTGATACAGATTTTGGAGAATAAGCGCAGAGAGGGTCTTGGATTCTCCCCAACCTCAAGCGTTTCAACAGGAACTTTCTACAGTGCTGGGTTTATCAATGCTATTGTCGAAGATGCTGCTGGAGGTAGTTATGTGCCTACATTTGTTGTACCAGGAGGCACCGTGAGAAATTGGGAGGCCATTGATATTCCTTTAGTCATGCATGCTTCCATGTAATGTGTCTTGTTGCTCATGTTTTTCTTTGTTTTCAAAATAACAATCCTTTCGCTCTGCCCAAGGCGAAAGTGATGTCTTTGTAAGGGCATGTTTGTTTCGGCATTGCCATTATTAATAAAAGTTGTCGTCTTTTCCGCGACTTTTTGATTTTTACTTTTTAGTGCCTTTTCCTTGGAAATAATGGTAATGCCAGAAAAAACCAAAACATCTGTATTTTCTTATTAATTTCAAAAATCTGCATGAAAAAACATTTTCCTAAAATCATTCCAATCATATTATGCACATTGAATCATAATAAACCCGTTGAACACAGTGACCCTATGGTTCCTCCAAATTTTGAATTCCCTGTATATGAAGCCGAAGATGAGGAGGATGATGAAGAGATACCATATGAGATCACTCGACTGCTTGAGCAAGAAAGAAGAGCCATTCAGCCTCACCAGGAAGAAATTGAGCTTATCAACTTGGGTACTGAAGAGAACAAGCGGGAAATCAGAATTGGTGCTGCACTCGAGCCATAAGTGAAGAGGAGAATCACTCAGCTTCTCTATGATTATCCAGATGTCTTTGCATGGTCTTATGCAGATATGCCGGGTCTAGATCCCAAGATTGTGGAACATCGGATACCGACAAGGCCTGAATGCCCTCCTGTCAAACAGAAATTGAGAAGGTCTCGTCCAGATATGGCTCTTAAGATTAAGGCTGAAGTGCAAAAGCAAATTGACGCAGGTTTCCTTATGACAGCTGAATATCCTGAGTGGATTGCCAACATTGTACCAGTACCAAAGAAAGATGGGAAAGTTCGAATGTGTGTTGATTACAGAGATCTGAATAAAGCCAGTCCAAAAGATAACTTCCCATTGCCTCATATTGATGTACTTGTTGACAGTACTGCTCAATCCAAAGTGTTCTCCTTTATGGATGGTTTCTCCGGTTATAATCAGATACAGATGTCACCTGAAGATAGAGAAAAGACATCCTTTATCACTCCATGGGGAACATTCTGTTATAAAGTGATGCCGTTTGGCTTGATAAATGCTGGTTTTACCTATCAAAGAGGTATGACTACTCTGTTTCATGAAATGATTCACAAAGAGATTGAAGTATATGTTGATGATATGATTGTGAAATCAAGTGATGAAGAGCAGCATATTGTGTATTTGAAAAAGATGTTTGAAAGATTGAGAAAGTACAAGCTGCGGTTGAATCCTAACAAGTTTACATTCGGTGTAAGATCTGGAAAGTTGCTAGGCTTCATTGTCAGCCAAAGAGGCATTGAAGTTGATCCCGACAAGGTCCGAGCTATCAGAGAGATGCCGACCCCTCACACTGAAAAGCAAGTTAGAGGTTTCCTCGGACGCCTGAATTATATTTCAAGATTCATATCTCACATGACCACTACCTGTGGACCAATTTTCAAATTGCTCAGAAAGAATCAGCCTGTTGTATGGAATGATGAATGTCAGGAAGCTTTTGATAGCATTAAAGAATACTTGTTGGAACCACCTATCCTTGTCCCGCCAGTGGAAGGAAGGCCTTTGATTATGTATCTGTCAGTATTAGATGATTCTGTGGGTTGTGTTCTCGGTCAACAAGACGAGACTGGAAAGAAAGAACATGCTATCTATTATCTGAGCAAGAAATTCACCGACTGTGAGACTCGGTATACGATGCTTGAAAAGACTTGTTGTGATTTAGCTTGGGCTGCCAAACGCCTGCGTCATTATATGGTAAATCATACAACTTGGTTGATATCCCGAATGGATCCAATCAAGTACATCTTTGAAAAGCCTGCTGTTACTGGAAAGATTGCACATTGGCAAATGTTGTTGTCTGAATATGATATTGTGTACAAAGCTCAGAAAGCAATCAAAGGAAGTATCCTTGCTGAGCATCTTGCTTGTCAACCTCTTGATGATTACCAGCCGATTAAGTTTGATTTCCCTGATGAAGAGATTATGTACCTGAAAGCAAAAGACTGTGAAGAACCACTGATCAATGAAGGGCCGGATCCCAATAGCAAATGGGGATTGGTGTTTGATGGTGCTGTCAATGCTTACGGTAAAGGGATTGGTGCCATCATTGTAACTCCACAGGGGCACCACATTCCTTTCACTGCACGAATAACCTTCAAATGAACGAACAACATAGCTGAATATGAATCTTGCATCTTGGGCATCGAAGAAGCCATTGATATGAGAATTAAGCACCTTGACATCTATGGAGATGCTGCACTTGTCATTAATCAGATAAAAGGTGAATGGAAGACTCATCATGAGAAGCTGATCCCTTACCGTGACTATGCAAGACGTCTATTGACATACTTTACAAAGGTTGAGCTGCACCATATCCCTCGGGATGAAAATCAGATGGCTGATGCTCTTGCTACTTTGTCTTCCATGTTTCGCGTGAACCACTGGAATGACGTGCCAATAATCAAGGTACAACGTCTTGATAGGCCTGCTCACGTGTTTGTTGTTGAAAATATGCCAGATCAAGCTGATGAAGTTATGAATGATAGAAAGCCTTGGTATTATAACATCAAACAGTTCTTGCAGAATCGTGAATACCCACCTGGTGCTTCCAACAGGGATAAAAAGACCTTGAGGAGATGGGCCAGTAGATTCCTTCTGGACGGAGAAATCCTATACAAAAGGAACTATGATATGGTCTTGCTGAGATGTGTTGATAAACAAGAAGCTGAGAAATTGATGCATGATGTACATGATGGTACTTTTGGGACCCATGCCACGGGCCATACCATGTCAAGAAAACTGTTAAGAGCCGGCTATTACTGGATAACTATGGAGCGTGACTGTTACAAATATGCCAAGAGATGCCACAAATGCCAAATCTATGCTGACAAGATTCATGTGCCTCCGCATTCCCTCAATGTTATCTCTTCCCCATGGCCTTTCTCTATGTGGGGCATTGACATGATCGGAAGAATTGAACCGAAAGCTTCCAATGGGCATCGTTTCATTTTAGTGGCAATTGACTATTTCACCAAGTGGGTCGAGGCTGCTTCCTATGCAAATGTGACCAAGCAAGTGGTTGTCAAATTTATCAAGAATAACATCATCTTCCGATACGGTGTTCCCAACAAGATCATCACTGACAATGGTTCCAATTTGAACAATAGCATGATGCAAACTTTATGTGAAGAATTCAAGATTGAACATCACAACTCTTCTCCTTATAGACCTCAGATGAATGGTGCAGTTGAGGCCGCTAACAAAAACATTAAGAAGATTGTTCAGAAGATGGTCACTACTTACAAAGACTGGCATGAAATGCTACCTTTTGCCTTGCATGGTTACCGTACTACGGTGCGTAGTTCAACAGGGGCAACTCCCTTTTCTCTAGTATATGGTATGGAAGCAGTTCTCCCTCTGGAGGTTGAGATTCCATCTCTTCGAGTGATCATGGAAGCAAAGTTAACTGAGGCTGAATGGTGTCAAAGTCGGTATGATCAGTTGAATTTGATTGAAGAGAAACGTATGAATGCTATGGCTCATGGATAGTTGTATCAAGTGCGAATGAAGAATGCTTTTGATAAGAAAGTCCGACCCCGAGAATTCAAGGAGGGCGAACTTGTATTGAAAAGAAGGATAAGTCAGCAACCCGACCCAAGGGGAAAGTGGACACCTAACTACGAAGGTCCTTATGTTGTCAAGAAGGTTTTCTCTGGTGGTGCCTTGATCCTTACACACATGGATGGTGTTGAACTTCCGAATCCTGTAAATGCCGATATAGTCAAGAAATACTTTGTCTAAAAAGAAAAGAACAGCGTGGTAGGTCGAAAACCCGAAAGGGCGGCCTAGGCAAAAATGCGCTTCCCGGTGGATCGAAAACCCGAAAGGGCGATCCAGGCAAAAGTTAGGGACAAAAAAAATAAATATGAAAAAGCTCGTTGAGATTATACGCGACTCAGGCAAAAATGAGCGCCTCGATGAGCCGAAAACCCGAAAGGGCGGTTCATGCAAAAATGAGGTTGATAATAAAAGACAAGTAACTATATCTGGCAAGTCACCATCACCCCTTGGGGCATCTGCAACTGTCAATGATCGTCTTCATCAGAAGCTTCTGTACTTGTGAATTCAAAATTTCTATGAAATATAGCGGTCATCGTGTTCAATGTACCACCAACCAATAAAATTACCATTTTCCAAGCTTTGTAAATCTGTGGAGTTATGCCTTTGGCTGACTTTCACTCTTCTACATCAATTTGAGCATGTGCTTTTGTTTGAAATTCTATTTCCTTTCTACTTTCAATGCTATATACAAAATATTTTCTTTCTATTTGATAATGTCAATGTCTGAAACAAACATCTTTTAAAGTTGAAAAATCTCTTTCTGTCTATTTTGAAAGCAAACCTGAGCAACAGGGTATATTCCATTGAAACATGCATGAATAAATGAGTGTCAATGTCTATTTCAATACATGTTACAAGCAGTTTGTTCCCCAGGATGATCTGTGGTCAATGGCAAGAATGAAAAAACAGAATGAAAAATGGGAAAAATGAAAATGAAAATGAAAAGCTCGCTAAGTCGAAAACCCGAAAGGGCGGCTTAGGAAAAAATGAGCACCCCGCTGATTGACAACCTATGAAGGCAATTCAGGCAAAAATGGGGCAATGAAAAGAACTTATTCCCGGTGAATCGAAAACCCGAAAGGGCGGTTCAGGCAAAAATGGGATTGAAAAATGAAAGAATGAAAATGATATAAAAAGCATTGACCACAGATACGAACATCCAATGTTTACCCAGCACTCACACGCCTAGCAATGGCAATACTGTATCAAAGAATCTTCCAAGGTCCCTCTTCTGCAGGCTTTGTGTATGTGATATGATATGTTGCCCTCAACCAGGGTTTCGATACGTCTCTCAACGACAGTCTCTCCATAGAGGATTCCTATAGTACGAGCCACCACGTGCCCAATCTTCCAATGTTTTGTCTGTCTCTGCGAAATTTCTCTGCCAAATAGTAAACCAATTATGCATTTCCAAGCATTCATACATGCATGATCATGCATTTTATGTGCTCATACATTTAATGATCTTATTATACCATACATACATGATGCATTTCCAATCTCGACTTTCAATTCAATTCAATTTCCACTTTCAATTCAACTCAATTTCAATTTCCAACTCAACTCAGTCTCAATTTCAATTGAACCCAATTTCAATTTCCAATTCAACTCAATCTCGATTTCCAATTCAATTCAATTTCAACTCTCAATTCAATTCCAATGTCTATGTCTCTGTTAAACCCTCAATTCAATTCCATGTCTATGTCTATGTCCCTGATTATTCTCAACTTTCAATGTCTCTTTCAATATCAACTTTCAATTCAGTTCAAGTCAATGTTAATCCACTCTCAATTTGCTTTTGGGCCAACAAAAATGGTCATGTCTATCTTCAAATCAAGTCAATATCAACTTACTCTCAATTTGTATCTTTCCAAATCAAACTTCCAATTTGTTTCTTGTTATTGGTCAAGTGGCTAGTTCGATCCAAAGAATAGCTTGTACCTGCTTACATGCCTATGCTTTCGGTCAAACGGCAAGTTCTATCCAAAGAACAGTTTGTACCCTGCTTATATTTTGTTATCGGTCAAACGACAAGTTTGATCCAAAGAACAGTTTGCCCCTACCTATATGTTGTGGTATTGATCAAGCAGCAGGTTCGATCCAAAGAACAGCTTGTATCAGCCTTTTGTCTATGTCTCCAGGTCAAATAGCAAGTTCGATCCAAAGAATAGTTTGTACCTGCCTATCTGTTTGAATTTTCAATCAAGCGACAAGTTCTATCCAAAGAACAGCTTGTATCTGCCTATATGTCTATGTTTCCGGTCAAGTGACAAGTTCGATCCAAAGAACAGCTTGTACCTATCTTGTACTTCTATTCCCGGTCAAGTGGCAAGTTCGATCCAAAGAACAACTTGTACCCATCTCTTGTTTGTATTACCTGGTCAAGTGGCTAGTTCAATCCAAAGAACAGCTTGTACCTATCTTTTGTCCCCTGGTTTGTCTATCCTATCAATGTCTACCTAAATCCCCCAGTGATATGACATGCTCTATAGACTCCAGTTCGTTTGTCTTGCATTCATAATCAAAATGTTGCATGGCATTCATGTTTCTGAAAATATGAGAGCGTATTTTTATGTCCAAAAACAGTGCAAATGTTAATATTTAAGTATCTTCATCCTGTCAAATCAAAGACTACGTCTCTTGACCCTCCGGACAAAGAAAATTAAATAGGGGCAACTGTTATACCCTAATTTTGGACCTAAAAATACTAGCTCAATTCTTCTTTTCTTGCATTTCAAGTCACCCAAAACATTTTTCTTGCGTTTCAAGTCATTTGAATTTGTCTCTGATCAATTGCAACTTTCTCTGCATCTTATTTCAAAGTTATTTGCAAAAGTCATGAAGAAGGGTATTTTAGTCATTTCCTGCATTCAAACTCATTTTAGTCCTTGAAGGTTGTTTGGGTCTTTTCAATTGGTTTGTATAAGTCCTTGTTTCAATTCCATGTCAAAATCCATTTCAAAAAATTGCATCTGAGTTATTTTGAATCAGTTTAGCCCCTAGGGGCATTTTAGTCATTTCTTGTGTTAAAACTCTGTTTAATCTCTAAAAATTGTCTCTGAGTCTTTCAATTTGCTTGTATAAACTCTTGCCTTAATTCCCTGTTAAAAAACCATTTTAAAATTGCATCTGAGACATTTTGAGTCATTTTAGTCCCTGGGGGTATTTTGGTCATTTCACACAAAATTTTGGCAGAGAGAGGTTACTTTGAAGTACCTCATTTAAGTAATTGGTTCATTTTAGTCCATTTTATGTTTTTATTGGTTTCACTTTACGTTATTTTCCATTTACCAATTTTAATTCAATTTTATTTTAATTTTCATTTTAGTCCTCCAAGTCTTAAAAATTGCATTTTAGTCCTTTTTTATTTTTAGTTTCGTCCTTTGACCAATTTACATTTTAGTCCTTTAAGTCCAATTTTTGTTTTTAGCTTTTTATTTACAGTTTGGTCCCCAAAGTCTTAGTCAATTGCAGAATGGTCCTTCTTTTCAAATTACAGATTAGTCCCCCAATTTCCAGAAATTGCACAAAGACCCCAAAGTCCAAATTCGAATCACACAAGTCCAGTACAGGTGTCACAAGCTCATTGGCCCAGAATATCACACTTGGCCTATAAATAGAGGCCAACTCATCAATGCAACAGAACAATCATCAATCACAACACGCCAACTCATCACAATCACAGAAACAAAATCACACATTCTCTCTCTTGACAGTTACGATCAAAAGCCAAAGAAACCCAGAAATTCATCCCCAATTCATCAAACCCTAAATTTCCAGAACAAAGAATTGAATCGAATTGAAGCTAATTCGTTGCAGTTCTCAGAGATTCGAGTTCGAATCTTCATCATCGAACTGAAGGATCTGCAATCCAAGCACAAATTCAAAAGAATAGTATGATCACAGTTCGGAGAGGTGAGAAGAAGAGAGGATCAAAGCAGAATCACATCAGTGAAGAAAAAGAAGAGAATAACTGATTTATTTTCAGTTCAAGAACTTACCAGAAGCATTTGCAAGGATCTTTTTGTTCGAATCTCCAATCAAAACCAGGTAATCATCACAACTTCTTCGTTTTTCATCGCAAAAAGCTCAACGAAGGTCTATAACACAAAATAAACGGTGAATCATAGTGGATCCACGACTTAGAAACATTTTTTCTTCGAAAAACTTTAAAAAGATTCGAAAAAGATTAAAACCGAAACCCTAAAAATGTAATCTGTGAAGATTCACCGTTTATTTTGCAAATCCAAGCACATATTCATAATCAGTGTAGAAATTAGTTCAGGTTAGGGTTTTGTTTCAAGAGTTTCGAAGAAGATTTGAAAACGTTGAGACCGTAGTTTCAAACTTAGATCTACGAAGATTCACCGTTTGTTTCGTAAAACTAAGTCCAGATTCATAATCAGTGTAAAAAATAGAACAAGTAAGGGTTTAGATCCATAAAGATCAAAGATGTTTGAGATGTTGCCGGAATCTGGAATTCACGGCGGTGACAATGAAGATTCCGATGAATCTTCATCGTCTCCAGTCGTTTCATTCCAGAAACCGGCGGTGGAGAGGTGAACGGAGAAGAAGAGAGAAGTGAGAGCTTCTCTCACTAGAATAAGCTTAGAGAGAGAAAGAGAAGTAGGAAATGGCCTTGGACCGGCCTGTTGAGTATATAAAGGGCCTTGAACCAGACCGGTTCACTTGAACCAGTCTGGTTCACCCCTGAGCCTTGAATCTCCACCATTGGATCTAGGGTTGATCCAATTGGATCAATCCAACGGCCTCTGTGCTTCCCTGGTGATCCAGGTCCATTTGCCTTTGGGCCTGGGCTTCTTCCTTCGTTATTCCTTTGTTTTTTTGCTATGTACACTTGTTTTCTTGCTGTTTGAACCCCTGCATGCTTATTTTTGTACTATAAAATTCCCTAAAATTTCACACATGTTCTTGATGATTTTTGTGAGGTTCTTGTGCCATTTGTTTACTGGAAAACTTGATAAAAAATATTGACACATTTTCTTGCTTATTTCTTGAATCTTGTATTAAAAAACCTCTGAAAAATTGCTTAATTTCCTTTCTAACTCTTGAAAATATTTGTGGTCCATACTATGTGATTTTGTGAAGTTTTTACCTATTGTTTTAAGTGTGTTTTGCTGCATGTGTGAATAATGATCAATTGCTTGCTTTGCAAGTTTTTTTGTTAGTGGATAAATAGTGTAAATATGCCTAAATTCACTTCAAAATGCAAAGCTTATCATATTGCTTGGATTCTCATTCTAAAACCTGAGTTTATGCCTTTAAAAAATATGTTGAATTGTGAGAATTATAGGCCATATGATTCTTGCATTTTTGTGATTGAATTTTAGCTATATTTTGCATTGTTTTGGCTTTGTCTTGTGTTGATTTCTATGCTCTTGTTATAGTATCTTACTTGCTTTATTTTCACCGTATCACACCTTATGCTACTAACCATTTCATTATGTTTCATTCATCCATAAGCATCTCATCCTCCATCTTATGTTCCTAGCTTTATTTCTTGCACTTTAAATTTTGCGAATACTTAGTATGTAAAGACTTAGGAATTTTTTGTAATTTTCTTAAAGCTTTTTAATTCTTCCAAGACCATAGCATGTATTTAGGCAAATGATGTAAAGGACAATGGTCTCTAATGATGTACACCGACACAAGCACCGACACATGCACACACACCACACGGATACTTTAGATGTATGCTTAGGGAATGTATGTTTTAGATGTATGTTTAGGAACCTTGACATTTAGGCAAATTCTCTTTTCCAAAAAAATATAAACAACATCACTCAAAACATTTTCCAAATAAACCTTGGGATCCAAATTCCCATTGATTTTCCCTTTCTTTTCTTATATAAAATCTTAATGAATTTTAATCATACTTAGACCTTTTTGCAAAATAACTAATTCCACCTCACCTCTTCTAAATCTCATGCCCTTGAGGCGTCTTTCTATTCTTCAAAATCCCATTTTCAAACTTAAAATCAACCAACAAAAACAAAAACATTTTTGGAAGAGAACTACGATGGATTTGATCTCTTAAAAGGGTACGTAGGCAAGGGACCAATATTCCTTCAATTCAAATAAAACAAAAATTCAAAACATTCTTCTCCCTCCAATTCTTCACTTAGTAAACTCTTAGGTTTAAATAAACATTTTTCAAATAGCATTTAAAAATCAAGCGCGCGCGTAGAAAGTAAAGACGGTTCCTATAGGATACTATAGTCGTTATGGGTGCCTAACACCTTCCCGTAGCGAAAACAACTCCCGAACCTCGATTCTCAAGGGTTTTGCTTATTTTTCCCTTCCCAAGAAAAAATGAGATATCAAAGGTTAGAAAGGTTCAAACTTAATCAATGTTTGACACCCGAAAACCAAGATAAAACAGTATTTAAAAAATGATTTCGGTAATAACGTCAAAGACATTTCCATAAGGTTGCTAATAAACAAAGGTGTTGTAAAGAAATTAAACCTTTGCATAGCAGATAATACTCTGACTTGTCAGGAGTTGCCTACAACATTGGACTCTATCTCAGACATAGAACCCACACACAAACCTTTTCCTTAAGGTGTATTCTAAAATCCCGTGCGTTTAAGGCCGTGTATCTTAGTTTTAACGAACGCTCTAGGAATTCTGCCACGAAATTCCATAGGACCAGCCTTAGTTCCACATTCATATAGGTGGGTCTATCAAGGGTACTTCTGCAACTAGGTACCCCACTCAATATAGAGTATATATCTTATTAAGAGTTTCTATTAGCTCATCCTTCTATCATAGCATGTTCTATCACTTCATGACTTGTTATTACCCATTGAACCTAAGTCTTGGGATCTCCAGTCATGTAGGTCGGGTTTCCATCACTCAGTGATCTATAAGCATTAGTCCCATCCTATTGGATGTGTTTAGGACTTTCTTTCTAGTAATTCCTTTCGTCAAAGGATTGACTAATTCTTTATCAGTAGGTACATGATATACTTTAACCATTCCTTTTGAAAGTAGCTAGCTCTCTAATCCTTTATGTGTTCGTGCCTTAATAATCGTCTCTTGCCATTGTAGTAACGATTCTCAATTTTTGTAATAGTTGCAGTACTATCATAATGAATTAACACTTCTGGACACAGTATTACCCACTAAGGGTTCTCAACTAGAAAACATTTTATCAACTTGCTTCTTCAATAGTTTTCTCTAGTGTTCTCATCTTAGAATCATTCCATAGTGGATTGAGTCAATATCATTTGTTTCAACAAACAACTCCTCTAGTGATACTCAATGGGCAACCACTGTCGCTTACGACTCATCTGATGGATGTTCTATTTTGTATCATGTGCCATTCAAGTACGATTGGATACTTCTCATTTGTATTTTGTACTATTCAAGTACAATATGATACTTCTCATTAGTATCTTGTACCATTCAAGTACAATAGAATACTTCTCCTAATGTAATCCAAGAGTCATAATTTTCTTAAGGCACCTTATGGCTCTTTTAATAGCATGGCAATGCTTTTCATGCGTTCACTAGTAAACTTGAACAAAAGTTTCACGACATGGCCAACGTCGGGTCTAATACATTCAATGCTATACTTAAAGACTGCCAATGATGCTCACATTTTCTGTTTGTCTAACATCATCTCAAGTGTTCTTGAAAAGTTTTACACTTGGATCATAAACTGTGCTAGCAAGTTTACAGTCATATAATTACTTTTCTTAAAATATTCTCAACCTTGTGAGATTCATCAGAAAGGTTCTCCTTTTGATATAGTAATCTTGAAACCAAGAATTACTTCAACTTCATCTAGGTCTTTCTTATCAATGTCGTTGACAAACAATGATTTCACATAATTCATAACATGAATCTCTCAACCAATTTGAGCAAGTCGTCTTCATGGAGACATATGATCGTGCAAATATTATTTACATATTTGTTGTAAATACATTTGTCACTTTCATTCACATCAGACTCATCGATAGCATTAGAATGTCAAATTTTTCGTGTCATACCTTAGGCTTTGTTTGGTAGTTTGGAGGGGAGGGAAGGGGAGGGTTTTGGAAAAAAGGAAGAAGCAAGAGGAAGAAATAGAAGACATTGGGAGGAGAGGGCTTTGGAGGTTAATTTTTTACTCATAATAAAAAATCCCCCCCATTTGGGGGAACTAAAAAATTGTATTGGGGAGGGTTTTGGGGGGTTATGGATGGTTTATATAAATTTTTCGAATTCAATCTATGTTATTATAATATTTTTAAAATTAAAAGTATATTAATCATAAGTATTAGTTTATCATTCTCTAAAAAATTGTTCTTTCAAAAAATGTGATTTTTTTGTCCATTTTTCTATATATTTCTAACCCCCCAAAGCCCTCCCCTCCCTTCCCCTCCAAACTCCCAAACAAAGCCTTAGGAGTTTATTGTACACCTCATAAAGATTTATCTAACTTACAGACCTTGTTTTCTTGTCCATGAACCACAATACCTTCAGGTTATTCCATATAGACTTCTTCTTCTAGTTTACCTTAAAAAAGGCAACTTTCACTACCATTTGGAGTACTATCGAGTTATAAACAACGACTAAAGGGACTAGTACTCTTATGGATATAATTCAAGTGACTGGTGAATGAGTGTCAAAGAAGTCTATATTTTTCTCTTTGTCTAAAACCTTTTACTACAAGGAGAGCATTGTACTCATCAACCGTACCAACAGGTTTTAGTTTTTTCCAAAATCCAAATACAACTGATTAGTTTGCAACCATGAGGCAAGTCCTTCAAGTGTCATGTTTTGTTAAACTCTAGAGAATCCATTTTATCGTTTATTGTTTTTTTTTTGCCGTAATTCAGCATCCAATAAGGATATAGCTTCTTTAAGGCTTAATGGATCTTCTTCCAATGTATATACCATAAGCTTCATACACTTTAGCAGTTCTTGCTTTCTTACCTCTTCGAGGTTCTATAACATCTTGTATGATGTTTTCATAACTATTTCTAATTATTGGAATGTGATAAGATATATTGCCCTCACTAGTTCTTAATATAGAAGGGGAATTTAATATACCCTCACTAGTTCCACCACTATTCTTTAATTTACAGGGGTACTTACTTCATAGAAATCAGCATCGTTTGACTTTATGATCACTTTAGCATTTAGGGAAATAAAACCTATAAGCTTCCCTAATTATAGCATACACAATGAATACACATTCATAAGCTCTACTAGTGAGTTTAACTCTCTTGGGTTCGAAATCCACACTTATGTCAAACAATCCCAAATTCAAAAATAAGACAGGTTGGATTGTCTTTTTTTTCAAAAATTTCTTAATTAGAATTTTTTGTTCATAGACTTGGGTACTCTATCCAACATAAATTTCAATTTTCGTTATAGAAATTGAACATATCAAGCATATCAATTTTATTTTTCAAAATTCGCAGTCATCAGTAAATACGATAAAATGTCATTTTATCATTTCTAGGTTATGTGCCATTAATTTCGCACATATCATAATTTATTAAGTTTAGAGATTCAAATTCTCTAAACACTGATTTGTATGTACTTTTGGTTCATTAAACTTGATTGCAAAAAATAAAATTGTCTAATCATATAACTTTGGAATTAAGTCCATGTTACTCAAGTATAAAATTAAAAGCTTGTTCTCATAATAAATTTTGATATGTCAAATATTAAAATCACGCAACTTATAAAATAAAGAAGAATTTAATTTTGAACATACCATCAAAGCGCAGTCTCTTCGGCCAAGAATGCGTGGTACACAAGTCTCTATTTGAGTTTGATTCAACTTAATCTTATTCAGTAGAAATCTGAAATTCAGATTCTTTCTTATTTTTGGAGCATACATCACATCCTAGAGAATAATTTTTCTTTTCGGACATGAATTGCAACTTCATATATCCAATGCCAACTACTTTAGTGGTGTAAGAAGATTCTAACAACACTTTCATATTTTCAGCAGTATCATATGTTTTGAACATAGCATAATCATAGAAAACATGGCGTGATGCGCTAATGTTTATCCACCATTCACTTAATTCACCAACTAGAATGATTTAACTAATCATATCATTGAATTTCTCTTTAGTCATGTTAGACTACAATGCAGCACTTGAGATGTTCATATAATTGTGGGACATATGACATGGTATCTCACAATTGTATTAAAAATAAATTGTGAACCAATGCCAATTCTTGATGGTGGATGATGATTTTCACTTAGGACCTTTTTGGGGTTTATATTCTCCTTGCAATTAAAGTTATTAATTCACAGTGCGGTTCTGATTTTTTTGAAAATAAATTTCAAACAGATTCAAAGTAGCATATGTGAATTTCGTTAGTGAAATTGTTATAATAACAATCACTTCATCATGTTCAGTACATAGATGTGTTTCTATAGCTTTTTATCATTCGTGTATTTATGGACAACGAAACCTCAATAAGTAATTCCTTCGGTAGACATAGCAGCTGATTTGTCTTAAAATTTTTGTTTTTCGAGTTCAGAAACGTACCTTTTTTTTTCTTTATAAAATCGAAGTCACCACCAAAGATATTACCATGTTGAGTCTTCTTGAAGTCTTACCGGGTTGAGTCACGACCAGGTCGCTTTCTTTAAGACAAATCACGACTCTACCCGAAATTGTGCAAGGTAGACTAACAACTGTGTGCCTCCAGGATAAACCAGTCCAGTTCACCTGTTCAATTAAATACTGCACCGTAAATAATCGTTCGAGAAATAACACCCTCTTATATGGTACTAAGAGCCACTCTTTAATACTGAAACCAATAAGGTATTGTTACCATTCTATCATGGCGTTGAGACCACTCAAATATGATTAATCTCACTTATATGTTGCTCACATATACTCTTGATTATAATGTGGAATTTTAACTCACACTTGACACATTAACATCTCTCCATTAAGTGTCAGGATCTCTGTGTCCGTGATCCACCACCAATAACCGCTCTCACTCCCTCACAATATTGAACTGAGATGTGATACCAGCGTTGAAATTTGTAAAGGTGCCTACACTGGTGTAGAACGACAATTTGGAGAAAGAACAACCACACAAGTGAGAATGATACCACCACATCTTCATCCAAAATTTTAAGGCTTAAATATAAGATTATTGTTAACTGACACTTGATACATCACAATGTTCTCTTTCTCAAATATGACTAAATTCTAGTCCTTTCAAGGCACGGTTGTCCATACTAAATTGTATGGTGGGACAAGCTTTCCGAGTCGGTTGAGTGATCCTTTGTTTTCCAACATGGTGTCATTATGCATCTCTAATTGGGAATATTGTGTAACACTTCCACCACTAGGTCAACTACCTTCTCTCAAGGACTTGACTATTGAGTGTATGACAATGGAAACAATTGGGCTAGAATTCTATGGCATGACAGTAGAACCTTCCACTTCTTCATTCCAACCATTTCAGTCTCTCGAGTCTTCAAAATTCTCTAGCATGCCAAATTGGAAGGAATGGATGCACCATAGTCACATTATTCGCGGTTCGTTCTGGTACGCGGTACGGGTACGGGTTCGCGGTACGCGACAGGAGAAGAATTCGGTACGTATAGGGGTATACAGCTTCGGTACGCTCCGGTTCGTAGTAGTAATAATACCTAAATAAATATAGTGAGCTATAAAAAAAAAGTATTTTTTTTACCTAATTTCTTCTACCAAGTTTCTCACTCTCCACTCTTTGTTCATGTTCTTCTCACTCAGTCCTCAACTCATGGTGATTCATTTTATATTTACTTTGTAGTCTAAACCTTTTTTTCAACCAATCAGCGGTAACCATGCTTTGGTACGCTTGGTTCGCTGGTTTGTGCGTACCAATACGCCGAAGTACCCGAATTCGGTACTCACGTACCAATTCGCAATTCTCCCTTGATTACACGAATTATGTGACTATGGGATGCACTATGAAAATGGTGAGTTTGATTTTCCTCGCCTTAGAAATTTGTACTTAACCCAATGCCCTCAACTAAGAGGACATTTGCCTAGCCATCTTTCTTCGATAGATAAGATCAATATAACTGGTTGTGAAAGTCTCTTGACAACACCATCTACTACTTTGCATTGGCTCACCTCATTAAACAAAATAAGTATTCAAGGATATATAAAAGGGTCTACAGAAAGTTCCCAATCGTTGTTACTTGGGCGTGAAAGAACCCAATGGTTGTTGCTTGAGATTGATTCTCCCTGTGTGCTTCAATGTGTAAGCATCAAGTATTGTGATACCATGTTTTCATTACCCAAAATTATTAGGAGCAGCATTTGTCTTCGATTCTTGGAACTTCATGGCCTTCCGTCTCTCGCTGCTTTTCCAACAGATGGTCTACCCACCTCATTGCAGTCACTTACAATTGATCAATGTCCGAATTTAGCATTCCTGCCACTTGAAACATGGGGCAATTACACATCTCTTTGGAATTTGAACTTATGGAATAGTTGTTATGCACTTACCTCTTTCCCTTTGGATGGTTTTCCCCGCACTCCAATATCTTTCCATTCGTGGCTGTAAAAATCTGGAATCCATTTTTATTTCAGAAAGTTCTTCTCATCTCCTGTCAACCCTTCAATCAATTTTTGTATATGAATGTGATGCACTTAGATCATTGACGCTACAGATGGACACCCTGATCTCTCTTGAACGTTTGATTCTCCAAGCTCTTCCCAAACTAACTTTATCGTTTGGTAATGGAGCTTGCCTACCTCCCAAATTACGTAGGATTTCTTTTGTATCACTGAGAGTAGCAACGCCTGTAGCTGAATGGGGTCTCCAAAGCCTTAATGTTCTAACAGGATTGACCATTGAAGGTGATGATATTGTTAAAACCTTGCTGAAGGAGCAGTTACTGCCGATTTCCCTTGTGTATCTAGGAATCGATACTCTCTTTGATGTGAAATCTTTTGAAGGATACTTAAATTTTATGGTTGTTCACGGCTTGAGTCACTGTCAAAAGACACTTTGCCTTCCTCTCTTAAGATATTGAGAATCTTCAAATGTCCTCTGTTAGAAGCAAACTATAAAAGTCAGAGGTGGGAACATTTGTCCATCCCAGTCTTGGAAATAAATGAGGAAGTGATGATATGAAGGAAGGGACGCAAAGAGAAAGGAAGGAAAATATGCAATCCTGTTTCAGGTATGAGTTTCTTTTATGCATTTATCCAGGAAGAATCGTTCAATTTTTCCTGTCGAACAATTCATAAAATAGTCAAGTTCATTTATAATAACCAACAAACTGTGGTAAAACACCATTTCTTGAGATTTTGAAATTAATCTGGTCTAAGACTTTGTTACACAATTTTCTCAACAAGTAAAAGAAAACTAAAAGGTCTGCTGCATAAGTACAAGTAGATTAAAATAAGAATCCAGATTGATTCATGGTTCAATGTAATGCCAACTTGTTCCAGTAAAATATACTTATCCTAAAGGTAATAATTTCAATGTCTATTTTATGCATCATGCACCCTCAATGTCTATTCTATACATTTACATGGATAAATAAATACAATTACAATTTACAACTTTATCTCAGTGACATGAACAAAAATATTCTTTCATAAAATCATATTCTTGAAGCAATTGTTAATTTTTATTCTTTTGTTGTCAATAGGTTTGTCATCGGTAAGGCGTGCAAAGTGCATACAACACAGAGATTTGGTTCATCTTTTCATTTCTCTTAAGGAAGCAGAAGACACTATAAGAATACGAGTTACTGGCAACATAAATGTATGTCATAAAGCTTCAGGTTTTACTTACTTATCTATTTTGATTATTTTGTATGTATATTTTTGTTCAGTACACTTTTTATAGCTTTAATTCATAAGCACTAACTTTAACAATATTTACATTATTAGTCAATCATAACTATTTGATGATTAAACCAATTTTACTTTCATCTGAATCTGAAGTGGATATGATTACTTGAAATAAATCGTTGGTTGTTCAGCTTTATTTTGGTATTGGGTTAGCCTTTTGTTTAAAGCATAGAACTTGTTTACTTGAAATATTTAAAAGTGTTATAAACTTGTTTTTAAATTGATTTACAAGTAAAAAAAGAAAAATTAACATTTACTCAGGTTGTACTTCTTTCCTCTGTATAGTTCGATTTTATTTTAATATATACACACTATTTAATTCAACAAGGGTGATAAACTTTCTTACTTCGCGCAGGTAATTCATGATGCCGGTGGACACTTCCTCGCAGAAACTGTCAAAATACTGTTTTCGTCAAACAAGGGTGATAGGATGGCAACAAACAATTTTTAGGCTTACTATCTCTGCTTGAAGACCTACTAGACAACATGAATCAAACAATTTTTAGGGAATAAGAATTTTTCTTGTCCAGATTCTCACTTTGTTTTAGGATTAGATCTCACATAAATCTTACTCCAAGTCCAGAAATTTGGCCGCAAAATCTCAATTACAGGCCAGCTACAAATGTAAATAGACATTGTCTATTTCCAACGTACGGAGAAATGTATCGAATGATGTTGATGTTTGCCATGCATATATTATAGAATGTTTATATGATGATCAGAACGATTGATGTGCATTGGGTTGCTTGAGAAATAATATTTTTATGCAAAAGATGTTTTTTTTGAAAAACTCAGTTGAAAAAACTCGCCAATAGCGAAATTACTCCAGAGGATTTCGCTAATAGCGAACCTGGGGCGAAATTTCAGTTTTTATTTTTGAAAATTGTCCGTTCGTCTCTAGGGTCCATAGTGGCTATTGAGGGGTTGTCTTCACAATCTTTTATGCAATAAATACCCTTTATAACATCAAGTAATGAATACATATCACATCTTAAGGTTTCTAAAGGAAAAGGCATGGGCAACCATTAACGGAATCAATTCGATTGAAGGTGACATTAGAAGTTAATGTGTCAAGAGTCGAGAATGAGCTTAGATCAAGAGTTTAGAGGTTTCGGTATCTAGAATTGACGTCACATATATAAAGACATGAAGTAAAAGTTAAGTGAAATCACAAGGTTCTTGGATTTTGCGAAGTTATGAGTACCCCTCGAACCTATGTTTTGCTTGAGTGACTTGCTAAGGCTCGTTATGATGTTAAATCATAAATTTTACGTGATTTTAGAAAGATATACGCATATGGGAGATTGACGTAGACATTTTTGAAATTCAAATGAAACCTTATAGGTACCGGTCTGTTACGACTCGCGTAGAGTGGGCTAAACTCACTAGAACCAAGATTTGATGACACATATGTGTTATCGACTCGTTCTGTGATTCTAGAGTAACGACTAGGGCCTAGATTCAGTATATTTTTATAAATATATATAGTGGGAAATCATCAACGTCAATAACCCGTGTGCTAAATTATGAAGTTTTTTAAAAGAAAAAATCAACGAGCAAGCATTGGTACGATTGAGCAAAATATAGTATGCGAGAATACGAAGATACAGAGTTAGATGCATAAGGAAGGTATGTCCAAGTGCAAGATAAGCTTACCATGGGAAGTCGGAAGGACAATTCATGGAAATAGTAGGTATGTAGTAGCAAAGATGTGCACTATGAGTTAAGATTGCTCGAGAACAAGTATAAGTATGGCATTGATATGTCAAGAGGTAAGACTACCTTGGGATTTAATCTTACAAGCAAAGGGTAGCGCAATGTTGTGAAGTTGATTGCAATATAGAAAGTCTTGAGAAGAGTTCAAGAAGATATTAATGCAATGATAGAAGAAGGGTGAAGTTTCACTCGTCTTAGCAGATTAGAGTATTGGTTAAAGCTAACCGGTGGGAATCAGAGTAGCGCGACGGAAGTTAATCAGTAAAGTTTTTAATAGTAACCATGAAACATGGAATTGGTAGTAAGAATCTTCGTGAAGAATGTTCAGGATAGTAATGCAGTTTTAGTGAGAAGTATAATGAGACAAGCAAGGAGTTTTCGACAGGATAAGTAAGTATTGATGCTCATACAGTCAGTGATGATTAAGGTAAAAGTATAAAGGATGTATCTTCACTTAAGTAAGACGAGAAAGACTAGAGTTACCACAGATGAAGTAATCGGGTTGCCTAATTGGTGATGTTGAATGCGTAGAAGAGCTGATGGTTACTCAGGAAGAGTATGTGCTATGATAAGGAAATCCGATTCAGGAGTTATACACGATGAAGTATGTACCCTCTTATACCATACTTGTTAAGTGATAACGATACTTGCTAGAATAAATTTAAGCCTTGATTTACAACTTTTAAAGTTAAGATAGGTATTAAGGAACTTGGGAACGATGATTATTTTAAAAATATGAAACCTTTACATTGTTGAAACAGATGAGATACGTTGTAAGCGAGTAAGCTCACTTAAGACGTGCAGACTTCAGGACCAACTTGTTGTAGGCATGTTTGGGGCGAGTTGTAAAACCTTTTTCAAGACATAGAGACTCGTCCTGTGGTTTTGCAGTATCATTACAATTTCTGCTTCAAGAAGATTTTTGTTTTAGACATGTATCTACTCGTTCCAAGAACCCATGTACCAATGTTTAGAAATTTCTGGAAGCAAAATGCTAGAATGAGTATCGTTATTAACTAACAAGAAGCGGTATTAGAAAGTACGCAAATACTTTGGGAAATAAGGTTTTAAGAGGAAACGACAATGTCCTTGGGATACCAATAGCATACGGGATACACGGGAATTTTGTTAAGAATGTTCAAGTGCAAATGGACTTAGTAGGAAGTTTCAAGAGTAAGTGTGCCACAAAACAGGTTAATAGATTGTCAAGGGAATCGGCGTAGTTGACTTCTCTTCTCTATGCCAAGTTAGACGAGTTACCCATGGTGTCGGGTGCAATGAGATTTTGGAGAGATAGAAAAGTTTCTTGAGACTCTAAAAAGAGATAAGAGAATTGTAGAATCATCAAGATAAGTAACAAAAGTAAGAGGCATGTGTCTCAAAAGTATAGTAAGAAAGATTATGTATGCAAGATAGAATGTATGCATGATAAGATGTCTTAGATGCAAGTAAGCACTGCAGGGCAAACCTGGATTCCGGTAGGACCCCAGTTTAAAGGCAAATCCTGAGTGTTTTTAAATAATGAAAGGTTACCTAGATGTATGGTTATGCTCAGTAGATAATTTATGGATTCAAGACAACCATTCCACTTGTAGTAAGAGCGTGTTTTAAACACGATGTTGTAAGACAGTTCTATGATTTTTATAAAGATAGTAAGATTGAAGGGACCATATTCAATTATATGCAGAATAAGAAAGAGGAAGAATTACAAGTTTTGATAAGGAAAGTATGCTTCGAACTCTTTGGAGTGGGTAAAACCAAAGAAGGCAGATTTTTGTCGCAGTGATTGGTAGATGATCTCTAAATTTCGAGGACAAAATTTCTTTAAGGGGGGTAGAGTGTAATATCCCGCTTGTTAGTATCGGAATATTACCAGCCAATCGTGCCAGAGGACGAAGCTGATGGAAAGAAAGTGTAACAGAGAAAGTTTATCAATGACATCAGTCAGGTATGGGTTTAAGTATCAGTGTCATGTCGGACGCGATTAAGTTGCAAGAGCTATATAAGGCCACAAGGGCCATTTTCCATTCATTTTCACTTCTCTTTCTCTCTCTCTAGGTTTGAGAGAAAGAATTCTCTCCTCCTTCTCTCTACCATGCGCCCTCCCCTCTCCTTTTTATCACCCAAACTTCCTCCTAATCATGATCAAGCATGGATTATGGTAGCTTATCAAGCAAGAAACACATGAAGGAAAGGATTAAAGCATGGATTGGATGAAAAGATAAGGATCAAGAAATATTCCAAAGCTAGGGTTTGAGCTTGGAACTTGAAGGAATTACAAGAAACATCTAATGGTGAGTTCTATAGTTAGTTTTCCACCCTTGGGTTGTGTTATCTCTTGTTAGAATTCATGGATTGATGATAATTAGGGGTTTAGAACCCTAAAGCCCCTTTGACCAATTCTTGTTGATTAGATGTTAAATTGCCATGAAATATGTTTATAAATGTTTCTATATGTTGCTGGATGTTTATGGTGCATTGCAGGATCAATTTGGATGAGTTTTGGGTCAAAAATTGCAGATTTTGTACCACAGACCCGAAGAACCACGCTATTAGCGAAAATTTCGCTAATAGCAAAATTCTTCAGGCAGGCCACGCCCCAGGTGCGCTAATAGCGCAGGCCTCTGACCTTGCCAATGTGCTTTTGGCCTGTTGGCCCATTTTAGGGCCGACAGTGCATTCCGAAGCTTTTCTTTCATCGTATTACAACTTTATAACCCCAAAACAACATCTAAGCAATGCACATAACATCAAATGATTCTTGAAATCAAAATCATGGTAATCTTAACAAGTATGGCAAGAATGGCATAGGGAGTTTTAGCCGAATACTCGGGTAGAAATGAACTAAGAAAGGGATTGAAAGTAGAGCCCTGACATAGCTTGTCAAGAACTAGAATAGTATGTAAGAAATAGAATGTTAGACTTGAGTTTATGCTTGATTAGATGCGAAGTGGAATAGATTGTTCCCTTCGTATCGAAGATAGAAGCCATACGAGTATGGCAAGACGTGAATTGATTAGATATCTCTTCACAGAAAAAGTTAAGCAAGCATTTAGTTTACCTCTAGTTTTATCGTATAGGAATCCGAGGTAAAAGAGATAGTATGTATATAGATTTATTACTCATGCATGTTTAGACTAAAGACTGTAATAAAGTTGTGAAGCGATTAGCTATCTATTCACAAAGAAAGCTTAAACAAGATGTAGTGGTCGTGTCTCTTGTGTCCACACTAGGTTGGCTCAAGGGGTTTCCATTAGGTGAAACAGGGTTAGCCGTAAGGAACCCGCATGTCACTGCAGGAGTGCTGTTCTTTATACCTTAGATAGGTTTCCTTCGGTTAGATAGGGATTGTGCTCGGGTTTACTCCACCCCGGGGCTCTCCTTAAAATGAACTCAGTTAATATTTGTTTGTTAAACGCTAACTTAATGAATGAATCTGACTATGCATATTTATTAGACATGTGTATGTTATGTCATAGAGCCTTGACGTAGATCGTCAAGAATTAGTAAAGCATAGACGTAGATCATCCAGAGCTAGAATGATAGTAAGATAAGATACGTTGTTAGAAACATCGTATTATGAAATAGAGAAAATAGATAAAGATATGCCGATGACGATCTTAGGTTTCCCCTAATCGTCCGGTTTAGAATCGTGTCATGATTATGTTAGACTTAGGCCTCGATACGTAGAGAGTATTCTTGGCATTGCGGTATTAGTTTCCCCTCGACCGCCATGACACGTATAAGAAGTGAAGCCTATAACAAGGTAAGAAGAATCTTATGACGGCCCTAGCATGCACGACCGTCTAAGTATGCAAGTCCCCACACACGTATAATCAACCGGCAGGTTGTATTGTAGACACGTGGTGACCGTAGGTTTCCCCTAAGGTTACCTATAGCCTAGGATTAGGTAGAACTCACTGAGACATTATGTCTCACCCCAATCCTTATTTGTTTCAGATAAACAGGTTGGTTTAGCAAGCTGGTAGCTGAATGGATGTTTCAGCAAGTGTTCGTTCGTACCCGCTGCAGGATGACAGGGATTTCAAGGATGCAGTTTCTATATTTTGGACTAGTAGTAGAGCATATTCGATCGTACGAACGTTCGTTGTTGTAATAATTATTCATTCAAGGTTTTGTAGTTGTAAATTTTTAATGTATCCAGTATCAACTTAATGCACATGCTAAACTTCCTAGGTACGTTTAGTATGGGTATTACACAAAATCAATAAATGTTCTACGACATTCAATTAATCCACGTTTTAGAAAAATTGTGACTATGAAAATCCATAAAGTAATAGGAAATTCAAGAATCTCCAAAATGGATCGACATAGACACTTAGTTTAAAGAAAATAAAATGTGGATTAATGTGGCTACTAAAATGTGAATAATGAATGAACATTTATGATTATCTCAGATTGTAAGTACTACAAGAACTCGATATCATACTCGATAGGAGTATTGATATTATACATTGTACTTATTATTTATGACCTCATAAAAAGTGGATTAATGTTGGTAAAAGAGAAGCACAATATATATTTGCATGCTAAGAAGTTATTGTGCATATTCCAACAAAATTGACTTAAGCATCCAATTATGATGCTTATTGAGATTGATAGAATTTTAATATATATCTCAATATAATAAAATGAGACTGAAGTTTAAAGTTTCTTAAACTAAGCCATATTTTATAGTGTGCACAAGAGTATATGGAAATGACGAGAATTTTAAATTGTATGTATATAATATTGTGTACACATTTCTCTTGATCTCACATGTATATATATAAACAAGAGTGTGATTTCTCATTTGAGCTCATAGTATATAGTGTTGTGTACACACTCCCACTGATCCCACCTATATATTAACAAGACTTAGTGGGATTCTCATTAGTGATCACTGATATAGAAATATTGTAATAACATAATATTCAACAGTGGGATACCTGATTACCAGTGCAAGATTATCAACATAAGTGGTTATGTAATTTTAACTAGTAGAGTTTCATGAACTCAACCACATATTTTGCATATGAGTATAGCAGAATTATTAAGACAAGTGGTAACTTAATGATAATATGAAACCCCATGAATATATAATTTTTCAATGGCAGATATTATCAAGAATTGAGTTTCGTGGTTAACCACATATTCTGCATTTATAGAATTAAGAGAACGTAAATTTTCATTTAAGAATTTTATAACACAAGATCTCCTTTTCACAATTAAAATTCCAATGAATTTTGTAAATATAGTAACCTTTATATGACAGAGTATGATGATTATATAAAAAGTTTTCTCATCATACGAGTGAGATTTAGTTTCTAGTATTATAAATAAGATATGAGACTCATATGAGTGAGATTTAGTCTCTAAAATCATAAAATAGGATATGAGACTCTATATACAATTTTAGTAACTCACTCAAAATTCAAATGTTACAATTATAATTGCATACATTTGAGAAAAGATTAGGTTACACGCAGCGGAAATGCATGAGACTTATATTTGATTATTATTGAGGATATAAGAGAAAATAGTTATAACCTTCCATAAATATTAAATATTAGCAATAATATAAAATATGTCAAAATATAATAAAATTAAATATCCCAAATATACCATTTATAATTATTTAGAATAATGGTTTAAATAAATTTTTCTCAATTGAGTTGTTAAGAATTTTGGGATTTTGACATATTGCTTTTACAGAGTTTACATTGATATGAAATAATATGGAAGTGTATAATAATTTATGAGAAAATAATATAACTAATATCCTCAATATAAGTCTCTACAATAATTTTATATCTAAAGGTATAAAACAAATAAATATATTTGTTTATGAGATATAGTTAATTGTCATGTAGAATTTTCCTCGCTTGTTAAAGAATTATATTCATAATTATAATTATATGTTCTCCACTTGGTGAGAATGATAGTTAAACTAATAAGATATTTTTCTTACCCATAAAAGGATGATTATGTTAAGTAATGTCATACCGATAGGGTATGTCCATCACGTTACACAATACATAGCAAGGATTCTCCCACTTGATAGAGAATAGATAATGATAGTTGAATTAAAAAGTTTGAAAGATATTTTAAATAAAATATTCAACTATTTCTCTATCACAAAATGACATGCTAAGTAACGTCACACCGATAGGGTATGTCCGTCACTCACATAACAAAGGGATAATAGCAATCCAAAATATTTATATATATACAAAAATAACATTTAAGTTGAAATTTAATTCAAAATTAGAATAATATTGAATTTCAAAATTTATATAGTTTGCTACATGTCTTTTAATAGAGTAACTTACTTATTGTAATCTCATTCGAGATCTTAAGGATAATAAGTAAGAACTATATCATCACAATGTACAATTCTTATGTCTCAAAAATTCAAATAATGATATGGTACTCTAATTATATTTGACATAAGTATAAAAATTAAGGTACATTGAATAATAGCAATTATATTAATAACAACACACCGATAGGGTATGACTGTCACCAATATAATGCTAATCTATTTAGAAAACTTTGCATAATTGTATTCACGATAGGTGAGATTACAATTATACAAATCAATAATGTTAATGCTTAGGAGAATATGATAAAATAATATCATGCATAAACAATTGTACTTAATTTACTCAACTTCAGCCATATTCACATTCAAATAATAGAAAGACATGCTTAACAATATTTTAAATTAGCACGTCATAAATATGACTTTAGAATTTATTTATATAAAATAGTATAATAACAAGAGTTATTATTTAGAATACAAGTGTGTGTAACCAAAAAAAAAAGAATACAAGTGTGTAAATTAGCTTTCTATTTTATCCAGAGTAGAACTCTTAGAATAAATATATAAGAATTATAAAGCTCTATTTAGAATATTCTGGAAAAAAGGATTTCACTTCTACATAGGATATCATAATTGCACAACAAAAGAGAAGAATGGATAAATGTTTTCATATGTGCAATGATATACGATAAGTCACAAGAGGATAAAAATAATTAAATCACGGACTTACCTCGCAGTGTGTGACATTCTTCCTTATGCTTAGAGCCAATGACTTTTGATGACTTAACGAGAATATCTTATAATATAGTCATCTCAAAATATTCATGAATACAGAATAAGCAATTATAAATAAACGTATGTCAGACTCTAATTATAAATCAATATGATTTATATAAGAATTCAGATGTAAGGATGATAAATATTTTAAAATTGCCTCAATTCTTAATATGTTGTTTGAATAATATTTAACGGATAAACAACAAAGAGGCGTGCAAATATAATTCATAGTTAGAATTTTAGCATAAAAAAATGCAACTATGCATCATTCTCTATATATAAAATATATAGTTTAATATTATTACCATTCAAATATTTAATTGCGACAAGACACATAATTAGAGAGTTAATAGTATTTGTCATAAAATTTAAAGTAACACTGGGTCTAGATTAAAGAGTATAGTAGAAAGTATAATGTATATTAAAGAGAAATGTGCCAATTTTAGATTCAATATTAATGGCATATATAATATACATTTCACTATACTCATTTTAAAATAAAATATTATTAGTACCCTTTAAATAAATTTGTGACAAGAATCAAAGACAAGTGTCTAATTATATATGTTGCAAAAAGAATGATCAATTAGAAAACTTTGGATATTTATGCTAATACAATATGAAAGAAAGAATATATTAAATTCCATATATTTGGCATTAGAATTAATAAAATTGAGCCTTCTAAAATTCACAATAGTAACATTTTAATTTATTAGATAGTTAGTGTTACTAATATAAGAGAAAAATTTCAAAATAGTTTAGGCTCAAATATTGAGAATATATGATTTTAAAAGAAATTATTCTCAACGATCCTTTTAAGATTTGACAAAATTTTGAAGTCCACGCATCAAGAATACAACATCAACAATTCTCAAAATATGTTAGTTTATACAAGATATTTGAGACAAGAATATAAGACTGAGTCTAAAGATTCTTCACAATACTAACACTTTAAAAGAATAATTTACATAAGTGTTATATTTTAGACTCAAATCTAAAGAATGCATGATTTAAAAGAACATATGATTCTCATATTAGTATACATCAAATATTTAGAGATCTCATAAACTAATTTAAATCCCAATTTTTATAGGTACAAAATAAATCAAATCTTCTTAAGAATATTTTAGATGCAAAAGAAATTATAATTGTATTCCAAAATAATAAAATATTTACAAGTTAATAAGGAGATAAACACTTCCTCATTGACACATCAATTTTGGAGAATGAGATATGTCTCATGTGTCTTATAAAAGTAAGGAATGTTCATAAAATTTTCACCAACAAACATGAGAATAAGTTTTAGAATTTTAATTGTCCCCGTATAAAACATCTAGTGTCATAAAATTCCATAAAATAATACCAAAATGATAAGAGTATTAAATAATATTTATTTGACATTAAAAAGATAAAAGAAATATGGAATTATTTTGCATTCACGCGTTCCCACGCGCAGGGGCTTTGACACAAGTTTTTGTGGGCGAGTAGCATTCACACGTGGGGCATCTTCTTTGCCCATTATGCCAGAAAATGGGTCGTATTCGACCCGTGGCAAGACCCGACGATATTTGTGATTTGGTCCAACGTTTTGATCGATTTTTAAAGGCCTTTTTTTTTATCGCGAGATAGAAACAGAAGGATTTTACATATCAATTTCATAAATTGTTGAATAAAATTTCAGATCAAAATTAGGGTTATTTGCACCAAAAGGAACGAATACGATGAATTCTTAGAATTCACATGGCATAAACATCTGATTATATCACAACCTCGAGCTTCAAAGGAAAATGTAAAACAATTCTCTCCTTTAATTTATATTGCCATAAGAGAGAATAAGAGTGATAGCGTCAATATAGATTGGCTTAGTATTTTTAAACATTAAATAGCCAATTACATAGCGAAAACGTCAAACATATGGATCACCACACATTAAGGAGATATACAATTATACCCTAGATCAAACTTTAAACAAGATTCGACAACAAGAACAGAATAGGATAATGGTTTCCGCAAAAGATTGTATCAGGTTTTGCAATTAATTTTGTTCAACATATAATAAAACTCGAGATCAAAATTGAAATGAGCCTTTTGAATTCACTATAAAATTGATCTAACAAGAATAGAGTTCATTCGATTTAAAAGTAGCCACATTCATGGGATTAAAACAAACATACGGCAGAACAAGATTATGTTGAAAATCATATGATACACGGATTAATAAGAATGATAGCCATAACCGTATCTAATTGGCTCTGATACCAATTGATAAAAGGTTTTAGGATTTAGTCATAGATTATTAGATACAGGTTATAGCATATCATCAATCTATAACAAAGAAGGAACAAGAAATTGTGTACCTTTTAGGTTGATGAAGTGTAACCGTCAAAGGATGAGAGAGATGACTACCCTCATTTCGTTTAGCAGCAGAGTGTTCAGAATAGTTTAACCGTCTGATGGGATTACGTTTAAATAGCTAAACGGCTGAGGGCAGGGACCTCTCATTGGGCTTAGCTAAATGGTCCAACCCATCATGGTCCATTTAGAAAGAATAGTCCAATCACACATATTCATCAACTAATCTACAATATAAACAATTCAACCCCTTTTCATTCAAAAGTACATGTGGCATGTTATAGTCTCATTCTAATTAATGCCAGGCTAATTAATGCTAGAATAATACAAATTTCCATTTCATGGTATATGCTTAGCACCTGGTATTTCAGTCTCAACACACACCTTCCATATACTGCCTCTAAATTTTAAGAAATCATTCGATTAATTATTATTATGATCAAATGAAATCTAGAAATTCAATTTCGTGATATCAAATGAAACAAGAAACTAAAAGAATCAAACAAGAAACTTTCAACTACCAATTAATGAAATTTAATTCAAATAATTCAACACTTATAACAGTCCTAAAAAACAATGTTGACAATTGATCTAATTCAAGACTATCGTTGAATTGTTTCTCACCTATTAAAATCAAATTAAAACCAAAATAAAATAGTGAAAGGTAATGATTCTTTTTGTCATAGAAAGGAAATAAAATAGCTCGGATCTTTTTCTCCCATCCTATTCTCATCACTGTTACTATTTTTCAAGAATGGTTTTGAGAACGGTAAGAAGATCAAGAACACCTTTAGTTCCTACAATTTCATCAAATTTTATTGTGGATTGCATTATTAGACTGTTCCCCTTCATCATGTTTTGTGATCATAGTTTAGGGTTTTATATCTAATAGTTGGATATTTAGCTCCACAGGAGAAAATAAGAGGAGAAGGTTAGTTATCACAATGGAATTGGTTGAGAAATTGATTTTGAACCTGAAGGAAGTTATAAACAAAAGGGATCTTGAATCTTCTCTCATAATTTGATTTATATTAATTGCTCCTTATGTTTTAGAGGTATAAATATTTGTCTACTAAATATCATTTTTGAAAATGCTTCATTTGATTGAGACATTATTTTCATCAGATAACGACATGATCTTATTCATTAAACTTCTTTTGCTATTAACGTTCAACATATTTATTTTCCCATATATTTGTTTGCGGAAGACCATATTGCTACTCAATGTTCCACAAATTTATGAAGAAATTATCGGATTTATACATTAAAGTATATCTCAGCTTTATCAACTTTAACTCCTTCCAGTTTGGTTGTGTTTCTTCTAATTGGGAGGAAACTCAACATTATTGAGATTTCTTTTATCGACTTTGTTTACAACGTCATTATTTTGCAGAGACCTTTATAATATTGAGAACAAAGTAGTTTCCTATCTATAGTATTCAGTTCAAGGGCGTATTCTATATTAACTCTCAGGGCCAAACTTTAGTCTTTTTTTTTTTTGGTAATTTGTCATTTACTCATTTTATACCACGAATCATATGTGTGTATTTTAATCTTTTTAAGGCTTTTGTTTATTTTTATGTGTTGTTTGGATTTTTGTTACATTATAAGAATTTTGAATTAGAGTTTCATTTTTCTTTGTTGTAGCTTCTCTTCTGGATTCTTAAGTTTCTTTTTTGACATATTCTAGATTCTTTCGTTGCGAAAGTTTTTCTGAATTTTATTACTCTAATTATTTCATAATTTGGTAAAAAGAATCTGAATTTTTATTTTAACTTTATTTTTGAAATATGTGTTCTCACTGAATTCCATATGTTTTATTTTCAATATAAAATAAATACAAACATTTTGAAATAAAAATTACCTTTTTTTTAATGCATTTTTGGTCGAACCAAACCGTACATCATTGCTTTTTTTTTTTGTAAGACGTACATCATTGCTTTAGTTTGATTTGTTTTCACTTTTGGAAATTGCTAAAACCCAAACATCATTTGACTTTGAAGAGCATGTAAATGGTTATTTTAAAAAATAATTATTACAATCAATATTTTGAATAAGACACATTTACTCAATAATATAAGTACTGTACTACCTCTCATACAAACAAAGTTGTAAAGAGTGTACTACACACATTAGCCAAAATATATCTAATTAAAAGGGGCACTAGCCAAAATATGTTATACATCAACCATCGATCTGAGTTATATGTTTTTAATCTTTTACGCAATACCTTTGTCCTACAATATGATTAATTTAGTTTATTGTTCATTAGTTTGTTGAGCTACATTTGTGCATTTATTTATTTTATTTTTAAATTGAACCTCCACTAGATAGAACTAGAAAATTAAGTGTAGAACATAGTGGCTAGATTTATGGTTTTTTACAATATACCACTAACATATAACTTATGAATGAATTTGGTCATTTCATTTACATATTTGAGGTTTCATGTGGGGTGAAAAAGTTTTGAGTGGTGCGTGGAAATGCTTGATTATGTTTGATGAATATCATAATTAGTGCAGCTCCATCCATATTATTATTTTTATTATTCAATTTTTCTCTTTGATTTGTATTTTTTTTTTGTTTCTGAGCATTTATTTCTCTCTATTATTAATTAATTTTTATTTGATTTCTTAAAAAAAAATCAGTGTTATTATGTTAAAAAGAGATGTTTGATATGTGCATATTTTCTCAAGTGTTGAATATTACTGCAAAAAAGAAAAACTAAAGAAATACCTCACCAATACGCTATTGTAGTCAGCCATATTGCAATAATTTATCTATTAATCTACAACTTTTGAACCGTAACTATATAAGAGATCAATTCTCTTGGTTCAAAAAAAAAAAGAGATCAATTCTCTAATTCTCCCTCTATTTAGGAGTCCTTCAATGGGTCTATATTTTCCTTCACTTGACAAGTAGTGCTTTTCTTTTTTACTAATAAAAAACTAAGTTATTATAGACAAACTAGAACGCCGACCAGTGCAACGCACGGGTCTCACGGGCCGGAATAATTTGATACATAATAAAACGAATAATTAATAAAGTTTTTAGTCCCTATAAATATATCAAATTTAGTTTTTAGTCCTCGTAATTTTTTTTGATAGATTTTGGTTTCTATAAAAAATTTCAGCACGTAGTTTAGTCCCTATTAAATTAAAATTTATTTAATTATGCTTAAAATTTTAAATTTTTTAATGATCTGTTACATACTTGTTTAAAACATTATAAAATGTTCCTTCGCTTAAACACATACTAAGCAAAGGCAAGCATACTAACTTGGTTTTATCAATCTGTACTTTTAATTTAACATGTGAATGCGTGGGATCTAGTTACTCAAGCCAAATCAGTATTGGGTTTTCTTCATCAAGCATACCAACTTGGTGAATGACTATCTAACATTCAGAAAAATATTAACACCTTCCGGAGGTAAATCTAAAAATAAATTTCGTACATTTAGAGGTCGAAGCGCTAATAAAAGACAATGATAATAAATTGTTGAATTAATACTTATGGCAATGAATAAATTTATTTAGGTGGACTGGAAAAAGTTTCCTTAGCTAAGTAAATATAGCCGACACAGCAACTTGAAGAAAATTAAAAACCAAACTGTAAAAAACAAAAGGAAAAAACACAGATTATTTAATGTCTGATTTATGCAGATTGAAGGAATTCGATAACAAAGCAAACGGCTCTAGCATTCGAGCAAGCTAAACATCTTTGTCGTCCTTGTGCTCAATTTTGACACGAACAACTCTGGTAGGTTTTGTGGCCGACGTCTGGCCAGCTTCATCATCATCAACAGCCACATAGTCAATGCTATTAGAGGACCTCTTAGCACCTGTTTTGGTGGTTGGTGTGTCAATCACACATGTATTGCTGCATGAGTCCTCAGCCTCTGGTACATCCTGCAGACATTGGCGGCAAACAATTTGATCAATTGTGTTACGGATTAAACCTTTACGGACTCATGAAAGATTAATGTAATAATTACCATCTGAACATTTGAATTGTTTGGCGCAGCACAATCCACACTAAGCTCAACAACAGATCCATCGTCGGAGTTATTAATTGTATTTGTTTCTCTACTGACTTTAGTCTCGTAGAGCTAACGTGCCTGCATGCACCTTCCATTCCACCGTAAAGACTCATCGCCACTGTATCAGAACACTTTTCACCACTGTTGCCTCCATCGATTCCTCACCGAACAGATCAGTTACCATACATTGATTGATTAGTAACTAATTTAGTAAGGGAACCATAGTTTCAATTATAAAATTAAAAAAGTATACCAAAAATTATATTAGGAGAATACCAGCACACAGATTTGTTAGCAAACAAATGAATAGTCACGCAACCGTTTAAAATTTCAGAGTAAACTTAAAAATGTCGTGATTTTATAGGAACTAAACATATTTATTTATAAACATAAAATTTCATTAGATATAGATAAAGAAACTATAAATTGTAATAAGTTAAATATAAAGTATGTAAATAAATTAAAAATTAAAAATATAATTATGTCTATATATACTATATTTTATTACCGTGTTTTTTAAATTCGTTCAAATATTATTTTAATTAATGGTCAAGAAAAGGGAAAAATTCTTATACGATATTTAGTGTGACAATAACAATAGTTAAATATCATAGTAATATGAAATCATGAATATAAATATGATAAAGGGCGACAACGGATTATACCCATGTTGGAGAATCGACTTAAACTAAACAATTTTAGAAGCTACTATGCATGTGTTTGATTATGCGGTGACCAAAATTGAGTTTGATTGAATTGATTTTATATATTTTTTTTTGAAAAATAAAAGAAGGATTATATTAATTGGAAATGGATCCCAAATTTCTTTTGGATTTTCTTCTACCCAAATCTTATTTAAAAGAATTAAACGCACTTTTGGCCCCTAACTTTATCATAGTTGCAATTTTGGTCCCCTATTAAAAAAACCACTTTTTAACCCCCTAAGTTTACCCTTTTTTTTCAACTTTAAGGTCCCCTTAATCTTGACTCTATCAACGCCCACGTGGCTCATCACTTAAGTGAGTTGGACGCCACATGCATTATTTTTCAATTAAATTTAAAAGAAAAAGCCACATGTGTATATTATAATTAAAGAAACAAAAAAGAAAAAGGTAATGGGAAGGGGCGCACGTGACAATCTTCATCTAAAACACAAACAACGATGTCAGCAGTTCAACATCTTACAACATGAACAACAGCAAACCACTTATTATCAAAAGAAAAAAAAAACTATGGTCCTCTTTAGAAAGAATTTATCAGGCCACACTCATGCTTTCTCACCTACCATTTCTTCTTCTTTTTCATGGATAAGAAAATTCAAGGATGAAGGTGACATTCACAGCCATGGTCATGGGTATTTATAGTTATACCGTATGAAAGAAAGAAGTAACAAACAACACCTTTGTGTTCTTAGTAAAGTGGATGAAAAAATGGGGGGAAAAAATTAGGTTTAGGGTTAGCTTTACGGATTAAGCATTTACCACGGTTTAGGGTTTATTTTTATCGAGAGAAACAGGTTTAGGGCTTCGTATATATAACCAAAATATTTGCTTCATAAAAAAAAGGCGAGGATAAGAATAAAATTTGTGCGATGCATTTTTTTAGATGGAATCTGTTATGTTAAATTGCAATCGTAAAAGTGTAGAAAATATTTGTTTCAAAAAAAAAAGGAGGATACGAATGAAATTTGTTAGGTTAATTTTTTTTTTTTTGAAAGGGAAATTTGTTAGGTTAATTAATAAATAAGGATTCGGATGGCCAAAACTATAGGAAAACAAATTTCGGATTTAAGTGAATTGATAACAAATTTCGAATATGACCAAAATTATAATTAGAGATAAATATGAAATAGTTGTTTCGGAAAATAGAAGAGATAAATACGAAATAGTTGTTTTGAAAAATAGAAGAGATAAATATAATATGATCAATGGCTAAAATTGAATGGCGCCTAAATGCGCAAGATCCAATGGCTTAGAAAAGTGGATGAAAAAATGGGGGGAAAAAATTAGGTTTAGGGTTAGCTTTACGGATTAAGCATTTACCACGGTTTAGGGTTTATTTTTATCGAGAGAAACAGGTTTAGGGCTTCGTATATATAACCAAAATATTTGCTTCATAAAAAAAAAGGCGAGGATAAGAATAAAATTTGTGCGATGCATTTTTTTAGATGGAATTTGTTATGTTAAATTGCAATCGTAAAAGTGTAGAAAATATTTGTTTCAAAAAAAAAAAAAAGGAGGATACGAATTAAATTTGTTAGGTTAATTTTTTTTTTTTGAAAGGGAAATTTGTTAGGTTAATTAATAAATAAGGATTCGGATGGCCAAAACTATAGGAAAACAAATTTCGGATTTAAGTGAATTGATAACAAATTTCGGATATGACCAAAATTATAATTAGAGATAAATATGAAATAGTTGTTTCGGAAAATAGAAGAGATAAATACGAAATAGTTGTTTCGGAAAATAGAAGAGATAAATATAATATGATCAATGGGTAAAATTGAATGGCGCCTAAATGCGCAAGATCCAATGGTTTAGAAAAGTGGATGAAAAAATGGGGGGAAAAAATTAGGTTTAATTAGGGTTAGCTTTACGGGTTAAGCTTTAGTAAATAAGATTAGGGTTAGCTTTACGGATTAAGCATTTACCACGGTTTAGGGTTTATTTTTATCGAGAGAAACAGGTTTAGGGCTTCGTATATATAACCAAAATATTTCCTTCATAAAAAAAAAGGCGAGGATAAGAATAAAATTTGTGCGATGCATTTTTTTAGATGGAATTTGTTATGTTAAATTGCAATCGTAAAAGTGTAGAAAATATTTGTTTCAAAAAAAAAAAAAGGAGGATACGAATGAAATTTGTTAGGTTAATTTTTATTTTTTTTTGAAAGGGAAATTTGTTAGGTTAATTAATAAATAAGGATTCGGATGGCCAAAACTATAGGAAAACAAATTTCGGATTTAAGTGAATTGATAACAAATTTCGGATATGACCAAAATTATAATTAGAGATAAATATGAAATAGTTGTTTCGGAAAATAGAAGAGATAAATACGAAATAGTTGTTTCAGAAAATAGAAGAGATAAATATAATATGATCAATGGCTAAAATTGAATGGCGCCTAAATGCGCAAGATCCAATGGTTTAGAAAAGTGGATGAAAAAATGGGGGGAAAAAATTAGGTTTAATTAGGGTTAGCTTTACGGGTTAAGCTTTAGTAAATAATAAGATAAGATTAGCATTTATAAGTTCCTTTCATATTGGAACGGTAAAACTTGACCCAAAAAACAAAAAGAAAAATATATTATTTTTGAGCAGGTGAATAAATTTTAACATTTACCAAAAAAATTGTCAAAAAAAAAACATTTTACCAAAAATTATCTTTCAAAAATAAACTTTCTCTCTTTGGCTGATATATAATTTTAACATGTGAATGATTGCTAAAATTTTAATTGCGGTAATAACTTCTTTTAATTTTGTACGTTAAAAAATTTGGTTTTTTTCCTTCAAAATTAGAACTTTTTACTTATAATAGTGATTGGTTGATGTATATTATTAACAATTGATCCTGCAATTATTTTGCTTTGTTGATACTTACTATTTTATACCATTTTAGGTGCATGTAATATGATCCTTTTTAGAAAACGGTTCAAGGATAAACTTTTTGGTCCCTATTAGACACCCCTTATTTTTATTCTTATTAGATGCCTTTATTTTGGTACTAATTAAGTTCTTCTTTTATGCTTAGATTTGTCGTAGAACATTGTAATACTCAAGGTGTGATCAATTGATTAGACTGGTTATTGTTTTGCTAGATTGATACATTGTTTACGTGACCATTATTTTCAAGAACATTTTCCAACTATGCATGATTTAACCTGCATTTTCTCATTCTTTTTTTATTTTGATTTCATATATTAATTTCAAGTGATCTTATGAATTATTGGAAGAATGCAAATAATAATCTTATTTATTCTCTTATGATTTGGATGTGCATGATAAACACTCAAAATTGTTAGAAGTTACAATTATGTTCATTTTAAAAGTAAAACTTGAGTACAATCAATCACTTTAGATGTGAAACAAATATATTTTATTTTGAATTCCATCATGGAGTCTGTTTCCATAAAAGGTTGTATGTAATTTGACAAGTTTGATAGATATATGTAATAATTGGATTGTGGGAAAAGATCATGAGCAACATATTGTGCCTCTATGATTTAACGATACAATGACGCCTATCTATCTATTTTGCCTTTTCCTGTTAACGATTATCGATAGAAGAGATTGTTGATTAGTAAACCAAGAGCTGCAAATTCCTTAATTATCTATCTTCTCCAATTATAAGATTAAATCTCACTCAAGAACTTAATAACAAAAATGATATTAATTATATTATTAAACCAACAATCACAATATCTCTTGATTTTAAAAATGAAAGTCTATGTTTTTGAATCATTCAGGAACAAAAAAACAAGGATAACATGATCAAAAGAAGTTGAAAGGGCGGAGGTTTGCGATGGGGGAGAGGGAGAAGTAGGATATGCGGGAGGGAAGGAAGAGCGGCAGGATCATGTTGGAGAGAGAGAGAGAGAGAGAGAGAGAGAGAGAGAGAGAGAGAGAGAGAGAGAGAGAGAGAGAGAGAGAGAGCAAACAACACATTGTAGCTAAAATGACACCAACAATGGACAATGACCCTTAGGCAGTAAGTTTGGTCAATCTATAACATAAAACATATAAGAGTGTGTGGTACTTCAGAGGACGTTGATCACCTTTTTCTTCATTGTGATTTTTTCCAACAAATTTGGAATGCTCTTTATAATTGGGTAGGCTGTTGGTGATTTCCAAAATAATGGAATCACTTTAGAACCAAAAGTTGTAACTCTTCATAGGAACCATTCATATACATTGGAACATTATTATTTATTATAGATAATGAACCATGACATTGATTCAAGTGTATATGGTTGTAACATTTGGCAAAAGGGTGCTTAATGAACCATAGCATTGATTCAAGTGTATATGATCATAACCTTTGGCAAAGGGGTGCTTAATGAATCATAGCATTGATTCAAGTCAAAGGGGTGTCTTCTCTCATGTGAAGAGTTATATAATGCACTATAAATGCTTGACATTTGGGCATTAGTTGGACACAAACACACAAAAAAGAACAACAACATAATTCTCCATCATTCTCTTACTGTAAATCATCCATCAATTCTCTAATGCATGAGTGAATTGCTGGAACCATAAATCTGTAAAATACTGTTAGGAGATACGCTTGGTGTGGTTGTGCAATACACGTCAAGGAACTCATAGTATCCTGAAGGGGATTCGCCGGTCATTCCTTATTGCATCCAATATACAGTTATTGGTGGGGGCGAATCGAACCTAAAGGTTAGTATGGCAACCCCATACGCTTTGAGTTTGCATGCATAACCATTAATCTTTTCAGGTTTCAAGTACAGCAGCATCTTCCCAACAATCAAGATATACAACAAATCTTTGGAATTTATGTGCACACTTCATCATAGTCATCTTCATCATCTTCTTGGTCAAGTTATTGCAGCAGACCCCCAACACAAGTTCCAACAATCTTTAGGTTCGATTTATGATTTACTTGTGATTAATGGCTGCAATTTTTGGGAGAGATGAAAGCTTACATTTTCATCCATGACTACGGTGAACGGTAAACAAATTCCATTTATGAATATATGTTGTGGAAATTTATGGATAAATATTTCATATGTGATGTGTTTATGTTAAATTTACATGTGATTGTAGATAATATATGCATGATAAATTTTGATATGTATGAAATTTATTGTTTGAAATTTGTTTGATGTTAATTTGAACATGAGATAATGTGCATATAAGTGATTACCTATTATGAAATATTTGGTGTTCTAAATGCATGTGTATAATATCTAAGCAAATATGAATATGTTAGATTTAACATGTGGTGACATATATATACATGATTTAGAAATTGTTCAAGTATATGAATTTTGATGAGTATAGTAATATGTTAAGAATGTTTAAACACTATTTTATTTATGAAAGTAGTGTAGATAAATTGTCAAAATATCAAGTGGTTGATTTAATGATATTATTTACTTTGTGTAAGAATTTATTATCATTAATATTGTGCTGATATTATATTTACATGATAATATGAAAAGTAATGGTTAATTTGTTTATCATGATATTAAAATAATTTGGGTATGTTTTGAATTATTGTAAGTTGATATATGTTCATGGAAGAAAGTCATAGAAAATATTAATGATTTTGGTTCATTGTTTATTCTTCTATGTCATTATTTATTGAAATTTAGTATTGAACATATTTAAACATAAACTTGAATTTAACACAATGAATTTATGATATATGTATTAGTTATATGATAACTAAAATCAAAATGTTTGTGTTATATTTAATTTTATGTGGAGTATATAACTTGCATGTTTAATCCCATCTTATGAAGTTTGGTTATGACATTCTTTTATGATCAAGTTTTATTTTGCTATGTATGTTTAATGCATTCAATGTATGATATATCTTGGCTAGATATAAAAGAAAGTTGAAGTTGAAATTGAAATTGAAATGCATGTTAAATATTGTTATAGCAAAGGTGTAATGACATAAAAGTTTGTGCATTATTACAATATACTCAATTGACAAAAGTGTGTCATGGTTTGATGATAGTTGGTGAATACTATCAAGAGTATATAAGTTGATCCATAGACATAGTTATGAGAATACAAAATCTATGTGAAGAATTGAATATTCAAAGTTTATAAAAGTTAAAAGAAAATCTTGCAATTATTTGACGAAATGATTGACAAGGAATGATGTCTTTGGAAATGATGTTGAATACATCGAAGACATTATTAGGGATGTGGTACAAACCCAAATCTAATTGATTACCAATGGTGGAAACTCAACCCACACTTGAGTAGCATCAAGTCTTGGGTTCAATGGTGAAAGTACACTATTAGAGTAATTGAAGTACTTGACAATAGATAACATCCCAAGGGGCAAAAGTACTTGGACCATAAGAAGAAAAAGGGTAGGATGAGGTTTTCCTCTTAATGGACATATAGCATATATTTGCTGGAATGCATACTTATGGGGCATTTCCGATATAGTCTACCTATGTGAGAATGAAGTTTGGCCGCTTCACGGAGTTCAAGGGTTTGACTCTTAAATTCTCATGAAAAGGGATATATGACACAAGGCCTTCTTAATGTGTCATTTTACAAGTCTCTTTATCAATGGTACCGAGATTCTATGTGTAAGTTATGCACACTTGTTCTAATGAATAGTTGGTTCAAAGCTTGCCTACCATACTATTTGGGAATGAGCGAAAACTTAACTTACTAAGTAATGGTTCAAATCGCGAGATACCATTATCTGAAGGCATGGAATTTCCGGATTTATGTGATTTAGTATTTTGAAAATGGTGGGGGATTGTTGGTGATTTCCAAAATAATGGAATCACTTTAGAACCAAAAGTTGTAACTCTTCATAGGAACCATTCATATACATTGGAACATTATTATTTATTATAGATAATGAACCATGACATTGATTCAAGTGTATATGGTTGTAACATTTGGCAAAAGGGTGCTTAATGAACCATAGCATTGATTCAAGTGTATATGATCATAACCTTTGGCAAAGGGGTGCTTAATGAATCATAGCATTGATTCAAGTCAAAGGGGTGTCTTCTCTCATGTGAAGAGTTATATAATGCACTATAAATGCTTGACATTTGGGCATTAGTTGGACACAAACACACAAAAAAGAACAACAACATAATTCTCCATCATTCTCTTACTGTAAATCATCCATCAATTCTCTAATGCATGAGTGAATTGCTGGAACCATAAATCTGTAAAATACTGTTAGGAGATACGCTTGGTGTGGTTGTGCAATACACGTCAAGGAACTCATAGTATCCTGAAGGGGATTCGCCGGTCATTCCTTATTGCATCCAATATACAGTTATTGGTGGGGGCGAATCGAACCTAAAGGTTAGTATGGCAACCCCATACGCTTTGAGTTTGCATGCATAACCATTAATCTTTTCAGGTTTCAAGTACAGCAGCATCTTCCCAACAATCAAGATATACAACAAATCTTTGGAATTTATGTGCACACTTCATCATAGTCATCTTCATCATCTTCTTGGTCAAGTTATTGCAGCAGACCCCCAACACAAGTTCCAACATAGGCTTCATCTTGGTCAACCCGTCTCATATTTCGGATCATCTGACTTATTTTATGGCTTTGAGAGGCTCTTCAAAAAAGTTACGTGTGATACTTCATCTGGTTTGATTTTCGATTGTTTGGGTCAACTAGTATGAAATAAATGCACATATTTTTGGTCTCTTGGGGACTTTTTCTCCTTCTTTTTGATATAACTGTTACTTTTCTTTGCTTTTCTCTAGCAGTCCTTGTGTGGAGAAAGTAAAGTCGTTTGCTTAATATATTTCCATTTTAGCTTCTTCAAAAAAATATCTATAACAGAAAATTATAGATTTAATTTGTATACATGGATACTAGAAAAATCTTTTACATATATGTCTGACCAAATAATACAAGTATACTACTTTTAAGGTAGTTCCTAAAATATAGCAAAAAAAATTATTTGACGTGATTTAACTGAATGTAAAAGAATTTACACCATCAATACAAGAAGATTAATCTCTTAAACTAAATTATTTTCTTAATAGCGATTTATTTACCCTTGCTTGGCACGAGCTACATACTAGTTAGTGCTTAACACAATAGACCATAGTTTATATTATGACATTAGCTTATAATAATTGATTATTGTCAATCCATGATTGATTAATTAAATAATTAATCAATAATTGGTTGTGAAAGTCTCTTGACAACACCATCTACTACTTTGCATTGGCTTTCCTCATTAAACAAAATAAGTATTCAAGGATATATAAAAGGGTCTACAGAAAGTTCCCAATCGTTGTTACTTGGGCGTGAAAGAACCCAATGGTTGTTGCTTGAGATTGATTCTCCCTGTGTGCTTCAACGTGTAAGCATCAAGTATTGTGATACCATGTTCACAATAGAATCCATTTTTATTTCTGAAAGTTCTTCTCATCTCCTGTCAACCCTTCAATCAATTTTTGTATATGAATGTGATGCACTTAGATCATTGACTCTACGGATGGACACCCTGATCTCTCTTGAAAGTTTGATTCTCCTAGCTCTTCCCAAACTAACTTTATCGTTTGGTAAAGGAGCTTGCCTACCTCCCAAATTACTGAATGGGGTCTCCAAAGCCTTAATGTTCTAACAGGATTGACCATTGAAGGTGATGATATTGTTAAAACCTTGCTGAAGGAGCGGTTACTGCCGATTTCCCTTGTGTATCTGGGAATCGATAATCTCTTTGATGTGAAATCTTTTGAAGGAAATACTTAAATTTTATGGTTGTTCACGGCTTGAGTCACTGTCAAAAGACACTTTGCCTTCCTCTCTTAAGATATTGAGAATCTTCAAATGTCCTCTGTTAGAAGCAAACTATAAAAGTCAGAGGTGGGAACATTTGTCCATCCCAGTCTTGGAAATAAATGAGGAAGTGATGATATGAGGGAAGGGACGGAAAGAGAAGGGAAGGAAAATTTGCAATCCTGTTTCAGGTATGAGTTTCTTCTATGCATCTATCCATGAAGAATCGTTCAATTTTTCCTGTCGAACAATTCATAAAATAGTCAAGTTCATTTATAATAACCAACAAGCTGTGGTAAAACACCATTTCTTGAGATTTTGAAATTAATCTGGTCTAAGACTTTGTTACACAATTTTCTCAACAAGTAAAAGAAAACTAAAAGGTCTGCTGCATAAGTACAAGTAGATTAAAATAAGAATCCAGATTGATTCATGGTTCAATGTAATGCCAACTTGTTCCAGTAAAATATACTTATCCTAAAGGTAATAATTTCAATGTCTATTTTATGCATCATGCACCCTCAATGTCTATTCTATACATTTACATGGATAAATAAATACAATTACAATTTACAACTTTATCTCAGTGACATGAACAAAAATATTCTTTCATAAAATCATATTCTTGAAGCAATTGTTAATTTTTATTCTTTTGTTGTTAATAGGTTTGTCATCGGTAAGGCGTGCAAAGTGCATACAACACTTTGGTTCATCTTTTCATTTCTCTTAAGGAAGCAGAAGACACTATAAGAATACGAGTTACTGGCAACATAAATGTATATGTCATAAAGCTTCAGGTTTTACTTACTTATCTATTTTGATTATTTTGTATGTATATTTTTGTTCAGTACACTTTTTATAGCTTTAATTCATAAGCACTAACTTTAACAATATTTACATTATTAGTCAATCATAACTATTTGATGATTAAACCAATTTTACTTTCATCTGAAGTGGATATGATTACTTGAAATAAATCGTTGCTTGTTCAGCTTTATTTTGGTATTGGGTTAGCCTTTTGTTGAAAGCATAAAACTTGTTTACTTGAAATATTTAAAAGTGTTATAAACTTGTTTTTAAATTGATTTACTAGTAAAAAAAGAAAAATTAACATTTACTCAGGTTGTACTTCTTTCCTCTGTATAGTTCGATTTTATTTTAATATATACACACTATTTAATTCAACAAGGGTGATAAACTTTCTTACTTCGCGCAGGTAATTCATGATGCCGGTGGACACTTCCTCGCAGAAACTGTCAAAATACTGTTTTCGTCAATAGAGAAACGTACGCTGATAGGATGGCAACAAACAATTTTTAGGCTTACTATCTCTGCTTGAAGACCTACTAGACAACATGAATCCAACAATTTTTAGGGAATAAGAATTTTTCTTGTCCAGATTCTCACTTTGTTTTAGGATTAGATCTCACATAAATCTTACTCCAAGTCCAGAAATTTGGCAGCAAAATCTCAATTACAGGCCAGCTACAAATGTAAATAGACATTGTCTATTTTTTCTCTTTGTAGTTTGTATTGAAGAAACCATGCAAACTTGTTTAAGAATCAGAAGTGAATATTGTATATATCAATCATTTCTCTCCAACTGTAATAAATGTAATAAATACTACAAAGGAACTGTTGCCTACAAATATGGCCTAATTTTTTTTCCCCAGTAATAACATGAATAACAAATAAGCAACTCATTCATCTATATTCCTTATGTAAAACTAGTTTAGAGACCCGGCGTTGCCCGGGTTAGATATTAAATACGTTTTATAAGTTTGTGTGCACGAATACACGTGTCAGTATATTACATTGAATTTATTTAAATTTAAAATTATAATAATATCATAAAAATAAATATAAATGATGAGATGAATGTCCAATGCAAGAATAAAAAGTGTAACATAATCAATAATGAATTAGTCCAAGTGATAAGAGTTTTGGGTCCCTTTAAACATGTGGTCATGTGTTTGTTTCGTGACCCATGTGTATGAGAGAGAAAAATCGATTGAAAGGAAAGAAAGTGGTTGATATATATATATATATATATATATATATATATATATATATATATATATATATATATATATATATATAGGGTTATGATAGAAGACACCTTTTATGAAGGTGTCTTTTATCAAGTTACTCTATGAGCATTTGCGAAAAGACACCAACTTACTTTTAGGAAGGTGTCCTTTAGCAAAGTTATAACTAAAAAGTGAAAATCACACCTTAAGGTGTGACTTGATAAAAGACACCACCAAAGGGTGGCTTGTAACAAAACCCAATATATATATATATATATATATATATATATATATATATATATATATGGGTAATGCTAATGCGCACACACTCAAAAATTAGAAGGTGTATTTTAGCATGGTACACATTTTACATTTTGACTAAAAACCCACACAATTCTTTTTAACTGCCACTAAACCAAATGGATGTTGAGGTAATTTAAATTTTTTCTTTAATTTCTCTCTCTTTGCAATTAATGAACCATTCTCTTTGTTTGATAAGAATCGGAAGCAGTAGCATCCAGTTCGTTCACCATTGTTGTCCAACTATGCATCTTTATATTGTTCCATTGCATTTGAAGATAAAAACAAGAATCATAAACATTTGATGTTCCCTCGCAAAGTTGTTAAAGCTTAATGGAATTTTGGTAAAAATAAAATAAAAAACTTAATGGAATTGTTATGTTTTTTTTTTTTTTATGTTAACCTTACCGATATCGGCAATGCAAAATTTCCAGGAGGTCCACAAATCAGAGCAATAATGCTTCGTCTAATCTAATAGGAAGCAAAATTGAAATGGAATGATTTCAAGTTAAAGACTAATTAAACAAGAGGGGAGAGGGAAGATGCTTCATTCGTAAAAAAAAAAAGAAAAAAAAGTGAGAAAGCTTTCAAACGTAGGTGTTAAACAAGGTGAGCAACAATATTGGTATTAAACTCAGAGCAGAGATTATTTGCAGTTATTAGAGATAAGAATGTTGGACTAAGAGGAATGATTCATTTATTGCATGAGAGAGAAGATTAGTTAAATTACCTTAACATCCTTTTGGTTTAGTGGCATTTAAAAAGAATTGTGTGGGTTTTTAGTCAAAATGTAAAATGTGTACCATGCTAAACTACACCTTCTAATTTTTGAGTGTGTGTGCATTAGCATTACCCTATATGTATATATATATATATATATATATATATATATATATATATATATATATATATATATCAAAGTAAGAGAAATAATAAAATTGGTGTTTGGCAAACCTGAAGAAGAAAAAATGTTAGATGAAAAGAAGGTTTGAGGTTTCTGCTTGTGCTCAAAATATGTAAATGTGTGATTAACGAAAATATATTTATTTATAGTTAACATTTTCATTAGAATATGCTGCTAAAAGATAACATAATAACTAATCGAACCTTTTTTTATCAAAAAAAAAAAAACTAATCGAACCATTTTTTTCCTCAAACATAAAAACTAATTGAATGATATTTCTGCTGCATAAAATATTAGAATTTCAATAAAAATTTAAAGAAAATATTGAGTGGATAAGATCAAAATATTGTTCAAATATTTATGTTAAATAAAATATTGATTTTTAAAAATAGAAAAAATAATAAAAATATTGAGAATGAATGTGGAAGTGACACGTGACATAAAAAACCTTACTTTATATATATATACTACTGATTGATTGATACTATTGATTGATACCTATTGCTATAATGACACGCACCAATTATGAATGCCCGCTATACTGGGTTCACGCACAAAACAACATTGATTGATACTATTGATTGATACCTATTGCTATAACGACACGCACCAATTATGAATGTCCGCTATACTGGGTTCACGCACAAAACAACATAAAAGATCAACATAAGAAAAAATACCTATTTCTAAACTACGAAACTGGTGAAATAATAATAATAATAATAATAATAATAATAATAATAATAATAATAATAATAATAATAATAATAAAAGAAAATAGGAATGGATGCCACAAACTCGATTATGAATTATGAATAAGAATGGAGAGAAGAGCGGTACTGTTGAATCGGGAAAAAAAACAATAGTATAGGTGTTAGTTCAAGGACCTAAAACAGAAAACAATAGTATATGTGTTAGTTCAAGGACCTGCAACTCGTAGGTGTTTGTAATGGATACCAGAAACAATAGTTCAATGACCTGAAGAAAAAAAAAACAATCAGTAAACTCACTCGTAGATGTTAATTCCATCTTATATTATATATATAAAAATAAAAATCTAAGCATAAGTAGAAGAAACGATAGTATAGATATTTGTCAAACATGAAGAAAGAAAAAGCTTAGATCAAAAGAAGGTTTGAGTATCAGTTTCTGCTCAAAATATGTGATTTTGGTGATTAACAAAATCTCATTTATTTATAGTTAAAAAAAAACAAATCGAAGCCTTTTTTTCGTCAATGAAAAAACTAATTGAATAATATGGTGCTAAAAGATTATATAATAACTAATTGAAACTTCTTTTCCTAAAAAAAAGAAGAAGAAAAAGGAAGATTTAATGGATAATATTGAAAGTGTTATACATAGTTTGTTGAGATATTTTGGCTACATAAAATATTAGAAATTAAATATAAAATTAAATAAAATATTTAGTGTATAAGATCAAAAGTTTGTTGAGATATTTATGTCAAATAAAATATAAAAAAATAATAATAAACGTGGAAGTGACATGTGACATAAAAAACCTTACTTTATATATATACTATTGATGGGTAGAATTATACAATACAATTAAATGTTAGCAGGAAGAATTATAGTTTCCTACCTTACTTTATATGCATTTTTTTCTCAATTTAAAGATAATTGTGCAACATTTATTATTTTTTCTCGACCAATATACTTTTATTTATTGAATTGTATACCACACTTAACTACTTTAATAACTACAATTAATAAAGATGTTTTAATAAATAATACTAAATTTACTATTGAAATAGACATAATTAATTATTTTCTTAAAAAACATGACATAACCCTCCAAAGGTGACATTTAATATGAGATAGAGGGATATATGTCTCTGTTGGAACAAAATTTGTTTGTGCAATTCCTCTGGAGTTTTGTTAATAACAAAGTATTGAAGAACAATTGGATATGTTAATATATGTTCAAATGTGCAGGACAAAATATTAAATTTAACAATGTCTGAACATGAATAAGTGCATCATAAGCACAAGAGAAACTAAAAGACTATGGTAGAAGAACTAAAAAAAGGTCAACCATAAGTCAATGTCTTGGATCAGAAGAAAGGAAGTCACTCAGAAGCTGAAGATCTACATCAGATTTTGAAAAGCATCAGACTCTGAAGACCTCCAGACTCTGAAATACAGAAGATCCAGAGGGACCTAGAAGCCACGTCAGATTTGTCCTTTTCTGTAGCTGTCTCTATCAAGACTGATAATAGAATTTATCTTCTTCTGACAATGTGTAGAAAAAAAACAAAGAACAGAGAATGAATGGATATTATTTGTCTCTATCAAGATATTAATAATTAATAATTGCTATTTATATAACTGAAATTCCACAAAATTCCTTCAACACCCACATCTTCAACACCCATATAACTGGTATGTTCTCTTTAGGTTAGGGAGTGGGAGGTGAGGCGTGGAAGTGGAGGCGAAGGTTGTGGACGTGGGAGGAGGAGTTGTTGGAGGAGTGCATGAGATTACTTCCACTACAAGAAAATCCCTGATATGCTACCATAGCTATGCTAGGAAATGTAATGGTAGTAAATATAAAAATAATTTGCTACCATTTGACAGATATTAGCTTTTTTATATTATTTTTTTTATGTTTAAATAAATTAGGATAAAAAATCCTTTTTTCAAGGGGTTATTTTTTTTTTTTTGTTTAGAAAAAAAAGCAAACCCTTCTCTCAGAAACGCACGACCGCAAAAGCCGTTATCCATCTCCACCGTGGCACCGACCACCACCGTCGTCGTTGCTTGCACGATCTCCGCCGTAGCACCGATCAACACCGTCGCTCGCACCAATTTCCACCGTCTCTACGAGCTACTATGCTCCATCTCTTACTTCCGATCTCGGTCCTCCACTCAACGTCGCTGCCGTCGATTGCTCCGATTGCCCAGATAGCCACCGTCCCGTCGATCTACATCTTCGCTCGCACCGATCTTCCACCTCCTTCACGGAGAACCTCAAAATGCTTGCTGATACTCAATCCGACGAGTTTGTCACTATTATACTTTGTTCTCCATCGATTGAACCTTGATTTCCGATCTTCATTCGCATAGTGGATTCACGCGTTTTCTTATCTCTTCAATACAATCGATTTTCCATCACGTGTTTTTGGTAAGAAAGCTAGTTTTTGTAATTTTACTCACTATTACTTCAATTTGATCTTATACGTGCTTGTAGTCAAATTGATTTAAATTAGGATCAATTTCTTTCAATTGCAGTGGAAATATATTTGTGTAAATAAAATATTCACTGAAATCCATGAATTATCACATTATTTTTCTAGTTCAATTCATTACTCTGCAACCTAGAAACTTGTTTCTGTGTTATTCAATGTTGAAATTCAATGTGTGAGTTAGTTTTATATAGAATAATCTGTTTTCAAAACTTGGTAATTCAAAATTGTGGCTTTGTTACTAGTTGTAAAACTTGGTAGTGATTGAAAATTGTGGAAATGTGGCTAAATCCTTTGTTTCCTATTCTCGAATAACCACCTAATCAAGCATAGATATTTAAAATTGATGATAAAACCATGACCTGATCAAGAAGTTAGAGAAAATCTTTGGATTTACTACTTGTTAGTTTTTTATGTTAGTAGTTAATATGCAATTTATGGAACCGATTCACATTGGTTAGAGGATACGTTAGTTGGACTCTAAAACATGTCAGAGTAACAGAGAGTTTCACAAATCCCAGCCACTAATCTCTCAACAATAGAGAACTTGCTACCGAGGATCCAAATCCCTTTCTGTTGATGGTTGTTTAGTTTTGGAACTCGATGTTTGTTTTGTTGATAATTGTGCTAACTACTGCTATATCTCAATTAAGGTCACATACTTGGTGATTTTGTTGATTGTGGGTGTCCTGCTAGTTTTTTCCAAAGCAGTGACGAAGTGTCATGTTACCCTGTCCGAATTCAAAGCTTATTCCTTTGATTTCTCAGGATTTTAGCACGAAGTCTATCAGAACCCCAAGCCTAGTGTGGCACGGTTGTGACTTGTGGTCGTCATTTCAAAGGTATCTGTTAAAAGTTAATGCGTGAAGCCATTATTTAATGTTGTTGTGAAATTGGTCTTCTTCTGCTTGTTATATGTGTATTCATTTCTTTGTTATTACCTAAATGTATATGCTAATTATGGTTTATAGGCGAATCAGCCTTGTTCCTACTAATCTTGTCTTTTACAGGAATCTTCTGAGATACTGCATCAACATCATATGAGGGTACCTGTTGAATATCTATCGAAAAATTATTTTTCGAGAAATGTGAACTTTGATGAGCTTCTTAAAGTTTTGAAGGAGCCAATGTTCCTACCTCTTGAATCAGAATACCAACTAGCATCAAGGTTGTCTATGGTATGTATAATTTTGAAAATATTGTGTTGTATTTTCAAGTTTTATTCTTTTGTGTGGGCAAAAAGATTCCTGAAACAACTGAGAAGCCTCATGCAAAGGAATCGCCGAAAGGGTTCAAACGACTGCTGAAGTTTGGGAAAAAAGGTCATAGCTCAGCCACGTAAAGGTAATGTGCTCTCAAAGACATTGTCATATTAAAATTAGTATTCTGTAACATTTTCTGAGGGTACAACGCCACTTCTAGGACCTCAACTTTTGTACCATGATCCACCAAACACAACCTTCACATGATATTTAAGGACAAACTGTGAGGAGGTTTCCTTAACAGAACTAAACTACGAATATGAAGATTCAAGATTATGACACTAGTGTGCATCTTGTAAACTTACTCCACTTTCTGAATGATTATACTATTGAAAGTATCTTGTGATATATGCATTTACATAAATTAAATGATATTGACAATTTTTTTGAAGTCCTGCTTATTCAATTCTTTGGTTTATACTTGTTCAATTCTTTGATTTATACTTATTCAATTCTGTATGTGTATACATAATAAACTGACTATCAAATTTTCCATGTCACCTTCAGTTCATACTTTAAAGAATTTGATCTCTCAAGATGAAACTCCAACTGCCAGAACAACTCAACAAAAGTGTAAGCACTAAATGCATGCTCAATTTACTAATTAGACTTAAGTCAACTTTATGTATATAGTAGTATTACTGATCTGAATATGGATGCTGTTGTTATGCAGCTTCTCGCAGTTTAGTTTAATAGTTATATACTAAATATATAATCACATTACTAATTTTAGCATAAGTATTGTCAGTCCTGTTCTACAAGTGAAGTTTTGTGTAGCCGATATTTGATAAATTGTTTTGTAATGTTTTCTGTTGCTTTCTGAATCCAATACTTTGTCACCTGCATCTCTATGTATTATCTGGTTTAGTTGTTCTCTTATTATCTTTTTTATTTCAAGCATAAAAGATACGGTCTCCACTTGTAGCTCAATTAAGTGGAGTTGATGGTGTAATTATAGAGGAGGAAGGGGGAAGAAGAAGCTCATATTCGCATACACAAGAAGCTCTGCATGTTTTAATTGATATTCATACTCACCCAGTTGCACTTAACACTGTGAGTTTGGTGTTCCAATTTTCTTCCTTGTAGGTGGCTGCAGTATTTCGCAAGTCTTGGTAATTCGTTTTCTATGGAACCAATGAATGAATTAACAAACTTTCAGTTTTCTTTTCTCTCTGAAATTCTCATGATGTGCAGATTGATTTTTACTGTTTGATAAACATTCATGTGTTTTACTTAGCTTTGCTCGTTGGTATCCCTTCGACGATATGCCAAAGCCCTGCCCACACTCCAAAGATCCTCCCTTGTGAAGAAGTCTTGGCAGAAGCCTCTAGAGCGGATGAGGGTCTTGACGGATGTAAGTCTCTTTGATTTATAGAGTAATGAAATGTCATATGATTGTCACTTCGCTGAATATTATTTGCTGATTTACAGGCCTTAGAAACAAATGACTATGGCTCTGAACCCATGCTACGAAACTGTGGAATTTCAATAACCGTTTTTTTTTCCTTTTGAGGGATTGTGTTTAGCCTCTCTTGATGTTGAATTACTTGTATGAGACCTAATTTCTTATCAATACTATTTTGCATTTCTTGTGCTGTTCAGCTAAAGTTTTTTTTAATTGATTGATAGTGATTTAAATGTTTTTTTTAAAAGGTCAAAAGGTCCTAATTGCTAGGATCCATTAAAGAAAATTTTGTTAAATTTCTGCTGTAGATTTGCTATGGAATTGCTACGACAAGTCTTAGTAATGTTGCTGTCGGTTTGTTGCGAAATTGCTATGATAAGTCATGGTTATCTTGCTGCGTAATATTCATTTTGAATGCTTTTTTGCTGCGGATTAACTAAATATTTGCTAGGATTTTTGTTTTTCTAGCTATGGATTTATTAAGAAATAATTCCCAGGAAATTTGTCTCTCAATCCATGCTACGGCCGAATCAATAGGTATTCCATAGCATATCTCTAGCTAAACTTGTTTGCTAGGAATTATTTGCGAATTTGCTACGGAAATGGGCGTAGCAAATCACATATTTTCTTGTAGTGTTCATGATGTTACTTTGAAGGTAAATGTTGCTGATAAGCGTGTAAGGATACAATTTGTGAATAGAAATTAAAAAGAGCAGAAATAGATTTTACTCCGTGAGTGGAGCAGACTCTAGTGTTTTCTGAATTTTTATCATTGCCTTAATTTCAGTGTCCCTTCATTACATATAGCATAATACTACGACAATTGTGGATTGTATTGCCTCCAACGACCTTATCCTACAGGTGTCCATACAAGGACTAAAAAAGCGTAAAGCATATTCTAAGTGGCTCTTATTGACTAGGCAAGCTGCTACCCAAATACTCTTATGGTTTGACATAGTCATTCATCCACTTGGGCCTACCCTGGTTCCTCTTAGATCTTAGGCGAGGCCCTTTGTCCCAATTGGACTCATACTGGTCAGCTCCCTCTTCTTCATCATGGTCCATTACAAAGTGGGTTTGGCATTTAGACTCAGTTCCAGGGTATTTTGTTTGTGGTGCGTATCACTTTCTCTGCTCGTCCAATCAACAAGTTAAAACTAATGCCTCAGAGCTGCTTTGGCAAAAGGACATTCCTTTGAAGGTTTCTTTGTTGGTCAGGCGTCTTTTTCGTGATAGGCTCACTACAAAAGATAATCTCTATAAAAGGGGCATTCTTCAGCAAGACTCTCAGCTCTGTGTGGGAGGTTGCGGCGAAATGAAATCATCAAGTCACCTATTTTTATCTTCTAATTTTTTTACTCGCATTTGGCCTATAATGCGTCATTGGATTGGATTGTCATCGGCTGATCCGTTCACTCCGTTGGATCATTTCGCTCAGTTTTGTCACTTAGAAGGTAGATCACGAATGCGTTGTTTTATCATGAGGATTATTTGGTTCTCGTGCATTTGGGTTATTTGGAACGAAAGAAATGAGATAATTTTTAAAAATCAAGTGGGCATTCCTCAACTGTTGGACAAAATTAAGTTGTTATCTTTTTGGTGGTTGAAGGCAAAATATCCACATTTTGGTTTCGGTTACCATAATTGGTGGTATTGTCCATTTCCTTGTCTTGGAATTGGTTAAGAGATATTTGGTTTTTTGGCGGGTTAAGAGTGTGTTCTTAACCTTCTTTGTTGTTTTATTGTAAACTTGTTCGTTTCTGTCTGGCACGCCTTGTGCTAGAGAGAGTGAGTTTCCATTAATATATCTCATTTTGACTTGTTAAAAAAAATTGCAATCCAATCGAAATATTATTCTTTTACATTTTTCAATTTAATTTATTTATAATTTTTGAATTTTTCTACCTAAAAAATAAACATTGTTTGAGTCACCTCCTCCATAACAAGGGTCACTGTACAAGAATACTAAAAAGAAGAGATTAATTTGTATGCATTTCCAATCTATTTTATATTTTATTTTTAGAAAAAATGGCGAATGCCACCTAAAAGTCACACACAAGTGTGAGGTTCCAGGTTTGAATTCAGGTAAAGATGTTCAACCTAACAATATTGACATTACCAATTGAACCTAGACTATACCTATAATGTAAAACTATTTTACAAATGTATCAAATCAAATTACACCTTAGTGGTAAAAAAAAAAAAAAAAGTTTACACCTGAGTGTCACTTTTATAGAGTTTCTAATTGTAACATGATTTCTAGAATGCATGTATAGAAAAGTTTGATAAATGATATTCGTACAACTACTTTTTAACAACTTTTGAAACAACTCTCTCTCATACTCACATGTGTTTTTATTCTCTCCCTTCTTATTTCTCTCTCCATTGTTTTTGTCTAATAGCAAGAGGAGAAAAGTGATTGTCACCAAAGTTGTCTAATATTAGTTGTACAAATATCACTACTCTAAAAGTTTTAACAAATTAAGTTATTATAGAAATAGAATTAATACTACAAAATAAATAAATAATTGTGAGTTGTTACACACACTTTCCAACATCAAAATTATTGAATTGCTGTTCTCTATACAGGAGAAAATCTTTTATAGACACAACTACAAATTAATATTACTTAGGCACTCAGATATGAAATGAAAAAAAAACTAAAGATTATTATTTAGTTACATCCATTAACATTATTCAATTGTATTCTCTTTTGGTTTTGTGTGTGTGTGTTATTTGGGCATGTGACCAAAGCAATTATATTTCCTCATATAGTAGCTTTTACTAAATTATGCTTTATTCCCAGCAAGACTTTTAAACATAAACAAACAAATATCAAAGAACTATGGTGATGAGAATTCTTTCATGGATACAACCCTAAATCAATATTATTTGGATACCCTCTAATAAAATGAATAAAATTTAAGAAAAATAATTTAGTCGTATCAATTTACATCAATTTTATTGAATTTTTTTAGTTTTGCATGTGTCTAATAATTTAGTTTTGCATGCTGAAAGGTGATCACTTTGGAATCCTCTCTTTTGCTTTACTGTTTTCTTTTCTTTATATCAATTCTTTTGCCAGATGTGTGTCCGTTAACCATTGCTTTTTATCAATGCTTTTCTCAATACTTCAATTATTCTTTCACAACATAACCGTGTATTTTTCTTCAGCCATATCTCTTTACTATACACATTGCCTACTATCCTAATTCTAAATCTTCATAGTTCAGAAATCCATTCAAGATTTAGTTACAACTTCCTTCCTTGCTGTTTTACTTTAACTATAGAAGATGGCTGCAACTTTGGTGGGTGGGGCTTTTCTCTCTGCTACTGTTCAAACTTTAGTTGAGAAACTTGCTTCACAAGAATTTTGTGATTACATCAGAAACACCAAGCTGAATTCCTCGCTGTTGGCAGAGTTGGAAACAACACTACTCGCTCTTCAGGCTGTCCTAGATGATGCAGAACAGAAGCAAATCACCAACCCTGCTGTCAAACAATGGTTGGATCAACTGAAAGATGCAATCTTTGATGCTGAGGATTTGCTTAACCAAATCAATTACGACTCCCTGCGATGTAAGGTGGAGAAGAAACAAGCTGAAAACATGACTAATCAGGTTTGGAACCTCTTTTCATCTCCTTTTAAAAATCTCTATCGAGAGATCAATTCGCAAATGAAGATTATGTGTCAAAGGCTGCAGCTTTTTGCACAACAGAGAGATATCCTTGGCTTGCAAACTGTGAGCGCGAGAGTTTCTCTTAGAACGCCTTCAAGTTCAATGGTAAATGAATCTGTCATGGTTGGTAGGAAGGATGATAAAGAGAGACTCATTAATATGTTGATATCTGACAGTGACACTACCAATATTGGTGTGGTTGCAATTTTGGGCATGGGGGGTGTCGGCAAAACCACTCTTGCCCAACTTCTTTATAATGATAAAGAAGTTCAAGACCATTTTGATATGAAAGTTTGGGTTTGTGTATCGGAGGATTTCGATATTCTAAGAGTAACTAAAACCATTCATGAATCTGTCACTTCAAGAAGTGGCGAAAGCAATAATCTTGATTCTCTTCGAGTTGAGTTGAATCAAAACTTGAGGGATAAAAGATTTTTGTTAGTGCTTGACGACCTGTGGAATGACAATTATAATGATTGGGATGAGTTAGTAACTCCATTGATTAACGGCAAAACGGGAAGTAGGGTGATCATCACAACACGCCAACAAAAAGTTGCGGAGGTTGCACACACGTTTCCTATTCACAAAGTAGATCCTCTATCAGATGATGACTGTTGGTCGTTACTTTCAAAGCATGCATTCAGAAGTGAAGACCGTCGAGGTAGTAAGTACCCAAATCTAGAAGTAATTGGTAGAAAGATTGCCAAAAAATGTGGTGGATTGCCCATAGCTGCTAAAACACTCGGAGGAATTTTGCGTTCAAAGGTAGATGCAAAAGAGTGGACTGCAATTCTAAATAGTGACATATGGAACTTACCAAATGATACTATTTTACCTGCTTTGCGTCTAAGTTATCAATATCTTCCCTCACATTTGAAAAGATGTTTTGCCTATTGCTCAATTTTTCCGAAGGATTTTCCACTTGACAAGAAGGAATTGATTTTGTTATGGATGGCAGAAGGCTTCCTAGAGCATTCTCAATGTAATAAAACAGCTGAGGAAGTAGGCCACGACTACTTGATTGAATTGTTATCCAGGTCCTTAATTCAACAATCAAATGATGATGGAAAAGAAAAATTTGTTATGCACGACCTTGTCAATGATTTAGCCTTAGTGGTGTCTGGAACAAGTTGCTTCAGGCTTGAATGTGGTGGTAACATGCCTAAAAATGTTCGTTATTTGTCATATAATCAAGAAGTTTACGACTTTTTCAAGAAGTTTGAGGTTATCTACAATTTCAAATGCTTGCGAAGCTTCCTACCCATTAACCTTGGCATGTTGGCAGGAGGATATTACTTATCTAGTAAGGTTGCTGAAGATTTAATACCCAAACTCAAACGGTTACGCGTGCTATCCTTAAACAATTATCGAAACATCACCATACTACCAGAATCAGTTGGTAGTTTGGTGGAGTTGAGGTATTTAGATCTCTCATTCACTAGAATTAAAAGCTTGCCTGATGCAACATGCAATCTTTACAATCTGCAAACCTTGAATTTAACACGGTGTGAAAACCTCACTGAGTTGCCACTACATTTTGGGAAGTTAATTAACTTACGGCACCTTGATATTAGTGCTACAAAGATAAAGGAGATGCCAATGCAAATTGTTGGACTCAATAACCTGCAAACATTAACTGATTTTTCAGTTGGCAAGCAAGACACCGGGTTAAGTGTCAAAGAGGTTGGTAAGTTTCCGAACCTGCGGGGAAAACTTTGTATCAAGAACCTGCAGAATGTCATCGATGCCATTGAGGCTTATGATGTCAACATGAGAAACAAAGAAGATATTGAAGAGTTAGAGTTACAATGGAGCAAACAAACGGAAGACTCGCGAATAGAGAAGGATGTGCTTGATATGTTGCAACCTTCATTTAACCTGAGGAAGCTGACTATTAGGTTGTACGGCGGGACAAGCTTTCCGAGTTGGTTGGGTGATCCTTTGTTTTCTAACATGGTGTCCTTGCGCATCTCTTATTGTGAATATTGTGTAACACTTCCACCACTAGGCCAACTACCTTCTCTCAAGGACTTGACTATTGAGGGTATGACAATGGAAACAATTGGGCTAGAGTTCTATGGGATGACAGTAGAACCTTCCATTTCTTCATTCCAACCATTTCAATCTCTCGAGTCTTTAACATTCTCCAGCATGCCGAATTGGAAAGAATGGATACACTATGAAAATAGTGAGTTTAATTTTCCTCGCCTTAGAACTTTGTGCTTAACCCAATGTGCAAAACTAAGGGGGAATTTGCCTAGCCATCTTTCTTCGATAGATAGAATCCATATAACTGGATGTGACAGTCTCTTGAAAGCACCACCAACTACTTTGCATTGGCTCTCCTCATTAAACAAAATACGTATAAAAAGGTCTATAGAAAGTTCCCAATGGTTGTTACTTGAGATTGATTCTCCCTGTGTGCTTCAAAGTGTAACAATCATCTATTGTGATACCCTGTTTTCATTACCCAAAATTATTAGGAGCAGCACTTGTCTTCGATTCTTGGAACTTCATGATCTTCCATCTCTCGCTGCTTTTCCAACAGATGGTCTACCCACCTCATTGCAGTCACTTAGAATTCATGATTGTCTGAATTTAGCATTCCTGCCACTTGAAACATGGGGCAATTACACATCTCTTGTGACATTGCACTTAAGGAATAGTTGCCATGCACTTACCTCCTTCCCATTGGATGGTTTCCCAGCACTCCAAAATCTTTCCATTAAAGGCTGTAAAAATCTGGAATCCATTTTTATTTCAGAAAGTTCTTCCGATCTCCCGTCAACCCTCCAGTCATTTTCGGTATATAAATGTGATGCACTTAGATCATTGACTCTACGGATGGACACCCTGATCTCTCTTGAACATTTAACTCTCACAGATCTTACCGAACTAACTTTACCATTCTGTAAAGGAGCTTGCCTACCTCCCAAATTACGTACTATTAATATTAAATCAGTGAGAATAACAACGCCTGTAGCTGAATGGGGTCTCCAACATCTTACTTCTCTTTCAAGATTGGGTATCGGAGGTGATGATGATATTGTTAACACCTTGCTGAAGGAGCGGTTGCTGCCAATGTCCCTCGTGTCTTTGGATATTTCTAATCTCTGTGAAATAAAACCCTTTGATGGAAATGGACTCCGACACCTATCCTCTCTTGAAACACTTTGCTTTTATAATTGTCCAAGGCTTGAGTCTCTTTCAAAAGACACTTTGCCTTCCTCTCTTAAGATACTGAGCATCATGAAATGTCCTTTGTTAGAAGCAAACTATAAAAGTCAGAGGTGGGAGCATTTGTCCATTCCCGTCTTAAAAATAAATAGGGAAGTGATAATATGAGGGAAAAGAGAAGTGAAGGAAAATTTGCAATTCTGTTTCAGGTATGAGTTTTTTTTATGCATCTATCCATATAGAATTTTTTTCAACTTTTTCTTTGATTTTTTCTGTGGAACAATTCATAAAATAGTCAAGTTGCAGTAAAATATATATCTATCCTAAGTTAATAACTTCAATGTCTATTTTATGCAACATGCACCCTCAATGAGATTTGATGTTCCTTGAGACATATCTTTGTTGAAATAAAACTAAAGGATAGTTATCAGATATTCTATCTGATAACTAAATAAATACAATTACAATTACAATTTACAATTACAATTACATGGATAAATAAATACAATTACAATTACAATTACAATTTACAACTTTATCTCAGTGACAAGAACAAAATATTCTTTCTTAAAATCCTATTGAAAACCAGTTTAATTTTTTAAAATCCTATTCTTGATCCTAGTTGAAATTAAACTTAAATGTTTTCGAAGCCATTGTTAATTTTTGTTCTTTTGTTGTTAATAGGTTTGTCATCGGTAAGGTGTGCAAAGTGCATACACAGATATTTGGTTCATCTTTTCATTTCTCTTAAGGAAGCAGCAGACACTATAAGAATAAGAGTAGCTGGCAACATAAATGTATGTCATAAAGCTTCAGTTTGTACTTATCTATTTTGATTATTTTCTATATTTTGAATTTTTTTTTTAATGAAGAAGTTAAACTAGGGTACCCAAACTGGCACCGATGAGAATCGAACCTCAGACCTTGATGATTAGTTTATCTGTATATTTTTGTTCAGTACACTTTTTATAGATTTAATTCATATGCACTAACTGAACAATATTTACATTATCACTCAATCATAACTATTTGGTGAATAAACAAAATTTACTTTCATTTGAATTGGATATGATTAGTTGAAACAAATCATTGGTTGTTCAGCTTTATTTTGGTTTTGGGTTAGCCTTTTGTTGAAAGCAAAGAACTTAAAAGTTATGAAGCACTGATACAAACACAGACACGTCGACGCCGATAGTAACTTCAGAAAATGACATAATTAAATGTCATCACATGTATCGGTGTCATGTCGGTGCTACAGAGCTTAAAAGTCCTTAGTGTATAGTTTACAATAAAACAGTACATAGAAATTCAGTTTCACAATCTGACATAAGTTTTTGCTATAAATAAACTTAATTGTGAAGTGATGAATTGAAAGAACAAAAAGCCTTACATAAAGAATGCAATTAGTGCTACTAACAAAGAATTAGCAAGTTCTGATCTTCTTTTTTTTTCTTTCAGTCGCTTACTCAAACAAGGATTCTGATCTCATCTTGTTGGCTCCTGGGTAGTGTTGGAAGCAGGGACAGTGATTCACTGCAGTCATAAAGCTGATGCAGTCATGCAGTCAAAATAAATACAGCCATTTGATCAAAATAACCGTCAGGATTCAACTTCTCTTTTTTTTCCACTTTAAACTCAAAACACAGGATTGAAAAAGGGAGAAAACTCAGAACGCATACTTCATCCCCTTACTTTTGAAGATTCTTAACTTCTCCCTTCTTCTTGCTTCCACTTCTCCGCACCTCCTTGACACCTCATAATGTTCCTTGGTGAACATGAATGGTCAATTCGTCAAGCTTTATAACTCCGGCGGATGCAATACGATCCACCTCTGCCAACAACCGCTCCACTGTGATGGGTTGTATCAGATAGTTCACTGTTCCGGCGATGGGCTTGGAAGAATAAGTTGATTCATCAAGCGATGCAACACCCCCACCAACAATCGTTTCACTTGATGGGTTGATTGAGATAGTTCGATAGTTCCGGCGATGGTCTTGGAAGGTTAATCGTCCCGTTACAACAATGTATAAATTGGAACGGTACTCAGGCGATGAATAATTGGAAGGTTAATAATTTGAAGGGTACATATGGCGATGTGTTGCGGCAAGCTACAATGGTGCTCAGGCGAGATGTGTTGGCTTTGAGAAGGATGAGCACACATAAGGAGACACACAACACAAATATGTATAAATTGGAATGTGAATTTGATATATTAGCATGGATTGCAATTAAATTAATTGGAATTCTGGATTGAATTGACATGAATTGGAACTCACCTCCATGGGAATGAATTGGCCACAATTCATGGCTGATGCATATGGACAAAAGGCTAGAATTATGCAGAAGTTGGAACTAAGCAATGTATCTAGTATAGGACTTTTTTAAACATAGGCATTTGTAAATTTGTGTGTTTTATTAAGCGTTCCTGGCCTTTGTTGCGTACATGCTTTGTAGCTTTGTATACTGTAATAGTTCAGCAGTTTAACAGGAATCAAAAGGCTTGTTTGCAATGTTATAATCAAGGTTTTAATAATAGCGTTTCGTCACGATGTTTTGTCATGGTTGTTTATGTGATTTTTGTTCACTATGTTAAAACGGTATCGGACACTACATATACCTTTTTGTCGCAACCGTTTTCGCGGCAAAGAACCTCTATTTAAAACCTTAACTTGTAATAGTGTCAGGTAAGCTTATGTATGTATGTGGGTTATGAAGTTCAGTTTCATATAATATTTGGATAATTCAAATAAAAATTATGATCATAACCATATAAACAAAGAACAGCCAAGAAAGTGTAAAAGGACACAAAACACATATATAATAAGCTTATAGAATTCCAAGTCTAGTAGCTTGTTACAAAAATCAACAGTCATTGAACATATTCTTCTAGCTCAGAAAAGCCAGTAGCTCATTGAAGACATTCTTCTGCACAAAATATGATTATATCTTCTCATTCTTCCAAACACCAGGAGCTCATAAAAGCCATTCATGCTAAGAGGATTTGCATTCTTCATTGACCTTCATTCTGTTGAAGTACTGTCTTCTGACTCCAAAACCAATTTCTTTTCCATAACCAAGCCAAAATTCCCAGGCTTCGTCTGCACTGTCAAATTCCATACCAACAGTGGGTGTTGTAATGATTGTCATTATTATACCAAACATGTGGAATTCAAATAAAAATATAATTAATCAAAACATAAGTAACACTATCTGCTAGTGATAATGGAAAACTATATCAACGTGATAAAACTACAAGAAAAGAGAGTAAAATATGGAAATAGAAAGCTATGGCAAAAACAAAGTCATCCATGTTTAAAGAAACAAAATCGATGGCAAAAACAAATTCACCCACGTTTAAACAAACAAAATCAATGGCTATATAAAAAAAAAGAGCTATGTATGCACAAACAAAAAAAATCGAAAAAGGAGGTGATGAAACATAACAAACCTGGAAAAAATCACAAAGCTAGTTTTGAGTTTAAGCAACTGGCGTAGAAGGAGGTGAGGTTCATTTTTGGCTTGAATCTCAGAACAGATGTGAAGAAACGCTTTTTCAAGGGCTTGAATGCGCCAATAACATCGGAAAGTGGAGTTTTGCTTTCGTTAGCCTGCTTTGTGGATTTTAAGGGGAAATGAACTTGGACCACTATTTTGATCAAATGACTGTATTTAATTTGACTGCGTGACTGCATCAACTTTATGACTGCAGTGAATCATGTTCCTGGAAGCAGCTGGATATAAAATTGGTAAGCCCTTATAAACTAAACGGTTAAACTCTATTTCTGGTCCTTGCAAATGTACGATTTTTTGTTTAGTGTTTAGTCCTCACAAATATACAATTTTTTACTTTTTGTAATTGTTGTTTTGTTTTAGCCCTACAAAATTTGTTCGTATTCAAAATTGGCCATTGCGATATGCATGCAATATTCATTTTAGTCTTTGTAGATCATATTAGAGGGACTAAAGAGTTAGGCTTGTCACATTTACATTGTCTAGAAGTGTTATAAACTTGTTCTTAAATTGATTACTTGTCACAGAAAAATCAACATTTACCCAGGTTTTAATTTTTTCCTCTGTTTAGTTCATTATTATTTTAATACATACACTATTGAATTCAACCGGAGTGATAAACTTTCTTACTTCGCGCAGGTAATTCATGATGCCGGAGAATACTTCCTCGCTGAAACTGTCAAAATACTGTTTTCGTCAATTGAGAAACGTACGATGATAAGATGGCAACGAAGGAAAGTCTCAGGAAAGGGCTCATATATCTCTGCTTGAATCAAACAATTTTTAGGGAATTAGAATTTTTTTTATCCAGACTGTCACTTTGTTATAGGATTAGATCTAACATAAGTCTTTCTCCAAGTCCAGAAACTTGGCAGCAAAACCTGAAATTACAAGCCATCTACAAATGTAAATCAACATTGTCTATTTTTTCCTCTTCGTAGATTGTATTGAAGAAACCATGCAGAGTTGTTTTAGAATCAGAAGTCAATATTGTATATATCAATCATTTCTCTCCAAATTTAATAACTGTTACAAAGGAATTGTTGCCTACAAATATAGCCTAATTTTTTACCTCAGTAATAACATGAATGACAAATAAGCAACTCAAACTCATTCATCTATATTCCTCGTGTAAAATGGGTAGAATTATACAATACAATTTGAATGTTGGCGGTAGGCATGGCAATGGGGCGTGGTGGGGACGGGTTTTGCCTTCCCCATCCCCATCCCCTACTCCCATATGCTTACTCGTTACCCTACCCATACCCAACGGGGATGAGAAATTGAATCTCATCCACATCCCCAATGGGTTTGGGTATTCCCGCCCCATCCCCGTCCCTGTAGTGAATCAATATTTTTTTAGTAGAAAAAGAGTTTTTTTAAGCTTCAATTGTAATGTTGTAATGCATTATCCAACAATTTGCGCTCATTTTAACATTTCCTTACCGAATAATTCAGTTGCTCCTTTAACTATCAATGAAATTCTTATATCATGACAATTATCGAACCAAATAGCATGGCATATCATTATCAACCCCCTCAACAAAAACAAAAATATGACCTATCTACATTCGGGTAGGGTTTGGGTATGGGTTCGGGGTAGATACATATATCCTCACTACCCTTCCCGTACCCGTATTTTGAAATCGGGGAAAACCCAAACTCGTACCCAAACCCAGTCAAACCAGGGAAAACCCGTCAAATCGGGGTTGGTTTGGGCGGGTACCCATGGGCACGAGTTTTATTGTCATTCCTAGTTGGCAACAAGAATTATAGTTTCATACCTCTATTTGATAAAATATATATATATATATATATATATATATATATATATATATATATATATACATATACAATTTGCCTCTATCAAGGATCTGATAGTACAATTTGCCTTCTTCTGACCACGTGTAGAAACAAACAAAGAACTCAAAAGACAAAAAGAATGAACGAATAATTCCAGTTTCAACAAACAAATTTTAAATGTCTAATCAATTGCATTATCCATATCAGGAAATGACCCAATGTCCTTGATTTGAAACTTCTCAACGACTCTTAATGCGTTGACACTCTTCTCCAACGTCTCTCTAATCCTTGCATGTATAAGGAGCTGAAGACTTGAAGAACAAAAAATAATACTCTTCTATTTTTATTGTGTCTTACTCTGTACAAATCAAAAATCGCATAGAACACAAGAATTGTTTATCGAAGTTTGTATCTTATAAATTCTAAGTATTAGAGTTTGTTATGTTTTGTATTGTTTACATCTCTGATTGTATATCAAATGTAAGAACAAATCTATTTATTTGTAAACTCTTAGAAGTCTTTTTCAGTTGTGATTAAGCATTGAAAGCCTCTTGCTTTTGTGCTTGAGCATTGTGAAGTCTCTTGGTTATGTCCTTGAGCATTTGTAATCTTGTTTGATTATAGTGAAATTCTTTGGAAGTGCAAGGGGACTAGACTACTCTTGGATTGTATGAGGAACCAATATAATTGTTTGTGTCTGTTTTCCCTCTCTCTATATATTATCTTACTTCATTGCAAGCACTTTTTGAGTACTCCTAAGATTCTGAACCTGACTCAGACTGTGAACTCATTCAGACTCTGAGCAGTGCAAACACTTAGAAAAGTTGAAAAAGACAATACAATTCAACCTCCTCCTCTTATGTTTTTCTCACCTTCAGTTGGTATCAGAGTACGGTTTGTGCTCAACCACTTAACCGTGTGACAGTTAAAGATTCATAGAGAAAAACATGTCTACTAGTGAGAGTGGTTTTGGTCCTACTATTTCAGGAAGAAATCACAACGTTACTATCAACTATAATTACAACACCACTAATGAAAAGCACAACTTTTCAGTAAAACCTCCATCTTTCAGTGGAGATATAACTCAATTTTTATGGTGGAAAAGCAAAATGTATGGTTACATCATTGGTGTTGATGATGAACTATGGGACATAATTGAAGACCGTGTTACACTTGTTGTTGATACAGAATGAAAAGTGACAGACAGGAAAAGCTTAACTGCTACTCAAAAGAAAAAATACTAAAAGCATCATAGAGTATGAGGGATTCTAGTGGATGCAATACCTCGTTCAGAGTATATCAAGAGCTTGGATAAATTTACTACAAAAGTTGTTTTTTAGTCAGTGTGTTCTATCTATGAGGGAAACTAACAGGTAAAAGAGGCTAAGGCTAACTAGTTAGTTCATCAGTATGAGCTTTTTAAAATGACGAAAAATGATATTAAAACCATGTATTCAAGGTTTCAAATTATTGTATCAGGCCTTTAGGTTTTGAGCAAAAAGTTATAACGTACCTGATCATGTCAAGAAGATTCTTGGGAGCTTCCTGCCAAGTTTAGACCAAAGGTTACAACCATTCAAGAAGCAAGGGATTTGAACACATTGAGCTTGGAGAATCTGATAAGCTCTCTCAAATATCATGAGAAGAAGTTCAACTCTATTTCTTTGACATCCAAGGAAAAATCTGCCAAAACTCTAAAGACTGCTAAGTTAGAAGAAGAAGTTCTTGATGGATATTCTGAAGATGATTCAAGTCTTGAAAAGATGGCTGATTTAACCAAAATATTGTATTACTTGACCAAGAAGATAAGGTTTCAAGGTAAAAGAAGTGGGTCAAAAGGGTCAAGTTACAAGAATAGGAAGGAAGAACATAAGGGTTGCTTCCACTGCAAGAAACTTGGTCATTTCATTGCTGACTGTCTAGAGTTACAGAAAGACAAGTCAAAGAAGGAGAGCTCCAGGAAAGAAATTTACAGGAAAAAACTTAAGAAGAGTCTTATGGCAATATGGGACAAATTTGATGAAGAATTAAAACGTGAAAAGAAAGAAGATGAAGAAGCTAATCTGGCCCTGATGGCCACTACAGCTTCTGATGTAGAATCTAGTTCAAACTCTGATGATGATGATGAGCTATTTTCTAAACTAACTCATGAACAATTTGTTGACACTGTCAAAGAAATTGTAGAACGTTGTCTAGACAAATCAAAAGCTTTAAAAATTTACAGAAAAATTTGATTTGTTGACAGAAGAATCCAAGCTCATGGAACATCAAGCCAAAAGTCTGTTAATCCAAAATGAAGATCTCAAAGTACAGAAATAAATTTTTGGAAGAAAGTCAATTTTCAAACATCAAGAAAGTTAACACCCATGATAATGCTCTTGAAGATTTTATCATTGGTGGCATTGACAGAAGCAAATTAGCTTCCATGATTTATGGAGTAAGTAGGAACAAGGGAGAAGGAATTAGCTTCCATGATTTATTTGTCTTAATAATTATTGATTGTTATGCATTGTTGAAGAAAAAATAAACTTCTAAAAAATATAAACTGAAGAAAAAATAAACTTCTAAAAAATATAAACAAAAGAAAATTTTATGTGTCCTTGTTCTTCGAGTATTGATCAATTTCAGCCTAGCCTCACAATAAACAGAATAGTTTGACATCAAAACAGTATTGCCTCGGAAATTACACACAACGATAGTTTACTTTCCAAATTACAAAATAAATAGAGATATTATAGTGAAAAGGGAAATTTTAAAAACAAATAACCATACATTTCTATTTGAAAAATTCATCAAAACAATCTTGCCCAGGAGAAAAAGAAAACCAGTAGTTTGACATCACAAGTCACATTAATTCTTCGAAATCAATAGCGGTGGATGAGTTGCTTGTATGCGTCCTTGTTCTTCGAGTATTGATCAATTTCAGCCTGGCATCACAAGTAACATATTAATTATGCATCAGAATTATTAGTTTGATTTTTCTGGAACTCAACTACTTTAGAGAAAATTGATTTAGTAAAAAAAGAAATACTTTAGAGACAAACTCTAGTTTTTTTTATTCAATGGATGAGAATTAGACGACTCATAATCAACCTTCGCTAAATAGACTTAAACATACAACTTAAAATATGAGTAGTCCGATTTTCATTACGATCAAGAAGTGCAATTATGTGATAGTGCCCAGAAATCTACCCAAGTGTTAAAAGCTTTTTTAGTCAAAATATTTACCTTTCCAATTGCTTTTATGGCAGTTAGCAACTTCTGATCAATAAATTCGTCAAATAAATCAGTCTTTTCGAGAGCTTCTAAAGATTCCGAAAGTGATTTTGGCAATCTCTGAAGGTTTTCTAGATTCGGATATGTGTCTGTTTAATACATAAAATAAGAAGTTCATTATTCAATTAAATATTTTATACAAATGCTGAAATTGTAAGAACAAAATAAATATTATGCAATCATAATACAAATCAGCAAAAGAATCATAAAAGACCAGTGCGGGAAAAAAAAATGGTAGCAGATTAGAAAGGGAAAAAGACTTATAGTTTATATTATCTTACCAATAGGTTCAGGAAGAGAAAGATGTCGACGAAGGCCATCAATGCCAGCAGCAATTGTAGCAGCTAAGCCCAAGTATGGGTTTGCAGTACCATCAAATGGTTTAAACTCAAAATTACTCACTGAACCGTCGGGAGTTCCAGGTGAACAAGATCGCAATGGAGCATTCCTATTTTCCTTTCCCCACAATAAGTATGAACCCCATGTTGTCGGCTGCAACCTATCATAACTGCAATCAAATTGAGTAGTCACGTAAGAAGACATAGAAGCATAATTTGTTATCCGACCTCGAGGCATGGATTGAAAGAGTTAGTGTTTATAAATTATCCGTAACCTCGACTCTCAAAAAATGTCGAACTTTTTGGTGTATCAAGACAACAGTAATATTTAGAAGAATGAGTGGTCATAGAGAACATAAACCTGATAGGAAGTGGTGCTACAAATGGCAAAATAGAAGGAAGATGATGTAGAATTCCAGCCATGAATTCTTTCCCCAAAGTTGATATTCCATACTTTGATGATTCATCAGATGCCATAAATACATTTTGGCCATTCTGCCACAAGCTTAGATGCACATGGCATCCAGAACCCACATCATCTAATGTGTACCTTCAATATTACAACAAAACACTATTATTATGCAATATGCACTTCAAATTGTTTACTTATGTTCTATATAAACGATAAAATAAGAGTTTATCAACTCCGACAATGTGTTTGCGACTCGGTTTTTGAAGGGTTATGCAGGGAAATACTTTCACTGGCTAAGTCTATATTTTACTATATATTTTGATTTTTTTTCCATGGATCAATTTTTTTTTTCATAGATCAATTTTTGTGTGGGTGAGATTTAGAAGAATTTATTGTTTCGATTGATGATATAATAACAGATTGAAAAATAATTGAACATGGCACTTACTTTGGAATAAAAGTTGCAAGCAAACCATGTTTTCTAGCAATTGCCCTAACAGCTTCACGTGTGTATACTAAGTTGTCTACAGCTTTATTACAAATTGTATGACCCAAAACCAGCTCAAATTGACCTTTTCCGGTTTCGACATGCAACTGCAATTAAAATAATTCCGAGAATAGGCCACATGTGTTAGAAATAAGGCTCCAAATCATATTCACCAAAGAGATAGAAAGTATTGAATCTCATACACTCCTAAAAATGTAAAAGAATTTTTATAATAAAAGTATATTAACGACTCCTCATCATATCATGTATTTAGGCATTTTATCTAGTTGTTTAGTAACTTTGTTCTACGTTTTTAAAGGATTTCAGAATGCGATCCAACAATCCTATGGTGGTCCTTTTCAAGGCATTGATTAAGGTTTGATACAAATCTTAGCCCCTCCCCCATTTACTTTATTACTTATGCGATTTAGTTCAGTTATTAAATTACCATCATAAATCCAACAAAAATCAAACAGAATCAGACTTATTTACAAGTAATATAGTTTTTTTTTTTTTTTTTGAGCAATACAAGTAATATAGTTAAATTTATTCAAAACAATGAATCAACTTGAAACATCCATAGTTTTCTTACCTGTTCTACTGGAATGCCCATAGAATGCAAAGCAGAAGTAACTTCACGAAGTATTGGGGAAGCAACATCAAATGCTGAGGAGCAGCCGTAAGGACTCGAGTCAAATTGTATCCATTCTTCTTTCCCTTCCCTGAATTATTTTTTTCACGTTTATAAAGAGAAATATTAGGGTCGCACATTTTAACACACATTATCAACTTATTTGATTTGTTTTACTGGAAACCGGCACTACAAGTTGCTAAGCAATTCTCTTTCAAAAAAAAAGTTGCTACACAATTTGTGTAGTTATGTTGTTATATAGCATTTGTGTAGTCAATTGGGTTGGGTGGAAGTAACCGATGCCTTTGACAAGAGTGAGAGAGTCTGTTTGTGGGAGGTTAACAAGAGAAGATTAAAAGTAAAAATCTAATTTAATAATAAAAAAAAGGCTTAAATATGATTTTCGTCCCTGTAATATGGACGTGTTTTAATTTGCGTCCCTGTAAAAAAAAAAGTTTGAATTACGTCCCTGTAAATTTTTTTTTGTTTGAAAATGGTCCTTGGCCCCACTTTTCAGCTGAGTCACGGTTTTGGCCACGTGGCAGTTGCAGACTGTGCAACTTTTGCCACGTGGCACTGAAGTGGCGTGCCATCTAATATTAAATTTTAAAAAATATTTAAAAAATTCTGAAAATTATTTTTAAAATTAAAAAATATGAAAATAAATTTAAAAAATTTAAAAAACAATTTAAAAATTCTGAAAATAAATTTTAAATTATTAAAATAATTTTCTGAATTTATTTTTTTTTGTATAATTTTCAAAATAAAATTAATTTTTTTAAATATTATATATTCTGAAATTTCTGAAAAAAATGATTTTTTTTTAAAATTAGAATTTTCATAAAAGAACAAGAAATTAGATTTTTTTTAAATTATAATTTATTTTCGAAAATTATAAAATTATAATTTCTGAAAATATAATTGTCATTGTTTTCAAAAAAAAAACTAATATATAATTTTCAAATTAAAAAATCTATTTTTCAAAAATTAAATTTTCAAATTTTTTTTCAAATTTTTTAATTCTAACAGTTTTTTGTCAAAAAATTAAGTTTTCGAAAATTTTTATTTTCAGATTTTTTTCGAAATTTTTTTATGATTTTTTAAATTTATTTTCAGATTTTTTAAATTTAAATAAATAATTTTCAGAATTTTATTTTTATTTTTTAATTACGTGGACCGCCACGGGGAAAAAGTTGCACAGTCAGCAACTGCCACGTGTCGAATAACATGCCAAGTCAGCCATGAAGTGGGACCAGGGACCATTTTCAAACAAATTTTTTTTACAAGGACGTAATTCAAACTTTTTTTTTACAGAGACGAAAATCAAAACACGCCCATATTACAGGGACAAAAATCATATTTAAGCCTAAAAAAAAAATGGTAATTACACTAAAAAGATGGAACCGGTCATCAACTAAAATGAATTATAAAAGTGGATGACATGAATAATTATAATTGACTGTGTTAAATATTTAAGCCTAAAAAAAAAATGGTAATTACACTAAAAAGATGGAACCGGTCATCAACTAAAATGAATTATAAAAGTGGATGACATGAATAATTATAATTGATTGTGTTAATAGAGTATGTTAGTGGGTGTGATATTTGAAATGACATGATAATTTTCACTAATAGAATGACAATATAATATTGTATGACATACCTCATTGTGCTCTTCAAGAGAAAAAAACTCAATCTCAAATCCTGCATTCACGACCTAAAGCAGACTATAAATTAACAATTGTGCTATTTGAATAAGTAAAATTATTGGGCAACCTATGCATAAACAATATATGTTGACAACTCAGTTGGTATGGACAATGCATAATATATGCAAGGTCCAGGGTTCGAACCCCGACCACCACCAAAAAAGAAATAAATATATGTTGACAACACCGTTCAACAATCAAATTTAATTGCTAACTTGTTTGAACTGTGTTAACCACCTAAAATTTTGATGTAAAAGTTGTCGAAAATACCAAAATCATTTTTGATAAGTTAAACAACATAGTTCATCTATTGCTAACTTGTTTGAACTGTGTTAACCACCTAAAATTTTGATGTAAAAGTTGTGTTGCTAACTTGTTTGAACTGTGTTAACCACCTAAAATTTTGATGTAAAAGTTGTCGAAAATACCAAAATCATTTTTGATAAGTTAAACAACATAGTCCATCTATTGCTAACTTGTTTGAACTGTGTTAACCACCTAAAATTTTGATGTAAAAGTTGTCGAAAATACCAAAATCATTTTTGATAAGTTAAACAACATAGTCCATCCTAAATAAGACAAGCTCTACAACATGCACACACAACATCGCATTTGTCGAAGCGTTATGATGTGTTTTTTACTGCTATTTACAATCACATTTGCAACTTGATGCGGTAGTGGACACTATCACAGTCATAAATTTGAAACTATGATCATTAATGTTACTTCATTAACCACAATTTTTAGTGTTAAAATATATATTTAGATGAACATTGAAAAATATTTGACATCCAAATTCGTGGTTAATGAAGTTACACAGGGTAATGAGTTTCCACGTGAGTATTACTATTAACTATCTACTAAATGTAATAAACCATATAACTCAAATGCATTAACCACTTCATTAGTTTTCTTATTTTCATCGTTCAAAAATCTTTAATTAATAAAACACCATAGTACAACATCCTTAATAAGAAAAAAACTATGCAACATACCAAGTCAAATTCATCTTTGAGAATTTTGGTAACTCTTCTAAAGGCTTCTCTTGGGCAATATTCCCAAGCTTGACCAAGTTTAACATTCAGATCACCTAAAACCATTTCATCTTGTTTGCACCTACAGTTGATTAGTTTATTATAATTTAGTCTGTCTTTTCTAAGAAAGTCTACGTTAAAGATGATAACATTAAGAAAGAAACTAGAAAGACTATAAATAAGGTGATAGTCAAACTCAAAATTAGTACGATAATTAAAAATGATCACATTTCTTAATTTTATACATATTCAAAATTGAAATTGAGATTCATTTCAAAGCAATTTTTTTTTTATACATATGACACATTTTATGTAACGGAGGAGTAAAAAACATAAATATAATTATTTCAATAAAAAACTGCGTACCAAGGAATTGTCCTTATAGTACACAAATCTGGTGCTACCCTTGCATCACCGACTAACCCTAGACCAGAGCCAGGTGCAGGTCTATCCAAAATAGAAGTCATTACGATACTTACAAATGCTAAACCAACACCATTCTTCTTAACAACATCATAGAAATGCTTTCTAGGAATAGCCTGAAACAAAATATTACAAAACCTCAGAATATTTTAATAAGGCTTAAATATGTTATTCGTCCCTGCAAATAGGGGTCGCTTAAAATTTCGTCCCTGCAATCGCTAATCCTTTTTTTTTGCCCCTGCAAAGTTTAATCAGTTAAAAATTCGTCCCTTGACCCAGTTAATGACTGTCACGTCATCAAAATTACCATAATGGCATGGGAATTGACGAAAATACCTCTGGGCTAATTTTTTTTTTCCTTCAAAAAAAATTTTTTTCCAAAATTTTGAAAGTTCTTTTTTAAATTAAAAAAAATCTGAAAAAATAATTAAAAGTCAAAAAAAAATTCGGAAAAAAACTGTTAAAATTAAAACTGAAAAATTTTTGGGAAAAAATCGTAAAAAAAATTCGGGAAAAAACTGAATTTTTTTTGAAGGAAAAAAAAACAAAAAAAAATAAGCCTGGGGTATTTTGGTCAATTCCCATGCCATTTTGTTAATTTGATGACGTGGCAGTCATTAACTTGGTCAAGGGACGAATTTTTAATTGATTAAACTTTGCAGGGGCAAAAAAAAAGGATTAGCGATTGCAGGGATGAAATTTTAAGCGACCCCTAATTGCAGGGACGAATAACATATTTAAGCCATTTAATAAAAATATAAAAAGATTTTCCTTCATAAAAAAAAAGATTTAATATGTGTTTTTTTCCCCTGATTTCTACAAAATTTCAAAATTTTATTTTTCTACTCAATAGAAAAATTGCACCTTTTAGTCCTTGCAAAATTATTGGGTAAGTAATTTTTGTCCATGCTGCTAAATGGATATATATAAAAAAATTGGATATGGATTTGGCGCTGTAAAAGTACAACACAGTTTTCATTTCAGCCATTGGATGGTTTGATATATTATAATAGTACCATGCAAATAAAGATCCAATGGTCATAATTCAAAACTGTGTGAAACTGTGTGTTTTAGTTCTTGCAAAATTATTGTGTGAGTAATTCTTGTCCATGCTACTAAATCGATATATACTTTGAAAGATTTTGTGTTGATATGTTTAAAACTTTATATCTTTATTCCTTAAAAAAAAAATGTTTAAAACTTTATAAAAGTTTTACTAAAAAAATAATTCAAAATTTGATTTCTATTTATAAATTTTGGTTACTTTTTATCTTTTTTACGTTTACAAAATTTATATATAATTTACCATACGATAAAAAAGTTTAAATTTTTACGGAAGAACCTTTTCAATGTTTTAAATGTGCCTGCTAAACATCATTAAAAAATAGTACAAATTTTTTATAGTAACCAAAAAATAAAATTTGAAACATTTATAGGAATTAAAAACATATTTAACATTAAAAGAAATTTGTAAACTACAATGTTTTTTTTAGGAATTGTAAACTACAATGTTACAGTTTACATGTGGGTGTGTAGGGGTGGGAACAGGCCAGGCCGTCCGACAGGGGCCTATGGCCTAGCCTATTTAAAGTCTAGCTCGGCCCAGCTCGTTTATTAACAAGGTCAGGCTCAAGCTTTTTATAAAGCTTATTTAATTAAATAGGTCAGGCTAAGGCTTACAAAAAAACCTATTAAGCCCGTCGGGCCGGCCTATTAAACTTTTTATGTATAATATATCTTCCATTATTGATATCGTTGAAGTTTTTTTCTCATAAACTCAAGCCTTCATAAGATTAGTTATTTAGTAGCACATATATTGTTGTGATTATACCTTCATAAGATTTCATTATTTAGTTGCAGATATATTCATGTGCTTTAGGCCTTCGTAAATTTTGGCCTATTTAGTAGTAGGCTTACATGTGTTGCTAGGCTTTGGTGTAAAATAGGCTTTTAAATAGGCTTTCAGGCTTCATCGGGCCTTTAAATAGGTCAGGCCAGGCCTCGAAAATGAGCCTATGACGGATAATCGGCCAAACTCAAGCCTATAATTTTTGAAGTAGGCCAGGCTTAGGCCTTACAAAGCTCGGCCCGGCCTAGCCTATTTCCACCCCTATGGGTGTGTTGATATTTTATGTAGAATTCATGTTTGAACAACCCTCACGAGATATTCTCCTTATCCATGTGTATTTTTTATTTTTTTTTGTCAAATAACCTACTGACTGGAACTTACACATTTAAACGTGGAGAAGTGTGGTGTTCGGAGTTTGGACCCCAACCCCTACATATATTATGCAATGTCCTTGTCAATTGAGCGGATCTATCCATATGTGTTTATTTAAGTATAGGTTATTCTATTCGCCAATAAAAAAATAAAATAATTAAATGAAAGAAACAAAGTAAAGGAAACTCACACGACATCTGTGTTGTCCTGAAATATTAACCCATAATATACGAACAAATGAAACATCACTCTCTAAGTCATCCACCAGTTCAACCTCTTCCACTGCTTTGCTCAACTCAATCAAATCCATTCTCTCAATGGGAGTGCTCACAGTCAAACTCCTCTTCTCAATATCTTGTAATCAGCTCCTTCACCTACTTATATAGAGCATCTCTCATGCTTTGAGGATTAGTGAGTAAATATAAAAAAATACAACTTTAAAGTAGTGCGTGAAGATTTGGAGGGTGCGTGAAGATTTGGGATATGGACACGTAATATTATACTATATATTAGCGGTGAAGCCGACACTCATGTGTATGTCCTCCAAATATTTTTTTATTGGCTAACGTTTATAAACTATATGAACAGTGTTTTTTAATAACATATTTTTTTTTAAGAGACTAAAATGAAATATATTAACACATCAATGGCCTTCCTAGCACAAGAAATGCCAAGAAGAAACACCAAAGACTAAAAAGAGCTACAACAGTATATACAAACCAAAAAAACAACACCTTAGAACAACATAGGAAACACCAGAAAACTAGCCTATGCCTAGTAACACAAAAGGACTAAGCCACCAACCATGATAGTTAAAAGGAAGAGAAGCATACTTCACCTTCAACCACTTGAAAGTTAGCAACTTAATCCTATCCACAACCTGCATAATAGAGATACTCTTTTCATTAAAAATTCTGTTATTCCTTTCCTTCCATATTTCCCACATAGTTGCACACCAAATAACCTATAGAATTGATTGACTTGTCTTAGAAGCACCGCCAAAGTATTTAAAATGATCAAAATGGCCTTTAACATCCGAAGGCATAACCGTGACAACACCAAGCCATTGAGAGATGTAAAACCAAACCGAACCAAAAAAATTACAATGTAAAAATAGATGGTTTGAAGTTTCTACAAAACTACAACCACCAACACAAGTTTGAGCCTCAACGTGTAACACATTTCGCCTATGAAGATTATCCTTCGTCGGAAGCCGGTCACGAAACAAACGCCACACAAAAAGCTCCACCTTCAAAGGAACATCCTTGTGCCAAAAAGAAGGCACGACCGCCACATTATCATCATGCACCTGTTCCAATAGAAAATTGTAGGCACTACGGACCGAGTAAAGTGACGAAGAATCCGCCTTCCACTTCCAAACATCCTTTGTATGAACCTGCAAAGACACATTTTGAATTAACAGCCTAAGCTCCCCTAACGACTCCTCTTCCCACGCAAACAACTTCCGCCTCCACCTCCTCTCTACTCCCTCTTCCTCCCAACCCATAGCACTCATAGCCGCCACTGACTCCCCTTTCAGTAACGATAAATCATACAACCTCCTAAATCTATCCCGCAACGCCATCCCTCCCTCCCAAACATCTGTCCAAAACATGGTATCCTTTCCATCACCCAACGCTCGACTGATATTACTATGAAACCAACTCTCCGATCGCAAGGCAGAAATACTCCGCCACCAACTAGAACTATCTCGCCCTCCATCTTTCAAGTAACCGCCCTCTAAACCCACCCTCGCCGCCAACACCCTAAACCACAAGCTATCCCTATCTACCAACACCCTCCAACACCACTTCCCCAATAACGCCAAATTAAATTCTTTTATTCTCCTTACCCCCAATCCCCCAACCTCCTGACTCCGACAAATAGATTTCAAGTCAACCCAAAATATTTTCCTGTGGTCTGCACTCCCCCGCAAAAAAAAATTATTTAAAATAGATTCAATAGAGGAAACAATATCTGACGGAGCCTTGAAAAAAGAAAGAGCATAAACAGGCAGGGACGACAGGATAGACTTCAGTAAAACCAAGCGACCACCCAAAGACAAGTGTTTCGAGTTCCAAGCTGACAATCTAGAATGAATACGTTTGATGAAAGGCTCCCAAAAACTCAACCGACCAGCAATCCCACCAATAGGCAATCCAAGGTAAATAAAAGGAATGGACCCAACCTTACAATTCAACACAGATGCCGATTCTGACAACCACGACCTGTGAACATTAACCCCCACCAGAAGACTCTTTGAAAAATTTACCTTCAAACCAGAAAGATCCTCAAAGAGAATTAAAATAGCACGCAAAGCTCTAATATTGGTCCAAGATTTATCACACAAAATAATGGTGTCATCTGCAAATTGAAGATGAGAAACCACCACCGATGCATGTCTTTCAACGTTGTAACCTGAAAAAAGATCGGAGGCAACAAAAGCCTCCATCAACACATTAAACCCTTCCGCCGCCAATAAGAACAAGAAAGGATAAAGAGGGTCCCCTTGCCTCAGCCCCCGCCGAAGAAAAAACTCATCAGTCGGAGACCCATTAACCAACACCGACGCTGAGGCCGTACTCATACATTCCTTAATCCACTTACGCCAAAGAGTAGGAAACCCCATTTTCACCATCACTTCCTCCAAATAACACCAATCAATGGAGTCATAAGCTTTCTCAAAATCAACCTTGAAAAGTAACATTTCTTTTTTGCTTCTACGAGCATCATCGACTACCTCATTAGCCACCAAAATTCCGTCAAGAATCTGTCAACCTCTAACAAAAGCCGACTGCGTATCAGAAATAACAGAACCAATAACAGAACGAAGCCTATTAGCAAGCACCTTTGCCAAAATTTTGTACATACTACCAACCAACGAGATAGGCCTAAAATCAGAAAGGCGTTGAGGGTTGTCAACCTTTGGAATAAGAGCAATAAACGTGCTATTTATTCTTTTAGCCAACTTTCCATTGCGATGAAATTCAACCAAAAAACGCATCACATCGTTCTGCATCATATCCCAAAACTCTTTTAGGAACCCAAAAGAAACACCATCAGGACCTGGACTTTTGTAACTATCGCAATCCCACACGGCTGCCTTGACCTCCTCCACTGAAAAAGGTTTAATTAAAGCGACCCCATCACTGGCATTCAAGGTTCGAAAATTTAAGGCATCCATGCTAGGGCGATTAACTACTTGAGCTTGAAAATGAGTAGAAAAATGAGCGTACACCGCTGCCCGAACATTAGCCACCCCTTCAACCAACATACCATTCACAAAAACACATGGAATCGCCTTTCGACGACTCCTACTAGACGTAATCATGTGAAAGAATTTAGTATTCGCATCACCTTCACTCAACCATTGCATCCGCGATTGTTGCCAACAAACACTAGAATTAAACCGAGATAACGAGAACAATTCTTCAGAAAACCCGTGCAAAGCTTCGACCTCCTCTTCCAACAAAACCATAGACTCGGCCTTGACCTCAATTTCCTCAATACGACCCTTTAAAGAGATGATCCGAGAAGGTAAATTTTTTGAATGATTCCTATGCCATTCCTTTAGAGCTAATTTAATCATCTTTAATTTTTCTTTCAAGACATACCCACCCCAACCTTCTACATGAAAAGAATTCCAAGTTTCCCGAACAAAAGAATTGTAACTAGTAAAATTTTCCCAACATTTTAACATTCGCACCGGCTTCGGACCCCAATTTGTTTCATCAATACTCAACTGAATAGGACAATGATCTGACAGCCCTCGTGATGATGCTAACTGAAAACAATGAGGCCAAGTCAAACACCATCTCTCTGACAACAAAAAACGATCAATCCGACTCATCGACCTCCCGTCCCCTCGATACCAAGTAAACCGACGACCCCAGAGCGGTAAATCAACAAAGAAATTAACATCTATCATATTATTAAAGCTAGCGCTCCCAGGTTGAATAGCAGCGCTACCCACACTTCTCCTTTCATCCGAATTCCGAACCGCGTTGAAATCACCACACACACAAACATTAACATCCCCTAAAGTCATCATACGAGCAGAAATACTATGCCAAAGATTTAGTTGACGAAAAGAATCGCACGGTGCATACACATTAAGAAGAGTAAACTTCTCCCCCGACTTCAAAAATTTACCTTGAATTCCTAACACATAATCCATATTAAAAGAAGACCACACCTCAACCTCATTACAATTCCAAAGAGTAACTAACCCTCCGGAAGCTCCAATCGACGGTTGAAAAGAGAAATCAACATTATCATCATTCCAAATAGCATTACGAACCATATTATTAACGGCAGACAACTTCGACTCTTGCAAACACAAAATAAAAGGATTTTTCTCCCTCACCAACCGACTCACCTCCCTTTTTTTTTCAAAACCACCCAATCCCCTAACATTCCAAGAAATGATCTTCATCACCACCACCGCTCCCGGCTCTCCTCACACCAACCCACAACCTTACATCCCTTTCCCATCTCCCTCTTTATTTTTGCTCCCCACACCCGACAATACATCGAACCTGTTATTCTTATCCCCTTTAAATTTCAATCCTACTGACTCTCCCAAACCCCTAACATCATCTGACATAGCCTTATTACTCCCATGAAGGACCAACCAATTCATCCATTCAGCTTTAACAGATGACTGTGAACCATTATCAGAAGAAATAGCATTCGAATTTACCTTGGCAATGGGTACTTCCGAGCCTTCCGCCCGACGCCTATTTGTCTAATGTAAAGCAAGCAAAACATCCTTACGATCTTTATCGGACAGCCGAGCAATACGCTTCAAATTAATAGCACAATGGCGTAGCTGACCAGCCCCCTTTTTTCTAATCACGCCAATATCACCTGAAATGGATTTGCTCTTACCCTTAGCATCCTTATGCCTCGCATCACAAATTACCACATCCTTATGCCGCCTAGCCCAAGTAGCGTGTACTCTACCTGGAGGACAAGAAGATGTCCGCTGTACTTTCCTTTTAACACTACTTAAAGAATTACAGTTATCACTTTCATGATCACCATTACCATCAGAACTTGCGTGTCCACTAACTTGAGTACCGAAGCAAGCTGCAAGAGCTGATTGACACTGAACATTCGCCTCTGCCGAACCTGCCAAAACAGCCTCTGAACTCTCAGCTGGAACCTCCACAGCCGCTGGACAAACAATAGGTTGCGTAGGATTTTGTAGTTGAGAAACCTTCTGTTCCTTCTGCCACTCCTGCGATAAATGCTGCACCAAATTATCTACATCCTCTTCAGCATTTAACTCCTCACAAATACGGTCGTCCTCCAATTCACAATCGTCTTGAGATTCATCATAATCAGTCAAGCATGCATCCTCTCCCAACGAAAACCCCCTTCCTCCACTATCTTGAAATCGATAACCTCCCCATCCACCATAACCTTTGAGACGGAATTAATTAAATCCAAATCCGAGGTTGAAAGAAGGACCCGTGCATAATCAAGACGAATTTTATCCAACGTGGAGTCATCCACTCTCAACAACCGACAACAATCGTAAACACACAATTTAAAGAATTCAAAATTCCATGCTTGCAACGGAACCCCGTAAATTCTCACCCAAGCTCCCCTTTCACGGACCACATCATCTATCTTCCATTGAACAGGTTTGGAAAAAAAATTATCAAAAAATCCTGATGCTTCTGACAAAAGAATGTTAACATCACTATCATCTTCCATACGCAATAACACTTTGTCGGCCCCCAAAGGAATAATGTCTAACTTTTCAAAACCCGCATCATAAACCCGTCGTTGCACCACGGGGATAGTTTCACCATTCAACACCGAAGCTACCATACTCCTCCTTGCCCATAAAACATCATCTTTCTTTGACGAATATTTAGGAATATGCACCTTCGACCCCTCCACTCCATCCACCTTCGCACCTTGAAGATCCCTGGCGTTCAACCTCTTTTCCACCCCATAAAATAATTTTGAGTTTGATTAAAGGTATATGTATAAATGTTTTTGGCTTTTAAATTATAACAAAATCAAAAAATCAATATTTATTTTTTTCAATGACACCAACAATATATCAAATATAATATAAATTTTTCTTTTTTTAAAATAATATAATATTATTATATAAAAATTGTTTAAGGATATAGTTAGAATAATGAAAAATTAAACCTAAAATATCATATTTCCTTTATATATAGTTATATATAATATATAGTATAATTATAAAATTAATTAAATCGTTAATTTAGACCCACCTAAAATTACTAAGTAGTAAATTAACGTCTACACCAATCTAAAATCATATCAGAAAAACACTAATCTAAGATTATTGAGCATGGATTATTGTATTTTTTTTCTGTGCTCCCTAATCTCTTTTAACGAAAAGAAAAAAAGTCCAAAAAATGAGAAGTGTTATGGACCAGTCATAAGACCAACATCTACCTGATACGTTGCCGAAAATATATACACCGTCTTCAAGCTCCACACTCAAAGGAGCACGCCAGCTTAAGTGCACCGTGCTACACAGGGGCACGCCATCGTGTGAGGATCATCATACACGTGTCCCTTTCTGTTCCTAATAATACGCCGCATAACTCGGAGACTTTTACTTTTTGAAAAAATTAAAAGTTCAGTCGTGAATAAAAATAGTGAGTCTACGATAATCAAATAGCCTTGACCTCCGAAAAATGACGTGACAGAAATGGCGACTTTATTAAATTTTGTGCTATAAACTTGTTAAAAAAATAACAATAAAAGATGGAAATACGTGTATATATGTTCTTCCCTCGTCTTTCTTTCTTTCTAACGTGAGTGGTGAGATAAGTCCATTACCCAGACTTGAGAGAAACAATAGGATAGGACTGTGGTATAATCATAGTGCCTTGCCAAGAGTGAATTTTGGTTGTGGCACATGTGATAACCCCACTCAACTCAGGGATCTTGGAAACATACTATGTTGGCATAAGTATTCGTGTTTGGCATGTTATTTTCAAGTGATCGCTAAAAGTTGGGACCTATATCTTGGCCTTTTAGAACGTAGTGTGGTGGTTGATCAAGAGTATTCTTGAATTAGTTGATATGCGATACTACACTCAGACGAGACTTTCTTACGAACGTTGTTGGACCAGAAGTATTTCCGCAACCCGATGACATTCAGAAGCGGTAAAAAACTCTGAGAACTTGGTAGAACCCGATTCAGGTACATATGAAACCATAGTCCCTACCAAATGGTGTTGTTACCCTGGACTCGAACATTATGGACTTAACCTCACCATGTTTTCACCGTTTGTGTAGCATAATCATGCATGCATGAATTCATTCATAAAACTTTCTTTTCATAATTAAATATCAAAGGACTTATAGAATTTTTTTTTATAAACATCGTAGATGGAGATTCCTAAGAGAAACACTAGGAGCTATACTTTCCAGAGACCAGATGTGTCCAAATTAAGGGAGCTAGGAAGAAAGGTAGCTAGTCATGACGATTTTCACGAACGTTATGGGAAATTGCTTGATATCCTCAAGATAGACGCTACAAAAGGAGTCTTGGAGACTTTGGTTCAATTTTATGATCGTCATTGTCACTGTTTTACTTTCCCAGACTATCAGCTTGTCCCTACTTTGGAAGGGTACTCTTATTTGGTCGGTCTACCCGTGCTTAACGAAGTACCCTTCAGTGGCCTTGAGCCAGTAACACCTCGTTTTCCCAACATAAAAATTACATAAATAAAATAGAGTTTTTCAACACAAACGGAATGTCACCTTTCTTTCCATAAAAACATAAACGGAATAAATAACTATTTATCCTTCAAAATTCAACAACATATCCTTCAATACTTCGCAACGGAATAATTCAACATCTAAAATAATCTTTGGCACAAGGGCCTCAACATAAAATCTCAAAGAAACTTAGTTCAATAATAATTCATGAAAAATCTTCTTAAGTAATACGTAAGGAACAGAAAACAACAACGAAATTCCCATCCCGTTACATATCAGAGCACCTAAGACACATACTTGTGAGGAGTCCACTCACGACCGCAACTAATCTTGGTTACCTGCAAGTTACCCATACGAAGAGCAACATTTTCAAGCAGAAGGGGTGAGATTCACAAACAACAATATTAAGCATATAATTCATCAAATTATATTTAACAACATAAACATCATCAACATATCAAACAATAATCATATAGCATCATATCATCATCATAAACAGTTTCATAATCAAACATCAACTTCATGATCAAATTATAAATCGATCTTAACAACTCGACTCGACAATGCAACTTAACTCGACAAATGCAACTTGTATCATCTTAAATCATCTTGATATGCAAATGCATGTGGTACCAATTCAGGGCAACAAGCCCCCAACATATTTGAGCGTAAAAAGGCTCCTGGGCATCAAGCCCCCAACATAATTTTTGAGCAAAAGCTCCAGGGCATCAAGCCCCCAACGTAATTTTTTGAGCAAAAGCTCCAGGGCATCAAGCCCCCGTCTTTAATGAGTATGCATGGACTCAACTTCATACAACTTAGAAAACATCATGAACATCTCTTATGATTCCAATAACTTCGACAACATCTTATAACTTTACAACTTAGACCGACACTCATTACTTTATGACATTAATGGTCAACAACATCAAAACAACAACATATGCAGCATATAACAGTTCTTATATATCATAACATCGTTAAAGAATGAATCACATCAACTTAATCATCGTAAACAATTTCATTTAATTGCATATATAATAATCTCTGATTACTAATAATCTTAATCATCTTAATTCGGACTTTCTGGACAGCTTCTAATAACATAAATAACTTTCATTTAATACCCCAAGGTCATCTCAAGACTACACGTGCGAAGGGAATCGCAAGGAAAATAATTTGGGGCAACTAACAGCTTAACTCGCGAGGCGAGTACCATTGCTCGCGAGGGAGAACAAAACCACCTCTCTGGACCTCTAAAACGCACTTGCTCGCGAGGCGAGCTACTTTGCTCGCGGGGGCGAGCTCCTGGGTTACTCGTTGTGGCGAGCGATTTTCTCGCGAGGCGAGCGATGATGTTCTTAGCTCGCGAGGCGAGCTATGCTGCTCGTGGTTGCGAGCGATGAATGTCATGCTCGGGCAGAATACAGATTTTTCCAAAAATTCACCTAATCTCTTGGTTCTAACCTCAAAACTAATTCTAATTATCACCCTATGGATTATCTAAGGTCTGTACACAATCTTTACATCAATTCAACAAGTTTCCGTTGTCTAATCGTCAAAATCGCTCTTTAAACCCTAATTCTCAATCCTCACAAACTCATCCCACATCTTGTTAAATCTAATTATCAGAATCATAGACTTAATATTACTGAAAGTTAGTCTCACCCATACCTTAATAGATGAAAATCGCAGCTCTTTGGTCTTCTCCTTTTCTCTTGACTTTTTCTCCCTTTTTCACCAAAAATTGGTCGTACGTTCTATTTCTTTCTAACCTAACTTCTCCTATTTATAACTCTTCATCTAATTTATCTTATTTCCTCTTTCCACCACCAAACTTTCTAAATTCACAAAACAGCCCCTCATCTCAATATTTAATTTATTTTCGAATCTCATTTTATTAAATAATAAAATAAGTCACAACATCTCATAAAATCTCTAAAATCACATAAATCACATAAATCATATAAATCACATAAATCTCATATAAATATATCCTAAAACTCATTAAAATAATCAATTAAATAGAACGGGCATTACAACTCTCCCCAACTTATAAGATTTTCGTCCTCGAAAATTTACCTCAAGCAAACAACTCTGGATAAGATTCCAGCATCTTACTCTCTAGCTCCCATGTCAAGCTTTCACTAGTCGCTCCGTCCCAAACGACTTTCACAAGAGGTATCTCTTTGCCTCTCAGCTTCTTCACTTCACGACCTTCGATCCTCACTGGTAAGGTCTCAACCGTAAGGTTATCTCTAACTTGCACATCATCTCTTTGGATCACATGGGATGGATCTGGAACATACTTCCGAAGTTGTGACACATGAAACACATCGTGCAAATTCGAAAGATGCGGTGGTAAACCCACTCGGTACGCCACCGTTCCAACTCTTTCTGATATCTGATACGGACCAATAAACCTCGGAGTCAACTTCTTTGACTTCAATGCACGACCAACACCGGTCATGGGGGTAACTCTTAAGAATACATGATCCCCCTCTTGAAACTCAAGGTCCTTCTTGCGCTTATCATGATAACTCTTCTGTCGACTATGCAACGCTTTCATCTTTTCTTGAATCATCTTTACCTTCTCAGTAGTCTGTCGAACAATCTCTGGTCCTAAAACCACATTCTCACCTGACTCAAACCAACACAACGGAGTTCTGCACTTCCTACCATACAAAGCCTCAAAAGGTGCCATTCCAATACTAGAATGGTAACTGTTATTGTTCGTGAACTCTATCAATGGAAGATGACTATCCCAAGTTCCTCCTTGCTCAAGTACACAAACTCTCAACAAGTCTTCCAACGACTGAATCGTTCTTTCCGACTGACCATCTGTCTGCGGATGATATTCCGAACTCAACCTCAACTTAGAACCTAAAGCCTCTTGCAGACTCTTCCAAAATCTAGAAGTAAATCTCGGATCTCTATATGATACAATGCTCGAAGGAACACCATGCATCTTCACTATATCTCGAATATAAATCTCCGCCAACTGAGACACAGGAAAACTGATATTAATTGGAATAAAATGAGCCGACTTCGTCAATCTATCAACGATCACCCAAATAGTGTCATTCCCTTTAGGAGTATTCGGTAAACTCGTCAAAAAATCCATGGATATACTATCCTATTTCCACTCTGGCACATCTAAAGGTGTCATCAACCCAGCATGTTTCTGATGCTCAACTTTCGACTTCTGACAGACCAAACAAGAATACACAAACTGTGCCACATCACGTTTTAGTCCAGACCACCAAAACAACTTCTTCAAATCATGATACATCTTTGTAGCTCCCGGGTGAATACTCAAGCTACTTCTATGACTCTCTTCAAGAATCATCTTCTTCATCTCGTCATTGTCTGGAATACAAATTCGACCTCGAAATCTCAGCACACCTTGATCATCGATCTTGAAGTCATTATCTTCAGTCTGATTACTAGCAACCAACAAGTCCACAAACTTAACATTCACTTTCTGCGCTTCTTTAATACTTTTCAAGAAATCACTATCAATCTTCAACATTCCCAGCTTTACACTCTGAGATGACATTTCACAGACTAAGCTTAAATCTCTAAACTGTTCAAGCAATTAAAACTCCTTAACCATCATAGCAGACATATGCAGAGTCTTGCTACTTAAGGCATCTGCAACCACATTAGCTTTACCCGGATGATAATTCAATCCAAAATCATAATCTTTCAACAATTCAAGCCACCTTCGCTGTCTCATATTCAATTCCTTCTGATCAAACAAATATTTCAAGCTCTTGTGATCACTAAACACCTTAAATCTCGAACCAAACAAGTAATGTCTCCAAATCTTGAGCACAAATACCACTGCAGCTAACTCAAGATCATGGGTAGGATAATTTCATTCATGAATTCTCAATTGTCTTGATGCATAGCAACCAATTTACCATCTTGCATAAGCACACCACCTAAGCCCAACTTGGATGCATCAGAATATACCACAAAAGGTTCATCGGACTTTGGCAAAATCAAGACTGGAGCAGTCGTCAAACGTTTCATCAATTTATTAAAACTGTTCTCACAATGAACATCCCACACAAAAGTTTTACCTTTACAAGTCAACTATGTTAACAGAAGTGCCAACTTAGAAAATCCTTCTATAAATCTTCTGTAATAACCAGCCAATCACAAAAAGCTTTTAATCTTTGTAACCGACATAGGAGTCTCCCATTGTGATATCGCATCAACTTTAGACGGATCAACTGCAATACCCTTACCAGAAATAACATGGCCAAGAAAACTTACCTCCTTCAACCAAACTTCACACTTTGACAATTTAACATATAGCTTCTTCTCTTTTAGCACTTGCAAAACGATCTTCAAATGCTCAACATGTTCTTCTTTAAACTTGGAATAAACCAAAATATCGTCGATGAATACAACCACGAAACAATCCAAAAATGCATGAAAAATGCGATTCATATACTCCATAAACACACCATGTGCATTTGTAACACCGAAAGGCATCACTTTATACTCGTAATGTCCATAACGTGTTCTGAAAGCCGTCTTCTGCATATCTTCATCTTTCACTTTAATCTGGTGATAACCGGACCTTAAATCAATCTTGCTAAACACACGTGCACCCACTAACTGATCCATCAAATCATCAATTCTTGGAGGTGGATACCTATTCTTTATCGTCGGTTTATTCAACTGTCGGTAATCAATGCACAACCTCATACTACCATCTTTCTTCTTAACTAGCTGTTATACCCTAATTTTGGACCTAAAAATACTAGCTCAATTCTTCTTTTCTTGCATTTCAAGTAATCCAAAATATTTTTCTTGCATTTCAAGTCATTTGAATTTGTCCATGATCAATTGCATCTTTCTCTGCATCTTATTTCAATGTTATTTGCAAAAGTCATGAAGAAGGGTATTTTAGTCATTTCCTGCATACAAACTCATTTTAGTCCTTGAAAATTGTTTGAGTCCTTTCAATTGGTTTGAATAAGTTTTTGTTTAATTCCATGTCAAAATCCATTTCAAAAATTACATTTGAGTCATTTTGAGTCAGTTTAGCCCCTAGGGGCATTTTAGTCATTTCATGTGTTGAAACTCTTTTTACCCCTAAAAATTGTCTCTGAGTCTTTTAATGTGCTTGTATAAACTCTTGCTTTAATTCCCTGTTAAAAAAACCATTTTAAAATTGCATTTGAGTCATTTTGAGTCATTTTAGTCCCTAGGGGCATTTTGGTCATTTCACAGGAAATTTTGACAGAGAGAGGTTACTTTAAAGTACCTCATTTAGTAGTTGGTTCATTTTAGTCCTTTTTGTGTTTTTTAGTTGTTTCACTTTACGTTTATTTCAAAATTACCAAATTTTAACCAAATTTTATTATTTTTATTTTAGCCCCTATTTTCCTTTTATTTTCGTTCTAGTCCTTTTGTTTTTTTTTCTTTTTAGTCCTTCAAGTTTTAAAAATTGCACTTAGGTCCTTTTTTCACATTTTTATTTTTCTTTTAAAATCTTTTTCAATTTACACTTCAGTCCTTTAAGTCTTAAAAATTTTGCAGTCCAGTCCTTTTTTCAAAATTGCAGGTCAATCCCAAAGTTTCAGAAATTGCAAAAAGGTCCTCAAGCTTAAGAACTCAGCAAGGCCGAATTACTCAAAGTCCAGGGACAGGTGTCACAAATTCACTGGTCAAGGCATCACACTTGTCAGCTATAAATACGACATAGTGTCAACAATTCCATTCACAAAGTGCCAGCTCAACAAACATAATTTCCCATTCTCTCTCCTCTCCCAAGGATCAAAATCCTAACTGTTTCCAGAAATTGCCAAGAACACAAAGAACATTCACGAAACCCTAACTTCACCAGAATCAAAATTAAGCCAAATTGAAGCAATTTCTTCACAGTTCTCAGAGATTCACCACTGAATCATCATCATCGAACCTTAGAAACTGCAATTCAAGCATGAATTCAAATAATTCGTACGATCACAGTGAGAGAAGTGAGAAGAAGAGAGAATCGAAGCAAGTTCTGAACCAGTGAAGAATAAAGAGAGAAGAACACCGATTTATTTTCGGTCCAAACTTACCAGAAGCTTTCAAGGATCTTTTTGTTCGAATCTCCAATTCAAAGTTCAGGTAATCATCAAAACTTCTTTGTTTTCATTGCAAAAGCTCATCGAAGGTTCACAACCACAAATAAACGGTGAATCGAAGCAGATTAACAAGTCCTCAGACTTGTTCTTTCAAAGAACTTTGAAAAGATTCGAAAAAGTTTGAAACCGAAACCCTAAAAATGTAAATCGACAAAGATTCACCGTTTATTTTGTAAATCAAAGCTCATATTCGTAATCAGTGAAGAAAATAGTTTAGATCAGGGTTTCATTTCAAGAAGTTTCGAAAAGATTTGAAAACATAGAAACCGAAAGATTCAAGTGTAGATCTGCTCGTATCTAAGCCTCGTTTCGAAAAAATAAGTTCAGATTCATAATCAGCATGAAGAATAGAACAAGTTAGGGTTTAGATCCATGAAGATCAAAGATGTTTGAAGTGTTGCCGGAATCTGGAATTCACGGCGGTGACAATGAAGATTCCGATGAATCTTCATCGTCTCCAGCCATTTCATTCCAGAAACCGGCGATGGAGAGATGAACACCGGTGAAGAGAGAAGTGGGAGCTTCTCTCACTAGAACGAGAATTAGAGAGAGAAAGGAAAGGGGAAAATGAAGAGCACGTGAGAAGAAGGCTTATATAAGCCTCAAGAGTGCATCCTCACCGTTAGATTTAGGGTTTGATGGAGCTGGATCAATCCAACGCTCCTGATACGTTTGGATAGTCCAGATCCATCAAAGACCTTGGGCCTGGTCTTCCTTATACTGGATTTTGTTTTTTCCTTTATTTTCTTGCTGGTTGCACCATGTTACCTGCTTTCTACACCCCTGTCATGCCCAAAATGTTTTAGAAAATTCTCTAAAAAATTATAGAGGCTTCTTGATGTTTTGTGATGTTCTTGTGTTGGTTTTGCACTGAAAAACTTTATAAAAAATGTTGATACATTTTTCTTGTTTTAATTCTTGTTTTTTTAAAAAAGTGTGTGAAAATGTGCATCATTTTGATTCCAATTCTTGATATGTGTTTGTGGCTTGTGATATATGGATTTGTGGTGAGTTTATCTCTGTGACGTTGTATTTTTTTTTACTACTTGTGAATGTGTTATTGTGAGTTGCTTGTTTTACAAGTCATGTTAATATTTGTTTTTTTGTGTGAGAAATAAATGTAAGGTATGCCTAAAATATATCATGATTCTTGACTTGAATATGTTCTTATAATTCTCATATCATTGATTGTGATGAAACCTTTGAAAATTGTCATGATATGGGAATTATAGGTCATATACTTGTCTTGATATTATGATAAATTTTAGGAATATTTTGCTAAGAGTTTTGTCACTTCTTGTGTTAAGTTTTTGCTACTTTGTTTAAAACTTCTATTCTATTATGCCATGTTATGTTACTAACCCTCTCATCCATAGTTCATTCATAGCATTCCCATCCCATCCCTCTAGGTTTAATTTTCCTGCAATTTACATTTCTTGCAAAGAACTAGGATGTAAAGACCTAGGAATTTTGTAATTTTCTTTATGTTTTTTAATTTCTTGTCAAACCATAGCATGTAAACTAGGGCATATGTAAAGAACAATGGACTCTAATGATGTACACTGACACAAGCACCGACACATGCACACACATCACATGGTTACTTTAGATGAATGTTTAGGGAATGTATGTTTTAGATGTATGCTTAGGAATCACGATACTTAGAAAAATTCTCTTTTCCAAAAAATATGAACAACTTCACTCAAATAATTTTCTAAATAAACTTTGGGATCCAAATCCCATTGATTTTCCCCTTATTTTCTTAAACAAAAACTTTAATGAATTTTTAATCATACTTAGACTTCATTTTGCAAAATAACTAATTCCACCCCACGTTTTCCAAATCTTATGCCCTTGAGGCCTCTCCCTTATTCTTCAAAATCCCATTTTCAAACTTAAAATCAATCAACAAAAACAAAAACATTTTTTGGAAGAGAACTACGGTGGATTTGATCCCTTAAAAGGGTACGTAGGCAAGGAACCAATATTCCTTCAATTCCAATAAAATTAGAATTCAAACATCTTCTTCTCCCTCCAATTCTTGACTTAGTAAACCTTAGGTGTAAATATCACTTTTCAAATAGCATCTAAAAATAAAGCGTTCACGTGGAAAGTAAAGACGGTTCCTATAGGATACTATAGTCGTTATGGGTGCCTAACACCTTCCCGTAGCGAAAACAACTCCCGGACCTCGATTCTCAAGGGTTTTTCTTCTTTTTCCCTTCCCAAGAAAAAATGAGATATCAAAGGTTAAAAAGGTTCAAACGTAATCAATGTTTGACACCCGAAAAACCAAGATAAAACAGCTGGCGACTTCACTGGGGAGATTCAAGAGTTACGCCTAGTCTTTATTCCCATGCCTGCGCTTTGTTTTTACTTGCTTCTTTTTGCTTTCCTATGTGAATAAATGTTTAAATTCTTGCTAACGTGTGGGGTGAGAATATCAAAAGTCCTACACCTGGGCTGAGTGAACTTAAGATTTAGGAGGGATATAATCGACAATTCATTCCGAGGGTTGCCTCGTGTATTGGATTATGCGATCAATCCCACATAGCTGAGGCATTTTGGGGGTGATGTTGTCGGCGCGTGTTGTCGCGTTTAGGCACTTTACTGTTAATTGTTCTATGACGCTATGAACCGTAGATAACCAAACCCATCCATGGCCATTTTCTAGGACGTAGTGCGGAGGCTAAACCGAGTGTTGTCTCGAGTTTTAGTCGTCACGCGATACTACACTCAAGTTAGACCTTCTTACGGATAATCATGGAGCGAGTGTTTGTCTCGTGACACCATGATATACGTCGGAGAGGTTGCGACTTGGGAACTTTTTAGAACCCGGTTACTATTATCCAAAGCTCTAGATTCACCGGACACCGTGTCCACCCATGACTCCTTTGACTTTGAATTTCAACCCACCATGTTTTCTCCGTACTTGAACATGATCATGCATACATGCATAAACTTTTTCCATACATTTATCGAAGGGCTTAGACAAATTGAATTTGTAAACATTGTAGGAATGGGAAAGACTAAGTCTTACAAGTTCAAGGAGGTGGATTTGGCTAGTTTGAGAGATTTGGCACTCAAGATCAAGGACCCGACTGGTTTCCGACATCGTTACGGGGCCTTACTTACTCTTCTCCGGACTAATGTGGATGAGAAGCTTGTACACACTCTAGTATAGTTCTATGATCGGGACTATCGGTGCTTCACTTTTCCTGACTTTCAGTTGATGCCCACACTCGAGGCTTATTCTTGCTTGATGGATCTATCTATTGCTAAGGGGGTACCTTTCGCGGGACTTGAGAATCCTCCTACTCCTTTGGTTATTGCCCGTGATCTCTATCTTAAGACTACCGATGTTTCCAAGAATCTTGTCACCAAGGCTCACATCCGAGGGTTCACTTTGGAGTATTTACTTGAGAAAGCCAACCTCAAAACAACTTGTCAGGACACTCTCGAGGCTATTCTTGCACTACTCTTCTATGGGCTTATTCTCTTTCCAAATCTTGATGGCTTCGTGGACATGAATGCTATTACGATCTTCCACTCCAAGAATCCGGTTCCTACTTTGCTAGCTGACACATACCATGCTATTCACGATCGATCCGGCAAGGGTCATGGATACATTCTTTGCTGTGTACCTCTCCTCTATAGGTGGTTTATTTCGCACCTTCCAAAGTCTTTCCATGATAATCCAGAGAATTGGTCTATTTCACAGAGGATCATGGCTCTCACCCCTAATGAGGTGGTTTGGCTCACTCCCGCTGCTAGAGTCAAAGAAATCATCTTCGGTGGTGGGAAGTTTGTTAATGTACCTCTTCTTGGTACCCGGGGTGGAATCAACTATAACCTGGAGCTTGCCTTGCGACAATTTGGTTTCCCGATGAAAGAGAATCCCATCTATCTTGCTACATCTCCTTACTTCTTCCATTACTCTAATGCTCCCACGGGAATAAGAGAAGATTTCATAGAAGCTTGGTCCAAACTTCGGAAGAAAGAGGTGAAGCACATGGGTGTGAAGTCCGGTATTGCTCGTGAAGCCTATACTCAGTGGGTGATAAACCAGGCCGAGAAGATTGGCATGCCTTACCCCGCCATGAGATATGTGTCTGCATCTATTCCAACCATGCCTTTGCCTCTACTTCCACCTACTCAGGAGGTGTATCAGGAGCATCTAGCTATGGAGAGCCGAGAGAAGCATCAGTGGAAGACTAGATACTATGAGGCTGAGAATTTGATCATGACTTTGGATGGAAAAGATGAACAGAAGACTCATGAGGTTTTGACATTGAAGAAAGAGTTGGCTAAAGCTAGGAAAGAAATTGAAGAAAAAGATAAATTGCTTATGAGGGATTCCAAGAGGGCTAGGGGTGCCCGTAACTTCTATGCCCGATAATGCAGTTATGAGTCTGAGACTGAGTCCGAGGATGATACTTCCACTTCCTATGCTTGAGGATTTCTGTTTCCTGTTGTTATTTCCAGTTGTTATTGTTGTTTTACATTTCAATGTCTAGCCCTTGGCTTAGTATTTCAAAGGGAGTTATCTTGTAAGACCTGGTGATATTTGAATGTTCCCGTTTGTTTAGTAATGTTTACAAATTTCTAATTCGTCTAAAACCCTTCGATAACATAAAAAGAGTCTTTTTTGCATATGCATCTACACATCTCATGCATCATATGCATTCATTGGTCACAAAAGACTTCCCTCGTGCTCATGGCCTCCTGGTTTTTTTCGCCGCAGTCTGAAAAGTGGCTCGTTCTCATAAGGTTTACCAACCAGATAGAGTTCATCAAACAAGATTGTACAAGAGGAGAAACATGGCTAACTTTGAAGAAGAAAATGCTCAGCTCCGTGCCGAATTGGCTGCTATGAAAGAAAACTTGGCTAAGGCTCATGACGCTATGTCTACTATGATGGCTGCACAAGAACAACCGGCCACGTCTGTCCTAGCTTCTACTGAAATGATTCCATCTATCCCACTGTCTATTGTGGTTTCTGATGCTCGGTTTGTTATGCCCAATGGACGCCCTTATGGACTCTCAGCTTTCTAAGCTCCCAATACTGCGGCTGGTATTTCTGGTATTGGCAATCAAGGACAGATTCCTGTGACAACTTTTGCTTCTACACCTACCTCTATGCCTCAAGTGACTACTGTTGTTACCGATCCTATTGTACACACTGTGCAACAGGTAATCGATGTTGATACTCCGCGTGGACAAGACCCCATAATGGAGGCTATGAGAAGACAGTTAAAAGAGTTAGCTGGAGAACTCCGCGAGGTCAAAGCTAGCCGTGGGAACGGTGTTTCTGCTAAGGCTCGTGATCTATGCTTGGTATCCCAATTTGAGGTTCCTAAGAAGTTCAAAGTGCCAGATTTTGACAAATATAATGGAACATCTTGTCCACATAGCCATGTCATTCGGTATGTCCGAAAGATGGCCAACTATGCAGATAATGATGCACTGATGATCCACTGCTTCCAGGATAGCTTGATGGAAGATGCGGCAGACTGGTACACTAGTTTAAGCAAAGACAATATCCATACTTTTAAGGAACTTGCTGCTGCTTTTGAAAATCATTATGAGTTCAACACCCACTTGAAGCCAAATAGGGATTCTCTTAAGTCTTTGTCTCAGAAGTCAGATGAAACCTTCCGTGAATATGCTCAGAGAAGGAGAGGGGCAGCTGCCCGTGTTTCTCCTCGGCTTGATGAGGAAGAACTAACACAGACATTCCTGAAAACTTTGAAGAAAGAATATGTTGAAAGAATGATAGTTTCTGCACCAAATAACTTCTCCGACATGGTTACTATGGGAACTCGCCTAGAGGAGGCTGTCAGAGAAGGTATCATTGTTCTTGAAAAGGGTGAGACCTTATCTAGCGCGCCAAAGAACTATGGTAACAGCCACCATAAGAGGAAAGAATCTGAAATAAGGATGGTGTCTGGTAACCAGTGTACAGCTGTTGTCGCTCCTATTAATGCTGTCTGCCGTACCAATATATGCAGTACTCTCAACATCCTTTCTTCCCACCATTCTACCAGCAATATCCTCTGCCACCGGGTCAGCCACCAGTGCCCGTTAATGCCATTGCTCAGCAGGTACAACAACAGCCTCCTGCTCAACAGCAACAGCAGCAACAACAGGGTCCTCGGCCCAAGACTTATTTTCCCCCAATACCAATGTGATATGCTGATCTGCTCCCAACTCTACTCGTTAAAGGCCACTGCGTCACTAAACCAGGCAAGCCTCCGCCCACGCCATTGCCTCCCAGGTTCCGACAGGATCTCACATGTGAATTCCATCAGGGCGCTCAAGGCCACGATGTGGAAGGTTGCTATGCTCTGAAGTACGTCGTAAAGGATCTGATAGACAGAGGGCAGTTGACTTTTGAAAATAGTGTTCCTCATGTTCTTGACAACCCACTTCCAAACCATGCTGCCGTTAATATGATCGAGGCTTTCGAAGGAGTTCATGTTCCTCGAGAGGCTCCCACTTTAGATGTCCGTAATGTTGCTACTCCTTTGGTGCCACTACACGTCAAACTTTGCCAGGCTTCTTTGTTTAATCACGATCATGCTTCTTGTTCAGAATGTCTTCAAAATCCTATGGGTTGTTGTGTGGTGCAAAGTGATATACAAAGCCTAATGGATAACAAACGCTTGATTGCCAGTGATGTTTGTGTGATTGTGCCAGTGTTTCATGATTCTCCTACTGAAAGGGCATCTCAGACAAGGAATGTTGAACCCTTAGTAATCAGGTTACCTGGCCCGGTATCTTATGTCTCTACTAAGGCAATCCCTTACAAGTATGATACAACTATGATTGAGAATGGGGTGGAAGTGCCTCTGGTATCCCTAGCTACGGTTGATAACGTTGCTGGAGAAATTACAGCTCTAAGAAGCGGAAAAGTCTGTCCACCCTTGTTCCAAAAGAAGGTGGTTACACCTGGTGCCACAATAACTCCACCAGTTGCTCCTCCTATTGACAAGAACACCGGCCCATCAGGCCAGTCTATTGAAGAGTCTAATCTGGACGAAATTCTGAGGCTTATCAAAAAGAGCGATTATAAGATTGTAGACCAACTGCCACAAACTCCATCAAAAATATCTATCTTGTCTCTGCTCTTGAGCTCAGAAGCTCACAGGAAAGTGTTAATGAAGGTACTGGAACAGGCCTATGTTGATCATGAAGTCTCCGTGGATCAGTTCAATGGAATAGTGGGCAACATCACTGCTTGCAATAACTTGGGGTTTGGTGACGATGAGCTCCCCGAAGCAGGAAAACACCACAACTTAGCCTTGCATATCTCAGTGCACTACAAGTCTGACATGATATCCAATGTGTTGGTGGACACCGGATCATCCTTAAATGTAATGCCTGAGTCTACACTGAGACAGTTGAGTCATCATGGACTCTCTCTAAGGGGAAGTAGCTATTTGGTTAAGGCTTTCGACAGATCTCGTAAAGATGTTCTTGGAGAAGTAGATTTGCCAATTACCATTGGTCCTGAGACATTCCAGATCACTTTCCAGGTCATGGACATCAATGCTTCTTACAGTTGTCTCCTCGGAAGACCGTGGATTCACGACGCTGGGCCAGTAACTTCTACTCTGCACCAGAAGCTCAAGTTTGTGAGGAATGGTAAGCTTGTCACTGTACATGGTGAAGAAGCATATCTGGTTAGCCAAGTGTCATATTTCTCTTGTGTTGAAGCAGGGTCCGCTGAATGGACGTCATTCCAAGGCTTGACTGTTGAAGGTGCAGAGCCCCGGAGAGCTAGTGCTAGTATGGCTTCATTAAAAGACGCCCAAAAAGTTGTTCAAGAGGGGCAAGCTGCTGGCTGGGGCAATGTGATACAGATTTTGGAGAACAAGCGTAAAGAGGGCCTTGGGTTCTCCCCGACCTCAGGCGTTTCAACAGGAACTTTCTATAGTGCTGGGTTCATTAATGCTATTGCTGGAGATGCTGCTGAAAGTAGTTATGTGCCTACGTTTGTTGTACCAGGAGGCACCGTGAGAAATTGGGAGGCCATTGATGTTCCTTTAGTCATGCATGCTTCCATGTAATGTGTCTTGTTGCTCATGCTTTTCTTTGTTGTCAAAATAACAATCCTTTCGCTTTGCCCAAGGTGAAAGTGATATCCTGGTAAGGGCATGTTTGTTTCGGCATTGCCGTTATCAATAAAAGTTGTCGTCTTTTCCGCGACTCTTTGTTTTTGTACTTTTTAGTGCTTTTTTCTTGGAAATAATGGTAATGCCAGAAAAAACCAAAACATCTGTATTTTCTTATTAATTTCAAAAATCTGTATGAAAAACTTTTTTCTAAAATTATCCCAATCATATTATGCAGATTGAACCACAATAAACCCGTTGAACACAGTGACCCTATGGTTCCTCCAAATTTTGAATTCCCTGTATATGAAGCTGAAGATGAGGAGGATGATGAAGAGATATCGTATGAGATCACTCGACTGCTTGAGCAAGAAAGAAGAGCCATTCAGCCTCACCAGGAAGAAATTGAGCTTATCAACCTGGGTACTGAAGAGAACAAACGAGAGATCAAGATTGGTGCTGCACTTGAGCTAGAAGTGAAAAGGAAGATTACTCAGCTCCTCCATAATTACCCAGATGTCTTTGCATGGTCCTATGAAGATATGCCGGGTCTAGATCCCAAGATTGTGGAACATCGGATACCGACAAAACCTGAATGTCCTCCTGTCAAACAGAAATTGAGAAGATCCCATCCAGACATGGCTCTTAAGATCAAGGCTGAGGTGCAAAAGCAAATTGATGCGGGCTTCCTCATGACAGCTGAATATCCTGAGTGGATTGCCAACATTGTACCAGTACCAAAGAAAGATGGGAAAGTTCGAATGTGTGTTGATTACAGAGATCTGAATAAAGCCAGTCCGAAAGACAACTTCCCGTTGCCTCATATTGATGTGCTTGTTGACAGTACTGCTCAATCCAAAGTGTTCTCCTTCATGGACGGTTTCTCTAGCTATAACCAGATACGGATGCCACCCGAAGATAGAGAAAAGACGTCCTTCATCACTCCGTGGGGAACGTTCTATTATAAAGTGATGCAGTTTGGCTTGATAAATGATGGTGCTACCTATCAAAGGGGTATGACTACTCTGTTTCATGATATGATTCACAAAGAAATTGAAGTATATGTTGATGACATGATTGTGAAATCAAGTGATGAAGAGCAACATGTCGTGTATTTGAAAAAGATGTTTGAAAGATTAAGAAAGTACAAGCTGCGGTTGAATCCTAACAAGTGCACATTCGGTGTGAGATTTGGAAAATTGCTGGGCTTCATTGTCAGCCAAAGAGGCATTGAAGTCGATCCTGACAAAGTCCGAGCTATCAGAGAGATGTCGGCCCCTCAAACTGAAAAGCAAGTCAGAGGTTTCCTCGGACGCCTGAATTATATTTCAAGATTTATATCTCACATGACTGCTACTTGTGGACCAATTTTCAAATTGCTCAGAAAGAATCAACCTGTTGTATGGAATGATGAATGCCAGGAAGCTTTTGATAGTATTAAAGAATACCTATTGGAACCACCCATCCTTGTCCCGCCAGTGGAAGGAAGGCCTTTGATTATGTACCTGTCGGTGTTAGATGATTCCGTGGGTTGTGTTCTCGGTCAACAAGACGAGACTGGAAGAAAGAACATGCTATCTACTATCTGAGCAAGAAGTTCACCGACTGTGAAACTCAGTATACAATGCTTGAAAAGACTTGTTGTACTTTAGCTTGGGCTGCCAAACGCCTGCGTCATCATATGGTGAATCATACAACTTGGTTGATATCCCGAATGGATCCAATCAAGTACATCTTTGAAAAGCCTGCTGTTATTGGAAAGATTGCACGTTGGCAAATGTTGTTGTCTGAATATGATATTGTGTACAAAGCTCAAAAAGCAATCAAAGGAAGTATCCTTGCTGAGCATCTTGCTTGTCAACCCCTTGATGATTACCAGCCGATTAAGTTTGATTTCCCTGATGAAGAGATTATGTATCTGAAAGCCAAAGACTGTGAAGAGCCACTGATCAATGAAGGGCCAGATCCCAATAGCAAATGGGGATTGGTGTTTGATGGTGCTGTTAATGCTTATGGTAAATGGATTGGAGCTATTATTGTGACTCCGCAGGGGCACCACATTCCTTTCACTGCTCGAATAACTTTTGAATGCACGAATAACATAGCTGAATATGAAGCATGCATCTTGGGCATTGAAGAAGCCATTGATATGAGAATTAAACACCTTGACATCTACGGAGACTCTGCACTTGTTATTAATCAGATTAAAGGCGAATGGGAGACTCATCATGAGAAGCTGATCCCTTACCGTGACTATGCAAGACGTCTGTTGACATACTTTACAAAGGTTGAGCTGCACCATATCCCTCGGGATGAAAACCAGATGGCTAATGCTCTTGCTACTCTGTCTTCCATGTTTCGTGTGAACCACTGGAATGATGTGCCCGTAATCAAGGTGCAGCGTCTTGATAGACCCGCTCATGTGTTTACTATTGAAAATATGCCAGATCCGGCTGATAGAGATGTGAATGATAGAAAACCTTGGTAATATAATATCAAACAGTTCTTGCAAAATCATGAATATCCACCTGGTGCCTCCAATAGGGATAAAAGGACTTTAAGGAAGTGGGCTAGCAGATTCCTTCTGGACGGAGAAATCCAATACAAGAGGAAATATGATATGGTCTTATTGAGTATGTTGATGAACAAGAAGCTGAGAAATTGATGCATGATGTACATGACGGTACTTTTGGGACCCATGCTACGAGTCACACCATGTCAAGAAAACTGTTAAGAGCCAGCTATTATTGGATAACTATGGAGCGTGACTGCTACAGACATGCCAAGAGATGTCACAAATGTCAAATCTATGATGACAAGATTCATGTGCCTCCACATGCCCTCAATGTTATATCTTCCCCATGGCCTTTCTCTATGTGGGACATTGACATGATCGGAAGAATCGAACCAAAAGCTTCTAATGGACATCGTTTCATTCTGGTGGCAATTGACTATTTCACCAAGTTGGTTGAAGCTGCTTCCTATGCAAATGTAACCGAGCAAGTGGTAGTGAAGTTTATCAAGAATAACATCATCTGTCGATATGGTGTTCCCAACAAGATCATCACTGCCAATGGTTCCAATCTGAAGAATAGCATGATGCAAGCTTTATGTGAAGAATTCAAGATCGAACATCACAACTCTTCTCCTTATAGAGCTCAGATGAATGGTGCAGTTGAGGCCGCTAACAAGAATATCAAGAAGATTGTTCAGAAGATGGTCACTACTTACAAAGACTGACATGAGATGCTACCTTTTCCCTTGCATGGTTACCGTACTACAATGCGTAGTTCAACTGGGGTAACTCCTTTCTCTTTGGTATATGGTATGGAAGCAGTTCTCCCTCTGGAAGTGGAGATTCCATCTCTTCGAGTGATTATGGAAGCGAAATTAACTGAGGCTGAATGGTGTCAAAGTCGGTATGACCAGCTGAATTTGATAGAAGAGAAACGTATGGATGATGTGGCTCATGGACAGTTGTATCAAGTACGAATGAAGAATGCTTTTGACAAGAAAGTCCGACCTCGTGAATTCAAGGAAGGTGAACTTGTATTGAAAAGAAGGATAAGCCAGCAACCCGACCCAAGGGGCAAGTGGACACCTAACTATGAAGGTCCTTATGTTGTCAAGAAGGCTTTCTCTGGTGGTGCTTTGATCCTTACACACATGGATGGTGTTGAACTTCCGAATCCTGTAAATGTCATTATAGTCAAGAAATACTTTGTCTAAAAAAGAAAAGAACAGCGTGGTAGGTCGAAAACCCGAAAGGGCGGCCTAGGCAAAAATGCGCTTCCCGGTGGATCGAAAACCCGAAAGGGCGATCCAGGCAAAAGTTGGGGACAAAAAATGAATATGAAAAAGCTCGCTGAGATTGTACGTAACTCAGGCAAAAATGAGCATCTCGATGAGCCGAAAACCCGAAAGGGCGGTTCATGCAAAAATGAGATTGATAATAAAAGACAAGTAACTATATCTGGCAAATCACCATCACCTCTTAGGGCATCTGCAGCTGTCAATGATCGTCTTCATCAGAAGCTTCTGTACTTGTGAATTCAAAATTTCTATGAAATATAGCGGTCATCGTGTTCAATGTACCACCAACCAATAAAATTACCATTTTCCAAGCTTTGTAAATCCGTGGAGTTATGCCTTTGGCTAGCTTTCACTCTTCTACATCAATTTGAGCCTGTGCTGTTGTTTGAAACTCTACTTTCTTTTTACTTTCAATGCTATATACAAAATATTTTCTTTCTATTTGATAATGTCAATGTCTGAAACAAACATTTTTTTGAAAATTGAAAAAAATCTTTTCCATCTATTTTGAAAACAAACCTGAGCAATAGGGTACATTCCAGTGAAACATGCATAAATAAATGAGTATCAATGTCTATTTCAATACATGTTACAAGCAGGTGGTTCCCCAGGATGGTCTGTGGTCAATGGCAAGAATAAAAAAAAAAACAGAATGAAAATGAAAATGAAAAATGAAAATGAAAATGAAAAGCTCGCTAAGTCAAAAACCCGAAAGGGCGGCTTAGGCAAAAATGAGCACCCCGCTGATTGACAACCTATGAAGGCAATTCAGGCAAAAATGGGGCAATGAAAAGAATCTATTCCTGGTGAATCGAAAACCCGAAAGGGCGGTTCAGGCAAAAATGGGATTGAAGAATGAAAATGATATGAAAAGCATTGACCACAGATGCGAACATCCAATGTTTACCCAGCACTGACACGTCTAACAACGGCAACCTGTATCAAAGAATCTTCCAAGGTTCCCTCTTCTGTAAGTTTTGTATATGTGATATGATATATTGCCCTCAGCCATGGTTTCGATACGTCTTTCAATGACGGTCTCTCCAAAGAGGATTTCCATGTGAATATGTTATAGCACGAGCCACTACGTGCCCAATCTTCCAATGTTTCGTCTGTCTCTGTGAAACTTCTCTGTTAAACTACAAACTAATCATGCATTTCAAGCATTCATACATGCATAATCATGCATTTTATGTGCCCATACATTTAATGATCTTGTTAAACCATACATACATGTTGCATCTCCAATCTCCACTTTCAATTCGGTTCAATCTCAACTTTCAATTCAACTCAATTTCAATTTCCAATTCAACTCAATTTCAACTCTCCAATTCAATGTCTACGTCTCTGTTAAACTCTCAATTCAACTCCATGTCTATGTCTATGTTTGTATCTCTGATTATTTTCAACTTTCAATGTCTCTTTCAATATCAACTTTCAATTCAATTCAAATCAATGTTAATTCACTCTCAATTTGCCCTTGGGCCAGCAATAATGGTCATGTCTATTTTCAAATCCAGTCAATGTCAGTCTACCCTCAATTTGTATCTTGTTAAATCAAACCTTCAATGTATCTTTCTATATGTCTTGTTATTGGTCAAGTGGCTAGTTCGATCCAAAGAACAGCTTGTACCTGCTTACATGCCTATGTTTCCGGTCAAACGACAAGTTCGATCCAAAGAACAGTTTGTACCCGGCTTATATTTTGTTATCGGTCAAACAACAAGTTCGATCCAAAGAACAGTTTGCACCTACCTACATGTTGTGATATTGATCAAGCCGCAAGTTCAATCCAAAGAACAGCTTGTATCAACTTTTTGTCTATGCTTCCAGGTCAAATAGCAAGTTTGATCCAAAGAACAGTTTGTACCTGCCTATCTGTTCGTGTTTTCAATCAAGTAGCAAGTTCGATCCAAAGAACAGCTTGTATCTTCCTATATGTCTATGTTTCCGGTCAAGTGACAAGTTCGATCCAAAGAACAGCTTGTACCTGTCTTGTATTTCTATCCCCAGTCAAGCAGCAAGTTTGATCCAAAGAACAACTTGTACTCACCTTCTATTTGCATTACATGGTCAAGTGGCTAGTTCGATCCAAAGAACAGCTTGTAGCTCCCTTTTTGTCCCCTGGCTTGTCTACCTTGTTAATGTTTACCTAGATCCCCAGTGATATTGCATGCTTTGTAGACTCCAGTCGTTTGTCTTGCATTCATAATCGAAATGTTGCATGGCATTCATGTTTTTGAAAATCTGAAAACGTATTTTTATGTCCAAAAACAGTGCAACTGTTAATATTTAAGTATCTTCGTCCCGTCAAAACAAAGACTTCGTCTCTTGACCCTCTGGACAAAGAAACTTAAATAGGGGCAGCTGTTATACCCTAATTTTGGACCTAAAAATACTAGCTCAATTCTTCTTTTCTTGCTTTTCAAGTCATCCAAAATATTTTTCTTGCATTTCAAGTCATTTGAATTTGTCCTTGATCAATTGCATCTTTCTCTGCATCTTATTTCAATGTTATTTGCAAAAGTCATGAAGAAGGGTATTTTAGTCATTTCCTGCATACAAACTCATTTTAGTCCTTGAAAATTGTTTGAGTCCTTTCAATTGGTTTGAATAAGTTTTTGTTTAATTCCATGTCAAAATCCATTTCAAAAATTACATTTGAGTCATTTTGAGTCAGTTTAGCCCCTAGGGGCATTTTAGTCATTTCATGTGTTGAAACTCTTTTTACCCCTAAAAATTGTCTCTGAGTCTTTTAATGTGCTTGTATAAACTCTTACTTTAATTCCCTGTTAAAAAACCATTTTAAAATTGCATTTGAGTCATTTTGAGTCATTTTAGTCCATAGGGGCATTTTGGTCATTTCACCGGAAATTTTGACAGAGAGAGTTTACTTTAAAGTACCTCATTTAGTAGTTGGTTCATTTTAGTCCTTTTTGTGTTTTTTAGTTGTTTCACTTTACGTTTATTTCAAAATTACCAAATTTTAACCAAATTTTATTATTTTTATTTTAGCCCCTATTTTCCTTTTATTTTCGTTCTAGTCCTTTTGTTTTTTTTTCTTTTTAGTCCTTCAAGTTTTAAAAATTGCACTTAGGTCATTTTTTCACATTTTTATTTTCCTTTTAAAATATTTTTCAATTAACACTTCAGTCCTTTAAGTCTTAAAAATTTTGCAGTCCAGTCCTTTTTTCAAAATTGCAGGTCAATCCCAAAGTTTCAGAAATTGCAAAAAAGGTCCTCAAGCTTAAGAACTCAGCAAGGCCGAATTACTCAAAGTCCAGGGACAGGTGTCACAAATTCACTGGTCAAGGCATCACACTTGTCAGCTATAAATACGACACAGTGTCAACAATTCCATTCACAAAGTGCCAGCTCAACAAACATAATTTCCCATTCTCTCTCCTCTCCCAAGGATCAAAATCCTAACTGTTTCCAGAAATTGCCAAGAACACAAAGAACATTCACGAAACCCTAACTTTACCAGAATCAAAATTAAGCCAAATTGAAGCAATTTCTTCACAGTTCTCAGAGATTCACCACTGAATCATCATCATCGAACCTTAGAAACTGCAATTCAAGCACGAATTCAAAGAATTCGTACGATCACAGTGAGAGAAATGAGAAGAAGAGAGAATCGAAGCAAGTTCTGAACCAGTGAAGAAGAAAGAGAGAAGAACACCGATTTATTTTCGGTCCAAACTTACCAGAAGCTTTCAAGGATCTCTTTGTTCAAATCTCCAATTCAAAGTTCAGGTAATCATCAAAACTTCTTCGTTTTCATTGCAAAAGCTCATCGAAGGTTCACAACCACAAATAAACGGTGAATCGAAGCAGATTAACAAGTCCTCAGACTTGTTCTTTCAAAGAACTTTGAAAAGATTCGAAAAAGTTTGAAACCGAAACCCTAAAATTGTAAATCTACAAAGATTCACCGTTTATTTTGTAAATCCAAGCTCATTTTCGTAATCAGTGAAGAAAATAGTTTAGATTAGGGTTTCATTTCAAGAAGTTTCGAAAAGATTTGAAAACATAGAAACCGAAAGATTCAAGTGTAGATCTGCTCGTATCTAAGCCTCGTTTCGAAAAAATAAGTTCAGATTCATAATCAGCATGAAGAATAGAACAAGTTAGGGTTTAGATCCATGAAGATCAAAGATGTTTGAAGTGTTGCCGGAATCTAGAATTCACGGTGGTGACAATGAAGATTCCGATGAATCTTCATCGTCTCCAGCCGTTTCATTCCAGAAACCGGCGGCGGAGAGATGAACACCGGTGAAGAGAGAAGTGGGAGCTTCTCTCACTAGAACGAGAATTAGAGAGAGAAAGGAAAGGGGAAAATGAAGAGCACGTGAGAAGAAGGCTTATATAAGCCTCAAGAGTGCATCCTCACCGTTAGATTTAGGGTTTGATGGAGCTGGATCAATCCAACGCTCCTGATACGTTTGGATAGTCCAGATCCATCAAAGATCATGGGCCTGGGCTTCCTTATACTGGATTTCGTTTTTTCCTTTATTTTCTTGCTGGTTGCACCATGTTACTTGCTTTCTACACCCCTGTCATGCCCAAAATGTTTTAGAAAATTCTCTAAAAAATTATAGAGGCTTCTTGATGTTTTGTGACGTTTTTGTGTTGGTTTTGCACTGAAAAACTTTATAAAAAATGTTGATACATTTTTCTTGTTTTAATTCTTGTTTTTTTAAAAAAGTGTGTGAAAATGTGCATCATTTTGATTCCAATTCTTGATATGTGTTTGTGGCTTGTGATATATGGATTTGTGGTGAGTTTATCTCTGTGACGATGTATTTTTTTTTTTACTACTTGTGAATGTGTTATTTGTGAGTTGCTTGTTTTACAAGTCATGTTAATATTTGTTTTTTTGTGTGAGAAATAAATGTAAGGTATGCCTAAAATATATCATGATTCTTGACTTGAATATGTTCTTATAATTCTCATATCATTGATTGTGATGAAACCATTGAAAATTGTCATGATATGGGAATTATAGGTCATATACTTGTCTTGATATTATGATAAATTTTAGGAATATTTTGCTAAGAGTTTTGTCACTTCTTGTGTTAAGTTTTTGCTACTTTGTTTAAAACTTCTATTCTATTATGCCATGTTATGTTACTAACCCTCTCATCCATAGTTCATTCATAGCATTCCCATCCTATCCCTCTAGGTTTAATTTTCCTGCAATTTACATTTCTTGCAAAGAACTAGGATGTAAAGACCTAGGAATTTTGTAATTTTCTTTATGTTTTTTAATTTCTTGCCAGACCATAGCATGTAAACTAGGGCATATGTAAAGGACAATGGACTCTAATGATGTACACCGACACAAGCACCGACACATGCACACACATCACATGGTTACTTTAGATGAATGTTTAGGGAATGTATGCTTTAGATGTATGCTTAGGAATCAAGATACTTAGAAAAATTCTCTTTTCCAAAAAATATGAACAACTTCACTCAAATAATTTTCTAAATAAACTTTGGGATCCAAATCCCATTGATTTTCCCGTTATTTTCTTAAACAAAAACTTTAATGAATTTTTAATCATACTTAGACTTCATTTTGCAAAATAACTAATTCCACCCCACGTTTTCCAAATCTTATGCCCTTGAGGCCTCTCCCTTATTCTTCAAAATCCCATTTTCAAACTTAAAATCAATCAACAAAAACAAAAACATTTTTTGGAAGAGAACTATGGTGGATTTGATCCCTTAAAAGGGTACGTAGGCAAGGAACCAAATATTCCTTCAATTCCAATAAAATAAAAATTCAAACATCTTCTTCTCCCTCCAATTCTTGACTTAGTAAACCTTAGGTGTAAATATCACTTTTCAAATAGCATCTAAAAATAAAGCGCGTGCGTAGATAGTAAAGACGGTTCCTATAGGATACTATAGTCGTTATGGGTGCCTAACACCTTCCCGTTGCGAAAACAACTCCCGGACCTCGATTCTCAAGGGTTTTTCTTCTTTTTCCCTTCCCAAGAAAAAATGAGATATCAAAGGTTAAAAAGGTTCAAACGTAATCAATGTTTGACACCTGAAAAACCAAGATAAAACACTAGCAATATCGGCGCTCCCCAAGGCGAAACACTCGGTCGTATAAACTTCTTATCAAGCAAATCCTCCAACTGTTTCTTCAACTCAGCCAACTCAGAAGCCGACATACGGTAAGGAGTCATAGACACAGGCTTCGTTCCCGGAATGAGATCAATCGTAAATTCAACTTCTCCTTCTAGAGGCACATCAGGAATTTCATCAGGAAAAACTTCAGGAAAATCGCACACTACTTGTAACTTATCAATTACTGCTTGATTCTCAGCAAACAAGGACGCCATCAAAGAAAACATCAAAATTCCATCATGTAACACCCTACTTTTATTATTTAGTTTTTTATTGAGATTAAATGTCTTTTTATAATTTAGTCGACTTATTTTGATGAGTGATATTTTGTTATGTTATACGCTGGTATTTACTATTATAATATATGTTATCTGGTGTAGAAATATATTTGTTATTTTTTGTAGAAATATATAAGTTATCTGGTGTAGAAATATATTTGTTATTTTGTGTAGAAATATATATGTTATTTGGTGTTAAAATATTATATACATATATATTTTGATGATATATGCTATTATGTGTTATTTGGTGTATTAATATTATTAAGTGGGAGAGATATATATTTAATTTAGAAATAAATAAGATTATGAGGAAAAGAGTAATTTTGAGGTGTAAGAGAAATTAGATGAGGGGTTATAAATAAGAGAAGTTAGGTTTAGAAAGACATAGAACGTACGATCAGTTTTGGAGAAAACAAGGTTTAGAGAGAAGAGAAGAGAAGAGAAGAGAAGTGAAGAGAAGAGAAGAGAATAGAAGAGAAGAAAGAAGAGGTTGCATCGATAATTCTAAGGTAAGGGTGAGACTAGCATTCAATCTTATTATGTGTATGATTCTAACGATTAGATTTGACGAGTTGTAGGAAGAGTTTTTGAGAGATCGAGAATTAGGGTTTAAGTGAAGAATTGAGAATTAATGGTTGTTGTTGTTTGATTTTGATGATTAGAGAAATTAGGTTTCGCTCAAAATTGATGAAATATAATGTTGTTGTTGATGAATTCATGGCTGCTTGTTGCTGTTATTGTTATGATATGTTTTTGTTAATGATTGATGCAATGGATAATCATAATCATAAAACTTGAAGTGAATTTATGTTGTTCTTGAAGGTTTTCATGAAAAATGGGTCAAATGGTGATTTTTGTTGAAAAGGGTGTTTTAGTTCAAGTTTTATATGGATTTGGGTGTCTTTTCATGTTTAGAAATGTTTAAACAAACTTTGGGACCAAATTTGGGCTTAGGGGATTCAAAATTGGGATTTTGGGATGAAAAATGGAGTTTTCCCGAGAGCTATCTCTGACAGCATTCTCTGTTTCATGTTTTTGCATCTTTTTCACACATTTCAGTTTTGAATTGGCTTTAGGTGTAAACACGAAAGTTGTAGGTATGGATGTGAGCTTTCTAATGTCGTTGGTTTGACTTCAAAAGGATTTATAGAACTTGAGTTGTGGTCAAATTACTGCATGTAGGTCACAGTGAATTTTTATGGACTTTCAGCACAACTTTTCCGAATTTAAAATGAAAACTGGTATTGATCGGTACATAATTGGTCTTAGGTGTAAACATGAAAGTTTTAGATAATTTTGTTAGCTTTCCATTGGCTTTGGTTTGACGTGAATATGATTTTTAGTTTTTGAGTTATGATGAAAATACTCCAATGAGGTCTTAGCAAAATTGTACGGTGACAGCATTCTCTGTTTCATGTTTTTGCGTTTTGTTCATATGTTTCTGTTTTGAATTGATCTTTGTTGTAAACATGAAAGTTGTTGATAATTGTGATATCTTTCCAGTAGCCTTGGTTTGACATGAAAATATGTTGTGCATGATTATTTATGTTCTTACAAAGATGCATGATGAATTGTTGATACTTGAATACGATGATATATGATGAATTAATTGTCTGCTGTCATGTTGCTGTTAATATTATCAATGTGATATTGTTATATGAGTATTAATGTGAATTATATATGATGTTTTAAGATGCTAAGATGTTAAGATGTTAAGATGTTAAGATGATATGAAGTTGTTAAGTCGTCGAGTCGTTATGAAGTCGTCAAGTTGTTAAGATGTCATAGATGTTCACGAAGTTTCTAAGACGTAAGATGTTGAGTCCATGCATACTCATTTATAGATGAGGGCTCATGCCCTGGAGCTTTTTCTCAACCCACGATGATGAGGGCTTATGCCCTAGGAGCTTTTGCTCAACCCACGACGATGAGGGCTTATGCCCTAGGAGCTTTTGCTCAACCCACGACGATGAGGGCTTATTCCCTAGAATGGTACGACATGCATTTGCATTTCATGATGATTCGAGATGGTTTAAGACTTTAAGAGTTGCATAGTCGAGTTTAGATGCATTGTCGAGTCAAGATGTTAAGTTGTGATGTTTTAACGAAGTGACTATAGATGAATGATTATGAAGATGTTTATGATGAATGATTATGAAGTTGTTTATGATGAATGATTATGAAGTTGTTTATGATGATTGATTATGAAGTGGTTTATGATGATGATGTTATGTTGATGCTATATGATTTATGATATGATGCTATATGATTTATGATATGATGTCTATGTCTATTAGATGATGATATGTGACGATGTTATGATTATTAATTGATGATATGTGACGATGTTATGTTTATTATTTGATGATATGTGATGATTGTTTGCGATTAGTATTTGATGATATGTGATGATGCTTTTATGAATATATTTATGATGATATATGATGACGTTTATGTTTGTACTTATGATGCTATAAGATAATGTCTTATGATTATATTTATGAAGATATATGATGATGTTTATGATTGTATTTTTGATGATGTATGATGAAGTTTATGACTAATGTAGGAAGATTAATGATGCTAGTTAATGAAGTTTAAGATGTTAGATATAATTGTTGAATTATATGCCTAATATTAGTGTTTTGTGAAAGCTCACCCCTTCTGCTTGAAAATGTTGCTCTTCGTATGGGTAACTTGCAGGTAACCAAGATTAGTTGTGGTCGTGAGTGGACTCCTCACAAGTGTGTGTGTCTTAGGTGCTCTGATACGTAATGGGATGGGATTATGTCTTGACTTTCTGTTCCTTACGTATTACTTTATGGATCTTTCAATAATTTATGTTGAACTAAGTTTTATGAGATTTTATATTGAAGCCCTTGTGCCAAAGATTATTTAAGTTGTCAAACTATTCCGCTGCGAAGTTTTAAATATTATGTTGTTAAACGTTTTGAAGGATAAATTATTATTTATTCCATTTACGATTTTTAAGAAATGTGACATTCCGTTTTATGATGAAAAACTCTGATTTTATTTATGAAAATTTTACGCTGGGAAAACGGGGTGTTACACATCACGTTCTTACTGCTTTAGTTTCTTAGTTGACAAAAACTCTGCTCCACTTCCTTTTTCAGCAGAAGAGAAATACACCGACTTACTAAAACAATTAATGTGAACATGGTTGTACTCTAACCAGTTCATACCAAGGATTACATCCATTCCACTCAAAGGTAGACAAACCAAATCAATTTCAAAATCTCGACCAAACATAGACAAAGGACATCTTAAGCAAACAAGAGAAGTGGTCCCTGAACCCTTAGCTGGAGTTTCGACAACCATCTCTCCATTCATATTTGACATAGCAAGACCCAACTTAGAAGCACAATCAATAGCAATAAAACAATGCGTAGCACCGGTATCAATAATAGCAACTAAAGGAGCATTATCAAAGTAACAAGTACCTCTGATCAAGCGATCCTCATTCTCTGTCTGAGTACCAGTCAAAGCAAAAACTCTCCCAGTAGTCTGAGCCTTCTTAGGCTTCTTGCATTGAGACCCAATATGACCTTCCTCATTGCAATTAAAACATACAACATCTTCATGTTTACACTCTACAAGGATATGCCCCTTTTTGCCACAACGGAAACACCGTTTCACATCTCTAGTACAAGCATTACTTTTATGGCCTTTCTCGCCACAAGTGAAGCAAACAATCTCAGCAACAACATCATTCTTTCTCGGCTTCCTCTCATCATTAACTCTTTGCTTTCCTTTATCAGCAGGAGCACTGTAAGGCTTCAGACGACTCTGCCGACCTTTACTTCTCTTCTCATTCACAATCTTGTAATGAGCTTTCGAGTCTTCCTCATAGATTCTGCAGCTGCTTACTAATTCAGAAAAGTTACGGATCTTTCGATAACCAATGGCCCGCTTGATGTCGGCACGCAAACCATTCTCAAACTTGATACATTTGGAGAACTCAGTAGTCTCAACAGTGTAATGCAGATAAAACTTAGCCAGCTCCACAAACTTTGCAGCAAACTCTGTCACAGTCATGTTATCTTGCTTGAGCTCAAGAAACTCAATCTCTTTCTTCCCGCGAACATCCTCTGGAAAGTATCTGTCTAGGAACTCTCTCCTAAACACAACCCAAGTAACAACCACACCATCTTGCTCTAAGGTAGGTAGAAGACTCACCCACCAGTCATCAGCTTCCTCAGCCAGCATGTGCGTACCAAAACGCACCTTCTGATCTTCCGTACATTGCATAACGCGGAAGACTCTCTTAATCTCCTTGAGCCACGTCTGAGCTCCATCAGGATCATACCTCCCTTTGAAAGTAGGGGATGATTTCTCACAAAAGTCTCCAACATCCTAACCTCAGCATTAGCGCCAACACCTGCATTAGGATGTTGTCCCACAGCTTGAGCTACAGCTTCCAACGCAGCAGCAATAGAAGCATCATTTCTCTCAGCCATCTTAGTTCTCTACGCAACACACAACAATCAGAACAACATAATAATGATACTCCAACTGTTAAACAACGCTAATCGACTCAACTACTTGGCCGGACGGACCGACCTGCTCTGATACCAATTGTAACATCCCGTTTTCCCAACATAAAAATTACATAAATAAAACAGAGTTTTTCAACACAAACGGAATGTCACCTTTCTTTCCATAAAAACATAAATGGAATAAATAACTATTTATCCTTCAAAATTCAACAACATATCCTTCAATACTTCACAGCGGAATAATTCAACATCTAAAATAATCTTTGGCACAAGGGCCTCAACAGAAAATCTCAAAGAAACTTAGTTCAATAATAAATCATGAAAAATATTCTTAAGTAATACGTAAGGAATAGAAAACAACAACAAAATTCCCATCCCGTTACGTATCAGAGCACCTAAGACACACACTTGTGAAGAGTCCACTCACGACCGCAACTAATCTTGGTTACCTGCAAGTTACTTATAAGAAGAGTAACATTTTCAAGCAGAAGGGGTGAGATTCACAAACAACAATATTAAGCATATAATTCATCAAATTATATTTAACAACATAAACATCATCAACATATCAAACAATAATCATATAGCATCATATCATCATCATAAACAGTTTCATAATCAAACATCAACATCAACTTCATGATCAACTTATAAATCGATCTTAAAAACTCGACTCGACAATGCAACTTAACTCGACAAATGTAACTCGTATCATCTTAATTCATCTTGATATGCAAATGCATGTGGTGCCAATTCAGGGCATCAAGCCCCCAACGTAATTTTTGAGCAAAAGCTCTAGGGCATCAAGCCCCAAACGTAATTTTTTGAGCAAAAGCTCCAGGGAGTCAAACCCCCATCTTTAATGAGTATGCATGGACTCAACTTCATACAACTTAGACAACAACATGAACATCTCTTATGATTCCAATAACTTGGACAACATCTTATAACTTTACAACTTAGACCGACACTCACTACTTTATGACATTAATGGTCAACAACAGCAAAACAGCAACATATGCAGCATATAACAATTCTTATATATCATAACATCATTAAAGAATGAATCACATCAACTTAATCATCGTAAACAATTTCATTTAATTGCATATATAACAATCTCTCATTACTAATAATCTTAATCATCTTAATTCGGGCTTTCTGGACAGCTTCAAATAACATAAATAACTTTCATCTAATACCCCAAGGTCATCTCAAGACTACACGTGCGAAGGGAATCGCAAGGAAAATAATTTGGGGCAACTAACAGCTTAACTCGTGAGGCGAGTACCATTGCTCGCGAGGGCGAGCAAAACCACCTCTCAGGACCTCTAAAACGAACTTGCTCGCTTGGCAAGCTACTTTGCTCACGAGGGCGAGCTCCTTGGTTACTCGCTGTGGCGACTGATTTGCTCGCGAGGCAAGCGGTGATGTTCTTAGCTCGCGAGGCGAGCTATGCTGCTTGCGGTTGCGAGCGATGAATGTCATGCTCGAGCAGAATACAAATTTTTCAAAAATTCACCTAATGTCTTGGATCTAACCTCAAAACTGATTCTAATTATCACCCTATGGATTATCTAAGGTCTGTACACAATCTTTACATCAATTCAACAAGTTTTCGTCGTCTAATCGTCAAAATCGCTCTCTAAACCCTAATTCTCAATCCTCACAAACTCATCCTGTAACAACCCGATTTTTCGTTAGATTTATTTTAATTATTTATTTGTGTTTGTTATATGTGCTCTTATGTGATTATTTGCATCTGTGTGTATTTTTGGTTGGGATTCGTAGAATTCGGTGTTAGAAGGGTATTTTAGTCATTTCGGACTTAGGGGTAGTTTGGTCATTTTGAGAGTAGGGGTAATTTTGTAATTTTGAACGAGGATTATTTTTATTGTTTAGTAGGAGTATTATTTTACCAAGTTACTAGAGAGGGTGTAGTAATTATTTTAATTACCATTAAGTGACCGTTAGTGTTATAATTTACCATTAAGTGAGTAGTGACATTTGGGTGTTAGAATAGAAATGGGTTAGGCCCATTAAGGTTTAAGAGATAAGCCCAATTGAGTAGAGCTAGTATATAAACTCTAGTTGTTGGTGAAACTAGGTTTTACAAACATTTTATCATTTCATTCATTTTAGAGAAGAGATAGAGATAGAGAGAAGAAAGGGTTTGAAGAGATTGAAGAGGAAGGCTAGAGCTAGAAGAGGGATTCATCATCTAGGAGCTAAATTGAGGCTTGGGTTAGAGAATCTTGGTGCTAGAGGTAAGAGGGTTAGAATTCAACCATAATTCATAACTTTTTCTTTCTTACCCATTTTTGTGAAATTGATGAATTGAATCTAATTGTTGTAAAATTCGTGCATGATTGTTGTTGTTATGTTTGAGAACATGATTTACATGATAATTGTATGTTAGTATGTGAATTAACATGTTTAAATGCATAGTTGTTGGTGCTTTGTGTTCTTGAGCAAGTTTGATGAGAATTGAAGTTGTAGTGTTAAATTGTGCATGAATTTATGTTCAAATGTTGTTGTTGTTATCTTGACATATGTTGTTGTTGGATTGATGCAATGGGTATCATTGAAATGGTGAATTGGTGATGAATATGTTGTTGTTGTTGAAAGTTGTGGAAATTGATGAATTGGTGAATTTTGATGAGATTAAGTTGAATTGTAGTGTCAATGATTTTTAATGAATGAAACAAGTTGATTATGATGAGTTATGGTATAATGATTTTCTGTTTTTGGTTGTTGTTTGGTAATGAGAAATGGTTTGGGAGAAATCGGGATTTTCATATGAGATTGAGCGTTAACCGTTTTGGAAAATGAGTGTGATGTGAGGTTATGGAAAATGATTTTTGGGATGGTTGAAACTTGAATTTTTCTATACATTATGATAGAGCTAAGTGTTAGGAGAATATAGGCGAAAACGGAATTGAATTTGGGTTAACGGTCGAGATTTTACGAACGAAATGGCGAAACCGGAAAACTGGAACTGCACAGAACCGCAGCTCAGGACACTGGCTGCTGCCCATTTGCGCCTGGGCGCAGGAAGCCATGCCTGGGCGTGGCTTGGCAGCCCCTCATGGGTGTCTGCCCTGTTGTGTTGTGCTGGGGTGCTTTGGGGCCAATTCCGGACTTCCAAAACCGATTCTTTCGATGTTTTCACTATTTTCTAGACTTTCTAAACCTTTGGAAACATCAAAAGAATTGAGTTGAACTTGACTTCTTGGATTTAATCAAGCCTATCGTTGATTGTTCAAGGAATGTTCAAGAACGCTGATTTTCTGAAAACTTGTTTTCTCAAGAGAATGAAGTAGGGTTAAGTATGTAGGATGTTTATATGACTTCTAAAAATGGTTGTGAATGGTGTCATCAAGTTTAGACTTGTTTTGCTTTGAAAATGAGAATTTTTGTGAAATGTGAAAAGGAAGACGAACCTTGTGATTTTTATGAATTCATCGTTTTTGGCCGATGAAATGCTTATGTAATCTCTACTGCACATATGTGTGACTTGAAAGGATACATGGCATAGGCTATTGAACTCGTTTACTTGGTTTTGGCTTAGGTGCTCAATTAATTTCAATATTATGATTTATGAGACGAACTTGATTGAAAATGATCATTGAGGGCCAATTGCTTATGAACCCTCTATGATTAGATTGATATGATTATGAGATGATGTATGAATGGTTGTTAAGTGATGAATATGATGTTTGTGATCATATGTTGTGATTGTTCTTTTATTTGGAATGTAAGGAACTATGTGGAGATATGAACTATATGATATAGTTGGATGATGATTATAGCCGTTGATTATAGCCGTTGAATTGTTTTGAACATATGCATAGTGAATTGAGTCATATGTTCATGCATCATATGTCGTGTCGGATGTTATATCCATATTGCCGTTGACCGGATACTTGTATCCATATTGCCGTTGATTATAGCCGTTGATAATGATGTTTTTGTTGCATCATAAGGTGACGACCTTGGAGGAGTTTGGTACCACATGCATCTAGAGAAGAGTCTAGAACATTGCATGCATTTGAATAATTGATGAGTTGTGTCATAATTGAATATATGACTTGGTGAATTGTGTGTTGGTGAAATTTGGTGAATGTTGTGATTATGTGGATTGGTGTATATGTACATTGGTGGATTTTGTGGATGGTTGTGAATAATTGATTATGCTCTAATTGCATGTCTTATTTGTTTGTACTTATACACTTGGTGAATCTATTTGATGATAATTGATTGGATGATAATGATGAGGTGAGAATTGTATATGTATATACATAAGATGTGGTGATTTCTTTGATGATGATGATTGATTGCTTGTAACTTGAAATGATGAATTGTACTTGTTGAATTAAGCATGCTGAATTGAGTAATGAGGTAAGTGATGTGATCATTGATTGATGTTGATAAATGATGAGCTTTTGTTGATGACTTGATTAGAGGTTGAATATGCATGCTATGCTATGATAATAATGTGATAGCTTTAAATGTAAGTGATGGGGGATGATAATAATCATGTGATGCTGGTGTTCTAGGAGGAAGGGTTATGTATATGTGATACGTGTATGATACACTTGTGGAGATGAACTTGGAATGATAATATGCATGTGTTGTGATTACTTATGAATATATGTATGGATTGTTATTCTTGAATATATTCTTTCATTTCCAATGTTCATGATAAATGTTTTTTGTGGATTATGATGATGTAATGCTAACCCTCAGTGGTCTGTGGTGGACCGCCTACCTTTCTGTATGGACGGGTAGACGGCGTGCAGGATGCTTAGTTGTTGCTAGTTGATGCCGAGGAGTGGAGTTCCTCTTGTTCATGCAAGTGTCTAGATTAGGGCTCTGATCTAGGATAGTCTTTGCATGTTGTTTATTTGACTTTGTATTTTGGAGTTGTTGAGATATTCTGTTATTTGAGATTTGGATGATACATTTGTATTTAGTTTGGAGATCCAGAGTGTTTATGAATTATATGTTGTTCCGCTGCTATGTTGTGTAACATGATCTTTATGCATGTATGAATTGTGGTTTATTCGGAGACGTAGCATCTATTTCTAGAATATTTCTGATGTATTCGTGCGTTTTACCGCTTAATGGAAATAGGGTGTTAGAAGTTGGTATCAGAGCCTGGTTGGTCTTGTCCAGACCAAAACCTGTTGAATTTCCTGTTTGTATGCGACATGTACGGAAGTACTGTCGGTACTTGTTGTGTTGTTCCGTTCTGTCAGGTGGGTTTGAGCGTAGTGGGGGAGTAGCAGGTTGTTTCAGGTTCGTTGGGTCTGGCAAGGGAAGGTATCTTTGGCTGCGGAGGCTCAGTTGGTTGTGGTTTGTGTTAAGGTTCCTGTAGATTTTGAGTTGGATCTTGTGTGTCTTCCATTGAAGCATATGGACGTAATTTTCGGTATGGATTGGATGTTGACTTTTGGTGTTAACATTAATTGTTTGACCAAGAGTATAACGTTTTCTAAGCCGGTGGCTGAGGAAGGTGGGAAGTTCTTGACCGCGGAGCAAGTGAAGAAGTCCTTGGATGGTGAAGCTAGTGTGTTCATGATGTTTGCTTCCTTGAAGGAAAGTAGTGAGAAAGGAGTTGGTGATTTGCCGGTAGTGCAAGAGTTTCCAGAAGTTTTTCCGGACGACATTACCGAATTACCGCCGGAGAGGGAAGTTGAGTTTGCAATTGATTTGGTTCAAGGAACGAGTCCTATCTCGATTGCGCCTTATCGGATGTCTGCATCAGAGTTGGGTGAATTGAAGAAGCAATTGGAAGAGTTGCTTGAGAAACAGTTTATCAGACCGAGTGTTTCTCCGTGGGGTGCTCCTGTATTGTTGGTTAAGAAGAAGGATGGTAGCATGAGATTGTGTGTAGATTATCGGCAGTTGAACAAGGTGACAATCAAGAATCGGTATCCGCTTCCGAGGATTGATGATTTGATGGATCAGTTGGTTGGTGCAGAAGTGTTCAGTAAGATTGATTTGAGGTCAGGATATCATCAGATTAGAGTAAAGGCGGAAGATATATCCAAAACTGCGTTCAGAACGAGGTATGGACACTATGAGTATTCTGTGATGCCATTTGGAGTGTCTAATGCGCCAGGTGTCTTCATGGAATACATGAATAGAATATTTCATCCTTTTCTGGACCGTTTTGTGGTAGTGTTTATAGATGATATTTTGGTGTATTCGAAGTCTGAAGAAGAGCATGCCGAGCATTTGAGGATTGTGTTGGGAGTCTTGAAGGAGAATAAGTTGTTTGCTAAGTTGTCGAAGTTTGAGTTTTGGTTGCGGGAAGTGAGTTTCCTTGGTCATGTGATTTCTAAAGGTGGTATTGCCGTGGATCCGTCGAAGGTTGATGCAGTGTTGCAGTGGGAATCACCTAAGTCTGTTTTTGAAGTTAGAAGCTTTCTTGGGTTGGCAGGTTATTATCGGAGGTTCATTGAGAGATTCTCTAAGTTGGCGTTGCCATTGACGCAGTTGACTCGGAAAGGGCAAGCGTATGTTTGGGATGCTAAGTGTGAGAAGAGTTTCCAAGAGTTGAAGAAGAGGTTGACTTCAGCTCCAGTGTTGATTTTGCCGAATCCGAAGGAATCGTTTGTTGTGTATTGTGATGCTTCTAAGATGGGTCTTGGTGGTGTGCTTATGCAGAATCGTCAAGTTGTGGCTTATGCTTCGAGGCACTTGAAAGTACATGAGAAGAATTATCCGACTCATGATTTGGAATTAGCAGCCGTAGTGTATGTGTTGAAAATTTGGAGGCATTATCTGTTTGGTTCTAAGTTTGAAGTGTTCAGTGACCATAAGAGTTTGAAGTACTTGTTTGACCAGAAAGAGTTGAATATGAGGCAGAGAAGGTGGTTGGAGTATCTTAAGGATTTTGATTTCCAGTTGAGCTATCATCCTGGAAAGGCTAATGTTGTTGCTGATGCGTTGAGTAGGAAGTCGTTGCATATGTCTGCTTTGATGGTAAAAGAGTTAGAGTTGATTGAACAGTTTCGAGATTTGAGTTTGGTTAGTGAGTTGACACCGGATGGTGTGAGGTTGGGAATGTTGAAGCTGACAAGTAATATTCTGGAGGAGATCAAGAATGGTCAGAAGGGAGATTTGGAACTCGTAGATCGAGTAGTGTTGGTTAACCAAGGTAAGGGTGGAGACTTCAGGTTGGATGAGAACGGTGTTTTGATGTTTCGTGATCGTGTTTGTGTACCAAATGTTCTTGAGCTTAAGAGACAGATTTTGGAAGAAGGTCATAGAAGTAGTTTGAGTATTCATCCAGGAGCGACTAAGATGTATCAAGATTTGAGGAGGTTGTTTTGGTGGCCTGGAATGAAGAAAGAGATCACAGAGTTTGTGTATGCTTGTTTGGTTTGTCAGAAGTCTAAGATTGAACATCAGAGACCGTCAGGTTTGATGCAACCGTTATTTGTGCCAGAATGGAAGTGGGATAGTATATCAATGGAGTTTGTGGGAGCGTTGCCGAAGACTGTTAAGGGTTTTGATTCAATTTGGGTGATTGTTGATCGGTTGACGAAGTCGGCACATTTTGTTCCTATTAAGACCGGTATGTCTGTGGCGAAGTTGGCTGAGATCTACATTGAGCAGATTGTTAGATTGCATGGTATTCCTTCTAGTATTGTATCGGATCGGGATCCGAGGTTTACTTCTAAGTTTTGGGAGAGTTTGCAAGATGCTTTGGGAACTAAGTTGAGGTTGAGTTCTGCTTATCATCTCCAGACTGATTGTCAGACGGAGAGGACTATTCAGAGTTTGGAAGATTTGTTGAGGGCTTGTGTTTTGGAGCAAGGTGTCAGTTGGGTTGAATGTTTACCGTTGATTGAGTTTACTTACAACAACAGTTTTCATTCTAGTATTGGAATGGCACCGTTTGAGGCTTTGTATGGTCGGAGGTGTAGAACTCCTTTGTGTTGGTATGAGTCAGGAGAGGGTGCTTTGTTAGGACCGGATGTTGTGCAAGAGACTACGGAAAAGGTTAAGATGATCCAAGAGAAGATGAAAGCGTCTCAGAGTAGGCAGAAGAGTTATCATGATAAGAGGAGGAAAGACCTTGAGTTTCAGGTTGGTAATCATGTGTTTTTGAGAGTGAATCTTGTAACTGGTGTTGGACGTGCTTTGAAGTGTCGGAAGTTAACTCCTCGTTTTGTTGGACCTTTTGAGATTGTTGAGAAGGTTGGGGTTGTAGCGTATCGGATTGCGTTACCGCCATCTTTATCGAATCTTCATGATGTGTTTCATGTGTCTCAGTTGAGGAAGTATGTGTATGATGCGTCTCATGTGATCCAAGTGGATGATTTGGAAGTAAGGGATAATTTGACTGTTGAGACTTGGCCAATTAGGATTGAGGATCGTGAAGTGAAGCGTTTGCGTGGCAAGGAGATCGTTTTGGTTAAAGTGATTTGGGTTGGACCGACGTGTGAGAGTGCCACTTGGGAATCGGAGAGTAGGATGAAGGTTTCGTATCCGGAGTTGTTTCCTTCAGGTAATTTTCGAGGGCGAAAATTCTTTTTAGTGGGGGAGAGTTGTAACAGCCCGATTTTTCGCTAGATTTATTTTAATTATTTATTTGTGTTTGTTATATGTGCTCTTATGTGATTATTTGCATCTGTGTGTATTTTTGGTTGGGATTCGTAGAATTCGGTGTTAGAAGGGTATTTTAGTCATTTTGGACTTAGGGGTAGTTTGGTCATTTTGAGAGTAGGGGTAATTTTGTAATTTTGAACGAGGATTATTTTTAATGTTTAGTAGGAGTATTATTTTACCAAGTTACTAGAGAGGGTGTAGTAATTATTTTAATTACCATTAAGTGACCGTTAGTGTTATAATTTACCATTAAGTGAGTAGTGACATTTGGGTGTTAGAATAGAAATGGGTTAGGCCCATTAAGGTTTAAGAGATAAGCCCAATTGAGTAGAGCTAGTATATAAACTCTAGTTGTTGGTGAAACTAGGTTTTACAAACATTTTATCATTTCATTTCATTTGAGAGAAGAGATAGAGATAGAGAGAAGAAAGGGTTTGAAGAGATTGAAGAGGAAGGCTAGAGCTAGAAGAGGGATTCATCATCTAGGAGCTAAATTGAGGCTTGGGTTAGAGAATCTTGGTGCTAAAGGTAAGAGGGTTAGAATTCAACCATAATTCATAACTTTTTCTTTCTTACCCATTTTTGTGAAATTGATGAATTGAATCTAATTGTTGTAAAATTCGTGCATGATTGTTGTTGTTATGTTTGAGAACATGATTTACATGATAATTGTATGTTAGTATGTGAATTAACATGTTTAAATGCATAGTTGTTGGTGCTTTGTGTTCTTGAGCAAGTTTGATGAGAATTGAAGTTGTAGTGTTAAATTGTGCATGAATTTATGTTCAAATGTTGTTGTTGTTATCTTGACATATGTTGTTGTTGGATTGATGCAATGGGTATCATTGAAATGGTGAATTGGTGATGAATATGTTGTTGTTGTTGAAAGTTGTGGAAATTGATGAATTGGTGAATTTTGATGAGATTAAGTTGAATTGTAGTGTCAATGATTTTTAATGAATGAAACAAGTTGATTATGATGAGTTATGGTATAATGATTTTCTGTTTTTGGTTGTTGTTTGGTAATGAGAAATGGTTTGGGAGAAATCGGGATTTTCATATGAGATTGAGCGTTAACCGTTTTGGAAAATGAGTGTGATGTGAGGTTATGGAAAATGATTTTTGGGATGGTTGAAACTTAAATTTTTCTATACATTATGATAGAGCTAAGTGTTAGGAGAATATAGGCGAAAACGGAATTGAATTTGGGTTAACGGTCGAGATTTTACGAACGAAATGGCGAAACCGGAAAACTGGAACTGCACAGAACCGCAGCTCAGGACACTGGCTGCTGCCCATTTGCGCCTGGGCGCAGGAAGCCATGCCTGGGCGTGGCTTGGCAGCCCCTCATGGGTGTCTGCCCTGTTGTGTTGTGCTGGGGTGCTTTGGGGCCAATTCCGAACTTCCAAAACCGATTCTTTCGATGTTTTCACTATTTTCTAGACTTTCTAAACCTATGGAAACATCAAAAGAATTGAGTTGAACTTGACTCCTTGGATTTAATCAAGCCTATCGTTTTTTTTGAAGGAATCAAGCCTATCGTTGATTGTTCAAGGAATGTTCAAGAACGCTGATTTTCTGAAAACTTGTTTTCTCAAGAGAATGAAGTAGGGTTAAGTATGTAGGATGTTTATATGACTTCTAAAAATGGTTGTGAATGGTGTCATCAAGTTTAGACTTGTTTTGCTTTGAAAATGAGAATTTTTGTGAAATGTGAAAAGGAAGACGAACCTTGTGATTTTTATGAATTCATCGTTTTTGGCCGATGAAATGCTTATGTAATCTCTACTGCACATATGTGTGACTTGAAAGGATACATGGCATAGGCTATTGAACTCGTTTACTTGGTTTTGGCTTAGGTGCTCAATTAATTTCAATATTATGATTTATGAGACGAACTTGATTGAAAATGATCATTGAGGGCCAATTGCTTATGAACCCTCTATGATTAGATTGATATGATTATGAGATGATGTATGAATGGTTGTTAAGTGATGAATATGATGTTTGTGATCATATGTTGTGATTGTTCTTTTATTTGGAATGTAAGGAACTATGTGGAGATATGAACTATATGATATAGTTGGATGATGATTATAGCCGTTGATTATAGCCGTTGAATTGTTTTGAACATATGCATAGTGAATTGAGTCATATGTTCATGCATCATATGTCGTGTCGGATGTTATATCCATATTGCCGTTGACCGGATACTTGTATCCATATTGCCGTTGATTATAGCCGTTGATAATGATGTTTTTGTTGCATCATAAGGTGACGACCTTGGAGGAGTTTGGTACCACATGCATCTAGAGAAGAGTCTAGAACATTGCATGCATTTGAATAATTGATGAGTTGTGTCATAATTGAATATATGACTTGGTGAATTGTGTGTTGGTGAAATTTGGTGAATGATGTGATTATGTGGATTGGTGTATATGTACATTGGTGGATTTTGTGGATGGTTGTGAATAATTGATTATGCTCTAATTGCATGTCTTATTTGTTTGTACTTATACACTTGGTGAATCTATTTGATGATAATTGATTGGATGATAATGATGAGGTGAGAATTGTATATGTATATACATAAGATGTGGTGATTTCTTTGATGATGATGATTGATTGCTTGTAACTTGAAATGATGAATTGTACTTGTTGAATTAAGCATGCTGAATTGAGTAATGAGGTAAGTGATGTGATCATTGATTGATGTTGATAAATGATGAGCTTTTGTTGATGACTTGATTAGAGGTTGAATATGCATGCCATGCTATGATAATAATGTGATAGCTTGAAATGTAAGTGATGGGGGATGATAATAATCATGTGATGCTGGTGTTCTAGGAGGAAGGGTTATGTATATGTGATACGTGTATGATACACTTGTGGAGATGAACTTGGAATGATAATATGCATGTGTTGTGATTACTTATGAATATATGTATGGATTGTTATTCTTGAATATATTCTTTCATTTCCAATGTTCATGATAAATGTTTTTCGTGGATTATGATGATGTAATGCTAACCCTCAGTGGTCTGTGGTGGACCGCCTACCTTTCTGTATGGACGGGTAGACGGCGTGCAGGATGCTTAGTTGTTGCTAGTTGATGCCGAGGAGTGGAGTTCCTCTTGTTCATGCAAGTGTCTAGATTAGGGCTCTGATCTAGGATAGTCTTTGCATGTTGTTTATTTGACTTTGTATTTTGGAGTTGTTGAGATATTCTGTTATTTGAGATTTGGATGATACATTTGTATTTAGTTTGGAGATCCAGAGTGTTTATGAATTATATGTTGTTCCGCTGCTATGTTGTGTAACATGATCTTTATGCATGTATGAATTGTGGTTTATTCGGAGACGTAGCATCTATTTCTAGAATATTTCTGATGTATTCGTGCGTTTTACCGCTTAATGGAAATAGGGTGTTACACATCCCTTATCATGTTAAATCTAATTATCAGAATCATAGACTTAATATTACTGAAAGTTAGTCTCACCCTTACCATAATAGATGAAAATCGCAGCTCTTAGGTCTTCTCCTCTTCTCTTGACTTTTTCTCCCTTTTTCACCAAAAACTGATCGTACGTTCTATTTCTTTCTAACCTAACTTCTCCTATTTATAACTCTTCATCTAATTTATCTTATTACCTCTTTCCACCACCAAACTTTCTAAATTCACAAAACAGCCCCTCATCTCAATATTTAATTTATTTTCGAATCTCATTTTATTAAATAATAAAATAAGTCACAACATCTCATAAAATCTCTAAAATCACATAAATCACATAAATCTCATATAAATATATCCTAAAACTCATTAAAATAATCATTTAAATAGAACGGGCGTTACAGAGCCTGCTCCTAAATACTCAAAAATTGCTGAAGCCCTCCATCTTAGAGCCTCCATCGTAAAAGACAATCTGATTGTCAAAGTCAAAGGGAGTCTCTCAGGCTTCTCTACCGATTTCCTTTACGATCAAGCCTCCATTTTTGAGGAAGCAGGTGCCAACTACGCCTTTTACTCTGTCATAGCCCTGCTCATTTATGGTCTTGTGTTTTTCCCGAACATTCCTGACTTTATCGACATTTGTGCCATCCAAGTTTTTCTTACCAAAAACCCTACCCCTACTCTTTTAGCTAGCACCTACCATTCCATCCATGATCGAACTCTTGCGAGTCATGGAGCTATCCGTTGTTGTGCGCCTTTAATCTACAAATGGTTCGTCTCTCATCTACCTCGACCCCATTCTTTCATAGCCAACCTTGAAGGTATCCCCTGCTCTAAGAAAATCATGGCCCTAACACCATCTGATATAGTTTGGTATCATCCAATCTGGGATAACGAAACAGTCATTATCAGGTGTGGTGAATACCCCAATGTGCCTCTCATTGGTATGGAGGGAGGAATTAGCTACAACGCCATCCTCGCCCGACATCAATTGGGATACCCATTGAAAACCAAACCAAGTAACCTTGCTTTAACCAATGATTTTTACTACAATGACAATGATCACCTGGGCAAAAGAAAGAAATTTGTGCAAGCTTGGCATGGTATTCACAGACTTAACAGGAACCAACTAGGAAAAAGGGATGATCTTCTGCATGGATCTTATATTCAGTGGGTCATCAGTAAAGCTATCCAGAATCAGATGCCTTACAATGTACCGAGGCTCGTATCTGCAATAACTCCACCATCATCTTTACCCTTACCCTCTAAGACTATGGGAGAGCACCAGGAACAATTGGCTGATAAAGACCGAGCAGTTGCCACTTGGAAAAGGAAATATGATGAGGCTATGCTCATGGTGGAAGATAGAGATGAAGAAATACGAAAACAGAACAATGAGATTCTTAAATTAGGAAAACAAATGACCCAGAGAGATGATCTACTCCAGGAGAAGGACAGGCTGCTTTAAAAGCATACCACTAAGAAACAGCGCATGGATTCCATGGATTTGTTTGACGGTCCGCATTCAGATTTTGAGGATTAGCTTACTTTAGAGGCTCAAGAGTTTCCCAGTTGTTCTATCTTTTATGTTACTTTTTAGCTTTCTGTCATGTACTTTGGAGTCTATCCCTTGGCTTTGTTGTTAGAAAGGGAATTATCTCGTAATACTTTAATTATTTCAATGAAATTTTCAATTATGACGTTTACAAAATTACTTTTATAAGTCCTTCGATAAATAAAAAAAATCATGTCTATTTCTGCATAAACATATCATGCATCATCTTGCATTTCATAGTTTCAAGTCCGAGTCTCACCGAATTTTCTTTTCCACAAAAGGTTAAAAGTGGTACGATGTCTTCGTTCAATTTCAGCTCGCATATGCAAACACTCGTGCAAACACAGAAAATGGATCAACTTGAACAAGAGGTCCACGAGCTTCGGGCCGAGGTAGATAAGTTAACCAACCTGGTATCTTCGCTGATGGTTACAAAGAATCTGCCATAGTTCCAGCAAGGGCCCCAGCCACAATGTCAGCCGTTGTGCATACAACAACCACGACAACAGCCCCCCTCTACAATTCAATCCACAGAATCAGGCTCGGAGAGCACGTTATGATCCAATTCCCATAAACTATGCGGAGTTGCTCCCAATATTGCTTGATGAGAACCTGGTCCAAACTAGAGCACCTCCTCAGGTGCCTAACAAGTTGTCGGCTTGGTATCGATCTGATCTCTCCTGTGTCTTCCATCAAGGGGCACCCGGCAATGACGTTGAGTATTGTTACGCTTTGAAAGCCGAAATCCAGAAGCTGGTTCAAGCCAAAAAGAATTGAACCTAAATATGCAAGTCAATCCGCTACCGAATCATAATACCTAGTGTTTGTGACACATGGAGTGGCTAGCTGCAATCAGGTCGTTATCGATGTTTCCTTCTACCACTCATTTGTTCAAATAATGTTTGTTTGCTGTTTTATGCTTTTTCAAAAAAATTCTTTTCGTCCCGCCCGAGACGAAAGAGAGCTTGTGTAGAGCTTTTGCTTTATGTATTTTCCCTCATTAATAAAAAGTCGCTTCAATCCCGACTTTGCTTTTATTTTGTGCTTTTTCTGGAAAAATGGTAATAAAAAAAACCAAATTTCTTTTTAATCATCCTCAAATATCTGCATGATCATAACTTATACTTGTCAAAATCAATAATCAAATCATGCATTAATAAACCCGTTGAGTACAATAACCATGTACTCTCTTCAAACTTTGAGTTCTTTGTGTCCGAAGATGAAGAAGAGGAAAATGAAGGGACTCCCGAAGAGAGCTCTCGCATACTGGGGCATCTTAGCCGTCAAAACTACAAACAAAAAAGAAGATTGCCCAGAAGATGGCATTCACTTAAAAAAACTGGCGTGAGATGTTACTGTTACTTTACATGAGTATCGTTCTTCAGTACACATTTCAACAGGGGCAACCCCCCTCCTTCCCTCAGTATACAACATGGAGGTCGTACTTCCCGTGGAGGTTGAAGTCCCGTCGATAGGAGTTCTGCCAAAGTCCAGACTTGATTGAACTTAAAATACATGACGACCTTGTAGAACTATGTCAAAAGAGGTTGAAACAAACTTCCAACAAGAAGGTTCGCCCCCGTGAAATTCAAGAAGGAGACTATGCCCAAAAAGGTATTATGATCCCAACCAGACTCCAGGGGCAAATGGGCGTCTAACTATAAAGACCTATGTGCGATAACTCTTGTGACTACAAATGGTGACAAACACGCACGTCCTGTGAATACCGATATAGTCAAGAAATACTCTATCCAAAATAAAAGATCGATAAGTCGCAAAACTGAAAAGGCGCCTTAGGCAAAAATGAGCGTCTCGGTGGACAGAAAACCCAAAAGGGTGGTCCATGTAAAAACTAGAGACAAAAATAAAATAAATAATAACATAATTATCTTGATAGGTTGAAACCCGAAAAGGGCAATCTTTACAAAAGTTAAGGATCATGACAAAGTAACTGCACCGGTCAGGCACAATCCACTTGGGGCATACCTGCTATCAAAGAACCTCCGATTCGAAGCATCTGCAGATCAAAGACTCGAAACAGGGGCAATTCAAAGTTGTTAGGGAGTATAACGGTTATTGTATTCAATGTACCCTTCCCATTATATTTACCATTTTCCAAAAAAAATATTCAAAGATCCATGGAGCCAAGCCATTGGCAGGCCACCACTCAATTCATCAAATTTGATTCTGTGCCCATTTATTTGGAACTCTCGTTTATTCTATTTGCAAAATTTCTTCTATTTTTGATAGCAATACTTGAAGCAAAAAATTTTCAAAATACAAAACTTTTTTTTTTTACATCTTTTGAAAAGTGTAAACAACAAACACACTCTTTGTGAACTCGTGAGTAGGTGAATGTTATACCCTAATTTTGGACCTAAAAATACTAGCTCCATTTTTCTTTTCTTGCACTTCAAGTCATTTGAATTTGTCTCTGATCAATTGCATATTTCTCTACATTTTATCTCAATATTATTTGCAAGTTCATGAAAAGGGTATTTTAGTCATTTCATGCATTCAAACTCATTTTAAGTCCCTTAGGATTGTTTGAGTCTTTTCAATTGGTTTGAATGAGTTTTTGTTTAATTCCATGTCAAAATCCATTTCAAAAAATTACATTTAAAGTCATTTTGAGTCAATTCCCTATTGAAAAACCCTTTTAAAATTGCATTTGAGTCGTTTCGAGTCATTTTAGTCCCCAGGGGCATTTTGGTCATTTCACACGAAATTTTGGCAGAGAGATGTTACTTTAAAGTACCTCATTTAAGTAATTGGTTCATTTTAGTCCGCTTTGTTGTTTTTAATCGTTTCACTTTACGTTATTTTCCATTTATCAATTTTAATTCAATTTTATTTTCAAATTTTCATTTTAGTCCTAAAAACTTCTAAAAATTGCACTTTAGTCCTTTTATTTCATTTTATTCCTTTTAGGGTTTTTCTTATTTTAATTTTTAGTCCTTTAAGTCAGACTTTTGTTTTAAGTCCTTTTTAGGTCAGTTGCATTTCAGTCCCAAAGTTTTGAAAATTACAGAATAGTCCTTTTTTAAAAATTTACAGATTGGTCCCCAAACTTTCGAAAATTGCAGAATGGTCCTCAAGCCAGTTTCAAGCCAAGGACGAGTTAGTTACAGTCCAGCACAGGTGTCAAGAGCTCATTGGTTCAGATATCACAGCTGGCCTATAAATACAGGCCAACTCATCACATGTGTCAGAATCACCATTCATTTTCTGCCAACTCACACAAACAGAGAAGATTTTCTCTCTCCATTCAGTTACGATCAAAACACAGAAACTCCAAGAACACAAAGAACATTCATCAAACCCTAATTTTCCAGAATCACACTTCGAGCAAAATTGAAGTGAATTTTGTGAGGTTCTCAGAGATTTAAAGCTGAATCTTCATCACTGAACCTGAATCACTGCAATTCCAGTGTGAATTTGCCACCGAAGCAACAAATCCATACGATCACAGTAGAGAAGAAGAGGAATTGAAGAAGGAGAATCAAGTCAGAGAAGGAGAAGAAGAATTTCACCAGTTCAACAACAACGAATCACTTACCAGAAACTCAGAGAAGATTCACGAAGGTTTTCTTCATCTTCTCACTCGAATCTCCAGGTAAATTCATAAAACCTTCTCGTTTTTTGTTTTAAATCATCATCGAAGGTTCGTAGATACAAATAAACGGTGAATCGAAGCAGTAATTCTGAAAAGATTCGAAAAGACTGAAACTGAAACCCTAGAAATGTAATCTGTGAAGATTCACCGTTTATTCTGTAAATTCAAGCTTATAATCATAATCAGTGAAGGAAATAGTGTAGATTAGGGTTTCAGTTCAGGGAGATTCGAAAAAGTTTTGAAAACCTAAAAAACCGAATAGTTCAATTGTAGATCTACTCCGATCTAAGCCTCTTTTCAAGAAAATAGTGTTGAAATCATAAAGAGAAGAGAAAGAGCTTCAAATATATGTAAATGGTTTTTGAATCGGAGTAGGTTGAATCTCCGACGCGGCGGCGCCACCACTGGCCACCACGTCGGAGAAAGGAAGAAGATGAAGATCATAAGGTGAGAGAAGAGAGCTTCTCTCTCTAAGGTTTAACCTAGAGAGAGAAACGAGTGAAGGGAATGAAAGAAAACCGGTGTGATGTGTTTTATAGGCTGTGAACCAGACCGGTTCACATGAACCAGTCTGGTTCACCCTGGTTCAGCCTTCCCTGCGTTTTTGACCATTAGATCTAGGGTTTGATGGAGCTGGATCAATCCAACGCTCTTGATGCGTTTGGATGATCCAGGATCCATTTCCCTTTAGGCCTGGACCTTTTCCTTTGCAGTTTTTTCGTTTTTTACTTGTTTCTTGCTATTTTGTACATTACTTTTGATAATTGCACCTCTGATGAATTTAAAATCTCTTATAAAAATTCCATAAAAATTCATAGAGCTTTTTTGATGGTGTTGTGATGTTTTTTGATAGTTTTATACTGGAAAATTTGATAGGAAATATTGATGCTAATTCTTGTTTCATTTCTTGAAATTCATGTTAAAAAACTTGTGAAAATTGGCTTGACTTTGTCTCCAATTCTTGATCTACATTTGTGAGTCATAATATGTGGTTTTGTGAGGAATTTACTACAGCTTGATTGTGTTTTTACTGAACATGTGCATGTGATGCTTAGTTGCTTGCCTTGCAAGTTTTAGTTTGTGAATAAATAATGTAAAATTTGCTTAAATTCACTATCAAAATGCATGGCCTATCACATCCCTTTGATCCTCATTTTAAACTATGAGTTCATGTCTTTAAAATGTGTTGAAATGTGAGGATTATAAGTCATGTGAGCTTTGCATTTTGTGGTGTAATTTTGGCTATGTTTTGCATCATTTTTGCTATATTTTTGTGGTAATCTCTTTGCTTTTGTTATAGTAATTTTTACTTGCTTTATTTTCTTGATATTATCATGTGCCACTAACCCCTTTATTTCATGTTTCATTCCTCCATAAGCATCTCATACTCCATTCCTCTTCCTCATTTTAATTCCTTGCACTTTAAAATTCATGCAAAGCTTAGAATGTAAAGACCTATGAATTTTGTAATTTTCTCCATGCAATTTTAAATTCTTGCAAGACCATAGAATGTAAACTAGGGCATGATGTAAAGGACAATGGACTCTAATGATGTACACCGACACAAGCACCGACACATGCACACACATCACATAGATATTTTAGATGTATGGCTAGGATATGCATGTTTAGATGTATGTTTAGGATTGAATGTTTAGATGAATGCCTAGGATTTACACTTAGAAAAAAATCATTTTCCAAATAAATATGAACAATATGACTCAAATCATTTTCTAAATAAACCTTGGGAATCAAAATCCCATTGTATTTTCTCTTTATTTTCTTAATCAAATTTCAATGAGAATTAATCATACTTGACTTTTTTTTTTCAAAAAAATTACTAATCAAACCCCACTTTTTCTTAAATCTCAATGCTCATGAAGCCTCTCCATCTCCATTCTTTAAAATTTCAATTTTCAAACTTAAAATCAACCAACAAAAAACAAAAACATTTTTTTGAAGAGAACTACGGTGGATTTGATCCTTTAAAAGGGTACGTAGGCAAGGAATCAAAATTCCTTCAATTCAAATAAAATAAAAATTCAAACACATTCCTCTCCCTCCAATTCTTCACTTAGCAAAAACTCTTAGGCTTAAATAAACACTTTCAAAATAGCATTTAAAAATAAAGCGCGCGCGAAGAAATTAAAGACGGTTCCTACAGGATACTATAGTCGTTATGGGTGCCTAACACCTTCCCTTAGTGAAAACAACTCCCGAACCTCGATTCTCAAGGGTTTTGCTTATTTTTTCCCTTCCCAAGAAAAAATGAGATATCAAAGGTTAAAAAGGTTCAAACGTAATCAATGTTTGACACCCGAAAACCAAGATAAAACAGAGAAGCGTGCATCAACATCCGCCTCGAGAACGGTTACATTTTGGGAGAGAAACATGGTTAAGCACTATGGAAAGGACCTCTGCCTTGAGCAAGATGCTATCACAATACAAAAAAAAACAAAAAAAAGGAAATACAAAAAATATCAAAGCTCGCTAAGTTGAAAACCCGAAAGGGCGGTCCAGGCAAAAATTAGGGGCACAAAAAAGAATATATTCCCAATGGGCTGAAACCCCGAAAGGGCGGTCCAGGCAAAAGTTAAGGATTTTCAAAAGAAAAAAAACAAGAAAAAACATGATTGCTGAAGCAGTGGAAGAGCACTCTGTGCCGGTTGACAAATGGCGAGTTCTTCTAGACTTTTGGTCAACAATGGGTTTTCTCCCCATGAGACATCAGTTGCTACCTTATGTCGGGCTCCACCCCATCAACGGCTCAATTTGTTCACAATAGTATCATCTCCAAGGAATTTTGCCGAGTGTTTGTATTGCGATGTCAGACCGCCTCCCATCTTACATGTCTTGTCCCGTCTCACCGAGTCCACCTGTCACATACAATTTATACAGTCATACAAGTTACAATTCATACACTCATACATTCATACACTCATACATTAATACATACATACATTCATACATTAAATACTTTCACGTATTCATGCATGGTCGCATTGGTCATCCAGAACTTTGGTTTTGTCCCTTCAGTCCAGTCCTCATTTATCACTGTGCCAAACAGCAAGTTCTATGAACGAACAGTTGGCAATTACCTTTCTATCATCAAAAGTGTCATCCCAGTGTGTATGGTCCAAGGATGTCACTAATCAATAAATTTCAAGTGGCCAGTTCCGACAAAAGGACCGCTTGAGTCAAATCAAGCAATTTCAAGTTCTAACAAATGAACAACTTGTTATCATCTTCTTTATCAATAGTGTCATCTCTAGTGTTAATGGTCAATAGATGTCACCTGTCTCGTTTCAAGCTACAAGTCCACCAATGGACCGCTTAAGTTTACCTTTTTATCTTGTTTCAAGCCTCCAGTCCACCAACGGACTGCTTCAGTTTACCTTTTTATCTTGTTTCAAGCTACCATTCCACCAACGGACCGCTTGAGTTTACCTTTTTCTCTTGTGTCAAGCTACAAGTCCACCAACGGGCTGCTTGAGTTTACCTTTTTATCTTGTTTCAAGCCTCCAGTCCACCAACGGACCGTGAGTTTACCTTTTATCTTGTTTCAAGCTACCAATCCACCAACGGACCGCTTGAATTTACCTTTTATCTTATGTCAAGCTACAAATCCACCAACGGACCGCTTAAGTTTACCTTTTATCTTATTTCAAGCTACCAGCCCACCAACGGACCGCTTGAGTTTACCTTTTTATCTTGTTTCAAGCTACCAGCCCACCAACGGACCGCTTGAATTTACCCTTAATCTTATGTCAAGCTACAAGTCCCAACGGACCACTTGAGTTTACCTTTTTATTTTGTTTCAAGCTACCAGCCCACCAATGGACCGCTTGAGTTTACCTTTTTATCTTGTTTCAAGCTACCAGCCCACCAACGGACCGCTTGAGTTTACCTTTTATCTTGTTTCAAGCTACCAATCCACCAACGGACCGCTTGAGTTTACCTTTTATCTTCTGTCAAGCTACAAATCCATCAATAGACCGCTTGAGTTTACCTTTTATCTTATTTCAAGCTACCAGCACACCAACGGACCTCTTGAGTTTACCCTTTTATCTTGTTTCAAGCTATCAGCCCACTAGCGGACCACTTGAATTTACTCTTTATCTTGTGTCAAGCTACAAGTCCTCCAACGGACCGCTTAAGTTTACCTCTCATCATGTTTTAAACGGTTAGTCCCAACCAATGAACAGTTTGAAATCACATTTTTATTTTCTCGGAAATGTCATCCCCCAGTGTGTCTGGTCGAGAGGTGTCACTAAAAAGTCTTGTCTTCATTAAGCTATCGTCCCAAACCAATACAGTAGTAAACATACATTTTCCCAAATGAAACTACATTCCCCTAGCGGAGTCGGATCCCTCTCTTCAACGAAATTGGGTATCCCGTTGTTGTTTCTCGTCTCAGTCAAATCATCTTTGTCATCTAGCATTCATAATTACATCACAAGCATTCATAACATCTCAGGTCAAAATTGGTGCACTTTTATATTTAAGTCTCTCCGGCCCGTCAAATCAAGGATTCCATCTTCAAATCTCCGGACGAAGAAAACTTAAATAGGGGCATCTGTCATACCCCAATTTTTGACCTAAGATATCACTAACATGCGTCGTTTGATTCTGATCGATCTCTGATTTTTTCAGTAAAAAATTCGGCAGAGAGGTATTTTAAAATACCTCATATTTGGTTCCGAGTCGGGCCCTCTTCTCTCAATTTTTATTTATTATTACTTTTAAATTTTTTTTTAGTTAATTAATTTTAAATTAATTTTAAATTTTATATTCATAAGTTAATTACTTTTAGTTTTTATTTATTATTATTATTATTATTATTATTATTATTATTATTATTTATTTTTTATATCCATAAAAGTACAAATTTTGGTCCAAAATATCCAAGGTCAGCTCCACACAGCCTGTCCTGTCCCCTTTGAACCAAGCCAAAGCAGGTTGGGTTGCTCCTTAACAGACTCTATAAATCTGACTTTCAATACACAAAGAAAGAAGGACACAGAGGCGCATAAACCTGCAGAATCACTAATTTTACACAGCCAATTTTACACACAAAAAATTACACAGACAGAAAAAAAAATCCAAAGAAGAATTCTTCCAAAAGAATACGCATCAGCCAGAATCACAACACACCAATTCTTTCGATCCAGACCTGCAAAGGAAACAATAGAAAACAGAAACAACAGAGACCAATTTCACGTATCAAAATCCATCACAATACCAGCCAACTTACGCACAAGAACCTGCAAGACAACAACAGCCAAAAACCACAGAGTTTTCGAACCAAACACAACAGTTCTCACAAACCAATCGTTACAAACACACACGGCCAAAATCCAATCTCAAAACCCGGCAACATACCAATCGGCCGTACCACAACCCACACAAACCCTCAAACCCTTTTCCAAAAATCCGAATCACTCAACAACAACACCCACATAAACAACAAAATCGTTCCAGAGCCAAACAAACCCAGACGCAAGCCATTAAAAGATTCGAGCCACAAAGATCTCAAAATCAAATCAAAAACAAAAAGGTTGTAACTTTTCTTTTTTCTTGGATCTAGGCTCGTAGGTTCAATTTTTGTTTGTTTTGAGTGTAGAAACGAGTAAAGAAGAGGGAGTAGAAGAGAAAGAACAAAAAAAATTTAAAAAAAGGAGTGATTTTTTTACTCCGGTGATACCTCCGGCCACCGCACCAGAGATACCTCCGGCCACCACCTGCCGTCGGAGAAGAAATAGAGAGAAGGGAGAGATATGAGATGAAGAAAGAGAAACGTAAAGAAAAAATGAAGAAAATATGGGTAGATCTATATTTATACAGCGCTCTGATCAGATGTGTGCGCTGCCACGCCATTATCCTGCACCCTCAAACCTAGGCCGTTTGATCTTAAATCAGACGGTCGTCATCAAATTAGCTCGCGATTAAATCGGTGACGTCTGATCAAATCAGACGGTCCTGATTCGCATCCCCAGGCCCATGAACGCCCAACTTGTCTTTAGAGCCCATTTCATCTTTTCTTTATTTCTGCACCCCTTTTACTACTGCTTGCACCCCTACATCTTATTTTATTTCTTTCATGCATTTTAATTTCTTTAGCACTTTCATTTTATTTTCTTTTGCATTTTTATTTCTTTATTAGCTTAAATTCATCATTCTACATTTTATTTATTTTTGTCATTTTCTTATATTGCAAGAATTAGCATGTAATTAGGTCAAATGTAACACATAAATAAGGAAAAAGTGTGCGTGTGTGTGTGTTTTTATTTATCGCTTTATATATTATTATTAGGGACTTTGTAGTGATCCAATGTCACCACAGAAGTCCATGCGCATTTATCTTTTATCACTCCGTTAGTTTAATTTTCATTTATTATCCAAAATAACAAACACATTCAAATAACAAAAATCACAAAAAATATTTTCATAACAAACCTTGATCTAAAATCAATTGATCGTTCTTTTTATTTTCTTTCTTAATCAAATTTCAAATCAATTTTAATTCTACTTTTAGTCTATTTTCTTTCAATATAAAAAATATAAACCAATTTCAATTTGTCACTTGGCTTTTCATTTTAAAACCTTTTTTCAAAACTAATAAAAAACACAAAACCAATCAAACTTCAATTTCTACCCCGAACTACGAGGTTTTGATACCTCACGGGTACGTAGGCAAAGGACACTCGTCCTTCCAAATCAATAAAAAATATAATTAAAAATGTTCCTTTTCTTTTGATCACTACTTTTAATTCCTTCTTTTAAATAAAAAAAGCAAGCAAGTTATAGCACGAAAAGTTAAATAAAATCAAGAGGTTCTCGTAGAGTACTACGAATATTTAGGGTGATAATACCTTCCCTAAATATAACCAACCCCCGAACCCTTAATCTTTGAAAATGTGGTATTTGAACCTTTTTCCACTTTCTTTTGAAAAAATTAAAAGTTTAGTCGTGAATAAAAATAGTGAGTCTACGCTAATCAAATAGCCTTGACCTCCGAAAAAATGACGCGACAATGGCGATAAACACTTGTTACTTATGGGGATCAAGCATATAGGACTCTTGTTGACAATGTCTGGCATAAGCACATACCACTAAAAGTATGTCTGTTTGTGTGGCGCCTTCTTCGTAATCGCATTCCGACTCGAGCCAACCTGTTACGGAGGAATATACTCCACGCCACAGGTTCTTTGTGTGTGGCCGGATGTGAGGTTTTGGAAACAGCTCGCCACCTCTTTTTGGAGTGTGATACAACATCTACGTTGTGGTCTTTTGTGTCGACTTGGTTAGGCTTGTATTCGATACTCCCTTATGAGTTACGTGACCATCACCTTCAGTTTTGTTATATGGCGGGACTACCGCGTAGTACTCATTCTTATTTGCAAGGTAATATGGTATGCTTGTGTTTGGGTGATATGGAAAGACCGGAACGACCGTATATTCCAAAATGAAGCATCACATCCTTATGTTCTAATTGAGAAAATCAAGCTCAATTCTTTTTTGTGGATGAAAGCAAAGCATATATCTTTTCATTATTGTTATTATGATTGGTTGACACATCCGCTCCTTTGTATGGGTGTTCGCCATTAATTTATTTTGACTGTTTTTTGGGGAGCCTTTCATTTTGTGCAGGTGTTTCAACGGTGTTATTAATATATCTCATTTTAGCTTGTGAAAAAAAAAAGGCAACACACAAGGAAAGCTATTTTCTAGGATCCTACTAGCTTTATTTTCCAGTGTTTTATGTGATTGTTATTATTTTATTTTTTAAGGTAAAATTGCTTCATTCAAATGATAAGAGAACAAAAGACACAATCAAATTGGCCAAGCAGTGTATGGACATTCTCGATCCACTCGACTCTACAATCTAACTCTAAAATTTGGATAATCGAGAATAGAAAGTTATACAAATTTTTTAGAAAATAAAAAAGTTTCAAGTTAAAGGTGAAATTCTAAACACCAGACTACTTGACCAAAAAAATAAAAAACTCTATCGTATTATGTTTAATGATAATAAAGATAACACTACTTTGTCATGTATAATAAAGATAAATGCAAAAAATTGAAATTTTATTTTCTTACATTTTTCAATTTAAATTACTTATAATTTTTTAATTTATCTACCTAAAAATAAACATTGTTCGAGTCATCCCTTGCATAACACGGGTCACTGTACTAGTATACTAAAAATAAACTACTTGTATGCATTGCCAATCTATTTTTATTTTATTTTTAGATAAAATGGCAATTGTCACCTAAAAGTCACACACAAGTGCGAGGTTCTAGGTTTAAATAGATAAAGATGTTCAGCCTAACAATATCGGCATTATCAATTGAATCTAGATTATAGGTACAATGTAAAACTTTTTTACATATGTTTCCAATCAAATTACACTTTAATGTCACTTTTATAGATAGTTTCTAATTATTACATGATTTGTTGAATTCTTATAGAAATAGAATTAATACTACAGTACAAAATAATTAAATTATTGAGTTGTCACGCACACTACACTTAATGGGACACTTTTCCAACATTAATTATTGAATCACTTTTCCCTGTACTTTTCTCACTCATATAGTAGCTTTTGCGAAATGATATGCTTTATTCGCAACATGTCTTTTAAACATCAACAAACAAATACTCCCTCCGTTTTAAAATGAGTGTCGCTTTATCCAATTGCATATAGATTAAGGAATGTAATGATATAATTATTAGACATAACACTTTTACTAAACTACCCTTACTTTATATGAAAAAGACAAACTTAAAGTTGCATTGAAAATTGTGTGAGAGAAAAGTTGGAGTATTTATTGAGGGTAAAGTTGGAAGAAACAAATTAAAGTTGTATTGGAAATGTAAAGTGACATTCATTTTGAAACAATTTTTTTGGTTAAAGTGACACTCATTTTGAAACGGAGGGAGTATCTAAGAACTATGGTGATGAGAGATGAGATTTCTTTCATGGATACAACCCTAAATTAATATTATTCGAACACCCTCTAATGAAATGAATAAAATTTAACGAAAAGAATTTAGTCATATCAATTCACATCAATTTTATTAATTTTTTTTAGTTTTGTGTTTGCCCAATTATTTTTGTTTGGGTTTGTGTCCAAACAAAGATCGCTTATGAATTCATGTGAGCTTAACTCAATTGATAGGGATATTATATATTATATGCATGCACATGGTTCGAATCTTATACACTCAACTTCTGCACGTTTAAAATGTGTGAGCTCTGACCACTAAACTGTTTGGAAGAAAAAAAAGGTCTATCTCCTGTGCTGAAAGGTGATCACTTTGGAATCCTCTCGTTTGCTTTATTGTTTTCTTTTCTCTCTGTCAATTATTTTGCGAGATGAATGTCCATTACCCATTGGTGTGCTTTTTTCTTCCATTTGTCTAGTTCTTTGATTTTTATCAATTCTTTTCTCAATACTTCAATTATTCATTCACAACATAACCGTGTATTTTTCTTCAGCCTTATCTCTTTACTATACACACCGCCAATTATCCTAATTCTAAACCTTCATAGATCAAAAAACCATTCAAGATTTTCTCTTTGCTGCGTTACAACTTCTTCCTTGCTGCGTTACTTTACCTATAGAATATGGCTGCAACTTTGGTAGGAGGGGCTTTTCTCTCTGCTATTGTTCAGACTTTAGTTGAGAAACTAGCTTCACAAGAGTTTCTTGATTACATAAATAACACCAAGCTGAATGTCTCACTGTTGGCAGAAATTGAAACAACACTACTCGCTCTTCAGGCGGTGCTGGATGATGCAGAACAGAAGCAAATCACCAACACTGCTGTCAAACAATGGTTGGATCAACTGAAAGATGCAATCTTTGATGCTGAGGATTTGCTTAACCAAATCAATTACGAATCCCTGCGATGTAAGGTGAAGAAGAAACATGCTGAAAACATGACTATTCAGGTTAGGAACTTCTGTTCGCCACCTTTTAAAAATCTCTATCGAGAGATCAATTCGCAAATGAAGATTATGTGTCAAAGGCTGCAACTTTTTGCACAACAGAGAGATATCCTTGGCTTGCAAACTGTGAGCGGGAGAGTTTCTCTTAGAACGCCTTCAAGTTCAATGGTAAATGAATCTGTTATGGTTGGTAGGAAGGATGATAAAGAGAGACTCATTAGTATGTTGATATCTGACAGTGGCACTACCAATAGTAGTATTGGTGTGGTTGCAATTTTGGGTATGGGCGGTGTTGGCAAAACAACTCTTGTCCAACTTCTTTATAATGATAAAGAAGTTCAAGACCATTTTGATCTGAAAGTCTGGGTTTGTGTATCGGAGGATTTCGATATTCTGAGAGTAACTAAAACCATTCATGAATCTGTCCCTTCAAGAGTTGGCGAAAGCAATAATCTTGATTCTCTTCGAGTTGAGTTAAATCAAAACTTGAGGGATAAAAGATTTTTGTTAGTGTTAGACGACCTGTGGAATGACAATTATAATGATTGGGATGAGTTAGTAACTCCATTGATTAACGGCAAAACGGGAAGTAGGGTGATCATCACAACACGCCAACAAAAAGTTGCGGAGGTTGTGCACACATTTCCTATTCAACAAATAGATCCTCTATCAGATGATGATTGTTGGTCATTACTTTCAAAGCATGCATTTGGAAGTGAAGTCCGTCGTGGTAGTAAATGCCCAAATCTGGAAAAAATTGGTAGAAAGATCGCCAAAAAATGTGGTGGATTACCCATAGCTGCTAAAACACTCGGAGGAATTTTGCGTTCAAAGGTAGATGCAAAAGAGTGGACTGCAATTCTAAATAGTGACATATGGAACTTACCAAATGATAATATTTTACCTGCTTTGCATCTAAGTTATCAATATCTTCCCTCACATTTGAAAAGATGTTTTGCCTATTGCTCAATTTTTCCAAAGGGTTTCCCACTTGACAAGAAGGAATTGGTTTTGTTATGGATGGCTGAAGGCTTCCTAGAGAATTTTCAATGCACTAAAACAGCCGAGGAAATAGGTCATGGCTACTTTATCGAATTGTTATCTAGATCCTTAATTCAACAATCAAATGATGATATTGGAAAAGAGAAGTTTTCTATGCATGACCTTGTCAATGATCTAGCCTCAGTGGTATCTGGAAAAAGTTGTTTCAGGCTTGAATGTGGTGGTAACATCTCTAAAAATGTTCGTCATTTGTCATATAATCAAGGACAGTACGACTTTTACAAGAAGTTTGAAGTTCTCTACGATTTCAAATGCTTGCGTAGCTTCCTACCCATTAACCTTGGCGACGTGGCAGGAGATTATTACTTATCTAGAAAGGTTGTTGAAGATTTGCTACCCAAACTCAAACAGTTACGTGTGCTATCCTTAAAAAATTATCCAAACATCAAGATGCTACCAAAATCAGTTGGTAGTTTGGTGGAGATGAGGTATCTAGATCTCTCATTCACTGGAATTGAAAGCTTGCCTAATACAGCATGTAACCTTTACAATTTGCAAAACTTAAAATTAACATGCTGCAGAAACCTCACTGAGTTGCCACGACATTTCGGAAAGTTAATTAACTTACGACACCTTGATATCAGTGGGACATACATAAAGGAGATGCCAATGCAAATTTTCGGACTAGATAACCTGCAAACATTAACTGATTTTGTAGTTGGCAAGCAAGACACCGGGTTAAGTTTGAAAGAGGTTGGTAAGTTTCCTAACCTGCGGGGAAAGCTTTGTATCAAGAACCCGCATAATGTCATCAATTCCAATGAGGCTTATGATGTTAATATGAGAAACAGAGAACATATTGAGGAGTTAGAGTTACAATGGAGCAAACAAAAAGAAGACTCGCGAATAGAGAAGGAAGTGCTTGATAGGTTGCAACCTTCATTTAACCTGAGGAAACTGAGCATTAGCTTGTATGGTGGGACAAGCTTCCCGAGTTGGTTGAGTGATCCTTTGTTTTCCAACATGGTGTCATTGTGCATCTCTAATTGTGATTATTGTGTAACACTTCCACCATTAGGCCAACTACCTTCTCTCAAGGACTTGACTATCGAGGGTATGAAAATGGAAACAATTGGGCTAGAGTTCTATGGCATGATAGTAGAACCTTCCACTTCTTCATTCCAACCATTTCAGTCTCTCGAGTCTTTAAAATTCTCCAGCATGCCAAATTGGAAGGAATGGATACACTATGAAAATGGTGAGTTTAATTTTCCTCGCCTTAGAACTTTGTGCTTAACCCAATGTCCTGAACTAAGAAGACATTTGCCTAGCCATCTTTCTTCAATAGATGATATCAATATAACTGGTTGTGAAAGTCTCTTGATAACACCATGTACTACTTTGCATTGGCTCTCCTCATTAAACAAAATACGTATTCAGGGATATATAAAAGGTCTACAGAAATTTCCCAATCGTTGTTACTTGGGCGTGAAAGAACCCAATGGTTGTTACTTGAGATTGATTCTCCCTATGTGCTACAAAGTGTATCAATCATGTATTGTGATACCCTATTTTCATTACCGAAAAATATTACAAGCAGCATTTGTCTTCGATTCTTGGAACTTCATGATGTTCCATCTCTAGCTACTTTTCCAAAAGATGGTCTTCCCACTTCATTGCAGACACTTAAAAATTTTTATTGTCCGAATTTAGCATTCCTGCCTCAAACATGGGGCAATTACATATCTCTTGTGACTTTGCACTTAAGGAACAGTTGCTATGCCCTTACCTCTTTCCCTTTGGATGGTTTCCCAGCACTCCAAGATCTTTCCATTCTTGGCTGTAAAAATCTGGAATCCATTTTTATTTCAGAAAGTTCTTCCCATCTCTTGTCAACCCTTCGATCAATTTTTGTATATGAATGTTATGCACTTAGATCATTGACTCTACGGATGGACACCCTGATCTCTCTTGAACGTTTGATTCTCCTAGCTCTTCCCAAACTAACTTTATCATTTGGTAAAGGAGCTTGCCTACCCCCTAAATTACGAAGTATTTATATTGTATCAGTGAGAATAGCAACGCCTGTAGCTGAATGGGGTCTCCAACATCTTACTTCGCTTTCAAGTTTGTATATTGGAGGTGACGATGACATTGTTAAGACCTTGCTGAAGGAGCGGTTGCTGCTAATTTCCCTCGTGTCTTTGGATATTTCTAATTTCTGGGAAATAAAATCCTTTGATGGAAATGGACTCCGACACCTATCATCTCTTGAAAAACTGCGCTTTTATAATTGTCCAAGGCTTGAGTCTCTGTCAAAAGACAGTTTTCCATCCTCTCTTAAGATACTGCACATCGAGAAATGCCCTCTGTTAGAAGCAAACTATAAAAGTCAGTGGTGGGAACAGTTGTCCATCCCAGTCGTAAAAATAAATGAGGAAGTGATAATATGAGGGAAGGGACGGAAAGAGAAGGGAATGAAAATTTGCAATCCTGTTTCAGGTATGATTCTCTTTTATGCATCTATCCATGAAGAATTGTCAATTTTTTTAGTGGAACAATTCATAAAATAGTCAAGTTCATTTATAATAACTAACAAACTGTGGTAAAACATCGTTTCTTCAGATTTTCAAATTAATGTGTCTAAGACTTTGTACGCAATTTTCTCAACAAGTAAATGAAAACTAAAAGGTCTGCTGCATAAGTACAAGTAGATTAAAATAAGAATCCAGATTGATTCTTGGTTCAATGTAATGGCAACATGTTCCAGTAAAATATATCTATCCTATGCTAATAACTTCAATTTCTATTTTATGCAACATGCACCCTCAATGAGATTTGATGTTCCTTGAGACATATCTTTGTTGAAATAAAACTAAAGAATAGTTAACAGATAAATAAATACAATTATTTTTGAAGCCATCGTTAATTTTTATTCTTTTGTTGTTAATAGGTTTGTCATCTGTAAGGCGTGCAAAGTGCATACACAGAGATTTGGTTCATCTTTTCATTTCTCTTAAGGAAGCAGCAGACACTACAAGAATAAAGAGTTGCTGGAAACATAAATGTATGTCATAAAGCTTCAGTTTGTACTTACTTATCTATTTTGATTATTTTCTATATTCTGATTAGTTTTTTTTTAATGAAGAATCTAAACTAGCCTACCGAAATTGACACCTGGGAGAATCGAACCTTAGACCTTGAAGAGGAGCACACTCTAAGGTCCCAAGCTAACACCACCAGGTCAATCCAAGTGGGTTATATTTTGATTAGTTTACACGTATATTTTTGTTCAGTACTTTTTTTACTGATTTAATTCATGAGCACTAATTGTAACAATATTTACATTATTGATGATTAAACAAATTTTACTTTCATCTGAAGTGGATATGATTAGTTGAAATAAATCGTTGGTTGTTCATTTTATTTTGGTTTTGTGTTAGCCTTTTGTTGAAAGAATAGAACTTAAAAGTTATGAAGCACTGATACAAACACAGACACGTCAACACCGATAGTAACTTCAGAAAATGACATAATTAAATGTCATCACATGTATCGGTGTCATGTCGGTGCTACAGAGCTTAAAAGTCCTTAGTGTATAGTTTACAATAAAACAGTACATAGAAATTCAGTTTCACAATCTGACATAAGTTTTTGCTGTAAATAAATTTAATTATGAAGTGATGAATTGAAAGAACAAAAAGCCTTACATAAAGAATGCAATTAGTGCTACTAACAAAGAATTAGCAAGTTCTGATCTTCTTTTTTTTTTTCAGTTGCTTACTCAAACAAGGATTCTGATCTCATCTTGTTGGCTCCTGGGTAGTGTTGAAAGCAGCTGGATATAAAATTGGTAAGCCCTTATAAACTAAACGGTTAAACTCTATTTCTGGTCCTTGCAAATGTACGATTTTTTGTTTAGTGTTTAGTCCTCACAAATATACAATTTTTTGCTTTTTGTAATTGTTGTTTTGTTTTAGCCCTACAAAATTTGTTCGTATTCAAAATTGGCCATTGCGATATGCATGTAATATTCATTTTAGTCTTTGTAGATCATATTAGAGGGACTAAAGAGTTAGGCTTGTCACATTTACATTGTCTACTTGAAATATTTAGAAGTGTTATAAACTTGTTCTTAAATTGATTACTAGTCACAGAAAAAATAACATTTACCCAGGTTTTAATTTTTTCCTCTGTTTAGTTCATTATTATTTTAATACATACACTATTGATTTCAACCGGAGTGATAAACTTTCTTACTTCGCGCAGGTAATTCATGATGCCGGAGAATACTTCCTCGCTGAAACTGTACAAGAAACCATTGAAATTCCGAGGCACAAAACTCCTTGTAAATTGTCGATTTCTCCTCGGAATGTCACTTTTTTCCGAGGAACTCTCTTCCTGGAAAAATAGTTGGTTGCAATCCATTTTCCGAGGAACTTTCCGAGGAAGTTCTGTTTTCGAGAAACAAATGTCCTCGGAATTTTGATTTGACTACTGCGCCACATGCTGGGCTTCTGCGATGTCTGACATAGCATATCCGAGGAACTTTGTCCTCGGAATGTAAGTTATTTAAAAAATAATTAAATTTATTATTATTATTTTCTTGTCTTTTAAATTTATAATTAAATTAATAATTATCAGAAAGAGAAAGAAAACTGTTCCCTCAAAAAAAAAAAAATCATTATGTAACTGTGTTATGCTCTTCAAATCTGATGATAGCTCTTTGGCTTTCTCGCGTGTTGCATTTGCAAAATTGGCATCAACAGTTGGACTGGCATCAGAGACTAAACCATTTTCAACATAATTGGATGTGCTGTGTAAAACCTCAGAACTTGAAGCCATATGCTCTAGTTCCTCTTTGATTTTTATCTGAAACCGAAGAACAGCAAGCTTCCCTTCAAGCATGTCCAGTAACAACCCACAATAAAAAAGACATAAATCCAGATGAAATAAATCCAGAAACAGTTTCATTCTTTCTCAATATAAAAAAAAACCCCAAAAACAGATGAAATAAATCAAAAGGAACAAAGATTTAGTAATTTACCAGTTCAAATCTTCAAGAACCGGAATGAAGGGTTTGGGTATGAGAGGGTTTCAATGGATTTGGGCTTTGAGAGGGATTTCGAATTTAGGTTTGTTTGGAGCAGAACCTTCAATGGATTTGGAAGAACCTTTGATAAAGAGATTTGGGTTTCTTTGCCATAAGTTTTGAAGCTTGATTTGGGTTAAATGGAAGAAAAGGGTTATGTGGAAGAAAAGAGAGTACTGAGATTTGTTTTTGAGAAGAAAGAGAGTACTGATTGTTTAAAAGCAAGAAAAGCAAGTTAAAAAATTAGAATAAAGAAAAAGAAAAATATATGGAGCAGTGTTGATTGACATCCTGCTCTGTAAAGTTGCTGCTGCAAGTTTTAGCGAGGAACATCTTTCTCGGAATGCAGCTTAAAAACGCGTGCTTCTACCACATATCACTGTTATTGCATTGTGAGGAAAAAGTTCCTCAGACTTTCCTCGGAAAATGACATAAAAAACCGTGCCTATACAGAGATTCCTGACACCGGTATAACGAGGAAAATGTTTCTCGGAAAAACATTATTTTTGCGAGGAATAACTTCTTCCTCGGAAAGTTTCATCGGTATACGATTGATTTCTTGTAGTGAAAATACTGTTTTCGTCAATTGAGAAACGTACGATGATAAGATGGCAACGAAGGAAAGTCTCAGGAAAGGGCTCATATATCTCTGCTTGAATCAAACAATTTTTAGGGAATTAGAATTTTTTTTATCCAGACTGTCACTTTGTTATAGGATTAGATCTAACATAAGTCTTTCTCCAAGTCCAGAAACTTGGCAGCAAAACCTGAAATTACAAGCCATCTACAAATGTAAATCAACATTGTCTATTTTTTCCTCTTCGTAGATTGTATTGAAGAAACCATGCATAGTTGTTTTAGAATCAGAAGTCAATATTGTATATATCAATCATTTCTCTCCAAATTTAATAACTGTTACAAAGGAATTGTTGCCTACAAATATAGCCTAATTTTTTACCTCAGTAATAACATGAATGACAAATAAGCAACTCAAACTCATTCAGCTATATTCCTCGTGTAAAATGGGTAGAATTATACAATACAATTTGAATGTTGGCGGTAGGCATGGCAATGGGGCGTGGTGGGGACGGGTTTTGCCTTCCCCATCCCCATCCCCTACTCCCATATGCTTACTCGTTACCCTACCCATACCCAACGGGGATGAGAAATTGAATCTCATCCACATCCCCAATGGGTTTGGGTATTCCCGCCCCATCCCCGTCCCTGTAGTGAATCAATATTTTTTTAGTAGAAAAAGAGTTTTTTTAAGCTTCAATGGTAATGTTGTAATGCATTATCCAACAATTTGCGCTCATTTTAACATTTCCTTACCGAATAATTCAGTTGCTCCTTTAACTATCAATGAAATTCTTATATCATGACAATTATCGAACCAAATAGCATGACATATCATTATCAACCCCCTCAACAAAAACAAAAATATGACCTATCTACATTCGGGTAGGGTTTGGGTATGGGTTCGGGGTAGATACATATATCCTCACTACCCTTCCCGTACCCGTATTTTGAAATCGGGGAAAACCCAAACTCGTACCCAAACCCAGTCAAACCAGGGAAAACCCGTCAAATCGGGGTTGGTTTGGGCGGGTACCCATGGGCACGAGTTTTATTGTCATTCCTAGTTGGCAACAAGAATTATAGTTTCATACCTCTATTTGATAATATATATATATATATATATATATATATATATATATATATATATATATATATATATATATATATACATATACAATTTGCCTCTATCAAGGATCTGATAGTACAATTTGCCTTCTTCTGACCACGTGTAGAAACAAACAAAGAACTCAAAAGACAAAAAGAATGAACGAATAATTCCAGTTTCAACAAACAAATTTTAAATGTCTAATCAATTGCATTATCCATATCAGGAAATGACCCAATGTCCTTGATTTGAAACTTCTCAACGACTCTTAATGCGTTGACACTCTTCTCCAACGTCTCTCTAATCCTTGCATGTATAAGGAGCTGAAGACTTGAAGAACAAAAAATAATACTCTTCTATTTTTATTGTGTCTTACTCTGTACAAATCAAAAATCGCATAGAACACTTAAGAATTGTTTATCGAAGTTTGTATCTTATAAATTCTAAGTATTAGAGTTTGTTATGTTTTGTATTGTTTACATCTCTGATTGTATATCAAATGTAAGAACAAATCTATTTATTTGTAAACTCTTAGAAGTCTTTTTCAGTTGTGATTAAGCATTGAAAGCCTCTTGCTTTTGTGCTTGAGCATTGTGAAGTCTCTTGGTTATGTCCTTGAGCATTTGTAATCTTGTTTGATTATAGTGAAATTCTTTGGAAGTGCAAGGGGACTAGACTACTCTTGGATTGTATGAGGAACCAATATAATTGTTTGTGTCTGTTTTCCCTCTCTCTATATATTATCTTACTTCATTGCAAGCAGTTTTTGAGTACTCCTAAGATTCTGAACCTGACTCAGACTGTGAACTCATTCAGACTCTGAGCAGTGCAAACACTTAGAAAAGTTGAAAAAGACAATACAATTCAACCTCCTCCTCTTATGTTTTTCTCACCTTCAGTTGGTATCAGAGTACGGTTTGTGCTCAACCACTTAACCGTGTGACAGTTAAAGATTCATAGAGAAAAACATGTCTACTAGTGAGAGTGGTTTTGGTCCTACTGTTTCAGGAAGAAATCACAACGTTACTATCAACTATAATTACAACACCACTAATGAAAAGCACAACTTTTAAGTAAAACCTCCATCTTTCAGTGGAGATATAACTCAATTTTTATGGTGGAAAAGCAAAATGTATGGTTACATCATTGGTGTTGATGATGAACTATGGGACATAATTGAAGACCGTGTTACACTTGTTGTTGATACAGAATGAAAAGTGACAGACAGGAAAAGCTTAACTGCTACTCAAAAGAAAAAATACTAAAAGCATCATAGAGTATGAGGGATTCTGGTGGATGCAATACCTCGTTTAGAGTATATCAAGAGCTTGGATAAATTTACTACAAAAGTTGTTTTTTAGTCAGTGTGTTCTATCTATGAGGGAAACTAACAGGTAAAAGAGGCTAAGGCTAACTAGTTAGTTCATCAGTATGAGCTTTTTAAAATGACGAAAAATGGTATTAAAACCATGTATTCAAGGTTTCAAATTATTGTATCAGGCCTTTAGGTTTTGAGCAAAAAGTTATAACGTACCTGATCATGTCAAGAAGATTCTTGGGAGCTTCCTGCCAAGTTTAGACCAAAGGTTACAACCATTCAAGAAGCAAGGGATTTGAACACATTGAGCTTGGAGAATCTGATAAGCTCTCTCAAATATCATGAGAAGAAGTTCAACTCTATTTCTTTGACATCCAAGGAAAAATCTGCCAAAACTCTAAAGACTGCTAAGTTAGAAGAAGAAGTTCTTGATGGATATTCTGAAGATGATTCAAGTCTTGAAAAGATGGCTGATTTAACCAAAATATTGTATTACTTGACCAAGAAGATAAGGTTTCAAGGTAAAAGAAGTGGGTCAAAAGGGTCAAGTTACAAGAATAGGAAGGAAGAACATAAGGGTTGCTTCCACTGCAAGAAACTTGGTCATTTCATTGCTGACTGTCTAGAGTTACAGAAAGACAAGTCAAAGAAGGAGAGCTCCAGGAAAGAAATTTACAGGAAAAAACTTAAGAAGAGTCTTATGGCAATATGGGACAAATTTGATGAAGAATTAAAACGTGAAAAGAAAGAAGATGAAGAAGCTAATCTGGCCCTGATGGCCACTACAGCTTCTGATGTAGAATCTAGTTCAAACTCTGATGATGATGATGAGCTATTTTCTAAACTAACTCATGAACAATTTGTTGACACTGTCAAAGAAATTGTAGAACGTTGTCTAGACAAATCAAAAGCTTTAAAAATTTACAGAAAAATTTGATTTGTTGACAGAAGAATCCAAGCTCATGGAACATCAAGCCAAAAGTCTGTTAATCCAAAATGAAGATCTCAAAGTACAGAAATAAATTTTTGGAAGAAAGTCAATTTTCAAACATCAAGAAAGTTAACACCCATGATAATGCTCTTGAAGATTTTATCATTGGTGGCATTGACAGAAGCAAATTAGCTTCCATGATTTATGGAGTAAGTAGGAACAAGGGAGAAGGAATTAGCTTCCATGATTTATTTGTCTTAATAATTATTGATTGTTATGCATTGTTGAAGAAAAAATAAACTTCTAAAAAATATAAACTGAAGAAAAAATAAACTTCTAAAAAATATAAACAAAAGAAAATTTTATGTGTCCTTGTTCTTCGAGTATTGATCAATTTCAGCCTAGCCTCACAATAAACAGAATAGTTTGACATCAAAACAGTATTGCCTCGGAAATTACACACAACGATAGTTTACTTTCCAAATTACAAAATAAATAGAGATATTATAGTGAAAAGGGAAATTTTAAAAACAAATAACCATACATTTCTATTTGAAAAATTCATCAAAACAATCTTGCCCAGGAGAAAAAGAAAACCAGTAGTTTGACATCACAAGTCACATTAATTCTTCGAAATCAATAGCGGTGGATGAGTTGCTTGTATGCGTCCTTGTTCTTCGAGTATTGATCAATTTCAGCCTGGCATCACAAGTAACATATTAATTATGCATCAGAATTATTAGTTTGATTTTTCTGGAACTCAACTACTTTAGAGAAAATTGATTTAGTAAAAAAAGAAATACTTTAGAGACAAACTCTAGTTTTTTTTATTCAATGGATGAGAATTAGACGACTCATAATCAACCTTCGCTAAATAGACTTAAACATACAACTTAAAATATGAGTAGTCCGATTTTCATTACGATCAAGAAGTGCAATTATGTGATAGTGCCCAGAAATCTACCCAAGTGTTAAAAAGCTTTTTTAGTCAAAATATTTACCTTTCCAATTGCTTTTATGGCAGTTAGCAACTTCTGATCAATAAATTCGTCAAATAAATCAGTCTTTTCGAGAGCTTCTAAAGATTCCGAAAGTGATTTTGGCAATCTCTGAAGGTTTTCTAGATTCGGATATGTGTCTGTTTAATACATAAAATAAGAAGTTCATTATTCAATTAAATATTTTATACAAATGCTGAAATTGTAAGAACAAAATAAATATTATGCAATCATAATACAAATCAGCAAAAGAATCATAAAAGACCAGTGCGGAAAAAAAAAATGGTAGCAGATTAGAAAGGGAAAAAGACTTATAGTTTATATTATCTTACCAATAGGTTCAGGAAGAGAAAGATGTCGACGAAGGCCATCAATGCCAGCAGCAATTGTAGCAGCTAAGCCCAAGTATGGGTTTGCAGTACCATCAAATGGTTTAAACTCAAAATTACTCACTGAACCGTCGGGAGTTCCAGGTGAACAAGATCGCAATGGAGCATTCCTATTTTCCTTTCCCCACAATAAGTATGAACCCCATGTTGTCGGCTGCAACCTATCATAACTGCAATCAAATTGAGTAGTCACGTAAGAAGACATAGAAGCATAATTTGTTATCCGACCTCGAGGCATGGATTGAAAGAGTTAGTGTTTATAAATTATCCGTAACCTCGACTCTCAAAAAATGTCGAACTTTTTGGTGTATCAAGACAACAGTAATATTTAGAAGAATGAGTGGTCATAGAGAACATAAACCTGATAGGAAGTGGTGCTACAAATGGCAAAATAGAAGGAAGATGATGTAGAATTCCAGCCATGAATTCTTTCCCCAAAGTTGATATTCCATACTTTGATGATTCATCAGATGCCATAAATACATTTTGGCCATTCTGCCACAAGCTTAGATGCACATGGCATCCAGAACCCACATCATCTAATGTGTACCTTCAATATTACAACAAAACACTATTATTATGCAATATGCACTTCAAATTGTTTACTTATGTTCTATATAAACGATAAAATAAGAGTTTATCAACTCCGACAATGTGTTTGCGACTCGGTTTTTGAAGGGTTATGCAGGGAAATACTTTCACTGGCTAAGTCTATATTTTACTATATATTTTGATTTTTTTTCCATGGATCAATTTTTTTTTTCATAGATCAATTTTTGTGTGGGTGAGATTTAGAAGAATTTATTGTTTCGATTGATGATATAATAACAGATTGAAAAATAATTGAACATGGCACTTACTTTGGAATAAAAGTTGCAAGCAAACCATGTTTTCTAGCAATTGCCCTAACAGCTTCACGTGTGTATACTAAGTTGTCTACAGCTTTATTACAAATTGTATGACCCAAAACCAGCTCAAATTGACCTTTTCCGGTTTCGACATGCAACTGCAATTAAAATAATTCCGAGAATAGGCCACATGTGTTAGAAATAAGGCTCCAAATCATATTCACCAAAGAGATAGAAAGTATTGAATCTCATACACTCCTAAAAATGTAAAAGAATTTTTATAATAAAAGTATATTAACGACTCCTCATCATATCATGTATTTAGGCATTTTATCTAGTTGTTTAGTAACTTTGTTCTACGTTTTTAAAGGATTTCAGAATGCGATCCAACAATCCTATGGTGGTCCTTTTCAAGGCATTGATTAAGGTTTGATACAAATCTTAGCCCCTCCCCCATTTACTTTAATACTTATGCGATTTAGTTCAGTTATTAAATTACCATCATAAATCCAACAAAAATCAAACAGAATCAGACTTATTTACAAGTAATATAGTTTTTTTTTTTTTTTTGAGCAATACAAGTAATATAGTTAAATTTATTCAAAACAATGAATCAACTTGAAACATCCATAGTTTTCTTACCTGTTCTACTGGAATGCCCATAGAATGCAAAGCAGAAGTAACTTCACGAAGTATTGGGGAAGCAACATCAAATGCTGAGGAGCAGTCGTAAGGACTCGAGTCAAATTGTATCCATTCTTCTTTCCCTTCCCTGAATTATTTTTTTCACGTTTATAAAGAGAAATATTAGGGTCGCACATTTTAACACACATTATCAACTTATTTGATTTGTTTTACTGGAAACCGGCACTACAAGTTGCTAAGCAATGCTCTTTCAAAAAAAAAGTTGCTACACAATTTGTGTAGTTATGTTGTTATATAGCATTTGTGTAGTCAATTGGGTTGGGTGGAAGTAACCGATGCCTTTGACAAGAGTGAGAGAGTCTGTTTGTGGGAGGTTAACAAGAGAAGATTAAAAGTAAAAATCTAATTTAATAATAAAAAAAAGGCTTAAATATGATTTTCGTCCCTGTAATATGGACGTGTTTTGATTTGCGTCCCTGTAAAAAAAAAAGTTTGAATTACGTCCCTGTAAAAAAAAATTTGTTTGAAAATGGTCCTTCGCCCCACTTTTCAGCTGAGTCACGGTTTTGGCCACGTGGCAGTTGCAGACTGTGCAACTTTTGCCACGTGGCGCTGAAGTGGCGTGCCATCTAATATTAAATTTTAAAAAATATTTTAAAAATTCTGAAAATTGTTTTTAAAATTAAAAAATATGAAAATAAATTTAAAAAATTTAAAAAACAATTTAAAAATTCTGAAAATAAATTTTAAAATATTAAAATAATTTTCTGAATTTATTTTTTTTTGTATAATTTTCAAAATAAAATTAATTTTTTAAATATTATATATTCTGAAATTTCTGAAAAAAAATGATTTTTTTATAAAATTAGAATTTTCATAAAAGAACAAGAAATTAGATTTTTTTTAAATTATAATTTATTTTCGAAAATTATAAAATTATAATTTCTGAAAATATAATTGTCATTGTTTTCAAAAAAAAAACTAATATATAATTTTCAAATTAAAAAATATATTTTTCAAAAATTAAATTTTCAAATTTTTTTTCAAATTTTTTAATTCTAACAGTTTTTTGTCAAAAAATTAAGTTTTCGAAAATTTTTATTTTCAGATTTTTTTCGAAATTTTTTTATGATTTTTTAAATTTATTTTCATATTTTTTAAATTTAAATAAATAATTTTCAGAATTTTATTTTTATTTTTTAATTACGTGGACCGCCACGGGGAAAAAGTTGCACAGTCAGCAACTGCCACGTGTCGAATAACATGCCAAGTCAGCCATGAAGTGGGACCAGGGACCATTTTCAAACAAATTTTTTTTACAAGGACGTAATTCAAACTTTTTTTTTACAGAGACGAAAATCAAAACACGCCCATATTACAGGGACAAAAATCATATTTAAGCCTAAAAAAAAAAATGGTAATTACACTAAAAAGATGGAACCGATCATCAACTAAAATGAATTATAAAAGTGGATGACATGAATAATTATAATTGACTGTGTTAATAGAGTATGTTAGTGGGTGTGATATTTGAAATGACATGATAATTTTCACTAATAGAATGACAATATAATATTGTATGACATACCTCATTGTGCCCTTCAAGAGAAAAAACTCAATCTCAAATCCTGCATTCACGACCTAAAGCAGACTATAAATTAACAATTGTGCTATTTGAATAAGTAAAATTATTGGGCAACCTATGCATAAACAATATATGTTGACAACTCAGTTGGTATGGACAATGCATAATATATGCAAGGTCCGGGGTTCGAACCCCGACCACCACCAAAAAAGAAATAAATATATGTTGACAACACCGTTCAACAATCAAATTTAATTGCTAACTTGTTTGAACTGTGTTAACCACCTAAAATTTTGATGTAAAAGTTGTCGAAAATACCAAAATCATTTTTGATAAGTTAAACAACATAGTCCATCTATTGCTAACTTGTTTGAACTGTGTTAACCACCTAAAATTTTGATGTAAAAGTTGTATTGCTAACTTGTTTGAACTGTGTTAACCACCTAAAATTTTGACGTAAAAGTTGTCGAAAATACCAAAATCATTTTTGATAAGTTAAACAACATAGTCCATCTATTGCTAACTTGTTTGAACTGTGTTAACCACCTAAAATTTTGATGTAAAAGTTGTCGAAAATACCAAAATCATTTTTGATAAGTTAAACAACATAGTCCATCCTAAATAAGACAAGCTCTACAACATGCACACACAACATCGCATTTGTCGAAGCGTTATGATGTGTTTTTTACTACTATTTACAATCACATTTGCAACTTGATGCGGTAGTGGACACTATCACAGTCATAAATTTGAAACTATGATCATTAATGTTACTTCATTAACCACAATTTTCAGTGTTAAAATATATATTTAGATGAACATTGAAAAATATTTGACATCCAAATTCGTGGTTAATGAAGTTACACAGGGTAATGAGTTTCCACGTGAGTATTACTATTAACTATCTACTAAATGTAATAAACCATATAACTCAAATGCATTAACCACTTCATTAGTTTTCTTATTTTCATCGTTCAAAAATCTTTAATTAATAAAACACCATAGTACAACATCCTTAATAAGAAAAAAACTATGCAACATACCAAGTCAAATTCATCTTTGAGAATTTTGGTAACTCTTCTAAAGGCTTCTCTTGGGCAATATTCCCAAGCTTGACCAGGTTTAACATTCAGATCACCTAAAACCATTTCATCTTGTTTGCACCTACAGTTGATTAGTTTATTATAATTTAGTCTGTCTTTTCTAAGAAAGTCTACGTTAAAGATGATATCATTAAGAAAGAAACTAGAAAGACTATAAATAAGGTGATAGTCAAACTGAAAATTAGTACGATAATTAAAAATGATCACATTTCTTAATTTTATACATATTCAAAATTGAAATTGAGATTCATTTCAAAGCAATTTTTTTTTATACATATGACACATTTTATGTAACGAAGGAGTAAAAAACATAAATATAATTATTTCAATAAAAAACTGCGTACCAAGGAATTGTCCTTATAGTACACAAATCTGGTGCTACCCTTGCATCACCGACTAACCCTAGACCAGAGCCAGGTGCAGGTCTATCCAAAATAGAAGTCATTACGATACTTACAAATGCTAAACCAACCCCATTCTTCTTAACAACATCATAGAAATGCTTTCTAGGAATAGCCTGAAACAAAATATTACAAAACCTCAGAAAATTTTAATAAGCCTTAAATATGTTATTCGTCCCTGCAAATAGGGGTCGCTTAAAATTTCGTCCCTGCAATCGCTAATCCTTTTTTTTTGCCCCTGCAAAGTTTAATCAGTTAAAAATTCGTCCCTTGACCCAGTTAATGACTGTCACGTCATCAAAATTACCATAATGGCATGGGAATTGACGAAAATACCTCTGGGCTAATTTTTTTTTTTCCTTCAAAAAAAAATTTTTTCCAAAATTTTGGAAATTCTTTTTTAAATTAAAAAAAATCTGAAAAAATAATTAAAAGTCAAAAAAAAATTCGGAAAAAAACTGTTAAAATTAAAACTGAAAAATTTTCGGGAAAAAATCGTAAAAAAAATTCGGGAAAAAACTGAATTTTTTTGAAGGAAAAAAAAACAAAAAAAAATAAGCCTGGGGTATTTTGGTCAATTCCCATGCCATTTTGTTAATTTGATGACGTGGCAGTCATTAACTTGGTCAAGGGACGAATTTTTAATTGATTAAACTTTGCAGGGGCAAAAAAAAAAAGGATTAGCGATTGCAGGGATGAAATTTTAAGCGACCCCTAATTGCAGGGACGAATAACATATTTAAGCCATTTAATAAAAATATAAAAAGATTTTCCTTCATAAAAAAAAGATTTAATATGTGTTTTTTTCCCCTGATTTCTACAAAATTTCAAAATTTTATTTTTCTACTCAATAGAAAAATTGCACCTTTTAGTCCTTGCAAAATTATTGGGTAAGTAATTTTTGTCCATGCTGCTAAATGGATATATATAAAAAAATTGGATATGGATTTGGCGCTGTAAAAGTACAACACAGTTTTCATTTCAGCCATTGGATGGTTTGATATATTATAATAGTACCATGCAAATAAAGATCCAATGGTCATAATTCAAAACTGTGTGAAACTGTGTGTTTTAGTTCTTGCAAAATTATTGTGTGAGTAATTCTTGTCCATGCTACTAAATCGATATATACTTTGAAAGATTTTGTGTTGATATGTTTAAAACTTTATATCTTTATTCCTTAAAAAAAAATGTTTAAAACTTTATAAAAGTTTTACTAAAAAAATAATTCAAAATTTGATTTCTATTTATAAATTTTGGTTACTTTTTATCTTTTTTACGTTTACAAAATTTATATATAATTTACCATACGATAAAAAAGTTTAAATTTTTACGGAAGAACCTTTTCAATGTTTTAAATGTGCCTGCTAAACATCATTAAAAAATAGTACAAATTTTTTATAGTAACCAAAAAATAAAATTTGAAACATTTATAGGAATTAAAAACATATTTAACATTAAAAGAAATTTGTAAACTACAATGTTTTTTTTAGGAATTGTAAACTACAATGTTACAGTTTACATGTGGGTGTGTAGGGATGGGAACAGGCCAGGCCGTTCGACAGGGGCCTATGGCCTAGCCTATTTAAAGTCTAGCTCGGCCCAGCTCGTTTATTAACAAGGCCAGACTCAAGCTTTTTATAAAGCTTATTTAATTAAATAGGTCAGGCTAAGGCTTACAAAAAAACCTATTAAGCCCGTCGGGCCGGCCTATTAAACTTTTTATGTATAATATATCTTCCATTATTGATATCGTTGAAGTTTTTTTCTCATAAACTCAAGCCTTCATAAGATTAGTTATTTAGTAGCACATATATTGTTGTGATTATACCTTCATAAGATTTCATTATTTAGTTGCAGATATATTCATGTGCTTTAGGCCTTCGTAAATTTTGGCCTATTTAGTAGTAGGCTTACATGTGTTGTTAGGCTTTGGTGTAAAATAGGCTTTTAAATAGGCTTTCAGGCTTCATCGGGCCTTTAAATAGGTCAGGCCAGGCCTCGAAAATGAGCCTATGACGGATAATAGGCCAGACTCAAGCCTATAATTTTTGAAGTAGGCCAGGCTTAGGCCTTACAAAGCTCGCCCCGGCCTAGCCTATTTCCACCCCTATGGGTGTGTTGATATTTTATGTAGAATTCATGTTTGAACAACCCTCACGAGATATTCTCCTTATCCATGTGTATTTTTTATTTTTTTTTGTCAAATAACCTACTGACTGGAACTTACACATTTAAACGTGGAGAAGTGTGGTGTTCGGAGTTTGGACCCCAACCCCTATATATATTATGCAATGTCCTTGTCAATTGAGCGGATCTATCCATATGTGTTTATTTAAGTATAGGTTATTCTATTCGCCAATAAAAAAATAAAATAATTAAATGAAAGAAACAAAGTAAAGGAAACTCACACGACATCTGTGTTGTCCTGAAATATTAACCCATAATATACGAACGAATGAAACATCACTCTCTAAGTCATCCACCAGTTCAACCTCTTCCACTGCTTTGCTCAACTCAATCAAATCCATTCTCTCAATGGGAGTGCTCACAGTCAAACTCCTCTTCTCAATATCTTGTAATCAGCTCCTTCACCTACTTATATAGAGCATCTCTCATGCTTTGAGGATTAGTGAGTAAATATAAAAAAATACAACTTTAAAGTAGTGCGCTGGAGTATATATTTGATCCAATTTCGGAAAGTGTGTGAAGATTTGGAGGGTGCGTGAAGATATGGACACGTAATATTATACTATATATTAGCGGTGAAGCCGACACTCATGTGTATGTCCTCCAAATATTTTTTTATTGGCTAACGTTTATAAATTATATGAACAGTGTTTTTTAATAAAATAATTTTGATTTTGATTAAAGGTATATGTATAAATGTTTTTGGCTTTTAAATTATAACAAAATCAAAAAATCAATATTTATTTTTTTCAATGACACCAACAATATATCAAATATAATATAAATTTTTCTTTTTTTAAAATAATATAATATTATTATATAAAAATTGTTTAAGGATATAGTTCGAATAATGAAAAATTAAACCTAAAATATCATATTTCCTTTATATATAGTTATATATAATATGGGGATGTTTCAAATGAGAGGAGTTCTTATTGTGAGAGGGTGAGAGGATCTAATCTTGACCATTCAATTAAATCAACGGATTAGATAACACCTCAATTTAAACACAACACGTGACCTTGTCTCTCATCTCTTTCTTTCTCATAAGCGCATCTGCCTTCATTCTGGTTTCTTCTCTAATCGATGTTCCCCCTTGTTAAGCTAGTCATCTCTATTCTCTATCCTTGTCACTCTTTCTCATACATTTATCTGTGCATAAAGGATTGATATTTTTCCCTATAGGATTTGGCTCTAAAGAATTGCTGCTTAAAACACAGCCTCAGGGTTTGAATGAATTGGAACCAAATAATCATGGATCAATGTACTAATAAAAAGAATCAAAAGAATCAGATTCATGTATTTTTCATACAATCAATATAAAGAAATCAATTGTGAAAATACATAGAACCATAAATTAAGAAATTGGGATTCAATGGTTATTTGGATATGGAATCGTTGACACAGATGTTGATTCAATGGTTCTGATTTTACCCATGGTTAATTGGATATGGAATCATTGACAGAGATGTCTATGGAAGGGAATTCTATTAAAAATGAATGATTTTGTATAAATTTATGTTGAAAGGAGTTCGTGAATGGAAACATTTATTTGTGTGAACCTTTTCTACAAGTGCAGCGAATCATTTTATATATCAGGTCTTCATCTTCTCACATTTGCCTTATGAAAATCTATATTCCTTAAAAAAAACAAAAAAAAAACTGGAAATTAAAGCTAAGCGATGAGGAAGATGCAAGGGCATGGTGTGTGACCGTGAGGCAAAGACAAAGGTACGCGCGTGTAAACAGAGGAAAGGTGTACCACGTGTAGTTTTAAAGCTAGAATTGATTAAGGTCGTTGATTTTAATTGAATGGTCAAGATTAGATCCTCTCACCCTCTCACAATAAGAACTCATCTCATTTGAAACATCTCCTATATATATATATATATATATATATATATATATATATATATATATATATATATATATATATATATATATGACCTTTTATTGTGAGAGATTATAGGAATAAAAATTGACTATTAGATTAATGTCTACCGTACAGATTAGAAAGAGCACACAATTTTCCTATGTGCTATTAAAAAAAATATCACATTCCAATATCATCACTCTCGATTTATAAAGGAAGATTATTAGTCCGCGGAGGGCCAAATTTTTTTTTTTTCTTTTTCAAATAGCTTATGACTTGATCTCATACATTTTAAATGTAAGAAGTGCGCAATGTGAGGTTCGAACATTGATCCCTACATATTGTATGATATAATGTCACTATCAATTGAGTTAAGCTCACACAAACCGACAATGAGCCAATTATCTCTCCTATATAACTTTCCATCGTTTATCTCGTGTCAATAATTTAGACTAATTTATATATTCAAGTTGGTGACTTCCATGGGAGTAGGTGATTAATACAATAATTCTTCCACATAACCCTAACAGACGTCACCCATAAGAAAGTGAACTTGTTTTTTTTAAAGAAAAACATAAAAAAATGTTAATTTCCATTAAGAAAAACGTAAATTGCAAAAATAACCATATAATAAACGAAGCAAATTAAATAATGGCCCCACAAAAACAAATGTCATTTTTACGATATTGGAAGGTAGAATTTTTTTTTATCTGGTGACTAAAAATTCACATCATAAAGATGAATAAGTGGAGTATTCGAGTTTAAACCCATACATATAATATGCAATATCCCTACGAACCGAGTTAAGTTTACGGAGAAAAAAATGTGACGAACTATTATAAAGTTGCGCTCAACGACTTCTACTAAATACTTTTAGGTGTTCTTTTCTTTGACCAGAATAAGTAGCTTTTGTAAAAGATAACTTTCACTGCACAGTATTGGGCCCTCCTTCGCCTTCTAGGGTGTGTTTGGTAGAGGAGAGAAGTTGTGAAGAGAGAAGTATGTAAGAGAGAATATAAGAAGAGAGAAATATGTGAGAAATATAGTAGATTTAATGGATTATTTGATATAAGAGAAAGAGTATAGAGAAATAGAGAAGAAAGAAGTGTTGATTATATTTAAAAGGACAAAAATACCCTTGACATAAAAAATCTCAAAACAAAAAAATAGTTTTAATTAATTCCATAAGTTACCGACCCACTCATTCATAAGCTTTTGTTTTATCAATCAAAAACCCATTTTGTTCTCCTTCTCTCCCACATGTTGTTCATGCCGTTGTTCCCCACCCCCATAATCTTTCACTATATTATCACATGTGAATTTAGCTTGAATACCAGTCTTGAGTTTTCCGTATAAGAAAAAAAAAGAGTTTTGAATTCCCTTCTCCCTTAAATAGATTGTCACCATCTGTATGTATTTATATATCATTGATGAAGTTTAAATTGAGACAAATAAATTTACTTAGAAGTTGAGAACAAATACAATGATTAAACAGAAAGAATTGTTTTAGTAGATTAATTAGCAGGAGGTTGTGCAGAAACCGACATGCCTAATATGATTGAGAGATGTTTTAGAATCTTCTGCAATTTTGAAATCTGAATTGGAGGAAGAAGACAAGGGCAAAAATGTAAAATATGTGTGGGTCCCATGTTTCAGTCTTCTCTCTTTCTCACTTCTCTTCAAACCAAACAAGAGAAGTTTAATCTCTCTCCCTAACTTCTCTCTTCCTTATTTCACCCATTCCAAAGAGACCGTTCAGGAGAAAAGAAGTAAAGATGTGGGGAAAATGAGCTCTTAACGAGTGTTCTGGATAACTCTTTAAGTATTCTAAATTAAAAAATTATTTATTAAGGATGCTAAATATTTTAATTTTCAATATATTGATTACACATAGTTTCATAACAACTTACATTTTAAATCCTTTAAAGAGTGCTCCAAGATACTCGTTAATATTTCTCATCTTTTTTTAATTGATTTTCTATATCTTTTTTTTAAAAAAATTCTTAGACACCCAAACTCTAAGCTACCAATAGAGAGATAAAGAAATAAAAAAAAATTTAAATGATAAATGTGATAAGTTGGTAATGTGATAAAAATAGAAAGATCGATGAAAAAAAGGTGTTGAATACATGCAAGAAAATTGAAAATATACAAGTATAAATGGTCTTATTTTTTCCTAAAAAAAAGTGTCCTTATTTTTATTATCTCGATACATATATATTTTTTTTTCGAGAAACATCATAGACAAACAATATCATATCCCTTCTTACAAGGAAGATATATCTTCCGATTTGTTATTCTCTCCATCCTGTAGTTTGTCTTATTTTAGCCCAAAAAATTGTTCCACGTGTTTTGTATCAACGGAAATTTAATGTTTCTTTTTCCTACTCCCTCCGTCTCTAAATAATAGTCGTTTAAAGTTTTTACACACAAATTAAGAAAGCCAATAAATTAGTCAACAAACATACTAATTTTACCAAACTAACCTTGCTATTTAACTAGGGGCGACATTACTAAAGTCTGTCTAGTCTTGGGACACTACAAATGCCTTGGAAAGGTGTAATTAAAATTGAACAATTGTACTCCTTTTTGCATTTTTTTATTAGTATAACAATCAATTATTTCCTTGAAAAGTGTAGTAATACTTTCTCTCTCTTGAAAACCAGGGGCAACATTTTCCACTTCCAGAAGTTTAATCTCGTCTCGTCTCTCATCCAATCCTCTTTTTCATCTTTTTTTCATTTTGTTCCTCAAAATCTCGCCTCTCCTATAGTCTATACACCCATCTTCTTTTTCATCTTCTACTCCTATTTCTCATTATTCTCTTGTTCCATGCTTCATTTCTTCTGAAAAGACATTAGAAGTTCAAACCAAGTTAAGGTTATGTCTCGGAGGTGGTTTTTAGGGAGATGTACAGGTCCGACTTGCATGTTTTATGAATGGTGAGGTGATGTACGGCTTTTTTGATATTCAGAGGTCCCAGTTGCTGTCCTCATTGGAAGGCTGCTGTTGAGGTGCGAATTACCTTCTGTTTTTGTAGCAGTCTGGTGTGTTTCAATGGCTTTTAGGTGCTGCTGTTTTTCGGATAGGCTGGGACTATGTGTGCTGGATTTTCCTGTCAGTTTTGGGGAGCCCCTTGCTTGTGTCTTGCTGCTGCGTTTTTGGCTTTGGTCAGAGAGCTACTTTGCTGGAATTTGGTGGTTTAGTTATCTTGTTTTTTTGTTTTTGTTGCTCTGTTGTTGTTTTCAAGAAAGAAACATGCATTTACTAATAGACGGAGGACTAAAAGGCATGAAGGGCAAAGTTGAAAAAAGTTATTTAATTTCACATAGAAATCACAAAGCGACTATAATTTTGCTACCTTTTTATTTTTCTAAAACGTCAAACATTAAGAGACGGAGGGAGTATTATTTTACTCCTATTTAATGATAAAAAGTGCAAGGGAGGTATCTTTGGCTGCAAAGGCTCAGTTGGTTGTAGTTTGTGTTAAGGTTCCTGTTATTTTTGAGTTAGATCTTGTGTGTCTTCCGGTGAAGCATATGGACGTGATTTTTGGTATGGATTGGATGTTGACTTTTGGTGTTAACATTAATTGTTTGACCAAGAGTATAACGTTTTCTAAGCAGGTAACGGAGATGGGTGAGAAGTTCTTGACCGTGGAGCAAGTGAAGAAGTCTTTAGATGGTGAAGCTAGTGTGTTTATGATGTTTGCTTCCTTGAAGGAAAGTAGTGAGAAAGAAGTTGGTGATTTTTCGGTAGTGCAAGAGTTTCCAAAAGTTTTTCCTGACGACATTACCGAGTTGCCGCCAGAGAGGGAGGTTGAGTTTGCAATTGATTTGGTACCAGGAACGAGTCCTATTTCGATTGCGCCGTATCAGATGTCTGCATCAGAGTTGGGTGAATTGAAGCCGCAGTTAGAAGAGTTGCTCGAGAAGCAGTTTATCAGGCTGAGTATTTCTCCGTGGGGTGCTCCTGTGTTGTTGGTTAAGAAGAAGGATGGAAACATGAGGTTGTGTGTGGATTATCGGCAGTTGAATAAAGTGACGATTAAGAATCGGTATCCGCTTCCGAGGATTGATGATTTGATGGATCAGTGGGTTGGTGCGGAAGTGTATAGCAAGATTGATTTGAGATCAGGATATCATCAGATTAGAGTAAAGGCAGAAGATATATCCAAAACTGCGTTCCGAACAAGGTATGGACACTATGAGTATTCTGTGATGCCATTTGGAGTATCCAATGCGCCAGGTGTCTTCATGGAGTATATGAATAGGATATTTCATCCTTTTCTGGACCGTTTTGTGGTGGTGTTTATAGATGATATTTTGGTGTATTCGAAGTCTGAAGAAGAGCATGCCGATCACTTGAGGATTGTATTGGGAGTCTTGAGGGAGAAGAAGTTGTTTGCTAAGTTGTCGAAGTGTGAGTTTTGGTTGCGGGAAGTGAGTTTCCTTGGTCATGTGATTTCTAAAGGTGGTATTGTCGTGGATCCGTCGAAAGTTGATGCAGTGTTGCAGTGGGAATCACCTAAGTCTGTTTTTGAAGTGAGGACCTTTCTTGGTTTGGCAGGTTATTATCGGAGGTTCATTGAGGGATTCTATAAGTTGGCGTTGCCATTGACGCAGTTGACTCGGAAAGGGCAAGCTTATGTTTGGGATGCTAAGTGTGAGAAGAGTTTCCACGAGTTGAAGAAGAGGTTGACTTCAGCTCCAGTTTTGATTTTGCTGAATCCAAAGGAATCGTTTGTTGTGTATTGTGATGCTTCTAAGATGGGTCTTGGTGGTGTACTTATGCAAAATCGTCAGGTTGTGGCTTATGCTTCGAGGCAGTTGAAAGTGCATGAGAAGAATTATCCGACTCACGACTTGGAATTGGCAGCAGTTGTGTATGTGTTGAAGATTTGGAGGCATTATCTGTATGGTTCTAAGTTTGAAGTGTTCAGTGATCACAAGAGTTTGAAGTACTTGTTTGACCAGAAGGAGTTGAATATGAGGCAGAGAAGGTGGTTGGAGTATCTTAAGGATTTTGATTTTCAGTTGAGTTATCATCCCGGAAAAACGAATGTTGTTGCAGATGCTTTGAGTAGGAAGTCGTTGCATATGTCTGCTTTGATGGTTAAGGAATTGGAGTTGATTGAGCAGTTTCGAGATTTGAGTTTGGTTAGTGAATTGACACCGAAGGGTGTGAGGTTGGGAATGTTGAAGTTAACGAGTAATATTTTGGGAGAGATTAAGAATGGTCAGAAGGAAGATTTGGAACTTGTGGACCGTGTAGTGTTGGTTAATCAAGGTAAAGGTGGAGACTTCAGATTGGATGAGAATGGTGTTTTGATGTTTCGTGATCGTGTTTGTGTACCAGATGTTCTTGAGCTTAAGAGACGAATTTTGGAAGAAGGTCACAGACGTAGTTTGAGTATTCATCCAGGAGAAAATAAGATGTATCAGGATTTGAAGAGGTTGTTTAGGTGGCCTGTAATGAAGAAGAAGATTGCAGAGTTTGTGTATGCTTGTTTGGTTTGTCAGAAGTCTAAGATTGAACATCAGAAGCCGTCGGGTTTGATGCAACCGTTGTTTGTGCCAGAGTGGAACTAGGATAGTATCTCTATGGATTTTGTCGGAGCGTTGCCGAAGACTACGAAGGGTTTTGACTCGATTTGGGTGGTTGTTGATCGGTTGACGAAGTTGGTACATTTTGTTCCTATCAAGACCGGTATGTCTGTGGCGAAGTTGGCTGAGATCTACATTGAACAGATTGTTAGACTGCATGGTATTCTTTCTAGTATTGTGTCGGATCGGGATCCAAGGTTTACTTCTAAGTTTTGGGAAAGTTTGCAAGTTGCTTTGGGAACTAAGTTGAAGTTGAGTTCTGCTTATCATCCCCAGACTGATGGTCAGACGGAGAGGACTATTCAGAGTTTGGAAGATTTGTTGAGAGCTTGTGTGTTGGAACAAGGTGTCAGTTGGGTCGAATGTTTACCGTTGATTGAGTTTACTTACAACAACAGTTTCCATTCTAGTATCGGAATGGCACCGTTTGAGGATTTATATGGTCGGAGGTGTAGAACTTCATTGTGTTGGTATGAGTCAGGAGAAAGTGCCTTGTTAGGACCAGATGTGGTGCAAGAGACGACGGAGAAGGTTAAGATGATTCAGGAGAAGATTAGAGCGTCTCAGAGTAGGCAGAAGAGTTATCACGATAAGAGGAGAAAGGACATTGAGTTTCAGGTTGGTGATCATGTGCTTTTGAGAGTAAATCATGTAACCGGTGTTGGTCGTGCTTTGAAGTGTCAGAAGTTGACTCCTCGTTTTGTTGGACCGTTTGAGATTGTTGAGAAGGTTGAGGTTGTAGCGTATCGGATTGCGTTACCGCCATCTTTGTCGAATCTTCATGATGTGTTTCATGTCTCTCAGTTGCGGAAGTATGTGTATGATGCGTCTCATGTGATTCAAGTGGATGATTTGGAAGTAAGGGATAATTTGACTGTTGAGACTTGGCCAGTTAGGATTGAGGATCGTGAAGTGAAGCGGTTGCGTGGCAAGGAGATCGTTTTGGTGAAAGTGATTTGGGTTGGACCGACTGGTGAGAGTGCCACTTGGGAATCGGAGAGTAGATTGAGGGTTGCGTATCCAGAGTTGTTTCCTTCAGGTAATTTTCGAGGGCGAAAATTCTTTTAGTGGGGGAGAGTTGTAACAGCCCGATTTTCGCTAGATTTATTTTATTATTTATTTAATTGCTTTTATGTGTGTTGTATGTGCTCTTATGTGATTATTTGCCTCTGTGTGTATTTTGGTCGGGAATTGTAGAATTCGTGTTAGAAAGGTATTTTAGTCATTTTGGACTTAGGGGTATTTTGGTCATTTTGAGAGCATGGGTAATTTTGTAATTTTTTTGCTGGAAGTTATTTTTAGTGCTTAGTGAGAGTTATTATTTTACCAAGTTACTAGAGGGTGTAGTAATTATTTATTTACCGTTAAGTGACCGTTAGTGTTATATTTTACCGTTAAGTGAGTAGTAACATTTTTGAGGTTAAAATAGAAATGGGTTAGGCCCATTAAGGTTTGTGAGATAAGCCCAATTAAGTGAGCCTATATATAAACTAGTGTTGGTAGAGAAATATGGTTTTCTTCACAACATTTTTCATTTGGGAAGAGATAGAGGCAAGAGAAGAGAAAAGGGTTTGAAGAAGGAAAGGTAGAGAGAGCTAGAGGGAGGTAGAGATTCAAGCTTTTGTGAGCTAAAGTGAAGCCTTAGTTGGTGGTTGTGAAGAATTAAGGTAAGGGGGTTAGTCTTTACTCATAATCACTTAGTTGTAGCTTCTACCCTAATTCTTTACTTAAGTGCTTATTTGAATAATTGATTATGGTGGAATTAATTGGTAAATTCGTGCTTATGTTGTGATGCAATGTTTGGGTATGTAAATTGAATGTTAATTGAGTTGTTGATGATGAAATTGCAAGCTTAAATCATGTACATATGTATGCTTTGTGTTTTGCCCAAAAATTGTTGACATGAGATGTTGTTGTTGATGAATTGTGATGAACCCATGATTGATTGTTGTTGTTGTTGTTGAGAGATGTTGTTGTTGATGAATTATTGATGAACCCATGATTGATTGTTGTTGTTGAGAGATGTTGTTGATGAATTATAGATGAATTTATGATTGGTTATTGTTGTTGAATGATGGTGAGATCATGATTATATGATGTAGTTGTTGTGCTATGATGTTCTCTTCAAGTTATGCTTTGGGTGTTGGTAAAAGTATTGTTGTGATTGAATTGTAGTGATTTTACAACTTTTGTGAAAATGGGTTGAAAATGAAGAAGTTTGATTTTGATGATGTTGAATGAGTTAAGGAAGATTCTTAGAATGGTTAGGATGGTATGATTTTCTGTTTTAATCACTTGGTTTTGGAGAGAAATCATTTTGGGAAGAAAATGGGTTTTTGAGTAAAAGCCATTTTAAGAGCTTTTGCAAAATAAGTCATTTTGGGATGAGTTTGATTAAGTTGTTTTAATGTTGAAATGTCAAGTTTTCAAGTGTGGTTTGTATGGTCTAAGTGTTAGGAGTGCATTGGCGAAAACGGAACTGAAATCGGATTCGAAAACAAGATTTTATGCACGAAAACGTAAAAATGCATTTTGCTGTACTGGTGAGGTGACACGAACGTGTGTCTAGATGACACGACCGTGTCACAGTCTCCTGTAAGGAGTGACACGACCGTGTGTCTGGATGACACGACCGTGTCAGATTCTCCTGTAAGGGATGACACGACCGTGTGTCCTGAAGACGCGACCGTGTCAGTTCTGCAGAATCCCAAAACCTTGTTCTTACGTGTTTTTGTGTACTTTTAAGCATGCCAATGGATTCCAAACACCTAACCTTATTCAATCAATTTATAATTAAGCTTCTAAGAGTATCATAGCTTGGGTCTAACTTGGTTTTGTTTTGGAAATGAATTGGTTTTGCAAAATGATACCAAGAGACGAACTTTGTGATTTTTATGATTTCATCGTATTTGGCCGGTGAAACGCCAAGGTATCCTCTACTGCACTCACATGTGGTCTAGAGGTATACTTAGTTGAGGCATTGGAACTTGTTTACTTAGTTTTAGTTCAATTGCCCAATTTTTTCTAAGGTTGTGATTTTGGGAGACGAACTTGATTGAAAATGATTTTTAGAGCCGATTGCTTCATGAGTCCTGTATGGATAGTTGATATAATTATGTGGTGATGATTAATGGTGTATATATGTGACAACTATATGTTGATTGAATTGTGAATGTTGTTGGTGATTGTATATATGTCAAGTGGTGGTGAATTGTTGTCGATTGCATATATACTAAATGTTGGTGATGATCATTTGATGAATGAATGGTGGTGAACATGTTTATGTTATGTTGTTTGTTGAACATGTTAAATGTTGATTGTTGGTGGTGAATTCATACATGCTAATTTGATGGTGATATTGTTGGTGAATGCATGTATGCAAAATGTTGGTGATGTTGAGGTGATTATTGATTGTGTGAACATATGCATTGTGTCGAGTCATATGTTCATGCATTCATGACTGATGGTGGCGAATTTTATATCCAATTGAGGTGATTTGTAAGAGAGGAGGTGTACTCTTACATACGATGTTTTTGTTGCATCGAAGGTGACGACCTTGAGGTGATCTGGTACCGCATGCATCTAGAAGAGTCTAGAACATTGCATGCATTTGAATAGTTGATGAGTTGTGACATAATTGAATATGTGACTTGGTGAATTTGTGCATTGGTGAAATTTGGTGAATGTTGTGATTGTGTGGATTGGTGTATATGTACATTGGTGGAATTTGTTGATGGTTGTGAATAATTGAACTTTGTTCTAATTGCATGCCTTACTTGTTTGTGCTTATACACTTGGTGAATCATTTGATGATAACTATTTTGATAATAATGATGAGGTGAGAATTGTATATGTATATATAAATGATGCGGTGATTCCTTTGATAATGATGTATGCTTGCTTATAACTTTGACATGATGGATTGTACTTGTAGAACTAAGCATGCTAGATGAGTAACGAGGTGAGTAATGTTTTCATTGTTTAATGTTGATAAATGATTTGCCTTTGTTGATGACTTGATTAAATATGTCTGTTATGCTATGATAATAATATGATAGCTTGAAGTGCAAGTGATGGGGGATAATGATCATATGATGCTAGTATTCTAGGAGGGATGGTTATGTATATGTGATATGTATGAATCCTTGAATGCTATGTTTGTATGTGTCGATTATGATTAATGTAATGCTTACCCCCAGTGGTTTCGACCGCCTACCTGTCTGTATGGATGGGTAGACGTTGTGCAGGATTAGCCGCTTGGTGAGTTGCTTGGTGGGTGTTTGGATAGCAGGAGCTTTCTCCGCTGTCGTGTCTTAGAGTCTAGGATAGGCTCTGATTAGGAGTTTGTTATGTTGTTTAGACCGTCTGTTGTGGAGATTTCTATTTATGACTTATGTTGTTTATGACATGTAATTCTGGTGATGTATGAATTATATTCCGCAGTGACTGTTGAGGATTTTATATGCATGTCTATTGGTATTTTGTTGAGACGTAGCGTCTATTTCTTGAATATTTGCTATATTCGCGTGTTTTATCGCTTTAATAGAAATAGGGCGTTACAGCTTGCAGATTCATCTTGTCAAGAAGGAAATGCATAGGGGGATCAAAAACGGGGTAGGGGGTACTCTTGTGAAACCTATCAGTCAATCGTATATCAAATTGCCCGTCACCCACAAAAACCAAGGTAATCCAGGCACCAAGACTGATTTTGTAAAAGTCACGAATTTCTTTCCATCCCTTTGTGAGGAAAAATGCTCCATTTACTCTGTCGACCAATACTTCAAACTTGATAAATAACAAACAAAAACATCACAAACGTTGATAAAATTGAAACAGTACAAACATTGATAAAATAGAATGCAAATAATTAAGAATAGGTATATTTCGCAGCAAACACATACAACATCAATGTCATATTCAACGATATATGATCTGTATTTGAGTCTCAACTTGTTGATTGCTTTGTCAAGATCAGAAACAGGGTTTTTCACCAAAGGACCTACAAAATATTGAAAGGGATTGAAAGAATGATTTATACTTTAAACCAGTGAAGAATAAGTGCAAGTAAGAGGAGAGGAAGTAATTCTTATGTGAAGGAGTCTCATGTTTGGTTGCGTTAGTAGTTTGTTTAAAAAAAAAGAAAGGGAATTAACATATATACATACCGTAGAAAACAAATTTCGTGGAAACAGTAAATCCAAGCATTAGGGTTTAGGGCTAAAATAATCACCCAGGTTAACTTTTATATATAAGAAGATATATAAGAAGAGAAGTTGTTTAAGATCAAGGAGAAAGAGTAAGAAGCAGATAAGGTTATATTTGAAAATAAGCATTAGGGTTAAAACAGTAAATCCAAGCATTAGGGTTTAGGTTAAAATTAGGGCTAAAATAATCACCCGGTTTAACTTTTATATAAAAGAAGACCACTTATTTATAAAGCTTATTAGGTCTTGCAGCACTTAAACCTAAATTTTTCCTCTAATTGTATCTCATTAATGTTAATACTATAACCCTAAAATTTCCCTCCTAATGCAACTAGATTTGTAATTCAAAATTCCCTTGCTGGTTGTTAAAACCCTTCTAATTGAATTTCAAACTTATGGTTTCTATGCGGATTGAATTTCAAACTTTTTGAGATACAAAACGCATTAAATAGTGGCTATTGGAATTATACTAAATAAAAAATAAAATATTAAATTTAACACTTCTTCGGAGTCTGACTCATCACATTAAGAGTGGATCCCTTCGTTTACCAATACTAAGATTTTTTTTTCTTTCCAAAGGTTGATTACAACCCAAAAGGTCAAATTAATTGAAGCATACAAAGTGGAGAGTATACATTCATCTTTATTTTCTCAACTAGCGTCCTATTGAAGTTCAATTTTTTTTTCTTTTTATTTTTTGGGTCATGTTAACTTGTGCCCTAAGGGCACATGTTAAGCAACCTAAAAATGACAACTTTGTATTGTAAAACATAATATTATTAAGTTTTAAGAAGTTGAATGCACAACTCTTTATGTGTATATTTCTTTAATAAGTTCCTTAACATGTGACCTTGAGGGCAAAAGTTAACATTTGCCTTATTTTTTTAATATCGTGGAGGGTTCTATCACCTTAAACCAACTACACAGAGCAACCCAACAATGTTTCTTCAACATTATAATTTACCTATATTTTAAAATGTTATCCTTTCTCCCACAAATAGGTGTCGTTCCACAAATTCACAATTGCCTCCCCCATCGCACTCATATTAATCTGTGCAAAGTGCAGAGGGTCCGTCGCCATGGCTTGGTTCTCCTTCCCCAATTATTTTGTTCGTACAGTGATGGTTATAAAAGTAAGGAAGAGGTGAGGTGCTGGTTGGACAGCTAAATGGTGGGGGAATTAGTCACTTTAGTCCCTGAATTGGAAGAGATTCGTCACTTTAGTCCCTGAATGCAGATAAATTGCAAAATAGTCCCGAATGTAGACTTTGTTAGTCAATTTAGTCCCTGAATGCAAACTTCGTTAGTCAATTTAGTCCCTGAATGTAGATTCCGTTAGTCACTTTAGTCCCTGAAATTGACCATGCAGGGACTGTTTTGCAATTTTTCTTCATTCAGGGACTAAAGTGACGAATCCTCTCCCATTCAGGGACTAAAGTGACTAATTCCCCCTAAATCGTGTTGTTTGGTAGTTTTAAGATCTCAATTGGGTACGTAACATTTACTGGTTTCATAATTTCTGTAATTAATTAATGCTAGAAATCAATTCGTATTGTATTTGAGTTCAAATGAAATTAAAATTCATGGTGGCGATATTTATAAAGAAGACTACTTACAGGTTCCCGGTGCTCTTCATCGAAGTAAATTAAGGAAGTCGGCGGAAAAATTGTTTGCATAAATTTTTTTTTGTTCATAATTTTGCAGAGAAATTTAATATGCAAAAAATGAAGGGAAAATTTTAAATGTTAGACACAATCAGCTTAGACAGTAGATAAACTGGTAACAAATTTTAAATAAATGGTGATGTCGATCAATCGAAGAGCGTGTGTGAAAGGGTAAGTTGATAAGTTATTCTTTTGGATTCTTTCGTTTTATATATTCTCTTCTCTGAATTTCAATTTCACTCAGAATTTGTTCCTAGAATATATGTCATCATGCTCAATAGAGATGAAAGTTGGAACTAATGAAAGCAATGTAGAAATGAAAGTTGGAACAATTTTGTACTCTCATTTTCAGTTAAAAAAATTGTTTATGTTGATACTCATTATTGGTGCACAAACGATTTTAGTCATCTAGTTCATTTTATTTTTATTCTGATTTATCAGGGTCATCTCCATACCCAAATAATTTTGTAAGCAAACAAGAAAAAGCTAAATACATCTTTAACAAGGAAGAGATAGAAGGGAAGTTACACAATTTGGTAGTGGTGGCTGTTAAAAGGTTGCCCAAAGTCACCGAAAAACTCAATTCTAAAAAGGCTTAAATATGCAAACCGTCCCTGTAATTTGGGCGAGTTTTGATTTTCGTTCCTGTAAAAAAAAAAAATTTTAAAAACATCCCTGTAAATTTTTTTTTGTTTTAAAAAGGTCTCTGGCCCCACCCAAACGTTGAAGTGGCATGGTTTTGGCCACGTGGCAGTTGCTGACTGTGCAACTTTTGCCACGTGGCGCTAACGTTGCTTGCCACATAATATTAAAATTTTAAAAATATTTTAAAAATTCTGAAAATAATTTTAAAAAATAAAAAAAATCCTAAAAATATTTTAAAAAAATTTCCGTTTATATAATTTTTAAAAATATAATTTTTTGAAATAATAAAAAAATGGAAAATTATATAATTTTTTAAAATCAGAATATATAATTTCGAAAATTATTAAAAAAACTGAATTTTTTTAAAAATCATAATATTGATTTCAAAAAAATCTGATTATATATTTTCATAACAAATCATAATGCGTTTAAAAAATCTGGATGTATAAATTAAAAAAATTATTTTTTCCAAAATTTCGAAAATTCTTTTTTAAATTAAAAAAATTTGAAAATAAATTTAAAAATCATATAAAAATTCGAAAAAAAATCTGGAAAATTTTTTCAAAAAAAACTGTAAAAATTAAAAAATTTGAAAAAAAAGTGAAAATTAAATATTCAAAAATTAATTTTTTAATTTGAAAATTATATATTACATTTTTTCGAAAAAGTATTTTCCAATTTCTTTCTTCATTTTTAAAAAAAAATTGGAATTTTTTAAAATTTATTTTCAGTTTTTTTAATTTTTTAAAAATAATTTTCAGAAATTTAAAAAAATTAAATTTTTTAATGACGTGGACTGCCACGTCAGTGCCACGTGGTAAAAGTTGCACAATCAGCAACTGCCTCGTGGTCTAAACCATCCCATGTCAGCAAAAAAGTGGGGCCAGGGACCTTTTTAAAACAAATTTTTTTTACAGGGATGTTTTTAAATTTTTTTTTCCAGGGACGAAAATCAAAACTCGCCCAAATTACAGGGACGGTTTGCATATTTAAGCCTTCTAAAAATGATCCATTTTCAAGTTAATTCATTTCGGATAGTAAAAAAAAAATATGAGACGTATTATTTTTAATGAATATATACAATTTCCTTTTATTGTGTAGCATATTATTCCGACTCATAAGACCCGTGCGGCGCACGGGTCGACGTTCTAGTTAAAAAGAATGATCATTTGTTTTTTGAGGGGAAAAAGAATTATCATTGTTTATTTTTACGTCTGTGCTTAAATAATCTATACATGTTACGATATACTCCCTCCGTTTCAAAATGAGTGTCGCTTTAGCCAAAAAAAATTGTTTCAAAATGAATGTCACTTTCAGTTTCCAATGCAATAATAAATTTTTCTTTTCAATTGTACCCTCCAATTAATACTTTGCACACTACTTTCAAAGTATTACTTTTAAAACTAACCAATAGTTAATAAGGATAATTTGGTAAAATAATCATTCTCTTTCTTTTAATTATTGCATTTCTTAATATGTGTGTAAACACCTAAAACACACTCATTTTGAAACGGAGGGAATACAAGAATTGTCTTTTACAATGGGACTCGAGAAAATCTTCACGCACCCTAAAAATCTTAACGCACTTTTCAAAATTGGATTAAATTTATATTACTATACTATATATAAAGAAAATAACAGACATTGGTTTGACTTGTTTATTATTTCAATTTATAGCCTTAAACAATTTTTTTTAGAATAATGTTATATTATTTTAAAAAAGATAAAAAATTATATTACAGGCTACTTATTACACCCATCTAAAAACATAAGGAATAAGTTAGCAACCTACGTCCACTTCACATTGACCAAAAAAACCAATTTCCACCATAATCTTAAAAATAGAGCACAAACGACCCATAAAAGAAAATGTTTTATTAGCCAATGCACAAATAAGAGAAATGATTAAGCCATCAACCATGATAACCGAAAGCTAAATTAACATATTTTGCCTTCAACCATCAATAGAAAAGTAACTTAATTTTATCTAAAAGATGATGAATATAGGGCTGGACAAGAAATTGGTAACCGACCCAAACCGTCCGGCCCATTCTGTCCGCCAGCCTTCGGTTCGGTTCGTACGGGTATGCGGGTTGGCGGGTTGGAAATAACCGGATTTTGATGGGTTGTCACAGTCGGTTTCGGGTGGGTGAAACCAGACCAACGGTACCCATACCCGCCCGAGAAAGGGAGTATTTATATTTATTTTTTTACCCTAAAAACAAAACTAGCCGTCACTGAAGAACAACAGCCGTTCCTCTCTCACATATCAACCCAAATCACGTGTTCCTCTCTTCTCCAGTACCAAATCAGCAGCCATCTCTTCAAAATTTACAAAATTCTTGATGTTCCCTTCTCCTCTCATTCATCATCATGTTTCAAAATAGCAGATCTGGTGTAGATTTACAAAATTCTTGAAAAATGGTTTGTATTGGGGTTTTGATCTCAAGTTGTCTGTTGTCTCAATCTGTTTTCTTTCTTTTCTTTCTTTCTTCCATTTGTATTAGGGATTTTGATCTAAAAGTTCATGGCTTGTAAATTTGTGGGTTCTTTGTTTTTGATCTGGAAGGACCATGGGTTGGCTTGGATTTCCATCAATCCTTCTTCTTATATGTTATTCTCTGTAATTTTTTGAACTTAACAGTCAGCTAACCGATTCAACTCGTCCGATAATCCGACTAACCGTATAAACCGAAACCGACATAACCGTAAGCACGAAATGGACGGAGATGGGCTGTGTTTTCTCACCCGTCGGCCTACTCGGTTTGGGATTTCGAGCCCGAATTCCGACCGAGGCCGACCGTTGTCCAGCCCTAGATGAATAGATATTTCCTTTTGGCTAAATACTATATTATTCTTCTCTTTCCAAATTACCTAAACACATGAAAACCAAATAACATACATAAAAGATCGTCGTACTTTTGATTCGCCCGTTAAAACAGCGAACTGCATAAAATGATTTGAAATACTTGAAGGATCTACCGAAAAGAAATCAACTCAATGCCGAATATGCTGCCAAATAATGTTGAAGAAACTACAATTAAAAAACAAGTGATTAACCTTGAGGTTAATTGAATGCTCAACTGAAAAACAATATATTCTATTCTCAAATTGCTTGAGTGCTTAAGTATTTTTTTTTTTTTGTGTTCTTCTCATTTTGTGGACATTTTTTCTTTTCGTTAAATGAGATTAGGTAGCACAGAAAAAAAAAATACAAGAGTCCGTGCTCAATAATCTTAGATTGGTGTTTTTTCTGATATGATTTTAGATTGGTGTTGATGCTAATTTACTGCTTAGTAATTTTAGGTGGGGTAAATTAATGGTTTTATTTATATTATAGTATATACTATATAAAGGAAATTTGAAATTTTAAGTTGATTTTTTATTATTTTAATTATATCTTTAAACAATTTTTTTATGATAATTTTATATTATTTTTAAAAAACAAAAATTTATATTATATTTGATATATTGTTCGTGTCATTGAAAAAAATAAACAAGACTTTTTGAGTTTGTTATAATTTAAATGCATAAACAAAACTTTTTATATTATATTTGATATATTGTTCGTGTCATTGAAAAAAATAAACAAGACTTTTTGAGTTTGTTATAATTGAAAAAAATAATCTATGTCTATACCTCTAATCAAAATCAAAATTATTTCATAAAAAAAAAATCGTTCATAATTTACAAGCATTGACACAATAAAAAAGCAGAAAGACCTATACATGAGTGTTGGTCTCTCCGCTGATATATACTACTCCCCCCGTCCCAAATTATAAGGAAAAAAATCACATTTATTAAGAAAACTAAAACATAAGAATTTGGAGTATAGTTTTTTGTGTTTTCTTTGGAAAAAGTTTTATAGGAAGATGAAAAAACAATTTTAATTGGAAAAGTTGCATTTAATTTTATGAGAAAAAACAAAAGTTTTTTTTGGAAAAGTGATTTTTTAAAAAAACAAGATTAAATAGGATAAAAGTTTGTCTTTTTTACTTATATTTTGGGATAAAGAAAATGAGTTTTTTGCTTATATTATACTCCCTCCGGTCTCAAATATAAGAAAATATTCCTTTTTTAGGTTCATTGAGTAGTTAATGTATCTAGTCTACATTGTGAAGCAGATACATTAATTATTCAATGAATCTAAAAAAAGAATCTTTTCTTATATTTGAGACCAGATGGAGTAGGACGGAGTATAATATTAGGTGTTCAGATCCCGACCTCTCCACTGGTATATAGTATATAATATTACGTGTCCATATCCCAAATCTTCACGCACCCTCCAAATCTTCACACACTTTCCGAAATTGGATCAAATATATACTCCCTCCGTCCCAATTTAATTGACCTACTTTGGTTTTTCACACAGATTAAGAAAAGTGTATTAATAAAGGGGAAAGTGGAATATATTGTATTGGGAATGATAAAAGTAGTATTATTTAGTGTTATATTGTATTGGGAATGATGAAAGTTGTATTGAAAATTGAAATGGGTCAGTTATTTTGGAACACTTTTTTTTAGAAAATGGGTCAGTTATTCCGGGACGGAGGGAGTATAATTTTACGTATCATCCAATGCACTACTTTTAAAGTTTTTATTTTATTTTTAATATTTACTCACTAATCCTCAAAGCACACTAGTACAAAAAATACTTTTTAGATTTGTGCTTAAGTCGGTTCGCTCTGCCACCCGTCTTAACAAGTGACGCGGTGGCAGTTTCGCAATTCTTTCAAACTTCCTTAAGTCGGTTATAAGGTTACCCGACTTAAGGTTGATAGAATAATGAAATTATTATTTTTTTAATAATTTCCTTAAGTCGCTAGGTTGATCAAATGACTTAAGAAGTCATTTACTTAAGTCGGTTTGTTGACCACCCGACCTAAGGATTTTTCTCTCTATTTTTTTGTCAAAATCAAAACTTTCCCTCTTTTTCTATGTGAATAAATAATTTTCCATTTTTTATTAATTAATTAATTAAATAAATAAATAAACTAATCAGATATATTAATTTCTCAATTAATAATTAAGGTAAGAGAATTGATTCTCCAATTTCTCCTTCGTTTCTTGTTTTAGGGTTTTAGAATTGGGAATTGTTTATGTGTAAATTGGATATTGTGAATCATAGGAATAAATTGGGAATTGGGAACTGTTGTGGCTGTTGTGGTTTGGTTATGGCTGTCCATCGTATACTCTATGTGTAGAGTCAATAGGTTGCCTTTATTTTGCATAGAGATATCTTCAAATTGGTACGCAACTTTCAATTTTGTTGAATCTGGTTCAAGAGTTCTGAAATATGCTAACAGAGTATAAAACAAAAGATTGGTCTTTCTTAGGATGAATAGCTTCATAGGTAAGTTTGAAATTGTTTCAAACATTACACGATGGACATTCATCTTGTTGTGCATATAAATTGGGTTTTAGATTATGGATATTTTAAATCTTAAAAGGATGAGAACTTCTTTCATTTACGGGCCAAAGCTGCCCCTACCAACACTACTTCAAGCAGTGACATTCCATTTATTACTTTAATTGTAGCCCAATTTTATCAACAGAAACTACTTCAAGCAGTGACATTCCATTTATTACTTTAATTGTAGCCCAATTTTATCAACAGAAAATTGTAACCTAATTGTAAAATGGGCTACACCAACCAACTAAGCTAGATACTCCCCTTTGATCTCAAATCAAACCGTTTAGAAACTTGATTAGAAAAATCTTTCATAGTCACCATGTTTAAACACGTGACATTGCAAAGTACACCAATTTTTCATGGTATATATTCACATATCTATAAGTTTACTATAACATAAATTAAATCCAACAATTAAATTTAAAACTAACTGGTTTATTTCACAATTTCTAATGTGGTCTTTTCTCTCACTTCATTGGATGTATAAAAAACATTTTTTATAAACATTTTTTATGTGGTGATGTTTTGTGCATATATGCTTTCTACCTCGTCATGCATGATTTTTAATATAAAAAAAAAAATGAAGATGTCACACAAACACCAGAATTTAGCATTATGTGATGATGAGGACATACGAAAGGACAAAAATGGAGCTTGGACCATGGTCCAATCTGTCGGACTCTGCTGGATTAACCATGTGAATGTATGTAAGCTACCCCTGCTGGTTGTTAAGAGATAATATGCGGGGTTTTCGATGCTTTGTAGGCTAGGCATTATAATGCTACAATGATACTTCGTCAAGTTGTGGTTTACAACATAGCTTCTAGGATTTTGTTTTCTTTTTTTGTCATGATGTCTCTTAATAAGACTAAGGGTTTGCATTTTCCTTTGTTTTCCCGTGTTATTTTATGCCTTTTTCACCTAATGTATAATTTTCACTTTTGTCTTCTTAAAGGCAAGGTTAGTTCTGTCATATTCATAAGTTAACTAGTTGGCTCGGAGACTAGATTTAAATAATATCTTTTTATTATTTTCTTCTCTAGGTTTATTTTATATGAAGGTTTATAAGATGTTTTGCTTGATGATGGCTTCCTTAAATTTTGCTTACCATGTTTTACAGGAGCAGTATAGTGTATCTTTTCGACCTTCAAACGCGGTGTCAAGCCCTCATGTACCTAGATTTCAGGGACATGTTTATATTTTTATAGTCTTATTGACACACTTTGTCGAAATAGTCAAATAGTTAAATCTATACTATATGGAAGTCCCTAACTGCTTATGGATAGGAATATATTTTCATTTTTTGCTATTGGAAATGTAGTGTTGAAATTGGGGATGCACTGCAGATTGATAATTTTAGGTTATCTTGATATTTTCATTGCAGATTGACAAGTTAGTTTGATTTGAACCCCACACACTACAAGATATTTACTCTGTAACACATTCCAATAAATAATTTTTGGAATTGATGGTTTCTGCTTAACTTCTTTCGTGGTTGTCTTTTTGCAGAGGATATGTATACTAATGGGCAAATATCAGTACCAAAAGGTAAGTCAATTTGATATTCCAATTCTTCATATGTTCAGGCATGGTAGTTTACAACATTTGTCATCCTGAAATTAGTTTTAGTACCCTTATATATTGTCATTGATGATTTGGGCTGTTAAACAAAAGAAAGGTGGATTATCATAAGATCCTTGGAAGGATCAAGTTAACATATCTATCCAAGCAACTTTTTTTGATAGCTTTGATGTCTCCTAAGATTGATGTGCAAACTACTTGTTTAATTTCAAACTGATTCTCTTTTTGAGATGAATGGTTTTCTGCAATGCAAGATGATAATTGAATTGTGAATCGGGCCATTCTTACTTGAGTACTTCCTTGTGTTGCTATTGGAAAAAACCACGACTAATGAGCTTGTTAAGATATAAAATTAGCCGTGGTCTAAACCACGACTAATTGAATTGATTTTCTCTGTTTTTTTTTTGAGATGAATTATTTTCTGCATGACAAAATGATGATGAATTATGGATTAGACCATTCTTAACCGAGTACTGACTTGTATTCGTTCTATTGTAACTTGCCACCATTAATTTGCATTCAATTTAGTATGCCGCAGTCATCTGTTTTTTACAGCTATCTATTGCTTTTGAAAGAAACCACAATTGATGAGCTTATATATTATCCCTCATTCCACCTTGATATCTTAAAAAGACCTTATAATTAACAACATTCTTTTGCAGGTCTGCGCCCTAACCCTAAGGGTGAGGCCATCTTTGTCAAAGTAAGAGATGAATTCCTTAAGAGATGAAGCCTTCTATGCCAGAGCAAGAATGAAAGCTGACGATCTTACACGTTACTCAACAGAAGCTGGAAAGGAAATTGTATAGCTGATGTTGAAACCGTTTGAGTTTGTTACCTTTCATCAGATCTCAAGGTTTCTTTAAACAATTAAAAACTATTTGTTGCGGTTTGTGTTTTGTTTAATGATATGTATGTATGGTATGGGTGAAATGAGTGACACGAGAAGTTGCAATTATGCTACCAAGAAGAAAACCATTTTGGCTGTAGCCCTATATATCAGTCTCCAATATTAAAAACTATCTTGATATTTTCATTGCAGATTGACAAGTTAGTTTGATTTGAACCCCACACTCTACCAGATATTTGCATTGCCATTGTTGCTTGTAAATGTACTTCACCTGAATTGGAAATTGAAAATTGTTAATGGGTTCATAAATGCTTCTTGTTAGGAGGTTCAGAAATTGCTTATTGTTAATAGGTTCAAAAATTGCTTATTGTTTATTGTTGTCATTGCTCAATTAATTTAAAGTTGGAGTTTTTTCTTTGTGATAAAATCGGTTTTTTTTTTTTTTTGCATTGTGCGCGCGCGCGCGCACACACACGCCTCTTGTCTTCTCTCTCGCTCTCGTTCCGCCGCTTGCAGTAAACAAACTAGAAGAACCAGAGGAACATATTGTATTGCTTATTATTGTTCAGATGATACTGTGTTGCTTATTTTTGTTCAGATGATATTATGTTGCTTATTATTGTTCAGATGATATGGGAATCACGTTGAAGGAGAAGATGTTGCTGCTCCGACTTCTCATATGGTCGCTTTGATCAATATTCATAGCGGCGGCCGGCATGGTCCTTCTCTTAAGGAAGGACTCCAGCAACTCATGAGCGAAGAACAGGTACTTCTTCATTTGTGAAATTTATTTATTGCTATGCAATTTCAAATTATTTTTTTCGTGTTTGTTTGAATTGATTTTCATTATACAGAGTGGATAATCAATTGTTCTAGTTGGATCTAGTAAAAGAAATTCTAAAACTTTGGTAGTGATTCAAATTGAAATAGTGATTTGCTTCTACATGTTTAATTAAGACAATTAGGGAGTTATTATAATTAGAAAGATTAGTCAGTTTATCATATAACTTCTATTGTTTTTCCTTTCTGAAATACAAGTGTATCGAAATAGTGATTTGTGTTTTGAAGATACCTTGTTTTGAGTTCTTTGTGTCCATTGTGCAGGCTGATGCTCTGGAGGATGTTATTACGGCATCTTGTCTTGAGATCAATGAGATGCAGCACATTGTGAATGAATTAAGTTACTTAACATTAGAATCAAATGCATAGTTGTTTGTTATTTGTCTAACTTTGGCGTTTGATTAGTAAATCTATTCGCCGCATTGCTTACTAAAGAACTTACATATTTGTAGCATCTAGTTGTGCTAATATCATGACTTTTAAAACTCTGGGTAATTTGTTGTGTTTTTTGTTGTTTTAGTGTGGTTGTAGTTCTCAACATTAGTGTGGTTGTAGTTCTCTTATTGTAGATGTTTTATCTATTTGTATTTTAATCTAACTCTTACCCTGGTAGTGAAATGGTTATGCCATTAAAGTTTGATGATTTTGTTTTGACTAGTATTTGGTTAAATTCTTACACATATCTTTTTAGTAGTACAATTTAGTAGTATGAGATATTACATATATGCAGGAAAAAAATGGATCCATATTCTTGCATATTAAAAAAATAAATATATGAACTTCTTAAGTCGGTTAAAATAAGACGACTTAAGAAATTAGTTTATTAGGTCGGGTTAATTTACAATTCGTATTTTTGGAGGTCCATACTACTTAAGTCGGCACCAATTTAACCGAGTTAAGAATATTTATTAAGACGGTTCCAAAATCCGACTTAAGAAGCAAAAACTTCTTATGACGGGAGCTATTAGGTCGGACGCGCGTCCGACTTAAAAAGCCATTTTTAACCGACTTAAAAAGGGTTTTTTGCACTAGTGGCATGAGAGATGCTCTATATAAGTAGGTGAAGGAGCTGATTACAAGATATTGAGAAGAGGAGTTTGACTATGAGCACTCCCATTGAGAGAATGGATTTGATTGAGTTGAGCAAAGCAGTGGAGGAGGTTGAACTGGTGGATGACTTAGAGAGTGATGTTTCATTTGTTCGAATATTATGGGTTAATATTTCAGGACAACACAGATGTCGTGTGAGTTTCCTTTACTGTTTCTTTCACTTAATTATTCTTTTATTTTTTGACTTAATACATCATTTGATCTCTTAACTTATTTTTGGTTTTCATTTTTAGTCCCGCAACTATAAAGTGTCTCAATTTAGTTCCATAAATCTTTTGCAGTTTACTATTTTGGTCATCTTCGTTAGTTTTTAACCTTAAATGTCTAAGGTAAACCAACTTTATAGGTGATCCACCATATACCTTATTAAATTTTTTAATTTAAACATTTTAATCTTTTATTTAAAAAGAAGGCCGTTGGATCATGCTTATCTATTGCATCTTACCGTGAACCGACCTACAACTAATTTTTCCTTTTTTCCTTCATCTTCTTCCTCCCACTTTTCATCATCTTCAAACTAACATTCATAAAATAAAAAAAAAAACCAGAAAAACAAAACACACATGAATTCAACATCAAAACTCATCATCATCATCATCATCATCATATTCTTCTTCTTCTCATCACTAAACCACTACCATCAACAACACTAATAAATTGAGGTTTTTATCTTCCATAACACTTGCACAGCAACCCATTTCACAAAACCACTACCCAAATTTGGATTCTTCTCCTTCTCTTAAAAACTGAAACCATTCACCACAATAAATTCATGTTTTATCTTCCATAGCACTTGCACATCAATGAATTGATTTGATCAAAATATTGGAGGGATGAATTCATCATGTTGGAGGAATGAATGGATTTGAATATGAGATATTGATTATTTTATGGATTTTTTTTTCTAGTTATTGTATGAATGTTGATGAATTTGGTATGAATATGAAGAAGTGGTGGAAGGAAGAAGATGAAGGAAGGAAGAAAAAATATAGGTGTTGGTGGCACACTGTTAAATATAATGGACCTGCAGTCGAATGGTTGAAATCATATCAAAAATATTAAACATTAAAAAACTAATAGAGATGACCAAAATAGTAAACAGCAAAAGATACCAAAATGAAAACCAAATATAAGTTAAGGGACCAAATGATGTATTAAGCCTTATTTTTTCTATTGGCCTATAGGTTAACCTATACTTAAATAAACACACATGGATCAAGAAGAACAGTAGTGCTTAAAACACTCTATTTTGAATACTCTTTCTAATAGTTACTTTTTTATTAGTTTAAATCATTGTGGATCTACATTTTGAAAATAGTTACCACACAAAATAGTGGGACATTCATTGATTCCATCCGATGAAAGAGTAAATGTTAAAGAGAGTGTTCAAAAGTGCAGTTAAAATCCTCTCCATTTGTGATCATCTCATTTATTCCATTTGAAGAGATAAAAATACAAAAATTGAAAAAAGTAAAAAATAATTAATGATAACGAGACCCACTATTTATTTTATGTTTTCATCTCTCTCTAAATTGCATACTCCATTTATTTTGCCAAAAATGAGTGTTGTTAGCATTCCTTTAAAAAGGATATATTGTGAGGGTTTAAACATGAATTCTACGTAAAATATCAACACAGCCAAATAACCAGTAGATTGTAACATTGCAGTTTACAAATTTCTTATAATGTTAAATATATTTATAGTTCTTATAAATGTTTCAAATTTATTTTTCGTCACTATAAAAAAATTTGAAAAAATTTTGTACTATTTTTTAAAAAAATTTGAAAAAATTTTGTACTATTTTTAATGATGTTTTGGAGACCCATTTTTTTTTGGGTGGCCGGGGTTTGAACCCCATTTTTTTTTGGGTGGCCGCGGTTTGAACCCCAGACCTTGCATATATTTATACATTGTCCCTACCAGCTGAGCTAACCTCACGGGGACAATTTTGGAGACACATTTAAAACATTGAAAAAGTTCTTCCTTAAAAATTTAAACTTTTTTATCATGCGGTATATTATATATAAATTTTCTAAACGTCAAAAAGATAAAAGTAACCAAAATTTAGAAATAGAAATCAAATTTAAATTTTTTTTTAGGGAAACTTTTTATAAAGTTTTAAACATATCATCAAAATATTCTTTTCAAAATATATATCGATTTAGCAGCATGGACAAAAATTACTTACACAATAATTTTGAAAGGATTAAAAGGTGAAATTTTTCTATTGAGATGAAATTATTTTTTTTTGAAATGAGATGAAAAATAAAATTTTGTAGGAATTAGGAAAAAAAACACATTAAATCTTTTTATATATATTTTTTTGAAGAATAATCTTTTAATATTTATATTAATATGTTCTGAGGTTTTGTCATATTTTGTTTCAGGCTATTCCTAGAAAACATTTCTATGATATTGTTAAGAAGAATGGGGTTGGTTTAGCATTTGTAAGTATTGTAATGACTTCCATTTTGGATAGACCTGCACCTGGCTCTGGTCTAGGGTTAGTCGGTGATACAAGAGTAACACCAGATTTGTCTACTATAAGGACAATTCCTTGGTACACAGTTTTCTATTGAAATAATTATATTTATGTTTTTTACTCCTCCATTACATAAAATGTGTCATATGTATAAAAAATAATTTGTGATCGTACCTGATCAGAAGGTGGTTGTCGGTGTTTGGTTCATTGAAGTGGTTCACGGTGGTGAAAGTGTTCCTGTGAGCGTTGAACCGAATAGGGGGTGTGTACTTGCGGACAATCCGATGCTCGAGTCAGTAGTGGTTCAGAATGAGGGGGTTGAGACTGAAAGTGATTCTACCTTAGAGGCTGCGAGGAGCCTCCTATTTATAGAGGTGGGTGAATGCAGAGCCGTTGTAATGGCACACGTGTATCCGGCGGTTACGAAATCAGCAGAAGTGTAACCGCCGGTGAGATATTCGCGGGAACGTGGGAAAACAGACGTTACTGTTTGTTTGAACAGGTCTCAGTTAATCCGAGCACCCCCCCTCGCGGAGAAGGGGTGTGTTGCGAGTAAATTGCCAAATGCAGCATTTGGGTTTGGTTTGTAATTGGGCCTAAGCAGTTAAGCCCAGATCTTTGATCGGTCCAGAACAAATTGCTTTTAAATAAATCTCAATTTCAATTTTAATATGTATAAAATTAATCCCTAAAAAAAATATGTATGAAATTAAGAAATGTTATAATTTTTAATTATCGTACTAATTTTGAGTTTGACTATATTTATAGTCTTTCTGGTTTCTTTCTTAATGATATCATCTTTAAAGTAGACTTTCTTAGAAAAGACAGACTGAATTATATAATCTAATCCACTGTAGGTACAAACAAGATGAAATGGTTTTAGGTGATTTGAATGTTAAAACTGGTCAAGCTTGGGAATATTGCCCAAGAGAAGCCTTTAGAAGAGTTACCAAAATTCTCAAAGATGAATTTGACTTGGTATGCTGCATAGTTTTTTTCTTATCAAGGATGTTGTATTATGGTGTTTTATTTATTAAAGATGTTTGAACGATGAAATTAAGAGAACTATTGAAGTGGTTAATGCACTTCAGTTATATGGTTTATCACATTTAGTAGATTGTTAATAGTAATACTTATGTGGAAACTCATTACCCTGCGTAACTTCATTAACCACGAATTTGGACGTCACTACCCAATATTTTTCAGTGTTCATCTAAATATATACTTTAACACCTGAAAATTGTGGTTAATGAAGTAACATTGATGATCTTGGTTTCAAATATATGACTGTGATAGTGTCTGGTGCCGCATCAAGTTGCAATTGCAATGTGATTGTAAACCATAGTAAAACACACATAATAACGCTTCGACAAATGCGATGTAGTGTGTGCACGTTGTAGAGCTTGTCTTATTAAGGATGGACTATGTTGTTTAACTTATCAAAAATAATTTTGGTATTTTAGAAAACTTTCACGTCAAAATTTTAATTGGTTAACGCAGTTCAAACAAGTTAAGTATTAAATTTGATTGTTGAGCAACGTTGTTAACATAGATTGTTAGTATATAGGTTGTCCAATTTTTGTTATTCAAATAGTACAATTGTTAATTTACATTCCCTTTAGGTGGTGAATGCAGGATTTGAGATTGAGTTTTTTCTCTTGAAAAGCACAATGAGGTATGTCATACAATATTATATTGTCAATCGATTTGTGAAATTTAATATGTCATTTCTAATTTGCTTCTGTCAATGCCACCAATGATAAAATCTTCAAGAGCATTATCATGGGTGTTAACTTTCTTGACGTTTGAAAATTGACTTTCTTCCAAAAATTTAATTCTGTACTTTGAGATCTTCATTTTGGATTAACAGACTTTTGGCTTGATGTTCCATGAGCTTGGATTCTTCTGTCAACAAATCAAATTTTTCTGTAAATTTTTAAAGCTTTTGATTTGTCTAGACAACGTTCTACAATTTCTTTGACAGTGTCAACAAATTGTTCATGAGTTAGTTTAGAAAATAGCTCATCATCATCATCAGAGTTTGAACCAGATTCTGCATCAGAAGCTGTAGTGGCCATCAGGGCCAGATTAGCTTCTTCATCTTCTTTCTTTTCACGTTTTAATTCTTCATCAAATTTGTACCATATTGCCATAAGACTCTTCTTAAGTTTTTTCCTGTAAATTTCTTTCCTGGAGCTCTCCTTCTTTGACTTGTCTTTCTGTAACTCTAGACAGTCAGCAATGAAATGACCAAGTTTCTTGCAGTGGAAGCAACCCTTATGTTCTTCCTTCCTATTCTTGTAACTTGACCCTTTTGACCCACTTCTTTTACCTTGAAACCTTATCTTCTTGGTCAAGTAATACAATATTTTGGTTAAATCAGCCATCTTTTCAAGACTTGAATCATCTTCAGAATATCCATCAAGAACTTCTTCTTCTAACTTAGCAGTCTTTAGAGTTTTGGCAGATTTTTCCTTGGATGTCAAAGAAATAGAGTTGAACTTCTTCTCATGATATTTGAGAGAGCTTATCAGATTCTCCAAGCTCAATGTGTTCAAATCCCTTGCTTCTTGAATGGTTGTAACCTTTGGTCTAAACTTGGCAGGAAGCTCCCAAGAATCTTCTTGACATGATCAGGTACGTTATAACTTTTTGCTCAAAACCTAAAGGCCTGATACAATAATTTGAAACCTTGAATACATGGTTTTAATATCATTTTTCGTCATTTTAAAAAGCTCATACTGATGAACTAACTAGTTAGCCTTAGCCTCTTTTACCTGTTAGTTTCCCTCATAGATAGAACACACTGACTAAAAAACAACTTTTGTAGTAAATTTATCCAAGCTCTTGATATACTCTGAACGAGGTATTGCATCCACCAGAATCCCTCATACTCTATGATGCTTTTAGTATTTTTTCTTTTGAGTAGCAGTTAAGCTTTTCCTGTCTGTCACTTTTCATTCTGTATCAACAACAAGTGTAACACGGTCTTCAATTATGTCCCATAGTTCATCATCAACACCAATGATGTAACCATACATTTTGCTTTTCCACCATAAAAATTGAGTTATATCTCCACTGAAAGATGGAGGTTTTACTGAAAAGTTGTGCTTTTCATTAGTGGTGTTGTAATTATAGTTGATAGTAACGTTGTGATTTCTTCCTGAAACAGTAGGACCAAAACCACTCTCACTAGTAGACATGTTTTTCTCTATGAATCTTTAACTGTCACACGGTTAAGTGGTTGAGCACAAACCGTACTCTGATACCAACTGAAGGTGAGAAAAACATAAGAGGAGGAGGTTGAATTGTATTGTCTTTTTCAACTTTTCTAAGTGTTTGCACTGCTCAGAGTCTGAATGAGTTCACAGTCTGAGTCAGGTTCAGAATCTTAGGAGTACTCAAAAACTGCTTGCAATGAAGTAAGATAATATATAAAGAGAGGGAAAACAGACACAAACAATTATATTGGTTCCTCATACAATCCAAGAGTAGTCTAGTCCCTTTGCACTTCCAAAGAATTTCACTATAATCAAACAAGATTACAAATGCTCAAGGACATAACCAAGAGACTTCACAATGCTCAAGCACAAAAGCAAGAGGCTTTCAATGCTTAATCACAACTGAAAAAGACTTCTAAGAGTTTACAAATAAATAGATTTGTTCTTACATTTGATATACAATCAGAGATGTAAACAATACAAAACATAACAAACTCTAATACTTAGAATTTATAAGATACAAACTTCGATAAACAATTCTTAAGTGTTCTATGCGATTTTTGATTTGTACAGAGTAAGACACAATAAAAATAGAAGAGTATTATTTTTTGTTCTTCAAGTCTTCAGCTCCTTATACATGCAAGGATTAGAGAGACGTTGGAGAAGAGTGTCAACGCATTAAGAGTCGTTGAGAAGTTTCAAATCAAGGACATTGGGTCATTTCCTGATATGGATAATGCAATTGATTAGACATTTAAAATTTGTTTGTTGAAACTGGAATTATTCGTTCATTCTTTTTGTCTTTTGAGTTCTTTGTTTGTTTCTACACGTGGTCAGAAGAAGGCAAATTGTACTATCAGATCCTTGATAGAGGCAAATTGTGTATATATATATATATATATATATATATATATATATATATATATATATATATATATATTTTATCAAATAGAGGTATGAAACTATAATTCTTGCTGCCAACTAGGAATGACAATAAAACTCGTGCCCATGGGTACCCGCCCAAACCAACCCCGATTTGACGGGTTTTCCCTGGTTTGACTGGGTTTGGGTACGAGTTTGGGTTTTCCCCGATTTCAAAATACGGGTACGGGAAGGGTAGTGAGGATATATGTATCTACCCCGAACCCATACCCAAACCCTACCCGAATGTAGATAGGTCATATTTTTGTTTTTGTTGAGGGGGTTGATAATGATATGCCATGCTATTTGGTTCGATAATTGTCATGATATAAGAATTTCATTGATAGTTAAAGGAGCAACTGAATTATTCGGTAAGGAAATGTTAAAATGAGCGCAAATTGTTGGATAATGCATTACAACATTACCATTGAAGCTTAAAAAAACTCTTCTTCTACTAAAAAAATATTGATTCACTACAGGGACGGGGATGGGGCGGGAATACCCAAACCCATTGGGGATGTGGATGAGATTCAATTTCTCATCCCCGTTGGGTATGGGTAGGGTAACGAGTAAGCATATGGGAGTAGGGGATGGGGATGGGGAAGGCAAAACCCGTCCCCACCACGCCCCATTGCCATGCCTACCGCCAACATTCAAATTGTATTGTATAATTCTACCCATTTTACACGAGGAATATAGCTGAATGAGTTTGAGTTGCTTATTTGTCATCCATGTTATTACTGAGGTAAAAAATTAGGCTATATTTGTAGGCAACAATTTCTTTGTAACAATTATTAAATTTGGAGAGAAATGATTGATATATACAATATTGACTTCTGATTCTAAAACAACTCTGCATGGTTTCTTCAATACAATCTACGAAGAGGAAAAAATAGACAATGTTGATTTACATTTGTAGATGGCTTGTAATTTCAGGTTTTGCTGCCAAGTTTCTGGACTTGGAGAAAGACTTATGTTAGATCTAATCCTATAACAAAGTGACAGTCTGGATAAAAAAAATTCTAATTCCCTAAAAATTGTTTGATTCAAGCAGAGATATATGAGCCCTTTCCTGAGACTTTCCTTCGTTGCCATCTTATCATCGTACGTTTCTCAATTGACGAAAACAGTATTTTGACAGTTTCAGCGAGGAAGTATTCTCCGGCATCATGAATTACCTGCGCGAAGTAAGAAAGTTTATCACTCCGGTTGAATTCAATAGTGTATGTATTAAAATAATAATGAACTAAACAGAGGAAAAAATTAAAACCTGGGTAAATGTTAATTTTTCTGTGACTAGTAATCAATTTAAGAACAAGTTTATAACACTTCTAAATATTTCAAGTAGACAATGTAAATGTGACAAGCCTAACTCTTTAGTCCCTCTAATATGATCTACAAAGACTAAAATGAATATTACATGCATATCGCAATGGCCAATTTTGAATACGAACAAATTTTGTAGGGCTAAAACAAAACAACAATTACAAAAAGCAAAAAATTGTATATTTGTGAGGACTAAACACTAAACAAAAAATCGTACATTTGCAAGGACCAGAAATAGAGTTTAACCGTTTAGTTTATAAGGGCTTACCAATTTTATATCCAGCTGCTTTCAACACTACCCAGGAGCCAACAAGATGAGATCAGAATCCTTGTTTGAGTAAGCAACTGAAAAAAAAAAGAAGATCAGAACTTGCTAATTCTTTGTTAGTAGCACTAATTGCATTCTTTATGTAAGGCTTTTTGTTCTTTCAATTCATCACTTCATAATTAAATTTATTTACAGCAAAAACTTATGTCAGATTGTGAAACTGAATTTCTATGTACTGTTTTATTGTAAACTATACACTAAGGACTTTTAAGCTCTGTAGCACTGACATGACACCGATACATGTGATGACATTTAATTATGTCATTTTCTGAAGTTACTATCGGTGTTGACGTGTCTGTGTTTGTATCAGTGCTTCATAACTTTTAAGTTCTATTCTTTCAACAAAAGGCTAACACAAAACCAAAATAAAATGAACAACCAACGATTTATTTCAACTAATCATATCCACTTCAGATGAAAGTAAAATTTGTTTAATCATCAATAATGTAAATATTGTTACAATTAGTGCTCATGAATTAAATCAGTAAAAAAAGTACTGAACAAAAATATACGTGTAAACTAATCAAAATATAACCCACTTGGATTGACCTGGTGGTGTTAGCTTGGGACCTTAGAGTGTGCTCCTCTTCAAGGTCTAAGGTTCGATTCTCCCAGGTGTCAATTTCGGTAGGCTAGTTTAGATTCTTCATTAAAAAAAAACTAATCAGAATATAGAAAATAATCAAAATAGATAAGTAAGTACAAACTGAAGCTTTATGACATACATTTATGTTTCCAGCAACTCTTTATTCTTGTAGTGTCTGCTGCTTCCTTAAGAGAAATGAAAAGATGAACCAAATCTCTGTGTATGCACTTTGCACGCCTTACAGATGACAAACCTATTAACAACAAAAGAATAAAAATTAACGATGGCTTCAAAAATAATTGTATTTATTTATCTGTTAACTATTCTTTAGTTTTATTTCAACAAAGATATGTCTCAAGGAACATCAAATCTCATTGAGGGTGCATGTTGCATAAAATAGAAATTGAAGTTATTAGCATAGGATAGATATATTTTACTGGAACATGTTGCCATTACATTGAACCAAGAATCAATCTGGATTCTTATTTTAATCTACTTGTACTTATGCAGCAGACCTTTTAGTTTTCATTTACTTGTTGAGAAAATTGCGTACAAAGTCTTAGACACATTAATTTGAAAATCTGAAGAAACGATGTTTTACCACAGTTTGTTAGTTATTATAAATGAACTTGACTATTTTATGAATTGTTCCACTAAAAAAATTGACAATTCTTCATGGATAGATGCATAAAAGAGAATCATACCTGAAACAGGATTGCAAATTTTCATTCCCTTCTCTTTCCGTCCCTTCCCTCATATTATCACTTCCTCATTTATTTTTACGACTGGGATGGACAACTGTTCCCACCACTGACTTTTATAGTTTGCTTCTAACAGAGGGCATTTCTCGATGTGCAGTATCTTAAGAGAGGATGGAAAACTGTCTTTTGACAGAGACTCAAGCCTTGGACAATTATAAAAGCGCAGTTTTTCAAGAGAGGATAGGTGTCGGAGTCCATTTCCATCAAAGGATTTTATTTCCCAGAAATTAGAAATATCCAAAGACACGAGGGAAATTGGCAGCAACCGCTCCTTCAGCAAGGTCTTAACAATGTCATCGTCACCTCCAATATACAAACTTGAAAGCGAAGTAAGATGTTGGAGACCCCATTCAGCTACAGGCGTTGCTATTCTCACTGATACAATATAAATACTTCGTAATTTAGGGGGTAGGCAAGCTCCTTTACCAAATGATAAAGTTAGTTTGGGAAGAGCTAGGAGAATCAAACGTTCAAGAGAGATCAGGGTGTCCATCCGTAGAGTCAATGATCTAAGTGCATAACATTCATATACAAAAATTGATCGAAGGGTTGACAAGAGATGGGAAGAACTTTCTGAAATAAAAATGGATTCCAGATTTTTACAGCCAAGAATGGAAAGATCTTGGAGTGCTGGGAAACCATCCAAAGGGAAAGAGGTAAGGGCATAGCAACTGTTCCTTAAGTGCAAAGTCACAAGAGATATGTAATTGCCCCATGTTTCATGAGGCAGGAATGCTAAATTCGGACAATAAAAAATTTTAAGTGTCTGCAATGAAGTGGGAAGACCATCTTTTGGAAAAGTAGCTAGAGATGGAACATCATGAAGTTCCAAGAATCGAAGACAAATGCTGCTTGTAATATTTTTCGGTAATGAAAATAGGGTATCACAATACATGATTGATACACTTTGTAGAACACAGGGAGAATCAATCTCAAGTAACAACCATTGGGTTCTTTCACGCCCAAGTAACAACGATTGGGAAATTTCTGTAGACCCTTTTATATATCCCTGAATACGTATTTTGTTTAATGAGGAGAGCCAATGCAAAGTAGTACATGGTGTTATCAAGAGACTTTCACAACCAGTTATATTGATATCATCTATTGAAGAAAGATGGCTAGGCAAATGCTTCTTAGTTCAGGACATTGGGTTAAGCACAAAGTTCTAAGGCGAGGAAAATTAAACTCACCATTTTCATAGTGTATCCATTCCTTCCAATTTGGCATGCTGGAGAATTTTAAAGACTCGAGAGACTGAAATGGTTGGAATGAAGAAGTGGAAGGTTCTACTATCATGCCATAGAACTCTAGCCCAATTGTTTCCATTGTCATACCCTCGATAGTCAAGTCCTTGAGAGAAGGTAGTTGGCCTAGTGGTGGAAGTGTTACACAATAATCACAATTAGAGATGCACAATGACACCATGTTGGAAAACAAAGGATCACTCAACCAACTCGGGAAGCTTGTCCCACCATACAAGCTAATGCTCAGTTTCCTCAGGTTAAATGAAGGTTGCAACCTATCAAGCACTTCCTTCTCTATTCGCGAGTCTTCTTTTTGTTTGCTCCATTGTAACTCTAACTCCTCAATATGTTCTCTGTTTCTCATATTAACATCATAAGCCTCATTGGAATTGATGACATTATGCAGGTTCTTGATACAAAGCTTTCCCCGCAGGTTAGGAAACTTACCATTCTCTTTCAAACTTAACCCGGTGTCTTGCTTGCCAACTACAAAATCAGTTAATGTTTGCAGGTTATCTAGTCCGACAATTTGCATTGGCATCTCCTTTATGTATGTCCCACTGATATCAAGGTGTCGTAAGTTAATTAACTTTCCGAAATGTCGTGGCAACTCAGTGAGGTTTCTGCAGCATGTTAATTTTAAGGTTTGCAAATTGTAAAGGTTACATGCTGTATTAGGCAAGCTTTCAATTCCAGTGAATGAGAGATCTAGATACCTCATCTCCACCAAACTACCAACTAATTTTGGTAGCATCTTGATGTTTGGATAATTTTTTAAGGATAGCACACGTAACTGTTTGAGTTTGGGTAGCAAATCTTCAACAACCTTTCTAGATAAGTAATAATCTCCTACCACGTCGCCAAGGTTAATGGGTAGGAAGCTATGCAAGCATTTGAAATCGTAGAGAACTTCAAACTTCTTGTAAAAGTCGTACTGTCCTTGATTATATGACAAATGACGAACATTTTTAGAGATGTTACCACCACATTCAAGCCTGAAACAACTTTTTCCAGATACCACTGAGGCTAGATCATTGACAAGGTCATGCATAGAAAACTTCTCTTTTCCAATATCATCATTTGATTGTCGAATTAAGGATCTAGATAACAATTCGATAAAGTAGCCATGACCTATTTCCTCGGCTGTTTTAGTGCATTGAAAATTCTCTAGGAAGCCTTCAGCCATCCATAACAAAACCAATTCCTTCTTGTTAAGTGGGAAACCCTTTGGAAAAATTGAGCAATAGGCAAAACATCTTTTCAAATGTGAGGGAAGATATTGATAACTTAGATGCAAAGCAGGTAAAATATTATCATTTGGTAAGTTCCATATGTCACTATTTAGAATTGCAGTCCACTCTTTTGCATCTACCTTTGAACGCAAAATTCCTCCAAGTGTTTTAGCAGCTATGGGTAATCCACCACATTTTTTGGCGATCTTTCTACCAATTTTTTCTAGATTTGGGCATTTACTACCACGACGGATTTCACTTCCAAATGCATGCTTTGAAAGTAATGACCAACAATCATCATCTGATAGAGGATCTATTTGTTGAATAGGAAATGTGTGCACAACCTCCGCAACTTTTTGTTGGCGTGTTGTGATGATCACCCTACTTCCCGTTTTGCCGTTAATCAATGGAGTTACTAACTCATCCCAATCATTATAATTGTCATTCCACAGGTCGTCTAACACTAACAAAAATCTTTTATCCCTCAAGTTTTGATTTAACTCAACTCGAAGAGAATCAAGATTGTTGCTTTCGCCAACTCTTGAAGTGACAGATTCATGAATGATTTTAGTTACTCTCAGAATATCGAAATCCTCCGATACACAAACCCAGACTTTCAGATCAAAATGGTCTTGAACTTCTTTATCATTATAAAGAAGTTGGGCAAGAGTTGTTTTGCCAACACCGCCCATACCCAAAATTGCAACCACACCAATACTACTATTGGTAGTGCCACTGTCAGATATCAACATACTAATGAGTCTCTCTTTATCATCCTTCCTACCAACCATAACAGATTCATTTACCATTGAACTTGAAGGCGTTCTAAGAGAAACTCTCCCGCTCACAGTTTGCAAGCCAAGGATATCTCTCTGTTGTGAAAAAAGTTGCAGCCTTTGACACATAATCTTCATTTGCGAATTGATCTCTCGATAGAGATTTTTAAAAGGTGGCGAACAGAAGTTCCTAACCTGAATAGTCATGTTTTCAGCTTGTTTCTTCTTCACCTTACATCGCAGGGATTCGTAATTGATTTGGTTAAGCAAATCCTCAGCATCAAAGATTGCATCTTTCAGTTGATCCAACCATTGTTTGACAACAGTGTTGGTGATTTGCTTCTGTTCTGCATCATCCAGCACCGCCTGAAGAGCGAGTAGTGTTGTTTCCATTTCTTCCAACAGTGAGACATTCAGCATGGTGTTATTTATGTAATCAAGAAACTCTTGTGAAGCTAGTTTCTCAACTAAAGTATGAACAATAGCAGAGAGAAAAGCCCCTCCTACCAAAGTTGCAGCCATTTTTTATTGTTAAAGTAAAGCAGCAAGGAATGATGTTGTAACTAAATCTTGAATGGATTTCTGAACTATGAAGGTTTAGAATTAGGATAGTTAGCAGTGTGTATAGTAAAGAGATGAGGCTGAAGAAATATACACGGTTATGTGGTGAATGAATAATTGAAGTATTGAGAAAAGCATTGATAAAAAGCAAAGAACTAGACGAATTGAAGAAAAAAGCACACCAATGGTTAATGGACACACATCTGGCAAAATAATTGACAGAAAGAATAGAAAAGAATAAAGCTAAAAGGTAAAACCCAAATAAATGGTTAAAGGGAAAACCTTTCAGCATAGGAGATATACTTCTTTAGACACAAACCCAAATAAAAAAAAAGGGCACACAGAAAACTTAAAAAAAAATTATTAAAATTGATGTCAATTGATACGACTAAATTCTTTTTCTTAAATTTTTTTCATTTCATTATAGGATATCCAAATAATATTGATTTAGGGTTCTATCCATGAAAGAATTCTCGTCACCATAGTTCTTAGAACCTAAAAGAATTCTGAAACATCAACAAATAAATTTTGAAGTGGATAATATTTTACTTTCAAATATTTCCCTAAAAGTCATGATATTTGAAAAATCGTGGTTCTATCCAAATAATATTTTTTTACTTTCACCATTTCAAAATTTATTTGTTGATGTTTAAAAGTCATGATATTTGAACAACCATTTTGCAACAACATTTTGACAACTTTCTCTCTCATACTCACATCATATTCTTATTTTCTCTTCCTTTCTCTCTCTCTCTCTCTCTCTCTCTCTCTCTCTCTCTCTCTATTATTTTTGACCAATCAAAAGAAAGAAAAACAAAGTTGTACAAATATCACTACTCTTTAGTTAAAACTATCGTATGAGTGAGAAAAGTACAGGGAAAGTGATTCAATAATTGATGTTGGAAAGGTGTCCCGTTGATGGTGTGAAGTGTGTGTGACAACTCACATTTATTTATTTATTTATTTCGTAGTATTAATACTATTTATATTAGAATTTATATGGTCACATAAGTAAAAATCAACATTTTGAATTCATTTAATAAATGATGTATGTGGTTTATAATAAAAGTCATATACATCATTAATTGAATGAATGTAAAATATAAATTTTTACTTATAATAGTGACCAAAGGGTGTAATTTGTATAAACATTTTAAACTGAGCCAAAATCATGCCACGATTTTTGGCACTTTTTCATCCATAAATTTTGAGTCACTTTCAACATGTATCATTAAAATAAAAAAAAAAATAAAAAACAGGACATGGGAGAAAGTAAAAAAATTAAAGAAAATTGAAAAGAGTAAACATTAAGGGCCTGTTTGAAAGAGTTTTGATTTTTAGTTTTTAAATTCTATTTTTTAAATTAGTTTTAGCAAACTGTTTTGAAGAAGAAACTAAAAAAAAATCTGTTTGGTAATCTCAATTTTGAAAACTGTTTTGGAGAAGTGTGAAGGAAAAAACTTGTTTGGCAAATAAATTTGACAGGTATTGTGTTGTGCAATTATAAACGAAAATCATTGAGAAAAAATAAGAAAATGTTGCAAGTATTTACAGGCTTGCCATTATTGAAAAGTGTCTCTTCTCCGCGTGTTTTCTGTTTTTCACTTTCTAGAATTAAAAGCGATGAAAATTGAAAAGCAAAACTACTATTAGCTGTTTTACTTTTTTAGTTTTTAAAACTGATATTTAGCAAACAGTTTTGAAAAATACTTTTGCAAAATTGTATTATCAAACAGGTTTTTTGTTTTGAAATTTTTAAAAACTAAAAAACTGTTTTGTAAAACTGAATCAAACAGGCCCTAACTAACTGAAAATTCGAGCATAAAGATGGGATAGGGTTAGGTAGGCTATATAAAATATGATATTTCATAGAATTATTTACCTACTACCAGAACCCCAAGTCTTTGTATTAAAGCTTTTATTTTACATGCTGATGTTGCCTAATAAAATAAATCAATTAAGGACTCACTTTTGAATATTATCTCTAACATTCACTTTTTTATTGGATGAAATCATGTATGTCCCACAATTTTGTGGGTTATATTTTTAAAGTATAGATCCACAATGATTTAAACCAATATAAGTATTTAAAAGAGAGTGTTGTTAGCCCTTCTCATTATATAAACATCATGGTTTGTCTTCACATAACTATTATAATAAGTTTTTTTTTTTTTTTTTATTGCAAAGAGGGTGGAAGCACAGGTCCAAATAATTAAAATAAGTTTATAATGACAATAGAAGAATTTGCAATGCATTTGATACCTCTCAGCAAGTCTGTCACATCTGATTATATATAGTGGAACAATTGCCACTAAATAAATTCTCACTCAAACTTGTATGACTATTGGATTTTGAATACCATATCATGGTTTCTAACAGGGATTTTCTGGCTAATATAATCTCTGCAAAGCTAAATCAATACAGTATGTCTATACAAACTAAATCAATACAGTATGTCTATACAAAACATTAATAATATAAAGTACAAATAGTTCACAACAGGATAAGTGTTTCTCAAGAAGTCACGACTGTTTTATTCGTTAACAAAGAGTTTGTAGGTATATCTATCTATTACCTTTACTAAAAAAAATAATTATTTTGAAATGTTTAAAAGTGCCTCTACAGTACTCGTTATCAAGACCCTTCGTTTTATAATTAAGAACTAGTTTATGAATATGTGACAAGCCTATTATATTCATGTGATTCAATGATTGTTTACTTCTCTAACTCAGTTAGATATTATACATTCTTTTCTTTTCTTTTTTGTCAATGATATTATACATTTTTGGCTTAATTGCACTTTCCCCCCCTATCTTTTGCTAATTGTGCGATTTTGCACCCCCTCTTTTTTTTGAGCGATTTTGCACCCCATCTTTTTGCCCCCTTTCTGGTTAGATGGACATTCTTGTGTTTAATTGCACTTTTGCCCCCTATATTTTTGCCAATTGTGCGATTTTGCACCCCCTCTTCTTTTTTTTTTGAGCGATTTTGCACCTCATCTTTTGCCCCCTTTCACCTCTTTTAATGATGATTTTGAACAAAACACAATTGACAAAAGATGGGGTGCAAAATCGCTCAAAAAAAAGGGGGTGAAAAATCGCATATTTAACAAAAAATAGGGGGGATAAGTGCAATTAAGCCTACATTTCAATGAAAGCTATCAATCATGCATCTTGTTTTTGTAAACCAAGAATTAACTCGTGCATTGCATGGATGAATTTTGTATATTAGAATCAGTAGAGCACTACTGATTCTAATAGGCTAGCTCAGGTGGTGAAGTGAGGAACACCGAAAGAGCACTACAAATCATGAGTTCCAAGGTTCAAACCTCTTACAACTAACGTATTCTCTTCGGTCCTTTTTATAAATACATCAGTTTTCTATAAAAAGGACCAGAGGGAGTAATACATTAATTTAGTAACATGCTAACATTTATCTATCAATAAAGAAAAAACTGCCTTTCTATAATTCAGTTGTTGTGTCAAATCAAATTTATAATAAAGGGAATGAAAACAGCAAAAGCTTATGTCAGATTGGGAAACTGAATTACATGTCCTGTTTTACTGTAAAGTGTAAACTACGAACTTTTAAGTACTAAACCTGCAGGGGTTGGCCTGATGGTGAAGCCTTTAGATCGAGTAGTGTGATCCTCTAGGTCTAATACCTCAGTAGGTGCCAATAATTCATGTGTTGGGGTAGTCCATACAAAGTTTTTCTTTGACTTAATTGTAGCTCCCCCGTTAGTGGACAATAGGATTGGTCATCTGGATTAATGGGTCCTTTGACCAAATACATTCTGATGCCAAGGAAGACCAGTGCTAATGTTGTGTGTATTTGTTTAAGATAAAAATATATAGATAAGATTACAAGACAAACATAAGGTAGAAGCATTCAGCGTAAAATAAACTTTGAAGAATTGTATAATAGAAAAGGTATTTGATTGTTTATTATAAGATGAAGACATCAGAAAAATGGTTTTACAGTATTGAGCAGTAGACATCAGAAAAATGTGGATCAAGTGTCCAATTTAAACTTCCTTCAAAAATGTATTGATTCTGAATGATCGATAAAAAGGAAACAACATTCTACCATTAGACAGATACCTTGTCTATGGAGAGGAACATAGATTTTTCTAGTTGCTGGAAAATGATCGACAGAAAAGAACATTTTCTTGATTCTGAATTTTGCAGTCTGAAACCATATTGTCTTTGCAAACCATGTCTCCTATTTATTATTGAATGCTTCCAGCTTAACTTCAGCTTCTTTTAAAGAAATGAAAAGATGAACCAAATGTCCGTGTATGCACTTTCCTTGCCTTACCAATGACAACCTATTAACAACAAAAGAATGAAAATGAACACTGCAACATTCACCAATATTATAAGTTTAATATCTACTAGGATCAACAATATGATTTTAAAAAATGAAACTCATATTTAATAATCAACTAGGATTTTTCAAAAAAGAAAAAAATCAACTAAGATTGATTATTTTCATTTGTGCTGGCATAGATAAAGTGGTAATTTCCAACTTCTTTTAGTGTGGTCCATGCAGACAAATTTCAGAAATTGTATTTACTTTATCCATTTAAATGTATACAATATCTGATTACTATCCGTGCAAGCCATACTTTATAATAAACACCTTAGTTGATACAAACTTAAGTATTCTAAAAAAAGTTTGAATCTAACCCAAATTTCAGCATGTGATTCTTGGAATAATTGCGGCAGCATAAGCTAGTTAAAAAGTGTACCATAATTGAATTGGTGGTGAACATCAAATATTATACAGAGAGGGCATGTTACATAAATAGACATTGAAGATATTACCTACGGATGGATATATTTTACTCAAGTAAGTTGACATTGCTTTGAACCAATAATCAATGTAGACTCTTATTAATCTACTTCTACTTATTCCATTTATTTCTACTTTTAGCTTTCATTTACTTGTTGAAAATTACCGAACAGAGTCCTGCGGACCCATCAAGTGATTTTAACAAAGAAAGAAATACATAAGTATCAGCTAACCAATTGGCCTCATAGTCTATCTTGTTATAACTCATGTTCATAGTCTATCTTGTTATAACTCATGTTCATAGTCTGAATTCTACAGAAACAAATTATTTTCCTGTTTAGCAATTATAATAGACGATTAGACCCATCAAACCACGCAGGTTACCTTTACTAAATATAGGACATGATTGAAGTGAAAGAAAAAACACCCAGAACGAATCAGTATCTATACCTCAATTTCTACATCTCTGAGAAGTCCTTTGACACAAGCTCATACGACTGTGACCAGCAGGGTTGACTTGATAATATGGAACCTCAGCCACCTCACTGTTAACCTGGATTCCCCAAATTGGTTCACACTGCAAAATTGACACATTTTTTTCTCAATGTCTAAAATTAAAGCATCCAGTAAATCCTTAACTTCAACATGCATGTGAAAATACCAGTAAGGGGTCTGGTTGTATCTTCTAACCTGACAAAAATCTGTTGAAGGATAATTTTTCTTGAGAACTAAACATAATTAAAGCAAATGATGCTGCAACATCAGGATGCCTTGCAGGTCTGATTATGCGTGATAAAACACTGTCTACATTTGTTGAATGATCTACACTGATCTGATAAAGTAAGTCGGTAATACTTTTAGGATCAACGATATTTTCCCACCTGAAGTAAACAAATTAAAACAGCTCAGATTAATGAAACAGATGTGATTCCAAACCTAGTTTCTTCTGCAAAATTGATGCAATAACTAGGTTTTATAAAACAAAATTGCAGACAACACAAGATAAATTGTCAGTGTCACTAAACTTTTGAAGTTTACTTTGGGAACAGAAGAATGGTCCCACTGATCAGAGTTTAACTCATAATATCATTAACTTATCCAAAGATTGATTATTGGTTGTGTTTAGAATGTCAAAAAAAATCTTGGAAGTTGGACCCGTCAGATGATTTGAAAATCCCAAGTAACGGCCAACACTCCTATTTTATTAAGTGTGTAAATAATATGTAACCCTGGTCTACCTCATAAATAACAATGAAACTTGACTATATTACATATCTCCTATTTTTTAAAATTTTAAATCCTTCTTGGACGATGAGATAAAAGAAAAACATACCTGAAATGGAAGTGAGATTCTTCATTTCCTTTCCCATGGCTCATATTGTCACTTCACCATTTATTTTTATGACAGGGATGTGAGAGATCTTGGACAAATTATCATTTCTCTTAGTGGCATACCTTGATTTTAACAGCGGACAGTGGCTAATGCTCAGTAACTTAAGAGAGGAAGGAAACCCAGACCTTGGCAGTAACCCAAGTCTTGGACAATCGTCAAATTCCAGTGTTTCCAAAGAGGAAGGAAATATATCCGGCAAGGACATAAGTTTTGGACAATTTACAAAGACAAGTGATTTCAGACAAGAAGGAAAAAAGTCTTTACAGGTCTCAAGCCTTGAACAACATTTAAATGAGAGATTTTTCATAGTGGAGATGTGTTGAAGCCCATTTCCTTTTAACCGCATCATTTCAGTGAGATTAGTTATTGTCAAAGACACAAGCAAAGGGGGCAGCAATTTCTTTTTCAGCAAGGTGTTAACAATATTATCACCTCCAATATGTAAATCAGACAAGTAGTAAAGGCTTTGGAAACCCCATTCAGTCACAGGTGTAGCTAACCCCAGGGATTCAATATGCATAAATTGTAATTTGGGAGGGAGACAAGCTACTTCGCAACACAACGATAACTTGTCTAGAGTCAAGCTTAAAAGAAAAATGAGAGTGTCCATCCGTTGTGGCAGTGATCTAAGGGATTCACAGTTACTGACCTTGAATGATTGGAGATTTGACAGGCAGAGGGAGCCATTTTCTGAAATAAAAATGGACTTGAGACTGCTACAGCCTTCAATGGAAAGACTTTGGAGCACAGGAAAACCATTCAGTTGAAAGGAGGTAAGTGAATCACAACAATTTTTTAACTCTAAATTCACAAGTGATGTGTAATTGCTCCATGTGTCAGGAGGCAAGAATGCTAAATTCTGACACTCATCTATACGAAGTGACTGCAACGAAGTGGGAAGACCATTTGCTGGAAATGCAGCAACAGACGAAATATAAATGAGATCCAAGTGTTGAAGACAAGTGGAGGTCATAAACATGTTAGGAAGAGATATTAGTTTGTTAAAGCCAAATATTGTTGCAACCTGCAGACGACATGGAGAATCATTTCCAAGCAACGACAATTCAGGGGAACCTCGACACATCAAATCTAAAGATTTAACTGAGGAAAGCCAATGCAGAGTAGATAGTGTAGCCGGCAAATGATTACACCAAAGTATTTTAATTTTCTCTATGGAAGGAAGATGACTAGGCAAAGGTCCCCTCAGTTCAGTACAGTCCCTAAGTATCAGAGTTTTAAGACGAGGAAAAGGAAACTCGCTGCCTCTGAAGGAAATCCATTCCCTCCAACTAGGCATACTATTAAATTCTAGCTTCTCAAGAGATGGAAATGGTTGAAATGGGGAATTAGTACTTCCCCCTGTCATGCCATAGAACTCTGGCCCAACTGTTTCCACTCTACACATACCATCGATCTCCAATTCTTTGAGAAAAGGTAGTTGTCCTAGTGGAGGAAGTGTTATGCAATACTCACAAGATTTGATGGAAAGGTACACCATGTTAGAAAACGAACAATCTCCCAACCAACTTGGAAAGCTTATCCCACCATAGAAGTCAATACTCAATTTCTTCTAGTTTATTGATGGTTGTAACTCACTAAGAATAACTTCATCTGTTGGCGATTCTTCAGTTTGTTGATCCCAGTATACTTCTAACTCCTCAAGGTGTACTTTGCGCTTTAAGTTGGCATCACACGCCTCATTCACATCAATGGCATTATGTAGGTTCTTGATGCAGAGTTTTCCCCGTAGGTTAGGAAACTTCCCAAGCTTTCTGATACTTGACCCAACTTCGTGCTTGCCCACCAGAAAAACAGTTAGTGTTTGAAGGTTTTCTAGTCTGACAAGTTGCATTGGCATCTCCTTTATCTTTGTATAGCTAATATCTAGGTGACGCAAATTTATTAACTTTCCAACATGCATCAGAAATTCAATGAGTTTCCGGCACCCTGATAAAATTAAAGTTTGCAAATAGTAAAGGTCACATGTTGTATCTGGCAAGCATTTGATTTCAGTGCGGGAGAGATTCAGATACCGCAGTTGCACCAACTTATTAATTGAATTTGGTAGCACGGTGATGTTATAATTTGACAAGGATAACACACGCAACCTTTTAATTGAAGGTATCAAATAATCAATCACTTTACCTGATAAGTAAGATTCTTGCCACCTAGAACCAATGGGTAGGAAACTTCGCAAGCATTTGAAATCGAAGAATGTCTCAAACTTTTTGAAAATGTCATACTCCTCTTGATTGTACGAAAGATGGTGAACATCTTCAGAGATTCTGCCACCAGATCCAAACCAGCAACAACTTTTCCCAGATGCAATTGTTGCTAGATCATAGACAACGTCGTGCATAACAAACTTTTCTTTAACATTATCATCATTTGATTGTTCAATTAAGGATCTTGATAACAATTCATTGAAGTAGTCATCACCAACTTCCTCTACTGTTTTTCCAACTATAGAATGTTCGAGGAAGCCTTCTGCCATCCACAACAAAATCAATTTCTTCCTATTAAAGGGATAGCCCTTTGGAAAAACCGAGCAATAGGCAAAACATCTTTTCAAATGAGAAGGAAGATGTTGGTATGTCAAAAGCAAAGAAGGCATAATATTATCATCTGGTATGTTCCATAAGTCGCTATTCAAGATTGCAGTCCACACATTTACATCTACCTTTGAACTCAAAAGCCCTCCGACTGTTTTAGCGACCATTGGTAATCCGCAACACTTTCTTGCAATCTTCATGCCAATTGCTTCTAGGTTTGGGGATTTATCGACACCACTTACAAATGCATGCTTAGAGAGTAAAGACCAACAATCTTCATCTGATAGAGGTTCTAATTTATGAACAGGAAATGTATGTGCAACCTCTGCGACTTTTTCACTACGTGTTGTGATGATCACCTTACTTCCACAATTTCCATTAAACAACGAAGTAATTAAATTGTTCCAATCACGATAATTGTCGTTCCATACGTCATCCAACACAAACAAAAACCTTCTACACATCAACTCTTCCTTTAATCGACCTCGAAGATGATTCAGATCTTTCCCAACATAAGTTCCTGTAGAGATGGAATTATAAAGTGTTGTGGTTACTCTAAACACATCAAAATCCTCTAACACACGAACCCAAACTTTCAAATCAAAATACTCATCAACTTTCCTATCATCGAAAACAAGTCTAACAAGCGTCGATTTACCAACACCTCCATCACCTAAAACAACAATCACACCTAACTCCTTATAAAAATTACCACTCTCACACATTAACATATTCATCAATTTCTCTTTATCATCCCTTCTACCAACTACAACAGATTCATTCACCACTGGATTTGACTGAGAAAAGATATCGCTTATAAATCGCAAACCAAGAAAATCGATTTGTTGAACAAAACCTTGAAGCATTAGACAAATCATACTAATTTGAAAATTGAACATAGAATCATTTGCAGGTTGTGTATTCTCTACCTTACATCGAAGCGAATCATAACCGATTTCATCGAACAAATCTTCGGCAGTAGAGATTGTATCGTACAATTCGTCACGCCATTGCTTGATTTTGGGATTGAAGAACTGTTTCTGTTCGGCGTCGCGAAGAACTAGGCGAAGAGTGAGAAGCTTTGTCTCCAAAACGGTGAGTTTCAAGAGATTTAAGTTGCTGTATTTGACGTAATCGATGAAATCTGATGAAGCGAGTTTTTGTAATAAGTCTTCAATGGTGGAAGAGAGGAAAGCGTCACCAGGCAATGTTGCTTCGGAAAGTCCCGGGTGGAGTAACCCCGAGATCAATCCCATACATGACCGATGTACGTACATCGGACTCCCTCGGTGTCGTGCGGGTCCCTTGCGGCTTAAACCGTTCCCCTTATGTCGAGAACCTCCCGTATCCCCCTGGCGTGGATAACAAGAGACACGAGCACCTACGTCTTGTTAATTTCAGTGACATGCGGGTCCCTTACGGCTTGAATCGTTCCCCTTAGATCGAGAACCTCTTGTATCCCCCTGATGTGGATAGCAAGAGACATGCCACCTACTTATTAAGTCATAGTCTTGTCGTACGTATACATAAACATATTCATACTTGCTTGCTTAATACCTCGGACCCTTGAGTCGATCCGATTAGCGGTAATCTTATACTTGTTCATACTAGTACTTGTTCATGGTGGAGAGATTAACTAATCAATCCATGGCTTAACATACATGCTCTCTTATTCTTAAACATGTGCGAAGAGTTTATACTTTGCGTCTTATCATTCTAAGAATTCATGCTAACTAACTAGTTCTCGACGACTATGTCGAGGCTCTAATTTTTCCCTTGCTTATGGATAACTTGCTACCCGATTCATAACATGTTTCTCTCATATGTCATGCCTTACTAACATGCTTAATACTTGCTTCATTTCATAAAAATCTTGCTTTCATTAATCATCATTTAAGACCTTGGTTTGAGGGGTTTACTTTCGTAAAAAGACACCACAGAGAAAACCGCGTCGCGAATCCCCATGCCTGCCTGAAGCAAGCAAAACAGTGAGGTTTCTCACTGTCTTACTCGCCTAAGCGAGTAGATTTGCTGGGGAGGCGAGTGGTAGCTCGCCGTGGCGAGTTGGGGGCGAGCAGGACCCCCCTTTCGGAGTTTTAGCTCGCCGTGGCGAGTAATAACTCGCTGTGGCGAGTTAGGACAGTCCAGAACACTTAAAAATGGTATTTTTGACCCAAAAACCTCAAACCAAGTGTCTCTAAGTATTTTGGAACATAATTGATCATATGAAACTTGTAAAACATGCATATGGCAAGTATTAACATGTATAGCATGCATGGCATAAAAAGGGGCAACTAGACTAACACTTAAACCCTATAATTTCTTATTATTCATAATATACATACATAGCATAATCATAATCCCAAAGGGTAGGATATCTATCTATGGAACTCACCTAATCAAGCTCTTGCAAAAGCTCCAAGCTCCAAGCTCAATCATGATAAAACCCCAACTTGTGATCACTTGCTTCCTATACTCAAACCACACCATCTTGTTATCTTTTCTTGCAATTCAAACACCATAATTCTTGATCATGAAGAAAACCCATCTTGAATCCTCTTCCATGTTACCATGAACCAAACCCTAGCTCTTGACTCCAAAAAAATATGCTCAACTCAAGTTGTTTCTTGATTAACCTTCCATCCCATGTAATAATACCCACAAGAGTTCCAAAACAACAACATAAACCTTAGCTTCTTGTTGCAATCCAAAACCCTAGATTTTTGATTCACTTCTTGAGAGGAGAAGTAGAGGAAATCAAACATAATCCAAGCTTCTTTAGGTTCAAAAGATCAAAAGGGAACATAGTTTAATAACTCACTAAGAGAAGATGAAGATTTAGGAAGGTTTGGTGGAGAAGAAGGGAGGAAGAGGCGTGATTGAGGAGAGAAGGGAGAGAGAAAGTCTTTTCCAAAGAATGGAGAGAGAAAGGATAATGAAAATGAGATATTTTGGGGGCCAACTTCAAATAAATATCCTTTCCATGCGAAATTACCATTATGCCCTTGCCTTGAACGTGTTAAAAACGACTCTGATACTTTTCCGTAAAAAGCTAACATCTCATAAAATATTTTCCATTAACTTACTTTCCATGAATTAAATTCATCTGACACGGTCAACGGGTAATATACCAAAACTGTCAGGCGGGATATTACAGGACTAAAAACAAATTTCTGAATATTTATAGGGACCATTACTTAATTAACCATGTTTGTTATATTACTGTTGTAATTGAAAAAGATAAATATGATTTGTTGAGTTTGTTATATTTGAAAGTCATAGATATCTATATATTTGATAGCTTAGTATCCTAAACATGGTTTGTTGAGTTTGTTACAATTTTGTCACATCCTAATTATTTGATATCTTAGCATATTTTTAAATCTTTTGTGACAAAAAATTAGGGGTGTTCGCAATGCGGTTTGGTTCGATTTTGAGGATAAAAGTCATCTGAACCGTAAGATAAATAAGTATGCGGTTTGGTTTGGTTTGGTTTGCTTGACTTTTAAAATAAAATCTAAACCAAACCAATGCAGTTTGGATTGGATCGGTTGGTGCGGTTTTTTTAGACAATAATTTTTTTTGTTTTCAACGTTGAAATCAAATTAAAAAGCTAAAACCCAACATATTCTCAGCAATGTTTTAAATTTCATAAAACATTACAATTTTATTTTCATCTAACAATGTTCCCAACTGTGTATACCAAATTAAAACGTGGACAAGAAGTAATCTTATTTTGTAAGAAATACAAAAGACTTAAATTTTAATCATTCTCTAAGGCTTTGTTTGCGAGTTTTGAGGGGAAGGAAAGGAAAGGCTTAGGAGGGGAAGGGAAGGAAAGGGAGGGAAGGGAGAAAGGAGGGAAAACCTTCCCCTTGTTTGGGAGTTAAAAAACCAACAAGGAAAGGAAATGGAGGGCTTATGTTATAATTTTATTATTTTACCCTTTTTTTCTCTTAAAAACAATACATTGTGTTATACTTTATAATATATCTTGAAATTTATTCAAAGCAACTTATCTCATAAAAAGTAAATTATTACGATCTATTTTTAAAAAACAGCTTATTTATAAAAAAAAACTTATTACGATCTCTTTTTTAAAAAACAGCTTATTCAAAACAACTTATTTATACAAAACAACTTATTATGATATCTTTTTGGTCAAATACCTATGTGGGTCCTTTAAGTTTCACGTTTGTTTCAGATAGGTCCTTTAAGTTTCGAAGGTTTCAGATAGGTCCTTTAAGTTTCGAGTTTGTTTCGGATAGGTCCTTTAAGTTTCTAAGGTTTCAGATAGGTCCTTTAAGTTTCGAGTTTGTTTCAGATAGGTCCTTTCTATCAAATCAACTTTGGCTCAACAGAGTTTGATAGAAAGAACCTATCTGAAACAAACTTGAAACTTAAAGGACCTATCTGAAACCTTAGAAACTTAAAGGACCTATCCGAAACAAACTTCAAACTTAAAGGACCTATCTGAAACCTTAGAAACTTAAAGGATCTATCTGAAAGAAACATGAAACTTAAAGGACCCTGAGAGGTATTTGGCCTATCTTTTTCAAAAAACAACTTATTGAAAACAACTTATTTGTCCAAAACAACTTATTACGATCTCTTTTCAAAAAACAACTTATTCAAAACAACTTATTTATGCAAAACAACTTATTACGACCTCTTTTTCAAAAACAAATTATTCAAAACAATTGAAGCCCTTCTAAACCCCCCAAAACCTTTCCCTTGTTTTTTAAAACTCGCAAACAAGGGTTTACCTCTCCATAAGCCTTTCCTTCCCTTCCCTTCCCCTCCAAAACCCAACTCGCAAACAAAGCCTAAGAGTTCAAGTAGCACATAAATACATTTTTGATAGAAAAAGCAAAGAAGAAACTTAACAAGAGAAAAAATATGTTATTTTATTAAAGTTTCCATTGAATTTCTATGAATATTACTCTATATGATATATATTTAATTAGTGTTTTTTCTTATATTGCGGTTTGGTTTAGTTTGGTTCGGTTGGTAAAATCAAAACGGCAAACCGAACAATGCAGTTGAGTAATAAAATGGTCCGAATACATCCAAACCAAATGCTGTGTTTTACGGTTTCGGTTTGGATTGGTTCGGTTTGCGGTTTTTCTTTTGGATTGGTTCGGTTTTGAACACACCTAAAAAAATCCTATATTGAGGAGAGAGGAAATTACTATCAAAAATTGAAGTGATTTTGTAAAAAAAAAAAAAAAATCTTTTTATATAGTTGTATTAAACAAACTAAATTATTTTTGGAAACAAATTATTTTATTAGGACACACAAACACAAGATATGTTCTAATTTTTTATTTTTTTATATTTAAAATCTAGTAAGATATCTAAATTATTAAATGTCAAAATCATTTTTATTTTAATTTGTAACAAATAGGCTGTATGAAGCTGCTTGTAATAACTTTTTTAAAAAATTATATTTTTTTTTGGTAGTGGAAAAAAAAAATTCAGATATTTTTTTTGTAGATCCTTGTTTTATAAAGAAGCTATAACAAACAGATACAATGTTCTTTTAAAAAATATTTTTTTTAGAGGTAGGAGAAAATTTATACTGTATATAAAGAAAGCAACCCCTATCAACTCTTTTTTGTTGACTTTTTCACTCCAAAAATGTCCTCAATTTTCAATACAAACAATACATGTAACAAATAGATAAGAATAAATTTAAATATTAAAATAAATGTGTAAGAAACACAAATTTCCAGTTTTTTCATTTATCATTTAAAAAATGTAACAAACTAGATGAGTGTATATATACTTACGTTTTCATTATTCCAATTATACCTTTAAACAAAGACTTTTTCTATAATAAATATTGTTGTTGGTATCATTAAAAAATAAGAATTTAGATTTTTTTTTATATTATTGAAATAAATAATCATGGTTAGTTTGATTTAATCTGAAAGTAAAAAACATTTATATTTTTACTTTTAATCAAAATAAAAATTTCATAAAAAAACACCGTTCATAATTTTCAAACGTTAGCGTAACAAAAAGAGCGGAGTGCCCGTCTTTTCGTTAGTAAGTATAAAAATTTTAGAGTGCTTAGATGAGATGACATGAGTCTCTTCTAGCTTAACCAATGTCATAGGTTCGAATTCAACTTTGAGCAGACAGTAGCGTAAAAACTCTTTGAAAAGTTTGCAGCCCATTTAGGTCACACAAGGTTCGAGGGTTTAGTCTGTGCTAGACGAGTATTAATGGATATTAATGTATTTACAAACTAGATGTCTGTAACACCCCGTTTTCCCAACATAAAAATTTCATAATTAAAAATCAGAGTAATTCAACTTTAAACGGAATGCTACACTTCTTAAAAATTCATAAACAGAATAAATAACAATTTATTCTTCAAAATCATTTAACATAAGTAATTCAAAACTTCGCAGCGGAATTAGTTCATTCAACATAAAAAGTCTTTGGCACGCAGGCCTCAACAGAAAATCTCATAAGTCTTAGTTCAATATTTATTCATAAAAGTTCATAAACAATACATAAGGAATAGAAGTAAAGTCAAGTCCCATCCCGTTACGTATCAGAGCACCTAGACACACATGTGAGGAGTCCACTCACGACGCCTCTAATCTTGATTACCTGCAAGTTACCCATACGAAGAGCAACATTTCCAAGCAGAGGGGTGAGATTTGTCAAACAATAATATTAAGCATATAAATCATATAAAGTACATTCAACAACTTAAACATCTTATAATTCTTTAATAATATCTAACAACTTAAACTTCCTTAACTAGTGTCATTAATCTTCTTATATTGGTCATAAAACTATCTTAATACTAATCATAAACATCTTCATATATTATCAATTACTAATCTTAACATCATCATATAACATCAAATAATAGTCTCCAACAATCATCACATTGCATCAATATTAATCACAAACGTCACCATATTTCATCAAACATTATTTATAAGCATCATCACCTAATATCAAATATAATCATAAGCATCATCATGTAATTTCACATAAGTATTATTATCAAAACATAGCATTACCGAAAACAACTTCATAATCAAATTCATAATCAACTTCATATATCAACATAATTATAATTCACGTAACATGTTATCATAAATCATTCGTCTTCATTCATCAAAGCACTTCATTAATAACTTATCAACTTGACATATTAACAACTTGACAACTTGACATCTCAACATCTTAACAACTTCGACTCGACTATGCAACTTCTACTTCTCAAATCATCTTAAATCATCTTAGACATCTTCATTATGCATGTGGTACCAACAGGGCATTAAGCCCTCTTCTCTAAGGTCATAAAGGACCTGTCGGGCATTAAGCCCCCATCTCTAAGGTCATAAAGGACCTGTCGGGCATTGAGCCCCCATCTCTAAGGTCATAAAGGACATGTCGGGCATTAAGCCCCCATCTCTGACTATGCAACGACACAACTCTAATGCAAAGACATAACTTTCGTACAACTTAGACAACTTCATGAACATCTATGACATCCTAACATCTTGACATCTTGACAACATAACATCTTAACAACTTGATGACTTCATAACGACTCGACGACTTAACAACTCTTATCATCTTAACGTCTTAACATCTTAACATCTTAGCATCTTGACAACATATGGATCACATAAATAATTCATGTCATATCATAATATAACAATATCAAATGATAATAAACAACATCTTAAAACATCATATTCATCAATCATAAACAACTTCATATAACATCATATTTAAACATCAACAATAATTCACTATGTATCTTTGTAAAAACATAATAAATTATCCACAACATATTTTCATGTCAAACCAAAGCTACTGGAAAGATATCACAAATATCAACAACTTTAATGTTTACAACAAGGATCAATTCAAAACAGAAACATATGAACAAAACGCAAAAACATGAAACAGAGAATGCTGTCACCGTACAATTTCGCTAAGACCTCCCTGTAGTATTTTCATCATAACTCAAAGACCAAACATCATTTTCACGTCAAACAAAAGCCACTAGAAAGCTAACAAAATTATCTAAAACTTTTATGTTTACGCCTAAGACCAATTCTGTACCGATCAATATCAGTTTTCATTTTAAATTCGGAAAAGTTGTGCTGAAAGTCCATAAAAATTCATTGTGACCTACGTGCAGTAATTTGACCATAACTCAAGTTCTATAAATCATTTTGACGTGAGACCAACGACATTAGAAAGCTAACATCCATACCTACAACTTTCGTGTTTACACCTAAGACCAATTCCGCACCGATCAATACCAGTTTTAATATCAAAATTCAGGCAGAATGCAGATTTTCTTCAAGTTTCACCTAATCTCATGGTGCTAACCTCAAAACTACTTCCAATAATCATCATATGGATTATCTAAGGTTTGTACACAATTTCTACATCAATTCAACAAGTGTTCATCATCTAATCATCAAATCTCTCTCAAAACCCTAATTCTCGAATTCTCACAAACTCTCCCTAACTTGTTAGATGTAATCTAATGATTTAACAACTTAATATTAATGCAAGATAGTCTTACCCTCACCTTAGATTAATTCCTGAATCAGCAGCAGCGTTCTTCTTTCCTAAGGTATTCTCCTTTTCTCTTGACTTTTCTCTTCTCTTCTGTTCTTTCTTGTTCTCCTCTTTTCCAAAAAGCGGTTTAAGGTAAACTCTTTCCAACCTAATCTTCTCTATTTATAATACTAAAATATTCTTCCCAAATCTATTTAGACCCAACAACTTATTCTTCTTTCTATTCTAACCCCAAAATCCACTCACACTAATAATCCTCATATTCTAATAAATAATATTTCTCTACTAAATATATAATAATACACCAAATAACAAATATATATCTATAACAATTAACAAATATATTATGCTAGTAAATACAAACATATAACATAACAAAATATCACTCAACAAAATATATTAACTAAATTATAAAAAGACATCTAATCTCAACAAATCATATATCCCTCATATACATCATATAAATTTATAAATATATTCTAAAACTAATTAAAATAATTAAATAAAAAGGAGGGCTTTACAACTCTCCCCAACTTAAAAGAATTTCGTCCTCGAAATTCAAGCACAATAGAAAATAAATTTACTCATTACTTCTTCAAACAAAACACAAAAACCACATCAAGTTAGTCAGTTAAACATGATCACATAAAAAACATAACTACTAACTAGAAAACATGACGACACGACGCAACGACTCATCTACTTGGTCGGACGGACCGACCTTCTCTGATACCAATTGTAACACCCCGTTTTCCGAACGTAAAAATTTCATAATTAAAAATCAGAGTAATTCAACTTTAAACGGAATGCTACACTTCTTAAAAATTCATAAACTGAATAAATAACAATTTATTCTTCAAAATCATTTAACATAAGTAATTCAAAACTTCGCAGCGGAATTAGTTCATTCAACATAAAAAGTGTTTGGCACGCAGGCCTCAACAGAATATCTCATAAGTCTTAGTTCAATATTTATTCATAAAAGTTCATAAACAATACGTAAGGAATAGAAGTAAAGTCAAGTCCCATCCCGTTACGTATCAGAGCACCTAGACACACATGTGAGGAGTCCACTCACGACGCCTATAATCTTGATTACCTGCAAGTTACCCATACGAAGAGCAACATTTCCAAGAAGAGGGGTGAGATTTCTCAAAAAATAATATTAAGCATATAAATCATATAAAGTACATTCAACAACTTAAACATCTTATAATTCATTAATCATATCTAACAACTTAAACTTCCTTAACTAGTGTCATTAATCTTCTAATATTGGTCGTAAAACTATCTTAATACTAATCATAAGCATCTTCATATATTATCAATTACTAATCTTAACATCATCATATAACATCAAATAATAGTCTCCAACAATCATCACATAACATCAATATTAATCACAAACGTCACCATATTTCATCAAACATTATTTATAAGCATCAACACCTAATATCAAATATAATCATAAGCATCATCATGTAATTTCACATAAGTATTATTATCAAAACATAGCATTACCGAAAACAACTTCATAATCAAATTCGTAATCAACTTCATATATCAACATAATTATAATTCACGTAACATCTTATCATAAATCATTCGTCTTCATTCATCAAAGCACTTCATTAATAACTTATCAACTTAACATATTAACAACTTGACATCTCAACATCTTAACAACTTCGACTCGACTATGCAACTTCTACTTCTCAAATCATCTTAAATCATCTTAGACATCTTCATTATGCATGTGGTACCACCAGAGCATTAAGCCCTCTTCTCTAAGGTCATAAAGGACATGTCGGGCATTAAGCCCCCATCTCTAAGGTCATAAAGGACCTGCCGGGCATTGAGCCCCCATCTCTAAGGTCACAAAGGACCTGTCGGGCATTAAGCCCCCATCTCTGACTATGCAATGACACAATTCTAATGCAACGACATAACTTTTGTACAACTTAGACAACTTCATGAACATCTATGACATCCTAACATCTTGACATCTTGACAACATAACATCTTAACAACTTGATGACTTCATAACGACTCGACGGCTTAACAACTCTTATCATCTTAACGTCTTAACATCTTAACATCTTGACAACATATGGATCACATAAATAATTCATGTCATATCATAATATAACAATATCAAATGATAATAAACAACATCTTAAAACATCATATTCATCAATCATAAACAACTTCATATAACATCGTATTTAAACATCAACAATAATTCACTATGTATCTTTGTAAAAACATAATAAATTATCCACAACATATTTTCATGTCAAACCAAAGCTACTGGAAAGATATCACAAATATCAACAACTTTCATGTTTACAACAAGGATCAATTCAAAACAGAAACATATGAACAAAATGCAAAAACATGAAACAGAGAATGTTGTCACCGTACAATTTCGCTAAAACCTCCCTGTAGTATTTTCATCATAACTCAAAGACCAAACATCATTTTCACGTCAAACCAAAGCCACTAGAAAGCTAACAAAATTATTTAAAACTTTTATGTTTACGCCTAAGACCAATTCTGTACCGATCAATACCAGTTTTCATTTTAAATTCAGAAAAGTTGTGCTGAAAATCCATAAAAATTCATTGTGACCTACGTGCAGTAATTTGACCATAACTCAAGTTCTATAAATAGTTTTGACGTGAGACCAACGGCATTAGAAAGCTAACATCCATACCTACAACTTTCGTGTTTACACCTAAGACCAATTCCGCACCGATCAATACCAGTTTTAATATCAAAATTCAGGCAGAATGCAGATTTTCTTCAAGTTTCACCTAATCTCATGGTGCTAACCTCAAAACTACTTTCAATAATCATCCTATGGATTATCTAAGGTTTGTACACAATTTCTACATCATTTCAACAAGTTTTCATCATCTAATCATCAAATCTCTCTCAAAACCCTAATTCTCAAATTCTCACAAACTCTCCCCAACTTGTTAGATGTAATCTAATGATTTAACAACTTAATATTAATGCAAGATAGTCTTACCCTCACCTTAGATTAATTCCTGAATCAGCAGCGTTCTTCTTTCCTAAGGTATTCTCCTCTTCTATTGACTTTTCTCTTATCTTCTCTTCTTTCTTGTTCTCCTCTTTTCCAAAAAGCGGTTTAAGGTAAACTCTTTCCAACCTAAGCTTCTCTATTTATAATACTAAAATATTCTTCCCAAATCTATTTAGGCCCAACAACTTATTCTTCTTTCTATTCTAACCCCCAAATTCACTCACACTAATAATCCTCATATTCTAATAAATAATATTTCTCTACTAAATATATAATAATACACCAAATAACAAATATATATCTATAACAATTAACAAATATATTATGCTAGTAAATACCAACATATAACATAACCAAATATCACTCAACAAAATATATTAACTAAATTATAAAAAGACATCTAATCTCAACAAATCATATATCCCTCATATACAACATATAAATATATAAATATATTCTAAAACTAATTAAAATAATTAAATAAAAAGGAGGGCGTTACAGTGTCCACCCGTGCAATGCACGGGCAAGTTTTATTAAATTATTGTTGAAAGCTTTTGTAATTTAAATAAATAACATAGAAGAGCAATAATGAATTGGGTTCAGAAGGTAAAATATTTGGACCTAAGAGTTTGATCGTTGAACAAATTCGGCTGGAAGACGAAGAAATTAGAATGCGTGTCCAATAGGATCTCTATGAGTGTATTTTTTATATTGATTCGACTTTCAATTTAAAATATAAGTCAATATTATTTATGCTTTGTAGCATTCCTTTACTAACAAATTTTTTCTACATTTAGTTTTAACACAAAAAATTATGAAATTTGTTCAGCTCGTTTTATTATTTTGGTATTTTTTTCTACTTTTATTTAACATAGGTATATTTTTTACAATTGTTGCCTTTACCATACATAGAGACCATTGAATGTTATAGATTAATTGATTTCATTTTCTTATCTTTCTGTATTCATCTTCTTTTTTTCTTCGAAAAAAGGAATTATTCAGATTTATTATCGATTAGTTATTAAAAACTAATCATTAGACGGGACCCTTGTTGACGACGTTTGGCATCAATGTATCCCTTCAAAAGTGTCTTTGTGTGTTTGGCGCCTACTTCGTAATAGATTGCCTACTAAAGATAATCTGGTGCGGAAGCGTGTTTTCCATTTAGACGACTCGGCGTGCGTTTCAGGTTGCGGTCAGTCAGAAACAGCTAGACATTTGTTCCTGGAGTGTGCTACTTTTGGTTCTCTTTGCAGTGCCGGCCCTAGGCATAGGCCAGGGGTGCGACGGCCTAGGGCCCTAAATTTTTTTTATGATAGGGGGTATATATAGAAATATTTGGTTTTTGGGGAGTGTATAGTAAAGTTTGTTGAAAGGCCCAAACATGTTGAAAGGTTGTGCTGAAGCCTGTTGATGTTTATGACCCTTTTGTCTTAAGTTGGTATATACCCCCTTACATACAAAGATTTCTATATACACCTCCCTATAAATTTTTTAGTTTTTCTTAATAATGTGCCAAAAAAATTATTATCGAATAAATTTGTGATGTTTTTTTGGGCCTTTTGTTTCTAATAATGTGCCTCACTAATATTAAATATATTGGTCGTATTTATTATCCAAGAAAGGATCATGTGACCCACTCATCTTTTTTTTGTTTTTTTGTTCTTTTTTGATAGTAAAAAGCGGGGAAAAAACGAAAAGAAGATCTAATAAAATCACAACAATGAACTAAAAATAATTATGATGTATTATGTAAAGGGCCCTTTTCTCATATTATGCCTAAGGCCTGTAAAACTCTAGGAACGGCCCTGTCTCTTTGGCATCAGGTGTGGAGTTGGTTGGGTATTTCCTCGGTTCAACCTGGTGAGCTTAGACTTCATTTCCAACTTCACTAACTTGGCAGGTTTACCTCGAGCTACTTATGTATTTTTTAAAATTATTTGGTTTGCTTCCGTGTGGGTGATATGGAAGGAGAGGAATAACCGTGTATTCCAAAATGCGGTAACTAATTTTCTATTCTCATTGACAAGGTGAAGCAACATTCTTTTCTATTGTTGAAAGCAAAGCAGATGAATTTTAGTTATAGTTTCTTTGATTGGTGGAAACATCCGCTCATTTGTATGGGTGCCCACATGTAACTGTCATCTGATTTGATCGTGCCTCCTTAGTTTGGCACTTTGACTTGTAAATACTCTTGGGTGGTTTTCCTTTTGCATGCCTTGTGCGGGGCGAATCACTGTTTGTTTTTAATACATCATTTTAGCTTGTTGAAAAAAAAAACTAATCATTAGATCTAGTAACATAATTACTTCATTGCCAAACAATGGAGTCCACCTAAAAAGTATTTTAATACATCATTTTACCCTTTACATATTTGTTATACCCTAATTTTGGACCTAAAAATACTTGCTCAAAATGTTTTTTATCTTTGATATGTGTCTATTACTCTTGAAAGATTGCCAATTTGCTATTGTTTTAAACTGATATTTTACCCTGCTTTATCTTCCAATTTTGCCTCAAAAATCTTTTCAAACTGTGAATTTGTCTATGTTTTCTTGCATTTAAAACCATCCAAATGTTTTTCTTGCATATCAAGTCATTTTGAAGTTGTCTCTGATCAATTGCATGTTTCTCTGCGCTTTATTCCAATATTATTTGCAAAATTCATAACAAAGGGGTATTTTAGTCATTTCATGTATCCAACTTCATTTTAATCTCTGAAATTGCCTCTGAGTCTTTTCAATTGGTTTGAATAAAGTTTTGTCTTAATTCTATGTCAAAATCCATTCCAAAATTATATTTGAGTCATTTTGAGTCACTTTCGCCCCTAGGGGCGTTTTAGTCATTTCCTGTGTTAAAACTCCTTTTAATCCCTAAAAATTGTCTCTGAGTTTTTTTTCAATTTGTTGTATAAGTCTTTGTTTCAATTCCATGTTAAAGTCCATGTCGAAAATTGCATCTGAGACATTTTGAGTCAGTTTAGTCCGTAGGGGCATTTTGGTCATTTCACATGAAATTTTGACATAGAGAGGTTACTTTAAAGTACCTCATTTAGTAGTTGGTTCATTTCAGTCCTTTTTGTGTTTTTTAATTGTTTCACTTTACGTTTTGTCCATTTTACCAATTTTATTCCCATTTTAATATTATTTTCATTTTGGTCCCTTTACTTTCAGAAAATTGCATATTAGTCCTTTTTTCATTTTAATTGCAGTTTCGTCCTTTAACCAGTTTTGCATTCTAGTCCTTCAAGTCTCAATTTTTTTTTTTAGTCCTTTTCCATAATTACAGTTTGGTCCTTTGAGTTTTCATAATTGCAGATTTGTCCCTTAAGTTCCAAAAATTGCAAGTTGGTCCCTGAGTCCAAAAATACAGCAAAGCCGAACTCAAAGTTCAAATCCAGGTGGCAAAATGGCATTGGATTACAAGTGCAAGTGTCAGCTATAAATAGGCCACATCACCAATGCACAGAATCACGCCCATTCATTCAGTGCCAACTCACACAAACACACTTTCACCCATTCTCTCTCCTCTAACAAAATCAAAACCGTTTTCACAAGAACAAAGATGAAGATTCATCTTCACCACACATAAACCCTAATTTTCCAGCAACAAAAATTCAACCAATTGCAACGAATTCGAAGCAGTTCTCAGAGATTCACCAAGGAATCATCATCATCGAACTCTAACCCCTGCAATTCTAGCATGAATTTGTCACTAAAGTGACAAATCACACGATCACAGAGAAGAGGTGAGAAGAAGAGAGATCGAAGCTTGGTTTAAACCAGAGAAGAAGAAGAAGCTCACCAATCTATTCTTCAGCTTCCAGAGACAACAAATCGAATACCAGAAGAATCAAAAGCAAATTACAAAGTTCTCAAGTGGAATTTCTGTTCGAATCCTCGAGTAAGACAGGTAACATCACAAACCTTCTCTGCTTTTCTTTCAAAAACATCAACGAAGGCGCGTGAGTATGTCTAATCAACGAAACAATGTAGATCGGTGAGTTTCAAGTAACTTGCCTTTGAAAAAGTTTTAAGATCTAAAAAAAAATTTGAAAACCGTAAAGTTCTTTCCCGATCTACAACATTTCAGTGTTCGTATGTGATTTCTGGCTTTGGATTTGTGTCTAGGAGGAAAAATAGAATAGATTAGGGTTTGTTGCATTTGAATCGGTGAAAGATTCAATCTCGTCGGAATCTGGAAGTGACGGTGGTTTGGATGAAGATTCCGGCGGAATCATGAAGATTCCGGCCGATCTTCATCTTCTCCGACCAGTTTCTTTCAGAAACCGGTGAGAGGAAGAGAGAATCAGGCGAAGCTAGAGAGAGAAGGAGAGATTTAGAGAGAGAAACGAAGAAGGCGAATGAGGCTGGACCGGCCTCTTATGTTTATAAAGGGGCTTGAACCAGATCGGTTCACTTGAACCAGTCTGGTTCACCCCTGAACCTGGAACCTGAACCATTAGATCTAGGTTAGAACTTATCTGGATCAATCCAACGCCTCTGAGGCACTTGGATGATCCAGGATCCGTTTCCCCTTTGGGCTTGGGCCTAATCTTCCTGCTGCTTTCGTTTTGCCCTTGTTTCTTGCTATCTTGACACTATAAGTTGTTATTTACACCACTGCTAGCCTAAAAATTTTTTTTGATAAAATTCTAGAAAAATTTCTACGTGTTTTCAATGTGTTTCTTGACATTTTTTGTGATTGTTTTACATGTTAAAAAATTGAAAAAATATATAATATCACTTGTAATTTGTTTGTCTTTCTTGTTAAAATTCTTGTGAATTCTTGCTATGTTTTGATGTGATATTTTGTCAAATTGATATTGATACTTGATGTACAATGTTGTGATATGTCTGCCTCTGATTTGTGTCCCTTTTTACTGTTTGTGAATGCAATTTGTTGATTTCTTGTGTTGCAAGTTATGTAGACATTATGTGTGACAATAAAGTGCCAAATATGTCTAAAACATATCATAATTCTTGACTTGGGTGTATTCTTATAATCCTCATATTATTGAGTGTAATAAAACCTTTAGAAAATTGTCATGACGTGAGGATTATAGGTCATATACTTGTTTTGATTGTCATGATAGGTTTTAGGTATATGTTGCCACTTTTAGGTTAGGGGTTTTATTACTTTTTGTCAAGTTTTTCTAGTGTTTCTTTTGCTTATAATTTCCATTCTATTATGCCTTATGCTACTAACCACTTTACTTCATGTTTCATACATTCCATAAGCATCTCATCCTCCATCTTATATTCTTAGTCTTTATTTTCTTGCACTTTAATTTTCATGCAAAGACTTAGCATGTAAAAACCTAGGATTTTTGTACTTTATCTTATGCAATTTCAATTCTTGCAAGACCATAGAATGTAAACTAGGGCATATGTAAAGGACAATGGACTCTAATGATGTACACCGACACAAGCACCGACACATGCACACACATCACATGTATGCTTTAGGTGTATGCTTAGGAATCGCGATACCTAGAAAAATTCTCTTTTCCAAAAAATATGAACAACATCACTCAAATCATTTTCTAAATAAACTTTGGGATCAAAATCCCATTGATTTTCCCTTTATTTTCTTAAATAAAAATCTTAATGAATTTTAATCATACTTAGACTCCTTTTGCAAAATAACTAATTCCACCCCACTCTTTTCCAATCTTATGCCCTTGAGGCCTCTCTCTCTCATTCTTCAAAATTACATTTTCAAACTTAAAATCAATCAACAAAAACAAAAACCTTTTGGAAGAGAACTACGGTGGATTTGATCCCTTAAAAGGGTACGTAGGCAAGGAACCAATATTCCTTCAATTCAAATAAAATAAAAATTCAAACATCTTCTTCTCCCTCCTTGACTTAGTAAACCTTTAGGTGTAAATAATACTTTCAAATAGCATTTAAAATAAAGTGCGCGCGTAGAAAGTAAAGACGGTTCCTATAGGATACTATAGTCGTTATGGGTGCCTAACACCTTCCCGTAGCGAAAACAACTCCCGGACCTCGATTCTCATGGGTTTTGCTTATTTTTTCCCTTCCCAAGAAAAAATGAGATATCAAAGGTTAAAAAGGTTCAAACTTAATCAATGTTTGACACCCGAAAAACCAAGATAAAACAATATTCTGTTTTTCTTTTCTCATTTTATCTTTAAATTTTTTCCTTCAGTTCCATTTCAAATTCCTAAATCCCTCTATATCTATTAAGTTGTTTATGTTTAAGCAAGAAATAGTATGGTGCATGTCAGTGAGTATTCTTATATTACGCATGAAAGTGCTACAAAGATGCAAATAATATAACAAACACGCCCTTAGAGGGAAAGACATCACTAAGAGGCATAACCATTTGAATAGAATTAAATAGTCATACTTTTAGTTTTAATTGAAAATGTGAACATAACACAAAATTAAGTTATTTTATAGTATTTTGAAGAATTATTTTTGTTTGAATTATTTTTGAAATTTTTTGAAGAATTTAGTCATATTTTTAAATGATATCGACGAGTAAAATGATTTTTTTATACAAAAACATGCATTACTATAAAATAATTGAAATTTTGTAGAATTTATTCCTTAAAGTTTATTATTACAAATTGTGGAACTAACGATCATTTTACAATTGTTACATGTGAAATTTCGACAATGTCTCTTGAAGTTACAAAGTCAAGTCTTTACCACTGAGCTGACACATGTAATATTTTGAGGGAATTCAAATACTTTTAGGTGGACTCCATTGTTTGGATGATAATTTGGAGAATTTTAAAAATTATGTAAATTTATGAAGCATTTTGTTCAACTTAAATTTAGAGAATTTCAAATGACACATAAAAGGGAAGAATTTCAGATTTCTTCATTCTTATAATTTTTCAAATTTTGCATTTTGGTCCTCACATTTTTCAAAAATTTTAAATTGACCCCAAAAATTGCAAATTGACCCATATTTTTTTAAATTAAAATTTTGCCCCAAATTTTTTTCCAAAAATTATAAATTGACCCCTCAAAGTTTTCGAAATTAAAATTTGACCGCTAATTTAAATTTCCAAATATGGCCCAAAATTTTTTTTTATAAAAGTTATCCAAAAATTATGACAATGAAATTTTGTATTATTCCATTCAAACAAAAATATTTAAAAATAAAAGCAAAAATTGAATCATTTGAATTGTCTAAAATTCTTCAAAAAATTTCAATTACGTCATCCGAACACAAGATGATAAAAATATAGAGAGGAAAAAAAAAAGCCAGATTGTTAATTTCTTTACATTGCCTTTCTCTCCATCTCTTTCAAAAAATGTGGGGAATGAGGATAAATAGATGGGAGAATTTCATGAACTCCTAAATCAAACAATTGCCATATACTTATCAAACTTGAAGATAACACTCATAAAGATGCAAAAACAGACATAACACTTTGAAACTAATTAGTGAGGGATTTCATACCTCAGAGGACAGTGACGAACAAAGTTGACAATTATTTACATTTGTGGAATGATCTGGATTCCATAAGTACATCAGTAAACTCAAGTTAACAGAGTAGATGTGATTCAGGATATCTAGAGAAATAATTCAATTGGATGATTTATTTATCTCTGAGTTATTCATGTTATTTCTGAGTTATAAAAAGTTAGGCCATGCTTGTAGGATGGGATAATTTAATTTTTTTCTTAGTTATTCATGTTAATTCGATTTGTCATTCATGTTGTTTATGAGAAATAAAAACATTAGGCCATGTTTGTAGGATTGGATAATTTATTTATTGTTTATTCAAAAGAGGGATATTGGATAAATTATAAGTTATAACATTTCCTTTCTCTTTAAAAAAAAACATTTCCTTTCTAATAGTTATTAAATTTATTATTTTTGGAGAGAAATGATTGATATATACAATACCGACTTCTCATTCTAAACAACTCTGCATGGTTTCTTCAATACAATCTATACAAAGAGAAAAAATAGACAATGTTGATTTAAATTTGTAGATGGCTTGAAATTTCTGGACTTGGAGTAACACTTATGTGAGATTTAATCCTATAACAAAGTGAGAATCTGGATAAGAAAAATTCCAATTCTCTAAAAATTGTTTGATTCATGTTCTCTAAAAGTTATCTTCAAGCAGTGTTAGTGAGCCCTTTCCTGAGACTTTCCTTCGTTGCCATCTTACCAGCGTACGTTTCTCAATTGACGAAAAGAGTATTATGACAGTTTCAGCGAGGAAGTATCCACCGACATCTTGAATTACCTGCGAGGAAGTATCCTAATAATTTTCTTTATTATTAGTAATCAATTTAAGAACAACTTTTAACACTTCTAAATATTTCAAGTAGACAATGTAGATGTGAAAAGTCTAAGTTAGATGTGAAAAGTCTAAGTTTCATATGATTCAACAATGTAGATGTGACAAGCCTAACTCTTTAGTCCCTCTGATATGAGCTACAAAGACTAAAATGAATATTACACGCATATCGCAATGGCCAATTTTGAATACGTACAAATTTTGTAGGGCTAAAACAAAACAAAAATTACAAAAAGAAAAAAATTGTATATTTGTAAGAAAAAAATTGTATATTTGTAAGAAAAAAATTGTATATTTGTAGGACCAGAAATAGATTTTAACCATTTAGTTTCTAAGGACTTACCAATTTTATATCCAGCTGCTTCCAACACTACCCAGGTGCCAACAAGATGAGACCAGAATCCTTGTTTGAGTAAGCAACTGAAAAAAAAGAAGAAGATCAGAACTTGCTAATTCTTTGTTAGTAGCACTAATTGCATTCTTTATGTAAGGCTTTTTGTTCTTTCAATTCATCACTTCATAGTTAAATTTATTTACAGCAAAAACTTATGTCAGATTGTGAAACTGAATTTCTATGCACTGTTTTATTGTAATCTGTACACTAAGGACTTTTAAGCTGTGTAGCACCGACACGACGCCGTTACATGTGATGGCATTTAACTGTGTCATTTTCTTAAGTTACTATCGGCGTCGACGTGTCTGTGTTTGTATCAGTGCTTCATAACTTTTAAGTTCTATTCTTTCAACAAAAGGCTAACACAAAACCAAAATAAAGCTGAACAACCAACGATTTATTTCAACTAATCATATCCACTTCAGATGAAAGTAAAATTTGTTTAATCATCAATAATGTAAATATTGTTACAATTGGTGCTCATGAATTAAATCAGTAAAAAAAGTACTGAACAAAAATATACATGTAAACTAATCAAAATATAACCCACTTGGATTGACTTGGTGGTGTTAGCTTGGGACCTTAGAGTGTGCTCCTCTTCAAGGTCTAAGGTTCGATTCTCTCCGGTGTCAATTTCGGTAGACTAGTTTAGATTCTTCATTAAAAAAAAACTAATCAGAATATAGAAAATAATCAAAATAGATAAGTACAAACCAGTGGCGGAGCCAGGAATTTTCGAGAGCCAATTTACCGCGAATTTATATATGACATAATATATATAAATAGTTATAAATGGAAATAAAAGAGGTTCGTTATTTTTTCAACAAAAGTACAATTTGAAATAAGAGAGAAGAAATATAACCTGACAAAAGCGTGCTCTTTCCGCGACCTCTTTTGCAGTGGCGGAGCCAGGATTTTTCTAGAGCCTGCTAAACATCGATTCACATTACTTGTCTATCAACCAAAAACCTCCTCATCTCTGCAAGTTTATACAAAAGATAACATATCACAGCTTGTCCCACCATACAAGCTAATGCTCAGTTTCCTCAGGTTAAATGAAGGTTGCAACATATCAAGCACATCCTTCTCTATTCGCGAGTCTTCCGTTTGTTTGCTCCATTGTAACTCTAACTCCTCAATATCTTCTTTGTTTCTCATGTTGACATCATAAGCCTCAATGGCATCGATGACATTCTTCAGGTTCTTGATACAAAGTTTTCCCCGCAGGTTAGGAAACTTACCAACCTCTTTGACACTTAACCCGGTGTCTTGCTTGCCAACTGAAAAATCAGTTAATGTTTGCAGGTTATTGAGTCCAACAATTTGCATTGGCATCTCCTTTATCTTTGTCTCACTAATATCAAGGTGCCGTAAGTTAATTAACTTTCCAAAATGTAGTGGCAACTCATTGAGGTTTCCACAACATGTTAAATTCAAGGTTTGCAGATTGTAAAGGTTGCATGTTGCATTAGGTAAGCTTTTAATTCCAGTGAATGAGAGATCTAAATACCTCAACTCCACCAAACTACCAACCGATTCTGGTAGTATGGTGATGTTTTTATAATTCTTTAAGGATAGCACACGTAATTGTTTGAGTTTGGGTATTAAATCTTCTACAACCTTGCTAGATAAGTAATATTCTCCTGCCAACATGCCAAGGTTAATGGGTAGGAAACTTCGCAAGCACTTGAAATTGTAGAGAACCTCAAACTTCTTGAAAAAGTCGTAATGTCCTTGATTATATGACAAATGACGAACATTTTTAGACATGTTACCACCTCATTCAAGTCTGAAGCAACTTGTTCCAGACACCACTAAGGCTAAATCATTGACAAGGTCGTGCATAACAAATTTTTCTTTTCCATCATCATTTGACTGTTGAATTAAGGACCTGGATAACAATTCAATAAATTAGTCATGGCCTACTTCCTCAGCTGTTTTATTACGTTGAGAATGCTCTAGGAAGCCTTCTGCCATCCATAACAAAATCAATTCCTTCTTGTCAAGTGGAAAATCCTTCGGAAAAATTGAGCAATAGGCAAAACATCTTTTCAAATGTGAGGGAAGATATTGATAACTTAGACGCAAAGCAGGTAAAATAGTATCATTTGGTAAGTTCCATATGTCACTATTTAGAATTGAAGTCCACTCCTTTGCATCTACCTTTGAACGCAAAATTCCTCCCAGTGTTTTAGCAGCTATGGGCAATCCACCACATTTTTTAGCAATCTTTCTACCAATTTCTTCTAGATTTGGGTACTTACTACCTAGACGGTCTTCACTTCTGAATGCATGCTTTGAAAGTAACGACCAACAGTCATCATCTGATAGAGGATGTACTTTGTGAATAGGAAACGTGTGTGCAACCTCCGCAACTTTTTGTTGGCGTGTTGTGATGATCAACCTACTTCCTGTTTTGCCGTTAATCAATGGAGTTACTAATTCATCCCAATCATTATAATTATCATTCCACAGGTCGTCCAGCACTAACAAAAATCTTTTATCCCTCAAGTTTTGATTCAACTCAACTCGAAGAGGATCAAGATTATTGCTTTCGCCACCTCTGGAAGTGACAGATTCATGAATGGTTTTAGTTACTCTTAGAATATCGAAATCCTCCGATACACAAACCCAAACTTTCATATCAAAATGGTCTTGAACTTCTTTATCATTATAAAGAAGTTGGGCAAGAGTGGTTTTGCCAACACCGCCCATACCCAAAATTGCAACAACACCAATACTACTATTGGTAGTGCCACTGTCAGATATCAACGTACTAATGAGTCTCTCTTTATCATCCTTCCTACCAACCATAACAGATTCATTTACCATTGAACTCGAAGGCGTTCTAAGAGAAACTCTCGCGCTCACAGTTTGCAAGCCAAGGATGTCTCTGTGTTGTACAAAAAGCTGCAGCCTTCGACACATAATCTTCATTTGCGAATTGATCTCTCCATAGAAATTTTTAAAAGGAGATGAAAAGAGGTTCCAAACCTGATTAGTCATGTTCTCAGCTTGTTTCTTCTCCACCTTACATCGCAGGGAGTCATAATTGATTTGGTTAAGCAAATCCTCAGCATCATAGATTGCATCTTTCAGCTGATCCAACCATTGTTTGACAGCAGTGTTGGTGATTTGCTTCAGTTCTGCATCATCAAGCACCGCCTGAAGAGCGAGTAGTGTTGTTTCCATTTCTGCCAACAGTGAGACATTCAGCTTGGTGTTATTTATGTAATCAAGAAACTCTTGTGAAGCAAGTTTCTCAACTAAAGTCTGAACAATAGCAGAGAGAAAAGCCCCTCCTACCAAAGTTGCAGCCATATTCTATTGGTAAAGTAACGCAACAAGGAAGAAGTTGTAACGCAGCAAAGAGAAAATCTTGAATGGTTTTTTGATCTATGAAGGTTTAGAATTAGGATAATTGGCGGTGTGTATAGTAAAGAGATAAGGCTGAGGAAAAATACACGGTTATGTTGTGAATGAATAATTGAAGTATTGAGAAAAGAATTGATAAAAATCAAAGAACTAGACAAATGGAAGAAAAAAGCACACCAATGGGTAATGGACATTCATCTGGCAAAATAATTGACAGAAAGAAAAGAAAACAATAAAGCAAACGAGAGGATTCCAAAGTGATCACCTTTCAGCACAGGAGATAGACCTTTTTTTCTTCCAAACAGTTTAGTGGCCAGAGCTCACACATTTTAAACGTGCAGAAGTTGAGTGTATAAGATTCGAACCACGGTGCATGCATATAATATATAATATCCCTATCAATTGAGTTAAGCTCACATGAATTCATAAGAGATCTTTGTTTGGACACAAACCCAAACAAAAATAATTGGGCAAACACAAAACTAAAAAAAATTAATAAAATTGATGTGAATTGATATGACTGAATTCTTTTCGTTAAATTTTATTCATTTCATTAGAGGGTGTTCAAATAATATTAATTTAGGGTTGTATCCATGAAAGAAATCTCATCACCATAGTTCTTAGATACTCCCTCCGTTTCAAAACGAGTGTCACTTTAACCAAAAAAATTGTTTCAAAATGAATGTCACTTTACATTTCCAATACAACTTTAATTTGTTTCTTCCAACTTTACCCTCAATAAATACTCCAACTTTTCTCTCACACAATTTTCAATGCAACTTTAAGTTTGTCTTTTTCATATAAAGTAAGGGTAGTTTAGTAAAAGTGTTATGTCTAATAATTATATCATTACATTCCTTAATCTATATGCAATTGGATAAAGCGACACTCATTTTAAAACGGAAGGAGTATTTGTTTGTTGATGTTTAAAAGACATGTTGCGAATAAAGCATATCATTTCGCAAAAGCTACTATATGAGTGAGAAAAGTACAGGGAAAAGTGATTCAATAATTAATGTTGGAAAAGTGTCCCATTAAGTGTAGTGTGCGTGACAACTCACAATAATTTAATTATTTTGTACTGTAGTATTAATTCTATTTCTATAAGAATTCAACAAATCATGTAATAATTAGAAACTATCTATAAAAGTGACATTAAAGTGTAATTTGATTGGAAACATATGTAAAAAAGTTTTACATTGTACCTATAATCTAGATTCAATTGATAATGCCGATATTGTTAGGCTGAACATCTTTATCTATTTAAACCTAGAACCTCGCACTTGTGTGTGACTTTTAGGTGACAATTGACATTTTATCTAAAAATAAAATAAAAATAGATTGGCAATGCATACAAGTAGTTTATTTTTAGTATACTAGTACAGTGACCCGTGTTATGCAAGGGATGACTCGAACAATGTTTATTTTTAGGTAGATAAATTAAAAAATTATAAGTAATTTAAATTGAAAAATGTAAGAAAATAAAATTTCAATTTTTTGCATTTATCTTTATTATACATGACAAAGTAGTGTTATCTTTATTATCATTAAACATAATACGATAGAGTTTTTTTATTTTTTTGGTCAAGTAGTCTGGTGTTTAGAATTTCACCTTTAACTTGAAACTTTTTTATTTTCTAAAAAATTTGTATAACTTTCTATTCTCGATTATCCAAATTTTAGAGTTAGATTGTAGAGTCGAGTGGATCGAGAATGTCCATACACTGCTTGGCCAATTTGATTGTGTCTTTTGTTCTCTTATCATTTGAATGAAGCAATTTTACCTTAAAAAATAAAATAATAACAATCACATAAAACACTGGAAAATAAAGCTAGTAGGATCCTAGAAAATAGCTTTCCTTGTGTGTTGCCTTTTTTTTTTTTCACAAGCTAAAATGAGATATATTAATAACACCATTGAAACACCTGCACAAAATGAAAGGCTTCCCAAAAAACAGTCAAAATAAATTAATGGCGAACACCCATACAAAGGAGCGGATGTGTCAACCAATCATAATAACAATAATGAAAAGATATATGCTTTGCTTTCATCCACAAAAAAGAATTGAGCTTGATTTTCTCAATTAGAACATAAGGATGTGATGCTTCATTTTGGAATATACGGTCGTTCCGGTCTTTCCATATCACCCAAACACAAGCATACCATATTACCTTGCAAATAAGAATGAGTACTACGCGGTAGTCCCGCCATATAACAAAACTGAAGGTGATGGTCAAGTAACTCATAAGGGAGTATCGAATACAAGCCTAACCAAGTCGACACAAAAGACCACAACGTAGATGTTGTATCACACTCCAAAAAGAGGTGGCGAACTGTTTCCAAAACCTCATATCCGGCCACACACAAAGAACCTGTGGCGTGGAGTATATTCCTCCGTAACAGGTTGGCTCGAGTCGGATGGCGATTACGAAGAAGGCGCCACACAAACAGACATACTTTTAGTGGTATGTGCTTATGCCAGACATTGTCAACAAGAGTCCTATATGCTTGATCCCCATAAGTAACAAGTGTTCATCGCCATTGTCGCGTCATTTTTTCGGAGGTCAAGGCTATTTGATTAGCGTAGACTCACTATTTTTATTCACGACTAAACTTTTAATTTTTTCAAAAGAAAGTGGAAAAAGGTTCAAATACCACATTTTCAAAGATTAAGGGTTCGGGGGTTGGTTATATTTAGGGAAGGTATTAGCACCCTAAATATTCGTAGTACTCTACGAGAACCTCTTGATTTTATTTAACTTTTCGTGCTATAACTTGCTTGCTTTTTTTGTTTAAAAGAAGGAATTAAAAGTAGTGATCAAAAGAAAAGGAACATTTTAATTATATTTTTTATTGATTTGGAAGGACGAGTGTCCTTTGCCTACGTACCCGTGAGGGATCAAAACCTCGTAGTTCGGGGTAGAAATTGAAGTTTGATTGGTTTTGTGTTTTTTATTAGTTTTGAAAAAAGGTTTTAAAATGAAAAGCCAAGTGGCAAATTGAAATTGGTTTATATTTTTTATATTGAAAGAAAATAGACTCAAAGTAGAATTAAAATTGATTTGAAATTTGATTAAGAAAGAAAATAAAAAGAACGATCAATTGATTTTAGATCAAGGTTTGTTATGAAAATATTTTTTGTGATTTTTGTTATTTGAATGTTTTTGTTATTTTGGATAATAAATGAAAATTAAACTAACGGAGTGATAAAAGATAAATGCGCATGGACTTCTGTGGTGACATTGGATCACTACAAAGTCCTTAATAATAATATATAAAGCGATAAATAAAAACACACACACACACGCACACTTTTTCCTTATTTATGTATTACATTTGACCTAATTACATGCTAATTCTTGCAATATAAAAAAATGACAAAAATAAATAAAATGTAGAATGATGAATTTAAGCTAATAAAGAAATAAAAATGCAAAAGAAAATAAAATGAAAGTGCTAAAGAAATTAAAATGCATGAAAGAAATAAAATAAGATGTAGGGGTGCAAGCAGTAGTAAAAGGGGTGCAGAAATAAAGAAAAGATGAAATGGGCCTGTTTTATCTTGGTTTTCGGGTGTCAAACATTGATTACGTTTGAACCTTTCAAACCGGTGATATCTTATTTTTTCTTGGGAAGGGAAAAAGTAAGCAAAACCCTTGAGAATCGAGGTCCGGGAGTTGTTTTCGCTACGGGAAGGTGTTAGGCACCCATAACGACTATAGTAACCTATAGGAACCGTCTTTAATTTCTACGCGCGCGCTTTTATTTCTAAATGCTATTTGAAAATATTATTTACACCTAAATTTTGCTAAGTGAAGAATTGGAGGGAGAAGAAAGTGTTTGAATTTTTATTTTAGTTGAATTGAAGGAATTTTGGTTCCTTGCCTACGTACCCGATTAAGGGATCAAATCCACCGTAGTTCTCTCTCAAAAATGTTTTTGTTTTTGTTGGTTGATTTTAAGTTTGAAAATGGATTTTGAAGAATAGAAAGAGGCCTCAAGGGCATGAGATTAGGAAAAAAAGTGAGGTTGAATTAGTGAATTGCAAAAGAAGTCAAAGTTTGATTATTTTCATTGAAATTTGATTGAGAAAATGGAAAAGAAAATACAATGGGATATTGGATCCCAAGGTTTGTTTGGAAAAGCTTTGAGTGAAATTGTTCACATTTGTTTGGAAAATTGGTTTTTTCTAAGTTTAAAGCCCTAGGCATTCATCTAGACATACAATCCTAAACATACATCTAAACATGCATATTCTAGCTACTTAGTGATGTGTGTGCATGTGTCGGTGCTTGTGTCGGTGTACATTTTTAGAGTCCATTGTCCTTTACATCATACCCTAGATACATTCTATGGCCTCTTTGCCAAGAAATTAAAAGCATGAAAGAATATTACAAAATTTCCTAAGTGTTTACATTCTAACTTTTGGTACAAATTAAGTTGCAAGAAAGAAAATAGAGATGAAAATGGGATGCAATGATGATGCTTATGGTGGATATGAAATATGAAAGGAAAAGGTTAGTAGCATAAGGCAATATCAAAGAAGTGAAGTAAGGGAAATATTAGAATGTAAAAGGTAGAAAATAAGTGCAAACATGGCTTAAAATTTGTTCATAAGATGCAAGAACCAAGTGACCTATAATTCTCACATTCCAATCACATTTTAAAGGTTTAGAAACAAGTATTGGAATGGGAATTAAGGCTACATGGTTTACTTGACATTTTAAAACAAGTTTGAAGCATATTTGCATTATTTAACTACTTAATGACTTGTAAGCTAAGCAACCTACCAAAATTCACAATTATGTAACAAAATTAAACACAAACAGTAGCTAAAAATCCTATGAACTCAAGTAGCTAAAACACCAACATTCATCAAGCCATTTGGATCAAAATCAAGCAAAAAATCCACTTATTTTTAGCACAAAATATGACAAAAATAGCAAGGAAATTGACACCTAATTTTTTAACCAATTTTAACATGTGAAAATTATCACAAAATACTACAAAAATATCAAGAAGTCTACATGAATTTTTTAGGAATTTTTTTAAAGGGTTTTTAAGCTAAAAATTACAAGAAAATTGCTAATTCTTAGTAAAAACAAGAAAAAAAGCTATGCATATTTTTTTGTCAATTTTCACGTGCAAAAATATCACAAGATTATCACAAAATCACCAAGAACATGTATGAATTATTTTTAGATTTTTTTTCAAAGATTTTAAGCATAACAGGGGTGCAGTTATCAAAAGCAGTGTCAATATAGTAAAAAAAGAGCAAAAAAATGAAATCTGCATACAAACAAATCCCAGGCCCAAACCTAAAGTGGAAACGCGGGTCAGCTGAAGGCACAGGGGGCGTTGGATCGATCCAATTGGGTTGGATCCAAGATCCAACGCTCAAACACGCGCCAGCACACAAGTCAAAATAACAGGTCAAGGGAGGGTTCACAATAGCCGTTAGATCAAAGATCTAATGGCTCAAACGAAAGAGGCGCAAAGAGGACGATGCACGCGCGCACACTAGAACACACAGTGGTATATAAGCTTGCTAACACACAATTACTCATTCTAACCCTAATTTCTAAACGGCTGCTCCTTGTTTGCGTTCCTCACTCCCTCAAACGGCCACCTCTGGATAGTGATACACCGGAAGTGATGAAACTCGACCGGAAACTGGAGAGTTCCGTCGGAAACTTCATCGTTTCCGATGATCAAACACCCTAAGGCTATGACTCTGAGACAAACAGGCATCAAAACACTTGGATTTCAAAATTAAACATCAATCCAAACCTTACAAGCACCAGAAACGAATAGATCGGCATAGATCAAAGGGAAATCGCTGCGGCTTTTGAATCTTTTGGTTTTTTAAACTATTTTTTGGTGAAAAGAGCACTTGCAAGCCTTCGATCTATGCTGATCTTGTGAATGATGACCAAGAACGAACCCTAGATGCTCGAAATCATGAAACAACAAAGAGAACGATGGAAAAGAAGAAGGCGAGGAACTTACTTTGGTGAAAATGGAGGAAAAGACGAGGAGAGGACGATGATCCTTTTCTTCGTGCTTTTGGTGAGGATTTTCTAACTTGAACACCGAAAATAAATCGGTTCTTCTCCTTTTTCTTCCTCTTCTCACTTTTGCGAGCGTTCTTGAATGATGTTTCTGGTAATTGCTTCTTCGTTGCTCCTCGATTTCGATTTCCCTCTTTCTCTTCTTCTCGATGTTCCTTCTCTGTGATCGTATGGAAATTCTGTACTAGAATTGCAGAGAAGCAATTCAATGATGAAGATTCGATTGAATCTCTGAGAATTGCAAAAAAAATGCACTCAATTCTTCTTTGATTTTGATTCTGGAAAATCCAGAATTCGTGATTGTTGTTGTTGATTTTCTGGCTGTGGATTCCGTTTGGTTATGGATGAAGGTGATGATTGCAGTGGCAATGTGGTGGTTTTGGGATTTGTTACGGTGGAGCAATGGTTGTTACGGTGGTCGTAACAGTTTGTTACGGCGGAGAGAGTAGGAATCGAGAGAGAAAAATGATTGTGTGGTGGATGATGTGTAAAAAAGTGAATCGTCCTTGACTTTGACTGGTGAGTTGGCTTTTATAGCTGACACATGTATGGACTGGACCAATGGGACTTTGACATGTGGCATACCCTTGTAACAAACTTCTGTGGACCACTAAGACTCTGACACGTGTACAGAATAGATGATTTGGACAAAAGAGGACTAAATGGCAAAATAACAAAAATAAAAAGGCCTAAAAAGAAAATTAAAAAGGGACTTGAGTGTAATTTGGACACCTTGGACTTAGGAAAAAAACTAACAATAAAATTGGAATAAAAAATGGTAATTTGACTAAACGTAAAGCGAAACGATTAAAATTTTGACAAAACGGACTAAAACGAACCAATGGCCTAAATGAGGTACTTTAAAGTACCTCTCTGCCGAAATTTCGTGTGAAATGACCAAAATGCCCCTAGGGCTAAAACGACTGAAAATGACTCAGATGTGAATTTTAAAATGGATTTTTAACAAGGGTTTAAAGCAAAGACTTATACAAGCAAAGTTAACAGACTCAGAGACAATTTTAAGGGTTTAAACAGTGACTTGACACTTGAAATGACCAAAATGCCCCTAGGGGCAAAACTGACTCAAAATGACTTCAAATGCATTTTTTGAAATGGATTTTGACATAGAATGAAACAGAGGCTTATTCACACTACTTGAAAGGACTCAAACAAAATTTTGAAAGACTGAGATAAACTTGACATAGGAAATGACTAAAATGCCCTTGTATGTGAATTTTGCAAATAACATTGAAATAAAATGCAGAGAGAGATGTAATTGATCAGAGATAGTTCAAATGACTTGAAATGCAAGAAAAAAGAAATTGACTAGTATTTTTAGGTCCAAAATTAGGGTATAACAGCTGCCCCTATTTAAGTTTCTTTGTCCGGAGAGTCAAGAGACGAAGTCTTAGAGTTGACGGGACGAAGATACTTAAATATTAACATTTGCACTGTTTTTGGACATAAAAATACGCTTTCAGAGTTTCAAAGATATGAATGTTATGCAATATTTGATTATGAATGCAAGACAAACGACCCGGAGTCTATGGAACCTGTCATGTCACTGGGGATTCAGATAGACATTGACAGGGTAGACAAACCAGGGAGTAGAAGGTAAGGTGCAAGTTGTTCTTTGGGTCGAACTAGTCACTTGACCAGGGGATACAATACAAGAGATAGGTGCAAGCTGTTCTTGGGATTGAACTTGGCACTTGACCGGAAACATAGACATATAGGCAGATGCAAGTGGTTCTTTGGATCGAACTTGACACTTGATTGGAGATACAAACAGATAGGCAGACACAAACTGTTCTTTTGGATTGAACTGGCTGTTTGGCTGGAGACATAGACAAAAGGGTTGATACAAGCTGTTTCTTCGGATCGAACTTGCTTGTTGGATTATCAACACATCATGTGGGAGAGTGCAGACTGTTCTCTTAGATCGAACTTGTCGTTTGACCGATAACAAAGCATAAGCTGGGTACAAACTGTTCTTCAGATTGAACTTGCCGTCTGACTGGTAACAAAGCATAAGCTGGGTACAAACTGTTCTTATCGAACTTGCCGTTTGACCGATAACAAAGCATAAGCTGGGTACAAACTGTTCTTATCGAACTTGCCGTTTGTCCGGAAGCATAGGTATATAAGCAGGTACAAGTGGTTCTTTTTTGGATTGAACCTGGCACTTGACCAGCAATGAGATACCAATTGAAAGTCTGGCTTAACAAGATACCAATTGAGGGTAAATTGTTATTGACTTGATTTGAAAATAGACATGACCATTTTTGTTGGCCCAAGAGTAAATTGAGAGTAAATTGACATTGATTTGAGTTGAAAAATTGACATGACCATTTTTGTTGGCCCAAGAGTAAATTAACATTGATTTGAATTGAAAATTGACATTGGCAGAGACATAGACATAGACATTGGATTGGAGAGTTGCAATTGACATTGAAATTGGATTGAAATTGAATTGAAAATTGACATTGACATTGACATTGAAATTGGAATTGAAATTGGAAATTGACATTGGAATTGGATTGAAATTGGAATTTGACATTGAAATTGTCATTGGAGTTGGAAATTGGCATAGGAATTGGAATTGGAGATTGACATTGACATTGTCATTGGATGTCAACATTGGAATTGGAGATTGACATTGACATTGTCATTGGATGTCAACATTGGAATTGGAGATTGACATTGACATTGTCATTGGATGTCAACATTGGAATTGGAGATTGACATTGACATTGTCATTGGATGTCAACACTGGAATATGAGATTGACATTGACATTGTCATTGGATGTCAACATTGGAATTGAAAGATTGACATTGACATTGTCATTGGATGTCAACATTGGAATTGAAAGATTGACATTGACATTGTCATTGGATGTCAACATTGGAATTGAAAGATTGACATTGACATTGTCATTGGATGTCAATATTAGAATTGTCATGGACGTTGAGATTGCTTCGGACTTTGACATTTGAAATTGAAATTGGGATTGGAGAATTGAGATTGCATTGAATTTGACAATTGAGATTGAATTGAATTTGACAGTTTGACATTGAAATTGAGATTGGAATTGACATTGGAGATTGGAAATTGCTTCGAATTTGACAGTTGACATGATTGGAATTGAAGTTGGAGAGTGGAAACTTGTATTGAATTTGGCAGTTGAAAGTTGGATATGCAACATGTATGTATGGTATAGCAAAGATTATTGGATGTATGAGCACATAAAATGCATGATTATGCATGTATGAATGCTTGAAATGCATGATTGATTGGCAATTTGGCAGAGAAAGTTTCGCAAAGGCAGATGAAACATTGGAAGATTGGGCACGTAGTGGCTCGTGCTGCAACATATTCACGGGGGAAAAACCTCTTTTGGAGAGACCGTCGTTGGGAGACGTATCAAAACCATGGCTGAGGGCAATAAAACTTGTAAAGGAGGGACCCTTGGAAAGTCCTTGAATACAGGTCGCCGTTGCTAGGCGTGTCAGTGCTGGGTAGACATTGGATGTTCGCATCTGTGGTCAATGCTTTTATATTTTCATTCTTTCAAACCCCACTCTTGCCTGAACCGCCCTTTCGGGTTTTCGATTCACCGGGGAATAGATTCTTTTCATTGCCCCATTTTTGCCTGAATTGCCTTCATAGGTTGTCAATCAGCGGGGTGCTCATTTTTGCCTAAGCCGCCCTTTCGGGTTTTCAACTTAGCGAGCTTTTTATTTTCATTTTTCCATTTTTCATCTTCATTCTGTTTTTCATTCTTGCCATTGACCACAGATCATCCTGGGGAGTAACCTGTTTGTAATATGTATTGAAATAGACATTGATATTCATTCATTCATGCATGTTTCATTGAAATGTACCCTATTGCTCAGGTTTGCTTTCAAAATAGACAGAAAAAGATTTTTCAATTTTCAAAAATGTTTGTTTCAGACATTGACATTATCAAAATAGAAAGAAAATGTTTTGTATATAGCATTGAAAGTGGAAAGAACATAGAATTCCAAATAGTAGAAAGGCTCAAATTGATGTAGAAGAGTGAAAGTCAGCCAAAGGCATGACTTCACGGATTTACAAAGCTTGGAAAATGGTAATTTTATTGGTTGGTGATACATTGAACACGATGACCGCTACATTTCATAGAAATTTTGAATTCACAAGTACAGAAGCCCCTGATGAAGACGCCTATTGACAGTTGCAGATGCCCCAAGGGGTGATGGTGACTTGCCAGATATAGTTACTTGTCTTTTATTGTCAACCTCATTCTTGCATGAACCGCCCTTTCGGGTTTTCGGCTCATCGAGGCGCTCATTCTTGCCTGAGTTGCGTACAATCTCAGCGAGCTCTTTCATATTTATTTTTTTTGTCCCTAACTTTTGCCTGGATCGCCCTTTCGGGTTTTCGATCCACCGGGAAGCGCATTTTTGCCTAGGCCGCCCTTTCGGGTTTTCGACCTACCACGCTGTTCTTTTCTTTCTAGACAAAGTATTTCTTGACTATATCGGCATTGACAAGATTTGGGAGTTCAACACCATCCATGTGTGTAAGAATCAAAGCACCACCAGAGAAAGCCTTCTTGACAACATAAGGACCTTCATAGTTAGGTGTCCACTTGCCCCTTGGGTCGGGTTGTTGACTTATCCTTCTTTTCAATACAAGTTCGCCTTCCTTGAATTCTCGAGGTCGGACTTTCTTGTCAAAAGCATTCTTCATTCGCACTTGATACAACTGTCCATGGGCCATAGCATCCATACGTTTCTCTTCAATCAGATTCAATTGATCATACCGACTCTGACACCATTCAGCCTCAGTTAACTTTGCTTCCATGATCACACGAAGAGATGGAATCTCCACTTCCAGAGGGAGAACTGCTTCCATACCATATACCAGAGAGAAAGGGGTTGCCCCGGTTGAGCTGCGCACTGTAGTACGGTAACCATGCAAGGCAAAAGGTAGCATTTCATGCCAGTCTTTGTAAGTAGTGACCATCTTCTGAACAATCTTCTTGATGTTCTTGTTAGCGGCCTCAACTGCACCATTCATCTGAGGCCTGTAAGGAGAAGAGTTGTGATGTTCAATTTTGAATTCTTCACATAAAGCTTGCATCATGCTATTGTTCAGATTGGAACCATTGTCAGTGATGATCTTGTTGGGAACACCATATCGACAGATGATGTTATTCTTGATAAACTTGACAACCACTTGCTTGGTCACGTTTGCATAGGAGGCAGCCTCAACCCACTTGGTGAAGTAATCAATTGCCACTAGAATGAAACGATGCCCATTGGAAGCCTTTGGTTCAATTCTTCCGATCATGTCAATGCCCCACATAGAGAAAGGCCATGGGGAAGATATAACATTGAGAGCATGTGGAGGCACATGAATCTTGTCAGCATAAATTTGACATTTGTGGCATCTTTTAGCATGTTTGTTGCAGTCACGCTCCATAGTTATCCAGTAATAGCCGGCTCTTAACAGCTTCCTTGACATGGTGTGACCCGAAGCATGGGTCCCAAAAGTACCGTCATGCACATCATGCATCAATTTCTCAGCTTCTTGTTTGTCAACACATCTCAACAGGACCATATCATAGTTCCTCTTGTATAGGATTTCTCCGTCCAGAAGGAATTTGCTAGCCCATCGTCTCAGAGTCTTTTTATCCCTGTTGGAAGCACCAGGTGGATATTCACGGTTCTGCAAGAATCGCTTGGTGTTGTAATACCAAGGCTTTTTATCATTCACATCTCTATCCACTTGATCTGGCATATTTTCAATGGTAAACACATGAGCGGGTCTATCAAGACGTTGCACTTTGATTACGGGCACATCATTCCAGTGATTGACACGAAACATGGAAGACAGAGTAGCAAGAGCGTCAGCCATTTGATTTTCATCCCGAGGGATGTGGTGCAGCTCAACCTTGGTAAAGTATGTCAACAGACGTCTTGCATAGTCACGGTAAGGGATCAGCTTCTCATGATGAGTTTCCCATTCACCTTTTATCTGATTGATGACAAGTGCAGAATCTCCATAGATGTCAAGGTGTTTGATTCTCAGGTCAAGGGCTTCTTCAATACCCAAGATGCATGCTTCATACTCAGCTATGTTGTTTGTGCATTCAAAAGTTATTCGAGCGGTGAAAGGAATGTGGTGCCCCTGTGGAGTTACAATGATGGCTCCAATTCCTTTACCGTAAGCATTAACAGCACCATCAAACACCAATCCCCACTTGCTATTGGGATCTGGCCCTTCATTGATCAGTGGTTCTTCACAGTCTTTTGCTTTCAGATACATAACTTCTTCATCAGGGAAATCAAACTTAATCGGCTGGTAATCATCAAGAGGTTGGCAAGCAAGATGCTCAGCAAGGACGCTTCCTTTGATTGCTTTCTGAGCTTTGTATACAATATCATATTCAGACAACAACATTTGCCAACGTGCAATCTTTCCAGTAACAGCGGGCTTTTCAAAGATGTACTTGATTGGATCCATTCGGGATATCAACCAAGTTGTATGATTCACCATATAATGACGCAGGCGTTTGGCAGCCCAGGCTAAAGCACAACAAGTCTTTTCAAGCATCGTATACCGAGTCTCGCAGTCGGTGAACTTCTTGCTCAGATAGTAGATAGCATGCTCTTTCTTACCAGTCTCATCTTGTTGACCGAGAACACAACCCACTGAATCATCTAACACTGATAGATACATAATCAAAGGCCTTCCTTCCACTGGCGGGACAAGGATAGGTGGCTCCAACAGGTATTCTTTAATGCTATCAAAAGCTTCCTGACATTCATCATTCCATACAACAGGCTGATTTTTTCTGAGCAATTTGAAAATTGGTCCACAGGTAGTAGTCATGTGAGATATGAATCTTGAAATGTAATTCAGACGTCCGAGGAAACCTCTGACTTGCTTCTCAGTTTGAGGGGCCGGCATCTCTCTGATGGCTCGGACTTTGTCAGGATCAACTTCAATGCCTTTTTGACTGACAATGAAGCCTAGCAACTTTCCGGATCGTACACCGAATGTGCACTTGTTAGGATTCAACCGCAGCTTGTACTTTCTCAATCTTTCAAACATCTTTTTCAAATACACAACATGCTGCTCTTCATCACTTGACTTTACAATCATATCGTCAACATATACTTCAATCTCTTTGTGAATCATATCATGAAACAGAGTGGTCATACCCCTTTGATAGGTAGCACCAGCATTTATCAAGCCAAACGGCATCACTTTATAACAGAACGTTCCCCACGGAGTGATGAAGGACGTCTTTTCTCTATCTTCAGGAGACATTCGTATCTGATTATAACCAGAGAAACCATCCATGAAAGAGAACACTTTGGATTGAGCAGTACTGTCAACAAGCACATCAATATGAGGCAATGGAAAGTTATCTTTTGGACTAGCTTTATTCAAATCTCTGTAATCAACACACATTCGAACTTTCCCATCTTTCTTTGGTACTGGCACGATGTTGGCAATCCACTCAGGATATTCAGCTGTCATGAGGAAACCCGCATCAATTTGCTTTTGTACCTCAGCCTTGATCTTAAGAGCCATGTCTGGACGAGACCTTCTCAATTTCTGTTTGACAGGAGGACATTCAGGCCTTGTCGGTATCCGATGTTCCACAATCTTGGGATCTAGACCCGGCATATCTTCATAGGACCATGCAAAGACATCTGGATAATCATGGAGAAGCTGAATGATCTTCTTTTTCACTTCTGGCTCAAGTGCAGCACCAATCTTGATCTCTCGCTTGTTTTCTTCAGTACCCAGGTTGATAAGCTCAATTTCTTCCTGGTGAGGCTGAATGGCTCTTCTTTCTTGCTCAAGTAGCCGAGCGATCTCATACGGTATCTCTTCATAATCATCATCCTCATCTTCAGCTTCATATACAGGGAATTCAAAATTTGGAGGAACCATAGGGTCACTGTGTTCAACGGGTTTATTATGGTTCAATCTGCATAATATGATTGGGATGATTTTTTTAGAAAAAGTTTTTCATGCAGATTTTTAAAATTAATAAGAAAATAACAGATGTTTTGGTTTTTTCTGGCATTACCATTATTTCCAAGAAAAAGGCACTAAAAAAAGTAAAAAACAAAGAGTCGCGAGAAAGACGACAACTTTTTATTGATTAACGGCAATGCCGAAACAAACACGCCCTTACAAAGATATCACTTTCGCCTTGGGCAGAGCGAAAGGATTGTTATTTTGAAAACAAAAGACATGAGCAACAAAACACATTACATGGAAGCATGCATGACTAAAGGAACATCAATGGCTTCCCAATTTCTCACAGTGTCTCCTGGTATAACAAAGGTAGGCATGTAACCACCTCCAGCAGCATCTTCAGTAATAGCATTGATGAACCCAGCACTGTAGAAAGTTTCCTTTGAAACAGCAGATGTTGGGGAGAATCCAAGGCCCTCTTTGCGCTTGTTTTCCAAGATCTGGATCACCTTGCCCCAACCAGCAGCTTGCCCTGCCTGGACAGCCTTCTGGGCATCTTTCAGTGAGGCCATGCTAGCACCAGCCCTCCGGGGCTCTGCACCCTCAACAGTCAATCCTTGAAACGACGTTCCTTCTGCGGACCCTGCTTCAACACAAGAGAATGATGATATTTGGCTAACCAGAAATGCCTCCTCACCATATACAGTGACAACCTTACCATTCTTCATGAACTTGAGCTTCTGATGCAAAGTGGAAGTTACTGCTCCAGCGTCATGGATCCATGGTCTTCCGAGGAGACAGCTGTAAGAAGCATTGATGTCCATGACTTGGAAAGTTATTTGAAATGTCTCGGGACCAATGGTAATTGGCAAGTCCACTTCCCCGAGAACATCTTTGCGGGATCCATCAAAAGCTTTAACCAGATAGCTGCTACCCCTCAGAGAAAATCCATGATGGCTCAATTGCCTTAGCGTTGATTCAGGCATTACGTTCAGAGATGATCCAGTGTCTACCAACACGTTGGATATCAGGTCAGACCCACAATGCACCGAGATATGTAGAGCCAAGTTGTGGCGTTTCCCTGCTTCGGGGAGCTCATCATCACCAAACCCCAAGTTGTTGCAGGCAGTAATATTGCTCACTATCCCATCAAACTGATCTACAGAGACTTCGTGGTCAACATAAGCTTGTTCAAGTATCTTCATCAACACCTTTCTGTGAGCTTCCGAGCTCATGAGCAGAGACAAAATGGATATCTTTGATGGAGTCTGCAGCAGCTGGTCAACGATCTTATAGTCACTTTTCTTGATAAGCCTCAGAACCTCATCCAGATTAGACTCTTTAATGGGCTGGCCCGAGGGGCTGGCATTCTCTTCCTCAAGGTTAGCCATGTTCCTTCTCTTGTACAATCTTGTTTGATGAACTCTATCTGGTTGGTAAACTTTACGAGCACGAGCCACTTTTCAGATTGCGGCGGACAAAACCAGGAGACAATGAGCACGGGAAGCCATTTGTGACCGATGAATGATGCATATGATGCATGATATGCAAATGCGAAAAGACTCTTTTTTGTCAGAGGACTTTGTCAAAGTGGTTGTGAACATCACGGAGAAACACGGTTTTATTTGAAAATCTTGAGCAAAACTAAAAGTTTAGTTGAGATGGCATCGCTTGGTGTTCACGTCCGTGATGTTCAAAAGATGACTTGTCTAAGTCCTCCGATAAATGCATGGAAAAAAGTTTATGCATGTATGCATGTATGCATGATTATGTTCAAGTTCGGAGAAAACATGGTGGGTTGAAGTTCAAAGTCGAGGAGTCATGGGTGGACACGGTGTCCGGTGAAACTAGGGCTTTAGGATAATAGTAACCGGGTTCTAAAAAGGTTCCCAAGTTGCAACCTCTCCGACGTATCTCATGGTGTCACGAGACAACTCTCGCTCCATGATTATACGTGGAAGGTCTAACTTGAGTGTAGTATCGCGTGACAACTAAAACTCGAGACGACACTCGGTTTAGCCTCCGCACTACGTCCTAGAAAATGGCCATGGATGGGTTTGGTTATCTACGGTTCATAGCGTCATAGAACAATTGGAAGTAAAGTGCCTAAACGCGACAACTCGCGCCGACAACATCACCCCCAAAATGCCTCAGCTATGTGGGATTGATCGCATAATCCAAAACACGAGGCAACCCCCGGAATGAATTGTCGATTATATCCCTCCTAAATCCTAAGTTCACTCAGCCCGGGTGCAGGACTTTTGATATTCTCACCCCACACGTTTGCAAGAATTTAAACATTTATTCACATAGGAAAACAAGTAAAGGAAGCAAGTAAAAATACAAGCGCAAGCGTGGAAATAAAGACTAGGCGTAACTCTCGATTTTCCCCAGTGGAGTCGCCAGCTGTTTTATCTTGGTTTTCGGGTGTCAAACATTGATTACGTTTGAACCTTTCAAACCGGTGATATCTTATTTTTTCTTGGGAAGGGAAAAAGTAAGCAAAACCCTTGAGAATCGAGGTCCGGGAGTTGTTTTCGCTACGGGAAGGTGTTAGGCACCCATAACGACTATAGTAACCTATAGGAACCGTCTTTAATTTCTACGCGCGCGCTTTTATTTCTAAATGCTATTTGAAAATATTATTTACACCTAAATTTTGCTAAGTGAAGAATTGGAGGGAGAAGAAAGTGTTTGAATTTTTATTTTAGTTGAATTGAAGGAATTTTGGTTCCTTGCCTACGTACCCGATTAAGGGATCAAATCCACCGTAGTTCTCTCTCAAAAATGTTTTTGTTTTTGTTGGTTGATTTTAAGTTTGAAAATGGATTTTGAAGAATAGAAAGAGGCCTCAAGGGCATGAGATTAGGAAAAAAAGTGAGGTTGAATTAGTGAATTGCAAAAGAAGTCAAAGTTTGATTATTTTCATTGAAATTTGATTGAGAAAATGGAAAAGAAAATACAATGGGATATTGGATCCCAAGGTTTGTTTGGAAAAGCTTTGAGTGAAATTGTTCACATTTGTTTGGAAAATTGGTTTTTTCTAAGTTTAAAGCCCTAGGCATTCATCTAGACATACAATCCTAAACATACATCTAAACATGCATATTCTAGCTACTTAGTGATGTGTGTGCATGTGTCGGTGCTTGTGTCGGTGTACATTTTTAGAGTCCATTGTCCTTTACATCATACCCTAGATACATTCTATGGCCTCTTTGCCAAGAAATTAAAAGCATGAAAGAATATTACAAAATTTCCTAAGTGTTTACATTCTAACTTTTGGTACAAATTAAGTTGCAAGAAAGAAAATAGAGATGAAAATGGGATGCAATGATGATGCTTATGGTGGATATGAAATATGAAAGGAAAAGGTTAGTAGCATAAGGCAATATCAAAGAAGTGAAGTAAGGGAAATATTAGAATGTAAAAGGTAGAAAATAAGTGCAAACATGGCTTAAAATTTGTTCATAAGATGCAAGAACCAAGTGACCTATAATTCTCACATTCCAATCACATTTTAAAGGTTTAGAAACAAGTATTGGAATGGGAATTAAGGCTACATGGTTTACTTGACATTTTAAAACAAGTTTGAAGCATATTTGCATTATTTAACTACTTAATGACTTGTAAGCTAAGCAACCTACCAAAATTCACAATTATGTAACAAAATTAAACACAAACAGTAGCTAAAAATCCTATGAACTCAAGTAGCTAAAACACCAACATTCATCAAGCCATTTGGATCAAAATCAAGCAAAAAATCCACTTATTTTTAGCACAAAATATGACAAAAATAGCAAGGAAATTGACACCTAATTTTTTAACCAATTTTAACATGTGAAAATTATCACAAAATACTACAAAAATATCAAGAAGTCTACATGAATTTTTTAGGAATTTTTTTAAAGGGTTTTTAAGCTAAAAATTACAAGAAAATTGCTAATTCTTAGTAAAAACAAGAAAAAAAGCTATGCATATTTTTTTGTCAATTTTCACGTGCAAAAATATCACAAGATTATCACAAAATCACCAAGAACATGTATGAATTATTTTTAGATTTTTTTTCAAAGATTTTAAGCATAACAGGGGTGCAGTTATCAAAAGCAGTGTCAATATAGTAAAAAAAGAGCAAAAAAATGAAATCTGCATACAAACAAATCCCAGGCCCAAACCTAAAGTGGAAACGCGGGTCAGCTGAAGGCACAGGGGGCGTTGGATCGATCCAATTGGGTTGGATCCAAGATCCAACGCTCAAACACGCGCCAGCACACAAGTCAAAATAACAGGTCAAGGGAGGGTTCACAATAGCCGTTAGATCAAAGATCTAATGGCTCAAACGAAAGAGGCGCAAAGAGGACGATGCACGCGCGCACACTAGAACACACAGTGGTATATAAGCTTGCTAACACACAATTACTCATTCTAACCCTAATTTCTAAACGGCTGCTCCTTGTTTGCGTTCCTCACTCCCTCAAACGGCCACCTCTGGATAGTGATACACCGGAAGTGATGAAACTCGACCGGAAACTGGAGAGTTCCGTCGGAAACTTCATCGTTTCCGATGATCAAACACCCTAAGGCTATGACTCTGAGACAAACAGGCATCAAAACACTTGGATTTCAAAATTAAACATCAATCCAAACCTTACAAGCACCAGAAACGAATAGATCGGCATAGATCAAAGGGAAATCGCTGCGGCTTTTGAATCTTTTGGTTTTTTAAACTATTTTTTGGTGAAAAGAGCACTTGCAAGCCTTCGATCTATGCTGATCTTGTGAATGATGACCAAGAACGAACCCTAGATGCTCGAAATCATGAAACAACAAAGAGAACGATGGAAAAGAAGAAGGCGAGGAACTTACTTTGGTGAAAATGGAGGAAAAGACGAGGAGAGGACGATGATCCTTTTCTTCGTGCTTTTGGTGAGGATTTTCTAACTTGAACACCGAAAATAAATCGGTTCTTCTCCTTTTTCTTCCTCTTCTCACTTTTGCGAGCGTTCTTGAATGATGTTTCTGGTAATTGCTTCTTCGTTGCTCCTCGATTTCGATTTCCCTCTTTCTCTTCTTCTCGATGTTCCTTCTCTGTGATCGTATGGAAATTCTGTACTAGAATTGCAGAGAAGCAATTCAATGATGAAGATTCGATTGAATCTCTGAGAATTGCAAAAAAAATGCACTCAATTCTTCTTTGATTTTGATTCTGGAAAATCCAGAATTCGTGATTGTTGTTGTTGATTTTCTGGCTGTGGATTCCGTTTGGTTATGGATGAAGGTGATGATTGCAGTGGCAATGTGGTGGTTTTGGGATTTGTTACGGTGGAGCAATGGTTGTTACGGTGGTCGTAACAGTTTGTTACGGCGGAGAGAGTAGGAATCGAGAGAGAAAAATGATTGTGTGGTGGATGATGTGTAAAAAAGTGAATCGTCCTTGACTTTGACTGGTGAGTTGGCTTTTATAGCTGACACATGTATGGACTGGACCAATGGGACTTTGACATGTGGCATACCCTTGTAACAAACTTCTGTGGACCACTAAGACTCTGACACGTGTACAGAATAGATGATTTGGACAAAAGAGGACTAAATGGCAAAATAACAAAAATAAAAAGGCCTAAAAAGAAAATTAAAAAGGGACTTGAGTGTAATTTGGACACCTTGGACTTAGGAAAAAAACTAACAATAAAATTGGAATAAAAAATGGTAATTTGACTAAACGTAAAGCGAAACGATTAAAATTTTGACAAAACGGACTAAAACGAACCAATGGCCTAAATGAGGTACTTTAAAGTACCTCTTTGCCGAAATTTCGTGTGAAATGACCAAAATGCCCCTAGGGCTAAAACGACTGAAAATGACTCAGATGTGAATTTTAAAATGGATTTTTAACAAGGGTTTAAAGCAAAGACTTATACAAGCAAAGTTAACAGACTCAGAGACAATTTTAAGGGTTTAAACAGTGACTTGACACTTGAAATGACCAAAATGCCCCTAGGGGCAAAACTGACTCAAAATGACTTCAAATGCATTTTTTGAAATGGATTTTGACATAGAATGAAACAGAGGCTTATTCACACTACTTGAAAGGACTCAAACAAAATTTTGAAAGACTGAGATAAACTTGACATAGGAAATGACTAAAATGCCCTTGTATGTGAATTTTGCAAATAACATTGAAATAAAATGCAGAGAGAGATGTAATTGATCAGAGATAGTTCAAATGACTTGAAATGCAAGAAAAAAAGAAATTGACTAGTATTTTTAGGTCCAAAATTAGGGTATAACAGGGCCCTAAAGACAAGTTGGGCGTTCATGGGCCTGGGGATGCGAATCAGGACCGTCTGATTTGATCAGACGTCACTGATTTAATCGCGAGCTGATTTGATGACGACAGTCTGATTTAAGATCAAACGGCCTAGGTTTGAGGGTGCAGGATAATGGCGTGGCAGCGCACACATCTGATCAGAGAGCTGTATAAATATAGATCTACCCATATTTTCTTCATTTTTTCTTTACGTTTCTCTTTCTTCATCTCATATCTCTCCCTTCTCTCTATTTCTTCTCCGACGGCAGGTGGTGGCCGGAGGTATCTCTGGTGCGGTGGCCGGAGGTATCACCGGAGTAAAAAAAACACTCCTTTTTTTAAATTTTTTTTGTTCTTTCTCTTCTACTCCCTCTTCTTTACTCGTTTCTACACTCAAAACAAACAAAAATTGAACCTACGAGCCTAGATCTAAGAAAAAAGAACAGTTACAACCTTTTTGTTTTTGATTTGATTTTGAGATCTTCGTGGCTCAAATCTTTTAATGGCTTGCGTCTGGGTTTGTTTGGCTCCAGAACGATTTTGTTGTTTATGTGGGTGTTGTTGTTGAGTGATTCGGATTTTTGGAAAAGGGTTTGAGGGTTTGTGTGGGTTGTGGTACGGCCGATTGGTATGTTGCCGGGTTTTGAGATGGGATTTTGGCCGTGTGTGTTTGTAACGATTGGTTTGTGAGAACTGTTGTGTTTGGTTCGAAAACTCTGTCGTTTTTGGCTGTTGTTTTCTTGCAGGTTCTTGTGCGTAAGTTGGCTGGTATTGTGATGGATTTTGATATGTGAAATTGGTCTCTGTTGTTTCTGTTTTCTATTGTTCCTTTGCAGGTCTGGATCGAAAGAATTGGTGTGTTGTGATTCTGGCTGATGCGTATTCTTTTGGAAGAATTCTTCTTTGGATTTTTTTTCTGTCTGTGTAATTTTTTGTGTGTAAAATTGGCTGTGTAAAATTAGTGATTTTGCAGGTTTATGCGCCTCTGTGTCCTTCTTTCTTTGTGTATTGAAAGTCTGATTTATAGAGTCGATTGAGACATTGGGTCTGTTAAGGAGCAACCGAACCTGCTTTGGCTTGGTTCAAAGGGGACAGGACAGGCTGTGTGGAGCTGACATTGGATATTTTGGACAAAAATTTGGACTTTTATGGATATAAAAAATAAATAATAATAATAATAATAATAATAATAATAATAATAATAATAATAATAATAATAATAAATAAAAACTAAAAGTAATTAACTTATGGATATAAAATTTAAAATTAATTTAAAATTAATTAACTAAAAAAATAAAAACTAAAAGTAATAATAAATAAAAATTGAGAGAAGAGGGCCCGACTCGGAACCAAATATGAGGTATTTTAAAATACCTCTCTGCCGAATTTTTTACTGAAAAAAATCAGAGATCGATCAGAGTCAAACGACGCGTGTTAGTGATATCTTAGGTCAAAAATTGGGGTATGACAGATGCCCCTATTTAAGTTTTCTTCGTCCGGAGATTTGAAGATGGAATCCTTGATTTGACGGGCCGGAGAGACTTAAATATAAAAGTGCACCAATTTTGACCTGAGATGTTATGAATGCTTGTGATGTAATTATGAATGCTAGATGACAAAGATGATTTGACTGAGACGAGAAACAACAACGGGATACCCAATTTCGTTGAAGAGAGGGATCCGACTCCGCTAGGGGAATGTAGTTTCATTTGGGAAAATGTATGTTTACTACTGTATTGGTTTGGGACGATAGCTTAATGAAGACAAGACTTTTTAGTGACACCTCTCGACCAGACACACTGGGGGATGACATTTCTGAGAAAATAAAAATGTGATTTCAAACTGTTCATTGGTTGGGACTAACCGTTTAAAACATGATGAGAGGTAAACTTAAGCGGTCCGTTGGTGGACTTGTAGCTTGACACAAGATAAAGAGTAAATTCAAGTGGTCCGCTGGTGGGCTGATAGCTTGAAACAAGATAAGAGGGTAAACTCAAGAGGTCCGTTGGTGGGCTGGTAGCTTGAAATAAGATAAAAGGTAAACTCAAGCGGTCTGTTGGTGGATTTGTAGTTTGACAGAAGATAAAAGGTAAACTCAAGCGGTCCGTTGGTGGATTGGTAGCTTAAAACAAGATAAAAGGTAAACTCAAGCGGTCCGTTGGTGGGCTGGTAGCTTGAAACAAGATAAAAAGGTAAACTCAAGCGGTCCATTGGTGGGCTGGTAGCTTGAAACAAAATAAAAAGGTAAACTCAAGCGGTCCGTTGGGACTTGTAGCTTGACATAAGATAAAGGGTAAATTCAAGCGGTCCGTTGGTGGGCTGGTAGCTTGAAACAAGATAAAAAGGTAAACTCATGCGGTCCGTTGGTGGACTGGAGGCTTGAAACAAGATAAAAAGGTAAACTCAAGCAGTCCGTTGGTGGACTTGTAGCTTGACACAAGATAAAAAGGTAAACTCAAGCGGTCCGTTGGTGGAATGATAGCTTGAAACAAGATAAAAAGGTAAACTGAAGCAGTCCGTTGGTGGACTGGAGGCTTGAAACAAGATAAAAAGGTAAACTTAAGCGGTCCATTGGTGGACTTGTAGCTTGAAACGAGACAGGTGACATCTATTGACCAGTAACACTAGAGATGACACTATTGATAAAGAAGATGATAACAAGTTGTTCATTTGTTAGAACTTGAAATTGATTGATTTGACTCAAGCGGTCCTTTTGTCGGAACTAGCCACTTGAAATTTATTGATTAGTGACATCCTTGGACCATACACACTGGGATGACAATTTTGATGATAGAAAGGTAATTGCCAACTGTTCGTTCATAGAACTTGTTGTTTGGCACAGTGATAAATGAGGACTGGATTGAAGGGACAAAACCAAAGTTCTGGATGACCAATGCGACTATGCATGAATACGTGAAAGTATTTAATGTATGAATGTATGGATGTATTAATGTATGAGTGTATGAATGTATGAGTGTATGAATTGTAACTTGTATGACTGTATAAACTGTATGTGACAGGTGGACTCGGTGAGACGGGACAAGACATGTAAGATGGGAGGCGGACTGACATCGCAATACAAACACTCGGCAAAATTCCTTGGAGATGATACTATTGTGAACAAATTGAGCCGTTGATGGGGTGGAGCCCGACATAAGGTAGCAACTGATGTCTCATGGGGAGAAAACCCATTGTTGACAAAAAGTCTAGAAGAACTCGCCATTTGTCAACCGGCGCAGAGTGCTCTTCCACTGCCTCAGCAATCATGTTTTTTCTTGTTTTTTTTCTTTTGAAAATCCCTAACTTTTGCCTGGACCGCCCTTTCGGGGTTTCAGTCCATTGGAAATATATTCTTTTTTGTGCCCCTAATTTTTGCCTGGACCGCCCTTTCGGGTTTTCAACTTAGCGAGCTTTGATATTTTTTGTATTTCCTTTTTTTTGTTTTTTTTTTTGTATTGTGACAGCATCTTGCTCAAGGCAGAGGTCCTCTCCATAGTGCTTAACCATGTTTCTCTCCCAAAATGTAACCGTTCTCGAGGCGGATGTTGATGCACGCTTCACTGTTTTATCTTGGTTTTCGGGTGTCAAACATTGATTACGTTTGAACCTTTTTAACCTTTGATATCTCATTTTTTCTTGGGAAGGGAAAAAATAAGCAAAACCCTTGAGAATCGAGGTCCGGGAGTTGTTTTCGCTAAAGGAAGGTGTTAAGCACCCATAACGACTATAGTATCCTATAGGAACCGTCTTTAATTTCTTCGTGCGCGCTTTATTTTTAAATGCTATTTTGAAAGTGTTTATTTAAGCCTAAGAGTTTTTGCTAAGTGAAGAATTGGAGGGAGAGGAATGTGTTTGAATTTTTATTTTATTTGAATTGAAGGAATTTTGATTCCTTGCCTACGTACCCTTTTAAGGGATCAAATCCACCGTAGTTCTCTTCAAAAAAATGTTTTTGTTTTTTGTTGGTTGATTTTAAGTTTGAAAATTGGAATTTTGAAGAATGGAGATGGAGAGGCTTCATGAGCATTGAGATTTAAGAAAAAGTGGGGTTTGATTAGTTATTTTTTTGAAAAAAAAAAGTCAAGTATGATTAATTCTCATTGAAATTTGATTAAGAAAATAAAGAGAAAATACAATGGGATTTTGATTCCCAAGGTTTATTTAGAAAATGATTTGAGTGATATTGTTCATATTTATTTGGAAAATGATTTTTTTCTAAGTGTAAATCCTAGGCATTTGTAACACCCTATTTCTAATAAGCGGTAAAACGCGCGAATATACAACTATATTCTAGAAATAGATGCTACGTCTCCAATAAACCACAATACATACATGCATAAAGATCATGTCACATCACATAGCAGCGGAACATATACATATAATTCATAGACATATCTGGATCTCCAATAAAATACATATGTATTCTCCAAACTCCAAACAACAAAATAGCTCAACAATATTCAAAACATAAAGTCAAATAACAACATGCAAAGACTATCCTAGATCAGAGCCCTAATCTAGACACTTGCATGAAAAAGAGGACTCCACTCCTCGGCATCAACAAGCAACACTAAGCATCCTGCACTCCATCTACCCGTCCATACAGAAAGGTAGGTGGTAAACCACTGAGGGTTAGCATTACATCATCATAATCCATATAAGATTTAATAAGAACTTTGGAAATGAAAGATATAGTCAAAGATAAAGAATGACAATTCATACATAGTTCCACAATATTCACAACATGTAATAATCCAAGATCATTCAATATCATCATATCAAGTTCATATCCGAAAATGTATATTACACATATCACAACCTCACCTTGTCAATCAACAATTAACAATTCAATCCGCAAGTACAATTAACAATAATCAACCATCAAACACATCTTAATGAAATTCAATCCACCAACAGTTTATGCGATGTCTCTAGACTCATCTAGATGCATGTGGTACCAAAACACCTCAAGGTCGTCACCTTTGATGCAACAAAAACATCGTAATCACCTCCATTGGATATATAATCCACAACCATCAGTCATGTATGCATGAACATATGACTCAACTACAAATGCATATGTTCACACAAACAATAATCACCTCACCATCACCAATACTTGTATATATGCAATCATTAACAATTCACCATTACATATCATATATACAATCACCAACCACATCCAAAAATCACACAACATATGGTTATCACATAATTACAACACCAATCATCTCCATATAACATATAATAACTTTCCATAAAGGATTCACAGTCAATTGATTCTCAAAAGTCATCTTTAGTCAAGTTCGTCTCTCAAAATCACAACATTAAATTAATTGAACATTTGAGTCAAAACCAAGTAAACAAGCTCAATTGCCTATGCCTTGTATTCTCACAATTCACATATGTGTGCAGTAGAGGTTACATAAGCATTTCATCGGCCAAATACGATGAATTCATAAAAATCACAAAGTTCGTCTCATTTTATCACATTTCACGAAATTTTTCCATTTTCAAAGCAAACAAGTTCAAACTTGATGGAACCAATCACATCCATTTTTAAAAATCATATAAACAATATACAACTCTAATCCCACTTCAATTTCCGGAGAAAACGAGTTTTTGGAAAAATTGACGTTTGGACCGTTTTCACAAAAGTTAGACGATTTTCATAAATTCAAGTCCAAACCAACTCAAATCTTGTTCCAGTAGGATTAAAGGTGTAAACAGGTGCTAATTAAGTCCAAAGAAACATTTTAGAAGTATTAGATTGGTCCCCAAAAGCTCAAACGAACAAAACAGAAAAGCTGTTTTCTGGCAATTTCGCTATTAGCGAAATCTGAGCTATTAGCGAAATTCTTCAGACAATTTCGCTATTAGCGAAATTTTCGCCAACAGCGAAAAAAGTCCAGAGAGTTTCGCTATTAGCGAAATTCTGGCGAATTTCTTCAGCTGTTATGGGTTTTCACCCCATTTTCACCCAAAATCCCAATTTTCAAACCCCCAACTCCCAAATCAACTTCCAAAAAGTGTTTAAGGGTCAAAATAGGTTCAATACACTTAAACAAACATGAATCATGCATTAGAAACAACAATATGGCTCATTTCATCAAAATCATGAATTTTCTCAAAAACACCCACATAACCACAAATCTCCTCATGAATCCATAAATAACGATTCCAGTCACACCAATTTGATTCTAACAGTTCAACAATCATCAACAACAACTAATGAACACAACTTCATGCACAATTCAACATCACAACTTCATTTTTCATCAATTTTGCTCAAGAACACAAAACACCAACAACTATGCATTTAAACATGTTAATTCACATACTAACATGCAATTATCATATAAAACATGTTCTTAAACATAACAGCAACAAGTATGCACGAATTTAACAACAATTAGGTTCAATTCATCAATTTCATAAAAATGGGTAAAAAGAAAAAGATGTGAATTATGGTTGAAACCTAACCCTCTTACCTCTAACACCAAGAATCTCTAACCAAAGCTTCAATTTAGCTCCTAGATGATGAATCCCCTCTTCAAGCTCTAACCCTTGTTCTTCCCTCTAGCCTCTATCTCTTCTCTTCTCAAATGAAATGAAATGAAAATGTTTGTAAACCTAATTCTCACCAACACTAGAGTTTATATACTAGCTCTACTCAATTGGGCTTATTTCTTAAACCTTAATGGGCCTAACCCATTTCTATTCTAACACTCAAAATGTCACTACTCACTTACCGGTAAAATATAACACTAACGGTCACTTAACGGTAAATAAAATAATTACTACACCCTCTAGCAACTAGTAAAATAAAACCCTCACTAAGCACTAAAAATAACTTTCTGAAAAATTACAAAATTGCCACTGCCCTCAAAATGACCAAAATGCCCCTAAGTCCAAAATGACTAAAATACCCTTCTAACACCGAACTCTACGAATCCCAACCAAAAATACACACAGAGACAATTAATCACATAAGAGCACATAGAACACACATAAATAAATAATAAAATAAATCTAGCAAAAAACGGGCTGTTACAACTCTCCCCCACTAAAAAGAATTTTCGCCCTCGAAAATTACCTGAAGGAAACAACTCTGGATACGCAACCCTCATCCTACTCTCCGATTCCCAAGTGGCACTCTCACCCGTTGGTCCAACCCAAATCACTTTAACCAAAACGACCTCCTTGCCACGCAAATGCTTCACTTCACGATCTTCAATCCTAACCGGCCAAGTCTCAACGGTCAAATTGTCCCTTACTTCCAAATCATCCACTTGAATCACATGAGACGCATCATACACATACTTCCTCAACTGAGATACATGAAACACATCATGAAGATTCGACAAAGATGGCGGTAACGCAATCCGATACGCTACAACCCCAACCTTCTCAATAATCTCAAAAGGTCCAACAAAACGAGGAGTCAACTTCCGACACTTCAAAGCACGTCCAACACCAGTTACAGGATTCACTCTCAAAAACACATGATCACCAACCTGAAACTCAATATCCTTCCTCCTCTTATCATGATAACTCTTCTGTCTACTCTGAGACGCTTTCATCTTCTCTTGAATCATCTTAACCTTTTCGGTCGTCTCTTGCACAACTTCCGGTCCTAACAAAGCACTCTCTCCTGACTCATACCAACACAAAGGAGTTCTACACCTCCGACCATACAAAGCCTCAAACGGTGCCATCCCAATACTAGAATGAAAACTGTTGTTGTAAGTGAACTCAATCAACGGTAAACATTCAATCCAACTGACACCTTGCTCCAACACACAAGCTCTCAACAGATCTTCCAAACTCTGAATAGTCCTCTCCGTCTGACCATCAGTCTGAGGATGATAAGCAGAACTCAATCTCAACTTAGTTCCCCAAAGCATCTTGCAAACTCTCCCAAAACTTAGAAGTAAACCTCGGATCCCGATCTGACACAATACTAGAAGGAACACCATGCAGTCTAACAATCTGCTCAATGTAGATCTCAGCCAACTTCGCCACAGACATACCAGTCTTAATAGGAACAAAATGTGCCGACTTCGTCAACCGATCAACAATCACCCAAATAGAATCAAAACCCTTAACAGTCTTCGGCAACGCTCCAACAAAGTCCATTGATATACTATCCCACTTCCACTCTGGCACAAACAACGGTTGCATCAAACCTGACGGCTTCTGATGCTCAATCTTAGACTTCTGACACACCAAACAAGCATACACAAACTCTGCGATCTCTTTCTTCATTCCAGACCACCAAAACAACCTCTTCAAATCTTGATACATCTTAGTCGCTCCTGGATGAATACTCAAACTACTTCTGTGACCTTCTTCCAAAATCTGCTTCTTAAGCTCAAGAACACTCGGCACACAAACACGATCACGGAACATCAAAACACCGTTCTAATCCAACCTGAAGTCTCCACCCTTACCTTGGTTAACCAACACCACACGATCAACAAGTTCCAAATCTTCCTTCTGACCATTCTTGATCTCCTCCAGAATATTACTTGTCAGCTTCAACATTCCCAATCTCACGCCATCCGGTGTTAACTCACTAACCAAACTCAAGTCTCGAAATTGCTCAATCAACTCCAACTCCTTTACCATCAAAGCAGACATATGCAACGACTTTCTACTCAAAGCATCAGCAACAACATTGGCCTTTCCAGGATGATAGCTCAATTGGAAGTCAAAATCCTTAAGATACTCTAACCATCTCCTCTGCCTCATATTCAACTCCTTCTGGTCAAACAAGTACTTCAAACTCTTATGATCACTGAACACTTCAAACTTAGAACCATACAGATAATGCCTCCAAATCTTCAACACATACACAACGGCCGCCAATTCCAAATCATGAGTCGGATAATTCTTCTCATGCACTTTCAACTGCCTTGAAGTATAAGCCACCACCTGACGATTCTGCATAAGCACACCACCAAGACCCATCTTAGAAGCATCACAATACACAACAAACGATTCCTTCGGATTCGGCAAAATCAACACTGGAGCTGACGTCAACCTCTTCTTCAACTCTTGGAAACTCTTCTCACACTTAGCATCCCAAACATAAGCTTGTCCTTTCCGAGTCAACTGCGTCAAGGGCAACGCCAACTTAGAAAATCCTTCGATGAACCTCCGATAATAACCTGCCAATCCAAGAAAGCTTCTAACTTCAAAAACAGACTTAGGTGATTCCCATTGCAACACTGCATCCACCTTCGACGGATCCACCGCAATGCCACCTTTAGAAATCACATGACCAAGGAAACTCACTTCCCGCAACCAAAACTCACACTTTGACAACTTAGCAAACAACTTATTCTCCTTCAAAACTCCCAACACCATCCTCAAATGCTCGGCATGCTCCTCTTCGGACTTAGAATACACCAAAATATCATCTATAAACACCACCACAAAACGACCCAGAAAAGGATGAAATATTCTATTCATGTACTCCATGAAGACACCTGGCGCATTAGATACTCCAAATGGCATCACAGAATACTCATAGTGTCCATACCTCGTTCTGAACGCAGTTTTGGATATATCTTCCGCCTTTACTCTAATCTGATGATATCCCGATCTCAAATCAATCTTGCTGAACACTTCTGCACCAACCAACTGATCCATCAAATCATCAATCCTCGGAAGCGGATACCGATTCTTGATTGTCACCTTGTTCAACTGCCGATAATCCACACACAACCTCATGCTTCCATCTTTCTTCTTAACCAACAACACAGGAGCTCCCCACGGAGAAACACTCGGCCTGATAAACTGTTTCTCGAGCAACTCTTCCAGCTGTTTCTTCAACTCACCCAATTCTGATGCAGACATCCGATAAGGCGCAATCGAAATAGGACTCGTTCCAGGCACCAAGTCAATTGCAAACTCAACCTCTCTCTCCGGTGGTAACTCGGTAATGTCGTCTGGAAAAACTTCTGGAAACTCTTGCACTACCGGCAAATCACCAACTCCTTTCTCACTACTCTCCTTCAAGGAAGCAAACATCATGAACACACAAGCTTCGCTATCCAAAGACTTCTTCACTTGCTCCGCGGTTAAGAACCTTCCACCTTCTCCAGCTACCGGTTTAGAAAACGTTACACTCTTGGTCAAACAATTAATGTTAACACCAAAAGTCAACATCCAATCCATACCAAAAATTACGTCCATATGCTTCAACGGAAGACACACAAGATCCAACTCAAAGTCAACATTACCAAAACTAACAGGACACTTAGCACACACAAAAGAGGTAGTCACTGAACCACTAGCTGGGGTATCGATAACCATCCCTCGAGACAACGGAGTCACAACCAAACCCAAACGCTCAACACAACTCGCCGCGATAAAAGAATGAGTAGCACCAGTATCAATAATTGCAATCAAAGGAGTACTATTGATAAAACACATACCTCGGATGAGATTATCAGGATTCTCCACCTCTTCCGCATTCAATGCAAACACCTTCCCCGCCGCCTTCTTCGGCTGGGTACACTTAGTACTAATATGCCCTTTCCCACCACAATTGTAGCAAGTGATCTCCTTCTTGCACTCTGCAGCCTTGTGACCTGCTTCTCCACACTTGTAGCATTTCTCACCACTCTTGCAATCATTAGCAAAATGACCCAATGTGCCACACTTGTAGCACCTCACCTCAGCAACATTCACCTTAGAGCCTCCACCAGATTCTCTCTTCTTGCCTTTGTCTTTGTTGTACGGCTTCCCAAATCCATGCCCCTTTCCTTTCTTCTCATTCTGAGCCTTGTAGTGATTAACCTTAGCCCTTCCAGCATCATCAAACATACGGCACTTATGCACCAAAGTATCAAAATCACGGATCTCCTGAATACACATATACTGATAGATGTCGGGCCTCAAGCCGCTCTCGAACTTCACGCACTTGGAAACCATAGCATCCTCCGCATTGATGTACGGGCAAAACCTCGAAAGCTCCTCAAACTTCGCCGCATACTCAGCCACCGAACGGTTCTCTTGCTTCAAGTTCAAGAATTCCACTTCCTTCTTGGTCCTCAAATCCTCAGGAAAGTACTTCCTCAAAAACTCAGTCTTGAACCTAGCCCAAGTCACAGCTCCACCAGCCTCAAGCCTTCCCTTAGCATTGGTCCACCAATACTCAGCCTCCTCAGCAAGCATATGAGTAGCCATCCTGACCTTCTGGTCCTCACTAGTCACCATAGCACGAAAGATCCTCTCCATAGCTTGTATCCAACTCTGAGCTCCATCCGGGTCATACCTACCCTTGAACGTCGGCGGACTGTTTCGCAAGAAACGATCCAACCTCCGCTCCTCCGCCTCACCAGGATCACGATGACCAACCGCCGCCTGCTCATTAACCTGAGCCAACACCTGAGCCATCGAAGTCAAAGCCTGAGCAATCGCTCCATCATCTCTACCACCAGCCATCTTACTTCTACACAAACCAATCAACAGATAAGAACAACAGCACAGCAACACAAGAACAAGTACCGAAGGTAACTCATTACCAGTCGCATACTAACAGGGTAAATCAACAAACACTAATCTACTAGTCTATTAGTCCAGACAAGACTGACCACGGCTCTGATACCAACTTGTAACACCCTATTTCTAATAAGCGGTAAAACGCGCGAATATACAACTATATTCTAGAAATAGATGCTACGTCTCCAATAAACCACAATACATACATGCATAAAGATCATGTCACATCACATAGCAGCGGAACATATACATATAATTCATAGACATATCTGGATCTCCAATAAAATACATATGTATTCTCCAAACTCCAAACAACAAAATAGCTCAACAATATTCAAAACATAAAGTCAAATAACAACATGCAAAGACTATCCTAGATCAGAGCCCTAATCTAGACACTTGCATGAAAAAGAGGACTCCACTCCTCGGCATCAACAAGCAACACTAAGCATCCTGCACTCCATCTACCCGTCCATACAGAAAGGTAGGTGGTAAACCACTGAGGGTTAGCATTACATCATCATAATCCATATAAGATTTAATAAGAACTTTGGAAATGAAAGATATAGTCAAAGATAAAGAATGACAATTCATACATAGTTCCACAATATTCACAACATGTAATAATCCAAGATCATTCAATATCATCATATCAAGTTCATATCCGCAAATGTATATTACACATATCACAACCTCACCTTGTCAATCAACAATTAACAATTCAATCCGCAAGTACAATTAACAATAATCAACCATCAAACACATCTTAATGCAATTCAATCCACCAACAGTTTATGCGATGTCTCTAGACTCATCTAGATGCATGTGGTACCAAAACACCTCAAGGTCGTCACCTTTGATGCAACAAAAACATCGTAATCACCTCCATTGGATATATAATCCACCACCATCAGTCATGTATGCATGAACATATGACTCAACTACAAATGCATATGTTCACACAAACAATAATCACCTCACCATCACCAATACTTGTATATATGCAATCATTAACAATTCACCATTACATATCATATATACAATCACCAACCACATCCAAAAATCACACAACATATGGTTATCACATAATTACAACACCAATCATCTCCATATAACATATAATAACTTTCCATAAAGGATTCACAGTCAATTGATTCTCAAAAGTCATCTTTAGTCAAGTTCGTCTCTCAAAATCACAACATTAAATTAATTGAACATTTGAGTCAAAACCAAGTAAACAAGCTCAATTGCCTATGGCTTGTATTCTCACAATTCACATATGTGTGCAGTAGAGGTTACATAAGCATTTCATCGGCCAAATACGATGAATTCATAAAAATCACAAAGTTCGTCTCATTTTATCACATTTCACGAAATTTTTCCATTTTCAAAGCAAACAAGTTCAAACTTGATGGAACCAATCACATCCATTTTTAAAAATCATATAAACAATATACAACTCTAATCCCACTTCAATTTCCGGAGAAAACGAGTTTTTGGAAAAATTGACGTTTGGACCGTTTTCACAAAAGTTAGACGATTTTCATAAATTCAAGTCCAAACCAACTCAAATCTTGTTCCAGTAGGATTAAAGGTGTAAACAGGTGCTAATTAAGTCCAAAGAAACATTTTAGAAGTATTAGATTGGTCCCCAAAAGCTCAAACGAACAAAACAAAAAAGCTGTTTTCTGGCAATTTCGCTATTAGCGAAATCTGAGCTATTAGCGAAATTCTTCAGACAATTTCGCTATTAGCGAAATTTTCGCCAACAGCGAAAAAAGTCCAGAGAGTTTCGCTATTAGCGAAATTCTGGCGAATTTCTTCAGCTGTTATGGGTTGTCACCCCATTTTCACCCAAAATCCCAATTTTCAAACCCCCAACTCCCAAATCAACTTCCAGAAAGTGTTTAAGGGTCAAAATAGGTTCAATACACTTAAACAAACATGAATCATGCATTAGAAACAACAATATGGCTCATTTCATCAAAATCATGAATTTTCTCAAAAACACCCACATAACCACAAATCTCCTCATGAATCCATAAATAACGATTCCAGTCACACCAATTTGATTCTAACAGTTCAACAATCATCAACAACAACTAATGAACACAACTTCATGCACAATTCAACATCACAACTTCATTTTTCATCAATTTTGCTCAAGAACACAAAACACCAACAACTATGCATTTAAACATGTTAATTCACATACTAACATGCAATTATCATATAAAACATGTTCTTAAACATAACAGCAACAAGTATGCACGAATTTAACAACAATTAGGTTCAATTCATCAATTTCATAAAAATGGGTAAAAAGAAAAAGATGTGAATTATGGTTGAAACCTAACCCTCTTACCTCTAACACCAAGAATCTCTAACCAAAGCTTCAATTTAGCTCCTAGATGATGAATCCCCTCTTCAAGCTCTAACCCTTGTTCTTCCCTCTAGCCTCTATCTCTTCTCTTCTCAAATGAAATGAAATGAAAATGTTTGTAAACCTAATTCTCACCAACACTAGAGTTTATATACTAGCTCTACTCAATTGGGCTTATTTCTTAAACCTTAATGGGCCTAACCCATTTCTATTCTAACACTCAAAATGTCACTACTCACTTACCGGTAAAATATAACACTAACGGTCACTTAACGGTAAATAAAATAATTACTACACCCTCTAGCAACTAGTAAAATAAAACCCTCACTAAGCACTAAAAATAACTTTCTGAAAAATTACAAAATTGCCACTGCCCTCAAAATGACCAAAATGCCCCTAAGTCCAAAATGACTAAAATACCCTTCTAACACCGAACTCTACGAATCCCAACCAAAAATACACACAGAGACAATTAATCACATAAGAGCACATAGAACACACATAAATAAATAATAAAATAAATCTAGCGAAAAACGGGCTGTTACAACTCTCCCCCACTAAAAAGAATTTTCGCCCTCGAAAATTACCTGAAGGAAACAACTCTGGATACGCAACCCTCATCCTACTCTCTGATTCCCAAGTGGCACTCTCACCCGTTGGTCCAACCCAAATCACTTTAACCAAAACGACCTCCTTGCCACGCAAACGCTTCACTTCACGATCTTCAATCCTAACCGGCCAAGTCTCAACGGTCAAATTGTCCCTTACTTCCAAATCATCCACTTGAATCACATGAGACGCATCATACACATACTTCCTCAACTGAGATACATGAAACACATCATGAAGATTCGACAAAGATGGCGGTAACGCAATCCGATACGCTACAACCCCAACCTTCTCAATAATCTCAAAAGGTCCAACAAAACGAGGAGTCAACTTCCGACACTTCAAAGCACGTCCAACACCAGTTACAGGATTCACTCTCAAAAACACATGATCACCAACCTGAAACTCAATATCCTTCCTCCTCTTATCATGATAACTCTTCTGTCTACTCTGAGACGCTTTCATCTTCTCTTGAATCATCTTAACCTTTTCGGTCGTCTCTTGCACAACTTCCGGTCCTAACAAAGCACTCTCTCCTGACTCATACCAACACAAAGGAGTTCTACACCTCCGACCATACAAAGCCTCAAACGGTGCCATCCCAATACTAGAATGAAAACTGTTGTTGTAAGTGAACTCAATCAACGGTAAACATTCAATCCAACTGACACCTTGCTCCAACACACAAGCTCTCAACAGATCTTCCAAACTCTGAATAGTCCTCTCCGTCTGACCATCAGTCTGAGGATGATAAGCAGAACTCAATCTCAACTTAGTTCCCCAAAGCATCTTGCAAACTCTCCCAAAACTTAGAAGTAAACCTCGGATCCCGATCTGACACAATACTAGAAGGAACACCATGCAGTCTAACAATCTGCTCAATGTAGATCTCAGCCAACTTCGCCACAGACATACCAGTCTTAATAGGAACAAAATGTGCCGACTTCGTCAACCGATCAACAATCACCCAAATAGAATCAAAACCCTTAACAGTCTTCGGCAACGCTCCAACAAAGTCCATTGATATACTATCCCACTTCCACTCTGGCACAAACAACGGTTGCATCAAACCTGACGGCTTCTGATGCTCAATCTTAGACTTCTGACACACCAAACAAGCATACACAAACTCTGCGATCTCTTTCTTCATTCCAGACCACCAAAACAACCTCTTCAAATCTTGATACATCTTAGTCGCTCCTGGATGAATACTCAAACTACTTCTGTGACCTTCTTCCAAAATCTGCTTCTTAAGCTCAAGAACACTCGGCACACAAAACACGATCACGGAACATCAAAACACCGTTCTAATCCAACCTGAAGTCTCCACCCTTACCTTGGTTAACCAACACCACACGATCAACAAGTTCCAAATCTTCCTTCTGACCATTCTTGATCTCCTCCAGAATATTACTTGTCAGCTTCAACATTCCCAATCTCACGCCATCCGGTGTTAACTCACTAACCAAACTCAAGTCTCGAAATTGCTCAATCAACTCCAACTCCTTTACCATCAAAGCAGACATATGCAACGACTTTCTACTCAAAGCATCAGCAACAACATTGGCCTTTCCAGGATGATAGCTCAATTGGAAGTCAAAATCCTTAAGATACTCTAACCATCTCCTCTGCCTCATATTCAACTCCTTCTGGTCAAACAAGTACTTCAAACTCTTATGATCACTGAACACTTCAAACTTAGAACCATACAGATAATGCCTCCAAATCTTCAACACATACACAACGGCCGCCAATTCCAAATCATGAGTCGGATAATTCTTCTCATGCACTTTCAACTGCCTTGAAGTATAAGCCACCACCTGACGATTCTGCATAAGCACACCACCAAGACCCATCTTAGAAGCATCACAATACACAACAAACGATTCCTTCGGATTCGGCAAAATCAACACTGGAGCTGACGTCAACCTCTTCTTCAACTCTTGGAAACTCTTCTCACACTTAGCATCCCAAACATAAGCTTGTCCTTTCCGAGTCAACTGCGTCAAGGGCAACGCCAACTTAGAAAATCCTTCGATGAACCTCCGATAATAACCTGCCAATCCAAGAAAGCTTCTAACTTCAAAAACAGACTTAGGTGATTCCCATTGCAACACTGCATCCACCTTCGACGGATCCACCGCAATGCCACCTTTAGAAATCACATGACCAAGGAAACTCACTTCCCGCAACCAAAACTCACACTTTGACAACTTAGCAAACAACTTATTCTCCTTCAAAACTCCCAACACCATCCTCAAATGCTCGGCATGCTCCTCTTCGGACTTAGAATACACCAAAATATCATCTATAAACACCACCACAAAACGACCCAGAAAAGGATGAAATATTCTATTCATGTACTCCATGAAGACACCTGGCGCATTAGATACTCCAAATGACATCACAGAATACTCATAGTGTCCATACCTCGTTCTGAACGCAGTTTTGGATATATCTTCCGCCTTTACTCTAATCTGATGATATCCCGATCTCAAATCAATCTTGCTGAACACTTCTGCACCAACCAACTGATCCATCAAATCATCAATCCTCGGAAGCGGATACCGATTCTTGATTGTCACCTTGTTCAACTGCCGATAATCCACACACAACCTCATGCTTCCATCTTTCTTCTTAACCAACAACACAGGAGCTCCCCACGGAGAAACACTCGGCCTGATAAACTGTTTCTCGAGCAACTCTTCCAGCTGTTTCTTCAACTCACCCAATTCTGATGCAGACATCCGATAAGGCGCAATCGAAATAGGACTCGTTCCAGGCACCAAGTCAATTGCAAACTCAACCTCTCTCTCCGGTGGTAACTCGGTAATGTCGTCTGGAAAAACTTCTGGAAACTCTTGCACTACCGGCAAATCACCAACTCCTTTCTCACTACTCTCCTTCAAGGAAGCAAACATCATGAACACACAAGCTTCGCTATCCAAAGACTTCTTCACTTGCTCCGCGGTTAAGAACCTTCCACCTTCTCCAGCTACCGGTTTAGAAAACGTTACACTCTTGGTCAAACAATTAATGTTAACACCAAAAGTCAACATCCAATCCATACCAAAAATTACGTCCATATGCTTCAACGGAAGACACACAAGATCCAACTCAAAGTCAACATTACCAAAACTAACAGGACACTTAGCACACACAAAAGAGGTAGTCACTGAACCACTAGCTGGGGTATCGATAACCATCCCTTGAGACAACGGAGTCACAACCAAACCCAAACGCTCAACACAACTCGCCGCGATAAAAGAATGAGTAGCACCAGTATCAATAATTGCAATCAAAGGAGTACTATTGATAAAACACATACCTCGGATGAGATTATCAGGATTCTCCACCTCTTCCGCATTCAATGCAAACACCTTCCCCGCCGCCTTCTTCGGCTGGGTACACTTAGTACTAATATGCCCTTTCCCACCACAATTGTAGCAAGTGATCTCCTTCTTGCACTCTGCAGCCTTGTGACCTGCTTCTCCACACTTGTAGCACTTCTCACCACTCTTGCAATCATTAGCAAAATGACCCAATGTGCCACACTTGTAGCACCTCACCTCAGCAACATTCACCTTAGAGCCTCCACCAGATTCTCTCTTCTTGCCTTTGTCTTTGTTGTACGGCTTCCCAAATCCATGCCCCTTTCCTTTCTTCTCATTCTGAGCCTTGTAGTGATTAACCTTAGCCCTTCCAGCATCATCAAACATACGGCACTTATGCACCAAAGTATCAAAATCACGGATCTCCTGAATACACATATACTGATAGATGTCGGGCCTCAAGCCGCTCTCGAACTTCACGCACTTGGAAACCATAGCATCCTCCGCATTGATGTACGGGAAAAACCACGAAAGCTCCTCAAACTTCGCCGCATACTCAGCCACCGAACGGTTCTCTTGCTTCAAGTTCAAGAATTCCACTTCCTTCTTGGTCCTCAAATTCTCAGGAAAGTACTTCCTCAAAAACTCAGTCTTGAACCAAGCCCAAGTCACAGCTCCACCAGCCTCAAGCCTTCCCTTAGCATTGGTCCACCAATACTCAGCCTCCTCAGCAAGCATATGAGAAGCCATCCTGACCTTCTGGTCCTCACTAGTCACCATAGCACGAAAGATCCTCTCCATAGCTTGTATCCAACTCTGAGCTCCATCCGGGTCATACATACCCTTGAACGTCGGCGGACCGTTTCGTAAGAAACGATCCAACCTCCGCTCCTCCGCCTCACCAGGATCACGATGACCAACCGCCGCCTGCTCATTAACCTGAGCCAACACCTGAGCCATCGAAGTCAAAGCCTGAGCAATCGCTCCATCATCTCTACCACCAGCCATCTTACTTCTACACAAACCAATCAACAGATAAGAACAACAGCACAGCAACACAAGAACAAGTACCGAAGGTAACTCATTACCATTCGCATACTAACAGGGTAAATCAACAAACACTAATCTACTAGTCTATTAGTCCAGACAAGACTGACCACGGCTCTGATACCAACTTGTAACACCCTATTTCTAATAAGCGGTAAAACGCGCGAATATAAAACTATATTCTAGAAATAGATGCTACGTCTCCAATAAACCACAATACATACATGCATAAAGATCATGTCACATCACATAGCAGCGGAACATATACATATAATTCATAGACATATCTGGATCTCCAATAAAATACATATGTATTCTCCAAACTCCAAACAACAAAATAGCTCAACAATATTCAAAACATAAAGTCAAATAACAACATGCAAAGACTATCCTAGATCAGAGCCCTAATCTAGACACTTGCATGAAAAAGAGGACTCCACTCCTCGGCATCAACAAGCAACACTAAGCATCCTGCACTCCATCTACCCGTCCATACAGAAAGGTAGGTGGTAAACCACTGAGGGTTAGCATTACATCATCATAATCCATATAAGATTTAATAAGAACTTTGGAAATGAAAGATATAGTCAAAGATAAAGAATGACAATTCATACATAGTTCCACAATATTCACAACATGTAATAATCCAAGATCATTCAATATCATCATATCAAGTTCATATCCGCAAATGTATATTACACATATCACAACCTCACCTTGTCAATCAACAATTAAAAATTCAATCCGCAAGTACAATTAACAATAATCAACCATCAAACACATCTTAATTCAATTCAATCCACCAACAGTTTATGCGATGTCTCTAGACTCATCTAGATGCATGTGGTACCAAAACACCTCAAGGTCGTCACCTTTGATGCAACAAAAACATCGTAATCACCTCCATTGGATATATAATCCACCACCATCAGTCATGTATGCATGAACATATGACTCAACTACAAATGCATATGTTCACACAAACAATAATCACCTCACCATCACCAATACTTGTATATATGCAATCATTAACAATTCACCATTACATATCATATATACAATCACCAACCACGTCCAAAAATCACACAACATATGGTTATCACATAATTACAACACCAATCATCTCCATATAACATATAATAACTTTCCGTAAAGGATTCACAGTCAATTGATTCTCAAAAGTCATCTTTAGTCAAGTTCGTCTCTCAAAATCACAACATTAAATTAATTGAACATTTGAGTCAAAACCAAGTAAACAAGCTCAATTGCCTATGCCTTGTATTCTCACAATTCACATATGTGTGCAGTAGAGGTTACATAAGCATTTCATCGGCCAAATACGATGAATTCATAAAAATCACAAAGTTCGTCTCATTTTATCACATTTCACGAAATTTTTCCATTTTCAAAGCAAACAAGTTCAAACTTGATGGAACCAATCACATCCATTTTTAAAAATCATATAAACAATATACAACTCTAATCCCACTTCAATTTCCGGAGAAAACGAGTTTTTGGAAAAATTGACGTTTGGACCGTTTTCACAAAAGTTAGACGATTTTCATAAATTCAAGTCCAAACCAACTCAAATCTTGTTCCAGTAGGATTAAAGGTGTAAACAGGTGCTAATTAAGTCCAAAGAAACATTTTAGAAGTATTAGATTGGTCCCCAAAAGCTCAAACGAACAAAACAGAAAAGCTGTTTTCTGGCAATTTCGCTATTAGCGAAATCTGAGCTATTAGCGAAATTCTTCAGACAATTTCGCTATTAGCGAAATTTTCGCCAACAGCGAAAAAAGTCCAGAGAGTTTCGCTATTAGCGAAATTCTGGCGAATTTCTTCAGCTGTTACGGGTTTTCACCCCATTTTCACCCAAAATCCCAATTTTCAAACCCCCAACTCCCAAATCAACTTCCAGAAAGTGTTTAAGGGTCAAAATAGGTTCAATACACTTAAACAAACATGAATCATGCATTAGAAACAACAATATGGCTCATTTCATCAAAATCATGAATTTTCTCAAAAACACCCACATAACCACAAATCTCCTCATGAATCCATAAATAACGATTCCAGTCACACCAATTTGATTCTAACAGTTCAACAATCATCAACAACAACTAATGAACACAACTTCATGCACAATTCAACATCACAACTTCATTTTTCATCAATTTTGCTCAAGAACACAAAACACCAACAACTATGCATTTAAACATGTTAATTCACATACTAACATGCAATTATCATATAAAACATGTTCTTAAACATAACAGCAACAAGTATGCACGAATTTAACAACAATTAGGTTCAATTCATCAATTTCATAAAAATGGGTAAAAAGAAAAAGATGTGAATTATGGTTGAAACCTAACCCTCTTACCTCTAACACCAAGAATCTCTAACCAAAGCTTCAATTTAGCTCCTAGATGATGAATCCCCTCTTCAAGCTCTAACCCTTGTTCTTCCCTCTAGCCTCTATCTCTTCTCTTCTCAAATGAAATGAAATGAAAATGTTTGTAAACCTAATTCTCACCAACACTAGAGTTTATATACTAGCTCTACTCAATTGGGCTTATTTCTTAAACCTTAATGGGTCTAACCCATTTCTATTCTAACACTCAAAATGTCACTACTCACTTACCGGTAAAATATAACACTAACGGTCACTTAACGGTAAATAAAATAATTACTACACCCTCTAGCAACTAGTAAAATAAAACCCTCACTAAGCACTAAAAATAACTTTCTGAAAAATTACAAAATTGCCACTGCCCTCAAAATGACCAAAATGCCCCTAAGTCCAAAATGACTAAAATACCCTTCTAACACCGAACTCTACGAATCCCAACCAAAAATACACACAGAGACAATTAATCACATAAGAGCACATAGAACACACATAAATAAATAATAAAATAAATCTAGCGAAAAACGGGCTGTTACAGCATTCATCTAAACATTCAATCCTAAACATACATCTAAACATGCATATCCTAGCCATACATCTAAAATATCTATGTGATGTGTGTGCATGTGTCGGTGCTTGTGTGGGTGTACATCATTAGAGTCCATTGTCCTTTACATCATGCCCTAGTTTACATTCTATGGTCTTGCAAGAATTTAAAATTGCATGGAGAAAATTACAAAATTCCTAGGTCTTTACATTCTAAGCTTTGCATGAATTTTAAAGTGCAAGGAATTAAAATGAGGAGGAGGAATGGAGTATGAGATGCTTATGGAGGAATGAAACATGAAATAAAGGGGTTAGTGGCACATGATAATATCAAGAAAATAAAGCAAGTAAAAATTACTATAACAAAAGCAAAGAGATTACCACAAAAATATAGCAAAAATGATGCAAAACATAGCCAAAATTACACCACAAAATGCAAAGCTCACATGACTTATAATCCTCACATTTCAACACATTTTAAAGACATGAACTCAGAGTTTAAAATGAGGATCAAAGGGATGTGATAGGCCATGCATTTTGATAGTGAATTTAAGCAAATTTTACATTATTTATTCACAAACTAAAACTTGCAAGGCAAGCAACTAAGCATCACATGCACATGTTCAGTAAAAACACAATCAAGCTGTAGTAAATTCCTCACAAAACCACATATTATGACTCACAAATGTAGATCAAGAATTGGAGACAAAGTCAAGCCAATTTTCACAAGTTTTTTAACATGAATTTCAAGAAATGAAACAAGAATTAGCATCAATATTTCCTATCAAATTTTCCAGTATAAAACTATCAAAAAACATCACAACACCATCAAAAAAGCTCTATGAATTTTTATGGAATTTTTATAAGAGATTTTAAATTCATCAGAGGTGCAATTATCAAAAGTAATGTACAAAATAGCAAGAAACAAGTAAAAAACGAAAAAACTGCAAAGGAAAAGGTCCAGGCCCAAAGGGAAATGGATCCTGGATCATCCAAACGCATCAGGAGCGTTGGATTGATCCAGCTCCATCAAACCCTAGATCTAATGGTCAAAAACGCAGGGAAGGCTGAACCAGGGTGAACCAGACTGGTTCATGTGAACCGGTCTGGTTCACAGCCTATAAAACACATCACACCGGTTTTCTTTCATTCCCTTCACTCGTTTCTCTCTCTAGGTTAAACCTTAGAGAGAGAAGCTATCTTCTCTCACCTTATGATCTTCATCTTCTTCCATTCTCCGACGTGGTGGCCAGTGGTGGCGCCGCCGCGTCGGAGATTCAACCTACTCCGATTCAAAAACCATTTACATATTTTTGAAGCTCTTTCTCTTCTCTTTATGATTTCAACACTATTTTCTTGAAAAGAGGCTTAGATCAGAGTAGATCTACAATTGAAATATTCGGTTTTTTAGGTTTTCAAAACTTTTTCGAATCTCCCTGAACTGAAACCCTAATCTACACTATTTCCTTCACTGATTATGATTATAAGCTTGAATTTATAGAATAAACGGTGAATCTTCACAGATTACATTTCTAGGGTTTCGGTTTCAGTCTTTTCGAATCTTTTCAGAATTACTGCTTCGATTCACCGTTTATTTGTATCTACGAACCTTCGATGATGATTTAAAAAAAAAAACGAGAAGGTTTTATGAATTTACCTGGAGATTCGAGTGAGAAGATGAAGAAAACCTTCGTGAATCTTCTCTGAGTTTCTGGTAAGTGATTCGTTGTTGTTGAACTGGTGAAATTCTTCTTCTCCTTCTCTGACTTGATTCTCCTTCTTCAATTCCTCTTCTTCTCTACTGTGATCGTATGGATTTGTTGCTTCGGTGGCAAATTCACACTGGAATTGCAGTGATTCAGGTTCAGTGATGAAGATTCAGCTTTGAATCTCTGAGAACCTCACAAAATTCACTTCAATTTTGCTCGAATTGTGATTCTGGAAAATTAGGGTTTGATGAATGTTCTTTGTGTTCTTGGAGTTTCTGTGTTTTGATCGTAACTGAATGGAGAGAGAAAATCTTCTCTGTTTGTGTGAGTTGGCAGAAAATGAATGGTGACTCTGACACATGTGATGAGTTGGCCTGTATTTATAGGCCAGCTGTGATATCTGAACCAATGAGCTCTTGACACCTGTGCTGGACTGTAACTAACTCGTCCTTGGCTAGAAACTGGCTTGAGGACCATTCTGCAATTTTCGAAAGTTTGGGGACCAATCTGTAAATTTTTAAAAAAGGACTATTCTGTAATTTTTAAAACTTTGGGACTGAAATGCAACTGACCTAAAAAGGACTTAAAACAAAAGTTTGACCTAAAGGACTAAAAATTAAAATAAGAAAAACCCTAAAAGGAATAAAATGAAATAAAAGGACTAAAGTGCAATTTTTAGAAGTTTTTAGGACTAAAATGAAAATTTGAAAATAAAATTGAATTAAAATTGATAAATGGAAAATAACGTAAAGTGAAACGATTAAAAACAACAAAACGGACTAAAATGAACCAATTACTTAAATGAGAGTCTTTAAAGTAACCTCTCTCTGCCAAAATTTCGTGTGAAATGACCAAAATGCCCCTGGGGACTAAAATGACTCGAAACGACTCAAATGCAATTTTAAAAGGGTTTGTCAATAGGGAATTGACTCAAAATGACTTTAAATGTAATTTTTTGAAATGGATTTTGACATGGAATTAAACAAAAACTCATTCAAACCAATTGAAATGACTCAAACAATCCTAAGGGACTTAAAATGAGTTTGAATGCATGAAATGACTAAAATACCCTTTTCATGAACTTGCAAATAATATTGAGATAAAATGTAGAGAAATATGCAATTGATCAGAGACAAAGTCAAATGACTTGAAGTGCAAGAAAAGAAAAATGGAGCTAGTATTTTTAGGTCCAAAATTAGGGTATAACATTCACCTACTCACGAGTTCACAGAGAGTGTGTTTGTTGTTTACACTTTTCAAAAGATGTAAAAAAAAAAGTTTTTTATTTTGAAAAATTTTTGCTTCAAGTATTGCTATCAAAAATAGAAGAAATTTTGCAAATAGAATAAACGAGAGTTCCAAATAAATGGGCACAGAATCAAATTTGATGAATTGAGTGGTGGCCTGCCAATGGCGTGGCTCCATGGATCTTTGAATTTTTTTTTTGGAAAATGGTAAATATAATGGGAAGGGTACATTGAATACAATAACCGTTATACTCCCTAACAACTTTGAATTGCCCCTGTTTCGAGTCTTTGATCTGCAGATGCTTCGAATCGGAGGATCTTTGATAGCAGGTATGCCCCAAGTGGATTGTGCCTGACCGGTGCAGTTACTTTGTCATGATCCTTAACTTTTGCATAGTTTGCCCTTTTCGGGTTTCAACCTATCAGGATAATTATGTTATTATTTATTTTATTTTTGTCTCTAATTTTTACATGGACCACCCTTTTGGGTTTTCAGTCCACCGAGACGCTCATTTTTGCCTAAGGCGCCTTTTCAGTTTTGCGACTTATCGAGCTTTTATTTTTGATAGAGTATTTCTTGACTGTACCGGTATTCACAGGACGTGTGTGTTTGTCACCATTTGTAGTCACAAGAGTTATCGCACATAGGTCTTTATAGTTAGACGCCCATTTGCCCCTGGAGTCTGGTTCGGATCATAATACCTTTTTGGGCATAGTCTCCTTCTTGAATTTCACGGGGGCGAACCTTCTTGTTGGAAGTTTTTTTCAACCTCTTTTGACATAGTTCTACAAGGTCGTCATGTATTTTAAGTTCAATCAAGTCTGGACTTTGGCAGAACTCCTATCGACAGGACTTCAACCTCCACGGGAAGTACGACCTCCATGTTGTATACTGAGGGAAGGAGGGGGGTTGCCCCTGTTGAAATGTGTACTGAAGAACGATACTCATGTAAAGTAACAGTAACATCTCACGCCAGTTTTTTTAAGTGAATGCCATCTTCTGGGCAATCTTCTTTTTTGTTTGTAGTTTTGACGGCTAAGATGCCCCAGTATGCGAGAGCTCTCTTCGGGAGTCCCTTCATTTTCCTCTTCTTCATCTTCGGACACAGAGAACTCAAAGTTTGAAGAGAGTACATGGTTATTGTACTCAACGGGTTTATTAATGCATGATTTGATTATTTATTTTGACAAGTATAAGTTATGATCATCCAGATATTTGAGGATGATTAAAAAGAAATTTGGTTTTTTTTATTACCATTTTTCCAGAAAAAGCACAAAATAAAAGCAAAGTCGGGTTTGAAGCGACTTTTTATTAATGAGGGAAAATACATAAAGCAAAAGCTCTACACAAGCTCTCTTTCGTCTCGGGCGGGACGAAAAGAATTTTTTTGAAAAAGCATAAAACAGCAAACAAACATTATTTGAACAAATGAGTGGTAGAAGGAAACATCGATAACGACCTGATTGCAGCTAGCCACTCCATGTGTCACAAACACTAGGTATTATGATCCGGTAGCGGATTGACTTGCATATTTGGGTTCAATTCTTTTTGGCTTGAACCAGCTTCTGGATTTCGGTTTTCAAAGCGTAACAATACTCAACGTCATTGTCGGGTGCCCCTTGATGGAAGACACATGAGAGATCAAATCGATACCAAGCCGACAACTTGTTAGGCACTCGAGGAGGTGCTCTAGTTTGGACCAGGTTCTCCTCAAGCAATATTGGGAGCAACTCCGCATAGTTTGTGGGGATTGGATCATAACGTGCTCTCCGAGCCTGATTCTGTGGATTGAATTGTAGAGGGGGGCTGTTGTCGTGGTTGTTGTATGCACAACGGCTGACATTGTGGCTGGGGCCCTTGCTGGAACTGTGGCAGATTCTTTGTAACCATCAGCGAAGATACCAGGTTGGTTAACTTATCTACCTCGGCCCGAAGCTCGTGGACCTCTTGTTCAAGTTGATCCATTTTCTGTGTTTGCACGAGTGTTTGCATATGCGAGCTGAAATTGAACGAAGACATCGTACCACTTTTGACCTTTTGTGGAAAAGAAAATTCGGTGAGACTCAGACTTGAAACTATGAAATGCAAGATGATGCATGATATGTTTATGCAGAAATAGACATGATTTTTTTTATTTATCGAAGGACTTATAAAAGTAATTTTGTAAACGTCATAATTGAAAATTTCATTGAAATAATTAAAGTACTACGAGATAATTCCCTTTCTAACAACAAAGCCAAGGGATAGACTCCAAAGTACATGACAGAAAGCTAGAAAGTAACATAAAAGATAGAACAACTGGGAAACTCTTGAGCCTCTGAAGTAAGCTAATCCTCAAAATCTGAATGCGGACCGTCAAACAAATCCATGGAATCCATGCGCTGTTTCTTAGTGGTATGCTTTTTAAGCAGCCTGTCCTTCTCCTGGAGTAGATCATCTCTCTGGGTCATTTGTTTTCCTAATTTAAGAATCTCACTGTTCTGTTTTCGTATTTCTTCATCTCTATCTTCCACCATGAGCATAGCCTCATCATATTTCCTTTTCCAAGTGGCAACTGCTCGGTCTTTATCAGCCAATTGTTCCTGGTGCTCTCCCATAGTCTTAGAGGGTAAAGGTAAAGATGATGGTGGAGTTATTGCAGATACGAGCCTTGGTACATTGTAAGGCATCTGATTCTAGATAGCTTTACTGATGACCCACTGAATATAAGATCCATGCAGAAGATCATCCCTTTTTCCTAGTTGGTTCCTGTTAAGTCTGTGAATACCATGCCAAGCTTGCACAAATTTCTTTCTTTTGCCCAGGTGATCATTGTCATTGTAGTAAAACTCATTGGTTAAAGCAAGGTTACTTGGTTTGGTTTTCATTGGGTATCCCAATTGATGTCGGGCGAGGATGGGGTTGTAACTAATTCCTCCCTCCATACCAATGAGAGGCACGTTGGGGTATTCACCACACCTGATAATGACTGTCTCGTTATCGCAGATTGGATGATACCAAACTATATCAGATGGTGTTAGGGCCATGATTTTCTTAGAGCAGGGGATACCTTCAAGGTTGGCTATGAAAGAATGGGGTCGAGGTAGATGAGAGACGAACCATTTGTAGAGTAAAGGCGCACAACAACGGATAGCTCCATGACTCGCAAGAGTTCGATCATGGATGGAATGGTAGGTGTTAGCTAAAAGAGTAGGGGTAGGGTTTTTGGTAAGAAAAACTTGGATGGCACAAATGTCGATAAAGTCAGGAATGTTAGGGAAAAACACAAGACCATAAATGAGCAGGGCTATGACAGAGTAAAAGGCGTAGTTGGCACCTGCTTCCTCAAAAATGGAGGCTTGATCGTAAAGGAAATCGGTAGAGAAGCCTGAGAGACTCCCTTTGACTTTGACAATAAGATTGTCTTTTACGATGGAGGCTCTAAGATGGAGGGCTTCAGCAATTTTTGAGTATTTAGGAGCAGGCTCTGTAACGCCCGTTCTATTTAAATGATTATTTTAATGAGTTTTAGGATATATTTATATGAGATTTATGTGATTTATGTGATTTATGTGATTTTAGAGATTTTATGAGATGTTGTGACTTATTTTATTATTTAATAAAATGAGATTCGAAAATAAATTAAATATTGAGATGAGGGGCTGTTTTGTGAATTTAGAAAGTTTGGTGGTGGAAAGAGGTAATAAGATAAATTAGATGAAGAGTTATAAATATGAGAAGTTAGGTTAGAAAGAAATAGAACGTACGATCAGTTTTTGGTGAAAAAGGGAGAAAAAGTCAAGAGAAAAGGAGAAGACCTAAGAGCTGCGATTTTCATCTATTAAGGTAAGGGTGAGACTAACTTTCAGTAATATTAAGTCTATGATTCTGATAATTAGATTTAACATGATGTGGGATGAGTTTGTGAGGATTGAGAATTAGGGTTTAGAGAGCGATTTTGACGATTAGAGGACGAAAACTTGTTGAATTGATGTAAAGATTGTGTACAGACCTTAGATAATCCATAGGGTGATAATTAGAATCAGTTTTGAGGTTAGATCCAAGACATTAGGTGAATTTTTGAAAAATTTGTATTCTGCTCGAGCATGACATTCATCGCTCGCAACCGCAAGCAGCATAGCTCGCCTCGCGAGCTAAGAACATCACCGCTTGCCTCGCGAGCAAATCAGTCGCCACAGCGAGTAACCAAGGAGCTCGCCCCCGTGAGCAAAGTAGCTCGCCAAGCGAGCAAGTGCGTTTTAGAGGTCCTGAGAGGTGGTTTTGCTCGCCCTCGCGAGCAATGGTACTCGCCTCACGAATTAAGCTGTTAGTTGCCCCAAATTATTTTCCTTGCGATTCCCTTCGCACGTGTAGTCTTGAGATGACCTTGGGGTATTAGATGAAAGTTATTTATGTTATTTGAAGCTGTCCAGAAAGCCCGAATTAAGATGATTAAGATTATTAGTAATGAGAGATTGTTATATATGCAATTAAATGAATTTGTTTACGATGATTAAGTTGATGTGATTCATTCTTTAAGGATGTTATGATATATAAGAACTGTTATATGCTGCATATGTTGCTGTTTTGCTGTTGTTGACCATTAATGTCATAAAGTAGTGAGTGTCGGTCTAAGTTGTAAAGTTATAAGATGTTGTCCAAGTTATTGGAATCATAAGAGATTTTCATGTTGTTGTCTAAGTTGTATGAAGTTGAGTCCATGCATACTCATTAAAGATGGGGGTTTGACTCCCTGGAGCTTTTGCTCAAAAAATTAAGTTGGGGGCTTGATGCCCTAGAGCTTTTGCTCAAAAATTACGTTGGGGGCTTAATGCCCTGAATTGGTACCACATGCATTTGCATATCAAGATGAATTAAGATGATACGAGTTACATTTTTCGAGTTAAGTTGCATTGTCGAGTCGAGTTTTTAAGATCGATTTATAAGTTGATCATGAAGTTGATGTTGATGTTTGATTATGAAACTGTTTATGATGATGATATGATGCTATATGATTATTGTTTGATATGTTGATGATGTTTATGTTGTTAAATATAATTTGATGAATTATATGCTTAATATTGTTGTTTGTGAATCTCACCCCTTCTGCTTGAAAATGTTACTCTTCGTATAAGTAAATTGCAGGTAACCAAGATTAGTTGCGGTCGTGAGTGGACTCTTCACAAGTGTGTGTCTTAGGTGCTCTGATACGTAACGGGATGGGAATTTTGTTGTTGTTTTCTATTCCTTACGTATTACTTAAGAAGATTTTTCATGATTTATTATTGAACTAAGTTTCTTTGAGATTTTCTGTTGAGGCCCTTTGCCAAAGATTATTTTAAATGTTGAATTATTCCGCTGTGAAGTATTGAAGGATATGTTGTTGAATTTTGAAGGATAAATAGTTATTTATTCCATTTATGTTTTTATGGAAAGAAAGGTGACATTCTGTTTGTGTTGAAAAACTCTGTTTTATTTATGTAATTTTTATGTTGGGAAAACGGGGTGTTACAATTGGTATCAGAGCAGGTCGGTCCGTCCGGCCAAGTAGTTGAGTTGAGTAGCGTTGTTTAACAGTTGGAGTATCATTATTATGTTGTTCTGATTGTTGTGTGTTGCGTAGAGAACTAAGATGGCTGAGAGAAATGATGCTGCTATTGCTGCTGCGTTGGAAGCTGTAGCTCAAGCTGTGGGACAACATCCTAATGCGGGTGTTGGCGCTAATGCTGAGGTTAGGATGTTGGAGACTTTTCTGAGAAGTCATCCCCTACTTTCAAAGGGAGGTATGATCCTGATGGAGCTCAGACATGGCTCAGGGAGATTGAGATAGTCTTCCGTGTTATGCAATGTACGGAAGATCAGAAGGTGCGTTTTGGTACGTACATGTTGGCTGAGGAAGCTGATGACTGGTGGGTGAGTCTTCTACCTACCTTAGAGCAAGATGGTGTGGTTGTTACTTGGGTTGTGTTTAGGAGAGAGTTCCTAGACAGATACTTTCCGGAGGATGTTCGCGGGAAGAAAGAGATTGAGTTTCTTGAGCTCAAGCAAGATAACATGACTGTGACAGAGTTTGCTGCAAAGTTTGTGGACCTGGCTAAGTTTTATCTGCATTACACTATTGAGACTACTGAGTTCTCCAAATGTATCAAGTTTGAGAATGGTTTGCGTGCCGACATCAAGCGGGCCATTGGTTATCGAAAGATCCGTAACTTTTCTGAATTAGTGAGCAGCTGCAGAATCTATGAGGAAGACTTGAAAGCTCATTACAAGATTGTGAATGAGAAGAGAAGTAAAGGTCGGCAGAGTCGTCTGAAGCCTTACAGTGCTCCTGCTGATAAAGGAAAGCAAAGAGTTAATGATGAGAGGAAGCCGAGAAAGAATGATGTTGTTGCTGAGATTGTTTGCTTCACTTGTGGCGAGAAAGGCCATAAAAGTAATGCTTGTACTAGAGATGTGAAACGGTGTTTCCGTTGTGGAAAAAAGGGGCATACCCTTGTAGAGTGTAAACATGAAGATGTTGTATGTTTTAATTGCAATGAGGAAGGTCATATTGGGTCTCAATGCAAGAAGCCTAAGAAGGCTCAGACTACTGGGAGAGTTTTTGCTTTGACTGGTACTCAGACAGAGAATGAGGATCGCTTGATCAGAGGTACTTGTTACTTTGATAATGCTCCTTTAGTTGCTATTATTGATACCGGTGCTACGCATTCTTTTATTGCTATTGATTGTGCTTCTAAGTTGGGTCTTGCTATGTCAAATATGAATGGAGAGATGGTTGTCGAAACTCCAGCTAAGGGTTCAGGGACCACTTCTCTTGTTTGTTTAAGATGTCCTTTGTCTATGTTTGGTCGAGATTTTGAAATTGATTTGGTTTGTCTACCTTTGAGTGGAATGGATGTAATCCTTGGTATGAACTGGTTAGAGTACAACCATGTTCACATTAATTGTTTTAGTAAGTCGGTGTATTTCTCTTCTGCTGAAAAAGGAAGTGGAGCAGAGTTTTTGTCAACTAAGAAACTAAAGCAGTTAGAACGTGATGTGTAACACCCCGTTTTCCCAGCGTAAAATTTTCATAAATAAAATCAGAGTTTTTCATCATAAAACGGAATGTCACATTTCTTAAATATCGTAAATGGAATAAATAATAATTTATCCTTCAAAACGTTTAACAACATAATATTTAAAACTTCGCAGCGGAATAGTTTGACAACTTAAATAATCTTTGGCACAAGGGCTTCAATATAAAATCTCATAAAACTTAGTCCAACATCAATTATTGAAAGATTCATAAAGTAATACGTAAGGAACAGAAAGTAAAGACATAATCCCATCCCATTACGTATCAGAGCACCTAAGACACACACACTTGTGAGGAGTCCACTCACGACCGCAACTAATCTTGGTTACCTGCAAGTTACTCATACGAAGAGCAACATTTTCAAGCAGAAGGGGTGAGATTTCACAAAACAATAATATTAGGCATATAATTCAACAATTATATCTAACATCTTAAACTTCATTAACTAGCATCATTAATCTTCCTACATTAGTCATAAACTTCATCATACATCATCAAAAATACAATCATAAACATCATCATATATCTTCATAAATATAATCATAAGACATTATCTTATAGCATCATAAGTACAAACATAAACGTCATCATATATCATCATAAATATATTCATAAAAGCATCATCACATATCATCAAATACTAATCGCAAACAATCATCACATATCATCAAATAATAAACATAACATTGTCACATATCATCAATTAATAATCATAACATCGTCACATATCATCATCTAATAGACATAGACATCATATCATAAATCATATAGCATCATATCATAAATCATATAGCATCAACATAACATCATCATCATAAACCACTTCATAATCAATCATCATAAACAACTTCATAATCATTCATCATAAACAACTTCATAATCATTCATCATAAACATCTTCATAATCATTCATCTATAGTCACTTCGTTAAAACATCACAACTTAACATCTTGACTCGACAATGCATCTAAACTCGACTATGCAACTCTTAAAGTCTTAAACCATCTCGAATCATCATGAAATGCAAATGCATGTGGTACCATTCTAGGGCATAAGCCCTCATCGTCGTGGGTTGAACAAAAGCTCCTAGGGCATAAGCCCTCATCGTCGTGGGTTGAGCAAAAGCTCCTAGGGCATAAGCCCTCATCCTCGTGGGTTGAGCAAAAGCTCCAGGGCATGAGCCCTCATCTATAAATGAGTATGCATGGACTCAACATCTTACGTCTTAGAAACTTCAAGAACATCTATGACATCTTAACAACTTGACGACTTCATAACGACTCGACGACTTAACAACTTCATATCATCTTAACGTCTTAACATCTTAACATCTTAGCATCTTAAAACATCATATATAATTCACATTAATACTCATATAACAATATCACATTGATAATATTAACAGCAACATGACAGCACACAATTAATTCATCATATATCATCGTATTCAAGTATCAACAATTCATCATGCATCTTTGTAAGAACATAAATAATCATGCACAACATATTTTCATGTCAAACCAAGGCTACTGGAAAGATATCACAATTATCAACAACTTTCATGTTTACAACAAAGATCAATTCAAAACAGAAACATATGAACAAAACGCAAAAACATGAAACAGAGAATGTTGTCACCGTACAATTTTGCTAAGACCTCATTGGAGTATTTTCATCATAACTCAAAAACTAAAAATCATATTCACGTCAAACCAAAGCCACTGGAAAGCTAACAAAATTATCTAAAACTTTCATGTTTACACCTAAGACCAATTCTGTACCGATCAATACCAGTTTTCATTTTAAATTCGGAAATGTTGTGTTGAAAGTCCATAAAAATTCACTGTGACCTACATGCAGTAATTTGACCGTAACTCAAGTTCTATAAATCTTTTTGAAGTCAAACCAACGACATTAGAAAGCTAACATCCGTACCTAAAACTTTCGTGTTTACACCTAAAGCCAATTCAAAACTGAAATGTGTGAAAAAGATGCAAAAATATGAAACAGAGAATGCTGTCAGAGATAGCTCTCGGGAAAACTCCATTTTTCATCCCAAAATCCCAATTTTGAATCCCCTAAGCCCAAATTTGGTCCCAAAGTTTGTTTAAACATTTCTAAACATGAAAAGACACCCAAATCCATATAAAACTTGAACTAAAACACCCTTTTCAACAAAAATCACCATTTGACCCATTTTTCATGAAAACCTTCAAGAACAACATAAATTCACTTCAAGTTTTATGATTATGATTATCCATTGCATCAATCATTAACAAAAACATATCATAACAATAACAGCAACAAGCAGCCATGAATTCATCAACAACATTATATTTCATCAATTTTGAGCGAAACCTAATTTCTCTAATCATCAAAATCAAACAACAACAACCATTAATTCTCAATTCTTCACTTAAACCCTAATTCTCGATCTCTCAAAAACTCTTCCTACAACTCGTTAAATCTAATCGTTAGAATCATACACATAATAAGATTGAATGCTAGTCTCACCCTTACCTTAGAATTATCGATGCAACCTCTTCTCTCTTCTCTTCTCTTCTCTTCTCTTCTCTTCTCTTCTCTCTAAACCTTGTTTTCTCCAAAACTGATCGTACGTTCTATGTCTTTCTAAACCTAACTTCTCTTATTTATAACCCCTCATCTAATTTCTCTTACACCTCAAAATTACTCTTTTCCTCATAATCTTATTTATTTCTAAATTAAATATATATCACTCCCACTTAATAATATTAATACACCAAATAACACATAATAGCATATTTCATCAAAATATATATGTATATAATATATTAACACCAAATAACATATATATTTCTACACAAAATAACAAATATATTTCTACACCAGATAACATATATATTTCTACAAAAATTAACAAATATATTTCTACACCAGATAACATATATTATACTAGTAAATACCAGCGTATAACATAACAAAATATCACTCATCAAAATAAGTCGACTAAATTATAAAAAGACATTTAATCTCAATAAAAAAATAAATAATAAAAGTAGGGTGTTACATGATGGAATTTTGATGTTTTCTTTGATGGCGTCCTTGTTTGTTGAGAATCAAGCAGTAATTGATAAGTTACAAGTAGTGTGCCATTTTCCTGAAGTTTTTCCTGATGAAATTCCTGATGTGCCTCCAGAAGGAGAAGTTGAATTTACGATTGATCTCATTCCGGGAACGAAGCCTGTGTCTATGACTCCTTACCGTATGTCGGCTTCTGAGTTGGCTGAGTTGAAGAAACAGTTGGAGGATTTGCTTGATAAGAAGTTTATACGACCGAGTGTTTCGCCTTGGGGAGCGCCAATATTGCTAGTGTTTTATCTTGGTTTTTCGGGTGTCAAACATTGATTACGTTTGAACCTTTTTAACCTTTGATATCTCATTTTTTTTTGGGAAGGGAAAAAGAAGAAAAACCCTTGAGAATCGAGGTCCGGGAGTTGTTTTCGCTACGGGAAGGTGTTAGGCACCCATAACGACTATAGTATCCTATAGGAACCGTCTTTACTTTCCACGCGCACGCTTTATTTTTAGATGCTATTTGAAAAGTGATATTTACACCTAAGGTTTACTAAGTCAAGAATTGGAGGGAGAAGAAGATGTTTGAATTTTTATTTTATTGGAATTGAAGGAATATTGGTTCCTTGCCTACGTACCCTTTTAAGGGATCAAATCCACCGTAGTTCTCTTCCAAAAAACGTTTTTGTTTTTGTTGATTGATTTTAAGTTTGAAAATGGGATTTTGAAGAATAAGGGAGAGGCCTCAAGGGCATAAGATTTGGAAAACGTGGGGTGGAATTAGTTATTTTGCAAAATGAAGTCTAAGTATGATTAAAAATTCATTAAAGTTTTTGTTTAAGAAAATAAGGGGAAAATCAATGGGATTTGGATCCCAAAGTTTATTTAGAAAATTATTTGAGTGAAGTTGTTCATATTTTTTGGAAAAGAGAATTTTTCTAAGTATCGTGATTCCTAAGCATACATCTAAAGCATACATTCCCTAAACATTCATCTAAAGTAACCATGTGATGTGTGTGCATGTGTCGGTGCTTGTGTCGGTGTACATCATTAGAGTCCATTGTCCATTACATATGCCCTAGTTTACATGCTATGGTCTGACAAGAAATTAAAAAACATAAAGAAAATTACAAAATTCCTAGGTCTTTACATCCTAGTTCTTTGCAAGAAATGTAAATTCCAGGAAAATTAAACCTAGAGGGATGGGATGGGAATGCTATGAATGAACTATGGATGAGAGGGTTAGTAACATAACATGGCATAATAGAATAGAAGTTTTAAACAAAGTAGCAAAAACTTAACACAAGAAGTGACAAAACTCTTAGCAAAATATTCCTAAAACTTATCATAATATCATGACAAGTATATGACCTATAATTCCCATATCATGACAATTTTCAAAGGTTTCATCACAATCAATGATATGAGAATTATAAGAACATATTCAAGTCAAGAATCATGATATATTTTAGGCATACCTTACATTTATTTCTCACACAAAAAAACAAATATTAACATGACTTGTAAAACAAGCAACTCACAATAACACATTCACAAGTAGTAAAAAAAAATACATCGTCAGAGAGATAAACTCACCACAAATCCATATATCACAAGCCACAAACACATATCACGAATTGGAATCAAAATGATGCACATTTTCACACACTTTTTTAAAAAAACAAGAATTAAAACAAGAAAAATGTATCAACATTTTTTATAAAGTTTTTCAGTGCAAAACCAACACAAGAACATCACAAAACATCAAGAAGCCTTTATAATTTTTTAGAGAATTTTCTAAAACATTTTGGGCATGACAGGGGTGTAGAAAGCAGGTAACATGGTGCAACCAACAAGAAAATAAAGGAAAAAACGAAATCCAGTATAAGGAAGCCCAGGCCCAAGGTCTTTGATGGATCTGGACTATCCAAACGTATCAGGAGCGTTGGATTGATCCAGCTCCATCAAACCCTAAATCTAACGGTGAGGATGCACTCTTGAGGCTTATATAAGCCTTCTTCTCACGTGCTCTTCATTTTCCCCTTTCCTTTCTCTCTCTAATTCTCGTTCTAGTGAGAGAAGCTCCCACTTCTCTCTTCACCGGTGTTCATCTCTCCACCGCCGGTTTCTGGAATGAAACGGCTGGAGACGATGAAGATTCATCGGAATCTTCATTGTCACCGCCGTGAATTCCAGATTCCGGCAACACTTCAAACATCTTTGATCTTCATGGATCTAAACCCTAACTTGTTCTATTCTTCATGCTGATTATGAATCTGAACTTATTTTTTCGAAACGAGGCTTAGATACGAGCAGATCTACACTTGAATCTTTCGGTATCTATGTTTTCAAATCTTTTCGAAACTTCTTGAAATGAAACCCTAATCTAAACTATTTTCTTCACTGATTACGAATATGAGCTTGGATTTACAAAATAAACGGTGAATCTTTGTAGATTTACATTTTTAGGGTTTCGGTTTCAAACTTTTTCGAATCTTTTCAAAGTTCTTTGAAAGAACAAGTCTGAGGACTTGTTAATCTGCTTCGATTCACCGTTTATTTGTGGTTGTGAACCTTCGATGAGCTTTTTCAATGAAAATGAAGAAGTTTTGATGATTACCTGAACTTTGAATTGGAGATTCGAACAAAGAGATCCTTGAAAGCTTCTGGTAAGTTTGGACCGAAAATAAATCGGTGTTCTTCTCTCTTTCTTCTTCACTGGTTCAGAACCTGCTTCGATTCTCTCTTCTTCTCAATTCTCTCACTGTGATTGTACGAATTCTTTGAATTCGTGCTTGAATTGAAGTTTCTAAGGTTCGATGATGATGATTCAGTGGTGAATCTCTGAGAACTGTGAAGAAATTGCTTCAATTTGGCTTAATTTTGATTCTTGTAAAGTTAGGGTTTCGTGAATGTTCTTTGTGTTCTTGGCAATTTCTGGAAACAGTTAGGATTTTGATCCTTGGGAGAGGAGAGAGAATGGGAAATTGTGTTTGTTGAGCTGGCACTTTGTGAATGGAATTGTTGACACTATGTCGTATTTATAGCTGACAAGTGTGATGCCTTGACCAGTGAATTTGTGACACCTGTCCCTGGACTTTGAGTAATTCGGCCTTGCTGAGTTCTTAAGCTTGAGGACCTTTTTGCAATTTCTGAAACTTTGGGATTGACCCGCAATTTTGAAAAAAGGACTGGACTGCAAAATTTTTAAGACTTAAAGGACTGAAGTGTAAATTGAAAAAGATTTTAAAAGGAAAATAAAAATGTGAAAAAAGGACCTAAGTGCAATTTTTAAAACTTGAAGGACTAAAAAGAAAAAAAAAACAAAAGGACTAGAACGAAAATAAAAGGAAAATAGGGGCTAAAATAAAAATAATAAAATTTGGTTAAAATTTGGTAATTTTGAAATAAACGTAAAGTGAAACAACTAAAAAACACAAAAAGGACTAAAATGAACCAACTACTAAATGAGGTACTTTAAAGTAACCTCTCTCTGTCAAAATTTCCTGTGAAATGACCAAAATGCCCCTAGGGACTAAAATGACTCAAAATGACTCAAATGCAATTTTAAAATGGTTTTTTAACAGGGAATTAAAGCAAGAGTTTATACAAGCACATTAAAAGACTCAGAGACAATTTTTAGGGGTAACAAGAGTTTCAACACAGGAAATGACTAAAATGCCCCTAGGGGCTAAACTGACTCAAAATGACTCAAATGTAATTTTTGAAATGGATTTTGACATGGAATTAAACAAAAACTTATTCAAACCAATTGAAAGGACTCAAACAATTTTCAAGGACTAAAATGAGTTTGAATGCAGGAAATGACTAAAATACCCTTCTTCATGACTTTTGCAAATAACATTGAAATAAGATGCAGAGAAAGATGCAATTAATCAAGGACAAATTCAAATGACTTGAAATGCAAGAAAAATATTTTGGATGACTTGAAATGCAAGAAAAGAAGAATTGAGCTAGTATTTTTAGGTCCAAAATTAGGGTATAACAGCTGCCCTTATTTAAGTTTCTTTGTCCGGAAGGTCAAGAGACGAAGTCTTTGATTTGACGGGACGAAGATACTTAAATATTAACATTTGCACTGTTTTTGGACATAAAAATACGCTTTCAGATTTTCAAAAACATGAATGCCATGCAACATTTCGATTATGAATGCAAGACAAACGACTGGAGTCTACAATGCATGCCATATCACTGGGACCAGGTAAACATTAACAAGGTAGACAAGCCAGGGGACAAAAAGGGAGCTACAAGCTGTTCTTTGGATCGAACTAGCCACTTGACCATGTAATACAAACAGAAGGTGAGTACAAGCTGTTCTTTGGATCGAACTTGCTGCTTGACTGGGGATAGAAATACAAGACAGGTACAAGATGTTCTTTGGATCGAACTTGTCACTTGACCGGAAACATAGACATATAGGAAGATGCAAGCTGTTCTTTGGATCGAACTTGCTACTTGATTGAAAACACGAACAGATAGGCATGTACAAACTGTTCTTTGGATCAAACTTGCTATTTGACCTGGAAGCATAGACAAAAAGTTGATACAAGCTGTTCTTTGGATTGAACTTGCGGCTTGATCAATATCACAACATGTAGGTAGGTGCAAACTGTTCTTTGGATCGAACTTGTTGTTTGACTGATAACAAAATATAAGCCGGGTACAAACTGTTCTTTGGATCGAACTTGTCGTTTGACCGGAAACATAGGCATGTAAGCAGGTACAAGCTGTTCTTTGGATCGAACTAGCCACTTGACCAATATCAAGACATATAGCAAGATACATTGAAGGTTTGATTTAACAAGATACAAATTTAGGGTAGACTGACATTGACTGGATTTGAAAATAAAAATGACCATTATTGCTGGCCCAAGAGCAAATTGAGAGTGAATTAACATTGATTTGAATTGAATTGAAAGTTGATATTGAAAGAGACATTGAAAGTTGAAAATAATCAGAGATACAATCATAGACATAGACATGGAGTTGAATTGAGAGTTTAACAGAGACGTAGACATTGAATTGGAGAGTTGAAATTGAGTTGAATTGGAAATTGAAATTGAGTTGAATTGAAAGTTGAGATTGAACCGAATTGAAAGTGGAGATTGGAGATGCAACATGTATGTATGGTTTAACAAGATCATTAAATGTATGGGCACATAAAATGCATGATTATGCATGTATGAATGCTTGAAATGCATGATTGGTTTGTAGTTTAACAGAGAAGTTTCACAGAGACAGACGAAACATTGGAAGATTGGGCACGTAGTGGCTCGTGCTATAACATATTCACATGGAAATCCTCTTTTGAGAGACCGTCGTTGAAAGACGTATCGAAACCATGGTTGAGGGCAATATATCATATCACATATACAAAACTTACAGAAGAGGGAACCTTGGAAGATTCTTTGATACAGGATGCCGTTGTTAGGCATGTCAGTGCTGGGTAAACATTGGATGTTCGCATCTGTGGTCAATGCTTTTCATATCATTTTCATTCTTCAATCCTATTTTTGCCTGAACCTCCCTTTCGGCTTTTCGATTCACCGGGAATAGATTCTTTTTATTGCCCCATTTTTGCCTGAATTGCCTTCATAGGTTGTCAATCAGCGGGGTGCTCATTTTTGCCTAAGCCGCCCTTTCGGGTTTTCGACTTAGCGAGCTTTTCATTTTCATTTTCATTTTTCACTTTCATTTTCATTCTGTTTTTTTTTATTCTTTCCATTGACCACAGACCATCCTGGGGAACCACCTGCTTGTAACATGTATTGAAATAGACATTGATACTCATTTATTTATGCATGTTTCACTGGAATGTACCCTATTGCTCAGGTTTGTTTTCAAAATAGATGGAAAAGATTTTTTTCAATTTTCAAAAAAATGTTTGTTTCAGACATTGACATTATCAAATAGAAAGAAAATATTTTGTATATAGCATTGAAAGTAAAAAGAAAGTAGAGTTTCAAACAACAGCACAAGCTCAAATTGATGTAGAAGAGTGAAAGCCAGCCAAAGGCATAACTCCACGGATTTACAAAGCTTGGAAAATGGTAATTTTATTGGTTGGTGGTACATTGAACACGATGACCGCTATATTTCATAGAAATTTTGAATTCACAAGTACAGAAGCTTCTGATAAAGACGATCATCGACAGCTGCAGATGCCCCAAGAGGTGATGGTGATTTGCCAGATATAGTTACTTGTCTTTTACTATCAATCTCATTTTTGCATGAACCGCCCTTTCGGGTTTTCGGCTCATCGAGACGCTCATTTTTGCCTGAGTTGCGTACAATCTCAGCGAGCTTTTTCATATTCATTTTTTGTCCCTAACTTTTGCCTGGATCGCCCTTTCGGGTTTTCGATCCACCGGGAAGCGCATTTTTGCCTAGGCCGCCCTTTCGGGTTTTCGACCTACCACGCTGTTCTTTTCTTTTTTAGACAAAGTATTTCTTGACTATAACGGCATTTACAGGATTCGGAAGTTCAACACCATCCATGTGTGTAAGGATCAAAGCACCACCAGAGAAAGCCTTCTTGACAACATAAGGACCTTCATAGTTAGGTGTCCACTTGCCCCTTAGGTCGGGTTGCTGGCTTATCCTTCTTTTCAATACAAGTTCTCCTTCCTTGAATTCACGAGGTCGGACTTTCTTGTCAAAAGCATTCTTCATTCGTACTTGATACAACTGTCCATGAGCCACAACATCCATGCGTTTCTCTTCTATCAAATTCAGCTGGTCATACCGACTTTGACACCATTCAGCCTCAGTTAATTTCGCTTCCATAATCACTCGAAGAGATGGAATCTCCACTTCCAGAGGGAGAACTGCTTCCATACCATATACCAAAGAGAAAGGAGTTACCCCAGTTGAACTACGCATTGTAGTACGGTATCCATGCAAGGCAAAAGGTAGCATCTCATGCCAGTCTTTGTAAGTAGTGACCATCTTCTGAACAATCTTCTTGATATTCTTGTTAGCGGCCTCAACTGCACCATTCATCTGAGGTCTATAAGGAGAAGAGTTGTGATGTTCGATCTTGAATTCTTCACATAAAGCTTGCATCATGCTATTCTTCAGATTGGAACCATTGTCAGTGATGATCTTGTTGGGAACACCATATCGACAGATGATGTTATTCTTGATAAACTTCACTACCACTTGCTTGGTTACATTTGCATAGGAAGCAGCTTCAACCCACTTGGTGAAATAGTCAATTGCCACCAGAATGAAACGATGTCCATTAGAAGCTTTTGGTTTGATTCTTCCGATCATGTCAATGCCCCACATAGAGAAAGGCCATGGGGAAGATATAACATTGAGGGCATGTGGAGGCACATGAATCTTGTCATCATAGATTTGACATTTGTGACATCTCTTGGCATGTCTGTAGCAGTCACGCTCCATAGTTATCCAATAATAGCCGGCCCTTAACAGTTTTCTTGACATGGTGTGACTCGTAGCAAGGGTCCCAAAAGTACCGTCATGTACATCATGCATCAATTTCTCAGCTTCTTGTTCATCAACATACTCAATAAGACCATATCATAGTCCTCTTGTATAGGATTTCTCCGTCCAGAAGGAATCTGCTAGCCCACCTCCTCAAAGTCTTTTTATCCCTATTGGAGGCACCAGGTGGATATTCATGATTTTGCAAGAACTGTTTGATATTGTAATACCAAGGTTTTCTATCATTCACATCTCTATCAGCCGGATCTGGCATATTTTCAATAGTAAACACATGAGCGGGTCTATCAAGACGCTGCACCTTGATTACGGGCACATCATTCCAGTGGTTCACACGAAACATGGAAGACAGAGTAGCAAGAGCATCATCCATCTGGTTTTCATCCCGAGGGATATGGTGCAGCTCAACCTTTGTAATGTATGTCAACAGACGTCTTGCATAGTCACGGTAAGGGATCAGCTTCTCATGATGAGTCTCCCATTCGCCTTTAATCTGATTAATAACAAGTGCAGAGTCTCCGTAGATGTCAAGGTGTTTAATTCTAATATCAATGGCTTCTTCAATGCCCAAGATGCATGCTTCATATTCAGCTATGTTATTCGTGCATTCAAAAGTTATTTGAGCAGTGAAAGGAATGTGGTGCCCCTGCGGAGTCACAATAATAGCTCCAATCCCTTTACCATAAGCATTAACAGCACCATCAAACACCAATCCCCATTTGCTATTGGGATCAGGCCCTTCATTGATCAGTGGCTCTTCACAGTCTTTGGCTTTCAGATACATAATCTCTTCATCAGGGAAATCAAACTTAATCGGCTGGTAATCATCAAGGGGTTGACAAGCAAGATGCTCAGCAAGGATACTTCCTTTGATTTCTTTCTGAGCTTTGTACACAATATCATATTCAGACAACAACATTTTCCAACGTGCAATCTTTCCAGTAACAGCAGGCTTTTCAAAGATGTACTTGATTGGATCCATTCGGGATATCAACCAAGTTGTATTATTCACCATATGATGACGTAGGCGTTTGGCAGCCCAAGCTAAAGCACAACAAGTCTTTTCAAGCATTGTATACTGAGTCTCACAGTCGGTGAACTTCTTGCTCAGATAGTAGATATAGCATGTTCTTTCTTTCCAGTCTCGTCTTGTTGACCGAGAACACAACCCACAGAATCATCTAACACCGACAGGTACATAATCAAAGGCCTTCCTTCCACTGTCGGGACAAGGATGGGTGGTTCCAACAGGTATTCTTTAATACTATCAAAAGCTTCCTGGCATTCATCATTCCATACAACAGGCTGATTCTTTCTGAGCAATTTGAAAATTGGTCCACAAGTAGCAGTCATGTGAGATATAAATCTTGAAATATAATTCAGGCGTCCGAGGAAACCTCTGACTTGCTTTTCAGTTTGAGGGGCCGACATCTCTCTGATAGCTCGGACTTTGTCAGGATCGACTTCAATGCCTCTTTGGCTGACAATGAAGCCCAGCAATTTTCTAGATCTCACATCGAATGTCCACTTGTTAGGATTCAACCGCAGCTTGTACTTTCTTAATCTTTCAAACATCTTTTTCAAATACACGACATGTTGCTCTTCATCACTTGATTTCACAATCATGTCATCAACATATACTTCAATTTCTTTGTGAATCATATCATGAAACAGAGTAGTCATACCCCTTTGATAGGTAGCACCAGCATTTATCAAGCCAAACTGCATCACTTTATAATAGAACGTTCCCCACGGAGTGATGAAGGATGTCTTTTCTCTATCTTCGGGTGGCATCTGTATCTGGTTGTAGCCAGAGAAACCGTCCATGAAGGAGAACACTTTGGATTGAGCAGTACTGTCAACAAGCACATCAATATGAGGCAACGGGAAGTTGTCTTTCGGATTGGCTTTATTCAGATCTCTGTAATCAACACACATTCGAACTTTCCCATCTTTCTTTGGTACTGGTACAATGTTGGCAATCCACTCAGGATATTCAGCTGTCATGAGGAAGCCCGCATCAATTTGCTTTTGCACCTCAGCCTTGATCTTAAGAGCCATGTCTAGACGGGATCTTCTCAATTTCTGTTTGACAGGAGGACATTCAGGTTTTGTCGGTATCCGATGTTCCACAATCTTGGGATCTAGACCCGGCATATCTTCATAGGACCATGCAAAGACATCTGGGTAATCATGGAGGAGCTGAGTAATCTTCCTTTTCACTTCTGGCTCAAGTGCAGCACCAATCTTGATCTCTCGTTTGTTCTCTTCAGTACCCAGGTTGATAAGCTCAATTTCTTCCTGGTGAGGCTGAATGGCTCTTCTTTCTTGCTCAAGCAGTCGAGTGATCTCATACGGTATCTCTTCATCATCCTCCTCATCTTCAGCTTCATATACAGGGAATTCAAAATTTGGAGGAACCATAGGGTCACTGTGTTCAACGGGTTTATTGTGGTTCAATCTGTATAATATGATTGGGATAATTTTAGAAAAAAGTTTTTCATACAGATTTTTGAAATTAATAAGAAAATACAGATGTTTTGGTTTTTTCTGGCATTACCATTATTTCCAAGAAAAAAGCACTAAAAAGTACAAAAACAAAGAGTCGCAGAAAAGACGACAACTTTTATTGATAACGGCAATGCCGAAACAAACATGCCCTTACAAGGATATCACTTTCACCTTGGCAGAGCGAAAGGATTGTTATTTTGAAAACAAAGAAAAGCATGAGCAACAAGACACATTACATGGAAGCATGCATGACTAAAGGAACATCAATGGCCTCCCAATTTCTCACGGTGCCTCCTGGTACAACAAACGTAGGCACATAACTACTTTCAGCAGCATCTCCAGCAATAGCATTAATGAACCCAGCACTATAGAAAGTTCCTGTTGAAACGCCTGAGGTCGGGGAGAACCCAAGGCCCTCTTTACGCTTGTTCTCCAAAATCTGTATCACTTTGCCCCAGCCAGCAGCTTGCCCTTCTTGAACAACTTTCTGGGCGTCTTTTAATGAAGCCATACTAGCACTAGCTCTCCGGGGCTCTGCACCTTCAACAGTCAAGCCTTGGAATGACGTCCCTTCAGCGGACCTTGCTTCAACACAAGAGAAAGATGACACTTGGCTAACCAGATATGCTTCTTCACCATGTACAGTGACAAGCTTACCATTCCTCACAAACTTGAGCTTCTGGTGCAGAGTAGAAGTTACTGGCCCAGCGTCGTGAATCCACGGTCTTCCGAGGAGACAACTGTAAGAAGCATTGATGTCCATGACCTGGAAAGTGATCTGGAATGTCTCTGGACCAATGGTAATTGGCAAATCTACTTCTCCAAGAACATCTTTACGAGATCCGTCGAAAGCCTTAACCAAATAGCTACTTCCCCTTAGAGAGAGTCCATGATGACTCAATTGTCTCAGTGTAGACTCAGGCATTACATTTAAGGATGATCCGGTGTCCACCAACACATTGGATATCATGTCAGACTTGTAGTGCACTGAGATATGCAAGGCTAAGTTGTGGTGTTTTCCTGCTTCGGGGAGCTCATCGTCACCAAACCCCAAGTTATTGCAAGCAGTGATGTTGCCCACTATTCCATTGAACTGATCCACGGAGACTTCATGATCAACATAGGCCTGTTCCAGTACCTTCATTAACACTTTCCTGTGAGCTTCTGAGCTCAAGAACAGAGACAAGATAGATATTTTTGATGGAGTTTGCAGCAGTTGGTCTACAATCTTATAATCGCTCTTTTTGATAAGCCTCAGAATTTCGTCCAGATTAGACTCTTGTCAATAGGAGGAGCAACTGGTGGAGTTATTGTGGCACCAGGTGTAACCACCTTTTTTGGAACAAGGGTGGATAGACTTTTCCGCTTCTTAGAGCTGTAATTTCTCCAGCAACGTTATCAACCGTAGCTAGGGATACCAGAGGCACTTCCACCCCATTCTCAATCATAGTTGTATCATACTTGTAAGGGATTGCCTTAGTAGAGACATAAGATACCGGGCCAGGTAACCTGATTACTAAGGGTTCAACATTCATTGTCTGAGATGCACTTTCAGTAGAAGAATCATGAAACACTGGCACAATCACACAAACATCACTGGCAATCAAGCGTTTGTTATCCATTAGGCTTTGTATATCACTTTGCACCACACAACAACCCATAGGATTTTGAAGACATTCTGAACAAGAAGCATGATCGTGATTAAACAAAGAAGCCTGGCAAAGTTTGACATGTAGTGGCACCAAAGGAGTAGCAACATTACGGACATCTAAAGTGGGAGCCTCTCGAGGAACACGAACTCCTTCAAAAGCCTCGATCATATTAACGGCAGCATGGTTTGGAAGTGGGTTGTCAAGAAAATGAGGAACACTATTTTAAAAAGTCAACCGCCCTCTGTCTATCAGATCCTTTACGACGTACTTCAGAGCATAGCAACCTTACACATCGTGGCCTTGAGCGCCCTGATGGAATTCACATGTGAGATCTTGTCGGAACCTGGGAGGCAATGGCGTGGGCGGAGGCTTGCCTGGTCTGGTGACGCAGTGGCCTTTAGCGAGTAGAGTTGGGAGCAGATCAGCATATCGCATTGGTATTGGGGGAAAATAAGTCTTGGGCCGAGGACCCTGTTGTTGTTGCTGTTGCTGTTGAGCAGGAGGCTGTTGTTGTACCTGCTGAGCAATGGCATTAACGGGCACTGGTGGCTGACCCGGTGGCAGAGGATATTGCTGGTAGAATGGTGGGAAGAAAGGATGTTGAGAGTACTGCATATATTGGTAGGGCAGAGGTAACTGAGCAGCATTAATAGGAGCGACAACAGCTGTAGACTGGTTACCAGACACCATCCCTATTTCAGATTCTTTCCTCTTATGGTGGCCGTTACCATACTTCTATGGCGCGCTAGTTGAGGTCTCACCCTTTTCAAGAACAATGATACCTTCTCTGAAACCCTCCTCTAGGCGAGTTCCCATAGTAACCATGTCGGAGAAGTTATTTGGTGCAGAAACTATCATTCTTTCAGCATATTCTTTCTTCAAAGTTTTCAGGAATGTCTGTGTTAGTTCTTCCTCATCAAGCCGAGGAGAAACACGGGCAGCTGCCCCTCTCCTTCTCTGAGCATATTCACGGAAGGTTTCATCTGACTTCTGAGACAAAGACTTAAGAGAATCCCTATTTGGCTTCAAGTGGGTGTTGAATTCATAATGATTTTCAAAAGCAGCAGCAAGTTCCTCAAAAGTATGGATATTGTCTTTGCTTAAACCAGTGTACCAGTCTGCCGCATCTTCCATCAAGCTATGCTGGAAGCAGTGGATCATCAGTGCATCATTATCTGCATAGTTGGCCATCTTTCGGACGTACCGAATGACATGGCTATATGGACAAGAAGTTCCATTGTATTTGTCAAAATCTGGCACTTTTAACTTCTTAGGAACCTCAAATTGGGATACCAAGCATAGATCACGAGCCTTAGCAGAAACATCGTTCCCACTGCTAGCTTTGACCACGCGGAGTTCTCCAGCTAACTCTTTTAACTGTCTTCTCATAGCCTCCATTATGGGGTCTTGTCCACGCGGAGTATCAACATCGATTACCTGTTGCACAGTGTGTACAATAGGATCGGTAACAACAGTAGTCACTTGAGGCATAGAGGTAGGTGTAGAAGCAAAAGTTGTCACAGGAATCTGTCCTTGATTGCCAATACCAGAAATACCAGCCGCAGTATTGGGAGCTTAGAAAGCTGAGAGTCCATAAGGGCGTCCATTGGGCATAACAAACCGAGCAACAGAAACCACAGTAGACAGTGGGATAGATGGAATCATTTCAGTAGAAGCTAGGACAGACGTGGCCGGTTGTTCTTGTGCAGCCATCATAGTAGACATAGCGTCATGAGCCTTAGCCAAGTCTTCTTTCATAGCAGCCAATTCGGCACGGAGCTGAGCATTTTCTTCTTCAAAGTTAGCCATGTTTCTCCTCTTGTACAATCTTGTTTGATGAACTCTATCTGGTTGGTAAACCTTACGAGCACGAGCCACTTTTCAGACTGCGGCGAAAAAAACCAGGAGGCCATGAGCACGATGGAAGTCTTTTGTGACCAATGAATGCATATGATGCATGAGATGTGTAGATGCATATGCAAAAAAGACTCTTTTTATGTTATCGAAGGGTTTTAGACGAATTAGAAATTTGTAAACATTACTGAACAAACGGGAACATTCAAATATCACCAGGTCTTACAAGATAACTCCCTTTGAAATACTAAGCCAAGGGCTAGACATTGAAATGTAAAAAAACAATAACAACTGGAAATAACAACAGGAAACAGAAATCCTCAAGCATAGGAAGTGGAAGTATCATCCTCGGACTCAGTCTCAGACTCATAACTGCAGTATCGGGCATAGAAGTTACGGGCACCCCTAGCCCTCTTGGAATCCCTCATAAGCAATTTATCTTTTTCTTCAATTTCTTTCCTAGCTTTAGCCAACTCTTTCTTAAATGTCAAAACCTCATGAGTCTTCTGTTCATCTTTTCCATCCAAAGTCATGATCAAATTCTCAGCCTCATAGTATCTAGTCTTCCACTGATGTTTCTCTCGGCTCTCCATAGCTAGATGCTCCTGATACACCTCCTTAGTAGGTGGAAGTAGAGGCAAAGGCATGGTTGGAATAGATGCAGACACATATCTCATGGCGGGGTAAGGCATGCCAATCTTCTCGGCCTGGTTTATCACCCACTGAGTATAGGCCTCATGAGCAATACCGGACCTCACACCCATGTGCTTCACCTCTTTCTTCCGAAGTTTGGACCAAGCTTCTATGAAATCTTCTCTTATTCCCGTGGGAGCATTAGAGTAATGGAAGAAGTAAGGAGATGTAGCAAGATAGATGGGCTTCTCTTTCATCGGGAAACCAAATTGGTGCAAGGCGAGCTCCGGGTTATAGTTGATTCCACCCCGGGTACCAAGAAGAGGTACATTAACAAACTTCCCACCACCGAAGATGATTTCTTTGACTCTAGCAGCGGGAGTGAGCCAAACCACCTCATTAGGGGTGAGAGCCATGATCCTCTGTGAAATAGACCAATTCTCTGGATTATCATGGAAAGACTTCGGAAGGTGTGAAATAAACCACATATAGAGGAGAGGTACACAGCAAAGAATGTATCCACGACCCTTGCCGGATCGATCGTGAATAGCATGGTATGTGTCAGCTAGCAAAGTAGGAACCGGATTCTTGGAGTGGAAGATCGTAATAGCATTCGTGTCCACGAAGCCATCAAGATTTGGAAAGAGAATAAGACCATAGATGAGTAGTGCAAGAATAGCCTCGAGAGTGTCCTGACAAGTTGTTTTGAGGTTGGCTTTCTCAAGTAAATACTCCAAAGTGAACCCTCGGATGTGAGCCTTGGTGACAAGATTCTTGGAAACATCGGTAGTCTTAAGATAGAGATCACGGGCAATAACCAAAGGAGTAGGAGGATTCTCAAGTCCCGCGAAAGGTACCCCCTTAGCAATAGATAGATCCATCAAGCAAGAATAAGCCTCGAGTGTGGGCATCAACTGAAAGTCGGGAGAAGTGAAGCACCGATAGTCCCGATCATAGAACTGTACTAGAGTGTGTACAAGCTTCTCATCCACATTAGTCCGGAGAAGAGTAAGTAAGGCCCCGTAACGATGTCAGAAACCAGTCGGGTCCTTGATCTTGAGTGCCAAATCTCTCAAACTAGCCAAATCCACCTCCTTGAACTTGTAAGACTTAGTCTTTCCCATTCCTACAATGTTTACAAATTCAATTTGTCTAAGCCCTTCGATAAATGTATGGAAAAAGTTTATGCATGTATGCATGTATGCATGATCATGTTCAAGTACGGAGAAAACATGGTGGGTTGAAATTCAAAGTCAAAGGAGTCATGGGTGGACACGGTGTCCGGTGAATCTAGAGCTTTGGATAATAGTAACCGGGTTCTAAAAAGTTCCCAAGTCGCAACCTCTCCGACGTATATCATGGTGTCACGAGACAAACACTCGCTCCATGATTATCCGTAAGAAGTTCTAACTTGAGTGTAGTATCTCGTGACGACTAAAACTCGAGACAACACTCGGTTTAGCCTCCGCACTACGTCCTAGAAAATGGCCATGGATGGGTTTGGTTATCTATGGTTCATAGCGTCATAGAACAATTAGAAGTAAAGTGCCTAAACGCGAAAACACGCGCCGACAACATCACCCCCAAAATGCCTCAGCTATGTGGGATTGATCGCATAATCCAATACACGAGGCAACCCTCGGAATGAATTGTCGATTATATCCCTCCTAAATCTTAAGTTCACTCAGCCCGGGTGTAGGACTTTTGATATTCTCACCCCACACGTTAGCAAGAATTTAAACATTTATTCACATAGGAAAGCAAAAAGAAGCAAGTAAAAACAAAGCGCAAGCGTGGGAATAAAGACTAGGCGTAACTCTTGAATCTCCCCAGTGAAGTCGCCAGCTGTTTTATCTTGGTTTTTCGGGTGTCAAACATTGATTACGTTTGAACCTTTTTAACCTTTGATATCTCATTTTTTCTTTGGAAGGGAAAAAGAAGAAAAACCCTTGAGAATCGAGGTCCGGGAGTTGTTTTCGCTACGGGAAGGTGTTAGGAACCGTCTTTACTTTCCACGCGCACGCTTTATTTTTAGATGCTATTTGAAAAGTGATATTTACACCTAAGGTTTACTAAGTCAGGAATTGGAGGGAGAAGAAGATGTTTGAATTTTTATTTTATTGGAATTGAAGGAATATTGGTTCCTTGCCTACGTACCCTTTTAAGGGATCAAATCCACCGTAGTTCTCTTCCAAAAAATGTTTTTGTTTTTGTTGATTGATTTTAAGTTTGAAAATGGGATTTTGAAGAATAAGGGAGAGGCCTCAAGGGCATAAGATTTGGAAAACATGGGGTGGAATTAGTTATTTTGCAAAATGAAGTCTAAGTATGATTAAAAATTCATTAAAGTTTTTGTTTAAGAAAATAAGGGGAAAATCAATGGGATTTGGATCCCAAAGTTTATTTAGAAAATTATTTGAGTGAAGTTGTTCATATTTTTTGGAAAAGAGAATTTTGCTAAGTATCGTGATTCCTAAGCATACATCTAAAGCATACATTCCCTAAACATTCATCTAAAGTAACCATGTGATGTGTGTGCATGTGTCGGTGCTTGTGTCGGTGTACATCATTAGAGTCCATTGTCCTTTACATATGCCCTAGTTTACATGCTATGGTCTGACAAGAAATTAAAAAACATAAAGAAAATTACAAAATTCCTAGGTCTTTACATCCTAGTTCTTTGCAAGAAATGTAAATTGCAGCAAAATTAAACCTAGAGGGATGGGATGGGAATGCTATGAATGAACTATGGATGAGAGGGTTAGTAACATAACATGGCATAATAGAATAGAAGTTTTAAACAAAGTAGCAAAAACTTAACACAAGAAGTGACAAAACTCTTAGCAAAATATTCCTAAAACTTATCATAATATCAAGACAAGTATATGGCCTATAATTCCCATATCATGACAATTTTCAAAGGTTTCATCACAATCAATGATATGAGAATTATAAGAACATATTCAAGTCAAGAATCATGATATATTTTAGGCATACCTTACATTTATTTCTCACACAAAAAAACAAATATTAACATGACTTGTAAAACAAGCAACTCACAATAACACATTCACAAGTAGTAAAAAAAAAATACATCGTCACAGAGATAAACTCACCACAAATCCATATATCACAAGCCACAAACACATATCAAGAATTGGAATCAAAATGATGCACATTTTCACACACTTTTTTAAAAAAACAAGAATTAAAACAAGAAAAATGTATCAACATTTTTTATAAAGTTTTTCAGTGCAAAACCAACACAAGAACATCACAAAACATCAAGAAGCCTTTATAATTTTTTAGAGAATTTTCTAAAACATTTTGGGCATGACAGGGGTGTAGAAAGCAGGTAACATGGTGCAACCAGCAAGAAAATAAAGGAAAAAATGAAATCCAGTATAAGGAAGCCCAGGCCCAAGGTCTTTGATGGATCTGGACTATCCAAACGTATCAGGAGCGTTGGATTGATCCAGCTCCATCAAACCCTAAATCTAACGGTGAGGATGCACTCTTGAGGCTTATATAAGCCTTCTTCTCACGTGCTCTTCATTTTCCCCTTTCCTTTCTCTCTCTAATTCTCGTTCTAGTGAGAGAAGCTCCCACTTCTCTCTTCACCGGTGTTCATCTCTCCACCGCTGGTTTCTGGAATGAAACGGCTGGAGACGATGAAGATTCATCGGAATCTTCATTGTCACCGCCGTGAATTCCAGATTCCGGCAACACTTCAAACATCTTTGATCTTCATGGATCTAAACCCTAACTTGTTCTATTCTTCATGCTGATTATGAATCTGAACTTATTTTTTCGAAACGAGGCTTAGATACGAGCAGATCTACACTTGAATCTTTCGGTTTCTATGTTTTCAAATCTTTTCGAAACTTCTTGAAATGAAACCCTAATCTAAACTATTTTCTTCACTGATTACAAATATGAGCTTGGATTTACAAAATAAACGGTGAATCTTTGTAGATTTACATTTTTAGGGTTTCGGTTTCAAACTTTTTCGAATCTTTTCAAAGTTCTTTGAAAGAACAAGTCTGAGGACTTGTTAATCTGCTTCGATTCACCGTTTATTTGTGGTTGTGAACCTTCGATGAGCTTTTGCAATGAAAACAAAGAAGTTTTGATGATTACCTGAACTTTGAATTGGAGATTCGAACAAAAAGATCCTTGAAAGCTTCTGGTAAGTTTGGACCGAAAATAAATCGGTGTTCTTCTCTCTTTCTTCTTCACTGGTTCAGAACGTGCTTCAATTCTCTCTTCTTCTCACTTCTCTCACTGTGATCGTACGAATTCTTTGAATTCGTGCTTGAATTCAGTTTCTAAGGTTCGATGATGATGATTCAGTGGTGAATCTCTGAGAACTGTGATGAAATTGCTTCAATTTGGCTTAATTTTGATTCTGGTAAATTTAGGGTTTCGTGAATGTTCTTTGTGTTCTTGGCAATTTCTGGAAACAGTTAGGATTTTGATCCTTGGGAGAGGAGAGAGAATGGGAAATTGTGTTTGTTGAGCTGGCACTTTGTGAATGGAATTGTTGACACTATGTCGTATTTATAGCTGACAAGTGTGATGCCTTGACCAGTGAATTTGTGACACCTGTCCCTGGACTTTGAGTAATTCGGCCTTGCTGAGTTCTTAAGCTTGAGGACCTTTTTGCAATTTCTGAAACTTTGGGATTGACCCGCAATTTTGAAAAAAGGACTGGACTGCAAAATTTTTAAGACTTAAAGGACTGAAGTGTAAATTGAAAAAGATTTTAAAAGGAAAATAAAAATGTGAAAAAAGGACCTAAGTGCAATTTTTAAAACTTGAAGGACTAAAAAGAAAAAAAAAACAAATGGACTAGAACGAAAATAAAAGGAAAATAGGGGCTAAAATAAAAATAATAAAATTTGGTTAAAATTTGGTAATTTTGAAATAAACGTAAAGTGAAACAACTAAAAAACACAAAAAGGACTAAAATGAACCAACTACTAAATGAGGTACTTTAAAGTAACCTCTCTCTGTCAAAATTTCCTGTGAAATGACCAAAATGCCCCTAGGGACTAAAATGACTCAAAATGACTCAAATGCAATTTTAAAATGGTTTTTTAACAGGGAATTAAAGCAAGAGTTTATACAAGCACATTAAAAGACTCAGAGACAATTTTTAGGGGTAACAAGAGTTTCAACACAGGAAATGACTAAAATGCCCCTAGGGGCTAAACTGACTCAAAATGACTCAAATGTAATTTTTGAAATGGATTTTGACATGGAATTAAACAAAAACTTATTCAAACCAATTGAAAGGACTCAAACAATTTTCAAGGACTAAAATGAGTTTGAATGCAGGAAATGACTAAAATACCCTTCTTCATGACTTTTGCAAATAACATTGAAATAAGATGCAGAGAAAGATGCAATTGATCAAGGACAAATTCAAATGACTTGAAATGCAAGAAAAATATTTTGGATGACTTGAAATGCAAGAAAAGAAGAATTGAGCTAGTATTTTTAGGTCCAAAATTAGGGTATAACAGCTAGTTAAGAAGAAAGATGGTAGTATGAGGTTGTGCATTGATTACCGACAGTTGAATAAAGTGACGATAGAGAATAGGTATCCACTTCCAAGAATTGATGATTTGATGGATCAGTTAGTGGGTGCACGTGTGTTTAGCAAGATTGATTTAAGGTCCGGTTATCACCAGATTAAAGTGAAAGATGAAGATATGCAGAAGACGGCTTTCAGAACACGTTATGGACATTACGAGTATAAAGTGATGCCTTTCGGTGTTACAAATGCACCTGGTGTGTTTATGGAGTATATGAATCGCATTTTTCATGCATTTTTGGATTGTTTCGTGGTTGTATTCATCGACGATATTTTGGTTTATTCCAAGTCTAAAGAAGAACATGTTGAGCATTTGAAGATCGTTTTGCAAGTGCTAAAAGAGAATAAGCTATATGTTAAATTGTCAAAGTGTGAAGTTTGGTTGAAGGAGGTAAGTTTTCTTGGCCATGTTATTTCTGGTAAGGGTATTGCAGTTGATCCGTCTAAAGTTGATGCGATATCACAATGGGAGACTCCTATGTCGGTTACAAAGATTAAAAGCTTTTTGTGATTGGCTAGTTATTACAGAAGATTTATAGAAGGATTTTCTAAGTTGGCACTTCCGTTAACATAGTTGACTTGTAAAGGTAAAACTTTTGTGTGGGATGTTCATTGTGAGAACAGTTTTAATAAATTGAAGAAACGTTTGACGACTGCTCCAGTCTTGATTTTGCCAAAGTCTGATGAACCTTTTGTGGTATATTCTGATGCGTCCAAGTTGGACTTAGGTGGTGTGCTTATGCAAGATGGTAAAGTGGTTGCTATGCATCAAGACAATTGAGAATTCATGAATGAAATTATCCTACCCATGATCTTGAGTTAGCTGCAGTGGTATTTGTGCTCAAGATTTGGAGACATTACTTGTTTGGAGACAGTGAAGGTGGCTTGAATTGTTGAAAGATTATGATTTTGGATTGAATTATCATCCGGGTAAAGCTAATGTGGTTGCAGATGCCTTAAGTAGCAAGACTCTGCATATGTCTGCTATGATGGTTAAGGAGTTCGAATTGCTTGAACAGTTTAGAGATTTAAGCTTAGTCTGTGAAATGTCATCTCAGAGTGTAAAGCTGGGAATGCTGAAGATTGATAGTGATTTCTTGAAAAGTATTAAAGAAGCGCAGAAAGTGAATGTTAAGTTTATGGACTTGTTGGTTGCTAGTAATCAGACTGAAGATAATGACTTCAAGGTCGATGATCAAGGTGTGCTGAGATTTCGAGGTCGAATTTGTATTTCAGACAATGACGAGATGAAGAAGATGATTCTTGAAGAGAGTCATAGAAGTAGCTTGAGTATTCACCCGGGAGCTACGAAGATGTATTATGATTTGAAGAAGTTGTTTTGGTGGTCTGGACTAAAACGTGATGTGGCACAGTTTGTGTATTCTTGTTTGGTCTGTCAGAAGTCGAAAGTTGAGCATCAGAAACCTGCTGGGTTGATGACACCTTTAGATGTGTCAGAGTGGAAATAGGATAGTATATCCATGTATTTTTTGACGAGTTTACCGAATACTCCTAAAGGGAATGACACTATTTGGGTGATCGTTGATAGATTGACGAAGTCGGCTCATTTTATTCCAATTAATATCAGTTTTCCTGTGTCTCAGTTGGCGGAGATTTATATTCGAGATATAGTGAAGCTGCATGGTGTTCCTTCGAGCATTGTATCATATAGAGATCCGAGATTTACTTCTAGATTTTGGAAGAGTCTGCAAGAGGCTTTAGGTTCTAAGTTAAGGTTGAGTTCGGAATATCATCCGCAGACAGATGGTCAGTCGGAAAGAACGATTCAGTCGTTGGAAGACTTGTTGAGAGTTTGTGTACTTGAGCAAGGAGGAACTTGGGATAGTCATCTTCCATTGATAGAGTCCATGAACAATAACAGTTACCATTCTAGTATTGGAATGGCACCTTTTGAGGCTTTGTATGGTAGGAAGTGCAGGACTCCGTTGTGTTGGTTTGAGTCAGGTGAGAATGTGGTTTTAGGACTAGAGATTGTTCGACAGACTACTGAGAAGGTAAAGATGATTCAAGAAAAGATGAAAGCGTTGCATAGTCGACAGAAGAGTTATCATGATAAGCGCAAGAAGGACCTTGAGTTTCAAGAGGGGGATCATGTATTCTTAAGAGTTACCCCCATGACCGGTGTTGGTCGTGCATTGAAGTCAAAGAAGTTGACTCCGAGGTTTATTGGTCCGTATCAGATATCAGAAAGAGTTGGAACGGTGGCGTACCGAGTGGGTTTACCACCGCATCTTTCGAATTTGCACGATGTGTTTCATGTGTCACAACTTCGGAAGTATGTTCCAGATCCATCTCATGTGATCCAAAGAGATGATGTGCAAGTTAGAGATAACCTTACGGTTGAGACCTTACCAGTGAGGATCGAAGGTCGTGAAGTGAAGAAGCTGAGAGGCAAAGAGATACCTCTTGTGAAAGTCGTTTGGGACGGAGCGACTAGTGAAAGCTTGACATGGGAGCTAGAGAGTAAGATGTTGGAATCTTATCCAGAGTTGTTTGCTTGAGGTAAATTTTTGAGGACGAAAATCTTATAAGTTGGGGAGAGTTGTAACGCCCGTTCTATTTAATTGATTATTTTAATAAGTTTTAGGATATATTAATATGAGATTTATGTGATTTATATGATTTATGTGATTTATGTGATTTATGTGATTTTAGAGATTTTATGAGATGTTGTGACTTATTTTATTATTTAATAAAATGAGATTCGAAAATAAATTAAATATTGAGATGAGGGGCTGTTTTGTGAATTTAGAAAGTTTGGTGGTGGAAAGAGGAAATAAGATAAATTAGATGAAGAGTTATAAATAGGAGAAGTTAGGTTAGAAAGAAATAGAACGTACGACCAATTTTTGGTGAAAAAGGGAGAAAAAGTCAAGAGAAAAGGAGAAGACCAAAGAGCTGCGATTTTCATCTATTAAGGTATGGGTGAGACTAACTTTCAGTAATATTAAGTCTACGATTCTGATAATTAGATTTAACAAGATGTGGGATGAGTTTGTGAGGATTGAGAATTAGGGTTTAAAGAGCGATTTTGACGATTAGACGACGAAAACTTGTTGAATTGATGTAAAGATTGTGTACAGACCTTAGATAATCCATAGGGTGATAATTAGAATCAGTTTCGAGGTTAGAACCAAGAGATTAGGTGAATTTTTGGAAAAATCTGTATTCAGCCCGAGCATGACATTCATCGCTCGCAACCACGAGCAGCATAGCTCGCCTCGCGAGCTAAGAACATCATCGCTCGCCTCACGAGAAAATCGCTCGCCACAACGAGTAACCCAGGAGCTCGCCCCCGCGAGCAAAGTAGCTCGCCTCGCGAGCAAGTGCGTTTTAGAGGTCCAGAGAGGTGGTTTTGCTCGCCCTCGCGAGCAATGGTACTCGCCTCGCGAGTTAAGCTGTTAGTTGCCCCAAATTATTTTCCCTGCGATTCCCTTCGCACGTGTAGTCTTGAGATGACCTTGGGGTATTAGATGAAAGTTATTTTTGTTATTAGAAGCTGTCCAGAAAGTCCGAATTAAGATGATTAAGATTATTAGTAATCAGAGATTATTATATATGCAATTAAATGAAATTGTTTACGATGATTAAGTTGATGTGATTCATTCTTTAATGATGTTATGATATATAAGAACTGTTATATGCTGCATATGTTGCTGTTTTGCTGTTGTTGCCCATTGATGTCATAAAGTAGTGAGTGTCGGTCTAAGTTGTAAAGTTATAAGATGTTGTCGAAGTTATTGGAATCATAAGAGATGTTCATGATGTTGTCTAAGTTGTATGAAGTTGAGTCCATGCATACTCATTAAAGATGGGGGCTTGATGCCCTGAAGCTTTTGCTCAAAAAATTACGTTGGGGGCTTGATGCCCAGGAGCTTTTGCTCAAAAATTACGTTGGGGGCTTGATGCCCAGGAGCCTTTTTACGCTCAAATATGTTGGGGGCTTGTTGCCCTGAATTGGTACCACATGCATTTGCATATCAAGATGATTTAAGATGATACAAGTTGCATTTGTCGAGTTAAGTTGCATTGTCGAGTCGAGTTGTTAAGATCGATTTATAATTTGATCATGAAGTTGATGTTTGATTATGAAACTGTTTATGATGATGATATGATGCTATATGATATGATGCTATATGATTATTGTTTGATATGTTGATGATGTTTATGTTGTTAAATATAATTTGATGAATTATATGCTTAATATTGTTGTTTGTGAATCTCACCCCTTCTGCTTGAAAATGTTGCTCTTCGTATGGGTAACTTGCAGGTAACCAAGATTAGTTGCGGTCGTGAGTGGACTCCTCACAAGTTTGTGTCTTAGGTGCTCTGATACGTAACGGGATGGGAATTCCGTTGTTGTTTTCTGTTCCTTACGTATTACTTAAGAAGATTTTTCATGAATTATTATTGAACTAAGTTTCTTTGAGATTTTATGTTGAGGCCCTTGTGCCAAAGATTATTTTAGATGTTGAATTATTCCGCTGCGAAGTATTGAAGGATATGTTGTTGAATTTTGAAGGATAAATAGTTATTTATTCCGTTTATGTTTTTATGGAAAGAAAGGTGACATTCCGTTTGTGTTGAAAAACTCTGTTTTATTTATGTAATTTTTATGTTGGGAGAACGAGGTGTTACTGGCTCAAGGCCACTGAAGGGTACTTCGTTAAGCACGGGTAGACCGACCAAATAAGATTACTCTTCCAAAGTAGGGACAAGCTGATAGTCTGGGAAAGTAAAACAGTGACAATGACGATCATAAAATTGAACCAAAGTCTCCAAGACTCCTTTTGTAGCGTCTATCTTAAGGATATCAAGCAATTTCCCATAACGTTCGTGAAAATCGTCATGACTAGCTACCTTTCTTCCTAGCTCCCTTAATTTGGAAACATCTGGTCTCTGGAAAGTATAGCTCCTAGTGTTTCTCTTAGGAATCTCCATCTACGATGTTTATAAAAAAAAAAAATTCTATAAGTCCTTTGATATTTAATTATGAAAAGAAAGTTTTATGAATGAATGCATGCATGATTATGCTACACAAACGGTGAAAACATGGTGAGGTTAAGTCCATAATGTTGGAGTCCAGGGTAACAACACCATTTGGTAGGGACTATGGTTTCATATGTACCTGAATCGGGTTCTACCAAGTTCTCAGAGTCTTTAACCGCTTCTGAATGTCATCGGGTTGCGGAAATACTTCCGGTCCAACAACGTTCGTAAGAAAGTCTCGTCTGAGTGTAGTATCGCGTATCAACTAATTCAAGAATACTCTTGATCAACCACCACACTACGTCCTAAAAGGCCAAGATATAGGTCCTCAACTTTTAGCGATCACTTGAAAATAACATGTCAAACACGAATACTTATGCCAACATAGTATGTTTCCAAGATCCCTGAGTTGAGTGGGGTTATCACATGTGCCACAACCAAAATTCACTCTTGGCAAGGCACTATGATTATACCACCGTCCTATCCTATTGTTTCTCTCAAGTCTGGGTAATGGACTTATCTCACCACTCACGTTAGAAAGAAAGAAAGACGAGGGAAGAACATATATACACGTATTTCCATCTTTTATTATTATTTTTTTAACAAGTTTATAGCACAAAATTTAATAAAGTCGCCATTTCTGTCACGTCATTTTTCGGAGGTCAAGGCTATTTGATTATCGTAGACTCACTATTTTTATTCACGACTGAACTTTTAATTTTTTCAAAAAGTAAAAGTCTCCGAGTTATGCGGCGTATTATTAGGAACAGAAAGGGACACGTGTATGATGATCCTCACACGATGACGTGCCCCTGTGTAGCACGGTGCACTTAAGCTGGCGTGCTCCTTTGAGTGTGGAGCTTGAAGACGGTGTATATATTTTCGGCAACGTGTCGGGTAGCTGTTGGTCTTATGACTGGTCCATAACACTTCTCATTTTGTGGACTTTTTTTCTTTTCGTTAAAAGAGATTAGGGAGCACAGAAAAAAAATACAATAATCCATGCTCAATAATCTTAGATTAGTGTTTTTCTGATATGGTTTTAGATTGGTGTAGACGTTAATTTACTGCTTAGTAATTTTAGGTGGGTCTAAATTAACGATTTAATTAATTTTATAATTATACTATATATTATATAGAGGACATATCCAATGAGAGGACTCTTATTATGAGAGATGAGAGGAATCAATCATGACCCTTAGATTAATCTTTTTGGTAATACTTAATTTGGGTAACAACATCCTATTCTTTGTGACCTCTCGCCTCCTCCTCTTTTCTGTTCTTATTTTTTTTAGAAGTTTTCCTTTTTTCCTTATCAAAAAAATCTGGGTCATCTCTTTTTAACACTATTGCGGTTCTTTACTTACACATCTAACATTTGTTGAATTGATTCTAATTTCTCTATTAAAAAAGAATCATGCTTTTAATCAAATAATGAAATAGAAATGGTGTGATAATAGAATCCACTTATTGTTCATCCAACTATTGCTTGCAGATCCAGAAGTTCAATTTGACAAAGACAAGAAGAACACAAACAGGACCATACGTGAGGAAGAAGACGGGAAGAATCAATTCTAATTTCTCTCTTTTTGTTCGCTGGGTATAAAAAATAAACTACAAAAATTTGACCTAGAAAAATTTGGGAACAATGGTGACAATTCGATGTTGTTTTGTTTGAATAAATCTGGGATTTCTAGCTGCTAAGTTATTTGTAGTCAAATCTGGAATTTGAAGAAAATGAACCTGTAATTGAGAAACCAAGAGCCTTTCCAGAGAGAAAGAGGAGAAGGGATAGGGATGAAGACACGCTAGCCTAAAACAAAGGCATGTGTGAACACTTTAATCTGGTCTGTTTAATTTAATCTAATGGTCAATATTTATTCCTCTCATCTCTCACCATAAAAGCTCCTCTCATTTGATACACCCTATATATATATATATATATATATATATATATATATATATATATATATATATATATATATAACTCTATAGAGAGTTAGGATCCGTTGACACCAGGTGTCAACGGATTCGTTGACACCAAATCTCGTCCCTTCATTTTTATTAATCTAAAGGCTTATATTCATTTACTTGAAAATCTCACATGATCTTTACTTACCTGAATTTTTAAAGTCCATTTATTTAAATGCTAATTCCTGTCTCTTGTTTTGATTATATTGATTATTGTCCAGATTTTTGTTTTTCCTCTCTATTACTAATCAGGGCTTCTTCTCCATTTCATGTTTTTGACAAAATCTCCATTTCAATATTATCATGGCATTTGTATTTCGTGCATCACTTTTCTCTCAATTGCATATACTATTTTTTTTAATCATTGTAAAACCTAATTTCCATAATAGGCACACTGATTTTTCTATCGGGTTAACGTAACAAAGCCTGAAATCATGTGTCTTCACTGATCTCAGTGAGAACACCAAAGCCATGGATAACTCCTGAAATTTGTATAAGCACCGATGATTGACAACAATTCAATTGAATTCAAAGAGTTTTCCATGTTACTAACACCATAAAATTAATTATTATATATCCATTATTTTACATTCAGATGAGCGAATTCATTCATGGCTAATCACCAAACAGAGATTGATACACGAGATCCCTGGATTTGATATTGAATTAACCAAATGGGAAGAGAGATGCAAACAAGAAACAATATTACGGATGGTGGCTGATAACAATCTCTTAAAAAGAAATAAAGACTATTAAGATGGGATTCTGTTTAATTTCCATTTTTCAAATACAATAATTATATGCTATTGAGAGGAAGAATACACACACAATAGAAACATATCAACCTTTGATTAAATAAAATATACGGTTGAGATTTGGTGTCAACGGATCCTGACTCATATATATATATATATATATATATATATATATATATATATATATATATATATATATATATAGGTTTTGCTAGAAGCCACCTATGAAGGTGTCTTTTAGCAACCCACACCTTAAGGTATGATTTCCACTTTTTAGTTATAATTTTGTTAAAAGACACCTTCATAAAAATTAGTTGGTGTCTTCTAGCAAAACCTATATATATAATACCAACAAAAACAAACAATGAACATCTGCCACACAATTAGAAGACACGAAAAAATCAAACACTGTGACAAAGAGACTGAGAAAGTGGAGCAAGTTGTCTCCACCAGAGAGATAAACACGGAAAATAAAATAAAAAAAAACATATCACAAACCCCGCTCAAAGAGACTGAGAAATGGCTCCACCACTACTCATAGCGAGAACAAGTGAATTAGGGTGAATCCAAAAAAAAAAATCACAAGGTAACCATCGTAAGCTACGCCACCTTCACTCTCATCTTCATCTCATCTTCGTTTTGCTAAAGCTACGCCATCTTCGATCATCTTCATCGTAAGTTAACCATCTTCACTCTCATCATTATTATAATATAAACATCTTCATTTCTCATCGTATCTATTTATCTATATAAATTTAATATCAGCCGTCATCGCTCTTTGTCACAGTTATATGATTCCTCATCTTTACTCTTTATCAACCATTCATACCACCATCATAGCGCTTCATTAATCCCACCCTCACAAGTGACTCATTTCTACGTCTACGTCTCTCTATTTTATTTTATTATTCGTCTTACGGACATATTGTAACACCCTATTTCTAATAAGCGGTAAAACGCGCGAATATACAAATATATTCTAGAAATAGATGCTACGTATTCGAACAAACCACAATTCATACATGCATAAAGATCATGTTTACATAACATAGCAGCGGAACATACATATAATCATAAAACATCTCCAGGTCTCAACAAAATACAAATGTATTCTCCAAATCTCAAATAACAAGTACCAACTCAACTCCAAAATACATAGTCAAATAAAACAACATGCAAGAACTACCCTAGATCAGAGCCCTAATCTAGACACTTGCATAAAAAGAGGAACTCCACTCCTCAGCATCATCAAGCAAACAAACTAAGCATCCTGCACTCCATCTACCCGTCCATACGGAAAGGTAGGTGGTAAACCACTGAGGGTTAGCATTACATCATCATAATCCATATAAGAAAATAGTAAGAACATTGGAATGAAAGATATATTTAAGCATAATGTTTGCTAAATTATACACATACTCACAAGTATCCACAACATTCATATCATTCATTACCATCATTCCAAGTTCATATCAACAAGTGTATCATACACATATCACAACTTCACCTTGTCAATCAACATTTAACAATTCAATCAACAATTGCAATTAGCAAATCAATCACCAAACACATCTCCATGCAATTCAATTCACCAACAGTTTATGCAATGGCTCTGGACTCATCTAGATGCATGTGGTACCAAAACACCTCAAGGTCGTCACCTTCGATGCAACAAAAACATCGTAATCACCTCAATTGGATATAAAATCCACCACCATCAGTCATGTATGCATGAACATATGACTCAACTACAATGCATATGTTCACACAAACAATTCACCTCAACATCACCAATATTTGTATATATGCAATCATCAACAATTCACCACCACATAACATATATACAGTCGCCAACAACATTCACAATACAAGCAACTTATAGTTGTCACACACATATACATCACCAATCATCTCCACATAAATCAATATATAGTTGCCACATTTCCACATAATTCTTTACAATCCAAAATAAGGAACAACTACAACATATGATCACAAACATCATGTTCATCACTCCATAACCATTCATACACCATTTCATAACCATAATAAGATATTCCAAAAAAAGGTTGATAAACAATTGGCTCTCAAAATCATTTTTAATCAAGTTCGTCTCCCAAAGTCAAAATATTACAAGTAATTGAACATTTAAGTCAAAACCAAGCAAACAAGCTCAATTGCCTATGTCATGTATTCTCACAATTCACATATATGTGCAGCAGAGGTTACATAAGCATTTCATCGGCCAAATACGATGAATTCATGAAAACACAAAGTTCGTCTCACTTTATCGTTTTTACAAAAGAATTCAATTTTCAAGGCAAAACAAGTTAACTCATTAAACCCTTTAAACAAAGTTATTTCTTTCATAAAAACGCCCCCTAGATGATTAGGATAAAGTTCCTACACTTAGGAATAGGTTTGGAAACAATTTGGTTGAAGAAAAATGCATTTTTAAAGTTTCTGGTCAGGCAAAATCGTAGTCCGATTTTTACCCATCGTAGTCCGATTTTTTTCGTGTCGAAACACTCCAAAACCTGGTCAAAATTGTAGCCCGATGCCAAAAATCGGAGTCCGATTTCTGCCTGACAGACAACATCAGATTTTCCAATTTTCACGTTTTCGCGCGTAAAATCCAAATCGTTAACCCGTTTTCAATGCTGTTTTCGCCTACGCGCTCCTGACACTTAGCTCTATCATAATCTACAGAAAAATTCAAGTTTCAACCATCCCAAAATCATTTTCCAAAACCTCACATCACACTCATTTTCGAAACGGTTAACACTCGAATTTTCACACGAAAATCTCGTTTTCTCCCAAACGACTCGACTAACAAAATCACAACATGAAAATAGAAATCCTACCAAGTTCAATTCATTCAACAACATCAAAAACTCAGTCAACATCTTCATAATTCAAAAGTTGATTTTGGTCCTTCACATGAACAACTTAGCACAAATTTCACCAATCCGAACAACAACTTCACAAATGGAATACCCATGGAACAAATCAACAACAACAACATATCCAATTCAACCATGACTTTATTAAACATGAATTTAACCACAAATCAACAACAACATGTCACAATTCATTAATTTAAGCACAATTCACAATATACCCATTTATAAATTTCATGAACATGCAATTTCATCAACAACAACAACAAACTCATCACCAATTCATACCAAAAACATATCATGTTCATATCTACTTATTTTGACTTACAAATTCAACAACAACAACACAATTATCATACAAATCATGTTCTCAAACATAACAACAATAATCATGCACAAATTTACACCAATTAAAATCAATTCATCAATTTCATAAAAATGGGTAAAAGAAAAAGTTATGAATTATGGTTGAATTCTAACCCTCTTACCTCTAGCACCAAGATTCTCTAACCCAAGCTTCAATTTAGCTCCTAGATGATGAATCCCTCTTCTAGCTCTAGCCTTCCTCTTCAATCTCTTCAAACCCTTTCTTCTCTCTATCTCTATCTCTTCTCTCAAATGAAATGAAATGATAAATGTTTGTAAAACCTAATTTTCACCAACAACTAGAGTTTATATATGCTCTATCCAATTGGGCTTATCTCACAAACCTTAATGGGCCTAACCCATTTCTATTCTAACCCCAAATGTTACTACTCACTTAACGGTAAAATATATCACTAACGGTCACTTACCGGTAAATAAAATAATTACTACACTCTCTAGTAACTTAGTAAAATAACAACTCTCACTAAGCACTAAAACAATCCTCAACAAAATTACAAAATTACCCCTATTCTTAAAATGACCAAAATGCCCCTAAGTCCAAAATGACTAAAATACCCTTTTAACACCGAATCCTACAATCCCAACCAAAAATACACACAAAGGCAAATAATCACATATAAGCACATATAACACACATAAATAAATAATAAAATAAATCTAACGAAAATCGGGCTGTTACACATACTATGTTCTCGCATCTATTCTAGGCTCTCTGTATACTTTCTCTCTAATATTACCATATTTCTCATCCTTAGTCTCAAGATGTTCTCTTATTAATTTTCATTACATATAACGTCTCCTCTCTATATAACTAGGTTCTTCCACATCATCATCATTAATTCTTTCATACTTATTCTTCACATCAAAGTGACTTTATATCTTATTACTTCGTTCTCACATTTGTTGTCATCTGTACATCGACCATTCCCGTAATCTTAACTTGATTCTAATTTAAAACTATTATATCCCCTTATCATTACCTTCAACTTCAACAACTTTCCTCACTAAGACTTCATTATAATTCAAGGTTTTATTCTCTTGATACCGGTCATTATTATTATCGACAAATATTATAACTATTACCTCTTATCTGTTTTCCATACATTTCATCCACGCTCATCTAATTCGACTACACTATATTCTTTATTCATTTTAACACTTTATACATTCATATGTAACATTTGCCTTAAGTTTTTTAATTCCCTTGACTCCCTCACTCTACAATTAGCAATACTCTTAAGCTCGTTATTGGTTTTCAGAGATTATGTTTAACTTTATCAGTTACTCGAAAAACACATACTTCATAATTCCCCTTATCATCGTACTTTTTTCACTTCTTAATCCCTTTCATAATTTATACCCTCTTAACTGACTTACCGCATTAGAAATTTTAAATATCCTAAGGGCTTACTCTCGTAGTTATCGCCCACGTCGTGAACTACCTATCTATATCTCTTCTACTTCTCCTTCTAATACTTAAACTACTTCACCGTTTTAGGCTCATCTCTAATTCAAAGGACCTATATTTATCTTAGTCATATATCTTAAACGTCTCCCTTGTTCCCCCCTCCTATTATTGTATCTCACTCCATATTGCCAGGCCATCTTTAACATCACCAAGTTCTCATAGATTACTATCTTCGATTCATATTTAAACTTGCTTTTATCTTGAGGCAGTTGCTTCTATTTATGCTCGAACACACTCCCTCATCTAGATGTGTGGTTTAGGGATCCTTACTTTTACTTTAAACACTAATGGTTTTCTTTAAATTATTATTGCTTTTATAGATGTTGAAGAGTCAACTAGCAGGATTATGCTGAAATTTCACTAACGATGTGTAACACCCATACTAAACGTATCTAGAAAGTTTAGCATGTGCATTATATTTAGTACTGGATACATTAAAATTTACAACTTGAATACATTCAAATGAATACCTTATACAGCAATACGCGTTCGTATAACAACAATACAACACCACACGTCTAAAACATAGTAAATGCATCCTTGATATCCATGACGTCCTGCAGCGAGTACGAACGAGCAGTTGCTGAAATATCCATCTGGCTACGAGCTTGCAACACCAACCTATTTATTTGAAATAAATAAGGATTGGGATGAGACATAATGTCTCAATGAGTTCTACCTAATCCTAGGCTATAGGTAACCTCGGGGAAAACCTATGGTCACCACGTGTCTACAATACAACCTGGCGGTTGATGATACGTGTGTGGGTCATGCTTACCTAGACGGTCGTGCATGTTAGGTCCGTCATAGGTTCATCTTACTTGTCTTATAGGTCTTGCTTTACATCATATGTGTCATGACGGTCGAGGGAACCTATGACCACTCTATCAAGATACGGTACACGCATCAAGACTTAACATAAAACTTCCATCATGACATGATCCTAAACTGGATGATCGGGAAATCCTAAGATCGTCATTTATATTCTTCATAGCTTGCTCTGTTTACATAAACCTATATATGTCTAACAACATATCATAATCATGCTCATATCATAATCATACATAGTCATATTCATTCATTAGGTTAGAGGTTAGCGTTGAACAAACATTATCATCTTAATTCATTTTACGAAGAGCCCCGGGTGGAGTAACCCCGAGTACAATCCCATACATGACCGATGAAAACCTAGCTAAGGTACATCGGACTCCCTCAGTGACGTGCGGGCCCCCTTGCCGAGCTTATCCCGTTCCCCTGGCGAGAACCTCTTGGGATCCCAACCTTGCGCGGATCGCAAGAGACACGACACCTACATCTTGCTTACTCATTTACCACAGATCCGTGATCGACCCGATTATCGGTGAACTACTTACATAGACATTCTTATTCATATGTGAAGAGATTAACTTATCAATTCACGGTTCAACATACATAGAGTTCATGCTTAACATTTTAGTTCTAAACAAACTATGTTGAGGCTCTACATTCATTTCCATTCTTAGTTCATCGCTACCCGAGTGACATACCTAAACTCTCTTATGTCATTCTTGCCATACAAGCTAAGATTGTCATGATTTTCATTACGTGAATCATTTGATGTTATGTGCATTGCTTAGATGTTGTTTAGGGGTTATAAAGTTAGAAAACATCGTAAGAAAGACTTCGGATTGCACCACCGACCGCAAGATGAGCAAACAAGCCAAAGAAAAGTTGGCAAGGGCAGTGGCATTTTGCTAATGGCGAAATTCATCTGGCCAGTTCTGGAAAATTTCGCTAGTAGCGAGTTTCTTCGGGTCTGAAGAGATTTTGTATTTTTGACCTAAACATCATCCAATCTGATCCTGCAATGCATCATACACATCCAACAACTTGTATAAACATTCAAAAACATCTTGCATGGCAATTTTAACCTAAACCTAACAAGAATTTGGCATTTGGGTGCTAAACCTTATCATTCTAACTTAGCATAATTTCATAGTTTTCTCATTAGAATTACTCAAACCAAATGGAGGTTTAAATATCTAAGAACTCACCTTATCATAATCTTGCCATAACAATCTTTCATCTTCAAGTTCCACTTTACACCAAACCCTAGCCCTTGATGTTCTTACTTATGATGTTCCAATGAGTTACCATTCCAATTCTTGTTGCTTTCTTGCTTGCTAAGCCGCCATGATTCATGCTTGCTCATCAATTGCACAAACTTGAGAAGATTAGTGGGTTAGAGAGGGAGATTGGGGAGATGGTGTAGAGAGAAGGAGGAGAGAATTGATAAATCACAAACCTAGAGAGAGAAAGAACATGACCAAATGAAATGTTTGTGACCTCCACCACTTATATACTCCTCATGTGCTATTACCAAAATGCCCATCGCCTTAGTCCTGTTTAGCCTGTCACTGATATTTAAACTCGTGCTTGTCTGATATCGTTTGATAAACATCCTCCGTCGTACTTGCTTTCCATGAACATTTGTCCTCTGGCATGTTTTGACTGGTAATATCCCAATACCGTCGAGTGGGATATTACACGATGCAGCATGACCTATGCATGGTGTTTAAATCATAACTCAAGTTCTAGAGGTTCTAATGGATTAAAACCAATGTGAAATGGAAGCTAACATCCATATATACAACTTTCATGAAGAGACCTAAATCCAATTCTAAACAGATAGTGGTGGAAAAGTTTATTTTCTTAAGGCTCAGAGAGATGCACGACTATGCTGATCCATGTGTGGTATTTTGATCATAACTCACGCTGTGGATATCTGATTGAGGTCAAACCAAAATCAATGGAAATTTAACACTCATGCCTACAACTTTAATGTTTACTTCAAGACCCAGTTGAGAATAGAAATGGGTGAAAAACACCCATAAGTGGGCATTGGCGTCAAGAACAGACACATGAGGCGTCAACTCTCGGGTTGTGGGGGCTAGGCGAGAATGCTTCTAAGTTGCCCAAAATTTCCACTTTCAGAGTCCTTATGATCCCAAACTGATATGAAACATTACCCAAGATTACCATATCATCCAAACACTACTTTCTCATACCATAGACCTAATTGCATCACTCTTTACATGATTAAAGTCTCTAAATCAATTATCCTAACCTTGGTTTTTGAATTTTAATCCTTTAACCACAAAAATAACCCTCATTCAACATTTTCAGTTGCTCTCCTTCTCCATCATTCCTACAGCCCCAAAACAGAAAATTAAATCTTAGAGATGAAGAGATTCTCCCCCTTACCTCGAATTCTTCAAAAGTTATGGCTTTTGGCTCTCTTGTTGGCGGGTAGGGTTTTCTCCTCCTTTGCTACTCTTTTTCATTCGTTTTCACGTTCAACAATACTGACTCTTCTAACTCTAAACCTTTCTATTTATATTTGGGTCGGTTACTTGTTAAGATTCTCTTCTCCTCTACTCATTTACTTCTCCCCTCCCCAACTTATAAAAAACTTATATTCGACACCCCCGACTCTATATTATTTTATTTTGATTTCTCCCTTCATTTTATTTAAATTCTCATACTACTTCTCAAACATCATCAATATTATTATTAATCAAAACTTCGCCTATTAAATATCATTGAATTAAATAAAAACAGAAAATTGGGGTGTTACACTGATAACATGTTATAAAACCAAATAAATAGGAACAAGAATAGAGAGTAAGAGAGGAATAGAGAGAGAAAAACATTTTATTATTATATGGTATACTCAAGTATGTTACATGTGAACAACAATATTTATAGAGAAATACAATAACTTGAGGAACGAGTCAAATAGTCTAGTAGTATGACCCATTAACCCATTTGCTATATGGATATCCAGTTGTAATCTATATCTATTATATATCATATATAAAGAAAATAGCCCCTTTTGCCTCTTTTGGGTTGACCTTTTCTCTTTCAAACATTACCCTCAACTGTAAATACAAACTAGTTTAGAGCACCGACAACGCCGGGTTAGATGTTAAATAAGTTTGTGTGCACGAATAATAATATCATAGATTGTGTAAGTATATTAAATTCAATTTATTTAAATTTACAATTATAATAATATCTTAAAAATAAATATAAATGGTGAGATGGATGCCCAATGCAAGAATAAAAAGTGTAACAAAAACAATAACGAATTAGTTCAAGTGGTAAGAGTTTTGGGTCCCTTTAAACATGTGGTCATAGGTTTGTTTCGTGGCTCATGTGTATGAGAAAAAAATCGATTGAAATGGAAGAACCCACCTTTTGTGCCCCACCGATTCCTGACGGAGATTAGTCATCTCCAACGATGGTGGAATTTGTGAACCTACATCACGGTTACCGAAAAAAAATATAACAAATAAATAGACAAAATACATATAAATTAACTCCTTAAAAAAATTATACGGCTTCACAATGGTTATAGTTTTATAAAATATTCTATATTCATATGAACTTGATTTAAATTTATGGTTGTTATTAGAAATTAAGATATTTTTTTTATCTTATAGCATATTACATAAATCAACATAGATTGATATTATTTTTTTATAATAACATAGATTGATATTTTGTAACATTGCCGCTTCACACAGTGCATTGAATTTTGATCCCCTAGAATATCACCAACAACAAAATTAAATAAATATTAGCATAGAAAAATAATTAAGTTAATGTGAAATCATGTAAGTAAAATTTAACGAAGAAAAAAAATGTGATGCATGCTCTATCATCGATAAAAATCACATTGATTAAATATATGTGATCTCTTTAAAATTTGACATTCTTCACATTCTAATGATCTTAATCTCGAGTCTCCATATTTTATATTTAGAGTGTGTGAATAATGTTAATAAAGTTTTTGCAAAAAAAGACAGTAGTATATGAAAAAGTGTATGATTTTTTTTATAGAAGTGATATTTGTCAAACTTGAAGAATGGGAAATGTTGATTTCAAAAGTGTAATTCTACTTGTGCTTATGTGAGTAGTTTGTTGCAAAAATCCCTTAATTTTATAATCCTAAAAATATGGGAGTACTTATAATTTGACTGATGATCGTACCTGACCAGAAGGTGACTACCGGCGCTTTGAATGCGGTTGTTGAATGTACTGGAATGCTTCTCGGAGCGGATGGAGCGTGTGTACCTGCAGGCACTCCGACGCTCAAGTCAGTAGAAATTCAGAGAGTGAGGGTTTGAGACGAAGAGAAGAATTCTACCTTGGGGACTACACTGAGTCCCCTATTTATAGAGGTGGAGGGCTGCAGAGCCGTTCTGGTGGCACACCTGGACCTGACGGTTACGAAATCGTGGGAAGTGTAACCGTCAGGGAGTTTGTTGCGGGAACGTGCAGAATGTGCAAAGAGATGTTGGAGTTCTTTTGAACCGGTCTCGTTTGCTTCCTGCACCCCCCTCGCGGGGAGGAGGTATGTTGCAAGCAATGTTGCCAAACGTGGGGTTTGGGCTTCAGAAGATTGTGGGCCTAAGTTAATGGGCCAAAGATCCTTTGGGTCGGTCCAAAACAATAGCGCCCCAAGTCGTTGCTCTCGACTAAGAGTGATGACTTAAGTGCGGGCATTTGATCATTGGTGACCGACCGCCGGAGGATATTTTTTGTCGAGCATCTTTCCCGCTGGAGGGTAAAGAGAGTCTTGCTTGCCAGACTTGGAGACTTTTTCTTTTTTGATTCAGAGGGTAGTTGGCGAGGGAGGCCCAGAGCGCTAAGAGGGTTAGACGAGCGGACCCGATTTTCTCTAGCCCCGTTCGCCCTGTACTTGAGTGAATTCGCCAGTTTTGATGAGTCGTGTTCGACATCCCAATGTTCTGAACGGAGGATCGGACGGAAAGATTCCCTCGCTAGAGAGTTTTGTCGAATGTCATTCCGCAATTAATGCTCCCGTTTCGAGGGAAGAACTGAAGAGACATGACCTTTAGTTTCTATATGACACGTGTAAAGGCTATTGTAGTACTTGAGTACCTATAGTCTGCAGAGTGTTCTCGGTTTGTGTTTCCGAGGTGTCATCATAACCGTTGATTCAATCCTGACGTTCCATGATCCGCTACCAAAGATCAGGACCCTTGGATGAATGGTTTGATTAGATCTAGACCGTAGGAGTGCTACAGGGAAGTAGAGCCGTATGTGAAGGACCATATTGGATAAAAAGTCGCGACTTTTGAGTGGTTTATGAAACGGGTATAAATAGCCCAAATGTTGTTTGGAATGCTACTTCGTTTCATTTTCTCAGAGAGTTAGAAGTTTTCTCCAGAATTTCTCAAAGGCGAAATCTTTCCAGTCTTCCAACTTTCTACTTCAAGTCCAAACCATCCATCGTGACAGATAACTTCCCGGTGACTTCCTCTTTTTGCTTTTCTGTTTGGAACTTCTTTAGTTTCTGTTCTTTCTTAGAAACTATAGGGATGTATGTCTTTAGGATAAAAGTATTTCTGACTCGGTGGTTACCGTCGTTGGTTACGGTGGTTTCCACCGTGCATCAGAAAGACTTTGAAATATTTGATGTCCGTTTTCTACTAGTATTTAGAAGAATATTGGCGACATGCTTAGGCTTCATCCATAAGCTTTCGGGTCTGTTCGCCGGGAGTAGATCTTCCCGATGTGTGAGTCGAGCCCGTAGTTCCTCTTGTTTTCTAGTGGTAGTGTTTCGATCCCTTCCTTGCTGTGACCGACCTGATGGGTGAATGAAGGGTGGATCTGAATGTTGGATTCACTTTTTCCCTTGCTTTTTCCAAGTCTATCATGGGAAACGAAGGAGTTGATGCGTCTGTTATTTTGCGGCCAGGAGAAGAGCCCTTGGAAACCGAATCTATGTTTGCTACTGATGGCGTGGGTGAAGCCCCCTTTGATACCATCGGAGAAGTGAGAGATTGGGAGCTGCCGAGCACGTCTAACAGGGTGTGTTCGGAGTATGAAAACTATGTCTTTCCCATGTATGAAGTGGTTTTCAAAGACATGGGTTTCCGGCTCCCTTTCTCCAATTTCCAGCGGGAAGTGCTTCGTTGGACCAAGCTGTACCCCACCCAGATTCATGCGAATTCTCATGCCTTTATGAGGGCCTTTGAGTTGTTATGCGATTATCTTCGCATTCCTGCCTCCAAAAATGTCTTTTTCTCCTTCTTCACCGAGCAACGGGGCGCGGATTGGGTTTCTTTTCGTCAGACCCAGAAGATGTTTGAGATTTTTGCTAGGAAGGTCCGGAGCTTTAAAGAGCGCTTATTTCTGGTTCGACCAAAAAGTGTGGCTGCTCTGGATAACCTTTTGGAGGTCGTGAAGGATGTTGTTCAGGAGCGTCGTCCTTTCTTCCATTTATGCTGGTCTCAGGACCATTTTGTCTACGAACCGAGGGATTTCGGTCATACTATAGCTAATCTGACTGATGAAGAGAAAAGCATACGTCAACAACTTTGGGCTTTCATTGAGTCTCTTCCGCAGAGGGTTAAGACCGACAGACACGGGAACCCTTTGATGAGTGTGGATGGAACCCCGGTAACAGAGCCCCGCCTCATCAATACCCATGAGTTGTTAACTTCTGATGATTTTGAAGCCCGCCTTGGTAGTTTACTTTCTTTTTGTTCTCGCCTTCTTGTTTTGTTTCCCCTAACTGACAAAATTTCCCTATCATTGTGTTGCAGAAAAAATGAAGAAGGATTTGGGGGCCCTCGTGAATGCGGCGAGTAAGAAGATATAGGCCAAGAAGAAGCGGAAAAATGTTCAATCTCTGGAGCATCTTATTGCTGGTTCTGCTCCTGGCTCGTCCTCTGGACCCGTGGTGGATTTGGAAGGCGATAAGCCTTCTGAGGAGTTGGTGCAGGATTCTGCGAAGAAGCAGAGGGCGAGGATGTCTTCCGAGGACCCACTCACTCCGATCAAGGCTGTTCTTGTCCGTTCTGAAAGAGGGGACTTCCTCCAGCTTCCAAAAGTATGGTCCGAGCCGGAGCTGTGCGGACCCAGTCGACCCTTTTCTTGGATGACCCCGAGCTGAAGATCATTCAGGACCTGGGTCCAACTGGTCGGAGTAAGGCGATAACTAATGGGGTTATTGCTACTATGAAGGCTTTGGAGGTCGCTGCGGCCCTGAACAACGCTTTGCTGGAGGGTGAAGTTTGGGTTGATGCTTTTGTGCGGGAAAGGGATGCTTTGACCGCTAGGGTGGCCGCCCTTGAGGAGGATCAAAGGAGCAAGAGGTCAGTTACAGACTGTCAGCTTGCTTCTTTGAAGGAGCAGTTGTCTGGGGCTCAGGCTGCTCTTGAGCAAGCGACCTTGTCTTCTTGAAAGCTGGCTGAGGAGAAGGTGTCCTTGGAGAAAGCTCTGAAGAAGGCGGATCTCCCGGGGGAGGATGAAGCAGAAGACCTCGCTGTCCTGCAGCGTGCTAGTCTTGTGGACAGGATTGGTGAGCTAGAAGGAAGCTTGTTGGACGCCGTCAAGCTTGGTTTTGATCGGGCGGTGGCTCAGTTGAAGGTGGTGAACCCAGGCATCGAGCTGAACGTCGAAGGAATTCATCCCCTTAGCGAAGTGGAAGATGGGATGATCACTCCTCCCCCCGATCCCGAGGAAGATAATGGGCATGCTGATGAAGCCCAGGCCTGATGAGGCCTTGTAATTAATCTCTTCAACAATTATGCTTGTAATGACATTGTGCGCCCTTCGTGGTTTTAGCACTTTTATAATATAATTGCATTATTCTCAATTACACTTGTTCTGAAATGTATGATTTACTTCAAGTATAATGTTTTGAATTTGATTGCTCGTTGTGTGAGGCTTTTTAATACTTGTTTGAAGTATTTACTGAGAGCGAACTATCTATCTTGTATGTTTCACAGACTGCAATAATTCGTATGCCCTTAACTGTTCAACTTGTATTTGTTGTTCGCTTTTGAAGTGCGAAGCTTTTAAGCCGAAGTGTGTTTTGCTGTGGTGGGATGGACTACCCCCCGTAGTCATTATTTCGACGAAGTGATTTAATGACTGGAGAGTTTACCATGCCCGCCTAACTTCTTGTTACTTTGACTTGATGAAATCAAAGTTTTGCCCATTTCGTCCCAAGTAACTTCGTTCGGAAAGTGTTACCTTTGCGTTGTTTCGCAAGGAAGAGTTTGGGCAGGAGGTTTCTAACTGTTTACGCGGAGTATTAGCTAGAAATGTTGCACATCCAAGAGATCGTTTATCTGAATGTGTGTCCAAAGTTATGGACGTGTAACAGCGGATGAACGAAGAAACCATTCTAAGTTCAACGCACTGAGGTGTGAATCACCCATCGCGAGCTGGGGTTCTACCTAACATGTCGAGCAGTGATGTCGCAGCGGTAAGCGTACATGCTAAGGAGTGAGAGAACTTGTTGTGTAAATTCCTCTCATCCTTTTTCTTTTTGGATTTGGAGTGGCACGACTTTCCTCTTCCGTTTATTTGCTCGTTTGAGAGCGAAGAGTTCGTTGTATAGAACTGAGTATGTACACTAGAGTAAATTGGCGTTATCTGCCATCTAGGTGTAATACTTTTTGAGTTTTTCTGCGTTCCACGTCCTTGGAATTGGGTTTTGGTGGAGATCTTTGAGTCTGTAAGCCCATGTCCCGGTCTTCATCCAGATCCTGTAGGGGCCGTCCCAGTTGGCGGCGAGTTTACCTTCTTCAGAATCCTTCTGGTTTCGCCGGAGGATGAGGTCGCCCACTTCGAATTCTCTTCGTATGACCTTCTTGCTGTGGCGAGCGGCTATTTTTTGTTTCAGCGCTGCCTCACACAAGGTTGCTCCGATCCTGACTTCGTCAACAAATTCGAGCTCTTCACGTAGATTTGCCGAGTTGGCAGGGAAGTCAGTGTTGCCGTCGGTACACCATGTGAGTTCGGTTAGCTCAATGGGTAAGACTGCCTCTGTCCCGTACGTGAGTCGAAAAGGTGACTCGCCAGTCGTGGAGTGGGGAGTATTTCTGTAGGCCCAAAGGACCGCGTGTAACTCTTCAGCCCACTGAGTTTTGGCCGTGTCTAGTCGTCTTCGTATTCCCCGTAAAATGACCCTGTTTGCAGCCTCGGCGAGGCCGTTGGCTTGAGGGTGTTCTACGGAGGTGAAGCTTTGTTTGATGCCAATATTCCTTAGGTAGTCCTGGAACCTTTGGTCCGTGAACTGTGTACCGTTGTCGGATATTACTAGAGCTGGTACTCCGAATCTTGCTAGGATGTTTCTCTTGAAGAATCGGAGTACGTTTTTAGCTGTGATTTTAGACAGTGGTTCGGCTTCAATCCACTTTGTAGAGTAGTCGATGGCGACTACGGGGTATTTCAGCTGTCCGACGGCTTTAGGGAATGGTCCCAGAAGGTCGATACCCCACCATGCGAAAGGCCAAGGGAAAACCAAAGATGTTAGCTCAGCGGGAGGTGCTAGATGCATGTCCCCATGTCGCTGGCATTTATCGCAGAGGTTTACGTAATCTTGGGCGTCCTTTAACATGGTGGGCCAATAGTACCCTGCTCGTAGGACCTTTTTTGCGAGAGCTTTGACGCCAAGGTGTTCTCCGCATATGCCGTCATGAACGTCGGCAAGGACTTCTTGGGTCTCGTTAGGCCCTAAACACTTGATTAGTGGAATGATGAAACCTCTTTTGTATAAGGTTCCGTCCATCAAAGTGAATGAGCAGGCCCTTCGCTTCAACCTCGTCTTTTCTTGCGGGTCGGAAGGGAGTTCCCCTCTCTCTATGTATCAAGAGATGGGTCCCCTCTAGTCTTCCATTCCGATGATCGTATTGATCTCTTGGGGTAGGGTTCTTTTATTGTGGATGCTTGGTTCGCTGAGAACCTCCTGTATTACTCTTTTGGTTCCGTTCGCAGTTCGTGTACTTGTGAGTTTTGAAAGAATGTCCTCCCGAGTATTCTGTTCGCGAGGAACGTGAGTTACTTCAACGGTTTCAAACTCTTTCATTTTCTCTAGTACTAACTGGACGTACTTTTGGAGGAGGGCCTCTTTTACCTGGAACTCTCCGGTGACTTGGGAAGCCACGAGTTGTGAGTCGGTGAAGATTTTCACCTTTTTGGCCCCCATGTCTTTGGCGGTTCGCAAGCCAGCCAAGAAGGCCTCATACTCTGCAGTGTTATTGGTAACAGGAAAAGACAAAGAGAGAGAGAGATTTCGACAACGATACCTTTGTTATCTTCTACGATTATTCCGGCTCCGATTCCCTTGGAGTTGGATGATCCATCTACGAAGACGGTCCATTCCTCGGAGTTGTCCTCAGCTGGGAAAGTCATCTCGGCGAGAAAGTCCGCGAACACTTGTGCCTTCAGTGCCTTTCTAGATTCGTAATGTATGTTGGATAATTCGAGTGACCATCTCATCATCCGACCGGCTACGTCTGGGCAGCCCAAGATTTGTCTGATGGGTTGGTCCATTCGGACCACCAGCTTGAGCTAGAAAGTACTGCCTTTGCCTTCGGGCCGCTGTGAGGAGTGCAAGAGCTACCTTTTTCGATTCTCTGGTATCTCGTCTCTGGACCCAGCAGTGCTTTGCTGGTGAAGTAGACTGGCTTTTGCCCTTCCGTCGTTTCTCTGATGAGTAAGACGCTTACTGCGTCGGAGGAGACAGATAGGTACAAGTACAGCGTTTCACTTTGGTCGGGTCGCGAGAGTACGGGCGGTGCTGATAGGGTGTCCTTGAGGTGCCTTAGGACATTCTCGCATTCCTCTGTCCAATTGAACTTCGTTTCTTTCCTCAAGAGTTTTAAGAAAGGAAGTGCGTGTTGAGCGGACTTGGCTACGAATCTGGAGAGGGCAGTTAGCATTCCGTTGAGTGTTTGGATGCACTTCTTGGAGTGGGGTGTTGGAAGCTCAGTAAATGCACGACATTTATCTGGATTCGCCTCGATCCCTCTTTCTGTCAGATAGAAACCAAGGAATTTACCCGCTTGGACTCCAAAGGTGCATTTTTCCGGGTTGAGTCGCATGTTGTACTTCCGAGTTTGTTCGAACACTCTTTTGAGATGGGAGGCATGATCCACCACTTGTTGGGATTTTACGATCATGTCGTCCATGTAAACCTCGAGAATGCCGCCCTGAAGTGTCTTATCATAGACTTTATTCATCATAGGTTGATAAGTGGCCCCCGCATTTCGCAGACCGAAGGGCATTACGTTGTAGTAATAGTTCCCTGATTCAGTCATGAAGGCTGTTTTCATTTTATCTTCTTCAGCCATGGGTATCTGGTTATACCCAGAATAGGCGTCCATGAAGGATAAAAGTTTGTAGCCGGAGGAATTATCTACGAGTTTTTCAATGTTAGGAAGAGGATATGCGTCATTAGGGCAGGCCCTATTAAGATCGGTATAATCAACACACATACACCATTTTCCATTAGATTTCTTGACAAGTACAACATTGGAGAGCCAGGTAGTGTATTTGGCCTCAGAAATAAAGTTTGCCTTTAGGAGGTCTTTTGCAACTTTTTCAACAGCCTCTGATTTTTCAGGAGACTGTTTTCTACGTTGCTGGGCTACAGCGCTAACTCCGGGATCTACTGTCAGCTGGTCACAAGCGACGCTAGGGTCGATTCCGGGCATGTCGGCCGCGCTCCATGCGAACAGGTCGGTGTTCTTCCTGAGGCCGGCGATCAGCTGGTTCTTGACAAGTTCGGCGAGATCCTTGCCAATCTTGAAATTTTTCGATGGGTCGTTTTCGAAAGGGACCAGCTCGAACTCATCATTAGGAATAGGTCTAAGAAGTTTCGCGTTAAGCAGATCCTTCTTCTCCCGTTTTTGTTCCTTTAGGTCCTCCTTGGTGAACCTGGGGTCAAGTTCGACCAAGTTAGCTTCCAGAGTGCTCGCATCAGCTTTCCCTTTGTCTTCAGCAGGTTTGCTGGATTGGGAAACCGAGCTCTGGGATTTGTTGGCTTGGAGGAAACATCTTCTTGCAGCTTCGATGTCTCCGCTGAGAGAGGCCATGATGCCCTCCTTCGCATGGTACTTCAACTTCAGGTGAGTGGTTGAACATGCGTCCCCTAGCTGGGCAAGCCCTGTTCTCCCTATAATGCAATTGTAGAGAGAAGGGTAGTCGATCACAAAGAATGGGACTTTAATTGTTTTCTTGGCCTCCTTTTCGCCGAAGGTGACCAGTAGTTCCACGTACCCACATGACTGAGTAGATGAGCCGTTGAAGCCGCAGAGTTTGTCCCCAACATAGGGAGAAAGGTTTTTCTCCGTTAGTTGAAGAGTTTTGAACAGGCTGGAGTACATGACGTCGCATGAGGCCCCTATGTCAATCAGGACTCGCCGGACGTCTGCATTGGCCAACGATGCTCGCACGAGCAAAGGAATGGCGGAATTTGAAGCCCCACCAGGTAGTTTGGAATCATAGAACGCCAAAGGTGGCCTTCCCCTGCGATAGAAGGGAGCCATGGTATTGACGCTCATGAGCTCCTCGAATTTCCTCTTCATGCTTCCCATGGAAATGTTCAGCGCCCCTCTAGTGATGACGTTGGCGGTGGGAAACTGTTCCCATGTGCATGAGTAGGGGGTGATTTCCATGTTGTCAGGGAAATCCCTGAGATGTTCCATGGACATGGCGATGGTTTTGCCCAGTTCAGAAGTGTCACCGATGAGTTCGACGGTATTTCTTTCTGCTTCCGAGTTCTTGACGAACTGTTTGAGCCGACCTCTCTGAATGAGTAGCTCAATGGCATCCTTCAAATGGATGCATTCATCAGTGGTGTGGCCGTGGCATTTGTGGAATCGGCGTACTTTGTCTTGTCGATCCCTTTCCTCTCCTGAGATGGAACCTTTGGTGGCTTGATGCTAACTTCTGTCAGATCAGCTATGGCGATCTCAGCGAGCATCTTCTCCCTTAACATGGCCAAAGGAGTGTACTCGGTGATGTGACTGTTGGGCCTCTTGCTTTCTCGATCAACTTTGCCTTCCTTTTTCTTCTTCTCGTGGAAGGGCTTTTTGGAGGATTCAGCCGCAGGCTCATCCTTTCGGTATTTATTGAGGTGGTCTGCCTACAGCTCCTCCTCATAGGCGATGTAGATCTTGGCGATCGCTAGGAACTCATTGAGAGTCCTTGGGCGATCCAAGCGGACAGCCTTCTTGACGTTGGTGTCCTCGCGCAGACCCTTGGCGATGAGGTACAATTTCATTGTCTCATTGGCACCTCGTACCTGGACAGCTTCTTTGTTGAACCTCTCGATGTAGTCTCGAAGGGGTTTGCTCCTTCCTTGAAGCTGTGAAGTGGGATGTGAACTCGTTGCAGAGGTTGCTCCATGAGTCGATGAAGTTTCTCCTTAAGTTCTTAAACCATGTGACCGCTCCTCGTCTTAGAGTGGTGACGAAGAGTTTACATTTGACGGCGCCTCGCACCGACCTGTAAGTGAGAACCGTTTCGATGTTCTCAATGTGCTCGTCTGGATCAGTCGTTCCATCGTATGAGTTCATTTGCGGAGGTTTCTCCAATCCGCGAGGGATAGGAGCTTCTTGGATGCGTCGTGTGAACGGACCGTAAGCGTTACGGTCGTAGCGAGCATCGCGAGTGTCCTCGGACTCAGAGGGAGACCAAGAGCGCCCGTTTTGTCTAGGCGGGGATCTTCTCGGAGGAGATCTCCTCGAGGGAGATCGTCTAGATGGAGATCGCCTGGGAGGAGATCGTCTTGGCAACCTCCTTGATGACCTTCTGGTGTAGCTCGGAGATCTGATGCTGGTGGAAAGCCGAGGGGATCTAGAACGGGGTCTGTGAGGGCTCGTTCCCCTTCTGCTATTGGGGAAGGAGTTCGCCTGGTGGGGACGACATGACGCGCTTGCTCTAGATCCATCAAGCGTCGGTTCTGTTCCTCGATTAACGACATCTGTCGTTGAACTGTGCGGATCAGGTTGCCGACGAGGACACTGGTTGGTGTGGCATCCTTGGGTGTCTCCGTAGGTCGTGGGGGACCTTGTAGAGGCCTTTGTTGGAGAGGAATAATGTGAGTTGGTTCCTCCCTGTTTGTTTCCACATGTGAAGGTGTAGATGTCATGCCATCTTGTTGAAGGACGTGCACCTCACTTTGTGACTGGGAATGAGCACCGTTTGTAGTCATGGTAGTTTTTTATGGAAAGCTTTGGTTTTTAGGAGTATAAAAACGGGGGAGCGTATGTATTTCTCACAGACGGCGCCACTGATCGTATCTGACCAGAAGGTGACTACCGGCGCTTTGAATGCGGTGGTTGAATGTACTGGAATGCTTCTCGAAACGGATGGGGGGTGTGTACCTGCAGGCACTCCGACACTCAAGTCAGTAGAGATTTAGAGAGTGAGGGTTTGAGAGGAAGAGAAGAATTCTACCTTGGGGACTGCACTGAGTCCCCTATTTATAGAGGTGGAGGGCTACAGAGCCGTTGTGGTGGCACACCTGGCCCTGGCGGTTACGAAATCGTGGGAAGTGTAACCGTCAGGGAGTTTATTGCGGGAACGTGCAGAATGTGCAAAGAGACGTTGAGTTCTTTTGAACCGGTCTCCTTTGCTTCCTGCACCCCCCCCCCCCCCCCCCCCCCCCCCCCCCCCGCAGGGAGGAGGTATGTTGCAAGCAATGTTGCCAAACGTGGGGTTTGGGCTTCAGAAGATGTTGGGCCTAAGTTAATGGGCCAAAGATCCTTTGGGTCGGTCCAGAACAACTGGCATATGATGCTAAAAGATAAAAAGATAAAGAAATAACAAATAATTGAAGCAATTTATAAAAATTAGGGTTTAAAAATAAAAATAACAAAAACCTTTAAAAGAAGGAAAAAGATATAATATATGCAATTTGTTGAGACAATTATGTTACATAAAAAATAATAAATAAAAGATACAAAAAATTTGAAAAATAATAAAAAATAATAAATTTATTGAAATAAACCATGATAAAGTAAAATAAAACAACATTCAAAAAATGGAAATAAAAGAAAAGGAAACTAGATTTATAGTTAAAGTATGAATTGGAATATGATGCAAAAAGATAATTAAAAACAAGTAACAGATAATTTAAACAATTATAAAAATTAGGTTTTAAAAGATAAGATATAACAATAACAAAACAAAAATATATAATATATTTCGTTTGTTGAGATATTTATGCTACATAAAAATAATGAATAAAATATTTAGAAAATTCAAAAGATAACAAATTTATTTAAATAAAAAACATAATATTATAAAAACATTAAAAAATGTACATTGGTATATTTATATCAAATTAAAATAAATATCATTCAAAACAAATGTGAAAGCGATAAAAATATTGAAAATGAAAAAAATGAAAAAATAAATTATAAACTATTGAAATAAATTATGATAAGTTTAAATTATACTTTTAATAATTGTACGAAAAAATTATTATTTAATCAGATAATGAAGTAACATATTTATTAGCAAAATATCAATGTATAGTATCTTCTTTTATTGATAAATAAAAAGACATGATATCACTATAACGAAGTTCCTATTATTTATACCATAACTTTTATTATACAACGATATTAAACTCTCTTTAGCTAAAATGCATTAAAAAATTGATAATTTGTCACTAATAAAGTTAAATTTCATACATAAGAAAAGTTTTTTTAGGCGCAAATACGCTAGACAAATTCAACATAAAATTGGCCAATGACTTATTTACCAAGTTACTAATCAAATAACATGGTGATAACCATACTTTTTGCAAATATTAATTACTTCAAAAATATAGAATTTTTTTACGCAAACCATTATTTAATACAAATTAGAATTGTTGATACACTCCCAAATTAAATATGAACATTGGCAAAAACACATGCGCCAACGGCGCAACCCATGCGAACACACGGGTACAGCACTAGTGTATATAGTTTGTTGAGACAGAGAGAAATATATGCTAAATATTAAATAGAAAGAAGAAGAAAATCTTTTTGATGAAAAGAAAGAATTTGTTGAGATATCTATGCAAAATTAAATCTTCACGTAAAAATAGAAGGTTAATAAAAAATTTGAGAATAAACGTGGAGTCGAAACATGAAATAAAATACCTTAATTTATTTATATAATATTGATTGATTGAAGTTATCAACAGAGTTAAATTTTGTAGCCATAATTTTTGGCAAAGAAAAATAAAAAACAGAATGATGAAATTTATGATTTGGTTAGTTGGGAATCAAAATTGTATCAATGTATTGTGTCTAAACATCAGTAGATGTGTTTAAGATGTTTGAAAAGTTGTATTCAAAAATCAAAAAAATCAAAATAACAAAAAGATGAAAACATGCTATATTAAAAAGTAGCATTGGAAAGTGGTTGAACTATATATATCAAAGTAAATGTAAGAGAAATAGTAGAATTTGTGTTTGGCAAACCTGGAGAAGGAAAAAGGTTAGATGAAAAGAAGGTTTAGGGTTTTCCTTTGTGCTCAAAATATGTGAATATGTGATTAACAAAAATTTCTTTATTTAGATAGTTAACATTTGCATTAGAGTATGCTACTAAAAAATAACATAATAACTAATCGAACTTGTCCAAAAAAAAAAACTAATCGAAGTCTTTTTTTCCTTAAAAAGAAAACTAATTGAATGATACGGTGCTAAAAGATTAATTAATAACTAATTGAAACTTCTTTTCCTAAAAAAAAAACCAATTAGAGTCTTTTAATCATAAAATAAGATCATATATGTAAAGTATTATACGTAGTTTGTTGAGATATTTCAGCTACATAAAATGTTTGCGGAGATATTTTTGTCAAATAAAATATCGATTTTAAAAAATAGAAAAAATAATAAAATATTGAGAATGAAAGTGGAAGTGACACGTGACATAAAAAAACCTTACTATTGTTATACCCTAATTTTGGACCTAAAAATACTTGTTCAATTCTTCTTTTCCTGCATTATAAGTCATCTGATATATCTCTGATCAATTGCATCTTTCTCTGCATTTTATTTCAATGTTATTTGCAATGCAAGGGCATTTTAGTCTTTTCCTATGTCAAATTTTTCTCAGTCTTCCAAAATTTTGTTTGAGTCCCTTCAAATAGTCTGAATAAGTCCTTGCTTCCATCCTATGTCAAAACCCATCTTAAAAATTGCCTTTGAAGTCATTTTGAGTCAGTTTTGCCCCTAGGGGCATTTTAGTCTTTTCAAGTGACAAAGCTCTGTTTAAACTCTTAAAATTGTCTCTGAGTCTTTCAAGTTGGTTTAAATAAACTGTTGTTTCATTTCTCTGTTAAAAATCCATTTTAAAATTTGCATCTGAGTCATTTTCAGTCGTTTTAGCCCTAGGGGCATTTTGGTCATTTCACACGAAATTTCGGCAGAGAGAGGTTACTTTAAAGTACCTCATTTAGGCCATTGGTTCGTTTTAGTCCGTTTTGTCAATTTTAATCGTTTCACTTTACGTTTATTTCAAATTTACCTTTTTTATTCAATTTTTATTATTTTTGCATTTTGGTCCTTTGTGTTCTTTTCCTTTTCATTTTTGTCCTTATTTTTTTGTTATTTTGCAATTTAGTCCTCTTTTGTCCAAGTCATCTATTCTGTACACGTGTCAGAGTCTTAATGGTCCACATAAGTTTGTTACAAAGGCATGCCACATGTCAAAATTTCATTGGTCCAGTCCATACATGTGTCAGCCTATAAAAGGCCAACTCATCACAGATCCATTCACACTTTTACACATCATCAACAACACAATCACATTTTCTCTCTCTCCCTTCCACGAATCAAACACCACAAAAATCCAGAAAAAGCTCAAGAACATGATGAACAAATTCATCATCTTCAAACCCTAACCGAATTCAGTTATCACCAAATTCATCAATCCTCATCAAATTCAAGCCATAACCGAATCAAAAACATCACACAACACAGAATTCCTCATCAATTTCACAAAAAACCAGACGAATTCGCAAGGAAGAGAAAGAAGCTTTCAGAGATTCCAAAGAATCGTCATCACCATGCTTACCTTCGCAATTCCAACGAAGACTCATCAATAACGACGAAATCTTCGTGATCACGAAGGATTTGAAGAAGAAGAGGGAAAAAGTTCGAATTCGAAGCCGTAGCGGTGAAGGAGAAAGGATACGAAGTTCACCAGAAGAAGGACAATCGAAGAATTCACAATCTTCTTCGTTCGTCACATCACCAGTCCAAAATACAGGTATCAAACTCTCTTTCCTTTCCTCTTCACGTTTTCTTTCGAAAATCCTGAACATTAGCTTCGTACATGTGCTGTGGCTACGAATCAAAGTAGATCGGAGCATTTTAAGAGTTTTCTTGCAAGAACCTTTCGAATAAGAGAAGAAGAAGAAGAGTTAACAAAAAGAAGCATCAGAACCGTGAAATAAAAGTCCGATCTACTTTGATTCGAGAGTTTCTTTGAGAAACGAGCCTCAAAGTCGAAGAGAGGAGGTCATGAGCGTCAAGAGTATGTGTTCAGGTCTCCGTTTAGGGTTCCGACGCGGCGGCGCCACCGCCGGCCACTGCGTCGGAAAGTTGGAGAAGATGACCGGCGCTAGGTCGGAGAAGAGAGAGTCTGCAGACTCTCTCTCTCTAAGAACTTTGTAGAGAGAGAAGCATGTGAGAGATGTGAGGTTTCCCTTCACATTTTTGTTTATATGTGCCATGCCTGATCCTGTGTGTGTGTATGCTACGTTTACCATGCTCCTTTTCTGTGTGAGCCGTTAGATCTTTGATCTGACGGCTACTGTGAACTCTCCTTTAGCCTAATGTATGGATCTGTGTGTTGGCGCATGATTGAGCGTTGGATTTTGGATCCAATCCAATTGGATCAATCCAACGGTCCTTGTGCCTTCATCAGATCCGTCTCCTTTGGGCCTGGGTCAGTTTGGCCTGTGGATTTCATTTCCTGGCATTTTTCTTGCTATTTCAACTCTACTCCTTGCTATTTACACACCTTCATGCTCAAAAATTTAGTTAAAAATTCCAATTAATTTTTCATGTGCTAATTTCTTGACTTTCTTGTGATGTTGTTATGTGTTGAATTTGGAAAAAAATAAGTAGCATTTTTTTATGGTTTATTACATTTGTTAAAACTTGTGAAAATTTTCCATGTTCTTGTGATCAAAGATGCTTTAAAAAAATCCCAAAAGATTCGTGAATGTTTCTTGATAATCTTGTGACCTCTTAGTGGCAATTTTACATGATTAAAAATGATAAAAATAATGTGGTAATTTTCCTACTATTTTGTGATATTTTGTGCTAAAAATAAATGGAAATTTGTTTGATTTTAATCCCAATTGCTTGGTGAATATTGGTGACCTATACTACTTGATTCCATAGAGTTTAGCCACTGTTTGTATTTGATATTAATGCATGAGTATGAGTCTTGATTAGTTACTTAGCTTACAAGTTAGTTGTGAAGTTAAATAATGCAAATATGTTTAAAGTTTGTTTTAAAATGCCAAGCAAATCATGTTGCCTTAATTCCCATTCCAAGATTTGATTCTAAAACCTTTAAAGATGTATTGGGATGTGAGAATTATAGGTCACTTGGTTCTTGCATTCTATGAACAAATTTTAGCCATGTTTGCACTCATTTTGCCTTTATTTTGGTTTGTTTTCCATCCTTCATGTTATAGTGTCTTTCTTGCTTTATTTCTTTTGATATTGCCTTATGCTACTAACTTTTCATTTCATGTTTCATATTCTCCATAAGCATTCCCATTTCATTCCATATCTCATCCCTTTCTCCACTTTAATTTCTTGCACTTTAAGTTTCAATTTCATGCAAAATTAGAATGTAATAATTAGGAGCTCTTGTAATACTTTACTTTTATGCCACTTTTAATTTCTTGGCAAAGAGGCCATAGAATGTATCTAGGGTATGATGTAAAGGACAATGGACTCTAATAATGTACACCGACACAAGCACCGACACTTGCACACACATCACTTTAGGTATAGTTAGAATATGCATGTTTAGATGTATGTCTAGGATTGTATGTTTAGATGAATGCCTAGGGTTCATACTTAGAAAAAATCAATTTTCCAAACAAATATGAACAACATCACTCAAATCATTTTCAAAATAAACCTTGGGATCAAAATCCCATTGAATTTTCCTTTTTCATTTTCTTAATCAAATTTCAATGAAAAATAATCATGTTTAGACCATATTTTGCAAATAACTAATTCCACCTCACAATTTCATAATCTCATGCCCTTGAGGCCTCTCTCTCTTATTCTTCAAAATCCCATTTTCAAACTTAAAATCAACCAACAAAAACAAAAACATTTTTTGGAAGAGAACTACGGTGGATTTGATCCCTTAAACGGGTACGTAGGCAAGGAACAAAATTCCTTCAATTCAACTAAAATAAAAATCCAAAAACATTCTTCTCCCTCCAATTCTTCATTTAGCAAACTTTAGGTGTAAATAACATTTCAAAATAGCATTTAAAAATAAAGCGCGCGCGTAGAAATTAAAGACGGTTCCTATAGGATACTATAGTCGTTATGGGTGCCTAACACCTTCCCGTAGCGAAAACAACTCCCGGACCTCGATTCTCAAGGGTTTTGCTTACTTTTTCCCTTCCCAAGAAAAAATAAGATATCACTGTTAGTTCAGATTGTAACCTAAGAGGGGGGGTGAATTAGGTTTCTAGGAATATTGGTCAATTTTTCAGAGATTAACGTTCTTGATAATTTTTCCGGAAACTAAATATGAAGGTATGAGTGCGGAAAAATAAAAGAGTAAGGGAAGAAGAAAAGACACAAGAGAGTTTATAGTGGTTCCCCTCTAAACCTTAGGGTCAGTCCACTCCCTTCACACCCCGCGAAGGAATTCACTATGTTAGAATCTTTGTTACAAGCAATCTTACCCCAAGACCCCCTAACAATCTTTCTAACATAAACACAAGAAAGAAATCCTCTCTCTTGATTACAACACACACCAAACACTTTTGGTGGACTTTGAATCTCCCCGAATCAAAGAACCTTTTACAACAATCACAAGATAGCACCCCACTATCTTTAACAATAATTCCCACCAACAATTGATGAGAATGTTACAAATGAATTGAAGAATAAAATTGTATGACTGTATATCTTGATCAATATCACTTTAACAATATGGACTTAGTGCTCAGAAAACTTTATAATAAATGTTAAAGTGTATGCAAAGTTTTCTAAACAATTTGAATGAAAGTTTAAAGACAAGTGATATTGAAACATGCCAATTGAGATAATGAAAGTTGTTGTGTATAAATTGTTTTGATTCTCAATTGAATTTATAGAGGCTAAAAAGATGTTTATGAAGCAATGCTATTTTTTCAAAAAGAGTTATCAATGAATAGAAACATATTTGAATGGCACCTATTCATAAAAATGAGTATGAAATGCTTTTTGAAAAAATTGCCGTTGTACAATTAAAATGATCCGTTAAAAATCAATTATGCCATATTTACACTCTTTGGTTCATGATCAATTAGCATGTTAATTATTTGTATGTGAAAAGATCAGTTAGCATGTAAAAAGAAAATAGGGACGTTGCAAAAAGTGCCGTTGGCATTTGAACTTAATTTTGCCAAAATACATGCCACTATGAAATCATGTCAATACAATTTAAAATGCAAGATTCATAATTGATTTTTCAAAGAGAACATGCTGAAACAAATTTAGTGCAATATAACCATTATTCCAAATGAATACATGCGTGTAAGAACATTTATTTGAGGCATAATTGATTATATGATTTTTCAAAGTCAAAAATAATATTTCTAATCAAAATATTTTCATGCAAAAATATTTTAATGTAAAATCACATTTATATGAAAATCATTGTGAGTGTGTGATTTATTTTAATGAGAGCTTTAGCATTGCTTCATATGAGGACTTAGAAAAATGTTTGTATTTATTTTCTGAGCATTCTAAGTCTTGTTAAATGTTAAGAATGATAGTGTCAAAGATAAGAACCATACTTACAAAAATATAACAATGAAGCCTAAGTCCCATTATCTTCATTCTTCAACTTGAGCCTCCATATAGTTTTTCTTCTTTTGTGATGTGAGTTTGTTATCATCAAAACCCAGCCAAGTCTAAGAAGGAAATCTTCTTCACAATCTCCCCCTTTTTGATGATGACAAACCATATCCTTTTGACAATGTTTGCTCATTGAAACTCCCCCTATCTTGTATATCTCCCCCTTTGTTATGCAATTGGATAACCTTTATCCATCATCATCATGTATGAATGTCCATCTTTCTATCAAAGTTGTAGCATTATTTAACCACAAATAACTCATAAATCGAACTGTATCGTATGATCTTGTATCTTATAGAACCCAACCAAAATATGACAGTTTTAGCACATGGTCTTCAAGTACCTACAAAACAATTAATAGTACTTTCTAGGTAACCATTGTGATTTGGGTCCTTGTGGGTTAATACCTTTCTTTACCCAAATAAATTCACCATAAGAAACACCAAAGTTTCTTATGTAACAAGTATTTGGAGTATGACCTTTTATGTTACAATAGAAACATGCTAATTTATGAACATAATGATATGAATTAGAATTATTTCCATTGGAAGAATTATTTCTAACATTATAATTATTTTTCTTATAAAAATTGCTACTATAATTTCTTCCTTTAGAATTATTTCTATGATTCATACTTTTGGAAGAATTTACCACATGCATTTTCTTTGTTTCTATATTGTTGGAAATTGTGCTTGCTTTAACAAAGACCGTTTTATTTGTGTTTAGTTTATTAAAATTTGAAAAACCAAGTCCGGTTTTGTTATTTGAATATCTTTGTTTACTAAGCACTTCTTCCAAACCATTGTGACCTTTTTCAAAATTTCTGATCACTTGGTTTAATTCAAAAAATTTTGTTTCATTTTCTTTACATTTATTACATGAAGAACTTTTAACCTTTTCTAATTCAACTTGTGCATCAAAAGCTTTTCTTTCAAGAGATACAATTTGTTTCTTTTGCTTTGCACAAGTTTTAGAGAGATTAATGCATTCTTCATACAATTCATTAAATGCATTTTGCAATTCTTCAAAAGAATATTTATAATTTAATTCAGAATCACTAACCTCATTTTCTTCATCATCAGAATGATGAGACGCCATTAGTGTCAAGTTTTCACATTCTTCATTTTCTTCATGTGTTGTTTCCAAAGTGTCCCATATTTCTTTGGCCGTTTTGCATTTAGAAATTCTGAAAAACTCATTCATCCCAAGAGAGGATTGAAGAATGTTCTTCGCCTTTTTGTCAAATAGCACCTTTTTGCGGTCATCATCATTCCATGATGTTTGTAGTTTGACACCAGTCACACCATTCAAAATTGTAGCGGGAACATAAGGACCATTCTTGACAGCATCCCAAATTTCTTCACCTTGGGCTTCTAGATACGTTGTCATCCTAATTTTCCAGAAATCATAATGTTCGCCGGTGAAACTTGGTGGACGGTTGACATCGGAACCTTCTCCTAAAAATGTTTTAGCGGAAGCCATTTTCTGGATCAAAGAAGCAAGTTATCTTTACTCTTGCTCTGATACCAATTGTTAGTTCAGATTGTAACCTAAGAGGGGGGGTGAATTAGGTTTCTAGGAATATTGGTCAATTTTTCAGAGATTAACGTTCTTGATAATTTTTCCGGAAACTAAATATGAAGGTATGAGTGCGGAAAAATAAAAGAGTAAGGGAAGAAGAAAAGACACAAGAGAGTTTATAGTGGTTCCCCTCTAAACCTTAGGGTCAGTCCACTCCCTTCACACCCCGCGAAGGAATTCACTATGTTAGAATCTTTGTTACAAGCAATCTTACCCCAAGACCCCCTAACAATCTTTCTAACATAAACACAAGAAAGAAATCCTCTCTCTTGATTACAACACACACCAAACACTTTTGGTGGACTTTGAATCTCCCCGAATCAAAGAACCTTTTACAACAATCACAAGATAGCACCCCACTATCTTTAACAATAATTCCCACCAACAATTGATGAGAATGTTACAAATGAATTGAAGAATAAAATTGTATGACTGTATATCTTGATCAATATCACTTTAACAATATGGACTTAGTGCTCAGAAAACTTTATAATAAATGTTAAAGTGTATGCAAAGTTTTCTAAACAATTTGAATGAAAGTTTAAAGACAAGTGATATTGAAACATGCCAATTGAGATAATGAAAGTTGTTGTGTATAAATTGTTTTGATTCTCAATTGAATTTATAGAGGCTAAAAAGATGTTTATGAAGCAATGCTATTTTTTCAAAAAGAGTTATCAATGAATAGAAACATATTTGAATGGCACCTATTCATAAAAATGAGTATGAAATGCTTTTTGAAAAAATTGCCGTTGTACAATTAAAATGATCCGTTAAAAATCAATTATGCCATATTTACACTCTTTGGTTCATGATCAATTAGCATGTTAATTATTTGTATGTGAAAAGATCAGTTAGCATGTAAAAAGAAAATAGGGACGTTGCAAAAAGTGCCGTTGGCATTTGAACTTAATTTTGCCAAAATACATGCCACTATGAAATCATGTCAATACAATTTAAAATGCAAGATTCATAATTGATTTTTCAAAGAGAACATGCTGAAACAAATTTAGTGCAATATAACCATTATTCCAAATGAATACATGCGTGTAAGAACATTTATTTGAGGCATAATTGATTATATGATTTTTCAAAGTCAAAAATAATATTTCTAATCAAAATATTTTCATGCAAAAATATTTTAATGTAAAATCACATTTATATGAAAATCATTGTGAGTGTGTGATTTATTTTAATGAGAGCTTTAGCATTGCTTCATATGAGGACTTAGAAAAATGTTTGTATTTATTTTCTGAGCATTCTAAGTCTTGTTAAATGTTAAGAATGATAGTGTCAAAGATAAGAACCATACTTACAAAAATATAACAATGAAGCCTAAGTCCCATTATCTTCATTCTTCAACTTGAGCCTCCATATAGTTTTTCTTCTTTTGTGATGTGAGTTTGTTATCATCAAAACCCAGCCAAGTCTAAGAAGGAAATCTTCTTCACAATCACCGGTTAAAAAGGTTCAAACGTAATCAATGTTTGACACCCGAAAACCAAGATAAAACAGATGGCGACTTCACTGGGGAGATTCGAGAGTTACGCCTAGTCTTTATTTCCACGCTTGCGCTCGTTTTTACTTGCTTCCTTTACATGCTTTCCTATGTGAATAAATGTTTAATTTCTTGCAAACGTGTGGGGTGAGAATATCAAAAGTCCTGCACCCGGGCTGAGTGAACTTAGGATTTAGGAGGGATATAATCGACAATTCATTCCGGGGGTTGCCTCGTGTTTTGGATTATGCGATCAATCCCACATAGCTGAGGCATTTTGGGGGTGATGTTGTCGGCGCGTGTTGTCGCGTTTAGGCACTTTACTTCTAATTGTTCTATGACGCTATGAACCGTAGATAACCAAACCCATCCATGGCCATTTTCTAGGATGTAGTGCGGAGGCTAAACCGAGTGTTGTCTCGAATTTTAGTCGTCACGCGATACTACACTCAAGTTAGACCTTCCACGGATAATCATGGAGCGAGTGTTGTCTCGTGACACCATGATATACGTCGGAGAGGTTGCAACTTGGGAACCTTTTTAGAACCCGGTTACTATTATCCTAAAGCCCTAGATTCACCGGACACCGTGTCCACCCATGACTCCTCGACTTTGAACTTTAACCCACCATGTTTTCTCCGAACTTGAACATAATCATGCATTCATGCATACATGCATACATGCATAAACTTTTTCCATGCATTGTTATCGAAGGGCTTAGACAAGTTGAATTTGTAAACATTGTAGGAATGAAGAGGACTAATTCCTACAAGTTCAAGGAAGTGGATTTGGCTAGTTTGAGAGATTTGGCACTCAAGGTTGAGGATCCGACTGGTTTCCGACGTCGTTACGGGGCTTTACTTCCCATTCTTCATACTAATGTGGATGAGAAGCTTGTGCACACTCTAGTACAATTCTATGATCCGAAGTATCGGTGCTTTACTTTCCCCGACTTTCAGTTGGTGCCTACTCTAGAGGCTTATTCCTCCTTGATGGATCTGTCTATTGCTAAGGGGGTACCTTTCTCAGGACTTGAAAATCCTCCTACTCCATTGATTATTGCTAAGGATCTCTATCTCAAGACCACCGATGTCTCCAAGAATCTTGTCACTAAGGCACGCATCCGAGGGTTCACTTCAGAGTATCTTCTTGGGAAAGCCAATCTCAAGACCACTTGTCAGGACACTCTCGAGGCTATTCTTGCACTTATCATCTATGGGCTTATTCTCTTTCCGAATCTTGATGGCTTCGTGGACATGAATGCTATTATGATATTCCACTCCAAGAATCCGGTTCCTACTTTGCTAGCTGACACGTATCATGCTATTCACGATCGTTCCGGCAAAGGTCGTGGGTATATTCTTTGTTGTGTGCCTCTCCTCTATAGGTGGTTTATTTCGCACCTTCCGAAGTCTTTCCATGACAATCCGGATAATTGGTCTATTTCACAGAGGATTATGGCTCTCACTCCTAAGGAAGTGGTCTGGCTCACTCCCGCTTCTAGGGTTAAGGAAATCATCTTTGGTGGTGGGAAGTTTCTTAATGTACCTCTTCTTGGTACCCGAGGTGGAATCAACTATAACCCAGAGCTTGCTTTGCGACAATTTGGTTTCCCGATGAAAGATAAGCCCATCAATCTTGCTACAGTTCCTTACTTCTTTCACTACTCCAATGCTCCCACGGGAATTAGAGAGGATTTCATGGAAGCTTGGACTAAGCTTCGGAAGAAAGAGGTGAAGCATATGGGTGTAAGGTTCGGTATTGCTCATGAGGCCTATACACAGTGGGTGATAAACCAAGCTGAGGAGATTGGTATGCCTTACCCCTCTATGAGATATGTGTCTGCATCTATTCCTACCATGCCTTTGCCTCTGCTCCCACCTACCCAGGAGATGTATCGGGAGCATCTAGCTATGGAGAGTAGAGAGAAGCATCAGTGGAGGGCTAGGTACTATGAGGCTGAGAACTTGATCATGACTTTGGATGGAAAGGACGAACAGCAGACTCATGAAGTCTTGACACTGAAGAAAGAGTTAGCTAAGGCTAAGAGAGAGATTGAAGAGAAGGATATGTTGCTTATGAGAGACTCCAAGAGGGCTAGGGGTGCCCGTGACTTCTATGCACGATACTGCAGCTATGAGTCTGAGTCCGAGGATGATGCTTCCACTTCCTATGCTTGAGGATTTCATTTTCCTGTTGCTATTCCCATTTGTTTATGTTAAAATTGTCTTGTAAAACTATATGTTGTTTGTTTATTTCCCGTTGTTTAGTAATGTTTACAAGTTTTTAATTTGTCTAAAACCCTCCGATGACATAAAAAGAGTCTTTTTTGCATATGCATTAACACATTTCATGCATCATATGCATTCATTGGTCACAAAAAACTTCTCTCGTGCTCATTGCCTCCTGGTTTTGTCCGCCGCAGTCTGAAAAGTGGCTCGTGCTCGCAAAGTCTACCAACCAGATAGAATTCATCAGACAAGATTTCACAAGAGAAGGATGATGGCTAACTTTGAAGAAGAAAATGCTCAGCTCCGTGCCGAATTGGCTGCTATGAAAGAAGACTTGGCTAAGGCCCATGACACTATGTCTGCTTTGCTGGCTGCACAAGAACAACCAGCCACATCTGTCCCAGTTTCTACTGAAGCAATTCCGTCTATCCCACTATCTACTGTGGCTACTGATGCTCGTTTTGTTATGCCCAATGGCCGTCCTTATGGTCTCTCAGCTTACTATTCTCCTAATACTGCTGCTGGTGTCTCTGGTTGTGCTGGTCAAGGACAGATTCCTGTGTCCACTGCTATGCCTCAGGTGACTACCGTTGTTACCGACCCTATTGTACACACTGTGCAACAGGTGATTGATGTTGATACTCCGTGTGGACAAGATCCCGCAATGGAAGCTATGAAGAGACAGTTAAGGGAGTTGGCTGGAGAGCTCCGTGAGGTCAAGGCTAGCCGGGGAAACAATGGTGCTCCTGCTAAAGCTCGTGATCTATGCTTGGTATCCCGATTCGAGGTTCCTAAGAAATTCAAAGAGCCAGAATTTGACAAATACAATGGAACTTCTTGTCCACACAACCATGTTATCCGGTATGTCCGAAAGATGGCTAACTACGCCGATAATGATGCACTGATGATCCACTGCTTCCAGAGCAGCTTGATAGATGATGCAGCAGATTGGTACACTAGTTTGAGCAAAGACGACATCCATACTTTTGAGGAACTCGCTGCCGCTTTTGAGAGTCAATATGAATTCAATACCCGTCTGAGGCCAAATAGGGACTCCCTTAAGGCCTTGTCTCAGAAATCAGATGAAACCTTCCGAGAATATGCTCAGAGGTGGAGAGGGGCAGCTGCCCGTGTTTCTCCTCGACTTGATGAGGAAGAGTTAACACAGACATTCCTGAAGACTCTGAAGAAGGAATATAAGGAAAGAATGATAGTCTCTGCTCCAAACAACTTCTCTGATATGGTTACAATGGGAACTCGTCTAGAGGAGGCTGTCCGAGATGGTATTATTGTCCTTGAGAAAGGTGAATCTTCAACCAGTGCACCAAAGAAGTATGGTAATGGTCATCATAAGAAGAAAGAATCTGATATAGGGATGGTATCTGGTAACCCATCTGCAGCTGCTACACAATTACCTCTGCCCTACCACTACATGCAGTACTCTCAGCATCCTTTCTTCCCACCATTCTACCAGCAATATCCTCTGCCACCGGGCCAACCACCAGTGCCCGTCAATGCCATCGCCCAGCAAGTGCAACAACAGCCTCCTGCTCAACAGCAGCAGCAACAACAGGGTTCCCGACCCAAACCTTCTTTTCCACCAATACCAATGCGGTATGGTGAGCTGCTCCCAACTCTACTGGCCAAGGGACACTATGTCACTAGACCAGGCAAGCCTCCGCCTAATCCATTGCCTCCCAGGTTCCGACAGGATCTAACATGTGAATTCCATCAGGGTGCTCAGGGCCATGATGTTGAGGGTTGCCTTGCTCTGAAATATATTGTGAAAGACTTAATAGAAAAGGGACGGTTGACTTTTGAGAATAGTGTTCCTCATGTTCTTGACAACCCGCTTCCAAACCATGCTGCTGTCAACATGATTGAGGCTTTTGAAAGAGTCCCCGTTCCTCAAGAGGATCCCATGTTGGATGTCCGCAATGTTGTTACTCCCTTGGTACCGCTACATGTCAAGCTCTACCAGGCTTCTTTGTTCAAACATGATCATGATTCTTGTTCAGAATGTCTCCAAAACCCTATGGGCTGTTGTGTGGTGAAAGGTGATATCCAGAGCTTGATGGATGACAAGCATTTGATTGCCAGTGATGTATGTGTGATTGGCTTGACTGTTGAGGGTGCAGAACCCCGGAGGGCTGGTGCTAGCATGGCTTCATTGAAGGATGCCCAGAAGGCTGTTCAAGAAGGGCAAGCTGCTGGCTGGGGAAAAGTGATTCAGATCTTGGAAAACAAGCGTAAAGAGGGCCTTGGATTCTCCCCGACATCTGCTGTTTCAAAGGGAACCTTCTACAGTGCTGGGTTCATCAATGCTATTGCTGAAGATGCTGCTGAAAGTAGTCACGTGCCTACATTTGTTATACCAGGAGGCACTGTGAGAAATTGGGAGGCCATTGATGTTCCTTTAGTCATGCATGCTTCCATGTAATGTGTCTTGTTGCTCATGCTTTCTTTGTTTTCAAAATAACAATCCTTCCGCTCTGCCCAAGGCGAAAGTGATATCATTGTAAGGGCTGTTTGTTTCGGCATTGCCGTTATCAATAAAAATTGTCGACTTTCTCACGACTCTTTGTTTTTTACTTTTTAGTGCCTTTTTCTTGGAAATAATGGTAATGCCAGAAAAAACCAAAACATCTGTATTTTTCTTATTAATTTCAAAAATCTGCATGAAAAACTTTTTCTAAAATCATCCCAATCATATTATGCAGATTGAACCATAATAAACCCGTTGAACACAGTGACCCTATGGTTCCTCCAAATTTTGATTTCCCTGTATATGAAGCTGAAGATGAGGATGATGATGATGAAGGGATACCGTATGAGATCACTCGACTGCTTGAGCAAGAAAGAAGAGCCATTCAGCCTCATCAGGAAGAGATTGAACTCGTCAACCTGGGTACTGAAGAGAACAAGCGAGAGATCAAGATCGGTGCTGCACTTGAGCCAGAAGTGAAAAGGAAGATTATTCAGCTTCTTCATGATTATCCAGATGTCTTTGCATGGTCTTACGAAGATATGCCGGGTCTAGATCCCCAGATTGTGGAACATCGGATACCGACAAGACCTGAATGTCCTCCTGTCAAACAGAAATTGAGAAGGTCTCGTCCAGACATGGCTCTTAAGATCAAGGCTGAAGTACAAAAGCAAATTGATGCGGGTTTCCTCATGACAGCTGAATACCCTGAGTGGATTGCCAACATCGTACCAGTACCAAAGAAAGATGGGAAAGTTCGAATGTGTGTTGATTACAGAGACCTGAATAAAGCCAGTCCAAAAGATAACTTCCCATTGCCTCATATTGATGTGCTTGTCGACAGTACTGCTCAATCCAAAGTGTTCTCCTTCATGGATGGTTTCTCTGGTTATAATCAGATACGAATGTCACCTGAAGATAGAGAAAAGACGTCCTTCATCACTCCGTGGGGAACGTTCTGTTATAAAGTGATGCCGTTTGGCTTGATAAATGCTGGTGCTACCTATCAAAGGGGTATGACCACTCTGTTTCATGATATGATTCACAAAGAGATTGAAGTATATGTTGATGATATGATTGTGAAGTCAAATGATGAAGAGCAGCATGTGGTGTATTTGAAAAAGATGTTTGAAAGATTGAGAAAGTACAAGCTGCGATTGAATCCTAACAAATGCACATTTGGTGTCAGATCTGGAAAGTTGCTAGGCTTCATTGTCAGTCAAAGAGGCATTGAAGTTGACCCCGACAAAGTCCGAGCCATCAGAGAGATGCCAGCCCCTCAAACTGAAAAGCAAGTCAGAGGTTTCCTCGGACGTCTGAACTATATTTCAAGATTCATATCTCATATGACTACTACTTGTGGTCCAATTTTCAAATTGCTCAGAAAGAATCAGCCTGTTGTATGGAATGATGAATGTCAGGAAGCTTTTGATAGCATTAAAGAATACCTGTTAGAACCACCTATCCTTGTCCCGCCAGTGGAAGGAAGGCCTTTGATTATGTATATGTCAGTGCTAGATGATTCAGTGGGTTGTGTTCTCGGTCAACAAGACGAGACTGGTAAGAAAGAACATGTTATCTACTATCTGAGCAAGAAGTTCACCGACTGTGAGACTCGGTATACAATGCTTGAAAAGACTTGTTGTGCTTTAGCTTGGGCTGCCAAACGCCTGCGTCATTATATGGTGAATCATACAACTTGGTTGATATCCCGAATGGATCCAATCAAGTACATCTTTGAAAAACCTGCTGTTACTAGAAAGATCGCACGTTGGCAAATGTTGTTGTCTGAATATGATATTGTGTACAAAGCTCAGAAAGCAATCAAAGGAAGTGTCCTTGCTGAGCATCTTGCTTGTCAACCTCTTGATGATTACCAGCCGATTAAGTTTGATTTCCCTGATGAAGAGATCATGTATTTGAAAGCGAAAGACTGTGAAGAACCACTGATCAATGAAGGGCCGGACCCCAATAGCAAGTGGGGATTGGTGTTTGATGGTGCTGTTAATGCTTATGGTAAAGGAATTGGAGCCATCATTGTAACTCCACAGGGGCACCACATTCCTTTCACTGCTCGAATAACTTTTGAATGCACAAACAACATAGCTGAATATGAAGCATGCATCTTGGGCATTGAAGAAGCCCTTGATCTGAGAATTAAGCACCTTGACATCTATGGAGATTCTGCACTTGTTATTAATCAGATAAAAGGTGAATGGGAGACTCATCATGAGAAGCTGATTCCTTACCGTGACTATGCAAGACGTCTGTTGACATACTTTACCAAGGTCGAGCTGCACCACATCCCTCGGGATGAAAACCAGATGGCTGATGCTCTTGCTACTTTGTCTTCCATGTTTCGTGTGAACCATTGGAATGACGTGCCCGTAATCAAGGTGCAGCGTCTTGATAGACCCGCACATGTGTTTACTATTGAAAATATGCCAGATCAGGCTGACGAAGATGTGAATGATAAAAAGCCTTGGTATTACAACATCAAACAATTCTTGCAGAATCGTGAATATCCATCTGGTGCTTCCAACAGGGATAAAAAGACTTTGAGAAGATGGGCTAGCAAATTCCTTCTGGACGGAGAAATCCTATACAAGAGGAACTATGACATGGTCTTGTTGAGATGTGTTGACAAACAAGAAGCTGAGAAGTTGATGCATGATGTACATGACGGTACCTTTGGGACCCATGCTTCGGGCCACACCATGTCTAGGAAATTGTTAAGAGCCGACTATTACTGGATAACTATGGAGCGTGACTGCCACAAACATGCTAAGAGATGCCACAAATGTCAAATTTATGCTGACAAGATTCATGTGCCTCCACACGCGCTCAATGTTATATCTTCTCCATGGCCTTTCTCTATGTGGGGCATTGACATGATCGGAAGGATTGAACCAAAAGCTTCCAACGGACATCGTTTCATTCTAGTGGCAATTGACTATTTCACCAAGTGGGTTGAAGCTGCTTCCTATGCAAACGTGACCAAGCAAGTGGTTGTCAAGTTTATCAAGAATAACATCATTTGTCGATATGGTGTTCCCAACAAAATCATCACTGACAATGGTTCCAATCTGAACAATAGTATGATGCAAGCTTTATGTGAAGAATTCAAGATTGAACATCACAACTCTGCTCCTTATAGACCTCAGATGAATGGTGCGGTTGAGGCCGCTAACAAGAACATCAAGAAGATTGTTCAGAAGATGGTCACTACTTACAAAGACTGGCACGAGATGCTACCATTTGCCTTGCATGGTTACCGTACTACAGTGCGCAGCTCAACCGGGGCAACTCCTTTCTCTCTTGTATATGGTATGGAAGCAGTTCTCCCTCTGGAAGTGGAGATTCCATCTCTTCGAGTAATCATGGAAGCAAAGTTAACTGAGGCTGAATGGTGTCAAAGTCGGTATGATCAATTGAATCTGATTGAAGAGAAACGTATGGATGCTATGACTCATGGACAGTTGTATCAAGTGCGGATGAAGAATGCTTTTGACAAGAAAGTCCGACCTCGAGAATTCAAGGAAGGCGAACTTGTATTGAAAAGAAGGATAAGCCAGCAACCCGACCCAAGGGGCAAGTGGACACCTAACTATGAAGGTCCTTATGTTGTCAAGAAGGCTTTCTCTGGTGGTGCTTTGATTCTTACACACATGGATGGTGTTGAGCTCCCAAATCCTGTTAATGCCGATATAGTCAAGAAATACTTTGTCTAAAAAGAAAAGAACAGCGTGGTAGGTCGAAAACCCGAAAGGGCGGCCTAGGCAAAAATGCGCTTCCCGGTGGATCGAAAACCCGAAAGGGCGATCCAGGAAAAAGTTAGGGACAAAAAAATGAATATGAAAGAGCTCGCTGAGATTGTACGCAACTCAGGCAAGAATGAGCGCCTCGATGAGCCGAAAACCCGAAAGGGCCGTTCATGCAAAAAGGAGGTTGACAATCAAAGACAAGTAACTATATCTGGCAAATCACCATCACCCCTTGGGGCATCTGCAACTGTCAATGATCTTCTTCATCAGAGGCTTCTGTACTTGTGGATTCAAAATTTCTATGAAATGTAGCGGTCATCGTGTTCAATGTATCACCAACCAATAAAATTACCATTTTCCAAGCTTTGTAAATCCGTGAAGTCATGCCTTTGGCTGACTCTCACTCTTTTACATCAATTTGAGCCTGTGCTATTGTTTGAAACTCTATTTTCTTTCTACTTTCAATGCTATATACAAAATATTTTCCTTCTATTTGATCATGTCAATGTCTGAAACAAACATCTTTTGAAAATTGAAAAATCTTTTCCTGTCTATTTTGAAGGCAAACCTGAGCAATAGGGTACATTTCAATGAAACATGCATGAATAAATGAGTTTCAATGTCTATTTCAATACATGTTACAAGCAGGTTACCCCCAAGATGATCTGTGGTCAATGGCAAGAATGAAAAAACAGAATGAAAAATGAAAAATTGAAAAAATGAAAATGAAAAGCTCGCTAAGTTGAAAACCCGCAAGGGCGGCTTAGGCAAGAATGAGCACCCCGCTGATTGACAATCTATGAAGGCAATTCAGGCAAAAATGGGGCAATGAAAAGAATCTTACTCCCCGGTGAATCGAAAACCCGAAAAGGCGGTTCAGGCAAAAATGGGGTTTGAAAATGAAAAATGAAAGAATATAAAAATTGAAAAGCATTGACCACAGATGCGAACATCCAATGTTTATCCAGCACTGACACGCCTAGCAACGGCGACCTGTATCCAAGAACCTTCCAAGGGTCCCTTCTTTACAAGTTTTACTGCCCTCAGTCATGGTTTCGATACGTCTCTCAACGACGGTCTCTCCAAAGAGGTTTTTCCCTGTGAATATGTTGCAGCACGAGCCACTACGTGCCCAATCTTCCAATGTCTTGTCTGCCTTTGTGAAACTTCTCTGCCAAATTGCCAACCAATCATGCATTTCAAGCATTCATACCTGCATAATCATGCATTTTATGTGCTCATACATCCAATGATCTTGCTATATCATGCATACATGTTACATGTCCAGCTCTCAACTGTCAAATTCAATGCCAATTTCACTTTCAATTTCAAATGTCAAATGTCAATATCCAATGTCAATGTCAATGTCAAATGTCAATATCCAATATTCAATGTCAATATCGATGTCAATGTCAGTGTCAACGTCAATATCCAATGTCAATGTTAATGTCAATTATCCAATGTCAATGTCAATGTCAATGTTAATGTCAAATGCCAATGTCAATGTCAATGTCAACGTCAATATCCAATGCCAATGTCAATGTCAATGTCAATGTCAATGTCAATATCCAATGTCAATGTCAATGTCAATGCCAATGTCAATGTCAATGCCAATGTCAATATCCAATGCCAATGTCAATGTCTATGTCAATATCCAATGTCAATGTCAATGTTAATGTCAATGTCAATGTCAATGTCAATTTCAATTTCCAAGCCAATGTCAATGTCAATGTCAATTTCAACTTTCAATTCAATTCAAATCAATGTCAATTTACTCTCAATTTACCCTTGGGCCAACAAAAATGGTCATGTCTACTTTCAAATCAAGTCAATGACAATTTACCCTCAATTGGTATCTTGTTAAACCAGACTTTCAATTTGTATCTTGTTACTGGTCAAGTGCAAGGTTCAATCCAAAAAGAACCACTTGTACCTGCTTATATGTCTATGTTTCCGGTCAAACGGCAAGTTCGATCCAAAGAACAGTTTGTACCCTCTGTTTATGTTTTGATTATCGGTCAAACGACAAGTTCGATCCAAAGAACAGTTTGCACCTACTTACATGTTGTGGTATTGATCAAGTGGCAAGTTCGATCCAAAGAACAGCTTGTATTCGTTTCCTGTTTGTATTTCCTTGGTCAAGTGGCAAGTTCGATCCAAAGAACAGCTTGTACCTATCTTTTGTTTGTATTCTCTAGGTCAAGTGGCAAGTTCGATCCAAAGAACAGCTTGTACCCATCTCTTGTTTGTATCTCTCGGTCAAGTGGCAAGTTCGATCCAAAGAACAGCTTGTACCTGTCTATTTGTTGCCCGTTCTTTCTACCTTGATGTCTATAAATCCCTTGGTGGTGTGACACAGCCCGTAGATTCCGGTTCGATTGTCTTGCATTCATAAATGAAATGTTGCATGGCATTCATGTCTTTGAAAATCTGAAAACGTATTTTTATGTCCAAAAGCAGTGCAAATGTTAATATTTAAGTATCTTCGTCCCGTCAATTCTAAGACTTCGTCTCTTGACTCCCCGGACAAAGAAACTTAAATAGGGGCAACTGTTATACCCTAATTTTGGACCTAAAAATACTTGTTCAATTATTCTTTTCCTGCATTATAAGTCATCTGATATGTCTCTGATCAATTGCATCTTTCTCTGCATTTTATTTCAATGTTATTTGCAATGCAAGGGCATTTTAGTCTTTTCCTATGTCAAATTTTTCTCAGTCTTCCAAAATTTTGTTTGAGTCCCTTCAAATAGTCTGAATAAGTCCTTGCTTCCATCCTATGTCAAAACCCATCTTAAAAATTGCCTTTGAAGTCATTTTGAGTCAGTTTTGCCCCTAGGGGCATTTTAGTCTTTTCAAGTGACAAAGCTCTGTTTAAACTCTTAAAATTGTCTCTGAGTCTTTCAAGTTGGTTTAAATAAACTGTTGTTTCATTTCTCTGTTAAAAATCCATTTTAAAATTTGCATCTGAGTCATTTTCAGTCGTTTTAGCCCTAGGGGTATTTTGGTCATTTCACACGAAATTTCGGCAGAGATAGGTTACTTTAAAGTACCTCATTTAGGCCATTGGTTCGTTTTAGTCCGTTTTGTCAATTTTAATCGTTTCACTTTACGTTTATTTCAAATTTACCTTTTTTATTCAATTTTTATTATTTTTGCATTTTGGTCCTTTGTGTTCTTTTCCTTTTCATTTTTGTCCTTATTTTTTTGTTATTTTGCAATTTAGTCCTCTTTTGTCCAAGTCATCTATTCTGTACACGTGTCAGAGTCTTAATGGTCCACAGAAGTTTGTTACAAAGGCATGCCACATGTCAAAATTTCATTGGTCCAGTCCATACATGTGTCAGCCTATAAAAGGCCAACTCATCACAGATCCATTCACACTTTTACACATCATCAACAACACAATCACATTTTCTCTCTCTCCCTTCCACGAATCAAACACCACAAAAATCCAGAAAAAGCTCAAGAACATGATGAACAAATTCATCATCTTCAAACCCTAACCGAATTCGATTATCACCAAATTCATCAATCCTCATCAAATTCAAGCCATAACCGAATCAAAAACATCACACAACACATAATTCCTCATCAATTTCACAAAAAACCAGACGAATTCGCAAGGAAGAGAAAGAAGCTTTCAGAGATTCCAAAGAATCGTCATCACCAAGCTTACCTTCGCAATTCCAACGAAGACTCATCAATAACGACGAAATCTTCGTGATCACGAAGGATTTGAAGAAGAAGAGGGAAAAAGTTCGAATTCGAAGCCGTAGCGGTGAAGGAGAAAGGATACGAAGTTCACCAGAAGAAGGACAATCGAAGAATTCACAATCTTCTTCGTTCGTCACATCACCAGTCCAAAATACAGGTATCAAACTCTCTTTCCTTTCCTCTTCACGTTTTCTTTCGAAAATCCTGAACATTAGCTTCGTACATGTGCTGTGGCTACGAATCAAAGTAGATCGGAGCATTTTAAGAGTTTTCTTGCAAGAACCTTTCGAATAAGAGAAGAAGAAGAAGAGTTAACAAAAAGAAGCATCAGAACCGTGAAATAAAAGTCCGATCTACTTTGATTCGAGAGTTTCTTTGAGAAACGAGCCTCAAAGTCGAAGAGAGGAGGTCATGAGCGTCAAGAGTATGTGTTCAGGTCTCCGTTTAGGGTTCCGACGCGGCGGCGCCACCGCCGGCCACCGCGTCGGAAAGTTGGAGAAGATGACCGGCGCTAGGTCGGAGAAGAGAGAGTCTGCAGACTCTCTCTCTCTAAGAACTTTGTAGAGAGAGAAGCATGTGAGAGATGTGAGGTTTCCCTTCACATTTTTGTTTATATGTGCCATGCCTGATCCTGTGTGTGTGTATGCTACGTTTACCATGCTCCTTTTCTGTGTGAGCCGTTAGATCTTTGATCTGACGGCTACTGTGAACTCTCCTTTAGCCTGATGTATGGATCTGTGTGTTGGCGCATGATTGAGCGTTGGATTTTGGATCCAATCCAATTGGATCAATCCAACGGTCCTTGTGCCTTCATCAGATCCGTCTCCTTTGGGCCTGGGTCAGTTTGGCCTGTGGATTTCATTTCCTGGCATTTTTCTTGCTATTTCAACTCTACTCCTTGCTATTTACACACCTTCATGCTCAAAAACTTAGTTAAAAATTCCAATTAATTTTTCATGTGTTTTTGACTAATTTCTTGACTTTCTTGTGATGTTGTTATGTGTTGAATTTGGAAAAAAATAAGTAGCATTTTTTTATGGTTTATTACATTTGTTAAAACTTGTGAAAATTTTCCATGTTCTTGTGATCAAAGATGCTTTAAAAAAATCCCAAAAGATTCGTGAATGTTTCTTGATAATCTTGTGACCTCTTAGTGGCAATTTTACATGATTAAAAATGATAAAAATAATGTGGTAATTTTCCTACTATTTTGTGATATTTTGTGCTAAAAATAAATGGAAATTTGTTTGATTTTAATCCCAATTGCTTGGTGAATATTGGTGACCTATACTACTTGATTCCATAGAGTTTAGCCACTGTTTGTATTTGATATTAATGCATGAGTATGAGTCTTGATTAGTTACTTAGCTTACAAGTTAGTTGTGAAGTTAAATAATGCAAATATGTTTAAAGTTTGTTTTAAAATGCCAAGCAAATCATGTTGCCTTAATTCCCATTCCAAGATTTGATTCTAAAACCTTTAAAGATGTATTGGGATGTGAGAATTATAGGTCACTTGGTTCTTGCATTCTATGAACAAATTTTAGCCATGTTTGCACTCATTTTGCCTTTATTTTGGTTTGTTTTCCATCCTTCATGTTATAGTGTCTTTCTTGCTTTATTTCTTTTGATATTGCCTTATGCTACTAACTTTTCATTTCATGTTTCATATTCTCCATAAGTGTAACACCCCGTTTTCCCAACATAAAAATTTCTTAAATAAAATCAGAGTTTAACATCTTTAACGGAATGTCACATACTTCTTGAAAATCATAAAATAGATAATAATAATTATCTCTCAAATTCAACATCAAAAGTCTAAAATCATGCAGCGGAAAATAGTTCAGCATACTAAAAGTCTTGGCACGCAGGCCTCTTCAAAATCTCATAAGGTTGGTTCAATACTTATTCATAAAAAGTTCATAAAATGACACGTAAGGAATAGAAGTAAAAGCAATCCCCATCCCGTTACGTATCAGAGCACCTAGACACAATGTGAGGAGTCCTCTCACGAACACTTCTAATCTTTGTTACCTGCACATTACCCACGGTCGAGGCAACATATACGCAGAAGGGGTGAGATTTCACAGTCAATAATACTAGGCTCATAAATCATAAATTACATTTAACAACATAAACATCTTATAATTTAACAACTATAATTAAACACATAAACATCATCATTTATCTTAACAAAATATCATCATATAGCAGTCACAGTCATCGTCACATATCATCATACTAAAAGACATCACAAAGTAATTCGTTAAAACATCACATCTTAACAACTTGACTTGACAATGCATCTAAACTCGACTATGCAACTCTTAACGTCTTAAACCATCTTGAATCATCATGAAATGCAAATGCATGTGGTACCATTTTAGGGCATAAGCCCTCATCGTCGTGGTTGAGCAAAAGCTCCATCGTCATGGTTGAGCAAAAGCTCCATCGTCGTAGTTGAGCAAAAGCTCCATCGTCGTGTTTGAGCAAAAGCTCCATCGTCGTGGTTGAGCAAGAGCTCCATCGTCGTGGTTGAGCAAAAGCTCCAGGGCATGAGCCCTCATCTTTAAATGAGTATGCATGGACTCAACATCTTACGTCTTAGAAACTTCATGAACATCTATGACATCTTAACATCTTGACAACATAACATCTTAACAACTTGATGACTTCATAACGACTCGACGACTTAACAAACTCTTTGACTTAGACCGACATTTACAACTGTATGACATTAATGGTCAACAACAGCAAACAGCAACAAGTGCAGCATATAACAACTCTTATATAACACATCGTCATTCAATAACATCACTATATAATCATCTTCAATTATCACATCAATTTTACAATCATTGCATAATTCATAAATTGCACATCTTTAAATCAAATATCTTCAAATAACACATCAATACACATCTAAAAATAGGAGGAATAATTTCATTATAACAATTATCTCTATAAAATCACTTTAAAAAAAATATATTATTTTAACTGATGTAATAGAAATTCTTCATTGCACATATATACACACATTTTATTAACCTCGACAGTACCTATAAAACCAATTTAAAATTAGGATATACTATTTCGGTCCAAGAACAACAACAAAGGGTAATAAGATCAAGGAAGCAAACAAAAGCATGTCTATCATACTTAAACCAATTTTAAATTCACGTGATACTATTATTAGAAGATAAGTTACCTATTGATTTTAAATCATAACAAAATATCCTAAATTTAACTTTACAAGGATTAGATTAGCCGTGAACTCAATGAGCAATATAGATGATAGCAGCTCGGCAACAGTGAAAATAGGCAACATGAATTAAATTTGGCTTGGCAACATGGAGAGTAAACAAGCAGCAGTCGTGAATGATAGAAACATGGTACCAGCAAGCAGCAAACAATTATTTAAGTGGATTTAAATTAGAGAGATGTAGCAACAAGGAAATCGATTTGAATTAAATAGTACGTAACAAAATCACATCCAAAATAATATAAAACTAGATGAATATTTAAGGGGTTTGCACAAACAAAGGGTTCTGAATCATCATGAATTTATCACATCTACATCATGAAATTAGAAATAATCACATATTTATAATCGCAACAACAAATTAGAGCACAAACTTAACATGAATTCATTAAAAGATCATGAAAAACAATGGAAAACGAAACCCTTCACTACCCATATGTTCATACAACCTTATGGTGAATAAAGACTCCCCCTTACATCAATTCAACGGTTTTTCATCACCTAATCATCAATTCTCACTCAAACCCTAATTTCTCATAATCTCACAAACTCACCCTAAACATGTTACATGCAATCTAATGATCTACAGACTTAATATTAGTGAAAGATAGTCTCACCCTTACCTTAGATTGTTTTCTTGAAATCAAAAGCAGCGTTCTTCGTTCCTAGGGTTCTCTCTCTGAGTTCTCCTCTTTCTCCAAAAAGCGGTTTAACGTAAAAACTCTTTCTAACCTAAGCTTCCTTATTTATAATACCAATCACTCTTCATAAATATATTTAGGCCCAATAACTTATTCTTCTTTCTATTCTAACCTCCAATTCTACTTACACTATTAATTCTCATATTCTAATAAATAATATAATAATGCCACATAATAAAATACTAACACCTCATATATATAAATAAATCACATAAATAAATTCTAACTTAATAAAAATAATTAAATAAAAGGAGGGTGTTACAATAAGCATTCCCATTTCATTCCATATCTCATCCCTTTCTCCACTTTAATTTCTTGCACTTTAAGTTTCAATTTCATGCAAAATTAGAATGTAATAATTAGGAGCTCTTGTAATACTTTACTTTTATGCCACTTTTAATTTCTTGGCAAAGAGGCCATAGAATGTATCTAGGGTATGATGTAAAGGACAATGGACTCTAATAATGTACACCGACACAAGCACCGACACTTGCACACACATCACTTTAGGTATAGTTAGAATATGCATGTTTAGATGTATGTCTAGGATTGTATGTTTAGATGAATGCCTAGGGTTCATACTTAGAAAAAATCAATTTTCCAAACAAATATGAACAACATCACTCAAATCATTTTCAAAATAAACCTTGGGATCAAAATCCCATTGAATTTTCCTTTTTCATTTTCTTAATCAAATTTCAATGAAAAATAATCATGTTTAGACCATATTTTGCAAATAACTAATTCCACCTCACAATTTCATAATCTCATGCCCTTGAGGCCTCTCTCTCTTATTCTTCAAAATCCCATTTTCAAACTTAAAATCAACCAACAAAAACAAAAACATTTTTTGGAAGAGAACTACGGTGGATTTGATCCCTTAAACGGGTACGTAGGCAAGGAACAAAATTCCTTCAATTCAACTAAAATAAAAATCCAAAAACATTCTTCTCCCTCCAATTCTTCATTTAGCAAACTTTAGGTGTAAATAACATTTCAAAATAGCATTTAAAAATAAAGCGCGCGCGTAGAAATTAAAGACGGTTCCTATAGGATACTATAGTCGTTATGGGTGCCTAACACCTTCCCGTAGCGAAAACAACTCCCGGACCTCGATTCTCAAGGGTTTTGCTTACTTTTTCCCTTCCCAAGAAAAAATAAGATATCACCGGTTAAAAAGGTTCAAACGTAATCAATGTTTGACACCCGAAAACCAAGATAAAACAACTATATATATATATATATATATATATATATATATATATATATATATATATATATATATATTATATATCTATAATAACTGATCGAACTTGTCAAAAAAAAAAACTAATCGAAGTCTTTTTTTCCTTAAAAAGAAAAGCTGATTGAATGATACGGTGCTAAAAGATTAATTAATAACTAACAGAAGCTTCTTTTCCTAAAAAAAAAAAACCAATTAGAGTATTTTAATCATAAAATAAGATCATATATGTAAAGTATTATAGGTAGTTTGTTGAGATATTTTTGTCAAATAAAATATTGATTTTAAAAAATAGAAAAAATAATAATATATTGAGAATGAATGTGGAAGTGACACGTGACATTAAAAAACCTTATATATATATATATATATATATATATATATATATATATATATTGATTGATATTGATAACACATATAACAAATAGATAAGAGTAAACTCAAATATTAAAAAAAGTGTAACAAATTCAATCTTTATTGATTGTCCACGATATATCATCTTGTTTTTCCTTATCCTTTATTTTTTAAAAAAGATAATTGATGGGAGTGAAGTTAAAATAAAAAAAATGTAACAAACACAATAAGAATATATGTCAAGTTTTTTTTATTCTTCCTTTATACTTTAAAAAGTGTAACAAACTAAATCGAGTATATATATAAAATTTTGGGCTGACTTTTTGATAATCTGAATTATACTCTAAAACAATTTTTTTCTATAATAATGATTGTTGTTGGTGTCATTAAAAAGATAAGAATTTAAACTCTATTTTTTTATATTATTGATGTCATTGAAATAGATAAACAATGTTAGTTTAATTTATTATAATTTTCAAGCAACAATCATTTATATTTATATTTTTAATCAAAATCAAAATTTCATAGAAAAACACCGTTCATAATTTTCAAACTTTAACTGAATAAAAAGAGCGGAAAGACGGACACGCGAGTACCTGTCTTTTCGCTAGATATATATAAGAAAATAGTCATTTTCTACTTTTTCGGACTGACTTTTTCTCTTTCCCAAATTATGCTTAACTTTAAAATATTAAAAAAAGTGTAACAAATTCAATCTTTACTGCCCATGATATATCGATTTTTTTTCTTTATGCTTTATTCGCTGACTTTTTCATTATCCCAATTATACTTTAAAATAATTGTTGTTGGTATCATTAAAAAGATAAAAATTTAAATTACATTTTTTTATTATATTAAAATAGATAAACAATATTAATTTGATTTGTTATAATTTAAAAGTAATAATGGTACATAATTTTCAAATTTTAGGACAATAAAAAGAGCGGACACAATTGATATTTTTCTTATTCTATAAAAAAATTGGTATATACACGGCCTTTCCCTGTCAAAGAAAAGCCCTAAACCCTCCTTCAAAGTTCAAAGAGCTATGGCCGAAACAACATTTCTCAGTGACGCTTTTCTCACCGCAACCGTTGAAGACTTATTACACAAACTCGCCTCATCAGATTTCATCGATTACGTCAAATACAGCAACTTAAATCTCTTGAAACTCACCGTTTTGGAGACAAATCTTCTCACTCTTCACCCCGTGCTTCGCGATTCCGAACAGAAACAGTTCTTCAATCCCAAAATCAAGCAATGGCGTGACGAATTGTACGATACAATCTCTTCTGCCGAAGATTTGTTCGATGAAATCGGTTACGATTCGCTTCTATGTAAGTAGGGCTGGAAATGAGTCGAGTCGAACCGAACCTGTCTGAGCTCGGCTCGACTCGATTAGAATTAGTTTGGCTCGAAACTCGACTCGAGTTCGAAACGAACCTTTTTTTTTAGCTCGAGTTCGGCTCGTTTTAAGTTTACGAGCAACTCGGCTCGACTCGTTAGGTCCAGTTCGTTAGATTCTGCTTAAATCTAAAGTGCAACCAAACTGTGCATCTGACCCAAAAATACGAAGAAAAAATTGCAGTAAAATACTTAGAAAAAATTGCACTAATATTCTTATGACAATTGCAATTGACATCCCTGCATTTTATAATTGCAAGTTGGGTTGAATCAACACAATCTATGACTTCAAGTAAGTTCACTCAATGCTCTTGTTTTATAGCAAAGCTTCCTCTTACTTTCTTATATACGCTCGATGTGGGACTATTTCTAATTGTTGGTTTTAAAGCTTAAACAAAGAGAATAAGAGTCTAGCTAGATAATACACTATCTCTTGTATTTGATTTGTTATTTGTATTCTTTCTTTTTCATTTCATAGTTGATAATACGTTTTCCTATTCGTATCTTATCAAAAATATCATTCATTGCTTATGAGTTATTCTTTTTGTTTATTTTTATATTTGTTATACAAAATAGTACTGCTAATTCCTTTAAAACAACTTAAATAATATATTAACTCTTTTACCACTTCCATCCTATATAAAAAAACTATTGATAGGGTACATATTATATTAAAAATGTATCATATATATATATATATATATATATATATATATATATATAATCGAGCCGACTCGTGAACCAAACGAGCCGAACTATATATAGTTCAAGTTCAGCTCATTTAATTAACGAACTTAATTTTTAGTTCAAGTTCAGCTCATTTGGTTCATGAACCAAGTTCAACGAGCTAATTGCCGAGTCGAGTTCCGAACTTTTTTCGAGTTGTCTCGGTTCATTGCCAGCCCTATATGTAAGGTAGAGAATACACAACCTGGTAAAGATTCTATGTTCAATTTTCAAATTAGTATGATTTGTCAAATGCTTCAAGGTTTTGTTCAACAAATCGATTTTCTTGGTTTGCGTTGTGTAAGTGATAGTTTTTCTCTGTCAAATTCAGTGGTGAATGAATCTGTTATAGTTGGTAGAAGGGATGATAAAGAGAAATTGATGAATATGTTAATGTGTGAGAGTGGTAATTTTTATAAGAAGTTAGGTGTGATTGTTGTTTTAGGTGATGGAGGTGTTGGTAAATCGACGCTTGTTAGACTTGTTTACGATGATAGGAAAGTTGATGAGTATTTTGATTTGAAAGTTTGGGTTCGTGTGTTAGAGGATTTTGATGTGCTTAGAGTAACCACAGCACTTTATAATTCCATCTCTACAGGAACTTATGTTGGGAAAGATCTGAATCATCTTCGAGGTCGATTAAAGGAAGAGTTGATGTGTAGAAGGTTTTTGTTTGTGTTGGATGACGTATGGAACGACAATTATCGTGATTGGAACAATTTAATTACTCCGTTGTTTAATGGAAATTGTGGAAGTAAGGTGATCATCACAACACGTAGTGAAAAAGTCGCAGAGGTTGCACATACGTTTCCTATTCATAAATTAGAACCTCTATCAGATGAAGATTGTTGGTCTTTACTCTCTAAGCATGCATTTGGAAGTGGTGGAGATAAATCCCCAAACTTAGAATCAATTGGCATGAAGATTGCAAGAAAGTGCGGCGGATTACCAATAGCTGCTAAAACAGTCGGGGGGCTTTTGAGTTCAAAGGTAGATGCGAATGTGTGGACTGCTATCTTGAATAGCGACATATGGAACATATCAAATGATAATATTATGCCTTCTTTGCTTCTGACATATCAACATCTTCCTTCTCATTTGAAAAGATGTTTTGCCTATTGCTCGATTTTTCCAAAGGGCTATGCCTTTAATAGGAAGAAATTGATTTTGTTGTGGATGGCAGAAGGCTTCCTCGAACATTCTATGGTTGGAAAAGCAGTAGAGGATGTTGGTGATGACTACTTCAATGAATTGTTGTCAAGATGCTTACTCTGAAGATGTTCACCATGTTTCATACAATCAAGAGGAGTATGACATTTTCATAAAGTTTGAGATATTTTTCGATTTCAAATGCTTGCGAAGCTTCCTACCCATTGGTTCTAGGTGGCAAGAATCTTACTTATCAAGTAAAGTGATTGATTATTTGATACCTTCAATTAAAAGGCTGCGTGTGTTATCCTTATCAAATTATAACATCACCGTGCTACCAAATTCAATTAATAAGTTGGTGCAACTGCGGTATCTGAATCTCTCCCGCACTGAAATCAAATGCTTGCCAGATACAACATGTGACCTTTACTATTTGCAAACTTTAATTTTATCAGGGTGCCGGAAACTCATTGAATTGCCGATGCATGTTGGAAAGTTAAAAAATTTGCGTTACCTAGATATTAGCTATACCAAGATAAAGCAGATGCCAATGCAAATTGTCAGACTAGAAAACCTTCAAACACTAATCGTTTTTCTAGTGGGCAAACAAGAAGTTGGGTTAAGTATCAGAGAGCTTGGGAAGTTTCCTAACCTACGGGGAAAACTTTGCATCAAGAACCTACATAATGCCATTGATGTGAGTGAGGCGTGTGATGCCAACTTAAAGCAGAAAGTACACCTTGAGGAGTTAGAAGTATACTGGGATCAACAAACTGAAGAATTGCCAGCAAATGAAGTTATTCTCAATGAGTTACAGCCATCAATAAACTTGAAGAAATTGAGCATTGACTTCTACGGTGGGTTAAGCTTTCCATGTTGGTTGGGTGATTGTTCGTTTTCTAACATGGTGTACCTTTCCATCAAATCTTGTGAGTATTGCATAACACTTCCTCCACTAGGACAACTACCTTTTCTCAAAGAGTTGAAGATCGATGGTATGAGTAGAGTTGAAACAATTGGCCCAGAGTTCTATGGCAAGACAGGGGGAAGTACTAATTCCGCGTTCCAACCATTTCCATCTCTTGAGAAGCTAGAATTTAATAGTATGCCTAGTTGGAAGGAATGGATTTCCTTCAGAGGCAGCGAGTTTCCTTTTCCTCGTCTTAAAACTCTGATACTTAGGGACTGTACTGAACTGAGGGGACATTTGCCTAGTCATCTTCCTTCCATAGAGAAAATTAAAATACTTTGGTGTAATCATTTGCCGGCTACACTATCTACTCTGCATTGGCTTTCCTCAGTTAAATCTTTAGATTTGATGTGTCGAGGTTCCCCTGAATTGTCGTTGCTTGGAAATGATTCTCCATGTCGTCTGCAGGTTGCAACAATATTTGGTTTTAACAAACTACTATCTCTTCCTAACATGTTTATGACCTCCACTTGTCTTCAACACTTGGATCTCATTTATATTTCGTCTCTCGCTGCATTTCCAGCAAATGGTCTTCCCACTTCGTTGCAGTCACTTCGTATAGATGAGTGTCAGAATTTAGCATTCTTGCCTCCTGACACATGGAGCAATTACACATCACTTGTGAATTTAGAGTTAAAAAATTGTTGTGATTCACTTACCTCCTTTCAACTGAATGGTTTTCCTTTGCTCCAAAGTCTTTCCATTGAAGGCTGTAGCAGTCTCAAGTCCATTTTTATTTCAGAAAATGGCTCCCTCTGCCTGTCAAATCTCCAATCACTCAAGGTCAGTAACTGTGAATCCCTTAGATCACTGCCACAACGGATGGACACTCTCATTTTTCTTTTAAGCTTGACTCTAGACAAGTTATCGTTGTGTTGCGAAGTAGCTTGTCTCCCTCCCAAATTACAATTTATGCATATTGAATCCCTGGGGTTAGCTACACCTGTGACTGAATGGGGTTTCCAAAGCCTTTATTACTTGTCTGATTTACATATTGGAGGTGATAATATTATTAACACCTTGCTGAAAAAGAAATTGCTGCCCCCTTTGCTTGTGTCTTTGACAATAACTAATCTTACTGAAATGATGCGGTTAAAAGGAAATGGGCTTCAACACATCTCCACTCTGAAAAATCTCTCATTTAAATGTTGTTCAAGGCTTGAAACCTGTAAAGACTTTTTTCCTTCTTTTCTGAAATCACTTGTCTTTGTAAATTGTCCAAAACTTATGTCCTTGCCGGATATGTTTCCTTCCTCTTTGGAAACACTGGAATTTGACGATTGTCCAAGACTTGGGTTACTGCCAAGGTCTGGGTTTCCTTCCTCTCTTAAGTTACTGAGCATTAGCCACTGTCCGCTGTTAAAATCAAGGTACGCCACTAAGAGAAATGATCATTTGTCCAAGATCTCTCACATCCCTGTCATAAAAATAAATGGTGAAGTGACAATATGAGCCATGGGAAAGGAAAGGAAGAATCACACTTCCATTTCAGGTATGTTTTTCTTTTACATAGGAGATATCTAATATAGTATAGTTTCATTGTTATTTATGAGGTAGACCAGGTTTACATATAATTTACACATTTAATAAAATAGGAGTGTTGGCCGTTACTTGTATCAACTAAGGTTTTAATTATGATTATTTGGGCTTGAATGCTGAATTAATCACTAATGCTGACTTAAAACTAAGTATAAGTTTGGCTTGCACGGATAGTAATCAGATATTGTATACATTTAAATGGATGAAGTAAATACAATTTCTGAAATTTGTCTGCATGGATAACACTAAAAGCAGTTAGGAATTACCACTTTATCTATGCCTGCACGAATGAAAATAATAAATCTTAGTTGATTTATTTTTTTTTTTTGAAGAATCCTAGTTGATTATTAAATGAGTTTCATTTTTTAAAATCATATTGTTGATCCTAGTAGAGATTAAACTTATAATATTGGTGAATGTTGCAGTGTTCATTTTCATTCTTTTGTTGTTAATAGGGTTGTCATTGGTAAGGCAAGGAAAGTGCATACACGGACATTTGGTTCATCTTTTCATTTCTTTAAAAGAAGCTGAAGTTAAGCTGGAAGCATTCAATAATAAATAGGAGACATGGTTTGCAAAGACAATATGGTTTCAGACTGCAAAATTCAGAATCAAGAAAATGTTCTTTTCTGCCGATCATTTTCCAGCAACTAGAAAAATCTATGTTCCTCTCCATAGACAAGGTATCTGTCTAATGGTAGAATGTTGTTTCCTTTTTATCGATCATTCAGAATCAATACATTTTTGAAGGAAGTTTAAATTGGACACTTGATCCACATTTTTCTGATGTCTACTGCTCAATACTGTAAAACCATTTTTCTGATGTCTTCATCTTATAATAAACAATCAAATACCTTTTCTATTATACAATTCTTCAAAGTTTATTTTACGCTGAATGCTTCTACCTTATGTTTGTCTTGTAATCTTATCTATATATTCTTATCTTGAACAAATACACACAACATTAGCACTGGTCTTCCTTGGCATCAGAATGTATTTGGTCAAAGTTTTAAACCATAGAACTTAATTGTCCTCGGTATCCGACCCAAGGACCCATTAATCCAGATGACCAATCCTACTGTCCACTAACGGGGGAGCTACAATTAAGTCAAAGAAAAACTTTGTATGGACTACCCCAACACATGAATTATTGGCACCTACTGAGGTATTAGACCTAGAGGATCACACTACTCGATCTAAAGGCTTCACCATCAGGCCAACCCCTGCAGGTTTAGTACTTAAAAGTTCGTAGTTTACACTTTACAGTAAAACAGGAAATGTAATTCAGTTTCCCAATCTGACATAAGCCTTTGCTGTTTTCATTACCTTTATTATAAATTTGATTTGATACAACAACTGAATTATAGAAAGGCAGTTTTTTCTTTATTGATAGACAAATGTTAGCATGTTACTAAATTAATGTATTACTCCCTCTGGTCCTTTTTATAGAAAATTGATGTATTTATAAAAAGGACCGGAGAGAATACGTTAGTTGTAAGAGGTTTGAACCTTGGAACTCATGATTTGTAGTGCTCTTTCGGTGTTCCTCACTTCACCACCTGAGCTAGCCTATTGGGATATACTCTACTGATTCTAATATACAAAATTCATCCATGCAATGCACGAGTTAATTCTTGGTTTACATGATTGATAGCTCTCATTAAAATGTAGGCTTAATTGCACTTTCCCCCCTATTTTTTGTTAATTATGTGATTTTGCACCCGCTCTTTTTTTTGAGCGATTTTGCACTCCATCTTTTGCCAATTGTGTTTTGTTCAAAATCATCATTAAAAGAGGGGAAAGGGGGCAAAAGATGAGGTGCAAAATCGCTCAAAAAAAAAAGAAGAGGGGGTGCAAAATCGCACAATTGGCAAAAAGATAGGGGGCAAAAGTGCAATTAAACACAAGAAGGTCCATCTAACCAGAAAGGGGGAAAAAAGATGGGGTGCAAAATCGCTAAAAAAAAAAAGAGGGGGTGCAAAATTGCACAATTAGCAAAAGATAAGGGGAAAAAGTGCAATTAAGCCAAAAATGTATAATATCATTGACAAAAAAGAAAAGAAAAGAATGTATAATATCAAACTGAGTTAGAGAAGTAAACAATCATTGAGTCACATGAATATGTTAGGCTTGTCACATATTCATAAACTAGTTCTTAATTATAAAACGAAGGGTCTTGTTAACGAGTAGTACTGCAGAGGCACTTTTAAACATGTCAAAATAAGTAATTATTTTTTTTAGTAAAGGTAATAGATAGATATACCTACAAACTCTTTGTTAACGAATAAAACAGTTGTGACTTCTTGAGAAACACTTATCCTGTTATGAACTATTTGTACTTTATATTATTAATGTTTTGTATAGACATACTGTATTGATTTAGCTTTGCAGAGATTATATTAGCCAGAAAATCCCTGTTAGAAACAATGATATGGTATTCAAAATCCAATAGTCATACAAGTTTGAGTGAGAATTTATTTAGTGGCAATTGTTCCACTATATATAATCAGATGTGACAGACTTGCTGAGAGGTATCAAATGCATTGCAAATTCTTCTATTGTCATTATAAACTTATTTTAATTATTTGGACCTGTGCTTCCACCCTCTTTGCAATAAAAAAAAAAAAAAAAACTTATTATAATAGTTATGTGAAGACAAACCATGATGTTTATATAATGAGAAGGGCTAATAACACTCTCTTTTAAACACTTATATTGGTTTAAATCATTGTGGATCTATACTTTAGAAATATAACCCACAAAATTGTGGGACATACATGATTTTATCCAATAAAAAAATGAATGTTAGAGATAGTATTCAAAAGTGAGTCCTCTTATATCATAGTACATGCTGTAATTGATTTATTTTATTAGGCAACATCAATGTTGCTAAAATAAAAGCTTTAATACAAAGACTTGGGTTCCGGTAGTAGGTAAATAATTCTATGAAATATCATATTTTATATAGCCTACCTAACCCTATCCCATCTTTATGCTCGAATTTTCAATTAGTTAGTGTTTACTCTTTTCAATTTTCTTTAATTTTTTTACTTTCTCCCATGTCCTGTTTTATTTTATTTTATTTTATTGATACATGTTGAAAGTGACTCAAAATTTATGGATGAAAAAGTGTCAAAAATCGTAGCGCGATTTGGCAAATTGTGGCACCATTTTGGCTCAGTTTAAAATGTTTGTACAAATTACATCCTTCGGTCACTATTATAAGTAAAAAAATTAAATTTTAGATTCATTCAATTAATGATGTATATGACTTTTATTATAAACCACATACATCATTTATTAAATGAATTCAAAATGTTGATTTTTACTTCTAATAGTGACCATATGGTGTAAATTCTAATAGAAATAGTATTAATACTATGAAATAAATAAATAAATAAATAAATGTGAGTTGTCACACACACTTCACACCATTAACGGGACACCTTTCCAACATCAATTATTGAATCACTTTCCCTGTACTTTTCTCACTCATACGGTAGTTTTAACTAAAGAGTAGTGATGTCCCGTAAATGTAGCTCAGTTGGTAGCTACCAGGGACAATGTTTGCAGGGGCCGGGGTTCGAACTCCGGATTCCCGACTTTTCCACACTTTAAAAAGTGTGTGATCTAGCCACTAGGCTGTTGAACCAAAAAAAAAAGATTTAAAAAAAAAACTAAAGAGTACTGATATTTGTACAACTTTTTTGAACAATTTTTATGACAACTTTGTTTTTCTTTCTTTTCATTGGTCAAAAATAATAGAGAGAGAAAAAGGAAGAGAGAACAAGAATATGATGTGAGTATGAGAGATAAAGTTGTCAAAAAGTTGTTGCAAAATAGTTGTTCAAATATCATGACTTTTAAACATCAACAAATAAATATCTAAGAACTATGGTGACGAGAATTCTTTCATGGATAGAACCCTAAATCAATATTATTTGGATATCCTATAATGAAATGAATAAAATTTAAGAAAAAGAATTTAGTCGTATCAATTGACATCAATTTTAATAATTTTTTCAAGTTTTCTGTGTGCCCATTTTTTTTTTGGGAGATTAGTCACTTTAGTCCCTGAATAGGAAAGGAGTCGTCACTTTAATCCCTGAATACAGATAAATTGCAAAATAATCCTTGAATGTAGACTCTGTTAGTCAATTTAGTCCATGAATGCAGACTTCGTTAGTCAATTTAGTCGCTGAATGTAGACTCCTTTAGTCACTTTAGTTCTTGAAATTGACCAACAGAGTCTACATTCAGGGACTGTTTTGCAATTTGTTTGCATTCAATGACTAAATTGACTACTCCTTTCCCATTTAGGGACTAAAGTGACTAATTCCCTTTTTTTTTTATTTGGGTTTGTGTCTAAAGAAGTATATGCTGAAAGGTTTTCCTAGGATCACTTTGGAATCCTCACATTTATTTGGGTTTTACCTTTCTTTATTCTTTTCTATTCTTTCTGTCAATTATTTTGCCAGATGTGTGTCCATTAACCATTGGTGTGCTTTTTTCTTCAATTCGTCTAGTTCTTTGCGTTCTATCAATTCTTTGCTATAACCGTGTATTTTTCTTCACCCTTATCTCTTTACTATACACACTGCCAACTTCCTTGTTGTGTTACTTTAACAACAGAAGATGGCTGCCACTTTGGTAGGAGGAGCTTTTCTCTCTGCTACTGTTCAGACTTTAGCTGAAAAACTTGCTTCACAAGAGTTTCGTGATTACATCAGAAACACCAAGCTGAATTCCTCACTGTTGGCAGAGTTGGAAACAACGCTACTCGCTCTTCAGGCGGTGCTTGATGATGCAGAACAGAAGCAAATCACCAACGCTGCTGTCAAACAATGGTTGGATCAACTGAAAGATGCAATCTTTGATGCTGAGGATTTGCTTAACCAAATCAATTACGACTCCCTGCGATGTAAGGTGGAGAAGAAACAAGCTGAAAACATGACTAATCAGGTTTGGAACCTCTTTTCATCTCCTTTTAAAAATTTCTATGGAGAGATCAATTCGCAAATGAAGATTATGTGTCAAAGGCTGCAACTTTTTGCACAACAGAGAGATATCCTTGGCTTGCAAACTGTGAGCGGGAGAGTTTCTCTTAGAACGCCTTCAAGTTCAATGGTAAATGAATCTGTTATGGTTGGTAGGAAGGATGATAAAGAGAGACTCGTTAGTATGTTGATATCTGACAGTGACACTACCAATATTGGTGTGGTTGCAATTTTGGGTATGGGCGGTGTTGGCAAAACCACTCTTGCGCAACTTCTTTATAATGATAAAGAAGTTCAAGACCATTTTGATCTGAAAGTCTGGGTTTGTGTATCGGAGGATTTCGATATTCTGAGAGTAACTAAAACCATTCATGAATCTGTCACTTCAAGAGGTGGTGAAAACAATAATCTTGATTCTCTTCGAGTTGAATTGAATCAAAACTTGAGGGATAAAAGATTTTTGTTAGTGCTAGATGACCTGTGGAACGACAATTATAATGATTGGGATGAGTTAGTAACCCCATTGATTAACGGCAAAACGGGAAGTAGGGTGATCATCACAACACGCCAACAAAAAGTTGCGGAGGTTGCACACACGTTTCCTATTCACAAAGTACATCCTCTATCAGATGATGACTGTTGGTCGTTACTTTCAAAGCATGCATTCAGAAGTGAAGACCGTCTAGGTAGTAAGTACCCAAATCTTGAAGAAATTGGTAGAAAGATTGCCAAAAAATGTGGTGGATTGCCCATAGCTGCTAAAACACTCGGAGGAATTTTGCGTTCAAAGGTAGATGCAAAAGAGTGGACTGCAATTCTACATAGTGACATATGGAACTTACCAAATGACACTATTTTACCTGCTTTGCGTCTAAGTTATCAATATCTTCCCTCACATTTGAAAAGATGTTTTGCCTATTGCTCAATTTTTCCGAAGGATTTTCCACTTAACAAGAAGGAATTGATTTTGTTATGGATGGCAGAAGGCTTCCTAGAGCATTCTCAACATAATAAAACAGCTGAGGAAGTAGGCCACGACTACTTTATTGAATTGTTATCCAGGTCCTTAATTCAACAATCAAATGATGATGGAAAAGAAAAATTTGTTATGCACGACCTTGTCAATGATTTAGCCTTAGTGGTGTCTGGAACAAGTTGCTTAAGGCTTGAATGTAGTGGTTACATGCCTAAAAATGTTCGTCATTTGTCATATAATCAAGGAATTTACGACTTTTTCAAGAAGTTTGAGGTTCTCTATAATTTCAAATGCTTGCGAAGCTTCTTACCCATTAACCTTGGCACGTTGGCAGGAGGATATTACTTATCTAGTAAGGTTGCTGAAGATTTAATACCCAAACTCAAACGGTTACGCGTGCTATCCTTAAAAAATAATCGAAACATCACCATACTACCAGAATCAGTTGGTAGTTTGGTGGAGTTGAGGTATTTAGATCTCTCATTCACTGGAATTAAAAGCTTGCCTAATGCAACATGCAATCTTTACAATCTTCAAACCTTGAATTTAACATGGTGTGAAAACCTCACTGAGTTGCCACTACATTTTGGAAAGTTAATTAACTTACGGCACCTTGATATTAGTGAGACAAATATAAAGGAGATGCCAATGCAAATTGTTGGACTCAATAACCTGCAAACATTAACTGATTTTTCAGTTGGCAAGCAAGACAGCGGGTTAAGTGTCAAAGAGGTTGGTAAGTTTCCTAACCTGCGGGGAAAACTTTGTATCAAGAACTTGCAGAATGTCATCGATGCCATTGAGGCGTATAATGTCAACATGAGAAAAAAAGAACATATTGAGGAGTTAGAGTTACAATGGAGCAAACAAACGGAAGATTCGCGAATAGAAAAAGGTGTGCTTGATATGTTGCAACCTTCATTTAACCTGAGGATAATGAGTATTAGGTCGTATGGTGGGACAAGCTTTCCGAGTTGGTTGGGTGATCCTTTGTTTTCTAACATGGTTTCCTTGTGCATCTCTAATTGTGAATATTGTGTAACACTTCCACCACTAGGTCAACTACCTTCTCTCAAGGACTTGACAATTGAGGATATGACAATAGAAACAATTGGGCTAGAGTTCTATGGGATGACAGTAGAACCTTCCATTTCTTCATTCCAACCATTTCAATCTCTCGAGCATTTAATAATCTCTGATATGCCGAATTGGAAGGAATGGATACACTATGAAAGTGGTGAATTTGGTTTTCCTCGCCTTAGAACTTTGTGCTTAACCCAATGTCCTAAACTAAGGGGGAATTTGCGTAGCCATCTTACTTCAATAGGTAATATTGATATAACTAGCTGTGAAAGTCTCTTAACTACACCATCTACTACTTTGCACTGGCTCTCGTCATTAAAAAAGATACGCATTCAGGGATATATAAAACGGTCTACAGAAATTTCCCAATCGTTGTTACTTGGGTGTGAAAGAACCCAATGGTTGTTACTTGAGATTGATTCTCCCTGTGTGCTTCAAAGCGTAACAATCATGTATTGTGATACCCTGTTTTCATTACCCAAAATTATTAGGAGCAGCACTTGTCTTCGATTCTTGGAACTTCATGATCTTCCATCTCTCGCTGCTTTTCCAACAGATGGTCTGCCCACTTCATTGCAGTCACTTGGAATTCATGATTGTCCGAATTTAGCATTCCTGCCTCTTGAAACATGGGGCAATTACACATCGCTTGTGACTTTGCGTTTATGGAATAGTTGTCATGCACTTACCTCGTTCCTATTGGATGGTTTCCCAGCACTCCAAGATCTTTCTATTAACGGCTGTAAAAATCTGGAATCCATTTTTATTTCAGAAAGTTCTTCCCATCTCCCGTCAACCCTCCAATCATTTGTGGTATATGAATGTGATGCACTTAGATCGTTGACTCTACCGATAGACACCTTGATCTCTCTTGAACGTTTGTCTCTCGGAGATCTTCCAGAGCTAACTTTACCATTTCGTAAAGGAGCTTGCCTACCTCCCAAATTACGAGGTATTTATATTGTATCAGTGAGAATAGCAACGCCTGTAGCTGAATGGGGCCTCCAAAGCCTTAATGTTCTTAAAGTATTGAGCATTGGAGGTGATGATATTGTTAAAACCTTTCTGAAGGAGCGGTTGCTGCCGATTTCCCTTGTGTATCTGGGAATCCATAATCTCTCTGATGTGAAATCTTTTGAAGGAAATGGACTCCGACACCTATCCTCTCTTGAAAGACTGCGCTTTTATAATTGTCCAAGGCTTGAGTCTCTGTCAACAGACACTTTTCCATCCTCTCTTAAGATACTGTTCATCAAGAAATGCCCTCTGTTAGAAGGAAACTATAAAAGTCAGCGGTGGGAACAGTTGTCCATCCCAGTCGTAAAAATAAATGAGGAAGTGATAATATGAGGGAAGGGACCAAAAGAGAAGGGAGGGAAAATTTGCAATCCTGTTTCAGGTATGATTCTCTTTTATGCATCTATCCATGAAGAATTGTTCAATTTTTTTAGTGGAACAATTCATAAAATAGTCAAGTTCATTTATAATAACTAACAAGCTGTGGTAAAACATCGTTTCTTCATATTTTCAAATTAATGTGTCTAAGACTTTGTTACGCAATTTTCTCAACAAGTAAATGAAAACTAAAAGGTCTGCTGCATAAGTACAAGTAGATTAAAATAAGAATCCAGATTGATTCTTGGTTCAATGTAATGGCAACTTGTTCCAGTAAAATATATCTATCCTATGCTAATAACTTCAATTTCTATTTTATGCAACATGCACCCTCAATGAGATTTGATGTTCCTTGAGACATATCTTTGTTGAAATAAAACTAAAGAATAGTTAACAGATAAATAAATACAATTATTTTTGAAGCCATCGTTAATTTTTATTCTTTTGTTGTTAATAGGTTTGTCATCTGTAAGGCGTGCAAAGTGCATACACAGAGATTTGGTTCATCTTTTCATTTCTCTTAAGGAAGCAGCAGACACTACAAGAATAAAGAGTTGCTGGAAACATAAATGTATGTCATAAAGCTTCAGTTTGTACTTACTTATCTATTTTGATTATTTTCTATATTCTGATTAGTTTTTTTTTAATGAAGAATCTAAACTAGCCTACCGAAATTGACACCTGGGAGAATCGAACCTTAGACCTTGAAGAGGAGCACACTCTAAGGTCCCAAGCTAACACCACCAGGTCAATCCAAGTGGGTTATATTTTGATTAGTTTACACGTATATTTTTGTTCAGTACTTTTTTTACTGATTTAATTCATGAGCACTAATTGTAACAATATTTACATTATTGATGATTAAACAAATTTTACTTTCATCTGAAGTGGATATGATTAGTTGAAATAAATCGTTGGTTGTTCATTTTATTTTGGTTTTGTGTTAGCCTTTTGTTGAAAGAATAGAACTTAAAAGTTATGAAGCACTGATACAAACACAGACACGTCAACACCGATAGTAACTTCAGAAAATGACATAATTAAATGTCATCACATGTATCGGTGTCATGTCGGTGCTACAGAGCTTAAAAGTCCTTAGTGTATAGTTTACAATAAAACAGTACATAGAAATTCAGTTTCACAATCTGACATAAGTTTTTGCTGTAAATAAATTTAATTATGAAGTGATGAATTGAAAGAACAAAAAGCCTTACATAAAGAATGCAATTAGTGCTACTAACAAAGAATTAGCAAGTTCTGATCTTCTTTTTTTTTTTCAGTTGCTTACTCAAACAAGGATTCTGATCTCATCTTGTTGGCTCCTGGGTAGTGTTGAAAGCAGCTGGATATAAAATTGGTAAGCCCTTATAAATTAAACGGTTAAACTCTATTTCTGGTCCTTGCAAATGTACGATTTTTTGTTTAGTGTTTAGTCCTCACAAATATACAATTTTTTGCTTTTTGTAATTGTTGTTTTGTTTTAGCCCTACAAAATTTGTTCGTATTCAAAATTGGCCATTGCGATATGCATGTAATATTCATTTTAGTCTTTGTAGATCATATTAGAGGGACTAAAGAGTTAGGCTTGTCACATTTACATTGTCTACTTGAAATATTTAGAAGTGTTATAAACTTGTTCTTAAATTGATTACTAGTCACAGAAAAATTAACATTTACCCAGGTTTTAATTTTTTCCTCTGTTTAGTTCATTATTATTTTAATACATACACTATTGAATTCAACCGGAGTGATAAACTTTCTTACTTCGCGCAGGTAATTCATGATGCCGGAGAATACTTCCTCGCTGAAACTGTCAAAATACTGTTTTCGTCAATTGAGAAACGTACGATGATAAGATGGCAACGAAGGAAAGTCTCAGGAAAGGGCTCATATATCTCTGCTTGAATCAAACAATTTTTAGGGAATTAGAATTTTTTTTATCCAGACTGTCACTTTGTTATAGGATTAGATCTAACATAAGTCTTTCTCCAAGTCCAGAAACTTGGCAGCAAAACCTGAAATTACAAGCCATCTACAAATGTAAATCAACATTGTCTATTTTTTCCTCTTCGTAGATTGTATTGAAGAAACCATGCAGAGTTGTTTTAGAATCAGAAGTCAATATTGTATATATCAATCATTTCTCTCCAAATTTAATAACTGTTACAAAGGAATTGTTGCCTACAAATATAGCCTAATTTTTTACCTCAGTAATAACATGAATGACAAATAAGCAACTCAAACTCATTCAGCTATATTCCTCGTGTAAAATGGGTAGAATTATACAATACAATTTGAATGTTGGCGGTAGGCATGGCAATGGGGCGTGGTGGGGACGGGTTTTGCCTTCCCCATCCCCATCCCCTACTCCCATATGCTTACTCGTTACCCTACCCATACCCAACGGGGATGAGAAATTGAATCTCATCCACATCCCCAATGGGTTTGGGTATTCCCGCCCCATCCCCGTCCCTGTAGTGAATCAATATTTTTTTAGTAGAAAAAGAGTTTTTTTAAGCTTCAATGGTAATGTTGTAATGCATTATCCAACAATTTGCGCTCATTTTAACATTTCCTTACCGAATAATTCAGTTGCTCCTTTAACTATCAATGAAATTCTTATATCATGACAATTATCGAACCAAATAGCATGGCATATCATTATCAACCCCCTCAACAAAAACAAAAATATGACCTATCTACATTCGGGTAGGGTTTGGGTATGGGTTCGAGGTAGATACATATATCCTCACTACCCTTCCCGTACCCGTATTTTGAAATCGGGGAAAACCCAAACTCGTACCCAAACCCAGTCAAACCAGGGAAAACCCGTCAAATCGGGGTTGGTTTGGGCGGGTACCCATGGGCACGAGTTTTATTGTCATTCCTAGTTGGCAGCAAGAATTATAGTTTCATACCTCTATTTGATAAAATATATATATATATATATATATATATATATATATATATACACACAATTTGCCTCTATCAAGGATCTGATAGTACAATTTGCCTTCTTCTGACCACGTGTAGAAACAAACAAAGAACTCAAAAGACAAAAAGAATGAACGAATAATTCCAGTTTCAACAAACAAATTTTAAATGTCTAATCAATTGCATTATCCATATCAGGAAATGACCCAATGTCCTTGATTTGAAACTTCTCAACGACTCTTAATGCGTTGACACTCTTCTCCAACGTCTCTCTAATCCTTGCATGTATAAGGAGCTGAAGACTTGAAGAACAAAAAATAATACTCTTCTATTTTTATTGTGTCTTACTCTGTACAAATCAAAAATCGCATAGAACACTTAAGAATTGTTTATCGAAGTTTGTATCTTATAAATTCTAAGTATTAGAGTTTGTTATGTTTTGTATTGTTTACATCTCTGATTGTATATCAAATGTAAGAACAAATCTATTTATTTGTAAACTCTTAGAAGTCTTTTTCAGTTGTGATTAAGCATTGAAAGCCTCTTGCTTTTGTGCTTGAGCATTGTGAAGTCTCTTGGTTATGTCCTTGAGCATTTGTAATCTTGTTTGATTATAGTGAAATTCTTTGGAAGTGCAAGGGGACTAGACTACTCTTGGATTGTATGAGGAACCAATATAATTGTTTGTGTCTGTTTTCCCTCTCTCTATATATTATCTTACTTCATTGCAAGCAATTTTTGAGTACTCCTAAGATTCTGAACCTGACTCAGACTGTGAACTCATTCAGACTCTGAGCAGTGCAAACACTTAGAAAAGTTGAAAAAGACAATACAATTCAACCTCCTCCTCTTATGTTTTTCTCACCTTCAGTTGGTATCAGAGTACGGTTTGTGCTCAACCACTTAACCGTGTGACAGTTAAAGATTCATAGAGAAAAACATGTCTACTAGTGAGAGTGGTTTTGGTCCTACTGTTTCAGGAAGAAATCACAACGTTACTATCAACTATAATTACAACACCACTAATGAAAAGCACAACTTTTCAGTAAAACTCCATCTTTCAGTGGATATATAACTCAATTTTTATGGTGGAAAAGCAAAATGTATGGTTACATCATTGGTGTTGATGATGAACTATGGGACATAATTGAAGACCGTGTTACACTTGTTGTTGATACAGAATGAAAAGTGACAGACAGGAAAAGCTTAACTGCTACTCAAAAGAAAAAATACTAAAAGCATCATAGAGTATGAGGGATTCTGGTGGATGCAATACCTCGTTCAGAGTATATCAAGAGCTTGGATAAATTTACTACAAAAGTTGTTTTTTAGTCAGTGTGTTCTATCTATGAGGGAAACTAACAGGTAAAAGAGGCTAAGGCTAACTAGTTAGTTCATCGGTATGAGCTTTTTAAAATGACGAAAAATGATATTAAAACCATGTATTCAAGGTTTCAAATTATTGTATCAGGCCTTTAGGTTTTGAGCAAAAAGTTATAACGTACCTGATCATGTCAAGAAGATTCTTGGGAGCTTCCTGCCAAGTTTAGACCAAAGGTTACAACCATTCAAGAAGCAAGGGATTTGAACACATTGAGCTTGGAGAATCTGATAAGCTCTCTCAAATATCATGAGAAGAAGTTCAACTCTATTTCTTTGACATCCAAGGAAAAATCTGCCAAAACTCTAAAGACTGCTAAGTTAGAAGAAGAAGTTCTTGATGGATATTCTGAAGATGATTCAAGTCTTGAAAAGATGGCTGATTTAACCAAAATATTGTATTACTTGACCAAGAAGATAAGGTTTCAAGGTAAAAGAAGTGGGTCAAAAGGGTCAAGTTACAAGAATAGGAAGGAAGAACATAAGGGTTGCTTCCACTGCAAGAAACTTGGTCATTTCATTGCTGACTGTCTAGAGTTACAGAAAGACAAGTCAAAGAAGGAGAGCTCCAGGAAAGAAATTTACAGGAAAAAACTTAAGAAGAGTCTTATGGCAATATGGGACAAATTTGATGAAGAATTAAAACGTGAAAAGAAAGAAGATGAAGAAGCTAATCTGGCCCTGATGGCCACTACAGCTTCTGATGCAGAATCTGGTTCAAACTCTGATGATGATGATGAGCTATTTTCTAAACTAACTCATGAACAATTTGTTGACACTGTCAAAGAAATTGTAGAACGTTGTCTAGACAAATCAAAAGCTTTAAAAATTTACAGAAAAATTTGATTTGTTGACAGAAGAATCCAAGCTCATGGAACATCAAGCCAAAAGTCTGTTAATCCAAAATGAAGATCTCAAAGTACAGAAATAAATTTTTGGAAGAAAGTCAATTTTCAAACGTCAAGAAAGTTAACACCCATGATAATGCTCTTGAAGATTTTATCATTGGTGGCATTGACAGAAGCAAATTAGCTTCCATGATTTATGGAGTAAGTAGGAACAAGGGAGAAGGAATTAGCTTCCATGATTTATTTGTCTTAATAATTATTGATTGTTATGCATTGTTGAAGAAAAAATAAACTTCTAAAAAATATAAACTGAAGAAAAAATAAACTTCTAAAAAATATAAACAAAAGAAAATTTTATGTGTCCTTGTTCTTCGAGTATTGATCAATTTCAGCCTAGCCTCACAATAAACAGAGTAGTTTGACATCAAAACAGTATTGCCTCGGAAATTACACACAACGATAGTTTACTTTCCAAATTACAAAATAAATAGAGATATTATAGTGAAAAGGGAAATTTTAAAAACAAATAACCATACATTTCTATTTGAAAAATTCATCAAAACAATCTTGCCCAGGAGAAAAAGAAAACCAGTAGTTTGACATCACAAGTCACATTAATTCTTCGAAATCAATAGCGGTGGATGAGTTGCTTGTATGCGTCCTTGTTCTTCGAGTATTGATCAATTTCAGCCTGGCATCACAAGTAACATATTAATTATGCATCAGAATTATTAGTTTGATTTTTCTGGAACTCAACTACTTTAGAGAAAATTGATTTAGTAAAAAAAGAAATACTTTAGAGACAAACTCTAGTTTTTTTTATTCAATGGATGAGAATTAGACGACTCATAATCAACCTTCGCTAAATAGACTTAAACATACAACTTAAAATATGAGTAGTCCGATTTTCATTACGATCAAGAAGTGCAATTATGTGATAGTGCCCAGAAATCTACCCAAGTGTTAAAAGCTTTTTTAGTCAAAATATTTACCTTTCCAATTGCTTTTATGGCAGTTAGCAACTTCTGATCAATAAATTCGTCAAATAAATCAGTCTTTTCGAGAGCTTCTAAAGATTCCGAAAGTGATTTTGGCAATCTCTGAAGGTTTTCTAGATTCGGATATGTGTCTGTTTAATACATAAAATAAGAAGTTCATTATTCAATTAAATATTTTATACAAATGCTGAAATTGTAAGAACAAAATAAATATTATGCAATCATAATACAAATCAGCAAAAGAATCATAAAAGAGCAGTGCGGAAAAAAAAAATGGTAGCAGATTAGAAAGGGAAAAAGACTTATAGTTTATATTATCTTACCAATAGGTTCAGGAAGAGAAAGATGTCGACGAAGGCCATCAATGCCAGCAGCAATTGTAGCAGCTAAGCCCAAGTATGGGTTTGCAGTACCATCAAATGGTTTAAACTCAAAATTACTCACTGAACCGTCGGGAGTTCCAGGTGAACAAGATCGCAATGGAGCATTCCTATTTTCCTTTCCCCACAATAAGTATGAACCCCATGTTGTCGGCTGCAACCTATCATAACTGCAATCAAATTGAGTAGTCACGTAAGAAGACATAGAAGCATAATTTGTTATCCGACCTCGAGGCATGGATTGAAAGAGTTAGTGTTTATAAATTATCCGTAACCTCGACTCTCAAAAAATGTCGAACTTTTTGGTGTATCAAGACAACAGTAATATTTAGAAGAATGAGTGGTCATAGAGAACATAAACCTGATAGGAAGTGGTGCTACAAATGGCAAAATAGAAGGAAGATGATGTAGAATTCCAGCCATGAATTCTTTCCCCAAAGTTGATATTCCATACTTTGATGATTCATCAGATGCCATAAATACATTTTGGCCATTCTGCCACAAGCTTAGATGCACATGGCATCCAGAACCCACATCATCTAATGTGTACCTTCAATATTACAACAAAACACTATTATTATGCAATATGCACTTCAAATTGTTTACTTATGTTCTATATAAACGATAAAATAAGAGTTTATCAACTCCGACAATGTGTTTGCGACTCGGTTTTTGAAGGGTTATGCAGGGAAATACTTTCACTGGCTAAGTCTATATTTTACTATATATTTTGATTTTTTTTCCATGGATCAATTTTTTTTTTCATAGATCAATTTTTGTGTGGGTGAGATTTAGAAGAATTTATTGTTTCGATTGATGATATAATAACAGATTGAAAAATAATTGAACATGGCACTTACTTTGGAATAAAAGTTGCAAGCAAACCATGTTTTCTAGCAATTGCCCTAACAGCTTCACGTGTGTATACTAAGTTGTCTACAGCTTTATTACAAATTGTATGACCCAAAACCAGCTCAAATTGACCTTTTCCGGTTTCGACATGCAACTGCAATTAAAATAATTCCGAGAATAGGCCACATGTGTTAGAAATAAGGCTCCAAATCATATTCACCAAAGAGATAGAAAGTATTGAATCTCATACACTCCTAAAAATGTAAAAGAATTTTTATAATAAAAGTATATTAACGACTCCTCATCATATCATGTATTTAGGCATTTTATCTAGTTGTTTAGTAACTTTGTTCTACGTTTTTAAAGGATTTCAGAATGCGATCCAACAATCCTATGGTGGTCCTTTTCAAGGCATTGATTAAGGTTTGATACAAATCTTAGCCCCTCCCCCATTTACTTTATTACTTATGCGATTTAGTTCGGTTATTAAATTACCATCATAAATCCAACAAAAATCAAACAGAATCAGACTTATTTACAAGTAATATAGTTAAATTTATTCAAAACAATGAATCAACTTGAAACATCCATAGTTTTCTTACCTGTTCTACTGGAATGCCCATAGAATGCAAAGCAGAAGTAACTTCACGAAGTATTGGGGAAGCAACATCAAATGCTGACGAGCAGCCGTAAGGACTCGAGTCAAATTGTATCCATCCTTCTTTTCCTTCCCTGAATTATTTTTTTCATGTTTGTAAAGAGAAATACTAGGGTCGCACATTTTAACACACATTATAAACTTATTTGACTTGTTTTACTGGAAATCGGCACTACAAGTTGCTAAACAATTCTCTTTCAAAAAAATAAGTTGCTAAACAATTTGTGTAGTTATGTTGTTATATAGCATTGGTAAATCAGATTTCAAAGAAGATGATGGAAGCAATTGAATTCAATATAGCAAATTCAACATAGGAGAAAATAGTTTTAGTCAATTGGGTTGGGTGGAAGTAACCAATGCCTTTTACAAGAGAGAGAGAGAGAGAGAGAGAGAGAGAGAGAGATTGTGTGTTTGTGGGAGGTTGACAAGAGAAGATTAAAAGTAAAAATAATAATAAAAAATAAAATAAATGGTAAAACAAAAAAGATGGAACCGGTTATCAACTAAAGTGAATTAAGAAAGTGGATGACATCAATAATTATAATTGACATGTGTTAAAAGAGTATGTTAATGGATGTGATATTAGAAATGACATAATAAATTTCACAAATCGATTGACAATATAATATTGTATGACATACCTCATTGTGCTTTTCAAGAGAAAAAACTCAATCTCAAATCCTGCATTCACCACCTAAAGGGAATGTAAATTAACAATTGTACTATTTGAATAACAAAAATTGGACAACCTATATACTAACAATCTATGTTAACAACGTTGCTCAACAATCAAATTTAATTGTTAACTTGTTTGAACTGCGTTAACCAATTAAAATTTTGACGTGAAAGTTTTCTAAAATACCAAAATTATTTTTGATAAGTTAAACAACATAGTCCATCCTTAATAAGACAAGCTCTACAACGTGCACACACTACATCGCATTTGTCGAAGCGTTATTATGTGTGTTTTACTATGGTTTACAATCACATTGCAATTGCAACTTGATGCGGCACCAGACACTATCACAGTCATATATTTGAAACCAAGAACATCAATTTTACTTCATTAACCACAATTTTCAGGTCTTAAAGTATATATTTAGATGAACACTGAAAAATATTGGGTAGTGACGTCCAAATTCGTGGTTAATGAAGTTACGCAGGGTAATGAGTTTCCACATAAGTATTACTATTAACAATCTACTAAATGTGATAAACCATATAACTGAAGTGCATTAACCACTTCAATAGTTCTCTTAATTTCATCGTTCAAACATCTTTAATAAATAAAACACCATAGTACAACATCCTTGATAAGAAAAAAACTATGCAGCATACCAAGTCAAATTCATCTTTGAGAATTTTGGTAACTCTTCTAAAGGCTTCTCTTGGGCAATATTCCCAAGCTTGACCAGGTTTAACATTCAAATCACCTAAAACCATTTCATCTTGTTTGTACCTACAGTGGATTAGATTATATAATTCAGTCTGTCTTTTCTAAGAAAGTCTACTTTAAAGATGATATCATTAAGAAAGAAACCAGAAAGACTATAAATATAGTCAAACTCAAAATTAGTACGATAATTAAAAATTATAACATTTCTTAATTTCATACATATTTTTTTTAGGGATTAATTTTATACATATTAAAATTGAAATTGAGATTTATTTAAAAGCAATTTGTTCTGGACCGATCAAAGATCTGGGATTAATTGCTTAGGCCCAATTACAAACCAAACCCAAATGCTGCATTTGGCAATTTACTCGCAACACACCCCATCTCCGCGAGGGGGGGGGGGGGGGGGGGGGGGGGGGGGTGCTCGGATTAACTGAGACCTGTTCAAACAAACAGTAACGTCTGTTTTCCCACGTTCCCGCGAATATCTCACCGGCGGTTACACTTCTGCTGATTTCGTAACCGCCGGATACACGTGTGCCATTACAACGGCTCTGCATTCACCCACCTCTATAAATAGGAGGCTCCTCGCAGCCTCTAAGGTAGAATCACTTTCAGTCTCAACCCCCTCATTCTGAACCACTACTGACTCGAGCGTCGGATTGTCCGCAAGTACACACCCCTATTCGGTTCAACGCTCACAGGAACACTTTCACCACCGTGAACCACTTCAATGAACCAAGCACCGACAACCACCTTCTGATCAGGTACGATCACAAATTATTTTTTATACATATGACACATTTTATGTAATGGAGGAGTAAAAAACATAAATATAATTATTTCAATAGAAAACTGTGTACCAAGGAATTGTCCTTATAGTAGACAAATCTGGTGTTACTCTTGCATCACCGACTAACCCTAGACCAGAGCCAGGTGCAGGTCTATCCAAAATGGAAGTCATTACAATACTTACAAATGCTAAACCAACCCCATTCTTCTTAACAATATCATAGAAATGTTTTCTAGGAATAGCCTGAAACAAAATATGACAAAACCTCAGAACATATTAATATAAATATTAAAAGATTATTCTTCAAAAAAAATATATAAAAAGATTTAATGTGTTTTTTTTCCTAATTCCTACAAAATTTTATTTTTCATCTCATTTCAAAAAAAAATAATTTCATCTCAATAGAAAAATTTCACCTTTTAATCCTTTCAAAATTATTGTGTAAGTAATTTTTGTCCAGGCTGCTAAATCGATATATATTTTGAAAAGAATATTTTGATGATATGTTTAAAACTTTATAAAAAGTTTCCCTAAAAAAAAAATTTTAATTTGATTTCTATTTCTAAATTTTGGTTACTTTTATCTTTTTGACGTTTAGAAAATTTATATATAATATACCGCTTGATAAAAAAGTTTAAATTTTTAAGGAAGAACTTTTTCAATGTTTTAAATGTGTCTCCAAAATTGTCCCCGTGAGGTTAGCTCAGCTGGTAGGAACAATGTATAAATATATGCACGATCTGGGGTTCAAACCGCGGCCACCCAAAAAAAAATGGGGTTCAAACCCCGGCCACCCAAAAAAAAATGGGTCTCCAAAACATCATTAAAAATAGTACAAAATTTTTTCAAATTTTTTTTAAAAATAGTACAAAAAATTTTCAAATTTTTTTATAGTGACGAAAAATAAATTTGAAACATTTATAAGAACTATATATATATTTAACATTATAAGAAATTTGTAAACTGCAATGTTACAATCTACTGGTTATTTGGCTGTGTTGATATTTTACGTAGAATTCATGTTTAAACCCTCACAATATATCCTTTTTAAAGGAATGCTAACAACACTCATTTTTGGCAAAATAAATGGAGTATGCAATTTAGAGAGAGATGAAAACATAAAATAAATAGTGGGTCTCGTTATCATTAATTATTTTTTACTTTTTCAATTTTTGTATTTTTATCTCTTCAAATGGAATAAATGAGATGATCACAAATGGAGAGGATTTTAACTGCACTTTTGAACACTCTCTTTAACATTTACTCTTTCATCAGATGGAATCAATGAATGTCCCACTATTTTGTGTGGTAACTATTTCCAAAGTGTAGATCCACGATGATTTAAACTAATAAAAAAGTAACTATTAGAAAGAGCATTCAAAATAGAGTGTTTTAAGCACTACTGTTCTTCTTGATCCATGTGTGTTTATTTAAGTACAGGTTAACCTATAGGCCAATAGAAAAAATAAGGCTTAATACATCATTTGGTCCCTTAACTTATTTTTGGTTTTTATTTTGGTATCTTTTGATGTTTACTATTTTGGTCATCTCCATTAGTTTTTTAATGTTTAATATTTTTGATATGATTTCAACCATTCAACTGCAGGTCCATTATATTTAACAGTGTACCACCAACACCTATATTTTTTCTTCCTTCCTTCATCTTCTTCCTTCCACCACTTCTTCATATTCATACCAAATTCATCAACATTCATACAATAACTAGAAAAAAAATCCATAAAATAATCAATATCTCAGATTCAAATCCATTCATTCCTCCAATATGATGAATTCATCCCTCCAATATTTTGATCAAATCAATTCATTGATGTGCAAGTGCTATGGAAGATAAAACATGAATTTATTGTGGTGAATGGTTTCAGTTTTTAAGAGAAGGAGAAGAATCCAAATTTGGGTAGTGGTTTTGTGAAATGGGTTGCTGTGCAAGTGTTATGGAAGATAAAAACCTCAATTTATTAGTGTTGTTGATGGTAGTGGTTTAGTGATGAGAAGAAGAAGAATATGATGATGATGATGAGTTTTGATGTTGAATTCATGTGTGTTTTGTTTTTCTGGTTTTTTTTTTATTTTATGAATGTTAGTTTGAAGATGATGAAAAGTGGGAGGAAGAAGATGAAGGAAAAAAGGAAAAATTAGTTGTAGGTCGGTTTACGGTAAGATGCAATAGACAAGCATGATCCAACGGCCTTCTTTTTAAATAAAAGATTAAAATGTTTAAATTAAAAAATTTAATAAGGTATATGGTGGATCACCTATAGAGTTGGTTTACCTTAGACATTTAAGGTTAAAAACTAACGAAGATGACCAAAATAGTAAACTGCAGAAGATTTATGGAACTAAATTGAGACACTTTATAGTTGCGGGACTAAAAATGTAAACCAAAAATAAGTTAAGGGATCAAATGATGTATTAAGTCAAAAAATAAAAGAATAATTAAGTGAAAGAAACAGTAAAGGAAACTCACACGACATCTGTGTTGTCCTGAAATATTAACCCATAATATTCGAACAAATGAAACATCACTCTCTAAGTCATCCACCAGTTCAACCTCCTCCACTGCTTTGCTCAACTCAATCAAATCCATTCTCTCAATGGGAGTGCTCATAGTCAAACTCCTCTTCTCAATATCTTGTAATCAGCTCCTTCACCTACTTATATAGAGCATCTCTCATGCTTTGAGGATTAGTGAGTAAATATTAAAAATAAAATAAAAACTTTAAAAGTAGTGCATTGGATGATACGTAAATTTATATATATTTGATCCAATTTCGGAAAGTGTGTGAAGATTTGGAGGGTGCGTGAAGATTTGGGATATGGACACGTAATATTATATACTATATACCAGTGGAGAGGCCGGGATCTGAACACCTAATATTATACTCCGTCCTACTCCATCTGGTCTCAAATATAAGAAAAAATTCTTTTTTTAGATTCATTGAATAATTAATGTATCTGCTTTACAATGTAGACTAGATACATTAACTACTCAATGAACCTAAAAAAGGAATATTTTCTTATATTTGAGACCGGAGGGAGTATAATATAAGCAAAAAACTCATTTTCTTTATCCCAAAATGTAACATCCCAGACTGCTTACAGGATTGCCGACTAACCCCACAAACCAACACGAGTCTTTTCAGCATGCTTTGTCCTCACTCACATGCTTACCAGGAAACTTCCCGGTAGGTCACCCATCCTAGTACTACTCCAAGCCAAGCACGCTTAACTGTGGAGTTCCTATGGATTGAGCTCCCGAAAAGAAGATGCATCTTGTTGATATGGGTAGTACCTAACAATTCTTATAAGCCTTCCTTCAACCATGTAGTCCCATACCTACACGGCCTCCGGATCCCTCTCATTCCGATGTGTTTCGGTTCCTACTATTGTCGTGGGGGTCCCTTGCGGCTTAAACCGTTCCCCTTAGGTCGGGAACCTTTCGTATCCACCTAGCGGGATATCGAAAGCCACGACGTGGGTGTTACATGCCCACCAGCTTCCGCCTGGTTCGTCCCCGAACCACACCGTACTGGGAGAGGTCTTGTAACACCCATACCAGACGCATCTAGAAAGTCTGGCATGTGCGTTAATATTAGTACTGGATACATTAAAATATACAACATAAAATTTTAAGAATGAATAATAATTACATCAAGTCACGTTCGTATAAATCATAATACAATACAACTCATCCATACATAAAAATACATCCTTGATGTCCATATTGTCCCGCAGCTTTACGAACGAACCCTTGACGTAATATCCATCCGGCTCCGAACATGCATAACATCCTGCTTATCTGAAACAAATAAGGATTGGGATGAGACATAATGTCTCAGTGAGTTCCCCTAAATCCTAGGCTATAGGCAACCTCAAGGGAAAACCTACGGTCACCACGTGTCTACATTACAACCTGACGGTTGATTATACGTGTGTGGGGACTTGCATACTAGACGGTCGTGCATACTAGAGCCGTCATAGTCTTATCTTAACTTGTTATAGGCTTCACTTCCTATACGTGTCATGGCGGTTGAGGGGAACCTAGAACCGCGTTGCCAAGAATACACTCTATGTATCGAGGCCTAAACATAACATAATCATGACATGACTCTAAACCGGACGATTAGGGGAAACCTAAGATCGTCGTCGGTATCATGCTCTTTACTTGCTCTATTCCATGCCTTGTACTTGTCATGTAGCATCTAATGCTCTTATTCTTAAACATAAACTTGCATGGATTCACTCTTGCATATTCATGAACATAACATAATCATAATCATATCATACATAAACGTATCTAAGTTCATTCATTGGGTTAGCGTTGAACAACAATTATTATCTTGGTTCATTTTACGGATAGTCCCGGGTGGAGTAACCCCGAGATCAATCCCATACATGACCGATGTACGTACATCGGACTCCCTCGGTGTCGTGCGGGTCCCTTGCGGCTTAAACCGTTCCCCTTAGGTCGAGAACCTCCCGTATCCCCCTGGCGTGGATAACAAGAGACACGAGCACCTACGTCTTGCTTATTTCAGTGACATGCGGGTCCCTTACGGCTTGAATCGTTCCCCTTAGATCGAGAACCTCTTGTATCCCCCTGATGTGGATAGCAAGAGACATGCCACCTACTTATTAGTCATAGTCTTGTCGTACGTATACATAAACATATTCATACTTGCTTGCTTATTACCTCGGACCCTTAAGTCGATCCGATTATCGGTAAATACATACTTGTTCATGCTTGAAAGTTCTTAATCATGGTGGAGTGATTAACTAATCAAACTACTACTTAACATGCTTACTATCTTAATCTTAATCATGTGCGAAGATAGCATACTTCGCGTCTTAACATTCTAGAGATCTTGCTAACTAGCTAGTTCTCGACAACTATGTCGAGGCTCTAGTTTTCCCTTGCTTAGTGAATATTTTGCTACCCGATTCATGACTTGTTTCTCTCGTATGCCATGCCTTACCAACATGCTTAATACTTGCCTCATATCATAAAAATCATGCTTTCATTGATCATCATTTAGGACCTTGGTTTGAGGGGTTTACATTCGTTAAAAGACATCATAGAGAAAACTGCGTCGCGAATCCCCACGCCTGCCTGAAGCGAGCAAAACAATGGGATTTCTCCCTGTCTTACTCGCCTAGGCGAGTGGATTTGCTGGGGAGGCGAGTGGTAACTCGCCGTGACGAGTTGGGGGCGAGTAAGACCCCCTTTCGGAGTTCTAGCTCGCCGTGGCGAGTAATAGCTCGCCGTGGCGAGTTAGGACAGTCCAGAACACTTAAAAATGGTATTTTTGACCCAAAAACCTCAAACCAAGTGACTCTATGTGTTTTGGAACATATTTGATCATTGGAAACTTATAAAACATGCATATGGCAAGTACTAACATGTATAGCATGCATGACATAAAAATGGGCAACTAGACTAATACATAAACCCTAGAATTTCATGTTATTCATACTAAACATACATGGCATAATCATAATCCCAAAGGGTAGGAAAACTAGCTATGGAACTCACCTAATCAAGTTCTTGAAGCTTCACAAAGTTCCAAGCCCAAACAAGCTAAAACCCTAGTTTTGCTTCACATGCTTCCTTTGTCCAAACCATAACCATCTTGATATTTTCTTGCAAATCTAAGGCATCTTAATCCTTGCTAGCCCATCTCTAATCCCAAAACAAAGCTTTCCTTCAACAAACCCTACTTTTCATGAACTTCTCTTAAGGAGGAAAAGTGGTGAAATCAACCCATTCCAAACTTCATGTCTCTTCCTTGATCAAGATGTAACCATAACATACACAAGCCCCAAGCTTCCTCTTTACTAACAACAAACCCTTGATTCATTAAGAAGAGGAGAAATAGAGAAATTAAACATGATCCATACTTCCTTAAGCTTAAATGATCATAAGGGAACAAGTTTGGAAGTTTACCATGAGAGGATGAAGTTTTGAGAAAGATTGGTGGAGAGGAGAAGAGAAAATGGCGTGGGAGAAGAGAAGAGAGAAGGGAGAGAAATGTTTTCCCCAACTTAGAGAGAGAAAGGATAAGGGAAAATGAGATATTTTCCACCCAAAAACATATAAATATCCTTTTCCGTGAAATTACCATTATGCCCTTGCCTTGAACGTGTTTAAATCCGACACTGATACTTAATCCGTATTATGCTGACATGTCATAAAATATTTTCCATTAACTTACTTTTCCATAAATTTAATTCCTCTGGCACGATTGACTGATAATATACCGATGCTGACAGGCGGGATATTACATTCTACCCCCCTTAAAAAAAATTTCGTCCTCGAAATTTAGAGACTGACTACCAATCATCATGACAAAAACTTACCATCTATGGTCTGGGCCATACATTTCTTATTCATACATATCCAAGAAGTTCATCTTTGTTTGTTTTTCGTCCTGTTTCTCAATTCACATACATAAGCATATAGCTTTCTTGTTATTAATACCACTCTTACATAGGGTTATCTTAGTACATCGTGATTTAGAACTTACCTTGCTACACATAGATGTATTATTAAATCGAACTCGTATCTTACCCGATTAGCATGAACCATTCATAAAGATATCTTATCATAAACATGAACACTCAGGATTTGCCTTTTAACTGGAATCCTACCGAAAACCAGGTTTGCCCTGCAGTGCTTACTTGTAACTTTAAAACATCTTTTCATGCATACATAATCTTTCTTACCGCATTTTGCGACTTATGCCTCTTACATTCCTTACTCGTATAGACGATTCCACGAATCTCTTATCTTTTTCCAGAGCCTTGAGAAATCTTCCAATTCCATTGCAATCTCATTGCATTCTTATCGCATCCAAACTAATAGGTAACTCATATTGCCTGACCTGAAAAAGTGAAATCAACTAGCCACTTCATCTGACAATCTAATAACCAACGTTGCGGTCCACCTGCTATTGAAACTTTCTAACATATCCACTTGCACATACATCGTATACTCTTAATACACTTCCGTGTATCCTACATGATATTGACTTCATACGAACATTGTCGTTCCAATAGCATGTGCATACTTCCAAGTGACGTCTCTTGTTAAATGATAACGATACATGTTCTAAAATCTTTCTTAAGGAAACTTTTTCTTAAACTTTGGTATTCGGGTTCTTGGAACGAATATACACATGACTAAAAAGATTTTATCATTTCCAAAACTGATTGTGTAATGGTACTACAGAACCACTAGACGAGTTTCAATATTTTTTTTTGAGAAAAGATTTTACAACTCGGCCAAAGCTTGTCCATGACAAGTTGGTCCTGAAGTTTGTACGTCTTAAGTATGTTTACTTACGACGTATCTTATCAGTTTTGAAAATGTAAAATTTCATGAGTTAAAAATAAGTATCGTTCCCAAGTTCCTAAATACCAATCTTAGCTTTAAAAGTTATAAAATCATGACTTGAAATGTCTTAACAAGTATCGTTTTCACTCGACAAGTACTTCATACAAGAGTATGAATCTCATTGCACATCACTTAAAAGTTGCTTCTCTCTCATGATAAATTGCTTACATATCCGTAGGAGATCCTTGAACCTCTTGACATTAACATTGTTCCTCTTCTTCGGAACACTAAACTTGATTCTTTACTTGAGTCGCAACTTAAGTCTTCTGAATCTTACAAGTTTTCCATATTTCATGATTACCGATTAACTTTCATGGCGCTACTCTGATTCCCTCCGGTTGGCTTAAACAAATACTATAATCCATTAAAGCAATTGAGACTCCAATTCATGCTTATCACTTGATTACTTACTTCTTGAGAACTTCCATGTTGCAACCAACATCACCACCTTACACTTGCCTTGTAAATTCAAAACTTGTGATAACTTATCTTATGCTCATAATTCTTGACTTGGGGTAGACCTTACGTTCTTGCTGGTTACATTTACCATACATATCATAATTGAACCTGTTTCCAAGCAACTCGAATTCCTTTGACAAACTCATATAACACTTGAACAAATCCTTCTTGAACATCTAAACCTTGTACCTTCGTATCCTCGCATACTATATTTTGCTTAATCATAACAATGCTTGCTGGTTGATTTTTCTTTTAAAAGAAAACTTCGCAAGCTAGCGCACAGGTCATTGACGTTGATGATTTTCTACTGTATACAAATACTGAGTTTAGGCCCCGGTCGTTACTCTAAAATCATAGAACGAGTTGATAACACATACGTGCCACCAATCCTAGACTCTAATAAGTCTAGCCCGCTCTACGAATGTCGTAGCAAACCGGTTCCTAGAAATCTCTTGTGAATTTCCAAAATGTCAACTTCAATCACCCATACGCGTAATTCTTTTTAAAATCCTTTAAACCTGATAGTTCAATTTCATAATGAGCCTTAGCAAGTTAATTAAGCAAAACATAGGTTTGAGCGATACGTCATAATTCCACATAATCCGCGAACCTTGTATTTCTCATAACCTTGCACCGCTTTAACTTCTTACTTCATACCTCATGCATAAACTTCTGCGACTTTCCTTTTATATGCCGGAACTTTCATACTCTTGATCTTGGCTCGTTCTTGACTCTTAAAACATTAACTTCCAAAGTTACCTTAAACTGTATCGATTCCGTTGATTGTTGCCCATGCCTTATCCCTTGAAATTCTTAGGATATGATATGCATTCATCACTTGAATGTCACAAAAGATTTTTCATCACATAAAATACTATTGTGAAGACATCTCCCCAATAGTCATTGCAAACCTTTGGAACGAACGGTTAAATTTCATAAAAACAGAAAATTTCGTTCCAAGTTCGCTATTGGTGAGTTTCTCCAACTATCTATTTTTTTTTTTTCAAGTAACCAATGCACATCATTCATTCCTAGCATCATAAAACATTCTATAACGTATGCATGGCAACTTCAACCTTTTCGATACAATTCTTGGCACGTCGGAAATCAATGCCTTAATCCTGATAACATATAACTTTCTCCACTACGAATTGCTTACCTCATTACGTCCCACTTAACGCAACTTGATAACTTACATGTCCTGAACTTCATTTTCGGGTACATGAAGGATCACTAACATCTTACCCGACATTGTGGGAACGTCCCTTCTTAATATGCCTTACATTCCCGGAGGATTCACACTTGTACCTGATTAGTTCACCGGCCACCTTTTGGCACGATAAAACTTCTTCATCACATACTTCGTTCCTCCTGGGTCCTATTCAGCTCTCAGGCATCCGTTCTAACTGTTGAATGCTAAATTGAGTTGATCAGGCTCAACTAACAATAACAACTAGAACACTTACCCGGAACCCAATGGTCCCACTTCCTTTGTTGTAAATTAATGACCCAAGGCACGGTCTGAATCGACCTGCTCTGATACCAATTGTAACACCCATACCAGACGTATTTAGAAAGTCTGGCATGTGCGTTAATATTAGTACTGGATACATTAAAATATACAACATAAAATTTTAAGAATGAATAATAATTACATCAAGTCACGTTCGTATAAATCATAATACAATACAACTCATCCATACATAAAAATACATCCTTGATGTCCATATTGTCCCGCAGCTTTACGAACGAACCCTTGACGTAATATCCATCCGGCTCCGAACATGCATAACATCCTGCTTATCTGAAACAAATAAGGATTGGGATGAGACATAATGTCTCAGTGAGTTCCCCTAAATCCTAGGCTATAGGCAACCTCAAGGGAAAACCTACGGTCACCACGTGTCTACATTACAACCTGACGGTTGATTATACGTGTGTGGGGACTTGCATACTAGACGGTCGTGCATACTAGAGCCGTCATAGTCTTATCTTAACTTGTTATAGGCTTCACTTCCTATATGTGTCATGGCGGTTGAGGGGAACCTAAAACCGCGTTGCCAAGAATACACTCTATGTATCGAGGCCTAAACATAACATAATCATGACACGACTCTAAACCGGACGATTAGGGGAAACCTAAGATCGTCGTCGGTATCATGCTCTTTACTTGCTCTATTCCATGCCTTGTACTTGTCATGTAGCATCTAATGCTCTTATTCTTAAACATAAACTTGCATGGATTCACTCTTGCATATTCATGAACATAACATAATCATAATCATATCATACATAAACGTATCTAAGTTCATTCATTGGGTTAGCGTTGAACAACAATTATTATCTTGGTTCATTTTACGGATAGTCCCGGGTGGAGTAACCCCGAGATCAATCCCATACATGACCGATGTACGTACATCGGACTCCCTCGGTGTCGTGCGGGTCCCTTGCGGCTTAAACCGTTCCCCTTAGGTCGAGAACCTCCCGTATCCCCCTGGCGTGGATAACAAGAGACACGAGCACCTACGTCTTGCTTATTTCAGTGACATGCGGGTCCCTTACGGCTTGAATCGTTCCCCTTAGATCGAGAACCTCTTGTATCCCCCTGATGTGGATAGAAAGAGACATGCCACCTACTTATTAGTCATAGTCTTGTCGTACGTATACATAAACATATTCATACTTGCTTGCTTATTACCTCGGACCCTTAAGTCGATCCGATTATCGGTAAATACATACTTGTTCATGCTTGAAAGTTCTTAATCATGGTGGAGTGATTAACTAATCAAACCACTACTTAACATGCTTACTATCTTAATCTTAATCATGTGCGAAGATAGCATACTTCGCGTCTTAACATTCTAGAGATCTTGCTAACTAGCTAGTTCTCGACAACTATGTCGAGGCTCTAGTTTTCCCTTGCTTAGTGAATATTTTGCTACCTGATTCATGACTTGTTTCTCTCGTATGCCATGCATTACCAACATGCTTAATACTTGCCTCATATCATAAAAATCATGCTTTCATTGATCATCATTTAGGACCTTGGTTTGAGGGGTTTACATTCGTTAAAAGACATCATAGAGAAAACTGCGTCGCGAATCCCCACGCCTGCCTGAAGCGAGCAAAACAATGGGATTTCTCCCTGTCTTACTCGCCTAGGCGAGTAGATTTGCTGGGGAGGCGAGTGGTAACTCGCCGTGACGAGTTGGGGGCGAGTAAGACCCCCTTTCGGAGTTCTAGCTCGCCGTGGCGAGTAATAGCTCGCCGTGGCGAGTTAGGACAGTCCAGAACACTTAAAAATGGTATTTTTGACCCAAAAACCTCAAACCAAGTGTCTCTATGTGTTTTGGAACATATTTGATCATTGGAAACTTATAAAACATGCATATGGCAAGTACTAACATGTATAGCATGCATGACATAAAAATGGGCAACTAGACTAATACATAAACCCTAGAATTTCATGTTATTCATACTAAACATACATGGCATAATCATAATCCCAAAGGGTAGGAAAACTAGCTATGGAACTCACCTAATCAAGTTCTTGAAGCTTCACAAAGTTCCAAGCCCAAACAAGCTAAAACCCTAGTTTTGCTTCACATGCTTCCTTTGTCCAAACCATAACCATCTTGATATTTTCTTGCAAATCTAAGGCATCTTAATCCTTGCTAGCCCATCTCTAATCCCAAAACAAAGCTTTCCTTCAACAAACCCTACTTTTCATGAACTTCTCTTAAGGAGGAAAAGTGGTGAAATTAACCCATTCCAAACTTCATGTCTCTTCCTTGATCAAGATGTAACCATAACATACACAAGCCCCAAGCTTCCTCTTTACTAACAACAAACCCTTGATTCATTAAGAAGAGGAGAAATAGAGAAATTAAACATGATCCATACTTCCTTAAGCTTAAATGATCATAAGGGAACAAGTTTGGAAGTTTACCATGAGAGGATGAAGTTTTGAGAAAGATTGGTGGAGAGGAGAAGAGAAAATGGCGTGGGAGAAGAGAAGAGAGAAGGGAGAGAAATGTTTTCCCCAACTTAGAGAGAGAAAGGATAAGGGAAAATGAGATATTTTCCACCCAAAAACATATAAATATCCTTTTCCGTGAAATTACCATTATGCCCTTGCCTTGAACGTGTTTAAATCCGACACTGATACTTAATCCGTATTATGCTGACATGTCATAAAATATTTTCCATTAACTTACTTTTCCATAAATTTAATTCCTCTGGCACGATTGACTGATAATATACCGATGCTGACAGGCGGGATATTACACAAAATATAAGTAAAAAAGACAAACTTTTATCCTATTTAATCTTGTTTTTTTAAAAAATCACTTTTCCAAAAAAAAACTTTTGTTTATTCTCATAAAATTAAATGCAACTTTTCCAATTAAAATTGTTTTTTCATCTTCCTATAAAACTTTTTCCAAAGAAAACACAAAAAACTATACTCCAAATTCTTATGTTTTAGTTTTCTTAATAAATGTGATTTTTTTTCCTTATAATTTGGGACGGGGGGAGTATTATATATCAGCGGAGAGACCAACACTCATGTATAGGTCTTTCTGCTTTTTTATTGTGTCAATGCTTGTAAATTATGAACGATTTTTTTTTTTTATGAAATAATTTTGATTTTGATTAGAGGTATAGACATAGATTTTTTTTTTTTTGAAGGAAGGTATAGACATAGATGTTTCTGGCATTTAAATTATAACAAACTCAAAAAGTCTTGTTTATTTTTTTCAATGACACGAACAATATATCAAATATAATATAAATTTTTGTTTTTTAAAAATAATATAAAATTATCATAAAAAAATTGTTTAAAGATATAATTAAAATAATAAAAAATCAACTTAAAATTTCAAATTTCCTTTATATAGTATATACTATAATATAAATAAAACCATTAATTTACCCCACCTAAAATTACTAAGCAGTAAATTAGCATCAACACCAATCTAAAATCATATCAGAAAAAACACCAATCTAAGATTATTGAGCACGGACTCTTGTATTTTTTTTTTCTGTGCTACCTAATCTCATTTAACGAAAATAAAAAATGTCCACAAAATGAGAAGAACACAAAAAAAAAAAAAAATACTTAAGCACTCAAGCAATTTGAGAATAGAATATATTGTTTTTCAGTTGAGCATTCAATTAACCTCAAGGTTAATCACTTGTTTTTTAATTGTAGTTTCTTCAACATTATTTGGCAGCATATTCGGCATTGAGTTGATTTCTTTTCGGTAGATCCTTCAAGTATTTCAAATCATTTTATGCAGTTCGCTGTTTTAACGGGCGAATCAAAAGTACGACGATCTTTTATGTATGTTATTTGGTTTTCATGTGTTTAGGTAATTTGGAAAGAGAAGAATAATATAGTATTTAGCCAAAAGGAAATATCTATTCATCTAGGGCTGGACAACGGTCGGCCTCGGTCGGAATTCGGGCTCGAAATCCCAAACCGAGTAGGCCGACGGGTGAGAAAACACAGCCCATCTCCGTCCATTTCGTGCTTACGGTTATGTCGGTTTCGGTTTATACGGTTAGTCGGATTATCGGACGAGTTGAATCGGTTAGCTGACTGTTAAGTTCAAAAAATTACAGAGAATAACATGTAAGAAGAAGGATTGATGAAAATCCAAGCCAACCCATGGTCCTTCCAGATCAAAAACAAAGAACCCACAAATTTACAAGCCATGAACTTTTAGATCAAAATCCCTAATACAAATGGAACAAAGAAAGAAAAGAAAGAAAACAGATTGAGACAACAGACAACTTGAGATCAAAACCCCAATACAAACCATTTTTCAAGAATTTTGTAAATCTACACCAGATCTGCTATTTTGAAACATGATGATGAATGAGAGGAGAAGGGAACATCAAGAATTTTGTAAATTTTGAAGAGATGGCTGCTGATTTGGTACTAGAGAAGAGAGGAACACGTGATTTGGGTTGATATGTGAGAGAGGAACGGCTGTTGTTCTTCAGTGACGGCTAGTTTTGTTTTTAGGGTAAAAAAATAAATATAAATACTCCCTTTCTCGGGCGGGTATGGGTACCGTTGGTTTGGTTTCACCCACCCGAAACCGACTGTGACAACCCATCAAAATCCGGTTATTTCCAACCCGCCAACCCGCATACCCGTACGAACCGAACCGAAGGCTTGCGGACAGAATGGGCCGGACGGTTTGGGTCGGTTACCAATTTCTTGTCCAGCCCTATATTCATCATCTTTTAGATAAAATTAAGTTACTTTTCTATTGATGGTTGAAGGCAAAATATGTTAATTTAGCTTTCGGTTATCATGGTTGATGGCTTAATCATTTCTCTTATTTGTGCATTGGCTAATAAAACATTTTCTTTTATGGGTCGTTTGTGCTCTATTTTTAAGATTATGGTGGAAATTGGTTTTTTTGGTCAATGTGAAGTGGACGTAGGTTGCTAACTTATTCCTTATGTTTTTAGATGGGTGTAATAAGCAGCCTGTAATATAATTTTTTATCTTTTTTAAAATAATATAACATTATTCTAAAAAAAATTGTTTAAGGCTATAAATTGAAATAATAAACAAGTCAAACCAATGTCTGTTATTTTCTTTATATATAGTATAGTAATATAAATTTAATCCAATTTTGAAAAGTGCGTTAAGATTTTTAGGGTGCGTAAAGATTTTCTCGAGTCCCATTGTAAATGACAATTCTTGTATTCCCTCCGTTTCAAAATGAGTGTGTTTTAGGTGTTTACACACATATTAAGAAATGCAATAATTAAAAGAAAGAGAATGATTATTTTACCAAATTATCCTTATTAACTATTGGTTAGTTTTAAAAGTAATACTTTGAAAGTAGTGTGCAAAGTATTAATTGGAGGGTACAATTGAAAAGAAAAATTTATTATTGCATTGGAAACTGAAAGTGACATTCATTTTGAAACAATTTTTTTTGGCTAAAGCGACACTCATTTTGAAACGGAGGGAGTATATCGTAACATGTATAGATTATTTAAGCACAGACGTAAAAATAAACAATGATAATTCTTTTTCCCCTCAAAAAACAAATGATCATTCTTTTTAACTAGAACGTCGACCCGTGCGCCGCACGGGTCTTATGAGTCGGAATAATATGCTACACAATAAAAGGAAATTGTATATATTCATTAAAAATAATACGTCTCATTTTTTTTTTTACTATCCGAAATGAATTAACTTGAAAATGGATCATTTTTAGAAGGCTTAAATATGCAAACCGTCCCTGTAATTTGGGCGAGTTTTGATTTTCGTCCCTGGTAAAAAAAATTAACAACATCCCGGTAAAAAAAAAGTTGTTTTAAAAAGGTCCCTGGCCCCACTTTTTTGCTGACATGGGATGGTTTTGACCACGAGGCAGTTGCTGATTGTGCAACTTTTACCACGTGGCACTGACGTGGCAGTCCACGTCATTAAAAAATTTAATTTTTTTAAATTTTTGAAAATTATTTTTAAAAAATTAAAAAAACTGAAAATAAATTTTAAAAAATTCCAATTTTTTTTTAAAAATGAAGAAAAAAATTGGAAAATACTTTTTCGAAAAAATGTAATATATAATTTTCAAATTAAAAAATTAATTTTTGAATATTTAATTTTCACTTTTTTTTCAAAATTTTTAATTTTTACAGTTTTTTTCGAAAAAATTTTCCAGATTTTTTTTCGAATTTTTATATGATTTTTAAATTTATTTTCAAATTTTTTTAATTTAAAAAAGAATTTTCGAAATTTTGGAAAAAATAATTTTAATTTATACATCCAGATTTTTTAAACGCATTATGATTTGTTATGAAAATATATAATCAGATTTTTTTGAAATCAATATTATGATTTTTAAAAAAAATCAGTTTTTTTAATAATTTTCGAAATTATATATTCTGATTTTAAATAATTATATAATTTTCCATTTTTTTCATATTTCAAAAAATTATATTTTTTAAAATTATATAAACGGAAATTTTTTTAAAATATTTTTAGGATTTTTTTACTTTTCAAAAAATCAGAATTTTTAAAATATTTTTTAAATTTTAATATTATGTGGCAAGCAACGTTAGCGCCACGTGGCAAAAGTTGCACAGTCAGCAACTGCCACGTGGCCAAAACCATGCCACTTCAACGTTTGGGTGGGGCCAGGGACCTTTTTAAAACAAAAAAAAATTTACAGGGATGTTTTTAAAAAAAAAAATTTTACAGGAACGAAAATCAAAACTCGTCCAAATTACAGGGACGGTTTGCATATTTAAGCCTTTTTAGAATTGAGTTTTTCGGTGACTTTGGGCAACCTTTTAACAGCCACCACTACCAAATTGTGTAACTTCCCTTCTATCTCTTCCTTGTTAAAGATGTATTTAGCTTTTTCTTGTTTGCTTACAAAATTATTTGGGTATGGAGATGACCCTGATAAATCAGAATAAAAATAAAATGAACTAGATGACTAAAAACGTTTGTGCACCAATAATGAGTATCAACATAAACAATTTTTTTAACTGAAAATGAGAGTACAAAATTGTTCCAACTTTCATTTCTACATTGCTTTCATTAGTTCCAACTTTCATCTCTATTGAGCATGATGACATATATTCTAGGAACAAATTCTGAGTGAAATTGAAATTCAGAGAAGAGAATATATAAAACGAAAGAATCCAAAAGAATAACTTATCAACTTACCCTTTCACACACGCTCTTCGATTGATCGACATCACCGTTTATTTAAAATTTGTTACCAGTTTATCTACTGTCTAAGCTGATTGTGTCTAACATTTAAAATTTTCCCTTCATTTTTTGCATATTAAATTTCTCTGCAAAATTATGAACAAAAAAAAATTTATGCAAACAATTTTTCCGCCGACTTCCTTAATTTACTTCGATGAAGAGCACCGGGAACCTGTAAGTAGTCTTCTTTATAAATATCGCCACCATGAATTTTAATTTCATTTGAACTCAAATACAATACGAATTGCTTTCTAGCATTAATTAATTACAGAAATTATGAAACCAGTAAATGTTACGTACCCAATTGAGATCTTAAAACTACCAAACAACACGATTTAGGGGGAATTAGTCACTTTAGTCCCTGAATGGGAGAGGATTCGTCACTTTAGTCCCTGAATGAAGAAAAATTGCAAAACAGTCCCTGCATGGTCAATTTCAGGGACTAAAGTGACTAACGGAATCTACATTCAGGGACTAAATTGACTAACGAAGTTTGCATTCAGGGACTAAATTGACTAACAAAGTCTACATTCGGGACTATTTTGCAATTTATCTGCATTCAGGGACTAAAGTGACGAATCTCTTCCAATTCAGGGACTAAAGTGACTAATTCCCCCACCATTTAGCTGTCCAACCAGCACCTCACCTCTTCCTTACTTTTATAACCATCACTGTACGAACAAAATAATAGGGGAAGGAGAACCAAGCCATGGGGACGGACCCTCTGCACTTTGCACAGATTAATATGAGTGCGATGGGGGAGGCAATTGTGAATTTGTGGAACGACACCTATTTGTGGGAGAAAGGATAACATTTTAAAATATAGGTAAATTGTAATGTTGAAGAAACATTGTTGGGTTGCTCTGTGTAGTTGGTTTAAGGTGATAGAACCCTCCACGATATTAAAAAAATAAGGCAAATGTTAACTTTTGCCCTCAAGGGCACATGTTAAGGAACTTATTAAAGAAATATACACATAAAGAGTTGTGCATTCAACTTCTTAAAACTTAATAATATTATGTTTTACAATGCAAAGTTGTCATTTTTAGGTTGCTTAACATGTGCCCTTAGGGCACAAGTTAACATGACCCAAAAAATAAAAAGAAAAAAAATTGAACTTCAATAGGACGCTAGTTGAGAAAATAAAGATGAATGTATACTCTCCACTTTGTATGCTTCAATTAATTTGACCTTTGGGTTGTAATCAACCTTTGGAAAGAAAAAAAAAATCTTAGTATTGGGAAACGAAGGGATCCACTCTTAATGTGATGAGTCAGACTTCGAAGAAGTGTTAAATTTAATATTTTATTTTTTATTTAGTATAATTCCAATAGCCACTATTTAATGCGTTTTGTATCTCAAAAAGTTTGAAATTCAATCCGCATAGAAACCATAAGTTTGAAATTCAATTAGAAGGGTTTTAACAACCAGCAAGGGAATTTTGAATTTCAAATCTAGTTGCATTAGGAGGGAAATTTTAGGGTTATAGTATTAACATTAATGAGATACAATTAGAGGAAAAATTTAGGTTTAAGTGCTGCAAGACCTAATAAGCTTTATAAATAAGTGGTCTTCTTTTATATAAAAGTTAAACCGGGTGATTATTTTAGCCCTAATTTTAACCTAAACCCTAATGCTTGGATTTACTGTTTTAACCCTAATGCTTATTTTCAAATATAACCTTATCTGCTTCTTACTCTTTCTCCTTGATCTTAAACAACTTCTCTTCTTATATATCTTCTTATATATCCTTTATTATAAAAGCTAGAGTTGTTTGGCTACAATGTTTGCCCTAATTCACCATATTTTGCCCTAATGCCTAGCATTTTTCCCTCCTAAACAACTATTAACTGCTACTCTAATCTCACCGTTCAAACTCTATTTTCACATTTGATCACACCCATTGATTCAAACTCTAAAAATGTTTCCTCATATAACTTCGTTAATGCAATTAAAGACGTATTAAATGCTAATCAATTCATTCAACAATCCCCTACACTAATTGTTAATCAAAAAAATCATAAACATCCATCCTTTATTATAAAAGTTAGACTTGCTTGGCTACCATGTTTGCCCTAATTCACCATATTTTGCCCTAATGCCTAGCATTTTTCCCTCCTGAACAAGTACTAATTGCTACTTTAATCTCACCCGTTCAAACTCTATTTTCACACTTGATCACACACGTTGATTGAAACTCTAAAAATGTTCCCTCATATAACTTCGTTAATGCAATTGAAGACGTATTAAATGCTAATCAATTCGTTCAACAATCCCCTACACTAATTGCTAATCAAAAATCATAAACATCCATTAAAACGAACTTATATCAATTGGTCACGAAAAACTTAATACACGGAGAAGTTAATCGACTATGCTATATATTCTATATATCAAATATGCTCCAATAACAAAAAATAACCATATATAATATATTAAACACATTTTTCACGCTAAATGGAAAAGCTTTGCATCAATATGCACAGACAATTTAAAAACAAATATTGCATCACGAAAAAAATTGATGCAGTATATTTTTTGGTAAATTTTCTGTTTCCATTCTTTGCGGTAATGACACTTTTTTTGATGCCCTCCGTTTTTATTTATGATGTGACTTAAGATCGAGCAGTGTAGTGCTATGTGCAATTTTGTTAACAAGTATTCAATTTTATTTTCGTATAGGAATTGCTTTTAATTGCTTTTAATCTCGCCCGTTGATTAAATCTCTGTTCTCAAAATCATCGTTTTCTATCATAGGACTTACTTAATGTTAATTAAAAACGAATAACACACTTTTATTGCAATTAAAACGAATGACACACTGTTAATGGCAATAATTGTCGTAGTTAATGGCTTGAAATCGTAGTTAATGTCAATTGAAAACTTTTAACTTGCATATTTTCATATAGGAATTGCTTTTGATTGCTTTTCGGCATTATGCACTAATTACTCTACCAATTACTACCTATTAAAATCAATTATGACGCACTTATATCAATTGGTCACGAAAAAATTAATACACGGGGAAGTTGATCGAATATGCTATATATGCTATATATCAAATATGCTCCAATAACAAAAAATAACCACGAAAAAATATGTTAAACACATTTGTCACGCTATATAGAAAAGCTTTGCAAAGTCATCGTTTTGCACATAGTCCTGAACTGCTTGATAGGAATTGCTTTTATGCATTATGCACTAATTCCTCTACTAATTACGCCCTATTAAAAGCAATTATGACGTGGTAATCGCACAAATCGAATTACTGATTTTATGGCTGCAATATCTTTAATTGCTTTAATCGCCCTAATAATATCCCTATTAAAAGCATTTATTCAATTTTATGCTAATCAATTACTATTGCTCTAATTGCTTTTATGGCTGCAATGAATAGTAATTATTACCAATAGAAGACTATGATCATTCACATTTGAAACTAACAAAGAGAATTGCCAATTACCTATTTAAATACCACTTAGTTATGCGAATATAACCATTCTCTACTTTAAGAAAATTTAAGCAAATATAACTCTTTCTTCCACTTGCTAATATGGCAAACATTTTCACCCCCATTTCAGCTGTGACAACAGGTGGAAAGAAGGATTTGAAGTTGATTGTCTGTGTGGCCCATATATGGCTGATCCGTGATAAGGAAAATCCAGATGATATTATCTTCATGAACATGATATTGGTTGATGAGAAGGTATATTATATAAATCGATTGTATAAATAAATGATCCTTTTTTCAAGTTGTCACTATGATAACATATACTATGGTTTCTATTTGATGACATGTTATTTTTTGTTTAGCGTGGACGGATCCATGTCACTGTTCGTAAGTTCCTGGTGCCAACGATTCAAGGAATGGTTGAAGAAGGAGGAACATATAAGTTAGAGAATGTCATGGTAGGATTTAATGAGGGGACTTACAAACTCTTGCCACACAAGCACAAACTTAACATGTCGGCAAATGCGAGATTTACTAAGGTGAATGCAAGCAATTTGCCTCGGAACATGTTTGAATTCATGTCTTTCAAAGACATTTTGATAAGATTGAAGATTGGAGTTCCAATTATGCTTTTGATAAATATTGATCTAAAGTTAGGATTATGCAATGGAACAAGGTTAACCATAACCAAAATGGGAAAATTTGTACTTGAAGCAAAGGTTATATCTGGAAGTAACATCGGCGAAAAAGTTTTCATACCCAGGTTATCTCTTCAACCGTCTGATATTAAAATTCCATTCAAATTTCAGATAAGACAATTTCCAATATCTGTTTCATTTGCCATGACAATCAACAAAAGTCAAGGGCAATCACTTAAAAATGTTGGTATTTATTTGTCGAGTCCTGTATTCTCGCATGGTCAATTGTACGTTGCAATTTCCAGAGTCACTTCAAAACAAGGTTTGAAAATACTAATCGTTGAAGGAGATGGAGAGAGCACTGATACGACCTCAAATGTTGTTTATCACGAAGTCTTTCGTAATGTATCTTGATGGTTAATGTTCAAACCTTTTTGTTATGTATGCTACCATTTCGGCAATGTATGGTTACATTATTTTCATTGATTCGATTACCTTCTACGTGGTAGGACCCGTGCGGTAGAACGGGTCATTGGTCTAGTAAAAGTTAACCCGGGTGATTATTTTAGCCCTAATTTTAACCTAAACCCTAATGCTTGGATTTACTATTTTAACCCTAATGATTATTTTCAAATATAACCTTATCTGCTTCTTACTCTTTCTCCTTGATCTTAAACAACTCTTCTTATCTTCTTATATATAAAAGTTAACCCGGGTGATTATTTTAGCCCTAATTTTAACCTAAACCCTAATGCTTGGATTTACTGTTTTAACCCTAATGCTTATTTTCAAATATAACCTTATCTGCTTCTTACTCTTTCTTCTTGATCTTAAACAACTTCTTTTCTTATATATAAAAGTTAACCCGGGTGATTATTTTAGCCCTAATTTTAACCTAAACTCTAATCCTTGGATTTACTGTTTTAACCCTAATGCTTATTTTCAAATATAACCTTATCTGCTTGTTACTCTTTCTCCTTCATCTTAAACAACTTCTCTTCTTATCTTCTTATATATAAAAGTTAACACGGGTGATTATTTTAGCCCTAATTTTAACCTAAACCCTAATGCTTGGATTTACTGTTTTAACCCTAATGGTTATTTTCAAATATAACCTTATCTGCTTCTTACTCTTTCTCCTTGATCTTAAACAACTTCTCTTCTTATATATCTTCTTATCTTCTTATATATAAAAGTTAACCTGGGTGATTATTTTAGCCCTAAACCCTAATGCTTGGATTTACTGTTTCCACGAAATTTGTTTTCTACGGTATGTATATATGCTAATTCCCTTTCTTTTTTTTTAAACAAACTACTAACGCAACCAAACATGAGACTCCTTCACATAAGAATTACTTCCTCTCCTCTTACTTGCACTTATTCTTCACTGGTTTAAAGTATAAATCATTCTTTCAATCCCTTTCAATATTTTGTAGGTCCTTTGGTGAAAAACCCTGTTTCTGATCTTGACAAAGCAATCAACAAGTTGAGACTCAAATACAGATCATATATCGTTGAATATGACATTGATGTTGTATGTGTTTGCTGCGAAATATACCTATTCTTAATTATTTACATTCTATTTTATCAATGTTTGTACTGTTTCAATTTTATCAACGTTTGTGATGTTTTTGTTTGTTATTTATCAAGTTTGAAGTATTGGTCGACAGAGTAAATGGAGCATTTTTCCTCACAAAGGGATGGAAAGAAATTCGTGACTTTTACGAAATCAGTCTTGGTGCCTGGATTACCTTGGTTTTTGTGGGTGACGGGCAATTTGATATACGATTGACTGATAGGTTTCACAAGAGTACCCCCTACCCCGTTTTTGATCCCCCTATGCATTTCCTTCTTGACAAGATGAATATGCAAGCTGTAACGCCCTATTTCTATTAAAGCGATAAAACACGCAAATATAGCAAATATTCAAGAAATAGACGCTACGTATCAACAAAATACCAATAGACATGCATATAAAATCCTCAACAGTCACTGCGGAATATAATTCATACATCACCAGAATTACATGTCATAAACAACATAAGTCATAAATAGAAATCTCCACAACAGACGGTCTAAACAACATAAGAAACGCCTAATCAGAGCCTATCCTAGACTCTAAGACACGACAGCGGAGAAAGCTCCTGCTATCCAAACACCCACCAAGCAACTCATCAAGCGGCTAATCCTGCACAACGTCTACCCATCCATACAGACAGGTAGGCGGTCGAAACCACTGGGGGTAAGCATTACATTAATCATAATCGACACATACAAACATAGCATTCAAGGATTCATACATATCACATATACATAACCATCCCTCCTAGAATACTAGCATCATATGATCATTATCCCCCATCACTTGCACTTCAAGCTATCACATTATTATCATAGCATAACAGACATATTTAATCAAGTCATCAACAAAGGCAAATCATTTATCAACATTAAACAATGAAAACATTACTCACCTCGTTACTCATCTAGCATGCTTAGTTCTACAAGTACAATCCATCATGTCAAAGTTATAAGCAAGCATACATCATTATCAAAGGAATCACCGCATCATTTATATATACATATACAATTCTCACCTCATCATTATTATCAAAATAGTTATCATCAAATGATTCACCAAGTGTATAAGCACAAACAAGTAAGGCATGCAATTAGAACAAAGTTCAATTATTCACAACCATCAACAAATTCCACCAATGTACATATACATCAATCCACACAATCACAACATTCACCAAATTTCACCAATGCACAAATTCACCAAGTCACATATTCAATTATGTCACAACTCATCAACTATTCAAATGCATGCAATGTTCTAGACTCTTCTAGATGCATGCGGCACCAGATCACCTCAAGGTCGTCACCTTCGATGCAACAAAAACATCGTATGTAAGAGTACACCTCCTCTCTTACAAATCACCTCAATTGGATATAAAATTTGCCACCATCAGTCATGAATGCATGAACATATGACTCGACACAATGCATATGTTCACACAATCAATAATCACCTCAACATCACCAACATTTTGCATACATGCATTCACCAACAATATCACCATCAAATTAGCATGTATGAATTCACCACCAACAATCAACATTTAACATGTTCAACAAACAACATAACATAAACATGTTCACCACCATTCATTCATCAAATGATCATCACCAACATTTAGTATATATGCAATCGACAACAATTCACCACCACTTTGACATATATACAATCACCAACAACATTCACAATTCAATCAACATATAGTTGTCACATATATACACCATTAATCATCACCACATAATTATATCAACTATCCATACAGGACTCATGAAGCAATCGGCTCTAAAAATCATTTTCAATCAACTTCGTCTCCCAAAATCACAACCTTAGAAATAATTGGGCAATTGAACTAAAACCAAGTAAACAAGTTCCAATGCCTCAACTAAGTATACCTCTAGACCACATGTGAGTGCAGTAGAGGATACCTTGGCGTTTCACCGGCCAAATACGATGAAATCATAAAAATCACAAAGTTCGTCTCTTGGTATCATTTTGCAAAACCAATTCATTTCCAAAACAAAACCAAGTTAGACCCAAGCTATGATACTCTTAGAAGCTTAATTATAAATTGATTGAATAAGGTTAGGTGTTTGGAATCCATTGCATGCTTAAAAGTACACAAAAACACGTAAGAACAAGGTTTTGGGATTCTGCAGAACTGACACGGTCGCATCTTCAGGACACACGGTCGTGTCATCCCTTACAGGAGAATCTGACACGGTCGTGTCATCCAGACACACGGTCATGTCACCCCTTACAGGAGACTTTGACACGGTCGTGTCATCTAGACACACGTTCGTGTCACCTCACCAGTACAGCAAAATGCATTTTTACATTTTCGTGCATAAAATCTTGTTTTCGAATCCGATTTCAGTTCCGTTTTCGCCAATGCACTCCTAACACTTAGACCATACAAACCACACTTGAAAACTTGACATTTCAACATTAAAACAACTTAATCAAACTCATCCCAAAATGACTTATTTTGCAAAAGCTCTTAAAATGGCTTTTACTCAAAAACCCATTTTCTTCCCAAAATGATTTCTCTCCAAAACCAAGTGATTAAAACAGAAAATCATACCATCCTAACCATTCTAAGAATCTTCCTTAACTCATTCAACATCATCAAAATCAAACTTCTTCATTTTCAACCCATTTTCACAAAAGTTGTAAAATCACTACAATTCAATCACAACAATACTTTTACCAACACCCAAAGCATAACTTGAAGAGAACATCATAGCACAACAACTACATCATATAATCATGATCTCACCATCATTCAACAACAATAACCAATCATAAATTCATCTATAATTCATCAACAACAACATCTCTCAACAACAACAATCAATCATGGGTTCATCAATAATTCATCAACAACAACATCTCTCAACAACAACAACAACAATCAATCATGGGTTCATCACAATTCATCAACAACAACATCTCATGTCAACAATTTTTGGGCAAAACACAAAGCATACATATGTACATGATTTAAGCTTGCAATTTCATCATCAACAACTCAATTAACATTCAATTTACATACCCAAACATTGCATCACAACATAAGCACGAATTTACCAATTAATTCCACCATAATCAATTATTCAAATAAGCACTTAAGTAAAGAATTAGGGTAGAAGCTACAACTAAGTGATTATGAGTAAAGACTAACCCCCTTACCTTAATTCTTCACAACCACCAACTAAGGCTTCACTTTAGCTCACAAAAGCTTGAATCTCTACCTCCCTCTAGCTCTCTCTAGCTTTCCTTCTTCAAACCCTTTTCTCTTCTCTTGCCTCTATCTCTTCCCAAATGAAAAATGTTGTGAAGAAAACCATATTTCTCTACCAACACTAGTTTATATATAGGCTCACTTAATTGGGCTTATCTCACAAACCTTAATGGGCCTAACCCATTTCTATTTTAACCTCAAAAATGTTACTACTCACTTAACGGTAAAATATAACACTAACGGTCACTTAACGGTAAATAAATAATTACTACACCCTCTAGTAACTTGGTAAAATAATAACTCTCACTAAGCACTAAAAATAACTTCCAGCAAAAAAATTACAAAATTACCCATGCTTTCAAAATGACCAAAATACCCCTAAGTCCAAAATGACTAAAATACCTTTCTAACACGAATTCTACAATTCCCGACCAAAATACACACAGAGGCAAATAATCACATAAGAGCACATACAACACACATAAAAGCAATTAAATAAATAATAAAATAAATCTAGCGAAAATCAGGCTGTTACAACTCTCCCCCACTAAAAGAATTTTCGCCCTCGAAAATTACCTGAAGGAAACAAATCTGGATACGCAACCCTCAATCTACTCTCCGATTCCCAAGTGGCACTCTCACCAGTCGGTCCAACCCAAATCACTTTCACCAAAACGATCTCCTTGCCACGCAACCGCTTCACTTCACGATCCTCAATCCTAACTGGCCAAGTCTCAACAGTCAAATTATCCCTTACTTCCAAATCATCCACTTGAATCACATGAGACGCATCATACACATACTTCCGCAACTGAGAGACATGAAACACATCATGAAGATTCGACAAAGATGGCGGTAACGCAATCCGATACGCTACAACCTCAACCTTCTCAACAATCTCAAACGGTCCAACAAAACGAGGAGTCAACTTCTTACACTTCAAAGCACGACCAACACCGGTTACATGATTTACTCTCAAAAGCACATGATCGCTGTTATACCCTAATTTTGGACCTAAAAATACTAACTCAATTCCTCTTTTCTTGTATTTTCATTTGATATGTCTCTGATCAATTACATCTTTCTCTGCATTTTATTTCGATGTTATTTGCAAAATTCACATAAAAGGGCATTTTAGTCATTTCCTATGTCAAAATTTCCTTCAGTCTTTTAAAATTGTTTGAGTCTTTTCAACTGGTTTGAATAAGTCCTTATTTCAATTCTATGTCAAAATCCATTTCCAAAATTGCATTTAAAGTCATTTTGAGTCAGTTTTGCCCCTAGGGGCATTTTAGTCTTTTCATGTGTCAAAATTCTGTTTAAACTCTTAAATTTGTCTCTGAGTCTTTTAAGTTGCTTGTATAAATTCTTGCTTTAATTCCCTGTTAAAAATCCATTTTTAAATTTGCATCTGAGTCATTTTCAGTCGTTTTAGTCCCTAGGGGCATTTTGGTCATTTCACATAAAATCTCTGATTCATTTTAATCTGCTTTGTTGCTTTTAATCGTCTCGCTTTACGTTAATTTTCAATTTACTTTTTCAGTTCAATTTTAGTTTAATTTTCATTTTGGTCCTCGTACTTTCGTTATTTGCATTTTAATCCTTTTTAGGTGTGTTAAGTCCAAGTGCCACGTGTCCAAATGCTATTAGCCCACAAGAGTTTGTTACAAGTCTAGTGCCACATGTTCCACTCCAATTGGTCCAAGGCTTACCACATCACCTATATAAGTCAAAGTCATGGTCAAGGTTCACACACTAATCATTTTTTTTACACTAATTATTTTCACAAATACACAAAAAATCACAAAATCATTTTTCTTTTTTCCCTCTTTCTCTCTCCACCGTAACAAACTATTTTCCACCACTTTCTCATCCCTAACCAACTTCCACCTCCCATCTTCATCTTCAACCTCTAACAACCACCACCAAAACCACCATAACAACCTCCACAAATCCATCAACACGCCATTTTCGTTCCCTTTTCCTTCACCACAATCGCACAATATTTTACAGATTCGTCCATAAACACGACAGCAATTTTGAGTATCCATCTCAAACAACAATGGCAGCAATCACGAAATCAAAGCCGAACCACGTGCATATTCTGTTATTATTCTTTCAAAAGCTACGCAAACCACACCAATCTGGTCATCTTTTTTAAAGAAGCATACAATCCAAATCTGAGCAGAATCAAACCGAATCCAAGCTACGACGAATTCGAACCGGATCGGAAACAAGAAGCAAGGAAACGTGAAGCAATAAGAGCTGGAAACTCTCCTTCGATCATCAACGCAAGGACAAAGATTCAATTGCTTCAAGTAAACCTTCAAAGATTCGACCTTTAACGAATTCGAGTTCGGTTGGTGGATTCAATGAAACCCTAGATGGTGAAGGGAATATTGGTAATACTGTTGCAATTGGTAGCAGGAAGGTTAAAGAATCAAAGAAGAGAGGTTCTGTTGTTACTAAGAGAGTTGGATCGAATTGGGTTTCAAGAATTGATGAAATCGGTGACGGTGTAGTTTCAGAAAGGTTGCACTGTTGAAGTCTTCAATAGCCTCGAATTCCTCTATGATCCTTCTGCTCATTCGCTTGATCGTCCTTTCCTTGAGAAGAAGCAAGAACTCTATAAGAAGATTTTTCCACACTTCTACATATTGGGATGGTATTCAATTGGAAGCGGTACAGAGGAATCTGATATGCATATTCACAAAGCTTTGATGGATATCAATGAAAGTCCTGCGCCTACTAGTAACATGGTTTTCCCTCTCAGGTATGGGCTTGGGCCCTTGTGTGTTGCTGATTTTGTTTTGTGAATTTTCTCGCTGTTCGTATACTGCAAATTGGTTCTTACACCCCCTGTTATGTTAAACTCTCATGGTGAAAACTCCAAATAATTTTCTATGTGTTCTTTAACTTTTTCCTCTATATTTTTGTGGTTTCTTGCATGTTAAATCTTGGTTAAAAATGCGTGGGAAAAAGATTGTGCTTATTGTTTTTTTATGTTAAGAGTTTGCTAGAAACTTGTAAAAAAAAACCTTTGAAGATTTTGTGGACTTTTCTTGTAAGTAATTTTGGCATTTGAGACCTATTTTGGTGTAAAGTTACATGTGGAAACTCATTTCGAAAGTATGTGGGATATGTGCTTGTTGTCACTTACTTTTTGTTAAGTTTTTTGTGGCATTGTGGTGTGGCTTTGAACTTGGATTTTGGTACATAATTGCGGCCTTGGTCATGAAGTTTTGTGAAGTAAATTTGCCTTTTATTTTAGTGTATGTTGGCTGCCTTTGAGTGAGTTTTGTGTTTGGTAGATAATGTGAAACTATCTTGTGAAATAAGGTGTATAAAGAGCTTGTAATCTTTATGATCTTTGGTATAGTTAATGACCCCAATTCTCATGTTTTTTTTTCTTGAACTAAGTCACTCAAAATCTCTCTAATATCATGAGGATTTAGGCCTTTAACCTTGCTTTAGAATCGTGTTAAAATGTCAAGTTCTTTTATCGCTTTTGGTTAATTTTGCTTGTTACTTCACTTTCAAGTCACATTTACTTTACTATGCCTTTAGTATGTTGTTTCCATTTCATCCATGCTACTAACCGTTCTTGTTTCATGTCTCATTTCCATAGCATTTCACATCATACTTTCATCTCTTATTTTCTTACACTTTGAAATTCATGCAAAGCTTAGAATGTAAAAACTTAGGGATTTTTGTAATATTTTACTTCATGCAATTTTAAATTTCTTGCAAGACCATAGAATGTATCTAGGCCAATGATGTAATAAGGACAATGGACTCTAATAATGTACACCGACACAAGCACCGACACATACACACACATCACTTTAGGTATATAGCTAGAATATGCATGTTTAGATGTATGTTTAGGATTGTATGTTTAGATGAATGTTTAGGCTTCATACTTAGAAAAATCATTTTCCAAAAAACGTGAACAACATCACTCAAGCCATTTTCTAAATAAACCTTGGGATCAAAATCTCATTGTAATTTTCCCTTTTATTTTCTTAACCAAAAAACTTAATGAATTTTAATCATACTTAGACCATATTTTGCAAATGACTAATCAAACCCCACTTTTTCTTAAATCTCATGCCTTCAAGGCCTCTCAATCTCATTCTTCGAAATTCCAATTTTCAAACTTAAAATCAACCAACAAAAACAAAAACATTTTTGGAAGAGAACTACGGTGGATTTGATCCCTTAAAAGGGTACGTAGGCAAGGAATCAAAATTCCTTCAATTCAAATAAAATAAAAATTCAAACACATTCTTCTCCCTCCAATTCTTTACTTAGTAAACCTCTTAGGTTCAATAAACACTTTCAAAATAGCATTTAAAAATAAAGCGCGCGCGTAGAAATTAAAGACGGTTCCTATATGATACTATAGTCGTTATGGGTGCCTAACACCTTCCCGTAGTGAAAACAACTCCCGGACCTCGATTCTCAAGGGTTTTGCTTACTTTTTCCCTTCCCAAGAAAAAATAAGATATCACCGGTTTAAAAGGTTCAAACGTAATCAATGTTTGACACCTGAAAACCAAGATAAAACAATCACCAACCTGAAACTCAATGTCCTTCCTCCTCTTATCATGATAACTCTTCTGCCTACTCTGAGACGCTCTAATCTTCTCCTGAATCATCTTAACCTTCTCGGTCGTCTCTTGCACCACATCTGGTCCTAACAAGGCACTTTCTCCTGACTCATACCAACACAATGAAGTTCTACACCTCCGACCATATAAAGCCTCAAACGGTGCCATTCCGATACTAGAATGGAAACTGTTGTTGTAAGTAAACTCAATCAACGGTAGACATTCGACCCAACTGACACCTTGTTCCAACACACAAGCTCTCAACAAATCTTCCAAACTCTGAATAGTCCTCTCCGTCTGACCATCAGTCTGGGGATGATAAGCAGAACTCAACTTCAACTTAGTTCCCAAAGCAACTTGCAAACTTTCCCAAAACTTAGAAGTAAACCTTGGATCCCGATCCGACACAATACTAGAAAGAATACCATGCAGTCTAACAATCTGTTCAATGTAGATCTCAGCCAACTTCGCCACAGACATACCGGTCTTGATAGGAACAAAATGTACCAACTTCGTCAACCGATCAACAACCACCCAAATCGAGTCAAAACCCTTCGTAGTCTTCTGCAACGCTCTGACAAAATCCATAGAGATACTATCGTAGTTCCACTCTGGCACAAACAACGGTTGCATCAAACCCGACGGCTTCTGATGTTCAATCTTAGACTTCTGACAAACCAAACAAGCATACACAAACTCTGCAATCTTCTTCTTCATTACAGGCCACCCAAACAACCTCTTCAAATCCTGATACATCTTATTTTCTCCTGGATGAATACTCAAACTACGTCTGTGACCTTCTTCCAAAATCCGTCTCTTAAGCTCAAGAACATCTGGTACACAAACACGATCACGAAACATCAAAACACCATTCTCATCCAATCTGAAGTCTCCACCTTTACCTTGATTAACCAACACTACACGGTCCACAAGTTCCAAATCTTCCTTCTGACCATTCTTAATCTCTCCCAAAATATTACTCGTCAACTTCAACATTCCCAACCTCACACCCTTCGGTGTCAATTCACTAACCAAACTCAAATCTCGAAACTGCTCAATCAACTCCAATTCCTTAACCATCAAAGCAGACATATGCAACGACTTCCTACTCAAAGCATCTGCAACAACATTCGCTTTTCCGGGATGATAACTCAACTGAAAATCAAAATCCTTAAGATACTCCAACCACCTTCTCTGCCTCATATTCAACTCCTTCTGGTCAAACAAGTACTTCAAACTCTTGTGATCACTGAACACTTCAAACTTAGAACCATACAGATAATGCCTCCAAATCTTCAACACATACACAACTGCTGCCAATTCCAAGTCGTGAGTCGGATAATTCTTCTCATGCACTTTCAACTGCCTCGAAGCATAAGCCACAACCTGACGATTTTGCATAAGTACACCACCAAGACCCATCTTAGAAGCATCACAATACACAACAAACGATTCCTTTGGATTCAGCAAAATCAAAACTGGAGCTGAAGTCAACCTCTTCTTCAACTCGTGGAAACTCTTCTCACACTTAGCATCCCAAACATAAGCTTGCCCTTTCCGAGTCAACTGCGTCAATGGCAACGCCAACTTAGAGAATCCCTCAATGAACCTCCGATAATAACCTGCCAAACCAAGAAAGGTCCTCACTTCAAAAACAGACTTAGGTGATTCCCACTGCAACACTGCATCAACTTTCGACGGATCCACGACAATACCACCTTTAGAAATCACATGACCAAGGAAACTCACTTCCCGCAACCAAAACTCACACTTCGACAACTTAGCAAACAACTTCTTCTCCCTCAAGACTCCCAATACAATCCTCAAGTGATCGGCATGCTCTTCTTCAGACTTCGAATACACCAAAATATCATCTATAAACACCACCATAAAACGGTCCAGAAAAGGATGAAATATCCTATTCATATACTCCATGAAGACATCTGGCGCATTGGATACTCCAAATGGCATCACAGAATACTCATAGTGTCCATACCTTGTTCGGAACGCAGTTTTGGATATATCTTCTGCCTTTACTCTAATCTGATGATATCATGATCTCAAATCAATCTTGCTATACACTTCCGCACCAACCCACTGATCCATCAAATCATCAATCCTCGGAAGCGGATACCGATTCTTAATCGTCACTTTATTCAACTGCCGATAATCCACACACAACCTCATGCTTCCATCCTTCTTCTTAACCAACAACACAGGAGCACCCCACGGAGAAATACTCGGCCTGATAAACTGCTTCTCGAGCAACTCTTCTAACTGCTGCTTCAATTCACCCAACTCTGATGCAGACATCTGATACGGCGCAATCGAAATAGGACTCGTTCCTGGTACCAAATCAATTGCAAACTCAACCTCCCTCTCTGGCGGCAACTCGGTAATGTCGTCAGGAAAAACTTTTGGAAACTCTTGCACTACCGGAAAATCACCAACTCCTTTCTCACTACTTTCCTTCAAGGAAGCAAACATCATAAACACACTAGCTTCACCATCCAAAGACTTCTTCACTTGCTCCACGGTCAAGAACTTCTCACCCATCTCCGTTACCGGCTTAGAAAACGTTATACTCTTGGTCAAACAATTAATGTTAACACCAAAAGTCAACATCCAATCCATACCAAAAATCACGTCCATATGCTTCACCGGAAGACACACAAGATCTAACTCAAAAATAACAGGAACCTTAACACAAACTACAACCAACTGAGCCTTTGCAGCCAAAGATACCTCCCTTGCACTTTTTATCATTAAATAGGAGTAAAATAATACTCCCTCCGTCTCTTAATGTTTGACGTTTTAGAAAAATAAAAAGGTAGCAAAATTATAGTCGCTTTGTGATTTCTATGTGAAATTAAATAACTTTTTCCAACTTTGCCCTTCATGCCTTTTAGTCCTCCGTCTATTAGTAAATGCATGTTTCTTTCTTGAAAACAACAACAGAGCAACAAAAACAAAAAAACAAGATAACTAAACCACCAAATTCCAGCAAAGTAGCTCCCTGACCAAAGCCAAAAACGCAGCAGCAAGACACAAGCAAGGGGCTCCCCAAAACTGACAGGAAAAACCAGCACACATAGTCCCAGCCTATCCGAAAAACAGCAGCACCTAAAAGCCATTGAAACACACCAGACTGCTACAAAAACAGAAGGTAATTCGCACCTCAACAGCAGCCTTCCAATGAGGACAGCAACTGGGACCTCTGAATATCAAAAAAGCCGTACATCACCTCACCATTCATAAAACATGCAAGCCGGACCTGTACATCTCCCTAAAAACCACCTCCAAGACATAACCTTAACTTGGTTTGAACTTCTAATGTCTTTTCAGAAGAAATGAAGCATGGAACAAGAGAATAATGAGAAATAGGAGTAGAAGATGAAAAAGAAGATGGGTGTATAGACTATAGGAGAGGCGAGATTTTGAGGAACAAAATGAAAAAAGATGAAAAAGAGGATTGGATGAGAGACGAGACGAGATTAAACTTTTGGAAGTGGAAAATGTTGCCCCTGGTTTTCAAGAGAGAGAAAGTATTACTACACTTTTCAAGGAAATAATTGATTGTTATACTAATAAAAAAATGCAAAAAGGAGTACAGTTGTTCAATTTTAATTACACCTTTCCAAGGCATTTGTAGTGTCCCAAGACTAGACAGACTTTAGTAATGTCGCCCCTAGTTAAATAGCAAGGTTAGTTTGGTAAAATTAGTATGTTTGTTGACTAATTTATTGGCTTTCTTAATTTGTGTGTAAAAACCTTAAACGACTATTATTTAGAGACGGAGGGAGTAGGAAAAAGAAACATTAAATTTCCGTTGATACAAAACACGTGGAACAATTTTTTGGGCTAAAATAAGACAAACTACAGGATGGAGAGAATAACAAATCGGAAGATATATCTTCCTTGTAAGAAGGGATATGATATTGTTTGTCTATGATGTTTCTCGAAAAAAAAATATATATGTATCGAGATAATAAAAATAAGGACACTTTTTTTTAGGAAAAAATAAGACCATTTATACTTGTATATTTTCAATTTTCTTGCATGTATTCAACACCTTTTTTTCATCGATCTTTCTATTTTTATCACATTACCAACTTATCACATTTATCATTTAATTTTTTTTATTTCTTTATCTCTCTATTGGTAGCTTAGAGTTTGGGTGTCTAAGAATTTTATTTTAAAAAAGATATAGAAAATCAATTAAAAAAAGATGAGAAATATTAACGAGTATCTTGGAGCACTCTTTAAAGGATTTAAAATGTAAGTTGTTATGAAACTATGTGTAATCAATATATTGAAAATTAAAATATTTAGCATCCTTAATAAATAATTTTTTAATTTAGAATACTTAAAGAGTTATCCAGAACACTCGTTAAGAGCTCATTTTCCCCACATCTTTATTTCTTTTCTCCTGAACGGTCTGTTTGGAATGGGTGAAATAAGGGAGAGAGAAGTTAGGGAGAGAGATTAAACTTCTCTTGTTTGGTTTGAAGAGAAGTGAGAAAGAGAGAAGACTGAAACATGGGACCCACACATATTTTACATTTTTGCCCTTGTCTTCTTCCTCCAATTCAGATTTCAAAATTGCAGAAGATTCTAAAACATCTCTCAATCATATTAGGCATGTCGGTTTCTGCACAACCTCCTGCTAATTAATCTACTAAAACAATTCTTTCTGTTTAATCATTGTATTTGTTCTCAACTTCTCAGTAAATTTATTTGTCTCAATTTAAACTTCATCAATGATATATAAATACATACAGATGGTGACAATCTATTTAAGGGAGAAGGGAACTCAAAACTCTTTTTTTTTCTTATACGGAAAACTCAAGACTGGTATTCAAGCTAAATTCACATGTGATAATATAGTGAAAGATTATGGGGGTGGGGAACAACGGCATGAACAACATGTGGGAGAGAAGGAGAACAAAATGGGTTTTTGATTGATAAAACAAAAGCTTATGAATGAGTGGGTCGGTAACTTATGGAATTAATTAAAACTATTTTTTTGTTTTGAGATTTTTTATGTCAAGGGTATTTTTGTCCTTTTAAATATAATCAACACTTCTTTCTTCTCTATTTCTCTATACTCTTTCTCTTATATCAAATAATCCATTAAATCTACTATATTTCTCACATATTTCTCTCTTCTTATATTCTCTCTTACATACTTCTCTCTTCACAACTTCTCTCCTCTACCAAACACACCCTAGAAGGCGAAGGAGGGCCCAATACTGTGCAGTGAAAGTTATCTTTTACAAAAGCTACTTATTCTGGTCAAAGAAAAGAACACCTAAAAGTATTTAGTAGAAGTCGTTGAGCGCAACTTTATAATAGTTCGTCACATTTTTTTCTCCGTAAACTTAACTCGGTTCGTAGGGATATTGCATATTATATGTATGGGTTTAAACTCGAATACTCCACTTATTCATCTTTATGATGTGAATTTTTAGTCACCAGATAAAAAAAAATTCTACCTTCCAATATCGTAAAAATGACATTTGTTTTTGTGGGGCCATTATTTAATTTGCTTCGTTTATTATATGGTTATTTTTGCAATTTACGTTTTTCTTAATGGAAATTAACATTTTTTTATGTTTTTCTTTAAAAAAAACAAGTTCACTTTCTTATGGGTGACGTCTGTTAGGGTTATGTGGAAGAATTATTGTATTAATCACCTACTCCCATGGAAGTCACCAACTTGAATATATAAATTAGTCTAAATTATTGACACGAGATAAACGATGGAAAGTTATATAGGAGAGATAATTGGCTCATTGTCGGTTTGTGTGAGCTTAACTCAATTGATAGTGACATTATATCATACAATATGTAGGGATCAATGTTCGAACCTCACATTGCACTTCTTACATTTAAAATGTATGAGATCAAGTCATAAGCTATTTGAAAAAGAAAAAAAAATTGGCCCTCCGCCGACTAATAATCTTCCTTTATAAATCGAGAGTGATGATATTGGAATGTGATATTTTTTTTAATAGCACATAGGAAAATTGTGTGCTCTTTCTAATCTGTACGGTAGACATTAATCTAATAGTCAATTTTTATTCCTATAATCTCTCACAATAAAAGGTCATCCCCCCTTGATACATCATATATATATATATATATATATATATATATATATATATATATATATATATATATATATATAGGAGATGTTTCAAATGAGAGGAGTTCTTATTGTGAGAAGGTGAGAGGATCTAATCTTGACCATTCAATTAAAATCAACGACCTTAATCAATTCTAGCTTTAAAACTGCACGTGGTACACCTTTCCTCTGTTTACACGCGCGTACCTTTGTCTTTGCCTCACGGTCACACACCATGCCCTTGCATCTTCCTCATCGCTTAGCTTTAATTTCCAGTTTTTTTTTTGTTTTTTTTAAGGAATATAGATTTTCATAAGGCAAATGTGAGAAGATGAAGACCTGATATATAAAATGATTCGCTGCACTTGTAGAAAAGGTTCACACAAAAAAATGTTTCCATTCACGAACTCCTTTCAACATAAATTTATACAAAATCATTCATTTTTAATAGAATTCCCTTCCATAGACATCTCTGTCAATGATTCCATATCCAATTAACCATGGGTAAAATCAGAACCATTGAATCAACATCTGTGTCAACGATTCCATATCCAAATAACCATTGAATCCCAATTTCTTAATTTATGGTTCTATGTATTTTCACAATTGATTTCTTTATATTGATTGTATGAAAAATACATGAATCTGATTCTTTTGATTCTTTTTATTAGTACATTGATCCATGATTATTTGGTTCCAATTCATTCAAACCCTGAGGCTGTGTTTTAAGCAGCAATTCTTTAGAGCCAAATCCCATAGGGAAAAATATCAATCCTTTATGCACAGATAAATGTATGAGAAAGAGTGACAAGGATAGAGAATAGAGATGACTAGCTTAACAAGGGGGAACATCGATTAGAGAAGAAACCAGAATGAAGGCAGATGCGCTTATGAGAAAGAAAGAGATGAGAGACAAGGTCACGTGTTGTGTTTAAATTGAGGTGTTATCTAATCCGTTGATTTAATTGAATGGTCAAGATTAGATCCTCTCACCCTCTCACAATAAGAACTCCTCTCATTTGAAACATCCCCTATATATATATATATATATATATATATATATATATATATATATATATATATATATATATATATATATATATATATATATATATATATATATAGAGTTAGGATCCGTTGACACCAGGTGTCAACGGATTCGTTGACACCAAATCTCGTCCCTTCATTTTTATTAATCTAAAGGCTTATATTCATTTACTTGAAAATCTCACATGATCTTTACTTACCTGAATTTTTAAAGTCCATTTATTTAAATGCTAATTCATGTCTCTTGTTTTGATTATATTGATTATTGTCCAGATTTTTGTTTTTCCTCTCTATTACTAATCAGGGCTTCTTCTCCATTTCATGTTTTTGACAAAATCTCCATTTCAATATTATCATGGCATTTGTATTTCGTGCATCACTTTTCTCTCAACTGCATATACTATTTTTTTTAATCATTGTAAAACCTAATTTCCATAATAGGCACACTGATTTTTCTACCGGGTTAACGTAACAAAGCCTGAAATCATGTGTCTTCACCGATCTCAGTGAGAACACCAAAGCCATGGATAACTCCTGAAATTTGTATAAGCACCGATGATTGACAACAATTCAATTGAATTCAAAGAGCTTTCCATGTTACTAACACCATAAAATTAATTATTATATATCCATTATTTTACATTCAGATGAGCGAATTCATTCATGGCTAATCACCAAACAGAGATTGATACACGAGATCCCTGGATTTGATACTGAATTAACCAAATGGGAAGAGAGATGCAAACAAGAAACAATATTACGGATGGTGGCTGATAACAATCTCTTAAAAAGAAATAAAGACTATTAAGATGGGATTCTGTTTAATTTCAATTTTTCAAATACAATAATTATATGCTATTGAGAGGAAGAATACACACACAATAGAAACATATCAACCTTTGATTAAATAAAATATACGGTTGACACCTGGTGTCAACGGATCCTGACTCATATATATATATATATATATATATATATATATATATATATATATATATATAGGTTTTGCTAGAAGCCACCTATGAAGGTGTCTTTTAGCAACCCACACCTTAAGGTGTGATTTCCACGTTTTAGTTATAATTTTGTTAAAAGACACCTTCATAAAAATTAGTTGGTGTCTTCTAGCAAAACCCTATATATATAATACCAACAAAAACAAACAATGAACATCTGCCACACAATTAGAAGACACGAAAAAATCAAACACTGTGACAAAGAGACTGAGAAAGTGGAGCAAGTTGTCTCCACCAGAGAGATAAACACGGAAAATAAAATAAAAAAAAACATATCACAAACCCCGCTCAAAGAGACTGAGAAATGGCTCCACCACTACTCATAGCGAGAACAAGTGAATTAGGGTGAATCCAAAAAAAAAATCACAAGGTAACCATCGTAAGCTACGCCACCTTCACTCTCATCTTCATCTCATCTTCGTTTTGCTAAAGCTACGCCATCTTCGATCATCTTCATCGTAAGTTAACCATCTTCACTCTCATCATTATTATAATATAAACATCTTCATTTCTCATCGTATCTATTTATCTATATAAATTTAATATCAGCCGTCATCGCTCTTTGTCACAGTTATATGATTCCTCATCTTTACTCTTTATCAATCATTCATACCACCATCATAGCGCTTCATTAATCCCACCCTCACAAGTGACTCATTTCTACGTCTACGTCTCTCTATTTTATTTTATTATTCGTCTTACGGACATATTGTAACACCCTATTTCTAATAAGCGGTAAAACGCGCGAATATACAAACATATTCTAGAAATAGATGCTACGTATTCGAATAAACCACAATTCATACATGCATAAAGATCATGTTTACATAACATAGCAGCGGAACATACATATAATCATAAAACATCTCCAGGTCTCAACAAAATACAAATGTATTCTCCAAATCTCAAATAACAAGTACCAACTCAACTCCAAAATACATAGTCAAATAAAACAACATGCAAGAACTACCCTAGATCAGAGCCCTCATCTAGACACTTGCATAAAAAGAGGAACTCCACTCCTCAGCATCATCAAGCAAACAAACTAAGCATCCTGCACTCCATCTACCCGTCCATACGGAAAGGTAGGTGGTAAACCACTGAGGGTTAGCATTACATCATCATAATCCATATAAGAAAATAGTAAGAACATTGGAATGAAAGATATATTTAAGCATAATGTTTGCTAAATTATACACATACTCACAAGTATCCACAACATTCATATCATTCATTACCATCATTCCAAGTTCATATCAACAAGTGTATCATACACATATCACAACTTTACCTTGTCAATCAACAATTAACAATTCAATCCACAATTGCAATTAGCAAATCAATCACCAAACACATCTCCATGCAATTCAATTCACCAACAGTTTATGCAATGGCTCTGGACTCATCTTGATGCATGTGGTACCAAAACACCTCAAGGTCGTCACCTTCGATGCAACAAAAACATCGTAATCACCTCAATTGGATATAAAATCCACCACCATCAGTCATGTATGCATGAATATATGACTCAACTACAATGCATATGTTCACACAAACAATTCACCTCAACATCACCAATATTTGTATATATGCAATCATCAACAATTCACCACCACATAACATATATACAGTCGCCAACAACATTCACAATACAAGCAACATATAGTTGTCACACACATATACATCACCAATCATCTCCACATAAATCAATATATAGTTGCCACATTTCCACATAATTCTTTACAATCCAAAATAAGGAACAACTACAACATATGATCACAAACATCATGTTCATCACTCCATAACCATTCATACACCATTTCATAACCATAATAAGATATTCCAAAAAAAGGTTGATAAACAATTGGCTCTCAAAATCATTTTTAATCAAGTTCGTCTCCCAAAGTCAAAATATTACAAGTAATTGAACATTTAAGTCAAAACCAAGCAAACAAGCTCAATTGCCTATGCCATGTATTCTCACAATTCACATATATGTGCAGCAGAGGTTACATAAGCATTTCATCGGCCAAATACGATGAATTCATGAAAACACAAAGTTCGTCTCACTTTATCGTTTTTACAAAAGAATTCAATTTTCAAGGCAAAACAAGTTAACTCATTAAACCCTTTAAACAAAGTTATTTCTTTCATAAAAACGCCCCCTAGATGATTAGGATAAAGTTCCTACACTTAGGAATAGGTTTGGAAACAATTTGGTTGAAGAAAAATGCATTTTTAAAGTTTCTGGTCAGGCAAAATCGTAGTCCGATTTTTACCCATCGTAGTCCGATTTTTTTCGTGTCGAAACACTCCAAAACCTGGTCAAAATTGTAGCCCGATGCCAAAAATCGGAGTCCGATTTCTGCCTGACAGACAACATCAGATTTTCCAATTTTCACGTTTTCGCGCGTAAAATCCAAATCGTTAACCCGTTTTCGATGCTGTTTTCGCCTACGCGCTCCTGACACTTAGCTCTATCATAATCTACAGAAAAATTCAAGTTTCAACCATCCCAAAATCATTTTCCAAAACCTCACATCACACTCATTTTCAAAACGGTTAACACTCGAATTTTCACACGAAAATCTCGTTTTCTCCCAAACGACTCGACTAACAAAATCACAACATGAAAATAGAAATCCTACCAAGTTCAATTCATTCAACAACATCAAAAACTCAGTCAACATCTTCATAATTCAAAAGTTGATTTTGGTCCTTCACATGAACAACTTAGCACAAATTTCACCAATCCGAACAACAACTTCACAAATGGAATACCCATGGAACAAATCAACAACAACAACATATCCAATTCAACCATGACTTTATTAAACATGAATTCAACCACAAATCAACAACAACATGTCACAATTCATTAATTTAAGCACAATTCACAATATACCCATTTATAAATTTCATGAACATGCAATTTCATCAACAACAACAACAAACTCATCACCAATTCATACCAAAAACATATCATGTTCATATCTACCTATTTTGACTTACAAATTCAACAACAACAACACAATTATCATACAAATCATGTTCTCAAACATAACAACAATAATCATGCACAAATTTACACCAATTAAAATCAATTCATCAATTTCATAAAAATGGGTAAAAGAAAAAGTTATGAATTATGGTTGAATTCTAACCCTCTTACCTCTAGCACCAAGATTCTCTAACCCAAGCTTCAATTTAGCTCCTAGATGATGAATCCCTCTTCTAGCTCTAGCCTTCCTCTTCAATCTCTTCAAACCCTTTCTTCTCTCTATCTCTATCTCTTCTCTCAAATGAAATGAAATGATAAATGTTTGTAAAACCTAATTTTCACCAACAACTAGAGTTTATATATGCTCTATCCAATTGGGCTTATCTCACAAACCTTAATGGGCCTAACCCATTTCTATTCTAACCCCAAATGTTACTACTCACTTAACGGTAAAATATATCACTAACGGTCACTTACCGGTAAATAAAATAATTACTACACTCTCTAGTAACTTAGTAAAATAACAACTCTCACTAAGCACTAAAACAATCCTCAACAAAATTACAAAATTACCCCTATTCTTAAAATGACCAAAATGCCCCTAAGTCCAAAATGACTAAAATACCCTTTTAACACCGAATCCTACAATCCCAACCAAAAATACACACAAAGGCAAATAATCACATATAAGCACATATAACACACATAAATAAATAATAAAATAAATCTAACGAAAATCGGGCTGTTACACATACTATGTTCTCGCATCTATTCTAGGCTCTCTGTATACTTTCTCTCTAATATTACCATATTTCTCATCCTTAGTCTCAAGATGTTCTCTTATTAATTTTCATTACATATAACGTCTCCTCTCTATATAACTAGGTTCTTCCACATCATCATCATTAATTCTTTCATACTTATTCTTCACATCAAAGTGACTTTATATCTTATTACTTCGTTCTCACATTTGTTGTCATCTGTACATCGACCATTCCCGTAATCTTAACTTGATTCTAATTTAAAACTATTATCTCCCCTTATCATTACCTTCAACTTCAACAACTTTCCTCACTAAGACTTCATTATAATTCAAGGTTTTATTCTCTTAATACCGGTCATTATTATTATCGACAAATATTATAACTATTACCTCTTATCTGTTTTCCATACATTTCATCCACGATCATCTAATTCGACTACACTATATTCTTTATTCATTTTAACACTTTATACATTCATATGTAACATTTGCCTTAAGTTTTTTAATTCCCTTGACTCCCTCACTCTACAATTAGCAATACTCTTAAGCTCGTTATTGGTTTTCAGAGATTATGTTTAACTTTATCAGTTACTCGAAAAACACATACTTCATAATTCCCCTTATCATCGTCCTTTTTTCACTTCTTAATCCCTTTCATAATTTATACCCTCTTAACTGACTTACCGCATTAGAAATTTTAAATATCCTAAGGGCTTACTCTCGTCGTTATCGCCCACGTCGTGAACTACCTATCTATATCTCTTCTACTTCTCCTTCTAATACTTAAACTACTTCACCGTTTTAGGCTCATCTCTAATTCAAAGGACCTATATTTATCTTAGTCATATATCTTAAATGTCTCCCTTGTTCCCCCCTCCTATTATTGTATCTCACTCCATATTGCCAGGCCATCTTTAACATCACCAAGTTCTCATAGATTACTATCTTCGGTTCATATTTAAACTTGCTTTTATCTTGAGGCAGTTGCTTCTATTTATGCTCGAACACACTCCCTCATCTAGATGTGTGGTTTAGGGATCCTTACTTTTACTTTAAACACTAATGGTTTTCTTTAAATTATTATTGCTTTTATAGATGTTGAAGAGTCATCTAGCAGGATTATGCTGAAATTTCACTAACGATGTGTAACACCCATACTAAACGTATCTAGAAAGTTTAGCATGTGCATTATATTTAGTACTGGATACATTAAAATTTACAACTTGAATACATTCAAATGAATACCTTATACAGCAATACGCGTTCGTATAACAACAATACAACACTACACGTCTAAAACATAGTAAATGCATCCTTGATATCCATGACGTCCTGCAGCGGGTACGAACGAGCAGTTGCTGAAATATCCATCTGGCTACGAGCTTGCAACACCAACCTATTTATTTGAAACAAATAAGGATTGGGATGAGACATAATGTCTCAATGAGTTCTACCTAATCCTAGGCTATAGGTAACCTCGGGGAAAACCTATGGTCACCACGTGTCTACAATACAACCTGGCGGTTGATGATACGTGTGTGGGTCATGCTTACCTAGACGGTCGTGCATGTTAGGTCCGTCATAGGTTCATCTTACTTGTCTTACAGGTCTTGCTTTACATCATACGTGTCATGACGGTTGAGGGAACCTATGACCACTCTATCAAGATACGGTACACGCATCAAGACTTAACATAAAACTTCCATCATGACATGATCCTAAACCGGATGATCGGGAAATCCTAAGATCGTCATTGATATTCTTCATAGCTTGCTCTGTTTACATAAACCTATATATGTCTAACAACATATCATAATCATGCTCATATCGTAATCATACATAGTCATATTCATTCATTAGGTTAGAGGTTAGCGTTGAACAAACATTATCATCTTAATTCATTTTACGAAGAGCCCCGGGTGGAGTAACCCCGAGTACAATCCCTTACATGACCGATGAAAACCTAGCTAAGGTACATCAGACCCCCTTGCCGAGCTTATCCCGTTCCCCTGGCGAGAACCTCTTGGGATCCCAACCTTGCGCGGATCGCAAGAGGCACGACACCTACATCTTGCTTACTCATTTACCACAGATCCGTGATCGACCCGATTATCGGTGAACTACTTACATAGACATTCTTATTCATATGTGAAGAGATTAACTTATCAATTCACGGTTCAACATACATAGAGTTCATGCTTAACATTTTAGTTCTAAACAAACTATGTTGAGGCTCTACATTCATTTCCATTCTTAGTTCATCGCTACCCAAGTGACATACCTAAACTCTCTTATGTCATTCTTGCCATACAAGCTAAGATTGTCATGATTTTCATTACGTGAATCATTTGATGTTATGTGCATTGCTTAGATGTTGTTTAGGGGTTATAAAGTTAGAAAACATCGTAAGAAAGACTTCGGATTGCACCATCGACCGCAAGATGAGCAAACAAGCCAAAGAAAAGTTGGCAAGGGCAGTGGCATTTTGCTAATGGCGAAATTCATCTGGCCAGTTCTGGAAAATTTCGCTAGTAGCGAGTTTCTTCGGGTCTGAAGTGCAGATTTTGTATTTTTGACCTAAACATCATCCAATCTGATCCTGCAATGCATCATACACATCCAACAACTTGTATAAACATTCAAAAACATCTTGCATGGCAATTTTAACCTAAACCTAACAACAATTTGGCATTTGGGTGCTAAACCTTATCATTCTAACTTAGCATAATTTCATAGTTTTCTCACTAGAATTACTCAAACCAAATGGAGGTTTAACTATCTAAGAACTCACCTTATCATAATCTTGCCATAACAATCTTTCATCTTCAAGTTCCACTGTACACCAAACCCTAGCCCTTGATGTTCTTACTTATGATGTTCCAATGAGTTACCATTCCAATTCTTGTTGCTTTCTTGCTTGCTAAGCCGCCATGATTCATGCTTGCTCATCAATTGCACAAACTTGAGAAGATTAGTGGGTTAGAGAGGGAGATTGGGGCGATGGTGTAGAGAGAAGGAGGAGAGAATTGATAAATCACAAACCTAGAGAGAGAAAGAACATGACCAAATGAAATGTTTGTGACCTCCACCACTTATATACTCCTCATGTGCTATTACCAAAATGCCCATCGCCTTAGTCGTGTTTAGCCTGACACTGATATTTAAACTCGTGCTTGTCTGATATCGTTTGATAAACATCCTCCGTCGTACTTGCTTTCCATGAACATTTGTCCTCTGGCACGTTTTGACTGGTAATATCCCAATACCGACGAGTGGGATATTACACGATGCAGCATGACCTATGCATGGTGTTTAAATCATAACTCAAGTTCTAGAGGTTCTAATGGATTCAAACCAATGTGAAATGGAAGCTAACATCCATATATACAACTTTCATGAAGAGACCTAAATCCAATTCTAAACAGATAGTGGTGGAAAAGTTTATTTTCTTAAGGCTCAGAGAGATGCACGACTATGCTGATCCATGTGTGGTATTTTGATCATAACTCACGCTGTGGATATCTGATTGAGGTCAAACCAAAATCAATGGAAATTTAACACTCATGCCTACAACTTTAATGTTTACATCAAGACCCAGTTGAGAATAGAAATGGGTGAAAAACACCCATAAGTGGGCACTGGCGTCAAGAACAGACACATGAGGCGTCAACTCTCGGGTTGTGGGGGCTAGGCGAGAATGCTTCTAAGTTGCCCAAAATTTCCACTTTCAGAGTCCTTATGATCCCAAACTGATATGAAACATTACCTAAGATTACCATATCATCCAAACACTACTTTCTCATACCATAGACCTAATTGCATCACTCTTTACATGATTAAAGTCTCTAAATCAATTATCCTAACCTAGGTTTTTGAATTTTAATCCTTTAACCACAAAAATAACCCTCATTCAACATTTTCAGTTGCTCTCCTTCTCCATCATTCCTACAGCCCCAAAACAGAAAATTAAATCTTAGAGATGAAGAGATTCTCCCCCTTACCTCGAATTCTTCAAAAGTTATGGCTTTTGGCTCTCTTGTTGGCGGGTAGGGTTTTCTCCTCCTTTGCTACTCTTTTTCATTCGTTTTCACGTTCAACAATACTGACTCTTCTAACTCTAAACCTTTCTATTTATATTTGGGTCGGTTACTTGTTAAGATTCTCTTCTCCTCTACTCATTATTCATTTACTTCTCCCCTCCCCAACTTATAAAAAACTTATATTCGACACCCCCGACTCTATATTATTTTATTTTGATTTCTCCCTTCATTTTATTTAAATTCTCATACTACTTCTCAAACATCATCAATATTATTATTAATCAAAACTTCGCCTATTAAATATCATTGAATTAAATAAAAACAGAAAATTGGGGTGTTACACTGATAACATGTTATAAAACCAAATAAATAGGAACAAGAATAGAGAGTAAGAGAGGAATAGAGAGAGAAAAACATTTTATTATTATATGGTATACTCAAGTATGTTACATGTGAACAACAATATTTATAGAGAAATACAATAACTTGAGGAACGAGTCAAATAGTCTAGTAGTATGACCCATTAACCCATTTGCTATATGGATATCCAGTTGTAATCTATATCTATTATATATCATATATAAAGAAAATAGCCCCTTTTGCCTCTTTTGGGTTGACCTTTTCTCTTTCAAACATTACCCTCAACTGTAAATACAAACTAGTTTAGAGCACCGACAACGCCGGGTTAGATGTTAAATAAGTTTGTGTGCACGAATAATAATATCATAGATTGTGTAAGTATATTAAATTCAATTTATTTAAATTTACAATTATAATAATATCTTAAAAATAAATATAAATGGTGAGATGGATGCCCAATGCAAGAATAAAAAGTGTAACAAAAACAATAATGAATTAGTTCAAGTGGTAAGAGTTTTGGGTCCCTTTAAACATGTGGTCATAGGTTTGTTTCGTGGCTCATGTGTATGAGAAAAAAATCGATTGAAATGGAAGAACCCACCTTTTGTGCCCCACCGATTCCTGACGGAGATTAGTCATCTCCAACGATGGTGGAATTTGTGAACCTACATCACGGTTACCGAAAAAAAATATAACAAATAAATAGACAAAATACATATAAATTAACTCCTTAAAAAAATTATACGGCTTCACAATGGTTATAGTTTTATAAAATATTCTATATTCATATGAACTTGATTTAAATTTATGGTTGTTATTAGAAATTAAGATATTTTTTTTATCTTATAGCATATTACATAAATCAACATAGATTGATATTATTTTTTTATAATAACATAGATTGATATTTTGTAACATTGCCGCTTCACACAGTGCATTGAATTTTGATCCCCTAGAATATCACCAACAACAAAATTAAATAAATATTAGCATAGAAAAATAATTAAGTTAATGTGAAATCATGTAAGTAAAATTTAACGAAGAAAAAAAATGTGATGCATGCTCTATCATCGATAAAAATCACATTGATTAAATATATGTGATCTCTTTAAAATTTGACATTCTTCACATTCTAATGATCTTAATCTCGAGTCTCCATATTTTATATTTAGAGTGTGTGAATAATGTTAATAAAGTTTTTGCAAAAAAAGACAGTAGTATATGAAAAAGTGTATGATTTTTTTTTATAGAAGTGATATTTGTCAAACTTGAAGAATGGGAAATGTTGATTTCAAAAGTGTAATTCTACTTGTGCTTATGTGAGTAGTTTGTAGCAAAAATCCCTTAATTTTATAATCCTAAAAATATGGGAGTACTTATAATTTGACTGATGATCGTACCTGACCAGAAGGTGACTACCGGCGCTTTGAATGCGGTTGTTGAATGTACTAGAATGCTTCTCGGAGCGGATGGAGGGTGTGTACCTGCAGGCACTCCGACGCTCAAGTCAGTAGAAATTCAGAGAGTGAGGGTTTGAGACGAAGAGAAGAATTCTACCTTGGGGACTACACTGAGTCCCCTATTTATAGAGGTGGAGGGCTGCAGAGCCGTTCTGGTGGCACACCTGGACCTGACGGTTACGAAATCGTGGGAAGTGTAACCGTCAGGGAGTTTGTTGCGGGAACGTGCAGAATGTGCAAAGAGATATTGGAGTTCTTTTGAACCGGTCTCGTTTGCTTCCTGCACCCCCCTCGCGGGGAGGAGGTATGTTGCAAGCAATGTTGCCAAACGTGGGGTTTGGGCTTCAGAAGATTGTGGGCCTAAGTTAATGGGCCAAAGATCCTTTGGGTCGGTCCAAAACAATAGCGCCCCAAGTCGTTGCTTTCGACTAAGAGTGATGACTTAAGTGCGGCCATTTGATCATTGGTGACCGACCGCCGGAGGATATTTTTTGTCGAGCATCTTTCCCGCTGGAGGGTAAAGAGAGTCTTGCTTGCCAGACTTGGAGACTTTTTCTTTTTTGATTCAGAGGGTAGTTGGCGAGGGAGGCCCAGAGCGCTAAGAGGGTTAGACGAGCGGACCCGTTTTTCTCTAGCCCCGTTCGCCCTGTACTTGAGTGAATTCGCCAGTTTTGATGAGTCGTGTTCGACATCCCAATGTTCTGAACGGAGGATCGGACGGAAAGATTCCCTCGCTAGAGAGTTTTGTCGAATGTCATTCCGCAATTAATGCTCCCGTTTCGAGGGAAGAACTGAAGAGACATGACCTTTAGTTTCTATATGACACGTGTAAAGGCTATTGTAGTACTTGAGTACCTATAGTCTGCAGAGTGTTCTCGGTTTGTGTTTCCGAGGTGTCATCATAACCGTTGATTCAATCCTGACGTTCCATGATCCGCTACCAAAGATCAGGACCCTTGGATGAATGGTTTGATTAGATCTAGACCGTAGGAGTGCTACAGGGAAGTAAAGCCGTATGTGAAGGACCATATTGGATAAAAAGTCGCGACTTTTGAGTGGTTTATTATGAAACGGGTATAAATAGCCCAAATGTTGTTTGGAATGCTACTTCGTTTCATTTTCTCAGAGAGTTAGAAGTTTTCTCCAGAATTTCTCAAAGGCGAAATCTTTCCAGTCTTCCAACTTTCTACTTCAAGTCCAAACCATCCATCGTGACAGATAACTTCCTGGTGACTTCCTCTTTTTGCTTTTCTGTTTGGAACTTCTTTAGTTTCTGTTCTTTCTTAGAAACTGTAGGGATGTATGTCTTTAGGATAAAAGTATTTCTGACTCGGTGGTTACCGTCGTTGGTTACGGTGGTTTCCACCGTGCATCAGAAAGACTTTGAAATATTTGATGTTCGTTTTCTACTAGTATTTAGAAGAATATTGGCGACATGCTTAGGCTTCATCCATAAGCTTTCGGGTCTGTTCGCCGGGAGTAGATCTCCCCGATGTGTGAGTCGAGCCCGTAGTTCCTCTTGTTTTCTAGTGGTAGTGTTTCGATCCCTTCCTTGCTGTGACCGACCTGATGGGTGAATGAAGGGTGGATCTGAATGTTGGATTCACTTTTTCCCTTGCTTTTTCCAAGTCTATCATGGGAAACGAAGGAGTTGATGCGTCTGTTATTTTGCGGCCAGGAGAAGAGCCCTTGGAAACCGAATCTATGTTTGCTACTGATGGCGTGGGTGAAGCCCCCTTTGATACCATCGGAGAAGTGAGAGATTGGGAGCTGGTTCTGCCGAGCACGTCTAACAGGGTGTGTTCGGAGTATGAAAACTATGTCTTTCCCATGTATGAAGTGGTTTTCAAAGACATGGGTTTCCGGCTCCCTTTCTCCAATTTCCAGCGGGAAGTGCTTCGTTGGACCAAGCTGTCCCCCACCCAGATTCATGCGAATTCTTATGCCTTTATGAGGGCCTTTGAGTTGTTATGCGATTATCTTCGCATTCCTGCCTCCAAAAATGTCTTTTTCTCCTTCTTCACCGTGCAACGGGGCGCGGATTGGGTTTCTTTTCGTCAGACCCAGAAGATGTTTGAGATTTTTGCTAGGAAGGTCCGGAGCTTTAAAGAGCGTTTCTTTCTGGTTCGACCAAAAAGTGTGGCTGCTCTGGATAACCTTTTGGAGGTCGTGAAGGATGGTGTTCAGGAGCGTCGTCCTTTCTTCCATTTATGCTGGTCTCATGACCATTTTGTCTACGAACCGAGGGATTTCGGTCGTACTATAGCTAATCTGACTGATGAAGAGAAAAGCATGCGTCAACAACTTTGGGCTTTCATTGAGTCTCTTCCGCAGAGGGTTAAAACTGACAGACAGGGGAACCCTTTGATGAGTGTGGATGGAACCCCGGTAACAGAGCCCCGCCTCATCAATACCCGTGAGTTGTTGACTTCTGATGATTTTGAAGCCCGCCTTGGTAGTTTACTTTCTTTTTGTTCTCGCCTTCTTGTTTTGTTTCCCCTAACTGACAAAATTTCCCTATCATTGTGTTGCAGAAAAAATGAAGAAGGATTTGGGGGCCCTCGTGAATGCGGCGAGTAAGAAGATATAGGCCAAGAAGAAGCGGAAAAATGTTCAATCTCTGGAGCATCTTATTGCTGGTTCTGCTCCTGGCTCGTCCTCTGGACCCGTGGTGGATTTGGAAGGCGATGAGCCTTCTGAGGAGTTGGTGCAGGATTCTGCGAAGAAGCAGAGGGCGAGGATGTCTTCCGAGGACCCACTCACTCCGATCAAGGCCGTTCTTGTCCGTTCTGAAAGAGGGGACTTCCTCCAGCTTCCAAAAGTATGGTCCGAGCCGGAGCTGTGCGGACCCAGTCGACCCTTTTCTTGGATGACCCCGAGCTGAAGATCATTCAGGACCTGGGTCCAACTGGCAGGAGTAAGGCGATAACTAATGGGGTTATTGCTACTATGAAGGCTTTGGAGGTCGCTGCGGCCCTGAACAACGCTTTGCTGGAGGGTGAAGTTTGGGTTGATGCTTTTGTGCGGGAAAGGGATGCTTTGACCGCTAGGGTGGCCGCCCTTGAGGAGGATCAAAGGAGCAAGAGGTCAGTTACAGACTGTCAGCTTGCTTCTTTGAAGGAGCAGTTGTCTGGGGCTCAGGCTGCTCTTGAGCAAGCGACCTTGTCTTCTCGGAAGCTGGCTGAGGAGAAGGTGTCCTTGGAGAAAGCTCTGAAGAAGGCGGATCTCCCGGGGGAGGATGAAGCAGAAGACCTCGCTGTCCTGCAGCGTGCTGGTCTTGTGGACAGGATTGGTGAGCTAGAAGGAAGCTTGTTGGACGCCGTCAAGCTTGGTTTTGATCGGGCGGTGGCTCAGCTGAAGGTGGTGAACCCGGGCATCGAGCTGAACGTCGAAGGAATTCATCCTCTTAGCGAAGTGGAAGATGGGATGATCACTCCTCCCCCCGATCCCGAGGAAGATAATGGGCATGCTGATGAAGCCCAGGCCTGATGAGGCCTTGTAATTAATCTCTTCAACAATTATGCTTGTAATGACATTGTGCGCCCTTTGTGGTTTTAGCACTTTTATAATATAATTGCATTATTCTCAATTACACTTGTTCTGAAATGTATGATTTACTTCAAGTATAATGTTTTGAATTTGATTGCTCGTTGTGTGAGGCTTTTTAATACTTGTTTGAAGTATTTACTGAGAGCGAACTATCTATCTTGTGTGTTTCACAGACTGCAATAATTCGTATGCCCTTAACTGTTCAACTTGTATTTGTTGTTCGCTTTTGAAGTGCGAAGCTTTTAAGCCGAAGTGTGTTTTGCTGTGGTGGGATGGACTACCCCCCGTAGTCATTATTTCGACGAAGTGATTTAATGACTGGAGAGTTTACCATGCCCGCCTAACTTCTTGTTACTTTGACTTGATGAAATCAAAGTTTTGCCCTTTTCGTCCCAAGTAACTTCGTTCGGAAAGTGTTACCTTTGCGTTGTTTCGCAAGGAAGAGTTTGGGCAGGAGGTTTCTAACTGTTTACGCGGAGTATTAGCTAGAAATGTTGCACATCCAAGAGATCGTTTATCTGAATGTGTGTCCAAAGTTATGGACGTGTAACAGCGGATGAACGAAGAAACCATTCTAAGTTCAACGCACTGAGGTGTGAATCACCCATCGCGAGCTGGGGTTCTACCTAACATGTCGAGCAGTGATGTCGCAGCGGTAAGCGTACATGCTAAGGAGTGAGAGAACTTGTTGTGTAAATTCCTCTCATCCTTTTTCTTTTTGGATTTGGAGTGGCACGACTTTCCTCTTCCGTTTATTTGCTCGTTTGAGAGCGAAGAGTTCGTTGTATAGAACTGAGTATGTACACTAGAGTAAATTGGCGTTGTCTGCCATCTAGGTGTAATACTTTTTGAGTTTTTCTGCGTTCCACGTCCTTGGAATTGGGTTTTGGTGGAGATCTTTGAGTCTGTAAGCCCATGTCCCGGTCTTCATCCAGATCCTGTAGGGGCCGTCCCAGTTGGTGGCGAGTTTACCTTCTTCAGAATCCTTCTGGTTTCGCCGGAGGATGAGGTCGCCCACTTCGAATTCTCTTCGTATGACCTTCTTGCTGTGGCGAGCGGCTATTTTTTGTTTCAGCGCTGCCTCACACAAGGTTGCTCCGATCCTGACTTCGTCAACAAATTCGAGCTCTTCACGTAGATTTGCCGAGTTGGCAGGGAAGTCAGTGTTGCCGTCGGTACACCATGTGAGTTCGGTTAGCTCAATGGGTAAGACTGCCTCTGTCCCGTACGTGAGTCGAAAAGGTGACTCGCCAGTCGTGGAGTGGGGAGTATTTCTGTAGGCCCAAAGGACCGCGTGTAACTCTTCAGCCCACTGAGTTTTGGCCGTGTCTAGTCGTCTTCGTATTCCCCGTAAAATGACCCTGTTTGCAGCCTCGGCGAGGCCGTTGGCTTGAGGGTGTTCTACGGAGGTGAAGCTTTGTTTGATGCCGATATTCCTTAGGTAGTCCTGGAACCTTTGGTCCGTGAACTGTGTACCGTTGTCGGATATTACTAGAGCTGGTACTCCGAATCTTGCTAGGATGTTTCTCTTGAAGAATCGGAGTACGTTTTTAGCTGTGATTTTAGACAGTGGTTCGGCTTCAATCCACTTTGTAGAGTAGTCGATGGCGACTACGGGGTATTTCAGCTGTCCGACGGCTTTAGGGAATGGTCCCAGAAGGTCGATACCCCACCATGCGAAAGGCCAAGGGAAAACCAAAGATGTTAGCTCAGCGGGAGGTGCTAGATGCATGTCCCCATGTCGCTGGTATTTATCGCAGAGGTTTACGTAATCTTGGGCGTCCTTTAACATGGTGGGCCAATAGTACCCTGCTCGTAGGACCTTTTTTGCTAGAGCTTTGACGCCAAGGTGTTCTCCGCATATGCCGTCATGAACGTCGGCAAGGACTTCTTGGGTCTCGTTAGGCCCTAAACACTTGATTAGTGGAATGATGAAACCTCTTTTGTATAAGGTTCCGTCCATCAAAGTGAATGAGCAGGCCCTTCGCTTCAACCTCGTCTTTTCTTGCGGGTCGGAAGGGAGTTCCCCTCTCTCTATGTATCAAGAGATGGGTCCCCTTTAGTCTTCCATTCCGATGATCGTATTGATCTCTTGAGGTAGGGTTCTTTTATTGTGGATGCTTGGTTCGCTGAGAACCTCCTGTATTACTCTTTTGGTTCCGTTCGCAGTTCGTGTACTTGTGAGTTTTGAAAGAATGTCCTCCCGAGTATTCTGTTCGCGAGGAACGTGAGTTACTTCGACGGTTTCAAACTCTTTCATTTTATCTAGTACTAACTGGACGTACTTTTGGAGGAGGTCCTCTTTTACCTGGAACTCTCCGGTGACTTGGGAAGCCACGAGTTGTGAGTCGGTGAAGATTTTCACCTTTTTGGCCCCCATGTCTTTGGCGGTTCGCAAGCCAGCCAAGAAGGCCTCATACTCTGCAGTGTTATTGGTAACAGGAAAAGACAAAGAGAGAGAGAGAGATTTCGACAACGATAACTTTGTTATCTTCTACGATTATTCCGGCTCCGATTCCCTTGGAGTTGGATGATCCATCTACGAAGACGGTCCATTCCTCGGAGTTGTCCTCAGCTGGGAAAGTCATCTCGGCGAGAAAGTCCGCGAACACTTGTGCCTTCAGTGCCTTTCTAGATTCGTAATGTATGTCGGATAATTCGAGTGACCATCTCATCATCCGACCGGCTACGTCTGGGCAGCCCAAGATTTGTCTGATGGGTTGGTCCGTTCGGACCACCAGCTTGAGCTAGAAAGTACTGCCTCAGCCTTCGGGCCGCTGTGAGGAGTGCAAGAGCTACCTTTTTCGATTCTCTGGTATCTCGTCTCTGGACCCAGCAGTGCTTTGCTGGTGAAGTAGACTGGCTTTTGCCCTTCCGTCGTTTCTCTGATGAGTAAGACGCTTACTGCGTCGGAGGAGACAGATAGGTACAAGTACAGCGTTTCACTTTGGTCGGGTCGCGAGAGTACGGGCGGTGCTGATAGGGTGTCCTTGAGGTGCCTTAGGGCATTCTCGCATTCCTCTGTCCAATTGAACTTCGTTTCTTTCCTCAAGAGTTTGAAGAAGGGAAGTGCGTGTTGAGCGGACTTGGCTACGAATCTGGAGAGGGCAGTTAGCATTCGGTTGAGTGTTTGGATGCACTTCTTGGAGTGGGGTGTTGGAAGCTCAGTAAATGCACGACATTTATCTGGATTCGCCTCGATCCCTCTTTCTGTCAGATAGAAACCAAGGAATTTACCCGCTTGGACTCCAAAGGTGCATTTTTCCGGGTTGAGTCGCATGTTGTACTTCCGAGTTTGCTCGAACACTCTTTTGAGATGGGAGGCATGATCCACCACTTGTTGGGATTTTACGATCATGTCGTCCATGTAAACCTCGAGAATGCCGCCCAGAAGTGTCTTATCATAGACTTTATTCATCATAGGTTGATAAGTGGCCCCCGCATTTTGCAGACCGAAGGGCATTACGTTGTAGTAATAGTTCCCTGATTCAGTCATGAAGGCTGTTTTCATTTTATCTTCTTCAGCCATGGGTATCTGGTTATACCCAGAATAGGCGTCCATGAAGGATAAAAGTTTGTAGCCGGATGAATTATCTACGAGTTTTTCGATGTTAGGAAGAGGATATGCGTCATTAGGGCAGGCCCTATTAAGATCGGTATAATCAACACACATACGCCATTTTCCATTAGATTTCTTGACAAGTACAACATTGGAGAGCCAGGTGGTGTATTTGGCCTCAGAAATAAAGTTTGCCTCTAGGAGGTCTTTTGCAACTTTTTCAACAGCCTCTGATTTTTCAGGAGACTGTTTTCTACGTTGCTGGGCTACAGCGCTAACTCCGGGATCTACTGTCAGCTGGTCATAAGCGACGCTAGGGTCGATTCCGGGCATGTCGGCCGCGCTCCATGCGAACAGGTCGGTGTTCTTCCTGAGGCCGGCGATCAGCTGGTTCTTGACAAGTTCGGCGAGATCCTTGCCAATCTTGAAATTTTTCGATGGGTCGTTTTCGAAAGGGACCAGCTCGAACTCACCATTAGGAATAGGTCTAAGAAGTTTCGCGTTGAGCAGATCCTTCTTCTCCCGTTTTTGTTCCTTTAGGTCCTCCTTGGTGAACCTGGGGTCAAGTTCGACCAAGTTAGCTTCCAGAGTGCTCGCATCAGCTTTCCCTTTGTCTTCAGCAGGTTTGCTGGATTGGGAAACCGAGCTCTGGGATTTGTTGGCTTGGAGGAAACATCTTCTTGCAGCTTCGATGTCTCCGCTGAGAGAGGCCATGATGCCCTCCTTCGCATGGTACTTCAACTTCAGGTGAGCGGTTGAACATGCGGCCCCTAGCTGGGCAAGCCCTGTTCTCCCTATAATGCAATTGTAGAGAGAAGGGTAGTCGATCACAAAGAATGGGACTTTTATTGTTTTCTTGGCCTCCTTTTCGCCGAAGGTGACCAGTAGTTCCACATACCCACATGACTGAGTAGATGAGCCGTTGAAGCCGTAAAGTTTGTCCCCAACATAGGGAGAAAGGTTTTTCTCCGTTAGTTGAAGAGTTTTGAACAGGCTGGAGTACATGACGTCGCACGAGGCCCCTATGTCAATCAGGACTCGCCGGACGTCTGCATTGGCCATCGATGCTCGCACGAGCAAAGGAATGGCGGAATTTGAAGCCCCACCAGGTAGTTTGGAATCATAGAACGCCAAAGGTGGCCTTCCCCCGCGATAGAAGGGAGCCATGGTATTGACGCTCATGAGCTCCTCGAATTTCCTCTTCATGCTTCCCATGGAAATGTTCAGCGCCCCTCTAGTGATGACGTTGGCGGTGGGAAACTGTTCCCATGTGCATGAGTAGGGGGTGATTTCCATGTTGTCAGGGAAATCCCTGAGATGTTCCATGGACATGGCGATCGTTTTGCCCGGTTCAGAAGTGTCACCGATGAGTTCGACGGTATTTCTTTCTGCTTCCGAGTTCTTGACGAACTGTTTGAGCCGGCCTCTCTGAATGAGTAGCTCAATGGCATCCTTCAAATGGATGCATTCATCGGTGGTGTGGCCGTGGCATTTGTGGAATCGGCGTACTTTGTCTTGTCGATCCCTTTCCTCTCCTGAGATGGAGCCTTTGGTGGCTTGATGCTAACTTCTGTCAGATCAGCTATGGCGATCTCAGCGAGCATCTTCTCCCTTAACATGGCCAAAGGAGTGTACTCGGTGGTGTGACCGTTGGGCCTCTTGCTTTCTCGATCAACTTTGCCTTCCTTTTTCTTCTTCTCGTGGAAGGGCTTTTTGGAGGATTCAGCCGCAGGCTCCTCCTTTCGGTATTTATTGAGGTGGTCTGCCTACAGCTCCTCCTCATAGGCGATGTAGATCTTGGCGATCGCTAGGAACTCATTGAGAGTCCTTGGGCGATCCAAGCGGACAGCCTTCTTGACGTTGGTGTCCTCGCGCAGACCCTTGGCGATGAGGTACAATTTCATTGTCTCATTGGCACCTCGTACCTGGACAGCTTCTTTGTTGAACCTCTCGATGTAGTCTCGAAGGGGTTCGCTCCTTCCTTGAAGCTGTGAAGTGGGATGTGAACTCGTTGCAGAGGTCGCTCCATGAGTCGATGAAGTTTCTCCTTAAGTTCTTAAACCATGTGACCGCTCCTCTTCTTAGAGTGGTGACGAAGAGTTTACATTTGACGGCGCCTCGCACCGACCTGTAAGTGAGAACCGCTTCGATGTTCTCAATGTGCTCGTCTGGATCAGTCGTTCCATCGTATGAGTTCATTTGCGGAGGTTTCTCCAATCCGCGAGGAATAGGAGCTTCTTGGATGCGTCGTGTGAACGGACCGTAAGCGTTACGGTCGTAACGAGCATCGCGAGTGTCCTCGGACTCAGAGGGAGACCAAGATCGCCCGTTTTGTCTAGGCGGGGATCTTCTCGGAGGAGATCTCCTCGAGGGAGATCGTCTGGATGGAGATCGCCTGGGAGGAGATCGTCTTGGCAACCTCCTTGATGACCTCCTGGTGTAGCTCGGAGATCTGATGCTGGTGGAAAGCCGAGGGGATCTAGAACGGGGTCTGTGAGGGCTCGTTCCCCTTCTGCTATTGGGGAAGGAGTTCGCCTGGTGGGGACGATATGACGCGCTTGCTCTAGATCCATCAAGCGTCGGTTCTGTTCCTCGATTAACGACGTCTGTCGTTGAACTGTGCGGATCAGGTTGCCGACGAGGACACTGGTTGGTGTGGCATCCTTGGGTGTCTCCGTAGGTCGTGGGGGACCTTGTAGAGGCCTTTGTTGGAGAGGAATAATGTGAGTTGGTTCCTCCCTGTTTGTTTCCACATGTGAAGGTGTAGATGTCATGCCATCTTGTTGAAGGACGTGCACCTCACTTTGTAACTGGGAATGAGCACCGTTTGTAGTCATGGTAGTTTTTTATGGAAAGCTTTGGTTTTTAGGAGTATAAAAACGGGGGAGCTTATGTATTTCCCACAGACGGCGCCACTGATCGTATCTGACCAGAAGGTGACTACCGGCGCTTTGAATGCGGTGGTTGAATGTACTGGAATGCTTCTCGAAACGGATGGGGGGTGTGTACCTGCAGGCACTCCGACACTCAAGTCAGTAGAGATTTAGAGAGTGAGGGTTTGAGAGGAAGAGAAGAATTCTACCTTGGGGACTGCACTGAGTCCCCTATTTATAGAGGTGGAGGGCTACAGAGCCGTTGTGGTGGCACACCTGGCCCTGGCGGTTACGAAATCGTGGGAAGTGTAACCGTCAGGGAGTTTATTGCGGGAACGTGCAGAATGTGCAAAGAGACGTTGAGTTCTTTTGAACCGGTCTCGTTTGCTTCCTGCACCCCCCCCCCCCCCGCAGGGAGGAGGTATGTTGCAAGCAATGTTGCCAAACGTGGGGTTTGGGCTTCAGAAGATGTTGGGCCTAAGTTAATGTGCCAAAGATCCTTTGGGTCGGTCCAGAACAACTGGCATATGATGCTAAAAGATAAAAAGATAAAGAAATAACAAATAATTGAAGCAATTTATAAAAATTAGGGTTTAAAAATAAAAATAACAAAAACCTTTAAAAGAAGGAAAAAGATATAATATATGCAGTTTGTTGAGACAATTATGTTACATAAAAAATAATAAATAAAAGATACAAAAAATTTGAAAAATAATAAATTTATTGAAATAAACCATGATAAAGTAAAATAAAACAACATTCAAAAAATGGAAATAAAAGAAAAGGAAACTAGATTTATAGTTAAAGTATGAATTGGAATATGATGCAAAAAGATAATTAAAAACAAGTAACAGATAATTTAAACAATTATAAAAATTAGGTTTTAAAAGATAAGATATAACAATAACAAAACAAAAATATATAATATATTTCGTTTGTTGAGATATATATGCTACATAAAAATAATGAATAAAATATTTAGAAAATTCAAAAGATAACAAATTTATTTAAATAAAAAACATAATATTATAAAAACATTAAAAAATGTACATTGGTATATTTATATCAAATTAAAATAAATATCATTCAAAACAAATGTGAAAGCGATAAAAATATTGAAAATGAAAAAAATGAAAAAATAAATTATAAACTATTGAAATAAATTATGATAAGTTTAAATTATACTTTTAATAATTGTACGAAAAAATTATTATTTAATCAGATAATGAAGTAACATATTTATTAGCAAAATATCAATGTATAGTATCTTCTTTTATTGATAAATAAAAAGACATAATATCACTATAACGAAGTTCCTATTATTTATACCATAACTTTTATTATACAACGATATTAAACTCTCTTTAGCTAAAATGCATTAAAAAATTGATAATTTGTCACTAATAAAGTTAAATTTCATACATAAGAAAAGTTTTTTTAGGCGCAAATACGCTAGACAAATTCAACATAAAATTGGCCAATGACTTATTTACCAAGTTACTAATCAAATAACATGGTGATAACCATGCTTTTTGCAAATATTAATTACTTCAAAAATATAGATTTTTTTTACGCAAACCATTATTTAATACAAATTAGAATTGTTGATACACTCCCAAATTAAATATGAACATTGGCAAAAACACATGCGCCAACGGCGCAACCCGTGCGAACACACGGGTACAGCACTAGTGTATATAGTTTGTTGAGACAGAGAGAAATATATGCTAAATATTAAATAGAAAGAAGAAGAAAATCTTTTTGATGAAAAGAAAGAATTTGTTGAGATATCTATGCAAAATTAAATCTTCACGTAAAAATAGAAGGTTAATAAAAAATTTGAGAATAAACGTGGAGTCGAAACATGAAATAAAATACCTTAATTTATTTATATAATATTGATTGATTGAAGTTATCAACAGAGTTAAATTTTGTAGCCATAATTTTTGGCAAAGAAAAATAAAAAACAGAATGATGAAATTTATGATTTGGTTAGTTGGGAATCAAAATTGTATCAATGTATTGTGTCTAAACATCAGTAGATGTGTTTAAGATGTTTGAAAAGTTGTATTCAAAAATCAAAAAAATCAAAATAACAAAAAGATGAAAACATGCTATATTAAAAAGTAGCATTGGAAAGTGGTTGAACTATATATATCAAAGTAAATGTAAGAGAAATAGTAGAATTTGTGTTTGGCAAACCTGGAGAAGGAAAAAGGTTAGATGAAAAGAAGGTTTAGGGTTTTTCTTTGTGCTCAAAATATGTGAATATGTGATTAACAAAAATTTCTTTATTTAGATAGTTAACATTTGCATTAGAGTATGCTACTAAAAAATAACATAATAACTAATCGAACTTGTCCAAAAAAAAAAAACTAATCGAAGTCTTTTTTTCCTTAAAAAGAAAACTAATTGAATGATACGGTGCTAAAAGATTAATTAATAACTAATTGAAACTTCTTTTCCTAAAAAAAAACCAATTAGAGTCTTTTAATCATAAAATAAGATCATATATGTAAAGTATTATACGTAGTTTGTTGAGATATTTCAGCTACATAAAATGTTTGCGGAGATATTTTTGTCAAATAAAATATCGATTTTAAAAAATAGAAAAAATAATAAAATATTGAGAATGAAAGTGGAAGTGACACGTGACATAAAAAAACCTTACTATATATATATATATATATATATATATATATATATATATATATATATATTATATATCTATAATAATTGATCGAACTTGTCAAAAAAAAAAACTAATCGAAGTCTTTTTTTCCTTAAAAAGAAAAGCTGATTGAATGATACGGTGCTAAAAGATTAATTAATAACTAACAGAAGCTTCTTTTCCTAAAAAAAAAAAAAACCAATTAGAGTATTTTAATCATAAAATAAGATCATATATGTAAAGTATTATAGGTAGTTTGTTGAGATATTTCTACTACATAAAATGTTTGTTGAGATATTTTTGTCAAATAAAATATTGATTTTAAAAAATAGAAAAAATAATAATATATTGAGAATGAATGTGGAAGTGACACGTGACATTAAAAAACCTTTCTATATATATATATATATATATATATATATATATATATATATATATATATATATATATATTGATTGATATTGATAACACATATAACAAATAGATAAGAGTAAACTCAAATATTAAAAAAAGTGTAACAAATTCAATCTTTATTGATTGTCCACGATATATCATGTTTTTCCTTATCCTTTATTTTTTAAAAAAGATTTTTTTTTTTTTTTTTGGCAAAAAAAGAGGTAGCAGGTGGCTGCTAACCTCTAAACATCAATAAAGAAGAAAAAGGAAACAACGAAGGAAACAAGATGAGGGGGGACTAGGCCAAAACCCTCAATAATTAACAAACCTAAAACTTGGCATACCAAGCTTTTCCTTAACAACCTGACTAGAAATAAAAGAAGGAGCTGTTTCCCAAACAAACAAACCATGTAAAGACAAACCTATGTTTGCAAGGGAATCAGCACATTGGTTCCCTTCTCTATACACATGGGAAACCATAAAGTTCATACCAAAAATAAGATTTTTACAATTAAACCATCTATTTCTAAGGTTCCAAGGCACGATAGCATCGTTAGAAAAAGCCATCACCACCAGCTGAGAATCAGTCTCCAACCAAAAATTGGTCCAATTTCTTTCATTAGCTATCTCTATAGCCCTCATAGCGCCACATAGTTCAGCTTGAAAAGCATCCCCAGGCCCAATATTTTCAGCAGCACAAAGGATACAATCTGACTCAGAATTTCTAAAAATTATGCCACAAGCAGATGAAGAGGAAGTAGATGAGCCATCCGAGTTACCTTTTGTCCAGCGATGCATAGGCGGATGCCAGATGATTTCTTTGATGTCCGGCGCCCTAGGGGGATGAATATTAATATTGAATTTCTTCAGAATTTGAAACTCAGACATGGATGAAAATGATGTTAAAAGAGTGTTGTTTCCTGTCATTGCTACACTTGAAGATATAAGGCTAATGGCTGACTTCCAGTGAATATTATTTTTATTGAATCTTGATTGGTTCCTGACAAACCAAATGGTGGCCAAGATATTCACTAAAGCCGCTTTGATTACAATTTTACATTGTGGGCTCCATCTTCTGTCACAAAGCCTCCAAATGTCTTCCACGCCATTAAAATGCAAGTTCAGGTTGATAATAGAAGAAAACCAGATCCAGATTCTGACTGCATAATGACATTCAAAAAATAAATGAAAGGACGTTTCTTCATTTTTACAGCATAAATTACACATTGAGGGAATGCTGCAACCCCTTTCCATAAGCTTATCATCAGTAGGCATTTTGTCTTGCATGACTCTCCAAGCAATGAGGGATTTTGAGGGAGGAATATCACTACACCATATTGTTTTAGCCCAATGTAACTTCTGTGATTGGTGAGCCTTGGTGAGATATGCTTCTTTGAGAGTGAGGTCACCAGAAGTTGAGTTGATCCAAACAAGTTTATCAGGCCTTTGCTGGGATGGTATAGTAACTTGCTCCACAAGATGCTTCAGGTTTGGGAAGAGATTCTGCAGCTCCAAGGGTATGCTCCAGTTGAAATCTTGAATGAAGTCACTCACCTTAGATAGAAGGAAAGGCTGGAGATTGATTGGAATTTGTAAGATGTCACAAAGTGGCGGTCCTCCCCATCTGTCCGTCCAGAAGTTAGTGTCTGCTCCATCACCAATTAATGTCAGGGAGTTGTCCAAAATGGAAGAATATTCACATTTCACACTGCTCCATATTGATGAGAATATGTGGTGATTTATGATTCTACCCTTTCTGATAGTTCTACTTCTCAAGGCTATGGCCCAAGATTCATCTGAGTTAGCAAGATTCCAACACATTTTCAAGTTTGAAGCCTCATTAAGCTTGATTAGAGATCTAATACCCAAGCCACCTTCTTCATATGGTCTGCAAAGCTTTTTCCATGAGACTGTAACTATCTTCCTCTTAGAAATGTCTCCACTCCATATGAAATTTTTAATGCATTTTTCTAAGTCTTTTAACAGTGAGACTGGCCAAGAGTAAATAGTTATACTGTGGATGAGCATACCTTGAACTACGGACTTCACCAGCTGCACTCTACCAGCTATAGACAACAATGACGCCTTCCAAGCTGCCAGTTTAAGTCTAACTTTGTCAGCTATTGGTTGGAAGTATATAGATTTTGGCCTTCCTTTAAAGATTGGTACTCCGAGATAAGTAAAGGGTAGCTGGCCTATATTAAAACCAATGAAATTGGCAAGTTGAGATAACCTTGCGTGTGGAATAGAACCAGAGAAAATTGTAGACTTTGTAGCACTTATCAATTGTCCTGAAGCCATAGCATATCTTTGAAATAAATCTTTTAAAGCAGTTAAACAAGATTGCTTCCCTTTACAAAACACCATTATGTCATCAGCATATAGGCTATGAGAAGGAATAGTGACATTTCTGGAGGCTTTCATAAGCTCAACTTTACCATCTGCTACTAATCTCTTGATACTTCTACTCAAAACATCCTCTGCAAGACAAAAAAGGAGGGGTGACAGTGGGTCTCCCTGCCTCACCCCCCTATTACAGTGAAAGTATCCATTCTGGTTGCCATTGATACCAATGGATAAGGTTGCTGAATGAAGAATAACCTCAATCCATTTACAAAAAATCTCATTGAACCCAAAACATCTTAAAGTAACTAGCAGAAAGTTCCAATCAAGAGTGTCAAAGGCTTTAGATATATCAATCTTTAAAGCTAAATTACCTCCATATGATTTCTTGTGCAACAAGTTTATGGCTTCTGAGGCGAGGCAAATACAGTCTTTAATATTCCTACCTTGAATGAACCCCCTCTGTTCCTCTGAAACAATGCCAGGCATGATTTTTGCTAATCTATCTGCTAGCACCTTAGAGATGATCTTGAATTTGAAGTTTGCCATTGCTATGGGCCTATATTGATCAATAGTGTCTGCATTCGGAGTTTTAGGAATCAAAATCAAAGTATTGGCATTATAATTCGGTAGGAGCCAGCTCTTTGTGAAGAATTCAAGCACTGCATTTGTAACATCTGTGGAAACAATGTCCCAGTAAGTTTGAAAAAAGAAGGCACCAAAACCATCTGGACCAGGAGCCCCGTCTTTGTTGAGGTCGAAAACAGCATTCTTGATTTCTAACTGGGATGGAATCATAGTGAGCATTGCATTTAGCCTGTCATCAACAAGGTTTGGGATTGCATCCTCCAAAAGCGCTTGATCCTGCAAAACAACAAAGTCAGAGCATATGCTTTTAAAAAAGATAATTGATGGGAGTGAAGTTAAAATAAAAAAAATGTAACAAACACAATAAGAATATATGTCAAGTTTTTTTTATTCTTCCTTTATGCTTTAAAAAGTGTAACAAACTAAATCGAGTATATATATAAAATTTTGGGCTGACTTTTTGATAATCTGAATTATACTCTAAAAGAATTTTTTTCTATAATAATGATTGTTGTTGGTGTCATTAAAAAGATAAGAATTTAAACTCTATTTTTTTATATTATTGATGTCATTGAAATAGATAAACAATGTTAGTTTAATTTATTATAATTTTAAAGCAACAATCATTTATATTTATATTTTTAATCAAAATCAAAATTTCATAGAAAAACACCGTTCATAATTTTCAAACTTTAACTGAATAAAAAGAGCGGAAAGACGAACACGCGAGTACCTGTCTTTTCGCTAGATATATATAAGAAAATAGTCATTTTCTACTTTTTTGGACTGACTTTTTCTCTTTCCCAAATTATGCTTAACTTTAAAATATTAAAAAAAGTGTAACAAATTCAATCTTTATTGCCCATGATATATCGATTTTTTTTCTTTATGCTTTATTCGCTGACTTTTTCATTATCCCAATTATACTTTAAAATAATTGTTGTTGGTATCATTAAAAAGATAAAAATTTAAATTACATTTTTTTATTATATTAAAATAGATAAACAATATTAATTTGATTTGTTATAATTTAAAAGTAATAATGGTACATAATTTTCAAATTTTAGGACAATAAAAAGAGCGGACACAATTGATATTTTTCTTATTCTATAAAAAAATTGGTATATACACGACCTTTCCCTGTCAAAGAAAAGCCCTAAACCCTCCTTCAAAGTTCAAAGAGCTATGGCCGAAACAACATTTCTCAGTGACGCTTTTCTCACCGCAACCGTTGAAGACTTATTACACAAACTCGCCTCATCAGATTTCATCGATTACGTCAAATACAGCAACTTAAATCTCTTGAAACTCACCGTTTTGGAGACAAATCTTCTCACTCTTCACCCCGTGCTTCGCGATTCCGAACAGAAACAGTTCTTCAATCCCAAAATCAAGCAATGGCGTGACGAATTGTACGATACAATCTCTTCTGCCGAAGATTTGTTCGATGAAATCGGTTACGATTCGCTTCTATGTAAGGTAGAGAATACACAACCTGGTAAAGATTCTATGTTCAATTTTCAAATTAGTATGATTTGTCAAATGCTTCAAGGTTTTGTTCAACAAATCGATTTTCTTGGTTTGCGTTGTGTAAGTGATAGTTTTTCTCTGTCAAATTCAGTGGTGAATGAATCTGTTATAGTTGGTAGAAGGGATGATAAAGAGAAATTGATGAATATGTTAATGTGTGAGAGTGGTAATTTTTATAAGAAGTTAGGTGTGATTGTTGTTTTAGGTGATGGAGGTGTTGGTAAATCGACGCTTGTTAGACTTGTTTACGATGATAGGAAAGTTGATGAGTATTTTGATTTGAAAGTTTGGGTTCGTGTGTTAGAGGATTTTGATGTGCTTAGAGTAACCACAGCACTTTATAATTCCATCTCTACGGGAACTTACGTTGGGAAAGATCTGAATCATCTTCGACGTCGTTTAAAGGAAGAGTTAAGGTGTAGAAGGTTTTTGTTTGTGTTGGATGATGTATGGAATGACAGTTATCGTGATTGGAACAATTTAATTACTCCGTTGTTTAATGGAAATTGTGGAAGTAAGGTGATCATCACAACACGTAATGAAAAAGTCGCAGAGGTTGCACATACATTTCCTATTCATAAATTAGAACCTCTAGGGGAAGAAGATTGTTGGTCTTTACTCTCTAAACATGCATTTGGAAGTGGTGGTGGTAAATCCCTAAACCTAGAAGCAATTGGCATGAAGATTGCAAGAAAGTGTGGCGGATCACCGATAGCTGCTAAAACAGTCGGAGGGCTTTTGAGTTCAAAGGTTGATGCGAATGTGTGGATTGCAATCTTGAATAGCAACATATGGATACCAAATGATAATATTATGCCTTCTTTGCTTCTGGCATATCAACATCTTCCTTCTCATTTGAAAAGATGTTTTGCCTATTGCTCGATTTTTCCAAAGGGCTATCCCTTTAATAGGAAGAAATTGATTTTGTTGTGGATGGCAGAAGGCTTCCTCGAACATTCTATGGTTGGAAAAACAGTAGAGGAAGTTGGTGATGACTACTTCAATGAATTGTTATCAAGATCCTTAATTGAACAATCAAATGATGATACTGTTAAAGAAAAGTTTGTTATGCACAATGTTGTCTATGATCTAGCAACAATTGTATCTGGGAAAAGTTGTTGCAGGTTTGGATCTGGTGGTAGAATCTCTGAAGATGTTCACCATGTTACATACAATCAAGAGGTGTATGACATTTTCAATAAGTTTGAGACATTCTTCGATTTCAAATGCTTGCGAAGTTTCCTGCCCATTGGTTCTAGGTGGCAAGAATCTTACTTATCAAGTAAAGTGATTGATTATTTGATACCTTCAATTAAAAGGTTGCGCGTGTTATCCTTATCAAATTATAACATCACCGTGCTACCAAATTCAATTAATAAGTTGGTGCAACTGCGGTATCTGAATCTCTCCCGCACTGAAATCAAATGCTTGCCTGATACAACATGTGACCTTTACTATTTGCAAACTTTAATTTTATCAGGGTGCAGGAAACTCATTGAATTGCCGATGCATGTTGGAAAGTTAATAAATTTGCGTCATCTAGATATTAGCTATACAAGGATAAAGGAGATGCCAATGCAAATTGTCAGACTAGAAAACCTTCAAACACTAACTGTTTTTCTTGTGGGAAAGCAAGAAGTTGGGTTAACTATCAGAGAGCTTGGGAAGTTTCCTAACCTACGGGAAAAACTTTGCATCAAGAACCTACATAATGCCATTGATGTGAGTGAGGCGTGTGATGCCAACTTAAAGCTCAAATTACACCTTGAGGAGTTAGAATTATACTGGGATCAACAAACAGAACAATCGCCAACAAATGAAGTTATTCTTAAGGAGTTACAACCATCAATAAACTTGAAGAAATTGAGCATTGACTTCTATGGTGGGATAAGCTTTCCAAGTTGGTTGGGAGATTGTTTGTTTTCTAACATGGTGTACCTTTCCATCAAATCTTGTGAGTATTGCATAACACTTCCTCCACTAGGACAACTACCTTTTCTCAAAGAATTGGAGATCGATGGTATGAGTAGAGTGGAAACAATTGGCCCAGAGTTCTATGGCACGACAGGGGGAAGTACTAAATCCCCGTTCCAACCTTTTCCATCTCTTGAGAAGCTAGAATTTAATAGTATGCCTAGTTGGAGGGAATGGATTTCCTTCAGAGGCAGCAAGTTTCCTTTTCCTCGTCTTAAAACTCTGATACTTAGGGACTGTACTGAACTGAGGGGACATTTGCCTAGTCATCTTCCTTCCATAGAGAAAATTAAAATACTTTGGTGTAATCATTTGCCGGCTACACTATCTACTCTGCATTGGCTTTCCTCAGTTAAATCTTTAGATTTGATGTGTCGAGGTTCCCCTGAATTGTCGTTGCTTGGAAATGATTCTCCATGTCATTTGCAGGTTGCAACAATATTTGGCTTTAACAAACTACTATCTCTTCCCAACATGTTTATGACCTCCACTTGTCTTCAACACTTGGATCTCATTTATATTTCGTCTCTCACTGCATTTCCAGCAAATGGTCTTCCCACCTCGTTGCAGTCACTTCGTATAGATGAGTGTCAGAATTTAGCATTCTTGCCTCCTGACACATGGAGCAATTACACATCACTCGTGAATTTAGAGTTAAAAAATTGTTGCGATTCACTTACCTCCTTTCAACTGAATGGTTTTCCTGTGCTCCAAAGTCTTTCCATTGAAGGCTGTAGCAGTCTTAAGTCCATTTTTATTTCAGAAAATGGCTCCCTCTGCCTGTCAACTCTCCAATCACTCAAGGTCAGTAACTGTGAATCCCTTAGATCACTGCCACAACCGATGGACACTCTCATTTTTCTTTTAAGCTTGACTCTAGACAAGTTATCGTTGTGTTGCGAAGTAGCTTGTCTCCCTCCCAAATTACAATTTATGCATATTGAATCCCTGGGGTTAGCTACACCTGTGACTGGATGGGGTTTCCAAAGCCTTTATTACTTGTCTGATTTACATATTGGAGGTGATAATATTGTTAACACCTTGCTGAAAAAGAAATTGCTGCCCCCTTTGCTTGTGTCTTTGACAATAACTAATCTCACTGAAATGATGCGGTTAAAAGGAAATGGGCTTCAACACATCTCCACTATGAAAAACCTCTCATTTAAATGTTGTTCAAGGCTTGAGACCTGTAAAGACTTTTTTCCTTCTTGTCTGAAATCACTTGTCTTTGTAAATTGTCCAAAACTTATGTCCTTGCCGGACATGTTTCCTTCCTCTTTGGAAACACTGGAATTTGACGATTGTCCAAGACTTGGGTTACTGCCAAGGTCTGGGTTTCCTTCCTCTCTTAAGTTACTGAGCATTAGCCACTGTCCGCTGTTAAAATCAAGGTACGCCACTAAGAGAAATGATCATTTGTCCAAGATCTCTCACATCCCTGTCATAAAAATAAATGGTGAAGTGACAATATGAGCCATGGGAAAGGAAAGGAAGAATCTCACTTCCATTTCAGGTATGTTTTTCTTTTATGTCATCGTCCAAGAAGGATTTAAAATTTTAAAAAATAGGAGATATGTAATATAGTAAAGTTTCGTTGTTATTTATGAGGTAGACCAGGTTTACATATAATTTACACACTTAATAAAATAGGAGTGTTGGCCATTACTTGGGATTTTCGAATCATCTGACGGGTACAAGATTTTTTTTGACATTCTAAACACAACCAATAATCAATCTTTGGATAAGTTAATGATATTATGAGCTAAACTCTGATTAGTGGGACCATTCTTCTGTTCCCAAGAGTAAACTTCAAAAGTTTAGTGACACGGACAATTTATATTGTGTTGTCTGCAATTTTGTTTTATAAAACCTTGTTATTGCATCAATTTTGCAAAAGAAACCAGGTTTGGAATCACATCTCTTTCATTAATCTGAGCTGTTTTAATTTGTTTACTTCAGGTGGGAAAATATCGTTGATCCTAAAAGTATTACTGAGTTACTTTATCAGAGCTGTGTAGATCATTCAACAAATGTAGACAGTGTTTTATCACGCATAATCAGACCTGCAAGGCATCCTGATGTTGCAGCATCATTTGCTTTAATTATGTTTAGTTCTCAAGAAAAATTATCATTCAACAGATTTTTGTCAGGTTAGAAGATACAACCGGACCTCTTACTGGTATTTTCATATGCATGATGAAGTTAAGGATCAACCAGACCCCTTTTCTGATGAAGTTTAAATTGGACACTTGATCCACATTTTTCTGATGTCTACTGCTCCAAACTGTAAAAGCATTTTTCTAATGGCTTCATCTTATAATAAACGTGTAAATACCTTTTCTATTATACAATTCTTCAAAGTTTATTTTATTGTAAATGCTTCTACCTTATGTTTGTCTCTTAAATAAACAAAACATCAGCACTGGTCTTCCTTGGCATCTGAATATATTTGGTCAAAGTTTTAAAACCGTAGAACTTACATGTCCTTTTCTTTTTGGGAACTCGGTATCCGGGAGATGACCAATCCCACTGTCCACTAGCTGGGGAGCCACAATTAAGCCAGAGAAAAACTCTGTATGGACTATCCCAACACATGAATTATTGGCACCTGATGAGGTATTTGAACTTGAGACCTAGAGGAGCACACTCCTAGATCTAAAGGCTTCACGATCAGGCCAACCTCTGCAGGTTTAGTACTTAAAAGTTCGTAGTTTGCACTTTACAGTAAAACAGGACATGCAATTCAGTTTCCCAATCTGCAATAAGCTTTTGCTGTTTTCTTCCCCTTTATTACAAATTTGATACAACTGAATTATAGAAATGCAGTTTTTTCTTTATTAATAGACAAATGTTAGTATGTTACTAAATTAATGGATTACAGTTGTTGGTGGTTTGAACCTTGGACTCATGATTTGCAGTACTCTTTCGGTGTTCCTCAGTTCACACCATCTGAGCTAGCCTATTGGGATATACTCTACTGATTCTAATATACGAAATTCATCCATGCAATGCACTGGTTAATTCTTGGTTTACAAAAAGAAGATGCATGATTGATAGCTCCCATTAGAATGTATAATATCATTGACAAAAAATAAAATAAAAGAACGTATAGCATCAAACAGAGTTAGAGAAGTGAACAATCATTGAATCACATGAATATGTTAGGTTTGTCACATATGCATAAATTAGTTCTTAATTATCATAATAAAAAGAAGGTTTAAATGTGTCATTGGTCCCTGCATTTACACAATTTTTTGGTTTTAGTTCTTGCACTTTTTTTGTTTGGCTTAAGTCCTTGCAGTTTGTAAAAAAATTGCTATTGGTCCTTCCGTTAAACTGCCGTTAAAAAAATAAACGGAGTGCCACGTGGACCAGTTATTGCACAACATGTGGCATACTAAATGACAAAATCTTAAATATCTTTTAATAATATTTTTAATTGAGAATATTATAAAAAAAAAATAAATTGAAATTCATCACCACAACAACTACGATTCTCTGTATCTGTGTTCATCAGCAATGGCCTTTTCCTCATCAATCCATGAATGACTCGTACCAATGGATTGCACTCAAATTCAATGCCTCTCTCTACTCTAAGTTCACTTCAATTTATCTCCACTCCCTTTGAGTTCTGATTTGAGCATCCAATTTTAAGACCTGCATATCAATTCTCAGGCTAGGCTGAGAAAGAATTTCAATAGCACAAATCTTGGATTCTAGCTTCAAAGCTTGAAAATATCAGAGCCATGGAACGGAATTGTTCACTGATTCATTGTAAAAATAACATTGCAGAATTTCGACATTCTATCTCTCATGCCTCAAATTGAGAACCTCGAATCCAAATCTGATTTGCTTTGGCAGAACGAGGTGGAGGAGATTACACTGAAGTAGAATCATGGAAGCTCAAAACATAGTGAAGATAGCTCAAAACACAACTCAATCAAACAAAAACGCAACTCAAAATGGAATTGATTTGTAGTTAAATTTGATTCCCTAAAATTCATTCCCACCCCCTTACTTTTTGTATCGTGTTTCTCTAACTCTCATACGATACATCTCGTTTCTTAATTATTTATTTATCTCTAATTTAATAATAATAAAACTAATTAAGAACTATTTCTTTATTTTAATTCTAAAATTTTGTTTTTAGTGTGACACGTGGTGTGCAATAACTGGTCCACGTGGCACTCCGTTTGTTTTTTTTTAAACAACCGTTTAACAGAAGGATCAATAGCAATTTTTTTATAAACTGCAGGGTTTTAAACCAAACAAAAAAAAGTGCAGGGACTGAAACAAAAAAATGGTGTAAATGCAAGGACCAATGACACATTTAAGCCTAAAAAGAAAGGTCTTGTTAACTCGTACTTCCGAAATGTTTTTAAACATTTTAAAATAAGTAATTATTCTTAAAAAAAAAATCAAATATTTCAATTTGTAATGTATTAAACACACATTTTTATAAATACTTAACTTATGGTTTTTAACTAGTACCTCCGGCCATTGGTAATGCTAAATAAAACTTGTATAGCTTGTTTTAAATTGATTACTGGTCGTGAAGAGAAAATTAACATATAGTCAGATTGTGCTTATTTGTACTCCCTCCATTCCTTTTCTTTTGATGTTTTAGCTCTTGGCACAAGTTTTAAGGAGTAATTAAAGTATATAAATATTTATGTGTTTTTGACTAAAATGTCCTTATTTATCATTAAATTCACATGTGATAAACCAAAGGTCACAACTACCTTAATAGTTTATGGTGTTTTCCAACAAGGGTAAACTTGAGAAAACAATAATAAATTCACTAAAACATCAAAAGTTTTGGAATATAATTGAAGCTCTAAAACATCAAAAGAAAAGGAATGGAGGGTAAACTACGATATACGCATTCATCAGGTGAAGGACAATTGAAGATGTCTACTCTGGCGATTTTAGATGCGATTGGGCACTGTTCATCTATCACCTTCTAATTCATTTCATCAAGCCTAGGAAACCTCCACAAACTTCCACCGCCATGCCTCATTCATCCTCCTCCAAACCTAACCCACCCCTAATCCCTTGGCCTTGCCTTTATCATACACCACCAACCCCAAATCCTAAACCTGATGATCCAAAAATTGCGACAAAACCTGCCAAATCCTTCGCACAGGCTCTCACAAGTGTTTGTAACATCCCAACTTCACAACTTCCTCAACCTGTCATCAAAGGGGATCAGGTCTCTATCACCATCCCAGAAGCAGCTTATGTCAATCAATTAGAGACGTGCAAGCACAATTTACATGCCAGGATCATTTACCCTAAAGGCTCTACACCGCTTACAATCTTTTCACTGCGTGCAAAGCTTTCTGAACAGTGGAAGGATCTCGGTCGCTGGGGAGTTCAAAATATTGGTAAGGGTTTCTTCGAATTTACTTTTGCTAGATTAGAAGACCTGATTTGGGTGAGATCCATAGGATCCTGTAATTTGAACCCTGGGTTCATTAAGTTCTTTGCCTGGACCCGTGATTTTAGCCCCAACTCTCAACAAAACACCTCTGCCCAGGTTTGGGTGAGATTCTATGGTGTTCCACAAGAATATTGGTGCAAGCCTATACTTTTTGCTATTGCTAGTGGAATTGGTTCTCCCATAAGCACGGATGTGGCAGCTTCCAAGCCTATGTGGGAGAGAACTTTTGGTCAATATGCCAGAATTCTAGTGGATTTGGATATCTCTCAACCTTTGAGAAATAAGGTGTTGGTAGAAAGAAAAGGGTACACATTTTTTGTTGAAGTCAGCTATGAAAATCTACCAGATTTCTGTTCACACTGCAAGAAAATAGGTCATTACCTAGCCATTTGCAAAAATGTTAGAAGAGAAGACAAACAAGGTAATGAGCCAGTGAAGCAAAAGAAAACTGCAAAGGTAGTTAAGTATACTCCAAAGGAACCAGAGCAACATCAAAAGAGTCCTATTGCCATAGAAAAAACAGTGGAAGATACTCCATTAGAAAGGGACCAGGCCAAAGGGAAAGCACCAATGAATGAAATGCAAGAAAAGGAAAAGAATGATTTGATAGAGTCTCACAATGCTATTTCAGATGATGAAGTGGATAAGGAGATCTCTGACTTAGAAGCTTCTGACTTTCACAATGCTGTCTCAAATGATGAAGCACATGAGGGGACCTCAAATTCAGATGCTTCTGAATTTGTGGAGGACACACAGATAGATGATAGCTCCAAAGAGGATCACAATGATGAAGAGGTTAATAAGAATGATGACAATTTTCAAGAAGTAGCCAACATAGAATTCTTGAAGCAGTCATGGGCCAATATGGTTGCAGATGAAACAGCAGGTGACCGAGTTGAAGATATGTCAGGTAATGCTGCAAATTTTGAATTTGTACTTTCAAAAAAGAACAAAAAGAAAAAGAAAGTTTCACTGAATAAAGAAATTTATGCAACCAGATCAAAGGCTGGTTTACCAATGCCTTTGAAATGAAGGCTCTCTTTTGGAATGCAAGGAGTTTGGCTAATGCCCCAAGAAGACTAGCCCTTAAAAGGTTTCTGCTTGTTAATAAACCAGATTTTTGCTTTTTAAGTGAGCCTTGGTTCATTCCCTAGAGGTTGGTTCACTAGATTAGGTTTTAAACTTTTTGCTTTAAACAATAGAGACCCTTTACTACCAAATATTTGGTGTTTGTGTACTCTCAACTTAAATCCTACAATTGTTTAAGTCACAGATCAAATGGCTGCCTTCACTTTTGTTCATAACTCTATTACTTGTGGTATGGTTGCTGTTTATGCTTCAAATTGCTACATCAAAAGAAGAGAACTTTGGTCTTCCCTTCAAGCCACTCACCAACATGTTTCAATGCCTTGGAGTTTTATAGGAGACTTCAATGTCATCTTGGGCGCCCATGAAAGCAGAGGTCACTTTACTCCTTCTTGATTGCCAATGGAAGACTTCCAAGTCTGGACTGACACAAATCATTTCATTCACCTCCCAACTATAGGTGCAGCTTTTACTTGGTTAAATGGTAGAAGTGGTAGGAGGCTTACTGAAAGGAGACTTGACAGATGCATATGTAACCAGCAATGAATTGATATGTGTACTTCCATTTCTGTTTCCACTCTTTTAAGGTCTGGCTCTGATCACCACCCTTTACTTTTTGATTTTGATGTTACTCAAAACAAGTTTGTCTCTCAATTCAAATTCCAAAAGATGTGGACTCTTCATGAAGATTGTGCAAATGTTATTGAATCTGTTTGGAGGTCTAATGTTATTGGCTGCCCAATGTATATTTTAAACAAAAAACTTCAAATTCTTAAAGCTAGACTGAGAATCTGGAACAAAGATGTGTTTGGCAACATTCATCAAATTGTCAGAGAAGCTGAAACCAACCTCCAAAATATACAACTTCAAATTCAAAATTCTGGTTACACTGATACCAACACAACCTTAGAAAAACAAGCCCAAAAAAACCTAGAACAAGCCCTTGTCAAAGAAGAAGCCTTCTGGCAAGAAAAGTCCAAAGTGAATTGGCATTTAGAAGGTGATAGAAACACTGCCTATTTCCATAGGGTTACAAAAATCAGAAATGCCACAAAATTAATCACATCAATCAAAGATGGAGGAAACACCCTCACTGATCATAATCAGATTGCTAATCATGCTGTTAATCATTTTAAGTCTTTATTTTGCACTAACATTGTTTTGCAGGACCATTTGCTGGTGGAAGAAGTGATACCTCATCTGGTAACTGACAACACAAACCTAATGCTCACTATGCTCCCCACATCAGAGGAAATACACAAGGCAGTCTTTAATCTCAACAATGACAGTGCTCCAGGTCCTGATGGATTTGGTGCAATCTTCTTTCAAACTTATTGGCACATAGTAAAGGGAGATGTGGAAAAAGCAGTGATACAATTTTTCACTTCAGGCTGGATTTTGCCAAATTTCAACTCAAATATTGTTGCTTGATTCCAAAGACTCCAAATGCAGATGAAATGAATCAGTTCAGGCCAATTGCTATGTGTTATTCTGGCAGGCTAGCTTTCTCATGTTTTACACGATGTTTCAAAATCAGATACGAACATAATGAAGAGTAAGATGTTTTAACATCGAGCTAGCAGAAAACACACAGATCAAGACAAATATAACAGATGTTGAATTTTAGCGTGACAGTTAGAAGCTGTCTTTAATTCCAGATGCGCAGAAAGCAGATGTTCCGTTTAATGTTCCAACATCGTGTTAGCACTAAACATAAACGAACAGCAAAATAAAAGACAAGAAGGTTAAAGGCACAAAAGGATTGTTAACCCAGTTCGGCACAACTCACCTACATCTGGAGGCTACCAAGCCAGGAAGGAAATCCACTAGTGTAGTCCATATTCAATAGCTCTCAGCAAACCACATTTGCACTATATGACCTAGGACCTACCCGTCTAGACTTCAACCTAGGAACTCCTAGATCTGAGATCCCATCTCACTCCCTTACAACAGATCACAACCTCTGTGATTCACAAATTACAAATTCAAATCAAATGAGGTTACCCTTAAAAATAACAACATGCAACCTTGCTTAAAAGCTTAGATGCAGTTCACAATCTACCTAGCTCCTTGCTTAAAAGCTTCGGAGTAGTGCACAGTATTACAACTCAAAGCACAGTCCTAAACATGCATCAAGATGATACACGAAAGGTTCACAATAGATCTGAACTAAACTTGCATCAACATGATACAAGAGTAGAACTCACAAAGACTCAAAACCCTAAAAGTCTACATTTTTAGTGCGGCAGCTTCGGTGAATGAATTAGGTCTTGTAGTCTTGTATTTATACTGAAGCAATGCGGGTCATAAACATAATCGGGCTTCAGATCAAACCGGTGATCCATTTCACGAACAACAGAACCAGAAAAGGAAACTCCTAATATGTAGGCACATAATTAGAAACATCCTGATCACCTCCAAAACTTTCCTAATTAAATAGCACAATCTTAGGAAATCACAAATGATCTGATTCTGTACAGATATGCGCGTTGCTTAGCCACTAAGATATGAAAATGAGGTTTCCTTAATAAGAACAGGAGCGCGTACAAATAGGCATAAAACCAGACACACTGAACCGTGCCAGGATGTTGGAACATCGTATCCAACGTCTTACAGAAATGCCTTAAACATGGATATTTGTTTTAGCAACAATGAAGCCAATACTCAAATACCCAACAATCTCCCCCTTTGGATTTATTCGTTGATAAAACAAATTGAGGCCATACAGACAAGGTAGAGAGATACCACGTATACTTTTCTTCCATCCACGACCATGAAGAAAAATAACACAACCGCAAAATGGACATGTTGATTCATCATCCAGCACATTTATCCAGCATCTCACAGAGATGCCTATCCACATGTTAGAACATTAGTTCCAACTTACAGAACGAGGATATTTGTTTTAGCAATAATGCAGCCAACACAAATACCCAACAATCTCCCCCTTTGGCAAATTTTTGGCTAAAACAAATTAAGCCCACACCTGTTAAAACAGAGAGATAGCACACGCAACCTTTCCTTCAATCTTCACAATTAAAATCTTCCTTGAAGAAAGGTTCACATTCTCGGACTTCTAAAAGATACCAAAATATAGTTCTTCAGTCATCACACATAATCTTCAGGACTAGAAGAATTATATTACAGGTCTCAGATTCTGCTTCCATTATTTTCACACAACAATTAACATATGGAATTATGCAGACAAGAGAAACTAAAAGGTATCAGAGAGAAAATCAGAGTCTTGCAGCAGAGAACGTATAAGGAAAAATAAATTCTTGTACATCCTAAACAGATAGTCAACTCTCACAGCACGCTACTTAGAGAAATATAAGAAAACAATATTCAGTAGCTCAAACCATCAGGATGTTCCAACATCCACAAGAACATTCAGGGACACAGAAGTTTACTCCCCCTCAAGGAGCACAAACAGCATATCTATTACTCCCCCTGAATACATGCATGCTAGACAGAAATCCTCAATATGTTCAAACTCCTAGTGCAACACGAGAACATGCATACATAGAATACCTCACGAGTCTTCAATCACGGCTTCAGTTGGTAGAGGTATTACACTTTATCAGAGACATGCAGCAGCGGATCAGATATATAGCATAGTCTCAAGAGCAAAGGAAAAATAAATTCCTAAGCTACAACTAGGGAACATAAGTTCCTGTACAGAGGATGGTTCAACATTCTTCACCACATAGAGCAAAGGAAAAATAAATTCCTATGCTACAGACAAGGTCAGAGAATTCCCACACAGAGATAGGATGTTTCAACCTCCTTCATAACATCAGACAGGAGTACCTGCCACACATAGAGGCAAGGGAAAAAATAAATTTCCCATACCTACAGAGTACTGTCACCAACCAACCATAGAAGCACATGAAAAAATTCCTATACTTACAGAGTGACAGACATGGATGCCTTCAGAGTACTGTCACCAACCATATAAAGAAGCAAGGGAAAAATAAATTCCCATAGAAGTGACAGACACAGATGTCTAAACTTCTGCCTCAACATCCTTCACCCAGCTTGGTCTAGCACAAGCACACATAGAAGTATCACTCCCCCTGAATATATGAACTTATGAGTGACTACTTACAGGAATATTCCATTACTCCCCCAACCAGCAGACCTATCCGCAGATATGTGCTAGCAATCCTATCAAGGGTCACACAAATTCTCCTAGACTTTTACAAGTCATGCACATAGACATGTTCCATCATATTATAGCACATCAGTAGGAAACATGTGCATTAGAAATACTGAGAAAAATAAATTCTCAGATCAGCATCAAGATGTTGCAGCTTCATTGCCAACATCTACACAAGTCTTCTTAGACATGTTCCAGTATTTTAGAGAACATCAGCAGGGAACATGTACAACAGGAGTTCTGAGAAAAGCAAATTCTCAGAGCAAAACATCACAACATCTTCACAAAGTCTCACAGACATGTTCCAACTTTCTAGTGAACATGTACAGTATAAAAGTACTGAGAATAGATTCTCAGATTAGTATTAAGAACACCAAGATGTTGCATCATGAGTCTCAACATCTGCACACAACCTGATATAGTTGCAAAATAAATGCAACACCAGAGAATACACGCATAATAGGCAAATCTGCAAAATAAATGCAGACATAGATACATGCGGAATATCACAACACATATACAGGCATATAGAGTATAAATATACCATTTTTCTCCCCCATTTTAGCCACAAAATATGCCAACAATACCAGAGTCTTGAATAAACCACTAGGAGTACTTTCTCTGTCATCTGCACTGCCTGCCTAGTCAGCATCACAATATCCAATTAATTTGGAATTTTCACTTATAGAATGTCATAGTCATTAGTCCCATTGATGTGCTTCAGATGACTCATCTTTCAGCTCAGCTTGTTATCTGGCACAAACCCCTACAGCAAAGGTTATATCAGGTCTGCTTGTAGTAAGATCTAACAGACTTCCAATCATGCTTCAGTACATGATTTGATGCTTGAAGTGAGATATAACATACTTCCAATCATGCTTCAGTACATGATTTGATCAACATCAACCACTTTTAATCTTTTGACAACTTCAAGTGAGTGGCGGCTGGTGTTCTCTTGTGACTAGTGTTGTCCATGCCAAACATCTTTACTCTGGGAAATAAATATGGTGTCTTTCATCTATTTGACTTGCAGACCCAGATAGTAAGTCAGCTCTCCAACAAGACTCATTCAAATTCAGATTGCATTTGATGATCAAAATGTTGGACCATCTGGTTCAACATTCCTCCAAACACAATATCATCTACATATATCGGGGTTATCATAAGTCTCCCCTTTTCTTCTTTGAAAAAAACAAAGTCTTGTCATCCCTTCTTTTCTGTATCCTTCATTGATCAAGAATTTTGTAAGTCCTTCTTAAGTTCTTCATGTATATATACTTCATGAGGTACCAGAAGTCCACAAATTAGAATAATACCATATCATCCAAGAAATGCACAGAACCAGAAGGACAATCAAAGTACAGAATACCATAAGGAATATAGACAAAGGATGTGTTACAGGAAGAACTTCATGAGCCAAAATGAAATTTAGACAGATGAGATGTTTCAACTTCATTGGGCACATTAGTATGGCATCAGAAAAAATATGAATGTTCCAGAGTGCATACAGATAGAATACTACCATGTAACATAAATGCAGAAATGACAGAACAGAATACTTTCAACAATCTACTGCCAGAAGATATCAGACCTGCAGCAAGAGCACTTCCAGATGTTCCAACAATGTCTGGAACATAATCCACACCACACAACTTATAGTGCAACATGAGAGGAGATTCCCTCTTCTCAGCAATAATATTGGCAGTCTTAATACTAGGGTGCTGGTCTAAAATAATACTACTCAACAAGGCAGAAAAGCTATGGGGTACTTAACAACATCAGGTTTGATATGCTTAACAGTTTGTTCTAAGATATAAGCACAAAAATCCATTTTAGTCTTAGAAACTAAAACATGAACAAACTTACCCAACCATGTGGCAATATCAGTGGAATGAGTGGTAGGGAACCAGTTTGCTGCAGCAATCTTGTTGAGAATAGCATAGTTCACAGACAATTTGCAGAGGAAATCTTTTTCTTCTTAGGCAATACTTGGACCTGATTGGTAGAGATCTCCTTGCAAACCTGATTATCATTCACCTCTAGCTTAGCTATATTGATCTCTTTAACCCCATGAAACTTGCAGAAGTTCCTACATCAGCTTTCTTTCCTTCATTTATACAAGGTTAGAAAAAACTGCCACCAGCTGTTGTGTACTCAGATCCATCAGTAGCTTGGGACACATAACAATGATTCTCATAAACAAAGAGATTTGATTATTTCTTGAATAGAACAATATGAGATCATATAGACAACTAGTGGAATACAATCATACCTTATTTCATTTAAACACACGAACTCATCTTGAAAGAAAGTAACAAACTTCAGCATTACCTCAAAAGAACATCTTCAAAAATAATAGTAATGCATAGTTGAATAAGCTGGAACATTTCCAAGAGCATCAGAGGAATATACAGCAACAGAATAGAGATAAAACTCAGCCTCACAGAGAATCCAAAGGAGAAATAAACTCCCACAAAAATAAAACAAGGAGAAATGAACTCTCACACAGGCAACCAACTTCAGAGAAAAATAAATTCTCACAATAGGATGTCAAAACATCTGGTAAGACATCAGTACACCAGAAACATAACAGACACACAAACTAGCATCATGACATCATCAGACTAGTTAAAGATAATGCTCCTCCTCAGGTAATACTCCCCTTTAAAAGGCATATATAAATAATAAACAACTCAATTACCTCCTTCCTTGAATCTGTCCATGAGTCCAGAACTTATCTTCCCTGGAGCTCACCCAGTAGCAGGTCGGGTGCCTGCTCTGATACCAATTGTTATTCTGGCAGGCTAGCTTTCTCATGTTTTACACGATGTTTCAACATCAGATACGAACATAATGAAGAGTAAGATGTTTTAACATCGAGCTAGCAGAAAACAGACAGATCAAGACAAATATAACAGATGTTGAATTTTAGCGTGACAGTTAGAAGCTGTCTTTAATTCCAGATGTGCAGAAAGCAGATGTTCCGTTTAATGTTCCAACATCGTGTTAGCAGTAAACATAACCGAACAGCAAAATAAAGGACAAGAAGGTTAAAGGCACAGAAGGATTGTTAACCCAGTTCGGCACAACTCACCTACATCTGGGGGCTACCAAGCCAGGAAGGAAATCCACTAGTGTAGTCCATATTCAATAGCTCTCAGCAAACCACATTTGCACTATATGACCTAGGACCTACCCGTCTAGACTTCAACCTAGGAACTCCTAGATCTGAGATCCCATCTCACTCCCTTACAACAGATCACAACCTCTGTGATTCACAAATTACAAATTCAAATCAAATGAGGTTACCCTCAAAAATAACAACATGCAACCTTGCTTAAAAGCTTAGATGCAGTTCACAATCTACCTAGCTCCTTGCTTAAAAGCTTCGGAGTAGTGCACAGTATTACAACTCAAAGCACAGTCCTAAACATGCATCAAGATGATACACAAAAGGCTCATAATAGATCAGAACTAAACTTGCATCAACATGATACAAGAGTAGAACTCACAAAGACTCAAAACCCTAAAAGTCTACATTTTTAGTGCGGCAGCTTCGGTGAATGAATTAGGTCTTGTAGACTTGTATTTATACTGAAGCAATGCGGGTCATAAACATAATCGGGCTTCAGATCAAACCGGTGATCCATTTCACGAACAACAGAACCAGAAAAGGAAACTCCTAATATGTAGGCACATAATTAGAAACATCCTGATCACCTCCAAAACTTTCCTAATTAAATAGCACAATCTTAGGAAATCACAAATGATCTGATTCTGTACAGATATGCGCGTTGCTTAGCCAGTAAGATATGAAAATGAGGTTTCCTTAATAAGAACAGGAGCGCGTACAAATAGGCATAAAACCAGGCACACTGAACCGTGCCAGGATGTTGGAACATCGTATCCAACGTCTTACAGAAATGCCTAAAACATGGATATTTGTTTTAGCAACAATGAAGCCAATACTCAAATACCCAACAATCTCCCCCTTTGGATTTATTCGTTGATAAAACAAATTGAGGCCATACAGACAAGGTAGAGAGATACCACGTATACTTTTCTTCCATCCACGACCATGAAGAAAAATAACACAACCGCAAAATGGACATGTTGATTCATCATCCAGCACATTTATCCAGCATCTCACAGAGATGCCTATCCACATGTTAGAACATTAGTTCCAACTTACAGAACGAGGATATTTGTTTTAGCAATAATGCAGCCAACACAAATACCCAACACTATGGCTAACTTTAAATTCAAAGTCATATCCAAGATTTTAGCAGACAGACTGGCTCAGATCATGCCTCTTTTAATTTCCAAAGAGCAAAGGGGGTTTATCCAGGGAGGGAACATCAAAGACTGTATTCTTATAGCTTCTGAAGCAATTAATTCACTTGATAAAAAGTCATTTGGAGGGAATGTTGCTTTGAAAGTAGATATAGCCAAAGCTTTCGACACTTTGGAGTGGAGCTTTCTTATTCATGTTTTGCAGAAGTTTGGCTTTAGTGAAACATTTTGTGATTGGATTAAAGCTATTCTTGGTTCAGCTCATCTATCTATATCTATCAATGGTTCTTAGCATGGTTACTTTCAGTGTACTAGAGGCGTTAGACAGGGGGACCCTCTTTCCCCTTTGCTTTTCTGTCTTGCTGAAGATGTTCTTAGTAGGGGAATCTCAAATTTGGTGGAAAATGGTAATTTGGAACTTATGTCATGTACCAAAAATTACAATGTTCCTTCTCATACTTTATATGTAGATGATATCATGATTTTTTGCAAAGGTAAGAGGTCTTGTATAAACTCTTTGATTAATCTATTCAATAGATATGCACAAGCTTCTGGTCAAATAGTAAGTACAAACAAATCAACTATCTTCTCAGGTTCCATTTCTAGTGCTAGATTGGACAGCATAGTTGAGCTCATTGGTTTCAAAAAAGGCACTTTGCCCTTTACTTATTTAGGAGCGCCTATTTTCAAAGGGAAACCAAAAGTGAGATATCTGCAGCCTATTGTTGATAAAGTCAAAGCAAAAATGTCTGCTTGGAAAGCATCCCTGCTTTCTATTGCAGGAAGAGTCCAGTTATTCAAATCCATCATTCAAAGCATGCTCATTCATACTATTTCAATTTATGACTGGCCCATGTCTCTGATTAAGAACTTGGAGAAAGCTATCAGAAATTTCATTTGGAGTGGCAACATAGACAAAAGGAAACTAGTCACTGTAGCCTGGAAGAAAATTTGCAAACCTACTGATCAAGGTGGTTTAGGAATTAGATCTCTTAAAAAGCTCAACCAATCAGCAAATCTCAAACTTTGTTGGGATCTATTTCATAAGAAAGAGGACTGGTCTGCTCTTATTCTAAGTAGAGTCTTGAGAGGCAGAAGAGTTATTTCTCATCACATCTCTTCATCAATCTGGTCTAGCATTAAAAATGAATACAATGTGATTATGGAGCATTCAACCTGGCTTCTTGGTGATGGCAACAAAATTCTTTTTTGGTCTGATCATTGGTGTGGTCAACCTCTCAATCTTTTTTTGACTAATGAAGTTGTTGATCAAAGTATTTTGGTCAGTGATTACATTCAAGACAATTGCTGGAATCTTCCTCCTGAATTCTCAACTGACTTTCCAGAAGTTTGGAATCTTGTTCACAAAGTTACCATCCCTGTGCAGGAGATAGAAGATGACCTGGTTTGGACACATACAACAAATGGAAGCTTATCTTTTAAGGATGCCTATGAGTTTAAAGACAACCATTCCCAGTCTATTCAATGGGCCAAAATTAATTGGTCTCCAAACATTCCACCATCAAAATCTCTGCTGGCATGGAGATTAATGAACGATAAAATCCCAGTTGATCAGAACCTAAAAGACAGAGGCTGTCATTTGCCTTCAGGTTGCAGTCTTTGCATGGCTTCTGAGGAATCTGCTTTTCACCTATTTTTAATTGTCCTTATGCTCTTCATCTTTGGTGTTGGCTTGCTTCAATTCTCAACCAATCTCTTCATTTCTCTTTTTTGGAAGAAATTTGGGGCCTTAGTGAAAGAGGTTGGTCCCCACAGTGTAGATTAACAATTATTGCTGCTATTGTTAACATAATTTCTGCTATTTGGTATGCTAGGAATCAATGCAGATTCCATAATAGGAGGATTCATTGGAAGAGAGCTATCTCTCAGATCAATGTGAATGTTTCCTTGTCTGCTAGCAACTCTAATTTATCAGCTAGCTCTGATATTAGAGAATTCTTCATTCTTAAAGGTTTCAATGTTATTATCCTCCCCCAAAGTCTCTAACAGTGAAAGAAGTCTTATGGAATCCTCCAATTACTGGTTGGATAAAAGGAAATTGTGATGTAGCTTTTGCTGCTGGTAAGGCTGCCTGTGGTGGTATATTCAGAAACAGTTCTGGTCAATTCTTGGGATGTTTTGTTGAAGGCCTGAGCTTTGGTAATTCTCTCTATGCTGAGATGGTTGGTGCTATGAGATCAATAGAGTTTGTAGATTCAAAGCATTGGTCCAATTTTTGGCTGGAAACCGACTCTCTGTTGGTGGTTCAAGCTTTCAAGAATCAAACAATTGTTCCTTGGCAAATTAGAAACAGATGGTGTAACTGCATTAGGTTAACTTCTAACATGAACTTTATAGTCTCTCATATCTATAGGGAGGGCAATTCTTGTGCAGATGCCCTTGCCAATATTGGTTTATCTTTGGATGATTTTGTATATTATTACTCGTTACCTACACAAGTAAGGAGTGATTATGTTAAAAATAGGCTAGGTTGGCCTAAGGTTTAATCACTATTGAGAAGGTTTTGGTATAGTTCCCCTTCTCTCTTTTTGTATCAATCTTTTTTTGGCTAATATATTTTGAGGATTGGCTCCCTGCCTCTCTTCTAGTTTAAAAAAAAAAAATCATAAGCACACTACAGTTAAATTCAACAGGTGTCGTAAATTTTCTAACTTTCAAGTGTAGGACTCTATTTCATTACCTCTGGTAATAGACCCTTGACGGGGAATTAGAATTTCACACATAAGGTAAATGATTATATCTCACATAAGTCTTACTCCAAGTCCAGCAACTTGGTAACAAAATCTCAATCACAAACAATTAAATGTATTAATACTTTTTTTATATTAATAATTTTGATAAGAAAAACATCTCTATCAGCAGATGCAATCTTAGCAAGGATAAAATAAGCATGTATTAGGAAAAATAAAATATCATCAAAGATGTTAACATCATAATGTTTGATTTTAATTTAACTTATAAAATATGTTTAAAGACAATTTAATTTTTCAAATAAAATTAATTTTATTATCAAAATCATCATAGCTACCATGTTTTACATAAGTTTGAAGATGTTTAGAACCTAATTATATATGTTGGATCGTTCCTCAGGAGTGCAAACAGCTCTACCGAACTGGACCTCCTAAATTTTGGGGCCCAATATATTTTTTTATTTGTATAATACAAGAAAAAATCGAATATATACTAGTAAAGTGTAAAAGCTTTGACTATTTCTTTTCTCACCCTTTGCTATTCTCACGTTACCTGCAAAAAAAATACAAAAGTAACCCTGGTTCAGATTATATAATCGAACCAGATTGTTAGCATTTTCGGATTGTAAAATCCAAATTTTTTCGAACTTTCATTTCAGTGTTGTATTTGATGTCAAATGTCTCTGTTGACCGTCGTAGAATCCCCGCATAAGCTGCAAAACAATTGCAGCGATTCTATGAACGATTAACAATGACCATGACACCATAAACATTCCTAAAAACTAATTTATTTGTAAGAAAAGTGATGAAGTGAAGAATGAAGATATTTGTTGAAGATGCAAGCTTATATATAGCCTAAAACAAGTCTTAGATCATAACTACAATCAAATAAAACGTTTTCCACCGTCCAACCGTCCAAAAAATCTTTAAACACACCACAAACTGTCCAAGCGTTTGCTGAAACGCCACCATCCAAATAAACTGAGTGTATTCAGATTATATAATCCAAAACTGACAAAAAAATTCAGATTATATAATCTGAACCTCTCTAAGAATGTGTTTAATGAATGATTTTCAAATTTTAATTCAATCTGTGTTTAAATGAACATCTTTAACGTAAAGTAAAACATGATGAAATTTTTCAGAATATATCTATCTATTATTGAAAATTCTCATCTGTTGCGTAAGGTTAAGGGAAGAGTTTTTTGCCAGCATGATGAAGATCTCCGGCTAGCCGAAGATCTTCAGCATATATATATATATATATATATATATATATATATATATATATATATATATATATATATATATATATAACATACTCCCTCCGTTTCAAAATGAGTGTCGTTTTAGGTGTTTACACACATATTAAGAAATGCAATGATTAAGAGAAAGAGAATAGTTATTTTACCAAATTATCCTTATTAACTATTGGTTAGTTTTAAAAATAATACTTTGGAAGTAGTGTACAGAGTATTAATTGGAGGGTACAATTGAAAAGAAAAAGTTATTATTGCATTGGAAACTGAAAGCGACACTCATTTTGAAACAAATTTTTTTGGCTAAAGCGACACTCATTTTGAAACAGAGGGAGTAATAAAAAACTTAATTAAACTACATACAACTAACCATACATAAAACATAAATCGACAACATAAAACATGTAATAAAAAAAACATAAAACACGTAATAAAATAAAACATAACAAATCACGGATCAGCTAAATTAATGTCTTCGTATGTTGTGTCCAAGAGTGCCTTGATCTCTTCGTAGTTCCTGAGCCGGAACAAACTTTTCTGAATTTGTTCAACAGATCGGACCAACAAAGCGTCCAACTCGATCGGTCCTCGTACTATACTGACCAAAGATCGAGAACATGGTTCTCACGTCGTCGTCATTCATGAGCTTCATCCGGCGAAATTGCACACTCCCGGCTGAGTCGGTCGATAGATGTCGATACTCAACAACGTCCACCCTCTGTGTATCTCTGTAGTTAAGTTGGCGGTTGATTTAATCTTGCCGACCCTTCAACCTGGAGAGGGTGACATCAGTGCGAATCCTGAACAGATGGGGTGGTTTCCCCCGTTGTAGTAAACTACAGCTAGCTCCGTGTTCGGATCAAAGACAGATTTTCCATGGTTTTATTTTGGTGTAGTTTACTGGTTATGAAAACATGAACACCTATTTATAGATGTTTCTGGGCGTCGTGGACAACATAAATTGTCGGTGCAATGTGGACCACATAAAAAATCCTGTCCGGAACATTTTCGGATTATATAATCTGAAACTTTTCTCACCCTACAAAAAATACGAAGTTTCTCTCATTTTCACCCAGTATTGAATCATTTCGAATTATATAATATGAACCAAGGGTAGGATTTCAGATTATATAATCCAAACCAAATCAGATTATTTTGAAAGTTGGATTGAAATTTAAGATTTGACCTTATCCCTCAAATTCTAATGGAAAATATGCTATGATAATATGAAATTTAGTCAAATATATTAAAATTAGATAAAATTAGATATTAAACTTCGATACATTTGATCAAGAATTTAATTTTGAACTTTGTCTAAGTATTACAAATTTTAATTAAAGAAATAGTAAAAAACACGAGTACTATATCAATACGTTTAAATGATAAAAAAAAAATCAATTTTGAATAATAGATAAATCATACAAAATTGATTCTCCCTTACTCTCATCTCTAAAATATGACTTAGAGTCATGCATGTCAATCACCAAGAACACTAACAACTACATTCTCAATACCTTCAATATATCTTGTTAAAGGATTCATTCTCCCTCGTTCTTCATGTATTAAATATGACACTTACATTCATGCATATCATGTGAGAATGAATATTATATAGACAACATTTTTCTCTCATCCCATATGAGATGCTTGTATTACACTTCGTTCCCTTGGGAATTTAATATATATTACACGATAATTTATTTTAACATAATGAAATATTTTTATAATAGAAATTAAATTTAAGCCCCCATTTTTTGTTAAAAAAAAACTTGAAGCCATCATTTAAAAAATAAAATTTCCTTTCTTTAAAACTTCAAAGTTCTCTGATAATTAAATTTAAATATTTATCATTAATTTTTATATTTTTTTTTATATAAAGTTTAATTTTGACCAGCCCTTTACGGGCTTTAGTAATTAGTCTTTTATTTTTATTTTTTCTTGCATTGATTCATAGTTTATAATAGGGTGTTAACGGAATTGTAAATAAAAAAAAATATAGAAATGAAATATGCATGTCTTAGAAATTTGATTTTATTAAAATGGATTAAAGTGTTCAGCAAAAGATATAAATGTTGATTTTAACAAAAGAGATGAGAAGAATATATTCAACCATTTTAGGGAACAAAAATGTTATTTTCTTTAGGCTTATTTATACTTTTAGCCCCTGTACGTATGACTCATTTGGAGTTTGGTTCATGTACTTACTAATTATTTCAAACAACCATTGCAATTATTTTTCGCTAAAAATTTGGTCCCTCAAGACAGTTAATGACTGCCACATCGTTGATTTGCTGACGTGGCACGACTGAATAGGAGAAAAGCATGCTGGCTCAGTAAAAAGAGTGATGTAAAGACAAAAATGCCCCTCATTGTATTAGGCTAAAGCAAAAAGACCATACTACCTTTTTTCAAGTTTAACATTTTTTACTTGAAAATCAAATTCTTCAATCTTTGAGATTGATACAGATCAACAACTTTCCAATCAAATTCTATAATTTTTTATCTCACCACAACAACACATTGTACCCAAAAAAAAAAACACAACAACCTTCTTCAAGAACCATTGTTTGCTCTCTCTCTCTCTCTCTCTCTCTCTCTCTCTCTCTCTCTCTCTCTCTCTCTCTCTCTCTCTCTCTCTCTCTCTCTCTCTCTCTCTCTCTCTCTCTCCCTCCCTCCCTACTTGCTTCAATTGTTTCCATTTCCTTTGCATTTCAACCTTATAACAAATTCTCTCTATCTGTCACAAATCCGGGGCGTGAAACCATGACCAATTTTTTTACGAAACCACTACAACCCAGTTTCTTCGTGCCGCTCAACGTCTCTATTCCTTGTCGCCTGTATTCAAACGGAAACCCAATAAGGGACAACGACGACAGCGTGAGAGGGAGAGGGAGGCTTCTTCGGAGTCTTTACCTTCTCTGTTGTTGCAATGCAGTAAGATCATGACACCTTTTGTTGAACCACCGTCTGAGTCGCAGTTGCCACGGTGGAAACTCCAGTCGATGTGGGAGTTAGCTTTCGTACTCTAAAGATGTGATTTTTTTTTCAATCAGGTTGCGTTATTTTTTACTTTTGTTTTGGAAAGTTTGAATTTTTACAATGTTCTTAGTTGTTGCAACTATTTAGGCCTCTGTTGAATATTTCACTTGAATTCTCTGTTGAAGTTGTGTTGTGTTTATGTTGTTCTCTCTCTTAAAAAAAATCTGGGAGTGTATTAAAGTTGTGTTTGTGATCAAGCGCATCACTTTTATTTTTCATTAGATACATGTAAGTGTAGTCGGAGCAGTCATCAATAAATGTGATAAAATATCTTTGTCCGTTTCTAGTCAAGTTACCATCAAGTTCGGATATATCAGAGTGTATTAAATCAAAAAGTTCAGTTTCTCCAGTTACTGATTTATGTGAGTCTTTTGTTATTTTAACTTGACTACAAAATTGGCATTTTTCAAACACATAAGAAGATAATTTCAGAATTAATCCTAAATCTCTCATATTAGAAATAAGGCTTAATTGCATGTTTGGTCCCTTATGTTTATTTTAGTTTTCAAGTTGGTCCCTTACGTTTTGAAAGTTTCAAGTTGGTCCCTTACGTTTTAAAAATTTTCAAGTTGGTCCCTTACGTTTTGAAAGTTTCAAGTTGGTCCCTTATGTTTATTTTAGTTTTCAAGTTGGTCCCTTATGTTTATTTTAGTTTTCAAGTCGGTCCAAAACATAAGGGACCAACTTGAAAACTAAAATAAACATAAGGGACCAACTTGAAAACTAAAATAAACATAAGGGACCAACTTGAAAACTAAAATAAACATAAGGGACTAACTTGAAACTTTCAAAACGTAAGGGACCAACTTGAAAACTAAAATAAACGTATGGGACCAACTTGAAACTTTCAAAACATAAGGGACCAACTTGAAAACTAAAATAAACATAAGGGACCAAACATGCAATTAAGCCTAGAAATAATTCATTTGTTTACGTGACAAAGTCGTGTATGCCAAATATTAAAATTACACAGCATAAAAGCAGAAGAATTTTTTTATTCATATCAAAGTTTAACTTAAACATGCCATCAGTGGCGTACCATTTCCTAATAAAAATACCAATTTAAGTAATGGTGTACATATCAGCCCTTATAATTTGTTCAAGCCCAACCTTATTTAAAAGAAACCCATAAACAAGATTCCTCCTAATTTTTGGAGTGTACAATACATCCTTCAGTATCAGAGTCTTTTTCGGAGGTGAACTTCAGCTCCACATCTCCGATTCCAGCAATTTCAATGGTGTGAGAATCTCCTAGCAACACCTTCTGATCTTCAGCAGTAGTGTATGGCTTGAACATAGCACGGTCAAAGCAAACTTAACGAGAGGTGCTAGTGTCTATCCACCATCCATCAGACCCATCAACTATATTGATTTAAGTTATTATAGCGGTGTACGACTACTCCTCAGTTGTCAAGTGAGCCTGAGCCGGTCTATTAGATCTGTTCCTGCATTTGCGTGCCATATGACCTGGTTGACCACAATTGTAGCAATGGAACGGTTGAGTAGAGTCATTCTTACGTGGTTGCTTATTTGGGGTCTTTCGGGGGTTCCCATTCTTATTTCGATTGGAATTCTTATTTGCAGGGCGGTTCTGATTCTTAAATTGTTTGTCATTAGGCTTCAGAGCAGCAGCTACAAATTTCTGTTTAGTGTTGTTGTTCGAGACAACAAACACCTCTTCTTTTAGATCTTGTTTCCTTGCCTCTTCTTCAATTCGAAGACAAGTAATCAGACTTTCAAGAGAAAACTCGTTCGTTTTATGCCTAAGGGTAATCTTGAAGTCCTTCCAGGCAGGGGGGTGTTTATCAATAACAACATCAATTAAGAATTGTTCGGGTAACAATATCATACCTTCAGCAAAGATTGCGTGAGCTATTTTCTGAATTTCATGAGATTGTTCCTCCACAGATTTTTCATTGGTCATCCTATAGTTCAGGTATCGGCTGACAACAAACTTTTTCGATCCAGCTTCTTTAGTGTCATACATTTTCTGCAGCATATCCCAAACATGTTTAGCAGTATCGTAGATTCTGTACAAATTATCTCCGAGTCCATTCAAAATAAAATTTTTGCATAGATAATCATTATCTTTCTAGAAGGCAATATTTATATTGGCTTGTTTCAAGTTTTCAACATGTTCAACAACATGTTTCTCCTTCTCAGCAGGATCAGACTTATCTGTATCCATAGGAGCCTTACCGTTATATTCGATCCGATAGGAATCGAACTCATAGGTATCACATATATGTCCTCCTTCATGACGTAGGCAACCTTTTTCTTGGTTAAGAAAAATAACATTTTTTGTTGCCAACATTTGAAGTGACTGCCGTGAAACTTGAACGTTTTGTTGTAATCAACTGCCGAGTCACGACCAAATTACCGGGTTGAGTCACGACCAGGTCGCTTTCTTTAAGACTATTCGCGGGCCTACCCGAGTTTGTGCAAGGTAGACAAAAAACCGCGCCACCTCCAGAATAAAACAACCCAATTCACTTGTTCGATTATGTACTGCACGGTAATTGTTCGAGAAATAACACCCTCAAATATGGTTTAACCATTTGATTAAACCACTATATGGTACGAAGACCACTCGAAATTGAAGCCACAAAAGGAAAAAGGGCTCGTCAACATAAGTCGAAAAAGGGAGAAGAGAGGAAAAGGAACATGAAGTATCAACTCTGTTTTACGGTGTAAAGAATAAGTGAGGCAGACTCTTCTTTTATAGTGAGAGTTTGTAACAAAATCGGAGTGAATTTATGATTAAGTTAGCTTGCGGATTTAGCCAAATTAATCTTTAAGAAAACCACATATCTGTTTTCGTGCGTGTGGATATATTCGTAACCTTCCGGATACTTTGTTGGATCGGATTGTATTGTAACAAATTTATTTGTTACGAAAAACACTTTTCGAATAATGATTAAATTAACATAAACTAATTTAACACGGCCGCATAGTCGTCGCGCGTGTAAAATATATATATTTTCTAAACGCTCACCCGTTCGCAAAAGTGGATATTCCAAGAGCACACCCTTGAAGGTCACCCCTCACTTATATAAACACTTGCTAGGTAGTATGTCTCTCTAATGTAGGACATTTTTAAGTTATACATACCAACACTAGTTCTTTCTATGTGTTTATTGTTTCCAACTTTCCGCTAAAACTCACTAGTGTTCCAACATTTTTTTTTTGACAAAATTTGTTACTAGTGTTCCAACATATGCACATTAAAATGTTAGTGCACGTGTGGTCTAAACTCAATTAACAATGTCGATATCATAATTATAGAAAATTCTGATTTAAATCCCAAAATCCTCTTGATACGATTTGATTGAGCATCACTATTCAGATTGTGCACAGAATCCTGATTTAGTGGAATGGACTTCGGCGCTTGGCTAAAAACTACTAATGTAAACACTTAAATATATTATTTATTTTTTTAAAAAATACTAACCTTTTTCTAAGTTTTGTTTCCAAAAATAGCCTCTTTTTTCTAACCACATCCATTTTTTTCTCGAAAAATGCCCCTGTTCTTGTATATATTAGTATTATATTTGGGAAATAAGTATTATTTTTTTTTTGAAAGAAAAAAGTATGTAACACGCATGTAAAATAAATATTTTCTTCATTGAATAAGCCACATAAAGAAATAAAATAAGGATTTGTTTACAAAATTGAATATATACAGTAGGTATATATTTTTTGAAATCCTATGATAATTCATATTTGAAACGTTTGTTCTCCTTAGTTGACTTGACTCTTCTGCCTTGGTTCCACACACATTATATGCAAGGCTTGTTCCTTTTCATATAAATAAAAATCTAGCTTCTGTCATGAGAAAGTTATTGATTTAGAAAATATTCCTTGGCCAGGAGCTAGTATTGCCAATGGGTCATAAATAGATTTTCTTTGCTTAAAAATCTCCCATTTAGGACCATAATGTGTCTGCCACTCTTCTTGTGTAGTGTAGTGGGGTAAATATTGCTTTACTCCAAGATGGGCTCTTTCACAATATTCTAAAATTCTTTTGTTTTGATTTAAAATATGTTCAAGTTCATCAGGTCCACTGGATGAGGGGACTGCAGAGGCAAGAAATCCCACTAAATAGAATATATCTTCATCTGGGATAACAACTGATGTTCTCTTGTCCCACCTGCAGATGACATTATATTTTAAATTATTATATGCTTAAACATTGGAATCATTGTTATAGAATCAAAATTCAAATTGTGTTTGTATTATGTTTTTATATTGGACCTAACTCATCTATACAATAAGGTTAAAAATGTCATTTTATCTTATTTCTTTTAAATTTGGTATTTGGTTGTCCTATATACACGCCTATATTTAGCACTATTGGACTTGGGACATAGATGAATTGATGAATGACCTAGATTGATGGTCTCTAATACTATAGTATATTTTTTTTAATGGATCAATGTTAGTATGTCATTTGTTATGTTAATATATTTTTCCTCTTTGCTAAGGTTTGAACTAGTTTTAACTCCACAACTTCTTTAGTCTCATACTCTCGTATCTTGAACTAGTTTAGTTATCCAAACCTCATGTTATAACGTTATTAATCCTTACAAAATTGAGACTAAGGTGGAGAGTGTCACTATGTTTATCTCTATTCAACGTGAAACTTGAATTTGTTCTAGTATCTTGTATCAAATATTATACTCCCTCCGTCTCATAATACTTGACACAGTTGACTTTATTGCGCATGTTAATGCATAATTTTGAACTTAAATATCTTGAATAATATATTAGAAAAAATTATAAAAGTTTGATATTTTGAAAATTTTCATCGAGACAAATCTAACGACATCTTATATGATATTATTTATCTTTGTATATTGTAGAAAAATATGGTCAAAGTAAGTTAGGTCAAAATTACACATTTTCAAATGGGTCATCTATTACGGGACGGAGGGAGTAATACGGAAAATGTCTACATATATCCTAAGGGGGTGTTTGTTTCATCTCTACAAATTAAATTTTTAGAAACCAAAGGAGGGAAATAGAGCATTTTATTTCATTTTATTTTTTAAAAAGTTAAAAATTGTTTCTCCCAAAAGATAAATTTCTATCAATGAATTCTTTAACATGTGTCGCTAGGCATAAGATAGCATGTTTATAAATACTTAACTTTTGAAATAGTTTTAAGAACCTTACTTTGATTTGTTTACGGGGTAAATAAGGACAGGACCATTGCTTGTTTCGTTGACGATATTGCCAAATACTATCTCTGCAAAATTGTGTATTTTGCTTTTGGGAATGAAAAGATTGAGCCATGGATGTGGAACATCCCACAAACCTTTTGAACGCAATTTTACTTCTGAGATATGTACCCTGTCTAAAAAGTCCACATATGTGACTTCTGTTTGAAAAAGTGTTGATGGGATAAAGTTCAAGTGGGACAAGTGTTTCTCAATATCCTGCATATATATAAAAAAGAAACATAATGATTAGTGAGAAATAGTTTAATTATTTTTTAATTATTTTGTCTAGAAGTTAATTGATTATTTAGGGCAGTCTTGGCTCCACAGGTGCAGTCTGAGGTGAGTAGATATATGCGGTCTTACTTCTGCAAGTGGAAAGACCTTTTGTAGGAAAATGGATTCTCTCATGTAACATGAGGATCCATTGAAATCTCAACCATTAATTTGAAATGAGATAGAAAAAATTTGGTAATAGTGAGTTTTAATGGCGGATATCATGAAACATGAGAGTCTTTTTTTTTTTTTTTTTAGAGATTTCATTCCCGATACACACCTTAACCTAATTATGTTTTATTTGGATAAACAACATACTTTAAAACTTATCATATAAGTACTTATGTATAAGCTATCTTCGTAGTAAAAAATAAACTTAATTCAAATTGTTTAGTAAAAATTAAAGTAAATTCTAATTGTATAAATATGAGTCATTATAAGCTGTTTTCATAAGCTATAAGCTATCCTAGAGAGCTTATGAAAATTACCTTTTAACAACTTATAGACATGCAATAAGATGTTTCTATAAGCTTTCTCAAACAAGTCTCTCACAAGTGTTTATGCATCCCCTTAATTGATTATGACTTTTTGCATAAAACTAATGTTTAGTTTGAGTCATTGTTTCCTAACCTGATTTACTTCCAAGGTTTCTTCAATATTGAAGTATTTAGCCAATTCAAGGCAGAAAAGGGTTCTTCCATCTGATTTAAACTTGCTAGCTTGAACAGGATCTTGTGGATTGAAGGATAATCTCCAATTATTTAACAAGCCAGTTCTGTTTTTAATAACAAATCCTTCAATGTAATCAAAAGCTTTTTCTGCAAATATTAGTTTCTCTTGGTCTTTAGTGAATGCTGTGAAATCTGAATATATCACTCTAATCCATTTTACCTGTTCAAAACAATAGAATAAACATTTTTATGATGAAAATTAAAGGACCTTGTTTTTTTCTACCATACCATAAAATGAATTATTACCATGGTAGGTGCTGGCTCTAGCAAGATTCTTGCTCTTGTTATAATGCCAAACTGTCCTAATCCTCCAAGCACACTGTAAAAGAGTTCACCATTTTGCTCTTCAGAACAATTTACCACCTCTCCAGTTCCTGCATTCATTCATCAACAATCCTTTTTTAACCATCTAAAAGAAAAAAAATTATTTTATTTTTTTGAAAAATTTATTTACAGACTTATTATTAGTTGGTACTTTCTTATGTGGCTACCAAACATAAGTTAAAAAAACAATCAAAAGTTTTTGATGTCTCTACAAACGCAACACAACATGTAGCGATAGCTTTGATCGTAATTTTCTAAAATATTAAGAATCACCAGGCAACTGTATTTTAAACAAAGGGTTATAGGGAGTTATCTTATCACTATGTAACACCGACACTTTATATTAAAGGCATATCCAAGATATGATCATGAACACGTCATTAAATTCAATTATTGTATTTTCTAAAAAATTACCGGTGTCGGCGTGACATTGTTAGTGCTTCATAGCATTTTAGTATCAAGTGAAATATCAATTCACAAGAGACAAAATAGTAGGTTCTCTATCAAGAATACTATAGTGTTTTTCCCCTTTTTCCCAACCGTTAACCTTTGTTCATATCTTTCACAAAAAAATAGTTTTTTCTCATTCTCACCAAAGTACCAACCTGTAACAATCTCCATCTTCTGAACATTACTGATCTGTGGACCATGCCTAAAAGCCTGACCACTAACACCAGCATTGGATAAAGTACCACCAACTGTCAGATGCAAATAATCTGTCCAAGATCTTGGTGCCAAACCATACTTCAATGTCTCATGCAAAATCTTTATCCATAATTCACCTCCTGACACATCCACATAAGGAAATTCTCCACCATACACTTTAATTTCTTCAACATTCAGTGATTCCATATTGATCACAACTCCTTCTTCAGCTTGTGCTTGCCCTTGAAGTGAGTGACCATGTCCTCTAGCTGCAACAGTGAGGTGAGAACTTGGACCTAAATTCCATATATGCTTTATAGTAACTGCAATGTCAGATACTGATTTTGGATGCAGTACTGTCATAGGATGAGATTGGTACCTGTTGCCAAAATCTTTAGCTGCATTTTTTAGGTCAAGTTCATCAAAACTAAAGTGTCCTTGTAAAGGAAGTGCTTTCAAGGAAAAGGGGATACTTGAAATGCAAAAATTAAGTCTAATTGTTATACAACTAAGGAATAAAATCATGAAGCTTTTTATGAATAGAATGTTGTATTCACTAACAAGGCTAAATGATGGATGTTTCAAATTTTTTATGGAACATATGTTTGTAGTTAAAGGGTGAAGAAGGTTAAAGTTAAACATGGTGTAGTTGAACTAAGTAAGGAATAGAGTGAGGAAGGAGTAGAGGGTTGAATGAACTTTTGAGTTGTGAAATAAATATGAAGATTGATAACTAAGGAGAGGATTCTTTTGGTTCTCACTTTTGGAGTTAAAAGAGAAGTAGAAGCTACTACTTATACCAAGTTGAAAAGGAAAAGAGACAACAAAGAGAGATTTTACAAATCTCACTTTATCAAATAGTTGCAACCACAATCCCATCTTTCCATCATTTCATCAAGGACCAACATGTTTCAATTTTTTTCCTCATTAAGCAATTTTAGTATCTTGTGACTTGAATATTTCCAAATGTAGAAGGAAAAAATAAGTACTAGATTTTTCTACTGTATATATATACCCCATGCTTTCATGATTTGAAATTGCGGTTACGATCGTGGTTACACTGCGAACCTTTATATTGTAGAAAAATGAGGCCAAAATTGTGAATGTGATGCTGTTGCGGAGACTTCAAAATTATTTATGTTGCGGCCGTAATTACATTTGTGGACCACAATTTAAAACCATGCTCCTGTCTACCTCAAGTATGTTGAGGTGATGATGGTAGTGGTGTAGAATCTATTGCTGTTGGAATGTGAACATCTTGTATTCTTTCCATTGAATTGTATGAGAAGGACTTGTAAGATTGTATGAATATACATTCAAGGAGGATGGATGACATTGGTAGGGTCTTTGTTGGTCCCTGAGGCACGTGAAATTTTCATTTTTTTGTGATCGGTTGGGACTATATGGTTATGGCCATGTAGGGACTATAGGGACCTATTCTTGGGCCCCCTTTTGTAGGTCAAGCAAATCTATTGGAAGAAGAACAAATGTAAACAAAGAAAGATTGCAACTTATATATTTAATGCACAACCACCACAGTAGTACTACTGTTGCTGATGTTATTTAGAATTTTTAATGTATAGCAATTTTACATCGGTGTTTGGTCTAAGGACTGACTAATTTAAAAGAATTAGTTTCATCATCCATTTGCAGGAGTTCAATTTAAAGTCACATTTGTTCTGTATGAACTAACTCACCAAAATTGACATGGAGAGAATCAAACATGAGATCTTAAAAGAAGCACACTCTATCACAAATAAACGCCATTGAACCAATCCAAATGGGTGTTTCTAAGGGGATTTTCTAGTCAATTCATAATCAACTTAAACGATCCACAGCCATACTACATTGAGACAATTAAAATTGCATTAAAATGCCACTTAAAAAGTTCATTAAATTAAATTAAATCTAACTTACAATTATTTTATATGGCAATATTTCACTTAGAATATACATTTTGAAAGAAAAAAGGTAGGTAACAATGTCATTTAATTTTACATGTGTGCAAAAAATGAAAGAAATGAAAAGAGGAATATATAAAATAGGGTTAATTTTTTAAATTGACCATGTAATATACACATAGTCTGAAAAATGACTATGTAAAAAGTACAGATTATATCATTGTAATTTGAAATTCTTCCTATTATTGCCCACATATTTTCCATGTAGACATATAGTCCAAAAAAATGACCTAGAGGTTGAATTTGTATATGATTTTTTTGCAGACATGTTTATGATGTTAAAATATGGTTTTCTACATGAAATTAGAATGTTCTGAGAAGGGATATATTACTTATGAATTTTTAAAACGCCAAAAACTCAAAAAACAAACCATTGAAAACCTCAACTTATAAATCAAATTTTCAGCTGATTATTTTGCAGAGATATCTATAAAAATATATATAAAGAATATGAAAATTTTCATAGTACTGTGAAGAAGCCGCCATTTATTTTTATTTTTTGACCTAAATGTGCAAAATTGCAATTTTGTTTCGAGTAAGCATATACTCATGTGTTAAATTTATCTCCCTAATTTTACTAGCATGTTTATAACATCATAAGAACCTACACTACAAAATTTTTGAGTTTATAAACTAGGGACAAATTATTTATGAATTTTTTCTCCCTATAATTATGAATTTAAAAAACAAATCGTAATTAATTAGTCTCTTGCTTAAAAACTCTAAAACCTTGTGATGAAGGTTCATATGATGTTCTAACCAAGCCTAAAAATTTAGAGAACCAAATTTGTCACGTAACTATTGCTTATTCTGTTCAGACATTGAATTTTGCACGTTTTAGTTGAAAAATCAAAATAAAAATAGGCATCTTCAAAATGTTATGAAACTTTGTAGATCATTTCTATGTATTTTTATAGATGTCTCTGCAAACATTCAACTCAAAATTTGAATTCTACGTTAAGAATTCATTTTTTTTTTGTTGAGTTTTTGACGCTTTAACACTTCATAACTAATCTTTCCGTTGTATGCAAATTCTAATTTTACTTGAAAAATCATATTTTAATGACCTAAACTTGTCTGCAAAAAATAATAAAAAACTTCAGGGTCTGGACAGGTAATTCTTCAGGACCTTTTAAGATCACATAGACATGTTCCAACATTCCATAGAACATTAGCAGGGAACATGTACAATTAAAAAAAATACCGAGAACTAAAACACATTCCGAGAACATTCATCAAGGTGTTGCAACAATAGTGACAACATCCACACAAACCAGAAATAGTTGCAAAATAAATGCAACAACAGATAAATAGGAATATATGCAAAATAATTACAATATAGCACACAACATATCAGGCATATAAAGAGTATAGATACACCATTTTACTCCCCCTTTTTAGCCATAAAATATGCCAAAAGAAAACTGACCTCAAGAGTATAACACAGAAATGTATTCCCCACATCTCAAAGACGTGCAGTGATAGTAGAAGAGATCATGTCTTACAAGAACAAAACATTATGCCTCCTCATGCAGGCAAATTTCCAACTTGCCCCTTAGCTTTTCAAACTGTTTATCATCTAAGGCCTTGGTGAAAATGTCTGCCAATGCTCTTCTGTGTCAACATGCTCAAGTGTTACAACTTTCTCTTCAACAAGATCTCTGATGAAGTGATGTCGTATGTCAATGTGCTTTGTCTTGCTATGTTGAATATGATTCTTGGAAATATTGATAGCACTCAAATTGTCACAGTACAATGTCAGAACATCTTGTTCAACATTATACTCTTTCAGCATTTGTTTCATCCAAACAAGTTGTGAACAACTACTTCCAGCTGCTATGTATACAGCTTCAGCAGTAGATAGAGACACACTATTTTGTTTCTTACTAAACCAAGAAATTAGATTGTTCCCCAGAAAGAAACATCCTCCAGAAAGTGCTTTTCCTGTCATCTGAACTCCCTTCCCAGTCAGCATCACAGTAACCTATTAACATAGAATTCTCACTATGTGAGTACATGATCCCATAATCACTGGTGCTATTGATGCCTTGCACATATCCCTACTGCAAAAGTGATATATGGTCTGTTTGTAGTAAGATACAACAAACTTCCAATCATGCTTATGTACATGCTTTGATCTACAACAACACCATTTTCATCCTTTGTCAGCTTCAAGTGTGTGGCAGCTGGAGTTCTCTTATGACCACCATTGTCCATACCAAATATTTTCTCTATATTCTTGGCATATTTACTCTGAGAAATAAAGGCAGTGTCCTCCATTTGTTTGACTTGAAGACCAAGAAAATACGTCAGCTCACCAACCAAGCTCAGCTCATATTCAGATTGCATTTGCTGAATGAAATGTTGAACCATCTTGTCCAACATCCCACCAAAAACAATATCATCAACATATATTTGTGCAATCATTAGTCTTCCATTTTCATCTTTAACAAACAGAGTCTTGTATGTTCCTCCTTTCTTGTACCCTTGATTCACCAGAAATTGAGTGAGTCTTTCATACCAAGCCCTAGGTGCTTGCTTCAAACCATACATAGCTTTCTTCAATCTATAGACATGATTGGGAAAGCTAGGGTAAACAAATCCCTTAGGTTGCTCCACATAGACTTCTTCATTTAAGTAACCATTCAGAAAGGCACTCTTTACATCCATTTGGAACAGCTTAAATTTAAGTATACAAGATACACCTAACAGTAATCTTATGGATTCCAACCTAGCAACAGGAGCAAAAGTTTCATCAAAATCCTGGCCTTCTACTTGAGTATATCCTTGAGCTACTAGTCTTGCCTTGTTTCTGGTCATAATACCGTTTTCATCTGACTTGTTCTTATATATCCATTTGGTACCAATAACATTCATGCCTTCAGGTCTTGGAACCAAATCTCACACTTCACTTCTTTTGAACTGATTTAACTCTTCCTGCATTGCTTCAATCCAGAATTCATCAATGAGAGCTTCTTTGACATTCTTTGGCTCTATCTTGAACTGGTGTTTCAACATCTTCTTCAATATCAGGAACTCTTTCTTCAGTGACATCATCTATTACCACATTGATAGATTCCATGACAGCCTTGGTTCTGGAATGGAAAACTCTGTAAGCTCTATTGTTTATAGAGTAGCCAAGAAAAATATCTTCATCACTTTTGGGATCCATTTTTCTTCTGTGATCTCTATCTTCCATAATGTAACACTTGCTTCCAAAAACATGAAAATATTTGACAGTAGGTTTTCTTCCCTTCCATAACTCATATAGAGTTGTTGTAGTTCCAGTCCTTAGGGTAACTCTATTGTGAATATGGCATGATGTTTTCATTGCTTCTTCTCATAAATAGTAAGGCAGATGTTTTGCATGAAGCATAACTCTGGTTGACTCTTGGAGAGTTTTGTTCTTTCTTTTCACAACACCATTTTGTTGGGGTGTGATGGGAGATGAAAACTCATATTTGTTTTCTTCACTAGAGAAATATTCATTGAACTTGGCATTTTCAAACTTAGTTCCATGATCACTTCTTATTCTTACAATGACATTATCCTTTTCTCTTTGTAATTGTGTGCACAAGTCTTTAAAAACTTCAAAGGTATCTGATTTTTCTTTAATGAAATTTACCCAGGTAAACCTAGAAAAATCATCAACAACTACAAAGACATACCTTTTTCCACCAATGCTTTCAACCTGCATAGGTCCCATTAAGTCTATGTGCAGAAGCTCAAGAACTTTAGAGGTCACTTGATGTTCCAACCTTGGATGTGACATTCTGGTTTGTTTGCCAATCTGACATTCACCGCATATGCTGCCTTGAACAATTTTGAGATTGTTAAGTCCTCTAATAGCTTTTGAGGAAATGGCTTTCTTCATTCCTTTCAGATGTAGTTGACCCAACATTTGATGCCAGAGTTTGACCTCTTCTTCTTTGCTCAAAACATAGGTTGAGATATGTGCTTCTTCCTGAGATACTCATAGATAGCAATTGTCATTAGACCTGGTCTCATAATCACTTCTTCTTTCTTATCAGTAATCTAACATTCAGGCTTAGAGAAGTTTACTTCTAGTCCTTGATCACATAGCTGACTTATGATAATCAAGTTGGCAGTTAACCCTTTCACCAGCAGCACATTATCAAGTCTTGGCAAACCATGTTTGATCAGGTTATCAATATCTACAATCTTTCCTTTAGCTCCATCACCAAAAGTAACATAGCTACTAGTATAAGGTCTCACATTCTTAAGATATTTATCAACTCCAGTCATGTGTCTGGAACAACCACTCTCAAAGTACCAGTCTTCCTTGGCGGATGCTCTTAGAGTGGTATGAGCTATTAACCCAGAGTTTACACTTCTTGGGATCCACTTCTTCTTGGGTGGATTCTGATAAGGTTGCTTAGATTGTCCATGCAACTTGAAACAACATGGTCTGATATGACCCCTTCCCTTACAGTGATGACAGACCCATGAACTAGGTTTTTTCTTGGTTTTGAAACTCAGATGTTCCTCAGAATGTTTCAACATTGTCTTACTCTTAGTCAAGTCATCAGTTTCAACACCAGCTACGATCTGTTGGTCATATTGTTGCTTTCTCACTATTCCACATTCTTCAAGAGCATAGGGAGAGTTTCTGTTTCGTTGATTTCTGTTCAGAGCTTTATAACTAAACCACCACTCTTAGGATCCCCTTTAACTTTGAGACTATCATCCAGCACATTTGTTCCTGTAGTCATCTTTCCAACCCGTTTCTTTACATGCTCCAGTTGAGAATTTAATTTTGTTACCTCATCATTGAGTTCAAAGATTTGTGCTAGATTATCATTCCTTTCATCCTGCAATTGAGTGATCATGTCTTCTTGTTTCTCAACCTTTTGAGCTAACTCAGCACTTCTGGCAATTAACTCATATTAGGACATAGCCAGCTCATCATAACTCATCTCTTCCTCATAAGACTCTGTATATGACATAATTCTACCATTTAAGGCAGAAACATGATTTGCAGACTCATTTTCAGCTTCACGTTCTGAGTTATCTTCATTTGACCATGAGACAACCAAGATTTTCTTTTGCCTTTTAAGAAAAGTAGCACATTCAGATCTGATATGACCATGTCCTTCACACTCATGACATTGAACCCTTTTGTATTGAGAACTCATCTCATCAATTCTTGCCATCTTCTCCTTACTTGGTTGATTATCAATGTTGGGTCTGATGTTCTGACCATTTGACCTGGATCTTCTGTCAAATTGTTTAAAGATTTTTTTGAACTGTCTTCCCAGTAGCACTAAGGATTCTGACATATCTTCATCATCCTCATGACTCCTGATAGACGTTTGGCAAGTGCACCAAATACTATCGAAGTAGTAAAAATATCGATCCCACGAGGACTGTTTTTAACTTCAATGATTCAATCGCGTTATAGAAATAGGACGTGTAAAGTTTATTTTTAGTTTGCCACTAGGCAGAAGATTTGGTTTGATTTTATGAATCAAATAAAAGAGAATAAAGATGTGATTAAGAAAATATGAGAGAAAGATGAGATCAGATCCGTCGAATCCTCTAAGTTCCCCTAATTGGTCTACTGCACCTATTTGTTATGAATCCTTTTCTAATTTACGATGATTAACAAAATAGCCCTAATCAATCCCTTGAGTTAGGACCCTCTTGTTAAACTACAACCCCTAATTCCTTAGGTGGTCTAATAATTCTTGAAGGTTTTACCGAACGTTAACCTATTATCACTAACAAACGATTATTTATTCCTAGACTAACCCTGTTTATTAGAACAATTCAATTAGGTCTAAGTTGAAAGCCATGGTCAGTGGTCATTCATTCTCACAAAATCAAGTTATATGTGATCAAGATATAAAAAGCATTAAGAACAATTGAATTGAATAAACTAGAATTGAATTCATAAACAAAATAGAGTTTCCCAGCAACATGTGTCAATTAGGGTTACAAAGATTCATCTCGGATCTAATCTCTAAGAGATTTAGCTACTCATAATCGAGTTTACAAATAGCATAATCAATGAAATAATTAAAACATACATGAATTGGTAAAAGGTTGAAGAAATCGCCCTTCTAGCCGTCTCCGATGTCTCAAAATCGCACTTTGCTCTCCAAAATCGTAACCCTTGTTCTTCAGATTGAGTGCAGTATTTATAGAAGTCATGGGCCTGACCCGTCAAAATCGCGCCGCGCCATGTATATAGGCGTGCCGCGATTTCCCTCAAACAGGGAGGATGTAATTTTGCTTCAAAAATCGCAGCACGGCTTGAAATTGGCGTGGCGCGATTTCCTTCGAACAGACTTCAATATTTAAGCTTTTTGCACTCCAGAACAGTATAAATTGCATGAGAACTCTATCAAAATGTCACAATAATTCCTAAAAATTACGTAATGACAGCATGTCATCACAACCCCAAACTTAAACCATTCCTTGTCCTCAAGGAATTTGCTTGCAACAGTGACAGATGACAGTAAAATAACAGTTACCTGACAAAACGATAGTACCCAAAAGTTCATTCTCCTTCTAGCTAAAGATGAGCTAGTTTGACTTGTTCGCATCCACCAATTCACAACTCCACGCATCAAATTGAAATAGGGTTCTACTAGTCGACATGCAGGTCTACATATTACCATACGCTTGAAAAGTTTCTAAACATCAATCAAAGTGAATATCATTACACACTTTTGAGGTCTTTAGGGTTATAACGAGGCTTAGGTGAAAGGTGCGATATATTTGGATAAGTAGGCTACACAAAATTTGAGTTAGGCATTCCTACGGAAGTTAAAGCACAAAATTCAATCCTTCAATCATTCACCTTGTGGAATTACAATCAATGCAAGGGTACTAGAGAATATCTTTAACATTTAGGGACAATCGAGTTTGAAGTTACTCGGATTTTCAATGTTTTGTCCCTTTTTCATTATTCAATTTCTTTTTTTTTTTTGATACACCATTTTTATGTATATTTTGCATGACAATTTCATATTTCTTTCATTTTTGTTCTCTTATTCTCTAGTACCCCCACCCCAAACTTAGTTGGTTCCAAATTCCAATAGCAACCCCAAACTTAATCTTTAGCAACATTCTACAATGCCTTAACTCAGAAAATACATTAAGGGACAAGTCCTATAAGTCTCTAGGCTTGTAATGTAGTTTGTCACTGAACAAAAAGTTCTAATCCTACCGGCTCACAATTGGTTAAGAAAGGATAAATTCAACAAATTAAAACATGGTAGGCTTCAAAAAGGCTCACATGACCAAGCACTTTTGCCTCAGTGTGTAATTAACAAAGACCAATCAATAATAGAGAAACAATGCAAGTTCTAGAAATGTAGTTGCATGGAAAACTAATCAAAATATAAGTAAATTGAAAAACAAAATTTGGCAATGAACCTTATGGCTGAGATTTCTGGGAGTATGTGACTACCTAGCAACGCCGTACACTTCGCCTTTGAATCAAGTCACCCCTCCTTTAGAACTTTTGGAATACCGTTTCATCAAACAACTGTTACTAAACTGGAATAGGTCACATGAAACAAAACAAATTCATTAATTAAACAAGTGCAGGAGCAATTACAATAGGGAAATAAGTTCAATGGACTTTGACATAAAAAGAAAAATAAAGAAAATACATCAAAAGAAAAATGACTGAAAATAAAATACAAAGCAGAAAATGCTAATCCATCAGTAGATCAGCCCATGTTCACATCATCATCCGAGTGTCCAGCCCCCGGTGTCCTCAATCCCTCAAAGATGCCATCCCCTTGATCTTGCTCAGTGGCATTGAAATCATCAGTGATTTCCCTCCTCATGCGCAAACCATACTCCTCCTGATGTGTAAAATACTGCTCCATGCGCTCACGAGAGCCTCCAAACCTCTCATAGGACTCACTAATCGGACCCATATTCAATTGAGCCTCCGCAACAAACGCAGTTGAGAACCTAGGACGGTTCACCCACAGCTGGTTCAAAGTCTCCGTCATCCAATTAGCTTGAACATGCATGAATTCCTCAAGCTTTGGGTGAAGAGGAGCATAACCCCCTTGGCTACTACTCCCTCCTTGCTCTATTTATTGTTGCTTTGCTGCCTCCCTCTCTCTCTCTTTCATGTACCCCTCATACTTCTTCACGAATCCATCCATGACTGAGTCGGTGATTGGCTTCATATTGCTGGTGTTGAGATCACTATCATAAGTCGGCACCAACTCTTGCTCACATAACCAATTAATCAAGCTTCCATGCCCCAATTGTGTGGTGTTCCCGATTGCTAGATCATGAAGACTATTGGCCAAGAGGCGGCCAATATCTATAGGGTACTCCTTGATGATGGCATCGGCAGCAAGCACCCTTTTGAGAGGAATTTCAGAAGTGAAAGATGCACTCTCAAGAGTCTGGACCAAATAGGACACCCACGCCTTGGGTATCGGCAGCATCTCCGCATAGGTATGCATCCGGGACTTTTTCCAAGTCGACCCAGGCCTACACATCGTGGTAATGATGTCATCAAATGTATCCTCCGTCAAACTAAATCTCTCCCTCCTCAGTTTCTCAACCCAACACTCCTCCGGTGGTTGAACATTCAGCCATTCATTAAGAGCTTCAGGGCTGAAATCAATAGTCTTGTCCCGAACAAAAGATTGAAAGGGTGTATCAGAAACCCGTGCATTTGCAAAGAATTCGACGATCACGGTTTTGTTGTTTGCTTCAACGATCATCTCATTCAACTTTGACCACCCTCTCCTTTATAATTCAACCTCAAAGATCGGATACTTACCAAGCTTTGTGAATTCAAACTTCCTCTCCCCCACAACTTCAAAACTTTTCATGGATTTGTGGAACTCTTAGGCTTGGTCATTGATAAAATGAATGGCGTTTCCGGGTGGTTCGGATGCGGTACGAGGGCGTTTGGCTTTGCTTGTGGATGGCTTGGGGTTGGTGGCTTTCTTTGAGCGGGTGTTTTGTGGATTGGAGGCCATTTGTGGTTAAGGAAAATGGTGAAAGGAAAGTTTTGTGAAGTTTGGGAAAATTGTGAAGGAGTGTGAATGATAATGGTTTGGATTGATGAATTTGTGGTTGGATTGTGGTTTGATGATGTTTAGGAAGTGATAAAGTAGATGAAGATGGGAAAAATTCGTGAATGGGAAGTCTAGGGAAATTTTTGGTAGAGAAAAGTAGGAAAAAAGGAATGAAAATGATGATGAATAGTGAGGTTTTTATAGGCTGAGGAGAAAAATCGCGCCGCGGTGCAAAACTGGCGTGCCGCGATTTTGTAGAAACAGGGAGTTTGGTTTGTTGCTTGATGAAATCGCGCTGCGGCCATATACAGGCGCGGCGCGATTTTGTAGAAACAGGGAGTTCTCTCAGGCCAAAACTTGTTTTCTTGAAAAATGCCTGAGTCTTATTGAATTTTTGAAAAACTTTTGAAGAGAGAATCATGCAAGACATCAGTACCTTGCATGATTTTCTTGATAGGAGGTACTAGAACAATTTTTCGAAAACTTTCCTGCCTCATATTAAAAAGAAAAGAAAAATATTTTTGTGTTTTTTGTTTTTGAAAGCAATAAAATCATACCTGAAAATAAATAGTGGGTTGCCTCCCACCCAGCGCTTTCTTTTACGTCATTGAGCTTGACGCTTCAACCACTGTTAGGGTGGAAAATATGTCAGAAAGAATATATCATCCTTCTTCTTCCTCTTGTTTGGTAGGAATTCCATGAATTTGTAGCAAAGAAGTAGATGCTCCCATGCTCTCACTGTTAAACCTTTAGAGGTTAAGCTCTCCCACCGTAAAGAAGGACGTGCATCCATCTGCACACGAGTGATTTCCTCAACCTCTGTTGGTTCAGACTTCGGGAAAATGTCAACACTCCTTACTTTGGGATTTTCTTCCACAACAACCTTGTGACATTCAGTCTCCATCTGAACTAGCTTCCTTTGAGACTCATGTGCTTTCTCAACAAGATCACCACACTGAACATCAAACTTCTCAAATGAAACTTGATTTGACACCAAGAAATCATCTAAAATATTCTGAAGTTGAGTATTGTAATCGATGTTGATCACCTATTTCTTCCCTTCACCATCACTACCTGGTTGATTCGCCTCATAATGACCACAACTCGAGATTTTGTTGTCCAAAATTTTAATCTTAAAAGATAGCATATATTTTTCATACTGCAACTTAGCAATCTCTTCTGTGTCATAGAGGAGTACCCTGTCTATCATAGCTGCAAAACTTGGATAAACTTTTCAGTAGCACAGTACAATGAGAAGAAAACAAAGAGCATAATATTTTTTTTCTTTTTTATAAATATATATACAAGAATATAAATGACAAAAAATCCTAAATAAAAACAAAATTGAAAAATTGAAATGACTCAACAGTCCCCGGCAGCGGCGCCAAAAACTTGATAGACGTTTGGCAAGTGCACCAAATACTATCGAAGTAGTAAAAATATCGATCCCACGAGGACTGTTTTTAACTTCAATGATTCAATCGCGTTATAGAAATAGGATGTGTAAAGTTTATTTTTAGTTTGCCACTAGGCAGAAGATTTGGTTTGATTTTATGAAATCAAATAAAAGAGAATAAAGATGTGATTAAGAAAATATGAGAGAAAGATGAGATCAGATCCGTCGAATCCTCTAAGTTCCCCTAATTGGTCTACTGCACCTATTTGTTATGAATCCTTTTCTAATTTACGATGATTAACAAAATAGCCCTAATCAATCCCTTGAGTTAGGACCCTCTTCTTAAACTACAGCCCCTAATTCCTTAGGTGGTCTAATAATTCTTGAAGGTTTTACCGAACGTTAACCTATTATCACTAACAAACGATTATCTATTCCTAGACTAACCCTGTTTATTAGAACAATTCAATTAGGTCTAAGTTGAAAGCCATGGTCAGTGGTCATTCATTCTCACGAAATCAAGTTATATGTGATCAAGATATAAAAAGCATTAAGAACAATTGAATTGAATAAACTAGAATTGAATTCATAAACAAAATAGAGTTTCACAGCAACATGTGTCAATTAGGGTTACAAAGATTCATCTCGGATCTAATCTCTAAGAGATTTAGCTACTCATAATTGAGTTTACAAATAGCATAATCAATGAAATAATTAAAACATACATGAATTGGTAAAAGGTTGAAGAAATCGCCCTTCTAGCCGTCTCCGATGTCTCAAAATCGCACTTTGCTCTCCAAAAGCGTAACCCTTGTTCTTTAGATTGAGTGCAGTATTTATAGAAGTCATGGGCCTGACCCGTCAAAATCGCGCCGCGCCATGTATATAGGCGTGCCGCGATTTCCCTCAAACAGGGACGATGTAATTTTGCTTCAAAAATCGCAGCACGGCTTGAAATTGGCGTGGCACGATTTCCTTCGAACAGACTTCAATATTTAAGCTTTTTGCACTCCAGAACAGTATAAATTGCATGAGAACTATATCAAAATGTCACAATAAGTCCTAAAAATTACGTAATGACAGCATGTCATCAACTCCCTTGAGTCTCATTTGAATTAACATTAGATGCAAAAGCAATGCCCTCGCCCTTTTTGTCACTCTTACCATTGATAGTCATTTCAAAGTTTTGCAGAGATCCTATTAACTCATCAACCTTCAAGCTTGAGATATCCCGAGCTTCCTCAATGGTTGTCACTTTCATGTCAAACCTCTTAGGTAAAGATCTGAGAATTTTCCTGACCAGCTTTTCATCAGAGATCTTTTCTCCAATAGATTCAAAAGCATTTGCTATATCAAGAATATTCAAGTAATAATCCGGTATGCTCTCATCCTACATCATCTTTAGATTTTCAAATTTTGTAGTAAAAAGTTGAAATTTAGCACTTTTAACTTGGTAGTACCTTCATGTGCAGTTTTGAAAATTTCCCAAACATCCTTGGCTATAGTACATTGTTTGATCAATCTGAACATGTTCTTGTCCACCCCATTGAATAGAGCATTCAATGCTTTGTAATTTCCAAGGGCCAGTTCATCCTCAGCAATGGTCCATTCTTCTTCTGGTTTCAAGACAACTGTCTTGTTTCCATCTTTGTCAAGTGCCACAGGATGTTCCCAACCTTTCAGAACTGCTTCCAGGTCTTGCTGTCAATAAATTTGAGAAAAGCACTCATGCACGATTTCCAATAGTCATAGTTGGAGTCATCCAACAGAGGGGGTCTATTTACAAATCCTCCTTCCTTGTCCATAATGCTAGAATGAAACTTCCTTGGAGTTCACCCTAAAAACAGGCAGGGTGCCTGCTCTGATGCCAATTGAAATTCTAGCATGCTTGTTTTAAGATGTTTTATGCAATGTTTCAACGTTAAACACACAGTATGCAGATGTTCCGGTTAATGTTTCAACATCAAGTAGTAAACATAATAAATAACAAAAAGGTAAATGACAAGAAAGTAAATGGCACAGTAAGTTTGCTAACCCAGTTCGGTGACAAACACACCTACTCTGGGGGCTACCAAGTCAGGAAGGAAATCCAATAGTGTAGTTCTTATTCTAATGCTCTCAGCAAACGCCTTGTTTACAACACAAGACCTTGAACCTACCCATATTGATTTTAACATGAGAATTCCTAGATTTGAGATCCCATCTCACTATCCTACAGTCAATCACAACCCCTATGATTATCAGACTCAAAACAAACAAGTGGTGAAGTTACTTTCAAACAAACAACTACAACCTTGCTTATAAGCTTTAGTGTAGAACAACGAGTTACAACTCAACACACAGTCCTTAGGATGTATCAAGGAGATACAAGAAAGGCTCATAATAAACAAACAGTACTAAACTTGCATCAACACGATACAAGAGTAGACACACATAGACTCAAAACTCTAAAAGCTAGACATTTTAGAATGACAGCTTGAATGCTCAATTAGGTCTTGAAGTCTTCCTTTTATACTGAAGCAATATGGGCCATTTACCCTGTTTGGGCTTCAGAACAAAGCAGACGTCCAGCTGATCTACAAAACACGAATCAGAGACAAATAAGGAAAGTCCTAAGAAGTAGGAACATCTTTCGGAACTTCCAATCATATCTATTATTCCTTAATATATTATTGCTCCTTTGGGAATAAACGTACAATTGATTTTGTGCAGATATGCGAGTTGCTTGGTCAGCAAGATATGGGAAAATTGTTTCCTTAATAAGATAACACGCGCATACAAATAGACATGAACCCAGGCACACTGAACCATGCCAGGATGTTCGAACATCGTATTCAACATATTACAGAAATGCCTAAAACATGTTGGAACATAGTATCCAACATCACAAACATGAATATTTGTTTTAGCAATAATGCAGCCAATACAAATACTCAACACTATGTTGAAAAATGGAATAGAAATGCTTAATTTTAGATTCATTTATTCTCGAGAAAGTTTTGACCTAGCTCCTTTTCTTCCTTTTCTATCAATCTTCTTTGGGAAATCAATTTTGGTGAGCTAGCTCCTTGCTACTCACTTTGCTTAAAAAAAGTGTTAATTAAGTAAATGGTTCCTATAAATATTCATAATTTTGTTTTTAGTCTCTATAAAATAAAATCACACTTTTTAGTCCCTGTGACATTTTCCTTAAGCATTTTAGGGACCAAAAATGTTGACAGAAATTTTTGACAGAGACTAAAAATGATGATGGAGAAATTTTATAGGGACTAAAAATGCTGACATAAAATTTTATAGGGACTAAAAAGTGTGATTTTATTTTGTAGGGACTAAAAACAAAATTTTGGATATTTATAGGGACCATTTACTTAATTAACCGAAAAAAATATCAACATGATCAATATAATTAGTTTTCAAGCTATGTGAAACGTTTTTCACTACAAAACCCTTGAGGTCTTTAAATTATTCAGAGATTTTAAAATTGGTTCTTATACTAAAAAAGTTTTTAAATACTCCCTCCGGTCTCAATTGTAAGAAACAAAAAAATAAAATTGATGGTCTCAAATATAAGAAAAATTATAGTAAAATGAACCTATTAAATGCCACTATTCTAATTTTTCCTCATTAAAACCACTTCATTAATGTCTTTACTACTCCAAGACAAGGGTAAAATTAGAAAAATAATACTTTTTATAATGACTTAAATGTGGTCAATCCACTTTTTTAATATGTGTGCATTTTTTTTTATTTCTTACATTTGAGACCGGAGGGAGTATGTTGGTAGCTATTATTAAATAAGTTAATTAATTAGAAAATAGATGTCCTCTCACCCTTTGTGTGGTCTATATTGATATTTGACGGCTTCAATTTCTTATTGGGAGACATAGTGGGGGAACTGATTTGTGTTTACTGAAACTAAACAAACATTCAATGTACTAAAGGGATTCATTGGTATGAAAATGACATAAATGTACTAAAGGATTCATTGGCATTAAAATGACATAATCATGATATGTTAGACCAACAACTCTTTTTTGAAGCGAAGTTAGACCAACAACTTGATAATTTCCCCATTTTTGATGGCTATAAGGTGACCTATTTTAATGCAAATGAAGATTCACAAATTTAAATGATTCAAAGTTCATGTGGGAGATAAGTAAAATCTGACCTGTTATTATTTCAATCATGACTCGAACATAAATTCTTTTAAACAATTTGTCTTTAATGCATATTATTAACCACTTGAGTTTAAACACTTATTAAAAAAAAAGTGAAAGAAAATGTTAAAATGTCTTAGATAATCTCCCACAAACGACATCAATAGGTATAGTAGTGTGAAAATGTAACATTATTTTTTCTTGACATTGTTATCTAGAAGGAGACCGACCACTAATAAATAACCATAAGAGTAATTATCATGATGGAATACTCCTAAACACTTACAGTGATGGCCACATTATGGGGCCTATGTACTCTCTAGTGACCATTGGTGCCTAGATTGTGGAGAACAGAATCCTGTTTTAGTGACCGTAAAATGAAGAATTGTCACATTTAAGATTTAATAATAGGCTGGTGGCTATGAAATCATGGTGCACCTTTCTATTCCCACTCTTTGAATAATTTGATATCTTCACATACATGCGTTTTTCTTTAAGGGAACCAAAGGCTCAAAACATACTAGGAAGACCTAGGAAAAATATAACTCCCACAGAATCACTCAAAAGAGTGTGCAAGAGCATCAAGTATATGGTTGGCTTATCTGAAGACATGCATTCATTTGATAGAGCCCAAAACATGATGAAGCTCGATAATGTGGCGGCAAGATGACAATACTCCCTACAGGAAGAATCTCCATTTTCATTCATATTACTACTTGTAGGGACGGATCCATAAATTTTCACCGACATGGGCAATATTGTATAAAATACATTAATGAGTTAGCATTGTAGCATAAAATAGAGTGAAATGAAATGAGAAAACAACCAATTTTTTTTTTTTGAAGGAAAAACATCCAATTTTTAAAATTCACCTAATTACATTATACTTCTTCATTTCATTCCACTATATACCATCAATTTAAATTTGTAAAAAATTGAAGACACCTTAATACTTATTAATATCATAACTTTGTACACATACTCAAAATTAAAATTGTTCTATGATATTTTCAGTTTCGACACTATTAAATTCTAGTATATCTCTATCTTATAAGGTAGTTCAATTGATTTGAGTTAAGAGTTAGAAAAGTCAAATGATTGGCGATTCAATCTGTTCAAAGAAAAAATATTAATATATCAGTTAATTATCAATACACCAATTTTTTGAACCAGATTAGATAAAATTAATAAATAAATAAGCATTAAAAAGTAAAATAAATAAATAGAAATAATAAAAGTAAGTAAAACGAATTGCAATTCAACCCACTCAGTTCAGCTCAACTAGACTAAATTACAACCATAATCAAAACATCAGGTAAATTGCCTATATTTTATGGCTAAAACTTTTTTCACCCTATCCACTTCTTTCGTGCCCTATTTTTTTTCTCAAAATATCCTCTATTTCAATTATATAATCCAAAATATTTTAGGTTACAGCAAACAACATCCACTAATTTCATATCATTGTGGATTAAACAAATTTTTATTCTATAAAATAATGTGAAAGACTGTTTCAAAAAAAATATAATAATGTGAAAGACAATATAGTTAAAATTATATAAGAAAATTATTATTATTATTATTATTATTATTATTATTATTATTATTATTATTATTATTATTATTATTATTACTACTACTACTACTACTACTAGCGAAAAGACGGGCACTCACGTGGCCGTCTTTCCACTCTGTTTATTGCGCTAAAGTTTAAAAATTATTATCCGTGTTTTTTTTTTTGAAATTTTGATTTAGATTAAAACTAAAAATATAAATATTTGTTGCTTTCAAGTTATAACAAACCAAACTAATCATAATTATTTATTTCAATGAAACTAACAATATAACAAAAAAAATTCCTTCAAAAAAAAATATAATCTTAATTTTTTTTAATGACACCAACAACGATCTTTATTGTAGAAAATGTTGTTTAAGGGTATAATTGAAATAATGAAAAAATAAGTATAAATATGCTCATATAGTTTGTTACACTTTTTAAATGATAAAGGAAAAAGGGAGTGGTTATGGTGCATAAGGAGATCCTTATGCACCGTGCATAATTGCTTTCTACACCCAACATAATTGCTTTCTACATCCCAAGTGAAAGCTTAATTCTAATAAGTAGAGTTGTCAATAGAGCCCCAAATTTCAAAGCCCACTTAAAAAAGCTCCCACCAAGCCCACTAAATTAAAGCCCCCTAATTGAAAAGAATTATTTGGGGCTAAGCCCACTATAAAATCTATTTATTTGTGGGCCTAATAAAGCCTCATATTATAATTTTTTTCTTAACAATTTATTTATGCAAAATAGCTTATTCGAAATAGTTTATTTATGCGAAACAACTTATTAGAATGATTTTTTAAAAACCGCTTATTCAAAACAACTTATTTATGCAAAACAGCTTATTCTGATCTCATTTTAAGAAACAACTTATTCAAAATAGCTTATTTATGCAAAACAGCTTATTCGAAACAACTTATTACAATCACTTTTTTTAAAACCGCTTATTCAAAACAGCTTATTTATGCAAAACAGCTTATTTGTGCAAAACAGCTTATTCAAAACAGCTTATTTATACAAAACAGCTTATTCCGATTTCATTTTAAAAAACAACTTATTCAAAACAACTTATTTATGCAAAACAACATATTTATGCAAAACAACTTATTCAAAACAGCTTATTTATGCAAACCAGCTTATTCGAAACAACTTATTTATACAAAACAGCTTATTTGTGCAAAACAGCTTATTTACACAAAACAACTTATTTCGATTTCATTTTAAAAAACAATTTATTTATGCAAAACAATATATTTATGCAAAACAACTTATTCAAAACAGCTTATTTATGCAAAACAGCTTATTCGAAACAAATTATTTATACAAAATAGCTTATTTGTGCAAAACAGCTTATTCAAAACAACTTATTTATACAAAATAGCTTATTTGTGCAAAACAGCTTATATATACAAAATAGCTTATTCCGATTTCATTTTAAAAAACAACTTATTCAAAACAACTTATTTATGCAAAACAACATATTTATGCAAAACAACTTATTCAAAACAGTTTATTTATGCAAAACAGCTTATTCGAAACAACTTATTTATACAAAATAGCTTATTTGTGCAAAACAGCTTATTCAAAACAACTTATTTATACAAAACAGCTTTTTTGTGCAAAACAGCTTATTCAAAACAGGTTATTCGAAACAACTTATTTATACAAAATAGCTTATTTGTGCAAAACAGCTTATTCAAAACAACTTATTTATTCAAAACAGCTTATTTGTGCAAAACAGCTATTTTGCACAAAATAAGCTGTTTTGAATAAGCTTTTTATGAGTTAGAGAGAGAAATGAGTATGGATTATGAGTTTCTTTACTGGAATGTTGTTTAACATGTTATACACTGAAATTATTACTGAAACCATAATTATGGTTTAATGGTTTTGATAATCATGTATGTGAAACCAAGATAATAGTGTAATGGTTTTTAATGAAATTATTATTGTTAGATGGTTTTGAATAATGATTAAGATGTTATACACTGAAATTATTACTGAAACCATAATTATGGTTTAATGGTTTTGATAGTCTTCTATGAGAAACCAAAATAATTGTCTAATGATTTTGCTATGGCTATGGTTTCTGTGAGTTGGTTTCAAAACCATTTTGCTGTGGAAATGGTTTCTGTGAGTTGTACTCCAAAACCATTTTGCAGTGAAAATGGTTTCCGTGAGTTAGACTCCAAAACCATTTTGCAGTGAAAATGGTTTCCGTGAGTAATGCTAACACCAGATCCGAACCGGATTGATCATAAACAACACAATTCATCACAACATTCTCAATAATTCATCAAATCCGAATTCCAACTTATACCAACAGATTTCACATCGAAGCATTTCCTACTTCGCAAATAACCGACTGAACAGCTTCTTGAATGTTAATTAAATATAAAATACTCAAGCACAATTAAATTAACAATAAAAAATTACATTATCATGATCCATGTGACAGAGAAGTTTAATTTCCCTAAGTGTTCTCTTAGCATCAATCCTATTATCAAACGCATCCCCAATCTTCTTTATCGCAACACCCTCATTCGTATCCGAGTTCGTTGCACAGCTACAATAATATACAATAGAATTAATAATTTAAAATGAAAATTAAAGTTGAAAAATGAATAAATTGAAGTGAAAGATGAGTGAGTTCACCAAACGATGCCGTATGCGCCGCGACCAACGGGTTGAAGAGGAGAAAACATTGTATTGAATGTATTTTCCATCGTGAATCAAAGTTCCTTTGGAGTTTGCTTTCTCAGATTCAGGGTTGTTGTTTTCCATGATTATTTTGTTACTGTTATTCTTTCTCTCTTTTTCTCAGACACAAGAGTAAAGAAGCTTTTTTTCATGTTTTAGAAAGAGGAGGAACGTTGAAGCTTTCGTTCCTAATTCGATTTGCATGAAGAAATTGGATCTGAGATTTGAATTTACCTTGGAAGAAGAAAAGTTGATGTAGCAGAAATCGCAAAGACAGAGAGAGAAGGGTGAAGAATGCTTTGCAGCAGCGCGGAATAGGAATTGTGGGTTATGAGTTGAGAACCACATGATCATTACACGTGTCCAATTATCTGATGGTTGTGATTAACTTATGCATGGTGCATAAGTTATGACTTATGCGCCATAACTTTTGCCAAGGAAAAATACCCAGATATATTCATATCGTGTTTGTTACATTTTTTTAATATTTAAATTTATACTTATCTATTTGTTACATGTGTTGTTTGTATTCAAAATTAAGGGTATTTTTGGAAAGAAAAATCCAACCCAAAAGAGCTGAAAGGGGGTGATTTCTTTATATATAGTATAGATATATAATTACACATTCCAACTAATCCTCTGTAAGATTTATGCTACAATCATCAAGATTAAGACTTTCATCCTTTTCAATCTTGACCCCATCTTCAACCTTTTTGTCAGAAACAACCTTCTCTTCGGGATCAAGGTTTTCAACAAGGTACAAATCATCATCTCCGACTACCTCATAACCCACTGCCCGACTGAGTTCATTAAAGGCAACCATCATACCGACATATCTTTTATCCCATTTTTACGTGTCTTGTTAACGGTGTTGTTTCCATAGAACATAACCGGAAGAAACTGGACAACCATCCTTCAAATATACCATCATAAAATGGTTGTGATTCACATGTGTCAAACACATCATTTGGTTTCTATGCGACGATGCACCGCATATATGGAAAAAGGTTTCTGATCTCCCTTTCTTAATGGACAGTGGAACAACCACATGTTTGTATCTCTATGCAATGAGGAAACTCATATCCGGCATGATCATCCATTTATTTGGTGGTGCAGCACCAGCACCAATACTATCACCGGTCAGAGCGTATAAGACCTCATTGTTTCAATGTTCCGACCTAATCAACCGTCGATAACACTCATATTCTTCACCGACAATCTCTTTTTGAAGTTGGTAACAGATCATTTGATAATCATCAATATACATGTCCTATAGGACAACAACTGCACAAAACCCACAATGACCATCACCATCTACATCCACCACCTTTTCAATAAATTCATACATGAACGTCGTAATTTAGTCTTTGTGTGGGATGTTGACTTTAATCGGAATTGGGATAGGAGTATTAGAAGAAATATTACTTTTGCTTGCACTTTCTCTAGTTAGTCATGTTGACTTGGTCTCTGAAGCCTGTGTCTCTGGATCCCAAGACTCAACATGCTCTCAGAGCGAAGGTGATCGCTTTGCTGACCGAATAATATGTTTATCTTTCTTTGGGGCCTCTTTTGTGTTAACCTTTTTTGATGGTGGACGTATAAAGGTCATCTTTGGAAAAACAAATTGTCAAAATTGTTCCTTCATATGCACCTTCCTATTGTAATCAGCCTCCTTGAAACAAGCCTAGAATGTTAAAAAAAACTGTTAGTTTGAATGCCGTAGAAAACAAGGAAAAATGCATTATGTTATGGTTCTGACACATTTCAGATTATATAATCTGAAACTTCAAGACACAGTTCATAAAATATATTCGAAAATGTCCCAAACACCGTACCTCCATGCAGACCAAGTACGTCTCCATGGGGCGTGAAAACAAACATTTCAAATTATATAATCTGAAACTTATATATTTTGTTCGAGTTATATAATCTAAAATGTACCAGTACCAGAACAAATCCCAGAAAATAGAAATTCAACAAAAAAATGTTTTTAAAAAAAGTACCTGAAGCAAATTCCCTTATGGTAAATGAGAGATGTATGCCTTTCTATCCTTAGGATCACCTTCATACTCGAACCGTAACCACTTTTACTGAGTGTGAATTTCATCTAAACGGAAAAGAGGGGGGGGGGGGGGGGGTGTTGTTCCTTATCTTTTTGGAAAATGTACACGAACACTATAATCAAGACCATTATTGAGGAGGTGCAAACATTTCTATGAAGCTAGGCCTACAAAATTTGGGGCCCAATTTTTTTTTTTTGGTATACAGCGCATGTTATATATAATAATATACTACTAGAGCCGTCACATTTGCATAGTTGAAGAAGTGGTGTAGTGGTAGACCATGGTGGTTGAATCCTTGTTGTGGTCATGGGTTCAATTCCTATGATTTTTGTTCTTTTTCTTTATTTAGTTATTTATTTCCTACTTGTTTACAATATAACTATTTTTTGAGCACTTGTAATTTTTGGCCCATACTTGTCGAATAACAAAGCTTTAACAATAAACATTATAAAGTTTTTTTTCTCTTTTAATAAAATGTATTTTTTTATTAGAGGCCTATCTTTACTATGAGAACCGGGTCTCCAATTTCATAGGAACGGCCCTAAAGGTAATCCATATGTGATGAACATTAAGCAACCACGTTTAGACTTATCTGAACCACACTCAACTACCCAACCAACCTCGTCTAAGAGATAATTCAAAGCATTCTTTGATATATTTCTAATCAACTTAGAACACAATTGCTTTCCTTTGAACCTATTTTTAAGCATGATCATGATCGTTTAGAATTACATGTGTATTTGAGAATGTTGTACGGTTTTTTAGTTCGTAATTAAATCACTTATACTAGTAGTCATATACTTTTTCAACCGGCTTTGTGCATATTCAGCTCTGTTTGTTGTAGTATTCCCTACACGCATAACTTTATTGACCCAAAACTTCACAACTTTCTCCTTCACCGGACCCAAATATGTAGTTTCAACATATTCCAAAAATTTAGGAAGCTTTTAGCATACAACTTTGAACTGGTTGCAATTATCAACATATGTTTGCTCTATGTCAGAATTCACAACACCCTCCAAAGCAACCATGACCGTCTTTCCCACTACGCTTGACTTAATCTCTTTCCCATCCTTGCCTTTGAGATCCTTAACTTTGTAATATGTCTTAGATTTTTCCCTAACATTTCTTCTAATGTGAGACTCACAAATCAGGCTACTAGCCTCTAGGAAAACAGTATTGACAACATTCATCAATGCATTTTTTTGATCAGTGACAACTACTTTGGATGAAGTATCTTTGGAATGCAACTGATCACGACACCTCTTAAGAGCCCAAGAAACGTTATCTTCCTTCTCAAACATCATATAGTCAAATGCAATAGAGAACATCATCTTGATAGAAGTGACACCAACAAACTCAAGCAACAAAAGACGATATTTGTTGGTCGTATAAGTGGAATCCAACACAAGCACCATAGGGAACATGTTAAACAACTTAATACCATTTGGATGGGCCCAGAAAATGCCTCTGGCATCATCAAAATTAGGATACTTCCTACATTAATACACATACTTATTCTCAACCAATGATTTCAAGAGATGTTGCATATTTGTTCTCGGATCCCTAATGGATTGCCTATTCTTGTCACAAGCAATATAAATACGCTTGATAGTAGTTAAAGTTCTATTATTCCTATTCCTTAATTGGTGAGAATTTCCTCAGAGGAACATTCGAGTTTGTTTACTCACGAAGGTATCTAATTTCATTTGGGTTTAGAGATCTGGAAATTTTATGACTTTTCAATACATTTTCCATCTCAGGGTTGTGTTTACTATTTCCAACTTTGAGACTCAAATGATCGTCAATTAACAAATAACCTCTCACATGAAACAGGCACTCACATTTCACCGAACCACATATTTTGTGCATTAACAACTTCTGGTACTTGGTATATGAACCTCCTTGTTCACATATTGTTATAAAAAAAATGCATTTATGCCATTTCTACCTTTATCTGATTTTCCAATAACGGTTGAAAATCCTAACTTCCATATTCCTCTCGAACCCACTCCAACAAATCATTTCATGTAGCAAACTTTCTCTTGGTGGTAAATTGTTCTCGATGGGGAAACAACAACATGTCCAACAACTGAATGAGCATCAGATGGAGGTACAACAAGCGGAGGAGCATCCTATACTTTTGCATCTCCGGAAGGAATATCAACTTTTGGTGGGGATCCTCAGCTTCCAATTTTGCAAGAATCATTAAAAACTCCAGGTGAAACATTCGGCAACACAATATGAGGTCCAATGGCAGGTTCCAATTTAGGGGGCACATCAATGGGAACATCCATTACTGAAATAGTGAAAAATCATGGTAAGAAAAACTGGACACTTTCTGTACTTATAGCATTCAGACTATATAATTCAAAACATTTTGCTGAAGCTTTCGGCTTACAGAATCCGAACGATGCCAGTACAACTTTATTGACGTGATCAAAAGAAAAACGCTTAGAAATCAAATGAGAAAGATTTTATAGGAATAGTACCTTTGCATTCAAACAAAAATGATGATATTGATGCCCTTTTATTACAAAAATTGCAACTCCAAATCATGTTTTTGCCCAAAACTGTGAGCTTATGTAGGTGTAGGGAATGTTTGGTGATAAATGTGGTAAACTTCTGCTAGGTTCTGGAAAAGCCTTATATATTGGAAGGTTTCGGCTTATATAATCCGAAACGCTTCTCGCTTTTTAAAAGGTAGGTTTACAGGTCATGTTTCAGATTCTATTTTCTAAATTTTGTAAAAAAATGTTCGGTCTATATTTTTTGAATAATCTTTTCAACAACTCTAGGCAAGCTTGAGTCTAGTTGCATGTTGGCCTTCTGTTTTTACTCTATTTGGATCATATAATCCAAAATAGCTTACAAATTATAGAATTTGATCAAAGGATATTTTCAGAAGAAAAAAATAGGACGCACGAAAAGCTCGTAGAGTGAAAAAAATTAATAGTCATATTCTGTTGGATCAATTAAACCAACAACTTCTACAACATCAAATAATTGGTATATAGAGTATGAGTAATGAAATTGCACCCATTTTTTCTACACACGTGATACATGATTAAACACGTTAAAAAATGATTATTATTTAATTGAATAAATGGTTGATTAAATCACTTTGAAAATTTAAATTTTTTATTAATCATTTAGGTGAATTAACAATGTGTCACATGTGTACATACGAATAGCAATGAACATTCTATGGATAGGGTAATAAAGTGTCAATCTCCATACCCACGTTTATAACAATCCACGTACCCGAGCAGATACCTTCATAAGCAATAAGTTTGGTGTCCGTCACAATACCCTATGGGCACTTAAGCGCTCATACCGTACTTTAACGACAAAGAGACAAGAAATAACAAAAAACATCACAACATAATTAAAATATAATTTAAAATCTTTTAAATGAGCTTATAAAATATTGCACAACATAGTATTTTGCCAAACAAGTGTTCTTCCAATTGACGACAATGTTTGTGTCGGAGGATGTGGTTCTTTGGAGACTGAGGAACATCTTTTCCTTGGCTGCGACATTTTTACAAATGCGTGGTCATTGCTCTTGCAGTGGCTGCGCATCTCCTTCGTTGCACCACCTACAGTTCGCGATCATTTTCTTCATTTTGGTCACATGGCAGGGTTCCCTAAATCTATACACTTATTCATCCGCATAATCAGGCTAGCATGTGTCTGGATTATTTGGAAGGAGCGGAACAACCGGGTCTTTAATCAAATGGAACTAGACTCACAGGTTATTTCAGACAAGGTTAAGTTGCTCTCTTTCACATGGATAAAGGCTAACTCGTCTTCTTTTACTTTTGCCTACCCTGACTGGTGGCGACACCCTTTAGCAAGTCTGGGTGTTTTGGTGTAATCTAATTCATTTTCATCCTATCCTTGTATGGTTTTCATTGTGCTCTATTTTGAAGCACAAATGATTTGACTTTGTAATATCTTGAGTGTGGTTCTCTTTTGCACACCTTGTGCGAGATGAATCATTCTATTGTTTAATATTATATTCCATTTACGCTTATTCAAAAAAAGTATTTTGCCAAAAAAAACATCAAATGTATAACAGTCAAGAGCATATTACAATTAATATAAAAAACTTATGATTAATTAAATAATTTTAGTATTATAAAATTATAATTATAGTATATATAATGTGTGGGGCGGACTGGGCAAGAGAGTGTCCCTATTCGCACCCATACTTATTTAAATTTGAGAGTAATTACCCAAGTTATGTCCAGACTCAACAATGTGGATATTTAGCCGTCCTCCGTGAATTTTTTTTTCCGGGTACCCTGGACTTAAGTCAGTCCAATTCTCATCCCTATCTATATAGAAATTTTTGTGGTCATGAAATATTGTTGATAGAATAATTATAGCTTCTCTCTAAATTTAGACAAGAATATCGCCGCAGAGCCTCATTACGGTTGACTAGTTGGAGATTGTTCATTAACGAATGATAATATTCCAAATAGGATAAGTACTCACCACGCCGAACTTGAAACGATGTATTTCCACATAAGAGTATCATATTGACCTACATCATCATGCAATGGTGATTAAAATATTGCATTGAGAAGGGTTGTTAGGGTACACATTTTGTTTGAGGATGCTAAACACCATTAGATTAAATATAATATTTCTTATCATGTCCCCTATCACATTTTTATTCCTCTTTAATCAATGTCTCCTTGTCTCACCCTTCAATTATAAGAGGTTAAATCTTTGATGCTAAATCCTTCATTAGCATTTGCAATGTTGTCGTGATTTAGATTTCAGGTATCTTTCACTGTTATTTACTCGTCAAGTTGAAACTATATTCCTATTAATTTCGCTTTGAAAAGCTTAATAATTAGATCAATTAATAATAAGACAAGGACAGTTTAATTTTTGCTCTCCATCCAATAATTAGATCGATTAAATAATAAGACTAGGACAATTTTCATCAGAGAAAAAAAAAATGACAAACAATAAAAGACAAATGTTGATTTTGTCGCTCTCTCAATGGATATTATTTTAAAGGGCTCGATGGGTTGTTTATAATGACAATTATCAGAAAATTAAAGTTATCAACACGGAGATTTCGGAGGTTAGAAATAGGATGGTTTTCTCTTCGAAGAGATATAAGGTGGAAGAAATTGTAGAGGGTATAAAATCAACCTCTAAGAAGTGGTTTCGAGTTTTTTTTTTTTTTTTTATTGACAGTCAAAAAACTTCATTCATTCAAAGGCAAAAAATAATACAACCGATTAAGAGTTGGGACATTCCCCACACCCATAAATTGAGATTAGACCTAACAATCAAGATAGTATGATAAATCCTAACAATACATCTAACAACCAGACTAATTCCTTCCACCTATGGTCCAAGATCACCAAACTTTTGAGATCCACAGTCTTTGATGTCATCCAACTCCGGAAAAAAGATTGTGTTGTTGTTCGCGCATATTGACGGTCTCTGTGATAACCAATACAACCATACGTTGAAAAGTCCTATGTGAGGCTGAGAGGATGTTGAGGTTGCTGATTATCGCCATGAATTCCTTACTCATAACAAAGTACCGATAAGACGAATCCTTCACTAGCATTTCAACAAACACATGGCATGCAAACTTGAAATAAACCAACAATAATAACAAAAAGCAAACAAAACAATAAATAAAATAATAGAGAATCAAATACATGGAGCCAAACCACACTCTCAAACGGGAAGATAGCAGAGAAACCCCAATAAAACTTTTCCATGGTGGCTTTCGAGGGGGCCGTCTCGGGATCAGATCACTGGTTAATTTGTGACTTGGGGGCGGTTTAGGAAGTGGCCGAACAACTAGTGATGAAATTGATACCCATCCTGTCATGGAACTTATAGTGGGGGAGGAAAGAACAGAGACCTCCCTGCAGATGGAAAATCACGCTTGGCAAGGCCAGAAGACCGTGGAGGGACTTGTTCCAGCAGAAGTAATGAAATACAATGACAAAAGGGTAAAGGGTCGTGGTGGTTTTCTGTGAAAAGTTAAAGAGGAGCTTTGCCATGAAAAAGGAATAAATGGGACGGAAAACTTCTCACAGAGGAGAGACAAAATATAACTTCCCACAAGGAGAGACTTAAACAATAAACATCTCACAAGGAGAGAATAAGGGAGGTTTTAGGTAGCAGACATGAGAAATTTCAAACCGGATGGTGGGATTATGAGTGAAAAACGATGAAGGGAAGGTGGGAAACAGTGCTCCTGTTAAACCCTATCAGAGCAAGAGCGACACTGTTATACGTGGTTAACTTTTTTATAATAAAATATATTTTTAAGTGGTTTCCAGTTAGGAAAAAAAAAGGGCATTGTATGTATTACTAGTGATTTTCAAACCTGCTTCTTTGTTTTAATTCATGATTGGATGTTGGTTTTCTTTTGCGAGTGGGTACCCTTTAGAGAAAATTGTAGAGGGTATAAAATCAACCTCTTAGAAGTGGTTTCGAGTTAGGAAAAAAAAAAGGGCATTGCATGTATTACTAGTGATTTTCAAACCTGCTTCTTTGTTTTAATTCTTGATTGGATGTTGGTTTTCTTTTGCGAGTGGGTACCCTTTTTCGAGTGGGTACCCTTTGTATGCCCCAATTTGTGGGTCAAATACTCTTTATATGTTTTTTATTGATAATAAAATTTTGTCATTAAAAAAAACTGTCGTGTTATAGACAAAAATTAATTTTGCAATTAATTTTTTTTATTCAAAGGCTATACAAAATTGCTACACCGGAATCTATAAAAACAAATCTAAGAATAATTAAATAGTGATATTTCCCTGAAGGTTGGTGGGATATATGGGGTGTCGCATGTTAATGGGATTTTAAAATTTGTCTCAGATCATGTCTATTGTGAAGTAGATATAATAATTACAAAGAAGGGGTGGTTTGAATTGTGACCCTTTTAAAATTTAATCTTGTATCTTAAAAATGATTCTAAAGTTGAAACTTTAAATGATTAAGTTAAAACTGACTTCAGAATGTTCTGAAGTGTTAATGCAAAAACAGTATAAATAATTATATGTGTTGTGTTTACTGTAAGTAAGAGTATAAGGAAGTGAAGAAGAACACACAAAAATTTATAGTGGTTAACCCAATGTGGGTAATCCACTCCTCATAATCTTGTGAGAATTTTCACTATGATGCTTGAGATACTCTCTCAAATCCACCACCTTCCAACCTTGTTCGCTTGGAACAATTACAAACTGTATTCTCTAAGCCTCGGGAGGCTTACAACCTTGTTTGCTAAGTGACACAAGACTTTATAACTTTCTGCTCAACCTAACACTTTAATACCCTTAAAGCTAGATGAGACTTTTCTCTTATGATTGATTTTGAAGTTTGAATGAATTTAGACAAGAGGAAGAAGAATAGAAGAGGAAAATTATCTTTGAAAAGATAAGAGATAAGTTTGATTCACACTCTTGGAGATTTTAGGAATCTTTAGAGTTGATTTGTGAAATCAAAGTAGATATGAAACCTTCCTCTCCTTTTATAGAGTTTCTTGACCTCTTGTAGCCGTTGAAGTATGACCAATAGTCTTGTGCCATGTGTCCTAGGACTTAGTAACTTTTGCTTGAAAATCTGGGTTAACATTCTGAACTTAAAAGACTTCGGAATGTTGTTGTGTTCTTCAGAATACTTCAGAATGTTGTTATGTTCATCAATATATTGTTCCTAGGTTCATGTGGATGAATGTCAGATAAGTTTCTGGGTTCACCCTATGAATGTCAAATGAATATCTGGGCTTGTCCATGAGCAGTGTTCTTCGTACACACTTTAGAATGTTGTTGGACCAAAAGTCTTTCCAAATCTGTCTTGGAACTTGTGCAGGAGAGAGGAAAGTGGAACTGTCACTTCATGCCTATGCTTTATGAGATTTTTGCTTTGTATTGAATCAACTCTCTTATGTGTCAAATCCTTATTGAATCTGGCTTGTTCTTGCTTTTTGCTTTACTTTTTACTTTTCACCAACTGTATTGTTCATGTAAGATAAAGCATGTAGCTGGAATGAACTTTCTAAACTTTAGAGACTTCATAATGTTCCTTTTTGTTTCACTTTGGATGATTTGTAAGTCTCTCATTTGATGTAATCAAGTTCTAATAGTGAAACATCAATGAAGTGCAATATGTGTAACATCTAGGATGATATTTTTTGATGGAATATTCTTAATGTTTTCCTCTTAGGATTCAATATGACACATACAACGGGTGCATATCCCAACGGAAGTATAAAAAGAAAATACATTTAAGAAAAACACGAACCTTTGATGGAAGAACCCTCTTCACAGCCTTTTAATGAGACATGCATTAATTATGACGATTGGCATCCTAGCTATGTTGAAACCCCAAGCCACCGAAATAAAATGTTTTAAAACATCAGTTATACTCACACCTCAAAAATCGTGAGTCAAATGCACTTCATCTTATATTTTATTAATAAAAAGGAATAGCAAAACCAAAAAAAGTTGGGGTCTAACCAAAACTAAAAATATTAAGTAAAATGTTATGTAGGCATACCAAACCTATATAAAAAAAATTAGGGTTAATATTGCTTTACCCCCTGTAATATAGGGCACTTTTGGTTTTGCCCCCTGTAAAAAAAATTTTTTGGATTCGATCCTTGTAAAATAAAGATTCTTCAGAAAACCCCTCTGACCCATGTGACTCAGCAGAATCTCTTACGTGGCGCTGATGTGGATATTAATTTTAATTTTTTATTTTTTTTATTGGCCACATGTATAATTGATTTTACACATCATATTTAATTAAAAAAACAAAAAAATGATTTAAAAAATCAGAAAATTAATTTTCAAAAATTTAAAATATCGAAAAAATTAAAATTCAAAATAAGAATTTAAGATTTTTTTTCTCAAAACAATGAAAAATCTGGAACTTAATTTTTCATTTTTTTTTTTGTAAATTAGAAAAACAAATTTGAAATTAAAAAGTTCAGCTTTTTTAAAAAATAAAATTCTGGAATATAAAAGTCTAATTTTTTTCTAATTAAAACTTTTTAATTTTTCCAGAATTAAAAAAAAAATTAGATAAAATTTTTTTTAAAAAAACTTTTGTCCAATTTATATTTTTTTAGAAAAAATAAAAAGTTTATTTCGAAAAAATATATTTTATTTTCCAGAATATTTAATTTTTGTAAAAAATAGAAAGAAAAAAAACTTGTCTTGTTTTCCAGAATTTTATTTCGAAAAAAAATAATTATTTTCTAGAATATCTAATTTTTTTTCAAAAAAAAAAATATTTTTGTTTTTAATAAAAATAGAAACTTATCTTGCTTTCCTAAATTTCGAATTTTTAAGAAAAAAGTAAACAAAATTTTTTTATTTAAAAAAAATCTGAACTTATTTAAATTTTGAATTTATTTTGAAATATTTTATCTATTTTCTATTTTTTCAAAATTTTGAAAATTAAGTTCCAGAATTTTTTATCATATTAGAAAATAAAATATGATTTTTTTTATTTTTTAATTTAAAAAAATAAATTTTCAGAATTTTTAAATGGTTTTTTATTTCTTCATTTTTTAAATTTTTATGTTTTTTAATTATAAATGACGTGTAAAACCTTTTTTACGCTTGGCATCCAAAAAAATGAAAAAGAAAAAGAAAAAGCCACGTCACTGCCACGTCAGAGATTCTGCTGACTCAAAGGGCTTAGGGGACAATCCTGAAGAATCTTTATTTTACAAGGACGGAATCTAAAAAAAACTTTTACAGGGGGCAAAACCAAAAGTGCCCTATATTATAGGGGGTAAAGCACTATTAACCCGAAAAATTAATAAAACTATGACAAATAGGCAACCATTAAATATTCTATGTTGTTTGAAATGGTGAGATAGATAATCAAATAATCGTTGTTGAGAACATATGATTTGTGCAAATCCTGAGAATAATGTTTGGAGCAACAAACTTAGAATCAGAGTATGAAAAAGAATATAAATATAAGGGTCTTATCAACCAGTGCCTCCGGAGCACTAGTTAAGGAAACAAGCTCCAAGATACTTATACTATATTTGGTTTTCTTAACTAGTGCCCTTGGGGCATTGGTTAACATTTTCCTAAATATAATTGATTGCACGAATCAATAGCAGAAGAAAAGAAATACCAATTTGAATTTGGATGCGAGAAAGATAAGATTTTTTTGTTTTAAAATTTTGCCTCTACGTTTTAGATTTTCCTTTTCAATTTTGCATTATGGCTAATGAAATATTGGAGGTGTGAAAATGAAAACTTTCGGTTAAGGGTGTGAAAAGAAATTCTGTTGAGTTGTATTAAAAAAAATGGTGAAGGACAGATAAATGTTTGGGCCCTCATTATGCTTTTTACTATATATACCCTCCTATAATTTAAGTCTTGCTATATACACCCCTCTCTATAAAAAAAATTTGCCCCTTGCAGTCGTGGACGCTAGGCCATCGCAGCCCGTGCCATGCCCATGCCCATGCCCAAGGCCGAGCCTGTGCATATAACGTCAGACTATTACAAAAAAATCCAACGACAAAATCCAACAAATTTGACATTAAATATTCCAATCTATTTTAAGTCATTCCATTTCATATTGATGTCATTTCTTTATGTGCTTACTGCATGCGTCTTAATATAACTAATCATGATTTCTTGAAATCCATAATTTTAACAAAGTTTGTTATAGCCACAATATAAATGCATTTTAAGTTAAAAATTAGAAAAAAAAATCTTAAGAAAATGTACCTAATAAATCTGTCCTTTAATTTTACCATTTGTCTAGTTATTCAAATGGCTTATTTTTATTTTATTTTATTTTTGAGAAGAAATGACTTACTCCCTCCATTTTAAAATGAGTGTCGCTTTAGCCAAAAAAATTTGTTTCAAAATGAATGTCACTTTCAGTTTCCAATGCAATAATAACTTTTTCTTTTCAACTGTACCCTCCAATTATTACTCTGCACACTCCTTCCAAAGTATTACTTTTAAAATTAACCAATAGTTAATAAGAATAATTTGGTAAAATAACCATTCTCTTTCTTTTAATCATTGCATTTCTTAATATGTGTGTAAACATCTAAAACGACATTCATTTTGAAACATAGGGAGTATTATTATTATTATTATCATCATTATTAGATTATGAATTTGAGGGTATGCGGAGTAAATAATGAAAATAATTATTACTTGTTGTAGACAAAACTTTAGAATTTTACATGTACAATTCGGTGGAACCTTACCATCTAATAATGCAACTAATGCTCGTAGAATGCTTATAGCCCTAGAAATAGGGGTTGGTGGAATGCCAACATAACTTCTTTTTTTGAAAGAAGCCAATATAAGTTGATACAATCATCTGTTTTATTCAGTTTAACAATATTAATAAAAGCGGCGCCCCTAAATATTTTATTGTCGTTCTTTGCAATGATGACTTTTGTGAATGTTGTTAAATTTCAGAATCTAATTTGTCTATTTTTAGATACACCCTCTCTAAAGAACTTCTAGAATAAAAAATCTTTGTAACTTATACACCGTGTATTCTGCATGTATGAGTTTCTTTATTGACTTCGTGTGTGTATGTAGCCTCCTATGCTAGTGTGCCTTTCCATGAATTTTATTTTGACAAATGATATCTGTACAACCATTTTGTGATAATTTTTAGACAACTTTCTCTCTCATACTCACATTATATTCTTACTCTCTCTCATCCTTTTTCTCTCTCCATTGTTTTTGAACAATAAAAAGAGAGAGAAAAAAGGTTGTCACAAAAGCTGTACCAAATGGTTGTTCAAATATCATTACATATTATTCCGTTTCAAAATGAGTGTCGTTTTAGGTGTTTACACACATATTAAGAAATGCAATGATTAAAAGAAAGAGAATGGTTATTTTACCAAATTATCCTTATTAACTATAGGTTAGTTTTAAAAGTAATACTTTGGAAGTAGTGTGCAGAGTATTAATTAGAGGGTACGATTGAAAAGAAAAAATTATTATTGCATTGGAAACTGAAAGTGACATTTATTTTGAAACAAATTTTTTTGGCTAAAGCGACACTCATTTTGAAACGGAGGGAGTATAATTTTGCTATATATGTTTGTCGGCCGCAAATATACATGTTTTAAAATATCCATTACGCGTATATGGAGAATTTATTGGGTTAGGTCCAAATCCAGTGAATAGTGTTTATGTTGAAGGATTGAAGTTTGAAAGTCACGAGACCATGGTGCCATGGTGGTGGCCATTAGTAATGTAATTGTAACTTCATACTAGGACAAATTTTTTTTTTAATCAGTACCCTCGGGGTAATGATTAAAAAAAATAAAAATAGTTATTTTGTATTGGAAATTACAACTTTTTGACTTTTAGAAAGTTGAATTCACAACTTTTCATTATTTTCAAAAAATTATTTCTATTTATGTTATCTTAATCAATGCCCCAAGGATACACTTTAGCATTTTTTTTAAGGATTCATATTAGTACAAATCATATAAACTAAGAACGTGTACATTTAACATAATGAAGGCATGTTATTGAAGTAATAATGCCTTAAAATCAGGTGTTCAACTTTCTTTGTCTTCAAAAATTAATATCTTAGAATTTGGGTTAAACTATATATTGATTGGTGAGTCGAGTCGTACTTGAATATGTGAATCAATGTGTATGTGCATTTGGTGTGATTGGTGATTGTTGTGAATACTTGAATAAGGTGAATTGTGTGCATTACTTGATTGTATACTCGTTGACTTATGGAAATGACGAAATTATTATTCATATGGAATAGAATTATGTTATTTTATTTCAATTGATTATGAATTGTGAGCTAACCTCTAGTGGTCGTTTGATTAACCGCCTACCTTCTTCGTATGGATGGGTAGATGACATGCAAGACTAGTTTGCTTGCTTTGGTGAGTTGCTTAAGGATAGCTTCGATGCTACCTCGTTTACTGCTTTTGGTGTTTTAGACTTTAGGGCTCTGATTAAGGGTCGGTTTTTGATATTATCTTTATTATGTATGTTGGAGATTTTCGAGACTATGTATTGATGATGATATGAGTTGCATGATGAGATGACTACTTGGTGATTTATTTTATTACAAATGATTGTTGAGATGATTTATTTATATGTTAATGTAAATGATTGTTTTATTCTGCTACGATGTTCTTTTTGAAACACTATCTATGCATATTGCTGAATTATTGAAGATGTAAAATCTAGATCCTTGAATAATTATTTTATTTGCATAATTTATCACTTAAGGGGTTTAGGGTGTTACACTGATAGGAAGTTTCCTGTTTGTAGAACTACCAAGAGGAGAAGGAGAGTATGCTATAAGTGTCCTAAGATTCATTGATGGGATAAAACCTTCAGGAACATTAGCCTTCATTACCATTGGAAAACTAGGAACGCCAATTTAAGTCTAAGTTTCAATTACCTTTGAATTAGTAAAACCCCGCACGTAAGGATCACTCTGTTATCACCATGTGCATTTAGCCATCGAATGGATAAACCCAGATCAATCGAGATAGTATAGACCCTGCACGTAAGGATTATCATGCGATCAACATGTACAACTTGACAACTGACTAGGTTAGAACATCCCAACAACCACATCACTTGTATAGTCTACTTAAGATAACTAAACGTGACATGAATGTTATTTAATTCCAACAAAATAGATAGGGGGATTGGAAGAGTCCTAACCGTTGCTTACTTTTCTTCAACCAAACAGGTAACTTTCTTAGTTGCAAACAGATAAAAATTGCAATCACTAACCCTTAACTCTATTTTTATATCGTAAAACTAAAATAAGTAAGGCGAATTGTTTGAACGACACGACAACCCCTGTGGATATAGTACTATACTTATCATTTTATTACTTGGTAAATGATTGGGCACACTTGCCTAATCCGACAATCAAGTTTTTGGTGTCGTTGTCAGGGATTATTGATATTTTTTACTAATTGATTCAAATTACTTATTTCTATCTTTTATTTTTCTAACATTTATTTTTCAGTAAATTATTTTTGTGCATTTTATTTTTCTGTTTTCTTAAAAATTCAAAAATACCAAAAAAAATAAAAAAACCAAAAATATTATTCCAGTTGACTCTGTCCTAATAAGAACTTTGTGTAGTTTGTTTCATGCGTGGTGCCATAACAAGTATTCTGCAATTTGACCTAGACATAGACAAAACTGAACGAGCACTTCGAAAAGCAACCTGAATTGCAAGGGAAAGGACAGAACAACAAGAAAAAATCTCAATAGAAGACTATTCATCAGACGAGTCAGGAATGGGAGATGAACATTGCGTTACCCTGGGAGACTATGGGAGGCTGGATAACTTGGAAGAAGTATCACTTGGGTTTCAACCAGCAAACCTGGTCGTGTTTGACTTTAAGAATAATGTTATGATGAATTTGAAATCTAACCAATTTTCAAGTAAGTAATCGGAAGATTGCAACACTCACTTGACACACTTCACTACTAAAAAAACAAAAATTAGTGAGGAAAATTTAGTGAGGGAAAACGTGAAATCTCTCTCTAATTTCCTCACTAAATTTTGCGACCAAGGAATTTGTGAGAGATTTCATTTTTTCCGTCACTAATTTCCCTCCCTAATTTTACTTTTTCTAGTAGTGCTTTCTGGATTCCTGCAGCACAATCAATCCAGCTGGGGTGTTAGAATCTGACAAACGACTCAAGTTGTTTGCATATTCTCTAACCGGAGGGGAAAGGATTGGTTGGACACATTACCAAGTGGTACGATCAAGACTTTGGATCAGCTCAAGAGATAGGTCTTGTACAGGTATTTCCCTACTGCAAAATACTTGGCACGGAAGAAGGATATTTCCACCTTTACGAAACAAGATGGTGAAGTACTTTCTGATGCATGGGAGAGGTTCAAGATATTGTTAAAGAGGTGTTCATATCATAAGTTTTCATATATGGATATCATGGAAGCTTTCACTACGGGACTAAATCCATATACAAGGATGTTACTAAATATTTATGCTGAAGGAACCATGAAAATCAAGACAGTTGGTGAAATACGGAAGCTGATTGATAACATGTCTCTGAATCAATATCGTACAGACACGGATTAGGAGGCTTCCCCGATGAAGAAAGATATGATAAATCTTAACACTAAGGATGCTTTACTTTCTAGTAACAAACTTCTCAGACTTCAACTAGAGATAATGGCAAAAAAATTGGAAGCAAGAGAAGTGGCCAGAATATCAGCTAAGTGTACACGCGACTTATGTGAGCAATCTCATGAAAGTCGGGCATGTTTACCTACAAATTTAAAGTTATCAGAAGAGTAGGTCAAGTACTTGAGAAGTTTTTCTAGGCAACAAAGGAATCCATACTCCAAAGGATCACCGTGCGTTCAGCAGGTGCATCTTGACAACCGACTAGGTCAGAACTTCCCAACGACCTCATCACTTGTATAGTCTACTTAAGATAACTATACGCGACATGACTCTTATTTAATATCCTGCAAAATAAATAGGGGGGAGTGAAAGAGTCCTAACCGCTGCTTACTTTTCTTCAACCAAAAACAGATAATTTTCTCTGTTGGAAACAGATAAAAATTGCAATCTCTAACCCTGATCTCTTTTATTTTATATCGTCAACTTAAAATAAGTAACGCGAGCTGTTTAGGCGAAATGACAATCCCTGTGGATATGATATTCTACTTGTCACTTTATTACTTGGTAAACAATTTGGTACACTTGCCTAATCCGACCACCAATAGCCAAGGAGCAGGAAGAAACTCAGAAGAGGACCAATGTTGCTATTAAGAACTTGGAAGTGTAGATGGGTGCTTCAAGGAAGGAAGATTGGCAGTTCATCAATGTTTATTAGGAAACCCTAGGTTAGTAAACTAACTCCAAGTTCTTTTGTTAGCTTACTTTCCCAAATATATCCACTCTTAACCTAAGCCACATTATAACCCTCAAATACCTCAAAATGCCGTGACCAACCCTACTTGCTTTAGGTGGAAAGTTTCCCTATAAATACCACCTTCCTCATTCATAATTTCTCGTTCAGAACAAGATCAGTTGAAGAGGAAGGCGATTCTAGGAGCTTCAGGAGGAGTTTTATCTTCTCCTTATCTTTTCTAGAATATGCTTTTATCTTTTTGTATTTTGTCTAAGTTAACATGTGTAATTAGATATTTATAGACTAAGGTTCTAAGATGAACCTCTATTTGTTTTGTTGGATAATTATTTAATTTATGTCGTTTATTTTAGTATATTTTATGTTCGCTATTAAGTTTTATTAGGATTAGTTTGTTTCAAAGGAGCTCAACCCTAGATTAGGTACTTAGGTTGTGATATGGCCTACTATTGATGCTTATATATTGATATTTATATCTACCTATGTAGGAAGTAAGTAGTTATTAAAAAGACGAAAGATACCGAAAGAGAGTTGACCTTATTAATGAGTACTTGGAGGTGACATTACTAATATTGAGTAAAATCTGCTGAACCTAAGATGTAACTAGTTATTAAATAGGGAAACAAGTGTCTCAAGGGAGTGAAACGATCCTAGTAGAACCATTGTCCTCGACCCCTTGGTAAGGTAGACGCTGATATGACTTCCCGTTTGTAGAACTACCAAGAGAAGAAGGAGAGTGTGCTATGAGTGTCCTAAGAATCATAGATTGGATGACCTTCAGGAACATTGGACTTCATTGCCTTTGGAAATCTAGGAACGCCAATTTAAATTCATGTTTCAATTATCTTTGAATTAGTAATACCCCACATGTAAGGATCCTAGGCGATCATTAGGTGCAATTAGCCATCGGAAGGATAAACCTAGATCAACCGAGACAGTATAGACCCCGCGCGTAAGGATTGTTGTGCGATCAGCTGAAGCATCTTGACAACCGACTAGGTTAGAACGTCCCAATGGCCTCATCACTTGTATAGTCTACTTAAGATATCTAAACGCGATATGTATGTAATTTAATTCCAATAAAATAGATAGAGGGGTTTTGAAGAGTCCTAATCACTGCTTACTTTTCTCTGACCAATCATGTAACTTGCTCTGTTCCCTAAAAAAAAAAATGTAACTTGCTCTGTTGTAAATAGATAAAAATTGCAATCTCTAACCCTTAAATCTTGTATTTTATATCGTCAAACTAAAATAAGTAACACAAATTGTATGGACGAAACGAAAATCCCTGCGGATACGATACTCTACATATTACTTTATTACTTTGTAAATGATTTGCTACACTTGCCTAATTCGACCATTAGAAACCCGCGGGTATTGAGGTACCCATGGGTATTCGTGGGTACCCATGGAATTTTGAATTTATTTATTTTTTGGTAGAAAGTATATATATATTTTTAATTATAAAAACACTTCAACTTTTAAACATCCATACATAATCATACATAATCCATACAAAATTTATGATTCTTATTTCGTGTTTTTCAATTTACGAATGAACAAAATACATGACATAAAAGAAAAGTAACCAAGACACATATAAAGAAATTACTAAACAGATAAGTGATAGATTTTTTCAATATAAAATTCTCAGTTTTAAACAAAAAGATTAAATCAATTCTCACATAGAAATTAGAAACAAATTGAAATATTCATGTGTTCATCTAAAATTAGGATGATCTAAAATAAAAAACAAATAATCGTGCTAAGAAGAAGGAAAAAAAATGAGAAGAAGAAAACATCGGTGCACCAAAAGCGAAAAGGAAGAGAAAAGAGATATTTGTGACATAAGAGAAAAGCTGTCGTACAGTCGTACAATAAACTAAACTAGGATTTTTTGACGTATCAAACTCTTTTTTTTTTGGGTGGTGACCGAGGTTTGAACCACAAACCTTGAATATATTATGCATTGTCCTTACCAACTGAGCTAAGCTCATGAGAACTGAGACCTCAAACTCTTATATATAGATACACACACAAGGATATTTTAGTAATTAACTTAATTTATTATTGGGAAAGGACATCATCAAATCTGTGTTCATATCCATAAAATAATGGGTAGTCAAATACCGATTTATTATACTTGTGGATACCCATTTAGCTACTCGCCATGTTCCCGTGACAAATTTTACCCACAAGTACCCGCGAGCATATGTATTTTTGCCACCCCTACTAGTATCATATACTTATGATGTAGAAATAGTAAACTTGGTCCTTGTGACCTTATCTCAGTTGGTATGGACAATGCATAATATATGCAAAGTTCGGGGTTCGAATCCCGGCCACCACAAAAAAAAAAAAATAGTAAACTTGAAAACTTATGACAAGATGTGTTTTAACGAAGTATTACTTCTTTATTCTATTTTGACTCTTTCTAAACCAATTACAATTTTCTTGATCTTGAGAACAATTCTCTATTCTTGTACCAATTCACAAACTCCTTTATGGAACTTTTTTCCTTCATAAAGACAATTCAAAGCATCAAATGTGCATGCAAAGAAAATCTAATTACGGAAAATAATTAGTATATGTATCATGATTAAAACATACTTAACGAGGTCTTTAAATAAATATGTTCCTACTATTTTAGTCAAAATCAATGACCTTCAACATTAGATTCGGAAAATCCCAATGGAATATTTTTTAGTGGGTTGAAATCCATATTTCACTTCGTTTTGACTAAGCGGGGGCTAAAACTTCATTTGGGTGAGTAACTCCTTATTCTAATCTATATATAGATTTTCCCAAACCTTGCTTCTAAATTTATTTTAATGTTATTAAAATAATTTAGTTAAGTTAGACCCAAAGAATAACAGTCGGGTAAATGGAATTACCTCACTACAACTTACTAAAATAAAAAGTATACTTTGCGGAGGTGAACTCACACTATTCGAGATTAGTCTTGCATGGTGCCATCCTTTGAAAAACATTTAATTTAATATTCTATTTGAATGAGTTTAATTAAGTTGATCTCACCGACATGTATCTCATACGCACATCTATAAGTATATACTTCATGCATCACATACATAATATAATAAAATTAGGTAGTATGATTATGACCTCCTAATGCGTAAGAATTAAATAATCTAATTTATTACCATTCTTTGACTTACAAACAAACTTCTTAAACTTCTTCATCAGAATCATCTTTTGGCGTTGTATTATTTTTAACTTGAACAATTATATTAGTTAACTCTAAAATAAAATAATTAAAATTTACGATAGGTAGACCATATTTAAATAAAGGCTTAATAGCAGTTTTAGCCTCCTAAGTTTCAAGAAGTTGCGACTTTGGCCCCCTAAGAAAAAAAAATTACATAACCGCCCCCTAAGTTTTGCCCCTGTGGGAGTTTTGGCCCCCTAGGGCAATTTTGACTCGGTCAACGCACACGCGGACAACACCCGTGTTTATTTAAAAAAAAATTTAAATTAAAAAATAAAATAAAAAATATTTTTTTATTTTTTAATAAAAAATATTTTTTAAATAATTTAAAAATAAAAAATAAAATTTAATAAAAAAAACTTTTTTCTTTTTTTAATAAAAAATATTTTTTTTTAATTACAAAAATAAAAAAAGATTTTTAAAATAATTAAAAAAAAATAATACATGTGACGTCTACATGTGCGTTGACCGAGTCAAAATTGACATAGGGGGCCAAAACTACTACAGGGGTAGAAGTTAGGGGACAATTTTGTAGTTTTTTTCTTATGGGGCCAAAATCAAAACTTCTTGGGGCTAAAACTGATATTAAGCCTTAAATAAATTATGAAACGCAAGTCGTATTTACTATTATTATTTTTGACCAAAAACGCAAGTCATATTTAAAAATAATAAATCACGCTAAAATTCTCAGATCATAGCATCGTGTTTGTCACAAAGATGTGGAACTTCGATATAGCATGGTAATACTAAGATCATAGCATATGGTATCACTACTACATAAATGACATTTCACATCAGTGGAAAACGACATTTATGAAGGTGATGTTGTATGTCAACAACATTTCACATCGGGTTGGAACCCGTTGTGAAAAGTTCTTTTCCACATCGGGCAGCCAATCACTGATGTGATATTCGATAATTTAAACTAAAGCGTACGATTTCACATCGGTCCTACTATTGTAACTGATGTCAAATAAGATTATTTCACATCAGGCAGAAGATTCACCGATGTGAATTTAAGTCCCATATTTAATCAAATTCATATTTCACATCGGTTGACCTTCCCAGCAATGTGAAAATAAGTGATAATATATTATTAATGTGCAAAAACTTGCTACAAAACCAAATCTGCAACAAATTATAACCCAAAGCAGATAAATATTTTTATGCTTTGTTATTTATAATTCAAACATACAATAAAAATGAAAAAAAAATACAACTCTATCTATAATATGTAAACTTACCAAATTATACCTTAACATTCATAAATGAAAATAGACAATAAAAATACATAACAGAACCATTTAAGCGAACATTTTTATCAAACAATGGAAAGTACACACTGCATTGATTTGTGGTTCTGTATGACAATCACAATTACAGTTAAATTACAATCACCATATATATCCTAAATAAAATAATAAAGAATTTCATAACTTTCTTATACTGAGGTCCCAATAAATACCTGGTAAGTTATTTCTCTTGTATGACACAGAACAATTACAAAAACTCGTCCTTCAAGAAGATTAATCTGCAAACAACAAGACCACGAAGGAGTTTTTAGCGAAGAAACTCTGTCTGAGCAATGGCACAAAGTCTTCATGTTCTCAGGAAACTTGAACCTCTTTTGCACCATAGAGGTCAGCTCACTAAGATATCCTTCTTTCTTCTAACTTGTACATCACAAAAACCCAAAATAAAACACGAATCAAAATCATCTATCCATATAAAACAATTTCTATTATCTTAAGAAAAAACTCAAAATGAAACAAATATAAAAGGGTTAATAGGTTTTTACCTCCCTGTAAATTATTTTTTTTGATTTACCCCCTGTAAAAAAAATTTGTTTTGATTTACCCCCCTAGTAGGCCAAACAAAAACCGATTTTTTTTTTTTACGTTTTTGTTTGGCCTATTAGGGGGGTAAATCAAAACAAATTTTTTTTACAGGGGGTAAATCAAAAAAAAAAATTTACAGGGGGGAAACCCGAAAAGAAATAGCCATTCAATGTCTAAGAAGGAATAACCATTGAAACGCTGGATCTGAGATGAGAAACGGTGGCGATGGGGTTTATGTCAGTGAGATAAGATGAGGGAAGAGATGAGTTAGGGATGGTGTGAGAGGGCAAATAAATCACGTTTGCTTTCATGGAAGAGGGAAAGTGAGATAAGATGAAGGAGAAGGGTTTGATACTAGGGTTTCTCTCTGAAGAGGGAAAGTGAAGAAGGAAAACGCGTACGAGTGTGAAAAGGAAAGGGAAAGTGAAAATTGTAAAAGTGAAATAGTTCATCCAAATTACAAACATGCCACCGCGTTTATTTTTCCCTACAGGTGTTATTTTCCACTGATGTGAAAAAGCTTCCATTACTAATTTTCCCCTCAGACATTTATTCCACCGTTGTGAATACCCCACTGTTTTACCTTCCACATCAGGTATTTTACCACTGATGTGAAAATCCTGTTGTGGAATGTATATTTTCTAGTAGTGTATAATACTTTATTTTTTATTTTTCTAGAATGAAGATGGAGATAAAAATGATTTTTTTTTGTTTTGAGTTTTTTTAAATAAAAAGATAATATGTTGAATAGACCATAATATATTTATTTTTTTACGACCAACATTATACTATTAGATAAAGTAAAGTATTAGTTCATCTAAAAAAAAAAGTAAAGTATCACAATGGTTTGATAGACTCTTAAGGAATTAAGAAATATGTGTTTAGGCGATTTCTTTGGCGATTTTAGTGCGACTTTTTACTGTTCCCTTTATACCTTTCCTTCCCACTAAGTTTCCTTATTCCACCGTCTCTCCTCCACACAAACATGACCACCGCCGTCAAAAACGACCAACCCTTTATCCTTTCATGGCCATGCCTTCAACTAGACTCACCTCCACCATCTCCTCATCCCACAAAAGCTATCCCTAAGCCTTCTCTCCAACAAAAAACCTTTGCGCAAGCTGTCAACAACATTTGCAATATTCCGGCGAGTCAGCTTCCCAAACCTTGTCAAAAGGGTGATCTTTTCTCTATTGAGATTCCTGATGAAGAATATGAAGCAGGATTGGCTGCATGCAAGCACAACCTTCATGGAAGGATCATTCTACCAAAAGGGTCGAAGCCTGTCAACGTAGATGACTTAAGAGTGAAGCTAGCCAGCATCTGGAAATCTATTGGTAGATGGGGAATTACCTCTATTACTAAAGGTTATTTTGAACTCTCTTTCTCATCTCTAGAAGATTTAAGGAGGGTCAGATCTGTTGGATCTTGGAATCTTCAGCCAGGTATTTTAAAATTATTTACCTGGACACCAGACTTTAGCCCTAGAACACAAAATCAGACTTATGTGCAAGTTTGGATGCGTATCTATGGCTTATCTCAAGAGTATTGGAGGAAAAATATCTTATTTGCTATTGCTAGTAGTGTTGGATCCCCCATTTGCACTGATAACATTTCTTGCAAACCCTTGATGGAAAGGTCATTTGGGCATTTTGCTAGGGTTTTGGTTGATTTGGATATCTCTGAAAATTTGAGATATGGTGTGATGGTAGAGAGAAAGGGTTACGCATTTCATGTTGATTTTGAATATGAGAACCTACCTGACTTTTGTTCCTACTGTAAGAACATAGGACACTATGTTGATAATTGCAGAAAGAGGAATGTTCATAACAAGGAAAATGAAGCTGACATACAACCTTCAAATAAGGTGAATGCGGTGCAAGTCAAATCTCGTGTTGATAGGGCGCAGGACAAAATCTACGTAGAGAAGAAAAAGATGCCTGAAGCTGTTATTGCTGAACCTTCACCTGAACAGGCTGCAGCAGAAAGGAACTTGGAAGATGTCAACCTGGAACATGAAATTAATGCAACTTTGCTGGCTAGGCATGAAGAACATGATGATGACAGAAACAGGGCACAAAGATCAGATGCTGAATCTGATGTAAATTCGAGTTCAAATGAATCTGAGTTTGTTGATGCAACTCAGAAACAAGATGAAAACTTGGAGGAAGAAACATTGCATGATGCTGGCAATATTACACCAACAAATATAGAGCAAGATGTTCATTTCTTAAAGCAGGCCTGGGCCAATCTTGCTGACCAAGAGGAGAGTGATAATGAAGAAAGTTCATCCTCTATCCCTGGGGAAAGTGCAGTTTCTAAAACGGGTGCAGCAGCTTCTAGCTTAACAAAGATTCAAAATGTGAACCAAGAGGCTGAAGGAGCAAACCCTAGCACTAATGATCAAGGTTTTCAGCTGGTTATTACAAGAGCAAAGAAGAAAGCTGAAAAAGCCAGGGGATCAAAACAAGGAACCTATACTACCAGATCAAAGGTTTGTACTCCCAAACCTTTCAGATGAAGTGTCTCTTCTGGAACTTGAGAGGTTTGGCCAATTCACCTACAAAATTGGCTCTTAAAAAACTCTTAGTAAAACACAAACCTGATATCTGTTTTCTGGCTGAGCCTTGGATTCATACTTCAAGACTATCTCAAAGATGGCTTAATACTTTAGGGCTTAAAGTTTTTGCTATTAATGATAGGCATAATCTACTTCCCAACCTTTGGTGTCTGTGTAAAACAAACTTATCACCAACTCTTTTAGACATAAATGATCAATCCATATCAATCAAACTTGATGTTGATGGTAAAGAATTTGGTATTTCTGCTGTATATGCCTCTACCTGTTATATCAAAAGAAGAAGTCTATGGTCAGCTATTTCTAACTTGCACTCTCAACATGATATTCCCTGGAGTTGCTTAGGAGATTTTAACACTATCCTAGGGGCTCATGAACAAAGAAGTCATTATTCTCCATCTAGATTGGCCATGGAAGAATTCCAACTGTGGTCTGATACCAACAATTTTATTCATCTAAACACTAGAGGAGCTTCATACACCTGGTCAAATGGTAGAAAGGGCAGATTCAACATACAAAGGAGACTTGATAGAGTAATGGTCAATCAAAACTGGATCCTCGCATCTTCAACTTCAAATGTTACCACTCTCACCAAACTTAGGTCAGATCACTTCCCTCTTCTATTTGAATTTCACAACCAAACCAACCATTTCAACTCATCATTCAAATTTATGAAAGTCTGGACTGAACACCCTGACTGCATCAACATCATCAGACAAACCTGGAACACCAACATTATAGGTTGCCCAATGTACGTGCTCACTCAGAAACTGAAAATGCTCAAAGACAAACTGAAAGAGTGGAATACCAATACTTTTGGTAATATTCAGCTTCAGATTAGTAATGCTAATCAACTTGTTGATGATATTCAAGCCAATATTGAAGCATCAGGCTACACTGATTCATTGTTGGAGCATGAAAAGCAGGCACAACTGAACCTTGAAAATGCCCTCAACATTGAAGAAATTTTCTGGAGAGAAAAATCAAAAGTTAAATGGCATTCTGAAGGTGACAGAAATACAACATACTTCCATAGAATAGCCAAAATCAAACAAGCCTCTAGTCTTATCACAACCATGAGAAATGGTGATGTCTTGCTAAATGAGCCAGATGAAGTCTCTGAACACATTGTTAATCATTTCACAAATCTTTTCACTCAAAACTCAAGCATTATCAATGATGGTATGGTAGAGGAAGTTATCCCTAGTTTGATCACTGATAGAATCAATAACATGCTTACTTTATTACCAAATCCTGATGAAATTCACTCAGCAATTTTTTCCCTAAACAATGATAGTGCCCCAGGCCCTGATGGCTTTGGAGCTCTATTTTTTCAAAAATATTGGGAAATAATCAAACATGATGTAATAAAGGCTGTTTTACAGTTTTTTAACACTGGTTGGTTAATGCCCAATTATAATTCAAATACTCTTGTGCTTATTCCTAAGACTAACAATGCAGATTCAGTGGATCAATACAGACCTATTGCAGTGGCAAATTTCAAATTCAAGATAATTTCAAAGATTCTTGCAGATAGGCTTGCTTCTATTATGCCAGCCATTACATCAGTTCAACAAAGAGGCTTCATTAAAGGGAGAAACATCAAAGATTGTATTTGCCTTGCCTCTGAAGCAACAAATGTTCTCCATAAGAAAAGTTTTGGTGGTAACATGGCTCTTAAAGTAGACATTGCAAAGGCTTTTGATACTTTGGATTGACATTTTCTTCTCAGAGTTCTTAAAGCTTATGGATTCAATGACACCTTCTGCAAATGGATTCATTCAATCTTAGCATCTGCCAAAATCTCCATATCAATCAATGGCAAGCTGCATGGTTTTTTATCTTGTTCAAGAGGAGTCAGACAAGGTGACCCCCTATCACCTCTTCTTTTTTGTCTTGCTGAGGAAGTATTGAGTAGAAGCATCACTAAGTTAGTTAGAGAAGGTAAGCTCAGTCTTCTGTTTGGTTCTAGAAATAACCCTGTTCCATCCCATATTCTCTATGCTGATGACATCATGTTATTCTGCAAAGCAACATCCTCTAACATCCAAACCCTAACTGACCTGTTCTATCAATATGCCCAAAATTCTGGCCAATTTGTCAACCCTCACAAATCTTTCATTTATGCTGGCTCCATCAATCATCATAGGCTTGTTAATATTGCAGCCTCCACTGGTTTCAATATAGGTACTCTTCCATTTACATATCTAGGTGTGCCTCTATTCAAAGGAAAGCCCAAAACAGTTTATCTCCAACCATATGCAGATAAAGTGAAAGTTAAACTATCATCTTGGAAAGCCTCTTTGCTCTCCATTGCTGGTAGAGTTCAGTTGGTTAAGAGTGTTGCTCAATCCATGCTGCTTCATTGCATTTCCATCTATTCCTGGCCAGTCAAATTAATTAAAGATGTGGAGAGATGGATGAGAAATTTCATCTGGAGTGGGGATGTTAATCAGAGAAAGCTTGTAACCGTTCCTTGGAAAAAAATGTGTTCCCCTTTGAAAGAGGGGGGCCTTGGTATTAGATCTCTCTCTAGTATAAATGAAGGTGCAAATCTCAAACTGTGTTGGGAGCTGCTCAACTCTCATCATCACTGGGCCATTTTCCTGAGAAGTAGAGTCTTAAAAAAACAAAAACCAATCTGCTATCATGTTTTCTCTTCAATATGGAGCAGCATCAAACACAAATTTCCTGATATATATGGGAACTCTTTTTGGAATCTTGGAAATGGGAAAGAGATCAACTTTTGGTTGGACAATTGGTGTGGAGAACCATTAGTGGATATGCTTCAGATTCCTCCTCACATACATAAATCCCTAACTTCCACAGTGGATATGTTTATCAATAATCATGAATGGTCCATCCCAGATTGTGATTCTCAGATTTTCCCTTCTCTGCACAGTATTTTAAACAAGGTAACCATTCCTTTGACTGAGAAGGAAGACAGTTTGATTTGGAAACTCACTCAAAATGGTGAACTCTCTTTCAAAGATGCATACCTTTTTCACTCTCCAACAACTCATAACATTTCCTGGGCAAAGCTTATCTGGAACCAGAACATTCCTCCCTCCAAAACCCTAATGCTATGGAGATGCTTGCAAAACAGGTTACCTACTGATGACAATCTATCAGCTAGAGGTTGTCAGTTTCCCTCTATGTGTAGTATGTGTAATAAGTCAGTGGAAACCTTGCATCATCTTTTTATTGAATGTTCTTTTGCTACAAACATCTGGAGCTGGCTGAGCTCAATCCTTAAGATCAACTGCAGTTTCTCTTCTATTCCAGAATTCATATATATGTGCAATAGAGGTTGGTCTCCTCTTTGCAAGCTAATCATCCTTGCAGCCACAACTTACTGTTTCAATCTTATTTGGTACTCCAGGAATCAAAGAAGATTTAATGATAAAACTCTGGATGTTAGAACTGTTATAAACTTGATTATTGCAGGCACCTCTTTATCTGGAAATTGCTCTTCTCTAAAGGCTAACTCTTCAATGACAGATTTTGTTATTCTTAGAGCCTTTTCAGTCAAAATGAATGTTGGCAATGCTCCAAAGATTAAGGAAGTCTTGTGGCAACCTCCTATAATGAACTGGCTAAAATGCAACATTGATGGGGCATCCAATGGAAATCCTGGGCCCTCTGCTTGTGGGGGAATCTTCAGAAACTCTTCTGCTGAATTTGTAGGGGCTTTTGCTTTTAACTTAGGTATATCAAACTCTCTCACTGCTGAACTTCAGGGAGCCATGTTAGCTATTGAAATTGCTTCTCAAAAAGGTTGGAATCACATTTGGTTAGAGACAGATTCCATGCTTGTTACTTTAGCTTTCAAATCTTCAAAGATTGTTCCATGGCATCTTAGAAATAGATGGGAAAATTGTCTAATCAAAGTTGCTTCCATGAACTTTTTTGTTACTCATGTTTACAGAGAAGGCAACCACTGTGCTGATATCTTGGCAAACATTGGTCTTGCTTTGCAAACTCATGCTTGGTGGGATCATGTTCCTAGCCAAATTGGTTCTGAGTACAATAGAAATAGACTAGGTCTATCTAATTATCGTTTTTGTTGATGTATTGAGGGTTTTGGTTTTGTCCCCCCTCTTCTTTTTGTTGTTAATATACTTCTATGGGGCTTGCTTCTTTGGCAAGTCTCCTTTATCTTAAAAAAAAAAAAAAAAAGTATCGCAATGGTTTAAATTAGCTTTTGATAAATATGCTTAAAATTTTATAAACTTTGAATGTACTTTATATTTTCATTTAAACCGTTGGATCAACTAATTTCATATTCTATAAAAGTAAATATTCAATGCCATTTAAATAATATTATTTAAGTGGTTAATGAGTTTCACTAAATGACGATCGTTTGAGAAATCAAACTTGATTTCTAAATGAAACAATTTTTAGTTAAAATATACCTATCTCACATTCGAATTTTTAATTATCAGTTCGCTTAATAAACATCTAAATGTTAACACAAAAAAAAAATGCTATAAATATAAAAGTTGACATGTGTCAATATCGATCATTCGTCTATTGTCATAGACATACAATTACATTTTATTTATCGATTTTCATAACTTTTTATATGTGATACACACACTTATTTTTATTTCAGTTACCCTTTTGTTTTATATGTCATACAAATACATTGACCATCATAAGTTATATATATATATATATATATATATATATATATATATATATATATATATATATATATATATATATATATATTATCTTTCAAAGAATCTTTTTTTCATTCAAAAAATAATAATTTTTATATATTAATTACTTAATATCAACAAAATCTTTTTGGTTAAAGAAGTTAGTTTTTTTTTTTTGGCTAATAGGAAGGTACCTTTTTGTTTAAAGAAATTATTAAACTTTGAGAATCCGATATTTTTTCCTTATAACTAGTTACAAACCCGTGCTTCGCACGGGTTGAATAACGTATCTTGTAAAAAATTGTTCCAAAGAAAAAATGAACAAATTAATGAATATTGCACAAACTCGGATATTCTAAATAAATCACTTTTGCGGTATTTTTAAAAAACTTTGTTATAAGGAGAAATGAGCAAATTAAGGGAAATAGTTGCATCTTTCTAAGAAATTGCTGTCGTTCATAAATGTGAAAATCAAACAAGCATATTACACAAATCTCAGCTATATGTACATTTCTAAAACATTTACCAGAGCATTATAAAAATTTGCTGTAGGAAAAGAGCATGTTCTATTTTGTTCAAGAGATTAGGAAAACAACATTATAATTAACATGATACTAATTGGAACCAATGAAGGAACCAACAATGTGCAGATTAACGTTACATGATAGTTAGGTTTATAAAAGAGACTGCAAAAGTCATAGACTAACCAAAAAGGGATTTTTGCCAATATTTACATCAGACAAAATGAAAAGAACAAATGACATCCCAAAGTCAAGATAGTTTACGATTACAGTCCAAAGCGATACGCCAAAATAGTAGAAGTTCAAATAGTTCAGCAGCAAAGATCTACTTTGGAACAACTCGAACGTGGAAGTTCTTCGATGACTTTTCGAGATCAAAGATGAGCTTACCACCTTCTTTCATCACATGTTCTCAGCAGAAATTGAACCACTGCCCACCCAAGTATTTTTCATAGCTTGCTTTTTCGGCGGTAATGAGGCGACACTTATACTTTCTCTTTGTCTGGTCATCAATAAGAGTGATTGTTTTGTACTTTTCTTTCAGAATTGTTCTTTAGTCTAATACATATTAACATGGATAAGATGTATGCGAATATAGTTACATATAATTTATAAAATGAAGGTAGCGTAACTGATTTTAAGCTAAAGAAAATGTACCATGACTTCTAATTTATCTTCCTATAAAGTTTAGATAAATGCATGCATGTGGATTATACGTACCCCGTTGGCCAATTAACATTGTTGAAACAAATGGAAATTAAGCATCACTCCCGCATGTGCATCTATAGCTAGCACCATTTGACAATGATGTCTTCGAACATATGGTGCAACTCTCATAATACCATCCAAACTGGTTATGATTGAATTTAGTTGTTTTCCAAATAGTGATGCAATATGTCTACTAACACAAATTATGCACATGAAATAAAGAATAATTCAATATGTATTTTTAATTTGTGCGTAAAAAAACTCAAAGCATGTTTGTGCATAAAAAAAAAGCAGACCTTGACTAAGTTTATAAATTTAGCAATTGGCCTAACTTAAGACAGATTGGAAAAATCGCTGTACGAAGTACATTGAGAAGAAGCCGAACTCTGACTTAAGTTCTGACTGAAGCTTTGACTCTGAGCTTGAGAAGTGTTAAGGTCACGACAACAATTCAAGAAACATGGTCAAAAAACAATCAAATCAGATTGTGAAATAATAAGTTACTCTAACACTGTATTGTGAAATCATAATGCAAACTTACTAAGTCTTAAACTTCTCAACAACCGGATGATGTAAGTTGATAAGCAGTCTCTGAAGGTGAGAAAAACACAAGAAGGGAGGTTGAATTGTGTTTTTAAAAATTCTTCGTTTCTCCTAAACAACTGAATACACTGATCAGAAGCTAAGTGAGACAGCTTCTGAAGTGATGATCAGAATCTAGATGCAGCGGAATAAAACAGAGAGAGAGAAGAAGAACGACACAAAGCAATTATACTGGTTCCTTCCACAATCCGGAAGTAGTCCAGTCCCCCTTGCACTTCCAAGGAGATTTCACTAAAAGTAATATCTGATTACAATTGCTCAAGCACACAAGCAAGAGACTTCCTTTGCTCAAGCACACAAGCTAGAGACTTCCTTTGCTCAAGAACACAATCAAGAGACTTCCTGCTCAAGCACAATTGCAAGAGACTTCCTAACTAAACAAAATTACACAGAAAATTGTTTAAGGTTGAACACTTGATATACAATCAGAGGTGCTCACAATACAAATCAGATACAGACTCAATGGACTTAAGAATTTCTAAGATATGACTTGAGACACAGAAATTCTAAGTGAATGCAGAACAATTTCAGCAGAGGTTTGGTACTTGTATAAATGTTGTGAGTCTTTCGTTCAGCGTTCTTGCATTACCAAAACTCTAAGTCTTCACTTCTTTATATAGAGGTGTGAAAGAGACGTTGTGAAATTGCCAGCGCCCAAAGAGTCGTTGCTGAAGCTTGATCTTTCACCTTTGATCTTTTGCCTGATTTGGTTGTTGTCCTATGAAGAACTAATTTGAAATCCATTCCTTATCCAAAGGAACATCTATGCAGGCGAAGCCGTATTCTGGAGCTGTTTTCTTGTCTTGTAGTGTGGACACAAAACAGAGTAGTGGAGAACGTGGTTGTACAACCCGTACAAATGTCAACGCTTTCGTCCAAATTGCAAGCACATGCCTTCAAACACCTTTGAAATTACCGTTGCAAAGTTCCACTAATCTTTTGTAGCATTTTCGAATCCAATAGACAGCTTTTGCAGTGATAATTCTTCAATTCTTGAATCTTTTGCAAATCCAGTTGATATTCAGCTTCTGGTGAAATAGCTTCTGATGAGGCAGCTTCTGATGATATGACTTCTGCAGCTTCTGATGATGCAGCTTCTGATGATATGACTTCTGGACTTCTTGTCTTCAGGAGCATTATTCTTACTTCAGAAGCGACTTAACTTCAGGAGCACGTTGCCTTCAGGAGCGTCCAAGCTTCAATTATGTTGTTTCCTTTGCTCTTTATTTGCTCATTCAGAACCAATGATGATGTAACTTTCTAATTAAGGTCCTGTACACTTGAACAAATATTAGCTAGTCCAATTTACAATTTTTAATACCTTGTTATCATCAAAACTCTTTAAGGTTCATTGTTAAACACATTTTGTTCCAACAATCTCCCCCTTTTTGATGATGACAAACAAAAGTATTTAAAATTGATCAATTGTTGTTAATCTAATTAACAAGTTGACTTTGGGGTTCTGAGGTTTGTAAGCTCAGAGTCTGAGGTTTGTAAGCTCAAACTCCCCCTGAGTCTGATAGTCTTTAAGGTGAGGTTTGTAAGCTCCCCCTAAGTTCTATCCAGGTTAATTAAATTCATTTTTCGCACAATAAAATTATCAGAGCTTTTAAGAAATTGAATCATTGAAAGAAATAATTAGGAGATAAGAAGAATGGTTCAATTAATTTTACTTGAATTTTGATATACCTTCTTTCGTTCATAGCTTATACCAATGAGGTAAAAAAAATGATAGAAGTTTTTCAAAAAATTCAAATGCACTTAATGGGGCTCAGAGCCTTTAAATACTTGTCACAAATACTCCCCCTTTTGTCATTATCAAAAGAAATAAGCATAAAAGACAAAAAGATTTTGAGAAAAAGAAACCTCAAACAAGAAGAGAGTATAAAAGGAAAATAACTAAGTCAATCAGAGCAATGTAAATGAACAAGAATATCCAGGCATAATACATAAATCAGAAGTAGCTAAGCATTCAGAACCATTAAGCATTCAGAAGCATAGAGAAATAAAACAAGATGGTTTCAGAAGCAGAGAGTAAGAATTTTAAAACAAATAACAAACAAAAGATAACACTAAGGTGTGCAACTAAGGGTTCAATTTTCTTCTGCAACTGTTCTTCAAGAAATTGTTGCCTTTGGAGAAGAACCTGTTCCCTTTCTCTAGCCTCTTGCTGCTGCTGTGCCATCTGTTTCTTCAGAAGCTTACACAACCTTGCTTCTCTGGTCAAGTAATCCATTTCTAAGAAGAAAGGCTGGTTTGCCAGGAGCAGTGTAGGATTTCTAACTCTGAGACTCTGATTTAGATTTTCCATAAGCCTTCTGACTGAAGCTTGCTTGACTCTGATGCACTTAGCCTTTATGTTTTCAATTAGCTCAGTTGCCCGGTTCTGAAGAGATGCCCAGGAGTCTTCATATGCGTTGGTGAGATCAATTGTCATCCTTTGATCCACCAGATTATGCATTTGAGAGAGAATAGAGAGTAGTTCAGCATTAATATACCCAGATTCCAGAGTGTTTGTGGGTGGTTGTTCAAGAATCTCAGGATCAGAAACACTAAGTTCAAGGTCTTGAACAGGGCTAGAAATTGGAATGGTGATGTGTTGAGTTGGGGTTGAGGTTGATGGTTGGTCAGAAACAATGTTTGCGGTAGAGGTTAGGTTTTGGTCATTGACTTGAGAGTTGTCAATATCCATGGGAGTTGGTTGGGGTTCAATTTCAGTTGGTGGTTGTTGTGGTGAAGTTGATGTTTGAGTGTTGAGTTGGGGGTCAATGGTAGCTGTTGGTGATTGTGGGGGTGTTGTGGGTTTATGTGGTTCAGGTGTGTGTTGATGGGGGTTTTCTGAAACAACATTTTCAGAAGCAGCTGCTTCTGGAGTTGTTTCAGAGGCCTTTTCTGAGGTAGACTCAACATTTTCTGGAGGAATCATGTTGAGAGGTTGAATGTTAAGGGGTTGAGGGTTAAGGCGAAAGATAGTATCAATGACTCTTTCTCTCTGCTCAGCCAGTTCAGCCAACTTCTCATTAATTATGTGACCAACTGGTTCATAAGTAGTTGACTGAGAGGGCTTTTTGTTGGTTTTGGTTGATGTTGACTGGCTTTTTACTGGTTTTTGAAAAAGTTGAGCTAAGGGTATATCATCATCAGAATCATCAGAATCTGATAATGATGTGGATGCGGAATCTGATGATATATTAATTACCTTCTCTGGTTCAGGATCAGAATCCTCTTTAGCAGACTCACTGGTCATCAGCATCAGTTGCTTGGCTTCTGAAACTACAGACTCTTGTAGCTCAGCAGCAATTTCCAAGATTTTTTCAGCTGCTGCCTTCTTCCCTTGTAACTCCTTTAACTCCAAATCAGAAGCAGCTTGAGCTGTCAAGGTGATATGAGGAAAATCCTTGGTCCTCCTCAAAGCTGGCTTCCTCTTCCTCTTTGGTATAGCTGGTTGTACAGGGGCAATACCAGAACTTAGGACTGCACAAGAGTTGTTGTCTTCAGCTACCTCTTCAATTGATGGCATTGCAGAACCACCAATCTTAAGCTTGACAGAAGCTGGTCTTGCCTTCTTAGCAGATTCTTCAACCTTCAGATACTCTTCTTTGGTCATTTTCCTCTTAACACTTCTGCTTTTTGCCAGAGGCACAGTACCACCATACATTTCCTCAGGTACCTCATCCAACCTGATGACCTCTTTAGTTGCCACATAGTGTTCCTTGATGTACCTCATCTGTACTTCAATAGGATCCTGTTTGCAGATGGGTGGAAAATCCCTCATAAGATCAGACACGACATGTGATTCACTTAGATCAGTCTTAAGTTTGGTGACCTTGCTGATCAGCTTCATATTCTTGAGAGTTTGAGCATTTATGAATGCTCCAATTTTTTTATCCAGCATCTGATCTCTGTAGCCTTGAGCTCTGCTTAAACTGTCCAAGACACCTCCTTGATAGAATATCTCTGATAAGAGTCTTCCATAAGGAACCCAGGGCCTTGGTTTATCCTGCAGCTGACTCTGTTTCAGACACTCTACCAAGTACTTGAACATGTATTTGGGCACATTCACCTTTTCCTTCTTGATGAGGTGCTGGAGAAAGACCTTCTGAGCCAAATTTGGTTTCTCATTATCACCACATGGAAACAAATCTTCATTCTGAATCTTCAGAAGCATCTTGGTTTCCATGTTTAATTCAGCATATTTCTTCTCCTTTTCAGAATTGTATATAACCAAGTTAGCTCTTTCCTTCCAAATGCGTTGTTCAGCAGCACTTGAAAGATAAATTCCAGAGTAATATCCAGACGCTTCAACCTTAAGAACAACTTCTATCTGCCATTGAGTAATTCTTACTGGAATACCGCAGATACTTGATCTGATTTCATCCTCAACAAACGGCGCAAGACCCATTTCTTCTCTTGTTTTCCCTTCTAATTCAGGATACATTAACACCATCTGACTTTCCTCAGCTAGGGATGCCGCTCTGTTGTAAAATTTTGCTCTTACCCAGAAGTGTCTAACCAGAGCTTCGTATGTTGGTCCATTCAACATTTTGAAGTAATGCATGAGTCCTTGCTCTTCAAAGTAGCTTCTGATTCAACACTTATGAAAACCCAGAGAATCAAAATCCACTGGATTCTCTATCTGAACTTGTAAATCCCATTCTTCCAATTTCATGCTTCTTCCTCTGTAGTCATATTCAGGGACCATTCGTGAAGTAGATACTGAATCTTCTCGTTGCGAACTTGATGATGCCATTTGATGATTGATGAAGATTTGAAGAAGATGAAGATTTTAGGATTCTAAGGTTGAGAGAATGCGCTTACTTTGCAAGAGGTTTGAGAGCAAATGTGTTTGTTGTGAGTGAGTAGTGTGTGAATTGTCAAAGTGTTAAAAGTAAAACGATTGCAATTCAAAAGAGACAAACAAACATAACATTAATGACAAAATTGGGGGCGCGTGAAAAGTACTTTCAAAGCTATTAAATCATCATTGCCCTTTTAGTTATACACCAACACATACATGCCACGTAAGAAGTTCACAGAGTAACTACCAAGTTAGTGGGCCAGAAGTTACTTTTTTAAAAAAATAACTCCCAACGTTTCCACTAATTCAACTATTCGAAAGTAATAAATCCAGCTTCTGGACTTCAGATGCTGACGTCATCATTAGAAGCGAGTTTTCCTCAGAACCTCAATAAAGAGCTTCTGATGGACTACTGCTTCTGAACTAACTTCAGAACCTAAAATCCTATTCAGGAGCAAGCAGACATCTAATCAGACACGTAGTGCATGTTCAAATTTTTCTTTATAAAATCAAATCTTTGAACAGTTAAAGGCTTAGTAAATATATCAGCCCATTGATTTTCAGTATCAATGAATTGTATATCTAAAATTCCTTTTTGAACATAATCTCTGATAAAATGGTGTTTGATTTCAATGTGCTTAGCTCTTGAATGCAAAATTGGATTTTTAGACAAACAAATAGCAGCAGTATTATCACAATAAATGGGAATAATGTTAGCAGTTATCTGATAATCTTCCAACTGATGTTTCATCCAAAGTAGTTGTGTACAACAACTTGCAGCTGAAATGTATTCTGCTTCTGCTGTAGACATAGCAATAGTTGTTTGTCTTTTGCTAGCCCAGGATATAAGATTATCACCCAGAAATTGACAGTTGCCACTGGTTGACTTTCTTTCAATCCTATCACCAGCATAATCAGCATCACAGAATCCAATTAGCTTATAATCTAAGGATTTCCTATAAAGGAGTCCAAGATTAGTTGTTCCCTTCAAATACCTGAAGATTCTCTTGACAACAGTCATATGAGATTCTCTAGGATCTGATTGGAATCTTGCACACAAGCATACACTGAATAAAATATCTGGCCTAGATGCAGTGAGGTATAACAAAGAACCAATCATACCTCTATACAGCTTCTGATCTACTTTAGCTCCTTCATCTTCTTTGCTTAAGGTGCACGTAGGGTGCATTGGAGTGTTCATCACTTTACAATCTTCAAGTTTGAACTTCTTCAGAAGCTCCTTTGTGTACTTTGATTGATGAACATAGACTCCATCTTTGCATTGATTGATTTGAATGCCAAGGAAGAACTTCAGCTCTCCCATCATGCTCATTTCAAATTCATCCTGCATTAACTCAGAAAATTCCTTGCAAAGAGATGCATTAGTAGAACCAAATATTATATCATCAACATATATTTGCACAACAACAATATCTTTCCCAAGGGTCCTTCTGAAGAGTGTAGTGTCAACCTGTCCTCTTTTAAAATCATTCTTGATTAAGAAATTACTTAGTCTATCATACCAAGCTCTGGGAGCTTGTTTCAAGCCATATAGTGATTTCTTCAGTTTAAAAACATGGTCAGGATATTTAATATCCTCAAATCCAGGAGGTTGCTTGACATACACTTCTTCTTCTATGACACCATTGAGAAATGCACTCTTGACATCCATCTGATATAATATTATGCCATGATTAACTGCATAGGAAAGAAGTAACCTGATTGCTTCCAATCTTGCAACTGGAAAAAACGTTTCAGTGTAATCAATGCCTTCTTGTTGACTATACCCTTGTGCAACAAGCCTGGCTTTGTTTCTTGTTACTTCACCTTGCTCATTCAGCTTGTTTCTAAATACCCATTTTGTTCCAATAATGTTCTTGTGCTGAGGTTTGGGTACCAGATCCCACACATCATTTCTTTGAAATTGATTCAACTTTTCTTGCATAGCTAGGATCCATCCATCATCTGACAATGCTTCATCAACTGTTGTAGGTTCAATCATTGAGATTAGTCCAATCATTGACTCTTCTTGTCTGAAATGTGATCTTGTTCTTCTTGGACTATCTTTGTTTCCAATGATTAGCTCCTCAGGATGTGAAGACTTGTGTTTGAATGTGTTTATGGGAGAATCTGCTTGATGTGAGCCATCTTGTGCTTCATCAGAAGCAGCTTCATCTTGCGCTTCTGATGTGGGTTCAGCTTCTGGACTCTCTTCAGACTCAGCTATCTGATCAGGTTCTGGAGTAGCTTCAGGAACCTGTATCTCTGCAAAACTTTCATCTTGCTTTGAAGTTTTATCTTCAAGCTCCTTGTCATCAAATTTAACGTGCATAGATTCTTCAACACAGAGTGTTTCTGAATTATACACTCTGTATGCCTTTGACCTTTCAGAGTAACCTAAAAAGATTCCTCTTTGGGCCTTGGCATCAAATTTCTTTAGGTAGAGCTTGTTGTTCAGAATGTAACATGTACATCCAAATTGATGAAAGTAAGAGATATTGGGTTTTCTTCCTTTAAAGAGTTCATATGATGTTTTCTCCAAAATAGGTCTAATATAGATCCTGTTTTGAACATAGCATGCTGTATTCACTGCTTCTGCCCAAAAATGTTTTGGTAAATTGTTTTCATGAATCATGGTCCTGGCCATTTCTTGTAAAGTTCTATTCTTTCTCTCTACAACCCCATTTTGTTGTGGTGTTCTAGAAGAAGAGAATTCATGGAAAATTCCATGTTTTTCACAAAAGGCTTCAAATGGCTCATTTTCAAATTCTCCACCATGATCACTTCTGACTTTCATAATTTTTGATTCTTTTTCAGATTGAATTTGAGTGCAGAAGCTACTGAATACATCACACGCAACATCTTTACTCTTTATGAATTTCACCCAAGTCCATCTGCTGTAATCATCAACAATGACTAATCCATATTTACTTCCATATAAGGATGCAGTACTCACTGGTCCAAATAAATCAATATGGAGTAATTCTAAAGGTCTTGAGGTTGAAACAATGTCTTTGGTTTTAAAAGATGATTTCACAATTTTCCCTCTCTGACATGCACCACAGAGTGCATCTGAATGATAGTCAATGTCTAGTAGCCCTTTAACAAGTTGTAACTTACTAAGCTTAGAGATTAACCTCCAGTTAGCATGTCCCAACCTTCTGTGCCACATCCATTTCTTATCATTCACTGATAGTAGGCAAATCACCTTCTGATCAGCCAGTTCAGAAAAATTGATTTTATAGACATTGTCAACTCTCTTTCCCTTGAACACAATGGATTTGTCTTCCTTGTTGATTATTGTACAGTTGGGTTTTTCAAAAAGCACATCATAACCATTATCACAAAATTGACTAATGCTCAAAAGGTTATGTTCAAGACCATCTACCAACCATACATTATTAATTGAGGTAGAGGAATTACCAATAGTTCCTGTACCTATGATCTTGCCTGACTGGTTGCCTCCAAATTTCACATTTCCTCCCTCTTTCATTGTTAGGCTGAGGAACATGGACTTGTCTCCTGTCATGTGTCTTGAGCAACCGCTGTCTAGGTACCATGATCTTTGCTTTGGCACTGCTCTTAGACATACCTGCATCATTGACATTTTTAGTTTTAGGTACCCATTGTTCTATGGGTCCTGGAAGGTTAGTACTTAAGGCTTTACTCTTCACTTCTTGTACCTTGTGCTGTGAGTTGGGTTGCTTCTGATTAACCATCACTTTAGGTTTTGGTACTTCAGAAGCAGTAACTGTCTTCTTCTGAAACTTAGACTTCAGAACCCCAGATTTTGGTTTCACCAGACTCTGAGGAATAGGTTCTGATCTTTTCAGGATCCTAACCTTTGAAGTCTTGGAATCAGATTTGATCATAGCCTTTGACTTAGAGTTCTTTGGCTTTGAAGTAATCTTAGCCTTAGAACTAGAAGCTTCAGGTTCTGATTGAACAACAGTTTCCAACTCAGCCCCTTCTGGTACAAAGAATGTTTTCAGACCTTCCTTGATGCATTCACAACAAGACTTTAGATTGGTTTTCTCAAGTTTCACTTCTGGAAAACCAATTCCTCTGCCAATGTTCTTGTAAATGCTATAAGTCATAGAAGCTACTCTGCTTCTGTCAATGCCAGATATAATGAAATCTTCAAGAGCAATTTCATGATTACTTAAAGGTTTTTCATTACACTTTTCCTGTAGCTTCTGACATAAGAACCTGAGCTGATCTTCATATGTTTTACACATGAAGTCAAAGCCCCTAAGTCCTTGTTCAGAAGCTTTCAGATCCAATAGAGTTGATTTTTGCTGTTGTACCAAATCAGCATATTTTTATTTTAAATCCTTCAACTCATTGGTTCTTACTTCAAAATGTGTAAGAAGTTCTTTAAGTGACTCAACAAGTTCATCTCTGGGAATTTTGGAATATACCTCGTTTTCATCTTCTGAGTCTGAATCTGATCCAGCTTCTGAAGTTGCTGTTGCTACCAACCCAACAACTACTTTTGCATCTTCATCAACTTCCTCTTTATCAGATCCAGATTCACTACCCAAATCATCCCAGGTTGCCATTAAACTTTGCTTAATCTGCTTCTTGAATTTGCTTGGTTTGAATGTGGACCTCTTTGTCTTGTCCTTTGACTTTTCTCTTTGAAGATCAGGGCATTCAGCAATGAAGTGTCCCGGCTTCTTACAGTTGAAGCATCCCTTCTGATCTTCTTTCCTTGAGCTTCTGGAGTTACCCCTTTTGGCGAGAAACTTTCTGTTCTTCTTGGCCAGATATTGAAGTCTGTTTGAGAGCATGGCCATTTCAGCAGCATCTGGTTCAGAATCTGAACTTGACTGTTCTTCCTCTTCAGATTCAACCACTTTGAGAGCTTTTGATGACTTGCCTTTGGATGGAAGAGCTATTGATTTACTCTTCTTAGTAGACTCATGTTCATTAAGACTTAACTCATGAACTTTGAGAGAACTAACAAGATCTTCGACACTTAAGGTGTTTAAATCTTTAGCTTCCTCAATGGCAGTCACCTTCGGTCTCCATCTGGCAGGTAAGCTTCTGAGAATCTTGCTTACATGATCAGAAGCAACATAGCTCTTCTTTAGAATCTGTAGCCCAGAAACTAAGGTTTGAAACCTTGAGTACATCTCCTCAATAGTTTCATCATCCTTCATCTTGAATAACTCATACTGATGTACAAGAAGAAGAGCCTTTGCTTCTTTGACCTTCTTGCTCCCTTCATAATTTGAACAGAGAGAAGCAAACATAGCTTTAGCAGTGGATTTGTCACTCATCTTCATGTACTCTGCTTTGGGTATGGCAGTGACAAGAGCTCCTCTGATAATATGATGCTTCTTGTAGAGTTTCCTCAGTTCTGGAGTATGTTTCTTTCTATCCACAGCAGCTCCTTCTTCATCAAGGACTAAATCACCAACACCATCTTCCAGAATATCCCACAATTCTTCATCTAGGCTCATGATGTAACTGTAAAAATTGGTCTTCCACCAAGAGAACTCTTCAACATCTCCATTGAACTTTGGAACTTTTCCAACACTGGTTTTCTTACTATCACTATAATCATGTGAGACATTTCTATAGCTAGTATCACCAGAACCAGTAGGAGGAGGAATAGACATGTTTTTCTCAGATCTTTGACTGTTGCACGGTTAAGTGTTACACAACAGACCAAGGCTCTAGATACCAATTGAAGGTGAGAAAAACACAAGAAGGGGGGTTGAATTGTGTTTTTAAAAATTCTTCGTTTCTCCTAAACAACTGAATACACTGATCAGAAGCTAAGTGAGACAGCTTCTGAAGTGATGATCAGAATCTAGATGCAGCGGAATAAAACAGAGAGAGCGAAGAAGAACGACACAAAGCAATTATACTGGTTCCTTCCACAATCCGGAAGTAGTCCAGTCCCCCTTGCACTTCCAAGGAGATTTCACTAAAAGTAATATCTGATTACAATTGCTCAAGCACACAAGCAAGAGACTTCCTTTGCTCAAGCACACAAGCTAGAGACTTCCTTTGCTCAAGAACACAATCAAGAGACTTCCTGCTCAAGCACAATTGCAAGAGACTTCCTAACTAAACAAAATTACACAGAAAATTGTTTAAGGTTGAACACTTGATATACAATCAGAGGTGCTCACAATACAAATCAGATACAGACTCAATGGACTTAAGAATTTCTAAGATATGACTTGAGACACAGAAATTCTAAGTGAATGGAGAACAATTTCAGCAGAGGTTTGGTACTTGTATAAATTTTGTGAGTCTTTCGTTCAGCGTTCTTGCATTACCAAAACTCTAAGTCTTCACTTCTTTATATAGAGGTGTGAAAGAGACGTTGTGAAATTGCCAGCGCCCAAAGAGTCGTTGTTGAAGCTTGATCTTTCACCTTTGATCTTTTGCCTGATTTGGTTGTTGTCCTATGAAGAACTAATTTGAAATCCATTCCTTATCCAAAGGAACATCTATGCAGGCGAAGCCGTATTCTGGAGCTGTTTTCTTGTCTTGTAGTGTGGACACAAAACAGAGTAGTGGAGAACGTGGTTGTACAACCCGTACAAATGTCAACGCTTTCGTCCAAATTGCAAGCACATGCCTTCAAACACCTTTGAAATGACCGTTGCAAAGTTCCACTAATCTTTTGTAGCATTTTCGAATCCAATAGACAGCTTTTGCAGTGATAATTCTTCAATTCTTGAATCTTTTGCAAATCCAGTTGATATTCAGCTTCTGGTGAAATAGCTTATGATGAGGCAGCTTCTGATGATGCAGCTTCTGATGATATGACTTCTGCAGCTTCTGATGATGCAGCTTCTGATGATATGACTTCTGGACTTCTTGTCTTCAGGAGCATTATTCTTACTTCAGAAGCGACTTAACTTCAGGAGCACGTTGCCTTCACGAGCGTCCAAGCTTCAATTATGTTGTTTCCTTTGCTCTTTATTTGCTCATTCAGAACCAATGATGATGTAACTTTCTAATTAAGGTCTTGTACACTTGAACAAATATTAGCTAGTCCAATTTACAATTTTTAATACCTTGTTATCATCAAAACTCTTTAAGGTTCATTGTTAAACACATTTTGTTCCAACAGTCTCGAACTTGACCAATTGTTGCATATATTTGGGTCGCCGTTGACTACAAAATGGAAGCAAAAAACTCAAGGTAAATAGATGGTTAATGGTAAAGCTACGAAGTATTTTTCTCATAGTGTTACATCAACCATATTCCCACTGCATAAGGAAATACATCTTTCAGGTCATTATCAAACTTATACAAAATCCTATCATCTGATGCTGACAAATTAGAAAATAATACCTTTTATCTTTCAACACAATGTTGTACACTGTTTCTTTCCAATCCCAATTGACATTGTCTTGACAATCTCACAAAGAAGCCCGATGATTTCTTAAAAAAATTACATCTATAAGAACATTATAATCAGAGAAAACACAGGAAAAAATCATGGCACAAAACTATACCATATAAAACGTCAGTTTTGAATTTTCCATCTTGAATTTCCTTAAATGACTTAAAGCGAAATTCATGAGTAAGAACGTTGGTTAACTTGTCATGCTTCTGCACCTTTGTACCAGAACCAAAAACAACCTTAAAGGGATTAAATGCAATGTCATTATCAAACACATGACAATTATACAAAGTATAAATCTTGTTTTCCTCGATCAAAGCCTTCCAATGCTCCAATTCTCTATATCGAGTTATTACATGAACTCGATCACCCTAAATCCGAGAAAGAAACCAAAAAATATAAATATATTAAAATGTACACTAATAAGTAACATTGATAAACCATAAAGGAAATTACAACAAATCTTAACTAACTCATCCAACATTTGCATCATAAATAATGAGCTTCATATGTTGATTCTCATTACTACCAGTCACAATCCAAGAATCCAGCACTCCAAATCTTATTTTCCAAATGTTCAAATCATTTTTGAGATTCTTAATGTAGTCATAATCCCTTGACATTGAAAGTCCTATATAGAAATACAATAATACATCATTTAATTTTATTTCCTTTGTTCATTCTGATATCGAAAGAAGCTAACATATTTCTATGTGATCAATTTTTGTATCATCAAATCAACTTTCATCTTAAATGCACAAATTTCTGTATCATCAACTTTCTGGACCTCAATGATATGACCAAAACAAATTTACACAATCAATTTTTGTACGGCTCAATGATATGGGAAAGAATAAACCAAATATAAAAACTGTTGCAGCTTTAGGATTACTCACAAAAAGTAAAATAACCCAAATGCATCAATTTTTTTCAACTACAGTACCAGAAGCTAAAATAACAATTGTGTCAAAACCTTACCATGAGCTAAAATTCAATCATCATAACCTCTATTATACTCCACATAACAAAGGAATATTTTTCTACAGCCATGCAACATAACAATTTCTGGTACATAATCCACTAACAAATGAAAAAAAAAACAAAAAAAAAACCTTTAAAATGCAGAATCGTGAAGAAAGGAAGAAAACCACCTACGATGAAGCAAAAACTAAAAGAGTGTCGAAAAATGAACCCCTCAAGCCATAAAAATCAATCAACTCAAGTCATGCATGGACTCAGAACATGAAAAAAAGGAAGAAAATGACCTCTTATGAAGAAGAAAGTGAAACAATGTTCCCAGCTGAACTTAGATACCATTTGGCCAAAGTTTTTTACGGTCTAAAACTTACTTCAAAACAAAGTTAAAATAAAGGCCTTTAAGAAAGAATCTAAAGTTGTTTGGTTTCTTTGTTTTTTTAGTTTTAAAGCTATTTTTAAGTTAAATGTTGTTTGGCAAAATATTGTACAAACTTTAATTTTTTTTTTATGGTGTCCGGGGTTCGAACCCCGGACTTGGCATATATTTATGCATTGTTCCTATCAATTGAGCTAAGCTCACGAGGACAAAACTTTGAATTTATTATGAATTAACATAATAAATAAAAAAATGTTTAAAATATTTTCTGAAGGCTAAAAATGTTAAAAAATAAAAGATATTTTTTTTTACAAATACTATATTTACTCAATAAAGTTTATTTTGTGTAACATGAATACAAATTTGTATCATCATATAAATGAATTGTTAAATTTTTGAATAGGAAAAACAATTTAAGGAGTCTGAAATAATAACATAAATAATATCAAAATAGTTGGTTTTTTCTATTTCAATTATACTTTATAACAATTTTTTTTTTGACATTACTCGATAACAAATTTTGTTATAAGAATACCATATTTTTGGTGTTTTTCAAAAATATGAGAATTTATATTATATGATATTATATTTGTTACATTGTTGGTGTCATTGAAACAAATATGTTTAGTTTTTTTAATAAGAAAAAGATATGAATAGTTTGTTACAATATAAAGATGCAATATATATATATATATATATATATATATATATATATATATATATATTATAAGTATAATTTTTTTAGGCATCTATACCTTTTTTTGAAGAAAAGATATCTACAATTTTACTTTTAATTAAAATAAAAAATTTATAAAAATAATCATACGCATTATGCAACGTCAAAAAAATTATACGCATTAGCGTAACAAAAAAACAGACTCACATAATGTATTACTCTAAACGCTAATGTGTGTGTGTATTAGCGAGGTTGAAGAAAGAAAATAAAAATATTTGGTTTCATTAAATGACAGCGTAAATAAAAATATTTGTGTGGTAGTGATGCTTAAACGATATTGAAATTAAATATATAAGTGATAAAAAGATAATGAAATTAAATGGAACCTCCTTAAAAAAAATTAAATGAAACGGTTCAAATAAAAATTAAATGGAAGATAAAAACATATTGAAATATAATATTAAAAAATAAAATAAAAGGTTTCCAATGTGAATTCAAGAGAGATGCTTGTGAAATAAATTGTCGAGAAGTAGTTTTTTGAAGTAGCATTCAACAAATTCTGGCCAAAGCTCCTTCCATTCAATTTTATGAATGAAAAAAAGTACCCTTTTTAGTAAGTACTTAATTGATATTGTATTTGACCTAACCTCTCCTTAAAAATGTAGAGAAGTTGAAAAAAAATGGGTCAAACGATATGTTGGAACAAAATGTGTTTAACAATGAACCTTAAAGAGTTTTGATGATAACAAGGTATTAAAAATTGTAAATTGGACTAGCTAATATTTGTTCAAGTGTACAGGACCATAATTATAAAGTTACATCATCATTGGTTCTGAATGAGCAAATAAAGAGCAAAGGAAACAACAAAAATTTGAAGCTTGGACGCTCCTGAAGGCAACTTGTTACTGAAGAGAAAAAGCGCTCCTGAAGTTAAGTCGCTTCTGAAGAAAGGATAGTGCTCCTGAAGTTAAGACGCTTCTGAAGTAAGAATAGTGCTCCTGAAGACAAGAAGTCTAGAAGTCATATCATCAGAAGCTGTATCATCAGAAGCTGCAGAAGTCATATCATCAGAAGCTGCATCATCAGAAGCTGCCTCATCAGAAGCCATTTCACCAGAAGCTGAATATCAACTGGATTTGCAAAGAATCAAGAATTGAAGAATTATCATTGCAAAAGCTGTCTATTGGATTCGAAAACACAAACAAAGGATTAGTGGAATTTTGCAACGGTCATTTCAAAGGTGTTTGAAGGCGTGTGCTTGCAATTTGGACGAAAGCGTTGACATTGTACTTTGTACGAATTGTACAACCACGTTCTCCACTACTCTGTTTTGTGTCCACGCTACAGGACAAGAAAACAGCTCCAGAATATGGCTTCGCCTGCATAGATGTTCCTTTGGATAAGGAATGGATTTCAAATTGGTTCTTCATAGGACAACAACCAAATCAGGCAAAAGATCATTGGTGAAAGATCAAGCTTCAACAACGACTCTTTGGTGTGATGGCAATTTCACAACGTCTCTTTCACACCTCAATATAAAGGAGTGAAGACCTAGAGAATTGGAAATGCAAGAACGCTGAACGAAAGACTCACAAGATTTTTACAAGTACCAAACCTCTGCTGAAATTGTTCTGCATTCACTTAGAATTTCTGTGTCTCAAAGTCATATCTTAGAAATTCTTAAGTCCATTGAGTCTGTATCTGATTTGAATTGTGAGCACCTCTGATTGTATATTAAGTGTTCAACCTTAAACAATTTTCTGTGTAATTTTGTTTAGTTAGGAAGTCTCTTGCAATTGTGCTTGAGCAGGAAGTCTCTTGATTGTGTTTTTGAGCAAAGGAAGTCTCTTGCTTGTGTGCTTGAGCAAAGGAAGTCTCTTGCTTGTGTGCTTGAGCATTTGTAATCAGATATTACTCATAGTGAAATCTCCTTGGAAGTGCCAGGGGGACTGGACTACTTCCGGTTTGTGGAAGGAACCAGTATAATTGCTTTGTGTCGTTCTTCTTCTCTCTCTCTGTTTTATTCCGCTGCATTTAGATTCTGATCATCACTTCAGAAGCTGTCTCACTTAGCTTCTGATCTGTGTATTCAGTTGTTTAGAGAAACGAAGAATTTTTCAAAACACAATTCAACCCCCCTTCTTGTGTTTTTCTCACCTTCAATTGGTATCTAGAGCCTTGGTCTGTTGTGTAACACTTAACCGTGCAACAGTCAAAGATCTGAGAAAAACATGACTACTCCTCCTCCTAATGGTTCTGGTGATACTAGCTATAAAAATGTCTCACATGATTATAGTGATAGTAAGAAAACCAGTGTTGGAAAAGTTCCAAAGTTCAATGGAGATGCTGAAGAGTTCTCTTGGTGGAAGACCAATTTTTACAGTTACATCATGAGCCTAGATGAAGAATTATGGGATATTCTGGAAGATGGTGTTGGTGATTTAGTCCTTGATGAAGAAGGAGCTGCTGTGGATAGAAAGAAACATACTCCAGAACTGAGGAAACTCTACAAGAAGCATCATATTATCAGAGGAGCTCTTGTCACTGCCATACCCAAAGCAGAGTACATGAAGATGAGTGACAAATCCACTGCTAAAGCTATGTTTGCTTCTCTCTGTTCAAATTATGAAGGGAGCAAGAAGGTCAAAGAAGCAAAGGCTCTTCTGCTTGTACATCAGTATGAGCTATTCAAGATGAAGGATGATGAAACTATTGAGGAGATGTACTCAAGGTTTCAAACCTTAGTTTCTGGGCTACAGATTCTAAAGAAGAGCTATGTTGCTTCTGATCATGTAAGCAAGATTCTCAGAAGCTTACCTGCCAGATGGAGACCCAAGGTGACTGCCATTGAGGAAGCTAAAGATTTAAACACTTTAAGTGTCGAAGATCTTGTTAGTTCTCTCAAAGTTCATGAGTTAAGTCTTAATGAACATGAGTCTACTAAGAAGAGCAAATCAATAGCTCTTCCATCCAAAGGCAAGTCATCAAAAGCTCTCAAAGTGGTTGAATCTGAAGAGGAAGAACAGTCAAGTTCAGATTCTGAACCAGATGCTGCTGAAATGGCCATGCTCTCAAACAGACTTCAATATCTGGCCAAGAAGAACAGAAAGTTTCTCGCCAAAAGGGGTAACTCCAGAAGCTCAAGGAAAGAAGATCAGAAGGGATGCTTCAACTGTAAGAAGCCGGGTCACTTCATTTCTGAATGCCCTGATCTTCAAAGAGAAAAGTCAAAGGACAAGTCAAAGAGGTCTACATTCAAACCAAGCAAATTCAAGAAGCAGATTAAGCAGAGTTTAATGGCAACCTGGGATGATTTGGGTAGTGAATCTGGACCTGATAAAGAGGAAGCTGATGAAGATGCAAAGGTAGCTGTTAGGTTGGTAGCAACAGCAACTTCAGAAGCTGGATCAGATTCAGACTTAGAAGATGAAAACGAGGTATATTCCAAAATTCCCAGAGATGAACTTGTTGAGTCACTTAAAGAACTTTTTACACATTTTGAAGTAAGAACCAATGAGTTGAAGGATTTAAAAGAAAAATATGCTGATTTGGTACAACAGCAAAAATCAACTCTATTGGATCTGAAAGCTTCTGAACAAGGACTTAGGGGCTTTGACTTCATGTGTAAAACATATGAAGATCAGCTCAGGTTCTTATGTCAGAAGCTACAAGAAAAGTGTAATGAAAAACCTTTAAGTAATCATGAAATTGCTCTTGAAGATTTCATTATATCTGGCATTGACAGAAGCAGAGTAGCTTCTATGATTTATAGCATTTACAAGAACAATGGCAGAGGAATTGGTTTTCCAGAGGTAAAACTGGAGAAAACCAATCTAAAGTCTTGTTGTGAATGCATCAAGGAAGGTCAAAAAACATTCTTTGTACCAGAAGGGGCTGAGTTGGAAACTGTTGTTCAATCAGAACCTGAAGCTTCTAGTTCTAAGGCTAAGATTACTTCAAAGCCAAAGAACTCTAAGTCAAAGGCTATGATCAAATCTGATTCCAAGACTTCAAAGGTTAGGATCCTGAAAAGATCAGAACCTATTCCTCAGAGTCTGGTGAAACCAAAATCTGGGGTTCTGAAGTCTAAGTTTCAGAAGAAGACAGTTACTGCTTCTGAAGTACCAAAACCTAAGGTGATGGTTAATCAGAAGCAACCCAACTCACAGCACAAGGTACAAGAAGTGAAGAGTAAAGCCTTAAGTACTAACCTTCCAGGACCCATAGAACAATGGGTACCTAAATCTAAAAATGTCAATGATGCAGGTATGTCTAAGAGCAGTGCCAAAGCAAAGATCATGGTACCTAGACAGCGGTTGCTCAAGACACATGACAGGAGACAAGTCCATGTTCCTCAGCCTAACAATGAAAGAGGGAGGAAATGTGAAATTTGGAGGCAACCAGTCAGGCAAGATCATAGGTACAGGAACTATTGGTAATTCCTCTACCTCAATTAATAATGTATGGTTGGTAGATGGTCTTGAACATAACCTTTTGAGCATTAGTCAATTTTGTGATAATGGTTATGATGTGCTTTTTGAAAAACCCAACTGTACAGTAATCAACAAGGAAGACAAATCCATTGTGTTCAAAGGAAAGAGAGTTGACAATGTCTATAAAATCAATTTTTCTGAACTGGCTGATCAGAAGGTGTTTTGCCTACTATCAGTGAATGATAAGAAATGGATGTGGCACAGAAGGTTGGGACATGCTAACTGGAGGTTAATCTCTAAGCTTAGTAAGTTACAACTTGTGAAAGGGCTACCAGACATTGACTATCATTCAGATGCACTATGTGGTGCATGTCAGAGAGGGAAAATTGTGAAATCATCTTTTAAAACCAAAGACATTGTTTCAACCTCAAGACCTTTAGAATTACTCCATATTGATTTATTTGGACCGGTGAGTACTGCATCCTTATATGGAAGTAGATATGGATTAGTCATTGTTGATGATTACAGCAGATGGACTTGGGTGAAATTCATAAAGAGTAAAGATGTTGCGTGTGATGTATTCAGTAGCTTCTGCACTCAAATTCAATCTGAAAAAGAATAAAAAATCTTGAAAATCAGAAGTGATCATGGTGGAGAATTTGAAAATGAGCCATTTGAAGCTTTTTGTGAAAAACATGGAATTTTCCATGAATTCTCTTCTCCTAGAACACCACAACAAAATGGGGTTGTAGAGAGAAAGAATAGAACTTTACAAGAAATGGCCAGAACCATGATTCATGAAAACAATTTACCAAAACATTTTTGGGCAGAAGCAGTGAATACAGCATGCTATGTTCAAAACAGGATCTATATTAGACCTATTTTGGAGAAAACAGCATATGAACTCTTTAAAGGAAGAAAACCCAATATCTCTTACTTTCATCAATTTGGATGTACATGTTACATTCTGAATAACAAGCTCTACCTAAAGAAATTTGATGCCAAGGCCCAAAGAGGAATCTTTTTAGGTTACTCTGAAAGGTCAAAGGCATACAGAGTGTATAATTCAGAAACACTCTGTGTTGAAGAATCTATGCACGTTAAATTTGATGACAAGGAGCTTGAAGATAAAACTTCAAAGCAAGGTGAAAGTTTTGCAGAGATACAGGTTCCTGAAGCTACTCCAGAACCTGATCAGATAGCTGAGTCTGAAGATAGTCCAAAAGCTGAACCCACATCAGAAGCGCAAGATGAAACTGCTTCTGATGAAGCACAAGATGGCTCACATCAAGAAGATCCTCCCAGAAACACATTCAAACACAAGTCTTCCCATCCTGAGGAGCTAATCATTGGAAACAAAGATAGTCCAAGAAGAACAAGATCACATTTCAGACAAGAAGAGTCAATGATTGGACTAATCTCAATGATTGAACCTACAACAGTTGATGAAGCACTTTTAGATGATGGATGGATCCTCGCTATGCAAGAAGAGTTGAATCAATTTCAAAGAAATGATGTGTGGGATCTGGTACCCAAACCTCAGCACAAGAACATTATTGGAACAAAATGGGTATTCAGAAATAAGCTGAATGAGCAAGGTGAAGTAACAAGAAACAAAGCCAGGCTTGTTGCACAAGGGTATAGTCAACAAGAAGGCATTGATTACACTGAAACGTTTGCTCCAGTTGCAAGATTGGAAGCAATCAGGTTACTTCTTTCCTATGCAGTTAATCATGGCATAATATTATATCAAATGGATGTCAAGAGTGCATTTCTCAATGGTGTCATAGAAGAAGAAGTGTATGTCAAGCAACCTCCTGGATTTGAGGATATTAAATATCCTGACCATGTTTTTAAACTGAAGAAATCAGTATATGGCTTGAAACAAGCTCCCAGAGCTTGGTATGATAGACTAAGTAATTTCTTAATCAAAAATGATTTTAAAAGAGGACAGGTTGATACTACACTCTTCAGAAGGACCCTTGGGAAAGATATTCTTGTTGTGCAAATATATGTTGATGATATAATATTTGGTTCTACTAATGCATCTCTTTGCAAGGAATTTTCTGAGTTAATGCAGGATGAATTTGAAATGAGCATGATGGGAGAGCTGAAGTTCTTCCTTGGTATTCAAATCAATCAATGCAAAGATGGAGTCTATGTTCATCAATCAAAGTACACAAAGGAGCTTCTGAAGAAGTTCAAACTTGAAGATTGTAAAGTGATGAACACTCCAATGCATCCTACGTGCAACTTAAGCAAAGAAGATGAAGGAGCTAAAGTAGATCAGAAGCTGTATAGAGGTATGATTGGTTCTTTGTTATACCTCACTGCATCTAGGCCAGATATTTTATTCAGTGTATGCTTGTGTGCAAGATTCCAATCAGATCCTAGAGAATCTCATATGACTGCTGTCAAGAGAATCTTCAGGTATTTGAAAGGAACAACTAATCTTGGACTCCTTTATAGGAAATCCTTAGATTATAAGCTAATTGGATTCTGTGACGCTGATTATGCTGGTGATAGGATTGAAAGAAAGTCAACCAGTGGCAATTGTCAATTTCTGGGTGATAATCTTATATCCTGGGCTAGCAAAAGACAAACAACTATTGCTATGTCTACAGCAGAAGCAGAATACATTTCAGCTGCAAGTTGTTGTACACAATTACTTTGGATGAAACATCAGTTGGAAGATTATCAGATAACTGCTAACAGTATTCCCATTTTTTGTGATAATACTGCTGCTATTTGTTTGTCTAAAAATCCAATTTTGCATTCAAGAGCTAAGCACATTGAAATCAAACACCATTTTATCAGAGATTATGTTCAAAAAGGAATTTTAGATATACAATTCATTGATACTGAAAATCAATGGGCTGATATATTTACTAAGCCTTTAACTGTTGAAAGATTTGATTTTATAAAGAAATATTTGAACATGCACTCTGTATCTGATTAAATGCTTGCTTGCTCCTGAATAGGGTTTTAGGTTCTGAAGTTAGTCAGAAGGTAGTCCATCAGAAGCTCTTTATTGAGGTTCTGAGGAAAACTCGCTTCTGATGATGACGTCAGCATCTGAAGTCCAGAAGCTGGATTTGTTGCTTCTGAATAGTTGAATTAGTGGAAACGTTGGAAGTTACCTTTTAAAAAGTAACTTCTGGCCCACTAACTTGGTAGTTACTCTGTGAACTTCTTACGTGGCCTGTATGTGTTGGTGTATAACTAAAAAGGGCAATGATGATTTAATAGCTTTGAAAGTACTTTTCACGCGCCCCCAATTTTGTCATTAATGTTATGTTTGTTTGTCTCTTTTGAATTGCAATCGTTTTACTTTTAACACTTTGACAATTCATACACTACTCACTCACAACAAACACATTTGCTCTCAAACCTCTTGCGAAGTAAGCGCATTCTCTCAACCTTAGAACCCTAAAATCTTCATCTTCTTCAAATCTTCGTCAATCTTCAAATGGCATCATCAAGCTCAAAAGTTTCAGAATCTACATCAAACATGCAAAGAGTACCAGAATCTGAGTCCATCTACAAAGAGAAGACTATGGATATTCCATGGGAATCCTTAATAGTTCAAGTTGAATCGCCAGTAGACTTCACTTCACTCAAGAAGTACGAAGTGGACATGGAAGGTTATGTAGAAACTCAGAAACTGTCCGGATACTTCAAAATGCTAAATGGACCAACATATGCGAACTTGGTCAAAGATTTCTGGTTAAGGGCTGAAATCGTCAATGGAAAGCCTGTGAAGGTAGCAGGTAAACAAGCTGGGTCGAAGAAAGGAAAGAAGGAGATTGAGTTGAATCCCACTTCCTTCAGTAGCCTTGAGATAAGGTCTGAAGTGATGGGTATTCCCGTAGTCATCACAGAGGAGATAGTTGCTAAAGCTTGTAGAATGGATGCAGAAGGAAGGTTTCAAGAAATAGTTAAGAAGGATGATGTCCTACTGCAAAACTACTACAACACTCTTCTGGGTGGTAACAAAGATGCTAAGCCGTCTGAAATGGAGATTCACAACAGAATGTTGGTGAAATTCAGCAACGATTGCTTCTTTCAAAGAGCAGGTGGGTCTGATCAACCCAACAACCAACAGAAGCTAGCAATCTATTTCATGACTAATCTGGAAAAGATAAACTTCCCAAGATATGTATTGGATCATCTCTGCTGGGCTATTAATGAAGGCACAGTCAAAGGAAGGAAACAAGTGTCCTATGGAATATTGCTCTCTGAGATCTTTTATCAAGGGAAAGTGCTGGATTTATTGAGAAGAACAAGGGATGCTTCTGATAAATGCTTCGAAGTTTCTACTGCAGAGAAGACTATCAGTAGCAAGACATTGCACTCTATGCACTTATTCAAGACAGCTCCTAAAGATGAGAAGTGGTTGGAGATGACCACAGAAGAATCTGAGATTATCTGGGACTTTCCTTCCATAATTAAGGAAAGTAATCCTGAACACTTAGCTAGATTAATAGCTGAGTACGTCTTGGAGGAAGATGCGAGTTCTTAGGAGGAAGCTGTTCTTGCTAAAGGGAAAGGCAAGAAGGCCAAGGCAGTTGCTGTGTCAGAAGCTGCCGTTTCTGATGCACCTAAAGGGAAGAGAGCTAGAACTAGCTCAGAATCTGATGCAGCTCCTACTAAAGGAAAGAGGGCCAGAACCTGTACTGAGTCAGAAGCTGCTATTGCTAAATCTGATAAGCAAAAATTTGCTGAGCCTGAAGCTAAACCTGTTTCTATCAAGGATAAAGGAAAGATGCAGAAGGTTGGTGCTGCTTCTATTCCTCAGAAAAGAAGAAAAGGTAAGGCAGATTTGGTAATCACCCAAGAGCAGCTGGAGGAAGCTCTTGAAGAAATGGAGAAAGAAGAGGCTGATCCCAAGCTGAAGAAGAAGAAGGCTCCCCTTCAACTTGTGAGTCCTATGGTTGAGATGACTCCAAGAATGAAAAGAATGGCAGATGAACGTGCTTCTGATCTTTTATCAGACAAAAAGGATCAAAAAGCACAATACATTCAACAAAGAGATGAAAAGCTCAAGGCTTTGGGTTTGGAAGATTGTGATAGGTTCTACAAAGAAAAATTGGCCGAAGTAAGGGCCATTGCTGGTAAGCCTACTGAAGACTACGAGGAAGAAGGAATGATGATTTTTGTGGAAGATGCTCCAGAAGATGGAACTTCAGAAGTAGTTCCTCAAGCTGCTGGTCCACAGAAGATCACTTTTGAAGCTGGCCCTGCAGCTCAGGTAATCCAGATTCCAGTCACCACTATCCCCATCTCACCCTCTTCACCATCAGTAACTGAACCAATAGAAGACACTTCTGTCTTAGACAATCTTATTCTACACTATTCAGGTGACTTACCCAATGACAAATCCTCAGAAAAGGCCTCTGAAACAACTCCAGAAGCAGCTGCTACTGAAAATGTTGTTTCAGAAAACCCCCATCAACACACACCTGAACCACATAAAACCACAACACCCCCACAATCACCAACAGCTACCATTGATCCCCAACTCAACAATCAAACAACAACTTCACCACAACAACCACCAACTGAAACTGACCTTCACCATTTACCTGAACACTCCCCAGAACCAACTCCCATGGATGTTGACAACTCTCAAGTCAATATCCAAGCCTCAACCTCTACCACACACATTGTTTCTGACCAGCCTTCATCTTCAAACACACAAACACACGTTACCATTCCAATTCCTAACCCTGTTCAAGACCTGGAAATCAGTGATTCTGATCTTGAAACCCTTGAACAACCACCCACAAACATCCTGGAATCTGGATATATTAATGCTGAACTTCTCTCAATCCTGAGTCAAATGCACAATCTGGTGGATTAAAGAAGGTCAATTGATCTCACAAGTGCATATGAAGACTCCTGGGCATCTCTTCAGAACAGGGCAGCTGAGCTTATTGAAGATATCAAGGCTAAATGCATCAGAGTCAAGCAAGCCTCAGTCAGAAGGCTAATGGAGCATTTGAATCAGTGTCTCAGAGTAAGAAGTTCTACACTGCTTCTGGAAAACGAGTCTTTCTTCTCAGAAAAGGACTACTTGACCAGAGAAGCAAGGTTGTGTAAGCTTCTGAAGAAACAGATGGCACAGCAGCAACAAGAGGCTAAGGAAAGGGAACAGGCTCTTCTCCAGAGGCAACAACAGCTTGAAGAACTGTTGCAGAAGAAAATTGAGGAAATGGAGAAGATGAAGGAACAACAACAAACCAACCCTTAGTTGCACACCCTTGTGTTTTTCTTTTTGTTTGTTTTTAAAATTCTTAGTCCTTGCTTCTGAAAACATCTTGTTTTATATCTCTACGCTTCTGAATGCTTACTGATTCTGACTGTTTAGCTGCTTCTGATAATTTAGATATTCATGTTCATATATTTTGATCTGATTTATTTAGTTAATTTCCTATTATACTCTCTCATGTTTGAGTTTTTCTCATATCTTTTTGTCTTTTATGCTTACTTTTATTTCAATTTTTTTTGATAATGACAAAAGGGGGAGTATATGTGACAAGTATTTAAAGGCTCTGAGCCCCATTAATGGCATTTGAAATTTTTTGAAAAACTTCTATCATTTTTTTTACCTTATTGGTATAAGCTATGAACGAACGAAGGAGTATCAAAATTCAAGTAAAATTAATTGAACCACTCTTCTTATCTATAAGTTAATTCTTTCAATGATTCAATTTTTTTTAAGCTCTGATAATATTATTGTGCGAAAAATGAATTTAATTAACCTGGATAGAACTTAGGGGGAGCTTACAAACCTCACCTTAAAGACTATCAGACTCAGGGGGAGTTTGAGCTTACAAACCTCAGATTCTGAGCTTACAAACCTCAGAACCCCAAAGTCAACTTGTTAATTAGATTAACAACAATTGATCAATTTTAAATACTTTTGTTTGTCATCATCAAAAAGGGGGAGATTGTTGGAACAAAATGTGTTTAACAATGAACCTTAAAGAGTTTTGATGATAACAAGGTATTAAAAATTGTAAATTGGACTAGCTAATATTTGTTCAAGTGTACAGGACCATAATTATAAAGTTACATCATCATTGGTTCTGAATGAGCAAATAAAGAGCAAAGGAAACAACAAAAATTTGAAGCTTGGACGCTCCTGAAGGCAACTTGTTACTGAAGAGAAAAAGCGCTCCTGAAGTTAAGTCGCTTCTGAAGAAAGGATAGTGCTCCTGAAGTTAAGACGCTTCTGAAGTAAGAATAGTGCTCCTGAAGACAAGAAGTCCAGAAGTCATATCATCAGAAGCTGTATCATCAGAAGCTGCAGAAGTCATATCATCAGAAGCTGCATCATCAGAAGCTGCCTCATCAGAAGCCATTTCACCAGAAGCTGAATATCAACTGGATTTGCAAAGAATCAAGAATTGAAGAATTATCATTGCAAAAGCTGTCTATTGGATTCGAAAACACAAACAAAGGATTAGTGGAATTTTGCAACGGTCATTTCAAAGGTGTTTGAAGGCGTGTGCTTGCAATTTGGACGAAAGCGTTGACATTGTACTTTGTACGAATTGTACAACCACGTTCTCCACTACTCTGTTTTGTGTCCACGCTACAGGACAAGAAAACAGCTCCAGAATACGGCTTCGCCTGCATAGATGTTCCTTTGGATAAGGAATGGATTTCAAATTGGTTCTTCATAGGACAACAACCAAATCAGGCAAAAGATCATTGGTGAAAGATCAAGCTTCAACAACGACTCTTTGGTGTGCTGGCAATTTCACAACGTCTCTTTCACACCTCTATATAAAGGAGTGAAGACCTAGAGAATTGGAAATGCAAGAACGCTGAACGAAAGACTCACAAGATTTTTACAAGTACCAAACCTCTGCTGAAATTGTTCTGCATTCACTTAGAATTTCTGTGTCTCAAAGTCATATCTTAGAAATTCTTAAGTCCATTGAGTCTGTATCTGATTTGAATTGTGAGCACCTCTGATTGTATATCAAGTGTTCAACCTTAAACAATTTTCTGTGTAATTTTGTTTAGTTAGGAAGTCTCTTGCAATTGTGCTTGAGCAGGAAGTCTCTTGATTGTGTTCTTGAGCAAAGGAAGTCTCTTGCTTGTGTGCTTGAGCAAAGGAAGTCTCTTGCTTGTGTGCTTGAGCATTTGTAATCAGATATTACTCATAGTGAAATCTCCTTGGAAGTGCAAGGGGGACTGGACTACTTCCGGTTTGTGGAAGGAACCAGTATAATTGCTTTGTGTCGTTCTTCTTCTCTCTCTCTGTTTTATTCCGCTGCATTTAGATTCTGATCATCACTTCAGAAGCTGTCTCACTTAGCTTCTGATCTGTGTATTCAGTTGTTTAGAGAAACGGAGAATTTTTCAAAACACAATTCAACCCCCCTTCTTGTGTTTTTCTCACCTTCACGATATCTTAATCTCCCACAACGGCAGTGTAGAAGCAACTGAATTTGGGAGAAAATTGGAAAATAGTTAAAAATAAAAAAATTGGAAAATAATTAGAAGTTTTTAAAATATAAAAATTGGAAAATAGTTAAAAAAAATCGGTGAGGTAGTACTTAACCAAGCAACACTAAAAAAAATTATATGCATTAGCGCAACAAAAAAAGAGACAGACGGACATAAAATATTACTCTAAACGTTAATGTGTGCGTGTATATATTCAAGAGGTTGAAGAACGGAAATAAAAATATTTGGTATCATTAAATGACTGCGTGAATAAAAATATTTGTGAGGTTGTGATAATTAAACAATATTGAAATTAAATATATAAGTGATAAAAAGATAATAAAATTCCTTTGAAAAAAAGATAATAAAATTAAATGGAACCTCCTTAAAAAATTAAATGGAACGGTTAAAAAAAAAGTTAAATGGGAGAAAAAAAAATATTGAAACATAATAATAAAAAATAAAAGAAAAGGTTCCTAGCGTGAAATAGTGCTTGTGAAATAAATTGTCGAGACGTAGTTTTTTAAAATAACATTCAACAGCTTTTGATCAAAGCTTATTCCATTCAATTTTATGCATTCAAAAAAAGTATTTGTTTTTAGTAAGTACTTAATTGATATTGTGTTTGGCCTAACTTCTCCTTAAAAATGTAGAGAAGTTGGAAAAAAGCCGGGTCAAACGATACATTAATCTTTTTTTTTTTTGGTGGTGGTCGGGATTCAAACTCCGAACCTTTGCATATATTATGCATTGTCCATACCAACTGAGCTAAGCTCATGAGGACAAACGATACATTAATCTCCTACAACGACAATGTAGAAGCAACTGAATTTAGGATTATTTTTATTCTTATAAAATAAATATAAAATATAAAACATAATAATTTAAATTAAAATAATAGAAACTAGTTACAAACCCGTGCTTCGCACGGGTTGAATTACGTATCTTGTAAAAAGTTTGTTCTAAAGGAAAATATTATTATTCCAAAACATGGAAAATGTATTTACTTGGTATCCTTCCTTAGTATGATAGCAATTCCAATCCACATGGTCTTATTATGATAGCAACTCCATAAGGTGTGAGAAGCTAGAAACTATCTACAATCTTCCACGTGACTACCATGTCACATGAATGAGTATGTTCAATAACAACAAATAATTCAATTTGCCAAACACTTTCTAGTGAGCTAATAATGGACAAAGTAAACTCTCTTTTGAAATATTGAATAACCAAAAGCATGGATAAAGAGAACTCATAACTTCCATGAACAATTCATAAGTTCATGTGAACCCCTCTGTGAAAAAGTATCAATCCACAAAGGTTCTTCAACTCCTTCTTCCAAAGAAAATAAGCTTACGAAATCCTTTCACCATTTTTGAAGAGTTCTCCTCATCATTTATCCATTTCTTCCTGTTGTGGATTGATTCTTGCATTGCTTGGTTACTCGGCGGAGGAGTAGAGATTTGAATCTCTAAGGGTGTGTTTGGGAAGAGGGTTTAGGAGGGGAAGGGAGGGGAGGGCTTACATTCCTTTTTTAATTTAAAGACATTATAAAATGATTTTTAAAAAATTGAATTAACAACATGATAAATGATCATATATTAATGGACAATGACAACTATAAATATCCAACTTATAGTTAAATGTGAACTTTATAAAACCTGTCTACGATTATGTTATTTTCATATATTAATAGGCACACATGAAAAATGGTCATATATGGGCTCTCATAGTTGAATGTAACTTGTCTCTAGTAATAAATGATAAATGAAACTTAGAGCTTCCCTTTGACATTCCAACAATGACCTTTTACATTGTTCGTAATTTAAAAAATAAAAATGAGCCCTCCCCTCCCTTCCCCTCCTAAACCCTCTTCCCAAACACACCCTAAGACTTTAGGTGAGGTAACATTACTTTCTTCTATTTCCTGATTAACCTTAGAATTCACAGCAGTATATATTAATGGTTTAGGTAATGCAGCTGTAGAAGTTGTGATCATGTTAGTATTATTTCGAAGCTGGTTATTATCACCACGAAGTGAAGTTGTCATTGAAATATTATACAAAATATACATGCCAGAATACAATTTCCAAAAGATTAGAATATGAGTGAAAATGCAAACTTCATATTCATAAAAAAAAAAAAATATAACATTTACATGAGATTGGAGCATTTTCTTTTGACATTGTTTTCAACCTTCTTGTTTTCTTAACTTGAAGAACATTTTTTCTAAGAAGTCTAGCCTTTGTTGCTTTATTTTTTCTCACCCCATCTTCAAAAATCAAGTGTTCCTTTGACTTCTGATGATCCATCTTAAACCAAACTTTGTCAAGAATTTTGATTCCAAAATCTTTCCAAGCCATTTTAATATCTGCAAAGATACCAAAACCACAACCACTCATTGTTGAGCAACAATTGACTATAATTAATGAAAAAGCAAGCAACAACAATATAGTGACACCTAAATTTTGATTAAAACTACTTATAGTTGAACAAATAGGACTCCAAGGAAAGCAAGAAATCAGATATGATGCACAAAAATCAAACGAAAAAGCAAGTCCCTGTTGCGATAATTGATAACTAATTATTTATGTTAATACTTGCCTTGGTTATTCTTGAACCCGTCACAAATTCCTTGTGTGGGTAGAAGTTACATTCAACTAAACATTATTCATTCTAATTGTGTCATCACAAATCAAAGGCAAAATCACTTCTCATATTGTTCAGTAGGTAGATAGATACCAAAGAAGGTGGGATCATACCTAAGGTATCATATAAAGGAACGCAACAAAGTCCATGAGCATTGCAGGCCTGAAATTATCTTAAAATATGTAAGAACATGTTGAGTTAAAAGGATAATAGAAGCTAGCTTAGCAACACTGAAATTGATCACCACTATTGGTGACAAAGGATGTCCAAGAGAGAACAATCACATTCAAAACAACATTTCATATTCCCTCCAAACAAAGGTTAGTTTCAAGGTGGCTGCCTAGCACTTCGACCTTATTTCATCTTCAATTGATCCACCAAGGTTGAAAACACTCATATTTCAGTATGATTTCTGCAAAATAGTGCAGAAAATTTTTGCATGCTAGAGGAGACAAAATGTGAGAGTTTAGGATCTTAAAATTATAAGTTATCTAGCATCATGGCCTACGGTTTTGTTAACTAATCATCCATATACTTGTATAATGACCTAAACCACTTGTCACTTTTGAAGTGACTCATTTTTTAGACTTATTATCAGAGCATAAACCAATTAAAATTTGAGGTGCTAATCCTTATAATTGCTTCCAAAATCTGAAATCAACTTTACAATCCATCAAGAACCACTTGCCATACTTCTAATTCTCGTATATATTGATCAATTCTCAAATAAGCATTCAAAGCATATTATAACCAAACCTATTGTGTCATACAGCAACCACCAGAGTCATATTTATGCAGGCATATATCAACTGTGTGTACAATTATAGGACATAACAAATTTTAGAGAATAGAGATACATTTGAACTTATACTCTTTGAAAAATGAAAGCATGAATTATATCACAGGTGAACCGTCATAATATTCCTAAGGCATTAGACGCCCCCTAGAAAGGATCAGACGCCCTCCAGAAGGGCTGCCAAGGCCCAGGCGCGTCCTCCTAAGGATGCCGCCCTCCCTAGCTTCCAGAAGCTTCCAGAAACCGCCCAAAATACATAAATACCCCTGTTGCTTGGGAGCCAAGCAACCGAAACCCAAGCCCATAGCAGGCTATAAATATCACTCTTGAGAGCACTCTCGAGGCATCTAATCATCAGTCCAAACCCTAGAATCCTAGTATTCCTTACCGTACTTTTCTGCAAGTACAGTTGGCGCCGTCTGTGGGAAAAGGTAAAACTAACCTTGACCACGTTCCTAAATTACAAATGGTGATTTAGAAACCCTGAACCTAAATCCTTCTCGGCGACCTCGAAAAGAATAGCCGGCGAAGAACAAACCATCATCGGCCTCAAGATTTCTCAAGCATGGCGGTCGTAGAAAGAAACCTTTCATGGTGATATGCTAGGGACCCCATCACATCTCAGAATCGTTTTATAATCAGGTTCTAATGTTTATGGTTCAATCGCCACATAACAATTACTCTATATCAACCGTTTTCTCCTTTGTTAATCTTGTTCATTGTATGTATATCATGACCGCTTCTCTTCTCTGCGATAACATTAGTTTCAAACAACTTTTACTATAATTGCTATGAATAAGTTCCAGCGGTGCAATAAAACAACCACGAGATTTCGATAAAATTGGCGGCGGTGTATATATCATGTACTATTGTTCGATTAATCATGCAAAATTTGCTGAGCACTACTTTTGAAAAGGTACTTCCTCTCACTTTATAATTGTTCTATCTTCATCGGTGATTTGGGCTTTGCAACTCTTATTCGGAAATTTATTAATACAGCACGTTAGTGTCTCATAGTTATTTTATAAAATCATGATTCATGAAGTATACATGTCAATTTCACTCTAATATTTAATCATGACAATGGGATTTAAAGTTTGGTAATATGTTCCCTGGTGTCAAATTTCTATGTAATTGGCTACTAAAGTTTAAAGCGCTGTTAGTTGTATTTTCTCTCTTCCACTTCAAAGAATATATGGGAACTGAATTGATATATACCTTTGTCACATATTGTCAACTTTAATTGGGCGTAATTTCGATTATAAGAAGTGCATAAACCTTGGAATGATGACACCACAACTTGTCACATTAGCGTATAATTCTATATTCTTTCAATATTCGATCAGTCTCCAATTACTTTACGAGGTTTAGAATGAGAAGTCAATTTTTTTTTTATATAGCAAGAGATCAATAACAATCTATTTTTCTTAACATTTGAATGTTCTCTAACAAGCTTTATCAGTGTATAGAAACGTCAATTCCTAAGAACCAGGTACTCGTCGAAACACTCCAAAAGGACGCAACAACGTCCCTCCAGACTCAAGAGAAAATTAACAATCAGGTTTCATCTTCATGATCTTTACGCATAGAACAACTGTATATCTGAGATAGTCTAAAGCAATATTTCATATCTATTATGATGGGCGAGTGAGTTTTCAAAAAAAGAAAAAAAAAAAAAAAAGATAATGAGGGAGTTAGCTCCAATTTAACTAGATGATTAAGTCACAACCTAATATGAGAGAAAAGATAACAACAAATAAAAAAAAAAATAGGTAGAAGAAATATGGCGAATATTTACACTTTTAGATTTGGAGAAAATTTTATGTTCAATATATTTCCACCTTTTGATTCGAAGAAAATTTCTTGCCCAATAAATTTTGAGAGAATATGTTTTACAAACTTAATTTTGAAAGGCTCTTTATCGATTTTGTTTATTTGCAATTATTTGTTGGTGCATATACATCATATGCGGACAATAAGTCTCATAGACAAATTAGCTTGTTTCACTTGGCATTAATTTTCGTTGGGCGACTTAGTTACAATGTAATAAGGAGAAAAAAATGAGCAAGACACAAGACATAGGACCAGGTTATTAAAAGAAAGATTACTCTAGGTACCCTGCGGCAAAGTAAAGTGTAGTATTGTTCAAAGGTCACATGTGAGGGTTTCTGGCGAGGAAAGCCTTGGTATTTAAGAGGTCCAAGTGACCCACCTCTCTTTCCTGGGAACCCCTTCCATGTACCATTTACTTTACGAACTGAACTAAATTGTTTAGTAAAAAAATAGATAAAGACTAATAGCACCAGACCCACGTAGAATAATGAAGATAAGCAGAAGGCTTAGTTCCAACTTTATGTGAGGAAACAAAGACATGAAAAATAAAGTACCAAGTAAATTAGAATTCAAGTTAGAAGAGAAGGAGTATAATAAAAGAACGAAGTAGGCGAGCTAGTAAGGAAGTAGCGGGAAAACTTAATTTCCAATCTAATAGAAGAGAAAGAAGGTTTAAAAACAAAAGATGATCAAATAAGAAGGTTAGCAAGAGAATGAAGAGGAAAAGGAAGAGGAGTACAAAGTATAGGCAAGCTAAATAAAAGAAGACAAAGAACAGTTAGTTCCTGTTGAATACAATTGCATATGATTAAAGACTCCTTTATTCATGATACTAATTACTTTGGAAGCGTGGAAGAATTGTTTTATTTCAGATAAATCAGGGATGGGAGACTAACAAGCCCGCCAAGGGCTAGATGAACGAAAAGAAGAGCTCGCCAATTAACACGCCAAAATGAAATGTAGAATGAAATGATCCCACCATCAAGAGCTTGAAGATGAAACACGGAGTTATTCTAACCTTTCTCGAACTATGAGATTTGTTTTGCAGGTTTCTAACAAGGCACCCTACTTTCTAAAAAATACTTTCCAAATTTCTGTTCGTTATTTTGTTCAGGTGCTACATCCACGGGAATCTACGAATCAGCTAGGCGCCCGAAACGTCAACCCTGAAAGGGCTCTGGCGGGGTTCGACTGAGAATTACATCAACCCTGTAACGGCTCTGATGCTCGCCCAAAACGTCAACCCTGAACTCGCCAGAAGAAAATATTGATCCCAAGGATCTGGTCCCATGGACCTGCGAGCCCCTAAAAGCGCCAACCCTTTCAGGGCTCTGGCGAGGGTCGATAACTCGCCAGAAGAAAATATTGATCCCAAGGATCTGGTCCCATGGACCTGCGAGCCCCTAAAAGCGCCAACCCTTTCAGGGCTCTGGCGAGGGTCGATAACTCGCCAGAAGAAAATATTGATCCCAAGGATCTGGTCCCATGGACCTGCAAGCGCCCTAAAACGTCAACCTTGATAAAGGCTCTGGCGGGGAGGAAAAATCTACAAATCAACTCCATGAGAAAATGGAAAAATAAAGTCTCAAAATCGCCAAACGAATGAAGGTCAACCGATCCGACCAAAGTCGCCGGAATATCAACGCCAAATGTTGAGAAACTGAGCTGACACAGTCACCGGAGCATATAAGAAAATAAGAACGACAATTCAAATCATTGGAGATCGCCAAAGCATCAAAGGTAATAAAATCGTCTATGTAAATCTTCAAAACGAATTCAGCAAATAAAACCGACGCAAATTTAATGAGGAATCACCATAAAAGTCAACTCGTCACGACGATACAAACCACTTCGCCTTGTTCCAAGACTCGTGCTTGGGGGGCTATAGCACATGGACCAAGTATGATCTGCAAACGAACAATACACGCACCCTTAAGGACTACTAAAGCTCCTTAAGGTCGCCCTAAGGGAGCGCTTCAAACACAGATCACATACGTACCCTCGGGGGCTCCAGTCTATTCCAGGGTCGCCCTAGGGAAATTCTCAAAAAAGTACAAATCTAAAATTTTAAAGAAAGCCAATCACTTCGCCTTGTTCCAAGACTCGTGCTTGGGGGTTGTGAACCATCAAAACCCTCCTACAGACTTAATGACGTCAGAGGGTCTGATCTCGTGTTGTCATCACTCCGCCTTGTCCCAAGACTCGTGCTTGGGGGGCTGTGAACCGTCATAATATTCCTAAGGCATTAGACGCCCCCTAGAAAGGATCAGACGCCCTCCAGAAGGGCTGCCAAGGCCCAGGCGCGTCCTCCTAAGGATGCCGCCCTCCCTAGCTTCCAGAAGCTTCCAGAAACCGCCCAAAATACATAAATACCCCTGTTGCTTGGGAGCCAAGCAACCGAAACCCAAGCCCATAGCAGGCTATAAATATCACTCTTGAGAGCACTCTCGAGACATCTAATCATCAGTCCAAACCCTAGAATCCTAGTATTCCTTACCGTACTTTTCTGCAAGTACAACAGGTATGTTACAATCATAATTTGCACTTTTATATTATCTAGTACTAATCATAATTAAGCATGCTCAACTGTTTTGCATACAAACAAAACATCATCAATTTTATCACAATCATAATTAAGCATGCTCAATAATCAAACCCTTTAAGAAAAAACAAATGCCAAATGTGTAAATGTGTAAATAATAGTAAACCTCGTGTGTAAATGTTCTGACAGGTATGCCAAATGCCCTAGCCAATCCAAAATCTGCAAGCCTTACTGAATTAGTACGGCGAACTATCAACAAATTCTGTGGTTTCAAGTCTCAATGAAGAACTCTACGTCAATGACAATAAGCAACTCCACAGAGCATTTGATAAAGGAACATCTGCAAAAGGATTAAAGAATTCAAACTCCAAATTAACTGGCCAAGTTCACAAAAATTAGCAGCTCTATTTTTAGCAGCTCACACAAAAATTCGCATAACTTTTTAAAAAAAATATTACAGCAAGTAAAACTTATCTACCTTGCCAACACCAATACGCATAGTTAAAGGCCTAGCACGTTTATAACTACTATCAAATACTATTCCATCGGCGAATCTAGCTGTATAGTGAATCTGCAACGTATAATAATAACAAAATATAACTCATTAATTAACTAATTAAATTTTTGCATTATAGAAAATGAGTAAAAGAGTAATAAACAACTTACATCAATAAGCTCTCCTAAAGGAAACACCATAAAAAAATAAATAGTATCGACAACAACGAAATTATATTTGGACTGGTAAATAGTATCTAAAAAATAGATATTGTACATGAATTATCTGTCCTAAATAATTAAAAGAAAACGAAAAGTTCCAGTCAAATCAATCGTTGGGTCAAACACCTATTGCTCCACATTAGAGATCTACTCCTAAGAGTTAGCCTAACACTACAACAAAACCAAAATGTAGCAAGAAATAAAAGAGCACAGCCAAAGCAGAAGTTACACTATACTGAGCAAATTAATAAATATTGCACAAACATTATAAATCTTTATCAAAATATTTATGAAAGCTTTACCAAGTCTTGATTCATGAAAAGAGGACATATTTTGTTCATGAGACCAGGAAAACATCATAATAATTAAGATGAAACTAATTGGAACCAATGAAGGAACCAATGATGTCTGGATTATGATTACATATTAGCCAAAATGCACGACTAAATTGGGAATGAATTCTCTCATGTGTTATTTACACATGAGAGGGTAAAGTGTGGTCTATCACCATTCATCAAGAGAGAGAAGCACATGAGAAAAAGGAATTTGAATGGTGATAGATCACACTTTAATCTCTCGGAGGAATGATTCCCCACTCAAATGACATTTTAACTTAACTGTAAATGAACTATTGTGTCAAACATGTACATCCACATGATTATGAACCTCTAATATTGTTAGACGAAGGTTAGGCTTTGTTGAAAACAACAGAATTTGTCAAATTAGAATTGCAAAATTTGCAGCCAAAATGCAGAAACAGGATGATTACCATGATATCAAGTATCAAAATGAGAAAATAAGCAGGATTATAATTTGGGAGAAAAAGTTATGCTTGCTTCCATAAATAAAATGAACTCAATGTCATAATCATAATCTAACTATTGACTATATGTGATCCTCATACATCAATCTGCATATTTGTAAGCATATTCAGTAACCATAGTTCTAAATTGCGATTACGGCCTAGTGACATTGCGGACAATTATATCACGGCAAAATACATCCAATACGGCTAAAATCACAATTACCGTGCAGTTTTAGAGACCTCTAAAATTTTTGTATTATACAGCAATATGAACCTAACTGTTGATAATCTTTTTACTCTAGAATAATCTTTTTACTCTATGAATAAGTTTCCGGCATACAGGACAAACTTTGCTCTTAGGGGTGGCGCTTTGATTCGCCAAATTAGAGTTGCTCTCCTCTTCCATAATCCTGCACAAAGGTACTCTAATTAGAATCTCATATAATTCCAATTTTAACGCATGTTTGAATTGACATCGAGTTTAGTAAAATCACTGGGACACTATCATTTCACTGAAGCTCCAAATTGTGCCAAAATCAGAGTCTCGCGTATGATTTTATCAAACTCACAGTAAATTCAAACATAGATTTAGTGTATACCTTTGTGCACAGTCATAGCAAGTGGCACAAGGAACAAAGAAACAGTTGCATTGTTCATCATAACAAATTATACATAATTTTTCATCATATAACTCCTTTGACACATCTGAATTTGTTTCTTCCTTTTCATGAAAAATCTACTAACTACCCATTAACCAATTAACTAACCTCTTAAATAACTACTTAACTAACAATAACAGACCTATCAAGCAGCCATTATGTTGTGACTTTGGTGTAATGCAACTATGAGCTATTCTTTTATGTTGGGTTGTGTAAACAATTATGCATTTTGAGATGCTACTTGTGCAGCCACAATTTTTTAATACAATAAAATTATGTAATATGAAGGACATAAATTATGTTGGATGATTTTTCTCTGTTACTAATATTGTCAGTAGCTTCTTGTTTTGCTAAGCGCAGGTGTTATGTTACAGCAAGCTTGCTAGGCTAAATATGTTTTAAGTTAATGTTAGCATGTGCACCGGTCACTACCCAAGAGAAGGTTGTGAGTCGCGAGAGTTTTCCACTGTGGTAACCACATAGAGGTAAGGGCAGTCCAATAAAACACATTTACAATATTCACACAGGAAGATGGGTTGGAAAAATGCAATGTGCATTACATTTCGAAGCTAAGAATGTAATAAGTTAGATTTTGTGAACAGAATAGACTAATAGCCAACATGAAAATGATACCTGTACTTTATCAGGCGATTGAGCAATTTTTGAAAGTAGATTTCCATGCTCTTGAACATTTTGTACCAGTTTATATTCAGCACCAGAAATCTGAGGTAACAAAAGGAAAATCGAGTTAGAAGTAAGAATTGTCATCAAGTAAAATAATTTATCACCAAGTACCAACACATGAATTAATATATATTATAAACTGATCAGATTAAGCTGCACTCTGCAATATATGTGCACGTTACATAACTGACAGGGTTAAATGTCCTAATCCACCATTAATTATTCACATAAACATCTATGTCTTTAATGAAATTTCTTCCATATACTACTCAAAAACCCCAACATCAAGAAGTAAAGATTATGCAACTCATTATGTTAAACTTTCACTATCAGTTAAAGCATACCTTATCATCCATTTCCACAGTCCTCTCCTTCAATTTCTTTATAGTACTTCTCAATGACATCTGTTTATTGTTCAGGTTCGCAATAGTTTGACGTAACTCTTTAACTTTTGCATCCACCTCCTGAACAGAAGGCATTTCCCTTTCAAGAATTGTACAATATCAACTCCAGGTTTTTTGTTGATCAATCATTCTAGAAAGTCTTCCTCAGAGTTGTACAGACCAGAATGGTAAAAGCATCGTTTCAAGAATTGATCCATTTTATCTGCACAATTTGCCCTACAATTCAAAAGAAATCATTAGTATAGGGGAAAAGTAAGAAAGAAGGTTTTACATCATGCTGCCACAATAACATGACAAATGTGCATTGATACCGATGAGTCTTACTAACGACTTAAAAAAGGTGAAAGAATTTTGTTAAATATTTGTCAATTACCTATTGATTTTTCGTGAAATGACATTATGACACACAAATTTAATATCAAATTTCAACATCAATTTGGATGGTTAGCCGACTTCAAATATGCAATTAATCATGTTCAGTGGATGGTAAATGAATATTACAATTTGGTGTCAAATTGCGTCAAAATGACAACTCTTATTTTCAAACCTGAAATCTTTTTAACCTCTACTATAATGAATAGTTAGTTACATGACCTTTTTAGCAACTTTTGTACAAATACTTTCATTCCAAAGAGAATTACTACTATAACACTTACCTCTTGTCGATTCTGCATGTTAAAGTCTGGCTAATCATGTTCCTTAACTCTTAATCAGCCATTTTGGTCCGAGCATATCCAAACGGAATAAAATTCTGCATAAACATTACAACTATAGAGCCTTAGATATATTGTTCCAAACATTTAAATCATCTACAGAAACTCATTTAAATGATGTTCAAGCTGATGAATTAAACCGAATACTATCACAATTCAGACATCGGGTAACCAATCTTCATAGAAAAGAGCAAAGAGTGCTGGAAAATTCTTCTTTTGGCAAGGTCTCTAGATGCTCCAACAACAGTTATACTAAGGTTGGATCCTGCGGATTCAGAGTGTGACAACGAAAACAATCCATTGCAGCCACCATTGCAGCCATTTCCTCAATGACTATCATTCTCTTTGTGGTAGCACCTTGCTGAGACAACCTATGTGAACCAATAGCCATCGTAACTGACAAAACTGTTGGCATTGCAATAGGAATCCCTCCAATGAGAAGCACCAATAGATTGTCAATTCCACTCCTATACTTGCGGCGCTGAATAGGATACATGACAACAATCGCGATGATCATTCCCAAAGCAATTGAGCAAATGCAGAAGTTACCGATGGCTGTCAACACATGATCAAAGCCATGGACATAAAATTGCAGTTCAATACTAAAAGTGCAACAAAAATAAGCAAAAGCAAAATCATGTTAAAGAAACATTAGAATCACATTTCGTCGTTGATCCAACTTTTTGATATATTAGGCAAAATACACTTATGTACTAATTTTTTGTCGTTAATTCAACCTTTTTTAGTAGTGATCAGCATATATTAATGAATAAATTTTGCAACATTATTGAAGTCAGAAGAGTAAGAGTTAAGTACCTTTTGGAAATGACCAATTTGGTTAGTGATGTCGACCGAATGAGCGGCCTTACCAAAGAAGCTGTCAAGATTATAAATATAATTTTGGTTTTGGTGTTTAATTCTCCAATTTGTACAGTTTTACTAAAGAACATGTACGGGTACATAAACAGGGCAGAAACTTTTACTCAACTTACAACATGAATTTTTCATACTTTACTCAATGAAATTCAACGATTCTTGAGCCTATTCTGTAGGTATTTTTGTCTACTTTACAAAGGTTCAAGTTTCACTCTCAAATGATCTATTTATAAAAATCTATGATCAATTTACTAACAGGGTAGCCAAGCTGCAAATTGCAGAATTTTCAATCTATTCTTTCTTTAACTTACTCAATTGATTCTACATCTACTTTCTTAATCTAAGACATTATTATTACTATGATACAATGGTATAACAGTGTTATTCGCAAATAATATTAACATTAACATCCTTGCCAAATTCAATCAAATGCATTTTTACACAAATTTCCAGCACTTTCCCACAGATTATACTTTGAGCAATTCTTGTCATTTCAGTCCAACAGAAAACATATAGAAACATAGAAAATCAAGTAATAACAATAAAAAATCAATGCTTTCATTTGGGGGAATTTCTAATCATGCAAAACAACCTAATTTTTTTATGTTATCTCACTCAATTTCACAAAATCAATTAAAAGATCTACCCTGGCAATTGTTTGAATTTGAGAAATAATTATGATGAAACTAAGAATAAAGCTGAATTTTAGGAAAATTGTAATGACAGATATGATAAGCTATAATTGGGAAAATAAGGATCCAGTCCTTGGTCTTAGTAATAAATCATTTCATACCCAAAAGAAAGCAAATAACAACTCCAAACATAAACATATCATTGAGTCTAAAATTTAATTCCAAAAGGGGTATCTGAGATTAAAGCAACAAATGCATATCAAGCATGTTAGTAAAACAAAAGATGATTCTAAGATTTACCCATGTAATGCTCTAATTTTCTGTACACCATCTGATAGAGCAGAAATTGTGGTCTCACTTCCCATAGTGTACCGCAATTTCGACTTGTCTGCAAATATCTCCACAATTTGTCCTCCAAATCATTCTAATCCCTAATCCACACTTGTAAAATTACCCAGGCAAAAATTCCTGCAAACAAACACATGAATCAATATAAATTGAATTCAAATTTCAAAAATATTAATTGGCTAAACCATAAAGAATCTAGATCAAGCATCCGGTTTGTTCTTATTGTCGAGGAAAGGTCCTTGACATCATAAGCAATATCTCAAACCAGAATCAACCAAGAACAAACGAAAATCTCAGGATCAAACCTTCAAATAATAAGAACAAAGCAGAAAACAATAATAGGTACATGTACAATTTTGCAGGTTCTTTAACACCCTTAGTCGAATAACACTCGAGATTGGACGATCCAAATTTCATTGCGAAAAAATTGAGCATGAAATTTAGACCATCTAATTTCGATTCAACGACCACCGATGTGATGACCGTATAAAAAGTGGTATTGCCAACTCTCAAAAACAGCAAAAATGAATAAAACAATCTCAATTAAAAGTATACAAAAGTAATAAATAGTTTCTAAAGTACATGAAATTGGTCATTTTAGTCAACTAAAGCTATTAATTTGCTCTAAAAATCAATTTAAACTCAAATAAAACATAACCTTAATGAAATTCAACAACAATTAAACACCACAAGTGAGATAGATATAAGTATATGAATTCAAAATTTAAAATCCAACAGTGAAACACAAAATTAGGGCACAAAACTTGTGTGTTGCAACACCAAACCAAACAATTAATAAAAACCCAAAATCATAAGCTAAATTTTCCAATTTATTGTACCTACACTTCAGTTCCAACACTCATCCCCTGCTTCAATCTTTCCTACTTCTCCTTGCTGCCATGGATACACATGCTGCCACCATCAAAACCTAACCTTTCAAAAATTTCCCAAAAGAGAGAAGGAGAGGGAGGCTCGGCTATGGCAGAGGGAAAGTGTCAATTAAGCTGGTTGATTGTATGCAATAGGTCCAAGGATCAAGAATAAGCACTTGCATGTTAGTTTAGTTGGGGAAAAGATGAAGAAATGGTGGGTTATTAGAAAGGGAAAAGGGTGGCCGAGAGAGAGAAAGAATGAGGAGAGTGGAAGTTCTGTTCATCTGTTGTGTTCTAGGAGAAGAAATGAAGAAAAAAAAATATATATATACCCATAAACTTACTAATTAGTAAATTACGAAAATACCCCTCCTGAGGGTAAAATTGGAAATTCACCGGACATGTATTTTTATATTAGTTTATAGAATACACAATAATGAGGTGGCACTCAACCACCCTCAATAATTAGAAGATTACCAAAATGCCCTTCATAAGGGCAAAATGGTAAAATTAGTAGGATTAATATTTAATAGATAGTAAATAGAAGTAATTTTTTTTGGTACAATATATTTTTTTTTTGTTGAAAGATTTGGTACAATGTATTTGGACGGCTTATGTGTAAATATGTTGATTTATGCATATTTATATTCATCTATAAATATGTGTATGTTTGTGTACATAGACACTTGTGTATCCAAATTTGAACAATGAATGAGAGAAATACAAGGGCTATTATATGTCTTTTGTGTCGACATATGAGAAGAAGGCATGGCACTGATTGTGAATTCGGTCTATATTTTACGGCCAACAGGTATGCTGACTTTCAGAGTGTCATGCATTCAGATTTTGGGGTTAAGTCGCCTGATGATAATCATTTAATAGAACCATTTCAAAGACAAGTTGTTGCCGATTCCCTTCCCACATAAGGAGAAGCTTGGTGAATTAACCCAGATCGGGGTTTTCTTGTCCACCAATTGGAGCTGGGTGCCCAACTAAACACCTCTTTGAATGAAATAGATATTGCCGGAAGACTTTTAGCATTTTGCATTGATAATGCAAATCCAAATAATGCACCTTCCTCCATGCCCTCTTGCACACAAATTCCAGACTTAAACTTGGATATTTGGGTAAGATATTTCGTTATTATTAATCGCAAAATATTTTGTTTTTGACACTTTTAAGTGATCACTCCTCTCTTTATACCATGAATTTTTACTGTGAATTATTATTTTAGAATATTGAAATTCCAAGATCTATCATTCTTTTCAAATTTTAATTTAAATTCAATCAACCTTAATTAGAGTACTGGAGATATGAGTGACATGGACATCATAGAACAAGACATGCAAGGTATTCCATGTACTCGCGAAAAAGGACAATCGAGGTATATTGTGATTCATTTTTTTAGTCAGTTATTAAAATATATACATGTGTTTGTTACTATATATTTATTTAATGTTCTATTTACTCCTAATACACATTTTATATAAATTTTTTGTACACAGTAATGCATCCAAAGGAATGGTGGCTGATGAAAAGGGAAAAGAAATTCTTAATGAACAAGGGACCACTATTGATGAGGATGAAGAAACTGTGGCCTAATTGTGCTAATTCGGCGTATCAGAGGGGTCTTTCGGATCATGTTCCTTTAATGGTATTTGTGGATGAGGAAAATTAGGGGCAAAAACATCTTCGTATGTTGAAATGTTGGGGTGATTTTCAAGGTTATAGCCAATTTGTGACTGTTAAGTGGAGTTCGTTTCAGATTAATGGATGGGGCGGTTTTCTGCTTAAAGAGAAGTTGTGCTTGATTAAAGGTAGCTTGCAAGAGTGGCATCAACATCACTCTCGAAATGTCGAAGGTGGAATGAAAGCGGTGAAGGATATAATTTCTTCTCTTGGTGTTGTTGGAAGAGGAGGAGGAGGAGAAGCTTCATGAGCTCTCGGTCAATCGATATTCATTGGCGAGAGTTCATTCCAATATCTATTAGCAGAAGGCTCGTATGAGTTGGTTAAAAGAAGGTGATGCGAATACCAAATTTTTTCATGGAATTATGTAGAGTACGAAACACTTTAATTCTATTATTTCGGTGCATGTTGAGGGAGTCCAAGTGGAAGGAGTCCAAAACATTAGAGCTGCAATTTTTTCACATTTTTCTAACCATTTCAAGAGGCCTCTAGTAGATAGGCCAGGCGTCGAGGAGCTGAATTTTATGATGATTTCGCATGCTCAAGCCGGTAATTTAATTCATCCTTTCACTTTAGAGGAGGTAAAATGTGCAGTCTGGAATTGTGACAGTTTCGAGAATCCGGATCTGGATGACATCAGTTTCGGTTTCCTTAAAGATTTTTGGCATAGGGTTAAGGATGATTTTATGCGTTTTATTTCCAAGTTTCATCATAATTCGAAACTTTCTAAAGGAATCAATTCGAATTTTATTTCTCTCATTCCTAAAGTTGAAAGCCCTCAACGGTTGAATGATTGTAAACCTATCTCGTTAGTGGGGTGTACGTATAAGGTGTTGGCTGAAGTATTAGCGAATAGACTTCGAATGGTTATTGGTGATGTGATGTCCGATGCTCAATCAACTTTTATTAAGGGCCGACGGATTTAGATGGCATCCTGATTGCAAATGAGATGGTTGATGAAGCGAAGAAATTGAAAAAGGAACTGCTTCTTTTTAAAGTTGTTTTTGAAAAGGGGTATGCCTCAGTTGATTGGCATTATTTAGAGGTTGTTATGATTAAGATGAATTTTCCTACGTTATGGAGGAAGTGTATTCTAGAGTGTGTTAGTTCAGCAACAACATCGGTGTTGGTTAATGGCTGCCCTACTGATGAGTTTCCTTTGGAGAGGGGATTAAGACAAGGTGACCCTCTCTCTTTGTTCCTCTTTTTGCTCCCGGCTGAGGGGTTGAATGTGATGATGAAGTTGGTGGTTGAGGTTGGTTTGTTCTGTGGGGATAACATGCAGTCGATGAGAGCTGTGTTGATTTTGATTGAAGAAATATCAGGCTTAAAAGTAAATTTTCTCAAAGGCATGGTAACAAAATTTTCACAATTATCCTGAGGAGAAATATTTTTGTAGGTTAAATTTTAATGTCATACGCACTTTTTCTTATTTCAATTATCCTTTTGTGTTATATGTCATACAAATACATTGACCATCATAATTTATATATATTATCTTTCAAAGAATATTTTTTCATTCAAAAAATAATAATTTTTATATATTAATTACTTAATATCAACAAAAGCTTTTTGGGTAAAGAAGGTAGTTTTTTTTTTTTCTTTTTGCTAATAGGAAGGTAACTTTTTAATTTAAAGAAATTATTAAATTTTGAGAATATGATATTTTTTCCCTTCATATAAAGTATTTTTTTTTTGGTACAATGTATTTGGATGGCTTATGTGTAAATATGTTGATTTATGCCTATTTATACTCATCTATAAATATGTGTATGTTTGTGTGCATAGACACTTGCGTATCCAAATTTAAACAATGGATCAGAGAAATACAAGGGCTGGTATATGTCTTTTGTGTCGACATATAAGAAGAAGGCATGGCCTTGATTGTGAATTCGGTCGATATTTTTCGACCAATAGATAAGCTGACTTTCAGAGTGTCATTCAGATTTTGGGGTTAGGTTGCCTGATGAGAATCATGCGATCAAAAGAATCGATTCAAATACAAGTTGTTGTCGATTCCCTTCTCACATAAGGAGAAGCTTGGTGCATTAACCCAGGTCGGAGTTTTCTTGGACACCAGTTGGAGCTGGGTGCCCAATTAAACATCTCTTTAAATGAAATAGCTAGATATGGGTAAATTTACATTCTAGAAGGCATGGAAGAAGGTGCATTGTTTGAATTTGCATTATCAATGCGAAAAGCTAAAAGTCTTCTTGCAATATATATTTCATTCAAAGCGATGAATGCGAAAAGCTAAAAGTCTTCTTGCAATATATATTTCATTCAAAGCGGTGTTTAATTGGGCACCCAACTCCAATTGGTGTATAAGAAAACCCCGATCTGAGTTAATTCGCCAAGCTTCTCCTTCTGTGAGAAGGGAATCGACAACATCTTTCCTTTGAATTGGTTCTATTGATCACATGATTCTCATCAGGCGACTTAACCCCAAAATCTAAATGACACCCTGAAAGTTATCTTGTCTATTGGTTGATAAATATTGACTGAATTCACAATCAGCGACATGCCTTCTTCTTTTTAGTCGACACAAAAGACATATATTAGCCCTTGTATTTCTATGATCCATTGTTTAAATTTGGATACACAAGTGTCTATGCACACAAACATTCACATATTTATATATGACTATAATTATGCATAAATCAACATATTTGCATATAAGCCGTCCAAATACTTGTACCAAAAAAAAAAAAAATTTATATGAAGGGAAAAATATCGGATTCTCAAAATTTATTAATTTCTTTAAACTAAAAAGTTAACTTCCTGTTAGCAAAAAAAAAAAAAAAAACTACCTTCTTTACCCAAAATGCTTTTGTTGATATTAAGTAATTAATATTTACCACCAACAAGATTACTGAAGAAAAAAGGTTTACTACCTCCGTCCTTAAATATAAGACCCTTTTGAGAAAAAAAAAACTGGTCTCTTTTTATAAGACCGAGTTTATTATAGAGGTTCTTTAACAAAAACATTGAAGTTAAACCATAAAGAACTTGATCATAAACTACATGCAAATAAAATTAAAAGAGAGAAAGAGAGTGGAGGGACATTGCATTTTTTGTTCTGGTTCACTGTCAATCTGATTGTCTAGTCTAGTCCACTCATCTAGAGTGATTTTTCCTTCTAATATTAGAAGTACTTAATCCACTGAGATAATTTATACCCTAGATTTCCTGCCTCATTACCAAAGAAGGAATTCCTTGCATCAAACTAGAGGACTTTCTAGCCTTAAACTTAAGGATTTCATAGAGTGTTTAATGTCTCTCAGGACCCCTTTTATTGAATAAAGGTTGTTGTCACTACAAAGCGTTGTACATACAAAAGTTACTTTCTAGGATCATTACTCTCTAAGAGAGGATAATAAAATAAAATCCTCTACTACCACAACTACTTGATTGATTTACATCATGATATAGTTACTTTCATATGAGAAGATATTACAATGTATTTCCAAATCATGTTCTCATATTTTTCTTATCCATAAAATCATAGCCTTTTTCATTTTAACTGTGGTGTTATGAATACCTACATTGGTATTTCTTTCTTCTTTAGATTCTTCGACAGAAAGACATACCTATAGATAATTTCAACATTGTTGGGTAGAAAGACGTTGGATAAAGAGACAAAACAAGGTACAAGGAGTTGTAGAATAGATTGCACGACTTTTTACGTTTTGACCATTGTCTTCATTTGTTTGAACTTGATTTCTTTTTGGGAAATGTTAACCAGTGCCCCCGGGGCACTGGATAAGGAGTCAAATATAGTAAATATTGCATTGGAATTTGTGCTGTCAACTTCTTAAAAGTATGAAAAGTGTTATTTTCACTTTAAAACTTTCATTTTTAGTTTTCTTAACCAGTGGCCCGGGGGCACCGGTTAACAAGACCCTTTCTTTTTTTATGAAGGGTTTTTTGAGAGAATCACTTCATTGTATTGATAGTCAAACAGGGCCAAGACCTAATCTTCATTTTTTTTCTTTATAGAGGATTGGTCTGTCCATATGATTGCATTGATATATTCTTGTATCAATCACTCAAAAGATAGCTTGATTAGACGATTGACTTCTAATGCTGACCATACACAGGTTCGTCGTAGGTTAGTCATATCCAATCAATGGCTTGATACCTTTCGCACAAATTAGACATGAAAAAAATTGTTAAGTAATGGACGCATGGTCACTATCCACAACATCTGGTAAAATTGGACAGACATTTTAGGGTTTTTTTAGAGTCAATGACTAAATTGAAATGTTCATATTTTTATGGACTAAATTGAGAGTGCTACAAAATCAGAGGCCATGTTGGTTGCCACCCATACCCATAACGGAATACGTCATAATCATTAATAAAATTTAGTTTGGACGATGACATAACGACAAACTTAAGATTTTTTTTTATAGAATCGGATGTAAATTGAAATACGCATATTGTCAAGGACCAAATTGAAGGAGCCCCGACAAAATCAGAGTCTATTTTGATGGTTTACACTTTCAATTGATAAATCGTTTGGAAAACTAAAAGAATGGGAACAGGAATATAATATGGCTGCTCTTACTAACAGCAATGGCACCATATATAAAATACTTAGTGAAAATCTTCTCCTATTATTTGATATCTTTGTTTTTATTTGAAAATTAACGAATGATACAAGATTCATCTTGTTATATAGCATTTTGTTGCAGGACTTATTTTGTAATAACTTCTATGATGATTAAAAATTAATCAGTCATTCCCTAAAGGCATTCTTCCCTAAAATGATGATCAGATATATGTAACATATATTTCCGGGAACTTGAAGATTTTGACTAGCAAAGGTACATGATTAAGAATTTTATTTTATTTTTGCAAGTTGAAGAACAATAAAAGAGAGAAAATAAATTATATATGTAACCTAAACTTGGAGTCTGCTGTAAATTTAATAGTCTTAAGGTTATTGGTATTCAAAGTAATATCTAAATTAGTTTCCAAATGCTCTAGTTCAATAAAGTAATTACTTCCAAGCTGTATATGTTTCCAAAAGTTGACTGAGAAATACATAGGAGCAAGAGTATGATCATGTTGTCATGTAAAGTGCATTAATTTTTTATTTTTTTTTAAAAATCTTAGTACATAAAATGACATAAAATGTACAAATTCTATAAGTTTTTTTATTTAAAAATAAATTCTATCTCACCTGGTTTTATTTGTGTACATTGTACACTCTGAGTAGCATGACTGCTATATAATAAATCTAGGTAAGCATATAAGCAAAGAAATGTTTGAACCAATATGTAGAAATGAAATGAAATTTGTGTATTTCTAACCATCAAATCTGACCATTCCATATGTAGAAATGTAGAACCAATATAACAAGTAGACCTCCGGCTCCGTTGCTCACATATCATAGCCGTACGTTGTCAATCAGATAAAAGTTTACATGTCGAAGAGCCCCTTGGGAGCGAAGATAAGTACATTAACATTTGCTGCTTTGCATTTAAATCTATTAAGCGACTACACTTAACTGTCATGGTCTGCAGTACTTTTGAATTCTGTAAAATGTATTTTGCAAATTGGAGCTCAAGTTCCTTGCCTTTATAACCCGTAAGGCAGCATGTTCTAAGCTGCGATGAAAGACATTTCGGAACAATTGGTGGATCGTTCCATCTTTTGTCATATAACTCTTCTCGATATATGCAATCCTGTCAACCATTAACATAATCATTTGTAGTTGAAAACTTAAAATATATCAGAGTAATGCATTAAAATGTAGAAGAAAAAAATCAACAAAACCTGTAAGATAAAATTTTGAAGTTTGTGACAACGATCAAGCATTTGTAGCAACCAATCCCACATATTTGGAAAGTATATAGAACTAAATATAAGCTCCATGTATGTGAGATTATGAAATATGGGAAGATTGGTGCATCGTATCCACGTCGTCTGCATGAATTACAAGAAACAACACTAGAAATTTACATCATAATAATTTGTACCAAATAAAAAAAATGTACATAGTAAAGGGTTAAATATGTATATAGTCTATAAATTTTTCAATTTTTCAACTAAACTTTTAAAATTCATAAGTCTATAGAGACTAAAAATCTATTAAGTCCAGAATGAAACCAAAATTAAATTAGAAGTGTGATATATCATACCAGGTCCACACGTAGACTCTGCACATTACAAACCAAAGTAATTGGAAAAATATGATCTTCAAAAACCCTTGCTTTGATTAAATTAGCTAGGGTTCTTAACTTTTTCTTTGGAACAAGTGGATCTGGTGGAACTACACGTAAATCTTTTGTTTGCAATTCTTCTAGTATAGGACAACCGGATAGAAAATTCACAAGATATTCATGACGTTGGGAAAACACCGTCTTCAAATGAAGAATTTTAAGATTCGGAAAATCTACTTGATGAGAAAGATCTTTCACTGTTATCCTTTTCAACTTAAGAACCTTAAGTGTGATACATCTAAGAATACTATGGGGTAATTTGATGTCAATGCTTATACTGAGATTTTCAATCCCTCGTTGCATTGCAAAGTTAACAAATCGATTAACATCGTATTGGTTGCATGCAGGAGAAGAGTTGCATTTGAAACGAAATGAAAGGATTGGTAGCGTGATGTTTCGTGAGATCATTGCTGTCTTGACTGACTCTCGAAAAGAGACAACATCTCTGAAGGTTTCGAAATCGAAATCGAGAGTGGGGACTAAGAGCCATATTGACTTCCATCTCTTTGAGAGAATACATGTGGCGGCAGCGTGTTTGGTTGGAAGAAAGGAGAGAATGTGACACAAAACTGAGTTTGGTAAAGTGCTAATTCTATCTGCGAGGAGAGTGAGGACGAAAAGCCATAGTGACTTCCATCTCTTTGAGAGGATACTTGTGGCAGCGGCATCTTTGGTTGGTAGAAAAGAGAGAATGTGACACAAAATTGAGTCATGTAAGGTGCTAATTCTATCTGCCATTGAAATTGAGATCAATCATATCCTAAAATTCACTAAAATTAGCGTTTAAAAAGCAAAGAGTATAGGTTTTTTTTTAATAAAGCTTATCAATATCTTTTATTTTCTTCTCTCTCACTTGAAATTTTAAAATGACTCTTTCAAACCTCAATTGTTCCTCACCTTCCAAATATCAGTTGCTATTTGCTCTCCATTATTTCCGCTATTTTGTTACTGAATCTGTATTGGTGGCAACTTAGTTACCCATGACATAAAGATGTGTTAGGTTACCCATGTAATGTGTCACCATTCATATTCATCCAAGTGTCCCATACTAACAATGTTATTTAAATAAAATAAAATTACAATACAAGTAAATTAAATTCTGTAATTGCAAATACAACCTCAAGAAATTTATGTCTTTTTTTGCGTTGCACTTTTTTTTGTCAAGATTGTTGCGTTGCGCTCTATTAATTGCAATTTATTTTTCTAAATTTTTTCAAAAATCAAGGCACCAAAGAGGAGAGTTAGGAATGATGAGAAGATACAAGTACTTTTGGAGTTGATGAAGAATATGAATGTTATGCTTCCTTTTGTTGTTGCTCTTGAACATAATTTTATCTACACTAGGTCTATGGACAAATTTCATTTTAAACAACGTGAAATTCAAAAGATTGAAGAAGCACGAGTGATGGTAAACTACACCTTAGCTTCGACAAAGAATAATAGTCCGGGGTGGTGGAAGAAAAGAGTCGAGACTAAGAGAAAAAAATAAAAGAGAAGAGGATATGAGAAAACAGGGAAGTATATAGAAAGTATCCACCAAAGGCCTAAGTGAAGAGGTGAGTCAAAGTAAAGTTGAATATGATGATGTGTCAGTAATGACTCCTAAGAGAGAGAGAGAAAATTCCTAGAATGGAAGTAAAGCCATGCAATGGATAAAGAAGCTTTCCAAGAAAAACAAAAAGAAAAAAAAAGTTGAGGAACCAGGGGCAAACAAAAAAAGGAGAATGGTCAAACACCGAAAACATTGGTTAAGGAAAATGTACAACACAACCTTGAAAAATGCAAGAGTCTCAATGAGAAAGTTGCCACAAGTGAGCATCTAGAAAAAGAAATTTTTTGAGAGCTCATTGAAGCCTTAGAGAGGTTTAAAGTCAACATGACCATAAGAGAAATGTTCAAGCAAAGCCCTTGCTACATCCAATTAATTTCTTCTGGAAATCCTTAAACTTTAGAAAAAACCATCTGTTGAAGGGTTTATTGCTCTAACAAAAAATCGTTGTGTTGTTTATGAATTGCAGGTTCCAAAAAAAAAAAAAATTAACCATGATGTTTTAATGTACCTTCAAGGTAGGAGACATCTATGTGGGAAACCCTTATGTGATTTGGGGGTGCCAGCAACCTTATGCCATTTTCAACTTTCGAGAAAATTGAATGATTGAATCTAAAGTCATGCTTCATGGATGTTGTTGGTGCTACAACAAAAACTCTAGGTATGGTTAGAGACATGATTACAAACATTGAAGGATTTAAATTTAGGATCGTTGTTATAGTCGTAAAGGACAACAAAGATCAAGAATGTCCCCAAATACTGGAAAGATCATTCATGGAAACCGCTAAATATTTGATCGACTTGAAGAACGGACAGATAAGGAAGATGAGGAACAAGAAGACATACTGCCTGAAGGTTTGGGGCTCCAAATCTCACGCACTGAATGGGAGACAACCTATATATTTATTTTCAGTTATTTATTTTACATAGTCATTCCATCTAACAAATTCTTTACTTTTATTATTTAATTTCTAACTGGCAACTAGGCTCATTACATGAATTTCATAACTTTTCCTTTTCTAGATAATGTGTATAAGTTGCTAGGAAACCTAGGATGGATTGATATGTTGAGACCTATGAGAGGTTATGAAAACTTCACCTATGAGTTTTTAAGTTCAATTGTTTTTACAAAGGATAATTTGAATTTTGAAAATCCTGATCATAGAGTTTCTTTCCGGCTTATGAACATTGATTATGAGATGTCTCTTCAGCACTTTTGTGATAAAATGGGTTTCGCAAATGCGGGGTTTATCCATGACTCTTGGGATCAAGATCTAAAGCCGGCTGACTATCAACCCGCTATCTTTTGGAAACGTATAACCGGTCTTAGGCAATTTAGCACACGTTCCAATAAGGATAGTAACATTCACAACCCTGTGCTTAGGTAGAGAGTTACGGCTTGCACCATTTGGGGTAGGACTGAGTTGGGAAACACTAGGACGGATGAGCTTTTCATGTTGTGAGTTATGCTTTATAGCCACCCTGTGAACACTTGTTTCTACTTGCTTGATTATATTTCCTATGTAGGTAATAGGTATGACGGTAAGGGAGAGATAGTAGTAGGTGGTATCATCACATACATAGCTAGGCAATTTGGAGTAGGTGAGGAGGATGGGATAAAACCAATTGAGGGCAACAATAGGCTTAACATAGAGACCCTCATCTCTATGAACTTCATAAAACATCGCCCACCCATGCAATATGCCCTCAAGCACAATGTACCTATTTTATTTTTACTTCCTAACCCATCTCGGACTAACACCAAGGTGGAGGAGAATATGTTGTATGTTGATAATGGCCAGGTACATGAGGAGAAAAATCTAGATGAGGGAGAAAGTGCTCACTTGCACCATGATGAAGGGCACCATGAGCAAGAAGCCGGTGAGCTCAATGACAATGAAAGATGGGCATGGATGCAAACTGAGGTTGAGAGGATAAGCACCGAGCAACAAAGGCAAGGTGTTGAATTATCCGGGCTAAGAAATGATGTCCAAAGGGGCAACCGCATGACCGAAGAGAACAATGAAATGTTCCGGAGGATGATGCAACACTTTCATCTCCAAGGTCCTCCTTATGGACCTCAATGAAAAATTGTGAGCTTTCCTCTTCCTCTCTTCCCTTATCTCTTCTCTCTTTCTCCTACTATTTCTTCTCCTCCTACTCATTCTACTTCTTCTTCTTCTCCTCCTTCTCTTTAATTTTTCTTTTTGAATCATTGAGGACAATGCTTCTCCTAAGTGTGGGGGGAGCCTAATAAAGTGTCTAGAGTCGTAGTGTCCCAAACTCCCTTGAACTTTATTCTTTTGTTTTGTTTTTACTGCGAAAGGCATGATTAAGCAGCTTGTTTTTATTGAAAATTATGACATAAATTTTTGTTGTCTCCTCTAAATTGGTTGTTTCTTGTACATGAAAGTGAACTCTTGTGTTTTAAGTTTTCTTGATATACCCACATCTTGTTTTATTGTGAATAATTCTCCAATGAGAAAAGCACAAGTTGCATCCCTTGAGCAATTGTATGAATAGCTATTTTAAGGAGCACGTTCTGACTCTTAAGGTAAATTAACCCTCAAAAATTTTCAGAGTAAAAGTAGTGTAAGTTAGTGTGGGGGAGTTTATAAAAAAAAAAAACCAAAATAATTTCTGTGTTGCATCATTGAATCTAGATTGGGGAAGGAGGTAGGCCCTCCGACTTCCTACGTGAAGATGATGTTATCTTGAGAAAAAAGCATCACTGAATCGAGATTGGGGAAGGGGGTAGGCCCTTCGACTTCCTACGTGAAGGTGATGTTTTAAGGGGCACCATTGAATCTAGATTAGGGAAGGGGGTAGGCCCTCCGACTTCCTACGTGAAGATGTTATCTCCTTAAATTAATAAAAATTCAGCTGAAAATCTCAAAAAGAAAAAAAATATATGCAAATGAAAAAAAAGAAAAAAAAAATCAAATGATCGCAAATACTCCCATCTCTCTTATATGAAATGAAGAAAAAAAATTTCTCAATTGGTTTAGTCTTAAGGTTTGAACCTGTTTCCTCATAATATCTATCTTATACAGGAGCAAGAAAAGGGTTGGACTACACACACACACACACACACTCACTTAGAACTTGATTGTTGGGTTGAATAAAGATTGCAAGAAATGCTTGAGTTTGTGATTAGTGTACGCTTGAAATAAAAGCCTTTGAGGAGACATGAGTTTTAATTGAAATGTCATATGTTAATCTTTTTGTTGCTGCTATGTCTATGCCTTTTGCTTGAGGACAAGCAAAGATTCAAGTGTGGGGGAGTTTGATGAGTCAATAATTAGTTATTTTTATATAATATTTAGTTTCGTTTTATTTAGATTTAAGTTTATTTTATTTAAGTATCATTTCCTTTTTGAACTATTTTACTTCAATCGCATATTATTATATTTCAGGAATGAATGTTTGATAGATTGAGTCTTGGAGCAAAAGAAAGAGGACTAGGAGCTGATTCGGGTGAAAAATACAAAGATTGAAGACAAAAATATGATCCCTCAAAGTCAGAAGCTTGGCACGGCCATGCCACCCTCCAGGGCCACTTTTGCTGCTTTTGCTTCAAGAATTAGCTGCCTGTTTTGACCAAAAAGCCCGTGGTTTCTTGTGGAACATTCTGGTGAATAGTTGCTTAGGTTTTAAGTCGACAATATGACTATAAATAGAGTAGCTAGCTATCATTAACATTCATCTTGTCTTGGAATTCAATAAGTGACAATTGTCTTTCTAATAAAAGTGTTTTTTCTTTATTTCTTTATTTCTTTGTTATTTACTTTATGCTTTTCTTCTTCTTCTCTATGTCTACGATGAACATGAGTGAGTAGACTTCTCTTGTCTTGGGATTGTTGGATAAGTCTAATGACATAATCCGAATCAAACCAAGCCTTAAACCTTAATTTTATGTAACCCTAATTTCTAATCTAGATTCACCGTTTTAACATGAATTAACCATTATCAAAATGTAGATGCGAAAGTGGAGGGTTTGATAATTGTTAATTCATTATTCCAAATATCAATTCATAAAACGAAAGTGAAGTTTTTATATTCAAACAAGTGAATCTAGACAAGGATTGTGAAACATGAAAATAGTCTAGCAAACCTTGAGACACATAAAATTTCGAGCTTCAAGGATTCCAAAGGCAGTCACCAATGAAAATAGGCGTGGTTGTTGGAGGAACACACTCACTGACACCGAAAGGAGATGTGATAGGCCAAAGAGAAAATTGTCTTTAGAAATTAGGTCTAACATAAAGTTATAAGTTTAAAGGTTTGGGTTGTGAAGGATTTGTCGCCATGACGGACCAATAATCCCAAGGCTCTCTTTTATTATTATTTTCTACCATTTAAAAACCCCAACTTTGCAATTTAATCTCTTATAATCATCAACTAAAGTTAATTGAATTGAACAACTCCCTGTCGGAACGATACTCTTTTTATTACTACATCGGTAAATCGTGCACTTGCGGTTTATCCCATCAAAAACAAACTTCGCTTCCAAGTCCCTTAATACACATCTTAACTCTAGCAGTTATAAAAATCATGGTTTGACATTATCATAGCAAGTATCGTCATCACTTAACACGCATGGCACATGAGGGTATGAATCTTATCGTATAAAACGTGATGGTCGTGTCTTCCTTCATAGCAACACTCTTATTGTGTTATTCTTTGTTACATGAAGTTCACGTGTTCCTTGCATTATCCTACTAAATTTGGGTTTAGGGGTACACATCGCATTCTTAAGGATTGAGGATTTTCTTTAAACTTTACAAGATTGCATTGTTACTCATGGGGGATGGCACAAGGCATTAGGATAAGTAATTAGAAAATAAGTGAAAGATCTATACTGATTTCGATAATGGCGAAATGTCTCTGGAAAGTCTTGAGAATTTCGCTATTAGCGAAACTAACCTGATGCCATCATCTGAATTTCGCTATTGGTGAACTACTACTGAAAATTCTGTAAAACTTCGCCATCAGCGAACCTCATCTGATCATAATGTAAAATTTTCATTTTTGAATACTTGGACCTCAAACCTAAGTATGCATATGAACTCTAATCGTCCAAGATGACTAAAATTAAGGGAAGGAAATGTATGGAACTTTAAACATGATTCTTACCACTCTTCTAGCTTCATTGCATCTTTGATCATAATCCTGTTAAACCTTACGTATACTTTCTCTTGACACACTAAAGAGGGAACAAATTCATCATATTATTTCCACGTCTTTCGTTAACTATCTGATTTTTGCTACCTTGCTTCTGATGCTTCAAACTTCCTACTCTTCTCGTAGTGATACTTATTTCAGTATCCAAAACCTTGTGGACTTGATTAAATTTCTTACCGGCCAAACTTAGGTTGCGCTACTCTGATTCCTTATTCAACTTTAGCCATAACCATTAACCCATCGAGATGAGTGAAACTTCGCATTCTTCTTACCACATGGTTATCAATCCCGTGTATCATCTATACGAATTCCCATGATAGACTCTTCACATACTCGTACAAGCCTTCCTTGAACATCCAACATTGCATCTTCGTATTCTCGCATGCCGTGCTTTACTTAATCATACCAATGCTTGCTCGTTGATTTCCTTCTTAAAGAAAACTTCACAATATTAGCACACGGGTCATTGGCGTTGATGATTCTTCATCATATACATATAGTGAATCCGGGTCCTAAATGTTACCATAAAATCACGGAACGAGTTGACAACACAACTGTGCCATCAAATCTTGCTCCAAGTGAGTTTAGTACAGTCTGCGCGAGTCGTGACGGACCGGGATCTGCAGAATTCTATTTTAGTTCAAGAACGCCAACTCCAATCACCCATATGCATGTATTTATTCTTAAACTTTATAAACATTGAAATTCATCATTGTAACGAGCCTTAGCAAGGTAATTAAGCAAGACATAGACTCGAGGATTATCCATAACTTCAAAAAAATCCGGGAATCTTGTGATATCACATAACTCTTCACCATTTAACTTCTTGTCTCATGTCTTCACGTCCGCAACATCCATTCCATATGATCGAACCTCAAAACTCTTGGTCCACGCTCCTTCTTAACTCTTGACATATTAGTTCCTGCCTTCACCTTGAACTAGATTGCTTCCTTTAGTGTTTTCTCATGTCTTTTCTTTTGAAAACTTTAAGATGAAATACGTATTACATACTTGACATTTGAGGGGTTTCAATGTTAGAAAAAGTCTGCAAAAAGTTGCCTTGGAAAATACTACAGGGCCCTCAAAACAAACCAAGAACTCCCAAGAGATTGTGGAACTCGCCATAAACTCGCCTATGGCGAGTTGCCTCTGGAAAATCTTGGCTACAAGCGAATTATTTCACTTATAGCGAGTTCCTTCAGGTCCTGCACTTCAAAATTCAAATATTTGGCTTAAAGACCTCAAATTCAAGTTCTTAATGACCGCAATACACTTAAAACACATAGGAAACATTATAAGGTCATTGCATGGCAAACACTAACATCAAATCAATATAATTCATGGCACAATGAAACTAATTCCATATACATCGTAACACTTTAACATAAAATTGTCTCGTTAGACCTTGTCTTCATCTACTTCCAACGACTTTACATGTTTCTCTGCCGATCCACTTAATACTCCAAATGTTAGAACCTCGTCCACTCTAGGCATTCAAATCTTTGGCTTCATACACAAACTAATACCCCTGAAAGCTTACTGATTTCGTCAACATATGTCGACTTCTCCTTATCTTGTAGCCTTGCACTTACGTTCCAGAATACAATTCCTTTCTATATCACAATCCCGTTCCAACAACGACTCTTACCGAAGCTACAGATCAAACTTAGATATTTCCAAATTCTTCACTTTCGGGTATACGAAGTATCATTAACAACTCACCCAACGTTGTCGGAACACTCCATCTTAACATTGTTTCGCATTCCCGGAGGACTTAAACTTCGAATGCTTAGTTCACCGGCCACCTTCTGGTACGATTAAATTCTTACTATTACTCACTCCGAGTTCCTATTTCTGAGTTCATCTTCATCACATACTTCGTTCCTCCTGGACCCTATTCAACTCTCAGGCATCCGTCCTAATCATCGAATGTTAAATCGAGTTGATCAGGCTCAACTAACAACAACAATTAGAACATTTACCTGGAACCCAATTGTCCCACTACCTTAGTTGAAATTTATTAACCCATGGCACGATCTAAATCGACCTGCTCTGATACCAAATGTAACACCCATACTAAACGTATCTAGAAAGTTTAGCATGTGCATTAACTTGACACTGGATACATTAAAATTTACAACAATAAATCATCGAATAAATATTATATACAACAAATCACGTTCGTACAACCAACAATATAATACACCTCGTCCATACATAAAGAATACGTCCTTGATATCCATGACATCCTGCAGCGGGTACGAACGAGCACTTGCTGACATATCCATCCGGCTATGAGCTTGCAATACCATCCTGTTTATCTGAAACAAATAAGGATTGGGATGAGACATAATGTCTCAGTGAGTTCTACCTAATCCTAGGCTATAGGAAACCTCGGGGGAAACCTATGGTCACCACGTGTCTACTATACAACCTGACGGTTAATTATACGTGTGTGGTCATGTTTGCCTAGACGATCGTGCATGCTAGATCCGTCATAGGTTCATCTTAACTTGTCATGGGTCTTGTTTACTTCATACGTGTCATGGCGATTAAAAGGAACCTAAGACCGCTAACTCAAGAAACGGTAAACGCATAAAGACTTTGCACACTTATTCATAACACGATCCCTATACCGGACGATTAGGGAAACCTAAGATCGTCTTCGGTTTAACATTCACAACTTGCTCTATTTCATAAACTTGAAAGTGTCTAACATCATATCATAATCATACATAGTCATATTCGTTCATACATAGATGTTAGCGTTGAACAAACATATCATCTAAGTTCATTTTACGGAGAGCCCCGGGTGGAGTAACCCCGAGTACAATCCCATACATGACCGATGAAAACCTAGCTAAGGTACATCGGACTCCCTCAGTGACGTACGGGCCCCCCTTGCGGAGCTTATCCCGTTCCCCTTGGAGAACCTCTCGTATCCCCCTTGGTGTGGATAACGGAAAGACACGCACCTACATCTAACATACTTATTTACCACGGATACGTAAAAGATCTGATTAACGGTAAACTACACATACATTATAGTCTTGGTCATACATACATGAAGGGTTAAACCTATACATACATGCTCGTTTACCACGGGTCCGTAATCTACCCGATTAGCGGTAAACTACCTACATAGACTTTCTCGTTCATAGTGAAGAGATTAGCTTATCTATTCACGGCTTAACATGCTTGCATGGTCATTCTTGTTCATGTGCAAAGAGAATACACTAATCACTTCGCGTCTTAACATACATAGGATTCATGCTTAGCATTCTAGTTCTCGACAAACTATGTCGAGGCTCTACATTCATTCCCTTTCTTAGTTCATCACTACCTGAGTAATTCGGCTTAAACTCTCTTGTACCATTCTTGATGCATATGTTAATTTGGCCATGATTTTCTCTTCAAGAATCGTTTGGTGTTATGTGCATTGATTAGATGTTGTTTAGGGGTTATAAAGTTGGAAAACATAGCAAGAAAAGCCTCGGAATGCACTACGACCTCTTAACAAGCCAACAAGCCATACAAAAGTGGGAGATGACAGATCCTACTCACCTATGGCGTGTTGCTGTTCTAGGGAAACTCGCTATAAGCGACTTTTAGGCTTATGGCGAGTTTCTTCGGGTCTGTAGTGCAGATTTTATATTTTTGACCCAAACATCATCCAATCTGATCCTGTAATGCATGATACACATCCAGCAACTTATATAAACATCATAAAACATCTTACATGGCAATTTTAACATAAACATAACAAGATCATTGGCAAGGGTACTAAAATCATACTTTCCTAAACTTAACATAATTCATGTTTTCTTCATAAGATTGTACAATCCCACAGGTAGGTAATCTATCTATAGAACTCACCTTAAGATAATCTTGCAATTTCTTCAAGCTTCAATCTCCTCAAGATCAAATCCTAACTCCTTGAGTCTCTTGATCCACATGCTCCAATGATTTACCATTCCAATCTTGTTGTTTTCTTGCAATTTTAAACACCATAATCCATGCTTGGTTACCACATATTGATCTTCAAAGAGTTTGGTGGATTAGGAGAGGGAAAGGGGCGACATGCTTAGAGAGAAGGAGGAGAAAATCTCAAACTTTCAACCTAGAGAGAGAACGAACAAAGAATAATGAAATGTTTGTGGCCTCTAGTGCTTATATACCCTTTTTCGTGAAAGCACCAATATGCCCTTCGCCTTAATCGTGTTTAGCCTAACACTGATATTTAAACTCGTGCTTGTCTGATATCGTTTGATAAACATCCTCCGTCGTACTTACTTTCCATGAACATTTGTTTTCTAACACGTTTGACTGGTAATATCCCAATACCGACGAGCGGGATATTACAGTTCTACTAGTACCCATATTTCTTGTTTAGCATAAAAGCTAATACCACATAAACATTGGTTTGACATTGTGAATCAAAGCTACAGGTTGAAAAGAAGTATTTCAAATAAGGAAACCTTAGAAACTAACTCCAAAATGCTTGTTAGCCTACATCACCAAATATATCCCACCTTAACCTAAATCATGACAAAACCTTGAAAAGACCTCTATATTTATGTGTGATAATATGTATCTTGAATATCTGTTTAGAATTTCTTCAACCTCAGAAGAAGGGACAATCACTTGACGATTGGAGTGTAACATAAAAAACCAATTCAAGAAAACAATTTAAAAGACCAATCTAAAATAAGAGTTAAACATAAATGTCCTTCGATGTAATTTTACCTATTTATAATCTATACAAAAAGAAAAATATATATGTACTTTATATAAAGAAAATAGTCTAAAAATACATGAGTTTAGGGTGGCTTTTTCACTACCTATTTTACCCTTCATTTAAACTATTTTATCCTTTAATAATATTATTTTAAATTTTAATTAAAACAATTAAATTCCATTAAAATAGGAAATGTCCAACTACAAATGAACAATATTATCAATATTATATATGAAAGGGATAGATATTTTGGTCTTAACTCTATATAATTTCTATTATATCCTTAAACAAATTTTTCTATATTCATTTTTTTTTAGAGAAATTTTTTCTATATTAATGTTATATTGTTGGTGGTATTAAAAAGAGAATGATTTATATTATATTCGTTAAATTATTGTTGTTATTGAAAAAGATAAACATCGCTTTTTGGGTTTGTTACAATTTGAAAGTCAGAAATAATTATACTTATAATTTTTATCAAAATCAATTTTTTTTTATAAAACACCGTTCATATTTATACATTTTAGTACAATAAAAAGAGCGGAAAGACGTGCACGTGAGTGTGTTTGTCTTATCGCGGGTCATAAAAAACTTAGCAATTACTTACTTATTTTTTGAACCGTTACATATTATATACTTCCCTACAAAAATTAAATTTTGAACCGTTAATGACATATATTATATACTTCCCTACAAAAACTAAATTTATGTTTTGTTTTTAAGTCAATATTAAATAGGCTTAATTGCACTTTTGCCCCCTATATTTTGCCAATTGTGCGATTTTGCACCCCATTGTTTCAAACGAGCGATTTTGCACCCAATATTTTGCCAATTGTGCGATTTTGCACCCAATTGTTTCAAACGAGCGATTTTGCACCCCAAAAAATCAAAAAAATATTCAGTTTTTTTCCAAAAAATTTTAAAAATTAGAAAAAAAAATCAGAAAATATAATCAGATTTTTTTTTTAAAATTCTGGAATTTAATTTCAAAATACAAAAAAAGTAAATTTTCAAAATTTTAAAAAAAGGTCAGATTTTTTTTAAAAAAATTCTGGAAACAAAATTTAATTTTTAAAAATCTGGATACCAATTTAAAAAAAGGTCAGATTTTTTTAAAAAATTCTGGAAAAAAATTTAATTTTTAAAAATCTGGATACCAATTTAAAAAAAGGTCAGATTTTTTTAAAAAAATTCTAGAAAAAAATTTAATTTTTAAAAATCTGGATACCAATTTAAAAAAAGGTCTGATTTTTTTAAAAAATTCTGGAAAAAAATTTAATTTTAAAAATCTGGATACCAATTTAAAAAAAGGTCATATTTTTTTAAAATTTTGAATATTTACTTTTTTTTTTGTATTTTAAAAATTAAATTCCAGAATTTTAAAAAAAATCTGATTATATTTTCTTATTTTTTTCTAATTTTTAAATTTTTTTTTGATTTTTTAATTTTTTTGGAAAAAAACTAAATATTTTTATGATTTTTGGGGGTGCAATATCAGAAAGGGGGGAAACTATGGGGTGCAAAATCGCTCGTTTGAAACAATGAGGTGCAAAATCGCACAATTGGCAAAATATAGGGTGCAAAATCGCTCGTTTGAATATATTTTTCTTTTGCTTCTTCTTCTTCTATGAATATATTTTCCAAAAAAAAAAGAATATATTAAGTTATTTCTCACCTTAGTTTTTTCGTTTGCAAAATTTTGAAGCAGCACAATTGTTGCTTCTGCCTCACAATGAAGATACCATGGAGAAATAACGGCATCGATGAAAATAAAGTCAGGCTCAGTGATTTATGTGATTACCTTTTAATTCACATACTCTCATTTTTGGAGTCTAAAAAAGCAGTTCAAACTTGCATACTGTCCACTAGATGGAGGAATCTCTGGAAGCAACTTCCCATTCTTTCATTATATTATTCTCGTTTTAAGACTATTCAAGGTCTCACTGAATTTGCGTCCCAGTTTTTGTCTCTACGTGATGACTCAACTTCCCTGTTCACTCTCGAATTTCACAATGTTTATTTTGATGGTGTCATGGAGCCTCCCGAACTTGAAAGGATTTTACAATATGCTGTTTCACACAATATCAAACTATTAAAATATCACTGCCTACTGTGATATTCAACATTTTCCATCTTGCTTGTTTTCATGTCACACTTTAACATCTCTTTGCTTTTATCTTACCCCTAGACGTTGTCATCAACCAAAAATGTTATTTCCAAATAGTTTGAATTTGCCATCACTAACCAGCTTGTGTCTAGGGTTTGTCGCCTTTCGTGGCGGAGCTGAGCTTTTTGAAGCATATCCTAGGTTGAAGAGTTTGAAAATTACTCATTTTGAAATACTCGGTGAAAAAAACCTCTGCATATCAAGTACAGCACTTGTGAGATTAACAATAGGTTTTTGGTTTAAACCTAAGAAATATCGGAAAATTGAGCTATTTACACCAAGTCTTTGTGCATTTGTCTTTATTGGTACTCCATTTCAGATTTTATGTGGGAGCCCCCTTAGGTCTGTTAAGCACATAGAGATTGATGCAGATATGTGGTGGAATAATGCTGAGGCTCCATCAATTCTACTTAGATGGTTTCTCGAGTTTATTGATATCGAATCATTGATAGTGTCTTCCACTACTCTTCAGGTATATGTTAATAGAATTTACTTCAAAATGTTAGTTTGGCTGGTTAGCTTTTTGTTTTAACAAGCGTGCTTTTCAAAGTTATTTCTGTCATAAAATTACTTCACATGTTTTGAGGATTTATTTTTGCTTACATAATTTATTTACTTCTAAATTTACCTTTAACTGATCATGATTCACCATCATCCTTCATTTTGTTAGGTTCTCTCCTTAGTTCCTGATTTATTGAAGGTTAAGCTCTCTTCTTTGCGTAACTTGAAGTCACTCAAAGTAAAAAGAAAAAGTCTTTCATATCAATTATCCAAGATACTGATAGATGCCAACTTAGCGCAGCTGCCTTCCAGGTCAGAGAAAGAAGCTGCCCGATTACAAGAAGTGTTTAAAGTAGGATCTTCATCCATACCTGATGAAATGATTAATTTTTTGCTTCAAAACTCAACATCAAAAGAATTTCATATCATTAATTAGATTCAAAAGGTGAAATGTGCATTCTACTTTTGAAAGTGAGATTCTTTAATATGACTTTTGCCTCAATTGTTTTTGTTCCCGTTGGTTTCTATAGTTATAATTTACTATCATTCATAACTTGGGTGGAAAAACAAACTTTGTGGATGCTATTACTATATATCATGATTTGAATGCTTGTTTTGAAGGTTAGTGGTGTGGTTCGGTTTTGAAAAACATTTATTATTGGTATTAATGAAAGCCTATGAGAGCAAAGGAAGAAATAAATAATTCTTAGATGTTGAAGGAATGAAATAAAAAACTAATACTTAGATGTTAAGGAAACGTAAAATCTAGAATTTGTGTATATGTAATTGATACTCAATGGTGTTGTTTTTATGTTTCAACAACATTCACCAATCCACTACTATCATGCATCCATTAAACCATATTGCAGTTTCGTCTCCTGTTCGATAACTAGCGAAAACACTATTTATCTGACGCATAGCATAGGATCCATTAGCATCACCTATGATGCAACTCCTTGATACTCTTCATTCAATCCAAAAATAAAGCCATGATTCTTTTTTTGTTTTTTGGTCAAGTAAAATGGTATGATTTTATCTTCTGATCTAAAACCTTTTGCATATTACACATAGTTTTAAATGCTATATTACTAATGAATATGATTCCTTCAAAGCTATTCAAAACCCCTCGATGGGTGGGTCTTGCAGTCAATTAAAGATTTTTGGTTATTTGAGTTATGTTTCTACTTTACCAACTAATATAAACATAAAAAGTGTATTTCTTTGTGTCAGAGAAGATACTGCTTGAACTTAATTGAAGATTCAATTCTACATAGTTGTAAACTATTTAATACTCCACTTGACCCTTCAACTCATTCGTATCAAGATGTAGGTTCTGTCTATACTAACATCACTTTATATAAAAGATTAGTTTGACGCTTGCTATATCTCACCACTATATAAACAGACATAGCCTTTGCTGCTCAACGGTTGAGTCCACTATAACATAATTGAGATTTAGTAACACTTGAAAACTATTACTAAATCAAGAAAAATGTTACTTATAGTAACACTTATTTAATCACCAGTAACAATACAAAAAATGTTGCATTTATCATTTGGATAAAGATACTTATCGCGAGACATATTCTCACGAGCGTATCCCGATTGTGATTCCCCTGTATGCCAAAAAAAAAAAATTTGTCCCATGTCCCCATGAATTCCGGCCAACAAGTATTTTTATTGGTTAAGCACTGTTCGCGATTTGCTCGGGACACTTTCTCTCGGGGTATATAGCAATACTCTTATCATTTTTGAGAAGTTGAAAAAGTGTCGCAAAATTGTCTAGAATAAAAAATTTTGAATCTACCAAATAATTCTTTCTTTAGGCTTCATTCAATATTAGAAGATCAAATATCATTGATATTTACAACTCCAAATATGTTACAAATGTTTGAAATTTGATTTCATAATTGAAACGAACTATGCAACACAACAACGACAATTACATACCAAGTAGTGCACATCTATAGCCCAACTAATTTTGCTCCTTAGTATGTTTTCGTTTTCGCACTAAGTAGTGCACATCTATAGCCCCACTAATTTTTGAAATAGCAATATCCTCAAGCATGCCATCGTTTAGCCTCCAAAGATTTCATCACCACAACTTGGCCACAAAGATTTTTACTTTTGAAGAACCTGCAACAAATTCGAAAAACTAGAGAATTCAGCTCCATGGATATATCATGTATAAACCATAGAGAAACCCATAGATTTCATCTTATTAAAAGCCAAAACTCAATAAAACCAGTAAAGAGACACAAGATAAAAACCAGAAATCCTCCCAAGCCTATAACCAGAAAAATGTCACTTCTGATATGAGCCCGAATCAGACCCTGGTACTAAATTGCAATAAACATGAAGCAACATAGACAAACTTGCACTGATATCAATAACCTCAGACCAACATACAACAACAAAACCAAATATTATTGAACAAAAATATCAAAATAATACTCAAAACTGAGCAACAAAATAAAACACTCCAAAAACTAAGATTCCTTCAAACATTATAAAAACAAACAAAAAGACATCCTAGAGTCTGATATCAATAACCTCATACTATTCAATTTGATATTGCATTGTATATTCAATTCCTTAATACATATGAAGCTAGTATGCACATAGATCAAAAAGTTGAATTACCTTATGTTTTCCCAATTGAACCACCAAGCAAGAGTTTCACTTCTCTTACTATACTGTGCATTAAGCTTGTATTTGAAAGATGTGTGTCCAACCATAGCAGATGTATCTTTTGAAATAAATAAAGATAACTACTATGGTTATTTCAGGAACCATTAATCTACTTTCATTATAATAACATACACTATCCCATTATAATCGACCACTCTTCTGAATAACTATTTATTTTTAAATTCATTTTGTCAATCAGTGCCTTTTAATTACTCTAGCTACAATGCATTCAAATCAAGACTTGTCTATGCATATCTATGTTCATGTGTCCTAATAAAAAATGAAATTTTGTGCCAAAATTGGCATATATTAGATATCTTACGCAAATGGTCACCTCTCAGATAAATTGATATTTTTATACAAAAACATACTTAATAGAAAAATGAAAGAAAACATAAAACAAAAAGCTTTATATGTATAAAGTAAGTGAGCTAACCTTGTGACAACAAGAGGATACCCAACAGGTATTGGAAAAGAGCCACTACCTAGAAGTCCATCACGCTCATGACCTTACAACATGAAACATCATACCATCAGGGCCAACTAGAGGATCTTAAACTATGCAAAATCCTATCCAAGGAAACTAGACACGGGCATAGAATAACATGAACATCATACCATCAGGGCCAACTGTCTTCCATCTATAACAGCCCTCTCAAAGGGATCCTTTGCCTCATGCAATAGAAGAACATACGGCAAAAATCATTTATAAGCAGATATAAGATACAGAGCTTAATTAATCTTAAATTAATCACAATCTGCGACTATCAACAAACAATCTAAAACCATAGTATGAAATATTATCAATACAAACAGAAAGGATACCTTTAAGTCTGCTTTTGCACTATTACAGGTTTCTAATAGCTCTTAAAACTATGTCAGAAAGTTATCAATATTTCAGGTAAAGTTATCTACTGCAGTGGCACCACATAACAAAATCAGCCCCTAACCAATGTACACAAGTATCCTTTCGTCTCTGATATCCACCACGTCGGAGCTGAAGCTGCAATAGTTTGGTTGTGCGTGACGGAAAACTGATTGGCTTATGTAACATCGAGGAAAAAATATCCATTTCTTCAACCCAAGTTTCCATCAATTTAGTTAAGATCGAATCTAAAATTTACAGATAATCGCATTCCGAACAAACAAATCCGTTCGTTTTGCAGAACCGAAACACATTTAAAGAGCATAGATGCAGGAGAATCACATTGCTGAGATTAGATTTAGAGAAGTAAATAAAATTTGGTTCAAGCATTTTATCAGACAAAAATCAAGCATTGTACCATAAAGGTTGATTGAAGCATTTTATCAATTAGAAAACAAGCATTGAATCATAAAGTTTGGTTGTAGCAGTTTATCAAACACAAAACAAGCATTCTACCATGAAGCACAACAAAAGCAAAATCAAAACAATAACCAACACAATACAAAACTCACACTTCATCTCAACCATTTTTTCAACGTGAAAAACCAAAGTGAAAGAAAAATAAGCAAGGCATTATATCAATAAGATTACCTTCATCTAGGCATGGCAACAAAACCCATACCCACGGTTACCCGCCCGAACCAAACCCAATTTGACGGGTTTTCCCCATTTTGACTGGGTTTGGGTATGGGTATGGGTTTTCCGGATTTCAAAATACGGGTATGGGACGGGTAACGGATATATAGGTACCCACCCTGAACCCATACCCAAACTCGTCCCAAATGTAAAAAAAAATTACTTTATGTTGATATCTCATGTTATTTTGTTTGATAATTGTCATGTTGATAAAAACTACCATTAATATTTAAAGGATCAACTAAATCATTCTGTCTAACAAATGTTAAAGGGAACGTATTGTTGGATAATATATTACAACATTGCTCTTGGGGATGCAAAAAAACTTCTACTTTTTATTAAAAAAATACTCAATGCGGGGACGGAGATGGGGCGGGGATACCCGAACCCGTCAGGGACGGGGATGAGATTCAATTTCTCATCCCGTTGGATATGGATAGGGTAACGGGTAAGTATGTGAGAATCAGGTATGGGGACGGAGAAGGTAAAACCCGCCCCCAACCCGTCCCATTGCCATGCCTACCATCAGCGAAGATGGCTAATGGAGAAATTGAATACATAATCGAAGATGAAAACAAATACATAATCGAAGATGAAATCAAATACAAATTGGAAGATGAAATTGAATACAGAAAGATGAATTCGAATACAGAGTCGAAGATGAAAATCAATTTCAAAATCGAAGATGAAATCGAATCCGGAATTGAAGAATTGTGAATTCACCTATGATCGAAATCGCACATATTTAGCTTTAAGGCCATGTTTGAACCTTTATTTCTAATCAATCATCCCTACCAAAGAGTTGAAAAGTTGTGAATTCACCACTTATCTTTTAGCTTTGAGGTTAGTTCGAACACATGAGACAGAGAGAGAGTTCAAAGAGTTGAAATGTTTTTTGTTTTAGTAGTGCTGCAGTTGATCTGTTCCCACTGCCCAGCATATGGTCTGAACCTAACCGCTATGGGCCTACCACTACTTTCCGCTTGAGTGATCCTAAGATGAAAGTTATTCAGGACTTGGGGAACGCTGGCCGGAGCAGGGCGATGACCGAAGGGATCATTGCTGCAATGAAGGCTTTGGAAATAGCGGTGGTCGTGAATAATTCTTCGACTGAAGAACAAGTCATGGCTAAAGTGCTGGGGAAGGAGAGGGATGTCCTTTTAGCCAAGGTGTCCAAGCTGGAGGAGGACGCAATCAAGGCCAAGAATGAGTCTGACGGTCGGGTTGCTAAGCTCAGCGAGCAATTGGCGGAGGCCCAGAAAGCTCTAGAAAAGGAGGTTGAAACCAGGGAAAGCTTGCCAAGGAGAACAAATCCCGTGAGGCTTTTCGTAAGACCAACTCCCCCAAGACGAAGATTCTGAGGATACCGCTGGTTTGGACCGCTCCGGCTTGTTGGAGAAGATAGGAGTTTTTCAAGTCAACCTGTTAAATGGGGTCAAGCATGGTTTCAAGAATTTTGTGGCCAGCTGAGTAACCCAGACGTGGAGTTGTCCGTCGAAGGGATCAGTTTCCTCAATTTGGTTGAAGATGGAGTAATCTGATCTCCCACGCCTATCGAGATGGAAGTTGATGGACATGTTGCTAAAGCCCTGACCGAGGAGGTCGTGTAATTTTTACTTCTTTTGCTGAACAATTTTGCTTTTTGCTTTGACCGGCCTACGTGCCAGAGACAATGTGTGCCCTTCGAGGTTAGCACCAAATATTATGTAATATTTATGTCGTTTATTTTTCTCGCTTCTTTATCATATTTTGCTTGAAAATGTGTTTTATTTCCAAGTATGATGTGCGAACCGAGTGCTCGTTGCGCGAGGCTTTTTGTGTTAGAATTTGTTTTTACTTTTCATTGACTTAGGTGTATGCTTGGTAGGGTTTTTACTTATTGTCATACCCCAAGTTTTGCCGCCACATTGCACAATCATAGAAAGAAACTGGATTCTAGATCGAGGAAGTGTATCTATCGAGGTTTTAAAGATGGTGTGAAGGGTCACATTCTTTTTGATTTACTATCAAAAGAACTTTTTCTGTCTAGAGATGTTATTTTATTTTTTTTTAACATATTTTTCCCTATCAGTCAGACATGTCTAATAATAACAAGACATCTAAGTCTTAATATGCCCAAAATACTTCTCTTATTATTGATGACATGTTTGACAGTCATATATCTCCTTCTTCTGCTATAAGTAGTTCATCTCCTTCCTCATCTTTACCTACTACTTCAAGCCATGATAATACTTATTCCTTACCAAATGCGTCTACTTCTACTCCTTTATCTGATACTGATCATACTCAACAAATTGATACTTCACCAAATTCATCTCAATCTACATCATCTCAGCATAATCATATTGATAGCATTCCTCTTAGGAAATCTACAAGATTTACAAAGCCACCAGCATAGTTACATGACTATCATTGTGATTTTAACAAAAATACATTCCATAATTCACAACATGTTGTACCATCATCATCTTCACATAGTAAGTATCCATTAGCTTCTTACTTGTCTTATAATAATCTCTCTTCTGCACATAAACACTATACCTTCAATCTTTCCACCATTCCTGAACCTTCTTCCTATGAGGAGGATATGCGTAATGAGAATTGGAGATCAGCTATCCAAGATGAGTTCTTTGCTTTGGTTTAAAACAACACCTGGAATCTTGTTTAGCTCCCTGATCACAAGAAATCTGTTGGGTGCAAGTGGGTGTTCAAGGTGAAATTACATTCAAATGGCTCTGTGGAAAGATATAAAGCAAGGCGGGTTTGCTAATGGTTTCACCCAAACAGAGGGACTTGACTACATGGATACCTTTAGTCATGTGGTAAAACTGGTTTGCTAGCCATTGCAGCTTCCCAAAACTGGCCTCTTTTTCAGCTTGATGTGAATACCTCTTTTCTATATGCAACCTCCACCAGGGTTATCCTTACCTCAAGCTAACTTAGTCTACAAGCTTCAAAGATCTTTGTATGGCCTCAAACAAGCTAGCAGACAATGGAACATCAAGCTCAATAAAACACTTATTCTCTCAGGCTACACTAAATATAAGGCGGATTACTCTCTCTTTACAAAGAAAAGCATTGCTGGCTTCACTGTCATTTTAGTATTAAGACCCTCTTGAATGACAAATTCAGCATCAAAGACCTGGAAACTCTCAAGTACTTTCTAGGATTTGAAGTTTCTAGAACTCGGAATGGTATCTCGTTGTGTCAGAGGAAATACACTTTATAACTATTATAGGATGCTGGTTTACTTGGGACCAAACCTTATCTAACTCATATGCAACCTCAATTGCAGTTGTACAAGTCATTTGGTAAACCATTGACTGAACCAAAAACATACAAAAGAATGATTGGTCGATTGTTGTACTTAACACACTAAAGACCTGAAATATCATATGCAGTAAGTAAACTGAGCCAGTTTCTGGATGCACCAACAAAAGAGCATATGTTAGCAGCTATACATGTTCTAAAGTTCCTTAAGAATAACCCTGGACAAGGATTATTCTTCAATGCTTCTTCTTCACTTACTCTAAAAGATTTCTCTTACTCAAATTGGGAAGCTTTCCTAAATACTAGGAGGTTAACTACAGGCTTCTGCTTCTTGCTAGGAACATCATTGATAAGCTGGAAAAGTAAGAACCAACCTGTCATATCCATATCTTCATCTGAAGTTGAGTACAAAGCTTTAGCACAAGCAACATGTGAAGGTCAATGGCTTCTATATCTGCTACATGATTTGATTGTCCCACATCCATCTCCCATCATCATATACGGTGACAACAAATCAACTATGCATATAGAAGCTAATCATGTTTTTCAAGAGAGAACTAAACACATTGAAATTGACTGTCATGTGTTAAGAGATAACAAATTTCTACAAGTTTCATCCAAAGACCAGGTTGTAGATACTCTGACCAAATCCTTGCATCCTGGACCATTCAATACACTACAAAACAAGCTAGGAGTAATTGACATATTTTCCAGCTTAAGGGGGACTGTTGAACATAGTGAACACTGAGTAACGTGTCATATATAAAGAAAAATATATATGTACTATATATAAAGAAAATGGGCTTAAAATACAAGAGTTGGGGCTGGTTTTTTCATAACCTATTTTAACATTTATTTAAACTATTTTATTTACTATTTTATCCATTAATAATATTATTTTAAATATTAATTAAAACAATTGAATTCCATTAAAATAGGAAATGTCCAACTACAATATGAACAATATTATCAATATTATATATGAAGGGGATAGAGATTTTGGGCTGAATATTTTATAATTCTAATTATATCCTTAAACAAATTTTTATATATTAATGTTATATTGTGGGTGGTATTAAAAAGATAAGAATTTATATTATATTCACTAGCGGAAAGACGGGCACTACCGTGCCCGTCTGTCCGCTCTTTCTACTGCGCTAACACATGTGATTATTTTATTATGTTTATTTGTATAATTTTGATTTAAATTTTAAAATGTTAATGAAAATTATTGATATTTGATTTATAAACAAAATATTGTCAAGGCATATACCAATTATTTATGAACTCAACATATTTTGCTCACGTTTGTTACTAATATTTTTATCAGAGGATTTAAAGTCCAATTTTTAACATATATTTTTGCTCATGTTTGTTACTAATTTTTTTTTTTGCTAACATTTGTTACTAATATTTTATTAGAAGATTTAAAGTCTAATCTTTAACATTATTTTTTGCTCATGTTTGTTACTAATCTTTTTTTTAGAGGATTTAAAGTCCAATCTTTAACAATATTTTTTGCTCACGTTTGTTACTAATATTTTTTTAGAGGATTTATAGTCCATTTAATATAGTGCTAACAGATATTTTTCTAAAAAATTTTGAATCATAATATTTTGCTCACGTTTGTTACTAATATTTTCATCAGAGGATTTAAACCAATTTTTAACATTATTTTTTGCTCATGTTTGTTATTAATCTTTATTTTTTTTTTTTGCTCACTTTGTTACTAATCTTTTATTAGAGGATTTAAAGTCTAATCTTTAACATTATTTTTTGCTCATGTTTGTTACTAATCATTTTTTAGAGGATTTAAAGTCCAATCTTTAACAATGTTTTTTGCTCACGTTTGTTACTAATCTTTTTTTAGAGGATTTATAGTCCAATCCTCATCGGCTATTATTTTTGTTTAAAAAAAATTTTAAAAACTCAAAGAGTTGTGAGAAATAAAGCAGGAAAAAACATAAACTTTGGATTATTTGTTTTTGCATAAGTGATTATTGTTCACCTTTGATTTTCTCAAATTCTAATTCATTCATTCTTCTAACAAAAAAAAGTAAAAACAAAGCTTGAATTGTAATGTTGGCGGAAAGTAAATTGGTCGAAGGATATAACAGAAAGATATTCAATTCATGAAGTGGACCTTAAAGATATTCCATTCATTGGTGCTTCAGAAGTATTAATCAAGTTCTTGAGCCTTGAAACTTTCTAATTTTTTAGAGGTGATGAGATGTACTATGATGAATTCTGGATCGATTTGAATTCATGAGAAGAGACATAAAAAATGCAAATATAATTATTTTAAACTTTTTGTGAGTTTGATCTGTGGTTAACGATGGTAAAAGAAGGTTAACGATGACGATTAGCTAGTGACATTGATTATTAATACACGTGTTATTTTATAATTGGCTATTCGTATTTAAAATTAAGGGTATTTTTGAAAAGAAAATTACAACCCAAAAGTGTGCTGAAAGGGGTAGTTTTCTTTATATATAGTATAGATTAAATTATTGTGGTTATTGAAAAAGGTAAACATGATTTTTTGGGGTTTGTTACAATTTAAATGTCACTAATATTTGTACTTAATTTTAATCAAAATCAAAATTTCATATAAAATACCGTTCATATTTATACGCATTAGTGCAATAAAAAGAGCGGAAATACGTGCACGTGAGTTCCCGTCTTTTTGTGGGTTATAAAAAACTTATCAATTACTTACTTTTTTTTAACAGTTGATTACATATTATATGCATCCCTACAAAAATTAAATTTTGAACCGTTAATGACATATTATATACGTACCTTAAAAAATAAAATATACGTTTTGTTTTTAAGAAAATATTAAATATAAATATTATATTTTTTTATTTGACCAATATATAGTATATACCCGTAAAAAGAATATATTATATACTTCTTTAATTTATTGAATGCTTTTTAGGTGAAAGGCCAATAGTTATAACTTATTGAATGATTTTTTTATTCAATTTATGGAAAATGGAAAAACATTTATATTATATGTAATTTTGAAAAATATAAATAGAAACACAAGAATGGAAAAATATTTATATTATTGCAAATTGATAAATAATTTTTTTTTTGGATGAAAGTCAAATAAATTTCATTTATTGTTTTTCATATTTAATTATTATTAAATTAAAATCATATATAATATAAATGTTTGACGATTTTCCTTAATTTGAATAAAGAAAGTTTGATTATCTAAGAAACTCAATAAATAAAAATAAAAAAAAGTTTGACTATCTTTATTCAAAAAAATAGAGAAATATTTAGGAAAAAGCCCAATAGGAGAATCATACAGATTCTCGCCGATTCTGAGGGTTATCGCAAAATAAAATCTAGTTATTACTTACTTTTTTCGTTTTGTTTTCTGTTTCTTCTTCTTCTATTTTGTTTTGTTTTCTGTTTCTTCTTCTTCTACCATGCGTATATGTATATCTACAAGTATATCAAGTTATTTCTCACTATTGAGGCATACTCTCATCTTATTTTCTTAAGATAAATTTTGAAGCCCCACTGCTGCTTCTGCCTCAAGATGAAGATATCAAGGAGAACTAACAACATCGATGAAAATATAGACAGGCTCAGTGATTTATCCAATTACCTTTTAATTCACATACTCTCCTTTTTGGAGACTGAACAAGCCGTTCAAACTTGCATACTGTCCAGAAGATGGAGGAATCTCTGGAAGCAACTTCCCTTTCTTTCATTACATAGCTCTAATACTCTCCTGCGTATCTCCGAATTTGTGTCCCAGTTTTTGTCTCTACGTGATGGCTCGACTTCCCTGTTCATTCTCAAATTTTACAATTTTTGTAGTGAGGGTATTATGGAGCCTCACATGCTTGACACAATTTTACAATATGCCGTTTCACACAATATCCAACACTTAGATATCTATGTCAAATGTGATATTCAACATTTTCCATCTTGCTTGTTTTCATGTGATACGTTAACATCTCTTCGCTTTTATGTTGCCCATATACGCTATGATAAACTAAAAATAATATTTCCAAATAGCTTGAATTTGCCATCATTAACTAGCTTGCGTTTAGGTTTTGTCGCCTTTCATGGTGGACTCGAGCTTTTTCTGGCATATCCTAGGTTGAAGAGTTTGGAGATTGCTCATTTTGAAATCCTCGGTGAAGAAAACCTCTTCATATCAAGTACAACACTCGAGAAATTAACAATAGAACTTTGTTTTAAACCTAAGAACGATCGCAAAATTGAGCTATTTACTCCAAGTCTTTGTGCATTTGCTTTTATTGGTACTCCTTTTCAGATTTTATGTGGGAGCCCCCTTTGTTTTGTTAAGCACATAGAGATTGATGCAGATATGTGGTGGAATTATGCTGACGCTCCTTCAATTCTACTTAGATGGTTGCTAGAGATTTCTGATATCCAATCATTGATAGTCTCTTCCAATACTCTTCAGGTATATCTTAATCTAATATGCAAGTATGTTTCACATGTTTTGAGGATTTATTCACTACAACATAATTAAGATTTAGAAACGCTTTAAAACTGTAACTAAATCAAGAAAAATGTTACGAATGAAATTCAGTAACATTTTAACATTTGTTATGTAAAGCGCCTGTTACTAGAAAGTTTTAGCTACAAGTGTCACATTTTTTAACAATTGTTACAAAAAATAAATGAATAGTTACATTTTTTATAATGTTACAATGACAGTGTTACTCAATTCCAGTATTGAAGTAGTAGTGATTTCTGCTAACATAATTTATTTACTTCTAGTTAATTATATTTTTTTAGGTTCTCTCCTTAGTTCCTAATTTATCGAAAGTTAAGCTCTCTTCTTTGGGTAACTTGAAGTCACTCAAAGTAAAAAGGAAATGGCTTTCATATCAATTATCCAAGATACTGATAGATGCCAACTTAGCGCAGCTGCCTTCCAGGTCAGAGAAAGAAGTTGCCGAATTACAAGAAGTGTTTGAAGTAGGATCTTCATCCATACCTGATGAAATGATTAATATTGTGCTTAAAAACTCAGCTTTAAAAGAATTTCACATCATTAATTAGATTCAAAAGGTGAAATGTGCATTGTACTTTTGAAAGAGATTCTTTAATTTGACTTTTGCCTCATCTGTTTTTGTTATGAATGCTAATAGCCTATTACTATATATCATGATTTGAATGCTTGTTTTGAAGGTTATTGGTGTGGATCGGTTTTGGAAAACATTTATTTTTGGTATTAATGAAAGCCTATAATTAAATGAAAATACAGTTTCGTCTTTCATTTATAATTAATGAAAGACCAAAATCATTTATAATTACTGAATTCCTTTTTCTGGTATGATTTTATCTTCAGAACTAAAACCTTTTGCAAAACACATAGTTTTAAATGCTATATACTAATGATTAGGATTCCTACAGAGTACCTTACAAACTAATATAGAGATAACAAACGTGCTTTCTTAGGATACAATGTTAATGATTTCTAGATATTAGTATTAATGAGTCCCATCTCTTGAAACCTAACTCACAGGAAAATATCAATGAGTCCCATCTCTTGAACCTGGTCAGGTATCCAAGTAAACAAGAAATTCGTCAATGGTTGATAAGTTGGCAATGCATGGTATAAGCACTTCATGCCAATAATAGCTAAGCTAATTCTAAATATATTTATCTCTAATTGTACTGTGATATAGAAATGCTAATTCAAGAGACATGAATACTCACACCTTGGAGAACCCATCTATTTGGAGAAACAAAATGCATGTTTGATCTTTTGCATTTGCCAATATGACCCTGTGTGTGAGAGACAAAACACACCAGTGGCAAACCTATGAACACAATCTCATATTTGACACCCTTTGTCAATATTAAACTGCATGTTTGATCTTTTGCATTTGCCAATATGACCCTGTGTGTGAGAGACAAAACACACCAGTGGCAAACCTATGAACACACTCATATTTTACACCCTTTGTCAATAATAAACAAGAACTTCTGAAAAATGATAAACACTGATATACCTCCAAATTTCAAAATCAACCCAAAAAGTATAAGAGGATCAATAACCCAACTAACTATTTGAACGACAATATATATCATAGCGGACAAAATGAAACAAAAGTTCAAGTCTTTTGCTAACATGCCACAACTGTGGTCAATCAAATAAAAGTTTACATGTTTTAGATCCCCTTGAGCTTGACGATAGTTTCAGCGACATTTGGTACTTTTCAAGACAGGTACTCTTAATTATCATGGTTTCTAGTACTTTTGAATGCTGATATATTTTGCAAATTCAAACTCATATTCTGTGCCTCTATAACCTCTAATGCAACATGTTTTGAGCCGTGTTGACAGACATTCTGGAACAATTGGGGGATCCATCCAAATTGTTTTAAACATACTGTCTAGACGTTCATATTCCTGTCAACAATAGACAATTTTTGATTTTATAAAATGTAAAACGTATGAAACTAGACTTAATAAGTAAAAAAAATTATAAAGATCAGCAAAACCTGAATTGTAAGATTTTGAAGTTTTGGTGAGTGTTTGAGCACTTCAATCAACCACAAGCCCGTCAAAAACCAATCTTGATTTATAAAGTTAAGCTCCAAGTAAGTCAGATTCTGAAACATGGGAAGCTGCGTGATGCATGTAGAAACCATACTAATCAGAATACTCAAATCACTAATCCTTGCTTTAATCAAATTGGGTAACCTCCTAAAGTTTTCCTCTAGAGGATACCTTTCATTGCCGTTGGGTGCTTGTAAACATTTTGTTTTCAAATCCTCTAGAATAGAGCAACCTGATAAAAGCTTCATTACATGTTCATGACATCCAAAGTGAACCCTACTCAAATGGAGAGTTTTAAGACAAGGTAAATCTATATCCACCAGATGAGAAATATCGACCATCATTATGCTTTTCAACTTAAGAACTTCCAGTGTCCTACAACTTAAAATGTTATGAGGTAATTTAGTTTGTATCATACATGATTCTGGCAGGTGGAGGTAGATGTTTTGTATTCCACGTTGCAGTACAAATTTAACAAATTGATTGACATCCTTTTGGTCGAAACTAGAATATCTAGGACATCTTAAGCGAAAGGAATGGATTGGTAGTGTGATGTCTCTCCGTTTTATTGTTGAGTTTATTACACAGACTAAACGAACCAAAGTTTTGAAGTCGTTGGAGTTGAAGTTGAGAGCGAGAACTGAGAGCCACAATGGTCTCCATCGCTTTGAAAGGACGCTTGTAATTGCAGCTTGTTTGGTCGAGATAAAAGAGAGAATGTGACACATAATTGAATCCGGCAAGTTACTAATCCTATCCGCCCTTTCCATTGACAGCCATGATGAAGACTTCACCTTCTCCAACGGGGTGGATGTGACGAGCAAAGGATAATAGGTACAGGGGCGGATCTACATGCAAGTGAGGGTGTGCACTGAACTTTCAAAAAGGGTAGTAGGAATGTGGAAAACAAGTTTGGCTGATATAAGTTGTTTGCGTTTCAATTAATACACATATATAGATCTATGTATATAGGTTTTCTATTTTAGTATCAAATCTCATCACCAAGGTTTATTTTTGACGCAAATCTCATCACTAAAGATAAGAGTAAACTTTAAATATAAAATATATTATGAATCAATAATAGATATAACTTTAGTAAAAAGAATAAAGATAAATCTTGAACGTATATTCCAAATCTTGAATGTATTTTGTCACGCAATAATTTCTGAGCAAACTGTTCCTATAACAAACTTTTTTAGTACAAATTCTATAACAAACTGTTCACCACAAAAAAAAAATTCTATAACAAACTTTATCTACTTGTAATAAAAAATAAAACAAACTTCATCTAATATTTTATCAACGAATTCTTTATTTATAATTTGTTCTGGACCGGTCAAAGGGATTCTTGGCCCATTTACTTAGGCCCAATATCATTCAAAGCCCAAACTCCACGTTTGGCATTATTGCTCGCAACATACGCCATCTCCTGAAGGGGGGTGCACGAAGCAAAGAGACCGGTTCAAACGAACCCCAACGTCTCTCTTGCACGTTGTGCACGTTCCCGCAATAAAATCTCTGGCGGTTACTGTAACAGCCCGATTTTCGCTAGTTTTATTTTATTATTTATTTATGTGTGTTATATGTGCTCTTATGTGATTATTTGCCTCTGTGTGTATTTTTGGTTGGGAATTGTAGAATTCGGTGTTAGAAGGGTATTTTAGTCATTTTGGACTTAGGGGCATTTTGGTCATTTTGAGGGCAGTGGCAATTTTGTAATTTTGCAGAAAGTTATTTTTTTTTAGTGTTTAGTGGAAGTTATTATTTTACCAAGTTACTAGAGAGGGTGTAGTAATTATTTTAATTACCATTAAGTGACCGTTAGTGTTATATTTTACCGGTAGGTGAGTAGTAACATTTTTAAGGTTGAATTAGAAATGAGTTAGGCCCATTAAGGTTTGTGAGATAAGCCCATTAAGTGAGCCTTTATAAACTAATGTTAGTGAGAAGAGATAGGGTTACAACATTTTCATTTCATTTTTCATTTAAGAAGATAAGAGATAGATGCTAGAGAGAAGAACAAGTGCAAGGGTTAGAGGCAAGAGGGATTCATCATCTAGGAGCTAAATTGAAGCTTGGGTTAGAGAATCTTGGTGCTAGAGGTAAGAGGGTTAGATTTCAACCATAATTCACATCTTTTTCTCTTTACCCATTTTTGTGAAATTGTTGAATTGAACCTAATTGCTTTCAAATTCGTGTTCATGTTTTGATGCAATGTTTGAGTATGTAATTTGAATGTTAATTGAGTTGTTGATGATGAAATTACATGCTTAAGTTGTGGTTATATGTATACTTTGCATTTTTGCCCAAAAATGGTGATATGAGATGTTGTTGTGATGAATTGTTGGTGAATTCATGATGTTTAGCTGCTGTTGTTGTTGATAGATGTTGTTGTTGATGATTAAAACATTGGGTAATCATAATTGGAGAGTTTGATATGACTTTGTGTTGTTTTGTTTGAAGTTTGATGAAAATGGGTCAAATGGTGATTTTTGTTAGGAGAATGTTTTGGGGCAAATTTTATATGGAATTGGGTGTCTTTTCATGTTTAGAAATGTTTAAACAAACTTTGGGATCAAATTTGAGCTTTGGGAAGTCAAAATTGGGGTTTTGGGGTGAAAAAGTGAGTTTTTCTCGTAACAGGACTGTCCCAACTTGCCACAGCGAGTGGGAGGCGAGTTGGAGGCGAGCAGGAGGTGCTTTCGGTGATGCTTACTCGCCTCGCGAGTAGATTTACTCGCCACGGCGAGCTGCACAGTGGCAGCATCCCCTGTTTCGCATTCTTGCGTCTTTTTCCCTCGTTTCTGTTTTGAATTGGTTTTCGGTGTAAACATGAAAGTTGTAGATAATTTTGTTAGCTTCCCAATGGCTTTGTTTTGACTTGAAAATGATTATTGGTTTTTGAGTTATGAGGCAAATACTCCAAGGTGGTCTTGGTGAAATTTTACGAAAAATCCGCATAACTATTTCTAAGTCGACCCAAACCTTATGGATTGTTTCCAAACTTTCAAACTTATATTTTATGAGTTCAATTAAGGTGTTTAGTAGTATTTACACTATGATGTGAGGGATTTAACTTGTTTTACTTAGAAAATGGAAAATTTCTTGAAAAGTGTTTCGGTGAGACGAACTTTGTGATTTTTATGAATTCATCGTATTTGGCCGATGAAATGCTTATGTAATCTCTACTGCACATATGTGTGACTTGAGTGGATACATGGCATAGGCAATTGAACTCATTTACTTGGTTTTGGCTTAGGTGCTCAATTATTTTCAATATTGTGATTTTTGAGACGAACTTGATTGAAAATGATCATTGAAGGCCAATTGCTTATGAACCCTCTATGATTAGATTGATATGATTATGAGATGATGTATGAATGGTTGTTAGGTGATTAATATGATGTTTGTGATCATATGTTGTAATTGTTCTTTTATTTGGAATGTAAGGAACTATGTGGAGATATGAACTATATGATATAGTTGAATGATGATTATAGCCGTTGACTTATAGCCGTTGATTATAGCCGTTGAATTGTTGTGAACATATGCATAGTGAATTGAGTCATATGTTCATGCATCATATGTCGTGTCGGATGTTATATCCATATTGCCGTTGACTATAGCCGTTGATAATGATGTTTTTGTTGCATCATGGGTGACGACCTTGAGGAGAATTGGTACCACATGCATCTAGATGAGTCTAGAGCCATTGCATACTCGTTGGTGAATTGAAATGCATTTGAGTTGATGATTGAATTTGTTAATTGTTGATTAAGATGGTTGATTTTGTGATGTGTGTATGTTACACTTGTGGGTATGAATTTGAGATGTTGATATTGAATGATGTGAATGTTAAGAATACTTGTGAATACGTGTATGGTTTGTTATCCATCGTTCTTAAATGTATCTTTCATTCTCAAAGTTTCTTGATTAATTTCAAGTGGATTATGATGATGTAATGCTAACCCTCAGTGGTCTGTGGTGGACCGCCTACCTCTCTGTATGGATGGGTAGACGGCGTGCAGGATGTTAGTTGTTGCTTGTTGATGCCGAGGAGTGGAGTTCCTCTTTTTCATGCAAGTGTCTAGATTAGGGCTCTGATCTAGGATAGTCTTTGCATGTTGTTTATTTGACTTTGTATTTCGGAGTTGTTGAGATATTCTGTTATTTGAGATTTGGATGATACATTTGTATTTAAATTGGAGATCCAGAGATTGTTTATGACTTATATATTATTCCGCTGCTATGTGGTATAACATGATCTTTATGCATGTATGATTTGTGGTTTATTCGAAGACGTAGCATCTATTTCTAGAATATGTTAGTATATTCGCGCGTTTTACCGCTTATTAGAAATAGGGTGTTACAGTTACACTTCCCATGATTTCGTAACCGCCAGAGCCAGGTGTGCCTCCTCAACGGCTCTGCAGCTCTCCACCTCTATAAATAGGGGACTCACCGCAGTCCCCAAGGTAGAACTCTTCTCTTCCTCTAAGCCCTCACTCTCTGATCTCTACTGACTTGAGCATCGGAGTGCCTGCAGGTACACACCCCCCATCCGCTCCAAGAAGCATTCTGACGTATTCCACCACCGTCACATCCACCGCATTCAAAGCGCCGGCAATCTCCTTCTGATCAGGTACGATCAGTGGCACCGTCTGTGGGAAATATATAAGCTTCCCCGTTTTTATCCCTAAAAACCAAAGCTTTTCACAAAAAACTACAATGGCTGCCAACGGTGCTAAATCCCAGCTACGAAGTGAGGTGCGCATTCCTCAACAGGATGGCGTAACATCCTCACCTTCACCTGTGGATACACCCAGGGAGGAACCAACCCAGGTACTTCCTATCCAACAAAGGCCTCTGCTAGGTCCCATCCGCCCTACAGAGACGCCAGAAGACGCAACATCAACCGGCGTACTCATCAGCAACCTGATCCGCACTGTTCAACGACAAACGTCGTTAATCGTGGAACAGAACCGCCAACTGATGGATCTGGAGCAAGCACGTCCAACCGTCCAAACCCGGCGATCTCCCTCCCCAATACATAACAGAAGAGAAGGGAGCCCCAGCCGGTCACGTTCCAGATCCCCTCGACATTCGGCGAGCATCGGATCTCCATCCTACTCCCGGAGGTCAACAAAAAGGTCCCCCCGACGGTCTCCACCAAGGAGATCCCCTCCGTGAAGGGCACCGTCGCAAAGATCCCCTATGCGTCGAACTCCACCCAGGAGGTCTCCGCCCAGACGCAACAGACACTCACGGTCACCTTCCAGTTCTTTGGACACTCGTGATACCCGAACAGATCGTAATGCTTACGGTCCGTTCACACGGCGTATCCGGGAAGCTCCTATCCCTCGTAGATTGGAAAAGCCGCCGCAAATGGACTCATACGACGGGACTACCGATCCAGATGAGCACATCGAGAACATCGAAGCAGTTCTCACTTACCGATCGGTGCGGGGCACCGTCAAGTGCTAGCTCTTCGTCACTACTCTAAGGCTAGGAGCCGTTACGTGGTTCAAGAACTTGAGGAGAAACTCCATCGACTCTTGGAGTGACCTCTGCAACGAGTTCACCACCCATTTCACCGCGTCAAGAACGCAACCAAAAACGGTGGCTTCCGTCGAAGCCATCGTCCAAGGAAGAAGCGAGCCTCTCCGAGACTACATCGAGAAGTTCAACAAAGAAGCCGTCCAGGTCCGGGGCGCAAATGAGACAATGAAGCTGTACCTCATTGCCAAAGGCCTACGCGACGAGACGGACGTCAAGAAAGCTGTCCTCTTTGATCGCCCAAGGACTCTCAACGAGTTCCTAGCGATCGCCAAGATCTACATCGCCTACGAAGAGGCTTTGTACGCGGACAGCCTCAACAAGGTTAGGAAGGAGGAACCTACTGCTGAATCCTCCAAAAAGCCCTTCCACGAGAGAAAGAAGGAAGGCAAAGCTACTCGAGAGAGCAAGAGGCCCAGCGGCCACTTCGACGAGTACACTCCTTTGGCCATGTCAAGGGAGAAGATCCTTGCCGAGATCGCAGTAGCCGATCTAGCAGAAGTCGGCATCAAGCCGCCAAAGGCTCCATCTCAGAAGAGGAAGGGAGTCGACAAAACAAAGTATTGTCGATTACACAAGTGCCATGGACACACCACCGAACTCCACTCAATCATCGAACTCCTCATCCAAAGGGGTCGACTCAAGCAGTACGTCAAAAATCCGGAAGCAGAACGGAAAGCCGTCGAACTTATAGGTGACAGATCTGAGCCCGGAAGGACCATCGCCATGTCCGTAGAACATCTTGGTGATTTCCCTGACAACGTGGAAATCACCCCCTACTCATGCACCTGGGAGCAGTTCCCTACCGCTAACATCATCACCGGAGGATCGCTGAACATTTCCATGGGCAGCATGAAGAGGAAATTCCAGGAACTCATTGAAGTCAATGCCATGGCCCCCTCCAATCGAGGAGGAAGACCATCTTTGGCATTCTACGACTCCGAACTGCCTGGTGGAGCTTCAAATTCTGCCATCCCTATGCTCGTGCGAGCATCGATGGCCAACGCAGATGTCAGACGAGTCCTGATAGACACAGGGGCCTCATGCGACATCATGTACACCAGCCTGTTCAGAACTCTCCAACTGACGGAGAAAAACCTTTCTCCCTACGCTGGGGATGAACTCTATGGCTTCAACGGCTCATCCACTCAACCATGGGGGTATGTAGAGCTACTGGTCACCTTCAGCGAAGAGGAGGCCAAAAAGACAATAAAGATCCCATTCTTGGTGATCGACTACCCTTCTCTCTATAACTGCATTATAGGGAGGACCGGGTTAGCCCAGCTGGGGGCCGCATGTTCAACCGCTCATCTGAAGTTGAAGTACCATGCAAAAGACGGCATCATCGCCTCTCTCAACAGAGACATCGAAGCTGCTAGAAGATGTTTCCTCCAAGCTAATAAAACCCAGAAATCGGTTTCCCAACCCAGCAAACCTGCTGGGGACAAAGGGAAAGCTGTTGCGAGTACCCTGGACGCCAACTTGGTCGAACTCGACTCCAGGTTCACCAAGGAAGACCTGAAGGAGCAAAAATGGGATAAGAAGGATCCGATCAACGCGAAACTTCTTCGACCTGTTCCCGATGGTGAATTCGAGCTAGTCCCTTTTGGCAACGACCCCTCGAAGAACTTCAAGATTGGCAAGGATCTCCCCGAACTTGTCAAGAACCAGCTGATCGCCTGCCTCAGAGAAAACGCTGACCTGTTCGCCTGGAGCGCAACTGACATGCCCCAAATCGACCCTAGCGTTGCCTGTCACCAACTGACAATGGATCCCGGAGTCAGTGCTGTAGCCCAGCGTCGTAGGAAGCAGTCTCCTGAAAAGTCAGAGGCTGCAGAAAAAGCTGTAAAAGACCTCCTAGAGGCAAAGTTTATTTCCGAGGCCAAATACACTACCTGGCTCTCCAATGTTGTACTTGTCAAAAAATCTAATGGAAAGTGGCGTATGTGTGTTGACTATACCGATCTTAATAGGGCCTGCCCTAAAGTTGCATATCCTCTTCCTAACATCGACAAACTCGTTGATAATTCCTCTGGCTATAAACTTTTATCCTTCATGGACGCCTATTCTGGGTACAATCAGATACCCATGGCTGAAGAAGATAAAATGAAAACGGCCTTCATGACCGAATCAGGGAACTATTACTACAACGTAATGCCCTTCGGTCTACGAAACGCGGGGGCTACTTATCAACGGATGATGAACAGATTTTATGATAAGGCACTTCTGGGCGACATTCTAGAGGTTTACATGGACGACATGATCGTAAAATCCCAACAAGAGGTGGATCATGCCGCCCATCTGAAAAGAGTGTTCGAGCAAACTCGGAAATACAACATGAGACTCAACCCAGAAAAGTGCACCTTCGGAGTCCAAGCGGGTAAATTCCTTGGTTTCTATCTTACAGAAAGAGGAATTGAAGCAAACCCAGACAAATGCCGCGCATTTACTAAGCTTCCAACACCCCACTCCAAAAAGTGCATCCAAACACTCAACGGAATGCTGACCGCTCTCTCTAGGTTCGTGGCCAAGTCCGCTCAACACGCACTTCCTTTCTTCAAACTCTTGAGGAGAGAAACGAAGTTCGAATGGACGGACGAGTGCGAGCCTGCCTTGCAGCACCTCAAAGAAACGCTATTTGCGCCACCAGTGCTATCGCGACCAAATCAAGGTGAAGTACTGTACCTATATCTCTCTGTTTCCTCTGACGCGGTAAGCGCCGTCCTCATCAGAGAAACTGCGGAGGGACAGAAACCAATATACTTCACCAGCAAAGCATTGTTGCGACTTGAAACAAGGTACCAGAGGATCGAAAAGGTGGCCCTCGCACTCCTCACCGCAGCCAGAAGGCTAAGGCAGTACTTCCTAGCTCATACGGTGGTAGTCCGGGCGGATCAACCCATCAGGCAGATCCTGGGTCGTCCAGACATGGCCGGTCAGATGATGAAATGGTCACTCGAGCTATCCGAGTTCGACATTCATTACGAATCCAGGAAGGCACTAAAGGCTCAGGTGTTCGCTGACTTTCTCGCCGAGATGACTTTCCCAGCTGAGGAAAACCCCGAAGAATGGACCGTCTTCGTAGATGGGTCATCTAACGCCAAGGGAAGCGGAGCCGGAATAATCATCGAAGACAACAAAGGTATCGTTGTCGAAATTTCCCTATCTTTGTCTTTTCATGTTACCAATAACACTGCAGAGTATGAAGCCTTCCTGGCTGGCTTGCCAACCGCCAAAGACATGGGGGCCAAAAGGGTGAAAATCTTTACCAACTCGCAACTAGTGGCTTCCCAAGTCACAGGAGAGTTCCAGGTAAAAGAAGACCACCTCCAAAAGTACGTCCAGTTAGTACTAGAGAAAATGAAAGAATTCGACGCCGTAGAAGTAATTCACATTCCCTGCGAACAGAATACTCGGGCAGACATTCTTTCAAAACTCGCAAGTACGCGAACAGCGAGCGGAAACAAAACAGTAATACAAGAGGTCCTCGGCGAGCCAAGCATCCAGAACACAGGAACTCTGCATCAAGAGGTCAACTAGATCATCGGAATGGAAGATTGGAGGGGACCCATCTCTCGATACATAGAGAATGGCGAGCTTCCGACCGATCCGCAAGAACAGACAAGGTTGAAACGAAGGGCCTACTCATTCACTTTAGTGGAAGGAACCTTGTACAAAAGAGGTTTCAACATTCCGCTAATCAAGTGCCTAGGACCCAATGAGACCCAAGAAGTCCTCGCCGACATCCACGACGGCATCTGCGGACAACACCTTGGTGCAAAAGCTCTCGCAAAAAAGGTCCTACGAGCAGGATACTACTGGCCTACCATTGTTATACCCTAATTTTGGACCTAAAAATACTAACTCATTTCTTTTCTTGCATTACAAGCCATTTGAACTGTCTCTGAGCAACTACATCTTTCTCTGCATTTTATTTCAATATCATTTGCAAAATTCATGAAAAAGGGTATTTTAGTCATTTCCTATGTCAAATTTTTCTTTCAGTCTTTTAAAAATTTGTTTGAGTCCTTTCAAGTAGTTTGAATAAGTCTCTGTTTCATTCTATGCCAAAATCCATTCCAAAAATTGCATTTGAAGTCATTTTGGGTCAGTTTTGCCCCTAGGGGCATTTTAGTCTTTTCATGTGTTAAAGCCCTGTTTAAATTCTAAAAATTGTCTTTGAGTCTTTTAATTTGCTTGTATAAGCTCTTGCTTTGACTCCTTGTTAAAAATCCATTTTTTAAAAAATTGCATCTGAGTCATTTTTAGTCGTTTTAGCCCTAGGGGCACTTTGGTCATTTCACACGAAATTTCGGCAGAGAGAGGTTACTTTAAAGTACCTCATTTAGGTAATTGGTTCATCTTAGTCCGTTTTGTCAATTTTAATCGTTTCACTTTACATTATTTTCCATTTTACCAATTTTAGTTCAATTTTATTTTAAATTTCATTTTAGTCCTAAAGTTCCTAAAATTGCATTTTGGCCCTTTATGTCATTTTGTTTTAAGACTTTTTTTTTATCTTTAGGTCAATTTTCATTTAAGTCCCTTTTTTGGTCAAATACACTTTAGTCCCCAAAGTTCCAAATATTGCAAAATGGTCCTTTTTTTTCCAGAATCCAGTCCAAAATAGGTCCAAAAACACGTGGCAGTTCCACATTGGTCTAGGGATCACTAGCTGGCCTATAAATGCAGGCCAACTCATCACAAGTGTCAGATTTCGTCAATCACACAGTGCCACATCACACAAACGCATTTCACCCATTCTCTCTCCTCTAACAGAATCCAAAACCGTTTTCCAGAAACACGATGAAATTCATGAAGAACTTCATCCCCAAATCATAAACCCTAACTCAATTCAAGTTCAATCCTTCACAGAACCGTACCAATTTCATCACAAAAAGCTCAAATTCAGCAATTACGTAACAAAAACAGTTCAAAATTAAGGTGATTTTGCTTCACAATTCTCAGAGATTCAAAGGAATCATCATCATCGAATTGTGAACTCTGCAATTCCAACACCGAATCATCCAGAGGATAAAACGGTGTGATCACAGAGTTTGAGGAAGAGAAGAAGAGAAATCAAAGAACCAGAGAGTACGAAGAGCGAGAAGACGAAGAGAGCTTCGATTTATTTTCGAAGTTCGAATTCAGGAGTTCACCAGAGGCAAGAAGAAGATATCAGATCATCTTTTCACCATTCTTTCGCTCGAACCTCCAAAATTCCAGCAGGTAAGCCGTCAAACTCACCTTTTTCTCTCCTAATCTCGTACTCTTTTGGTTACGAACACTTTCACATTAGAATCCATGTAGATCGTAAAGAATCAGTGTGATTTGAAATGTTTCGAAGTGATTTCATCAAAAAATATCAGGTTTAAAACGTTTCGAATCCTTTTCTTTGAAAAACATCTGGATTGAAACATTTTAAACGACGTTCTTCAAAAAAATATCCAGATCGAAACGTTTCGAATAACTTTCCTCAAAAAGCAGCAAGATCGAAGCATTTCGAACTGATTCCTTTAAGAGATAACAAAATCGAACGTTTCGAATGACTTTCCTTCAAAAAGTACGCAGATCCGAAACGTTTGGTCCGATCTACATAGATCTAGGGTTTCTTTGTGATTTCTGGTGTTTGATGCATGTTTAGAACGAAAAACAAACGGTGAGAAGCTTTAGATCATTGAGTTTAGGTGAGTTTAAGTGACGGTTAGGTTTCCGGCAACGGAATCTTCACCGGCGGCGGTGAAACCCGCCGGGGAAGACGACCAGAAGTCTAGAGAGAAGGAAGAGCGTTTAGGTTAGAGAGAGAGTGAGAAGGAAGGAATGAGGTGAACCGGCCTCATTATCCCTTTAGAAACGTTTTTGAACCGGCCGGTTCACCCAAACCTTACTGGTTCACTTGGTTCAGTTTTCTCCCTTTCAATCTGGACCATTCATCTTGCCTGATGATGACGTGTACGGTCTTGATAGCATGATTCTGGGTGTCTGCATGTTTCTTATGGTGCGCTGCACGTTCTAACCGTTTGATTTAGGGTTTGTGGATCCTGGATCAATCCAACGTCCCTGGTACGTTTGGATAGTCCAGGATCCATATTCCCTTGGGCCTGGACTCCTCCCTTTCGTTTCTGGTGTTTTTTTGCTATATGCACCCTTTTTCTTGCTACTGGGACTCCTGCCTTGCCTAAAAAATTCTTACAAAATTCCAGATAAATTTCCATGAGTTTTTAGTATTTTCTTTAGTGTTTTTTATGATATTTTGTATGATAAAACTTGACAAAAATAGATGTATTAATTCTTGTTACTTGTTTGCTTTTTCTTGTCAATTTTTGCGAAATCTTGCTATGTTTTGACCATGATACTTTGTTATGTGATATTGATACTCGATATGGGACTTTGTGATGTGTTTATCCCTGGATGTGTGCTTGTTTTGTGTATTCAATTATGAGTTTCTTGCTTTGCAAGTAAGGAAGGTATTCTTGTGAAAAATTTGTGCAAAATAGACCTAAGAATATACTATGACCCTTTGGCTTGTGATTTTCTTGTGACTCTCATATTAGGGCTGATCCCAAAACCTCTTGAAAAATGTCATAATATGAGGGTTATGAGTCTTTTGTGTGCTTGGGATTTTGGTATTTTGTTAGGTGTATTTCGTCACCTTTTCTTGCCATTTTTTGTTCTGTTATCATGCCTCATTTCTTTGCCAATTTTCTACTATCCTATGCCTATTATTACTAACCATTCCATCTATTGGTTTCATACATAAGCATCTCATCTCCCATCCCTCATTCTTAGCTTTTATTTTCTTTCATGCAAAAATTAGGATGTAAACTTAGGAATTTTTGTAATATTTTTCTTCATGCAATTTTTAATTTCTTGCAAGACCATAGAATGTATCTAGGCCAATGATGTAAAGGACAATGGACTCTAATAATGTACACCGACACAAGCACCGACACATGCACACACACCACTTTAGGTATGTAGCTAGAATATGCATGTTTAGATGTATGTTTAGGATTGTATGTTTAGATGAATGTTTAGGCTCTATACTTAGAAAAATCAATTTTCAAAAAAAACTTGAACGAATTTCATTCAAATCATTTTCAAAATAAACCTTGGGATCCAAAATCCCATTGTATTTTCTCTTTCGTTTTCTTAATCAAAATTCAATGAAAATAATCATATTTGACTTCTTTTGAAAATGACTAATCAAACCTCACTTTTTTCTTAAATTCTCATGCCCTTGAGGCCTCTCAATCTCTACTCTTCAAAATCCATTTTCAAACTTAAAATCAACCAACAAAAACAAAAACATTTTTGGAAGAGAACTACGACGGATTTGATCCCTTAAACGGGTACGTAGGCAAGGACAAAATTCCTTCAATTCAAATAAAATAAAAATTCAAACACATTTTTCTCCCTCCAATTCTTCACTTAGAAACCAGTAGGTGTAAACAACACTTTTCAAATAGCATTTAAAAATAAAGCGCGCGCGTAGAAATTAAAGACGGTTCCTATAGGTTACTATAGTCGTTATGGGTGCCTAACACCTTCCCGTAGCGAAAACAACTCCCGGACCTCGATTCTGAAGGGTTAGGCTTATTTTTCCCTTCCCAAGAAAAAATGAGATATCACCGGTTAAAAAGGTTCAAACGTAATCAATGTTTGACACCCGAAAAACCAAGATAAAACAACCATGATGAAAGACGCCCAAGACTACGTGAACCTCTTGTTTTATCTTGGTTTTCGGGTGTCAAACATTGATTACGTTTGAACCTTTTAAACCGGTGATATCTTATTTTTTCTTGGGAAGGGAAAAAGTAAGCAAAACCCTTGAGAATCGAGGTCCGGGAGTTGTTTTCGCTACGGAAAGGTGTTAGGCACCCATAACGACTATAGTAACCTATAGGAACCGTCTTTAATTTCTACGCGCGCGCTTTATTTTTTAAATGCTATTTTGAAAGAAAATATTAAGCCTAAGAGTGTCTAAGTGAAGAATTGGAGGGAGAAGAATGTGTTTGAATTTTTATTTTAGTTGAATTGAAGGAATTTTGTTCCTTGCCTACGTACCCGGTTAAGGGATCAAATCCACCGTAGTTCTTTCTCAAAAAATGTTTTTGTTTTTGTTGGTTGATTTTAAGTTTGAAAATGGGTTTTGAAGAATAGAAAGAAGCCTCAAAGGCATGAGATTAGGAAATAGTGAGGTTGAATTAGTGAATTGCAAAAGAAGTCAAAGTTTGATTATTTTCATTGAAATTTGATTAAGAAAATGGAAAAGAAAATACAATGAGATATTGGATCCCAAGGTTTATTAGGAAAAGATTTGTGTGAAGTTGTTCACATTTGTTTGAAAAATTGGTTTTTTCTAAGTATGAATCCTAGGCATTCATCTAAACATACAATCCTAAACATACATCTAAACATGCATATTCTAGCTACTTAGTGATGTGTGTGCATGTGTCGGTGCTTGTGTCGGTGTACATTTTTAGAGTCCATTGTCCTTTACATTATACCCTAGATACATTCTATGGCCTCTTTGCCAAGAGAAATAAAAGCATGAAAGAATATTACAAAAATTTCCTAAGTGTTTACATTCTAACTTTGGTACAAATCAAGTTGCAAGAAAGAAAATAGAGATGAAAATGGGATGCAATGATGGTGCTTATGGTGAATATGAAATATGAAAGGAAAATGGTTAGTAGCATAAGGCAATGTCAAAGAAGTGAAGTAAGAGGAATATTAGGATGTAAAAGGTAGAAAATAAGTGCAAACATGGCTAAAATTTGTTCATAAAATGCAAGAACCAAGTGACCTATAATCCTCACATTCCAATTACATTTTAAAGGTTTAGAAACAAGTATTGGAACGGGAATTAAGGCTACATGGTTTACTTGACATTTTAAAACAAGTTTGAAGCATATTTACATTATTTATTTGCTTAGTGACTTGCAAGCTAAGTAACCTACCAAGACTCACAATTATGCAACAATATTAAACACAAACAGCAGCTAAAACCTTATGAAATCAAGTGGCATAGGTCACTAAAATTTAGCAAGCACCTTGGATTGAAATCAAGCAAAAGATCCACTTATTTTTAGCACAAAATATGACAAAAATAGCAAGAAAAATGATACCTAATTTTTTTAACCAATTTTAACATGTGAAAATTGTCACAAAATACTACAAAAAATATCAAGAGATCTACATGATTTTTTTTGGAGATTTTTTAAAGATTTTTGGACTAAAAATTGCAAGAAAGTTGCTAATTCTAATAAAAATGAAGAAAAAATGCTATGCATATTTTTTCAAATTTTACCATGTAAAATGTCATAAAAAAAAACTAGAATATCATCAAGAGCCTATGGAAATTTAATTGGAATTTCTAAAAGATTTTTGAACAGGCAGGGGGTGCAAATAACAAGAAACAGGGGTAAGAATAGCAACAAAGCAAGGAAACACGCAGGAAACTAAGCCCAAACCCAAGCCCAAGGGGTGAATGGATCCTGGATCCTTCAGGAATCAACGAAGGCCGCTGGATTGATCCAATTGGATCAACCCCTAGATCTAACGGCCAGGACATAAAGCTGGTGAACCAAAACTGAACCAGACCGGTTCAGTCACCTATACAAAGGCTATTGGACCGGTCCAGTCCATTATCACCATTCGTTTCTCTCTCTTCTCTCAGACTTCTCTCGTTCTCTCTTCTTCTTACCCTAACCCTAACGGCGCCGTTCATGGCTTTCACACATCAAACATGATTTTGGACTATGAACTATGAATCAATACACAAATCAAACATAGAACAGACATGAATCACTTCGATCTTGTTATTTTTCTGAAGAAAGTTGTTTGAACCGTTTGATTTTGATTTGATTTTTTGGAGAACAAGAGTTCGAAACGCTTCGATCTACACGTTCTTTGAAGACGAGCGTTCAAAACGTTTCGATCTACATGTTTCTACAGGTTTGATTTCGGATTCTTGTGTTTTTTAGGGTTTCAACTTTCTTTTCAAAATTTTTTGAACCAAAACCCTAATTCGAACTACTTTCTTCATTATTCATGGATTTGAAACTCAATTGATGAAATAAACGGTGAATTTTGGACGATTCATGTTTCTAGGGTTTCGTTCGAACTTCTTCGAATCTTTTTCAAAATCTTTCTTCAATTCACCGTTTATTCTTGATCTCAAACCTTCGATGATGATTTCGAAACAAAAACGAGAAGGTTTTTCATGAATATACCTGGATTTGTTTGGAGATTCGAACAAAAAGATCCACGCAGCTTTGAATTTTTCTGATAGGCTTCGAAACCGAAAATAAATCGGTGTTTTGATCTTTCTCTTCTTCGAACTGTGATCTTGCTTCAATTCCTCTTCTTCTCACTCTCTTCGAACTGTGATCGCACAATTGTGCTTGAATTGCAGTTTTTCAATTCGATGATGATGATTCCTTCGAATCTCTGAGAATTGCGAAACCAAATCACCTCAATCTTGAACTGTTTTCATTGTGCATTCGTTGAATTTGAGTTTTCTGTGATGAATTTCTATGGATTTTGGTTATGAATTGATGAATTTGAGAAACTTTGTGGCGGTGATTGATTTTGATTGCGGTGGTTTTAGTTTGTTACGGTGGTGATTGAATTCTGTTACGGTGGTGATTGGAGAGAGAAATTCTGTTAGAGATTTTTGATGGTGATGTGTCACTGAGTAATTGGGAAAAGTTCTGTGTAATTGGTGATGTGGCCTCAATTTATAGGCCAAGTGTAATGCTCTGGACCAATAGCCTTGTGACACCTGGACCTGGACTTGGAATAATTCGGCCTTGGACTATTTTTTGGACTGAGGGCCTTTCTGCAAAATTGAAAGTTACAAGGACCTATCTGTAAAAATAATAAAAGGACTGAAGAAATAAACTTGGACAAAAAGGACTAACTTGCAAAACTGTTAAGTTTCTGGACTAAAGGGTAATTGACCAAAAGATTTAAGAAGTTTGACTTAAAAAAAAAACAAATAAAGAAAAGGACCTAAAAGGAAATAGAGTGACTTAGGGGATTGGAATGCAATTTTTGGAATTTTAGGACTTAGGAAAAAAAACTAAAATAAAATTGGAATAAAAAAAGAAATCTGACTAAACGTAAAGTGAAACGTCTAAAATTGACAAAACGGACTAAAACGAACCAATGGCCTAAATGAGGTACTTTAAAGTACCTCTCTGCCGAAATTTCGTGTGAAATGACCAAAATGCCCCTGGGGCTAAAAACGACTAAAAATGACTCAGATGAAATTTTAAAAGGATTTTTATCAAGGAATTGAATCAAAGACTCCTACAAGCAAAATTAAAAGACTCAGAGACAATTTTTAGAGTTTAAACAGTGACTTGACACTTGAAAAGACTAAAATGCCCCTAGGGGCAAAACTGACCTAAAATGACTTCAAATGCAAATTTTGGAATGGATTTTGACATAGAATGAAACAAAGACTTATTCACCCTATTTGAAAGGACTCAAAACAAAATTTTGAAAGACTGAGAGAAATTTGACATAGGAAATGACTAAAATACCCTTACATGTGAATTTTGCAAATAACATTGAAATAAAATGCAGAGAAAGATGTAATTGATCAGAGACAGTTCAAATGACTTATAATGCAAGAAAAGAAAGATTGATTATTATTTTTAGGTCCAAAATTAGGGTATAACAGCTGCCCCTATTTAAGTTTCTTTGTCCGGAGAGTCAAGGGACGAAGTCTTAGAGTTGACGGGACAAAGATACTTAAATATTAACATTTGCACTGTTTTTGGACGTAAAAATACGCTTTCAGATTTTCAAAGTTATGAATGCTTTGCAATGTTTGATTATGAATGCAAGACAAACAACTGGAGTCTATGGAACCTGTCATGTCACTGGGGATTCAGATAGACATTGGCAGGGTAGACAAACCAGGGATAGAGAATAGGGTACAAGTTGTTCTTTGGGTCGAACTAGTCACTTGACCGAGGAGTACAAAACAAGAGATAGGTGCAAGCTGTTCTTGGGATTGAACTTGGCACTTGACCGGAAACATAGACATATAGGCAGATGCAAGCGGTTCTTTGGATCGAACTTGACACTTGGTTGAAGATACAAACAGATAGGCAGACACAAACTGTTCTTTTGGATTGAACTGGCTATTTGGCCGGAGACATAGACAAAAGGGTCGATACAAGCTGTTTCTTTGGATCGAACTTGCTTGTTGGATTATCACCACATCATGTGGGAGAGTGCAGACTGTTCTTTTAGAACGAACTCGTCGTTTGACCGATAACAAAGCGTAAGCTGGGTACAAACTGTTCTTCAGATTGAACTTGCCGTCTGACTGATAACAACGCATGAGCTGGGTACAAACTGTTCTATCGAACCTGCCGTTTGTCCGGAAGCACAGGTATACAAGCAGGTACAAGTGGTTCTTTTTTGGATCGAACCTGGCATTTGACCAGTAACAAGATACCAATTGAAAGTCTGGCTTAACAAGATACCAATTGAGGGTAAATTGTCATTGACTTGATTTGGAAATAGACATGACCATTTTAGTCGGCCCAAGAGTAAGTTGACATTGATTTGAATTGAAAATTGGCATGACCATTTTTGTTGGCCCAAGAGTAAATTGACATTGATTTGAATTGAAAATTGACATTGAAAGTTGAGATTGAAAGTTGAGATTGAACAGAGACATAGACATAGACATTGGAAATTGGAATTGGATTGAGACATAGACATTGACATTGGATTGGAGAGTTGCAATTGACATTGAAATTGGATTGAAAATTGACATTGACATTGGATATTTGACATTGGAGATTGTCATTGGAGATTGACATTGAAATTGGAATTGAAATTGGGGATTGGAGATTGGAGATTGGAATTGGAATTAGAAATTGGCATTGGAATTGGAATTGGAAATTGACATTGACATTGTCATTGGATGTCAATATTGGAATTGGAGATTGACATTGACATTGTCATTGGATGTCAACATTGACGTTGTTATTGGAGTTGAGATTGCTTCGAATTTGACATTTGACATGGTTTGAAATTGAGATTGGGAAGTTGAGATTGCATTGAATTTGACAATTGAATTTGAGTTGATTTTGACAGTTTGACATTGAAATTGAGATTGGAATTGACATTGGAGATTGGAAATTGCTTCGAATTCGACAGTTGACATGATTGGAATTGAAGTTGGAGAGTTGAAACTTGCATTGAATTTGGCAGTTGGATATGCAATATGTATGTATGGTATAGCAAGATTATTAGATGTATGGGCACATAAAATGCATGATTATGCATGTATGAATGTTTGGAATGCATGATTGATCGGCAGTTTGACAGGGAAGTTTCACAAAGGCAGATGAGACATTGGAAGATTGGGCACGTAGTGGCTCGTGCTGCAACATATTCACAGGGGAAAAACCTCTTTGGAGAGACCGTCGTTGGGAGACGTATCGAAACCATGGCTGAGGGCAATAAAACTTGTAGAAGAGGGACCCTTGGAAAGTCCTTGGATATAGGTCGCCGTTGCTAGTCGTGTCAGTGCTAGGTAAACATTGGATGTTCGCATCTGTGGTCAATGCTTTTTCAATTTTTCATTCTTTCATTTTCAAACCCCATTTTTGCCTGAACCGCCCTTTCGGGTTTTCGATTCACCGGGGAATAGATTCTTTTCATTGCCCCCTTTTTGCCTGAATTGCCTTCATAGGTCGTCAATCAGCGGGGTGCTCATTTTTGCCTAAGCCGCCCTTTCGGGTTTTCAACTTAGCGAGCTTTTCATTTTTATTTTTCATTTTCATTCTGTTTTTTCATTCTTGCCATTGACCACAGATCATCCTGGGGGGGGTAACCTGCTTGCAACGTGTATTGAAATAGACATTGACACTCGTTTATTCATGCATGTTTCATTGAAATGTACCCTGTTGCTCAGGTTTGCTTTCAAAATAGACAGAAAAAGATTTTTCAGTTTTCAAAAGATGTTTGTTTCAGACATTGTCATTATCAAATAGAAAGAAAATATTTTGTACATAGCATTTGAAAGTAGAAGGAAAGATAGAGTTTCAAACAATAGAAAGGCTCAAATTGATGTAGAAGAGTGAAGGTCAGCCAAGGGCATGACTCCACGGATTTACAAAGCTTGGAAAATGGTAATTTTATTGGTTGGTGATACATTGAACACGATGACCGCTACATTTCATAGAAATTTTGAATTCACAAGTACCGAAGTCTCTGATGAAGAAAATCATTGACAGTTGTAGATGCCCCAAGGGGTGATGGTGATTTGCCAGATATAGTTACTTGTCTTTTATTGTCAACCTCATTTTTGCATGAACCGCCCTTTCGGGTTTTCGGCTCATCGAGGCGCTCATTCTTGCCTGAGTTGAGTACAATCTCAGCGAGCTCTTTCATATTCATTTTTTTTTGTCCCTAACTTTTGCCTGGATCGCCCTTTCGGGTTTTCGATCCACCGGGAAGCGCATTTTTGCCTAGGCCGCCCTTTCGGGTTTTCGACCTACCACGCTGTTCTTTTCTTTCTAGACAAAGTATTTCTTGACTATATCGGCATTAACAGGATTTGGGAGTTCAACACCATCCATGTGTGTAAGAATCAAAGCACCACCAGAGAAAGCCTTCTTGACAACATAAGGACCTTCATAGTTAGGTGTCCACTTGCCCCTTGGGTCGGGTTGCTGACTTATCCTTCGTTTCAATACAAGTTCGCCTTCCTTGAATTCTCGAGGTCGGACTTTCTTGTCAAAAGCATTCTTCATTCGCACTTGATACAACTGTCCATGAGTCATAGCATCCATACGTTTCTCTTCAATCAGATTCAATTGATCATACCGACTTTGACACCATTCAGCCTCAGTTAACTTTGCTTCCATGATCACTCGAAGAGATGGAATCTCCACTTCCAGAGGGAGAACTGCTTCCATACCATATACAAGAGAGAAAGGAGTTGCCCCGGTTGAACTACGCACCGTAGTACGGTAACCATGCAAGGCAAAAGGTAGCATTTCATGCCAGTCTTTGTAAGTAGTGACCATCTTCTGAACAATCTTCTTGATGTTCTTGTTAGCGGCCTCAACTGCACCATTCATCTGAGGTCTGTAAGGAGAAGAGTTGTGATGTTCAATTTTGAATTCTTCACATAAAGCTTGCATCATGCTATTGTTCAGATTGGAACCATTGTCAGTGATGATTTTGTTGGGAACACCATATCGACAGATGATGTTATTCTTGATAAACTTGACAACCACTTGCTTGGTCACATTTGCATAAGAGGCAGCTTCAACCCACTTGGTGAAGTAGTCAATTGCCACTAGAATGAAACGATGTCCATTGGAAGCCTTAGGTTCAATTCTTCCGATCATGTCAATGCCCCACATAGAGAAAGGCCATGGGGAAGATATAACATTGAGGGCATGTGGAGGCACATGGATCTTGTCAGCATAAATTTGACATTTGTGGCATCTCTTGGCATGTTTGTGGCAATCACGCTCCATAGTTATCCAGTAATAGCCGGCTCTTAACAGTTTCCTTGACATGGTATGGCCCGAAGCATGGGTCCCAAAGGTACCGTCATGTACATCATGCATCAATTTCTCAGCTTCTTGTTTGTCAACACATCTCAATAAGACCATGTCATAGTTCCTCTTATATAGGATTTCTCCGTCCAGAAGGAATTTACTAGCCCATCGTCTCAGAGTCTTTCTATCCCTGTTGGAAGCACCAGGTGGATATTCATGATTCTGCAAGAATTGTTTGATATTGTAATACCAAGGCTTTTTATCATTCACATCTTTGTCAGCTTGATCTGGCATATTTTCAATGGTAAACACATGAGCGGGTCTATCAAGACGTTGCACTTTGATTACGGGCACATCATTCCAGTGATTAACACGAAACATGGAAGACAAAGTGGCAAGAGCGTCAGCCATTTGATTTTCATCCCGAGGGATATGGTGCAGCTCAACCTTGGTAAAGTATGTCAATAGACGTCTTGCATAGTCACGGTATGGGATCAGCTTCTCATGATGAGTCTCCCATTCACCCTTTATCTGATTGATAACAAGTGCAGAATCTCCATAGATATCAAGGTGCTTAATTCTCAGATCAAGGGCTTCTTCAATGCCCAAGATGCATGCTTCATATTCAGCTATATTGTTTGTGCATTCAAAAGTTATTCGAGCAGTGAAAGGAATGTGGTGCCCCTGCGGAGTTACAATGATGGCTCCAATTCCTTTACCATAAGCATTGACAGCACCGTCAAATACCAATCCCCACTTGCTATTGGGATCCGGCCCTTCATTGATCAGTGGCTCTTCACAGTCTTTTGCTTTCAAATACATGATCTCTTCATCAGGGAAATCAAACTTAATTGGCTGGTAATCATCAAGAGGTTGACAAGCAAGATGCTCGGCAAGGATGCTTCCTTTGATTGCTTTCTGAGCTTTGTACACAATATCATATTCAGACAACAACATTTGCCAACGTGCAATCTTTCCAGTAACAGCAGGCTTTTCAAAGATGTACTTGATTGGATCCATTCGGGATATCAGCCAAGTTGTATGATTCACCATATAATGACGCAGGCGCTTGGCAGCCCAAGCTAAAGCACAACAAGTCTTTTCAAGCATTGTGTACCGAGTCTCGCAGTCGGTGAACTTCTTGCTCAGATAGTAGATAGCATGCTCTTTCTTACCAGTCTCATCTTGCTGACCGAGGACACAACCCACTGAATCATCTAACACTGACAGGTACATGATCAAAGGCCTTCCTTCCACTGGTGGGACAAGGATAGGTGGTTCTAGCAGGTATTCTTTGATGCTATCAAAAGCTTCTTGACATTCATCATTCCATACAACAGGTTGATTCTTTCTAAGCAATTTGAAAATTGGTCCACAGGTAGTAGTCATATGAGATATAAATCTTGAAATGTAATTCAGACGTCCGAGGAAACCTCTGACTTGCTTTTCAGTTTGAGGGGCCGGCATCTCTCTGATGGCTCGGACTTTGTCAGGATCAACTTCAATGCCTCTCTGGCTGACAATGAAGCCTAGTAACTTTCCAGATCTTACACCAAATGTGCACTTGTTAGGATTCAACCGCAGCTTGTACTTTCTCAGTCTTTCGAACATCTTTTTCAAATACACAACATGCTGCTCTTCATCACTTGACTTCACAATCATATCATCAACATATACTTCAATTTCTTTGTGAATCATACCATGAAACAGAGTTGTCATCCCCCTTTGGTAGGTAGCACCAGCATTTATCAAGCCAAACGGCATCACTTTATAACAGAATGTTCCCCATGGAGTGATGAAGGACGTCTTTTCTCTATCTTCAGGGGACATTCGTATCTGATTATAGCCAGAGAAACCATCCATGAAAGAGAACACTTTGGATTGAGCAGTACTGTCAACAAGCACATCAATATGAGGCAATGGGAAGTTATCTTTTGGACTGGCTTTATTCAAATCTCTGTAATCAACGCACATTCGAACTTTCCCATCTTTCTTTGGTACTGGTACGATGTTGGCAATCCACTCAGGATATTCAGCTGTCATGAGGAAACCCGCATCAATTTGCTTTTGTACTTCAGCCTTGATCTTAAGAGCCATGTCTGGACGAGACCTTCTCAATTTCTGTTTGACAGGAGGACATTCAGGTCTTGTCGGTATCCGATGTTCCACAATCTTGGGATCTAGACCCGGCATATCTTCATAGGACCATGCAAAGACATCTGGATAATCATGTAGAAGCTGAATGATCTTCCTTTTCACCTCTGGCTCAAGTGCGGCACCGATCTTGATCTCTCGCTTGTTCTCTTCAGTACCCAGGTTGATAAGCTCAATTTCTTCCTGGTGAGGCTGAATGGCTCTTCTTTCTTGCTCGAGCAGTCGAGTGATCTCATACGGTATCTCTTCATAATCATCATCCTCATCTTCAGCTTCATATACAGGGAATTCAAAATTTGGAGGAACCATAGGGTCACTGTGTTCAACGGGTTTATTATGGTTCAATCTGCATAATATGATTTGGGATGATTTTAGAAAAATGTTTTTTCTATGCAGATTTTTGAAATTAATAAGAAAAATACAGATGTTTTGGTTTTTTCTGGCATTACCATTATTTCCAAGAAAAAGGCACTAAAAAGTAAAAAACAAAGAGTCGTGAGAAAAACGACAACTTTTATTGATAACGGCAATGCCGAAACAAACACGCCCTTACAATGATATCACTTTCGCCTTGGGCAGAGCGAAAGGATTGTTATTTTGAAAACAAAAGACATGAGCAACAAAACACATTACATGGAAGCATGCATGACTAAAGGAACATCAATGGCTTCCCAATTTCTCACAGTGCCTCCTGGTATAACAAATGCAGGCACGTGGCTTCTTTCAGCAGCATCTTCAGCAATAGCATTGATGAACCCAGCACTGTAGAAGGTTCCCTTTGAAACAGCAGATGTCGGGGAGAATCCAAGGCCTTCTTTACGCTTGTTTTCCAAGATCTGAATCACCTTGCCCCAGCCAGCAGCTTGCCCTGCTTGAACAGCCTTCTGGGCATCTTTCAGTGAAGCCATGCTAGCACCGGCCCTCCGGGGCTCTGCACCCTCAACAGTCAAGCCTTGAAATGACGTCCCTTCTGCGGACCCTGCTTCAACACAAGAGAATGATGATATTTGGCTAACCAGAAATGCCTCCTCACCATGCACAGTGACAATCTTACCATTCTTCATGAACTTGAGCTTCTGATGCAAAGTAGAAGTGACGGCTCCAGCGTCATGGATCCATGGTCTTCCGAGGAGACAGCTGTAAGAGGCATTGATATCCATGACTTGGAAGGTTATTTGGAATGTCTCGGGTCCAACAGTAATTGGCAAGTCCACTTCCCCGAGAACATCCTTGCGGGATCCATCAAAAGCTTTAACCAGATAACTGCTACCCCTCAGAGAAATTCCATGACGGCTCAATTGCCTTAGCGTGGACTCAGGCATTACATTCAGAGATGATCCAGTGTCTACCAATACGTTGGATATCAGGTCAGATCCACAATGCACTGAGATATGCAGAGCCAAGTTGTGGCGTTTTCCTGCTTCGGGGAGCTCATCATCACCAAAACCCAAGTTGTTGCAGGCAGTAATATTGCTCACTATCCCATCAAATTGATCCACAGAGACTTCGTGGTCGACATAAGCTTGCTCCAGTATCTTCATTAACACCCTCCTGTGAGCTTCTGAGCTCATGAGCAGAGACAAAATAGATATCTTTGATGGGGTTTGTAGCAGCTGGTCAACAATCTTATAGTCACTTTTCTTGATAAGCCTCAGGATTTCGTCCAGATTGGACTCTTCAATAGATTGGCCTGCTGGGCCGGTGTTCTTGTCAACAGGAGGAGTGACTGGTGGAGTTACCGTAGCAATAGGTGTGACCACCTGTCTTTGGAACAAGGGTGGACGGACTTTTCCACTTCTCAGAGTTGTAACTTCACCGGCAACATTGTCAACTGTAGCTGGGGATACCAGAGGCACCTCCACTCCGTTCTCGACCATGGTTGCATTGTATTTGTAGGGAATTGCTTTGGTAGAGGTATAAGATACCGGACCAGGTAACCTGATCACCAAAGGCTCAACATTCTTTGCACTTTCAACAGGAGAATCATGGAACACTGGCACAATCACACATACATCACTGACGATCAAGTGCTTGTCATCCATCAGACTCTGGATATCATTTTGCACAACACAACAGCCCATAGGATTCTGCAGACATTCTGAACAAGCAGCATGATCATGATTGAACAGAGAAGCCTGGCAAAGTTTGACATGTAATGGCACCAAGGGAGTAACGACATTGCGGACATCCAACCTGGGATCCTCTTGATGGACAGGAACCCTTTCAAAGGCCTCAATCATATTGACAGCAGCATGGTTTGGAAGCGGGTTGTCAAGGACATGAGGAACACTATTCTCAAAAGTCAACCGTCCCTTTTCTATCAGATCTTTCACAATATATTTCAGGGCAAAGCATCCTTCAATATCATGGCCTTGAGCACCCTGATGAAATTCACATGTTAGGTCTTGACGGAACCTGGGAGGCAATGGATTAGGCGGAGGCTTGCCTGGTCTAGTGACGCAGTGTCCCTTAGCCAGTAGAGTTGGGAGCAGCTCACCATACCGCATTGGTATTGGTGGAAAAGAAGGCTTGGGTCGGGGACCCTGTTGTTGCTGTCGTTGCTGTTGAGCAGGAGACTGTTGTTGCACTGGCTGAGGAATAGCATTGACGGGCATTGGTGGTTGACCCGGTGGCAGAGGATATTGTTGGTAGAATGGTGGGAAGAAAGGATGCTGAGAGTATTGCATGTAGTGATAGGGCAAAGGTAGTTGCATGGCTGCTGCAGACGGGTTACCAGACACCATCCCTACATCAGATTCTTTTCTCTTGTGATGACCGTTACCGTACTTCTTTGGTGCACTGTTTGAAGATTCACCTTTCTCTAGGACAATAATACCATCTCGGACAGCCTCTTCTAGACGGGTTCCCATTGTAACCATATCAGAGAAGTTGTTTGGGGCAGAGACTATCATTCTCTCCTTATATTCCTTCTTCAGAGTCTTCAGGAATGTTTGTGTTAACTCTTCCTCATCAAGTCGAGGAGAAACACGAGCAGCTGCCCCTCTCCACCTTTGAGCGTATTCACGGAAGGTCTCATCTGATTTCTGAGATAGGGCTTTAAGAGAGTCCCTGTTTGGCCTCAGACGGGTGTTGAACTCATATTGACCTTCGAAAGCAGCAGCGAGTTCTTCAAAAGTATGAATGTTGTCTTTGCTCAGACTAGTGTACCAATCTGCTGCATCATCTGTCAAACTACTCTGAAAGCAGTGGATCATCAGTGCATCATTGTCGGCATAGTTAGCCATCTTTCGGACATACCGAATAACATGGTTGTGTGGGCAAGAAGTCCCATTGTACTTGTCAAATTCTGGCTCTTTGAATTTCTTCGGAACCTCAAATCGGGATACCAAGCACAGATCACGAGCTTTAGCAGGAGCACCATTGTTTCCTCGGCTAGCCTTGACCTCACGGAGTTCTCCAGCCAACTCCCTTAACTGTCTCTTCATAGCTTCCATTGCGGGATCTTGTCCACGCGGAGTATCGACATCAATCACCTGTTGTACAGTGTGTACAATAGGGTCGGTAACAACAGTAGTTACTTGAGGCATAGCAGTAGACACAGGAATCTGTCCTTGACCAGCAAAACCAGAGACACCAGCAGCAGTATTAGGAGAGTAGTAAGCTGAGAGGCCATAAGGACGGCCGTTGGGCATAACAAAACGAGCATCAGTAGCCACAGTAGACAGTGGGATAGAGGGATTCACCTCAGCAGTAACTGGAACAGAAGTGGCTGGTTGTTCCTGTGAAGCCATCATAGCAGACATAGCGTCATGTGCCTTAGCCAAATCTTCTTTCATAGCAGCCAATTCGGCACGGAGCTGAGCATTCTCTTCTTCAAAATTAGCCATCATCCTTCTCTTGTGAAATCTTGTCTGATGAATTCTATCTGGTTGGTAGACTTTGCGAACACGAGCCACCTTTCAGACTGCGGCGGACAAAACCAGGAGGCAATGAGCACGAGAGAAGTTCTTTGTGGTCAATGAATGCATATGATGCATGAAATGTGTAAATGCATGCAAAAAAGACTCTTTTTATGTTATCGAAGGGTTTTAGACAAATTATAAACTTGTAAACATTACTAAACAACAATTGACATAAACGGGAAACAAACAACCAACATATAGTTTTACAAGGCAATTTCAACATAAGCAAATGGAAATAACAACAGAAAATGGCAATCCTCAAGCATAGGAAGTGGAAGCATCATCCTCAGACTCAGACTCATAGTCGCAGTATCGTGCATAGAAGTCACGGGCACCCCTAACTCTCTTGGAGTCCCTCATAAGCAGTCTATCTTTCTCCTCAATCTCTCTCTTAGCCTTAGCTAACTCCTTCTTCAGCGTCAAGACCTCATGAGTCTGCTGCTCACCCTTTCCATCCAAAGTCATGATCAGGTTCTCAGCCTCATAGTATCTAGCCCTCCACTGATGCTTCTCCCGACTCTCCATAGCTAGATGCTCCTGATACATCTCCTGGGTAGGTGGGAGTAGAGGCAAAGGCATGGTAGGAACAGTTGCAGACACATATCTCATAGAGGGGTAAGGCATACCAATCTCCTCAGCTTGGTTTATCACCCACTGTGTATAGGCCTCATGAGCAATACCGGACCTTACACCCATATGTTTTACCTCTTTCTTCAGAAGCTTAGTCCAAGCTTCCATGAAATCCTCTCTAATTCCCGTGGGAGCATTGGAGTAGTGAAAGAGGTAAGGAGCTGTAGCAAGATTGATAGGTTTATCTTTCATCGGAAAACCAAATTGTCGCAAAGCAAGCTCCGGGTTGTAGTTGATTCCACCCCGGGTACCAAGAAGAGGTACATTAAGAAACTTTCCACCACCAAAGATAATTTCCTTAACCCTAGAAGCGGGAGTGAGCCAAACCACTTCATTAGGAGTGAGAGCCATAATCCTCTGTGAAATAGACCAATTCCTCGGATTGTCGTGGAAAGACTGCGGAAGGTGCGAAATAAACCACCTATAGAGGAGAGGTACACAACAAAGAATGTATCCACGACCTTTGCTGGAACGATCGTGAATAGCATGGTATGTGTCAGCTAGTAAAGTAGGAACCGGATTCTTGGAGTGGAAGATCATAATAGCATTCATGTCCACGAAGCCATCAAGATTCGGGAAGAGAATAAGCCCATAGATGAGGAGTGCGAGAATAGCCTCAAGAGTGTCCTGACAAGTGGTATTGAGGTTGGCTTTCCCAAGAAGATACTCTGAAGTGAACCCTCGGATATGTGCCTTAGTGACAAGATTCTTGGAGACATCGGTGGTCTTGAGATAGAGATCCTTAGCAATAACCAATGGAGGCAGAGGATCTTCAGGTCCTGAGAAAGGTATCCCCTTAGCAATAGATAAACCCATCAAGGAAGAATAAGCCTCTAGAGTAGGCACCAACTGAAAGTCTGGAAAAGTGAAGCACCGATACCCTGGATCATAGAATTGCACTAGAGTGTGCACAAGCTTCTCATCCACATTAGTATGGAGAATAGGAAGTAAAGCCCCGTAACGGCGTCGGAAACCAGTCGGATCCTCAATCTTGAGTGCCAAATCCCTCAAACTAGCCAAATCCACTTCCTTGAACTTGTAGGACTTAGTCATCTTCATGCCTACAATGTTTACAAATTCAACTTGTCTAAGCCCTTCGATAACAATGCATGACAAAAAGTTTATGCATGTATGCATGTATGCATGAATGCATGATTATGTTCAAGTTCGGAGAAAACATGATGGGTTTGAAGTTCAAAGTCGAGGAGTCATGGGTGGACACGACGTCCGGTGAAACTAGGGTTTTAGGATAATAGTAACCGGGTTCTAAAAAGGTTCCCAAGTTGCAACCTCTCCGACGTATCTCATGGTGTCACGAGACAACTCTCGCTCCATGATTATACGTGGAAGGTCTAACTTGAGTGTAGTATCGCGTGACAACTAAAACTCGAGACGACACTCGGTTTAGCCTCCGCACTACGTCCTAGAAAATGGCCATGGATGGGTTTGGTTATCTACGGTTCATAGCGTCATAGAACAATTAGAAGCAAAGTGCCTAAACGCGACAACCCGCGCCGACAACATCACCTCCAAAATGCCTCAGCTATGTGGGATTGATCGCATAATCCAAAACACGAGGCAACCCCCGGAATGAATTGTCGATTATATCCCTCCTAAATCCTAAGTTCACTCAGCCCGGGTGCAGGACTTTTGATATTCTCACCCCACACGTTTGCAAGAAATTAAACATTTATTCACATAGGAAAGCAAGTAAAAGAAGCAAGTAAAAATACAAGCGCAAGCGTGGAAATAAAGACTAGGCGTAACTCTCGAATCCCCCCAGCGGAGTCGCCAGCTGTTTTATCTTGGTTTTCGGGTGTCAAACATTGATTACGTTTGAACCTTTTAAACCGGTGATATCTTATTTTTTCTTGGGAAGGGAAAAAGTAAGCAAAACCCTTGAGAATCGAGGTCCGGGAGTTGTTTTCGCTACGGAAAGGTGTTAGGCACCCATAACGACTATAGTAACCTATAGGAACCGTCTTTAATTTCTACGCGCGCGCTTTATTTTTTAAATGCTATTTTGAAAGAAAATATTAAGCCTAAGAGTGTCTAAGTGAAGAATTGGAGGGAGAAGAATGTGTTTGAATTTTTATTTTAGTTGAATTGAAGGAATTTTGTTCCTTGCCTACGTACCCGGTTAAGGGATCAAATCCACCGTAGTTCTTTCTCAAAAAATGTTTTTGTTTTTGTTGGTTGATTTTAAGTTTGAAAATGGGTTTTGAAGAATAGAAAGAAGCCTCAAAGGCATGAGATTAGGAAATAGTGAGGTTGAATTAGTGAATTGCAAAAGAAGTCAAAGTTTGATTATTTTCATTGAAATTTGATTAAGAAAATGGAAAAGAAAATACAATGAGATATTGGATCCCAAGGTTTATTAGGAAAAGATTTGTGTGAAGTTGTTCACATTTGTTTGAAAAATTGGTTTTTTCTAAGTATGAATCCTAGGCATTCATCTAAACATACAATCCTAAACATACATCTAAACATGCATATTCTAGCTACTTAGTGATGTGTGTGCATGTGTCGGTGCTTGTGTCGGTGTACATTTTTAGAGTCCATTGTCCTTTACATTATACCCTAGATACATTCTATGGCCTCTTTGCCAAGAGAAATAAAAGCATGAAAGAATATTACAAAAATTTCCTAAGTGTTTACATTCTAACTTTGGTACAAATCAAGTTGCAAGAAAGAAAATAGAGATGAAAATGGGATGCAATGATGGTGCTTATGGTGAATATGAAATATGAAAGGAAAATGGTTAGTAGCATAAGGCAATGTCAAAGAAGTGAAGTAAGAGGAATATTAGGATGTAAAAGGTAGAAAATAAGTGCAAACATGGCTAAAATTTGTTCATAAAATGCAAGAACCAAGTGACCTATAATCCTCACATTCCAATTACATTTTAAAGGTTTAGAAACAAGTATTGGAACGGGAATTAAGGCTACATGGTTTACTTGACATTTTAAAACAAGTTTGAAGCATATTTACATTATTTATTTGCTTAGTGACTTGCAAGCTAAGTAACCTACCAAGACTCACAATTATGCAACAATATTAAACACAAACAGCAGCTAAAACCTTATGAAATCAAGTGGCATAGGTCACTAAAATTTAGCAAGCACCTTGGATTGAAATCAAGCAAAAGATCCACTTATTTTTAGCACAAAATATGACAAAAATAGCAAGAAAAATGATACCTAATTTTTTTAACCAATTTTAACATGTGAAAATTGTCACAAAATACTACAAAAAATATCAAGAGATCTACATGATTTTTTTTGGAGATTTTTTAAAGATTTTTGGACTAAAAATTGCAAGAAAGTTGCTAATTCTAATAAAAATGAAGAAAAAATGCTATGCATATTTTTTCAAATTTTACCATGTAAAATGTCATAAAAAAAAAACTAGAATATCATCAAGAGCCTATGGAAATTTAATTGGAATTTCTAAAAGATTTTTGAACAGGCAGGGGGTGCAAATAACAAGAAACAGGGGTAAGAATAGCAACAAAGCAAGGAAACACGCAGGAAACTAAGCCCAAACCCAAGCCCAAGGGGTGAATGGATCCTGGATCCTTCAGGAATCAACGAAGGCCGCTGGATTGATCCAATTGGATCAACCCCTAGATCTAACGGCCAGGACATAAAGCTGGTGAACCAAAACTGAACCAGACCGGTTCAGTCACCTATACAAAGGCTATTGGACCGGTCCAGTCCATTATCACCATTCGTTTCTCTCTCTTCTCTCAGACTTCTCTCGTTCTCTCTTCTTCTTACCCTAACCCTAACGGCGCCGTTCATGGCTTTCACACATCAAACATGATTTTGGACTATGAACTATGAATCAATACACAAATCAAACATAGAACAGACATGAATCACTTCGATCTTGTTATTTTTCTGAAGAAAGTTGTTTGAACCGTTTGATTTTGATTTGATTTTTTGGAGAACAAGAGTTCGAAACGCTTCGATCTACACGTTCTTTGAAGACGAGCGTTCAAAACGTTTCGATCTACATGTTTCTACAGGTTTGATTTCGGATTCTTGTGTTTTTTAGGGTTTCAACTTTCTTTTCAAAATTTTTTGAACCAAAACCCTAATTCGAACTACTTTCTTCATTATTCATGGATTTGAAACTCAATTGATGAAATAAACGGTGAATTTTGGACGATTCATGTTTCTAGGGTTTCGTTCGAACTTCTTCGAATCTTTTTCAAAATCTTTCTTCAATTCACCGTTTATTCTTGATCTCAAACCTTCGATGATGATTTCGAAACAAAAACGAGAAGGTTTTTCATGAATATACCTGGATTTGTTTGGAGATTCGAACAAAAAGATCCACGCAGCTTTGAATTTTTCTGATAGGCTTCGAAACCGAAAATAAATCGGTGTTTTGATCTTTCTCTTCTTCGAACTGTGATCTTGCTTCAATTCCTCTTCTTCTCACTCTCTTCGAACTGTGATCGCACAATTGTGCTTGAATTGCAGTTTTTCAATTCGATGATGATGATTCCTTCGAATCTCTGAGAATTGCGAAACCAAATCACCTCAATCTTGAACTGTTTTCATTGTGCATTCGTTGAATTTGAGTTTTCTGTGATGAATTTCTATGGATTTTGGTTATGAATTGATGAATTTGAGAAACTTTGTGGCGGTGATTGATTTTGATTGCGGTGGTTTTAGTTTGTTACGGTGGTGATTGAATTCTGTTACGGTGGTGATTGGAGAGAGAAATTCTGTTAGAGATTTTTGATGGTGATGTGTCACTGAGTAATTGGGAAAAGTTCTGTGTAATTGGTGATGTGGCCTCAATTTATAGGCCAAGTGTAATGCTCTGGACCAATAGCCTTGTGACACCTGGACCTGGACTTGGAATAATTCGGCCTTGGACTATTTTTTGGACTGAGGGCCTTTCTGCAAAATTGAAAGTTACAAGGACCTATCTGTAAAAATAATAAAAGGACTGAAGAAATAAACTTGGACAAAAAGGACTAACTTGCAAAACTGTTAAGTTTCTGGACTAAAGGGTAATTGACCAAAAGATTTAAGAAGTTTGACTTAAAAAAAAAACAAATAAAGAAAAGGACCTAAAAGGAAATAGAGTGACTTAGGGGATTGGAATGCAATTTTTGGAATTTTAGGACTTAGGAAAAAAAACTAAAATAAAATTGGAATAAAAAAAGAAATCTGACTAAACGTAAAGTGAAACGTCTAAAATTGACAAAACGGACTAAAACGAACCAATGGCCTAAATGAGGTACTTTAAAGTACCTCTCTGCCGAAATTTCGTGTGAAATGACCAAAATGCCCCTGGGGCTAAAAACGACTAAAAATGACTCAGATGAAATTTTAAAAGGATTTTTATCAAGGAATTGAATCAAAGACTCCTACAAGCAAAATTAAAAGACTCAGAGACAATTTTTAGAGTTTAAACAGTGACTTGACACTTGAAAAGACTAAAATGCCCCTAGGGGCAAAACTGACCTAAAATGACTTCAAATGCAAATTTTGGAATGGATTTTGACATAGAATGAAACAAAGACTTATTCACCCTATTTGAAAGGACTCAAAACAAAATTTTGAAAGACTGAGAGAAATTTGACATAGGAAATGACTAAAATACCCTTACATGTGAATTTTGCAAATAACATTGAAATAAAATGCAGAGAAAGATGTAATTGATCAGAGACAGTTCAAATGACTTATAATGCAAGAAAAGAAAGATTGATTATTATTTTTAGGTCCAAAATTAGGGTATAACACCTCTGCGATAAATGCCAGCGACACGGGGACATGCACCTAGCACCTCCTGCTGAGCTAACATCCTTGGTCTCACCTTGGCCTTTCGCATGGTGGGGCATCGACCTTCTGGGACCATTCCTCAAAGCCGCTGGGCAACTAAAATATCTGGTCGTCGCAATCGACTACTAAACCAAATGGATCGAAGCAGAACCATTGGCCAAAATCACAGCTAAAAACGTACTCCGCTTCTTCAGAGAAACATCTTAGCAAGATTTGGAGTGCCAACATTAGTGATATCCGACAATGGTACACAGTTCACGGACCAACGGTTCCAGGACTACCTAAGGAATATCGGCATCAAACAAAGCTTTACCTCCGTCGAACACCCTCAAGCCAGCGGCCTCGCCAAGACTGCAAACAGGGTAGTTCTGCGAGGAATACGAAGGAGGCTAGACGCGGCCAAAACACAACGGGCGGAGGAATTACACGCAGTCCACTGGGCCTACAGAACTCATCCCCATTCCACAACTGGCGGGTCACCTTTTCAACTCACGTACGGGACAGAAGCGGTCTTACCCATTGAGTTAACTGAACTCACATGGCGTACGGACGCCAGCACTGACTTCCCAGCCAACACGGCAAATCTGCGTGAAGAGCTCGAATTCGTCGACGAAGTCAGGATAGGGGCAACCTTGCGAGAGGCAGCACTGAACCAGAAAATAGCTGCTCGCCACAACAAGAAAGTCATCAAAAGAGAATTCGAAGTAGGCGACCTCGTCCTTCGCCGATACCAGAAGGATTCCGAAGAAGGGAAGCTCGCCGCCAACTGGGACGGCCCCTTCAGGATCCGGATGAAGACCGGGACAAGAGCTTACGGACTCGAAGACCTCCATCAAAATGCAATTCCAAGGACTTGGAATACAGAAAAACTCAGAAAGTACTACACTTAGATGGCAAAACAACGCCAACTAACTCTAATGTACGTACTTAGTTCGATACAACGAAATCATCGCTCCCCGTTGAGCAAATAAACGGAAGAGGAAAGTCGTGCCACTCCGAATCCAAAAAGAAAAAGGATGAGAGGATTTTACATAACAAATTCTCTTACTCCTCAGTATGTACGCTTACCGCTGCGACATCACTGCTCGACATGTTAGGTAGAACCCCAGCTCGCGATGGGTGTTTCATGCCTCAGTGGAGGGAACTTAGAAAAAATTCTCTCGTTCATCCGCTGTTACACGTCCATAACTTTGGACACACATTCAGATAAACAATCTCTTGGATGTGCAAATACTTCTAACTAATACTCCGCGTAAACAGTTAGAAAACTTCTGGCCTGAGCTCTTCCTTGCAAAAACTACGCAAAGGTAAAAACTTTCCAAGCAAAGTAAATCATTACCTGGAAAGAAAAAGGCACAACTTTGATTTCATCAAGTCAAAGCCACAAAACGCTAGGCGGGCATGGAAGACTCTCCAGTCATTAAGTCACTTCGTCGAAATAATGGCTGCGAGGGGTAGCCCATCCCGCCACACTCAACTTAAAGAGCTTCGCAATCCGAAAGCATACAAGTTCACAAGTTAAACAACTAAGAGTGCACGAATTATTGCAATCTGTCAAAAACATAAGGCAGGTAGATAGTTCGCTCACGACAGCAGCTAAGAGCGTACGAATTATCGCAGTTTATCAAACATACAAGGTAGATAGATAATTCGCTCTCAAACAATACTTCAAACAGCATCAAAAAGCCTCACACAACGAGCATGCAAAATTCAAAACATCATACTTGAAAGTAAATCATGCATTTCAGAAACAAGTATAATTGAGAATAAAAAAATCATATTATAAAGGTGCTAAAACCACTAAGGGCGCACAATGTCATTACAAGATTTTGAAGATGATATTAATTACAAGGCCTCATCAGGCCTGGGCTTCATCAACATGCCCGTCTTCTTCCTCAGGAACAGGAGGCGGAACGATCACCCCGTCTTTCACCTCACTAAGAGGATGAATTCCTTCGACATTCAACTCAATGCCAGGGTTCGTCACCTTCAACTGGGCCACCGCCCGATCAAAGCCAAGCTGGAGGGCCTCCACCAAGCTTCCTTCCAGCTCACCAATCCTGTCCACAAGGCCGGCGTGCCGCATGACAGCAAGGTCTTCCGCCTCATCCTCTCCAGGGAGGTCCGCCTTCTTCAGAGCCTCCTCCAAAGACGCCTTCTCCTCCGCCAGCTTCCGGGAGGAGTCGGTTGCTTGTTCAAGAGCAGTCTGAGCTCCAAACAACTGCTCCTTCAAAGAAGCTAGCTGACGGTCACGCTCCTCAGTGACGGACCTCTTGCTCCTTTGATCCTCCTCAAGAGCGGCAACCTTGGCGGTCAAATCGTCCCTCTCCCGCACCAGAGCATTGGCCCGAACCTCACTGTCTAGAGAGGCGTTGTTCAGGGCAGCAGCAACCTCCAAAGCCTTCATAGTGGCAATAACCCCATCAGTTATTGCCTTGCTCCGGCCAGCTGGACCCAGATCCTGGATAATCCTTAACTCTGAATCATCCAAGAAAAGGGTTGACTGGGAGCCACACAGCTCCGGCTCGGACCACACCCTCGGCGACTGGAGGAAGTATCCCTTCTTAGAGCGAACAGGAATGGCCTTGATCGGCGTGATTGGATCCTCAGAAGGCACTCTCACCCTCTGCCTCATATGGCTCCTCCCCGTCCAAATCCACCACAGGACCAGGGGTTGAGGTAGGACCAGATCCAAAAATCAGATGCTCCAGGGACTGGACGTTCTTGTGCTTTTTCTTGGCCGAGATCTTTTTGCTCGCCGCATTTACAAGGGCTCTCAAATCCTTCTTCATTTTCTCTGCAAACACAAAGACAAAGGAGATTGTGTCAGTTAGGAGAAACAAGCAAGAAGGCAACAAAGGAGACATGAGCAAAAAGAAAGCAATAAACTACCAAGGCAGGTATCAGAATCGTCAGAGGTCAACAACTCATAAGTATTGATTAAGCGGGGCTCTGTTACTGGGTTCCCGTCCGCATTCATCAAAGGGTCCCCCCGTCGGTCAGTCTTAACCCTTTGGGGAAGGGACTCAATGAAAGCCCAGAGTTGCTGACGAAGGCCTTTCTCCTCGTCAGTCAGAGTGGCAACGGTTCGACCGAAGTCCTTCGGTTCATAAGCAAAATGGTCCTGAGACCAGCACAGGTGGAAAAAAGGACGGCGCTCCTGCCCGCCTTCCTTAGCAGCCTCCAAGAGATTTTCCAGAGCAGCCGTACTCTTAGGCCGAACCAGAAAGAAGCGCTCTTTGAAACTCCGGATCTTCCCAACAAAGGCCTCAAACATCTTCTGGGTCTTGCGAAAAGAAACCCAGTCTGTACCCCGTTGTACGGTGAAGAAGGAGAAAAAGACGTTCTTGGAGGCAGGGATGCGAAGATAATCGCACAACAGCTCAAAAACCCTCATGAAGGCATAAGAATTTGGATGAATCTGGGTAGGTGACAACTTGGTCCAGCGAAGCACCTCCCGCTGGAAGTTAGAGAAAGGGAGCCAAAAACCCATGTCCTTGAAAACCACTACATACATGGGAAATACGTAATTTTCATACTCCGAACACACCCGATTGGACGTGCTCGGCAGAATCAGCTCCCAATCTCTACCTTCACCAATGAGGTCAAAAGGTGCTCCGTTCACACCATCAGCGGTAAACACCGATTCAGTTTCTAAGGGTTCCTCTCCGGGCCTCATAACGACGGACGCAACAACTTCCTCGTCAGCCATAACAGATCTGGAAAAAGCAAGGGAAAAAGTGAATCTAACAGTCAGATCCACCCTTCCTTCACCTATCAGGTCGGTCATGGCAAGGAAGGGATCAAATCGCTACCATAAAAAAGCTAAGAGGTCTAGAAACTCAAACTCACGCATCGAGGGAATCTACCCTCAGCGAACAGACCTAAAGCTTATGGAAGGAACCGAAGCCTGTCGCCAATGTTTTTCTAAACACTAAACAGAAAACAGACAGCATATCTACAAAACTCTTTGATGCACGGTGGAAACCGCCTAAACCAACGGCGGAAACCACCGAGTCAAACTACTCCAGCCCTAGAAGCATGCATTCCTACGGTTTCTAAAGAAGAACAGAAACTAAAATACAGAAGTAAAAGAGACGAGTCAACAGAACTCTACCTGTGAAGAAGAAGAGATTGAAGTTACGGTTAGAATGCGAAAACTCGGAAGAACTTTGCTTTTGGAAACTGTGGGAAATCTCTGAGTCTCTGAGAAATTCAAAAATGCAGTGACTCTACAAACAACAGTGGAACTATTTATACCCATTTCACAAACCACCCAAAAGTCACAAAGTCTATCCGGTGCATCCCTTCACTCGCTACTCCTCCTCTAAAGCGCTGCTTCGACGGTCCAGATTCAATCATACCTCTTCATCCAAGGGCTATGATCCTTCACTACGGTTCCTCGAACGTCAGGATTCAATCAACGGTGATGATGACACCTCAGAAATACCACCCGAGAACACGCTGGAAACTATAGGTACTCAAGTGCTACTAACAGCGTGCACACGTGTCACTCAGAAACCAAAGGTCATGTCCCCTCAACTTCTCCCTCGAGACGTTGGCATTAATTACGGAATGACATCCGACCAAACTTCCTGGCGAGGGAATGTTTTCATCCGATCTCATACCGCCGGACATACCCACGTCGGAGTCCACCACACAGCTAGGCGAACTTACATCGTTAGAGGGAGAACAAACGCTTCGAGATAGGCGAGCCTAGTCGGCCCGAATTCTCAGCATTCTCAGTCCACCTCGCAAACAATTCTCCAAGTCAAGGCATGCATAAGTCCGCTAACGAGATCCATCTCTTCCTTTAGCACGGGGATACATACCAACTGAATTCTCCTTGAGGTCGGCTCCTGACGAGCAAAACGCCCGCACTTAAGTCATCACTCTTTATAAAGAGCAACGACTTGGGGGGCTACTGTTCTGGACCGGCCAAAGGGATTATTGGCCCATTTACTTAGGCCCAATATCACTCAAAGCCCAAACTCCACGTTTCGCATTATTGCTCGCAACATACCCCCTCTCTTGAAGGAGGGTGCACGAAGCAAAGAGACCGGTTCAAACGAACCCCAACGTCTCTCTTGCACGTTGTGCACGTTCTCGCAATAAAATCTCTGGCGGTTACACTTCCCACGATTTCGTAACCGCCAGAGCCAGGTGTGCCTCCTCAACGGCTCTGCAGCTCTCCACCTCTATAAATAGGGGACTCACCGCAGTCCCCAATGTAGAACTCTTCTCTTCCTCTAAGCCCTCACTCTCTGATCTCAACTGGCTTGAGCGTCGGAGTGCCTGCAGGTACACACCCCCCATCCGCTCCAAGAAGCATTCTGACGTATTCCACCACCGTCACATCCACCGCATTCAAAGCGCCGACAGTCTCCTTCTGATCAGGTACGATCATAATTCTATGTACGTTTGAATGAAATTTTGGCATATGTCACTTTCACATAGTGTATCTATCTAGATTTCAAATCATCATTCTAATGTAATCTGGAAAATTTATTTTCTCTTTTTTTTTTTTTGAGGGATCTTTTTTTTATCTATAACAAGTATAAACACATGTGCTATCGTGTGGGTTTGTTACATATTACAGTGTTTAATTATTCAAAAATTATGAAATTCGTAATATGTTTGATTAATTAATGAGTGAAAAATTGATGCCACATTAAGGAAACTACGGGAGAAATCAAAAGGAAAAAAGAAAAAACAATTCATTAAGGAAACAAATGCTCATCAAAAGAATCTTAAAAAAAAAGTCATAAAAACCTACTTGGGTTGGTCAGACGGTATTGACTTGACCTTTTCAAGTTCCATTTAGGAAAATTGTTGTTCACACTTCAAGGAATGCTAAGAAACACCAGTAAATTACCGGTTTAACCCTTCAGTAGTTAACTCCATCGGTTAGTTCCATTGATAATTAACTACCGAAGTTTATTTCGGCAGTTAATTGAAATTAGTGGTCAATTTGTAAATTTCAAAAAAATTTAGGGGTCAATTTATAATTTTTTGGGCCAAATTGAAGGTTTTGAAAAAATGTAGGTCCAAAATGCAAAATTTGAAAGATTATAACAATGAAATTTTTTGAAATTCTTACCTTTTAGGTTGGAGCTCCAATAATAAAGAAAAAAGAAAGAAACTAAGTAATGAATTTTTTAAAAGGGCATGAATCAATGATTTGTTATAATATTGTTAATTCTTAATCAAAAAAGATGTCTAGATAAATTTAGAAGAAGGAATAGAAGAGGACCAGGATACTATCTACCAAAAAGGGGAAGTTCCCGTGATTTAAGGTTTCTGGATATCCTACCCTCCCTAAGACGAGAGGGTTGGGCTTAGAACAAGACCCAAGAGGAATGGGAATGTTCATATTATATTCCGGATGGATGGTTCTAGTAATGCCATCCCGTGGACGAGTGAGCTTGAGCTTCGTGTTCCAAAGTACATACGAAAAATTTCTATCAATGGTAATCCTTCTGGTTTTAATTGACATCTAATAAGAATTTTAATTAATTAATTAATATACTAATAACAAGGGTTGAATATGTTTATAGTTCTAATTGAATGAACAATGTTGTTGAAAGGCTATAGACTAGGGGTCCTTTAGCCTGGACTCTAGAACTGAATACCACAACTTAGACCCTATAGAAACCTTTCTAAGGTATAACCTCAAGGTCTCTCGTTCAAGTCCAGAATGGCCCAGCTGCACCAAGGAAAAGAATAAAAGCTTGATTTGACTCCTTCATGCATGCTCCAACTTGGCTCGGGGGGATATAGCTCAGTTGGTAGAGCTCCGCTCTTGCAATTGGGTCGATTTGAAATTCTCTAAATTTAACTTGAACAAAATACTTCAGAAATTCGAATCATTTTGAAAATTCTTCAACCAAACAATTAATCGAATTCACCTCAAAGTATTTGAATTCCCTCATAACATTACATTCTCTCAAAACATTCCCCCATCCAAACACACTCTTAGGGTTTTATGTAAGGAATTAGGGAACACTTCATAAGATTACTAGACCTACATCAGTGCGACGCACGGGTTGGATCTTGGATCTGATGTATTAACTAATATTATTTTTTGATTCATTATTTATAAAAATACTAATGTTTTTGTTTATATTAAACTTACATTTGGTGATAAACAGAAACAACAAAAATTACAAATATATATAGGTAAACATGATTGGTCACATATTTCTAAAAATTTATCTGTAAATTCGTGCGACACACGGGCTTTTCTAAACCCTGAGATAAATTAAAAAATTTAGCCCATCAGAGTTTAGCATTACAAATTACAACAGAAATTTCATGCAGACATCCCGCTAGAGTTTGTTTCCAACAATAATCATAGACAATATTGTTCCAAAAAAAAAAAAAAGTAATCATAGACAATATATGAATTGATAGTGTGTTATTACATATTTTGTTCAAGAAGATTTGTTGTCATGATAAACCGTGTATCCTTGCATTTCTAATGTCAACGATGTTGATAGTAGCTTGGGTTCATATCAAATTCAATTACAAAATAGACAATTCAATTGTGATTTTGTAATAATAAACTATAGGGATTTAAAAAAAAGTAGTTACACACCAATACATCAATTCATTCACTCAATTGATGCATTTCTAAAAGTATACATTTTAGAAGTATATTTTTTGAAATTCTATTTATTAATGAAATCCTCTAGAAAAAATAAAAAATCTCAAACCAATTGAATTACACAATCTCTCTATATTTTTTTTTTTAAAGATAAAGGAAATTGTAGCAGCAGCTACAACCATATTCGATAAAAAAAGAGAAGCAAAAAAAGAACAAAAGGGGGGACAACAAACCAAAACCCTCAAGGAGCTAACAAAATCTAAAATTAGGAAGACCTAATCTATTCCTAGAAAAGTCTAGCCCAATTTGAGAAGGCAGCTGAGTAAACCAAAAGTGAGAAGACACAGATAAACCAATGTTAGCTAAGAAAAACCAATTTGAGAAGGCACAGAGATATAAACCAATGTTAGCTAAGAAAAACCAATTTGAGAAGGCACAATCTCTATATTTAACATTTGTTTCTCTAAGAAAAATTTAAATCCACCGGATATCCATTAGAATTCTTTACTTACACAAAAGGAAATATTAGAACATTCTATTTATTTTATAAACAATTGTTAAAATAGTTACCAAAATATAAAAACACATAGCAGCTACCTTGTTGTCTTCATCAATCAAATCTTGAACTTTGCTACAAAAAAACTGATTTAGTACTCGATCAAACAACACAAAGGAAAAAACTAAAAACACAAAAATCATAGATCATATAAATGGAAAACATGAAAGAAAAAATATATGGAAAATAGTGATATTCATACCTTTTAGGTATAATTGTAACAAAAAAAAATACATTTTAGGTATAATAACCACTTTGTTGCACCAAAACTTTCACATAAAATGTGTATTTCTACTTGGTATATTTACATTGTTAAAAAAAATTTATCAAAGTTTTTCGGAGTGTTGGTCTATATGACCAATAAAATTATAAGCTAGAGGGGAAGTGAATAACGCTTTGAAAAAGTTTTTCGGAGTTTTAGTAAAAAGTGAATTGAATTAAATTGACTATTGGATACACACACGAACAATCACAACAATAATCAAAAAAATAAAACTATGAGCTAATAAGATTCAATGTAGAATTGAGTGATTCCCAATACAAATCTTATTACAATCAAAACTTAATGTTACTTGAACAATTTGCAAAACTTTAGACAATTTCAAAACCAAACCTACATAAAAATATACCAAGCTATCAATTAAAAATACAATGCATATGAAATTGAAGAATTGAATAGAAATTGAACTCAATTGATCCAAGCAAAAATTGTTCAAAACCTAATTCAACGATTTAGATTAATCTTTTGAAGAAAAACAACTTAGATCAATACAAGCTTCTATCCTAACAATTATTCAATTAACATATGCAATAATCAAAAGTAAAGAGTACAAGGAAGAGAGATAACATCGATATTTTTATAGTAGTTCACTCTTTTCATGCTCGCTAGATCTACGTCTACTCTTGTTGATGAAGTACGCCTTCACCAAGGTCATCCACTAATAGTAACAATGTTAATTATAATGTGTTTACAAGAATTCTTTGAAATTAACCTCAACTTGAATATGCTTCTAAACCTTGTGATTTTTAGCGTTTTTTTGAGTTTTCATCACAATCAATAGAGCAAAATTACGTCAATCTTCACTAAACTGGATGATGTCTATTTGTTATACAAAAAAAAAACAGGATAAGTGGTCAACAATCTGGTAGTTATCTACCAGAGGTACATAATGGAATTTTTAAAATGAACATCTGACAGTTAGACAATGAAACTTTTTAAAATCAACATCTGGTAGTTATCTATCGGATATACAAAATGATATTTTTTTTAAAATTAACATCCGGAAGTTATCTACAATATGTGTTATTAATGGCAATTTTAGGAAGCCTAAAGAGATATTTTAGGGGCCTAAAACGAAATCCTCAGAAAACAAATGCTTATCAAAAGAAATTGAAGAATGAATGTAAAAATTAAATGATAAGGAGGGCAATTTTGAAATTGTTAACGATATGTTGGGGTGAAGGAACAAACGTATAGATATAGGATATAATTTCCTTTGTTAATAAATAAAAAATAAAAAAAATAAACCGTTTTCACTCTTAAAAGAAAAAAAAAAGAAAGAAATATACCCGTCTCTATTCCTTTTCAGTGTTAAAAAAAATTTTTTTGACAAATTTTCGGTGTTAAAACTTAAAAGTGTTTGTGTTTGTCTTATTTCATGATTACGCTGAAAACGGCGGAACAGTGACCTAATTGACGCCATTTCTTCTTGTTGTTCTTCAATGGAGAAAACAGCCACCACCACCACGAAGAAGAAACATTTGAGCACCTTTATCAGAACCCTAACGTCACTCTTACCTTCACTCTTCCTCTCCTTCAACCCACCGCTACTACTCACTCTTCCATTTGATCTCGTTGTTGAAATTCTTTGTAGGCTCCCCGTCAACGTCCTTTTACAACTTCGATGCGTTTGCAAGTCATTCAATACCTTCATCTCAGATCCTGATTTCGCTAAGATATACCTTCACATGTCAACCACGCGCCACCACCTCATCTTAACCTCCACAGATGTGTTAAATGTAATATCTTACCCACTTCACTCCATTTTCAACTCCGATACGATTAAAGCCAACCAACTACATTTCCCTTTCAACAATCAATCCTATTACGTGGTCGGCTCTTGCCACGGTATCCTTTGTTTGGTTCATGACCGATCATCTATTATTTTATGGAACCCTACCATTAGGAAATTAAAAAAATTACCTTCTATGGAAATTTCAATAAAGTGTGATTGTGCTACCTATGGTTTCGGTTATGATTCTTCAATGGATAATTATAAGGCGGTTGCTGTTTTTAGCTATGTCTATGGTTATGGAGTTCCAAAAGCTAAAATAATGGTCCATACTTTAGGTACTAATTCTTGGAGAATGATTGACGGGGATTTCCCGGTTTCGTCTGGTTTATCGCTTAAATACGTGAGTGACACACTTAATTGGTTGGAATATATTGATAATGTGTACTATCTTGTTTCGTTTGATCTGGTGAATGAGTCGTATCGAAAGTTTTCGCCTCCTAATTATGGAGTGGAAGATGTGGATGATGTGATTTTAGGTGTGTTGAAGGATTGTTTGTGTATCTCTGGACATACTCGTGCGTTTTCGAGTGTTTGGATGATGAAGGAGTATGGAAATGAAGAGTCTTGGATTAAATTGTATAGTGTTCCTTACATGAACGATCCTTTCCATTATGGCTATACCAAGCCAATATGGATTTCGGAGGATGATCAAGTGTTGATGGAGTGTAAGTCATGGCACACGGAAATGAATTTGATTGTTTATGGTGTCGAAAAAGGTACTTTCAAGATTCCGAATACTGATAACATCAATGGTTGGATTACCCCTGTAGTCTGCATCGAGAGTTTGGTATCTCCTTGTTTCTAACTTTAGGATGTGGTGCTGTACGACTTGAACTTTAGACTCAATTTCAACTTATATGGTTATTTTTTGGACAAGTATTTAAATTCAGGTTAATTTTCGTTTATGTTATTTATTCTCTGCTTGTTCTAATTACTGGTTACTCCATTGATCATTATTAATTAATGGTCGATTATATTTATAGCTTGATTCTCCGTTCATGCATTACCTTTAAATGAGTTGATTCTACCTCTCCTTTTTGTCTCTGAAAATGATTTGTTTGATCCAACACAAACGAGTTTGAAGTACTTATGCGCTAACAACTTTATTTTGTTTTGTTTTGTATGTCAATAGTTTGAAATGATCTTCTACTATTATTCAAAAGCCGAGCTTTGATTCCAGCCCTTAAAATCAAGGCCAAATCAACTACCACTAACAAATGAGACGGTCAGAGCAATAGATGAAATGTAATTGTAGATATCTCAAAAAAGAATAATTGCAATCTCTTTTGTTTTTAGTGGTACCATTGATGGCTTCTATGGAACTTTATGTTCATATCATGCAAGAAAGCATGGCCACTTATTATTTTGTTTGACATGTTTGAGAGAAAACTAGTATGAGTAGAGGGATGCTCAAACTATTTGGTTTTATGAAACATGTTTGTACTGTGTACCACCTGCCCACAGTTGAGAGAAAACTAGTATGAGTAGAGGGATGCTCAAACTATTTGGTTTTATGAAACATGTTTGTACTGTGTACCACCTGCCCACAGATGATGAATTGGGAAGCCTGCATGAACAGCCTGAAACTATAGATGAGACTATAACACAACTAAGGGCCAAAAGAAATGTGATGAATCCTAAATTTGAGTATGCATATACACTTGATAAAGAGAGAAGGTTAGAGCATATTTTTTGGTTTCTTGCTTCTTGTTTTGATGGTATGAAAAATATGGCGATGTTGTTGTGTTTGATACTACATTCAAGGTCAATTCTTATGAATTGCTATTTAAGATTTTTGTGGGTATGAATAGCCATGTAAATACCATTCTTTTGGATGTGCTCTCTTACAAAATGAAACAATGTCTGTTTTTTGTTGGTTAATGAAGGTAACTTTCTTTATATCATTTGTTATTACTCTTTCTTTATATTGAAGGTGAAGAAAGCACGGGGGTGTTAAATTGTGTTTTCTTTTTTATTTTTCTGAGTGTTTTGCACTGGTTAGAGTCTGATGAGTTCAGAGTCTGATAACAGCGGATAACAAACACAAAGATAAAGTGAGAAAGCGAAAGCAGACACAAGCAATTATATTGATTCCTCCTACAATCCAGAAGTAGTACAGTCCCCTTGCACTTCCAAAGAATATTCACTATAATCACAACTAGTTTGGCGGTTATGATGTTATATGAGTTTATTCTGGCTTTGCTTGGTAAGTGGTGGTGGAGGATGTTAGAGAAGCAGGATAGTTTGTGGTATTGGGTTCTAAGTGCTCGATATGGTAAGAGGGGGGGGGGGGGGGGGGTGGCGCACATCTTTTATAACAATGGAGGGGGATTTGTGTGGTGGACGAATATGAATAGGGTTAGGGGGGTGTTGGTGTTGGAGTCATGAAGTGGTTGTTATATGGTATCGGGCGTGTGGTGGGTAACTTTGTTTTGGAGGGATCCTTGGTTGGGAGGAACTATGTTGTGTGATAGGTCTAGTAGATTATATGATTTGGCAAATAATAAATTGGCAACAGTGTGGCCGAGTTACATAATTTGGGGTGGGGTGTGAATGGTGAAACGTAGAAATGGCGAAGGCATTTGTTTGCATTTGAGGAAGAGCAAGTGGGAAAAATTAAAAATTTGTGAGTTGGTAATATCTTTTGTTTTGCAAGAGGCTGAAGAGGATAGTTGGATTTGGCAATTCAATTCGGCAAAACACTATTATGTGTGTAGTGTGTATGATTACTTAACTCCATTGGGTGCTAATGCCATTATTTAAGACATTTATAATATTTGGTAAAATGTTTTCCCTCTTAAAGTTTCATTGTTTGTTTGGCGTCTGCTGTGTAATCGCCTTCCTACGAAGGATAATCTTTTAATAAGAGAAATTATTTCATTGAATGAATGTCTTTTCTCAGGCGGGTATGGCATGTCTGAAGATAGGGATCATTTATTTGCTAGATGCGATTAATTTGGTAGGTTATGGTCTTTGGTTGCTAATTGGTTAGACGTTGCAACAATATGTCATGGTTGTATTGTTGAACAACTTTTGCATTTTACTGCTTTATGTGGCTTTTCTAAAAGGAAGTGGATTTCATTGAATATTGTTTAGTTTTGCACGATTTGGATATTTTGGAAAGAGCACAATTCTTGGATTTTGAAGCAAAAGGAGGAAAATTTGCAAACTTTATGCGAGAATATCAAACTTCAGTATTTTTTTTGGTTGAAATTAAAATTCATTACTATGGATTTCAACAACCAATTTTGGAGACTTATTAATCGTCACCAATGCTTACTTGTAATCTCTTAGCTGTTTTGTAATTTGTGTTTTTTTCCTCCGATATTATTTTAACTTTTTATATCTTTTGTGATCTTTGCCGGTACGTCTAATGTTGCAGATACGTTAATGAAATTTCATTTTAGTGTGTTAAAAAAAACAATGATATTGGTCGTATCCCTGAAAAAAATGCTATTTTTTTTAGTTATTTTATTTATTTATTTTTGTCAGAGTCGTATGGTTATTATACTCAACAATTCATATTCATATTAGACGCCACGTATATGAACCTCATCAAAACCTAGATAAAGAGACTATAAAACTTCGGGGGTGCCTCTGGTTCCGCCTGTGGGGCTGAAGGTGTTTCTTTTTTTCTTGGTGTAATACTTGGGATTAAATCCCCTTATTTATAATATATATTTTGCCATTCAAAAAAAAAAGTTTATAAAACCTAACTTGGCGTTTTCCTCTCAAAATCAATAATGGTTTCTTTTAAAACTAAAATTATTGACAATGTTGCATACATACAAACATTATGGCTCACTATCATATTTTTCACATTATTTAGATTAGGACCACCATTATAAGTTATCAATAATAAGTTATAATCAACTAAGTGAATTATAATAGTTAATGAGTTTTATTTATAGACAGAGGATAATTTTTGGTTAAATTTTATTTATTTTTCAGTTGAATTTCAAATTACTATGACCACTTTTTCTGAAAATAAGAGCTTCAAACAAAACAATAGAAAACTATGGTTTTGATTCTATGCCTAAATATACTTTCTTTCTTACGGAATATTAATAATCCTTAAAAATCTACGACTTTTTATTTGTTTTTTATCGTTTTTTATTCATTTTTATTCGTTTTTATTGTTTTTTTAATAATTCAAGCATGTGTCTTTTTGTTTTTTTTTGTTTTTCTTTTTATTTTCTTTCTTGCTTTGTTTTTCTTGTTTTTCTTTTTCTTTGTTTGAGAAGGTTTTGGTTTATGTCCCCCTTCTCTCTGTCTAGGGTTCACCATTTGCACATCTTTTTGCTTAAAAAAAAAATTAATTCAAGTGTGTGTAGTACACACACAAATTATATTATTGTTTGTTGATATTGAAGAGATAAAAAAAAAATGCTCTATATTCTTTTTCTAATGTAAACAAAACAATAAGGGCAAAAGTAAGATAAAATGATTTTTTTGGTTGCTGGAACAAATCAAAATGGAATATATTGCCCAAACGAAAAGTGATTCATAAGAGTGATGAATCACACAATATCTGTTACAAAGTCAAGGCACCTAACAATTGGTTGCTGACACCCCAAAAAAAATCAATGAAAATTACTTGACACCCATACAAAGGAGTGGGTGTCTCCTCTAATCATGAAAACCAAAAGCAATAGGAACATGGTTCGACGATAACCATAAAAAGGAGTTCAGCTTCACTTTTTCCAAAATAGTGTTAGGATCGATTACCGTATTTTTGAAGACATGATTGTTTCTTTCCTTCCAAATAGCCCAAACAGAAGCAAGCCAAATAACCTTAAGATATAAATATGAAGATCGTGGTACACCCGCCAAATTAATAAACTTAAGATAGTGGTCATTAACCCATCCTGGACAAACAAAAGAAATGCCAAGCCAATGACAGACTAAGTACCAAACACTACCAAAAATATCACAACCAATGTAAAGATGATCCGCCGTCTCGATAGTGCCACACCGGCCTACACACAAGTTGTCGTTATGTTGAACCACATGTCTTCTCACCAACCAATTATCAGTCCAAAAGAAAGTATTCCGACCATTACCTACCATCCTCCTAGTATTGTCATCAAACCAGCTCCCTAATCCCGACCCTATCCCCTCCCTCACGCAGCACATCATATGCCACCACCTGGAAGCATTTCTGCCCCCTTCAAGAATTTGTTCGCCGACTTCCCTATACCTGGCCTTTAACACACGGTACCACATCCCATCCTTATAAACCAACAACCTCCAGCACCACTTCCCTAACAGAGAAAAATTAAATTCTGCTAGCCTCCTAACCCCTAAACCACCACGATCCACAGTTAAATAGATAGAATCCCACTTTATCCAAGCAATTTTTTTAGAGACCTCGCAACCCCCCCAATTTTTTTTTTAAATATAGAAGAAATTATACTTGTAAGAGCCTTGAAAAATGAAAGAAAGTAAACCAGAAGAGAGGACAGGACAGATTTCAGAAGAACCAAGCGGCCACCAAACGATAAAAATTTATTGTTCTACGACGACAATCGAGCAATTATTCTATCAACCACAGGCTTCCAAAAATGGAGTTTCCTACCATCTCCACCAATTGGCAACCCCAAATACATAAAAGGAATCATACCCGTTCTACAATTCAAGACTGAAGCAGCTTCTGACAACCATGTCTGAGTAATATTAACACATGTCAGCATACTTTTATTAAAATTAACTTTCAACCCTGGCAGATCCTCATGTAACAACAACACAGCTCGAATCAAGCGCACATTCTGCCAACATTTTTTACCAATATTAAGAGTATCGTCCGCATACAAAAGATGGGACAACTTCAACTCGACTTGCCTCCCAACATGAAATAAATTAGTCGACACCAATGCCTTCATCAAAACATCAAACACTTCAGGTGCTAACAAAAATAAGAAAGGAGAGAGTGGATCCCCTTGTTGAAGCCCCCTCTCTAAAGGAAACTCCACCATCAGACACCCAATATCCATTTTTGCCAAAGAGTTGGAAAAATCATATTGACTAACACCGAATCAAGGTACTTGTGATCCACCGAGTCATATGCCTTCTCAGAGTCTACTTTAAACAACAATTATTCATTTTTCAAGCGTTTTGCCTCATCAACCGCCTCACTTGCAATAAGGATACCATTAAGAATCTGTTTGCCACAAACAAAAACAGACTGAGCATCTGAAACGACATACCCAGTTACGGAACGTAACCTATTCGGAAGGAACTTTGCCAACACTTTATACATGTAGCCGACTAAAGAGATGGGACGATAGTCAGCATGCCTTTGTGGGTTGTCCACCTTAGGGATTAAAGCAATGAATGTCGAATTCACTCCTTTCATCAGTTTTCCGTTTCGATGAAAATCATTCAAAAACTTCATGAAATCATCTTTCAATTCTTGCCAAAAATCTTTAATGAAACCAAAATTAATTCCATCTGGCATGGGACTTTTAAAACTCTCACAATCCCAATTCACCTGTTTGACCTCCTCCAATGAAAAAGAACACACCAAACTACCTGCCTGAGTGTAAGATAGTTTTCAGAAATTCAACCCTTCCACCCCCGGCTTAACAACATCCGAAGCACGAAAGTGACTGGAAAAATGATTAAAAACAGCCGCTCGAATATTATGAACCCCTTCAACAAGAACCCCATCAACATGGACCAAATGAATTGCATTTCACCTTGTCTGCTAGACATCATATTATGAAAAAAAATTAAATTTGTGTCTCCTTCCCTAACCCAATTCATCCTCGCCTTCTGCCAATTCATGGACTTATATATATTGTTTAGTAGCAAAGTTCTATTATTTTATTTTTGGAAAGATACAAGATGATATGTAATATCCTTTAAAACAAAATAGGTAAATTACAAAATTCGTTTTTTAACTTAATTTTATGTAATTCTATCATCCTTTATCTATTTTTTTCCCAATTTAATGTCAACATCATTATCATTTAAAATTTCATCAAATCAAACAAATTTAAATCTTCATCCTACTAACCTAGAAACTCAAATTTCTTTGAAATAATCCCATAACTAGGGGTGGGCATGGTTCGGTTAACCTAAAAAACCGAACCGAACCGAAATTTTGAAATGGTTCGGGAAAACCGTGTTGGAACAAAATGTGTTTAACAATGAACCTTAAAGGGTTTTGATGATAACAAGGTATTAAAAATTGTAAATTGGACTAGCTAATATTTGTTCAAGTGTACAGGACCATAATTATAAAGTTACATCATCATTGGTTCTGAATGAGCAAATAAAGAGCTATGGAAACAACAAAAATTTGAAGCTTGGACGCTCCTGAAGGCAACTTGCTACTGAAGAGAAAAAGCGCTCCTGAAGTCAAGCTGCTCCTGAAGAAATAGCGCTCCTGAAGTAAGCTGCTCCTGAAGAATAGTGCTTTTGAAGACAAGAGGTCCAGAAGCCACATCATCAGAAGCTGCGTCATCAGAAGCTGCAGAAGTCATATCATCAGAAGCTGCATCATCAGAAGCTGCCTCATCAGAAGCCATTTCACCAGAAGCTGAATATCAACTGGATTTGCAAAGAATCAAGAATTGAAGAATTATCAATGCAAAAGCTGTCTATTGGATTCGAAAACACAAACAAAGGATTAGTGGAGTTTGCAACGGTCATTTCAAAGGTGTTTGAAGGCGTGTGTTTGCAATTTGGACGAAAGCGTTGACATTGTACTTTGTACGAATTGTACAACCACGTTCTCCACTACTCTGTTTTGTGTCCGCGCTACAGGACAAGAAAACAGCTCCAGAATACGGTTTCGCCTGCATAGATGTTCCTTTGGATAAGGAATGGATTTCAAATTTGTTCTTCATAGGACAACAGCCAAATCAGGCAAAAGATTATTGGTGAAAGATCAAGCTTCAACAACGACTCTTTGGTTTGCTGGCAATTTCACAACGTCTCTCTCACACCTCTATATAAAGGAGTGAAGACCTAGAGAATTGGCAATGCAAGAACACTGAACGAAAGACTCACAAGATTTTCACAAGTACCAAACCTCTGCTGAAATTGTTCTGCATTCACTTAGAATTTCTGTGTCTCAAAGTCATATCTTAGAAATTCTTAAGTCCATTGAGTCTGTATCTGATTTGTATTGTGAGCACCTCTGATTGTATATCAAGTGTTCAACCTTAAACAATTTTCTGTGTAATTTTGTTTAGTTAGGAAGTCTCTTGCAGTTGTGCTTGAGCAGGAAGTCTCTTGATTGTGTTCTTGAGCAAAGGAAGTCTCTTGCTTGTGTGCTTGAGCATTGGAAGTCTCTTGCTTGTGTGCTTGAGCATTTGTAATCAGATATTACTCATAGTGAAATCTCCTTGGAAGTGCAAGGGGGACTGGACTACTTCCGGATTGTGGAAGGAACCAGTATAATTGCTTTGTGTCGTTCTTCTTCTCTCTCTATCTGTTTTATTCCGCTGCATTTAGATTCTGATTATCACTTCAGAAGCTGTCTCGCTTAGCTTCTGATCAGTGTGTTCAGTTTTTAGGAGAAACGAAGAATTTTTCTAAAACACAATTCAACCCCCCTTCTTGTGTTTTTCTCACCTTCAATTGGTATCTAGAGCCTTGGTCTGTTGTGTAACACTTAACCGTGCAACAGTCAAAGATCTGAGAAAAACATGTCTACTCCTACTCCTACTGGTCCTGGTGATACTAGCTATAAACATGTCTCACATGATTATAGTGATAGTAAGAAAACCAGTATTGGAAAAGTTCCAAAGTTCAATGGAGATGCTGAAGAGTTCTCTTGGTGGAAGACCAACTTTTACAGTTACATCATGAGCCTAGATGAAGAATTATGGGATATTCTGGAAGATGGTGTTGGTGATTTAGTCCTTGATGAAGAAGGAGCTGCTGTGGATAGAAAGAAACATACTCCAGAACTGAGGAAACTTTACAAGAAGCATCATATTATCAGAGGAGCTCTTGTCACTGCCATACCCAAAGCAGAATACATGAAGATGAGTGACAAATCCACTGCTAAAGCTATGTTTGCTTCTCTCTGTTCAAATTATGAAGGGAGCAAGAAGGTCAAAGAAGCAAAGGCTCTCCTGCTTGTACATCAGTATGAGTTATTCAAAATGAAGGATGATGAAACTATTGAGGAGATGTACTCAAGGTTTCAAACCTTAGTTTCTGGTCTACAGATTCTAAAGAAGAGCTATGTTGCTTCTGATCATGTAAGCAAGATACTCAGAAGCTTACCTGCCAGATGGAGACCAAAAGTGACTGCCATTGAGGAAGCTAAAGATTTAAACACTTTAAGTGTCGAAGATCTTGTTAGTTCTCTCAAAGTTCATGAGTTAAGTCTTAATGAACATGAGTCTACTAAGAAGAGTAAATCAATAGCTCTTCCATCCAAAGGCAAGTCATCAAAAGCTCTCAAAGTGGTTGAATCTGAAGAGGAAGAACAGTCAAGTTCAGACTCTGAACCAGATGCTGCAGAAATGGCCATGCTCTCAAACAGACTTCAATATCTGGCCAAGAAGAACAGAAAGTTTCTCTCCAGAAGGGGTAACTCCAGAAGCTCAAGGAAAGAAGATCAGAAGGGATGCTTCAACTGTAAGAAGTCAGGTCACTTCATTGCTGAATGCCCTGATCTTCAAAGAGAAAAGTCAAAGGACAAGTCAAAGAGGTCTACATTCAAACCAAGCAAATTCAAGAAGCAGATTAAGCAGAGTTTAATGGCAACCTGGGATGATTTGGGTAGTGAATCTGGATCTGATAAAGAGGAAGCTGATGAAGATGCAAAGGTAGTTGTTGGGTTGGTAGCAACAGCAACTTCAGACGCTGGGTCAAATTCAGACTCAGAAGATGAAAACGAGGTATATTCCAAAATTCCCAGAGATGAACTTGTTGAGTCACTTAAAGAACTTCTTACACATTTTGAAGTAAGAACCAATGAGTTGAAGGATTTAAAAGAAAAATATGCTGATTTGGTACAACAGCAAAAATCAACTTTATTGGATCTGAAAGCTTCTGAACAAGGACTTAGGGGCTTTGACTTCATGTGTAAAACATATGAAGATCAGCTCAGGTTCTTATGTCAGAAGCTACAAGAAAAGTGTAATGAAAAACCTTTAAGTAACCATGAAATTGCTCTTGAAGATTTTATTATATCTGGCATTGACAGAAGCAGAGTGGCTTCTATGATTTATAGCATTTACAAGAACAATGGCAGAGGAATTGGTTTTCCAGAAGTGAAACTGGAGAAAACCAATCTAAAGTCTTGTTGTGAATGCATCAAGGAAGGTCTGAAAACATTCTTTGTACCAGAAGGGGCTGAGTTGGAAACTGTTGTTCAATCAGAACCTGAAGCTTCTAGTTCTAAGGCTAAGATTACTTCAAAGCCAAAGAACTCTAAGTCAAAGGCTATGATCAAATCTGATTCCAAAACTTCAAAGGTTAGGATCCTGAAAAGATCAGAACCTATTCCTCAGAGTCTGGTGAAACCAAAATCTGGGGTTCTGAAGTCTAAGTTTCAGAAGAAGACAGTTACTGCTTCTGAAGTACCAAAACCTAAGGTGATGGTTAATCAGAAGCAACCCAACTCACAGCACAAGGTACAAGAAGTGAAGAGTAAAGCCTTAAGTACTAACCTTCCAGGACCCATAGAACAATGGGTACCTAAATCTAAAAATGTCAATGATGCAGGTATGTCTAAGAGCAGTGCCAAAGCAAAGATCATGGTACCTAGACAGTGGTTGCTCAAGACACATGACAGGAGACAAGTCCATGTTCCTCAGCCTAACAATGAAAGAGGGAGGAAATGTGAAATTTGGAGGCAACCAGTCAGGCAAGATCATAGATAAAACTTCAAAGCAAGGTGAAAGTTTTGCAGAGATACAGGTTCCTGAAGCTACTCCAGAACCTGATCAGATAGCTGAGTCTGAAGATAGTCCAGAAGCTGAACCCACATCAGAAGCACAAGATGAAGCTGCTTCTGATGAAGCACAAGATGACTCACATCAAGAAGATCCTCCCAGAAACACATTCAAACACAAGTCTTCACATCCTGAAGAGCTAATCATTGGAAATAAAGATAGTCCAAGAAGAACAAGATCACATTTCAGACAAGAAGAGTCAATGATTGGACTAATCTCAATGATTGAACCTACAACAGTTGATGAAGCACTTTCAGATGATGGATGGATCCTAGCTATGCAAGAAGAGTTGAATCAATTTCAAAGAAATGATGTGTGGGATCTGGTACCCAAACCTCAGCACAAGAACATTATTGGAACAAAATGGGTATTCAGAAACAAGCTGAATGAGCAAGGTGAAGTAACAAGAAACAAAGCCAGACTTGTTGCACAAGGGTATAGTCAACAAGAAGGCATTGATTACACTGAAACGTTTGCTCCAGTTGCAAGATTGGAAGCAATCAGGTTACTTCTTTCCTATGCAGTTAATCATGGCATAATATTATATCAGATGGATGTCAAGAGTGCATTTCTCAATGGTGTCATAGAAGAAGAAGTGTATGTTAAGCAACCTCCTGGATTTGAGGATATTAAATATCCTGACCATGTTTTTAAATTGAAGAAATCACTATATGGCTTGAAACAAGCTCCCAGAGCTTGGTATGATAGACTAAGTAATTTCTTAATCAAAAATGATTTTAAGAGAGGACAGGTTGACACTACACTCTTCAGAAGGACCCTTGGGAAAGATATTCTTGTTGTGCAAATATATGTTGATGATATAATATTTGGTTCTACTAATGCATCTCTTTGCAAGGAATTTTCTGAGTTAATGCAGGATGAATTTGAAATGAGCATGATGGGAGAGCTGAAGTTCTTCCTTGGCATTCAAATCAATCAATGCAAAGATGGAGTCTATGTTCATCAATCAAAGTACACAAAGGAGCTTCTGAAGAAGTTCAAACTTGAAGATTGTAAAGTGATGAACACTCCAATGCATCCTACGTGCAACCTGAGCAAAGAAGATGAAGGAACTAAAGTAGATCAGAAGCTGTATAGAGGTATGATTGGTTCTTTGTTATACCTCACTGCATCTAGGCCAGATATTTTATTCAGTGTATGCTTGTGTGCAAGATTCCAATCAGATCCTAGAGAATCTCATATGACTGCTGTCAAGAGAATCTTCAGGTATTTGAAAGGAACAACCAATCTTGGACTCCTTTATAGAAAATCCTTAGATTATAAGCTAATTGGATTCTGTGATGCTGATTATGCTGGTGATAGGATTGAAAGAAAGTCAACCAGTGGCAATTGTCAATTTCTGGGTGATAATCTTATATCCTGGGCTAGCAAAAGACAAACAACTATTGCTATGTCTACAGCAGAAGCAGAATACATTTCAGCTGCAAGTTGTTGTACACAACTACTTTGGATGAAACATCAGTTGGAAGATTATCAGATAACTGCTAACAGTATTCCCATTTATTGTGATAATACTGCTGCTATTTGTTTGTCTAAAAATCCAATTTTGCATTCAAGAGCGAAGCACATTGAAATCAAACACCATTTTATCAGAGATTATGTTCAAAAAGGAATTTTAGATATACAATTCATTGATACTGAAAATCAATGGGCTGATATATTTACTAAGCCTTTAACTGTTGAAAGATTTGATTTTATAAAGAAAAATTTGAACATGCACTTTGTATCTGATTAAATGCTTGCTTGCTCCTGAATAGGATTTTAGGTTCTGAAGTTAGTTCAGAAGCAGTAGTCCATCAGAAGCTCTTTATTGAGGTTCTGAGGAAAACTCGCTTCTGATGATGACGTCAGCATCTGAAGTCCAGAAGCTGGATTTATTGCTTCTGAATAGTTGAATTAGTGGAAACGTTGGAAGTTACCTTTTAAAAAGTAACTTTTGGCCCACTAACTTGGTAGTTACTCTGTGAACTTCTTACGTGGCCTGTATGTGTTGGTGTATAACTAAAAGGGCAATGATGATTTAAAAGCTCTGAAAGTACTTTTCACGCGCCCCCAATTTTGTCATTAATGTTATGTTTGTTTGTCTCTTTTGAATTGCAATCGTTTTACTTTTAACACTTTGTCAATTCACACACTACTCACTCACAACAAACACATTTGCTCTCAAACCTCTTGCGAAGTAAGCGCATTCTCTCAACCTTAGAACCCTAAAATCTTCATCTTCTTCAAATCTTCGTAAATCATCAAATGGCATCATCAAGCTCAAAAGTTTCAGAATCTACATCAAACAAGCAAAGCGTATCAGAATCTGGGTCCATCTACAAAAAGAAGACTATGGATATTCCATGGGAATCCTTAATAGTTCAAGTAGAGTCACCGGTGGATTTTGCTTCACTCAAGAAGTATGAAGTAAACATGGAAGGTTTGATAGAAACTCAGATGATGTCTGAGTATTTCAAGATGCTAAATGGGCCAACATATGTGAACTTGGTCAAGGACTTTTGGTTAAAAGCTGAAGTGTACAATGAAAAGCCTGCAAAAGTCGTAAGCAAACAAGCGGGGTCAAAGAAAGGGAAAATGGTCATGGATATGAATCCTACATCATTTGATAGCTTAGAAATAAGGTCTGAAGTGATGGGCATTCCTATAACCATCACTGAGGACGTTATAGCTAAAGCTTGTAGGATGCATGCAGAGGGAAGATTCCAAGAAATAGTCAGGAAGGAAGATGTCCTGCTAAAAGGTTACTACAACTCTCTTCTGGGTGGGAAGAAAGATGCCAAGCCTTCAGAGATGGAGATTCACAACAGAATGTTGGTGAAATTCAGTAATGATTGCTTCTTTCAAAGAGCAGGAGGGTCTGACCAACCCAACAACCAACAGAAGCTAGCAATTTATTTCATGACCAATCTTGAAAAGATAAACTTCCCCAGATATGTAATGGATCATCTCTGCTGGGCCATAAACGAAAGCACTACAAGAGGAAGAAAACAAGTACCCTATGGAAGATTGCTTTCTGAAATCCTTCATCAAGGAAGGGTGCTGGAGTTCTTAAAAAGGACAAGGAGTGCTTCTGATAAATGTTTCGAAGTTTCTACTGCTGAAAGGACTATCAGTAGCAGGAGCTTATGCTCTATGAAGTTCATCAAAGAAGCCCCTAAAGATGAAAAGTGGTTAGAGATGACAACTGCTGAAACTGAGATAATCAGGGACTTTCCTCCCATCTTTAAGGAAAGTGACTCTGATTTCCTAGTTCAATCAGTAGCTGAGTACGTCTTGGAGGAAGATGCAAGGTCTCAGGAGGAAGCTGCTCTTGCTAAAGGGAAAGGCAAGAAGGCCAAGGCAGTTGCTGTGTCAGAAGCTGCTGTTTCTGAGGCACCTGAAGGGAAAAGGGCCAGAACTAGTTCTGAATCAGAAGCTGCTCCTACTAAAGGAAAGAAGGCCAGAACTAGTACTGAGTCAGAAGCTGCTAAACCTGTTTTTATCAAGGAAAAAGGAAAGATGCAGAAGGTTGGTGCTGTTTCTATTCCACAGAAGAGGAGAAAAGGTAAGGCAGACTTGGTAATCACTCAAGAGCAGCTGGATGAAGCTCTTGAAGAAATAGAGAAAAAGGAGGCTGATCCCAAGCTGAAGAAGAAGAAGGCTCCCCTTCAACTTGTGAGTCCTATGGTTGAGATGACTCGAATAAGGAAAAGGATGGCAGATGAACGTGCTGCTGATCTTATATCAGAAAGAAAGGATCAAAAAGCTCAATACATTCATCAAAGAGATGAAAAGCTCAAGGCTTTGGGATTGGAGGACTGTGATAGGTTCTACAAAGATAAACTGGCTGAAGTAAGAGCCATTGCTGGTAAACCTACTGAAGACAATGAGGAAGACGATATGATGCTCGTCTTTGAAAATGCTCCAGAAGAGGGAACTTCAGAAGCAGTTTCTCAATCTGCTGATCCACAGAAGATCACTTCTGAAGCTGACCCTGCAGATCAGGTAATCCAGATTCCAGTCACCTCTATCCCCACTTCACCCTCTTCACCATCAGCACCTGAACAAATAGAAGACACTTCTGTCTTAGACAATCTTGCTCTCCACTACTCAGGTGAATTACCCATAGACAAAACTTCAGAAAAGGCCTCTGAAACAACTCCAGAAGCAGCTGCTTCTGAAAATGTTGTTTCAGAAAACCCCCATCAACAAACACCTGAACCACAAAAACCCACTACACCCCCACAATCACCAATAGCCATCATTGACCCCCAACTCAACAATCAAACAACAACTTCACTACAACAACCACCAACTGAAACTGAATTTCAACCTTTACCTGAACACTCTCCAGAACCAACTCCCATGGATGTTGACATCTCTCAAGTCAATGTTCAAGACTCAACCTCCGCCACACACATTGATTCTGACCAGCCTTCGTCTTCAAACACACAAACACACCTTACCTTTCCAATTCCTAACCCCATTCAAGATTTAGAAATCAGTGATTCTGATCTTGAAACCCTTGATCATCCACCCACAAACATCCTGGAATCTGGATATATTACTTCTGAGCTTCTGACAATCCTTAGTCAATTGCATAATCTTGTGGATCAACGAAGGACAATTGATCTCACAAGTGCATATGAAGACTCCTGGGCATCACTTCAGAACCGGGCAACTGAGCTAATTGAAAGCTTAAGGGCTAAGTGCATCAGAAGCAAGGAAGCTTCTGTCAGGAAGTTAATGGAGCATCTGAATCAGAGTCTCAGAGTAAGAAGTTCTACACTGCTCCTGGCAAACCAGCCTTTCTTCTCAGAAGCGGACTACTTGACCAGAGAAGCCAGGTTGTGTAAGCTTCTGAAGAAACAGATGGCACAGCAGCAGCAAGAAGCCAGAGAAAGGGAACAAGCTCTTCTCCAGAGGCAACAACAGCTTGAAGAAATGTTGCAGAAGAAAATTGAAGAAATGGAAGAGATGAAGAAACAACAACAAACCAACCCTTAGTTGCACACCCTTGTGTTTTTCTTTGTTTGTTGTCTGTTTTAAAATTTCTTAGTCCTTGCTTCTGAAACCATCTTGTCTTATTTCTCTTGCTTCTGAATGCTTACTGATTCTGACTGTTTAGCTGCTTCTGACAATTGATATACATGTTCATATATTTTGCTCTGACTTATTTAGTTCACTTTCTTTTATACTCTCTCCTGTTTGAGTTTTTCTCATATCTTTTTGTCTTTTATGCTTAAATTTATTTTAATTTTTTTTGATAATGACAAAAGGGGGAGTATATGTGACAAGTATTTAAAGGCTCTGAGCCCCATTAATGGCATTTGAAATTTTTGAAAACCTTCTATCATTTTTTTTACCTTATTGGTATAAGCTATGAACGAACGAAGGAGTATCAAAATTCAAGTAAAATTAATTGAACCATTCTTCTTATCTATAAGTTAATTCTTTCAATGATTCAATTTTGTTTTTAAGCTCTGATAATATTATTGCGCGAAAAATGAATTTAATTAACCTGGATAGAACTTAGGGGGAGCTTACAAACCTCACCTTAAAGACTATCAGACTCAGGGGGAGTTTGAGCTTACAAACCTCAGATTCTGAGCTTACAAACCTCAGAACCCCAAAGTCAACTTGTTAATTAGATTAACAACAATTGATCAATTTTAAATACTTTTGTTTGTCATCATCAAAAAGGGGGAGATTGTTGGAACAAAATGTGTTTAACAATGAACCTTAAAGGGTTTTGATGATAACAAGGTATTAAAAATTGTAAATTGGACTAGCTAATATTTGTTCAAGTGTACAGGACCATAATTATAAAGTTACATCATCATTGGTTCTGAATGAGCAAATAAAGAGCTATGGAAACAACAAAAATTTGAAGCTTGGACGCTCCTGAAGGCAACTTGCTACTGAAGAGAAAAAGCGCTCCTGAAGTCAAGCTGCTCCTGAAGAAATAGCGCTCCTGAAGTAAGCTGCTCCTAAAGAATAGTGCTTCTGAAGACAAGAGGTCCAGAAGCCACATCATCAGAAGCTGCGTCATCAGAAGCTGCAGAAGTCATATCATCAGAAGCTGCATCATCAGAAGCTGCCTCATCAGAAGCCATTTCACCAGAAGCTGAATATCAACTGGATTTGCAAAGAATCAAGAATTGAAGAATTATCAATGCAAAAGCTGTCTATTGGATTCGAAAACACAAACAAAGGATTAGTGGAGTTTGCAACGGTCATTTCAAAGGTGTTTGAAGGCGTGTGTTTGCAATTTGGACGAAAGCGTTGACATTGTACTTTGTACGAATTGTACAACCACGTTCTCCACTACTCTGTTTTGTGTCCGCGCTACAGGACAAGAAAACAGCTCCAGAATACGGTTTCGCCTGCATAGATGTTCCTTTGGATAAGGAATGGATTTCAAATTTGTTCTTCATAGGACAACAGCCAAATCAGGCAAAAGATTATTGGTGAAAGATCAAGCTTTAACAACGACTCTTTGGTGTGCTGGCAATTTCACAACGTCTCTCTCACACCTCTATATAAAGGAGTGAAGACCTAGAGAATTGGCAATGCAAGAACGCTGAACGAAAGACTCACAAGATTTTCACAAGTACCAAACCTCTGCTGAAATTGTTCTGCATTCACTTAGAATTTCTGTGTCTCAAAGTCATATCTTAGAAATTCTTAAGTCCATTGAGTCTGTATCTGATTTGTATTGTGAGCACCTCTGATTGTATATCAAGTGTTCAACCTTAAACAATTTTCTGTGTAATTTTGTTTAGTTAGGAAGTCTCTTGCAGTTGTGCTTGAGCAGGAAGTCTCTTGATTGTGTTCTTGAGCAAAGGAAGTTTCTTGCTTGTGTGCTTGAGCATTGGAAGTCTCTTGCTTGTGTGCTTGAGCATTTGTAATCAGATATTACTCATAGTGAAATCTCCTTGGAAGTGCAAGGGGGACTGGACTACTTCCGGATTGTGGAAGGAACCAGTATAATTGCTTTGTGTCGTTCTTCTTCTCTCTCTATCTGTTTTATTCCGCTGCATTTAGATTCTGATTATCACTTCAGAAGCTGTCTCGCTTAGCTTCTGATCAGTGTGTTCAGTTTTTAGGAGAAACGAAGAATTTTTCTAAAACACAATTCAACCCCCCTTCTTGTGTTTTTCTCACCTTCAAACCGAACCGAACCGTTTCAGGTATGGAGCAAACCGAACTGAACCAAAGTCATGGTTCGGTTAACCGTTTTCTTACCTATGAACCGAACCGAACCAAAACCAATAGTTTGAACCGAAATGTATTTTTTTTATCCTTTTGTGAATTTAATTGTGTTTTTTATCCTTTTTTTTTATCCAAAATGCAAAATATTTTTTTATTTACTTTTTTTAAGAATATAATTTTTTTTTTTATTAAAAACAGCTTATTTTATGAAAATACCTTATTTAAAAAAAAAAAACTGCTTATTTGAATAAGATCAAATAATAACCATTTTTTCCTAATATATCATGCAGAATTCAAAAGTACTGCAAAATATGACAATTCACAGTAACCTTTTGAATGTTATGTGGATGGAAATGCAATATTTTGAATGTTCTACGGATCTAAACTCCGTTGACTCTTTTCGATTTTATTTATGTAACCTTTTCATTTAACTCCTCCTAGCTCTTTGTCCTTTTCTTTTCTTATTTATGTAACCTTTTCGATTGTTTCGTATAGACATGAAAATTAGTGAGAAAGAAAGGAATTGTTTCGGAATACATCACTATTGTTGAAGTTACTTTGTTTTGTGCTAGTTTTATTTAGTATAGTGACTGTAATCCACTGGCCATTGAGGATTTGTTGTGTGATAGACATAGTTACATCGTGGTTTTTTTGCTGCCAAAATAGTTTAATCATTGCCCGTTAATTTTCAGCTAAGCATCTCCTGCAAAATTCTGCAGTGTTACGTTCTTCCCGTCCTTGGTTTCGTTCATGTTTTATTCACATTGCGACACAATTGGTATTTCTGTTGCCATATTTATATTATCCAGGACAGTTTGAAACTTTGCTCTTCTTGTTAAGAGCTTGTCTTCGTTTTATTTCAAGGTTATATGCCTCTATATATATATATATATATATATATATATATATATATATATATATATATATATATATATGCAACAAGGCTCTTCCATCCTTCATGCAATTGAAACCGATGGCTTTGAAAATGTTAATGCATAGAGAGAAGGGACATACTTTGTTTTATGTTTAGTGTATGTCATATTAATTAATGAATCATGGCTTTAATGAATTTGGCCTTTAGTATAGTATTACAGTGATGCTATATCTCCCGACTTGTATCCTCGCGAATATATCACGAACCTGATTTTAACACACAATATACTACTTCTCTATGATAAATATTTACCATAAGATTAAAATATTTACCACTAACTAATAACCGTTAAGCTGTTTTGAATAAGCTGTTTTTTAAAATAAGGTGTTTTCCATAAAATAAGTTGTTTTCAATAAGTTGTTTTTTTTTTAAATTAGTTGTTTTGAATAAGCTGTTTTTCAAATAAGCTGTTTTGAATAAGTTGATTTTTTAAAATAAGTTGTTTTCATAAAATAAGGTGTTTTGCATAAAATAAGCTTTTTAAAATAAGCTATTTCAAATAAATTGTTTTTTTGGAAAGATCCAACAAAGAGTTCAAGTGGTAAAAAAAAAATTCAAGTGGTTTGGTTCGGTTCAAACGGTTTGGTTTGATTCAAGATGGTTCGGTTATGGTTCAAGAACTGTTAATAAATTAACGGTTCGGTTCGTGAACCATTATAATGGTTCAGTTATTTTTGGTTCGGTTCGGTTCGGTTCACGCGGTTCGGTTCGGTTCATGGTTCTTTTTGCCCACCCCTACCCATAACAACTGATACGATATCGACATTTTATAATATAAAGGAATAAATTGGGAAATACGAAGATAGATGAAGGCACACGATCTGGTGTGACAATCTTAATTACCTGCCGCCACCATTATTAATTATTAATGGCAATAAAAAATGCAAACTGGTTGGACTTTCATTGTGGTGAGGTCAGGTTAGTAGTACTCTATTATCTTTTAACATATTTTATTATTTTATTGTTGAATAAAATGTTAGTACTCTTTTACACGTCAAATGACCAGCCAAAATGAAGACCAGTATTTTGTACAAATAGTCCAGGTGCTCACCAATCAACCTAGTATTTGGTAATAATTTGAGAAAAAATTTATTGATTGAAATTAATTAAATGTTTCGGTTTCCAACGTCGACACGTGTGAGACAGCGAAAATACTTTTGATTGGAAGTGTCGGTGATAAAAAGCTAATAAATGAATTAGCGCGTGCGGCTGTAAGTGATGCACACACGGAATTCTTTAGAAAAAGGTGAAAGAATAGTTTGCTATGCCTTCATCATACGGCTCAATAATAAGTTTGGTCAGTTTGTAAAGACTATAAGGTGCAGACACATTCCATTTTACTTTTATCCTTTCAACTCTATTATTGATCATGACAACTATTGTGGCAGAAGCACTCATATCAGTTTCTGTGGAGGCATTATTGGAAAAAATTGTTTCTGGCGACATCGTGAACTTCTTTCGGCGCACGAAGCTTGATTTTTCACTCTTGCAAAAGTTGGAGATAACATTGGTGAGTCTTCAAGCTATTCTTAATGATGCTGAGGAGAAACAGATAAAAAATCTTGCTGTCAAGAAATGGTTAGAGATGTTGCGAGATGCTGTATTTGAAGCTGACAATTTGTTTGACCAAATTAACACCGAGGCATCGAAGTGCAAAGTCAAAGCCGAATATGAAAACCAAACTGCTACTGCTCAGGTGCTAAAAAATCTTTCTTCTCGTTTCAAAAGATTTAATAGAAAGATCAATTTCAAATTGCATAAATTATTTGAAAGTTTAGAACATTTAAGAAAACAGAAACTAGGCTTAAAAGAAGGTGTTTCGAGTCATGTTTGGCATGGAACTCCTACAAGTTCCGTTTTGGTAGATGAATCTGCTATTTATGGCCGAGAAAATGATAAAAAGAAACTTAAAAAGTTTTTGCTGTCGAAAGATGGTAGTGACGGTGGAAGTAAAATAGGAGTGGTTTCCATTGTGGGCATGGGAGGGCTAGGAAAAACAACAGTAGCTAAACTTCTCTACAATGACCCTGAAGTGAAGGATAACTTTGATCTGAGAGGGTGGGCATATATCTCCAAAGATTTTGATGTTGTTAGAGTCACTAAAACCATTCTAGAATCTGTCGATTCAGAAGCAACTAAGACTAATGACTTGAATACTCTTCAAATGCAATTGCAACAAAGTTTAAGCAACAAAACTTTTTTGCTAGTATTGGATGATATATGGTATGGAGGATATGTTGGTTGGAATAGTTTGAATGATATCTTTAATGTTGGGGAGATGGGGAGTAAGATCATCATCACAACACGAGATGAAAGAGTTGCGTTACCCATGCAAACCTTTTTCTATGTCCACCACCTAAAACCTCTTGAAAGTGAAGATTGCTGGTCTCTACTTGCCAAACATGCATGTGTTGAGAGTAACTACCAGCAACAATCAAACCTGGAAGGAATTGGCAGGGAAATTGCCAATAAATGTCATGGTTTACCATTAGCAGCAACAACACTTGGGGCCCTACTTCGCATCAACTTGTCCATGGATTATTGGAATGACGTATTAAAAAGTAGCATTTGGGAATTAACAGATGATGAGGTGCAGCCGGCTCTGCTATTGAGTTATCGTTATCTTTCAGCTCCTCTAAAACGATGCTTCGCTTACTGTTCACTTTTTCCAAAGAACTCCATCATAGAGAAAAAGATGGTAGTTCAGTTGTGGATTGCAGAAGGCTTAGTACCTCGGCCAAAAATTGAGAAAAGTTGGGAAAAAGTAGGAGACGAATACTTTGATGAACTAGTATTGAGATCGCTAATACGTCGACGGTCTGTTGATGATGAGGAATCAGGCTTTGAAATGCATGACCTTATCAATGATTTAGCTACAATGATTTCATCTCCTTATTGTATTAGGTTGGACTGTGATGAACAAAAGTCACATGAAAATTTTGAAAGGGCACACCATTTGTCATACATTAAAGGTGAATATGACACATACAATAAATTCGATAAATTGTATGGATTAAAAGATCTACGTACCATTCTAGCTTTACCATTACAAAAACAGTGGTCTGATAGTTGGTTATCGAACAGGGTAGTACATAACTTGTTTTCAACAATGAAACAAGTGTGCGTTCTGTCTTTGTCAAACTACAGAAGTATCACAAAGCTTCCCAACTCTGTTGAAAAGTTGATATACTTGCGATACTTGAATCTATCTTTTACTGGGATTGAAAGGTTGCCTTCCGGAACATGCAAGCTTTACAATCTGCAGACCTTGTTGTTGGCTCACTGCTGGAATCTCGCTGAATTGCCCGAGGAGATGGGGAAATTGGTGAATCTACGACACCTTGATATCAGTGGTACTGGTTTGAAGGTGATGCCCGTACAAATAGCCAGACTAGAAAATCTCCAAACTTTGTCCGACTTCGTTGTTAGCAAACATCATGATGGATTGAAGGTTGCAGAGATTGGAAAATTTCCTCATCTACAGGGGAAGCTTTCTATCTCACAACTGCAAAATGTTACTGATCCCTCTAATGCATTTCAAGCAAATTTGAAGACAAAAGATCAAATCGACAAATTGGTACTAAAATGGTCCACCACTACTGCTTCAGATTCACATACCCAAAGTCTTGTACTAGAGCAGCTGCAACCCTCGACAAATTTAAAGAATCTCGTCATAGAAGGCTATGCTGGACACAACTTTCCAAATTGGTTGGGTTATTCTTTATTTGGCCAAATGGTGTTTTTGAAGATCTTGAATTGTACTAATTGTTCGTGGCTGCCACCCCTTGGACAAATAGGTAATCTGAAAGAACTCTTTATTGGTGAGATGAAATCACTAAAGAGTATTGGTACTGATTTCTATGGGAGGAGTAATTCTCCTTCCTTTCAACCATTTCCCTCGTTGGAGAATCTAGACTTTGATACAATGCCAGAGTGGGAGGAATGGAAGTTCACTGGTGGTACAACTACAGAGTTTCCTCGTCTAAGACGACTGTCTTTACGGCAATGTCCAAAACTCAAAGGTAATTTACCCCTTGGACAACTAGGAAAACTGAAAGAACTCATTATCGAAGGGATGCAATCAGTAAAAACAATTGGTACTGAATTCTATGGAAGTAATATTTCTTCAGCATTTCAACCATTTCCCTCCTTGGAGACTTTGCGCTTTGAGGATATGCAAGAGTGGGAAGAATGGAAGTTGGTTCAGGATACAGTTATAGAGTTTCCGAGGCTAAAACGTCTGTCACTGCAACATTGTCCCAAACTCAAAGGAGACATCCCAAGCAACCTTCCAAGTCTTACACATCTTTCACTTGAAAAATGTTTGGAACTCAAAGGAAACATACCTCTACCCAAAACATTAAAATCTCTTGGAATCTATGAATGTAAGAATCTGGAGTTCCTTCCTTGTGAATCCTTGCACAATTACACATCACTTGAAGTTTTGACAATATTCAGTAGTTGTAATTCAATGACATCATTGACCTTGGGCTCTCTCCCTGTCCTCAAGAGTCTGGATATTTACGGCTGTATAAATCTGAAATCAATATTAATTGCAGAAGATGCATCGCCACAAAGTCTCTCATTTCTTAAAAGCATCACAATATGGGAGTGTCATGGATTGGAGTCATTTTCTCCAGGTGGATTGCGCACTCCGAACCTCATTCATTTTATGGTGCGTGGGTGTGAGAAGCTTCGTTCAATACCTGAACCGATGACTACTCTGGTTGACCTTCAAGAATTAGAAATGAAATTTCTTCCGAATCTACAAAGTTTTGCAAAAGATGGTTTTCCTGTCAGTTTACGAGAACTGAGTGTTGGCCATCTTGGAGGGATTTCGCAAATGGGAAGTTGGGAACGACTCAATTGTCTTTCCGTATTGCGAATTGCAGGTGATGATTTTTTGAATGCGGTGATGAAAATGGAAGTGACATTGCTACCAGCTTCTCTCGTTTCCTTATTCATTTCTAATCTTGATAATATAAAATGCTTGGATGGGAAGTGGCTTCAACATCTTAACTCTCTCCAGAACCTTGAGTTTTCATTCTTTGACAAGCTTAAGTCGTTGCCAGAAGAGGGATTGCCTTCTATTTCTGTACTGAGGATCATGCATTGTCCATTACTTGAAGCAAGTTTGCAGAGGAAGAGAGGGAAAGAGTGGCGTAAGATTGCTCACATTCCCTTCGTAATTATCAATGATGAAGTGATCACATGAGCGCCGTTGATCATAGGTGCGTCCTTGAAATACTTTGAGAATCCATGCTTATCTAAGTCTTTACTTTTACAAGCTTTTTCTCATGAGCTATCTCTGCTGTAAGTTTGTTTATACCAGCTTTTGTGTCTATTCCCAGGTTCTCGCGCCTTTCTCTGCTTCCATTATCTATGATGATGAGGTTGTTCTCTTCTTTGTTTCTAGCACCGACGACCTGTTCCAGTCCTCTAGTTATGTGTATGTGTCTCAACTTTCTAATATTGTTGCACTTGCCGATATAACTGGTAACTAACTTTAAGAAGTTACATTCCATTTGATTAAATGGTATTTTTTTAGCTTTTGTTCACAGAAATGCATGGAAAAGAAAAATGATGTTTTGTTTTTGGTAATAGAATATTGAGGACGTGGTGGTTCGTAGTTTATATGGAAGGAAAAATTAAACCAACACTTGGTCTAACATGGTCCTAAAATGAAATCTGATGACTGTATTTATCTTGATCTTTCCATATGCAAAGATAATGTGTAGTTTCTAAATATGGAAGAAATGTTTTTTGAAATAAGGTAGATGAGTAACTCAGGTAGAAACTAAGTCTTTTGCGTTCATATCCATTGACCAACATGGTACTCATGTTAAAGATCTGAAGCATAAAAGCTTAGCAAAAAGCCAAAACCTGCCTCAATTAAGAGATCAGTTTTTGATGGATTGACTTGAACCTGATACAGAAATGTTGTAGGCCATACTATGTATTACACCTTTAGATCTAAAGTAAAGATTTGAGATGAGGAAAACCTGAAAGAATCGATATTTTCAGTTCTGAAAATCCTATGATTTCTGTTTTTTTGAATGAATAGTATAATAATATGTTACAGGGTCTGTTAGATAATTTTTTTGGTATTCTTGTGTTGTTTTGTCATTTAAATATCATACATAAAAGATAAAAGATGTTGTTTTGTAACAGTAAGTTATCATGGATTTAATGAAGATGTGTAGATAAATTAGAATCCTTTCTTCCAAAGCATGGCAGTCTTAGAAACCTGTACTTTTACCGCCAGCACCTCCTAGCTGTGAGTGTTCCTATTCCACCCTCACCTAATCCATTTCCTTTAGAATGATGGCTGGTTAATACTAAGAATTTAAACTTATGGTTTAAATTTTGAATCATGTTTGTCATTTCTATTAATTTGAAAGACAAATGACGTTCATGTAATAGGTTTTTAGAAACACCATGTTTCGTCCTGAAGGGCATCCTCGACATTGATGTGTAAGGCTTGCGAATTATGCATTTTGATGTCATTGCAAACACAAAATTTTCAATCAATGATAAAAAAGTATAAAGAGTGGAACTACCTTGTTGTAAAAGAAGCCTCATATGGATTTGAAGATCATATAAGCTCTCTTACTACTGCCTTTTAGATAGTTAGATGTTTTTCTTTTACATGCATGACGATAGCGAGATGTGGGAAATATAAAATATAGGTGCTCATTGTATTTTGAAACTCCAAGCAGGTTATGAAATTTGGAAGGGATGCTGTCCTCTATGTTGAATCACTAATTGTTTCCGCGTGACTCGGAAGGAGGATTTGGTGCCCAACAGAATAAGGTAAATAATTTTAGTTAAAAAGTTAACTTCATTTGTGAAAATCAATCATAAGATTTCGTCGGCTTCTTCCAGAGCAAGCAGCTTCATATAAATCTCCAAAAAGGACTCTTGGTTTACATTTCTTTAACTGGACATGAAAGCTTTCCTGAAAATAATAGTTCTATCAAAATGCATGTTATACTAATTTCGTGCTAAATGTTTGTTGGAATTAGGCCGAACTCAGCTTCTTCTACTACTGCTGTGAACATGGTGAAGCGACGCAAAGGACAGGGTGTCAGGCTCCACGTAAGGGGTACAATATTTGCGTACAAACGATCCCAATAAAACAAGTACCCAAACACATCTCTGGTTTTAAGTTGATGGAGGGAACACCAAGGAAGAGGTATGTTGGTATGCCGGCATATGGGGCAGGCTTACAAGGCCTTATGAAAAATTCTAGTCAAATCTTCTTCCTAAACCAATGGGAGCTAGGGTAGGAGAAAACATTAAAACCTCATAATGTTGGAAAAAAAAGTACTTTTATAGCATCTCTTTTCTCTCCATTGATTTATACGCTGTCCATTTGAAAGATTTTTCTGTCTCCTTGGGTTTCTCACGCAGTTGTAGCCAAACATCATGTAAACAAAAATTGTATACTATCAGTGCATTTTAATGCTCCTTTTATAGTGTGGCATTTTGTGTTATACCATGTTTTGCTATCTTCGAGTCTTAATGAAGTTTTAGTGAAGCTCTTAGTTAATTTCTGTATTTTAATGTATATTGACCATTTCTCCTTCCAAAGGCCATAAATTGGGATGTACTTATTTAATTAATTGAACTTTGTGAGCTTGTGTTGGAAAGTTATTAAGCACAACGATAACTTATATGTTTGATCCAAAGCGAACGATTTAAAACACTTTTTTTCAATGCTTAACTGCACTCTTCACCCCAAGTTTCACAATTGAGCGATTTTTGCCTTAAAAATTTAAAATTAGTGATTTTAACCCCTCAGTATTACCTTTTTTACACTTACTAGTCTCCTATGTACAATTTGATCAATTTTGACAAAAACCGCTGACATGAATAATTTGAATGACCTCACATCTCCATGTGTTTCACAATGTAGATAACACTATTTTTTTTAAAAAAAATTCCACCTTATCCTCTTCTTTATTCATCACATCCATATGAAATCCAATTGGGTTCAATATGACAGTGTTATCAGCTAATCTAATAATCATCAACCCAATTGCATGATGAAGCAAACTATCTTTTTCTCACTCCTAATACTATCATAATTATGTTATAGCCAGAGACATCGTAGGAAACAGAAACAGAGAGGGGTGCAAAAAAAAAAAATTACAAACTAAAGAATTTCTCTTTAAAAAGTTGAATGCTTATTTCGCCTTAATTAATCTATGATGTCAACCATTGATGAGAGTGAGTTTTGAAGAAAAAGTTCACTATTCCATTCCATGATTATGGATTTAATTTCTTTTTTTTCTAATATCAATGATTTCAATAAGACAGCGAATTGAGCTCAACCTTCAACAACTCTGGAACTAAGGAAAAAACCTAAACAATCAACAAGTAATTAATGTAACTCGTAATTTTTAAAACAGTCTTGTAATTAGAAGTGTAAAGTGAAAATGAAAAGGAGGTTTTTCTGGTCAAAGATTCAATTAGAAAGTTCAACCAGCCAGTTGAGTAGAACCAATGTAGTCTTTGCAGGATTCCACAAACTAATTAAATCAATATTAACATGTTTGATAGAAGAGAAATTGCTCTTGCAGTGGCTTCCATGAAGTTTCTGAATAGGAATACAACTAAAAGCAAAGGTACAGAGATTTGTAGGATCAGCATAACACATAGTTATAGTGAAATTGACAATTCTGGTACTTGATATGCAAATTTGTCGTGCTTGTGCATCCAAGACTTCACATTTGTCAAGGATCAAACTATTCAACTTGTTTAATGTTGAGAAGAGATCAACATGGCCATCATTGCCTACTTGGAAGGCGAAAGATCGTGTAGCCAAGCAGGTTAATGTTAGGAAATTGAGAGAATTCAAAATAATGTTCTCATAGCATAAATTCCAGGAGGGACAACAGAAAGGTAAAGAGATGTTAAAGTTTGACAAGAAAAAAGCTAGGTGGGAAGTGTTGACTTCACTAGTAAAAGAGATATGTAATCTTTGTACATTTTGTTAAGCATGGGTTTAGAATCCTAGAGCAGTGAAAATCAAGGGCGTGTAAGTTAAGGAATTTCGAAGTGACAAAATGTGAGACATGACTTCGGTGAATTCCTTGAAAATACCTGTTTGAAGAACTTAATGTAAGGGTGGGAAGACATTTCCAGATATTCTTTTATCTTTTGGACAAAATGCAAAGTTTGAAAGATGTAGACGGTGTTAAAGAAATGAGAGTATGTGAAGTAGAATATAATCCGTTAAATCACTGAATATGTCTTCATTATTATCTTCGTTTTCAGTATGGTTCTATACCATGTAATTGAGATTTCTTAATTAAATATGTGACAGATTGTACATTATATCAAGATGTTCTTGTGATGTGAGTGGTTATTTTGTTCAAAATTTTGCTACCAATTTCGATTTGATGTATAGGAGCATTGCGAAATACCCCTTCACACCCCTGCCAAGTAGAGACTAAAGACTGTATCTTATATGAGACGGGACAAAAGAAAAATAGATGACTGCATCTCTTTTCACATTCAAAACGAAAGACTCATGAGTTGTCATGTCTCGGCTGCAGACTACCTTTGGCCGACTATCTTAAACCAATTCCATGCATCAATACTTGAACAATAAACAGAAGAGCGCATTCATCCTAGAAAAGTTAGTGTTTGTGATTCTTGTTAATTACTTTCTGAGTATGTTTGCCAAGTTGCCAACAGTTAAGTCTGCAGACTTATAATTGCATTGCAAGCATTGCAGTTCCCAAAATATATTTAATTTGTACAAATTAAGGTCTATCTTCTACGCAAACTCTGAGTAGTAAATTCACAAAATATAATGTTAGAAGTTAGATATAATGTTTGAGCATGTGGATAGCTTTTTTAATCACGACAACTATTTGCATCTACACTGAGGAATCAAACTACGTACCATAACATAAGGCAATACAGATTAATTCAGGAAATAACTACTATGAAATTTTATGATTTTTCAAATCAATATTATCCAAGGATGAAGAAGTTGACAAATCAGAATCCAGTAATAAAATTGATACTTGCATTGCCAATCTCTTATAAAACATAAGGACCAAACAGCAAACAAACAAGCAATTTACACAGCCTTCCTTCTTACGTTTACCCCTTTACACAGCCTTCCTTCTAACGCTTTTGTTCTTCCTTCAGACATGCGTTTACACAGCCTTCCTTCTCGCGCTTATGTTCTTCCTTCAATTGTGCATTTTGCACATTAAGATCAGCCAATTCGCTCTTTTGACTTGCTATTTCAGCTTCATAATACTTGAATAACTCTTCTTGAGTATCATAAACCTTGTCCATGTCTTCCATTAAATAATGTAAATTGTTGAAATTGTTCTTCAGGGAATGGGTGCTCAACTTGAACTCGTTGGAGTCCATACCTACATTTTCATTTATTAATTATTATAAATTAAACAAGCAATTTCAGTAAATTTATATTGATCAATCAACAAAGGAACCATGTGTTACTATAAATTTTACTTAAGAAACCAATTATGGTTCGAGAGAATCCGAGTTCAATCCTAATAAAACATTCTCGACCATACTCTATTGATTGAATAATTTATATCAATTTTATTGGATTACAAAGGCTATTCTACAGAAGCTGGAGCGCTAACACAGAAAAATATTAAATCGATTGGGAAATGAACAAATCAATTAAAAGAATAGAAAATCAGGTACCTCGTTCAAAGTCGTTCTGCGGTTTTGCTTGAATACTACCGTATGAATCGACACTTCTCGTAATAATTAGTTATATTTTTTGTTTGAGGAATTAGGGTTATATACATACATTTAAAATGTTAGGTTTTTTGTCCAAAAAAAAAATGTTAGGTTTATTTTTTTTTTTTAGGAAAAAATGTTAGGGTTATATTTATTCAAAAAATTAATATTACCTAAAAAAAACCAAAACTCTAATTGGGCCTAACTATTGATGATACAAATATATTATCTACACCTCCCCTTTTCTACCATATTATTGGAGATATATATTAGATAGTAGTATAAATAGCATGCAACCATCCAATTAGTGGGCAACTTTCTCATCTATCCTATATATAAATAAAATAAACGAGTTTGGACTCACATTTTCATTACCTATTTTACTCTTCATTTTAAATATATTATTTACTATTTTATACTTTAATAATATTATTTTAAATTTTCATTAAAAATATTAAATTCATTAAAATAGGAAGTATCCCACTACAGTAGCAACACTATTATCTATACTATATATGAAGAGGATGGAGATTTTGGGATGATTTTTTTAATTATGAAGGGGATAGTGACTTTGGGATGATTTTTTTTTTTTAATTTCAATTATATCATTAAACAAATTTTCATATATTATTATTATTGTATTGTTGTTGGTATTAAAAAAGATATAAATTTATATTATATTGGTTAAATTACTGTTGTCATTGAAAAAAATAAATATGGTTTTATGTGTTTGTTATAATTTGAAAGTCACAAATATTTGTATTTATAGTTTTAATTAAAATCAAAATTTATATATAAAATAATGTTCATAATTTACACGCTTTAATTACTTCATTGTATATACTGCTATGGTTTATTTTCCAAAAAGGTGATAAGTTTTATGAACAATCAGACACAACAAACTTTGCTTGATCACAAATCATGAACAGAGAGACTATTATAAGATATGTGATAGCTCAATCACCAATTAGCAAAGAAAGTAAGTAATGTTCACTCTCTTTGAGAAGGAAATGGTATCAATTTTATCTTGTGATGTGGCAATAGTTTCATAATATAAGGAAATACAATAGTGATAAGATCATAAGAGTAAACTGTACACAAACAAATGTAGAACAGATCAGCTGGAGCTTCATAATGGTCAAAACAACAAAATGGTTTTACATCAATGTCAACTTCTTGAAGTATGGTTAAAATTTCAAAAACAACTTAATCATATTTCTTGATAACAGCCAAATAACAACAATGAAATAATTACATATGGCCATGTTTGAGCCAAGAGACTTCTGCACGAGTCACTTGCTTGGATGCAGGTAAAAGAAAAATACATCATTAAGGATCTAGAACTCTGTATGGAACCATGGAACATAATGGACTAATTGATCAATAAGTTAATTTTTCAAACGCTCGGATAAATTGGTTCATGTTTGAGTTGGTGCTAAGTTTGGTGAAATCACAATGCCGTTGTGATTTTGTTGAATCTCTAAAGTGTAGTTTTTATCAAAATTAAGATGGAACATCATATTTCTACTAAATTTACCGTCAATTGAAATATGCACACAATAACATAAGCAGACAATGAACACAGAACAGAAGCAGAGAGTAATTCCACATCTTTGCTAAGAAACCATATATTCAATACAACCAACTGACCAAGGTTGTCAAAATCGGGACTTTACTTCAGGTCGAAAGGGAATAGCAAAATCGAGACTTGTAAAATCGCAATCAAAATTGAAGGATTTTACTCAATGACTTTTGTATAATCGATATAGAAAATTGTAAAATCGCAATCAAAGTCGATGGATTTTACCAAAACATAATAATACTAAATATATGTTATAAATGGTATATAGTCATAAATGACTTATAGTTTATAAGAAATCGTAAAATCGCAATCAAAATCCATAGATTTTGCTTATTTTAGGATTTTACTATGAATTTAAGTTGTTGAAGGAATGAGAGAATGAAGGAAAAAGTGGAAAACTTGACTTATATACTAGCATGAATAAAACACATAAATACATCCCCGTGAACTTAGCTCAGTTGGTAGGGATATTGCATATTATATACAAGAGCCGGAGTTCGAACCCCGGACACTCCACTTCTCCACAATTAAATCACGGACACTCCACTTCTCCACAATTAAATTAAATTATGTGAGCTCTAGTCATTGGACTACTTGACAAAAAAACTAGTCATTGGGCTACTTGAAAAAAAAAAACACATAAATACCGTTCCTGAAATAATCCTTCCAACATAATCGGTTAACACCGCACTCTGTTAAAAATTTATTACGCGGGTTATCTATATAATATAAATTTACGACCTGTTTCAAGGCTTTTCTCTTCTTTTCATGACAAGTGTCACTTAATTTCAAGGTTTTAAATTCTTTCAAATAGCGACATGTGGCGCTCTATTCTTCTTCTATTCTCAAGCATTTGCTAGCAAGGTTTTATTAATGGTATAATATGATATATGGATGTTATTAATGAAATTCCATATTAATGTTGTTCCATAATATTAATGGTAGTCTCACGGTCCCATTTGATATAATATGATATAATATAATTGGTCTAAAAAAATGACATCGCATCGCATATTATATAGATTTTATTAATGGTTAAAAAAATATAATTGTTTTTCAAAAAAAAATACGATTTTATTAATGAATTCTAATTTAATTGTTTTTCTCATAATATAATTGTTAAATCATAATAATCCCCGTGCCAAGTATAGTGACCGTGATCCACCATTTTTTTTTTTATGAATTCCGTTGAATTATTCAATATTTACTGTAGGAAGGAAAAAAAATATATATACTTTATTTTAAGACCTGAAAATAATTGGATTGGAGGTATGTAATTGGAATTAAAAATGTATCATTAAAAAATATCGAAAATATAATTTCAGTTGATTCTATTTAATGGTCTTGCTAAAATAAACGTTGAACCTTCCCTAAAAAAAATAAAGTGAGCCTTAAACCAAAAAAAAATCAGAATTGTTTAATAGCTAAAAATCGGATACTTTTATGAAAGAAAAAAAATCGGATACTTTATTTTAGGACAGAGCAAGATTTTATTAATGGTATAATATGATATACGGATGTTATTAATGAAATTCCATATTAATGTTGTTCCATAATATTAATGGTATTCTCATGGTCCCATTTGATATAATATGATATAATATAATTGGTCTAAAAAAATGACATCGCATCGCATATTATATAGATTTTATTAATGGTTAAAAAAATATAATTGTTTTTCAAAAAAAAATACGATTTTATTAATGGTTAAAAAAACGATTAATTTATAGATATATTTCACAGGATGAATTGGTAAAAAAAAAAACCATTAATTTTTTTTTAACATAAAGTTTAGAAGAAATTTTACGTTACAAAAAAAAAAATTTGCTATGTTACTTTTTATACCATTTATGTCAAATGCTTCTACTATTATTTTTGAAGATATTTTTTTGGTTACAATTTGTTTGACTAATTTAAACTTTAATGCTAAATTTCGGTTACTATTTGTTTATACCATATATGTTTACTATCTACATTATTAGTTTGGAAGAAATTTCGGTTACAGAATTATTTGCCATGAAGCAACTTTAATGTCAGATCTTTGTTACTATTTCAACACAAAAACTTTAATGGTAAATTTTGGTTACTATTTTTTTGAAAGGAAAATTTTGGTTACTATTTGTTTATACCATATGTTTACTATCTACATTATTAGTTTGGAAGAATTTTCGGTTACAGAATTATTTGCCATGAAGCAACTTTAATGTCAAATCTTGGTTACTATTTCAACGCAAAATGTCGATTACAAAAGTAATGTTCGATCACTACCAATTTATTTTTCTGAACCGTTTGATCACCCTTCGCAACTAATATGCAAGGATTCTTTGAAAAAAAAATCAATATGCAAGGGAAATACTTAATAAAAACAAAATATTATTTAATTTGATTTATTTGAACGTTAATATATCATATTTTATGTTTATGAAACAGTAATAAAAAATTGGATACTTTATTTTAGTCTATTTAGTTTTTTTCAAATGCAATCATTTAATAAAAAAAAATTATATTTTGCTTAATAGCTAATATATGAGCTCAAATTTGATTGGTTAAGTTACATGTTGTTGTTTTACGTAATTATCCTCTAAAAGCTATTATAAATTAGACCCTTTGGCCAACACATTCTTCACACCACAACTCCTGCTTTGCAGTTGTCTTTCATATTCATTTCTTTTTCATTACGTAATCTTCGTATCTGATTTCTGATATATCCCCTTCCAAAGAAAACTGGAATATCATGGTTCGAGTCGTTAGCCTTTGGTTTGTGAGGGATATGAAAAAGGATCAACTTCCTTACTCCTTGGAAATGGTTCTAATGGACAATAAGGTAGTTTGATTCCATTTGTTTTTAGTTTTTATCTTTCTTTTTTTTATCAATAATTTTTTGTTTTTTTTTGTCAAAACAATAATTTTTTTGTTAAGGTCGTGTGTAACTGTATCAAGGACTTCAGTTTTTTATAAAGCAAAGAGCGATTATTGTGATTTTTTTTTTAGAGTATGCGATTATTGTCAAAACAATAATTTTTTGTTAAATTGATTCTTTTTTTTTATTATTCACAGGATGAAAAAATACGATCCTATACTATAATTTAGGAGCAATTGAAAACTTATTCACAGGATGAAAATTTATATTTTTTTTGATCCCACGTTAGAAGCAACAAAAATATCTATTTTTCGTCCTGTACTATATACGTTCACCGTCCTATACTGAAATTTTTCACCGTCCTATACTAATCCAAACAAAAATACGATCGGTTCATTTTTTTTTTTATATATATCAAAGATCGATTATATCAATAATTTTAGAAATTGTATCAATAAATTTTTGTTTGGGTCCTTGAAATTTTATTTGTTTATATACAATTGATTGTTTATATTTTTTTGTCCGGCTGTTTTTATTTTTCGTTCTTCTATTATTTTATCCCTAATTGTATTAGGTCAATATTCGTAATTGTATTGTTCTCTAAATTAATCATATAACTTATTTATATTATAAAATGTTTTGTTATCTAATTTAAAGTTTTTTATTTTATAGGGTGACCGAATCAATGCGTCTGTTAGACGTACTCTCATATACAAGTATGAGAAGGAGCTGAAGGAGGACCGTGTATTCTCTATTGGAAATTTTAGTGTTGCTTCTAATGTGGGTACAAAAATAAAACAATGTGATGATAAGTTTGTTCCTGCTGACATCTACGTGATCGGTGATCCTCGCGAAATCTTTCAATCTGAATATGATACTGATTACTTGATCGGTAAAGGAATCATTTTTTTTAATCTTGGTTGATATTCTTTTCAGATGTTATGGGTATGCTGACAAAGGTGTTGTTCAATCCAACTTTCAGTGCTGCTCTTCTATTAAAGAAGAGGTAATTGAACGAGGTTATGGTTTTTTGTATTCGCTAAATGAGGTTGTGATGTTAAGGCGTCTACATTTAAACAAATATGGATTCAGTTATGCTAACAAAAAAAATTGTACAGCGAGTGAGAACTCTTTGTAATTTATCAAACTTTTATTTCTTTGAACTGATTTTGTTGAAATCACACCCACGCTGAGTTTTGAGCGCCTCATACACTGGAAAATAGAAATGTCATAGAAATGTCGTAAAATGTGGTATTGGAATGTTGCGTATGATTATCACTTTTTCATTTTTCAAGATCAAATTCCATGTCAATTGTGATAGGCCTGTCATGTATTCAGTGTGGTTGGATGCTGCGAAGCATTTCATGTATTTCTGCAAACACTACAACATTCACTTATCTAACTTATTTCGGTTCCTAACACTTTTTTTAACTAATAAGGGATACTTTATTTTAGGACATAAAAAAAATTGGAATTGGAGGTATTTAATTGGAATTAAAATCGTATCATTAAGGAATATTAAAAATATTATTTCAGTTGATTCTATTTAATGGTCTTGCTAAAATAAACGTTGAACCTTCCCTAAAAAAAATAAAATAAGCCTTAAACCAAAAAAAAAAATCGGAACCTTCCCTCTAAAATCACAAAGACCATTAAACATGCATATTCATTGTACTTAAAAGTGAGAATTCTGTGTTATTTTCTTTGATTCAATTTGATTAAAAGTTATAATTTTATTAATGCATATTCAATGTACTTCCATTTTTCTTTTTCTGTACTAAAATAAAAATTGAACAGTTTAATGAAATTTCTTCAACAAAAAAAAACAGTTTAATGAAATAAAAATGTGAATAATATTTGTTTTATAACTATTAGTTTTTAAGATTATATTCTTTGTGATAAATTATAAATTTGATAATCTTTTTAATAAGTTAAGATTATATTTTTGTGAAATAAAAATGTGAATAATATTTTTTCTGTGTGAAGGAAACATGATTTTATTTTTTTTAAAATAAACACATACTTTGATAATCCTATTTGAAAATATTCATTGAGACAAATCAAACAACATCTTACATGCTAACATTTGTATTTATATATTAGTTAAAAAATGTGGTCAAAGTAAGTTATGTGAATAATGTATATTGTAAAATTGTGAAATGTATTTTGAAACGGTTGAAGTATTAATGAATTGTTGAAACTTTGACATGTTGCAATCAAGGATATCTTAAAAATTCAAGGTATTCTTTAAGTCATTTAAGAATATATAGCAAGTTTTCCGTTTTCCATAGTCAATCACCAATGAATAACTTTTAAACCATCATAAAAAAATCCTATTTTATTTAAAAAAAATAAAACTCATGAATTAAAAATTAATTGCATTAAAGGTAATCAAATTGTAGAAAATTTGAAATGCTTCAATCAAGACAATCACAAAAAACAAATTCAAGGAATATTTTAAATCACTCAATAATGAATATGTATGTCTTCTTAAAAAAAACAGTCGTGCTATATCCAGCAAAAATAATTTCGCAAAGATATCACGAGTGTATTACTTTTAACATGTACTAGCCTACCCCTAAAAAAATCATATGATGGCTTTCAATTTTTTTGTGCAAACTAACATTCAGCTGTTTAAGTTATTTTTTTATTTTGGATTTAATTTGTATACATCTACGATATAATTTTTTGGGTTAAATATGTTTTTTAGTCCCTATAAAATTAAAAAATTTCAAGTTTAATATTTACAAAAAATTTATTCATTTTTAGTCTCTGTTTGAATTTTATAGGGACAATTTTGGAGGACCACAAGTGTCCATTTTTTGTAAAAAGTTTTCAAAATAAGGATTATTTTTACCAACTACAATATTATAAAAGTCTAAAATTACCGCTAAAATTTTGTAGAGACTAAAAACATATTTACCTCAAAAAAGTTTTACACATGCATGCTATCAAATCATTATATGATGTCACATTTTTAAATAAGCTCCTAAAATATCTTAAAATATATTTATTTGTAAAAAAATAATAAAAGATATTCTTTAGGATTCTTATAAAATATCATAACATTACATTGAATAATTGGATATACCCATATCTTATAATTGGAGCTCCTAAAAAAAATTACATGATGGGTACATATATTGTAAAAGTCGTGGAGTAATAAACCGCTTTGACACACTAAACCAAAACGCTGCATTTAAAGAAAAAACTTGCCTCTATTGCCAGTCGTGAACATTTCGTGGAATATGTGTCGCGATATCAAGCATTTTCCAAAAAAAAAATGAATATGTATGTCTCATTTTCTTATTTCTATTTAATCTTGACCCTCATCCCGTTCTTCAATTCATGTTTCTACTATTCTTGGTAAACAATAGATCATTGAACAATCATTAAAAAAAAATCAAACCAAGCAAGTTCTCGGAATCAATCAAAGTATGAAATACAAATTTTGGGACAAATAACTTATTTGATATTATGTGGTTGCTAATTTAAAATTCAACAGAAAAAAATTATGGTCAACCTTAAATTTTAAATGAAAGTTAAAAATAAGGTAACTAATTAGTTGTGGAAATTTCTACTATACTTATAAATGATTATTATAGTTTTTTATTTACAGGAATTTCGATTTTTATTGTTTTTATTATAGATTTTTTTATTATAGAAATCATTAAAAAAATATTGATTTCTATAATCCTAATGTGCATTAAATCATAATTAAAAAAGATATTTTATCAAAAGATAAAGAAAGACAATTGGATATTTAAATGTTTGAGTTTTAATAAGGAAAATAATACATAATAAAAGAGAGTACAACAAGTAGTCTAACTCATATTATACCTATTTTTTGTCCTAAAAAATAACCTTTTTTAAGTAAAAGTGGGATGATCACTTTCAACAACTCATTGTTTTTTAATGAACTGAAGCGAGTTTCATTGATGAGGGAAATAAAATCAATCAATAGTAAATGACCACTAACATAGAAAATACAATCATTTAATTCCTTCGTCGTTTGTAAGAAAAATCATTCAATAAAAAAAAATTAAGCAAACATAAGTTTATGATCATCATGGGTATAAAAAAAAGTTAATTATGGATGATGATACCTATTTAAAAAGAAATTAAGAAAACATGATTCAGCATCCACGCCTACAGGTGTTCACGGGATGAGTCGGTTTTCATTGTAATCTATTACCCGATGCAATCAAGTTTCATTAGGTTTGATCAATAAATAATTACACGTAACTTTTAAAAAAAATCTTAAAAATATATATAATTAAAGGACATTCTATATTATAAAAATTTGAAGACTTGGACTAGATTCTACTAATTAAAATTTGAACACTTGAATTTAATTAAAACACTTTGAATCTCTATGACATGGACTGAGTATATAATAGTGTGAACACTGGGTCACTGCGTAGAAAAAACGCGTTGTATAGCTCAAATACAATGTTAAATGAGCAAGGATGGATACATCGCTGCGTGAATGCAGTAAAAAATAAGCAAAGGTCTCCACATCTTTGTGAACGAGTGTGGGTAAAGAAGTTAGTTAATAAGAGTATGATCCATTTTAGAACATGGAATAAAGGTACCCTTACTTGAACATATATGGAAATAGTTGACGCTATGACTAAAATGAAGATTAATTTGATGTGCCAACAAAAAACTATGTGGGTAGGTGAAAATGCGAAAGAATTAAATAGTTCAAGATTTAAGCATTGATAAACTGTAAAAGTTAGATCGAGAAATGGTGTGAGCATTATTGTGGATAAGGAATTGCAAAAGGATATTGTGGATGTAAAGAGGATGTGAGATTTGATTGTATCCCACAAATTTTTAGTTTAATAAGACATCTTTATTTTTTTTATTTTTTTTAAAGGAAATAAGACATCTTTAATGTTATGAGTATTTACTCACCTTAGGTAGGTTTGGAAGAATATTCTAAAGTTAAATTTTGGAAGGATTTGAAAGGTTTTTGAGCCTCAGTGCATATGATTGTGCAGAAACTAATGGGTTTAGGGGTGTTCGCGGTCCAGTTTGGATCGGTTTTGAGGGAAAAAGTCAACCGATCCAAAATAAAAATCATGTGCATCCGATCCGATCCGATCCAAATATATGCGATTTAATTTGGATCGGTTTTTGGACATCCAAAGTGCAACATGTATTTTTTTATTAATATTAATATTACACATACACATTAAAATAATAGGTTTGATACAAAATATAACACAAATGTATTTAAAAAGTTAACATTATACAATGAAAATGATTGATTATATTTAAAATAGATGAAGTAGTAGTAATATAAATTAAATTAATGCAGTATATAATACTAATAAACTAATAAATATGTATTAAAATCTACTTTTGCGGTTTGGTTCGGTTTTGAAAAGGTGATTCGAAATCCGATCAGATCATAGCGATTTTTTCAAAACAACATCCAAACACATCCAAAAATATTCGGTTTTTTGTGATTTTCGGTTTTTTTGGATCGGTTTGCGGTTTTATTTTAGATTGGTTTGGATTTGAACACCCCTAGATATACCACAAGGAGAAAATGATTTTCTAGGAGGGGATCTAAATGGGCATGTAAGGAGTGTTTGATAAGTTTTAAAGGCGTGAATGATGGTATAGCCTCGGGGTCATAAATGCATAGGGTAAATTTATCCTAGATTTTTTGTTGTCTTTTATTCTTACTCAAGGAAAATAAAAAGGAAATTTATTACATACAAGAGTGAGATTTCATTTTCTCAAATAAATTTATTTCTTATTAGAAATTATGGCAGAAATATTTGTTTGAATTTAAAGTTTTACATGGAGAGAGTGTGACTATCCAACATATAGTATTGGTTATGAATGTAAGGGTTAAGTTAAGAGCGGAGATGAGAGGCCATGATTGGGATACAAGGATCAAGTGGTGACATTTAAAAGATCAAAACCAAAGTGCTTTCCTACAAAAGATTTTGAAGGTTGGTTGTGTGAAGCTACATAGAAGCGAAAATGATACATGGAACAAGATGACATATGAGATTAAAAAAGTAGCAAAAGAGACACTAGAAGAATTAATAGGTTTTGGACCTAGCTAGGAGTAAAGAATCTTGGTGGAACCAAAGAGTTCAAATTAAAGTGAGAATCAAAACAGTACTTCACTAATAAAAAATAGGGATAAGGGTGATACATTTGAAGAATATTACACATTAAGAAATTTTGCACATTCCAACCTTGATGCCAAGGTTGATCTCGAGGGGTGTGTTTTTTAGGATATAGTAAAGGCTGATTAGAGTAGTTTAAGTAGTTAAGAGATACTTTTTTTAGGCTATAGTAAAGAAAAAACTAAAGTTACTAACTCTACGATACCATTCAACATTTTCTACATTTTTTAGGCTGATATGTTTAAATATAAAGGATTCTTACATAAAGCTAATATTTTTTCTTTCTCTTCAACATGCACACATATGCATGTAAAGGTGTTAATATTAATTTAGTGACTTTACATTTAATATGTAGATCTGCGTATCCGTGATGATGACTTGAAGAACCTTTGTTTGATTGAAATTGAAATGCTGCTTCAGGAAAACGGACAGTCTCTTACTGACTTCAAATCTATGCCTAGGCCAAACGCAGCAGACATGCCAACTTTCACAAACAAGCTTATCGTTGATGAGCTAAATTACAACAAAGATGAACTGGAAAAGACACACGCTGATATGTTACTGATGCTGATTGATGAACAAAGATGTATGCATGACAAGATCATGAAGTTCGTTGGTTCTGACTCCGATGGTTTCTTTTTCTTATATGGTTACGGTGGTACTGGAAAAACCTTTATATGAAAAGCATTGTCGGCTGCTGTTAGATTGAAGGGGTTAGTTGTATTGAATGATGCATCCAGCGGTATAGCGGCTCTTCTATTACCAGGTGGAAGAACCGCACACTCGACGCTGACAATCCCTATTGAGATTAATGAGGCATCATCGCTTACGATGGAAAAGGATAGTCCTAGGGCAGAACTGGTGCGAGCTGCAAAGTTGATAATTTGGGATGAGGCTCCAATGATGCACCGATGGTGTTTTGAAGCAGTTGACCGATCATTGCGTGATATCATGTCCAAGAATGATCCCCTAAACGCACTTAAACCTTTTGGTGGAATGACAGTAGTTTTAGGTGGTGATTTCAGGCAGATATTGCCTGTTGTTCGAGGAGGAACGAGGCCAGATATTGTTGATGCCTCAGTCAATTCGTCAAAGTTATGGGCTTATTGCAATGTGTTGAGGCTTACTGTTAATATGAGATTGGGTTCATCTTTGGTACCTACAGAGCAGAAAGAAATTGCTAATTTTGGCAAGTGGATACTCTCAATTGGAGACGGCAACGACGCTTCAGATGAGAATGGTGAAATGAAGGTAGAAATTCCTGAAGATTTGTTGATATCGGACACAACAAGTCCGTTGATGACCAGCTATTTTTCCAATAAAGGGGAATACTCGCACCAACGCTTGATTCAGTTGAGCATGTTAACGAATATATGATGTCGCTGATTCCATGTGAAGAGAAAGAGTATTTAAGCTCTAATTCTGTTTGTCGATCGGGTGAAAATTCTGATGTCCAAAGCGAGTGGTTCACAACGGAATTTCTTAATGGTATTAAGAGCTCTGGAATTCCAAATCACCGGTTGATACTAAAGGTGGGATGTCCAGTTATGCTGATGAGAAACATCGATCAGGCCAATGGACTGTGTAATGCTACGAGGCTGACAGTTACACATCTAGGGAAGAGCACGATAGTTGCTACCGTAATTACATGAAAAAGGGCAGGTACCAGGGTATTCATTCCCAGGATGAATCTTATTCCGAGTGATCCAGGACTACCCTTCAAATTCAGGCGCAGGCAATTTCCATTGACGCTTTGTTTTGCAATGACAATAAATAAAAGCCAGGGTCAATCTTTATCTCGAGTCGGGGATTATCTTCCTAAGCCCGTGTTCACGCATGGACAACTTTATGTCGCTGTCTCTCGAGTTAATTCTAGAAAAGGTTTGAAGCTGCTCATCCTGGATGAAGATAATAATGTTTGCAAGGAGACCACAAATGTTGTGTATCGTGAAGTTTTTCAAAAAGTATGATCATTGGTTATGTTTTAGAATTGTTGTTGCTATAATTTAGAAAACTAAAGTTGTGTATTGTTTGGAAGTCATTTTATTTTTTAATTTCTTTGTAAGGCGTACTACTCATTACAGGACATGCAATTTCTATATAAGCAGATCCTCCTGCCATTAACTTTTAATTGATGCACTTTTCAGGTTTAACAACCCGCGAAACCTTTTTTTTACATCGTTGTTACCCTAAAATACAATATTTACATCAGACAATTGGTTTTGTAAAAATTAAATACAAATAACAATCGGCGTTTCTGTAGCCCAAACTATATTTATACACACCCTTAAAAATTTAACGTTTGCATTTACCGACTACGTGTATGCATGTGACACTGACTGTTATATAAAAAAATCCAACGTTTGCTAAGATTAAGAATGATCAACATCTTAAACTACAAATAATTAGTATAAGTATAACTCCAAATACTTTAATCGTTATGTGCAATGTTTAGATATTTCGAAATGTATACAAAATAAACAAAATTAAGATGATATTTTTTTCCATATCAAATTTAAATTTTAACCACTCATAAATTTAAGTTAAAATAATATAAAATCTATACATTTGATAAAAAAAAAAAGTTTTTTATTTTCCCGTGCTTGGCACGGGTCATTACACTAGTTACATCAATCCAACCCCTCCATTTAATATATTTGAATAACAAAACATTTCTACTTATTAATTGAAACAATATAAAACTTAAGTTGATATCAAATCACATAAGTTGTCAAATCTAATATTCTATTATGTTTTCTTTACAGTTATTTATAAAATAAAAACATAACTTGGGTGGGTCTCACGGTGTTCCCTAACACACAGTAACACACATTATCTATATAGTGGTATCTAGACGTTGTACAAAACCATATATGAGTACAAGATTGAGAAAAAAAACCAATACTAAAATATAAGGAAGAGAAAATAGAGTAATGATAAGTTGTCTAAGTTCATGTTCATATTTTCCCACTCCATTCACGTCACATCACCTTTCACAAAACAAGTTTTATCTTATTCGGTTTTTTTTTTATTCTAACACTAACGTTGCATCACCTTCCACAACACAAGTTTCATCGTATTTGGCTTTTTTATTCTCACAAATCACTCCCATCATAGCCACAATTAGTGTGATTTGAATTCATTTCATATGCAAATCTCAATCTTCGAATCTTAAGATATTGATTGAAATTTTTTAATGTTTATTTATCAATAAGTGCTTTCATACTTGTGAGAATCTCTTCTAATCTGAAAAAACATTGATAAATAAACATTAAACAATTTCAACCAATATCTCAAGATTCGAAGATCGAGATTTGTAACGGAAATTTATCCAAATCACACTAATTGTGGGTAGGGGAGTGATTTGTTAGAATAAAAAAGCCGAATAAGATGAAACTTGTGTTGTGAAAGGTGAAGTGACATGAAGCTGTGGCTTTATAATATAGTATCATTACTTTGAACTTTTTAACTTCAAACCTATATTTTTTGGCTTTGAAAGTAAAGTATGCACTGATCTTGTTTTTAGTTTTCGTGCTTGAAGTTGCTTTTAACCATAGTCAGTTTCTTACTTTTTTTATTAGCAGAGCCATTGTGTAGGAAATAGTGACTTTCTTTGCCTTTGTGCTTTTGTTTATTTGGAATTATATCTTTGGATTGGCTCCCTTCCCTCATTTAAGGATAACAGTTTTGGTCAATATCTTTGGTCTGAAATGAAACCCACTATGGTAAAAATTAAGTGTATACATATGTTAGTAGTGGAAAACAATGGTAAATGGAGAAAACTGAGTTAAAACTTAAAATAGATTTAAAGTGAATAGCAGGCTCACAACCATATCACCTGGCATTTATACTTTTTTGGGTACAAAACACATGGTGTGTTGGACATGAGCCACAGCTGGCTAACAAGGCAGAATAAGGTGCTAAACTGCTAATTGGTTCATCAATAGTCAGTACTCTGACAATTTGAGAGTTAGTGTTAGTGAGGATGGAGGGGTACCGTTTAACCATGGATGTGAATGTCTCATCCTATGTGAAGATCACATGGATTCAACAAATTAATAAAGTTTGGTCTTGTCTTCAAGGTTTTAAGAAAGGTTATTATGTTGCAATTATAGAAAATACTATTTTATATTCAATCTAGTTATTGTTTAAGAAGCCCATTGGCGGGGATACCTTTATTTGTAGTTTAGATCAACAAGTGATGCTTGTCAATATCTCTGACACATCACAATGTTGGAATCATCTAAGTTTACTACTTTGCAGAATATACCTTTTATGCTTATGTATAAATGCACATTATATGCATAAATGTGTCAGTCGTCAAATCTGCACTTACACAATTCATCATTGATTTGGCCTGATCATAATGAACTTTTTGTGGCTACTTTATCTGATGTAGGTGCTGTTTGGTACTTTTAGTTTACATTCCTAATTTGGTTCCATATTCTGGTCACACAACAATACATGCTGAGTGATAGAGGTTTGGCAAGTGCACCAAATACTATCGAAGTAGTAAAAATATCGATCCCACGAGGACTGTTTTAACTTCAATAATTCAATTGCGTTATAAGAATAGGATGTGTAAAAGTTTATTTTGATTTGCCACTAGGCGGTAGATTTGGTTTGATTTTAATTAAATCAAGTAACAGAAAATAAAGATTTGGTTAAGAAAATATGGGAGAGATGAGATCAGATCCGTCGAATCCTCTAAGTTCCCCTAATTGGTCTACTGCACCTATTTGTTATGAACCCTCTTCTAGTTTACGATGATTAACAAGTTAGCCCTAATCAATCCCTTGAGTTAGGACCCTCTTCTTAAACTACAGCCCCTAATTCCTTAGGTGGTCTAATAATTCTTGAAGGTTTTACCGAACGTTAACCTATTATCACTAACAAACGATTATCTATTCCTAGACTAACCCTGTTTATTAGAACAATTCAATTAGGTCTAAGTTGAAAGCCATGGTCAGTGGTCATTCATTCTCACGAAATCAAGTTATATGTGATCAAGATATAAAAAGCATTAAGAACAATTGAATTGAATAAACTAGAATTGAATTCATAAACAAAATAGAGTTTCACAGCAACATGTGTCAATTAGGATTACAAAGATTCATCTCTGACCTAATCTCTGAGAGATTTAGCTACTCATAATCGAGTTTACAAATAGCATAATCAATGAAATAATTAAAACATACATGAATTGGTAAAAGGTTGAAGAAATCGCCCTTCTAGCCGTCTCCGATGTCTCAAAATCGCACTTTGCTCTCCAAAATCGTAACCCTTGTTCTTCAGATTGAGTGCAGTATTTATAGAAGTCATGGGCCTGACCCATCAAAATCGCGCCGCGCCTTGTATAATGGCGTGCCGCGATTTCCTCTTTACAGGAAGTGTGTAATTTTGCTTCAAAAATCGCAGCACGGCTTGAAATTGGCGTGGCGCGATTTCCTTCGAACAGACTTCAAATTTTAAGCTTTTTGCACTCCAGAACAGTATAAATTGCATGAGAACTCTATCAAAATGTCACAATAAGTCCCTAATATTACGTAATGACAGGATGTCATCACAACCCCAAACTTAAACCATTCCTTGTCCTCAAGGAATTTGCTTGCAACAGTGACAAACGACAGTAAAATAACAGTTACCTGACAAAACGATAGTACCCAAAAGTTCATTCTCCTTCTAGCTAAAGATGAGCTAGTTTGACTTGTTCGCATCCACCAATTCACAAATCCTCGCATCAAATTGAAACAGGGTTCTACCAGTCGACATGCAGGTCTACATATTACCATACGCTTGAAAAGTTTCTAAACATCAATCAAAGTCAATATCATTACACACTTTTGAGGTCTTTAGGGTTATAACGGGGCTTAGGTGAAAGGTGGGATATATTTGGATAAGTAGGCTACACAAAATTTGAGTTAGGCATTCCTACGGAAGTTAAAGCACAAAATTCAATCCTTCATTCATTCACCTTGTGGAAATACAATCAATGCAAAGGTACTAGAGAACATTTTTAACATTTAGGGACAATCGAGTTTGAAGTTACTCGGATTTTAAATGTTTTGTCCCTTTTTCATCATTCAATTTCTTTTTTTTTTCATACACCATTTTTGTGTATATTTTGCATGACAATTTTTCTTTTTCTTTCATTTTTTTGTTCTCTAATTCTCTAGTACCCCCACCCCAAACTTAGTTGGTTGCAAATTCCAATAGCAACCCCAAACTTAATCTTTAGCAACATACTACAATGCCTTAACTCAGAAAATACATTAAGGGACAAATCCTAAAAGTCTCTAGGCTTGTAATGTAGTTTGTCACCGAACAAAAAGTTCTAATCCTACCGGCTCACAATTGGTTAAGAAAGGATAAATTCAACAAATTAAAACAGGGTAGGCTTCAAAAAGGCTCACAGGACCAAGCACTTTTGCCTCAGTGTGTAATTGACAAAGACCAATCAATAATAGAGAAACAATGCAAGTTCTAGAAATGTAGTTGCATGGAAAACTAATCTAAATATAAGTAAATTGAAAAACAAATTTGGCAATGAACCTTATGGCTGAGATTTCTGGGAGTATGTGACTACCTAGCAACGCCGTACACTTCGCCTTTGAATCAAGTCACCCCTCCTTTAGAACTTTTGGAATACCGTTTCATCAAACAACTGTTACTAAACTGGAATAAGTCACATGAAACAAAACAAATTCATTAATAATAAACAAGTGCAGGAGCAATTACAATAGGGAAATAAGTTCAATGGACTTCGACATTAAAAAGAAAATAAAGAAAACAAAATAAATGTAGTGGGTTGCCTCCCACCCAGCGCTTCTTTATCGTCACTAGCTTGACTGCTAAGGATTCTCAGAGGTCATTCAGAATGAGTGCCACCCTTCCTTTTGGTAGGTCGCCACCTAGGTATGGTTTAACTCTTTGTCCATTTACTTTGAAACTTCGATCTCCTTCAGGTGTCACTAGTTCAACAGCTCCATATGGTGACACACTTTTGACCAAGAATGGTCCAGACCATTTTGACTTGAGCTTCCCAGGAAACAGCTTCAACCTGGAATTATACAACAAAACTAGTTGTCCACAGTTAATATCCCTAGACACTAAGTTTTTGTCGTGATACCTTTTTGTCATGGCTTTATAGATGAGCGCATTTTCATACGCTCTAAGCCTCATCTCCTCAAGTTCATTAAGTTTCAAAATTCTTTTCTTACCAGCGGCTATTTGATCAAAATTTAAGGCCTTAATGGCCCAATAAGCTTTATGTTCTAGCTCGACTGGAAGATGACATGCCTTCCCATAGACTAACTGATAGGGTGAGAACCCAAGATGGGTCTTAAAGGCTGTCCTATATGCCCACAGTGCGTCATCTAATTTCCTAGAACAATCTTTCCTATTTGACGCAACTGTCTTATCCAGAATCTGTTTCAGCTGTCGGTTTGAAACCTCTGCTTGACCACTAGTTTGTGGGTGATAGGGAGTTGCAACTTTGTGCTTAATGTTATACTTTTTGAGCACATTTTCAAGAAAATTATTGCAAAAATGCTTCCCCCCATCACTGATCAATACTCTAGGGGTTCCAAACCTAGTGAAAATATTCTTTTGAAGGAAGTTGACAACCGTTTTGGCATCATTAGCAACACATGGTATCGCTTCAACCCACTTTGTGACATAATCAACACAGACTATAATATGGAGATAAGAGTAAGAGGAAGGGAATGGTCCCATAAAATCAATACCCCAACAATCAAATGGTTCAACTTCAATGATTCCTTTTAAAATCAAGGGATATGTTACCTGTTTGATATGTTACCTGTCCTTTGGCATTTGTCACATCTTGTGACAAAGTCGTGGCAATCTTTGAAAAGGGTGGGCCACCAGAATCCACTTTGCAAAATTTTTGCAGCTGTTCTTTCTCCACTGTGGTGGCCTCCATAAGCTGAGCTATGGCAGTGCCACATGATACTATGTGCTTCCTCACCTGCAACACAACGTCTAATCAAACCGTCAGTACCTACCTTAAAGAGATACGGGTCATCCCACAAGTAGTGGTTTGCATCTTTGAAGAACTTTTTCCTCTGAGGGTAGGTCAGATCATCAGGAACTATGTTGCCAGCCTTAAAGTTTGCCATGTCAGCAAACCGAGGTCTTTCTCCAATAGCAAACAGCTGTTCATCGGGGAACTCGGCCTTGATGGCCTTCTCCTTCTTTGTTACCTCATCATTCTCCAGCCTTGAGAGGTGGTCAGCTACCACGTTCTCGACTCCCTTCTTGTCACGAATTTCAAGATCAAATTCTTGCAATAATAGGATCCACCTCAACAGTCGAGGCTTTGAATCCCCTTTAGTTAAGAGATATTTGAGAGCTGCATGATCTATAAAAACAATGACTTTGGAGCCTATTAGATAAGAACGAAATTTTTCCAATGCAAAGATTATCGCAAGCAATTCCTTTTCAGTTGTGGAATAGTTAACTTGATTTTCATTTAAAACCTTGCTTGCATAGTAAATTGCATGAAAAAATTTGTTCTTGCGTTGGCCTAGGACTGCACCAACAGCATAATCACTTGCATCACACATAAGTTCAAAAGGTAAATCCCAATCGGGTGCAATGATTATTGGTGCAGTTACCAACTTGTTTTTAATCAAAGAAAAAGCATTTAGACATTCAGAATCAAAATTAAACTCGTTTTCTTTGACCAAGAGGTTACAGAGGGGTTTGGAAATTTTAGAAAAGTCTTTTATGAACCGCCGATAGAAACCGGCATGCCCCAAGAAACTCCTCACTCCTTTAACGTTGACGGGTGGAGGAAGTTTCTCTATAACCTCTATCTTGGCTTGGTCCACCTCAATGCCTTTAGCACTTATTTTATGTCCCAAAACTATACCTTCAGTTACCATAAAATGACATTTTTCCCAATTCAAAACAAGGTTAGTTTCGGTGCATCTTTTAAGTACAGCATTTAAATGGAACAAGCATTGATCAAAAGACTTACCAAAAACAGAAAAGTCATCCATAAATACCTCAATGTTCTTCTCTATCATATCAGAGAAGATGGAAAGCATGCACCTTTGAAAGGTTGCCGGCGCATTACACAGCCCAAAGGGCATCCTTCGATAAGCAAACACTCCAAATGGACAAGTGAAGGCAGTCTTTTCTTGATCCTCCGGAGCTACTGCAATTTGATTATACCCTGAATACCCATCCAAAAAGCAATAGAAGGCTTGGCCAGCCAATCTCTCAATCATTTGATCCATGAATGGTAATGGAAAGTGGTCCTTTCTTGTTGCGGTATTCAACCTCCGGTAATCTATACACATTCTCCAACCAGTGACGGTGCGGGTAGGTATCAATTCATTTTTTTCATTTGCTACCACCGTCATTCCTCCTTTCTTGGGTACCACATGAACTGGACTTACCCATGAGCTATCTTAGATAGGGTAGATCATACCTGCATCTAGTAACTTCAGCACCTCTTTCTTTACCACTTCCTTCATTGTTGGGTTAAGTCTCCTTTGAGGTTGAACCACCGGTTTGTATTCAGCCTCCATATGTATTTTATGCATGCAATAAGCTGGACTAATACCCTTCAAATCAGAAATGTTCCACCCCAAAGCTCCTTGATTGTCTCTTAACTGCCTCATTAATTTTTCTTCTTCCAAAGGTGTCAAGGTATTGCTGATAATTACTGGTTTAGAGGCATCCTTAGTGAGAAAAACATATTTCAAGTGAGAAGGGAGTTCTTTTAATTCTGGATTTTTCTCTCCTTCTCCACTCAAAATAGGAGTATCCATAGAGTGCTTACCCATTAATTCTTCTATTTTTACCGGACCCAACTCTTGCTTGCTTGCTGCTAGTTGCTTCACACAATCACTTACTTCAAGATCTTCATCATCTTCACCTTTTTCTATAGAATTCACAATTGCACGTTCAAGGGGGTGTGTTGGTTGATGTTCATAAGAGTCATCTTTAACTATTTCTTCAACAATGTCAATCCGGTAACACTTGGGATTTTCATCTTTTTGCTTCATGGCCTCAAATATATTAAACACTACTTGCTCCTTATGGAATCTCAACATTAGCTCTCCTTTCTCAATGTCAATCAAAGCACGGCCAGTTGCAAGGAAAGGTCTTCCTAGAATGAGTGGCATATCCTCATCTTCAGCCATATCTAAGATCACAAAATCTGCCGGAAATACCAAGTCATTAACCTTGACTAGCACATCTTCAAGTATACCGAAAGGATAAGAGATTGACCGATCAGCTAAAGTAATGGTCATTCTTGTTGGTTTTGGTTCCCCACACTTAAGCTTCTTCATCATTGAAAGAGGCATCAGGTTGATACTTGCTCCCAAGTCACATAAAGCTCTTCCAATGTCTACCGGTCCAATTGAACAAGGGATAGTAAATGCACCAGGATCCTTCAGCTTAGGTGGCAGCTTCTTTTGAAGAATAGCACTACAATTTTCAGAAAGTGCTATGTTCTCATCATCCTTAGGCTTCCTTCGTTTAGTCAACAAGTCTTTCATGAACTTAGCATATAACGGCATTTGATCAAGAGCTTCGCCGAAAGGAATGTTCACCTGAAGTTGTGAGAAAAGTTGCATGAACTTCTTGAATTGACCTTCATCCTTTTCTTTCTTCTTTGAAAGGTGAGGGTATGGAAGCTTCACATATGATGGAATAACCTGTGGTTTGTCTCCATCTTTCAAAATTTGACTCTTCGACTTCCTCAAGATTGAATCTTCATCAATTAACTTCTCACTTTTTTCTCCCTCTATTTTTTTCTTCCTTTCATTTTCAACTACTCCATGATCATTTTCTTTTTCAACTACACCCTCATCATTTTTTTCAACTACATCATCCTCCTCCACCTCAACTACATCATCAACCTTCTTTGGAGCTTTAGGAACTAAAGGTGTCAAAACCTTTTTGCTCCTCAATTCAATAGCATTACAAGACTCATTCTTAGGGTTATCTTTAGTGTTACCTGAGAATCCGCCTTTGTTTTGTTCAGCCAACTGCTTAGCCAATTGCCCCAGTTGAGTTTCAAGCATCTTCCTAGCAGCTTCATTGTTCTTTCTTTCAGCTTCTTGACTCTTCTTCATCTCTTCAAAGTTGCCTTGAGTCATCTTCATGAAGTTCATCATAGTTTCCTCAAGAGCTGATGGCTTCCTTTGTTGTTGTTGAGGAGGAGTGAGCATCTGAGAGTTCAAAGCATTGTTATTTGAGTAGCTTAGATTTGGATGCTTATTGATGCCTGAATTGTAGTATTGATTCTGCCTTTGATAACCTCCCATGAAGTTAGCTTCTTCACTTGATCCTTCTGGAACACACTCACCGTTGGGATGTTCTTCACCACATAAGTCACATTTGATTGCAGCCACTTGTTGTTGTTGCTTATGAGCCAAAGTGAAGCCTTGAAACTCCTTAGTTAGAGCTTCGATTTGTTTATTCATAGCTGCTTGGTTAGCAAGGATAGCAGTTTGTTCACTCACCCCAAACACTCCTCTTTCTTTCTTTTTAGCTTGATCACGATACTCATTGCCAGCCATGTTTTCAATTAGAGCTTGAACTTCATGATCAGTTTTCCTTTTGAGACTACCTCCCGCGGAAGCATCTAAGAACATTCTAGCGTTTGGAGTCACCCCCTCAGTGAAGATTTGGAGGTATTGTTTCTCGGTGAACTCATGATTTGGGCATCTCTTAAGAAGTAAGTTAAATCGCTCCCAAGCATCATACAATGATTCACCTTCTCCTTGCTTGAAGTTAGAGATCTCCATCTTCTTTTCCCAATAATTAGACATAGGGAAATATTTCTCCAAGAACTTCAGCTCTAACTCTTCCCATGTTTGGACAGTCCCGTTTGGTATTGTTAGCAACCAATCTTTCGCTCTTCCCGTCAAAGTGAAAGGAAACAGCCTTAGCTTCTTTTGTGCTTCAGTCACGGTGGCTGGTTGCACACAAAACTCGCAGGTTTCAGCAAAGCGGCTCAAGTGTTCATGAGGACTCATAGCTTCAGTCCCATCGAATTGCTTGTCCCTCAAACCGTTGAGGACAGTTGTCTTGATGTCGAAAGCTACAGGGTTAGCTGGTTGAAAAGTGTGGGTCAGTTGACCGCGATGAGTGCCTAACCCGTCGTCTCCTAGCTTAGGTCTCGTGGTACAACTCCTTCTCCTTCCATAGTTGCAGATTTAGGAGAAGAGATCGTTTCAGATTCAGTTGAGAGTGGCTCCGGTATTTGTTCTCGAACACCCGGTGGAACGGACTGAGCTAACCTTTGCGATTGGACAGCTTTCCGAAGTGCTCTAGCAGTCCTTTCAATTTCCGGATCGTACTCTAAGTCGTCTGAGCTCTGTTTACCTCGCATAAACAGCAAAATACCTTAGTAGCACTGCACAACGCAGAGTAATCAAGTGAATATGGAAACAGAAAAATAAAAATTAAAAACAGAAAATTAAATTGCAAAAACCCTAAATTATAACGTAATTGCCTTGTTGAAATAATTCAACAGTCCCCGGCAACGGCGCCAAAAACTTGATAGAGGTTTGGCAAGTGCACCAAATACTATCGAAGTAGTAAAAATATCGATCCCACGAGGACTGTTTTAACTTCAATAATTCAATTGCGTTATAAGAATAGGATGTGTAAAAGTTTATTTTGATTTGCCACTAGGCGGTAGATTTGGTTTGATTTTAATTAAATCAAGTAACAGAAAATAAAGATTTGGTTAAGAAAATATGGGAGAGATGAGATCAGATCCGTCGAATCCTCTAAGTTCCCCTAATTGGTCTACTGCACCTATTTGTTATGAACCCTCTTCTAGTTTACGATGATTAACAAGTTAGCCCTAATCAATCCCTTGAGTTAGGACCCTCTTCTTAAACTACAGCCCCTAATTCCTTAGGTGGTCTAATAATTCTTGAAGGTTTTACCAAACGTTAACCTATTATCACTAACAAACGATTATCTATTCCTAGACTAACCCTGTTTATTAGAACAATTCAATTAGGTCTAAGTTGAAAGCCATGGTCAGTGGTCATTCATTCTCACGAAATCAAGTTATATGTGATCAAGATATAAAAAGCATTAAGAACAATTGAATTGAATAAACTAGAATTGAATTCATAAACAAAATAGAGTTTCACAGCAACATGTGTCAATTAGGGTTACAAAGATTCATCTCTAACCTAATCTCTGAGAGATTTAGCTACTCATAATCGAGTTTACAAATAGCATAATCAATGAAATAATTAAAACATACATGAATTGGTAAAAGGTTGAAGAAATCGCCCTTCTAGCCGTCTCCGATGTCTCAAAATCGCACTTTGCTCTCCAAAATCGTAACCCTTGTTCTTCAGATTAAGTGCAGTATTTATAGAAGTCATGGGCCTGACCCATCAAAATCGCGCCGCGCCTTGTATAATGGCGTGCCGCGATTTCCTCTTTACAGGAAGTGTGTAATTTTGCTTCAAAAATCGCAGCACGGCTTGAAATTGGCGTGGCGCGATTTCCTTCGAACAGACTTCAAATTTTAAGCTTTTTGCACTCCAGAACAGTATAAATTGCATGAGAACTCTATCAAAATGTCACAATAAGTCCCTAATATTACGTAATGACAGGATGTCATCACTGAGGTACCCGAGAGTGGTGAATATAAATTATTTACCACTTTTCCTTCAAAAAAAAATTATTTACCACTTTGTGTAGCTCTCTTGGACTGGGATATTCTTCAAATAGACCTTGTGGAGCTTTCTTGTTCAAAAACTAGACCCTTTTTTAATATCACTTCACTTCACTTTTTTAAATCAACCAGTTTCTTGTCATGAAGTGAAGTGAAGTGAAGTGAAGTGAAGTGAAGGGTATATATTCATGACAACAAGTGAAGTGAAGTGAAGTGAAGTGAAGTTTGCTATCTTTGGTTGATTTAATATCATTCCTTTTCATCAAGTAAACTTGTCTCTGAAAAGATGAGATAATATTTCTAAATTTTAATCCATGTTATTTATTTTTTTCTTAAGGTATTGTGCTGGAGTTTGTGTCTAACTGCCAATGGAATTCCTTGTTATTCGTTTTGCTGGTGTAACATGAGTATTTACTCTATCGTAATGTGAAAAGGTGATAAGAAATGTATGTAGTGACACCAAGGTGATCTATTAGGTTTAACAATTATTTGTTGATTTGAATGCTTGTTGCTTGTGAGAATTTTTTGTTTATATAGCATATTCATAATTAACTTAATACTATCGACGTTTCAGGTTATGTGAAGGGGGAGAGCTATTAGACATGATACTGTCAAGGTAATTATAATGTTGTCAATAGCATGAAATAGAGCCGCTATCGGCGTAGTGCCGTGGGTGACCTCCCCCATGCAGCGTCTCACCCCAGAAGTGAGCAGCGGCCATCATAGCCGCGTTAGCGGCGTTATTTCAATAATAAAATTTGACTTAGTAATTGCACCTTGCCACTTACTAGCCACATGATTTATTGCTTCTTCAGAGGAGGGAAATACTCAGAAGATGATGCCAAGGTTGTCATGGTACAAATACTAAATGTTGTTGCATTTTGTCATCTTCAGGGTGTGGTGCATAGAGATCTTAAGCCTGAGGTGAGCATATTCTTTCATTTGTCTTTCAGATGGTTAATGTCTTAGAGTCTGCTATAGTTAATGATATTTAAATATTGTAGGGTCATATTTCTCTCTTCTTGATGCCTATGCTTACGCCAAAGTTTCAGTCTGTTGTTGAGGATAGCAACAGATGCGGTACCGATAGAAGTGCATGGATCGTGTTTGTGCAGTCAGATATATCTATTGTAATGAGGCTCTTCAATTTTTTCGGCCAACAATATTTAGGAATATTACTTAATCTAATTTTTGGTAATATTATTTTGAATGATTACATACTAGTGTATTGGTTTTTCAATGTTTAAACTATGTACTTTATCTATTGTTTTGATTGTTACTCTTGGAAGAATTATATGAATGAGATTTTGATATTTTTAGTTATATATTTCTGTATTTTAAGTATTTAATAATATATTTATTTAAATTGGCAACAAAAACTGCCCCATTCAATTTTTTTTTAAACTTAACATTTGCGATTGTTGTGAAGGGTCGCAAGCCCCTTCAAAACCATTTTATTTTAAATTTTTTTTTAACATATTTTTAACATTTAGTAAAAAAATCTGTTATTTGAGCCTGAGATGTAACTGGAAGCAATTTCATCATGCCAGCTTGAAGTTTGTCCCATACATGATGACAATCAATCTGTAGATGTTTGGTGCGTTCATGGAATACCGGATTGGCTGCAATATGTAAGGCACTGTGATTGTCACAATAGAGCACATGCAATTTAGTGGTAGGAACATGTAAATCCTGAAGTAAGTAAAGAAGCCATTGAAGTTCACAGGTAGCAGCTGCAAGTGCCTTGTACTCTGCTTCTGAAGAGGACCTGGAAACAGTCAATTGTTTCTTTGTGCGCCAGGAAATCAGAGATTTGCCAAGGAAGAAGAACTGGCCAGAAATGGATCTCCTTGAATCCAAACAACCAGCCCAGTCAGCATCAGTGAAGCCAAAAAGCTGAAGAGCTGAATCCCTAGGAAAGAATAAACCTTTTCCTGGACATATTTTGAGATACTTGAGTACTCTCATAGCAGCAAAATGATGAACTTCAGTGGGTTTACTGAGGAACTGGCTCAACTGTTGAGTAACAAATGTAATATCAGGCATTGTGGTGTTAAGATACAAGAGTCTGCCAACCAATCTTCTATAAGCAGAGATATCAGTGTAAAGGGGACTGGAATCATGATGAACTTTGATAGAAGGATAAGAGGGAGTGGATACAGGCTTTGAATGGGTCAGGACTGAATCAGCAAGCAGATCCAAACAATATTTTCTCTAACGAAGTGAGATACCTTGCTGAGAATGAGCAACTTCCAAGCCCAGAAAATACTTAAGCTGACCTAAATCCTTGATTTTAAAAGCAGCATGGAGAGTGGATTTGATTGTCTGGAACTCAGATAAAGAATTTCCTGCTAAAATGATGTCATCTACATATACCAGAAGAACAATGAATGTAGTAGCAGAAGCCTTTGTGAAAAGAGAGTGATATGAGTTAGCATGCTTGTATCCTTGAGCCAGTAACAAGGATGTTAGCTTCTCATACCATTTTCTAGAAGCTTGCTTCAATCCATGGAGGGATTTAACCAGTTTGCAAACTTGATTGGGTTTAGATACATTGAGACCAGGTGGTAATTGCTTGTACACATCTTCTTGCAATTCACCATGTAAGAAAGCATTGTTAACATCAAGTTGGTGAATGAACCAATGATGAATTGATGCTAAAGCAATAAAAAGTCTCACTGTGGTAAGTTTAGCAACAGGGGAGAATGTATCAAAATAGTCTAAACCTTCTATTTGGTTAAAACCCTTGGCAACTAAACATGCTTTGAATCTTTCTATGGATCCATCTGGATGATGCTTAATCTTAGAAACCCATCTGCAGCCAATAGGTTTGATATTGGGAGGTAAATCAACAATCTTCCATGTTCCAGTTTGTACAAGAGCAGTAAGTTCAGTCTCCATGGCTTTCTTCCAGCAGTCAAATTTACTAGCTTCAGCATATGACTTTGGCTCAGTGTGTGTTTGAAGGGACAAAACAAAATGAAGATTTTGGTTAGACAATTTAATGTATGAAAGAGAGTCAGTAATAGGGTAACTAGTAAAATCAGTAGTGGGATGAAATGAAAATTTCTCTGGAATGTAAATCATAAAGAACAAAATCTTTGAAGCCTGACTTGTATCCCAAGAAAACACATTTTCTGGCTCTAGAATCAAGTTTTGATCTATGATCTTGAAGAGTGGAAGCATAACAAAGGGAACCAAAGACTTTAAAAGTGTTGATATCAGGTAAAGAATCATATAAAACCTGATAGGGGGAAAGATTATTAAGCAAAGGAGTGGAAATTCTATTAATCAGAAAGGTTGCATGATTAACAGCATAGGACCAAAAATGTTTGGGAAGTTTGGACTGAAATAATATGGCTTTAGCAACATTCAAGATATGTTGGTGTTTTCTTTCTACCCTACCATTTTGTTGAGGAGTTTCAACACATGATCTTTGATGTGTGATTCCTTTAAAAGCATAAAATTCAGGAATGAGGAATTCAGGGCCATTATCTCTGACAGTTTTAGGAGTGATATGATGTTGTGTTGCAATGGTATTAATGAAGTTTTTAACATGTTGAAAAACTTCTGATTTTGATTTTAGCAAAATGGTCCAAACAAATCTACTAAAATCATCTACAATGGTCAAAAATTATATGTGACTATGCACAGAAGAGATAACAAGAGGACCCCAAATATCTAAATGTAAGAGTTCAAATTTAGAAGAAGCTTTAGATTGACTAGGAACAAAAGATAACTTTTTATGTCTAGCAAAATGGCATATATCACAAGTGGCTTTATTATCACAAGTAACAGAAGGATACAAATTGGTCAACTGAGACAATCTCTGATTAGAGAGATGTCCAAATCTAAAATGCCAAATGGCTGAAGAAGGAATTACAGTGAAAGTATCTTTATTGGAAGCAGGAATATTACAAAGAGTGGGGGAAAGGTTATTAGGAGGAGAAGGGGTACTAGAAGCAGAAGCATTCACCACCAGCTTGTATAAACCATTTGTCTTTTCACCCAAACCAATCATCCTTTTCGTATTCAAGTCCTAAATGGTACAACTATTAGAAGAGAAATTCACAAAGCAAGAGAGTGATTCACACATTTTGGAAACTGAAATAAGATCGAGTTTAAAAATTAGGGAGTACAAGACATTGGTCAAGTATAAATATGGAGAAAAAGAAATAGTACCAGCATGATCAACTATAACTGAAGAACCATTTGGTAAATTAACATTTGTAGGTTTAATTTTGTAAAATGAAGAAAAGGAAGCTAAAGAAGAACATATGTGATCATTAGCACCTGAATCTAAAAGTCAAAAATCAGAATTGGTATTAATGGAACAAGAAATAACACTGTGTATACCTGGTTGAGAAGCATTACTAGATGAGGGACCTAGAAAGGAAGAAGAATTGATGTGATTAGAAACAGGTACTGAAGGGGGAGATGCTGAAGATAGCAAATTCGCCTGCTGTAGTAAAGTCACAAGATGATCATACTTCTCTTGTGTCAAACTGAAACCAGAAGAAGTTGGTACCATATCAGGAGTTGAGGAAGATTTGCTAGCTTCAGAAATCTCAACAGTGGTGGCATTGGTTGAATTATGGGACTTATTGATATTTGGATGCCCATGTTTCAAGTAACAAAATTCAACAGTGTGGTTGTACCGGTTGCAAAAAGTGCAAAACCTACCACCAGATTTGCTTGCAGAAGCACCAGAAGGACCTTTGCCTTTATTACCGGCAAACTTCTTGGAATCATAAGCATTAACAGAGATGGTTGATTCATCAAGAGCAATAGGTGTAGGAAGCAAAGAATTTTGATTTTCTTCCTAAACCGCTAAAGAATACACCTTGTTAATAGGAGGTAAAGGATCCATAAGAAGGATCTGAGTCTTAACAACAGAAAATGACTCATTCAAAACAGTTAGAAACTGCATGATCTGGTCCTCAACTCTATATTGTTTTGCAATGCGAATTGAATAAATCCTACAGGTATGAACACAGTTGCAAGTAGGAATAGGTCTATGGGAGTTTAATTCATCCCAAAGAGTGCGAAGCTCGAGAAAATATTCCAGAACAGAATTGGTACCTTGATTAAGATTGTTGATTTGAGAACGTAAAGAAGAAATTCGAACCTTATCAACCCTAGCAAAGTGCTCCTTAAGATCTTCCCAAGCTGAAATTGCAGTGTCATGGAAAAGGATGGTTTGAGCAAAGGAATCTGAAACATAGTTCAAGATCCATGAATGAAGAAGGTAGTTGCAGCGTTCCCAAGCACGCCGATTAAGATCATCAAAGTCAGGAATTGGTGTGGATCCATCAATGAAAACTAACTTGTTCTTCGTGCCAAGTGCTCGTTGCATGGAGCGACTCCATGCAAGATAATTGGATCCATCCAATTTTGGAGAAATGGTGAGAGAAGTAGGACTCTCACTTGGATGCACATAGAACGGTGAATCAGTATCTGGAGAATTTTGTCAATAGTAAAACATAATATCCTTGACATTTTCCACGATGGAGGGCAGTGTCGACAAAAAGTTGGTGGTAAAATGTTGATCCTTGATTATGTTTCATATGAAACATAATTTAACTAAAATGTTGATCCTTTTATGCAGTTCCTCTTGTTTATTACGCACATTTGTTAGAATTCGGAGGTCGCTACTACCTTAATGAAGTTCACAGGTCTGATTCTGATTTTGCAAATGATAACAGAAGTACCATACAAGGATACACATGATAAGTGTGCATAATAAGAAGCTCTTATTATGCACACTTATTAAGCGGATCTTGGTATGGTACTTTTGTTACCATTTGCAGAACGGGAATCAGAATTCTCAACTTCATTAAGGTAGTAGCGATCTCGGAATGCTAACAAGTGTGCATAATAAGCAGGAGGAACTGCATACAAGGATCAACATTTTAGTTAAATTATGCTTCATAAGAAACAAATTTAAAGATCAACATTTTACCACCAACATTGTGTCAACACTGTCCTCCATCGTGGAAAATGTTTAGGACATTATGTTTTCCTGTTGACATTGGTTTGGCGTACAATTTAGGAGGGGAGGTTTAGATGCTCGTTTATTCTCCATGCTTTTTTGGATATAAAACTCATGTTGCCGTATTTTTTTTCTGGTGCATCTTTTTGGTTTGAATATGGTTACAAGTACCAGATAGTTTTTGGGTATGCAACATATGCTGCCACCACGGATATAGTTATAAATATTTTGAATTATGGTACATGTGGTGCCACAATGGTTATGGTTATAAATATTTTGAAATTATGGTTATATTATTATGTCTGCTATATCTTACTTGCTAGCTAAAGGTTGATATAAATACTTTGGAATTATCTTTGCAATTAACTTAGTCAATTTCAACCTTTCATGGGAGTGAAATATTTGAGCAAAAAATTGGTGGAAAGAGGAAGATGTTATATGTTATTCTTATGAGTATAAAAGTTAGGAAGATGTTAAAGGTTAGAATGGTGGTAAAGGTTAGTTGTTAATTTTAGATTTGCCAATGCAAAAATACCATATAAATGTTTGTCATTAATTAATTAATGTTCCAGACCGACAAAAATCCCAACGCAAAAAACCCAGCAAACAGGCCCAACATACCTTAAAATGCTCTTCCACGTGGAGAAGCACCAAGAAGGTGCACCTTAAGCCCTATGCGCATCATCGTACATGAGCATGCCAAAATCGATCCTAGCCATTCACACAATGTGTAAAGCTTCACTAATCCTTTTTATGTTATAAAGGTGGATTGTGTGGTGGCCTAAATAAGATTAGTAGGGCTTTACAAGTTGTGGTACAACCGCTTCAGAATTTAAGCTACCACACAGTCCACCTTTATAAAGCAACATCCAATTTGTTTGATGTTTATTGAATGTTACGGAAGATATCAAGAATGATTTTGGAGAATTAGGCAAAAAATTAATTATAAATCGTGTGATAAACAAATTTCATAAAAGTCATAATTAATTATTTACATCCAAAAAATTCATAAATAATCAAAATACTCAAAAATAGGCATTTAATAACTACTACCAAAATAAGAGTACTATGTATACATTTTGTCTACTAATTCCAAAGCTATCATCCTAATATATTGAAGTGATGCTTGTAAAATGTTGAACTTCTCATCTTCCAACGTTATCGGTGGTCATCATATCAATCTCCAAATTTGAAAACAACACTATAACAAGATATGAAATCCCAGTGTATAATACATACAAGTTTAAAAATGAGTATTGTTCTCACCTGACGTGGTAGCCGAAAATATCGACCATGGTATGTGCCTTCTTTCTAAAATAGTCTTTAAAAGTATACATAATTAATACAAATAAATCAATCAAAATATCTTTGTTATATGGAGCACATGGCTCATTTGGTTAAATTGTTGGAACAAAATGTGTTTAACAATTAACCTTAAAAAGTTTTGATGATAACAAGGTATTAAAAATTGTAAATTGGACTAGCTAATATTTGTTCAAGTGTACAGGACCATAGTTAAAAATTTATATCATACAAAGGTTCTGAATGAGCAAATAAAGAGCAAAAGAAATCAACAAAATTGAAGCTTAGATGCTCCTGAAGGCAAAGTGCTTCTGAAGACTAAAGCGCTCCTGAAGGAATAGTGCTCCTAAAGACTAAAGCGCTACTGAAGTCATAGTGCTCCTGAAGACTAGAAGTCCTGAAGCGCCACGTCATCAGAAGCTACATCATCAGAAGCTGCCTCATCAGAAGTTGTTTTTCACCAAAAGCTATAGATCAACTGAATTTTCGAAATTCAAGGATTCAAGAGTTGTTTCATGGATTGAAATTAATCTAAAAGACAGCAGGAGACTAGTGGAACTTTGCAACGGTCATTTCAAAGGTATTTGAAGGTATTTGCTTGCAAAAGAAACGAAAGCGTTGACATTGTACCATGTACGAACTGTACAACCACCTTCTCCACTACTCTGTTTTGTGTCTGCGCTACAAGACAAGAAAACAACTCTAGAATACGGCTACGCCTGCAAAGATGTTCCTTCACAATGGGAATGAATTTCAAATTGGTTCTTCATAGGACAACAACCAAATCAGGCAAGAGATCATTGGTGAAAGATCAAGCTTCAACAATGACTCTTTTGATGTGCTGGCAATTTCACAACGTCTCTTTCACACCTCTATATAAAGGAGTGAAGACTTAGAGATTTGGTAATGCTGAACGAAAGACTCTCAACATTTTTACAAGTGCCAAACCTCTGCTGAAATTGTTCTGCATTCACTTAGAATTTCTGTTTCTCAAAGTCTTATCTTAGAAATTCTTAAGTCTTAGAGTCTGTATCTGATTTGTTTTGTGAGCACCTCTGATTGTATATCAAGTGTTCAATCTCAAACATTATTCTTTGTAATCTTGTTTGTTTAGAAGTCTCTTGCAGTTGTGCTTGAGCATAGAAGTCTCTTGATTGTGTTCTTGAAGCATAGGAAGACTCTTGCAAAGTGTGCTTGAGCAAAGGAAGTCTCTTGCTGTGTGCTTGAGCAATTGTAATCAGATATTACATTCTAGTGAAATCTCCTTGGAAGTGCAAGGGGGACTGGACTACTTCCGGATTGTGGAAGGAAGCAGTATAATTGCTTTGTGTCTTTCTTCTTCTCTCTCTCTCTGTTTTATTCCGCTGCGTTCAGATTCTGTTTATCACTTCAAAAGCTGTATCACTTAGCTTCTGACCAGTGTGTTCAGTTTTTAGGAGAAACGAAGAATTTTTCAAAACACAATTCAACCCCCCCCCCCCCTCTTGTGTTTTTCTCACCTTCATAAATAACTATGGAGCACAAAACTCATCTATATGGAGCACAAAACTCATCTCATGTGGAGAACAAGACTCACCTATATGGAGCATATAGCTCATCCAGGTAAGTAACTATGGAGAACAAGACTCGTCCATATAGAGCACAAAGCTCGTCTCATGTAGAGTACAAGACTCATCTATATAGAGCACAATGCTCATATGATGTGGTGTACATGACCCATCTCTATGTGGAGCTCATAGCTCATCAAAATAAATAACTATAAGGTACAAGACCCATGTATATGAAGCATAAAGGCTATCTCATACACATTCAATAATAGTAGAAATAATTTCATTACAACAATCAACGTACAAGTGGAAATACTATGATTAGTAATTTGACAACGAAAACAAAACAAGGGAGGCGTTCATATTGGACTTCCACGTTGAAGGCATAACCTTCCCTTTCAACAAGAATCTGATCAAAAATATGCTTCAACAAAGATACGTGCATAGTGGCCAAATACTCTATTATGTGTAGAGGAATCTAAATCAATAGGTGCGGGTGAAGATCCTCTCCATTTATTATCCTCTCCATTTCTACCATTTGGAAAGATAAAGACACATAAAAAAGTCAAAAGTAATTAATCATGGTGGGACCCACTTTATGGTAGGACCCACTACCTATTTTATGTGTCTATCTCTCTCTAAATTGCATATTTCCATTTATTTTCTAAATGGAGAGGATCTTCACCCGGTGCCCTCAACTCTTTATATTTCAGAAAGAGTGCGTTCTCTGAATTATTCTTGTGGTAACTCGTTGAGTCTAATCTAGATTTGAGCATGGGTCTGTTTCAGAGTGTAATAGTTTAAATCTTTTATCCATTGAGAAAGATGTATGACCCTAGGCTTGGGATCGATAGTGCATGATGCCCATACTATACTTATCTACTAACAATATATGAAAGTTGAAGTTCATCAAATTTTCGTAATAGACTTTCTTTAAACTCATGATCATCTTAATTTTATGTATTTGATGGTTGTTTTGTAAAATTTAAAATTAATTATCTATATTTAAAATTTAAAACTAATTATCCATTTATTCTCCTTCTTATCATATATTTGTTTAATTTTTATGTTATCCCTTTCCGGTATTAAAGTGTGAAGCAATTAATGTAAGGGTGGGAAGATGCTTCCATACAGTCTTCCATCTTTTGGATAAAATTAAAGTTTGAACAACTTCTTTGCTCGTCAAAAACAACAATATATGAAGTAAAATGCAATCAGGAAAATCATTGAGGCTGACTTTATTATTCTCTTGACATTCACTATAGTTGTTATGTTTGTGCTTTCCTTTCTTCATTATTCCACTTGCAAAACTGGAGCAGATCCATGTCGGTGATGATTTAAAATAAAAAGAGAAAAAAAATACCTTGCTAATTAGCTATTGATCAAAGCATCCGGGAAAAACCTGCTTAGATTATGCCAACAGAAGAGAGGCTCGACCACCGAATGCCGCAATGAAAATGTCGCTATTTAGAACTCTATCTATCTAATTCTATGCCGCAAGGAAATATGACATTAGTCTATCAATTATATTTTTTTTTTTTGAAGGAAGTCTTTTAATTAATCTCTCTTGTGTTTTTTAATTTATCATTGACAAATATTTTTTATTTTTTCATTCAAATTATATTTTTTTTTTTGTATAAGTTTATAAAGAATAAATATGTATGCATGATTTCTAAATTAAATTACAATTTTTTTGGATCAAAATTAAATTATAATTATATACTATAATTACTTTTGTTATTATTTAAAAAATCTATTTAATTCTTTAAAAAAAACACAATTTAACTAAGTTAGTAACATTGAAAATTACTCAATTTAACTAAGTTAATAGCATACCTCAGGCCATTACTTTTATGGTTTCTAAAGGGCTAGCTTCATGGTATTGCACTGCGATTTATGGTTCTCCTATCTACACTATTCGAACATCTTTGTGGTCTCATCTTACGAATCTCCGCAACATCATTACGGCACCCTGGTTAATGATTGGTGATTTCAATGAAATCAGAAGCGCATATGAAGTTACATGTGGCTCTTTTAATTTGTCTCGTGCAAACTTATTTAATGATATGATTAATCATTGTATTTTGTTGGACGTGGATACTAAAGGCAGTTTTTTCACTTGGAGACGTAGCACACACACTCGGACCCACATTAGAAAACGCCTAGATAAATGTATGATGGTTGTTGATTGGCGGTTGGCTTTTCCTCATGCTCTTGTGGAAATTCTCTCTCCTCATAATTAGACCACAATCCATTGTTATTAACTTGTTCTAAATATAGAAGCATTAAATCCAATATGTTTCATTTTCAAGCTGCTTGGATCTCTCATCCGGACTACGAGCCTTTGGTTGATAATAGTTGGAAGAATTCTGCAGGTTCAGCCGCAGTTAAATTATCTCAAGTTCGGACTCAGTCAACCACTTTCAATAGAGAAACATTTGGGAATATATTTAAGAATTAGAGGATATTGGAAGCTAGAATTAGAGGTGTTCATAAGCAACTAGATAATCACCAAACTCCTGATCTTATTATATTTGAAAGGAATCTTCAACAAGAATATAACAAGATTTAATTGGCACATGAAGAAATGCTTTGGTACCAGATGTCGTGTGAGAATTAGGTCAAATTTGGCAATAAAAATACAAAGTTTTTTCATACTCAGGCTATCATCAGAAGAAGAAGAAACAAAATAACAGGCCTTAATGTTGAAGACTCATGGTGCACAAATGCAAGCACTCTTAAAAGAGAAGCAACTAAATTCTTTATGCATCTTTTTCAATCTAATGACCCTTGAAATCCCCATAGTTTATAATTGAATAATATTCCATCTATTGGCATTAACATGCATGACCACCTTCTCAAGCCTATCATTATGGAAGAGGTTAAAGGTGCAATTTTCTCAATGCAATCTTACAAAGCTCCAAGGCCTGATGGATTTCAACCAATTTTCTTTAAAACCTATTGGCATATTGTTGGAAACAATGTGTGGAAAATGGTGTCTAATGCTTTTGCTTCCGGTAGTATTGATCCTATGCTTGCAGAGATTATGATTGTTCCAAATCCAAACGTTGATATTCCTCAGAGTTTCAAAGATTTTCGTCCGATCAATCTATGTAATGTGCTTTCTAAAGACTATCTCTAAAGTTATAGTAGGATGTATCAGACCATTTTTGAATGATTTTATTGGCCATTTCCAAAGCTCTTTCATTCCTAATAGAGGTGCTTCTGATAATGCCATAATTGCACAGGAGATTGTTCACCACATGCACAAGAAAAAAGGTAAGAAAGGACTTTTATTGTTTAAAGTGGACTTTGAGAAAGCTTATGATAGGGTGGATTGGAACTTCTTGAAATTAACTCTATCTGATTTTAGGTTTCCTCATTCGATTATTAATTTAATCATGAGTTGCATTACCTCTTCCTCTCTATCCCTTAAGTGGAATGGTGAAAAACTTGATAATTTCAAACCTAAGAGGGGATTGTAACAAGGCGATCCACTCTCACCTTATCTTTTTGTTCTTTGCATGAAAAAATTATCTTTAATGATACAACACCAAGTTAATTATAACAACATTTGGAAGCTGGTAAGTGTCTCTAGAGAGGGTCCTAGTTTTTCCCATTTATTGTTTGCTGATTATTGTCTTCTCTTTACTGAAGCGAAGAGCTCACAAGTTAAATTGGTCCGAGATGTGTTGCAGAATTTTTGCTCGGCTTCAGGATTGAAGATTAATATTCAAAAGTCAAAATTCATGGCATCCGCAAATGTGTCTCGGCCGAAAAAGAACAAATTTGAATCTCTTATTCAATTTAACCACACTTCACAATTTGGTAAGTACCTTGGCTTTCCTATGTTTTCTGGTAGAGTTAAAAATTATGATTTTCATTATATCCTAGACAAGATAAATCGGGTAGAGTCACTTTAGCCAAAAGTGTTGTGACTGCCATGCCTATTTATACTATGCAAAACCTTTGACTTCCATCTGGTATATGTTATAATATTGATGCCATTGTGGGTTCCTTTATTTTGGGAAGAAACTCTTGTCATTGGGTTAATTGGAAAACCTTGACTAAACCCAAATCTCAAGGTGGTTTAGGAATTCTTACTGCTAGGAACTCAAACATTTCTCTACTTGGAAATCACATATGGGACATTTTACACCAACCACGTAAGCTTTGGGTTCATAGTTTGCACTCTTCTTTTAAGCCTGGTGATTCTTGCATAGGGCGTGCTATTGTGAAGGCAGTGGAAATATTAAGGACAGGTTTTATATGTAGAGTCGGGAAAGGACATATATCTGTCTGGTATGATAAATGGATAGATATGTCAACCTTTGCAATGTTGTGCCATATGTTGACATTAGTGACACAAAACTTCGTCTTTGTGATTTGTTTGAAAATGAGGCTAGGAACTTCAACAAACTCTACACTCAGCTTCCTTTGTTCTACCAAGATTGTATTAGTAGCATTACCATTGATAGTGATGTTGATAAACTCATTTGGAGTGGCTCCCCCAATGGTATATATTCGGCCTGTCAAGGTTATAAATGGTTGGATCAAAATTTAAATCAACAAGTGGTGCCCAATACTACATGGAGTTGGATTTGGCGGCTACATATTACTGAAAATCTGCGGCATTTTTGTTGGTTAGTGATGCATGGTAGTCTTGCTACCAATTCATTCAGAGTCTCACGTCACCTCACCTCCAATACTTCTTGTCATAGATGTGGTGGTGTTTTCGAGAGTGATTTGCATACTCTACGGGATTTCCCTATAGCAATGTCTATTTGGAAGAATTTTTATCCTACCAGTCCTAACAATTTTTGCATGCAGGATTGTCAACTTTTGGTTTAAGATCATGCTACAATGGAGGCAGGTACCCAATTCATAGTAACTTGTTTTGAAATTTTGAGAAATAGAAATGAATTTATTTTCCAAAATGTGCAGAAAGATACTTGGAGTTCTGTCAAGAACATAATCTCTTATCATGCCTCTATGGTTTACACTCATGGTACCACTTGTAAGCATCACATGGTCCATCAGGTTCGTTGGAATCTCCCTCCTGAAGGCTATATTAAGATCAATGTAAACGATTCTTCTTTTCAAAATCTCGGTAATGCAGGTTTTGGAGGTCTCTTGAGAAACGATATGGGAATTTGGATTCAAGGGTTTTCTGGTTCTTGTGGTAGAGCATCTAATTTACTAGCTGAACTTTCAGCTATTTGGAAAGGGTTTCAACTCGCATGGGACCTAGGGATCGATATATCATCATGGAATCTGACTCTCGGACAACTTTGGATCTTATTGCGGATACTGATAAGAATGACTTTCATCCTCGTGCAAACTTGCTTTCTCTCATTAGGAAGTTCTCTTCTTTTCCTTGGTCGGTCTCCTTTAATCATACTTTGAGAGAAGGCAATGAATGTGCTGACTGGTTGTCCAAGTTTGGTGCTAAAAATGTTGATTCCTTGAAGTTATGGATGTCTCATGCACCTCAGCTAAATATCTCTCTGCTTGCGGATGCCTCTGGGATATTTAGACAGCGTTTTGCTTAGTCTTATTTTTTTTTAATTTCCCCCTACATCAAAAAAAGTAACATTGAAAATTGAAATAATTGTTATTAAATATTAAAAAGTGGCAGACAAAAATATGTCAAAAAAATCATTTTAATTATTTGCCTGTCTACGACCTTTCTTTTCTCAGAGCTCCCTCAGGTATAATTTCTTCCATTGAATCTATTTTAATTTTTATTTAGGCGGAGGTGAGGATCATAGGAAAATTGTTTGGGTTGAATGAAATTCTATTTGCATGAGTAAGGAGGTCGATGGTTTGGGGGTGCGGAGACTAAAGGAGTTTAATATCGTCCTTTTTGGTAAATGGTGTTGGAGGTGTCTAGTGGGTAGGGATGGGTTGTGGTTTAAGGTTTTGTCCACATGCTATGACGACGAGAGAAGGAAGCTCATGGATAAGGGTAGGATGGGGTCGCCTTGGTGGAGGGAGATTTTGAAAATTCATGAGGGGATTGGTGTGGAGGGTGGGACTTGGTTTGAAGAGAGTTGGTAATGGTTTTAATACATTTTTCTGGTCGGATTGTTGGGTTGGGACAATACCACTAAGATAGAGGTTTAGGATGCTGTTAGATTTATTTGTTCATGTGGATTTGTCAGTGGCTGAGATGCATGATTTGGGTTGGGATGAAGAGGGGCAGGCCTGGGCGTGGAGGCATCATTTGTTAGCTAGGGAGGAGGATTTAGTGGGGGAAGTTAGGACTTTGCTCTCTAATGTTAATTTACAGTATTTAGTGAGTGATGGATATACTGTTCGTGGTGTGTATCCAATGCTCATGAGGCAGGAGATGGGACCATGATGCAGTTTCAGAAGCGGTTTGGCATAAAGTGTTCCTTTGAAGGTTTCTATGCATCTTTTCCGCAACAGATGGCCTACAAAGGATAACTTGGTGCATCGCTGTGTCATTCCTTTTGATTCCCAATTGTGTATTTCAGGATGTGGCCAAAATGAATCAGCAGATCACCTTATAATCCGTTGTCCTATCTTTGGTTCTCTTTGGCAACATGTAAAGAATTGGATTGGTGTGTATTACGTGGATCCCCAATATGTTACGGATCATTTTTTTAATTTGTTTATTCCTCAGGAGGGTACACTCCCTGTCGTTCCTTCCTGCTTCTGATTTGGCTTTGTTGTATTTGAGTTCTCTGGAATGAGCGGAACCATAGGTTGTTCACTTATAACGCAAAATCGGTTATGCAGTTTTTGGAAAAGGTTAAAAATTACTTCTCTTTGGTGGATGAAAGCTAAAAACATGTGCTTTCCTTTTGGTTCCTATATGTGGTGGAAGCAACCCCATGTTTCTTTGGGTATTGACTGAATATTATTTATTTTTCTTTTGTTTATCAGGATTGGTTGTTGTAACTTTATTCTGCTTCTATAACCACTTCTTGTGCTAGGGAGTAGAATTTTTTTCTTGTTAATATATCTCATTTTTGCTTGTTCAAAAAGAAAAATTATAAATACAAAATATGTATCCCGTGGATGAATTTTATATTTATTTTATAATTACTCTTATTATTGTTATTATTATTAAATATTATTTTAAAAAGTTACTCTTAATATATTTTCATTTGAAGTTGGTTTCAGATTTTTTCTAGATCTTGATATTTTTTAAAATAAAAATTATCTATAAGAAACAAATACCTTTTAAAGTGTTTGTTTAAAATTCATAAAAAAAAATGATTTTTTAAAAGTTATAACAATTTGCCTCATAGGGCTGGTCTGTTAGAGATTTATACATTTAATAATTTAAAGATTTTTTTTAGAGATTCTTTAAAAAAAACATAATCTATTTTGTGTATTTTTTTAAAGAATATATTGTGTTTGTTTATAATAATAAAATCACTTAATTTATGGTTTGGATGGTTTGTTGTATGTTTAATGTCCCACAAGAGTCTAGAAAGGATTTATGACTATAAATATCTTTGCATGTTTCAATAATTTTATTCATTCTTCACTTTTCATTCCTTTTACAAATTTCTTTCTTAAATCTAATTTTGGTAGTGTGTTCTGATACCTTGGTCACTTTTGACCTCTCGTACAATCCTTGAAATTGTTTTGCAGCTTAAGTGGGGTAGAACAGTAGTCAACATAGACTTTCATATCCATTGTAGCATAATTTATTGGTTTATGTAGTGTTTGAATTATACAATCCGAAATAAGAGTTCATATTATATAATCCAAATGAGGGAATACTTGACTTTTTGCTTCCAAGTTACAGGTAGCATTTAAAGTAGGATCGAAATTATCTTCATACATATACCTGAGGGAATGTAAAAGAAGATAATTGCTTCTGTCATTATTGATTTAGTATACAGATGCTATCCTTTTATACATGTGGGAATGATAATGTGCATATTAGCGCAGGCTACACAAAGCAACAATTAAATATGGACATTAAACTAAATCAGTCAACTAAGAGAGAGTCAAGTACTGATGTAATTAGATGGAGCTATACAATGCAATAATTAAGTATAGACATTAAACTTAATCAATCAACCAAAAGAGAATCAGGGAGTTATTAGGTAGGATCATGATTCTTAACAATACTTGATTTTTTCTTCAAAACTCACCTTCAGCAAAAGTTGATATCATCAATTAGATTGCAAAAGGTAAAGTATGCATTCCACATCATTTATTAGTTTGGTTTTTCTTTTCCTTGTTTCAGTTTTCATTGGTCTGCTGTTATAACTTATTATCATGGATTAATTCAAGTCCTTTGATTAGAAAAACACAGCTGTACATGTACACTTGTACTACTATCACTTCTAAAAAAGCAAAAATTAGTGAGGAAAATTTAGAGAGGAAAAATGTGAAATTCCTCTCTAATTTCGTCACCAAATTTTGTGACCAATGATTTTGTGAGAGATTTTGTTTTTTCCGTCAGTAATTTTCCTCCCCAATTTTGCTTTTTTAAGTAGTGTACATCTAGTCTCAACTCATGTGGATACTCTTACTACAAGAAAAAGGCCCATTTGCCAGGGATTCTGACAGTGGCATGAAACCCCTAACAAATTTGCCGGGGAAAATGCCAAGGAAAACCCCTCACAAAACGAATTAAGGAAAGTCGGGACCACTTACAATTACACAGGGGTTTAACCCTGGCAAAAATACATAACCCCTGGCTTTGGAGAGACCGCGAAATTCAAATTCAAACAAGCTGATAAGGAACAGCTTTTTCAGGGGTGAAGATCCTCTCCATTTATTATCCTCTCCATTTCTACCATTTGGAGAGATAAAGACACATAAAAAAGTCAAAAGTAATTAATCATGGTGGGACCTACTTTATGGTAGGACCCACTACTTATTTTATGTGTCTATCTCTCTCCAAATTGCATACTTCCATTTATTTTCTAAATAGAGAGGATCTTTACCCTTTTTCAGACCAAAACCGAGAGAATTAAACAGGGACTGCCCCTCAAAGCAGAGAATCTCTTGCCAAAGTCCAGTTGACATGACCATGCACTGCGCCAATCTGAAAAAGCTGTCGTGACAGGGGTTTAAGCCCTCGGATTTGTGCATAGGCCCTGGCAAATGGGCACCAATGTGGATCCGGATTAGATAACTTTAGGGAGGGAAAAGTCATGTGACTTTACCTCCATTTCCACCCTTGGATTAATCTCATGGTCCAGAGTTTGACATGTATCTATCTCAATCCTTTTTTGTAAAAAAAAAAAAAATCAAACTGAGACCCATTTCCAAATACCCATGACCCGAACATCAACCAAGGTCACAACCCATTGCCTCCTTCCACGAACCACCGCATACAGCTCGCCGTAAACTGCAGCTCCGCCCCTCTCGTCGCCGATCAACACTTTTAATCCTCATGACATCTTCGTTTAGTAAGAAAGCCAAGCACCATCAAAAGCCATGAACATGAACTAGATCCAAATCTGAAAAATTCTCTGCAATTTTTTTAAAGAGGAACCATGAACATGAAGATCCAAATCAAAAGCGATTAACATGAACCAGTACATACAGTAAACAACCGCGACGGCGAAATGGGCGGAGTACGGCGAGCAAGCGGCGGTGCGCAGCAGCAACGACGGTTTGAAGGCGGAGGTTTGTGGAAGGGGATGATGGATCACGGGTTGTGTTTTATGGGTACTTGATCTCAATTTGATTTTTGCTTTGTTTTTTAATAAAAAAAAGGTTAGAACATGTGTTAAAATCTGAACCAACAGATTAAACCAATGGTGGATATTGAACAAAGTCAGATAACTTTTCCCACCAAAAAGTTACTGAATCCGGATCCCACCAATGTTACCGTTCTGCCACACCTATCTGCCACCTAGCCTTGCTAGGATTTGACTATTTTTGTGAGGGTGTAGCCCCTCGGTTTACCCCTGGGTTTATTTCTTTACATATATATATATATATATATATATATATATATATATATATATATATATATGTGAACCGTAGGCATCATGAAAAGGTGTTTAAGAGTTGGAATTTTTTTTTCTCCATATATATTTTACTCCTCCATTCCTTTATACACTCTACTCTTATTCAACATCAATTAACTTCTATAATTTGATAGATTTCCCATCACTTCTTTTATTTTGTGTTTTTATGTTTTACTACTTATTATTCATATTTTGTATTGCATATCAGTGTCCAAGAATTTGCCTCCTCTTGTGGTTCCTTGCTAAGTTTGGTTTCCGGATTTGTTATTATCAAGCTTCAAGAGGTAAGTGTTTTTTAGTAGTTTGAAATTTATGATGTTTGTTTTTTTTGGATATATATGATGCTAAATTTTAAATATATTTCGAATTTTAAGTTTGGTTTCGAATTTTTTTTGGATATATGATGCTAAATTTTTATTTTGTTATTATCAAGCTTCAAGAGCTAAATTTTTTTTTTATTTTATGGAAATTCGTTTTTTAAATTTCTGTAGTAAAAAATCTGAATTTTTTTTCTGTTTGTTAAACTAAATCTATTTTGAAATTAAAAAGATGGTTTTAAAAAAAAAAATCATAAAAAAACAATATACTAAAAAGGTTTATTGTTGGAAAACAGTTTTTTAAATTAGTGTATTCAAAATTAAAATTTGTTTTTCAATTTACTATGATGGACAACAAAATGTGAGAGCTCCTATCTATGATGATAATGTCGACCTGTTTGAAGTGTTTGGTGAAGAAGATGACGATGTCGGGACCGAGGAGGAGGAGGAAGAGGATAGATTATTTGATGGTTGTTATATTGTGTGTTCTAATTATTTTCTTTTCACTGATGGTTTGTAATATTTTGGGAGGTTTTCGATGCTTCCCGGTACAATTTTTTTCCCCTCACGGTTTGTAATATTACTTAAGGACTCTTTTAATATCATGCCTATTAGAATTAATATTGTATGTGTGATGTTGCTTTATATGCCTTTTAATTATATTTTAAAAGCAATTTTGTTTATTATCTAAATCAAATTTTATTAATTAAAATGATTTTTGAAGCATTTAATTGTATTTCAAAAACAACTTTTAAAAAAAATCGATTTTCTAATTAATTTAAATACATTTTATTAATTAAAATTATTTTTAAAATATTTAATTAATTAATAAAAAATTCGATTTTATAAATAAAACATTTTTTTTTTAAAAAATAATATACCGTTTGCCAGGGGTTAAACCCCTCGCAAGTCCCTAGTATATATTGATCTGATTTGACCTTCCATCATTCAGATCAGTCAGTCAATGCATCAGTCAACAGTCAGAGCAGACTGCAAAGTTGCAGAAAAAAGTGAGGGAATATGCCAGGGGTTAAGACAGGGAAAATGCTAGGACATTTACCAGGGGTTTAGCCCCTCGTTTTTTTCCCAGGGGTGTAACCCCTGGCAAAATGTTAGCGACGAGAGCTTTGGCGAGTGCTTCAGCCCCTGGGAAATTCCCTCACAAACGTCCCGTTTGCCAGGGATTCTGTCCTTTTCTGAGGGATTTTGCCCCTGACAAAAGGTAATGTTTCTTGTATTTGGATTGCTTGTTTTGAAAGAAAAAGAAAGTTAATGGTGGTTGGTTTTTTCGTTCAAAAAATGGTGGTTGGTTTGGAAAAGTAATTTTTTTGAGGTCAAGAAAGGTTATTATTAAGAAGAAAGGTGTAACATCCCAAACTGCTTTTAGGATTGCCGACTGACCCCACAAACCAACACGAGTCTTTTCAGCGTGTTTTGTCCTCACTCGCACGCTTACTGGGAAACTTTCCGGTAGGTCACCCATTCCAAAATTTCTCCAAATCAAGCACGCTTAACTGTGGAGTTCTTATGGAATAAGCTACCGAAAAGAAGATGCATCTTGTCGATATAGGTAGTACCAAAAAATTCTTATAAGTCTTCCTTCAACCATGTAGTCCCATACCTACACGGCCTCAGGATCCCTCTCATTCCGATGTGAGTCGGTTCCTCTAGAAGCTGTCGGGAGCCGCTCATTGTCATGCCTTGAGCACCGGCGACCACTCCCCGCCCTCATCAACCTTGGGTGTTACAAAAGGTTATTATTAAGAAGGTTATTATTAACAAATAAAAAGACACCTATCAACCACATGAAGGAGGTCCAGTCCCAAGCAAGAACAAAACGACCAACTGAATCACAAACTATGTGAATGCAACTTGTTCAGAATCTTTACACCGACGCTACAATGCGATAGCGCTGCAATCTAACAACACTTTGTACTAAATAATGTGTTGCCAAATAATAGTAATTTGTTCAAATTTTTCTATGCTACAGCTGTATATCGTCGTTACATCCACAATTTGACAACACATGTTAACAATACAGCAAACAAATCAAATGATGTAAATTGGAAAATACCATATTAATTGGAATTCAAATACACACTGGTATAAGATACACTGAAACTTTCTGGCCTGCTCAAATCAATTTCTGAGATCTAACAGTTCCACTGATATACATTAAGACAAAAAGTATAAGTCATCAACAAATAATCATAGACTGTATGTAGAATCAATAGATAATCAGGATACCAATTTCTTTTCTATTTCCCTTGATGATCTTGATACCAGCTTACAAGGATAATCACTTGATGATTTGATACCAAAACCCCTACATCTAATATTAAATAACATATTTGGTCTGATTCACAATGCATTGTTCAAGATTTGAAGCAACCGTTAAGAAACTAGTGTATCTATAAGCAAGATTATAATAAACAAACCGTAACTCTGAACTTAAAAAATAAATCCAAGATTGTAACAAACAAAAAAGTGAAAATAACATAGTATTTTGCCAAGCGTAAAATAAATAGCATTAATTAATAAAAGTTAACCGGTATGTTGCAGTTGAATAACGTCAAGAACAAGGTGATATCAAACTCTCAACGTAGACTTCTAAATCCATCCAATACACAATGTTTTGAAGCTCGGGCATATTATAAGTACCAATTTTGGAATCATAGACAACCAGGTTAGTGTGCATCGAATGATCATGAAAATACATTAGCACTTGGTCATCTTCCGTAATATATATAGGCGTGCAATAGGGATGGTGTCCCCGATCTACCATGTAAGGAACACGGTACAATTTGGTCCATGGCTGGTTATTTCCACATTCATTCATAATCCAAACATCCACAAACATATCAGTATGTGCTAATATGCACAAGCAATCCTTCAACACCCCCAAAGTCCAAAAAATTGTCTCAACATTAGGGAACGAAAGCTTTTGATACGATTCCTTTTCAAAATCAAGAGAAATAACAATACTACTCCAAGCATCTTTTCCCAACCAATTAATGGTACCATTTGCAAATACTCCCGGTTTACTAATGCAGCAAGAGTATGGTAAGTCCCCGATCCTCCTCCAAGAATCAGTACCCAAAGTATAAAGACGAACTTGATTAGTGTCGTCCATAAAGAAAGAAACAGCAACAATCTTATAAGTATGAGTGAAATGATCATATCCAATGCTATACAAGGAACGGGGATTTCTTTCTCCTCTTACTGAATGATTCAAAGGAGGAAACATTTTGAATTTTCTAATGGAAGGGTTCCACAAAAGTAATCGATTATTAGCGGTGAAACAGATGACGCCGTCGCAAGAGCAAACTCTCAAAATAGGATATAATACATTGTCAGGGAAACTGAGTTGGGTCTGTGTGACTCCGCTGCTAGAGGTTGACAATGCTGCCCTGAAAAGAGAGGAGATTTGGAAATTCCAGGGAAATAGATTTGGTGAGTTGTATGTGAGATTAGTGTAAAGGATGATATGCTGGCGGTCCATGGAAGCCTTTGACATCTGAAGGTGCTTCTTGGCGAATTTGGGATCCAAGATTAACGATTTCCAGCATTTGCATACGCATCGGAATTGCAAGAGTGATTTCACGGGAAGCCTACAAAGAATTTCTGGCACCAAATCGAAGGGAAGCGACGGCAGCGATGTTAGGGTTACAGTGGTGGTAATCAATTGGGGTTTCTTAACCATGGCAGCTCGAGAAGCAAGTAGAAATCTCTTTGTTAGCGACGAAGTGGAAAACTAATTGGTTTCGATGGATGGATTGAAGGTAGAAGCAAAGGGAATGGGTTTTGAGGGTTTGGGTTGGAATCAAAACATGTTTTGTTTTCGTAGAAAGAAAGAAAGAGAGTAGAGTGGGCGATTATTATTAAATAAAAATATTAATCTAATTTTTAGGTTTTATTTTTATTTTTTTTAAAACTCAAAATCCACCTTTTTTTTTAGGAAAAAACTCAGTATCCACTTAGGGCCCATTTGTTTTTGATTTAAAAGAAGAAACTTGATTTTTCTTTGTATTTCTAAAAATGAATATTTTAGAAATTTACTCAAAAATAGTAGAAACTATTTTAAACTCATTTAAAATAAGTTAAAAATGAGATTTTGACATTCACTAGCTTAAATATTCATTGTTAGAGATTTTACATAGTAAAAATCACATATTTTTTCAAAGTGACATCTTTCAAAAATGATTTTTATGAAAATCTATTTAAAATACCTTTTTTTAGAGATTTTTTCAAAATTTTAGTATCCAAAAAAAAAAAATTATAACAAAACGATTAAATACTTAGAATTGTATTTTAAGATAAACAATTCAAACAGATTTTTCATTTGAAACTTTTCTTAAAAATTTCTTTGTTAAAAAAATTGTAGTAAAAAAATATTACACTATAAAAATCTAATTTAAAAAAACCTAAAACAAACGGGCTTTTAATCCCGCGTTAACTAGTAAAATTTAATTGAACTCGGAAGAAAGCTCTCTATGGAATGGTGAAGGAAATTTTACCCTATACCCCAACACATGTACTTTCACCCCTCCAAATTTACAAAAATTCCAATTTTATCCCTATTGCTATTTAACATTTTACACATTAATCTTCCCAATTCAACTTGAGTTTACCCCACCAGATATTCAAACTATAAAACATTTCTGAATTTTTCCCGGAAAACACATATTTACCTTTCCGAAAATTATTTTTTCCGTAATAATCCAAACCCTCAAATGGTGGATCCAACGGTGAGAATGGCAATGTAGTGACAGAACAATCACTTGTAATCTCAAAATATGCATATCTTATTTAAAGTTATTGCTCTTTTGTGCCAAGCAAAAAATAATGGAATGATATTGGTGAGGGATAGAGAAAAGCATGATACGTTATTTTTTTGGGTACAAAGCAAGGTAAGTAATTAACCCACTTAGTCTTCGAAACAAGTCTCAGGAATCTATGAGTAAAGACGGCAATAATTCCCATCTCAATTTTAACATTGCAATATTTCTGGCGAAATACGATTTCGGCCGAGGTTTGATTAAAAAATAAATTTTTAACATTGCAATATTTCTGGCAAAATACGATTTCGGCTGAGGTTTGATTAAAAAATAAATAAAAATAAGATTTTAAAGAACAAATTGCCGTAACCAATTTCGGGAAGAATCAACCTGAAGTTTTGCATGCGTTTTCTGGGAATCAATGATTTGAAGATTGATTCCTGTAATCCAAAACACGGTTACGTGAACGATTCCGGCGACCCACTGACCCAGAAAACGTTGACAAACCCAGAAATCTCAAACAGTGAACGATTGAATGAACAAACACATGAAAATATTAAGAGAACAATCAGTAATTGATGTTTGGAAAAAACAACCTATTTGTTGGAATTTTTAACGTTTTTTCATAAAAAGGTGGGGGTGAACAGGTGAATGGTGATCTTTTTTTTTATATATAAAGGGTAAATTTGGTAGTTTATGTCAAATATTTGGGTGAAGGTATAAATGTAGGGGTGTGGGGTATAACTTCCAACGGCGAAAGACTACCAAAAAAACACCTGAATTGATAGTATTTAAGAAATTCAAACCTTTGGGGGCTTTAACTTGTTTTTATGTTGATAGATTGATTAAAAGATAAGTTTTTTCACCGATGAGACTGGATCTAGCTTAATAGGTTAGACACCAACAATATACTAAACCAAAGTAAAATGTTAACTTTTTCACCGTTGAGATTGGATCATCTAACTCAATAGGTTAGACACTAATATAATGGATCGAAGTTTGAATCCTGATTGATTGAATGGGAGAAGTGTTCACATTTAGGATCTAACCTCCATTGTATAGAACCTAGGGGAAAATGACTTTTCAGTTCTTTCAAAATACAGTGTTTTCATCTTTTATTATGATAATATTTTTTTCTGGAATAATACATTTAATATGATAGTCATAATATATTTTTGTAATGTTTATCTACAATATAATGTTTTAGTAGACATATATTTTATAGTCCTCGTGAGTTTAGATCATTTGGTTGGGACAATGCATAAAATATGCAATGTTAGAGGTTCAAATCCTGGTCACTATCAAAAAAGACATATATTTTATAAAAGAGTTAGCGTGCTTGTTTTAATTTTATTTTGGTACAATGGTGTGTTTATTTTTTATTTTATGGGGTAAAATAGTGTGCTTATTCAGTTGCATATAATAATTCTTGAATGCTAAAAACCTTGAGTTTGAATCTCTACAAACAATCTTCAGTAGCAAGCTTCAAAGCTAAAGACATCTTATTAATTTCTCAGAATTTACTATGTGCATTGCATATTCAAATACATATAGCCACACACTGCAATGAAATATAACAGAATTTACTATTCAAGTGTTTCTATAAACTTACTTTGTTTCAACAACTCTTCTAGCATTGACATGATCTCCATTCTCACAAAAGCTTCTTTCCATAACAAAGTCATTCGTGTTTTCAATTTGACGGACTACTTATCCACATTAACAATTTGTAGTGTGATAGTGAAGTTTTACATTGTTTCTTTTAGTACGACACCAACATCCATTGATTAGACCAATTAAATTTTTTAGTGTGATAGTTAGTTTCTACATTCTACATTGTTTCACTTTCACATATATTTGTGCCTCCAAAGCATTGAGCAGACTCGTGCATTGTTGAAATGTCTGCTGTAAGCTGCAGAAATTTAATAATGTTTTCCTCAAATCTGTCACAATACAATATAAACTGTACAAAATTTTACAAAAGATATAATAAAAGAAATTAAGGACCTTTTGTACAAGCTTTTTTTGTCTTCCACAATGAGGAATTCAAGTCCGAAAGTATTTTTTTTGGACGTGTTTGATTCAAGTATTTTTATAAATGATGAATATTCCAACAAACACGACGAGGAAAATAGCAAATGTCATATGATATAGATAAAACTGACAAATAGTACTGTTCTTCAATGTTCAATCTGAAATGTGTGAGAAGGTCATCGACAAAATTAAGGTGGAAATGTTGGTGGTATTAATATGGAGGTGGAAATGTTAATTAACTACTTCAATAATATATCATATTTACTGTTCCAAATTTGCAAAAAAGAAAGAAAGTTTATTCATGCTTTTGAGCCACTTAAGACATATTGATGGTTCACACTAACCAACATTTGTTACATGTAGTAGATTAAACCGTGCACAGATCTAATAATAATGATTGTCTCAAATGCTATACATGTGGAGTTTTTGCTTGTAGCAATTGTGATTAGTCAATAAGGTAGCAACAATACATTAGATTCTGATTGTTGAGTAATGCGACATGACACTCTGTAATCCTTTCCTAGAATTTGACTCTATTGAAAGCGAGTATACTAAGAACAATATTTGCAATTGAATTTTTTTTTCTAAACTTAATACTGTCATGGCTCACCCAAAATAATGAAGTAGGATTAATCCTTCATCAAAGAGGTGCACAGGTCAAACAACACCAAAACAAACAATCAAACTACAAAATCAACATTTATATGAGATAATTTTCCAATGTCAAAATCAAACAAAAATTAACAATTGAGTTAAGCTCAATTTCACAGTGAATAATCTGATATCATAAGAGAAACAGATCTAAGCATCACCTCAACGTTTGAAATTGAACCGTCGCCGTAATGCTACCTCAAGGCATGGAAGAATCCAGATGCTCCGCCAAGGTAGTCAAAATCGAGATCCTAGGCAAGATCGGAGAGGGGTCACAAGATCGTGAATCGATGGATCGTAACACGGATCGTAAGATCCTACCAGATGCATAAATTGACATATGTATGGCAATAAATTCATGTAAATGCATAAAAAATAAATGTGTACTTGCTAATTACATAATACAACCTCAAAAAGAAAAAAAATTTAAATAATATAACATTCCCCAAATATAAAATATTTTCTTATTATTTATTTATTTTTGACCAAAAACATTTTTTTTATTATTCATATTATTTTTTTTATGTGTATGGTTTTTTTAAATCACATGATTGGTTATTAACTAATTATTGAAAATGCCCTTCAAAAAAAATTAATTATTGAAAACAAACTGAAAATATGTTGTAACAAAAAAAAAACTGAAAATATGTTAACAAAAGAAAAGACAGCGTATAAAAAAACAAAAGGCAAAGCGAAAAAAAAAAAGAAGTAAATGTCAGTGTGTAACAAAAAAAATAAAGAAACGACTGCGTTTCACATGTTTCATTACTGACATCGTCGTTTTAATGAACCGGGTCGTGGATCCGACCCGCGAGAGCAACATCTCTGCGTAACAAGAACAGAAGCGCCGGACACGCACGATTCCACTGTATTTGCGACTTTTCGCGGCGATCTTGGCCGCGCCCACCAAATTCCGATTCCAACCATGTTTCAACACGGGAAGGGGTGGCAAGATCGCAAAGTCGTACGATCCTACGAGTTGGATCGCGACTTTAACTACCTTGTGCTCCGCGATTACCTCCTCCATTGGAAAAGAATAACCTTGCCACCATAATAGGAATATGTTTTATTTGATTTGAAACATAAAAGAAATACGTTTGATTTGAAACATGAGTATTTTTTGAATGTTTTTTGTAGAAAACCGTTCTTCCAATGTTCATCTTCACAAACCTGCAATGCAAATTCAGGAAGATAATGACATCACAAATCATTAGCTTATATCAATATTAAACATAGTTCATTTTTTCCAACTCTTGCAACATTTAATTATTCTTAAAGAAGTGTACCAATAAGATATGCATGTAAGTCTCCATTTTATGATAAAAGAACATCACAGAAAAAAATCTAAAAGCTAGACATTCATAGAAAAGAAAACAATCAATCTGGGTACATATTGTAAAAGTGAAATTCAAATTATCTTATCAGCACTCCAACTTAGTTCAACAAAATAAATAATCAAATGAAAAAGTCAATGAAACTTGTTTACAAATTACATGGCATAAATGATGATTCAAACGAAAACAATGATATATGAGCTATATAAAGGAAACAATAAAATAGAAAATCATAAATGGTATACCGTGCAATTAGGAGCTTGATGAAAAGGATTAGGTTATGAAGATACAGATTAAATAGAAAAACAAAGCTATGATCTAATTGCTTGCATCTTAGAGAAGCTGAATGAGTTTCCCAACTACAAAAATGAAGAAACGCAAATATATTAAACAGAGATCAGGAAGAAAAATTCAAAACAGAAGAGGATTCACAATCATAGGGAAAATAAAAGAAGGGAAATAGACAGGGATGAAAAAAAAATGATGGACTTTGATCTTCCACCGGAGGTGCTCTCAAACTTCACCGCCATCTTGGCTTTTTCAACCCCAATTCATGGCCTTCCGCGGTGACCGCAACAAACCTAGAGGGGGAAGGAGGAAAAAAACGAAATAAGGAGGATGAGATAAATCAACTGCTAAAAATTTGCAAACAAATCAACGGTAACTATCATCAGAATATTAAATTAATCCGGAGAGAAAAAGAGATTGGTCAGTGAGTTTGACAAAGCTCATCAAGTCAGATTTGGATTTCATAAGAGGTTGAACAGCCTCTGTGTTTGATAAAAAAATGAATGAATAATTCTGAAAAATATTACCAAAATAAATTTAGAGAGTGAGTGGGTACCTTGGACGGAAGAGAAAGACACCACCATGAAGAAAATAATGAATAATTGCCTTAATCAAAGTGACAGAGGGAGGAGAAGAGGGAAGCATTTGAATCGGTATTGAATAATTAATGGAGAGGTGTGATATCAGTTGTTTTGTTTCCCTATGCACGTGTTTCAATTTTTAAGGAGTGAGGTTTGATCAACGGCTGATGTGCTAACCGCCCCTAATTACAATGATCTAACGGTCTGGATTGATTGGCGGCTAAAAATACAGAATTAGGGTTGTGCAATTAAGCTAACAATGTATGTTAGGATTAGATATAAGTAACCTCTGGGGGGTTTTAACTAATTTTTGTGTTGATAGATAGAATAAAACATAAGTTTTTCACCGATGAGACTAGATCTAGCTGAATAGGTTAGACACCAACAATATACTAAAGCAAAGTTCAGAAATAATAAGTTTTGTATGATTGAGATTGGATCTAACTCAATGGTTAGACATTCACAATATGATGAATTGAAGTTTGAATCTCGATTGAATGGGAGAAGTGTTCACATTTATGATCTAACACTATCTCGAATAAGATAACCTCCATTTTATAGAACCTAGTGTTTTCATCTTTTATTATGGTAGTTTTCTTTTTTTGGAATAATACATTTAATATGATAGTGATAATATGTTTTGGTATTGTTTAGTCCCCTAAATATATCAACATTTGATTTTAGTCCCTCTAAAATTTTCTTTAGGTTTTTGGTCCCTCTAAAGTTTTTCTTCTATGAAATTAGTCTCTGCTCTACATTGAGTATTACACTAGAGCAGAGACTAGTTTCATAGATGAAAAATTTTAGAGGGACAAAAAGCCTAAAGAATATTTTAGGGGAACTAAAATAAAATGTTGGTATATTTAGAGTGACTATTTACTTATTTAATCCTATTTAATATAATATTTTGTTTGACTTATTTTATAAATTTATATAAATATTTTATATTTATTTACCACTATTTTTTTTGAATAATTTTAAGAATTGTAAATTAGTTATATTTTAAACAGAAAATAATAATTTATGACATATGCAAGAGTTTTTTTTGGGACAATATATGAAAGAGTTTTTTTTGTACAAGACGATTTAAGAGCGATAGCGATTTGCGACTTGCTATCACCGATAGCGATTTGCGTTTTATTTATTTGCAATAACGTGAATCCACCTTTTGTTGACACCAGCACTTAATCTTTTGAAGAGATATACTATAGAAAGGCAAGTGATGATAATTATACAGTAAAAGGGAAGCCGCTAGCGATAGAGAAAATATACCTAGTTTAATACTTCAAAGTATCTTTAACTACATATGAGGGAAATATTATGATCTTACTATTATCATCTAATTGCCGTTTCATGTGCGATTTCTTGACCGATTGAATTTCTCCATGAATTGGATGCTTTGCTTGATTTGCTTGCTGACTATAAGTGTTGATTTGGTGGCTTGTTGAGTAATACCGGCTGCTTACGTTTCTTATGATCGGTGGTTGTGGCCTCTCTTTGTCTAATTCTCTTTGAATTATTAAGGTTATTGTAAGGATAGTACTATTAGGTCTCAGATTGTTTTTATTAATACAGTTCTCTCCTTGTTGTGAGAGTTTTGGTTTTTCTCTCCTCGTGAGAGTTTTGATTTTTCTCGCCTCGTTGTGAGAGTTTGGTTTTTCTCTCCTCATTGTGAGAGTTTTGATTTTTCTCTCCTCATTGTGAGAGGACACTGTTGTGATCACGCTGCAATATATGTTTTACCATGAATTTTGAAGATCTTACTATTTTCAGCTGGAACATCTGAGGTGCTCTTAGTCTTGAGGGTCGCCGACATGCTAAAGAATTGGTAAGGAAACACCATCCTCTCTCTATTTTTATCATGGAAGCTCATTGTCCTTTCTCCAAAGCATCACTATTTTGGAATCGTCTGGGTTATGGGATATGTGCTCTATCTGAAGCGTTCGGTCATTCGGGAGGTATTTGGGTGCTAAAAAGTAAAGGTTGTGATTATGATATTACTGTGATAAATGTCGACTTTCAAGCGGTCACAATTTGCATTAAAAAGGCTGATTTTATGTGGTTTTGCTCTGCTATCTATGGTAGCCCTCAACTAGTCAATCATGAAAAATTATGGAGTTATCATATTTCTATTCGTAAAGATATTTTGAGTCCTTGGGTTATGATAGGATATTTCAATGAAGTCCTTCATCCCTCTGAGATAAAGGGGGGCATCTTTACATGTAGACAAGCTGAGAAATTTTCTAATATGATGGAGCAATGTAATCTTATTGACCTTGGAGCTACGGGTAGTAGTTATACTTGGACTTGTAAGGAATGGGGGATTCTGAAGGTTGCTAAAAGGTTGGACATGGCCCTTGGTGATTGTGCATGGCGTACTACTTTTCCAGAAGCTTATGTAGAGATCTTAACACGGAATTATTCCGACCATCGCCCTATTCTCTTAAGGGGTGTCGGTTTTGTTCCAGCTAAACGTGTGCGACCTTTTCGCTTTCAAGCTGCTTGGCTCACACATAAAGATTTTCCAGCGGTAGTCTATAAAGCTTTGGATAAAGGTGAACATATTGTACCCGCGAGTCTTGAGCATGTTCGGTTAGATGCGACTACATTCAACAAAGAGGTGTTTGGTGACATTCATAAAAGGAAGGGTACTCTTGTGGAGAAATTAAAGCAGGTTCAACACCAGTTAGAAACGGTTGATTCAACCCAACTCATGATGACCGAGGCAACACTCCAAAATGAATATAATGATGTTTTGAAATAGGAAGAGATCCTTTGGTACCAAAAGTCGAGAGAGAATTGGGTGAAACTAAGAGAACGTAACACGAATTTTTTCCACACTCAGACACTAGTGAGGAGAAAGCGAAATAAGATCCAAGGTCTCTTTCTTGAAAATGGTCAATGGAATACTGATGATGTTATCCTCCAAGTAGAAGCCATAAATTACTTCAAACAGTTATTTGAGGTAGATCACTCCACCACTCCAAATACCTTATTGGTTAATGATATGCCTCATTTAAATGAACAATGTAGAGATTCTCTTACAACACCGGTCCTTAAGGAAGAGGTGAAGAGAGCCGTGTTTAGTATGAAGTCATATAAAGCGCCTGGCCCTGATGGCTTTCAACCCATATTTTTTAAACATTTTTGGGTAAGAATTGGTGATGACATATGGCATCTTGTGCATACAGCTTTCAATATGGGTACTATTAACGCTTCAATCGCAGAGACATTAATTGTCCTAATCCCTAAGGAGAGTAATCCCCAAAGGTTAAAGAATTTTAGTCACATCAGTCTTTGTAATGTCATTTTTAAGGTAATCACAAAAGTTTTGGTTAGTCGCTTACGACCGTTTCTTGTTGACTTGATAAGCCCTCTTCAAAGTAGCTTCATCCCCGTCAGAGGTACTACTGATAAGTCCATCCTGGCCCAGGATGTTGTTCATTTCATACATCATTCTCGTGCAAAAAAGGGCTCTATTGCGTTCAAAATTGATCTTGAAAAAGCATATGATAAGCTTAATTGGGACTTCTTGGAACTCACTCTCCATGATTTTGGTTTCCCCCCCGACAACTATATCTCTCATCATGAGTTGTGTCCGATCTAGCAATTTGAGTGTTCTTTGGAATGGTGCCAAAACTGATCATTTTATTCCATCCAGAGGTCTACGCCAAGGCAATCCTTTATCTCCTTACTTGTTTGTTCTTTGTATGGAGAAACTATCTCTTAGTATTCAACAGAAAGTCCTAAGTGGACTATGGAAACCTATACAAGTATCTAAGGGTGGCCCACAATTATCTCATATTCTTTTTGCTGATGATGTTATGTTGTTTTGTGATGCTAGTACTGAACAGGTCAAAGTGGTAATGGATACTATGGAGGAGTTTTCCTCAGCATCAGGATTAAGGATTAATACCTTAAAATCCAAAGCTATGTGTTCTAGGATGGTTCACGGGGAAAGAAAGCTTGAGATACAAGATATTTCAACTATTAAATTTGTGGCGGATTTGGGACATTACCTTGGTTTTCCTCTTGTCAAGGGTCGAATTTCTCGAGGTGTATATAATGACGTTGTTGACAAAGTTTCAAAAAGACTAGCTACTTGGAAAGGAAATATGTTGAATAAAGCAGGACGAGCGTGCCTAGTGAAGTTTGTCACAACAGCAATTCCCGTTTATACCATGCAACTTCACTATCTTCCTACTTATGTTTGCAACAAGTTAGATAAGATGGCAAGGAGTTTCCTTTGGGGGGGGGGGGGGCGATGGACACTCTCGAACTTGGAATCATGTTAATTGGAATATAGTTACAACTCCTAACGCTTTGGTGGCCTAGGTATTCGTGATGCTAGACTTACTAATTTAGCTCTGCTTGGTAAGTTAGTATGGAACATGCTTCATAATAACGATAAACTGTGGGTGAAAGTTCTTTCCCATAAGTACATGGGCAAAACATCTTTATGGATGAATAAGAAACATAATAAACCATCAATCACTTGGCGTGGTATTCAATATGCCATTACAAATTTTGCTGCAGGGTATAGTTTTTGTGTAGGCTCCGAAGACTCGTCAATTTGGAACATTGACTGGACACAACTCGGTCTCCTCTATCAATTGGTCCCATTTGTTAACATCAGTGATTCAGTTAGGTGTTTGAAGGGTGTGTGGGAAGATGGTAGATAGAACTTGCAAGGACTTGCCACTATGATACCAGCCGATATTATTCATTATATTCATCAACTTCCATCTCATAATAACCTGAATATATGACTTCAAGATGCATGGACTTGGAGGCATGCTAAGAAAGGTGAATATACTTGCTCGAGTGGATATTATTGGCTTCTTCAACAAAATAGAGATTGGAATGTGAATTGTAACATGAACTGGCTTTGGCGCCTTAAAGTACCAGCAAAACTCCAACACTTTTTATGGCTTTGTTTTCATAATGCTCTCCATATTAATGCCTGTCGGCATCATTGCAACATGGTAGCTTCTCCAAGCTGCACCCGTTGCTCTTCATCCATAGAGGATATTCTTCATTGTTTACGTGATTGTCCACACTCTAAGAGCTTTGGTGCCGCTTGAATATAGGGCGTTATAATAATTTTCTCTGAATTTGATGTCAAGGTTTGGCTTCATGAGATGACAAAGGGTACTTCCTCTGCTTTGTTTGTTACAGGAGTATGGTATGCTTGGTGTTGGAGAAACAATACTATTTTTGAGGATCAAAGAAAGATCTTTTTGTTACATGATGAATGCACTTCGTACTATCCCAATCTTGGTTCGGACCCACTCTCATCGCGCCTCCTAGCTCATTGGAGCCCCCCCCCTCCGGAAGGTACACTCAAGCTCAATATTGATGGTAGCTTTCTAGAAGACTTTGGTTGTTTAGTTGCTGGTGGTGTTGTTCGCAACCACGATGGAGAATGGATAGCTGGTTTTTCTCACTATGAAGCTGGAGGTGATGCATTGTTAGCTGAGTTACGTGCTATCCAGATAGGTCTTGATTTTTGCAGTAAACAAGGCTATGTCAACATTATTTGTGAGAGTGATTGTTTGGAAGCAGTTGACCTGATTATTGCTGGTCGTGATCATAACCTACACACTTATGATACTGACATCCTTCATATTAGAGATGCTTTACATGGAAATGGAAATACAACATTTGGTGCATGTTCTTAGGGAACAAAATATGTGTGCAGATTTTATGGCTAAGGAAGGATCACATGCACGGTGCTCTACTCACTGGAACTGCCCTCTGCCTGGCATGGAATCTCTCATCCTGAGAGATAAGTTTGGAACTTAATTTCGTCTCTTCTCTCTTTTTTCTTTTCTTTTGTCTCGTTACATTGTAACACTACCAAAAAAAATATGAAAGAGTTTTTTTTTTTAATTTTGAAACATGGCATGGAAGAGTTTGGGTGCTTATTTTGATTTTATTTTGGTACAATAGTGTGTTTATTTTTTTTTTTTGAGTAAAATGTTCTTATTCAGTTGCATATATTAATTCTTAAAGTTAAAAAGCTTGAGTTCAGGTCCCGTAAGTGTAGCTCAGTTGGTAGCTACCAGGGATAATTTGCGCAGGGGCCGGGGTTCGAACCCCGGATTACCCACTTCTCCACACATAATGTGTGTGAATCTAGCCACTAGGCTACTTGACCAAAAAAAAAAAAAAGCTTGAGTTTGGTTCTCTAAAAACAAGCTCCAGTAGCAATATCTTTGTTGGTGAAGATCTTTGGTTTAAAGGAGCATATTCCTAATATTTCTTTCCAACATGTGTTAATAGAGGGAAACTGTTGCGCAATTTTTTAGCCTAAGCTCGGCCGTTCTTCAAGGTTAGGTGTGACATTTTGGCAAACTCCTCTTTCAGAGTTAGAGTGAGTGTTGAGGCTTGATGCCCTAGGATGAACCATATTTGTAGTTTTTTCTTTTTTTCTTTTTTTTTTCCTATGTCATTCTACCAAAAAAAAAAACATCTTATTTCTCAGATTATAGTATAGCAAGCTTGAAGTACATATAGCCACACTGCAATGAAATATAATGGAATTTACTATTCAAGAATGTTTCAACAACTCTTCTAGCAATGACCTAATCTCCATTCTCACCAAAGGTTCTGTTCATGGTTATCAAAATCCCGACTTAAGTCATAAAATCCAGGTTTTTGCGACTTTGTGTAGCAGAGTCCCAAAAACAGACAAAATCCTATCAAATCGCACAAAATCGTGAATTCCATTCAAAATCGCGGGATTTTGATGGATTTTGAAGGATTTTGTTAATTTTTTTTTTATAAGAGTCAATTTTTGACCAAGTTCGTCAATTGACCCAGTTTGAATCCATGACCCGGTGCTATAAATACCCAAAAGGCCAATTTTTTTATTCTTTTACTTCCCCCACGCTTCCTCATTAGTTACACGGTTCATCTAGTTCAAAATGAACTAAACGGTTGTTTAGTATTATTATGACTACTAAAGAATATTTGTATCTAGGCTTTGAGTCATTTATGTATATGTATTTTGTGGACTTTGAACTTTAAGTCATTTACGACTCTGTGCAATTTATAACATATATTTAACATTATTTTTGTTTTGGCAGAATACTCGATTTTGATTGCGATTTTATGAGTCCCGATTTTGCTATCCTATATCGATTCTACAAAAGTCCTTGAGTAAAATCCTTCGATTTTGATTGCGATTTTACGAGTTCCGATTTTGCTATTCTCTTTCGACCTGAAGTCAAGTCGCGATTTTGACAACCTTGCTGTCCATAACAAAGTCATTCGTGTTTTCAATTCGACGGAGTACCTACCCACATTAACAATTTGTAGTGTGATAGTGAATTTCTACATTGTTTCTTTTAGTACAATACGACCATCCATTGTTTCTTTTTGAAGATACAAATGATATTTCTGTACCAAGAATCAGACGAAAAAAGTTAGCTTCTTCAAGTAATATTATTGATGACTGTACATAACAAAAGTAGAATTATAGATGACATCAATTTGTGATTCTCTTCGAAAGTAAATGTAACATGTGCCAGTATAGTGTCATACCTGAAGATGGCAATCAATATTTTCTTTATTAAACCCAGGAACATTTATCATTAATTCTATAGTCTTTTTAGGAATAGCCATCCATACCTGAGGGAATACTTGACTTTTTGCTTCAAAACTCACCTTCAGCAAAAGTTGATATCATCAATTAGATTGCAAACGGTAAAATGTGCATTCCACATCATTTATTAGTTTGGTTTTTCTCTTCATTGTTTCTGTTTTCATTGGTCTACTGTTATAACTTATTATCAATTAGAGAAACACTATTGTACATGTACTCTTGTATTGGATTGCTTGTTTCGAAAGAAAGAAAGTTAATGGTGGTTGGTTTGGAAAAGTAATTTTTTTTTAGGTCAAGGAAGGTAGAAAGAGGTAATTCAAAGATGTCAAAGAAGAAAGGAGCCAAGATAGTAAATGAAAATGTGTGTCTGTACTCTGTACAGTGTATGCAAACTCGTGTGCATCATGAATCAGATGTACAACTAGTTTAAATTAACTTCTAGTTTGTAGAATGTTCCTAGCTGAGACAAACTTTAGCTCCTAAATTGTCAAAAAAAGCTTGATTGTGAAACTTGAATCACATGGAGTGCTAAAAAAGATTAGGAAAAAGATCAATCTGAAGGGAAATGATTCTTCAAAACAAAATATTCATCCTGGAGTGTTTACAACCTAAATGCCCTCTGATCACGTTGATTTAGATTTGTGATAGGAGAACATAATTGAAGGCTGACATGACTTGTTGCAAACCCATTCATCGCTGTTACACTAGTTTGGTGCAATCTCTGCTAACTAATTTACATATTCCTTTCTTTACACATTTTTTTAATATGTGTTTTTACACCCTCTGTTTATTGTGAGAATCAAAGTGCAGTGGCACTTAGTTACGATTCTTTCATGCAAGCAGATGGAGCTAGATTTGTACTATGTTAGAGAGAAGGTTCTTAGCATGACTCATACTGTCACACATGGTCAACCAGATGACCATATTTCTGAGGTCAATGAAGATCGATAAGAGGAAAGGAACATAGTAATTGTTTTTAGATATCTTTGGAACAATAACTAATATCTTTGGAATCAATTTTGCATGAAAGTGTGTGTGTGCGAACGCGCGCGAGAGGCACAAGTAACTCATGTGTGCATCTTGAATCACATGTAACACTTGTTTGACTTAACTTATAGCTCGTAAATGCTTCACAGCTTTGAGATAAACATTAGCTCTTAACATATGAAAAATCTTCTAGCTCATTGAACACAAGTGCATCCTGAATCACATGATAAGAGATTTGTGCGCTAAATAAATCTTATGTGATTACCTTTTTCTAATATATATTACAACCAATTCCTTTTTATAATTGCCCTCATTAAAATTTCCATTCATTTTGGCATGTGTAGGGAAGGTATCCTAGCTGATGAAATGATGATTGGCGTTCTACTTTTTGTTTTCTCCCAAGATTTCTGCAGTGCTTGTTCATAGATTATTTTTTGCTGTTTTAGTCATCCATGCATCTTGTGTGTCTGATGTTGCATAGAGAGCACAAGACTTTAAACTTCCTTTCAAGGTTAAGACATAGACTACTGGAGTCATTAAGATGTTTAATATTTTGGAATTTGGATAGGTTCAAACTGAAGTTTGCGAACCTTAGATCCAATATAACTATTTTATGTTTTGTTTTCACACAACCATGATTTTATTATATGGAATTAACAAATTACAAATTGATGTTACTGGAGTCTCTGCTGCTCTGTGATTTTTCTGGTTTATGCGATTCTGCATTGCTCATGTTATTTTTTGTCCTAATTGATCTCAACTCTTAGGAAACCAAATATTTCAGTGTTATCTTCTCACATCTTGTATGCATAATTGATCTCTCTATGTATATTTCATGTCAAAATGAACAAATAATATAAAAAACTCACCATGTCTTTAGTAACTTACTGTCAAAGAGCTCTTGTCTATCCACTATAATGTGTTATGATATTGAATAATGTTGTCATTATAAAGCAAATAACTTTTTCAAGAGTTAAAATGATACTTCATGGTCAGTACATGAATAAAAAAGTCTGGTTTAAATGCTCATTACATTTCATCTGCCAGACTTATGCCTTCCAAAAAAATATGAACAAAAGTCCGACACGAGTTAGCGATGTAAGTCTCATTCTTTTGGATAAATAGTAATTTTTATCCCTAAATCTATAACTAGTATCCACAATTTTCCATTAATGTAGCGAGATTACAAAGTAGTCATTGATTGTGCCTTCCGTTAGTCAAAATAGTCTATAACGAAAACAAATGCTTATATGTCCGATTAAGAAATGCTTACATCTTTCATGCCTACTATACATTTTAACCATCAGTTCCAACTGAACTCACGTTCCAACAGAACTGACCAAAATACCTCCAACGTGACTTAAATCACGTTCCAACTCACGTTGGAAAAAAGCCATGCAATTTTTATGGCATGAAGTGAGTTCAATTGGGAGTGAGTAATTTTGGATAGGAGAAGAGCAAATTACCCCCTTGTGACAAGGAGGTATCTTGTTTTTTGAGTAATATATTCTATTTTCACCTGTTAAAAAAAATTACTATCGTGAAAAGTAACAAAAAGCAAGTAAAATTAAACAATAGTAAAGTAACAAAAAGCAAGTAAAATTAAACAATAGTAATAATAGTAAAATGACTACAATTATTGAACCTAGTATATATAAAAATTAAAAAAAATAATAATGACTAAAATTTCATAATTATAAATGTTAATTAAAAATTATACATTTAAAATTTATGAAAAACTCATAAATTACTTACAAGAAGGGATACCATTTATTGGGCTAGGCTATCGGGCCATACTTTACCCACACGCCTGCAGTCCTGTCAAATTTAACCCTAATATAATTTCATTCTCCCCTTTTGTTTCACCGACTTATGAAGGAGAATCAATCTTCCTAAAGTGTTTCTCTCATTCCACTCAGTTGGTTTAGAATTGTTTTCAAACTAATAATTGTTTACTGATCGATCGATGGAGGAAATATTTGTCCCCGTCAACAAGCAGCTAACCCTAACATCACCACCATCTTCATTCTCTTCCGGTGATTCGCTTCAAGATCTGCTGCCACTACCCATTCTTCCTCTCGACCTCATTCTAGAAATTCTATGCAGACTACGTACCCGCCTTCAACTTCGATGTGTCAGTAAGTCGTGGAATTCTTTTATCTCTGATCGCAAATTTGCCAACAAGCATCTTCGCCTGTCAACCATGCACCGCATACATGGAGTAAGTTACTCTTTCTTCTCATGCAACTATATTCTCAGGTCTTGCCCACTCCGCTCTGTTTTCAGTGGGAGCGTATTAACCGATCCCACCGAGCTCATACATCCTTTCAACAGTTCTAATAAACCTTACATCGTAGGCTCTTGCAACGGCATCCTATGTGTTGCTTACAGTAATCATTCTATTATATTGTGGAACCCTTCCATAAATAAATTCAAGGAATTACCACTTATTCAAAAGCCACAAGGAATCACTAACATCACTTTTAGCTTTGGCTATGATTCTATTACGGATAATTACAAGGTGGTTGTTGTTTTGCTATACACTGAAGTGAAGGTTCATACATTAGGTACCAATTTTTGGAGAAGGATTCAGGAGTTTCCCTTTGGTGTTATGCCTGTTGAGAGGTCTGGTAAATTTGTGAGTGGGAAGATTAATTGGTTGGCCTCTAGTGATTTAAGACGGAAAAGTACATGCTTTATTGTTTCATTTGATTTGCAGAAAGAATCTTACGAAAAGGTATTGCCTCCTGAAGGGGTAGACGTGTGCAACTTGACTTTGACTGTGTTTAGAGATTGTTTGTGCATAGTTGCTGGTCATCATGATATCTGGGTCATGAAGGAATATGGAATTCAAGAGTCTTGGACTAAATTGTTCACTATTTCTAACAAGCCATATCCTAATAGTTATGTTATTTTTACCAAGGGTGCATATATCTTTGAGGATGACCAAGTGTTGCTGGAGTGTGATGGAAATCGGTTGGTTATTTACGATTCCAAGAATGGTACTTTGAGATATACTATATTTCAATGCATGATGCCAGAAGTCTGCGTTGACAGTTTGATATCACCTTGTTTTTAACATAGATGTAGTGCTAAGTCACTTAGCAGGATATTTAACCACAACCTATATGTTAATTTATGTTTATGTTTTTTATTTAAGTTCTTACTCTGATATTACTATTGACTTCATGGATTATTGTTAAATAATGGTCATAAATTTGAAGCTTGAGAAATTGGTGTTATTTTCATTTGTATTGTTTGTTTATCAGAGTTTGTGGTCCCTCATCTTGTGTTACATTTTATATAATTCATAATCATGCATTGCGTTAGATGGTTACTGGTTGCATTTTTCAAGATCATAATTAAGATTTTGATGTCTGCCAAGTCACTGGTATGTTCTTTGAAATTTCTTCTATGAGCTGCACAAATTTAATAATGTTTAGCTCAAATCTTGCATGTTTAGTGAGATATAACAGTGGTCAATGACATTTAAAGAGATAATACATGTCTATCAATAACAATTGTTGGATCACGATTAACAACTCCAATGACATCTCTCCCTCTATCAGTACAGATTATTCATCATTAGACTTGCTTTTAGAATTCGTATTCTAACACCAGAATAAGGGTCCGTTGTACAAGCTGTTTATGTGTCCCACATTATGGAAATCAAGTCCAAAAGCTATTTTATCACCTTTTGTTAGGAATCCAACTGCTATTTTGGAAGACATAAATGGTTTCAAATCAGCAGAAAATTGTTTGATCCATGTCGACAACTTCACCTAGTGGGACTGGATTGTTTTTGTTTTCTACAAGCATTAAAATTAAGTATTTATGAATCTTGAGTCACATGCATAACTAGTTTGAATTAACTTCTAGCTCGTAGATTATTCATAGGAGATTCGCTGATACTAATTTTGAAAAAAAAAGTTGAGGTGCATAATTCAAAACTTTTCTTTTTTCTAGGTGTTTGTTAAAAAGTTAATCGAAACAAATCCATTAGTATTTTTTATAGTTGATGATGTGATTTTCTTAGTCTATTACCAGTCCTTGAAGATTAAGGATATTAATGTAATGAAAATTGGGAAGCAAAAATCCTTGCAGACGGGAAAACAGTCAATGTTTCAGTTGCTTCTGTTCAATCTAAAGGGAAATGGTTCATTGAAACGAAATATTCACTCTGGATTGTATACAACCTACTTTCCCTCTGATTATTCACTTAATATATTGCTGATTTACTAGAGAAGGCTGACATGACAGGTTGTAAACCCATTTGTCACTGCTTTGGTGAAGTCTCTACTCACTCAGTTGCATATACCTTTCTTTACACCCTCTGTTTATTTTGAGAATCAAAGTGCAGTGGCACTTAGTTACAATTCTGTCATGCACTTTGGACTAATTAAGCACTTTTTCATAGAGAAGGTTCTTAGCATGACTCGTACAGTCACACATGGTCAACCACTTGACCATATTGCCGAGGTCAATGAAGGTTGATGAGAGGAAAGGAACGTAGAAATTGCTCTTCGATATCGAAGAAAAGAAGAATAATGACTAATAACTTTGGAATTGATTTTCCATGAAAGTGTGTGTATGCGCGCGTGAGTACGCGTGAGCATGTATTCTCATGTGTACATCTTGAATCACATGTAAAACAAGTTTGAATTAACTTATAGCTCGTTGATGCTTCCCATCTTTTAGATAAACTCTAGTTCTTACCAATTGAAAAAGCTTCTAGCTCGTTGAACACATGTGCATATTGAATCATATGATAAGATATTTTTGCAGAAAATGAATCTTATCTGATTACATTTTTTCAATATATATTACAACCAATGCCTTCTCGTGATAATATTTGTTCATTTTGACTTGTGTAGGGAAAGGTATGTGGGCTGCTTTTTGTTCTCTCACTGGATTTCAAAAGTGCTTATTCATAGATTATTTTTTCTGTTTTACACTTTCGTACCTCTTGTGTGTCTGATAGAAGGCACAACTTTGTCCTCGTGACCTTAGCTCAGTTGGTTGGGACAATGCATAATATATGCAAGGTCAGGGGTTCAAACCCCGGCCACCACCAAAAAAAAAAAAGAAGGCACAAAACTTTGAAGTTTCTTTCAATTCTAAGACCAATGGAGTCATTGAGATATTTAATATTTTGGAAATTGGATACAATCATTTGTTCCAAACTGAAGTTTGCAAAGCTTTAGATTTAATATTACTATTTTATTTTATTTTTGTTTGCACACAATAATGATTTTATTATATGGAAAATCCACTACTTATTGGACCTCCAATTTAACCTGGTCAAGTGTCGTAAAGATTGATATAATTGATCGTAATTGAACTTTGGATGCCATAACAGAAATAGTATTCTCTAGCTAGTATAAGATTTGAAATAATCGATTATGCAATATGCTGCTTGCACTCTGAGAATTTTGTGAAATGCCAAGAAATAGTGGGCTAAAACTATGAATGAAACTCAAGAGTGAGGGATAAAGAGTTTGAGAGAAAGTTTAGAGGTTGAAAGGTTTGGGAATTAGTGATTGTACATGTGTAACAATGAAAGTGACAATTCCAAGGGTTCACATTTTTTGGATAAAACTTGGTAATCAACTCTTGTGTGCTCTTTTTCTCTTTCAATATTTTTTCTTAATTTCCTTTCTGCAATTGTGTTACCTGCTGCTTTGTAATTTTTCTGGTTTATGCAATTCTGTATTGTTTCGTGTTTAAATGCTTCTAATTTGTGCATAATAATTTGTGTTTTTGGTTTATGCATTTTTGGTATTTGTGTTTCAGCATAATTGCATTCTTCTTCTTGCATTTCTGGTTCTGTGTGAATCTGGTTCGTGCGTAATAATATTTCTGGTTTTTACGATTATGCATAATTACATTTCTGCACAATTACAACTGTAAGTCTTCAATATTTTGGTGTTGATCTTTCCTCATTTTTATAGGCTTAATTGATGTTAAATGATTTTTTGTATGATCACCTTGCAACAAATGTTACGTTGAGTACTTCAAGAAGCTTTTTTTAGATTGTAGACATTAAATGGATATAAAGATAAACACGTCTCTAAACAATATATGTCAAGAAGGGCCTGTTGTATTTATGTTGTCATCAAAATCATCATCCACTCCATCTATGTTGCCTTCATTTTATCTGCCACCATGTGTTTTATCTAGAGTTAATTCGCATGCATTTGGAACAGAAACGGCTAGTAGTAGAGTACAATTATTGGCATAGCTCATCTTTTGCAGAAGGAAGTCAATCTTTATGATAATAAACATATTTAGATTTGTATATTGAGTCACTTCTTCAGGTTTAAACTAAATGGTGTTGCTACAGTTATTGTGAAAATAGGAATAGGTTACATATTCCTAACATTCTTAGTTCTTATCGGTAGGTTTTTCTTCGTGAAAATATCTCACTATAGTTGTTGCAGTTCCTTTAGCATTTGCACTAAACCTTGCATTGCAATGAAGAAATCATTGATTGATAGGATACTTTTTAGGCAACTATCTGCATATGAAACAATGGGATCTTCCTGTTAGATTTGCACTGATAAAACTGGAACTTTGACAACATCAGAGACAACTTGGTCGACAATTTGTTGAACTCAATTTCACTGGAGATTTATCTCCTTTTGAAGTCAATATTTAAAGTTTTACCTTTCAATTAAACTACAAAAAAATATGTTGGTTCTTGTTTTTCTTTCAGATAGCAACAAAAGGAAAATATTTTGCGAAGGAGTGACAAAATTAGTGGTCAAAATTGTGTGACGAGGTTATTAATTCTGAAGCCAAAGTTTTTGATTTGAATGAACAACAAAAACATAGCATCATAGAAGTTATTAAAGGTTTATATATACAAATCCATAAATTTAGTCCATTATCTGCTGTATTTGTGACCAAAGGAGCACCGAGCTGTAAAACATGAAACAAATATATAAGAATTAACAATTTTCAGATACTACCAAAAACTGTAAACATAATCTACATTTTTATCTCTGATGTGACCTAAACAAGCGAGAAGTAATCCATTTGTTTTTAACTCTGTTGCTTCTCATAATGTATCACACGTTACGAAACTTTGGTCTACATGTTTTTGTGGATGCCTTAATTTATGAATTAAGCTTCTGTTATCTGTTATGCCAAAATTTACAATAAATTTATGAAAGTAATGCAAAACTTTGTTCCAATACATTATCTGTCGCAAGAAAGATTTCCAGCTTCTGCTCAAATCAAGTTGGGAACATGCAGAATCTAAAACAAACAGACTTGATACTGTTTAATGTAAACAAATAGCCAATCTAATAATCATCAAGCAAATAAAACAAAAATTTATTTACCCCAACAATGAGAAATTAGGGTTCCAATTTTTTTTAAAGATATAACATGTTCTAGTAGGATTAAATTTTTCAATATATATAATAGTACTAAAGAATAAAAGCTAATTGCAATAAATTCAGAATGGAACTAGTTTCATGGCAGCAATAAAGAAACTGTAGGAGTTAATGCTTCAAATCCTTTTCGACCGTGTATAAACAGACTTCATCACAAGAGATTGCTCAAACACAAGATCATACAAGCCTTTTGTTGTTCTACATGCCTCTTTAGCCAACTCCATTTAAGATCCTTACTGCAGTATTCATATTAAAAAAGTTAGTGAATACACATTACAGCAGCTCTAGATTCCCATTTTGGATAGTAGAGTGTTTTAGTGAGTGGAATAAGAAAAACCTTACTATTTTTTAACTGATAGTATTAGTTAATTCTATAAAATCATTTCACTTCCCACACAGAAAATACTCATAGCAATAACAACTAAATTATCATTTTCTTCTTTCATGAGCCGCAAAAAAATCAAGTCTAAAGTTTTAAATTGCCAATAAGAAGATGAACCAAGCTATCATCTTCTCACTCCTAATACAGCCTTATCGTTTTTATATCCACTTCAGCTCAATCACCTGCTGCAAACGTAAGCTTGTTTCTCTAGGTATGGTTTTGTAATTTGTCAACTGAAAGTAAGTTATAACCACAGAGATCGTGGAAAACATAAATAGAGAATGATTATTTTTTATTTTTTTTTATTTTGACAAAAGATATAGAGAATGATTTCAAAACAAAATTATTCAACCAAGAAATATCTCCTTAAGAATGCACATTTTACCTTAATCAATATATGATATCAACTCTTGCCGATGGTGAGTGTTGAAGCAAAAAGTCCACCATTCCATCGGGTATGGATGATATTTGTCTCTTTTCTATATTCAATGATTTTAAGTGACACAAGAATGGGAGCTCAATCGTCGATAAATCTGGAACTAAGGAAAGAACCTAAACAATCAAGAAGTTGTAGAATAAGTGTAATGCAACTCACATTTTTTTAAAAAGTTAAATACAATATAAATTCAAGCATAATAAGAAAAAAGTTCTTGTAATTATGTGTACAGTGAAAATGAAAGGAAGGTTTTTTTTTTCGCAAATCAAACATGACCCCAAAGTACCTGAAGAGTAGTTGAAGACACAGTCAATGATTCAATATTGGCAAGCTCAACTAGCCAGTTGAGCAGAACCAATGAAGCCTCGACAGAATTCCACAAAGTTATTAAATCAATACATACATGTTTGATAGAAGAGAGATTTCTCTTGCTCCGATGGAGTTTCTGAATTGGAATACCATGAAATTCAAAGGTACAGAGACTTGGAGTAGATAGCTCGATTCCAAAATAGGTCTCAGGAGCATAATGACACATGTATATACATAATCCGACAAGCGTGGTACTTGATATGCGAAGGTTTTGCGCATCCACAATTTCACAATCAACCATAGTCAAACTTTTTAAACTGGTTAATGTAGAAAATGGTTCAACACTACCATCAGCAGCAGCACAAAAAGAAATGTGCCATAGATACAAGTTGATTAATGATGGTAAATTCAGAAAATTAGGAAAGAAAGTGCACATATAAAACTCTTTAGGGTTTTGAACACGAAGATTAAGAGATGTTAGAGTGTGACATGAAAATAAGCAAGTCGGAAAGCGATGAATATCACATCTAGTAAGGATTCTTAATTTACGGACATTGTGTGAAACAGCGTATTCCAAAATTCTTGTGAGTAGGCAAGGATCCACAATTTGATGGCAGCCAAACTCTAGGTTGTGCAGTGAGGTTGAGTCATCACGAAGAGTCAAGAACTTAGACACGAATTCTATGAAACCCTTTCCAGTATTAAAGTGTGAACCATTCAACGTAAGGGTGGGAAGATGCTTCCATACATTCTTCCATCTTTTGGATAAAATTAAAGTTTGAACAGCTTCTTTGGTCGTCAAAAACGACAATATATGCAGTAAAATGCAATCAGGAAAATCACCGAGGCTGACTTTATTATTCTTTTTGCTTCCAATATGGTTGTTACGTTTGTGCTTTCCTTTCTTCATTATTTCACTTGCAAAACTGAAACAATCATTGTAGGTGATGATTTAAAGCATCAGAGAAAAGATAAATCATTAGAGGAAAACAAAAAGAGAAAAAACATACCTTGATAATTAGGTATTGATTAAAGCATCCGGGAAACACCTTCTTAGATTATGCAAACAGCAGAGAGGTTCGACAACCGAATGCCGCAGTGAAAAAGTTGCTATTTAGAACTCTAAGTCTAAACCCTATTATTAGAATATAAAGTACTATAAATCATTAGTATCTTTTTTTTTGTTTTTTCTTCATAAAAATAAAAATCATTAGTGTCTATTTAGGCCCAAGATTATTTAGACTCGGCTCAACTGTATAACTAAACAATATTGTCCTTAAAAAAATAAAATAAACATTACTGTATGATTAAAGTCACAACAAAAAAATATATAATCAAAGTCACGGAAAGAATTCTTTTACGGTATCATCAGTCTAAACCCTATTAACAACGTAGCCTTATTGTTTTCTCTCTTCATTTTCTTCTACAAGTTGCGTCGCTTCATATCGTATTGCCCCATATTTTTTTTAAATCACGACATTACTTCAAAAAATTTTTTTTTTTTTTTAAAAATTACTTCAAAATATTTATTCTTCAAAAAAATACTTGGGAATATATGCAATGTTCCTTTTTCAATGTTAATTATTTTTGCAGCAACTAAGTGAATTATTCATGAACTCTATAATTTCTTATTCATGAATTTGGTGGTTTCTAACTTTCTATACAAATGCACCAATTATTGCACCAATTGAATTTTCCATGTTTAGCATATGCAATCATTCAGCTAGGTGTGCGTATTACATGTTTAGCATCAAAATAGGAGTACAAGGTTTTGGAAACACTAGTGATGAGGAGTGGTATGTAACATGTTACAGGTTAAGAATGTATCTACTCTAAATGATGAACCTCGAAAACTAGTCGGCAAGTAGCCAAGTCTCTAACAATAAGGCTCTAGGTATGTCACTTGAACCTTTTGTTCTAGAAATTGAGAGTCTTTGAGATCAACTTCATCAAATATATTTACTTGGTTATAATATTCATGTTCAACAATAGTCTATATATTGGAACCTGTACCTAGTAAGTAGTAACTTATCAATCAATTAATAATATTCAAATTATTAATTTTATTTAATTCTACATATTGGCGCTGAAATTCAGTTAACGTTAATGATTTGATGTGGCAAGAACTTTATGAAAATGTTATTTCTTTGTATATTTGATTAGTGCGCAATACTTGTCCCAGAATCATTTACTTGGAAAACAAAGGGCCTTGAAGTTTGTTATGGGTGCTGGTACTAGCACAACACCAGTTGGTGTAGGACTTGCAGTTGTAGCGCTTTACTTAAGGTGTGGTTCAGTTTGCAGCATGCTAATTTTGTTTTTAAAATACTTTTTAACTATTTTACTACTACAATTCATATTGGGATTTTAACCATAATATAAAAAGCTATATGAAATCTTAGTAATCTTATTTGTTGCTTCCGTGCAGACTCCCATGGGAGGTATATGCAGTTATGCTGGCTGATAAAATTGATGGGTAATGAAAACAGGAAAAGTGCTTGATTTCTGAATTCAATGAGCATATTAATGTTGAGTTAATTGACCACAATGTAAACAGAGATGCTGGGATTGTGCATAGGGTGGAACATGACCATTCAAGAAAGTAAGATGTTATAGAGTTTTTTTTTTTTTGTGTTGAAGGATTGTTGAATGTCCCTTCTCCATTTGATTAGTTTTTTATGATCTGCTAGGATGCTAGGTGTTCATTTTTATATTTATATTTACTTCCCCTCACAAAAGTTATCATAGTACCTTTAATGAAATAAGATGAAGTGTATAACTGTCAGCATATTACAATTTTAAACAAAGCTTGAAATTCTTTTTCAAGAGAGACAACAGTGTTCGAATAGTCATGCATCGTGATCTAGGAAGCATGTCTCACTTACTCTAGAGGAAAGTGGAAGAGACGAGGTTGGTAGGTGACGAGAAAAGAAAGAAAAAACTTAGTTATAAATTTACAATCACTTAAGTTCCTTCATATTAAGTGTGTTTAAGGTGTCACCCATCAGCTGCTTAGGGAAAAGACACTACAACATTTTTCACCTTAGGCAACCACGCAAAATCGTGGCGAAAAGCGCTAAAATCGTTGCTTAAACGTTTAAACTACGGTTAAGCGGGTGTGGTATATACGGCCGTTGCCTATTCATATAGGCCACGGTTATTGTGCTTTAGGCCACGAAATATGAAAATCGTCGCTAGTGTGTATGCAGACGCCACGGTTTCTGAGTTACTTTTAGACCACGGTTTCGTTTATGCCATAGGTGTAAACCGTCGCTATTATCAATGCCACGGTTTAGTTTGCAAGTTTTAGACTACGGTTAAGTTTATTTCCACTGCTGTAAAACCGTGGCCAATAGTAATTAAAAAAATAAAAAAAAATTGGCCAATCGCCTAATCTTGGCATGGTTCACCCTCAATTCTAATTTTTGTAAATGTATCAGTTCTTACACATGACAATTTTTAAGGTTTGCACTACAATTCAACTTTTTCAATTTCAAAACATTAAATACTCAAAATTAACAAACTCAAACCCAATTGTACACGTAAAAAACTTGAATTTTTTTACATATTGAAAATCAAAATGTATTACAACCAAAATGGAGCCTCCCACTTAATGATATTACAACCAAAATTCAACACTAAGTAGCAAAATATTGCAAGACCATCGTTGTGCATAAAAAGAGAAAAGAAAACAAGTAGTCGTAGATTCTGCAGAAAACAACCAGCCCGAAGAGTCACGCGCAATCCAACATCAACTTTGAGAATAATCTACAACACAAACTACCATAATGCCATTATGTTCATAACAAGAATCCAATGATCAATTTCCTACACCATAACTTCTACAAATAGATAAACATTGTTAGACATGTAGTTTAGGAACGAAGGATTTCATGTATAGTAAGTGGAGTTTTTCCTTTTACATAGATAACATAACACACAATAATGACTATATGCATCAAACAAAGTTTTTTTTTATTGTATAGTAAGTGGAGTTTTTCATTTACATGGATAACACAACATTTATAAGATGGTTAATTGTCATTGATTTGAACACACTTATTTTCACTCCCTCTTAAATCTAAAACTCATACCAAGTACTTTGCTGAAAATAATCATTTAAACCTTAATATTTAGAGGAAACTCCTCATCATTGTATTATGAAAATAAAAACTACCACCACTCCACATACACACACAAATATACAACTAGTATTTTACACCGTACAACAACTCTACCAAGGAAATTACTATCAATAGACAACATAGTTTATGAAAATTAAGATTAAAAACTTTAGTCGCACACACACACACACAAGAGCAACAAATAGTTATTGAATCTAGTAACGTGGACAACAACACACACATAAAAATTATTGAAGCACATGTACAAGTTGAGACATAGAAAAAGAAACGAAACTTAACTAATATCATCTCTTTTTTTTTTGTATAGTGAGTGGAGTTTTTCCTTTGCATAGATAACATAACATTTATAAGATGATTAATTGTCATTGATTTGAACCCATTTATTTTCTCTCCTTCTTAAGCTAAAACTCATACCAAGTATTTTGCTGAAAATAATCATTTAAACCTAACTCATAAACGCATAAACTCATATTTTGAATATTTAGAAGAAACTCATCATCATTGTATTGTGCAAATAAAAACTATCACCACTCCACATACACACACAGATATACAACTAGTATTTTACACCGTACAACAACTCTACCAAGGAAATTACTAACAATAGACAACATAGTTTATGAAAATTAAGATTGAAAAACTTTAGTCGCGCACACACAAGAGCAACAAATAGTTATTAAGTCTAGTCACATGGACAACAACACAAATACATAAAAATTATTGAAGCAGATATACAAGTTGAGACATAGAAAAAGAAATGAAACTTAACTATATCATCTCTTTGTTGGGATATCATGATAGAGCCATTAGTGCGAAGGGATCTTCCCAATCCATTATAATTAGATGCTATGTTTGTATTTGATAGACTTGCAGCAAAGCCACCTGATACAAATGAGATGATTTTTTCAATGACATATATGATTAGTAAAAGAGATAGATTGACATAATCAGAAGGATGAAATACATAATTATTAATCCAATGACTATAGATATGGTTCACATTTCTAAGCTTGAGAAGATGTCAAACGGGTAGCACTTGGGTGACATTGGGGTGCCAATGTCACATGACATTGGGCAACCACAATGTCACAAGTGACTTTCTTCTCTTGTTCACAAGAATTTTTTATTTTTTGTACGCTCGTGACATTGTAGTTGACATTAGCACCCCAATGTCACCCCAAGTGTTACCCGATGTCAAGCATAACACCAACCACAAACTGTTCACACACCAATTCAGCAACATGGCTTACCTATAACTATAGTAATAATATTATAATAGAATACAAGAAAAAATTAGTATAAACAATAGAAATACACATAAACACTACATACTATCTAATACCAATCTAGATTCTTCTACTAGTATTTCATATTTAGTGAGACAAACAATTAATGATAAAATGATACAAAATCAACCAAACACAAAATAAAAGAATGAGAAATTTATCAACAAACTCTAAATCAAGGAAAAATGAATTTCAACAAAACAAAGTTAAAACTAGTTTAAGACTACAAATAACGTCAAATTTGAAGGAGAATTGGTTACTGTTTCAAGTAAAAATTGGGGATTTTGCCTGACCAAAAATAAAATAAAATTGGGGATTTTTTATTTAATGTTGAAATCTAATCAATCTAATGAAGTAAAGTTACTTACCATTGATTAAGGAAACGGTGACGGCGAGAATAACTTCGAGTTGTGGTTCGATCTAACACAGATCTATAACAAAACTAAATCAGAGAAAATAGAAGAAAAAATATGTAGAAAAGAAGAGAACTGAAAGAGGAAGTAAAAAAATATAAAGTATGGTGGTCAGAGCAAGACATTACCACAACAACAGAGACGAAGAAGATAATAGAGGATGTTCACATAACGCTAAAGTGAACAGACTAAAAGAATGATTTCGTCAACATGAGTAGAAAAATAGCCTTCTTTTGTTGTGTAGGTTAGCGTGGTGGCCGGATCGACGCCGGAAAGGTGGCTGGAGGCGTGGCTTTTGTTGGGAAAAGAAGAAGAAGCCTTCACGCGTTCGTAAAGGAGATAAATTGTCCACTTTTTTTTTGTTTTTTGTTATGAAAGAGAATGTTGTTTTTTCCCTAAATAAAAGGTACATACGCATGTGTGGCCAGGTTGTAATCCACTATTTCTTTATTTATTTATTTATTATTTATTTATTTAGATTGAATTCATCCCACGGTTTGAGGAAAAGTGCAGGTAATTAGCTAAAGCCTACACAGCTACACTAACAAAATCGCAGCCACAAGGTTTAGGCCACGACTTGTTTGTCATTGCCAGGTAAATTTTTAAAGCCCATGGATTTAGATGTGATAGACCACGATTTTAATAAATCCACAATTTATGCACCCTGGCCTAAAACAAATAGGCAACGGATTTTTACAAGATAGTTAACAAAAAGAAGAAACTCGCCAACACGTAAAAATCCGTCGCCTATACCAGCTTTTGCAATGATTTTCCATCCGTTGTCTAAAATGTCGTTGCCTAAAGTCAAAAATGGTGTAGTGAGATGATAGTTGTGGGCTTAGCGGCTTGAGAAATACATGATAGTTACAGGCAATAGTTATATTAATATCACCCACGGAGAGTTTCATGTCACTATTGAGAACTTATTGCCAATGGTTCAGATTTGTTTTCAGTGATTTGTCAATGGTTTAAAATTTTGCAGCTCCTATGTAGAGATGACATGTTTTTAGTGAATTGGTGATTCGTCCTATGTAGAGATGACATGTTGCCTCCTGTTTCGCCCACCAGGGACTGGAAAAACTTTAATGCTCTGTGCCTGTGCAGCACAGCCTATCGCCACTTCTCTGCTGTTGTTTTTGCTTATGGTGCTACTGTTTTTGTTTTTCCATGCTATTTGTAATGCCCAGCTATTTTCTGATTCTTCTCTCTATTGGTTTTACATGTTTGGTTTTAGATAAGGAAATTATACATACCTAATAATATTATATCATATATCCTGGTTCAGGGACTGCTTGAGGCCATCGGATCTAGTGGATCATTTGGACAGGAAGCAGTTGCAAATGCAGAAATAAGTGTGGCTATTTTGACAGCAAGAGCTGGTGCCCGGGATCCGTCGGCAATTCCATCAATATGCTGGGTTTCAGCTCCACTTCAGTATGCTGCTGGTGGTGAGTATACTATTATTGTTCATGTCTTTCGTGGTGCACGGTCCAGTGCTACCATATATGTCTGATATGGGAGGGATGGAAGTTATTGTTCTTGGATGAAATAGATTTGTCTGAAACTTATTTATATAAGATCTATTCTTACATTGCAACTTCTTCTGCAGCTTGATGAGTGGTGGGAGCAACCAGCATCAACGGTTGTCGACTGGGTGACAGTGGATGGGGCAAAATGTATCTGTCTGGTATAATCATGCGAAAAAGCTTCTCACACGTTATGATCAGGAGCTACTATTGTGATTAGAATTGTAATGCACCTACATTGACTTAAATTTCCACTAGTGTTTTGATTTTTGAATGTTCAAACTATGTATTTTATCTATTGTTTTGATTGTTACTATTGAAAGAATTATATTTATGGGATTTGGATATTTTTAGTAATATATTTATGTATTTTAAGTCTATTAATTAATTTATTTAAATTGTCAATAAAAATACCCCCATTCAAATTTCTTTTTTTTTAAAAAAACTAAACATTTGCGACTGTTGTGAAGGGTCGCAATTGCACCATTCATTTTTTTAAAAAAAACTAAACATTTGCGACTGTTAGGAACTGTCGCAATAACATTTGCGACGGTTGGAGCGACTGTTCTACGAAGGGTCGCAAATGACTGTTGCGACCCCAACATTAGCGCCTATTGGGGAATAGTCGCAAATGTACATTTGCGACCCTTCTAACAGTCGCAATCGTCAATTTTAAAGGTCGCAAAACGCGTTTTTTCTTGTAGTGTTTGAATGAGTTAACACTAAAAAATATAAGACACTTCAAAAGATTTTAAACTACATTTTCAATAAAAGTCCATTTTCTTTTCCCTACGCACGATCAATCAACTTGCTCAAACTTGCTTCAAGATGAAGAACGCATGCTCTTATTCTACATGATTCAGATAAGAACATCACCTATACCAAAGGGAAAAACATCACCCAGACCAATGGGAAAAATAACGGAGCCCTTACATCGAGGGTATTGAATCTTCTCCAACTAGCTAATAAATATGGAGCTCTTACGTCGAGGGTATCAAACACCTATGACGGCCTAATACAATAGAGCCCTTACGTCGAGGATATCTAAAACCTGTGACAGACTAAAGAATAACGGAGCCCTTACATCGAGGGTATAAAACACCATCGACTGTCTGAAAGTTTCACCAAATGCACATGCCATGTAAATGCACACCATTAACAATGATAGAAAATATTCATTATAAGCACACCAAAATAAAAAAAACCTTTTTCAATAAAACATAACATTTTAAAACACTGCGCACTTACTATTCACAAAACATTGAAGGTGAGAAAAACACAAGAAGGGGGGTTGAATTGTGTTTTGAAAAATTCTTCGTTTCTCTAAATAACTGAATACACTGATCAGAAGCTAAGTGAGACAGCTTCTGAAGTGATGATCAGAATCTAAATGCAGCGGAATAAAACAGAGAGAGAGAAGAAGAACGACACAAAGCAATTATACTGGTTCCTTCCACAATCCGGAAGTAGTCCAGTCCCCCTTGCACTTCCAAGGAGATTTCACTATGAGTAATATCTGATTACAAATGCTCAAGCACACAAGCAAGAGACTTCCAATGCTCAAGCACACAAGCAAGAGACTTCCAATGCTCAAGCACACAAGCAAGAGACTTCCTTTGCTCAAGAACACAATCAAGAGACTTCCTGCTCAAGCACAACTGCAAGAGACTTCCTAACTAAACAAAATTACACAGAAAATTGTTTAAGGTTGAACACTTGATATACAATCAGAGGTGCTCACAATACAAATCAGATACAGACTCAATGGACTTAAGAATTTCTAAGATATGACTTTAAGACACAGAAATTCTAAGTGAATGCAGAACAATTTCAGCAGAGGTTTGGTACTTGTGAAAATCTTTGTGAGTCTTTCGTTCAGCGTTCTTGCATTACCAATTCTCTAGGTCTTCACTCCTTTATATAGAGGTGTGAAAGAGACGTTGTGAAATTGCCAGCACACCAAAGAGTCGTTGTTGAAGCTTGATCTTTCACCAATGATCTTTTGCCTGATTTGGTTGTTGTCCTATGAAGAACAAATTTGAAATCCATTCCTTATCCAAAGGAACATCTATGCAGGCGAGACCGTATTCTGGAGCTGTTTTCTTGTCTTGAAGTGCAGACACAAAACAGAGTAGTGGAGAACGTGGTTGTACAATTCGTACAAAGTACAATGTCAACGCTTTCGTCCAAATTGCAAACACATGCCTTCAAACACCTTTGAAATGACCGTTGCAAACTCCACTAATCCTTTGTTTGTGTTTTCGAATCCAATAGACAGCTTTTGCATTGATAATTCTTCAATTCTTGATTCTTTGCAAATCCAGTTGATATTCAGCTTCTGGTGAAATGGCTTCTGATGAGGCAGCTTCTGATGATGCAGCTTCTGATGATGCAGCTTCTGATGAGATGACTTCTGCAGCTTCTGATGATGCAGCTTCTGATGATGTGACTTCTGGACCTCTTGTCTTCAGGAGCACTATTCTTCAGGAGCAGCTTACTTCAGGAGCGCTATTTCTTCAGGAGCAAGTTGCCTTCAGGAGCGTCCAAGCTTCAAATTTTTGTTGTTTCCATAGCTCTTTATTTGCTCATTCAGAACCAATGATGATGTAACTTTATAATTATGGTCCTGTACACTTGAACAAATATTAGCTAATCCAATTTACAATTTTTAATACCTTGTTATCATCAAAACTCTTTAAGGTTTATTGTTAAACACATTTTGTTCCAACAATCTCCCCCTTTTTGATGATGACAAACAACAGTATTTAAAATTGATCAATTGTTGTTAATCTAATTAACAAGTTGACTTTGGGGTTCTGAGGTTTGTAAGCTCAGAATCTGAGGTTTGTAAGCTCAAACTCCCCCTGAGTCTGATAGTCTTTAAGGTGAGGTTTGTAAGCTCCCCCTAAGTTCTATCCAGGTTAATTAAATTCATTTTGCGCAATAATTATTATCAGAGCTTAAAAGCAAAATTGAATCATTGAAAGAATTTACTTATAGATAAGAAGAATGGTTCAATTAACTTTACTTGAATTTTGATACTCCTTCGTTCATTCATAGCTTATACCAATAAGGTAAAAAGATAGAAGTTTTTCAAAAATTTCAAATGCCATTAATGGGGCTCAGAGCCTTTAAATACTTGTCACATATACTCCCCCTTTTGTCATTATCAAAAAAAATTAAAATAAATCTAAGCACAAAAGACAAAAAGATATGAGAAAAACTCAAACGTGAGAGAGTATACTAAGCAATGAACTAAATAAATCAGAGCAAAAAAAAATCATGTATATTCAATTGTCAGAAGCAGCTAAACAGTCAGAATCAGTAAGCATTCAGAAGCAAAGAGAATTAAAACAGAATGGTTTCAGAAGCAAGGACTAGGAATTCAAAACAAACAACAAACAAAAAGAAAAACACAAGGGTGTGCAACTAAGTGTTGGTTTGATGTTGTTTCTTCATCTCCTCCATTTCTTCAATCTTCTTCTGCAACAGTTCTTCAAGCTGTTGTTGCCTCTGGAGAAGAGCCTGTTCCCTTTCCTTAGCTTCTTGCTGCTGCTGTGCCATCTGTTTCTTCAGAAGCTTACACAACCTTGCTTCTCTGGTCAAGTAATCCGTTTCTAAGAAGAAAGGCTGGTTTGCCAGGAGCAGTGTAGAACTTCTTACTCTGAGACTCTGATTCAGATGCTCCATTAACTTCCTGACAGAAGCTTCCTTGCTTCTGATGCACTTAGCCCTTAAGCTTTCAATTAGCTCAGTTGCCCGGTTCTGAAGTGATGCCCAGGAGTCTTCATATGCACTTGTGAGATCAATTGTCCTTCGTTGATCCACAAGATTAAGCAATTGACTAAGGATTGTCAGAAGCTCAGAATTGATATATCCAGATTCCAGGATGTTTGTGGGTGGATGTTCAAGGATTTCAAGATCAGAATCACTGATTTCTAAGTCTTGAATAGGGTTAGGAACTGGAATGGTAAGGTGTGTTTGTGTGTTAGAAGATGAGGGCTGGTCAGAATCAATGTGTGTGGTGGAGGTTGAGGCTTGAACATTGACTAGAGAGATGTCAACATCCATGGGAGTTGGTTCAGGAGAGTGTTCAGGTAAAGGTTGAAATTCAGTTTCAGATGGTGGTTGTTGTGGTGAAGTTGTTGTTTGAGTGTTGAGTTGGGGGTCAGTGATGGCTATTGGTGATTGTGGGGGTGTTGTGGGTTTATGTGGTTCAGGTGTTTGTTGATGAGGGTTTTCTGAAACAACATTTTCAGAAGCAGCTGCTTCTGGAGTTGTTTCAGAGGCTTTTTCTGAGGTGGATTTGTCTATGGGTAACTCACCTGAGTAATGGAGAGCAAGATTGTCTAAGACAGAAGTGTCTTCTATTGGTTCAGGTACAGATGTTGAAGAAGGTGAAATGGGGATAGAGGTGACTGGAATCTGAATTACCTGATCTGCAGGGCCAGCTTCAGAAGTGATCTTTTGTGGATCAGCAGCTTGAGGAACTACTTCTGAAGTTCCCTCTTCTGGAGCATTTTCAAACATGAGCATCATATCGTCTTCCTCATTGTCTTCAGTGGGCTTACCAGCAATGGCTCTTACTTCAGCCAATTTATCTTTGTAGAACCTATCACAATCTTCCAATCCCAAGGCCTTGAGCTTTTCATCTCTTTGATGAGTGTATTGTGCTTTTAGATCCTTTTTGTCTGCAATAAGTTCAGAAGCACGTTCATCTGCCATCCTTTTCCTTATTGGAGTCATCTCAACCATAGGACTCACAAGTTGAAGGGGAGCCTTCTTCTTCTTCAGCTTGGGATCAGCCTCTTCTTTTTCCATTTCTTCAAGAGCTTCCTCCAGCTGCTCTTGAGTGATTACCAAGTCTGCCTTACCTTTTCTTCTCTTCTGAGGAATAGAAGCAGCACCAATCTTCTGCATCTTTCCTTTATCCTTGATAGAAACAGGTTTAGCTTCAGACTTAGCAACTTTAGCAATAGCAGCTTCTGACTCAGTACTGGTTCTGGCCTTCTTTCCTTTAGTAGGAGCAGCATCAGATTCAGAACTAGTTCTGGCCCTTTTCCCTTTAGGTGCATCAGAAACAGCAGCTTCTGACACAGCAACTGCTTTGGCCTTCTTGCCTTTTCCTTTAGCAAGAGCAGCTTCCTCCTGAGACCTCGCATCTTCCTCCAAGACGTACTCAGCTACTAATCTAGCTAAGTGTTCAGGATTACTTTCCTTAACTATGGAAGGAAAGTCTCTGATAATCTCAGATTCTTCTGTGGTCAACTCCAACCATTTCTCATCTTTAGGAGCTTCTTTGAAGAACTTCATAGAGTGTAAGCTCCTGCTACTGATAGTCCTTTCAGCAGTAGAGACTTTGAAACATTTATCAGAAGCACTCCTTGTCCTTTTTAAGAACTCCAGCACCCTTCCTTGATGAAAGATTTCAGACAGCAATCTTCCATAGGGTACTTGTTTTCTTTCTCTTGTAATGCTTTCGTTTATGGCCCAGCAGAGATGATCCATTACATATCTTGGGAAGTTTATCTTTTCCAAAATAGCCATGAAGTAAATTGCTAGCTTCTGTTGATTGTTGGGTTGGTCAGATCCTCCTGCTCTTTGAAAGAAGCAATCATTACTGAACTTCACCAACATCCTGTTGTGAATCTCCATTTCAGAAGGCTTTGCATCCTTCTTCCCACCCAAAAGAGTGTTGTAGTAACCTTGTAGCAGGACATCTTCCTTCCTGACTATTTCTTGGAATCTTCCCTCTGCATGCCTTCTACAAGCTTTAGCTATAACTTCCTCAGTGATGGTTATAGGAATGCCCATCACTTCAGACCTTATTTCTAAGCTGTCAAATGATGTAGGATTCATATCCATGACCATTTTCCCTTTCTTTGACCCAGCTTGTTTGCTTACAACTTTTGCAGGCTTTTCATTGTACACTTCAGCTTTTAACCAAAAGTCCTTGACCAAATTCACATATGTTGGCCCATTTAGCATTCTGAAATACTCAGACAGCTCCTGTGTTTCTATTAAACCTTCCATGTTTACTTCGTACTTCTTGAGTGAAGTAAAATCCACTGGTGACTCTATTTGGACTATCAAGGATTCCCATGGAATATTCATAGTCTTTTCTTTGTAGAAGGACCCAGATTCTGATACGCTTTGCTTGTTTGAAGTAGATTCTGAAACTTTTGAGCTTGATGATGCCATTTGATGATTGACGAAGATTTGAAGAAGATGAAGATTTTTAGGGTTCTAAGGTTGAGAGAATGCGCTTACTTCGCAAACGGTTTGAGAGCAAATGTGTTTGTTGTGAGTGAGTAGTGTGTGAATTGACAAAGTGTTAAAAGTAAAACGATTGCAATTCAAAAGAGACAAACAAACATAACATTAATGACAAAATTGGGGGCGCGTGAAAAGTACTTTCAAAGCTTTTAAATCATCATTGCCCTTTTAGTTATACACCAACACATACAGGCCACGTAAGAAGTTCACAGAGTAACTACCAAGTTAGTGGGCCAGAAGTTACTTTAACAAGTAACTCCCAACGTTTCCACTAATTCAACTATTCAGAAGCAACAAATCCAGCTTCTGGACTTCAGATGCTGATGTCATCATCAGAAGCGAGTTTTCCTCAGAACCTCAATAAAGAGCTTCTGATGGACTACCGCTTCTGAACTAACTTCAGAACCTAAAATCCTATTCAGGAGCAAGCAAACATTTAATCAGACACGAAGTGCATGTTCAAATTTTTCTTTATAAAATCAAATCTTTCAACAGTTAAAGGCTTAGTAAATATATCAGCCCATTGATTTTCAGTATCAATGAATTGTATATCTAAAATTCCTTTTTGAACATAATCTCTGATAAAGTGGTGTTTGATTTCAATGTGCTTAGCTCTTGAATGCAAAATTGGATTTTTAGACAAACAAATAGCAGCAGTATTATCACAATAAATGGGAATACTGTTAGCAGTTATCTGATAATCTTCCAACTGATGTTTCATCCAAAGTAGTTGTGTACAACAACTTGCAGCTGAAATGTATTCTGCTTCTGCTGTAGACATAGCAATAGTTGTTTGTCTTTTGCTAGCCCAGGATATAAGATTATCACCCAGAAATTGACAATTGCCACTGGTTGATTTTCTTTCAATCCTATCACCAGCATAATCAGCATCACAGAATCCAATTAGCTTATAATCTAAGGATTTCCTATAAAGGAGTCCAAGATTAGTTGTTCCCTTCAAATACCTGAAGATTCTCTTGACAGCAGTCATATGAGATTCTCTAGGATCTGATTGGAATCTTGCACACAAGCATACACTGAATAAAATATCTGGCCTAGATGCAGTGAGGTATAACAAAGAACCAATCATACCTCTATACAGCTTCTGATCTACTTTAGCTCCTTCATCTTCTTTGCTCAGGTTGCACGTAGGATGCATTGGAGTGTTCATCACTTTACAATCTTCTAGTTTGAACTTCTTCAGAAGCTCCTTTGTGTACTTTGATTGATGAACATAGACTCCATCTTTGCATTGATTGATTTGAATGCCAAGGAAGAACTTCAGCTCTCCCATCATGCTCATTTCAAATTCATCCTGCATTAACTCAGAAAATTCCTTGCAAAGAGATGCACTAGTAGAACCAAATATTATATCATCAACATATATTTGCACAACAAGAATATCTTTCCCAAGGGTCCTTCTGAAGAGTGTAGTGTCAACCTGTCCTCTCTTAAAATCATTTTTGATTAAGAAATTACTTAGTCTATCATACCAAGCTCTGGGAGCTTGTTTCAAGCCATATAGTGATTTCTTCAGTTTAAAAACATGGTCAGGATATTTAATATCCTCAAATCCAGGAGGTTGCTTAACATACACTTCTTCTTCTATGACACCATTGAGAAATGCACTCTTGACATCCATCTGATATAATATTATGCCATGATTAACTGCATAGGAAAGAAGTAACCTGATTGCTTCCAATCTTGCAACTGGAGCAAACGTTTCAGTGTAATCAATGCCTTCTTGTTGACTATACCCTTGTGCAACAAGTCTGGCTTTGTTTCTTGTTACTTCACCTTGCTCATTCAGCTTGTTTCTGAATACCCATTTTGTTCCAATAATGTTCTTGTGCTGAGGTTTGGGTACCAGATCCCACACATCATTTCTTTGAAATTGATTCAACTCTTCTTGCATAGCTAGGATCCATCCATCATCTGAAAGTGCTTCATCAACTGTTGTAGGTTCAATCATTGAGATTAGTCCAATCATTGACTCTTCTTGTCTGAAATGTGATCTTGTTCTTCTTGGACTATCTTTGTTTCCAATGATTAGCTCCTCAGGATGTGAAGACTTGTGTTTGAATGTGTTTCTGGGAGGATCTTCTTGATGTGAGCCATCTTGTGCTTCATCAGAAGCAGTTTCATCTTGCGCTTCTGATGTGGGTTCAGCTTCTGGACTATCTTCAGACTCAGCTATCTGATCAGGTTCTGGAGTAGCTTCAGGAACCTGTATCTCTGCAAAACTTTCACCCTGCTTTGAAGTTTTATCTTCAAGCTCCTTGTCATCAAATTTAACGTGCATAGATTCTTCAACACAGAGTGTTTCTGAATTATACACTCTGTATGCCTTTGACCTTTCAGAGTAACCTAAAAAGATTCCTCTTTGGGCCTTGGCATCAAATTTCTTTAGGTAGAGCTTGTTGTTCAGAATGTAACAAGTACATCCAAATTGATGAAAGTAAGAGATATTGGGTTTTCTTCCTTTAAAGAGTTCATATGCTGTTTTCTCCAAAATAGGTCTAATATAGATCCTGTTTTGAACATAGCATGCTGTATTCACTGCTTCTGCCCAAAAATGTTTTGGTAAATTGTTTTCATGAATCATGGTTCTGGCCATTTCTTGTAAAGTTCTATTCTTTCTCTCTACAACTCCATTTTGTTGTGGTGTTCTAGGAGAAGAGAATTCATGGAAAATTCCATGTTTTTCACAAAAAGCTTCAAATGGCTCATTTTCAAATTCTCCACCATGATCACTTCTGACTTTCAAAATTTTTGATTCTTTTTCAGATTGAATTTGAGTGCAGAAGCTACTGAATACATCACACGCAACATCTTTACTCTTTATGAATTTCACCCAAGTCCATCTGCTGTAATCATCAACAATGACTAATCCATATCTACTTCCATATAAGGATGCAGTACTCACTGGTCCAAATAAATCAATATGGAGTAATTCTAAAGGTCTTGAGGTTGAGACAATGTCTTTGGTTTTAAAAGATGATTTCACAATTTTCCCTCTCTGACATGCACCACAAAGTGCATCTGAATGATAGTCAATGTCTGGTAGCCCTTTCACAAGTTGTAACTTACTAAGCTTAGAGATTAACCTCCAGTTAGCATGTCCCAACCTTCTGTGCCACATCCATTTCTTATCATTCACTGATAGTAGGCAAATCACCTTCTGATCAGCCAGTTCAGAAAAATTGATTTTATAGACATTGTCAACTCTCTTTCCCTTGAACACAATGGATTTGTCTTTCTTGTTGATTACTGTACAGTTGGGTTTTTCAAAAAGCACATCATAACCATTATCACAAAATTGACTTATGCTCAAAAGGTTATGTTCAAGACCATCTACCAACCATACATTATTAATTGAGGTAGAGGAATTACCAATAGTTCCTGTACCTATGATCCTGCCTGACTGGTTGCCTCCAAATTTCACATTTCCTCCCTCTTTCATTGTTAGGCTGAGGAACATGGACTTGTCTCCTGTCATGTGTCTTGAGCAACCGCTGTCTAGGTACCATGATCTTTGCTTTGGCACTGCTCTTAGACATACCTGCATCATTGACATTTTTAGATTTAGGTACCCATTGTTCTATGGGTCCTGGAAGGTTAGTACCTAAGGCTTTACTCTTCACTTCTTGTACCTTGTGCTGTGAGTTGGGTTGCTTCTGATTAACCATCACCTTAGGTTTTGGTACTTCAGAAGCAGTAACTGTCTTCTTCTGAAACTTAGACTTCAGAACCCCAGATTTTGGTTTCACCAGACTCTGAGGAATAGATTCTGATCTTTTCAGGATCCTAACCTTTGAAGTTTTGGAATCAGATTTGATCATAGCCTTTGACTTAGAGTTCTTTGGCTTTGAAGTAATCTTAGCCTTAGAACTAGAAGCTTCAGGTTCTGATTGAACAACAGTTTCCAACTCAGCCCCTTCTGGTACAAAGAATGTTTTCAGACCTTCCTTGATGCATTCACAACAAGACTTTAGATTGGTTTTCTCCAGTTTCACTTCTGGAAAACCAATTCCTCTGCCATTGTTCTTGTAAATGCTATAAATCATAGAAGCCACTCTGCTTCTGTCAATGCCAGATATAATAAAATCTTCAAGAGCAATTTCATGGTTACTTAAAGGTTTTTCATTACACTTTTCTTGTAGCTTCTGACATAAGAACTTGAGCTGATCTTCATATGTTTTACACATGAAGTCAAAGCCCCTAAGTCCTTGTTCAGAAGCTTTCAGATCCAATAAAGTTGATTTTTGCTGTTGTACCAAATCAGCATATTTTTCTTTTAAATCCTTCAACTCATTGGTTCTTACTTCAAAATGTGTAAGAAGTTCTTTAAGTGACTCAACAAGTTCATCTCTGGGAATTTTGGAATATACCTCATTTTCATCTTCTGAGTCTGAATCTGATCCAGCTTCTGAAGTTGCTGTTGCTACCAACCCAACAGCTACCTTTGCATCTTCATCAGCTTCCTCTTTATCAGATCCAGATTCACTACCCAAATCATCCCAGGTTGCCATTAAACTCTGCTTAATCTGCTTCTTGAATTTGCTTGGTTTGAATGTAGACCTCTTTGACTTGTCCTTTGACTTTTCTCTTTGAAGATCAGGGCATTCAGCAATGAAGTGACCTGGCTTCTTACAGTTGAAGCATCCCTTCTGATCTTCTTTCCTTGAGCTTCTGGAGTTACCCCTTCTGGAGAGAAACTTTCTGTTCTTCTTGGCCAGATATTGAAGTCTGTTTGAGAGCATGGCCATTTCAGCAGCATCTGGTTCAGAGTCTGAACTTGACTGTTCTTCCTCTTCAGATTCAACCACTTTGAGAGCTTTTGATGACTTGCCTTTGGATGGAAGAGCTATTGATTTACTCTTCTTAGTAGACTCATGTTCATTAAGACTTAACTCATGAACTTTGAGAGAACTAACAAGATCTTCGACACTTAAAGTGTTTAAATCTTTAGCTTCCTCAATGGCAGTCACTTTTGGTCTCCATCTGGCAGGTAAGCTTCTGAGTATCTTGCTTACATGATCAGAAGCAACATAGCTCTTCTTTAGAATCTGTAGACCAGAAACTAAGGTTTGAAACCTTGAGTACATCTCCTCAATAGTTTCATCATCCTTCATTTTGAATAACTCATACTGATGTACAAGCAGGAGAGCCTTTGCTTCTTTGACCTTCTTGCTCCCTTCATAATTTGAACAGAGCGAAGCAAACATAGCTTTAGCAGTGGATTTGTCACTCATCTTCATGTATTCTGCTTTGGGTATGGCAGTGACAAGAGCTCCTCTGATAATATGATGCTTCTTGTAAAGTTTCCTCAGTTCTGGAGTATGTTTCTTTCTATCCACAGCAGCTCCTTCTTCATCAAGGACTAAACCACCAACGCCGTCTTCCAGAATATCCCACAATTCTTCATCTAGGCTCATGATGTAACTGTAAAAATTGGTCTTCCACCAAGAGAACTCTTCAGCATCTCCATTGAACTTTGGAACTTTTCCAACACTGGTTTTCTTACTATCACTATAATCATGTGAGACATTTTTATAGCTAGTATCACCATCAGGAGGAGGAGTAGTCATGTTTTTCTCAGATCTTTGACTGTTGCACGGTTAAGTGATACACAACAGACCAAGGCTCTAGATACCAATTGAAGGTGAGAAAAACACAAGAAGGGGGGTTGAATTGTGTTTTGAAAAATTCTTCGTTTCTCTAAATAACTGAATACACTGATCAGAAGCTAAGTGAGACAGCTTCTGAAGTGATGATCAGAATCTAAATGCAGCGGAATAAAACAGAGAGAGAGAAGAAGAACGACACAAAGCAATTATACTGGTTCCTTCCACAATCCGGAAGTAGTCCAGTCCCCCTTGCACTTCCAAGGAGATTTCACTATGAGTAATATCTGATTACAAATGCTCAAGCACACAAGCAAGAGACTTCCAATGCTCAAGCACACAAGCAAGAGACTTCCAATGCTCAAGCACACAAGCAAGAGACTTCCTTTGCTCAAGAACACAATCAAGAGACTTCCTGCTCAAGCACAACTGCAAGAGACTTCCTAACTAAACAAAATTACACAGAAAATTGTTTAAGGTTGAACACTTGATATACAATCAGAGGTGCTCACAATACAAATCAGATACAGACTCAATGGACTTAAGAATTTCTAAGATATGACTTTAAGACACAGAAATTCTAAGTGAATGCAGAACAATTTCAGCAGAGGTTTGGTACTTGTGAAAATCTTTGTGAGTCTTTCGTTCAGCGTTCTTGCATTACCAATTCTCTAGGTCTTCACTCCTTTATATAGAGGTGTGAAAGAGACGTTGTGAAATTGCCAGCACACCAAAGAGTCGTTGTTGAAGCTTGATCTTTCACCAATGATCTTTTGCCTGATTTGGTTGTTGTCCTATGAAGAACAAATTTGAAATCCATTCCTTATCCAAAGGAACATCTATGCAGGCGAGACCGTATTCTGGAGCTGTTTTCTTGTCTTGAAGTGCAGACACAAAACAGAGTAGTGGAGAACGTGGTTGTACAATTCGTACAAAGTACAATGTCAACGCTTTCGTCCAAATTGCAAACACATGTCTTCAAACACCTTTGAAATGACCGTTGCAAACTCCACTAATCCTTTGTTTGTGTTTTCGAATCCAATAGACAGCTTTTGCATTGATAATTCTTCAATTCTTGATTCTTTGCAAATCCAGTTGATATTCAGCTTCTGGTGAAATGGCTTCTGATGAGGCAGCTTCTGATGATGCAACTTCTGATGATGCAGCTTCTGATGAGATGACTTCTGCAGCTTCTGATGATGCAGCTTCTGATGATGTGACTTCTGGACCTCTTGTCTTCAGGAGCACTATTCTTCAGGAGCAGCTTACTTCAGGAGCGCTATTTCTTCAGGAGCAAGTTGCCTTCAGGAGCGTCCAAGCTTCAAATTTTTGTTGTTTCCATAGCTCTTTATTTGCTCATTCAGAACCAATGATGATGTAACTTTATAATTATGGTCCTGTACACTTGAACAAATATTAGCTAATCCAATTTACAATTTTTAATACCTTGTTATCATCAAAACTCTTTAAGGTTTATTGTTAAACACATTTTGTTCCAACAAACATCACATATGCTCCTTCCTAAACCATTCGAAAATAAAATCATATAATAAAAAAACATGTCTAAATTTTCACATAGACAAACATGCATCATCATCACACAATCATTCTATACATCTAGCTAATCTATGAATAGTAACTTTTGAATGGCAGATAATTGCCCTTACTTCATCACATAAAACTCATTAGGGTTAAAAATACCAAGATGAAGAGAGGTTAGAATGTGACATGAGAATAAGCAAGTCGGAAAGCGATGAATATCACATCTAGTAAGGATTTTTAATTTACGGACATTGTGTGACACAACATATTGCAAAATTCTTGTGTGTGGGCAAGGGTCCACAATGTCATGGCAGCCAAACTCTAGATTGTGCAGTGAGGTTGAGGCATCACAAAGAGACAGGAACTTAAACATGAATTCTTTGAAACCTTTTCCTGTATTAAAGTGTCACTACTAGAAAATTCGGTTTTAGCGACGGAAATTTGTGAGGGTTTAAATTTCGTCGCAAATTCTGACGGATTTTGTGAGGGTTACTTTTAAAATGTCATTAGCGACGGATTTTGCGAGGGTTACTATTAAGAAACTACGAACTCAAGTATAGTACATTATGATTTCAATTATCATATGATACATTCGTTCATAACTCAGCAACATCAATCATACAAGAATGAATATAAACAAGTAAACACAAAGAGTTTTGTTACACCAATCTCAATTCATCATAATTAATGACCAAGAGTCCAAATGGCATGACCACAAACTCATAGTGACCATTGTGCGTGCGGAATGTTGTTTTGTAAATGCCAAGACTATCCATGCGAATCTCATGGTAACCTGCTCGGAGATCAAGTTTTGAGAATATGATTGCACCAGTACCGACTTACTCATCTAATAGTTCGTCAATGGTGGGAATTGGAAACCTGTCTTTCATGGTGATATTGTTGAGGGCACGACAGTGAACACAGAATCATCAAGCGTCATCCTTCTTTCTAACTAAGAGCACTGGTGATGAATAAGGACTATTACTGGGAAGAATATAGCCACGGTCAAACATTTCTTGAACCAACTTCTCCATGGTATCTTTCTAAATATAGGGATACGGTAGGGTCGTAGGTTAACCGGAGAGGATCCATTTTGCAAATGAATCATGTATTTAATTTATATTTATTCAAAATAAGTATTATGATGTTGATGTGATTTTATCTCACAATGAGTATAATTAGCTTCCTATGAGTTCTTCTTATTTAGGATCAATAAAACTAACTTCCCACGAGTTTTTTTAGGTAATCCAATGAAAAATGTCAATTTTTCAAATATTTAAATATTAAAAAATAATTAATAAAAATAAATTCTTTTTTTTTTGTCAGATAGCCTAGTGGCTAAAATTCACCTTATAAGGTGAATAAGTGGGGTGTCCGGGGTTCGATCCCCAGCCCCTGCATTGATTTTATCTCACAATGAGTATAATTAGCTTCCTATGAGTTCTTCTTATTTAGGATCAATAAAACTAACTTCCCACGAGTTTTTTTAGGTAATCCAATGAAAAATATCAATTTTTCAAATATTTAAATATTAAAAAATAATTAATAAAAATAAATTCTTTTTTTTTTGTCAGATAGCCTAGTGGCTAAAATTCACCTTATAAGGTGAATAAGTGGGGTGTCTGGGGTTCGAACCCCAGCCCCTGCATATAATAATGCATTGTCCTACCAACTGAGCTATGCTCACGGGACAATAAAATTAAATTTCACTTATCAATAATAATAAATGTTAATCCCTTAAAAAATGTTAATTAAAAATTATACTTTTAAAATTTAAAAAAAACTCATAAATTACTTACAAAATGGGATAGCGTTTAGTACTAGTCATCCTATGTATTTGTAAATTTGGGGCAGGCTATTGCCTATTGGGCCACTTACATACATGCTGCGTTCATTTGTATTTTCTTTTGTTTTAATCACAAGGCTTCGTTCAAAGTTAACCCTACAACAATTTCATTCATCCTTTTTGTTTCACCGCCTTATGAATTTATGACCTTGAACCCAATGTTTTATCAATCTTCCTAAGGTGTTTCGAACTTGTTATTCTTTATGGATTTATCGATGGCAAAAACATCCATAGCCGTCAACGAGCAGCTAACCCTAACATCACCACCACTGCCTATTCTTTCTCTAGACCTCATTCTAGAAATTCTGTGTAGGCTACCCGTGAAGCCCCTGCTTCAATTTCGATGTGTCAGTAAGTTGTGGAATTCTTTTATCTCTGATCGCAAATTCGCCAGCAAGCATCTTTGCCTGTCAACCAGGCACCGCATACACAGCGTAGGTTTCTCTCCGGTCTCAGGAAACTACGTTCACACATCTTACCCACTCCACTCTTTATTCACCTGGCGCATAACTACCGACTTTACCCATCTCAGGTATCCTATCAACAATTTTAATCAACCTTACATTGTTGGCTCTTGCAATGGTATCCTCTGTGTTGCTTGTGATCATTCGATTCTGTTGTGGAACCATTCCATTAATAAATTCAAGGAATTACCACTTATTCAAAAGTCAAAAGGGATTACTAACCTTACGTTTAGCTTTGACTATGATTTTGTTACGAATAATTACATGGTGGTTGTTGTTTTGGGATACACTCAAGTGAAGGTTCGTACATTGCGTGCCGATTTTTGGAAAAGCATTCAGGAGTTTCCGTTTGGTGTTATGTCTGTTGAGAGGTCTGGAAAATTTGTGAGCAGCACGATTAATTGGCTGGCCTCTACTGATTTAAGCCTGCAAAGTCCACGCTTCATTGTTTCTTTTGATTTGCATAAAGAATATTACGAAAAGATTTTGCCTCCTGTAGGGGTAGATGTGCGCAACTTGACCTTGAGTGTGTTAAGAGATTGTTTGAGCATATTTGCTGGTCATCATGATATCTGGATCATGAAGGAATATGGAATTCAAGAGTCTTGGACTAAATTGTTCACTATTTCTAACATGCCATATCCTAATAATTCTGTTATTTTTACCAAGGCTGCATATATCTTTGAGGATGACCAAGTGTTGTTGGAGTGTAAAGGAAATCGGAATTTATATTTGGTTATTTACGATTCCAAGAATGGTACTTTTAGATCTCCTACATTTCAAATCATCGCACCAGAAGTTTGCGTTGAGAGTTTGATATCACCTTGTTTTTAACGATAGGATGTAGTCCTATGTCACTTAGCATGAAATTTAACCACAATCTAGATGTTAATCTATGAGTTTGTTTTTTATTTTGTTTTTACTCTGATATGACTAGTGACTTCGTGGATTATTGTTAAATAATGGTCATATATCTGAAACTTGAGAAATTGGTGTTATTTTCATTTGTATTTTTGTTTATTAGAGTTGTTTGGTCCCTCGTCTTTTATGACATTTTATATAATTCACAATCAGGCATTGTGTTAGATGGTTACTAGTTGCATTTTGGAAGATCATGATTAGGGTTTTGATGTTTGCCGAGTCACTACTATGTTCTTTGTAATTTCTGCTTTAAGCTGCACAACTTTCATTGTGTTTTCCTCAAATCTTGCAAAATACATTATGAATTGAACAAAACATTATCACGCGTGTTTAGTGTGATATAACAAATAGTATAATAAATGAAGGCTCTTTTATCACTGCTGTTTGAAATATGAGGAACCAGGTTTATTCAAGTTTACAAAACAACAATGGGGTGGTGTATAATGATAGGAAAGCATTTATGAAGAAAGTATATGTAAGAAGGAATAGAAAGGAGTTAAAAAGGAAATAGCTCAGGTGTAACTGACTCAACTGTAAAATAACAGCTGTAGCTATTTGGAAGAGTAAAGACAAAATTACGGGAAGAGGGGTTTGATAGAAGTATGTGCTTTGGGTGAGTTTGGGCTCTTGAAAAATAGCTTTGGAGCGTGTACAACATTCTTGCCCTCTAATCACAATGATCTAGGAGAACTGGATAATTAAACAATTGTTTGTTCCATATACTAAAAAGATAATTAAACACAGAGTTGATGCTTATTTGTTTCTTTAAATGCTCGAAAAGATTAGGAAAAAGATTAATCTACAGGGAAATGGTTAATTGAAACAAAGTATTTACCCTGGATTGTTTACAGCCTACTTGCCATCTGATCAATTGACAGATAGAGTTTAGAAGATGAAAGGTTTGGGAATCGGTGATTGCACATGTGGAACACAGAAAGTGATTTCCGATGATGAATGACCTGCTCTCTTCCGGAGATGTAGGTCATTGTTGGATAAAACATGGTAGTCAACTCGTGTGTGCTATTTTTCTCTCTCAACTTTTTTTTTTTTTTCTTGATTTCATTTCTGCAATTGTGTGTCTGACTGCTTTGTGATTTTTCTAGTTTAATTTACGCGATTCTTCATTGCTTCGTGTTTAAATATTTCTGGTTTGCTGCTTAATTCATGTTACTGATCCGTGTTTTTTGTTTATGCATTGTTGGTATGTGTGTTTCAACATAAATGCATTCTGCTTGTTGCGTTTATGGTTGTATGTGAATCTAGTTCATGTGTTACTTTTGTGTGCGTAATATTTCTGGTTTATACGATTATCCGTAATTACTTTGAATAGGCTTAATTGATTATTTGTATGATCATCTTGCTACAAATATTCCGTTGAATATTTCAAAAAGCTTTTTTTAGAACAATATATGTAGACATTAAATTATATAGAGATAAACAGCACATATTAACAAATCTCAAAACAATATATGTCAAGAAGGGCCCATTTTATTCACGCTGTTATCAAAATCATCATCCACTCCATGCATGATGCAGTCATTTTCTCTGTTTCTCTTCTGCATAGTGTTACAACCATCCTTATTGGAATTAAAATCATATCTGCCGCCATGTGTTTTATCTAAGGTTAAGTCGCGTGCATTTGAAACAGAAATGGCTAGTAGTAGAGTACAATTTTTGGCATAGCTCATCTTTTGCAGCAGGGAGTCAATCCTTATGATGATTAACATATTTGGATTCGTATATTGAGACACCTTTTCTGGTTTCAACTAAATGGTGTTATTCGATAGCTGTTGCAGTTCCTTTAGCATTTGCACTAAGCCTTGCATTGCAATGAAGAAATCAGAGATTGATAAAACATTTGTTAGGCAAATATCTGCATATGAAACAATGTGATCTTCCGGTCGGATTTGCAGTGATCAATTTATAAAACTGGAACTTTAACAACATCAGAGGCAAATTGGTCGACAATTTTTCCATGGAAATTTATTTCCTTTTCAAGTATCAACTACAAAAAATATGTCGGTTCTTGCTTATCTTTCTGATAGCAACAAACCGAAAACATTTTGCAAAGGAGTAAAAATATTAGTGTTCAAAATTGTGTGACAAAATTTTTAATTCTGAAGTCAACGTTGTTGATAATTTGAATGAACAACAAAGAAATAGCAAGAGGCCTTTTTGTAATAAATAAAGAATCATGATAAGAATGTCAGTCAGAGCACCGTTAATGATTTTATCTTTAAGAAGGCAAGTATTTGAATTAGAAAAACACCGGTGAGAATCATGATGTGATGTAAACAAGCTAGAAGCAATCCATTTGTTTTTATCCCTTGTTGCTTTTCGCCAATAAATCTGTGAAACTTCTGTTTACATGTGGTTTGTGGGTGGCTTAATTTATGAATTAAGTTTCTGTTATCTGATATGTTTAAAAATTTACAACTAAATTGTTCATGACTTATTTTTTCATTGGTAAAATCTAAGATGTTAGTGATGGAATTTCTTATTGATTAGGAATATAATAAAGAGAAGATAGAAATAAAAAGACTTCATACATTTAGTAGCATTTTCAGATTTTTGAATGAAAGTAATGCAAAAGTGTGTTGCAATACATTATCTGTCGGAAGAAAGATTTCCAGCTTCTACTTAAATCAAGTTGGGAACATGGAGAATCGAAAACAAACAGAACCCAATCTAATAATGTTGGGGCCTTTAACTAACACTTGACATAACACATGTTAATGCGGTGAGACATAAACAAGCGTGTGCTTAATGTAAACAAACAGCCAATCTAATAACCATCAACCAAATAAAACAAAAAATTTTTTACCCCAACAATGAGAAATTTTTCAATATATATAATAGTACTAAATAGTCAAAGTAAATTGCAATAAATTCAGAATTGAACTAGTTCCATGGCAGCAACAAAGAAACTACGAGAGTTAATGCTCCCAATCCTTTTCTACCGTGTATGACAGACTTCATCATAATAGATTGCTTCCTTAGCCTACTCCGTATAAAATCCTAACTGCAATATTCAGTTTAAAAAAGTTAGTAAATACACATTACTGTAGCCAAATTCCATTTTCAGTTACTGTTGGACCATAATGTATGAATTTGACAACACATGTTAACAATACAGCAAACAAATCAAATGATGTGAACTGGAAAATACCATATTAATTGGAATTCAAAGACACATTGGTATAAGATACACTGAAACTTTCTGGCCTGCTCAGATCAATTTCTGAGATGTAACAGTTCCACTAATATACATTAAGACAAAAAGTATAGGTCATCAACAAATAATCATAGACTGTATGTAGAATCAATAAATAATCAGGACAGGATACCAATTTCTTTCCTATTTCCCTTGATGATCTTGATACCAACTTACCAAGGATAATCACTTGATGATTTGATACCAAAACACCTACATCTAATATTAAATAACATATTTGGTTTGATTCATAATGCATTGTTCAAAATTTGAAGCTACCGTTAAGAATCTAGTGTAGCTATAAGCAAGATTATAATAACCAAACCGTAACTCTGAACTTAAAAAATAAATCCAAGATAGTAACAAACAAAAAAGTGAAAATAACATAGTATTTTGCCAAGCGTAAAATAAATAGCATTAATTAATAAAAGTTAACCGGTATGTTGCAGTTGAATAACGTCAAGAACAAGGTGATATCAAACTCTCAACGTAGACTTCTAAATCCATCCAATAAACAATGTTTTGAAGCTCGGGCATATTATAAGTACCAATTTTGGAATCATAGACAACCAGGTTAGTGTGCATCGAATGATCATGAAAATACATTAGCACTTGGTCATCTTCCGTAATATATATAGGCCAGCAATAGGGACGGTGTCCCCGATCTACCATGTAAGGAACACGGTACAATTTGGTCCACGGCTGGTTATTCCCACATTCATTCATAATCCAAACATCCACAAACATATCAGTATGTGCTAATATGCACAAGCAATCCTTCAACACCCTCAAAGTCCAAAAAATTGTCTCAACATTAGGGCACGAAAGCTTTTGATATGATTCCTTTTCAAAATCAAGAGAAATAACAATACTACTCCTAGCATCTTTTCCCAACCAATTAATGGTACCATTTGCAAATACTCCCGGTTTACTAATGCAGCAAGAGTATGGTAAGTCCCCGATCCTCCTCCAAGAATCAGTACCCAAAGTATAAAGACGAACTTGATTAGTGTCGTCGTTAAAGAAAGAAACAGCAACAATCTTATAAGTATGAGTGAAATGATCATATCCAATGCTATACAAGGAACGGGGATTTCTTTCTCCTCTTACTGAATGATTCAAAGGAGGAAACATTTTGAATTTTCTAATGGCAGGGTTCCACAAAAGTAATCGATTATTAGTGGTGAAACAGATGACGCCGTCACAAGAGCAAACTCTCAAAATAGGATATAATACATTGTCAGGGAAACTGAGTTGGGTCTGTGTGACTCCGCTGCTAGAGGTTGACAATGCTGCCCTGAAAAGAGAGGAGATTTGGAAATTCCAGGGAAATAGATTTGGTGAGTTGTATGTGAGATTAGTGTAAAGGATGATATGCTGGCGGTCCATGGAAGCCTTTGACATGTGAAGGTGCTTCTTGGCGAATTTGGGATCCAAGATTAACGATTTCCAGGATTTGCATACGCATCGGAATTGCAAGAGTGATTTCACGGGAAGCCTACAAAGAATTTCTGGCACCAAATCGAAGGGAAGCGACGGCAGCGATGTTAGGGTTACAGTGGTGGTAATCAATTGGGGTTTCTTAACCATGGCAGCTCGAGCAGCAAGTAGAAATCTCTTTGTTAGCGACGAAGTGGAAAACTAATTGGTTTCGATGGATGGATTGAAGGTAGAAGCAAAGGGAATGGGTTTTGAGGGTTTGGGTTGGAATCAAAACATGTTTTGTTTTGTAGAAAGAAAGAAAGAGAGTAGAGTGGGCGATTATTATTAAATAAACCTAAATAAAAATATTAATCTAATTTTTAGGTTTTATTTTTATTTTTTTTAAAACTCAAAATCCACCTTTTTTTTAAGAAAAAACTCAGTATCCACTCCACTTAGGGCCCATTTGTTTTAGATTTAAAAGAAGAAACTTGATTTTTCTTTGTATTTCTAAAAATGAATATTTTAGAAATTTACTCAAAAATAGTAGAAACTATTTTAAACTCATTTAAAATAAGTTAAAAATGAGATTTTGACATTCACTAGCTTAAATATTCATTGTTAGAGATTTTACATAGTAAAAATCATATATTTTTTCAAAGTGACATCTTTCAAAAATGATTTTTATGAAAATCTATTTAAAATACCTTTTTTTAGAGATTTTTTTTCAAAATTTTAGTATCCAAAAAAAAAATTATAACAAAACGATGAAATACTTAGAATTGTATTTTAAGATAAACAATTCAAACAGATTTTTCATTTGAAACTTTTCTTAAAAATTTCTTTGTTAAAAAAATTGTAGTAAAAAATTATTACACTATAAAAATCTATTTTAAAAACACCTAAAACAAACGGGCTTTTAATCCCGCGTTAACCAGTAAAATTTAATTAAACTCGGAAGAAAGCTCTATATGGAATGGTGAAGGAAATTTTACCCTATACCCCAACACATGTACTTTCACCCCTACAAATTTACAAAAATTCCAATTTCATCCCTATTGCTATTTAACATTTTACACATTAATTTTCCCAATTCAACTTGAGTTTACCCCACCTGATATTCAAACTATAAAACATTTCTGAATTTTTCCCGGAAAACACATATTTACCTTTCCGAAAATTATTTTTTCAGTAATAATCCAAACCCTTAAATGGTGGATCCAACGGTGAGAATGGCAACGTAGTGACAGAACAATCACTTGTAATCTAAAAATATGCATATATTATTTAAAGTTATTGCTCTTTTGTGCCAAGCAAAAAATAATGGAATGATATTGGTGAGGGATAGAGAAAAGCATGATACGTTATTTTTTTGGGTACAAAGCAAGGTAAGTAATTAACCCACTTAGTCTTCGAAACAAGTCTCAGGAATCTATAAGTAAAGACGGCAATAATTCCCATCTCAATTTTAACATTGCAATATTTATGGCAAAATACGATTTCGGCTGAGGTTTGATTAAAAAATAAATAAAAATAAGATTTTAAAGAACAAATTGCCGTAACCAATTTCGGAAAGAATCAACCTAAAGTTTTGCATGCATTTCTTCATTTTTTGTGAAGATACGAAAGGAACAAAAAAAAACATAAGGTAATAAAGGGAATGATATAAAAGTATTTTGAAGCTGGGTTTAACACTCAAACTATGGTTAATTAGAAGGTAGAAATCTTTAGTTTGAGCTCGATTTAAGGCATGTAGAAAGAGATGTATCAATAGTCTCATTAAAATTTTGTCTCGATCAAAGCCATCATCAAATATCACAAGTAAGCTTATGTACATGGTCTAGTACAGTTACATGTTGTAAATCAATAGTATATATATAAAGTAAGGTTTTTTATGTCATGTGTCACTTCCATATTCATTCTCAATATTTTATTATTTTTCTATTTTTTAAAACTAATATTTTATTTTACATAAATATTTCAACAAAGTTTTGATCTTATCCATTCAGTATAACACTTTCAACAAAGTTTACATATATGATTTTATTTTATGAGTAAAAAGGCTCCAATTGGTTTGTTTTTTTGTTTTTCTAGGAAAAGAAACTTCAATTATTTACTATGTAATCTTTTAGCACTGTATTATTCAATTAGTTTTTCTTTTTGAGGAAAAAAAATGCTTCAATTAGTTTTTATGTTATGTTTTAGGAGCATATTCTAATGCAAATGCTAACTATAAATAAACGAATTTTGGTTAATCACATATTCACATATTTTGAGCACAAACGGAAATCCCAAACCTTCTTTTTATCTAACCTTTTTCCTTATTCAGGTTTGCCAAACACCAATCCTATTATTTCCCTTAGATATACTTTGATATATATATATATATATATATATATATATATATATATATATATATATATATATAGACACACACACACACACACACACACACACACACACATATATATTACTTTCTAATGCTACTTTTTGATATAACATGTTTTCATCTTTTTATTTTTTTATTTTTGAAGACAACTTTTCAAAGTTCTTAAACAGTTCTACTGATGTTTACACACACACACACACACACACACACACACTTACAACACCTTGATTCAATTTTGATTCCCAACTAACCAAATCATGAATTTCATCATTCTGTTTTTTATTTTTCTTTACCAAAAATTATACTCCATCTGGTCTCAAATGTAATAAACTTTTCACCTTTTAGATTCATTCAATAAATGTAAAAAATTGTACATCATTTATTGAATGAACTCAAATGGCACACTTAATCTGAGACGGAACGATAAATTTTCTAAATACAAATTAAAATTTGATCCAATAAATCCAGTGCTCATACCTTTGCATTTGATGACTTCACCAGCTGTACTCGACATGACTTAAGGAAATCAACAAATGAAGATTGCAAGAAACAATTGAGAATTGTTTAGAAAGTACGGTACTGTATTGTATTGTATCGTTGATCAAACAAATTGTGTGTCCTTGTTGTTGGTGGTGTTTCTTTATTTATAGTGTGACAAAAACAAACCAATGATATTCAAAATCTACTACTCCTATAGAGAGAAAAAACCATTTGTTGTTTTGTGCAAAACATACTGCCACGCTAGCGTTGCCGGTTTTCAAGCATCCCTTAATTCTAAGGACATTGTATTTTCTTTGTAAGAATCTTAATCACGGGACATAGATTAAGTGGTTAAGTGGTTTTGATAAAACTAATGACCTTCCACGAAACGAGACAAGTCACGACTGGAAGCAGGACCACTACTACAGGTGCTACGCAAGGGGAACAAGATAAGCTCCGCAAGGGGGCCCCACATGTCACTGAGTAAGCAAGATATAGGTGTCGTGGGAACGGGATAAGCTCCGCAAGGGGGGCCCGCATGATACTGAGGGAGTCCGATGTACCTTAGATAGGTTTAATCGGTTATGTATGGGATTGTGCTCGGGATTACTCCACCCCGGGACACACCGTAAAATGAACTCAGATAGTGATTGTTTGTTCTACGCTAACCTAATGAATGAACGAATATGACTATGTATGATTATGATATGATGCTAGATATGCATAGGTTATGTAATAGAGCCTTGATGTGGATCGTCGAGAACTAGTATGATAGCATGAATCCCTAAGTATGTCAAGATATGATATGATATGTTTCCAAAATCCCTTGAACTTTATTCTTTTGTTTTGTTTTTATAGCGAAAGGCATGATTAGTAGCTTGTTTTTAATGTAAAATATGGAATAATTTTTTTTTTGTTTTGTCTCTTCTTTAAAGGTTGTTTCTTGTACATGAAAATGGTTTCTTGTGTTTCTTGTGTTCTTGCTATACCCATATCTTGTTTTATTGTGAAAAAAAATCTCCAATGAGAAAAGCACCCAGTTGCAATCTTTGAGCAAGTGTAGGAATAGGTATTTTAAGAAGTACGTTCTATCTTTAGTGTTAACTTAGACCCTTTAAAGTCTTCAGAGTAAAAGTAGTATAAGTTTGTGTGGGAAAATAATCAATTGTACTTTATTGTTATATTCTCTTAATTGTTAAAGTTAAATGGGGCGGGAGAATGACACCAACATGTGGGGGAAAGTACAATCCCTAACTTCCTAATTGTGGTGGTGACTCCCTAATTTGAACTTAAAAGTAAAGCAAATTCATCAATGCTAGGGGGAAAGGACAATTACATCCGAGAAGACTTCCTACGCGGAGATGAAATAAATAATTTTGCAGCACTGCTTAGGGTGATTTTGAATCTAGGGGGAAAGGACAATTATATCCGAGAAGACTACCTATGAGGATAGATAACCCCTAAGCATCTGCAGCCCCTTTGTGCTTAATTGTTAATTTAAATTAATTTAATTTTAACTTAAATTCCCATCACTCTTATATGAAATGAAGAAAGGACTTTTCTCAGTTACTTTAGCATTAAGGATAGAACCTGTTCCTCATAATATCTGTCTCATACAGGAGCAAGAAAAGGGTTGGACTGCACACACACACTCACTTGAGACTTGATGTTGGGTTGAATAGGTTCATGAGGAATGTTTGAAATTATGATTAGTGTACTTGAAACAAAACCATCAATGAGACTTGTGTTTTCAATTACATTGCCATGATTAATCTTTTGTTGCTGCTAATGTCTATTGCCTTTTGCTTGAGGACAAGCAAGGATTCAAGTGTGGGGGAGTTTGATGAATCATTAATTAGTCTATTTTATTGCATTATTTGGATTAGTTTTAATTAGATTTGATTTTATTTTATTGCATATTTATTTCCTTTTTAAATCTTTTACTACAAATTGCTTTTTATTTTATTTTAGGAACGAATATATGGTGGAAGGTGTCTTGGAGCAAAAGAAAGAGGACTGGAGCAAATACGGTGCAGAAATATGAAAATACAGTGCAAAAATCACCAAGTCAGAAGCTTGGCATGGCCCGTGCCAACATGTGGCATGACCGTGCCACCCCCAGAAGCCTCTTTAGCTGCTTTTCTTCGAGCCCAAGTTACTCCGTTGCAGCTTTACTATTTTGCCCTTATAGTTGCTTAGTTTCTAAGTCAATTGTAAAGCTATAAATAGAGTATCATTCCATCATAAAAAATTCACCTTTTACTTTGGAGAATTTATATTTCAGTACAATTATTTTAATAAAGTTCTTTTCTTTTATTTACTTTCTTTCTTGCAATTTACTTTTATGTCTTCACTCTTCTCCCCCATGTCTACGATGAACATGAGTGAGTAGACTTCTTTGTCTTGGGATTGTTGGATAAGTCTAATGACGTAATCCGGATCAAACCAAGCATTAAACCCTAATCTTATATAACCTTAATTTCTAATTTAGATTCACCGCTTTAACATGAATTAACCATTATCAAACTGTAGAAACGAAAGTGGAGGGTTTGATAATTGTTAATTGATTATTCCAAATATCAATTCATAAAACGAAAGTGGAGTTTTGATATTCGAACAAGTGAATCTAAACAAGGATTGCGAAACATGAAAATAGTCTAGCAAACCTTGAGACATATAAAGTTTCGAGCTTCAATGATTGCAAAGGCAATCACCCATGAAAATAGGTGTGGTTGTTGTTGGAGGAACACACTCACTGAGACCGAAAGGAGATGTGATAGGCTAAAGAGAAACTTGTCTTTAGAAATTAAGACCAACGTAAGGTTATAAGTTTAAGGCTTGTTTGTGAAAAGATTCGTTATTATGATGATCCAATAATCTCAAGGCTCTTTTATTAATATTGTTATTTACCTTCAGCAACCAAACCTCCCTTTTTATAACTTTTCTTCTCCTCTAATTATTCTTTTAAAGTTAGTTAGATTGACCAACTCCCTAGCGGAACGATACTCTTCTACTACTATTAGTTCGATAGACCATGCACTTGCGGTTTGGGGCCTATCAAGTTTTTGGCGCCGTTGCCGGGGAGTTAACTAATTTAATTAACTTTTCTTTAGTGATTAGAATCCTCTCTCTTCTTCTTTTTCTTTTTCTTTTTCTTTTTATTTTTCTGTTATCGTTAACTTCTTGGGTTCTCAATTTTTTATGCGAAAAACCAGAAATCGAGTTGTAATAATCAATGAGATCGAAAGGTATTTGCATAAACGAAAGAGAGACGCACGAAATAACACCGCCATGGCTGATCGCACTCTCAAAGAGTATACAACGCCATCTACGGCTGAGCCACAAGCTGTTATTGTGTACCCAACGGTTGAGGATGACAACTTTGAAATAAAGCCTGCCTTACTTAACTTGGTGCAGGAAAACCAATTTTCGGGATCCCCCTCCGAGGATCCCAATCTTCATATTTCTGTTTTCCTACGAATTAGTGGAACCCTTAAAGAGAACCAAGAGGCCGTAAGACTTCATCTCTTTCCCTTTTCCTTAAGGGATAGAGCTAGCGCTTGGTTCCATTCTCTTGAAGTCGGTTCCATTACTTCATGGGTTCCATTCCTTGCCCGATTCTTTCCACCATCTAAAACCGCTAAACTTAGAGACCAAATCACATGATTCAACCAAAAAGATGGGGAATCTCTCTATGAGGCGTGGGAGCGTTTCAAAGAAATGCTAAGACTTTGTCCCCACCATGGCCTAGAGAAGTGGCTTATAGTCCACACCTTTTATAATGGCTTGTCTTATACCACTAAGATGTCTGTTGATGCAGCTGCAGGTGGAGCTCTAATGAACAAGAACTACACGGAGGCATACGCCCTGATTGAAGACATGGCTCAAAATCATTACAAATGGACCGACGAGAGAGCCATCACTAGTTCTTCACCCTCCAAAAAGGAGGCAGGTATACACGAAGTCTCTAACTATGATCACCTTGCTTCTAAAATTGATACACTAACTGAAAAACTTGAAAAACTGAATGTTAGTGCTATCAATTCTGCTTCTACTCCTTCTTGTGAAATATGTGGTATAACTGGTCATGCTGGTGTTGATTGCCAACTAGGTAGTGCTATTAATGGTGTTGAGCATATGAACTATGCTCAATACAACCAAGGGATGAGAAAAAATCAAAATTTTTACAAAAACCAAAATCCCTATGGACAAGTAGCACCACCTGGCTATGAAAACAACCAGAGATTCGCTCAGAAATCTAATTTGGAAATTTTGTTGGAAAATTCTATTGCCAACCAAAACAAACAACTTCAAGAAATTAAAAACCAAACCGGATTTATGAACGATTCTCTTTCCAAGCTCAATACCAAAGTTGATTCTATCTCTACTCATTCTAAGATGCTTGAAACACAAATCTCCCAAATAGCCCAACAAGTATCCACTCTTTCTCAAACACCGGGAGTCTTTCCTGGTCAACCGAAAGCTAACCCTAAAGCTCATGTTAATGTCATATCTTTTAGGGGTAGTAAGTTAGGAGATACTGTTGCTAAGGTTCAAAACATTGAGAAAGAAAGTGTCAAGCCTTTAGGTGAGAAAACTGTGATAGAACATGTGAAACGACTTGATGAGAACAAAACTCCATCCCCCTTAAATCTTGCTAAGCTAAAATTGGAGGGTAAGTTTGAAAAATTTGTTAACATACTTAGGAAGATTTGCATTAAACTTCCTTTTGCTGAAGCTTTGTCTAGGATGCCTCTATATGCCAAGTTTTTAAAGGAAATTTTTTCAAAGAAAAGGCCTATAGAGCATAGTGAGACAATAGCTTTGGCCAAGGACACTAGTGCAATCATTCAGAAGACACCCCCTAAGCTTAGAGATCCAGGTAGCTTTACCATGTGAAATTGGGAATGAAACCATAAACAAAACCTTATGTGACTTAGGAGCTAGTGTTAGTTTGCTGCCTTTGTCTCTTCTTAAGAGGATAGGGATAGGAGAATTGAAACCTACCGAGATAAAGTTGAAGTTAGCTGATCATTCTACCATGAAACTAGTAGGATTTGTTGAAGACATACCTATTAAAATAGAGGGGATATACATCCCAACTGATTTTGTAGTTGTTGACATTGAAGAGGACGATGAAGGCCCTATAATCCTAGGTAGACCTTTCCTCGCAACTGCAGGAGCTCTCATTGATGTTAAACTTGGTAGGATAGTCTTTCAAGTGAGTGATAAAATGGTAGGATTTGAGTTGGAAAATGTTATGAAAGGTCCCGCTCTCTATTCTTGTTGCATGCTTAATGATCATAATGTGAAAGAACGTTTCATAGTGTCATCTACACAATATGATATCTTTGATCCATTTTAAGGACTCTTTCTAACCGTCAAGCTAATGACATTAAAAGAGCGCTTTGTGGGAGGCAACCCACACATTTTAATTGCTTTCGTTTTGTTTTTTTTCCTTTGGTTTAAGTTGTTTTGTAGGTAATTGTCCAAGTGTGATTCGAAAAAAATGAAAAATTTTGAAGTCCCCTGACCAGAGAGGTGGCACGACCCGTGCTAAGGTTGGCACGGCCGTGCCAGGTATTTGAAGCAAAAAAAAAAATGACCAAAGCCACAGAATGTTGGCACGGCCTGTGCCAAGGGTGGCACGGCCATGCCCGACTTTTAGCCCATTATAACTTCGATTTTTCTCTTCTTCTCCATTCATTCTCCAACACAAACCTCTCTTTACCTTTAAACTTCTCTCTAAAACCTATATAACCATCCATCTTTAAACCATCATATCTTCATCAAAAATCCACCAAATCAATCCAATTCTTTCCCAAATCAATCACAAACTTCTTTCCAAACATAAACCACCAATCAAAAACATCTTTCATCCACTCAAACCCATAATTCACCAAACCCTTATCTCCATAAACCCTAACCCAAAAACCACAAATTCTCAACCAATATCCATAACTAAACACATAAACCTTACTTAAACATCAACCCCAACCCTAAACCAATCCTTTCCACCAAAAATCTTCCCAAACCCTAAACCTTCAAACCAATTCAAACAAGGGTCAAATGGTTTCAAGAAGAAGTGGTAAGGAACCAGCAACATCTCAAGGAGGTCCTCCCTCCAAGAAGCAAGCACAAGTCAAGAATCGTGGGATCAAGTTTAAGGACAACTCAAAAAGGGACAGGTATAAAATTCTTATTTCTAAACCCTTACACCCTTCTAGATATCCCGATTCTTATGATTTGAATGTGCTAGGGCTTAGAGATGATGTTTTTAGGCTGATAGGACGGTTAGGTTGGACTGATATGTTAGAACCTATGAGGGGTTATGAGAATTTCACTTATGAAATTTTGAGCTCAATTGTTTTCACCAAAGATAAGTTGGATTTTGATAACCCTAACCGTAGAGTCGTTTTCCGGTTAATGAATATTTATTATGATATGTCTCTTTAGCACTTTTGTGATGCCTTAGGTTTTGCAAATGAGGGATATATATATGATCATTGGGATGATAGCCTAAAACCGGTTGAATACCAACCAGCTGCCTTTTGGAAACGAATCACCGACCTTGACAACTATGTCCCTAGAGCCAACAAAGCTAGCAACATTCACAACCCCGTACTTAGGTACCTTCAGAGGGTAATGGCTTGCATGATTTAGGGTAGAACCGAGCTAGGAAACACTAGAACCGATGAGCTGTTCATGTTATGGGCAATGCTCTACAACCACCCCGTAAACACTGGTTTTTATTTGATTGATTACCTAGACTTTGTAGGTACTAGACAACCCAGTAAGGGAGACATAGTGGTGGGTGGCATCATTACATACATAGCTAGGTGTTTTGGTGTGAGTGAAGATGAGGGGATCAAACTAATCGAGGGAAACAATAAGCTTAATAGGGAAACCCTCATTGCTACGAATTTCATTAAACATCGTCCACCACTCCATTACCAACTCAAGCTAAACGTGCCAATCATGTTTTTATTGCCTAACCCATCTCGGACTACCACCGAGGTGGACGCAAATTTGTTGTATGATGATGATGTGCAGGTTCTTGGTCATGATGATGAGGAAGAAGGTGCTCACTTGCACCAAGATGAAGGAGAAGGTGCCAACTTGCACCAAGAGGAAGAATACCATGGCCATGAAGCCGATGTGCTTAATGAAGATCAAAGATGGGCATGGATCCACAATGAAATTGAAAGGATGAGAACCGAGCAACAAAGGCAAGGTGTTGAAATCTCCGGGCTTCGCAATGATGTCCAAAGGATGCTCCGAAGGATGATGCAACACCTCCACCTCCAAGGTCCTCCTTATGGACCTCAATAAACATTGTGAGCTTTCCTCTTCCTCTCTTCCTTTCTCTCCTCTCTCTTTCTTCTACTCTTCTTATACTTCTACTTCTTCTTCTTCTTCTTCTTCTTCTACTTCTTCTTCTTCTCTTTTAATTTCTTTTTCTTTGAATCATGGAGGACAATGCTTCCCCTAAGTGTGTGTGTGTGTGTGTGTGTGTGTGTGTGGGGGGGGGGGGGGGGGGGGGGGGGCTAATAAAGTGTCTAGAGTCGGTAGTGTTTCCAAACTCCCTTGAACTTTATTCTTTTGTTTTGTTTTTATAGCGAAAGGCATGATTAGTAGCTTGTTTTTAATGTAAAATATGGCATAAATTTTTTGTTTTGTCTCTTCTTTAAAGGTTGTTTCTTGTACATGAAAATGGTTTCTTGTGTTTCTTGTGTTTTTGCTATACCCATATCTTGTTTTATTGTGGAAAAAAAATCTCCAATGAGAAAAGCACCCAGTTGCAATCTTTGAGCAAGTGTATTAATAGGTATTTTAAGGAGCACGCTCTATCTTTAGTGTTTACTTAGACCCTTTAAAGTCTTCAGAGTAAAAGTAGTATAAGTTTGTGTGGGAAAATAATCAATTGTACTTTATTGTTATATTCTCTTAATTGTTAAAGTTAAATGGGGCGGGAGAATGGCACCAACATGTGGGGGAAAGGACAATCCCTAACTTCCTAATTGTGGTGGTGACTCCCTAATTTGAACTTAAGTAAAGCAAATTCATCAATGCTAGGGTGAAAGGACAATTACATCCGAGAAGACTTCCTACGCGGAGATGAAAAAATAATTTTGCAGCATTGCTAAGGGTGATTTTGAATCTAGGGGGAAAAGACAATTACATCCGAGAAGACTTCCTATGAGGATAGATAACCCCTAAGCATCTGCAGCCCCTTTGTGCTTAATTGTTAATTTAAATTAATTTAATTTTAACTTAAATTCCCATCACTCTTATATGAAATGAAGAAAGGACTTTTTTCAGTTACTTTAGCATTGAGGATAGAACCTGTTCCTCATAATATCTGTCTCATACAGGAGCAAGAAAAGGGTTGGACTACACACACACACTCACTTGAGACTTGATGTTGGGTTGAAATTATGATTAGTGTACTTGAAACAAAACCTTCAATGAGACTTGTGTTTTCAATTACATTGCCATGATTAATCTTTTGTTGCTGCTAATGTCTATTACCTTTTGCTTGAGGACAAGCAAGGATTCAAATGTCGGGGAGTTTGATGAGTCATTAATTAGTCTATTTTATTGCATTATTTAGATTAGTTTTAATTAGATTTGATTTTATTTTATTGCATATTTATTTCCTTTTTAAATCTTTTACTACAAATTGCTTTTTATTTTATTTTAGGAACGAATATATGGTGGAAGGTGTCTTGGAGCAAAAGAAAGAGGACTGGAGCAAATACGGTGCAGAAATATGAAAATACAATGCAAAAATATATTCCCACCAAGTCAGAAGCTTGGCACGGCCCGTGCCAACATGTGGCACGGCCGTGCCACCCCCAGAAGCCTCTTTTGCGGCTTTTCTTTGAGCCCAAGTTACTCCGTTGCAGCTTTACTGTTTTGCCCTTATAGTTGCTTAGTTTCTAAGTCAATTGTAAAGCTATAAATAGAGTAGCATTCCATCATAAACAATTCACCTTTTACTTTGGAGAGTTTATATTTCAGTACAATTATTTTAATAAAGTTCTTTTCTTTTATTTACTTTCTTTCTTGCAATTCACTTTTATGTCTTCTCTCTTCTCCCCCATGTCTACGATGAACATGAGTGAGTAGACTTCTTTGTCTTGGGATTGTTGGATAAGTCTAATGACGTAATCCGGATCAAACCAAGCCTTAAACCCTAATCTTATATAACCTTAATTTCTAATTTAGATTCACCGCTTTAACATGAATTAACCATTATCAAACTGTAGAAACGAAAGTGGAGGGTTTGATAATTGTTAATTCATTATTCCAAATATGAATTCATAAAACGAATGTGGAGTTTTGATATTTGAACAAGTGAATCTAGACAAGGATTGCGAAACATGAAAATAGTCTAGCAAACCTTGAGACATATAAAGTTTCGAGCTTCAAGGATTCCAAAGGCAATCACCCATGAAAATAGGTGTGGTTGTTGGAGGAACACACTCACTGAGACCGAAAGGAGATGTGATAGGCTAAAGAGAAACTTGTCTTTAGAAATTAAGACCAACGTAAGGGTATAAGTTTAAGGCTTGTTTGTGAAAAGAATCGTTATTATGATGAACCAATAATCCCAAGGCTCTTTTATTAATATTGTTATTTACCTTCAGCAACCAAACCTCCCTTTTTATAACTTTTCTTCTCCTCTAATCATTCTTTTAAAGTTAGTTAGATTGACCAACTCCCTAGCAGAACGATACTCTTCTACTACTATTACTTCGATAGACCGTGCACTTGCGGTTTGGCCTATAACCAATCTCCTTTCGGTCGGGGACAATTAGTGACATGGATTAGTAATACACGTGTTATTTCATAACTGGCTAACAATAAGAACAGTTCATAAGGAATTGTGTCGAAGTTTCCTCCTTAAATAAAATTTATTATTATCAATTTATTATTGGTGAGTTTCTCCAACTCTATTTTTCAGAAAACATTCTTTGAATGAAATTTTTATTCTCAAGTATCCAATGCACATCATTCATTCCTAGCATCGTGAAATATTCTATAACATATGCATGACAACATCAACCTTTTTCAATACAATTCTTGGCACGTCGGAAATCAATGCCTTAATCCTAATAACATAAAACTTTCTCTTGAATCCTTAACTTCCTCCACTACGAATAGCTTTCCTCTTTACGTTGCCACTTACGCAACTTTTCGAACATACATGTCCTTAACTTCATTCATATAATGCTATCCTGAGAGCCTGCTGACTCTGTCAACATATGTCGACTTCTCACTATCTTGTAGCCTTGTTCCAACTTTCCAGAATATCATAAACCCATTCCAACAATAACTCTTACCGAAACTTTCGGTCATGCTTATATATATATATATATATATATGTATATATATATCCAACTTCCTCACTTACGGGTACATGAAGTATCACTAACATCTTACCCGACATTGTCTGAACGTTCCTTCTTAACATGACCTTATATTCTCGGAGGATTCACACTTCTACTTGATTAGTTCACCGGCCACCTCTTGGCACGTTCAAACTTCTTCATCACATACTTCGTTCCTCCTGGGTCCTATTCAGCTCTCAGGTATCCATTCTATTCGTCGAATGTTAAATTGAGTTGATCAGGCTTAACTAACAACAACAACTAGAACATTTACCCGGAACCCAATGGCCCCACTACCTTAGTTGTAACATTAATGACCCAAGGCACGCTCTGAATCGACCTGCTCTGATACCAAATGTAACACCCATACTAGACGTATCTAGAAAGTCTAGCGTGAGCGTTAGTTTAGTATTGGATACATTAAGAATTTACAACATAAAAATCTTCGAATGAATATATGATACAACAAAACGTGTTCGTACATTATCCATACAACATATCTTGTCTAAAATGTAATATTTACATCCTTGAAATCCATGATCACCATGATGCGGGTACAAACTAGCTCTTGTTGAATTATCCATCCGGCTACTACCTTGACGTCCAACCTGATATCTGAAACAAATAAGGATTGGGATGAGACATAATGTCTCAGTGAGTTCCCAAAAATCCTAGGCTATAGGTAACCTCAGGGGAAACCTACAGTCACCACGTGTCTACAATACAACCTGACGGTTGATTATACGTGTGTGGTCATGCTTTCCTAGACGGTAGTGCATGCTATACCCGTCATATGCTTATCTTACTTGTTATAGGCTTCACTTCCTATACGTGTCATGGCGGTCGAGGGGGAATCTAAAACCGCATTGCCAAGAATACGCTCTACGTATCAAGGCCTAAGCATATCATATTCATGGCACGATTCTAAACCGGACGATTAGGGAAACCTACGATCATAATCGGTATAGCATACTTTACTTGCTCTTTTCCATGTCTTGTACTTGTCTTATAGTATCTAGTGCTCTTGTTCTTGAACATAATCGTGCATGGAATCATTCTTACGTAATCATGAACATAATCATAAACATAACATGCATGGTCACACATAAGTTTATTCATTAAGTTAGCGTTGAACAAACGATCATTATCTTGATTCATTTTACAGAGAGCCCCGGGTGGAGTAACCCAAAGAACAATCCCATCATGACCGATGTACGTACATCAGACTCCCTCGGTGTCATGCGGGTCCCTTACGGCTTGAACCGTTCCCCTTGAGTCGAGAACCTCCCGTATCCCCCTGATGTGGATAACAAAAGACACGAACACCTACGTCTTGTTTACTCGGTGACATGCGGGTCCCTTACGGCTTGAATCGTTCTCATTACGAGAACCCCTTGTATCCCTCTGGCGTGGATAGCAAGAGACATGCCACCTACATTACATTAATCATGGTCTTGTCGTTCATGTAGGATAAACCTAATCATGTTTACATGTTTTACCACGGAACCTTGATCGATCCGATTAATGGTAAATTCATACTTGTTCATGCTTGTTCATTCTTAATCATGGTGGAGAGATTAACTAATCTAACCACGACTTAACATGCTTGCTATCTCATCCTTTATCATTCTAGGGATTCTTGCTAACTTGCTAGTTCTCGACTATCTATGTCGAGACTCTAGTTCTTTCCCTTGCTTAATGAATAATTTGCTACCCGTTTCATGACATGATTCTCTCGTATGCCATGCCTTACTAACATGCTTAATACTTGCCTCTTAATCATAAGAATCTTGCTTTCATTGATTATCATTTAGGACCTTGGTTTGAGGGGTTTACTTTTATAAAAGACTGCACAAGGAAGTCCGGTACGAAAAACACCGAAACTGCCTGAAACGAGCAAGCAGCACCTGAAGGCATGCCACTTGCTCGCCTAGGCGAGTAACTCCATGTGGGAGGCGAGGAGCAGCTCGCCATGGCGAGTTGGTGGCGAGCAAAACCTTGGTTCTGCTTCGTTCTGCTCGCTGTGGCGAGTAATAGCTCGCCGTGGCGAGTTGTGACAGTCCAGAACTTGTAAAAATGGTATTTTTGACCCAAAAACCGCAAACCAAGTGTCTCTAAGTATATTGGAACATATTTATCATAGAATACTTTTAAAACATTCATTTGGCAAGTATAAACATGTTTAGTATGATGGCAAGAAAAGGGGCAACTATCATCTTACATAACCCTAGACTTTTCATAGTTTCCATATTAATCTAACAAGACATAATCATAATCCCAAAGGGTGGGAAAACTAACTATGAACTCACCTAACAAGTTTCTTGTGATAGCTCCAAGCCTCAAGCTCAAGCAAGCCAAAAACCCAAGCTTTAGGTCAACTCACTTCCTTTGATCAAACCATTCAATCTTGATATTTTCTTTCAATCCAAAGCACCATGATCACTTGTTGATTACCAATCTTTGAGTTCATACTCCAATTCAAAGCTTTCACCAAAACCCTAATTCTTGATCTTGATTCCAAGCTTGTCCTCAAGCTTCCATTCAAACCCATGGTTAAACCTTGCTTGATAAGTTGCTAACATCCATAATGATCCACCAAGTTTTCAAGCATAATCATCACCTCACAAAGAAACCATTGAATAAACAAACCCTACCCTCATGAACTTCTCTTGGTGAGGAGAGGAAGTTTTGAAATCACCCAAGCTCTAGTTGTTCTAGAGAGAGAGAGGAAAAAGAAAACCACGATGAAAGACCCATCTCCAACCTAAGAATCCAAGAAGGAAGAAGTTGCAAGCTTGATGGAGGGTGGGAGAGGAAGAAGTGGCGTGAGAGAAGAGAGAAGGGAGAGAGAATTGTTTGCCAACATAGAGAGAGAAAGGGTAAGGGAAAATGAGATATTTTCCACCCAAAACATATAAATATCTATTTTCGTGAAATTTCCCTTATGCCCTTGTCTTCAAGCGTGTTAAATCCAACACCGATACTTATCTCGTGTTTAGATGACATCTCGTAATAAATATTCCGTCAAACTTTCTTTCCATAACATAATTCTCTAGCACAGTCAACGGGTAATATACCGATACTGACAGGCGGGATATTACATTGAGTGTGTTAAGAGATTTTTTGTGCATATTTGCTGCTCATCAAGATATCTGGGTCATGAAGGAATATGGAATTGAAGAGTCATGGACTAAATTGTTCACTGTTTCTAAGATGCCAGAAGTAACTAATTCTCGTATCTTGACAAAGGCTGCATATATTTTTGAGGATGACCAAGTGTTGTTGGAGTTTGTAGGAGATCGGAATTGGAATTTGGTTATTTACGATTCCAAGAATGGCACTTTTAGATTTCCTACATTTCAAACCATCGCACCCGAAGTCTGCCTTGAGAGTTTGATATCACCTTGTTTTTAACGATAGAATGTAGTTCTATGTACCATGAAGTTTATCCACAACCTATATGTTAATTTATTTTAATATTGTTTATCTAGTTTTTACTCTGATATTATTAGTGACTTCATAGATTATTGTTAAATAATGGTCATAAATCTGAAGCTCGAGAAATTGGTGTTATTTTCATTTGTATTGTTTCTTTATCAGAGTTGTTTGGTCCATCATCTTGTAGTACATTTTATATAATTTACAATCATGCACTGTGTTAGATGGTTACTAGTTGCATTTTGGAATATCATGATTAGGATTTTGATGTTTGCCAAGTCACTAGTATGTTCTTTGAAATTTCTTCTATGAGCCGCACAAATTTCATAATGTTTGCCTCAAATCTTGCAAAACACATTATGAATTGAACAAAACATTATACTGCATGTTTCTTATAATATAACAGTGGTCACAACTCACAATGTGTATGCAAAGAAATTACAACGTTACAAGAGTGTTAGAAGAACCACATAGGCTTTAATGAGAGCAAGCTGCATTTTTCCATTTTAATTGTCACCACTTACTTTAATTGACTCAAACTTAATATGTTGTTGATTTACTAGAGAAGGCTGACATGATATGTCTCTGCTAACTCAGTTACATATTGTAAAGAATCAAGAAGATTCATCAAGTAATGGATCAAATCAAGACAAGTCAAACAAACCATTAGAAAACAATTTATCTGAATGCATTGCCTTAATACATGGAGTAAAATCAAATAATATCCATAAAGGAAAATAATGTTATTTCCTTATCTATGTATTACCGTTGGTTTAGTCAAAACCAAGGAATACTCATTAATAGTCTTAATGTCATTCCCATATCAGTACATAGAACCGTTAGGCTTTGTTTTATAAAGGATCAGTTGTAATTGTATAATAAAACAACACAAAATAATACACAGTAGGTGAAGCACGTTCAAGTGTTACCTATAATCCTTCAGCTACCTTAATTTTGATATCATTGTTTTATTTTCAATTTCATTATGGTATCAGTAGTATCCTCATCTTCCATTGAAGAACCCAAACTCACTATTCAGTCATTTCATCAATGTTCAAGCCTTGTCTCAATCAAACTATCCACTTCAAATTTCCTTCTATGGAAATCCCAAATGTTACCTTTGATTAGAAGCCTGGGCCTTGAACACCATATTACTAGCACTTCCAAACCAGATGATGAGATCACTGATTCATCTGGAACCAAAACAAAAAATCCAAATGCACAACAATGGATATTGAATGATGGACTGCTCACCTCATGGCTCCTTGGAAACATGAAAGAAGAAACTCTTAGCATGATCCTTGGAGGGGAAACAGCCCACTATATTTGGAGTTCACTCCACGAACAGTTGTTGCCCAACACTGAAGATGGTGAAGCTCAACTAAAAAGTAGCTTTTATGCTATAACAAAAGGGAGTCTATCCTTGGATGAATATATCAGAAAATTCAAAGAATTGTGTGACAAGCTCTCAGCAATCGGGAAGCCACTTTCAGATGTCGACAAAGTTTTTCAAATTTCGAAAGGACTTGGAAACAATTACAAAGAATTTCGAATTGCGGTTTTATCGAAACCTCCATATCCTTCCTTTAATCAATTTATTATGTCATTACAAAATTTTGAACAGGTTTATCTTGCTGAAGAAAAGCCAGCTGTTGATCACAATCAAGCCTTCCTTAGCTTTAGAGGAAGAGGGAGTAATATGCGTGGAGGTAGAGGCAGCTTTAGGTGACGCGGCTCTTCTAATTATACTCAAAATCGTTCTAATAAAAGTCACAACTTTCAAGCCTCAAACTCAAGATTTCCACCAAATTCCAATACCAATTGGAAAACACCACCAAGGCAACAAAACAAGGGTGCTTGCCAAATATGTGGTAGAACAAACCATATTGCCACCAAGTGCTATTACAGGTATGAGTACAATAATGTTGAAGAAAATGCCCAAGAAGCATTAGCAGCACTTTACCCGAATGATGTTAATGATCACAATTTCTATGTTGACTTGGGAGCAACCACTCACATGACAAACCAAGGAGGTAACTTACATAACCTTAAACCTTATTTTGGCACTGACAAAGTTTTTGTTGGAAATGGGCAACCTTTACCCATCACCCATAAAGGAAATTTTTTTCTTAAAACTACACATGGTAAGCTTGATCTAAACAATATTTTGGTAGTGCCTAATCTTAAAAAGAACTTATTATCTGTGAGTCAATTTACTAATGACAATGATTGTATTTTTGAATTTAACTCTAATGGTTTTGTCATTAAGGATCAGAAACAAAGGATCTTAGCCGAAGGTCATAGACAAGGCAACCTTTATGCTCTAAAGGGGGAGACTTTTGAATCTCTTTCTACTATAAAGGAAGCATCTTCCGAGACATGGCATGCTCGCTTAGGACATCCAAATTTTAGTTTCTTGCAAACTTTAGATAATAAGAAAGTCATCAACGTTTCAAATTGGTTAACGAAAAATACATTATGTACTAGTTGTCAATTTGGAAAATGTTGTAAACTTTCCTTCACTAAATCTAATTCTAATTCACAATTTCCTTTAGAAAAAATTCATAGTGATTTATGGGGACCAGCCCCCACAATTTCCTCTCAAAAGTTTCAGTATTATGTTATTTTTGTTGATGATTTTACTCGATACACATGGCTATATCCTTTGAGAAATAAATCTGATTTTTATACATGCTTTCTTAAATTCCAAGCTTTTGTTGAGAAACATTTTGACAGGAAAATCAAAATATTTCAAAGTGATGGTGGTGGCGAATTCACCTCCAATGAGTTTATGAATCATCTTGCTTACAGCGGCATTGCTCAACAATTATCGTGTCCTTACACACCAGAACAAAATGGTCTTGCTGAACGAAAACATCGACACATCGTAGAAACAGGGTTAACTTTACTTTTTCATGCAAATGTTCCTTTAAAATTTTGGGTTGATGCCTTCTTGACTTCTGCTTATCTTGTTAATCGTTTACCTCTTTCATCCATTGGTAAGGAAACTCCATACTTTAGACTTTTTGGTAAACATCCTGATTATTCTGGACTTAAAATTTTCGGATGTCAATGTTTTCCATATTTAAAGACACCTGGATTGCATAAGTTTTCTAGAAAAAACCGCTTCTTGTGTTTTTTTAGGATATAGTCCACTTCATAAAGGATATCGTTGTCTTGATCCACACAACCACCGTGTCTACATTTCACGTCACGTAGTATTTAATGAAAATTATTTTCCTTATTTATCTCATACAAATTCCACACACCCACAATCTTATGATTCATCTATTTCTACGTTTCCTAACTATGATGAATGGTTTTTAGGAAATACAGATGATACTTTAGCTTCCGAAGACTCTTCAAGCATTACCTCAAAACCTTTAATCATGGATGAAATTGACCCCTCTTCACCTAATCCAACTCAACCATCACCCTTAACTTCCACCAACCTAGACCATGTAACCTCTAATTCTGAGGCAACCACATCTTCTCCACCATCTCATTCATCGCCTACAATTGATAACCCTCCTTTAGTTGATAATGTACCTTCTCTACCCATTAACCATGACAATCCTATCTCAACTACTAGTCGACCAACTCGAGACAAACACCCTCCATCGTACCTTAAAATCTATGATTGTCCAACTATCAAAGAACCTTCCACCTCCCATGATGCCCTTCTCATCTCAACCGAAGAACCTAAGAATCTTAAATCTGCCCTTAAATACACAAATTGGAGAACTGCTATGCACGATGAAATTGATGCTCTTCGTCACAACCATACTTGGTCTCTTGTTCCTCGCCCACCTGACGTCAATATTGTGGGTTCTAAATGGATATTTCGAACAAAAAAGAAAGAAGATGGCACTATAGACAGGTTTAAAGCTCGACTGGTAGCCAAGGGATATACACAAATTCTTGGCCTTGATTTTGGTGAAACTTTCAGCCCAGTTGTCGAAGCTCCTACAATTTGGGTTATTCTTGCTTTAGCCATGCGTTTCAAGTGGCCTCTCAAACAATTAGATGTGAAGAATGCATTTCTGCATGGCACACTAAATGAACGTGTCTACATGGAACAACCTCCAGGCTTTGTAAACTCTGAGTATCCTAATCATGTCTGCCTGCTCCATAAATCTCTTTATGGTCTTAAACAAGCACCTCGTGCTTGGTTTGATAAATTATCTAGTTGTCTTGTTTCTATTGGATTTACATGTAGCAAAGCTGATTCATCACTTTTTATTTATCGTTATGACACTAACTTCATTCTTTTACTTGTATAGTAGACGACGTTATCATTACAGGCAACAATCCAACCTTTATCTCTAGTCTTACCAAACGTCTGAATAATGACTTTGCTCTCAAAGACTTAGGCCAACTACATTATTTCTTAGGACTTGAAATCAAATATTTTTCTGGTGGCATCACAATCTCCCAACCAAAATATGCACGTGATATTTTGGAGAAAGCCAAAATGCTTGAAGCTTCAAAAATCAACACGCCTATTGTTCAGAAAGCCATGGAACTATCTGATGATCATGAGTCAGTTGATCCTACAGAATATCGTCGTTTGTGTGGCTCTCTGCAGTATCTTACCTTCACAAGACCAGACAATACACATGCTGCTAATGTCGTGTGCCAACATTTTCAAAATCCTACAAAAAAGGATATGCGTGCTGTCAAACGCATTTTGCGTTATATCAAAGGAACTCTAACACACGGACTTAGATATTTATCTCAAAGTTCTCTAACTCTTAATGCTTTTTGTGATGCAAACTGGGCAGGATGTCCAACTACTAGGAGAAGCACTACTGGTTATTGCATCTTTATTGGATCAAATTGCATATCTTGGGCCTCAAAGAAGCAACCCACAGTCTCTCGTTCGAGCACAGAAGCTGAATATAGGTCATTGGCGACCACAGCTGCTGAATTGACATGGCTCCAACATCTCCTCCATGATCTCGACATCAAACTTGAACGGCGTCCGCTCCTCCTTTGTGATAACAAAAGTGCAATTCACTTGGCTCACAATCCAGTGTTCCATGCTCGAACCAAACACATTGAGATCGATTATCATTTTATCCGTGAAAAAGTTGCCGCCGGTCATCTCCAACTTCAATACCTGCCTACAACGCAACAAATTGCAGATGTATTCACCAAAGCATTGGCCAAAGATTCTTTTGCCACTTTTCGATACAAGCTTGGCGTTCATCCATACTCTCTGCCAACCTTGAAGGGGGGTGTAAAGAATCAAGAAGATTCATCAAGTAATGGATCAAATCAAGACAAGTCAAACAAACCATTAGAAAACAATTTATCTGAATGCATTGCCTTAATACATGGAGTAAAATCAAATAATATCCATAAAGGAAAATAATGTTATTTCCTTATCTATGTATTACCGTTAGTTTAGTCAAAACCAAGGAATACTCATTAATAGTCTTAATGTCATTCCCATATCAGTACATAGAACCGTTAGGCTTTGTTTTATAAAGGATCAGTTGTAATTGTATAATAAAACAACACAAAATAATACACAGTAGGTGAAACACGTTCAAGTGCTACCTATAATCCTTCAGCTACCTTAATTTTGATATCATTGTTTTATTTTCAATTTCATTACATATTCCTTTCTTTACACTTTCTTTTTTAAAGGTGTTTTTAAAACCTCTGTTTATTTTCAGAATCAAAGTGCAGTGGCATCTATTTACAATTCTGTCATGAAAGCAGATGGAGCTAGATTTGTACTTTGTCTAACATGGTCAACCACTTGTCCATATTTCTGAGGTCGATGAGAGGAGAGGAACATAGAAATTGTTCTTAGATATCCAAAAAGACAAGAATAATAACAAATATGTTTAGAATTGATTTGGCATGAAAGTGTGTGTGTGTGTCTGTATGCACATGAGTTTGAATTAACTTATAGCTCGTAAATGCTTCACGGCTTTGAGATAAACGTTAGCACTTAACATATTAAAAATCTTCTAGCTCATTTAACACACGTGCATTCTGAATCACATGATAAGAGATTTGTGCACAAAATAATTCTGAATTACATTTTTCTAATTTATATTGCACTTTGACTTGTGTAGGGAAGGTATGCTGGCAGGTGAAATGATGATTGGCGTTCTACTTTTTGTTTTCAACCTTGATTTCTGCAGTGCTTGTTCATAGATTATTTTTTGCTGTTTTAGTTGTTCGTGCTCTTGTGTGTCTGTGTTACAAAATAAAGAGGAAGAGGAGATTACTTGTGATGCAAGTAAGCTCACAAATGAGGAAGGAGAAGTTACTTGAGGATCAAGTAACTTGAATATGACAGCTGGACTTTCTGTTATGACAGTTAGATGAGTAGCATTAGTATATGATTAGTGTATGATAACTACAATAGACTCTCATTAGTCTATAAATAAGTGTATACACTTTGTATCAATTGATTTGATTCATCAATAAAGATTTTCACTTTCATTTCATTTTCTCTCTCTCGAGTTTCTTGTTATGGTATAAAGAGCCTTCTCTTTGGGGAAGGTGGTTACGATTCAGTTACGCACCGTTTCCGCCATGGATGCGTGTTTCTGAAGTTTTTTTCAAGCTTCTTTCCTTTTTCTTCTTTCTTCTCGTTGAAGATCATTTCTTTTTCGTATCTCTTTTCTCATCTTTGTGTTGATTCCTGAATCGTTCAGATTTTGATTTTCTTTCAATCAATCATGGTTCGAAATCAAGATCCAACACAAGATTATTCTTCACCTTACTATGTTCATCCCAGTGATGGACCTCATTCAGTTGCAATCAAGCCTCAATTGAACACGTCCAATTATCAAGCTTGGGCGCGTGCTATGCGCAGAGGTCTTGGTGGCAAGAACAAGTATCAGTTTGTAGATGGAACAATTCCTCCTCCTACTGATAATGATTTGAATTTCTCTGCATGGGAACGTTGCAACAATCTTATCCACTCATGGATCATGAACTCTGTTTCTGATAGTATTGCACAGAGCATTGTGTATATTGATAACGTTTCTGACGTTTGGAATGAGTTGAAAGAACGTTTTAGCAAAGCTGATCGCATTCGTGTTTGGAAGCTCAAATCTGAGATCAACAATCTCAAACAAGGTACTGGTTCTGTTAATGACTATTACACTGAATTGAAATCTCTTTGGGAAGAGTATGATAGTCATAGACCTACACCTTCATGTGTTTGCCCTATGAGATGTGTGTGTGCTTCCATGCGAAATGTTAAAGAATTTAGGCATGAGGATCAAGTGATTCAGTTTTTGAGTGGCCTTAATGAAGTTTTTTCCATTGTTCGTACTCAAATTCTTCTTATGGATCCATTACCTCCTCTCAGCAAAGTTTACTCTTTAGTGGCTCAAGAAGAAAGTCATGAAGGTATTGATGCTATTGATGATAGTAAAGTCTTGATTAATGCGGTTGAAACCAAGAAACCTTATGGTAGAGGCAAGGGATCCATTTCTCAGGGAGGGAAAAGTGGTAGACAATGTAGCTTTTGTGGTAAATCAGGTCACACTATTGAGACCTGTTACAGAAAGCATGGCTATCCTCCCAACTATGGTAATGGTAGATTCAACTCTAATGCAAATTCTGTGCAATCTGAAGATCCTGATGAAAGTTGTAAAGGATCTACTGAGACTGCTTCTGGTTCATTGCCTGCATTTACTAAAGAACAGTATGACAGCATTCTTGCCTTAATTCAATCCTCTAAGGTTGCATCTCCTCAGTCTTTGGTAAACCAGGTCAGCACTTTAGCTTCAATTGGTCATACACCAGTTGAAGCATCTACTTCAGGTAATGCTTATTGTTCCCTACCTGTTGCACATTGCCTGGCCTGTGTTAAATCTAACTCCTGGATATTAGATTCAGGAGCAAGTGATCATATTTGCTCTTCTTTGAACTGGTTTACTACATATTATAACATTAAGCCTACCAATGTTAAACTTCCTAATAATACTATTGTTGTCACTAATATAGCAGGCACCATCAGTCTCACACCTCATTTAGTTTTACATAGAGTTCTATATCTCAAAGATTTTTCTTTTAATTTGATTTCAGTGTCCAAACTATGTTCCAGTTCAAATTGCACTTTACATTTCTTTGACAAATATTGTGAATTGCAGGATATGACTCCTCAAAGGAAGATTGGTTTGGCTGATCTATGTGAAGGATTGTACAAACTAAACCTTGAAGCTAGCATGTCAAGAGTCATGTCTGTTTCAGTTGCTGATCCCAATATCATTCCTTCTTCAGCTCTTTGGCACTATAGGCTAAGGCATTTATCTCATTCTAGATTAGCTATTATGAATAAGCAGTTTCCTTCCCTGCAAACTGATCCCAACTTAGTGTGTGAAACTTGTCATTTTGCTAAGAAAAAGAAACTTCCCTTTTGTATCAGTACCAAAAGAGCAATCAATAAAATGGATATTTTGCATTTTGACATTTGGGGTCCTCTTTCTATTAAATCCATTCATGGTCATAGTTATTTTCTTACTGTTGTGGATGATTATAGTAGATTTGTATGGATCATTTTATTGAAATCAAAATCAGAAGTTCAATTACAAGTTCAAAACTTTATACTTTTTGCAGAAAATCAATTTGATTGCAAGGTTAAAACTGTCAGAAGTGACAATGGTCCTGAGTTTGATTTACAACAATTTTATGCTTCAAAAGGAATTTTACATCAAAAATCTTGTGTTGAAACTTCCCAACAAAATGGGAGGGTTGAGAGAAAACACCAGCACATATTGAATGTTGGAAGAGCTCTTCTTTTTCAATCAAAACTTCCTAAAAAATGTTGGTCTTATGCTCTTGTGCATGCCACTTACATCATAAATAGAGTTTCTTCATCCATTTTAAAGGATAAATCTCCTTATCAACTTCTTTTTGATCAAAACCCTGATTTTGATAGTTTTAAAGTTTTTGGTTCATTGTGTTTTGCTTCTACTCTTTGTTCTCACAGAACTAAGCTTGCTTCTAGAGCAAGAAAGAGTGTTTTTCTTGGAAATAAGACTGGCGTCAAGGGTTTTGTTCTCTTTGACTTACAGTCTAAGCAACTTTTCATTTCCAGAAATGTCGTTTTTTATGAGTATGTTTTGCCTTATAAAACTGCTTCTGATCCTATTTCTGCTTCTGATGCTACTTCTGCTTCTGATCCTATTTCCGCTTCTGATCGTACTTCTGCTTCTGATCCTACTTCCGCTTCTGATCCTACTTCTGCTTCTGATCCTTCTTCTGCTTCCGATAGTTTTCTTGCGTCTGTCCCACGTGTAGCGTATCATAATCAGGATTCTTTCTCTGATTCTCTTCCCATTCCTCCTATCAATCATAATGATTCTTCCTCTCCTATTATAAACCCTCCTATACCTAATTTACCTGATTCTATAGATGATGTTGAACCTGTTCTTAGAAGGTCTGAAAGAGTCAAAAATGTCCCTGTTAAGCTTCAAGACTATGTTTGTAACTCTTTCACAGATCAACCATCTTCATCTTCTTCAGGTAGTTTATATCCTTTGTCCAATTTTACTTCTTCTCATTTTCTTTCTCCTTCACAATCACATTTTACTTTTTCTGTTACTTCCCACACTGAGCCCAAATCATTTGAAGAGGCTATGCAATCTGAGTACTGGGTTGAGGCAATGAATGCTGAGATCCTGGCTTTAGTAAAGAATGGTACATGGACATTAGTTGATTCTCCTCCCAAAGTCAAACCTATAGGGAACAAATGGGTGTTCAAAATCAAGTATCATTCTGATGGCACTATTGAAAGGTACAAAGCCAGATTGGTTGCTAAAGGGTATAGTCAAATTGAAGGTCTTGACTATTTTGAAACCTTTTCACCAGTAGCAAAGATCAGCACTGTTAGAATGCTTCTTGCTTTGGCCTCCATCAATGATTGGTTCTTGCACCAGCTTGATGTGAACAATGCTTTTCTTCATGGTGACCTCCATGAAGATGTGTATATGCAGATCCCACAGGGTGTTCATACTTCCAAACCAAATCAAGTCTGCAAGTTAAATAAATCTCTTTATGGTTTGAAGCAGGCCAGCAGGTCCTGGTATGAAAAGTTAACCTTGTTTCTCACTCAGCAAGGATATACTCAAGCTTCTGCAGATCACACTCTTTTTGTGAATGATTCTAATGATTCATTCACTGCCCTGCTCATTTATGTTGATGATATCATCTTAACTGGAAATTCTTTGCCAGAAATCACTAGAGTAAAGCATTTACTTGATGCATCTTTCAAAATCAAGGATTTAGGTCAACTGAAATACTTTCTTGGTCTTGAGGTCGCTTATTCCAAAACTGGTATTTCTGTTTCTCAGAGGAAATATTGTTTAGACTTGCTCAATGATTCTGGTTTATTAGGTTCTAAACCCATTTCCACACCTATGGATCCTTCTATCAAGTTGCACCATGATGGGGGGCAACCCTATGAGATATCTACTCATATAGAAGGCTTGTAGGCAGATTAATATACTTGACAAACACAAGACCAGACATTTGTTTTGTGGTTCAACAACTTAGTCAATTTCTGTCTGCACCAACCAAAACTCATTACAATGCAGCATGTAGGGTGATTAGATACTTGAAGAATTCACCAGGCAAAGGTTTATTTTTTCCTAAGTCATCACACATACAGCTTTTAGGCTTCACAGATGCAGACTAGGCAGGATGTGTTGACACAAGAAGATCCATAACAGGCTTATGCTTCTTCCTTGGTTCTTCTCTTATATCATGGCGCACCAAAAAGCAAAGCACAGTGTCTAGATCTTCAAGTGAAGCTGAATACAGAGCACTTTCAGCTGCAGCTTGTGAAATGCAGTGGCTGATTTACCTTCTCAAGGATTTAAGGATTCACAACACTAAGCTTCCTGTATTGTATTGTGATAACAGAAGTGCTTTACATATTGCAGCCAATCCAGTGTTTCATGAAAGAACTAAACATCTGGAGATAGATTGTCACTTTGTAAGAGAGAAGGTACAAAATGGAACTATGAAGCTTCTCCCAGTTTCAAGTGCTAAACAAGCAGCAGACTTCTTCACCAAACCACTGCATCCTAAGCCTTTCATTACTCTATTGTCCAAGCTTGGCATGGTAGATATATACCAAGCTCCAGCTTGTGGGAGGCTGTTACAAAATAAAGAGGAAGAGGAGATTACTTGTGATGCAAGTAAGCTCACAAATGAGGAAGGAGAAGTTACTTGAGGATCAAGTAACTTGAATATGACAGCTGGACTTTCTGTTATGGCAGTTAGATGAGTAGCATTAGTATATGATTAGTGTATGATAACTATAATAGACTCTCATTAGTCTATTAATAAGTGTATACGCTTTGTATCAATTGATTTGATTCATCAATAAAGATTTTCACTTTCATTTCATTTTCTCTCTCTCGAGTTTCTTGTTAGTCTAATGTTGCATAGAGCGCAGAAAACTTTAAATTTTCTTTCAATGTTAAGACTGCTGGAGTCATAAATTCCAAACTGAAGTTTGCAAAGCTTTAGATGAACAAATTACAAATTGATATTACTGGAGTCTCTGCTGCTCTGTGATATTTCTGGTTTATGCGACTAAGCATTGCTCGTGTTATTTTTTGGAAACCAAATATTTCAGTGTTATCTACTCAAATCTTGTATGCATAATTGACCTGTCTATGTATGTATATTTCACGTCAAAATGAAGAGATCACCATCGATCTCTTTAGTAACTTGCTGTCAAAGAGCTCTTGTCTATCCACTATGTTGTTATGGTATTGAATCAAGGTTCTAAATAACGGTCGCGGTCGCGATCGCGGTCACGTTAAGGTTGTCGCGATTTCGGCTGTAACGGACGCTGCGATACAAACAACGGTCTTCACAGTGTGAATTAATCAAAACGTTTCACAAAACATATTAAAACTATTTATATTATCATATAATGTATAATAACTTAGATTAATACTTTTTTCCCATAATTATAACATGTTTGAAGTAAATATAATAATAAAAATAGACTATATTTAGTAAAAATAGAATGTTTGACAGATTGAAAAGAAATTAACTAATAAATAACTACTCATAACATATCTTTAAACAAAGTTCATGATCAATTAACTACATTTAGTTCACATCATAAGAAATTACTAATACATTTGAAAAAGTCTAATAAAAACTTATTGATTACACCACCAGTCACCACATGGTAGAACGACGTGGAAGATCATAACTTCCACTATCACCTTCATCATTGTTATTATTATTATTATTATTATTATTATTATTATTATTATTATTATTATTATTATTATTATTATTTATTATTATACGAATAAACAAATAAACCCTCTAAAAGTAATTATTAATTATTATTATTATTAATTTATGATATTTTTTATTTAACCTATATCATTTTAAATTTCTACTTCTACATATTTGGTCTTTGATTGAAATTCTGATGTGTTATTCTAAGTTGACAAAATACATTCTTATGAGACATTTTAAAAATATTGTTTTTGAGTAGTGCTATTCATCCAGAAGGATTTTATCTCGAACGGTTCCTGAAAAGCAATTGGCCAATAAAAAATGTTGTTGAACGGAATACATGGGAGGGCAATGGATGTAATTTATGAAATATAATAAGTAATTAGCCACTTGTGATTTTCTCGTGAGATATTATGTCGGGACAAACGACAATTTCCATTGTTTTTTAATTAAGTCTGATTTTTTGGTAAAACAATTACACAAAAAACTCAAACCATGAAATTACCAGTCACTCACTTTATTATCTTTACTTTCATAGACAAACAACACACCTTATTTTTTTCCTTATCATTTATATCAACTTCAAATTCCTTCTTTATATTTTTCTTTTTGCTAATTTCCTTTCTCTCTTTGTAGGAAACCACTACCAATCCATCATTTTTAGATGTTGTGCCTCTTTCTAATATTATTTGGATATGTATCTATATAACATAGATGCAAATGGCTCGCACTTAAGGGAAATATGCTATCGTCTTAAGTGTGTCAATCTCACTTGTGTGGCTGTTCTCGTTTTTGTGGTTGCGCTTAGCCTAATATAATGATTCAACCATTGTAGGTTTTCTCGAAAATCTGAACATTATTTTGAATTATTTTCTTAGTTTTATTCATGTCATTTGTTTAATTTATTTTATATTAAATTTATGTTTTTCTATGTTGATGTGTTATGATGAATAACAAATTAAATGCTTATTTGGTATTTTTAAATTATATGGCATTTTTATCTGAGTCTAATTTTTAGGTAAATTAATTATCGAAAATTTTAAATTTCTTCTACAAACCCATTAGCAAGAACAATTAAACCAATAAGTGTTTTTAATAAAAAAAAATAATCAAGAAGAGAGATGATTCGGGTATAAGGAATATGTCATTTATCATGATTAATTTGAAAGAAAAATCCACTTTCTAGTTCTCTGCGATTTTCTAATGTTTGATGGTCAAGATAGGAAGACATGATATAATATATTAATCATATCCTGCTTAAATATCATGTTTGATGCACCAAAAAGATATGATAAAATAATAAACCATTTTCCTATCCTATCCTGTTTACTTTGTAATTTTTATCCTAGGTATATGCTGGATTAGAAACTATCCTGAATTTCTGATAGAATTAGAAGATCATTCTTTATTTATTATAATGATAATACTCTACCATTTTTAAAATTTTATCGTTTTTAAAATAATTATATATATATATATATATATATTTGTTATTATAAATTTTTACATGTCATTTTTACAATATTTAATTAATTGTGAGATTAATTTTAGATTTGGAGTTTGTAGGAGATTTGGATTGGAATTTGGTTATTTACGATTCCAAGAATGGTACTTTTAGATTTCCTATATTTCAAAACATAGATATCGCACGAGAAGTCAGTGTTGAGAGTTTGATTTCACCTAGTTTTCAATGATTGGACGCAGTGTTATGTCACTTAGCATGAATTTGACCATAACTATATGTTAATTTATGTTTATGTTTTTTATTTAGTTTTTATTCTAAAATTACTAGTGACTTCATGGATTATTGTTTAATAATGGTCATAAATCTGAAGCTTGAGAAATTGGTGTTATTTTTGTTTTTATTATTTGTTTATTAAAGTTGTTTGGTCCCTCATCTTGTATTAGATGGTTAGATGGTTACTAGTTGCATATTGGAAGATCAAGAATAGGATTTTGATGTTTGCCAAGTCACTAGTATGTTCTTTGAAATTTCTGCTATAAGCTGCACAAATTTAATAATGTTTGCCTTAAATCTTGCAAAATACATTATCATGCATGTTTAGTGTGATATACAGTGGTTACAACTCACAATGTGTATGCAAAGAATTACAACATCACAAGTCTGTCAAAAGAACAAGTAGCATTTTACCCATTTTCATTATTACCTTCTACTTGGAGTTCAGAAAGATTTTACTTCAGCATATTTATAAATTTAAAGCTATAATAAAGCAAATTAGTATAAATTTAAAGACATAATAAAGCAAATTAGAAATGGAAGTTTTGTAAAGAATGAAAGATCAAAGAAGTTCTTAGGCCAATATTATGTATGGCTTTTCGTCTTTCAAATGCATACTCCTTAAAATGTACTTATTTTTGAATTAGACTTGCTTACATTTCAATTCTATTAGTACAAATTATTCATCATTATCCCATTGGTAAAATAAAACCATTTTTCTTTCATATGTATTATTGTGTGAGGTATGATTTTTTCTGATCTTTGCTAGAATATGATCCGTAACATCCCGCTTTTTTTTAGAGACTGAAGTATTATTTGAAACGGTAAAATGCGTACGAGTGAGGCAAGGGGCATTTTAGACTTTTCACGTGGAGAAGATATTTTATGTGGGTTAGAACCACAAAATCTTCATAACTTTCTTTCCACTCTCTCTCTAGGGTTTGTAATTTTGCTCTCCCTTCTCTCTAAGAATTTTCTTTCCTCTACTTTTCTCTACACATAATCTTCACACAACATCAGTAAATCTTCTCTCAATCTTCCATAAGTTAGAGCTAAGTAAGGTTTTGCTAAGGGTGCTAGTAAAGTTTTGGAAGCAAACTTTTCCAACACACTTCTCTATCATCTAGGGTTTTGTTCTTAGGACTTTGTCTTCAAGAACTTGAGCTTGTTTCCAACTTATTTAAGGTGAGTTCTTAGATAGATCATATCCAAGGGATGTGTGTTAAGCTTGCAAGGAAACTATATATATTTCTAGGGTTTTCACATAAAGAAAGTTACCCCTTTTTATGTCTTGTGCTATCATACTTGTAAATACTTGCTTTATAACTGTTTTTCAGGTTCCAAATGATCACTAGAGTCATTATAAGCCTTTGAGTGGTTGGATTTGAGGTTTTTGGAGTGAAAATCTTCATTTTGACAGTTCTGGACTGTCACAACTTGCCATGGCGAGCATTTACTCGCAATGGCGAGCAAGCACCACAGGGAGGGGTGTTTACTCGCCCCCAGCTCGCAACCAACTCGCAGTGGCGAGTTGGGCAACTCTCAACGGCGAGTAGAGCAACTCGCAATGGCGAGTAACAGGGTGCCTGCACTCTGTTTGCTCGCTTCAGGCCCTTTATCGTGCTTCGGTCCAGTTTTCTTCGAGCAGTCTTTTTAAAACAATAAACCCCTCAAATCATGGCACCAAGGCTTAGGTTTTAAAATGATTTCTTGAATGAGAAGCAAGTATTTAAGTAGTATAATAAGGCAAGGCATACGAGAGAAGATATAGATTCATAATCGGGTAGAAATTTGTGTACCACAAGGTAAGGGGAATAACTTAGAACCTCGACGTAGTTGGTCGAGAAGTAGATAGTCAAGCATTGGTTTTAATAAGTTTAAGACGTGTAGGATTATATTTTATCACACAAAGTTAAGCAAGTAAGTTAAGTTAAGAATTAAATGGACAGGACCATTAAGAAGTAAAGGTGTCGTGTCTTTTGTACACCTTCCAAGGTTGGGTACAAAAGGTTCTCCAAGGGGGGAATAGGGTAAGCCGTAAGGGACACGCACGTTCACTAAGGGAGTCCGGTACGCCCTTGCTAGGCATTTTACCAGTAGTAAGGGATGAACTTCCGGGGTTACTCAACTCGGGACTAATCCATAAAATGAATTCAGATGTTATTGTTTGTTCAACGCTAACCTCTAACTTATGATTGAACACATATATTATGATTATGTATGTAAAGCAATGTTTGTTATGTACAAGTTTAGAAGCAAGATCAAGAAGTTTGTCGTCAACGATTTTAGGTTTCCCCAAATCGTTCGACTTAGAATTTTACCGTGATCATGATTTGTTAGACCTTGACGCATAGAGCGAATCTTGGCATAGCGGTTTAGTTACCCCTTAGCCGCCATGACAAGCATAGGAAGTTAAACCTATAACAAGTTAAGAGGAACTATGAAGGCTCTAGTATGAACCACCGTCTAGTTAAGTAAACCACACACGTATAATCAACCGACGGGTTGTACTTTAGACACGTGATAACCGTAGGTTTTCCCCAAGGTTATCACTAGCCTAGGGCTAGATAGAACTCACTGAGGCATTATGTCTCACCCAACTCCTTATTTGTTCAGGTTCACAGGTTACTCAAGGAAAAGGTAAGGAAAAAGCTTTGGATTGAACGGGTTTGCAAGAAATCAACATGAAGTTGAACTAGAGATGCATATGTTATATTAATTAAGAAATGTTGTTGGACTTTGTAATTAGACCTATGAAGCAAAAACTTTGGTGTGTAATAATGTAACATATGACTTGGAAGCTTTGTATCTTGATGTTCGACTTGAAGTCGAATCTATATTGTATAATTAATGTATCCAGTATCACTATTTAACGCTCTTTTGATTATTCTAGACAATTTCAAATTGGGCGTTACATGATCATTCGTCTTGTTTGAAGTAGCCTTCAGGTGGTTCCTTCACAAGCTTTTTACAAGCACCAAATTAAGGGACCTTTGTACAATCTTTTTTTTTGTCCCACATTAAGGAAATCTAGTCCAAAAGCTGGAATTTTACTACTTAAGTTTGTTAGTTATTTTATCACATTTTCTTAGGAACCCAACTATTACTTTGGAAGACATAAATGTCGACTACTTCACCTAGTAGACTTGATTGTTTTTATTTTCTGCATGCATTAAATTTAGGCATTTCTGAATTTACCAATAAGCTCTTGTGTGCATCTTGAGTCACACGCGTAACTAGTTTGAATTAACTTCAAGCTCGTAGGATATTCACAGCCGAGATAAATTTATGCTCTAAACTTGACAAAAAAAGTTTGATTGTGAAACTTGTAAGACCCATAATTTAACTGCGACTAAATTTAGGGTTTTGTATTTTGTTCTGATGTTTTCTTTGTTAATAAATGACATTTTTGTCGAAAAATTATTTTGATTCCAAAACTATTATTTTGAATGGAAACTTGAAGAGCAAGTTAGTTATGTGAGGTCTAGGATTGACTCACATATATTGTTTTTCTATTCTGGGTGATTGAGTATGATTTTCATGATGTTTGTTAAGAATGATTATGTTTTTGTGACTTGAGTTAAGGGGAATGCATGAGTATGTGTTTTCTTAATCTTGTTGAGCATTTTTGCGAGTTTGGGGATTCGGGGTAGAATAAATTATGAACTCGCCTGCAAATGAAATATTATTGGAACTTGGAAGTTATTAATATTCATTCAGGAAATTTGCTTGTCATTGAGATGACGTTTTGGGAATTTATGAATATTATACCCGCGAGTTGAGAAAAGTTCCTATAAGAAAATATTAGAAAATAAATAGTGGTTTTAGAGTAAGGAAGTAATTCTAAGATGTTTGAGACTGGTTAGAGGTTAATCAGAGTTAGGATAGAACTTTATCAGTTACGTGTGCCTTGAACCGCGAAGAACCGGGTCCGGTTTAATTCCAAACCAATCCACCTACTATATATAGTAAGCTTGTGGTAAAAAACTCACAAAAATCACAATTTTCTCTCTCTTCTCTATCCAAACCCGCAGCCCCACAATCCTCCACCTTTTCGGGGCCGTAACTTCTTCGTTCCTTGTCCGAATCGCGCAAACGAGATATCAAAACGAAGCCCTTGACGATTCCTATCTTCTCATGCGGGATTCACGTTCATTAAATGAAGTATTCCTCCCCGTTTTTCCTCTTTTTAATCACGGTTTTGAGTATCTTATGGGTAAGGGTGTCGAGTTTCGATTTTCTTGCGTGATGTTATGTATTAATGTTGTTGGGTAAGTTTGTATGAGTATAGATCTGAAAGAAAATTTACGATCCGTTCATTTTAAAATTTTAATGTTTTTGGAAAAGTGTTGAAATGTAAATTTTATTTGATATTTATGCTATAGACAAGTAAATGAGTTGATTCAACCGATTAGTTTTTGAAAAATGTTGTCTGGACGAAAAGACTGAACTGTTCAGGGGTATTTTCGTCATTTTAACCTATAGGAATTTCATTAAAGCTAAACGTGCCAATCATGTTTTTATTGCCTAACCCATCTCGGACTACCACCGAGGTGGACGCAAATTTGTTGTATGATGATGATGTGCAGGTTCTTGGTCATGATGATGAGGAAGAAGGTGCTCACTTGCACCAAGATGAAGGAGAAGGTGCCAACTTGCACCAAGAGGAAGAATACCATGGCCATGAAGCCGATGTGCTTAATGAAGATCAAAGATGGGCATGGATCCACAATGAAATTGAAAGGATGAGAACCGAGCAACAAAGGCAAGGTGTTGAAATCTCCGGGCTTCGCAATGATGTCCAAAGGATGCTCCGAAGGATGATGCAACACCTCCACCTCCAAGGTCCTCCTTATGGACCTCAATAAACATTGTGAGCTTTCCTCTTCCTCTCTTCCTTTCTCTCCTCTCTCTTTCTTCTACTCTTCTTATACTTCTACTTCTTCTTCTTCTTCTTCTTCTTCTTCTTCTACTTCTTCTTCTTCTCTTTTAATTTCTTTTTCTTTGAATCATGGAGGAAAATGCTTCCCCTAAGTGTGTGTGTGTGTGTGTGTGTGTGGGGGGGGGGGGGGGGCTAATAAAGTGTCTAGAGTCGGTAGTGTTTCCAAACTCCCTTGAACTTTATTCTTTTGTTTTGTTTTTATAGTGAAAGGCATGATTAGTAGCTTGTTTTTAATGTAAAATATGGCATAAATTTTTTGTTTTGTCTCTTCTTTAAAGGTTGTTTCTTGTACATGAAAATGGTTTCTTGTGTTTTTGCTATACCCATATCTTGTTTTATTGTGGAAAAAAAATCTCCAATGAGAAAAGCACCCAGTTGCAATCTTTGAGCAAGTGTATTAATAGGTATTTTAAGGAGCATGCTCTATCTTTAGTGTTTACTTAGACCCTTTAAAGTCTTCAGAGTAAAAGTAGTATAAGTTTGTGTGGGAAAATAATCAATTGTACTTTATTGTTATATTCTCTTAATTGTTAAAGTTAAATGGGGCGGGAGAATGGCACCAACATGTGGGGGAAAGGACAATCCCTAACTTCCTAATTGTGGTGGTGACTCCCTAATTTGAACTTAAAAGTAAAGCAAATTCATCAATGCTAGGGTGAAAGGACAATTACATCCGAGAAGACTTCCTACGCGGAGATGAAAAAATAATTTTGCAGCATTGCTAAGGGTGATTTTGAATCTAGGGGGAAAAGACAATTACATCCGAGAAGACTTCCTATGAGGATAGATAACCCCTAAGCATCTGCAGCCCCTTTGTGCTTAATTGTTAATTTAAATTAATTTAATTTTAACTTAAATTCCCATCACTCTTATATGAAATGAAGAAAGGACTTTTTTCAGTTACTTTAGCATTGAGGATAGACCCTGTTCCTCATAATATCTGTCTCATACAGGAGCAAGAAAAGGGTTGGACTACACACACACACTCACTTGAGACTTGATGTTGGGTTGAAATTATGATTAGTGTACTTGAAACAAAACCTTCAATGAGACTTGTGTTTTCAATTACATTGCCATGATTAATCTTTTGTTGCTGCTAATGTCTATTGCCTTTTGCTTGAGGACAAGCAAGGATTCAAATGTCGGGGAGTTTGATGAGTCATTAATTAGTCTATTTTATTGCATTATTTAGATTAGTTTTAATTAGATTTGATTTTATTTTATTGCATATTTATTTCCTTTTTAAATCTTTTACTACAAATTGCTTTTTATTTTATTTTAGGAACGAATATATGGTGGAAGGTGTCTTGGAGCAAAAGAAAGAGGACTGGAGCAAATACGGTGCAGAAATATGAAAATACAATGCAAAAATATATTCCCACCAAGTCAGAAGCTTGGCACGGCCCGTGCCAACATGTGGCACGGCCGTGCCACCCCCAGAAGCCTCTTTTGCTGCTTTTCTTCGAGCCCAAGTTACTCCGTTGCAGCTTTACTGTTTTGCCCTTATAGTTGCTTAGTTTCTAAGTCAATTGTAAAGCTATAAATAGAGTAGCATTCCATCATAAACAATTCACCTTTTACTTTGGAGAATTTATATTTCAGTACAATTATTTTAATAAAGTTCTTTTCTTTTATTTACTTTCTTTCTTGCAATTCACTTTTATGTCTTCTCTCTTCTCCCCCATGTCTACGATGAACATGAGTGAGTAGACTTCTTTGTCTTGGGATTGTTGGATAAGTCTAATGACGTAATCCGGATCAAACCAAGCCTTAAACCCTAATCTTATATAACCTTAATTTCTAATTTAGATTCACCGCTTTAACATGAATTAACCATTATCAAACTGTAGAAACGAAAGTGGAGGGTTTGATAATTGTTAATTCATTATTCCAAATATGAATTCATAAAACGAATGTGGAGTTTTGATATTTGAACAAGTGAATCTAGACAAGGATTGCGAAACATGAAAATAGTCTAGCAAACCTTGAGACATATAAAGTTTCGAGCTTCAAGGATTCCAAAGGCAATCACCCATGAAAATAGGTGTGGTTGTTGGAGGAACACACTCACTGAGACCGAAAGGAGATGTGATAGGCTAAAGAGAAACTTGTCTTTAGAAATTAAGACCAACGTAAGGGTATAAGTTTAAGGCTTGTTTGTGAAAAGAATCGTTATTATGATGAACCAATAATCCCAAGGCTCTTTTATTAATATTGTTATTTACCTTCAGCAACCAAACCTCCCTTTTTATAACTTTTCTTCTCCTCTAATCATTCTTTTAAAGTTAGTTAGATTGACCAACTCCCTAGCAGAACGATACTCTTCTACTACTATTACTTCGATAGACCGTGCACTTGCGGTTTGGCCTATAACCAATCTCCTTTCGGTCGGGGACAATTAGTGACATGGATTAGTAATACACGTGTTATTTCATAACTGGCTAACAATAAGAACAGTTCATAAGGAATTGTGTCGAAGTTTCCTCCTTAAATAAAATTTATTATTATCAATTTGTTACATGTGTTATTTGAAATTAAAATTAAAATTAAAATATTTATTCCATGAACTTTGGGTTGATGCACCATTAAAACCAGGAACGTCCTGCGAAGTTTAAGCGGCCGTCGAAGCCGTTGAGATTGAGAGTGACGACATTTGCGCAAGATTCGTTGATGCGCCACTAGAGCCAGGAATGGCTTGCGATGTTTGAGCAGCCTTCGAGGCCGCCGACGTTGACAGTGAGGATATCTGTGCAGAATTTGTTAATCCTAAAAATGTTAACAATGGCTTTATAATACTGGTTGGTATGGCTTGTGTACCACCTTGTGAAACTGGTGGATCGGTTGTTGTATCTGACGCACTGGCAGCATTCATAGCCGCCGTATTTGGGATGGGAGGGGGACGCGTCATTTCAGGAAGTTGATTTTTATTCCTCAATTGCATACATAACACAAACCAACAAAGTTAATTGAAATAAATTTCAGAGGGAAAAATTCTAAACAAAAAGCACAAAATGTCCCACGGGGCGTGCCAATTTGTTTACACTGATTTTTGGTAAACAATCGCTGGTTTAAAATTATTTACTTGCAAGATCAACCAGTAAATCTTAAGGACATATTGTGTTTGTTATTTTCCTGAAATTTATTATTGTTCTTAAAGAACTAGATAAAAGAAGTGAATAAAACAATCGAATTCAACCCAGTTGAATTCAATCGAAGTTATGTTGAATGAAAATAAGTGAATTACTCAAAAGAAACAAGTAAATTGTAAAGACATTTAAGAAAATTAAAATAAATTGCAACTTGTGACTCGTTTCTCTCTTCCATGCGGATAATTTGAGTGTTAGCCAAAATTTTTAATTAGGGAAAAAAACAAGGTTGAAACAAAGATATTTATATCTCTGTGAGCATAAATTTTGGTCATTGGGGACTAGAAACAAAACAAATAACTTTGTGAGGATGAAAACGTCTCATTTTATTAATTAGGGAAAAAAACAGAATTTGATATATCTATAAGGTCGAAAAACTTATTTAACTCTTAAATGATCAATATTCAATATGGTTGATTAGGGATCCGACTCCTCCTTAGTCGACATTGCACACATTAAGAATATCAATGATTGTTTGATCATGATCTGGACAGTTCAAATTTAAGTTCCATATTTTAAATAAAATAAAATTAAAAAATGGACAATGGTATAAATATTATATGACCTAAACCACCGATTTGAAAAAAGAAAAACTAAAAGGATCATAACAAAAAAGACTCAAAAGAACAAACTTTTTTTTATTAACATCAAACTTAAAGTAGGATGTTATGCAAGCTTGAAGTCGGATGAATGTTTCAGCAAGTGTGCGTCCGTGTCGCTGCATGATGCTTTGGATTCTAAGGATGAAATTGTATATATATATATGGTTGAGATGTTTATGTGATTTATGTATGAACGCAATTTGTTGTATAAATATTCATTCGTATGTAATTTATGTTGTAATTTTTAATGTATCCAGTACTAAAATAACGCACATGCTAGACTTTCTAGATACGTCTAGTATGGGTGTTACAATTGGTATCAGAGCAGCTCGATTCAGATCGTGCCTTGGGTCATTAAGTTACAACTACGGTAGTGGGACCATTGGGTTTCGGGTAAATGTTCTAGTTGTTGATGTTAGTTGAGCCTGATCAACTTAATTTAGCATTCGACGATTAGAATGGATGCCTGAGAGCTGAATAGGACCCAGGAGGAATGAAGTAAGTGATGAAGATGCACTGGAAAGTGTGAACTCAGAAGTAAGAACTCGGAATGAGTATTGATAAGAGGTTGATTGTGCCAGTAGGTGGCCGGTGAACTAAGTAAGTAGAAGTATGAATCCTCCGGGAATGTAAAGTAATGTTAAGACAGGAAGTTCCGACAACGTTGGGTAAGATGCCAGTAATACCTCGTATGCCGTAAGTACAGAGTTTGGAATATCTAACTATGACCGGAAGCTTCAGTAAGAGTTGTTGTTGGAACGAGTTTATTTTACAGGAAGGAATTGTATTCAGGAACGTAAGCGCAAGGCTACAAGTTAGAAAGAAGTCGACGTTGTTGACGGAATTAGTGGGCTCTCAAGGATATCATTATGTGAAGGAGGTTATGGATTTGTAAGTTCATAGTGGACAAGGTTCTAGTGTTCTGAAAGTGCGTTAAGTCGCAATGTAGCGAGGAAAGTTACTCGTAGTAGGAGAAGTTAAGGGTTTAAGCGAAAGTTTATGTCGTCAGGACTAAGACGTTGATTTTCGACGAGTTGAGAACTGTATTGGAATAGGTTGATGGTTGCCGTGCATATATTGTAGAATAATTTATGATGATAGGAATGAATGATATGCATTGGATTACTTGGGAAATAAGAATTTTCTTGCAAGGTATATTTTAAGGAAATTGAGCTGAAGAAACTCGCCAATAGCGAACCTGGAACGAAATTTCAGTTTTTTTTTTTTGAGAATTGTCAATTCGTTCCTAGGATTTATAAAGGCTAATGGGGAGTTGTCTTCACAATCTTTTATGCAACAAAAATCTTTTATGACATCAAGTAATGAATGCATATCACATACTAAGATTTTCAAAGGTAAAGACATGAGCAACTATTAACGAAAATCGATACGGTTAAGGTAACTTTGGAAGTTAATATGTCAAAAGTTAGAAAGGAGTTTAGACCAAGAGTTTAAAGGTCCCGGTATATGGAACAGACGTTATGGACGTGAGGACAGGAAGTAAGGAGTTAAGTGGTTAAGAGTTATGTTTGATCACAAGATTCTCAAGTTTTGTGCCCCTCGAATCTATGATTTTCTTAATTAATTTACTAAGGCTTGTTACCATGACAAATTTTAATATTTGTGAAATTTATAAAACTTTAGAAAAGATATACGCATACGGGTGATTGGAATTGGTGTTCATGAATTATAAATGGAATTTTGTAGGTACCGGTTGGTTACAACACATGTAAAATAATTTGGACACTTGGAGCAAGATTTGATGACACTGTTGTGTTATCAACTCGTTCCACGAATTTTATGGTAACGACCGAGACCCAAAATTCAATATATATATATATATATAGAGAGAGAGAGAGAGAGAGAGAGAGAGAGAGAGAGGAGGGATTCATTGACTTCAAGAGTAAGTATAAAGAATTACTCCAAATCTTAGCTATTGATTTTAATATTAATTAATGGTTGTGATTAATAACTACTAATCCCTATCATAAGGTTGTAATGCTCCTTCTTCCTAAACAGCTCAACACCTACACGTTCCAACGACAATGAAATCTCAAAGACTTGGCTTAGAAAATCATGCAATTATGTGATAACTTCAATTCTAATTTATTTATCTATACTATATATAAGGAAAACTACCCCTTTCAACACATTTTTGCGTTGGACTTTTCTTTCCAAAAATATCCTTAATTTTAAATACAAATCGTCAATTATAAAATAGCACGTGAATTAGTGTAATCCATGTCACTAATCGTCCCCGTTAACCCTCTTTTACCACTGTTAACCACATATCAAAATCACAAAAAGTTTAAAAATTATATTTGCATTCTTTATGTCTCTTCTCATGAATTCAAATCGATCCAGAATTCATCATATAATTATGGATATTCGTTTGCAATCCCAATTAATTGTGTGAAATATACGTTTTTCTTGCTTTATTTGCAGGGTTAGTAGAATACTATTGTTAGAAGAATGAATGAATCGAAATCTGAGAAAATCAAAGGTGAACAATAATCATTTATGCAAAAATAATAATCTGAAGTTTATGTTTTTTCCTACTTTATTTCTCACGAGTCTATGAGTTTTTTATAATTTTTTTTCAAACAAAAATAATAAGCCGAAAAAGTTCAAACTAAACAAAACTTGAAAGGAAAAAAAATTGAAAATCCATTTTCTTTTTCGATATCACTCTCAATTTAGAAACTAAACCCCCACTCTCACCGAAGATAGAAGAATTCAGGTCACTCTCATTCTTTGATCATTTTGAATGCGGGCTGGAAATAACACAGGCGGGATAGCCGGATGTTGTAGCAGAAACAGAAACCAATTGATCAAAAAATAATGTTAAAGATTGGACTTTAAATCCTCTAAAAAAAGATTAGTAACAAACGTGAGCAAAAAATAATTTTAAAGATTGGACTTTAAATCCTCTAAAAATAATGTTAAAGATTGGACTTTAAATCCTCTAAAAAAAGATTAGTAACAAACGTGAGCAAAAAATATTGTTAAAAATTAAAAATTTGACTTTAAATCCTCTAAAAAAAAGATTAGTAACAAACATGAGCAAAAAATAATGTTAAAGATTGGACTTTAAATCCTCTAAAAAAATATTAGTAACAAACATAAACAAAAAATATTGTTAAAGATTGGATTTGGAATCCTCTAAAAAAAGATTAGTAATAAACGTAAGCAAAAAATATTGTTAAAGATTGGACTTTAAATCATCTAAAAAAAATATTAGTAACAAACATGAGCAAAATATAATGTTAAAGATTGGACTTTAAATCCTCTAAACATTTATGTTATGACGTTACTAATTACTATTAAAATAAACAATAAAAGATCATTATTTTATCTTTATTTTAAATATATGCAGGCAAACTAAAATATGTTGAGTTCATAAATAATTGTTATATGCCTTGACAATATTTTATTTATAAATTAATATATCAATAATTTCCATTAATATTTTAAAATTTATAAATTTTTAATCAAAATTATACAAACAAACATAATAAAATAATCACATGCGTTATCGCGGTAGAAAGAGCGGACAGACGGACACGATAGTGCCCGTCTTTCCACTAGTATTAATAAAATTATATGGAAATACTGTTTTTTGTGGAAGTAATAAAATAATATGGAAATACTATTTTTTGTGGAAGGGATACGAAAATACTTGGCAATATTTGTCGGTTGTATTGAGGGGAACAACACAGATGGACAACATAAAATCGGCTGATAAAAAAGTAACATAAGTTTTTATTTTTTGCTAGTTTTTTGTGAGTTTGATATGCGGTTAACAGAGGTAAAAGAGGGTTAACCGGGACGATTGGTGACATGGATTAGTAATCCACGCATTATTTTATAATTGGTTAACAGTAAGAACAGTTCATAAGGAATTGTGTGTAACTTTTCTCCTTAAATTAAATTTATTATTATCTATTTGTTACATGCGTTATTTGTATTTAAAATTACAATTGAAAATTAAGGATATTTTTGGAAAGAAAAGTGCAACCCAAAAATGTGCGGAAAGGGGTAGTTTTGTTTATATATAGTATAGATAGTATAGATAACCTAAAGAGGATTAGGAAAGCTTTACAAGTTTTGGACAACCTCTTCATAATTTAAGTTACCACACAATCCACCCTTATAAAGCAACGTCCAATTTTTTTTAGTTTTAATTATTGAATGTTAACGGAAGATATCAAGAATAATTTTGGAGAATTAGGAAAAAAATTAATTATAAATCGTTTGATAAACAAATTTCGTAGAAGTCATAATTAATTATTTACATCCGAAAAATTCATAAATAATTAAAACTAGATTTTTGACCCGTGCTCCGTTCGGGTTTATTGTAAAGGGATTGACATACGAATAATAAAATGCAATATATAATAGGTAACGGTGAAAAAATAACAAGTGATAATTCATAGTAGACAAAATAAAACACTTCATAAAATGTATGAAATCTGAAAATATTATAAAAGAAAATTCGGTAATCCTATCAATAATCCAGGTATATATAACCAAGTTTACATGAAAATTAGGGTAGCCGAAAAAAAAGTATAAAATAGAAGGCATCAAACGTGATCATTGATATGCTCATAGTTTCTTGAACAAACGTGCAACATCAAATAAGTGTAGAAAATATTTTTTTCAAAAAAAAAAAAAGGCAAGAGGATAGGAATGAAATTGGTGAGATACATTTTCTTAGATGAAATTTGTTAGGTTAAATAATTGCAAACCTAATAAAGAAAATGAGCGGGAAAAAATTAGGTTAAATTGCTGCAGGCATAACAAAATTAATAAATAAGGATAATGCTCATAGTTTCTAGAACAAACGTGCAGCATCAAATAAGTGTAGAAAATATTCTCTTGGTGAGGAGAAGAAGTTGTGAAATCACCCAAGCTCTAGTTGTTCTAGAGGGAGAGGAAGAAGAAAACCATGATGAAAGATCCATCTCCAACCTAAGAATCCAAGAAGGAAGAAGTTGCAAGCTTGATGGAGGGAGGGAGAGGAAGAACTGGTGTGAGAGAAGAGAGAAGTGAGAGAGAATTGTTTTCCAACATAGAGAGAGAGAGAAAGGATAAGGGAAAATGAGATATTTTCCACCCAAAACATATAAATATCTATTTCCGTGAAATTACCCTTATGCCCTTGTCTTCAAGCGTGTTAAATCCAACACCAATACTTATCTCGTGTTTAGATGACATCTCGTAATAAATATTCCGTCAAACTTTCTTTCCATAACATAATTCTCTAGCACAGTCAACGGGTAATATACCGATACTGACAGGCGGGATATTACATTCTACCCTCTTAAAGAAATTTCGTCCTCGAAATTTAGAGATCGACTACCAATCATCATGACAAAACTTACCATCTTTGGTCTAAGCCGTACATATTCTATTCATACATTCTCAAGAAGTTCGTCGTATAATTTCTCATCTTGTTTCTCAACCCGCATGCAACTGAACATAGTCTTCTTGATCTTAATATCACTCAAAATTTAGAGTTAACATATTACATCATGATTTAGAACATTCCTTGCTACACATAGACTCATTGTTTCGGATTGTATCTTACCCGCTTAACATAAACCATTCATATAAGTATCTTATCATTAACTTGAACACTCAGGATTTGCCTTTTAACTGGAATCCTACCGGAAACCAGGTTTGCCCTACAGTGCTTACTTGCAACATAAAACATCTTTTCATGCATACATAATCTTTCTTACCGCACTTTGCGATTTATGCCTCTTACATACATTACTTATATAGACGATTCCACGAATCACTTATCTCTTTTCAGAGCCTTAGGAAATCTTTCGACCTCATACGATCTCTTTGCACCCGAATTAATGGGTACTCATATAGCTTGGCATGAAAAAGTGAAATCAACAATGCCGATTCATCTGACAATTTAATAACCAACGTTATGGTTCACATGCTCTTGAAACTTTCTAGTAAGTCCATTTGCACTTACATCGAACACTCTTAACATAATTCCGTGTATCCTGTATGATATTGGCTTCATACGAACATTGTTGTGTCCATAACGTGTACATTCAAGTACCACTTCTTGTTAAATGATAACGATACGTGTTCCATCATCTTGCTTTAAGATTTTTTTTTAAACTTTGGTATACGGTTTCTTGGAACGAACAAACACTTGGCTAAAAAGAATTATCATTTCAAAACTGAGTCTGTAATGGTACTACATAACCACAAGACGAGTCTTTATATTTTGAAAAAGGTTTCACAGCTCGTCTTATGTGAACTTACTTGCTCGCGACGTACCTCCTCAGTTTTGACAATGAAAAGTTTCATGCTTAAAATAAGCATCGTTCCCAAGTTCCTTGATACCAATCTTAACTTTAAAAAATTATAAATCATGCTTTAACATTTCTTAACAAGTATCGTTTTCACTTAACAAGTATTGCATACAAGGGTATGAAGCTCATTGCATAAAACTCAAGAGTTGCATCTCCTTTCGTGTTAACATGCTTAACTTCGCGAGTGGATTCTTCCTTTCTTAACTGATATACATACCTCAGACACGCATTGCCGCATAACATAAATCATAGAAAATCCTTGGCCCACTTGACGATAACTCGTTCCTCTTCTTTAGGAACACAAAACTTGATTCACAAGAGGAAACCTTCTGAACCTTACCTGTTTTCCAATATCATCATTCATGCATCCTGACCAATTCATATATGGTGACTCTTGTCTTTCTCATCTTACCTTGGTGAAGATACATACTTTAAAATTTTACCTTAGCCAACGATGTCTATATAAATATCCATACTTACTTATCACATCGAGAACTCCACGCTTGTCTTATGATGCTTCTTGCTAAACTTGTGTTACCAACCGAACATTCTTCACGAAAATTCATAGATACTAAAATTTTCATGTTTTGTGATTAACGATTAACTTCCATGGCGCTACTCTGATTCCCACTGGTTGGCTTAAACCATTACTCTAATCCGTTAGGGCAATTGGGACTTCACATTCCTGCTTACCACTTGAATGCTAACTTTTGAACTGTTCTCAAGATCTTCCATGTTGCAACCAACGTCATAACCTTATACTTGTCTTTACCTCTACCTTGTAAGATCAAACTCATGATAGCTTATCTCATACTCATAATACTTGACTTGGGGATAAACCTTACGTTCTTGCTGGTTGGATTTACCTGCTGAGGTATACATATCATACTTGAACTTGTTTCCAAGTAAACTCGAATTCCTTTGACAAACTCATCTTGCACTTGAACATATCTTTCTTGAACATCTAACCTGGTACCTTTACATTCTCGTATACTATATTTTGCTTAATCATACCAATGCTTGCTCGTTGATTTTGAAGGTGAGAAAAACACAAGAAGGGGGGTTGAATTGTGTTTTAGAAAAATTCTTCGTTTCTCCTAAAAACTGAACACACTGATCAGAAGCTAAGTGAGACAGCTTCTGAAGTGATAATCAGAATCTAAATGCAGTGGAATAAAACAGAGAGAGAGAAGAAGAACGACACAAAGCAATTATACTGGTTCCTTCCACAATCCGGAAGTAGTCCAGTCCCCCTTGCACTTCCAAGGAGATTTCACTATGAGTAATATCTGATTACAAATGCTCAAGCACACAAGCAAGAGACTTCCAATGCTCAAGCACACAAGCAAGAGACTTCCTTTGCTCAAGAACACAATCAAGAGACTTCCTGCTCAAGCACAACTGCAAGAGACTTCCTAACTAAACAAAATTACACAGAAAATTGTTTAAGGTTGAACACTTGATATACAATCAGAGGTGCTCACAATACAAATCAGATACAGACTCAATGGACTTAAGAATTTCTAAGATATGACTTTGAGACACAGAAATTCTAAGTGAATGCAGAACAATTTCAGCAGAGGTTTGGTACTTGTGAAAATCTTTGTGAGTCTTTCGTTCAGCGTTCTTGCATTACCAATTCTCTAGGTCTTCACTCCTTTATATAGAGGTGTGAAAGAGACGTTGTGAAATTGCCAGCACACCAAAGAGTCGTTGTTGAAGCTTGATCTTTCACCAATGATCTTTTGCCTGATTTGGTTGTTGTCCTATGAAGAACAAATTTGAAATCCATTCCTTATCCAAAGGAACATCTATGCAGGCGAGACCGTATTCTGGAGCTGTTTTCTTGTCTTGAAGTGCAGACACAAAACAGAGTAGTGGAGAACGTGGTTGTACAATTCGTACAAAGTACAATGTCAACGCTTTTGTCCAAATTGCAAACACATGCCTTCAAACACCTTTGAAATGACCGTTGCAAACTCCACTAATCCTTTGTTTGTGTTTTCGAATCCAATAGACAGCTTTTGCATTGATAATTCTTCAATTCTTGATTCTTTGCAAATCCAGTTGATATTCAGCTTCTGGTGAAATGGCTTCTGATGAGGCAGCTTCTGATGATGCAGCTTCTGATGAGATGACTTCTGCAGCTTCTGATGATGCAGCTTCTGATGATGTGACTTCTGGACCTCTTGTCTTCAGGAGCACTATTCTTCAGGAGCAGCTTACTTCAGGAGCGCTATTTCTTCAGGAGCGCTATTTCTTCAGGAGCAGCTTGACTTCAGGAGCGCTTTTTCTTCAGGAGCAAGTTGCCTTCAAGAGCGTCCAAGCTTCAAATTTTTGTTGTTTCCATAGCTCTTTATTTGCTCATTCAGAACCAATGATGATGTAACTTTATAATTATGGTCCTGTACACTTGAACAAATATTAGCTAATCCAATTTACAATTTTTAATACCTTGTTATCATCAAAACTCTTTAAGGTTTATTGTTAAACACATTTTGTTCCAACAATCTCCCCCTTTTTGATGATGACAAACAAAAGTATTTAAAATTGATCAATTGTTGTTAATCTAATTAACAAGTTGACTTTGGGGTTCTGAGGTTTGTAAGCTCAGAATCTGAGGTTTGTAAGCTCAAACTCCCCCTGAGTCTGATAGTCTTTAAGGTGAGGTTTGTAAGCTCCCCCTAAGTTCTATCCAGGTTAATTAAATTCATTTTGCGCGCAATAATTATTATCAGAGCTTAAAAGCAAAATTGAATCATTGAAAGAATTAACTTATAGATAAGAAGAATGGTTCAATTAACTTTACTTGAATTTTGATACTCCTTCGTTCATTCATAGCTTATACCAATAAGGTAAAAAGATAGAAGTTTTTCAAAAAATTTCAAATGCCATTAATGGGGCTCAGAGCCTTTAAATACTTGTCACATATACTCCCCCTTTTGTCATTATCAAAAAAATTAAAATAAATCTAAGCACAAAAGACAAAAAGATATGAGAAAAACTCAAACGTGAGAGAGTATACTAAGCAATGAACTAAATAAATCAGAGCAAAAAATCATGTATATTCAATTGTCAGAAGCAGCTAAACAGTCAGAATCAGTAAGCATTCAGAAGCAAAAGAAATAAGACAAGATGATTTCAGAAGCAAGGACTAAGAAAATAAAACAAACAACAAACAAAGAAAAACACAAGGGTGTGCAACTAAGGGTTGGTTTGTTGTTGTTTCTTCATCTCTTCCATTTCTTCAATCTTCTTCTTCAACAATTCTTCAAGTTGTTGTTGCCTCTGAAGAAGAGCTTGTTCCCTTTCTTTAGCTTCTTGCTGCTGCTGTGCCATCTGTTTCTTCAGAAGCTTACACAGCCTGGCTTCTCTGGTCAAGTAATCCGTTTCAAAGAAGAAAGGCTGGTTTGCCAGGAGCAGTGTAGAACTTCTTACTCTAAGACTCTGATTCAGATTTTCCATTAGCCTTCTGACTGAAGCTTGCTTGACTCTGATGCATTTAGCCTTGATCTCTTCAATAAGCTCAGCTGCCCTGTTCTGAAGTGATGCCCAGGAGTCTTCATATGCACCTGTGAGATCAATTGTCCTTCTTTGATCCACCAGATTGTGCATCTGACTCAAGATTGTCAGAAGCTCAGAATTGATATATCCAGATTCCAGGATGTTTGTGGGTGGATGTTCAAGGATTTCAAGATCAGAATCACTGATTTCTAAATCTTGAATAGGGTTAGGAACTGGAATGGTAAGGTGTGTTTGTGTGTTAGAAGATGAGGGCTGGTCAGAATCAATGTGTGTGGTGGAGGTTGAGGCTTGAACATTGACTAGAGAGATGTCAACATCCATGGGAGTTGGTTCAGGAGAGTGTTCAGGTAAAGGTTGAAATTCAGTTTCAGATGGTGGTTGTTGTGGTGAAGTTGTTGTTTGAGTGTTGAGTTGGGGGTCAGTGATGGCTATTGATGATTGTGGGGGTGTTGTGGGTTTATGTGGTTCAGGTGTTTGTTGATGAGGGTTTTCTGAAACAACATTTTCAGAAGCAGCTGCTTCTGGAGTTGTTTCAGAGGCTTTTTCTGAGGCTTTGTCTATGGGTAACTCACCTGAGTAGTGGAGAGCAAGATTGTCTAAGACAGAAGTGTCTTCTATTGGTTCAGGTGCTGATGGTGAAGAGGGTGAAGTGGGGATAGAGGTGACTGGAATCTGGATTATCTGATCTGCAGGGCCAGCTTCAGAAGTGATAGTACTAGGTGCTTTCAGAACCGCTTCTGAAGCTTTAACAGCCACTTCCTTGACTTCTTCAGACTTCTTCTTGAAAAATTCATCACAATTCTCCAGACCTGAAGCTTTGAGCCTTTGATCCCTCTCCAAATTGTATTGAGCTTCTTTCCTTTTTAATTCAGCTAGCATCTGAACAGCTTGCCCATCAGCTTCTTTCTCTATATCAGAAGTTACTTCAACCATTGGAGTGAAGGTTAGTTCAGATGCCTTCTTCTTGTGCTCATTTGCCTTTATCCCATCAAGAGCTTTATTCAGATGCTCTTCTGTGATGACTGACTCTGATCTGTCCTTGCTTCTTTTTATGGGAATAGAAGCAGCCCTAATTTTCTTCTTCTCCATTCTATCTGCTAACTTATCAGCAGCGTATTCCTTAGCCATCCTTTCCATGACTGGAGTTACTTCAAACATAGAGTTTTTCAACTCAAGAGGAGCTTTCTTCTTCTTCAACTTGGGATCAGCTTCTTCTTTCTCTAACTCGTCCAGAGCTTCATCCAACTTCTCTTTATGGTAGACAGTTTCAGTCTTTCCTCTCTTTCTCTTAACAACTTTCAGTTGCTTGACCTTATCAGCAGCAGCTCCAGGAGCACTTTTAACTTTCTTCACTTTAACAGGAGCAGCTTCATCCTGAGTGCTTGCATCTTCCTCCAAGATGTACTCAGCTACTAAATTGGCTAAGATTTCAGGGTTGCTTACTTTAAAGATGGGAGGAAAGTCCCTGATTATCTCAGTCTCAGCAGTTGTCATCTCTAACCACTTTTCATCTTTAGGGGCTTCTTTGAAGAACTTCATAGAGTGTAAGCTCCTGCTACTGATAGTCCTTTCAGCAGTAGAGACTTTGAAACATTTATCAGAAGCACTCCTTGTCCTTTTTAAGAACTCCAGCACCCTTCCTTGATGAAAGATTTCAGACAGCAATCTTCCATAGGGTACTTGTTTTCTTTCTCTTGTAATGCTTTCGTTTATGGCCCAGCAGAGATGATCCATTACATATCTTGGGAAGTTTATCTTTTCCAAAATAGCCATGAAGTAAATTGCTAGCTTCTGTTGATTGTTGGGTTGGTCAGATCCTCCTGCTCTTTGAAAGAAGCAATCATTACTGAACTTCACCAACATCCTGTTGTGAATCTCCATTTCAGAGGGCTTTGCATCCTTCTTCCCACCCAAAAGAGTGTTGTAGTAACCTTGTAGCAGGACATCTTCCTTCCTGACTATTTCTTGGAATCTTCCCTCTGCATGCCTTCTACAAGCTTTAGCTATAACTTCCTCAGTGATGGTTATAGGAATGCCCATCACTTCAGACCTTATTTCTAAGCTGTCAAATGATGTAGGATTCATATCCATGACCATTTTCCCTTTCTTTGACCCAGCTTGTTTGCTTACAACTTTTGCAGGCTTTTCATTGTACACTTCAGCTTTTAACCAAAAGTCCTTGACCAAATTCACATATGTTGGCCCATTTAGCATTCTGAAATACTCAGACAGCTCCTGTGTTTCTATTAAACCTTCCATGTTTACTTCGTACTTCTTGAGTGAAATAAAGTCCACTGGTGACTCTATTTGGACTATCAAGGATTCCCATGGAATATTCATAGTCTTTTCTTTGTAGATGGACCCAGATTCTGATACGCTTTGCTTGTTTGATGTAGATTCTGAAACTTTTGAGCTTGATGATGCCATTTGATGATTGACGAAGATTTGAAGAAGATGAAGATTTTTAGGGTTCTAAGGTTGAGAGAATGCGCTTACTTCGCAAACGGTTTGAGAGCAAATGTGTTTGTTGTGAGTGAGTAGTGTGTGAATTGACAAAGTGTTAAAAGTAAAACGATTGCAATTCAAAAGAGACAAACAAACATAACATTAATGACAAAATTGGGGGCGCGTGAAAAATACTTTCATAGCTATTAAATCATCATTGCCCTTTTTAGTTATACACCAACACATACAGGCCACGTAAGAAGTTCACAGAGTAACTACCAAGTTAGTGGGCCAGAAGTTACTTTAAAAAGTAACTCCCAACGTTTCCACTAATCCAACTATTCAGAAGCAACAAATCCAGCTTCTGGACTTCAGATGCTGATGTCATCATCAGAAGCGAGTTTTCCTCAGAACCTCAATAAAGAGCTTCTGATGGACTACTGCTTCTGAACTAACTTCAGAACCTAAAATCCTATTCAGGAGCAAGCAATCATTTAATCAGACACGAAGTGCATGTTCAAATTTTTCTTTATAAAATCAAATCTTTCAACAGTTAAAGGCTTAGTAAATATATCAGCCCATTGATTTTCAGTATCAATGAATTGTATATCTAAAATTCCTTTTTGAACATAATCTCTGATAAAATGGTGTTTGATTTCAATGTGCTTAGCTCTTGAATGCAAAATTGGATTTTTAGACAAACAAATAGCAGCAGTATTATCACAATAAATGGGAATACTGTTAGCAGTTATCTGATAATCTTCCAACTGATGTTTCATCCAAAGTAGTTGTGTACAACAACTTGCAGCTGAAATGTATTCTGCTTCTGCTGTAGACATAGCAATAGTTGTTTGTCTTTTGCTAGCCCAGGATATAAGATTATCACCCAGAAATTGACAATTGCCACTGGTTGATTTTCTTTCAATCCTATCACCAGCATAATCAGCATCACAGAATCCAATTAGCTTATAATCTAAGGATTTCCTATAAAGGAGTCCAAGATTAGTTGTTCCCTTCAAATACCTGAAGATTCTCTTGACAGCAGTCATATGAGATTCTCTAGGATCTGATTGGAATCTTGCACACAAGCATACACTGAATAAAATATCTGGCCTAGATGCAGTGAGGTATAACAAAGAACCAATCATACCTCTATACAGCTTCTGATCTACTTTAGCTCCTTCATCTTCTTTGCTCAGGTTGCACGTAGGATGCATTGGAGTGTTCATCACTTTACAATCTTCAAGTTTGAACTTCTTCAGAAGCTCCTTTGTGTATTTTGATTGATGAACATAGACTTCATCTTTGCATTGATTGATTTGAATGCCAAGGAAGAACTTCAGCTCTCCCATCATGCTCATTTCAAATTCATCCTGCATTAACTCAGAAAATTCCTTGCAAAGAGATGCACTAGTAGAACCAAATATTATATCATCAACATATATTTGCACAACAAGAATATCTTTCCCAAGGGTCCTTCTGAAGAGTGTAGTGTCAACCTGTCCTCTCTTAAAATCATTTTTGATTAAGAAATTACTTAGTCTATCATACCAAGCTCTGGGAGCTTGTTTCAAGCCATATAGTGATTTCTTCAGTTTAAAAACATGGTCAGGATATTTAATATCCTCAAATCCAGGAGGTTGCTTAACATACACTTCTTCTTCTATGACACCATTGAGAAATGCACTCTTGACATCCATCTGATATAATATTATGCCATGATTAACTGCATAGGAAAGAAGTAACCTGATTGCTTCCAATCTTGCAACTGGAGCAAACGTTTCAGTGTAATCAATGCCTTTTTGTTGACTATACCCTTGTGCAACAAGCCTTGCTTTGTTTCTTGTTACTTCACCTTGCTCATTCAGCTTGTTTCTGAATACCCATTTTGTTCCAATAATGTTCTTGTGCTGAGGTTTGGGTACCAGATCCCACACATCATTTCTTTGAAATTGATTCAACTCTTCTTGCATAGCTAGGATCCATCCATCATCTGAAAGTGCTTCATCAACTGTTGTAGGTTCAATCATTGAGATTAGTCCAATCATTGACTCTTCTTGTCTGAAATGTGATCTTGTTCTTCTTGGACTATCTTTGTTTCCAATGATTAGCTCCTCAGGATGTGAAGACTTGTGTTTGAATGTGTTTCTGGGAGGATCTTCTTGATGTGAGCCATCTTGTGCTTCATCAGAAGCAGTTTCATTTTGCGCTTCTGATGTGGGTTCAGCTTCTGGACTATCTTCAGACTCAGCTATCTGATCAGGTTCTGGAGTAGCTTCAGGAACCTGTATCTCTGCAAAACTTTCACCTTGCTTTGAAGTTTTATCTTCAAGCTCCTTGTCATCAAATTTAACGTGCATAGATTCTTCAACACAGAGTGTTTCTGAATTATACACTCTGTATGCCTTTGACCTTTCAGAGTAACCTAAAAAGATTCCTCTTTGGGCCTTGGCATCAAATTTCTTTAGGTAGAGCTTGTTGTTCAGAATGTAACAAGTACATCCAAATTGATGAAAGTAAGAGATATTGGGTTTTCTTCCTTTAAAGAGTTCATATGCTGTTTTCTCCAAAATAGGTCTAATATAGATCCTGTTTTGAACATAGCATGCTGTATTCACTGCTTCTGCCCAAAAATGTTTTGGTAAATTGTTTTCATGAATCATGGTTCTGGCCATTTCTTGTAAAGTTCTATTCTTTCTCTCTACAACTCCATTTTGTTGTGGTGTTCTAGGAGAAGAGAATTCATGGAAAATTCCATGTTTTTCACAAAAAGCTTCAAATGGCTCATTTTCAAATTCTCCACCATGATCACTTCTGACTTTCAAAATTTTTTATTCTTTTTCAGATTGAATTTTAGTGCAGAAGCTACTGAATACATCACACGCAACATCTTTACTCTTTATGAATTTCACCCAAGTCCATCTGCTGTAATCATCAACAATGACTAATCCATATCTACTTCCATATAAGGATGCAGTACTCACTGGTCCAAATAAATCAATATGGAGTAATTCTAAAGGTCTTGAGGTTGAGACAATGTCTTTGGTTTTAAAAGATGATTTCACAATTTTCCCTCTCTGACATGCACCACAAAGTGCATCTGAATGATAGTCAATGTCTGGTAGCCCTTTCACAAGTTGTAACTTACTAAGCTTAGAGATTAACCTCCAGTTAGCATGTCCCAACCTTCTGTGCCACATCCATTTCTTATCATTCACTGATAGTAGGCAAATCACCTTCTGATCAGCCAGTTCAGAAAAATTGATTTTATAGACATTGTCAACTCTCTTTCCCTTGAACACAATGGATTTGTCTTCCTTGTTGATTACTGTACAGTTGGGTTTTTCAAAAAGCACATCATAACCATTATCACAAAATTGACTAATGCTCAAAAGGTTATGTTCAAGACCATCTACCAACCATACATTATTAATTGAGGTAGAGGAATTACCAATAGTTCCTGTACCTATGATCCTGCCTGACTGGTTGCCTCCAAATTTCACATTTCCTCCCTCTTTCATTGTTAGGCTGAGGAACATAGACTTGTCTCCTGTCATGTGTCTTGAGCAACCGCTGTCTAGGTACCATGATCTTTGCTTTGGCACTGCTCTTAGACATACCTGCATCATTGACATTTTTAGATTTAGGTACCCATTGTTCTATGGGTCCTGGAAGGTTAGTACTTAAGGCTTTACTCTTCACTTCTTGTACCTTGTGCTGTGAGTTGGGTTGCTTCTGATTAGCCATCACCTTAGGTTTTGGTACTTCAGAAGCAGTAACTGTCTTCTTCTGAAACTTAGACTTCAGAACCCCAGATTTTGGTTTCACCAGACTCTGAGGAATAGGTTCTGATCTTTTCAGGATCCTAACCTTTGAAGTTTTGGAATCAGATTTGATCATAGCCTTTGACTTAGAGTTCTTTGGCTTTGAAGTAATCTTAGCCTTAGAACTAGAAGCTTCAGGTTCTGATTGAACAACAGTTTCCAACTCAGCCCCTTCTGGTACAAAGAATGTTTTCAGACCTTCCTTGATGCATTCACAACAAGACTTTAGATTGGTTTTCTCCAGTTTCACTTCTGGAAAACCAATTCCTCTGCCATTGTTCTTGTAAATGCTATAAATCATAGAAGCCACTCTGCTTCTGTCAATGCCAGATATAATGAAGTCTTCAAGAGCAATTTCATGATTACTTAAAGGTTTTTCATTACACTTTTCTTGTAGCTTCTGACATAAGAACCTGAGCTGGTCTTCATATGTTTTACACATGAAGTCAAAGCCCCTAAGTCCCTGTTCAGAAGCTTTCAGATCCAATAGAGTTGATTTTTGCTGTTGTACCAAATCAGCATATTTTTCTTTTAAATCCTTCAACTCATTGGTTCTTACTTCAAAATGTGTAAGAAGTTCTTTAAGTGACTCAACAAGTTCATCTCTGGGAATTTTGGAATATACCTCATTTTCATCTTCTGAGTCTGAATCTGATCCAGCTTCTGAAGTTGCTGTTGCTACCAACCCAACAGCTACCTTTGCATCTTCATCAGCTTCCTCTTTATTAGATCCAGATTCACTACCCAAATCATCCCAGGTTGCCATTAAACTCTGCTTAATCTGCTTCTTGAATTTGCTTGGTTTGAATGTAGACCTCTTTGACTTGTCCTTTGACTTTTCTCTTTGAAGATCAGGGCATTCAGCAATGAAGTGACCTGGCTTCTTACAGTTGAAGCATCCCTTCTGATCTTCTTTCCTTGAGCTTCTGGAGTTACCCCTTGTTTTATCTTGGTTTTCGGGTGTCAAACATTGATTACGTTTGAACCTTTTTAACCGGTGATATCTTATTTTTTCTTGGGAAGGGAAAAAGTAAGCAAAACCCTTGAGAATCGAGGTCCGGGAGTTGTTTTCGCTACGGGAAGGTGTTAGGCACCCATAACGACTATAGTAATCTATAGGAACCGTCTTTAATTTCTACGCGCGCGTTTTTATTTTTAAATGCTATTTGAAAATGTTATTTACACCTAAAAGTTACTAAGTGAAGAATTGGAGGGAGAAGAATGTTTTTGGAGTTTTATTTTAGTTGAATTGAAGGAATTTTGTTCCTTGCCTACGTACCCGATTAAGGGATCAAATCCACCGTAGTTCTCTCTCAAAAATGTTTTTTGTTTTTGTTGGTTGATTTTAAGTTTGAAAATGGGAGTTGAAGAATAGAAAGAGGCCTCAAGGGCATGAGATTGGAAAATAGTGAGGTTGAATTAGTGAATTGCAAAAGAAGTCAAAGTTTGATTATTATTCATTGAAATTTGATTAAGAAAATGAAAAGGAAAATTCAATGGGGTTTTGGACCCCAAGGTTTATTGTGAAAATGATTTTGAGTGAAGTTGTTCACATTTGTTTGGAAAATTGGTTTTTTTCTAAGTATAAGTCCTAGGCATTCATCTAAACATACAATCCTAAACATACATCTAAACATGCATATTCTAGCTACTTAGTGATGTGTGTGCATGTGTCGGTGCTTGTGTCGGTGTACATCATTAGAGTCCATTGTCCTTTACATCATACCCTAGATACATTCTATGGCCTCTTTGCCAAGAAATTAAAAGCATGAAAGTAAAATATTACAAGAACTCCTAAGTGTTTACATTCTAAATCTTTGTACAAATTAAATTGCAAGAACAAAAAGGGAAAGAATATAAGAAGGAGATGAAATGCTTATGGATGAATGAAACATAAAGTGAAAGTGGGTTAGTAATACCAATGATATAGAAACAAAATGACAAGAGCATGGTAAAAACAAATATAACTTGCAAGTAAAGTAAACTAACAATTTTTAGTAAAAAGTGACAAAAGGACTTGAAATTCAATATACTTCTAAAGCAAGTTTGGGACCTAAATTCTCACAACATTGGAAATTTTAGGTGACTTATTTCAAGGAAAGAAATATGAGAATCAAGGAAAATCGACATGCCAAAGATTATAAGATTTTCAAGTCCTTTATGCACTTTATTTCACAAGAGCATTTCACATTATTTGCAACACAAAGTCCACAAAAATCTAACTCAAAACAGCAAGCATACACCACATTTAATAGGCAAATTCACTCCAAGAAATCACATGTTCGAAGCCTCATTTATGCATCAAAGTTTGAGGATAAAACCACATCACAATTTCCACAAAAAACATAACAAAGAATGCACAAATTAACAAAACATGAACACATATTTTCTTGAAGCAAGTTTCCATGTGTAAAAACAAATATCTAATGCCAATAATTGATCACAACAACTTCACGAAAAAACTTTTAGAAATTTTACCAAGATTTGAACAACAATTGACACGAAGTATCAAACAAGAACCAAATATTTTGTTACATGCTGTGATCAAGAGTTGGCACGTAAAACACATCAAAATTATCAAAAAAGCATCAAAGAAAACTACTGGAATTTTTGTAGAATTTTCAAAGAATTTTTACGCGTGGCAGGGGTGCAAAACGCAATGCTGGGTGGGTGCAAATAACAAGACTGTAGTGATTTTTTTTTTAAACACAAGAACAGAGATGGGCCTGGAGCAGTATCCATGGATAGCGGGTAGAGGAAAACGGGTTACTTGAAATAAGTTAGTATCTCTTCTTCCTAAACACACAGTCGTATACTCCTCCCTTTCCCCTCAACTAACAGAAAAACGAACCACCACCCTCAGCCTCCTTCTCCGGCGATTTTGAATTTTCCGACGTCGGCATCCTGGAAACAAACTCGCCTCTAGACTAACACACCACCACTACTCAGATTTCTATCCCCTTCTCAAATTCGAAATTAATTTTCATGGATTAAATTTCAAAACACTTAAATCTAACAAACACAAAACTCATAGTCATCGATGAAGAAAAGGAATTCGAAGGATTTTTACCTCTTTGGATGCGATCTGTTCCGGATTTGTTCAAGATTCTGTTTCCTTGCTGTTGCTGCGATCGGCGTTTGACACGGAGGTGGCGCGTGAGGTTCACGAAATTGAACTGGTTCAGTTTGCGTTTCCGTTCGTGGTTCACGTGCTCAATACTTGAATCCAATTCTGTTCGGTTTCTTTTGTGACGGAAACGGTATGAGCTTGAGTTGTCGAGACTTGGTGATGCTGGTGATTCCTTCACCGTTCTTCTCTCGTTCTTCTCAGTTCAAGAATCCACCTTCTCTCTGCGTTATTGTGTTGTTGTTATGCGGCGAGTCGCGAATTCGCGTTTGAACTCCTTCTTCTCTGATTCTATTGCCGTTGTTGTTCTTGCGTTTTGTCCCGAAGTTTTGGCTGCGGCGAATTCGTAAATGAACCGTGAACACCACTTGTTGAATCAGATCGAAAAATTGCAGAGGACTGAGAGGATTTTTGCAGAATTCGATTGTAGATGAATTGATGATGATTATGGTAGGATGAAGGTGATGATGAAGATTGTGGTGGTTTTGATGGAGGTGTTGTGGTGGTGTGAGGTTGTTGGTGAAGATTGATGAAGAATGGAGGTGGTTAAAGGTGGTTAGGGTGGTGATAGAGTTAGTTAGGGAGGAGGAGTGGTGGAAGAAGGTTGTTATGGTGGTGGAATAAAATGAACACGTGAGGAAAAAGAAAAGAGGGAAAAGAGAGAAAATTTTTATGACTTTTTTTTGTATAATTTTGTAAAAAATGATTGGTGAATGAAAAAATTGACCATGGTTTGACTTATATAGGCTAAGTCATTGACCTTGGACCAATAGGGTAGAGACATGTGGCACTTGGATCTAACAAACTTTTAAAGACCAATAACATTTGGACACATGGCACTTGGACTCTAACAAACTTAAAAGGGATTAAAACGTAAATAACAAAAGTACGAGGACTAAAATGAAAATTAAACTAAAATTGAATTGAAAAAGTAAAAATGAAAATTAACGTAAAGCGAGACGATTAAACACAACAAAGCAGATTAAAATGAAACAGAGATATTATGTGAAATGACCAAAATGCCCCTAGGGACTAAAACGACTAAAAACGACTCAAATGCAATTTTAAAATGATTTTTTAACAAGGGATTAAAGCAAGAGCTTATTCGAACAAATTAAAAGACCCAGATACAAATTTTAGAATTTAAACAGGGTTTTAACACATGAAAAGACTAAAATGCCCCTAGGGGCAAAACTGACTCGAAATGACTCCAAACGCAATTTTTGGAAAGGGTTTTGACATAGAAAGAAACAAAGACTTATTCAAACTATTTGAAAGGACTCAACCAAATTTTTAAAAGACTGAAAGAAATTTTAACACAGGAAATGACTAAAATGCCCCTAGGGCTAAATTGACTAAAAAATGACCTAACTGATATTTTTTTGAAATGAATTTCGACATGAGATTGAAACAAGGAAAGACTCAAACAATTTTCAAAGATTAAAATGAGTTGAATGCAGGAAATGACTAAAATACCCTTTTATGTGAATTTTGCAAATAATATTGAAATAAAATGCAGAGAAAGATGCAATTGATCAGGGACATATCAAATGACTTATAATGCAAGAAAAGAAAAATTAAACAAGTATTTTTAGGTCCAAAATTAGGGTATAACAGCTGCCCCTATTTAAGTTTCTTTGTCCGGAGAGTCAAGAGACGAAGTCTTAGAGTTGACGGGACGAAGATACTTAAATATTAACATTTGCACTGCTTTTGGACATAAAAATACACTTTCAGATTTTCAAACAAACACGAATGCCATGCAACATTTCATTTATGAATGCAAGACAATCTAACCGGAATCTACGGGCTGTGTCACACCACCAAGGGATTTATAGACATCAAGGTAGAAAGAACGGGCAACAAATAGACAGGTACAGATTTTCAAACAAACACGAATGCCATGCCATATTTCATTTATGAATGCAAGACAATCGAACCGGAATCTACGGGCTGTGTCACACCACCAAGGGATTTATAGACATCAAGGTAGAAAGAACGGGCAACAACTAGACAGGTACAAGCTGTTCTTTGGATCGAACTTGCCACTTGACCAAGAAATACAAACAAGAGACGGGTACAAGCTGTTCTTTGGATCGAACTTGCCACTTGACCGAGGAAATACAAACAAGAAACGGGTACAAGCTGTTCTTTGGATCGAACTTGCCACTTGACCGAGGAGATACAAACAAGAAACAGGTACAAGCTGTTCTTTGGATCGAACTTGCCACTTGACCGGAAATACAAACAAGAAACAGGTACAAGCTGTTCTTTGGATCGAACTTGCCACTTGACCGAGGAAATACAAACAAGAAACGGGTACAAGCTGTTCTTTGGATCGAACTTGCCACTTGACCGAGAGAATACAAACAAAAGATAGGTACAAGCTGTTCTTTGGATCGAACTTGCCACTTGACCGGAAACATAGACATATATGCAGGTACAAGCTGTTCTTTGGATCGAACTTGCCACTTGACCAGTAACAAGATACAAATTGAAAGTCTGGTTTAACAAGATACCAATTGAGGGTAAATTGTCATCGACTTGATTTGAAAATAGACATGACCATTTTTGTTGGCCCAAAAGTAAATTGACATTGATTTGAACTGAATTGACAGTTGAAATTGACATCAGCATTGACATTGACATTGACATTGGCATTGACATTGACATTGACATTGACATTGACATTGGCATTGACATTGGCATTGACATTGACATTTGACATTAACATTGACATTGACATTTGACATTGGCATTGGATATTGACATTGACATTGACATTGACATTGGCATTTGACATTAACATTGACATTGACATTGACATTAGCATTTGACATTAACATTGACATTGACATTGACATTGGCATTGGCATTTGACATTAACATTGACATTGGAATTGAAATTGGAGTTTGACATTGAAATTGGAATTGAAATTGGCAGTTGAAATTGGAGATTGGAAATTGCTTCGAATTTGACAGTTGAAATTGAAATTGAGATTGGAAATTGCTTCGAATTTGACAGTTTGACATTGAATTGGATTTGACCGTTGGAATTGAAATTGGAATTGACTTTGAATTTGACAGTTGAAATTTGGATTGGATTTGACAGTTGAGAGTCAGATATGCAACATGTATGCATGGTATAGCAAGATTATTGGATGTATGAGCACATAAAATGCATGATTATGCATGTATGAATGCTTGAAATGCATGATTGATTGGCAATTGGACAGAGAAAGTTTCACAGAGATGGACAAGACATTGGAAGATTGGGCACGTAGTGGCTCGTGCTGCAACATATTCACAGGGGAAAACCTCTTTGGAGAGACCGTCCTTGGGAGACATATCAAAACCATGGCTGAGGGCAATAAAACTTGTAGAGGAGGGACCCTTGGAAAGTCCTTGGATACAGGTCGCCGTTGCTAGGCGTGTCAGTGCTGGGTAAACATTGGATGTTCGCATCTGTGGTCAATGCTTTTTCAATATTTCATTCTTTCATTTTTCATTTTCAAACCCCATTTTTGCCTGAACCGCCCTTTCGGGTTTTCGATTCACCGGGGAGTAAAGATTCTTTTCATCGCCCCATTTTTGCCTGAATTGCCTTCATAGGTTGTCAATCAGCGGGGTGCTCATTTTTGCCTAAGCCGCCCTTTCGGGTTTTCAACTTAGCGAGCTTTTCATTTTCATTTTTCATTTTTCTTTTCATTCTGTTTTTCATTCTTGCCATTGACCACAGATCATCCTGGAGAGTAACCTGCTTGTAACATGTATTGAAATAGACATTGACACTCATTTATTCATGCATGTTTCATTGAAATGTACCCTATTGCTCAGGTTTGCTTTCAAAATAGACAGAAAAAGATTTTTCAATTTTCAAAGATGTTTGTTTCAGACATTAACATTATCAAATAGAAAGAAATTGTTTTGTATAAAGCACTGAAAGTAGAAAGAAAAATAGAGTTTCAAACAGTAGAAAGGCTCAAATTGATGTAGAAGAGTGAGAGTCAGCCAAAGGCATGACTTCACGGATTTACAAAGCTTGGAAAATGGTAATTTTATTGGTTGGTGATACATTGAACACGATGACCGCTACATTTCATAGAAATTTTGAATTCACAAATACAGAAGCCTCTGATGAAGAAGATCATTGACAGTTGCAGATGCCCCAAGGGGTGATGGTGATTTGCCAGATATAGTTACTTGTCTTTTATTGACCTCATTTTTGCATGAACCGCCCTTTCGGGTTTTCGGCTCATCGAGGCGCTCATTCTTGCCTGAGTTGCGTACAATCTCAGCGAGCTTTTTCATTTTCGTTTTTTTGTCCCTAACTTTTGCCTGGATCGCCCTTGCGGGTTTTCGATCCACCGGGAAGCGCATTTTTGCCTAGGCCGCCCTTTCGGGTTTTCGACCTACCACGCTGTTCTTTTCTTTCTAGACAAAGTATTTCTTGACTATATCGGCATTAACAGGATTTGGGAGTTCAACACCATCCATGTGCGTAAGAATCAAAGCACCACCAGAGAAAGCCTTCTTGACAACATAAGGACCTTCATAGTTAGGTGTCCACTTGCCCCTTGGGTCGGGTTGCTGACTTATTCTTCTTTTCAATACAAGTTCGCCTTCCTTGAATTCTCGAGGTCGGACTTTCTTGTCAAAAGCATTCTTCATTCGCACTTGATACAACTGTCCATGAGTCATAGCATCCATACGTTTCTCTTCAATCAGATTCAACTGGTCAAACCGACTTCGGCACCATTCAGCCTCGGTTAATTTGGCTTCCATGATTACTCGAAGAGATGGAATCTCCACTTCCAGAGGGAGAACTGCTTCCATGCCATACACAAGAGAGAAAGGGGTTGCCCCGGTTGAACTACGCACTGTGGTACGGTAACCATGCAGGGCAAAAGGTAACATTTCATGCCAGTCTTTGTAAGTAGTGACCATCTTCTGAACAATCTTCTTGATGTTCTTGTTAGCGGCCTCAACTGCACCATTCATCTGAGGTCTATAAGGAGAAGAGTTGTGATGTTCAATTTTGAATTCTTCACATAAAGCTTGCATCATGCTATTGTTCAGATTGGAACCATTGTCAGTGATGATCTTATTGGGAACACCGTATCGACAGATGATGTTATTCTTGATAAACTTGACAACCACTTGCTTGGTCACATTTGCATAGGAAGCAGCTTCAACCCACTTGGTGAAATAGTCAATTGCCACTAGAATGAAACGATGTCCATTGGAAGCCTTTGGCTCAATTCTTCCGATCATGTCAATGCCCCACATAGAGAAAGGCCACGGGGAAGAGATAACATTGAGAGCATGTGGAGGCACATGAATCTTGTCAGCATAAATTTGACATTTGTGGCATCTCTTGGCATGTCTGTTGCAGTCACGTTCCATAGTTATCCAGTAATAGCCGGCTCTTAACAGTTTTCTTGACATGGTGTGACCCGAAGCATGGGTCCCAAAGGTACCATCATGTACATCATGCATCAACTTCTCAGCTTCTTGTTTGTCAACACATCTCAGCAAGACCATGTCATAGTTCCTCTTGTATAGGACTTCTCCGTCCAGAAGGAATCTGCTAGCCCATCGTCTCAAAGTCTTCTTATCCCTGTTGGAAGCACCAGGTGGATATTCACGATTTTGCAAGAATTGTTTGATGTTGTAGTACCAAGGCTTTTTGTCATTCACATCTTTGTCAGCTTGATCTGGCATATTTTCAATGGTAAACACATGAGCGGGTCTATCAAGACGCTGCACTTTGATTACGGGCACATCATTCCAGTGATTGACACGAAACATGGAAGACAGAGTAGCAAGAGCGTCAGCCATTTGATTTTCATCCCGAGGGATGTGGTGCAGCTCAACCTTGGTAAAGTATGTCAACAGACGTCTTGCATAGTCACGGTAAGGGATCAGCTTCTCATGATGAGTCTCCCATTCACCCTTTATCTGATTGATAACAAGTGCAGAATCTCCATAGATGTCAAGGTGCTTAATCCTCAGATCAAGGGCTTCTTCAATGCCCAAGATGCATGCTTCACATTCAGCTATGTTGTTTGTGCAGTCAAAGGTTATTCGAGCGGTGAAAGGAATGTGGTGCCCCTGCGGAGTTACAATGATGGCCCCAATTCCTTTACCATAAACATTAACAGCACCATCAAACACCAATCCCCATTTGCTATTGGGGTCTGGACCTTCATTAATCAGTGGCTCTTCACAGTCTTTTGCTTTCAGATACATAACTTCTTCATCAGGGAAATCAAACTTAATCGGCTGGTAATCATCAAGAGGTTGACAAGCAAGGTGCTCAGCAAGGACACTTCCTTTGATTGCTTTCTGAGCTTTGTACACAATATCATATTCGGACAATAACATTTGCCAACGTGCGATCTTTCCAGTAACAGCAGGCTTCTCAAAGATGTACTTGATTGGATCCATTCGGGATATCAACCAAGTGGTATGATTCACCATATAATGACGCAGGCGTTTGGCAGCCCAAGCTAAAGCACAACAAGTTTTTTCAAGCATTGTGTATCGAGTCTCACAGTCGGTGAACTTCTTGCTCAGATAGTAGATAGCATGCTCTTTCTTACCAGTCTCATCTTGCTGGCCGAGAACACAGCCCACTGAATCATCTAACACTGACAGATACATAATCAAAGGCCTTCCTTCCACTGGCGGGACAAGGATGGGTGGTTCCAACAGGTATTCTTTGATGCTATCAAAAGCTTCCTGACATTCATCATTCCACACAACAGGCTGATTCTTTTTGAGCAATTTGAAAATTGGACCACAAGTAGTAGTCATGTGGGATATGAATCTTGAAATATAATTCAGACGTCCGAGGAAACCTCTGACTTGCTTTTCAGTTTGAGGGGCCGGCATCTCTCTGATGGCTCGGACTTTGTCAGGATCAACTTCAATGCCTCTCTGGCTGACAATGAAGCCTAGCAACTTTCCAGATCTCACACCAAATGTGCACTTGTTAGGATTCAACCGCAGCTTGTACTTTCTCAATCTTTCAAACATCTTTTTCAAATACACAACATGCTGCTCTTCATCATTTGACTTCACAATCATATCATCAACATATACTTCAATCTCTTTGTGAATCATATCATGAAATAGGGTGGTCATGCCCCTTTGATAGGTAGCACCAGCGTTTATCAAGCCAAACGGCATCACTTTATAACAGAACGTTCCCCATGGAGTGATGAAGGACGTCTTTTCTCTATCTTCAGGAGACATTCGTATCTGATTATAACCAGAGAAACCATCCATGAAGGAGAACACTTTGGATTGAGCAGTACTGTCAACAAGCACATCAATATGAGGCAATGGGAAGTTGTCCTTTGGACTGGCTTTATTCAGATCTCTGTAATCAACACACATTCGGACTTTCCCATCTTTCTTTGGTACTGGTACGATGTTGGCAATCCACTCAGGGTATTCAGTTGTCATGAGGAAACCCGCATCAATTTGCTTTTGCACTTCAGCCTTGATCTTAAGAGCCATATCTAGACGAGACCTTCTCAACTTCTGTTTGACAGGAGGACATTCAGGTCTTGTCGGTATCCGATGTTCCACGATCTGGGGATCTAGACCCGGCATATCTTCATAAGACCATGCAAAGACATCTGGATAATCATGAAGAAGCTGAATAATCTTCCTTTTCACTTCTGGCTCAAGTGCAGCACCAATCTTGATCTCTCGCTTGTTTTCTTCAGTACCCAGGTTGATGAGTTCAATCTCTTCCTGGTGAGGCTGAATGGCTATTCTTTCTTGCTCAAGCAGTCGAGTGATCTCATACGGTATCTCTTCATCATCATCCTCATCTTCAGCTTCATATACGGGGAATTCAAAATTTGGAGGAACCATAGGGTCACTGTGTTCAACGGGTTTATTATGGTTCAATCTGCATAATATGATTGGGATGATTTTTAGAAAAATGTTTTTCATGCAGATTTTTAAAATTAATAAGAAAATACAGATGTTTTGGTTTTTTCTGGCATTACCATTATTTCCAAGAAAAAGGCACTAAAAAGTAAAAAAAACAAAGAGTCGTGAGAAAAACGACAACTTTTATTGATAACGGCAATGCCGAAACAAACACGCCCTTACAATGATATCACTTTCGCCTTGGGCAGAGCGAAAGGATTGTTATTTTGAAAACGAAAGACATGAGCAACAAAACACATTACATGGAAGCATGCATGACTAAAGGAACATCAATGGCTTCCCAATTTCTCACAGTGCCTCCTGGTATAGCAAATGTAGGCACGTGACTACTTCCAGCAGCATCTTCGGCAATAGCATTGATGAACCCAGCACTGTAGAAAGTTCCTGTTGAAACACCCGATGTTGGGGAGAATCCAAGGCCTTCTTTGCGCTTGTTTTCCAAAATCTGAATTACTCTGCCCCAGCCAGCAGCTTGCCCCTGCTTGAACAGCCTTCTGGGCGTCTTTTAGTGAAGCCATGCTAGTACCAGCTCTCCGGGGCTCTGCTCCTTCAACAGTCAAACCTTGAAATGACGTCCCTTCAGCGGACCCTGCTTCAACACAAGAGAAAGATGACATTTGGCTAACCAGATATGCTTCTTCACCATGTACAGTGACAATCTTACCGTTCCTCATGAACTTGCGCTTTTGATGCAAAGTAGAAGTTACCGCCCCAGCGTCATGAATCCACGGTCTTCCGAGGAGACAGCTGTAAGAAGCATTAATATCCATAACTTGGAAAGTGATCTGAAATGTCTCAGGACCAATGGTAATTGGTAGATCTACCTCCCCAAGAACATCCTTGCGGGATCCATTGAAAGCCTTAACCAGATAGCTGCTACCCCTCAGGGAAATTCCATGACGGCTTAATTGCCTTAGTGTGGATTCAGGCATTACATTCAGAGACGATCCAGTGTCCACCAATACGTTGGATATCATATCAGACCCACAGTGCACTGAGATATGTAGAGCCAAGTTGTGGTGCTTCCCCGCTTCGGGGAGTTCATCGTCACCGAATCCCAAGCTATTGCAAGCGGTAATATTACCCACTATTCCATTGAATTGCTCCACAGAGACTTCGTGATCAACGTAAGCTTGCTCAAGTATCTTCATTAACACTTTCCTATGAGCCTCTGAGCTCATGAGCAGAGACAGGATGGATATCTTTGATGGGGTTTGTAGCAGTTGGTCAACGATTTTATAATCGCTCTTTTTGATGAGCCTCAGAATTTCGTCCAGGTTAGACTCTTCAATGGGCTGGCCCAAGGGGCTGGCATTCTCTTCCTCAAGGTTAGCCATGTTTCATCTCTTGTACAATCTTGTCTGATAAACTCTATCTTGCGAGCACGAGCCACCTTTCAGACTGCGGCAGAAGAACCAGGAGACAATGAGCACGGGAAGCCATTTGTGACCGATGAATGATGCATATGATGCATGATATGCAAATGCGAAAAGACTCTTTTTTGTCAGAGGACTTGTCAAAGTGGTTGTGAACATCACGGAGAAACACGGTTTTATTTGAAGATCTTGAGCAAAACTAGAAGTTTAGTTGAGATGGTATCACTTGGTGTTCACATCTGTGATGTTCAAAAGATGACTTGTCTAAGTCCTCCGATAAATGCATGGAAAAAAGTTTATGCATGTATGCATGTATGCATGAATGCATGATTATGTTCAAGTTCGGAGAAAACATGGTGGGTTTGAAGTTCAAAGTCGAGGAGTCATGGGTGGACACGGTGTCCGGTGAAACTAGGGTTTTAGGATAATAGTAACCGGGTTCTAAGAAGGTTCCCAAGTTGCAACCTCTCCGACGTATCTCATGGTGTCACGAGACAACTCTCGCTCCATGATTATACGTGGAAGGTCTAACTTGAGTGTAGTATCGCGTGACGACTAAAACTCGAGACGACACTCGGTTTAGCCTCCGCACTACGTCCTAGAAAATGGCCATGGATGGGTTTGGTTATCTACGGTTCATAGCGTCATAGAACAATTAGAAGCAAAGTGCCTAAACGCGACAACCCGCGCCGACAACATTACCTCCAAAATGCCTCAGCTATGTGGGATTGATCGCATAATCCAAAACACGAGGCAACCCCCGGAATGAATTGTCGATTATATCCCTCCTAAATCCTAAGGTCACTCAGCCCGGGTGCAGGACTTTTGATATTCTCACCCCACACGTTTGCAAGAAATTAAACATTTATTCACATAGGAAAGCAAGTAAAAAGAAACAAGTAAAAATACAAGCGCAAGCGTGGAAATAAAGACTAGGCGTAACTCTCGAATCTCCCCAGTGAAGTCGCCAGCTGTTTTATCTTGGTTTTCGGGTGTCAAACATTGATTACGTTTGAACCTTTTTAACCGGTGATATCTTATTTTTTCTTGGGAAGGGAAAAAGTAAGCAAAACCCTTGAGAATCGAGGTCCGGGAGTTGTTTTCGCTACGGGAAGGTGTTAGGCACCCATAACGACTATAGTAATCTATAGGAACCGTCTTTAATTTCTACGCGCGCGTTTTTATTTTTAAATGCTATTTGAAAATGTTATTTACACCTAAAAGTTACTAAGTGAAGAATTGGAGGGAGAAGAATGTTTTTGGAGTTTTATTTTAGTTGAATTGAAGGAATTTTGTTCCTTGCCTACGTACCCGATTAAGGGATCAAATCCACCGTAGTTCTCTCTCAAAAATGTTTTTTGTTTTTGTTGGTTGATTTTAAGTTTGAAAATGGGAGTTGAAGAATAGAAAGAGGCCTCAAGGGCATGAGATTGGAAAATAGTGAGGTTGAATTAGTGAATTGCAAAAGAAGTCAAAGTTTGATTATTATTCATTGAAATTTGATTAAGAAAATGAAAAGGAAAATTCAATGGGGTTTTGGACCCCAAGGTTTATTGTGAAAATGATTTTGAGTGAAGTTGTTCACATTTGTTTGGAAAATTGGTTTTTTTCTAAGTATAAGTCCTAGGCATTCATCTAAACATACAATCCTAAACATACATCTAAACATGCATATTCTAGCTACTTAGTGATGTGTGTGCATGTGTCGGTGCTTGTGTCGGTGTACATCATTAGAGTCCATTGTCCTTTACATCATACCCTAGATACATTCTATGGCCTCTTTGCCAAGAAATTAAAAGCATGAAAGTAAAATATTACAAGAACTCCTAAGTGTTTACATTCTAAATCTTTGTACAAATTAAATTGCAAGAACAAAAAGGGAAAGAATATAAGAAGGAGATGAAATGCTTATGGATGAATGAAACATAAAGTGAAAGTGGGTTAGTAATACCAATGATATAGAAACAAAATGACAAGAGCATGGTAAAAACAAATATAACTTGCAAGTAAAGTAAACTAACAATTTTTAGTAAAAAGTGACAAAAGGACTTGAAATTCAATATACTTCTAAAGCAAGTTTGGGACCTAAATTCTCACAACATTGGAAATTTTAGGTGACTTATTTCAAGGAAAGAAATATGAGAATCAAGGAAAATCGACATGCCAAAGATTATAAGATTTTCAAGTCCTTTATGCACTTTATTTCACAAGAGCATTTCACATTATTTGCAACACAAAGTCCACAAAAATCTAACTCAAAACAGCAAGCATACACCACATTTAATAGGCAAATTCACTCCAAGAAATCACATGTTCGAAGCCTCATTTATGCATCAAAGTTTGAGGATAAAACCACATCACAATTTCCACAAAAAACATAACAAAGAATGCACAAATTAACAAAACATGAACACATATTTTCTTGAAGCAAGTTTCCATGTGTAAAAACAAATATCTAATGCCAATAATTGATCACAACAACTTCACGAAAAAACTTTTAGAAATTTTACCAAGATTTGAACAACAATTGACACGAAGTATCAAACAAGAACCAAATATTTTGTTACATGCTGTGATCAAGAGTTGGCACGTAAAACACATCAAAATTATCAAAAAAGCATCAAAGAAAACTACTGGAATTTTTGTAGAATTTTCAAAGAATTTTTACGCGTGGCAGGGGTGCAAAACGCAATGCTGGGTGGGTGCAAATAACAAGACTGTAGTGATTTTTTTTTTAAACACAAGAACAGAGATGGGCCTGGAGCAGTATCCATGGATAGCGGGTAGAGGAAAACGGGTTACTTGAAATAAGTTAGTATCTCTTCTTCCTAAACACACAGTCGTATACTCCTCCCTTTCCCCTCAACTAACAGAAAAACGAACCACCACCCTCAGCCTCCTTCTCCGGCGATTTTGAATTTTCCGACGTCGGCATCCTGGAAACAAACTCGCCTCTAGACTAACACACCACCACTACTCAGATTTCTATCCCCTTCTCAAATTCGAAATTAATTTTCATGGATTAAATTTCAAAACACTTAAATCTAACAAACACAAAACTCATAGTCATCGATGAAGAAAAGGAATTCGAAGGATTTTTACCTCTTTGGATGCGATCTGTTCCGGATTTGTTCAAGATTCTGTTTCCTTGCTGTTGCTGCGATCGGCGTTTGACACGGAGGTGGCGCGTGAGGTTCACGAAATTGAACTGGTTCAGTTTGCGTTTCCGTTCGTGGTTCACGTGCTCAATACTTGAATCCAATTCTGTTCGGTTTCTTTTGTGACGGAAACGGTATGAGCTTGAGTTGTCGAGACTTGGTGATGCTGGTGATTCCTTCACCGTTCTTCTCTCGTTCTTCTCAGTTCAAGAATCCACCTTCTCTCTGCGTTATTGTGTTGTTGTTATGCGGCGAGTCGCGAATTCGCGTTTGAACTCCTTCTTCTCTGATTCTATTGCCGTTGTTGTTCTTGCGTTTTGTCCCGAAGTTTTGGCTGCGGCGAATTCGTAAATGAACCGTGAACACCACTTGTTGAATCAGATCGAAAAATTGCAGAGGACTGAGAGGATTTTTGCAGAATTCGATTGTAGATGAATTGATGATGATTATGGTAGGATGAAGGTGATGATGAAGATTGTGGTGGTTTTGATGGAGGTGTTGTGGTGGTGTGAGGTTGTTGGTGAAGATTGATGAAGAATGGAGGTGGTTAAAGGTGGTTAGGGTGGTGATAGAGTTAGTTAGGGAGGAGGAGTGGTGGAAGAAGGTTGTTATGGTGGTGGAATAAAATGAACACGTGAGGAAAAAGAAAAGAGGGAAAAGAGAGAAAATTTTTATGACTTTTTTTTGTATAATTTTGTAAAAAATGATTGGTGAATGAAAAAATTGACCATGGTTTGACTTATATAGGCTAAGTCATTGACCTTGGACCAATAGGGTAGAGACATGTGGCACTTGGATCTAACAAACTTTTAAAGACCAATAACATTTGGACACATGGCACTTGGACTCTAACAAACTTAAAAGGGATTAAAACGTAAATAACAAAAGTACGAGGACTAAAATGAAAATTAAACTAAAATTGAATTGAAAAAGTAAAAATGAAAATTAACGTAAAGCGAGACGATTAAACACAACAAAGCAGATTAAAATGAAACAGAGATATTATGTGAAATGACCAAAATGCCCCTAGGGACTAAAACGACTAAAAACGACTCAAATGCAATTTTAAAATGATTTTTTAACAAGGGATTAAAGCAAGAGCTTATTCGAACAAATTAAAAGACCCAGATACAAATTTTAGAATTTAAACAGGGTTTTAACACATGAAAAGACTAAAATGCCCCTAGGGGCAAAACTGACTCGAAATGACTCCAAACGCAATTTTTGGAAAGGGTTTTGACATAGAAAGAAACAAAGACTTATTCAAACTATTTGAAAGGACTCAACCAAATTTTTAAAAGACTGAAAGAAATTTTAACACAGGAAATGACTAAAATGCCCCTAGGGCTAAATTGACTAAAAAATGACCTAACTGATATTTTTTTGAAATGAATTTCGACATGAGATTGAAACAAGGAAAGACTCAAACAATTTTCAAAGATTAAAATGAGTTGAATGCAGGAAATGACTAAAATACCCTTTTATGTGAATTTTGCAAATAATATTGAAATAAAATGCAGAGAAAGATGCAATTGATCAGGGACATATCAAATGACTTATAATGCAAGAAAAGAAAAATTAAACAAGTATTTTTAGGTCCAAAATTAGGGTATAACACCCCTTCTGGAGAGAAACTTTCTGTTCTTCTTGGCCAGATATTGAAGTCTGTTTGAGAGCATGGCCATTTCAGCAGCATCTGGTTCAGAGTCTGAACTTGACTGTTCTTCCTCTTCAGATTCAACCACTTTGAGAGCTTTTGATGACTTGCCTTTGGATGGAAGAGCTATTGATTTACTCTTCTTAGTAGACTCATGTTCATTAAGACTTAACTCATGAACTTTGAGAGAACTAACAAGATCTTCGACACTTAAAGTGTTTAAATCTTTAGCTTCCTCAATGGCAGTCACTTTTGGTCTCCATCTGGCAGGTAAGCTTCTGAGTATCTTGCTTACATGATCAGAAGCAACATAGCTCTTCTTTAGAATTTGTAGACCAGAAACTAAGGTTTGAAACCTTGAGTACATCTCCTCAATAGTTTCATCATCCTTCATTTTGAATAACTCATACTGATGTACAAGCAGGAGAGCCTTTGCTTCTTTGACCTTCTTGCTCCCTTCATAATTTGAACAGAGAGAAGCAAACATAGCTTTAGCAGTGGATTTGTCACTCATCTTCATGTATTCTGCTTTGGGTATGGCAGTGACAAGAGCTCCTCTGATAATATGATGCTTCTTGTAAAGTTTCCTCAGTTCTGGAGTATGTTTCTTTCTATCCACAGCAGCTCCTTCTTCATCAAGGACTAAACCACCAACGCCGTCTTCCAGAATATCCCACAATTCTTCATCTAGGCTCATGATGTAACTGTAAAAATTGGTCTTCCACCAAGAGAACTCTTCAGCATCTCCATTGAACTTTGGAACTTTTCCAACACTGGTTTTCTTACTATCACTATAATCATGTGAGACATTTTTATAGCTAGTATCACCATCAGGAGGAGGAGTAGTCATGTTTTTCTCAGATCTTTGACTGTTGCACGGTTAAGTGATACACAACAGACCAAGGCTCTAGATACCAATTGAAGGTGAGAAAAACACAAGAAGGGGGGTTGAATTGTGTTTTAGAAAAATTCTTCGTTTCTCCTAAAAACTGAACACACTGATCAGAAGCTAAGTGAGACAGCTTCTGAAGTGATAATCAGAATCTAAATGCAGTGGAATAAAACAGAGAGAGAGAAGAAGAACGACACAAAGCAATTATACTGGTTCCTTCCACAATCCGGAAGTAGTCCAGTCCCCCTTGCACTTCCAAGGAGATTTCACTATGAGTAATATCTGATTACAAATGCTCAAGCACACAAGCAAGAGACTTCCAATGCTCAAGCACACAAGCAAGAGACTTCCTTTGCTCAAGAACACAATCAAGAGACTTCCTGCTCAAGCACAACTGCAAGAGACTTCCTAACTAAACAAAATTACACAGAAAATTGTTTAAGGTTGAACACTTGATATACAATCAGAGGTGCTCACAATACAAATCAGATACAGACTCAATGGACTTAAGAATTTCTAAGATATGACTTTGAGACACAGAAATTCTAAGTGAATGCAGAACAATTTCAGCAGAGGTTTGGTACTTGTGAAAATCTTTGTGAGTCTTTCGTTCAGCGTTCTTGCATTACCAATTCTCTAGGTCTTCACTCCTTTATATAGAGGTGTGAAAGAGACGTTGTGAAATTGCCAGCACACCAAAGAGTCGTTGTTGAAGCTTGATCTTTCACCAATGATCTTTTGCCTGATTTGGTTGTTGTCCTATGAAGAACAAATTTGAAATCCATTCCTTATCCAAAGGAACATCTATGCAGGCGAGACCGTATTCTGGAGCTGTTTTCTTGTCTTGAAGTGCAGACACAAAACAGAGTAGTGGAGAACGTGGTTGTACAATTCGTACAAAGTACAATGTCAACGCTTTTGTCCAAATTGCAAACACATGCCTTCAAACACCTTTGAAATGACCGTTGCAAACTCCACTAATCCTTTGTTTGTGTTTTCGAATCCAATAGACAGCTTTTGCATTGATAATTCTTCAATTCTTGATTCTTTGCAAATCCAGTTGATATTCAGCTTCTGGTGAAATGGCTTCTGATGAGGCAGCTTCTGATGATGCAGCTTCTGATGAGATGACTTCTGCAGCTTCTGATGATGCAGCTTCTGATGATGTGACTTCTGGACCTCTTGTCTTCAGGAGCACTATTCTTCAGGAGCAGCTTACTTCAGGAGCGCTATTTCTTCAGGAGCGCTATTTCTTCAGGAGCAGCTTGACTTCAGGAGCGCTTTTTCTTCAGGAGCAAGTTGCCTTCAGGAGCGTCCAAGCTTCAAATTTTTGTTGTTTCCATAGCTCTTTATTTGCTCATTCAGAACCAATGATGATGTAACTTTATAATTATGGTCCTGTACACTTGAACAAATATTAGCTAATCCAATTTACAATTTTTAATACCTTGTTATCATCAAAACTCTTTAAGGTTTATTGTTAAACACATTTTGTTCCAACAGATTTTTTTCTTTTAAAGAAAACTTCGTAAACTAGCGCACGGGTCATTGACGTTAATAATTTTCTACTTTATATATTTATTGAGTTTAGGCCTCGTTCGTTGCTCTAAAATCATAGAACGAGTTGATAACACATATGTGCCATCAAACCTAGAGTCTAATAAGTCTAGCCCGCTCTACGAGTGTCGTAGCAAACCGGTTCCTAGAAAATCTCTTGTAAATTTTCAAAATGTCAACTTCAATCACTCATACGCGTAAATCTTTCTATAATCCTTTAAACTTTATAATTCAACATCATATCGAGCCTTAGCAAGTCTATTAAGCAAAACATAGGTTCGATAGATACGTCATAATTCCACAAAATCCGAGAACCTTGTGATTTCTCATAACTTTGCACCGCTTTAACTTCTTACTTCATACCTTCACATCTATGACTTCCATATCAATACCGGAACTTCCAAATTCTTGATCTAAGCTCTTTCTTGACTCTTGACACATTAACCTCCAAAGATACCTTAAACCGTATCGATTTCGTTGATGGTTGCCCATGCCTTTTTCCTTGGAAATCTTAGGATATGATATGCATTCATTACTTGATGTCATAAAAGATTTTCGTCACATAAAAGATTATTGTGAAGACATCTCCCCAATAGTCATTGCAGACCATAGGAACGAACTGGTAGGTTTCTTAAAAATGGAAAGTTTCGTCCCAGGTTTGCTATTGGTGAGTTTCTCCAACTCTATTTTTCAGAAAACATTCTTTGAATGAAATTTTTATTCTCAAGTATCCAATGCACATCATTCATTCCTAGCATCGTGAAATATTCTATAACATATGCATGACAACATCAACCTTTTTCAATACAATTCTTGGCACGTCGGAAATCAATGCCTTAATCCTAATAACATAAAACTTTCTCTTGAATCCTTAACTTCCTCCACTACGAATAGCTTTCCTCTTTACGTTGCCACTTACGCAGCTTTTCGAACATACATGTCCTTAACTTCATTCATATAATGCTATCCTGAGAGCCTGCTGACTCTGTCAACATATGTCGACTTCTCACTATCTTGTAGCCTTGTTCCGACTTTCCAGAATATCATAAACCCATTCCAACAATAACTCTTACCGAAACTTTCGGTCATGCTTAGATATATATATATATCCAACTTCCTCACTTACGGGTACATGAAGTATCACTAACATCTTACCCGACATTGTCTGAACGTTCCTTCTTAACATGACCTTATATTCTCGGAGGATTCACACTTCTACTTGATTAGTTCACCGGCCACCTTTTGGCACGTTCAAACTTCTTCATCACATACTTCGTTCCTCCTGGGTCCTATTCAGCTCTCAGGTATCCATTCTATTCGTCGAATGTTAAATTGAGTTGATCAGGCTTAACTAACAACAACAACTAGAACATTTACCCGGAACCCAATGGCCCCACTACCTTAGTTGTAACATTAATGACCCAAGGCACGCTCTGAATCGACCTGCTCTGATACCATATGTAACACCCATACTAGACGTATCTAGAAAGTCTAGCGTGAGCGTTAGTTTAGTATTGGATACATTAAGAATTTACAACATAAAAATCTTCGAATGAATATATGATACAACAAAACGTGTTCGTACATTATCCATACAACATATCTTGTCTAAAATGTAATATTTACATCCTTGAAATCCATGATCACCATGATGCGGGTACAAACTAGCTCTTGTTGAATTATCCATCCGGCTACTACCTTGACGTCCAACCTGATATCTGAAACAAATAAGGATTGGGATGAGACATAATGTCTCAGTGAGTTCCCAAAAATCCTAGGCTATAGGTAACCTCAGGGGAAACCTACAGTCACCACGTGTCTACAATACAACCTGACGGTTGATTATACGTGTGTGGTCATGCTTTCCTAGACGGTAGTGCATGCTATACCCGTCATATGCTTATCTTACTTGTTATAGGCTTCACTTCCTATACGTGTCATGGCGGTCGAGGGGGAATCTAAAACCGCATTGCCAAGAATACGCTCTACGTATCAAGGCCTAAGCATATCATATTCATGGCACGATTCTAAACCGGACGATTAGGGAAACCTACGATCATAATCGGTATAGCATACTTTACTTGCTCTATTCCATGTCTTGTACTTGTCTTATAGTATCTAGTGCTCTTGTTCTTGAACATAATCGTGCATGGAATCATTCTTACGTAATCATGAACATAATCATAAACATAACATGCATGGTCACACATAAGTTTATTCATTAAGTTAGCGTTGAACAAACGATCATTATCTTGATTCATTTTACAGAGAGCCCCGGGTGGAGTAACCCAAAGAACAATCCCATCATGACCGATGTACGTACATCAGACTCCCTCGGTGTCATGCGGGTCCCTTACGGCTTGAACCGTTCCCCTTGAGTCGAGAACCTCCCGTATCCCCCTGATGTGGATAACAAAAGACACGAACACCTACGTCTTGTTTACTCGGTGACATGCGGGTCCCTTACGGCTTGAATCGTTCTCATTACGAGAACCCCTTGTATCCCTCTGGCGTGGATAGCAAGAGACATGCCACCTACATTACATTAATCATGGTCTTGTCGTTCATGTAGGATAAACCTAATCATGTTTACATGTTTTACCACGGAACCTTGATCGATCCGATTAATGGTAAATTCATACTTGTTCATGCTTGTTCATTCTTAATCATGGTGGAGAGATTAACTAATCTAACCACGACTTAACATGCTTGCTATCTCATCCTTTATCATTCTAGGGATTCTTGCTAACTTGCTAGTTCTCGACTATCTATGTCGAGACTCTAGTTCTTTCCCTTGCTTAATGAATAATTTGCTACCCGTTTCATGACATGATTCTCTCGTATGCCATGCCTTACTAACATGCTTAATACTTGCCTCTTAATCATAAGAATCTTGCTTTCATTGATTATCATTTAGGACCTTGGTTTGAGGGGTTTACTTTTATAAAAGACTGCACAAGGAAGTCCGGTACGAAAAACACCGAAACTGCCTGAAACGAGCAAGCAGCACCTGAAGGCACCACTTGCTCGCCTAGGCGAGTAACTCCATGTGGGAGGCGAGGAGCAGCTCGCCATGGCGAGTTGGTGGCGAGCAAAACCTTGGTTCTGCTTCGTTCTGCTCGCTGTGGCGAGTAATAGCTCGCCGTGGCGAGTTGTGACAGTCCAGAACTTGTAAAAATGGTATTTTTGACCCAAAAACCGCAAACCAAGTGTCTCTAAGTATATTGGAACATATTTATCATAGAATACTTTTAAAACATTCATTTGGCAAGTATAAACATGTTTAGTATGATGGCACGAAAAGGGGCAACTATCATCTTACATAACCCTAGACTTTTCATAGTTTCCATATTAATCTAACAAGACATAATCATAATCCCAAAGGGTGGGAAAACTAACTATGAACTCACCTAACAAGTTTCTTGTGATAGCTCCAAGCCTCAAGCTCAAGCAAGCCAAAAACCCAAGCTTTAGGTCAACTCACTTCCTTTGATCAAACCATTCAATCTTGATATTTTCTTTCAATCCAAAGCACCATGATCACTTGTTGATTACCAATCTTTGAGTTCATACTCCAATTCAAAGCTTTCACCAAAACCCAAATTCTTGATCTTGATTCCAAGCTTGTCCTCAAGCTTCCATTCAAACCCATGGTTAAACCTTGCTTGATAAGTTGCTAACATCCATAATGATCCACCAAGTTTTCAAGCATAATCATCACCTCACAAAGAAACCATTGAATAAACAAACCCTAGCCTCATGAACTTCTCTTGGTGAGGAGAGGAAGTTTTGAAATCACCCAAGCTCTAGTTGTTCTAGAGAGAGAGAGGAAAAAGAAAACCACGATGAAAGACCCATCTCCAACCTAAGAATCCAAGAAGGAAGAAGTTGCAAGCTTGATGGAGGGTGGGAGAGGAAGAAGTGGCGTGAGAGAAGAGAGAAGGGAGAGAGAATTGTTTGCCAACATAGAGAGAGAAAGGGTAAGGGAAAATGAGATATTTTCCACCCAAAACATATAAATATCTATTTTCGTGAAATTTCCCTTATGCCCTTGTCTTCAAGCGTGTTAAATCCAACACCGATACTTATCTCGTGTTTAGATGACATCTCGTAATAAATATTCCGTCAAACTTTCTTTCCATAACATAATTCTCTAGCACAGTCAACGGGTAATATACTGATACTGACAGGCGGGATATTACATTGAGTGTGTTAAGAGATTTTTTGTGCATATTTGCTGCTCATCAAGATATCTGGGTCATGAAGGAATATGGAATTCAAGAGTCATGGACTAAATTGTTCACTGTTTCTAAGATGCCAGAAGTAACTAATTCTCGTATCTTGACAAAGGCTGCATATATTTTTGAGGATGACCAAGTGTTGTTGGAGTTTGTAGGAGATCGGAATTGGAATTTGGTTATTTACGATTCCAAGAATGGCACTTTTAGATTTCCTACATTTCAAACCATCGCACCCGAAGTCTGCCTTGAGAGTTTGATATCACCTTGTTTTTAACGATAGAATGTAGTTCTATGTACCATGAAGTTTATCCACAACCTATATGTTAATTTATTTTAATATTGTTTATCTAGTTTTTACTCTGATATTATTAGTGACTTCATAGATTATTGTTAAATAATGGTCATAAATCTGAAGCTCGAGAAATTGGTGTTATTTTCATTTGTATTGTTTCTTTATCAGAGTTGTTTGGTCCATCATCTTGTAGTACATTTTATATAATTTACAATCATGCACTGTGTTAGATGGTTACTAGTTGCATTTTGGAATATCATGATTAGGATTTTGATGTTTGCCAAGTCACTAGTATGTTCTTTGAAATTTCTTCTATGAGCCGCACAAATTTCATAATGTTTGCCTCAAATCTTGCAAAACACATTATGAATTGAACAAAACATTATACTGCATGTTTCTTATAATATAACAGTGGTCACAACTCACAATGTGTATGCAAAGAAATTACAACGTTACAAGAGTGTTAGAAGAACCACATAGGCTTTAATGAGAGCAAGCTGCATTTTTCCATTTTAATTGTCACCACTTACTTTAATTGACTCAAACTTAATATGTTGTTGATTTACTAGAGAAGGCTGACATGATATGTCTCTGCTAACTCAGTTACATATTGTAAAGAATCAAGAAGATTCATCAAGTAATGGATCAAATCAAGACAAGTCAAACAAACCATTAGAAAACAATTTATCTGAATGCATTGCCTTAATACATGGAGTAAAATCAAATAATATCCATAAAGGAAAATAATGTTATTTCCTTATCTATGTATTACCGTTGGTTTAGTCAAAACCAAGGAATACTCATTAATAGTCTTAATGTCATTCCCATATCAGTACATAGAACCGTTAGGCTTTGTTTTATAAAGGATCAGTTGTAATTGTATAATAAAACAACACAAAATAATACACAGTAGGTGAAGCACGTTCAAGTGTTACCTATAATCCTTCAGCTACCTTAATTTTGATATCATTGTTTTATTTTCAATTTCATTATGGTATCAGTAGTATCCTCATCTTCCATTGAAGAACCCAAACTCACTATTCAGTCATTTCATCAATGTTCAAGCCTTGTCTCAATCAAACTATCCACTTCAAATTTCCTTCTATGGAAATCCCAAATGTTACCTTTGATTAGAAGCCTGGGCCTTGAACACCATATTACTAGCACTTCCAAACCAGATGATGAGATCACTGATTCATCTGGAACCAAAACAAAAAATCCAAATGCACAACAATGGATATTGAATGATGGACTGCTCACCTCATGGCTCCTTGGAAACATGAAAGAAGAAACTCTTAGCATGATCCTTGGAGGGGATACAGCCCACTATATTTGGAGTTCACTCCACGAACAGTTGTTGCCCAACACTGAAGATGGTGAAGCTCAACTAAAAAGTAGCTTTTATGCTATAACAAAAGGGAGTCTATCCTTGGATGAATATATCAGAAAATTCAAAGAATTGTGTGACAAGCTCTCAGCAATCGGGAAGCCACTTTCAGATGTCGACAAAGTTTTTCAAATTTCGAAAGGACTTGGAAACAATTACAAAGAATTTCGAATTGCGGTTTTATCGAAACCTCCATATCCTTCCTTTAATCAATTTATTATGTCATTACAAAATTTTGAACAGGTTTATCTTGCTGAAGAAAAGCCAGCTGTTGATCACAATCAAGCCTTCCTTAGCTTTAGAGGAAGAGGGAGTAATATGCGTGGAGGTAGAGGCAGCTTTAGAGGACGCGGCTCTTCTAATTATACTCAAAATCGTTCTAATAAAAGTCACAACTTTCAAGCCTCAAACTCAAGATTTCCACCAAATTCCAATACCAATTGGAAAACACCACCAAGGCAACAAAACAAGGGTGCTTGCCAAATATGTGGTAGAACAAACCATATTGCCACCAAGTGCTATTACAGGTATGAGTACAATAATGTTGAAGAAAATGCCCAAGAAGCATTAGCAGCACTTTACCCGAATGATGTTAATGATCACAATTTCTATGTTGACTTGGGAGCAACCACTCACATGACAAACCAAGGAGGTAACTTACATAACCTTAAACCTTATTTTGGCACTGACAAAGTTTTTGTTGGAAATGGGCAACCTTTACCCATCACCCATAAAGGAAATTTTTTTCTTAAAACTACACATGGTAAGCTTGATCTAAACAATATTTTGGTAGTGCCTAATCTTAAAAAGAACTTATTATCTGTGAGTCAATTTACTAATGACAATGATTGTATTTTTGAATTTAACTCTAATGGTTTTGTCATTAAGGATCAGAAACAAAGGATCTTAGCCGAAGGTCATAGACAAGGCAACCTTTATGCTCTAAAGGGGGAGACTTTTGAATCTCTTTCTACTATAAAGGAAGCATCTTCCGAGACATGGCATGCTCGCTTAGGACATCCAAATTTTAGTTTCTTGCAAACTTTAGATAATAAGAAAGTCATCAACGTTTCAAATTGGTTAACGAAAAATACATTATGTACTAGTTGTCAATTTGGAAAATGTTGTAAACTTTCCTTCACTAAATCTAATTCTAATTCACAATTTCCTTTAGAAAAAATTCATAGTGATTTATGGGGACCAGCCCCCACAATTTCCTCTCAAAAGTTTCAGTATTATGTTATTTTTGTTGATGATTTTACTCGATACACATGGCTATATCCTTTGAGAAATAAATCTGATTTTTATACATGCTTTCTTAAATTCCAAGCTTTTGTTGAGAAACATTTTGACAGGAAAATCAAAATATTTCAAAGTGATGGTGGTGGCGAATTCACCTCCAATGAGTTTATGAATCATCTTGCTTACAGCGGCATTGCTCAACAATTATCGTGTCCTTACACACCAGAACAAAATGGTCTTGCTGAACGAAAACATCGACACATCGTAGAAACAGGGTTAACTTTACTTTTTCATGCAAATGTTCCTTTAAAATTTTGGGTTGATGCCTTCTTGACTTCTGCTTATCTTGTTAATCGTTTACCTCTTTCATCCATTGGTAAGGAAACTCCATACTTTAGACTTTTTGGTAAACATCCTGATTATTCTGGACTTAAAATTTTCGGATGTCAATGTTTTCCATATTTAAAGACACCTGGATTGCATAAGTTTTCTAGAAAAAACCGCTTCTTGTGTTTTTTTAGGATATAGTCCACTTCATAAAGGATATCGTTGTCTTGATCCACACAACCACCGTGTCTACATTTCACGTCACGTAGTATTTAATGAAAATTATTTTCCTTATTTATCTCATACAAATTCCACACACCCACAATCTTATGATTCATCTATTACTACGTTTCCTAACTATGATGAATGGTTTTTAGGAAATACAGATGATACTTTAGCTTCCGAAGACTCTTCAAGCATTACCTCAAAACCTTTAATCATGGATGAAATTGACCCCTCTTCACCTAATCCAACTCAACCATCACCCTTAACTTCCACCAACCTAGACCATGTAACCTCTAATTCTGAGGCAACCACATCTTCTCCACCATCTCATTCATCGCCTACAATTGATAACCCTCCTTTAGTTGATAATGTACCTTCTCTACCCATTAACCATGACAATCCTATCTCAACTACTAGTCGACCAACTCGAGACAAACACCCTCCATCGTACCTTAAAATCTATGATTGTCCAACTATCAAAGAACCTTCCACCTCCCATGATGCCCTTCTCATCTCAACCGAAGAACCTAAGAATCTTAAATCTGCCCTTAAATACACAAATTGGAGAACTGCTATGCACGATGAAATTGATGCTCTTCGTCACAACCATACTTGGTCTCTTGTTCCTCGCCCACCTGACGTCAATATTGTGGGTTCTAAATGGATATTTCGAACAAAAAAGAAAGAAGATGGCACTATAGACAGGTTTAAAGCTCGACTGGTAGCCAAGGGATATACACAAATTCTTGGCCTTGATTTTGGTGAAACTTTCAGCCCAGTTGTCAAAGCTCCTACAATTTGGGTTATTCTTGCTTTAGCCATGCGTTTCAAGTGGCCTCTCAAACAATTAGATGTGAAGAATGCATTTCTGCATGGCACACTAAATGAGCGTGTCTACATGGAACAACATCCAGGCTTTGTAAACTCTGAGTATCCTAATCATGTCTGCCTGCTCCATAAATCTCTTTATGGTCTTAAACAAGCACCTCGTGCTTGGTTTGATAAATTATCTAGTTGTCTTGTTTCTATTGGATTTACATGTAGCAAAGCTGATTCATCACTTTTTATTTATCGTTATGACACTAACTTCATTCTTTTACTTGTATAGTAGACGACGTTATCATTACAGGCAACAATCCAACCTTTATCTCTAGTCTTACCAAACGTCTGAATAATGACTTTGCTCTCAAAGACTTAGGCCAACTACATTATTTCTTAGGACTTGAAATCAAATATTTTTCTGGTGGCATCACAATCTCCCAACCAAAATATGCACGTGATATTTTGGAGAAAGCCAAAATGCTTGAAGCTTCAAAAATCAACACGCCTATTGTTCAGAAAGCCATGGAACTATCTGATGATCATGAGTCAGTTGATCCTACAGAATATCGTCGTTTGTGTGGCTCTCTGCAGTATCTTACCTTCACAAGACCAGACAATACACATGCTGCTAATGTCGTGTGCCAACATTTTCAAAATCCTACAAAAAAGGATATGCGTGCTGTCAAACGCATTTTGCGTTATATCAAAGGAACTCTAACACACGGACTTAGATATTTATCTCAAAGTTCTCTAACTCTTAATGCTTTTTGTGATGCAAACTGGGCAGGATGTCCAACTACTAGGAGAAGCACTACTGGTTATTGCATCTTTATTGGATCAAATTGCATATCTTGGGCCTCAAAGAAGCAACCCACAGTCTCTCGTTCGAGCACAGAAGCTGAATATAGGTCATTGGCGACCACAGCTGCTGAATTGACATGGCTCCAACATCTCCTCCATGATCTCGACATCAAACTTGAACGGCGTCCGCTCCTCCTTTGTGATAACAAAAGTGCAATTCACTTGGCTCACAATCCAGTGTTCCATGCTCGAACCAAACACATTGAGATCGATTATCATTTTATCCGTGAAAAAGTTGCCGCCGGTCATCTCCAACTTCAATACCTGCCTACAACGCAACAAATTGCAGATGTATTCACCAAAGCATTGGCCAAAGATTCTTTTGCCACTTTTCGATACAAGCTTGGCGTTCATCCATACTCTCTGCCAACCTTGAAGGGGGGTGTAAAGAATCAAGAAGATTCATCAAGTAATGGATCAAATCAAGACAAGTCAAACAAACCATTAGAAAACAATTTATCTGAATGCATTGCCTTAATACATGGAGTAAAATCAAATAATATCCATAAAGGAAAATAATGTTATTTCCTTATCTATGTATTACCGTTAGTTTAGTCAAAACCAAGGAATACTCATTAATAGTCTTCATGTCATTCCCATATCAGTACATAGAACCGTTAGGCTTTGTTTTATAAAGGATCAGTTGTAATTGTATAATAAAACAACACAAAATAATACACAGTAGGTGAAACACGTTCAAGTGCTACCTATAATCCTTCAGCTACCTTAATTTTGATATCATTGTTTTATTTTCAATTTCATTACATATTCCTTTCTTTACACTTTCTTTTTTAAAGGTGTTTTTAAAACCTCTGTTTATTTTCAGAATCAAAGTGCAGTGGCATCTATTTACAATTCTGTCATGAAAGCAGATGGAGCTAGATTTGTACTTTGTCTAACATGGTCAACCACTTGTCCATATTTCTGAGGTCGATGAGAGGAGAGGAACATAGAAATTGTTCTTAGATATCCAAAAAGACAAGAATAATAACAAATATGTTTAGAATTGATTTGGCATGAAAGTGTGTGTGTGTGTCTGTATGCACATGAGTTTGAATTAACTTATAGCTCGTAAATGCTTCACGGCTTTGAGATAAACGTTAGCACTTAACATATTAAAAATCTTCTAGCTCATTTAACACACGTGCATTCTGAATCACATGATAAGAGATTTGTGCACAAAATAATTCTGAATTACATTTTTCTAATTTATATTGCACTTTGACTTGTGTAGGGAAGGTATGCTGGCAGGTGAAATGATGATTGGCGTTCTACTTTTTGTTTTCAACCTTGATTTCTGCAGTGCTTGTTCATAGATTATTTTTTGCTGTTTTAGTTGTTCGTGCTCTTGTGTGTCTGTGTTACAAAATAAAGAGGAAGAGGAGATTACTTGTGATGCAAGTAAGCTCACAAATGAGGAAGGAGAAGTTACTTGAGGATCAAGTAACTTGAATATGACAGCTGGACTTTCTGTTATGGCAGTTAGATGAGTAGCATTAGTATATGATTAGTGTATGATAACTACAATAGACTCTCATTAGTCTATAAATAAGTGTATACACTTTGTATCAATTGATTTGATTCATCAATAAAGATTTTCACTTTCATTTCATTTTCTCTCTCTCGAGTTTCTTGTTATGGTATAAAGAGCCTTCTCTTTGGGGAAGGTGGTTACGATTCAGTTACGCACCGTTTCCGCCATGGATGCGTGTTTCTGAAGTTTTTTTCAAGCTTCTTTCCTTTTTCTTCTTTCTTCTCGTTGAAGATCATTTCTTTTTCGTATCTCTTTTCTCATCTTTGTGTTGATTCCTGAATCGTTCAGATTTTGATTTTCTTTCAATCAATCATGGTTCGAAATCAAGATCCAACACAAGATTATTCTTCACCTTACTATGTTCATCCCAGTGATGGACCTCATTCAGTTGCAATCAAGCCTCAATTGAACACGTCCAATTATCAAGCTTGGGCGCGTGCTATGCGCAGAGGTCTTGGTGGCAAGAACAAGTATCAGTTTGTAGATGGAACAATTCCTCCTCCTACTGATAATGATTTGAATTTCTCTGCATGGGAACGTTGCAACAATATTATCCACTCATGGATCATGAACTTTGTTTCTGATAGTATTGCACAGAGCATTGTGTATATTGATAACGTTTCTGACGTTTGGAATGAGTTGAAAGAACGTTTTAGCAAAGCTGATCGCATTCGTGTTTGGAAGCTCAAATCTGAGATCAACAATCTCAAACAAGGTACTGGTTCTGTTAATGACTATTACACTGAATTGAAATCTCTTTGGGAAGAGTATGATAGTCATAGACCTACACCTTCATGTGTTTGCCCTATGAGATGTGTGTGTGCTTCCATGCGAAATGTTAAAGAATTTAGGCATGAGGATCAAGTGATTCAGTTTTTGAGTGGCCTTAATGAAGTTTTTTCCATTGTTCGTACTCAAATTCTTCTTATGGATCCATTACCTCCTCTCAGCAAAGTTTACTCTTTAGTGGCTCAAGAAGAAAGTCATGAAGGTATTGATGCTATTGATGATAGTAAAGTCTTGATTAATGCGGTTGAAACCAAGAAACCTTATGGTAGAGGCAAGGGATCCATTTCTCAGGGAGGGAAAAGTGGTAGACAATGTAGCTTTTGCGGTAAATCAGGTCACACTATTGAGACCTGTTACAGAAAGCATGGCTATCCTCCCAACTATGGTAATGGTAGATTCAACTCTAATGCAAATTCTGTGCAATCTGAAGATCCTGATGAAAGTTGTAAAGGATCTACTGAGACTGCTTCTGGTTCATTGCCTGCATTTACTAAAGAACAGTATGACAGCATTCTTGCCTTAATTCAATCCTCTAAGGTTGCATCTCCTCAGTCTTTGGTAAACCAGGTCAGCACTTTAGCTTCAATTGGTCATACACCAGTTGAAGCATCTACTTCAGGTAATGCTTATTGTTCCCTACCTGTTGCACATTGCCTGGCCTGTGTTAAATCTAACTCCTGGATATTAGATTCAGGAGCAAGTGATCATATTTGCTCTTCTTTGAACTGGTTTACTACATATTATAACATTAAGCCTACCAATGTTAAACTTCCTAATAATACTATTGTTGTCACTAATATAGCAGGCACCATCAGTCTCACACCTCATTTAGTTTTACATAGAGTTCTATATCTCAAAGATTTTTCTTTTAATTTGATTTCAGTGTCCAAACTATGTTCCAGTTCAAATTGCACTTTACATTTCTTTGACAAATATTGTGAATTGCAGGATATGACTTCTCAAAGGAAGATTGGTTTGGCTGATCTATGTGAAGGATTGTACAAACTAAACCTTGAAGCTAGCATGTCAAGAGTCATGTCTGTTTCAGTTGCTGATCCCAATATCATTCCTTCTTCAGCTCTTTGGCACTATAGGCTAAGGCATTTATCTCATTCTAGATTAGCTATTATGAATAAGCAGTTTCCTTTCCTGCAAACTGATCCCAACTTAGTGTGTGAAACTTGTCATTTTGCTAAGAAAAAGAAACTTCCCTTTTGTATCAGTACCAAAAGAGCAATCAATAAAATGGATATTTTGCATTTTGACATTTGGGGTCCTCTTTCTATTAAATCCATTCATGGTCATAGTTATTTTCTTACTGTTGTGGATGATTATAGTAGATTTGTATGGATCATTTTATTGAAATCAAAATCAGAAGTTCAATTACAAGTTCAAAACTTTATACTTTTTGCAGAAAATCAATTTGATTGCAAGGTTAAAACTGTCAGAAGTGACAATGGTCCTGAGTTTGATTTACAACAATTTTATGCTTCAAAAGGAATTTTACATCAAAAATCTTGTGTTGAAACTTCCCAACAAAATGGGAGGGTTGAGAGAAAACACCAGCACATATTGAATGTTGGAAGAGCTCTTCTTTTTCAATCAAAACTTCCTAAAAAATGTTGGTCTTATGCTCTTGTGCATGCCACTTACATCATAAATAGAGTTTCTTCATCCATTTTAAAGGATAAATCTCCTTATCAACTTCTTTTTGATCAAAACCCTGATTTTGATAGTTTTAAAGTTTTTGGTTCATTGTGTTTTGCTTCTACTCTTTGTTCTCACAGAACTAAGCTTGCTTCTAGAGCAAGAAAGAGTGTTTTTCTTGGATATAAGACTGGCGTCAAGGGTTTTGTTCTCTTTGACTTACAGTCTAAGCAACTTTTCATTTCCAGAAATGTCGTTTTTTATGAGTATGTTTTGCCTTATAAAACTGCTTCTGATCCTATTTCTGCTTCTGATGCTACTTCTGCTTCTGATCCTATTTCCGCTTCTGATCGTACTTCTGCTTCTGATCCTACTTCCGCTTCTGATCCTACTTCTGCTTCTGATCCTTCTTCTGCTTCCGATAGTTTTCCTGCGTCTGTCCCACGTGTAGCGTATCATAATCAGGATTCTTTCTCTGATTCTCTTCCCATTCCTCCTATCAATCATAATGATTCTTCCTCTCCTATTATAAACCCTCCTATACCTAATTTACCTGATTCTATAGATGATGTTGAACCTGTTCTTAGAAGGTCTGAAAGAGTCAAAAATGTCCCTGTTAAGCTTCAAGACTATGTTTGTAACTCTTTCACAGATCAACCATCTTCATCTTCTTCAGGTAGTTTATATCCTTTGTCCAATTTTACTTCTTCTCATTTTCTTTCTCCTTCACAATCACATTTTACTTTTTCTGTTACTTCCCACACTGAGCCCAAATCATTTGAAGAGGCTATGCAATCTGAGTACTGGGTTGAGGCAATGAATGCTGAGATCCTGGCTTTAGTAAAGAATGGTACATGGACATTAGTTGATTCTCCTCCCAAAGTCAAACCTATAGGGAACAAATGGGTGTTCAAAATCAAGTATCATTCTGATGGCACTATTGAAAGGTACAAAGCCAGATTGGTTGCTAAAGGGTATAGTCAAATTGAAGGTCTTGACTATTTTGAAACCTTTTCACCAGTAGCAAAGATCAGCACTGTTAGAATGCTTCTTGCTTTGGCCTCCATCAATGATTGGTTCTTGCACCAGCTTGATGTGAACAATGCTTTTCTTCATGGTGACCTCCATGAAGATGTGTATATGCAGATCCCACAGGGTGTTCATACTTCCAAACCAAATCAAGTCTGCAAGTTAAATAAATCTCTTTATGGTTTGAAGCAGGCCAGCAGGTCCTGGTATGAAAAGTTAACCTTGTTTCTCACTCAGCAAGGATATACTCAAGCTTCTGCAGATCACACTCTTTTTGTGAATGATTCTAATGATTCATTCACTGCCCTGCTCATTTATGTTGATGATATCATCTTAACTGGAAATTCTTTGCCATAAATCACTAGAGTCAAGCATTTACTTGATGCATCTTTCAAAATCAAGGATTTAGGTCAACTGAAATACTTTCTTGGTCTTGAGGTCGCTTATTCCAAAACTGGTATTTCTGTTTCTCAGAGGAAATATTGTTTAGACTTGCTCAATGATTCTGGTTTATTAGGTTCTAAACCCGTTTCCACACCTATGGATCCTTCTATCAAGTTGCACCATGATGGGGGGGCAACCCTATGAAGATATCTACTCATATAGAAGGCTTGTAGGCAGATTAATATACTTGACAAACACAAGACCAGACATTTGTTTTGTGGTTCAACAACTTAGTCAATTTCTGTCTGCACCAACCAAAACTCATTACAATGCAGCATGTAGGGTGATTAGATACTTGAAGAATTCACCAGGCAAAGGTTTATTTTTTCCTAAGTCATCACACATACAGCTTTTAGGCTTCACAGATGCAGACTAGGCAGGATGTGTTGACACAAGAAGATCCATAACAGGCTTATGCTTCTTCCTTGGTTCTTCTCTTATATCATGGCGCACCAAAAAGCAAAGCACAGTGTCTAGATCTTCAAGTGAAGCTGAATACAGAGCACTTTCAGCTGCAGCTTGTGAAATGCAGTGGCTGATTTACCTTCTCAAGGATTTAAGGATTCACAACACTAAGCTTCCTGTATTGTATTGTGATAACAGAAGTGCTTTACATATTGCAGCCAATCCAGTGTTTCATGAAAGAACTAAACATCTGGAGATAGATTGTCACTTTGTAAGAGAGAAGGTACAAAATGGAACTATGAAGCTTCTCCCAGTTTCAAGTGCTAAACAAGCAGCAGACTTCTTCACCAAACCACTGCATCCTAAGCCTTTCATTACTCTATTGTCCAAGCTTGGCATGGTAGATATATACCAAGCTCCAGCTTGTGGGAGGCTGTTACAAAATAAAGAGGAAGAGGAGATTACTTGTGATGCAAGTAAGCTCACAAATGAGGAAGGAGAAGTTACTTGAGGATCAAGTAACTTGAATATGACAGCTGGACTTTCTGTTATGGCAGTTAGATGAGTAGCATTAGTATATGATTAGTGTATGATAACTACAATAGACTCTCATTAGTCTATAAATAAGTGTATACACTTTGTATCAATTGATTTGATTCATCAATAAAGATTTTCACTTTCATTTCATTTTCTCTCTCTCGAGTTTCTTGTTAGTCTAATGTTGCATAGAGCGCAGAAAACTTTAAATTTTCTTTCAATGTTAAGACTGCTGGAGTCATAAATTCCAAACTGAAGTTTGCAAAGCTTTAGATGAACAAATTACAAATTGATATTACTGGAGTCTCTGCTGCTCTGTGATATTTCTGGTTTATGCGACTGTGCATTGCTCGTGTTATTTTTTGGAAACCAAATATTTCAGTGTTATCTACTCAAATCTTGTATGCATAATTGACCTGACTATGTATGTATATTTCACGTCAAAATGAAGAGATCACCATTGATCTCTTTAGTAACTTGCTGTCAAAGAGCTCTTGTCTATCCACTATGCTGTTATGGTATTGAATCAAGGTTCTAAATAACGGTCGCGGTCGCGATCGCGGTCACGTTAAGGTTGTCGCGATTTCGGCTGTAACGGACGCTGCGATACAAACAACGGTCTTCACAGTGTGAATTAATCAAAACGTTTCACAAAACATATTAAAACTATTTATATTATCATATAATGTATAATAACTTAGATTAATACTTTTTTCCCATAATTATAACATGTTTAAAGTAAATATAATAATAAAAATAGACTATATTTAGTAAAAATAGAATGTTTGACAGATTGAAAAGAAATTAACTAATAAATAACTACTCATAACATATCTTTAAACAAAGTTCATGATCAATTAACTACATTTAGTTCACATCATAAGAAATTACTAATACATTTGAAAAAGTCTAATAAAAACTTATTGATTACACCACCAGTCACCACATGGTAGAACGACGTGGAAGATCATAACTTCCACTATCACCTTCATCATTGTTGTTGTTGTTATTATTATTATTATTATTATTATTATTATTATTATTATTATTATTATTATTATTATTATTATTATTATTTATTATTATTATACGAATAAACAAATAAACCCTCTAAAAGTAATTATTAATTATTATTATTATTATTAATTTATGATATTTTTTATTTAACCTATATCATTTTAAATTTCTACTTCTACATATTTGGTCTTTGATTGAAATTCTGATGTGTTATTCTAAGTTGACAAAATACATTCTTATGAGACATTTTAAAAAGATTGTTTTTGAGTAGTGCTATTCATCCAGAAGGATTTTATCTCGAACGGTTCCTGAAAAGCAATTGGCCAATAAAAAATGTTGTTGAACGGAATACATGGGAGGGCAATGGATGTAATTTATGAAATATAATAAGTAATTAGCCACTTGTGATTTTCTCGTGAGATATTATGTCGGGACAAACGACAATTTCCATTGTTTTTTAATTAAGTCTGATTTTTTGGTAAAACAATTACACAAAAAACTCAAACCATGAAATTACCAGTCACTCACTTTATTATCTTTACTTTCATAGACAAACAACACACCTTATTTTTTTCCTTATCATTTATATCAACTTCAAATTCCTTCTTTATATTTTTCTTTTTGCTAATTTCCTTTCTCTCTTTGTAGGAAACCACTACCAATCCATCATTTTTAGATGTTGTGCCTCTTTCTAATATTATTTGGATATGTATCTATATAACATAGATGCAAATGGCTCGCACTTAAGGGAAATATGCTATCGTCTTAAGTGTGTCAATCTCACTTGTGTGGCTGTTCTCGTTTTTGTGGTTGCGCTTAGCCTAATATAATGATTCAACCATTGTAGGTTTTCTCGAAAATCTGAACATTATTTTGAATTATTTTCTTAGTTTTATTCATGTCATTTGTTTAATTTATTTTATATTAAATTTATGTTTTTCTATGTTGATGTGTTATGATGAATAACAAATTAAATGCTTATTTGGTATTTTTAAATTATATGGCATTTTTATCTGAGTCTAATTTTTAGGTAAATTAATTATCGAAAATTTTAAATTCTTCTACAAACCCATTAGCAAGAACAATTAAACCAATAAGTGTTTTTAATAAAAAAAAATAATCAAGAAGAGAGATGATTCGGGTATAAGGAATATGTCATTTATCATGATTAATTTGAAAGAAAAATCCACTTTCTAGTTCTCTGCGATTTTCTAATGTTTGATGGTCAAGATAGGAAGACATGATATAATATATTAATCATATCCTGCTTAAATATCATGTTTGATGCACCAAAAAGATATGATAAAATAATAAACCATTTTCCTATCCTATCCTGTTTACTTTGTAATTTTTATCCTAGGTATATGCTGGATTAGAAACTATCCTGAATTTCTGATAGAATTAGAAGATCATTCTTTATTTATTATAATGATAATACTCTACCATTTTTAAAATTTTATCGTTTTTAAAATAATTATATATATATATATATATATATATATATATATATATATATTTGTTATTATAAATTTTTACATGTCATTTTTACAATATTTAATTAATTGTGAGATTAATTTTAGATTTGGAGTTTGTAGGAGATTTGGATTGGAATTTGGTTATTTACGATTCCAAGAATGGTACTTTTAGATTTCCTATATTTCAAAACATAGATATCGCACGAGAAGTCAGTGTTGAGAGTTTGATTTCACCTAGTTTTCAATGATTGGACGCAGTGTTATGTCACTTAGCATGAATTTGACCATAACTATATGTTAATTTATGTTTATGTTTTTTATTTAGTTTTTATTCTAAAATTACTAGTGACTTCATGGATTATTGTTTAATAATGGTCATAAATCTGAAGCTTGAGAAATTGGTGTTATTTTTGTTTTTATTATTTGTTTATTAAAGTTGTTTGGTCCCTCATCTTGTATTAGATGGTTAGATGGTTACTAGTTGCATATTGGAAGATCAAGAATAGGATTTTGATGTTTGCCAAGTCACTAGTATGTTCTTTGAAATTTCTGCTATAAGCTGCACAAATTTAATAATGTTTGCCTTAAATCTTGCAAAATACATTATCATGCATGTTTAGTGTGATATACAGTGGTTACAACTCACAATGTGTATGCAAAGAATTACAACATCACAAGTCTGTCAAAAGAACAAGTAGCATTTTACCCATTTTCATTATTACCTTCTACTTGGAGTTCAGAAAGATTTTACTTCAGCATATTTATAAATTTAAAGCAAACTTCATTATTACCTTCTACTTGGAAGCAAACTTTTCCAACACACTTCTCTATCATCTAGGGTTTTGTTCTTAGGACTTTGTCTTCAATAACTTGAGCTTGTTTCCAACTTATTTAAGGTGAGTTCTTAGATAGATCATATCCAAGGGATGTGTGTTAAGCTTGCAAGGAAACTATATATATTTCTAGGGTTTTCACATAAAGAAAGTTACCCCTTTTTATGTCTTGTGCTATCATACTTGTAAATACTTGCTTTATAACTGTTTTTCAGGTTCCAAATGATCACTAGAGTCATTATAAGCCTTTGAGTGGTTGGATTTGAGGTTTTTGGAGTGAAAATCTTCATTTTGACAGTTCTGGACTGTCACAACTCGCCATGGCGAGCATTTACTCGCAATGGCGAGCAAGCACCACAGGGAGGGGTGTTTACTCGCCCCCAGCTCGCAACCAACTCGCAGTGGCGAGTTGGGCAACTCTCAACGGCGAGTAGAGCAACTCGCAATGGCGAGTAACAGGGTGCCTGCACTCTGTTTGCTCGCTTCAGGCCCTTTATCGTGCTTCGGTCCAGTTTTCTTCGAGCAGTCTTTTTAAAACAATAAACCCCTCAAATCATGGCACCAAGGCTTAGGTTTTAAAATGATTTCTTGAATGAGAAGCAAGTATTTAAGTAGTATAATAAGGCAAGGCATACGAGAGAAGATATAGATTCATAATCGGGTAGAAATTTGTGTACCACAAGGTAAGGGGAATAACTTAGAACCTCGACGTAGTTGGTCGAGAAGTAGATAGTCAAGCATTGGTTTTAATAAGTTTAAGACGTGTAGGATTATATTTTATCACACAAAGTTAAGCAAGTAAGTTAAGTTAAGAATTAAATGGACAGGACCATTAAGAAGTAAAGGTGTCGTGTCTTTTGTACACCTTCCAAGGTTGGGTACAAAAGGTTCTCCAAGGGGGGAATAGGGTAAGCCGTAAGGGACACGCACGTTCACTAAGGGAGTCCGGTACGCCCTTGCTAGGCATTTTACCAGTAGTAAGGGATGAACTTCCGGGGTTACTCAACTCGGGACTAATCCATAAAATGAATTCAGATGTTATTGTTTGTTCAACGCTAACCTCTAACTTATGATTGAACACATATATTATGATTATGTATGTAAAGCAATGTTTGTTATGTACAAGTTTAGAAGCAAGATCAAGAAGTTTGTCGTCAACGATTTTAGGTTTCCCCAAATCGTTCGACTTAGAATTTTACCGTGATCATGATTTGTTAGACCTTGACGCATAGAGCGAATCTTGGCATAGCGGTTTAGTTACCCCTTAGCCGCCATGACAAGCATAGGAAGTTAAACCTATAACAAGTTAAGAGGAACTATGAAGGCTCTAGTATGAACCACCGTCTAGTTAAGTAAACCACACACGTATAATCAACCGACGGGTTGTACTTTAGACACGTGATAACCGTAGGTTTTCCCCAAGGTTATCACTAGCCTAGGGCTAGATAGAACTCACTGAGGCATTATGTCTCACCCAACTCCTTATTTGTTCAGGTTCACAGGTTACTCAAGGAAAAGGTAAGGAAAAAGCTTTGGATTGAACGGGTTTGCAAGAAATCAACATGAAGTTGAACTAGAGATGCATATGTTATATTAATTAAGAAATGTTGTTGGACTTTGTAATTAGACCTATGAAGCAAAAACTTTGGTGTGTAATAATGTAACATATGACTTGGAAGCTTTGTATCTTGATGTTCGACTTGAAGTCGAATCTATATTGTATAATTAATGTATCCAGTATCACTATTTAACGCTCTTTTGATTATTCTAGACAATTTCAAATTGGGCGTTACATGATCATTCGTCTTGTTTGAAGTAGCCTTCAGGTGGTTCCTTCACAAGCTTTTTACAAGCACCAAATTAAGGGACCTTTGTACAATCTTTTTTTTTGTCCCACATTAAGGAAATCTAGTCCAAAAGCTGGAATTTTACTACTTAAGTTTGTTAGTTATTTTATCACATTTTCTTAGGAACCCAACTATTACTTTGGAAGACATAAATGTCGACTACTTCACCTAGTAGACTTGATTGTTTTTATTTTCTGCATGCATTAAATTTAGGCATTTCTGAATTTACCAATAAGCTCTTGTGTGCATCTTGAGTCACACGCGTAACTAGTTTGAATTAACTTCAAGCTCGTAGGATATTCACAGCCGAGATAAATTTATGCTCTAAACTTGACAAAAAAAGTTTGATTGTGAAACTTGTAAGACCCATAATTTAACTGCGACTAAATTTAGGGTTTTGTATTTTGTTCTGATGTTTTCTTTGTTAATAAATGACATTTTTGTCGAAAAATTATTTTGATTCCAAAACTATTATTTTGAATGGAAACTTGAAGAGCAAGTTAGTTATGTGAGGTCTAGGATTGACTCACATATATTGTTTTTCTATTCTGGGTGATTGAGTATGATTTTCATGATGTTTGTTAAGAATGATTATGTTTTTGTGACTTGAGTTAAGGGGAATGCATGAGTATGTGTTTTCTTAATCTTGTTGAGCATTTTTGCGAGTTTGGGGATTCGGGGTAGAATAAATTATGAACTCGCCTGCAAATGAAATATTATTGGAACTTGGAAGTTATTAATATTCATTCAGGAAATTTGCTTGTCATTGAGATGACGTTTTGGGAATTTATGAATATTATACCCGCGAGTTGAGAAAAGTTCCTATAAGAAAATATTAGAAAATAAATAGTGGTTTTAGAGTAAGGAAGTAATTCTAAGATGTTTGAGACTGGTTAGAGGTTAATCAGAGTTAGGATAGAACTTTATCAGTTACGTGTGCCTTGAACCGCGAAGAACCGGGTCCGGTTTAATTCCAAACCAATCCACCTACTATATATAGTAAGCTTGTGGTAAAAAACTCACAAAAATCACAATTTTCTCTCTCTTCTCTATCCAAACCCGCAGCCCCACAATCCTCCACCTTTTCGGGGCCGTAACTTCTTCGTTCCTTGTCCGAATCGCGCAAACGAGATATCAAAACGAAGCCCTTGACGATTCCTATCTTCTCATTCGGGATTCACGTTCATTAAATGAAGTATTCCTCCCCGTTTTTCCTCTTTTTAATCACGGTTTTGAGTATCTTATGGGTAAGGGTGTCGAGTTTCGATTTTCTTGCGTGATGTTATGTATTAATGTTGTTGGGTAAGTTTGTATGAGTATAGATCTGAAAGAAAATTTACGATCCGTTCATTTTGAAATTTTAATGTTTTTGGAAAAGTGTTGAAATGTAAATTTTATTTGATATTTATGCTATAGACAAGTAAATGAGTTGATTCAACCGATTAGTTTTTGAAAAACGTTGTCTGGACGAAAAGACTGAACTGTTCAGGGGTATTTTCGTCATTTTAATACTGCTGAAATGTGAAAAGATGTGGACCAATGGATTCACCTCGTCGAGACGGTCGAAATGGACCTATGGTTCGCGATGTTTCGACGACGAATGAATTTATTATGATTTTCTGAAAATAATATGTCTGAGCTGACACTGGAAGTGACTGCTGACACTATCAGAGTTCGAATTTTTTTATGATTGAAATGGTGAGTTGTGAAAATATTTTGTCTGTGAATTTGTGTTAGATTGACTGAGCCAGAGGCTCTGGTATGCGATGTAAACACAAAGGAGACTCTCTCGAAAATTCGTCAGATTCATTTTATCATAGTTTTGAGTGGTTTCGAAAAGATGTTTCAAAATGGAAAACAATTTATCAATTGCTTTGATCTTTTAAGATCTCTTGAGGACTTAAATTATTTGAGAAAATATTTATTTTGGGTGATTTTAAGGAAAAGTGATATATTATTCAGTCGGGGAATTATTTAAAAATAATTTAGAAACGATACTTCGTGATCGTATTAAAAATGTTTTGAGAAGATAAACATGGGAAAGAAAAGTCTTTGCAGGAAAAGAATTTCCTTAGATATTTTGTTAACTTTATGGTCATGATAAGACTTAAAAGTATTTTCAAGGATTTTGAGACGAATGTCATGTTGGAAAATATTTTATTTATGTTTTAGAAAATATCGAAGTTGATTGTATTTTCGAGAGTTGCTAAGGTTTCACCTAGAATGGGTAGGAAACTTTAGAGCCGGTATTTACCTAAGTTATTGTATCTTTTAGGATACTTAACTCAAGGGTTTAGAGACGTTCCTGATGTAGATGCTTACGAGTTGTAGAGTTGTACATTAAGGAATGCTTTGCTCAGGTAAGGGGCACTTTCTACAACATCATAGTTACTTAAATGCCTAGATGGTGTATGTGCTATTGTGTGTATTATGAATATGATATGTTAAGTGAATGTGTTTGCCCAGTGTGGGATTTGTTTGCAATCAACTTGATTATGATATGTGGATGTGTGTTGCTTTCATATGATTTGTGAATAAATATATGAAATGCATGTTGATTTATGAAATGTTGTTTGATATGAATTGAAAGATAATATGTGAACTGCTTGTTGAGGCATGTTTTTATACTACATATGTTGAATGATGTATAAGAGTTGCATTTGCACATATTGAGTGGACAATATATGCTCGTGCATTTCATGGTACGTGTTAGTCCGTTGGACGCACGGGTCTTATAGTACGCGGTAGTCCGTAGAGACGCACGGACGCGCGGGGTGTGGACTGCCGTGAAGGAACCCACCTAAAATCTATGAGATTGTTGGTGTTATAATACGCGGTAGTTCGTGGAGACGCACGGACGCGCGGGGTGTGGACTGCCGTGAAGGAACCCACCTTAAAATCTGGTCTTATAGTACGCGGTAGTCCGTGGAGACGCACGGACGCGCGGGGTGTGGACTGCCGTGAAGGAACCCACCTTAAATCTATGAGAATCATGATTTTCTTACCCTCTGCAGAGTGGATTATTCCGGAATCATTTGCATGTGATAAGCCAGTGGAGGTTGTATCACACATGTAGAGTCTGCATTTTTTAGGCTAATTGTGCATCATTATATTTTGTGTGAAGAATGTTTATGCTGACGTAATTTACCATGCTAGTATGTTATGCCTGCAGTATTTTTGTAATTATGTTATTTTTAGATCGTGACCCTTTACATTAATCCTTGGATCAGGCCTTGCCCCATATCCAAATAGGGAGTGTGCTTTGCTGGAATAGCAAAGGCTTTGGAGGTGTAGCAGTTTGGCAGTCAGGCTTGATGCCGTTGGTGGGATATTGTACCATGTCATCCCAGTTCAGAGTTAAGGATCAGCTTAGATGTTTTACTTGTGGTGTCTTATGTTTATGGATTTTTACTTCTTTTGTTTGGGCATCGCTGTAAATGATACTACCATGAGAAATGAATACTCGAACACTATTTTATGCTTTCGTAGTGCATGATTTGATATTAAAAGCTCATTGCCTAATATTGTTTTATAAAATGTGACATTTGATTCATATTGTATTGTTGGTAATGCTTTCAAAATGTTTTATTACTCTGATTTTAAATTAAAGACGATCTTGAATCCTTTAGTGCATGGCATTGAGTTGTTTTAAAAAAGAAAAAAAATGCACTCTTGTTTTGAAAATCGGGCTGTTACAAAACTGGAATCACAAGTTGGAACAATATGAATTTGCATTTAGGCATTTAGTTCATAGGAGATTCGCTGATATTGATTTTATAAAAAAAAAATTAAATAACAGAAATTAAAGAATATTGATAAAAATTGGGAAGCACAATTCCCTGCAGACGTGAAAACAGTCAATGTTTCGAGTCGCTTTTGTTCGGATACTGAGAGTTGAAGGTGCTGTATGTTGCTTTGCTTGCAAGTTAGTGTTTTACATGATTTAGTTTCTAATGATTTAAGGATCCCAAATTAACGTATTTATCGGAATGCTTGACCAAATAATTTTGATAATTTTTTTTTTATTATTTTAGTTGTGAGGTTGATCGAAATACATTATACAAATAGTATAAATAAATGAAGGCTCTTTTATCGCTCCTGTATGAAATTGTGAGGAACAATGGTTGGAAAGCATTTATTAAGAAGGAATAGAAAGGAGTTGAAAAGGAAATAGCTAAGGTGTAACTGACTCAACTGTAAAATAGTAGCTGTTGCTAGTTGGAAGTACATAGAAAATAGAAAAAAGAAGAAGAATAATGACTATATTGCTGAGGTCAATTAGGGACATAGAAATTGCACTTAGATATTGAAGAAAAGAAGAATAATGACTAATATATTTGGAATCGATTTTCCATGAAAGTGAGTGTATGGGAGAGCGTACGTACGTGCGAGCATGAATTCTTATGTGTACCTCTTGAATCACATGTAAAACAAGTTTGAATTAACTTATAGCTAATAGATGCTTCCCAGATTTGAGATAAACTCTGGTTCTTACCAATTGAAAAAGCATCTAGCTAGTTGAACACGTATGCAACTTGAATCACATGATAAGAGATTTGTGCAGAAAATTAATCTTATCTGATTACATTTTTCCAATATATATTACAACCAATGGTATCATAAGTTTCTTGTTTGCTATATGTTTTGTATCATGGTCTGAACTTATGTTTTCTTGCTTTATAAATATGTACACACTATTTGTTGTTTTCTTTCATAACTGATGTTGTTGATTAGTATTGTTCACAGTTGCAAAAGAATTATAAAAAGGCTAGAAGTAATCCATTTGTTATCTCTTGATGCTTTTCGTAATGTATCACACATTACAAAACTTCTGTCTACATGTTTTTGTGGATGGCTTAATTTACGAATTAAGCTTCTGTTATCTGTTATGTCTAAAAATTTACAACAAATTTGTTCATGACTTAATTTTTTCACTGGTAATTAATCTAAGATGTGAGTGATGGAATTTCTTAACATTAATCTTGATAGGAATATAAAAGACTCGTATATTCAGTAGCACTTTAAGATTTCTGAATGAAAGTAATGCAAAACTTTGTTCCAATACATTATCTGTCGCAAGAAAGATTTCCAGCTTCTGCTCAAATCAAGTTGGGAACATGCAGAATCTAAAACAAACAGAACCCGATACTGTTTCCGTTATCCTGTGGCCAATCAAACGTACATATTATTCTTCCATCCAATATGGGACTTTAACTAACACTTGACATATCACATTTTAATGTGGTGAAACATAAACAAGTGTGTGCTTAATGTAAACAAACAACCAATCTAATAATCATCAACCAAATAAAACTAAAAATTTATTTACCCCAACAATGAGAAATTAACACTTCCAAATTTTTGTAAGATATAACATATTGTAGTAGGATAAAAAATTTCGAAAGATATAATATAATAGTACTAAATAAACAAAGTAAATTACAATAAATTCAGAATGGAACTAGTTTCATGGCACTATGGCAGCAACACAGAAACTATACGAGTTAATGCTTCCAATCCTTTTTCCACCGTGTATGCCAGAATTAATCATAATAGATTGCCAACTCCGTATAAAATCCTTACTGCAGTATTCAGATTAAAAAAGTTAGTGACTACACATTACAGCAGCCAAATTCTATTTTCAGTTACTATTGGAACATAGAGTGTGTGAATTGAAAGTATGTTATGAAATGCAATAAAGTGCAAAAGGTTCATTCTCATTAATTGTGAAATGAAATTACAATGAGTATTTATAAGGAAATGTGATCAGAACAAACACTTATCAACCCTTATCAAAGTAAACTAACAGCTTATCACTAACAACTTATCAGAGTTACTTGCAGCTCAAGTAACTTGTATCACAAGTTACTTGCAGCTCAAGTAACTGCACTCTCTTCATCCTTCTTCTCTAATATCCCCCCACAAGCTGGAGAATGATATATGTTAAGCATTCCCAGCTTGGACAAAAGAATGTTGAAGGGCTGAGGAAGTAGTGGCTTTGTGTAGAAATCTGCAAGTTGATCTTTGGAGGAAACAGGAAGAAGCTTCATGATTCCAGCTTGAACCTTGTCTCTGACCAGATGACAATCAATTTCTAGATGTTTGGTCCTCTCATGAAAGACAGGGTTAGCTGCTATGTGCAAAGCACCCTGGTTATCACAATACAACACAGGAAGCTTAATTGTTGTGACATGAAGATCATTGAGCAGAAAGAGTAACCACTGCAGTTCACATGTTGCTGCACCAAGAGCCCTATATTCAGCCTCTGAGGAGGATCTTGAGACTGTCAACTGTTTCTTGGTTCTCCAGGAAATAAGGGAGTTGCCAAGAAAGAAGCATTGGCCAGAAATGGATCTTCTAGAATCCAAACATCCTGCCCAATTTGCATCTGAGAAGCCAGAAAGAAACAAGGGAGATTGTCTTGGAAAAAACAACCATTGACCAGGACATTTCTTTAAGTATTTCAAAATTTTAGTAGCAGCAAAATAGTGTTTCTCAGTAGGAGAGGTGAGAAATTGACTAAGTTGTTGGGTGGCAAATGTAATGTCAGGCCTGGTGTTTGTTAAGTAAATCAATCTGCCTATCAATCTTCTGTATGAAGGCACATCAGTATATGGTGCACTATTGTCCTTGTGAAGCTTACATGATGGATCAGAGGGTGCTGAGACAGGTTTAGAGGCAAGAAAACCTGTATCTGTAAGAAGGTCCAAGCAGTATTTTCTTTGACAAAGAAAGATGCCTTGTGAAGAGTGAGCAACTTCTAAGCCAAGAAAGTACTTTAACTGTCCAAGATCTTTAATTTTGAAGGAGGTGTGGAGGATGTTTTTGATGAATGTGAATTCATTAAGTGAATCACCAGTAATTATGACATCATCCACATATACCAGTAAAACTGTAAAAGAGGTGGCAGTTTTCTTAATAAACAAAGAATGGTCAGCAGTTGATTGAGTGTATTGATGCTGAAGAAGTATAGAAGTGAGTTTCTCATACCATTTTCTGCTTGCTTGCTTAAGACCATATAGTGACTTGAGTAACTTACAGACTTAATTTGGTTTGGAAGGAGTAATGCCTTGAGGAACAAGCATGTAGACATCTTCCTGCAAATCCCCATGTAAAAAGGCATTGTTAACATCCAGTTGGTGAATATGCCAATGATTTATAGAAGCCAAAGCAATCACAGTTCTGGCAGTGGTGAGTTTGGCAACAGGTGAATAGGTGTCAAAATAGTCTAAACCTTCAACCTGAGTGTATCCTTTGGCAACCAATCTGGCCTTATACCTCTCAATTGACCCGTCAGCATGGTCTTTGATTTTGTAAACCCATTTACACCCTATAGGCTTCACATTTGGTGGCAGATCAACCAGTTTCCAAGTACCAGTATTCTCAAGAGCAGAGATCTCAGCTTGCATAGCTTGCTTCCAACAAGTGAATTTACTAGCTTCAGCATATGTGGTAGGCTCAGTGTGGGAAGCAATGGACAAAGCAAAAGTACAATGAGAAGGTGAGAGATTATTATATGAAATATAATCAGAAATTGGATAAGAAACTGAAGATGATGCATGACTGCAAACATAATCTTGTAAATGTGAAGGTGGATTGGTGTGTCTGATTGATTTTCTCAGAACAGGTGGTGGAGAAGGTGATGTGGGTGGAAAATGATCATGTAATGAAGGTTCAGGGTCTATGAATGTGGCAGGTGGAGTAATGGTAGTAACAGGAAGAGACTGACTTGGAGGACAAGTAACAGATGGAAAATAGTCCCAATTGGTGGTAATTGAGGAAGGATTTGATGGATAAGGCAAAATATGTTCATGGAAACTGACATGTCTGGAGATATGAATATCTCTAGTATGAATATCAAGGAGAACATAGCCCTTAAAACCAATGGTGTAACCAAGAAACACAGATTTCCTGGCTCTAGCAGACAGTTTGGTTCTTTGAGCCTGAAAAGAGGAAGAATAACAAAGACAGCCAAAGACTTTGAAGCTATCAATGTCAGGAATTTTGTTATGAATGGTAAGGATATTTATTATGAAGAAGAGGAGAAGTGACTCTATTGATGATGAAAGTTGAATGGAGGAGAGCATATGACCAATATGATGCAGGCAGTTTGGACTGGTATAAAAGGGCTCTGCCTACATTCAAAAGGTGTTGATGTTTCCTCTCAACTCTCCCATTTTGTTGGGGAGTTTCAACACAAGATCTATGATGAACAATACCCTTAGAAGCATAAAATGAAGGATTTAAAAACTCAGGGCCATTATTTGTCCTGACAGTTTTAGGTGTGATATGAAACTGGTTTTCAACAAGTGTAATGAAGTTTTTAACATGTTGAGACACATCAGATTTGGATTTAAGAAGAACAATCCAAACAAACCTACTGTAATCATCAAGTATGGTCAGAAAGTACTTATGATTATGAATGGAGGGCACAGCTAAAGGACCCCAAATATCAAAGTGTAAGAGTTCAAATTTGTGATATGCAACAGATGAACTAAGGGAAAAGGGCAATTTCTTTTGCCTAGCAAAATGACAAATGTCACAGGTAGCATTAGAATCAAATGACATAGAAGGATAGATTTGAGATATATGAGCCAATCTCTTGTGAGAGACATGGCCCAATCTGAAATGCCAGATAGCAGACACAGGAATTGAAGTATGTTTATTAGCAGAAATGGTATTTACAGAGAAAGATTTATTCAAAGAAGAACTAAAAAATTCTAAATTCAATCTATAGAGACCTTCAAATTGTTCACCCAAACCAATCATCTTCTGGGATTGAAGATCCTGTAAGAAACATTTTTGAACATGAAACGTGATATAATATTTTAATGAATCACAAAGCTTGAAAATAGAGATCAAATTAAGGGTGAACAATGGAGAAAACAAGACATTTTCGAGGTAAAAATTATCAGTAAAATGAATGGTGCCAGCAATATTAACTAAGACAGATGAACCATTAGGCAAATTCACAGGTTTAGGAGTAATTTTGTGATAGGAGGTGAACCAATGAAGTGAAGAAACAATGTGTTCATTGGCACCAGAATCTAAAAGCCATAAGTCAGATTTAGATTGAAAAGAACAAGAGAAAATTGATGATATACCTGAGGTATTGAAGGAGTTTGATGATGAAGGAGCATGTATGTGATTGGCACTAGAAGAAGGAGCTGCAGGGAGTAAATTCACTTGCTGTAACAAACCGAGAAGCTGATCATACTTCTCCTGAGAAATATTCATACTAGGAATTGAAAAAGCTTCAGTGCTACTTCCAGATTGTGTCTCCATTTCATCATTGCTGCTGGAGACATTAACAGAAGGACCTTGCTTCTGAAAATTTGAAGGGCCTTGATTCTGAAAATTTGGAAGGCCATGCTTCTGGTAGCAATAATCAACAGTGTGATTGCTCTTGCCACAGAATGAACACTGTCTAGGTGGCCTAGAGTTGGAAGAATAGCCATATCCTCTTCCTCTGCCTCTGCCTCTTCCTTGTGATGAATCAGAAGCATTAACAATGGAGATAGATTCATCAACAGGAACAGAGAGTGAATGATTATTGCTTTCCTCTTGAATCACTAAGGAATAAACTTTGTTGATGGAGGGAAGAGGATCTAGCATAAGGATTTGAGTTTTCACCACATTAAACTGATCATTCAAACCAGTCAAAAACTGAATAACCTGATCCTCAAGTCTGAAATTTCTAGCTTCTCTCATTGCAGCACACCTACATGGATGAGGACACATGCAATGAGGCATAGGCCTATGGGAATTCAACTCTTCCCAAAGAGTTTTCAATTCAGTGAAGTAATCCAACACAATTTTGGAACCTTGTTTCAGATTGTTGATTTTGGATCTCAGAGTAGCAATACGAATTCTGTCTACCTTAGAAAATCTTTCTTTGAGATCTAACCACGCCTCAATGGCGTTTTCATGAAATACAAGAGGTTGAGCAATTTGTGGTGAAACTGAATTGATAATCCAAGATTGAACCAAATGATTGCACCGTTCCCATGCAGCTCGGTTAAAATCATCATCATCAGGAATGTCCATAGATCCATCTATGAACTTCAATTTGTTTTTTCGCGCCAAAAGCACGAATCATGGAACGACTGCATGCGAGGTAATTGGATCCATCCAATGGAGGAGCAACAAGAACAGAGTTCGGTCCTTCACTTGGATGAACATAGAACACAGATTCAGTGTCAGGTTGTGCGTTGCGAACCATGACGAAGAATTAAAGAAGAACAAATATGCAAAAAAAACGCAAGAATCCAGAAGAGGAATCAAAGAAACGAGCACGAAATTCTGCGAAGAATCACGCAACAACGCAAAAAAATTCTGCAACAACAATGGTGGATTCAAACGAAGAAGATGAGAAATGAAACCGTAACCGTTGTGTAACTAACTTTCTCCATGGAAATGGAAGAAAATGCTTTAGATACCATGTTATGAAATGCAATAAAGTGCAAAAGGTTCATTCTCATTAATTGTGAAATGAAATTACAATGAGTATTTATAAGGAAATGTGATAAGAACAAACACTTATCAACCCTTATCAAAGTAAACTAACATCTTATCACTAACAACTTATCAGAGTTACTTGCAGCTCAAGTAACTTGTATCACAAGTTACTTGCAGCTCAAGTAACTGCACTCTCTTCATCCTTCTTCTCTAATAAAGTACTCGGTCATAAAAGCAATGACAACTAACTTATCATGTGCGTCTTCCATGAGTAGAAAAACAATCTAGTCTAGATTTTTCAAATTGCCAATTAATAAGCTGAACCAAACTATGGTCTTCTCACTCCTAATACAGCCTTATCGTTTTTACCTTCACCTGAAAGTAAGTTTGTTTCTCTACGTAGGGTTTTGTAATTTGTCAACTGAAAGTAAGTTATAACCACAGACATCGTGGGAAACATAAATAGAGAAGGATTATTATTATTTTTTTATTTTGACAAAAGATATAGAGAAGGATTTCAAAACAAAATTACACAACCAAGAAATCACTCCTTGAGAATGCACATTTTACCTTAATCAATATATGATGTCAACACTTGCCGATGGTGCGTGTTGAAGCAAAAAGTCCACCATTCCATCAGGTATGGATGATATTTGTCTCTTTTCTACTTTCAATGATTTTAAGTGACACAAGAATGGGAGCTCAATTGTCGATAAATTTGGAACTAAGGAAAGAACCTAAACAATCAACAAGTTGTATAGAATCAGTTTAATGTAAGTCACATTTTTTAGAAATAAGTTCTTGTAATTATCTGTGTACAGTGAAAATGAAAGGAAGGTTTTTTTTTTTTTGGTCAAATCAAACATGCCCCCAAAGTACCTGAAGAGTAGTTGAAGACACAGTCAATGATTCAATATTAGCAAGCTCAACTAGCCATTTGAGCAGAACCAACGAAGCCTCGACAAAATTCCACGAAGTTATTAAATCAATACATACATGATTAATAGAAGAGAGATTTCTCTTGCTCCGATTGAGTTTCTGAATAGGAACACCATGAAATTCAAAGGTGCAAAGACTTGGAGTAGATAGCTCGATTCCAAAATAGGTCTCAGGAGCATAATGATGCATGTATATACATAATCCAACAAGCTTGGTACTTGATATGCAAAGGTTTTGAGCATCCACAATTTCACAATCAACAATATCCTTTCAAAAAACACAAAGGGTACTTGACATTGGTGGTCACCAAGCCCAAATATCCTTTCACAATCAACAATAATAAACACATGTATATCTCAGGAGCATAATCGCGTAACCACCAATGTCACCAAGCTCAAATATCCTTTCAGACAGTTTAATAAACCTTACATTGTTGGCTCTTGCAACGGTATCCTCTGTGTTTCTTACCCTAATCATTCAATTCTATTGTGGAACCCTTCCATTAATAAATTCAAGGAATTACCACTTATTCAAAAGTCACAAGGGATTACTAACATCGCTATTAGCTTTGGCTATGATTCTCTTACAGATAATTACAAGGTGGTTGTTGTTTTACGATACACTCAAGTGAAGGTTCATACATTGGGTACCGACTTTTGGAAAAGCATTCAGGAGTTTCCATTTGGTGTTATGCCTGTTGAGAGGTCTGGAAAATTTGCGAGTGGCAGGATTAATTGGTTGGCCTCTACTGATTTAAGCCTGCAAAGTCCACGCTGCATTGTTTCTATTGATTTGCGGAAGGAATCTTATGAAAAAGTTTTGCCTCCTGATGGGGTAGATGCGTGCAACTTCTCCTTGAGTGTGTTAAGAGATTGTTTGTGCATAATTGCTGGCAATGATATCTGGGTCATGAAGGAATATGGAATTCAAGAGTCATGGACTAAATTGTTCTCTGTTTCTAAGCCTCAAAAATATATTGCTTCTTATAACTTGATCAAGGTTGCATATATTTTTGAGGATGACAAAGTGTTGCTGGAGTATGTAGGAAATTCAAATCAATATTTGGTTATTTACTATGATTCCAAGAATGGTACTTTTAGATTGCCTACATTTCACACCATCGCACCAGAAGCTTGCGTTGAGAGTTTGATATCACCTTGTTTTTAAAGATAGGATGTAGGACTACGTCACTTAGCATGAAATTTAACCATAACCTATATGTTAATTTATGTTTTTGTTTTTTACTTAGTTTTAATTTTATATTACCAGTGACTTCATGGATTATTGTTAAATAATGGTCATTTACCTGAAGCTTGAGAAATTGGTGTTAATTTCATTTGTATTGTTTGTTTATTATAGTTGTTTGTATTACATTTTATATAATTCACAATCATGCATTGTGTCACTAGTATGGTTCTTTGAAATTTCTGCTATAAGCTGCACAACTTTCATTATGTTTGCCTCAAATCTTGCAAAATACATTATGAATTGAACAAAACATTATGACGCATGTTTAGTGTGATATAACAAATAGTGTAATAAATGAAGGCTCTTTTATCGCTGCTGTTTGAAATTATGAGGTACTAGGTTTATTTAAGTTTGTAAAACAACAAAGGTTTGAGAATAAGAAGTCTGCGCTTTGGAGCGTGTACAACATTCTTGCCCTTTAATCACATGTTGATATAGGAGTGTGATAGGAGAACTGGATTACTTCCTGGCCTCTTCTTTTGATACGTTGAAATCCTTTACCAGGAAATATTTCAGTTTTTCAGTATTTCACAAGAAATGAGAAAACATGAAAAATAAATAAAATTAAGAAATTATAAATTGACATTAGAACATCCAATACTTTGCAATTTCTACTCGTCACAATGCAAAATTACAGTGTGGAGAGGAAACAGTAATTTGTATGATGAGAAAAAACAAATAAGGGTAATTTGTATATTGAAGAAAACATAATTAACGCCTCAAACTTAATTAACCCCTTAAAAAGTTGCTTACAGACCTTTATTGCAATTTGTTAAAGTGGCCTAAGTACACATCAAATTAATAACAACAAATTTCCGAATACATCACATCCATCTGTAAGTCATTCATGGCTATTGGAATTCAACTTCAGAAGTTTCTATTAGTACAGCTAACCAGCATTATGAAACCAATTGTTTGTTCAATATACAAAAAGATAATCAAACACAGAATTGATGCTCATTTGTTTCTTGAAATGATTCGGAAAAAGATCAATCGAAAGGGAAATGGTTCATTGAAACAAAATATTCACCCAGGAGTGTTTACAACCTACTTGCCCTCTGATCACATTGATCTAGAGGTTTTATAGAGAAGGCTGACACAGGAGGTTTCAAACCATTTGTCACTGGTATGGTGCAGTCTCTACTCACTCGGTTACAAATTCCTTTATTATTTTAGCTGTGCGGTTGAGCAAAATATATCATTTGTCACTGGTTTATTTTAGCTGTGCGGTTGAGCGAAAGATATCATTAGTCTCTACTCACGGGAGAATCTGCATTGCTTGGATTTGGTTTAATTTTAGGAGCTGATTCTAAGTTTTACAGTGACAAGTATAAGACATTTAAAGTTGAACCTTTCAATTAAACTACAAAAAATACATCAGTTCTTGTTTATCTTTCTGATAGCAACAAACTGAAAACATATTGAAAAGGAGTGACAAAATTAGGAGTCAAAATTGTGTGATGAATTTGTTAATTCTGAAGCCAAAGTTGTTGATAATTTGAATGAACAACAAAGAAATAGCGTCATAGAAGTTTTTTTTGACAATAATAGCATCATAGAAGTTATTCATGGTCTTGCTTCTGAAGGACAGAGAACATCTCTGCATAGCCTTACTTGCTCAAGGTTTATCCTTTAACAAATTCTTCATAAATTTAGTTACATCATCTGCTTTATTTGTGACCAAAGGAGCACCAAGCTGCAAAACATGAAACAAATATATAAGAGTTAGCAATTTTCAGATACTACGAAAAACACTAAACATCATCTACATTTTTTATGTTAAGTAGTTTCTCAAATATATAAGTAATTTCCTTCAACAAAAAAAGTAATTTGTTCAAACTTAAAGTTTTAGAAACTTAAATTATATCCACCAATTAGAATACTAATTCACCCAATTCTTTACACGTTAGACAGTACTAGTATATGAAGCACTAAACAAAAAACACAGGCACCAGACACAATATTGAGACATCGACCCTGATAATAATTTGAGAAAACGAGTGAAGCAGTTAATGTTACTTCATTCTTTCTAATTTGTTAATCAAGCAAATCCATAACACCAAATAAATTAAGTCCAGTTTCAATATCTAACAACGAAATCAGCACCATTTACAGACTTAGTGCACAGCACCGTGTATTTTCCAGAGAACCATTGTCAAAAGTTTCTTTAAATGCTTCTCCTCTGTATTAGGTTTAGACTGTATAGTACATATGGAAATGTCAAATGTGCAACGAGCTTATACACTCAAGAATAAGTTCTAACGACTTGTTATAATTACTTTATTACATAACAAGTAATAAAGAAAAGCTATAATGCTACTGTTATTACTTGTTTTCTTTTATGCGGCAAGGTCTACGACTTTGTAGATGCTGTAGAGAGTATTTGAAACAAAGTTGAGGTGAACATGTCTGCAATCTGATGTTGTTGATTACCATTGTTCACAGTTGCAAAAGAATTATACAAAGGCCGGTGAGAATCGTAATTTGATGTAAACAAGCTAGAAGTAATCCATTTATTTTTATCCCTTGATACTTTTCGAAACCTATCACACCTTACGTCAATAAATCCATGAAACTTCTGTCTGCATGATGTTTGTGGATGGCTTCAATGTATGAATTAAGCTTCTGTTATCCGTTATTTTAAAAATTTACAACTAAATTCTTGATGACTTATTTTTTCATTGGTAATTAATCTAAGATGTGAGTGATCGAGTTTCTTAACATGAATCTTGATAGAAATATAAAATGACTATATTCATTAGCATTTTAAGATTTTTGAAAGAAAGTAATGCAAAACTGTGTTCCAATACATTATTCGTCGGAAGAAAGATTTCCAGCTAAAACAAGTTGGGAACATGCAGAATCTAAAACAAATAGAACCCGATACTGTTTCGGTTATCATGGCTAATCAAACGTGCAACCAAATATTATGTTTGATAGTTTATGTTGGGCAATGATAGGGAACCTCTCATGTACGTATCATTCTTCAATCCAAGTGGGACTTTAACTAACACTTGACATGTCACATGTTAATTGCGGTGAAACATAAACAAGTGTGTGCTTAATGTAAACAAACAGCCAATCTAATAATCATCAACCAAATAAAACAAAAACTTATTAACCCCTGCAATGAGAAATTAACGCTTCCAATTTTTTTGTAAGATATAAAAGTAAATTGCAATAAATTCAGAATGGAACTAGTTTCATGGCAGCAATAAAGAAACTGTAGGAGTTAATACATCAAATCCTTTTCGACCGTGTATAACAGACTTCATCACAAGAGATTTCTCACACAAAAGATCATACAAGCCTTTTGTTGTTCTACATGCCTTTTTTTCCAACTCCATTTAAAGTCCTTACTACAGTATTCAGATTAAAAAAGTTAGTGAATACACATTACAGCAGCCAAATTCCATTTTCAGTTACCGTTGGACCATAGCGTGTCAATTGAAAGTAAAAACTCCACATTCCCATTTTGGATAGTAGAGTGTTTTAGTGAGTAGACTAAGAAAAACCTTACTATTTTTTAACTGATAGTATTAGTTAATTCTATAAAATCATTTCACTTCCCACAAAGAAAATACTCAAAGCAATAACAACTAACTTATCATTTGCGTCTTTCATGAGCCGCAAAACAATCTAGTCTAAAGTTTTAAATTGCCAGTAAGAAGATGAACCAAGCTATCATCTTCTCACTCCTAATACAGCCTTATCGTTTTTATATCCACTTCAGCTCAATCACCTGCTGCAAACGTAAGCTTGTTTCTCTACGAATGGTTTTGTAATTTGTAAACTGAAAGTAAGTTAAAACCACAGACATCGTGGGAAACATAAATAGAGAACGATTATTTTTCATTTTTTTATTTTGACAAAAGATACAGAGAATGATTTCAAAACAAAATTACTCAACCAAGAAATCTCTCCTTAAGAATGCAAATTTTACCTTAATCAATATATGATATCAACACTTGCCGATGGTGAGTGTCGAAGCAAAAAGTCCACCATTCCATCGGGTATGGATGATATTTGTCTCTTTTCTATATTCAATGATTTTAAGTGACACAAGAATGGGAGCTCAATCGTCGATAAATCTGGAACTAAGGAAAGAACCTAAACAATCAAGAAGTTGTAGAATAAGTGTAATGCAACTCACATTTTTTTTAAAAGTTAAATACAATATAAAATCCAAGCATAATAAGAAAAAAGTTCTTGTAATTATGTGTACAGTGAAAATGAAAGGAAGGATTTTTTTTCCTCAAATCAAACATGACCCCAAAGTACCTGAAGAATAGTTGAAGACACAGTCAATGATTCAATATTGGCAAGCTCAACTAGCCAGTTGAGCAGAACCAATGAAGCCTCGACAGAATTCCACAAAGTTATTAAATCAATACATACATGTCTGATAGAAGAGAGATTGCTCTTGCTCCGATGGATCCACAATTTCATGGCAGCCAAACTCTAGGTTGTGCAGTGAGGTTGAGTCATCACGAAGAGTCAAGAACTTAGACACGAATTCTATGAAACCCTTTCCAGTATTAAAGTGTGAACCATTCAACGTAAGGGTGGGAAGATGCTTCCATACATTCTTCCATCTTTTGGATAAAATTAAAGTTTGAACAGCTTCTTTGGTCGTCAAAAACGACAATATATGCAGTAAAATGCAATCAGGAAAATCACCGAGGCTGACTTTATTCTTCTCTTTGCTTCCAATATGGTTGTTATGTTTGTGCTTTCCTTTCTTCATTATTTCACTTGTAAAACTGAAACAATCATTGTAGGTGATGATTTAAAGCATCAGAGAAAAGATAAATAATTAGAGGAAAACAAAAAGAGAAAAAACATACCTTGATAATTAGGTATTGAATGCCGCAGTGAAAAAGTCGCTATTTAGAACTCTAGTCTAAACCCTATTATTAGAATATAAAGTACTATAAATCATTAGTATCTTTTTTTTTTGTTTTTCTTCATAAAAATAAAAATCATAGTGTCTATTTAGGCCCAAGATTATTTAGACTCGGCTCAACTGTATAAATAAACAATTATTGTCCTTAAAAAAATAAAATAAACATTACTGTATGATTAAAGTCACAGAAAAATATATATAATCAAAGTCACGGAAGAATTCTTTTACGGTATCATGAGTCTAAACCCTATTAACAACGTAGCCTTATTGTTTTCTCTCTTCATTTTCTTCTACATGTTGCGTCGCTTCATATCGTATTGCCCCAGATTTTTTTTAAATCATGACATTACTTCAAAAAAAAATTTTTTTTTTAAGAATTACTTCAAAATATTTATTCTTCAAAAAACTACTTGGGAATATATCTAAAAAAAAACAGGAAATTATTCTTTAAAAATTGACTATTTTCAAATGGAAGAAATCCACCTGAATTTTTGAATGAGTTAACACTAAAAAATATAAGACACTTCAAAAGATTTTAAACTACATTTTCAATAAAAGTCCATTTTCTTTTCCCTACGCACGATCAATCAACTTGCTCAAACTTGCTTCAAGATGAAGAACGCATGCTCTTATTCTACATGATTCGGATAAGAACATCACCTATACCAAAGGGAAAAACATCACCCAGACCAATGGGAAAAATAACGGAGCCCTTACATCGAGGGTATTGAAACTTCTCCAACTAGCTAATAAATATGGAGCTCTTGCGTCGAGGGTATCAAACACCTATGACGGCCTAATACAATAGAGCCCTTACGTCGAGGATATCTAAAACCTGTGACAGACTAAAGAATAACGGAGCCCTTACATCGAGGGTATAAAACACCATCGACTGTCTGAAAGTTTCACCAAATGCACATGCCATGTAAATGAACACCATTAACAATGATAGAAAATATTCATTATAAGCACACCAAAATACAAAAACCTTTTTCAATAAAACATAACATTTTAAAACACTGCGCACTTACTATTCACAAAACATCACATATGCTCCTTCCTAAACCATTCGAAAATAAAATCATATAATAAAAGAACATGTCTAAATTTTCACATAGACAAACATGCATCATCATCACACAATCATTCTATACATCTAGCTAATCTATGAATAGTTACTTTTGAATGGCGGATAATTGCCCTTACTTCATCACATATAAAACTCTTTAGGGCTAAAAATACCAAGATGAAGAGAGGCTAGAATGTGACACGAGAATAAGCAAGTCGGAAAGCGATGAATATCACATCTAGTAAGGATTTTTAATTTACGGACATTGTGTGAAACAACATATTGCAAAATTCTTGCGTGTGGGCAAGGGTCCACAATGTCATGGCAGCCAAACTCTAGATTGTGCAGTGAGGTTGAGGCATCACAAAGAGACAGGAACTTAAACATTAATTCTTTGAAACCTTTTCCTGTATTAAAGTGTCACAACTAGAAAATTCGGTCTTAGCGACGGAAATTTGTGAGGGTTTAAATTTCGTCGCAAATTGTGACGGATTTTGTGAGGGTTACTATTAAAATGTCATTAGCGACGGATTTTGCGAGGGTTAAGAAACTAAGAACTCAAGTATAGTACATTAGGATTTCAATTATCATATGATACATTCGTTCATAACTCAGCAACATCAATCATACAAGAATGAATATAAACAAGTAAACACAAAGAGTATTGTTACACCAATCTCAATTCATCATAATTAATGACCAAGAGTCCAAATGGCATGACCACAAACTCATAGTGACCATTGTGCGTGTGGAATGTTGTTTTGTAAAGGCCACGACTATCCATGCGAATCTCATGGTAACCTGCTCGGAGATCAAGTTTTGAGAATATGATTGCACCGGTGACGAATAAGGACTATTACTGGGAAGAATATAGCCACGGTCAAACATTTCTTGAACCAACTTCTCCATGGTATCTTTCTAAAAATAGGGATACGGTAGGGTCGTAGGTTAACCGGAGAGGATCCATTTTGCAAATGAATCATGTATTTAATTTATATTTATTCAAAATAAGTATTATGATGTTGATGTGATTTTATCTCACAATGAGTAGAATTAGCTTCCTATGAGTTCTTCTTATTTAGGATCAATAAAACTAACTTCCCATGAGTTTTTTTAGGTAATCCAATGAAAAATGTCAATTTTTCAAATATTTAAATATTAAAAAATAATTAATAAAAATAAATTCTTTTTTTTTTGTCAGATAGCCTAGTGGCTATAATTCACCTTATAAGGTGAATAAGTGGGGTGTCCGGGGTTCGAACCCCAGCTCCTGCATATAATAATGTATTGTTCTACCAACTGAGCTATGCTCACGGGACAATAAAAATAAATTTCACTTATCAATAATAATAAATGTTAATCCCTTAAAAAATGTTAATTAAAAATTATACTTTTAAAATTTAAGAAAAACTCATAAATTACTTACAACGCTTCGTTCAAAGTTAACCCTACAACAATTTCATTCATCCTTTTTGTTTCACCGCTTTATGAGTTTATGACCTTGAACCCAATGTTTTATCAATCTTCCTAAGGTGTTTCAAACTTGTTATTCTTTATGGATTTATCGATGGCAAAAACATCCATAGCCGTCAACGAGCAGCTAACCCTAACATCACCATCACTGCCTATTCTTTCTCTAGACCTCATTCTAGAAGTTCTGTGTAGGCTACCCGTGAAGCCCCTCCTTCAATTTCGATGTGTCAGTAAGTTGTGGAATTCTATTATCTCTGATCGTAAATTCGCCATCAAGCATATTTGCCTGTCAACCAGGCACCGCATACACAGCGTAGGTTTCTCTCCTGTCTCAGGAAACTACGTTCACACGTCTTACCCACTCCACTCTTTATTCACCTGGAGCATAACCACCGAGTTTACCCATCTCAGGTATCCTATCAACAATTTTAATCAACCTTACATTGTTGGCTCTTGCAATGGTATCCTCTGTGTTGCTTGTGATCATTCGATTCTGTTGTGGAACCATTCCATTAATAAATTCAAGGGGCGGTTAATCGGCCTACCATGGATGATGTGCCTTTTAGGACTCTCACTTGTCGGCAAGGGGCGGTTTTAATTAAGCCTTTTTCGTTGGATGAAGTTAAGGCTGCGGTGTGGGATTGTGATAGTAACAAATGTCCGGGTCCAGATGGTATTTCTTTTGGTTTTATAAAGGACTTTTGGGATATATTGAAAGATAACGTTATGCGGTTTTTGTTGGAGTTTCATAGGAACGGTAAATTGGCTAAGGGAATTAATAGCACTTTCATTTCGCTTATTCCCAAGGTTGATAACCCACAACAGTTGACTGATTTTCGTCCCATTTCTTTGGTGGGGAGTTTGTATAAGATTTTGGCAAAAGTGCTCGCGAATAGGCTTCGTTTGGTGATTGGTTCGATTATTTCTGAGACACAGTCGGCTTTTGTTAAGGGTCGGCAGATTCTTGATGGGATATTGGTGGCTAATGAGGTGGTAGATGAGGCTAGAAAATTCAAGAAGGAGTTGATTTTGTTTAAGGTTGACTTCGAGAAAGCTTACGACTCAATTGATTGGAACTATTTGGATGAGGTTATGTTGAAAATGGGGTTTCCGACGCTTTGGAGGAAATGGATAAAAGAATGTCTTGGGACAGCATCAGCTTCGGTTTTGGTTAACGGGTCTCCAACAGATGAGTTTCCTTTGAGAAGGGGGCTGCGGCAGGGTGACCCACTGTCGCCTTTTCTTTTTCTCCTAGCTGCAGAAGGGTTTCACGTTTTAATGCAAACTTTGACTGATAACAATTTATTTCATGGTTACTCGGTTGGGAGGTATGCTACGGTTCCAGTCTCTCACTTACAGTTTGCGGATGATACTTTAATTTTGGGTGAAAAGTCGAGGGCAAATATTCGTGCTATGCGAGCAATTCTTTTACTCTTTCAAGACTTGTCCGGGTTGAAGGTAAATTTTTCAAAGAGTCTTTTGGTAGGTGTGAATGTTCATCGGTCTTGGTTGGCAGAAGCAGCTATGGTTTTGAACTGTAAAGTCGGCTCCTTTCCTTTTGTGTATCTTGGTTTGCCTATTGGTGGAGACTCTCGTCGTCTGGCTTTTTGTGATCCTCTTTTGAAGCGTATTAACTCTAGACTGTCAGGGTGGAGCTCACGCTACTTGTCTTTAGGCGGCCGTTTGGTTCTTTTGAAGTCTGTCCTGTCATCGTTGCCTGTTTATGCCCTTTCTTTTTTCAAAGCTCCGTCAGGTATCGTTTCCTCTATTGAATCTATTTTTAATAATTTCTTTTGGGGGGGAGTGTAGACCACTGGAAAATATCTTGGATTGATTGATTGGAATTCTATTTGTCGGAGTCAGGAGGTTGGTGGTTTGGGGGTAAGGAGAATTAGGGATTTTAATTTTGCATTATTAGGAAAGTGGTGCTGGAGGTTGTTAACTGATAGAGATAGTTTATGGTATAGGGTGTTGGCGGCTAGGTACGGGGTGGTGGAAGGTCAGGTGGGTGAGGGTGGCCGAGCGGCCTCAGCTTGGTGGCAAGTTATATCTCCCATGCGTTCGGAAGAGTGGTTTAGTGGTAGCATTTGTCTATCTTTAGGCGATGGCAAAAATACTCTCTTTTGGACGGATGTTTGGGTGGGGGGAGCGTCCTTTAATGTTAGATTTAACAGATTATATGAGTTGGCGGTGATGAAGAGTGTGTCTGTGTTTGATATGCATCATTTGGGGTGGGGGTTGGAGGGGGCGGCGTGGAGTTGGAGGCGTAGATTGTTTGCGTGGGAAGAGGAGCTGCTAGGGGAACTTAGGCTTTTACTTGCTACTGTCTCTTTGCAGGTTGATAGGGTCGATAGAAGACTTTGGCGTGTGGATACATCCTCTGTTTATACTGTCCGCAGTGCCTATAATTTATTGTCTATGTCTAATAATGTTTCTGTTGATAATGAGGAGTCCATGCATCATTTGCGGCTCAAGGAGGTTCCGTTAAAGGTGGTGTTATTTGTTTGGCGCTTGTTTCGAGATAGGTTGCCCACTAAGGATAATCTTTATCGCCGTAACGTGATTGGCGTCGATGATCAAATGTGTGTTGGTGGGTGTGGGGAGGTGGAAACATCTTCTCACCTTTTCTTACATTGTAATATCTTTGGGTCTGTTTGGAATCATATCTACATGTGGATTCATGTTGCTAATGTTATGTCTGGTGATGTATCAAGTTTTTTTCATCAGTTTAAATTCATTGCAGGATCGGCCAAATCTAGGAGGTTCATTCTTCAGGTTATTTGGTGTGCAACAGTTTGGGAAATTTGGAAAGAGAGAAATAACAGGTTGTTCAAGAACAGATTTTGCTCTATTTTGCAAGTGGTGGATAAAATAAAGTTGTCGACTTTTATGTGGTTGAAAAGGAAATTTGCCAGCTTGCCTTTCAACTACCATGGTTGGTGGCTTAGTCCGTTTGCAATGTTAGGCATTGGTTGATAGTTATTTTTTTCTGAATAATCTTGTGGTGACTTGTATTTATTGTACATATTCTGTTTGAACCTTGGTTTTTTCTTTCTTAGCATACCTAGTGCTAGGAAGGCCATTTGGATGTGGTAATATAATTCATTTTAGTTTCTTCAAAAAAAAAAAATTCAAGGAATTACCACTTATTCAAAAGTCAAAAGGGATTACTAACCTCACGTTTAGCTTTGGCTATGATTTTGTTACAAATAATTACATGGTGGTTGTTGTTTTGGGATACACTCAAGTGAAGGTTCATACATTGGGTACCGATTTTTGGAAAAGCATTCAGGAGTTTCCGTTTGGTGTTATGTCTGTTGAGAGGTCTGGAAAATTTGTGAGTGGCACGATTAATTGGCTGGCCTTTACTGATTTAAGCCTGCAAGGTCCACGCTTCATTGTTTCTTTTGATTTGCAGAAAGAATATTACGAAAAGATTTTGCCTCCTGTAGGGGTCGATGTGCGCAACTTGACCTTGAGTGTGTTAAGAGATTGTTTGAGCATATTTGCTGGTCATCATGATATATGGGTCATGAAGGAATATGGAATTCAAGAGTCTTGGACTAAATTGTTCACTATTTCTAACATGCCATATCCTAATAATTCTGTTATTTTTACTAAGGCTGCATATATCTTTGAGGATGACCAAGTGTTGTTGGAGTGTGAAGGAAATCGGAATTTATATTTGGTTATTTACGATTCCAAGAATGGTACTTTTAGATTTCCTACATTTCAAATCATCGCACCAGAAGTTTGCGTTGAGAGTTTGATATCGCCTTGTTTTTAACGATAGGATGTAGTCCTATGTCACTTAGCATGGAATTCAACCACAATCTAGATGTTAATTTATGGTTATGTTTTTTTATTTAGTTTTTACTCTGATATGACTGGTGACTTCATGGATTATTGTTAAATAATGATCATAAATCTGAACCTTGAGAAATTGGTGTTAATTTCATTTGTATTGTTTGTTTATTAGAGGTATTAGCTTCCTCATCTTGTATTACATTTTATATAATTTACAATCATGCATTGCGTTAAGAAATTGGTTACTAGTTACATTTGGAAGATCATGATTAGGATTTTGATGTTTGTCTAGTCACTGGATGTTATTTGAAATTTCTGCTATGAACTGCACAAATTTCATAATGTTTGCCTCAAATCTTGCAAAATACATTATGAACTGAACAAAACATTATCATGCATGCAAAGAATTACAATATCACACGAGTGTCAAAAGAACCACTTAGGCTTTAATTAGAGCAAGCTTCATTTTTCCCATTTTAATTTTTACCACTTACTTTAATTGAGTTCAGAAAGATCTTACTTCCAGATATTTATAATTTTAAAGTTATGATAAAACAAATTAGAAATGGAAGTTTTGTAAAGAATGAAAGATCAAAGAAGTTCTTAGGCCATTATTATGTGTTCCTTTTCGGTTCAACGTACTTATTTTTAAATTAGACTTTCTCACTTTCTTATGTTTGCTGCAAGTCTATTACATTTCAGTGACATTTAAAGAGATAATACATGTCTATCAATAACAATTGTTGGATCACAATTAACAACTCCGATGACATCTCTCCTTCTACGAGTACAGATTATTCGTCATTAGCCATTGGTAATATAAAACCCCGTATATATGTATTATTGTGTTAGGTCTGATTTGTTCTAATCTTTCCCAGAAATTAGAATATGAACATTTGTTTTGTTTGAAGTAGCCCTCACGCGGTTGCTTCTAGAATTCTAATCTTTCCCAGATCATATGTATTGTTGTGTTAGGTCTGATTAAGGGCCCTTTGTACATGCTATTTTTGCGTCCCACATTGAGGAAATCAAGTCCAAAAGCTGGTCTTTAATTTAGTTTGTTAGTTATTTTATAACCTTTTGTTAGGAACTGCTATTTTGAAAGACATAAATGGTGTTTCAAATCTGCTCATAATCGTTTGATCCATGTTGACTACTTCACCTAGTGGGACTGGTATAAGACTTGGATGTTTTTGTTTTCCGCAAGCATTAAATTTAAGCATTTCTGCATGTAGGTCCAATTTAGTATGTAAGTTCTGTTCAAAATGAAATGGAACAAAACGATTAGCATAGAATATATTTTATATTCATACTCGTTCAACTCTGATGTGATCATCATCTGTGTTTTTGTGAAGATTGCCAATGCAAGTATCGATTTCATTACCCGATTCTGATCTAGTCGACTTCTTCATCCTTGGATAATATGTTTTTTACATGGATTGATGCACTTTGATTAGTGCTTTCTATTTCATTGAAATGGATGACTTTTTAGATAATGGAAATAGTTGTCATTATTAAAAGAATTCTGCACATACTCACACATTATATGTAACTTCTAACCATTATATTTTAATTTACTATTCAGAGTAGGCGTAGAAGATAGACATCATGTACAAACAAGAAGTATATTTAATTCGTCCTTTTCAAAGATCAGGAATTAAGTGTGTGATATATGCTCTGTATATTGTCATGTATTATTTTTAATGGCAAAGAGAAAATTTGTAAGACTATAAAAATGGGGTTGGGATGCCCGAACCCGTTGGAGATGGTGATAGGATTTAATTTCTCATTTCCATTGAGTATAGGTACAGTACGGGTAAGTATATGAGAATCGGAGATGGAGAAAGAAAAACGCGTGCCCTCCCCACCCCATTGTCATGCCTAAAAGAGGGGAATCATGTATTTGTCAAAAAACTTGTGTCTGGTTATCCTTTCTCTTCAAGAAATGCAAGAAATCTATAAATTGATATTAACATACAACCAACAATTTTGTATCATACGTATTAACCAAAAGATAGTCTGTAACATCCCGCTCGTCAATATTGGGATATTACCAGCCGAACGTGTCAGAGAACAAATGTTCATGGAATGTAAGTATGATGGAGAATATTTATCAAACGATATCAGTTAAGTATGAGGTTATGTATCAGTGTCAAGCCAGACGCGATTAAGCCGCAAGAGTATTTAAGGCCACAAGGGCCTTTTTCCTTCATTTCCATTTCTCTTTCTCTCTCTAGGTTTTGAGAGAAAGAATTCTCTCCTCCTTCTCTCTAGAATCGCCCCATCCTTCCCTCTTCAAGTAATCAAGCAAGCATCATGGTAGCTTCATGGCTAAGAATCAAATGGAAGAAGAGATTAAAGCTTGATTTCCAACTCTATAACACCAAAAGAAAGGATTGAGAAGCTAGGGTTTGAGGTGTGAAGTGGTGTGAAGCTTGGAGATATTGCAAGATTATGTTAAGGTGAGTTCTATAGTTAGTTTTCCACCTTTAGGATGTGTAAACTCTTGAAAGAATGAATGAATTATGTTAATTAGGGGTTTAGAACCCTAATGTTCCTTTGGCCAATTCTTAATGTTTAGATGTTAAATTGCCATGAAATATGTTTATAAATGTCTTTATATGTTGCTGGATGTTTATGATGCATTGCAGGATCGAATTGGACGAGTTTTGGGTCAAAATTGCAAAATCTGCACCACAGACCTGAAGAAACTCGCTATTAGCGAACTTTTCGCTAATAGCAAAATTCCCCAGGCAGCCCAGGTCGCTAATAGCGACATTCTCTGTCCCAGCCAACATGCTTTTGGCTTGTTGGCTCAATGTAGGGCCGGTGGTGCATTCCGAAGTTTTTCTTTCATCGTTTTACAACTTTATAACCCCAAAATAACATCTAGCCAATGCACATAACATCAAATGATTCTTGAAATGAAAATCATGGTAAGGATGGCACAAGAGAGTTAAGCCGAATTATTCGGGTAGAAGAAGAACTATGGAATGGAATGAATATAGAGCCTCGACATAGTTTGGCGAGAACTAGAATGTTAAGCTAGAATCCTATGTAAGTTAAGACGTGAAGTATATTTTCTTTGCATATGATTAAGACTATGACTAAATGAATGATGTAGGTGCTATGTCTCTTGTGATCCACGCTATGTTGGGATCTCAAGGGGTTCTCGCATGGGAACGGGATAAGCTCCGCAAGGGGGGCCCGCATGTCACTGAGTAAGCAAGACGAAGGTGTCCTGAGAACGAGATAAGCTCCGCAAGGGGGGCCCACACGTCACTGAGGGAGTCCGATGTGCCTTGGCTAGGTTTTCATCGGTTATGTATGGGATTGCACTCGGGGTTACTCCACCTGGGGGACTCCGTAAAATGAATCAAGATAGTGATTGTTTGTTCAACGCTAACATATAATGAATGAATATGACTATGTATGATTATGTTTATGAATATGATATGATGTTAGCCATGAACAAATCGTGTATTAGAGCAAGATATGAATGTTATACCGATGACGATCTTAGGTTTCCCTAATCGTCTAGTTTAGGACCGTGTCATGAATATGTTATGTTTAGGCCTCGATGCGTTTAGCGTGTCTTGGCATAGTGGTCTTAGGATCCCCTTAACCATCATGACACATATGATGTTAGTAAAGACCTACGACAAGTAAGATGAACCTATGACGGATCTAGTATGCACGACCATCTAGGAAAGCATGACCACACACGTATAATCACCGCCAGGTTGTATTTTAGACACGTGGTGGCCGTAGGTTTCCCCCGAGGTTACCTATAGCCTAGGTTCTGGTAGAACTCACTGAGACATTATGTCTCATCCCAATCCTTATCTGTTTCAGATAAACAGGTTGGATTGCAAGCTCGTAGCCGAATGGATATTTCAGCAAGTGCACGTTCATACCCGATCCAGGATGATATGGACTATCAAGGATGTATTTACTATGTTTTAGTCGAGATGTGTTGTATTGATAATGTACGAACGCATATTATTGTATAATATATTCATTCGAATGTTTTTATGTTGTAAATTTTAATGTATCCAGTATCAATCGAACGCACCTGCTAAACTTCCTAAGTACGTTTAGTATGGGTGTTACATAGTCTGATGTAGGAGACTAATCCACATGTCATCATGCTCTCCTAATCAGACAAAGAAGGATCAAACATGACTAAAAGTAGAAAACTGAAGCAATGGAAATGGTAATTGAGTTAACCACTGGAAAAATAAATAAACCTTAGACATACTAATACTATTTCGCTCCTTAAAAAATAAAAAATAAATGAAACTACTTCGCTAGTAAACATGTTGTTATGGTCCATCCATGCCTTCAAAAATTTTCTCTTCAAACCAATCATTTGAAAAACTTCTGCACCATGCCTCTGGAATAATCGAATTACATCGACAAAATAGGAAGTTAATCCTTTTGTAAGCAACTTTAACAATTTAGAAATAGTATGTTTTACAAAAAACTGAAAATAAAGGCAGATAAAAACCAACAGGAAAAATGAATCCTTAAATTAATGATGTACTAAACAATGTAATGTCACGAGGTATCATTATTGTTACAGGAAGAAATTTGGAATAATGCATGTGTGTATGTCCAGTGGCGTATCCAGGACCCTGGGTCAGGGGGTGCGAATTATTTAACCTTAATAAATAAAAATAATTATGAGATTAGTAATTAGTGAGGAAATAAAGAAAGGTTAAACGTGCGAATATGAGACAGTAATTTTAAACTCAAATTGATACTCGACTTGGTTAAGACGCAACTAACACACTATATCACTGAGCTATCGACCAAATTAATGAGCCATTAATTAGTCGAACTTAGTGGCAAAATTGTATGTGTAATTTTTAGAAGTTCAGGGTGTGCAGCTGCACACCCTCACGTGAACGTAGATCCGCCCCTGTGTATGTCTGTTGTGGTAAAATTGAATCAAGGTTTCAGGATTTACTTTTCGGTATCTATCACTCTCAAGGAATAAAATGGTCTTATGGAATTGTTCATGGTCGATGGAACGAATTATGATATTCCTATATAAATTTAAGACCTATTCTAATGTTTATAAATGTATTCTATCCATATGTTCCTATTTCATTTTTTATTCCTTGTAAAAATTTCTTTCTTAAATTTAATTTTGGTAGTGTGTTCGTACTATCCTCAAAATTGTTTTGCAGCTTATGTGGGATAGTATAGTAGTCAACATAGACCTTCATTCAATTGTAGCATACTATTTTAGTTTATATATGGTTTGAATTATATAATCTGAAACGGGCATTCGAATTGTATATAATCCAAATGAAGAGTATTCAAAGGAAAAAAATATAAAACACGTGAGGAACCTAAGGAGGGAAAAGTAATTACAAAAAGAGTAAATTACACTCCCCTCCTCTCAAAGATGCTTGAATCACACTCCCCTCCCCTCTTATGTTAAAATATACACTTCCATCCCCTCTTATTTAAAACATAGAAAATATTTTACTCTCCTCCCTTGAGAGAAGCTAGAATTACATTCTCCTCCCCTCTTATGTTATAATATATGCTTTAGTCCTTCAATAATTTTTTTTCTTCTAATAATCTAGCAAAAAAATAATCTAACACACTTCAAAGAAAAATAGCATTGCAGGTTCATTTTAATATACTCAAATTTTAAATACACGTCTTTATCTATTTTTTATTCACAATTTCATTAACATATAGTTTTAAACACTATTATAAAATATGAAACAACCCAAAATAAAATAAAAATATGTGAAAAATTACTAAAGTCGATTAAGTATGGTTATTTAAAAGGAAAATTTTTACTCTAAATTATAAAATTAACAACAAAATATTTAAATTTAATTGTCATTGACATTTATATTTTTTTGAAGAATCAAAAATGGATTATATAAACAACGGCAGTGAGTCCTCTTTAGTACAAGGTGTACACAAAAAGTCACTCCAAAATTACAACCTGTCAGTGTATAAAACCACAAATAAATGTCAGTCGATACCCAGACATTGTAACGGGTCCGACCACCATCTTTGAGTACCAAAAACAAAGGTGGCATTATTAGCCTTTAGCCACCACAAAGAATTAAGTTTAACCTTTTCCAACAGTTCTAACATGGTCATTTGAACGTTATTGAAGAGCCTGTTGTTACGTTCGTTCCACAAAATCCACACAGACATTTATAATATAAAGAAATCAATTTATATTTTTAAATGGTGATTCAAAATTAATATATATTATAAAAATATTTATTTATGTTAAAATATATTAAAGTGTAGTCCATATTTAATTAATAAGGGAGGGGTCGTAATTCAATCATTTTATAGGGGAGGGAACTATAAATTTTACTTTTTAAAGGAGGGTAGTGTATATTTTAACATAAGAGAGGATGATAGTGTAATTCAAGGGAAGTGTAATTTACTCTTACAAAAATAAAGACCTACTTATGATCCATAGTCAGCCCAATCAAATCTAATTATAAAAGGCAAGGTTTTACCATGTCTTTCAAAACAAATATAAAATTAGGGATCGTAGTGACTCACAACCCTAGAAAGTGCGTTGTCTCAATCATCATCGATCAATCACAAACAACAGCTCGCCAAAGGTATTTCTCTTTTCTCAATTGAATTTAATTTTTTCGTTAAATTAGCTTTGGTGCATTTTTTTAGGTGTTTTTTTTTTTGGTATAGTTCTTTAGTTTTGTCTTTTCATTTACGTGTAGAATTTTTTTGGGTCGACAATGAAGAGACAAAGACGACAGGAAAACAAAGACAAGCTCAGTGAGTTGCCTGATTGCGTTTTACTTCACATTCTGTCTTTTTTGGACACCGAAGATGCTGTTCAAACTTGCATATTGTCTACGAGATGGAAGAATCTCTGGAAGCATGTTCCCGCCCTTAGATTAGATTCTTATTCACACTCCTTGTGTGGAGGGACCAATCTCTCTCAAGGGCTTCACCAAATTCGTGTCTTCAATTTTGTCTAAACGCGATGCCTCAACTGCATTGCACACCCTTTATTTTCAACGCGGAGGACGCGTGGAGCCTCACCTACTCAAAAGGATTGTGAAATATGCAGGTTCGCACAATGTCCAACAGTTACAAATCTCTGTTACATGTGATATTGAACATTTTACTTCCTGCTTCTTTTCATGTCACACTTTAACATCTCTTAACCTTTTTGTTGGCCATATGAATTTTAATCAAACAGCATTATTTCCAAATTCTCTACACTTGCCAGCATTAACGAGCTTAACTCTAAAGAACTTTGCCTTTCGTGTTGGGGATAATGGTTGTGCTGAGCCTTTTTCAGAATTTAAGAAGTTGAATAGTTTGATCATTAGCCGTTGTATTGCTCTTGATGCGGAAAACCTACGCATATCAAGTGTCACACTTGATAATTTAACAATAATAACACCTCGTGTTGTACCTAGGAACTACCGCAAAATCGAGCTATCTACTACAAGTCTTAGTTCTTTTGTTTTTAACGGTATTCCTCATCAGAAACTTGTCGGGAGCCATCTTTGTTCAGTTAAACATCTAAACATTGATGCAAATGTACCCTACAATTGCACAGATTTAGATTGGAAGCATGCAAATCTTTTAGTTTTTCTCAGCTGGTTGCAAGAGATTGTTGATATCAAATCATTCACAATCAGTTCAACTACTCTTCAGGTATACTTTAATAACGTGTATGTTACTATGCTACATTATATTCGTTAAATGTGCTTCAAAATGTCAATTATTCTGGCTAGCTTTCTGTTTCAGCAGCTTATATTCTCAAAATTCATTCATTCTGGTTTTAACTTTTCATGTTTTAAGACTTTATTTTTGCTTTCTTCTTAGGATTCCTGCTTTTTAACTAATTTTTTTTCTCTAAATTTTCTAAAAATATACGACCTGAAGGTTGACTTAGTTCCTTCGTTGGTTTAGGTTCTCTACTTAGTTCCAGATCTATTAAAGGTTGACTTCCCTTACTTATGTAACTTGAAGTCACTTAAAGTAAAAATGAAAGGAATTCCACCTGGATTATCCAAGAAGTTGATAGATGCCAACATAGCGCAGCTTCCTGCAAGGTCACAAGAAGTTTCCAAGTTACACGAAGCATTTAAGCTAGGGTCGAAATCATCTTCATCCATACCTGAGGGAATACTTGACTTTTTGCTTCAAAACTCACCTTCAGCAAAAGTTGATATCATCGATTAGATTGCAAAAGGTAAAATGTGCATTGCACATAATTTATTACTTTGGTTTTTCTCTTCCTTGTTTCTGTTTTCTGATTAATTCAAGCCCTTTGATTAGAAAAACACAACTGTACATGTACACTTGTACTATTATATCCAGTCTCAACTTATGTGGATACTTCTAGTTTGTAGAATATTCCTAGCTGAGATAAACTTTAGCTCCTAACTTGTCAAAAAAAGCTTGATTGTGAAACTTGAATCAAATGGAGTGCAACAAAAGATTAGGAAAAAGATCAATCTGAAGGGAAATGATTCCTCAAAACAAAATATTCACCCTGGAGTGTTTACAACCTAATTTCCCTCTGATACGAGAACATGATCTTGACTCAAACTTAATATGTTGCTGATTTACTAGAGAAGGCTGTCATGACATGTTGAAACCCATTCATCGCTGTTACACTGGTTTGGTGCAGTCTCTGCTAACTCAGTTACATATTCCTTTCTCTACACATTTTTTTTAATATGTGTTTTTACAACCTCTGTTTATTGTGAGAAGCAAAGTGCAGTGGCACTTAGTTATATTTCTGTCATGCAAGCATCGGAACTAGATTTCTACTTTGTTAGAGAGGAGGTTCTTAGCATGGTTCATACTGTCACACATGCTCAACCAGATTACCATATTTCTGAGGTCAATGAAGGTCGATGAGAGAAAATGAACATAGAAATTGTTCTTAGATATCCAAAAGGAGAGGAATAATAACTAATATCTTTGGAATTGATCTGGCATGAAAGCGTGTGCGCGCGCGAGAGAGAGAGAGAGAGAGAGAGAGAGAGAGAGAGAGAGAGAGAGAGAGAGAGAGAGAGAGAGAGAGAGAGAGAGAGAGAGAGAGAGAGCATCCTGTAACACGAATTGATTTTGCATGAAAGTGATTTTGCACAGAATTGATTTTTCATGAAAGTGTGTGTATCCATGCTCATGTGTGCATCTTGAATCACATGTAACACGAGTTTAAATTAGCTTATATTTGTAAATGCTTCACAGCTTTGAGATAAACATTAGCTCTTAACATATGAAAAATCTTCTAGCTCATTGAACATACGTGCATCCTGAATCACATGATAAGAGATTTGTGTACTAATTAAATCTTACGTGATTACCTTTTTATAATTTATATTACAACCAATGTCTTCTTATAATGGACCTCATTAAAATTTTCATTCATTTTGACTTGTGTAGGGAAGGAATGCTGGCTGGTGAAATGATGATTGGCGTTCGTTTTGTTTTCTCCCTAGATTTCTGCGGTTCTTTTTTGCGGTTTTAGTCTTTTGTGTGTCTGATATTGAATAGAGGGCATAGACTACTGGAGTCATTGAGATTTTAATATTTTGTCTTAACACAACAACGATTTTATTATATGGAACAAATTATAAATTGATTTTTCTGGTTTATGTGACTCTGCTCATGTTATTTTTGGTCCTAATTGATGTCTACTCTCAGGAAACTAAATATTTCAGTGTAATCTTCTTGCATCTTGTATGCATAATTGATCTGTCTATGTATGTATATTTCACATCAATATGAATAAATCATATAAACCAATTAGCTCTTGTCTATCCACTATGATGTTGTTATGATATTGAATATTGTTGTCATTATAATGCAAATAACGCTTTCAAGAGTTAAAATGATATTTAATGGTCAGTACATGAATAAAAAAGTCAGGTTTAAATGCTCATTACATTACATCTGCCAGAATATATACATTTTATGCCTTCCAAAAAATTATGAACAAAAGTCCGACAAGAGTCAGCGTTGTAACTTGTAAGTCTCATTCTTTTGGATAAATAGTAATTTCCGACAAGAGCAATGACGTTGTAACTTGTATCCCTAAATCTATAACCAGTATCCACAATTGTCCATTAATGTAGCGAGATTACAAAGTAGTCATTGATTGTGCCTTCCGTTTGTCAAAATAGTCTATGACAAAAACAAATGCTTATATGTCCGATTAAGAAATGCTTACATCTTTCATGCCTACTATACGTTTTAACCCTCAACGCGTTGATTCACCACGCTTCAACCTTACAAGAGCTCCATGGTGATGGCGTTAAAGGAAGCATTTTAACGTTGCAAACTGAAGGTGAGAAAAACACAAGAAAGAGAGTTGAAAATCATTTTAACAAACACTTCAGAAAATCATTTTAAAGGTTTTACTATGGCAGTTGGACCGGGATTTACTTTAAATATTCTTTTTGCCACTTTGCCAATATGAGTCAAGATGAATCAAGATTTATAAATTTAGATGCTATGTAAATGTGCTATGTAACGTGACCAAAAATTGCATAGTGTTACCGATGTGAGTTAACTCACTTTGCTGTTCGGAAGGTGACTTAACTCACGTTGGACGTGAGTTAAATCACGTAGGTTATACACCAACGTCACTTAAGTCACATTGGATACATCGAACGTGAGTTAACTCACATTGAGTGTATTTTAGTCAGTTCAGTTGGGAGTGAACAATTTTTTATAGGAGAAGAGCAATTTCCCCTTATGATAGGTAGGTATATTGTTTTTTGAATAATATATTCTATTTTGACATGTTAAAAAAATTACTATCGTGAAAAGAAACAAAAAGAAAGTAAAACTAAAATAATAGTAATAATAGTAAAATGTAACTTTAAGGGTTGATTTATGGGTGTTTGCGGTGCGATTTGGTTCGGTTTTGAGACTAAAAGTCATCTGAACCGCAAGATAAAAAAGCATGCGGTTTGGTTTGGTTCGGTTGACTTTTAAAATACAATCCGAACCAAACCAATGTGGTTTGGGTTGGATCGGTTGGTGCGGTTTTTTCGAGACAATTAGTTTTTTTGTTTCTAACAATAAAATCGAGTTAAAAAGGTAAAACACAACATATTTTCGGCAAACAACATAAGCCAAATTAAAAACGTGGACAAAAATTAATTCTATTTTGTAAGAAATGTAAAATACTAATATTTTATCATTCTCTAAAAGTTTAGGTAGCCCATAAATACATTTTTAAAATAAAAAGCAGAGAATAAACTTAACAAGAGAAAAAATATGTCATTTTATAAAAGTTTTCATTGAGTTTATATGAGTATTGATATAGGTGACATAGATTTTAATTAGTGTTTTTATTATGTTGCAGTTTGGTTTGCTCCGGTTGGGTTGGTAAAATGAAAACCGCAAACCAAACCAAACCATGCGGTTGAGTAAAAAAATGATCCAATACATCCAAACATATTGCGGTTTTATTTTGTTTGGGTTGGTTTGGTTTGTGGTTTTTCTATTGGATTGATTCAGTTTATTGATTTGGTGGTAAAAGCTTGAGACCTAAAAAATGTTTTCCTTTCTAGACCTTAAATTCAGATTATTCCTATGTTGATCCTAAGGTTGAATATGTTTTAGAACTCATTTTGCAGTAAGCAAAGAGAGAATATATGTTGTGTTTTAAACCTCTGACCAATGATCGATCTAGTATTGAATAACTTGTTGGACCAATAGGTCACAAATGCCCACATGACTATTGAACCACTCTCTATATATAAAAATTAAAAAAATAATGACTAAAAATTTCATAATTATAAATGTTAATTAAAAATTATACATTTAAAATTTAAGAAAAACTCATAAATTATATGTTTATTGGGCCAGGCTATCGGGCCATACTTTACACACATGCCTGCACTCCTGTTATTTGTATTTAATTTTGTTTTAATCACACCGCTCAAATTAAACCCTAAAAATAAAATAATTTGATTCTCCTCTTTTGTTTCACCGACTTATGAACTTAACCACTGTTTTATAAACTTTGAAGTAGAATCAATCTTGCAAAAGTGTTTCTCTCATTCCTCACAGTTGGTTTATAACTGTTTACGAACTTATAATTGTTTACTGATCGATCGATGGAGGAAATATCTGTCCCCGTCAACAAGAAGCTAACCCTAACATCACCACCACCTTCATTCTCTTCCGGTGATTCACTTCAAGATCCGCTGCCACTGCCCATTCTTCCTCTCGACCTCATTCTAGAAATTCTATGCAGACTACGTACCCGCCTTCAACTTCGATGTGTCAGTAAGTTGTGGAATTCTTTTATCTCTGATAGCAAATTCGCCAACAAGCATCTTTGCTTGTCAACCCTCCACCACATACACAGAATAAGTTACTGTACGTTCTCATGCAACTACATTCACACGTCTTACCCACTCCACTCTTTTTTCACTGGGTGTGAAACCACCGACGTCACCGAGCTCATATATCCTTTCAACAAATTTTATAAACCTTATATTATTGGCTCTTGCAACGGTATCCTCTGTATTGCTTACCATAATCATTCAATTCTAATGTGGTCAATTCTATTGTGGAACCCTTCCATTAAGAAATTCAAGGAATTACCACATTTTCAAAAGTTAGGGGGGATTACTAACCTCGCTGTTAGCTTTGGCTATGATTCTGTTACGGATAATTACAAGGTGGTTGTTGTTTTACAATACACTGACGTGAAGGTTCATACATTGGGTACCGATTTTTGGAAAAGCATTCAGGAGTTTCCCTTTGGTGTTATGCCTGTTGAGAGGTCTGGAAAATTTGCGAGTGGCAGGATTAATTGGTTGGCCTCTACTGATTTAAGCCTGCAAAGTCCACGTTGCATTGTTTCTATTGATTTGCGGAAGGAATCTTATGAAAAGGTTTTGCCTCCTGATGGGGTAGATGCGTGCAACTTCTCCTTGAGTGTGTTAAGAGATTGTTTGTGCATAATTGCTGGCATTGATATCTGGGTCATGAAGGAATATGGAATTCAAGAGTCATGGACTAAATTGTTCACTGTTTCTAACATTCCATATCCTATAAACTCTTGTATCTTGACCAAGGCTGTGTATATCTTTGAGGATGACCAAGTGTTGCTGGAGTTTGTAGGAGATTGGGATTGGAATTTGGTTATTTATGATTCCAAGAATGGTACGTTTAGATTTCCTATATTTCAAAACAGAGATATCGCACATGAAGTCTGTGTGGAGAGTTTGATATCACCTAGTTTTTAATAATTGGATGCAGTGCTATGTCACTTAGCATGAATTTGACCATAACATATATGTTAATTTATGTTTATGTTTTTTATTTAGTTTTTATTCTAAAACTACTAGTGATTTCATGGATTATTGTTAAATAATGGTCATAAATGTGAAGCTTGAGAAATTGGTGTTATTTTCATTTGTATTATTTGTTTATTAAAGTTATTTGGTCCCTCATCTTGCATTACATTTTATATAATTCACAATCAGGCATTGTGTTAGATGGTTACTAGTTGCAATTTGGAAGATCATGATTAGGATTTTGATGTTTGCCAAGTCACTAGCATGTTCTTTGAAATTTCTGCTATGTGCTGCACAAATTTAATAATGTTTGGCTCAAATCTTGCAAAATACATTATGAATTAAACAAAACATGATCATGCATGTTTAGTGTGATATACAGTGGTCAGTGGTTACAACTAACAATGTGTTTGCAAAGAATTACAACATCACTTAGACTTTAATTAGAGCAAGTTGCATTTTTCCCATTTTCATTGTTTTTTTTTTTGAGCAACCCATTTTCATTGTTACCTCCTACTTTAATTGAGTTCAGAAATATTTTACTTCCGCATATTTATAAATTTAAAGCTATAATAAAACAAATTAGTATAAATTTAAAGACATAATAAAGCAAATTAGAAATGGAAGTTTTGTAAAGAATGAAAGATCAAAGAAGTTCTTAGGCCAATATTATGTGTGGCTTTTCGTCTTTCAAATGCATACTCCCTAAAATGTACTTAAAGTACTCACTTTTCTGTTCAATGTACTTATTTTTGAATTAGACTTGCTTACTTTTCTGTTCTATCAGTACAGATTATTCATCATTAGCCCATTGGTAAAATAAAACCACTTGTAGAATATTCACAGCCGAGATAAATTTAAGCTCTAAACTTGACAAAAAAGTTTGATTGTGAAACTCGAATCACATGTTTGAATTTGCATTTAGGCATTTAGTTCATAGGAGATTCGCTTCCCAGATTTGAGATAAACTCTGGTTCTTACCAATTAAAAAAGCTTCTAGCTCGTTGAACACATGTGCATCTTGAATCACATGTGAAGAGATTTGTGCAGAAAATGAATCTTATCTGATTACATTTTTCCAATATATATTACAACCAATGGTATCATAAGTTTCTTGTTTGCTATATGTTTTGTATCATGGTCTGAACTTATGTTTTCTAGCTTCTTAGATATGTACACACTATTTGGTGTTTTCTTTTGTAACTGATGTTGTTGATTAGTATTGTCCACAGTTGCAAAAGAATTATAAAAAGGCTGGTGAGAATAGTAATGTGATGCTATATATCACACGTTACGAAACATCTGTCTACATGTTTCTGGATGGCTTAATTTATGAAATAAGCCTCTGTTATCTGTTATGTCAAAATTTACAACAAATTCTGTTATCTGTTAAGTCAAAATTTACAACAAATTTATGAAACTAATGCAAAACTTTGTGAATGGAACTAGTTCCATGGCAGCAATAAAGAAACTGTAGGAGTTAATGCTTCAAATCCTTTTCGATCATGTATAAAAGACTTCATCACAAGAGATTGCTCACACACAAGATCATACAAGCCTTTTGTTGTTCTACATGCCTCTTTAGCCATCTCCATTTAGAATCCTTACTGCAGTATTCAGATCAAAAAAGTTAGTGAATACACATTACAGCAGCCAAATTCCATTTTCAGTTACTGTTGAAAGTAAAAACTCTAGATTCCCATTTTGGATAGTAGAGTGTTTTAGTGAGTAACTGATAGTATTAGTTAATTATGTAAAATCATTCCACTTCCCATATAGAAATTGCTCATAGCAATAACAACTAACTTATCATTTGCGTCTTTCATGAGCAGCAAAACAATCTAGTCTGAAGTTTTAATTTGCCAATAAGAAGATGAACCAAGCTATCATATTCCCACTCCGAATACAGCGTTATCGTTTTTATATCCACTTTATCTCAATAACCTGCTGCAAACGTAAGCTTGTTTCTCTACGTATGGTTTTGTAATTTGTCAACTGAAAGTAAGTTATAACCTCAGACATCGTGGGAAACATAAATAGAGAAGGATTGTTATTATGTTTTTATTTTGACAAAAGATATAGAGAATGATCTCAAAACAAAATTATTCAACCAAAAAATCTCTCTTTAAGAATGCACATTTTACCTTAATCAACATATGATGTGAGCACTTGCCGATGGTGAGTGTTGAAGCAAAAAGTCCACCATTCCATCGGGTATGGAAGATATTTGTCTCTTTTCTACTTTCAATGATTTTAAGTGACACAAGAATGGGAGCTACAAGTGCCAAAGATGCTTGGGGTACACTAAAGGAGGAGTTTGAAGGAAGTGACAAGGTACGTGCCATTAAACTTCAGACTCTAAGACGTGAGTTTGAGTTATTAATAATGAAAGAGTCTGAGACCGTAAAAGAATATTATACCAAGATAAAAGAACTAGTGAGTCAAATGAAAACTTACGGGGATAGTATTCTAGACAAAAGAATTGTTGAGAAAATTCTAATTTCTATTCCTCGTAAGTATGATGCAATTGTTACTACGATTGAGCAAACCAAAGATTTGTCTACTTTGTCAGTGACAGAATTAATAGGCTCACTAGAAGCTTATGAGCAAAGATTGAGTAGGCATGATGATGATACAGTTGAAAATGCCTTTCAATCAAAGCTTAAATTACGGTCTCAAAATAAAGAATTTGGAGGAAACAAGAAAAGTGGAGAAAATTCTAGAAACAAAGATTTTTCTAGAAATTTCTCAAAGAAAAATCAAGATGATTATCCTCCATGTGGCATGTGCAAGAGGACCAATCATGCCGAGAAATATTGTCGATGGCGCGGAAAACCACAATGTGGATACTGTAAGAAATTCGGACATGTGGAGAAGGACTGCTACAGCAAAAATATGCATTAAGCAAACTTCGTTGAAGAGCATGAGTGTGAGAAGGGCCAACGTGACTATGACCAACATCTTTTTTATGCCACACAAGATTCCAATGACGAATTGAGTAGAAATTGGTACTTGGATAGTGGTTGCAGAAATCGCATGGCCAAAGATGAGAGCATCTTCAAGGATATTGATGACTCTGTCAAAGTAAAGGTTCGACTGGGAAACGACTCAGTTGTGGAATCTAAAGGCAAAGGCACTGCGATTGTGGAGACTAAGAAAGGTACGAGGTTTATCAAAGACGTCTTGCTAGTTCCCAATCTTAAAGGAAATCTTCTGAGTATTGGTCAAATGTTAGAGAGAGGATATACTATATACTTTGAAGGAGACACGTGCTCAATATATGACAACAATCACAAAAGGCAAGAGATAGCCAAAATAAAAATGGAAAAAAGAAATAGAAGCTTTCCAATAAGCTTCAAATATACTACTAACATTGCCTTCAAAGTTCAAGTTGATGATTCATGGCTATGGCATCGAAGATTTGGTCACTTCAACACTCAAGCATTGAAGATGTTATATCAGAAGAATATGATGAGAGATCTCCCACACTTGAAGTAAAATAATGAAGCTTGTGAAGGATGTCTTCTTGGAAAGCAACATCGATTGATATTTCCAACATGAGAAACTTGGAGAGTTGAGGAGTTGTTGGAGTTGATACACACAGATGTGTGTGGACCAATGAGGACACCCTCACTCCACAACAACAGGTATTTCATCCTCTTCATTGATGATTTTTCTAGAATGACTTGGGTCAACTTTATGAAAGAAAAATAAGAAGTTTTTGGAATATTCAAAAAGTTTAAGACCTTTGTCGAAAAACAAAGTGGAAAATGTATTAAAGTTCTCAGAAGTGATCGTGGCAAAGAGTACAATTGCCATGAGTTTGATAAGTTCTGTGAAGATGAAGGAATCGAGCGACAACTAACAGTCGCATATTCTCCTCAATAAAATGGTGTGTCGGAGAGGAAGAATCGCACAGTCATGGAGGTGGCTCGACCGATGATAAAAGATAAAGGATTGCCTAATACATTTTGGGCTGAAGCAGTTTACACTGCTGTCTACATACTCAACAGATGCCCAACCAAGGCAGTCAATGACAAAACTCCAATTGAGGCTTGGTGTGGCAATAAACCATCAGCTAAGCATCTAAGAGTTTTTGGATCTATCTGCTACATACATGTTCCTGCTCAAAAGAGACATAAGTTAGAAGACAAGAGCATACGTGGAATATTCTTGGGATATAGCACACAATCAAAAGGTTATAGAGTCTATAACTTACAAACAAAGAAGCTCATTGTCAGCCGAGATGTCAATGTTGATGAAAATGCTAGCTGGAATTGGAATGAAGAACAAGTTGAGAGAAGCAACATCACCATTCCAATACCACAATCAAACATAGAAGACATAATAGGAACAACTGAAGAACCAGGTACGCCACCTTCACCTCCTTAATAGGAAACTTCTTCACCAGAATCTACTCCAACAAGAGTAAAATCATTGGTGGATATATATGAAACTTGAAACTTGGCCATGCTTGAGCCTGAAAACTATGATGTGGCGTCAAAACAAGAAGTATGGGTCAAGGCAATGCAAGATGAGATTAAAATGATCGAGAAGAATAATACTTGGGAGCTTGTTGATTGTCCACATGGAAAAGACATAATTGGAGTTAAATGGGTTTATAAGACAAAGCTTAATCCCGATGGCTCAATACAGAAACACAAGGCTAGACTAGACGTAAAAGGTTACTCGCAACAACCTAGAGTCGACTATAATGAGACATTTGCCCCGGTTGATCGCCTAGACACTATTAGAGCCTTAATAGCTCCTGCTGCACAAAAACGGTGGAGCATATATACCAACTAGATGTGAAATCAGCTTTTCTAAATGGTGTACTTAAGGAAGAGATTTATGTGGAGCAGCCACAAGGATTTGTAGTCAAAGGAAATGAAGGCAAAGTTTTGAGACTAAGAAAAGCTTTATATGGCCTAAAGCAAGCCCCTCGAGCATGGTATAGTAGAATTGATCAGTACTTTATGGATTGAGGATTCAGGAGGAGCAAAAGGATTCAGCATGATACTCTCATTGTCTCCTTATATGTTGATGATCTTATCTTCACTGGAAACAATATGAAGATGATAGCTGGATTCAAAGACATGATGAACACATTTGAGATGACTGACCTTGGCTTAATGAATTACTTCCTCGGCATAGAGGTAAACCAACAAGAAGAAGGTATATTTATCTGCCAAAAGAAATACACTGAAGGACTATTGAAGAAGTTCAAGATGAATGATTGCAAGCCAGTCGCTACTCCACTAGTAACAAATGAAAAGCTACAAAAGGATGATGGATCCCTAGAAGCTGATGCATCACTCAATAGAAGTCTGATCGGGAGTCTACTATATCTTACTACCACGAGACCAGACATCATGTTCGCTACATGTCTCCTATCAAGGTTCATGCAGAAACCAAGTCAAATTCACTTTGGAGTTGGTAAAAGAGTTCTAAGATACTTGCAAGGCACAAAGGAGTATGGCATATGGTATAAACCCAAGAGCTACTCAAAGTTGCTTGGCTACACTGACAGTGATTGGGCAAGATCAGTAGATGACATGAAGAGCACGTCAGGTTATGCCTTCTCATTAGGATCATGATTTTTCTCATGGGCGTCAAAAAAGCAAGCTACAGTTGCACAATCCACAGTAGAGGCTAAGTACATTGCAGCAGCTGAAGCTACAAGTCAAGCTATATGGCTTCGAAGAATACTTGAAGAAATGGGTGAAATACAAGATGAGTCTTCCATAATCTACTGTGATAACAAATCGCAATCACAAAGAATCCTGTGCATCACAGTAGAACAAAACACATACCAATCAAATATCACTTTATCAGAGAAGCTGAAGCGACTAAACAGATCCAGCTCGAGTATTGCACTACAGAAGACCAAATTGCATACATATTCACAAAGGCTTTACCAAGATCAAGATTTGAGCTACTACGAACTATGCTTGGAGTTACCGAATTAAAATGTGATGCATATTTCTAGCATTTTCTAGAATGCATTAGTAACCTATAGAATGTTAAAGAATGATGTACATGCCTAGATTTCTCTAAAATAGTTTACTATGTTTTAGAATTAATTAATACTACGCATGTAGTAATTAAAATGTCATGAAGAGTCTAGAAAGAACTATCTAGAACATGACATTCACGCCTATAAATAGGCAAACATGTGCTCATTTGTAATCAATCCAATCAATCTAATTTGGAGAGCAATACGATATATTCTTGCTCCAAGTCCTCACTCTACTTACTACTATATTTCAACTATCCAACTACACTCTAAACTATAACTACTACCTAAACTACTAACATTAACCATGGCAGCTCGAGCAGCAAGTAGAAATCTCTTTCGTTAGCGACGAAGTGGAAAACTAACCGGTTTTGATGGATGGATTGAAGGTAGAAGCAAAGGGAATGGGTTTTGAGGGTTTGGGTTGGAATCAAAACATGTTTTGTTTTCGTAGAAAGAAAGAAAGAGAGTAGAATGGGCGATTATTATTAAATAAAATATTAATCAAAGTTTTAGGTTTTATTTTTACTTTTTTCAAAACTCAGAATCCACCTTTTTTTTTAGGAAAAAACTCAGTATCCACACAGGGCCGTTTGTTTTAGATTTAAAAAAAAACTTGAGTTTTCTTTGTATTTCTAAAAATGAATATTTTAGAAATTTACTCAAAAATAGTAGAAATTATTTTAAACTCATTTAAAATAAGTTAAACATGACATTTTGACATTCATTAGCTTAAATATTCATTGTTAGAGATTTTACATAGTAAAAATCACATATTTTTTCAAAGCGACATCTTTCAAAAATGATTTTTATGAAAATCTATTTAAAATATCTTTTTTTTAGAGATTTTTCAAAATTTTGGTATCCAAAAAAAAATTATAACAAAACGATGAAATACTTATAATTGCATTTTAAGATAAATTATTCAAACAAATTTTTCATTTGAAACTTTTCTTAAAAATTTCTTTGTTAAAAAAATTGTAGTAAAAAAATATTACACTATAAAAATCTAATTTAAAAAAACCTAAAACAAACGGGCTTTTAAACCCGCGTTAACTAGTAGAATTTAATTGAACTCGGAAGAAAGCTCTCTATGGAATGGTGTAGGAAATTTTACCCTATACCCCAACACATGTACTTTCACCCCTACAAATTTACAAAAATTAATTTTCCCAATTCAACTTGAGTTCACCCCACCTAATATTCAAACTATAAAACATTTCTGAATTTTTCCCGGAAAACACATATTTACCTTTCGGAAAATCATTCAGAATACTCATGTATATTTTTCTGTAATAATCCAAACCCTTAAATGGTGGATCCAATGGTGAGAATGGCAACGTAGTGACAGAACAATCACTTGTAATCCCTTTTTTTTTTTTAACGTTGAAGACAATTTCATTAACGAATTGCAATAAATCAAATGCCAAGACTGCAGAAATACAAGGCGGAGTTTCTTCGACCCATATGCAATCTAAATTCTTAAGAGCATAATTAGCTAAATAATGAGAATCTTGGTTGGCTTCACGCCTAATATGCAAAAAATTTAAACTACGAAAATTATCCTTAAAACTAATACAATCCTTAAAACTATCCTTAAAACTACGAAAATTTAAACCACGCTAATTCCAAGCTATGCAACTCATTGTCTCCGATAAACACAAAAACTCCTTATTGAAAGGGAAAAACAATACTCCTTTCAATCAGTACTCCTTATTAAAAAGGGAAAACCAAAAAAACATTATTCATGAGCAATTCATCAAACAGGTTTTGGGCATTTTTACCTGATATTAATAGAGGTGGGCGAATGAATTGCACCTTATTGAAAGGAAAATCAATACTCCTTATTAAAAAGGGAAAACCAAAAAAACATTATTCATGAGCAATTCATCAAACATTATTCATGAGGATTTGCAATGATTCGGAATGAAGATTTTGACCCAAAAATTCACACTTTTTGGGTTTTTGGAGGTGGAGGGAAAGAAAAAATAGAGCTGTGTGGTTGCCTGCTGGGTTTTGAACGAAAATAGTACCCAACGTGAATTAGCTCACGCAGCGCATGTTAACTCACGCAGGGGCAATTTGGACAATTACTTTGGGAATGAGCGAAACGGTTTGGGTAAAGAGTAGAATTTGCAAGGTTTTACCGTGACTTTGAAAACAAACATAAAATTAGGGATCGTACCGACTCACTACCATAGAAAGTGTGTTATAAGAGGCGAATGTAGAAGAAGGGTTTTTGTCTCATTCACAAACAACACCTCGCCAAAGGTATTTCTATTTTCTCAATTGAATTTCATTTTTCTGTTAAATTAGGTCAGGTGCATTTTTTTTAGGTATTTTTTTGGTATGGTTCGTTAGGTTTTTATGGTTTATCTGTAGAATTTTTATGGTCGACAATGAAGAGTGAAAACAAAGACAAGCTTAGTGAGTTCTCCGATTGCGTTTTACTTCACATTCTGTCTTTTTTGGAATCCGAAGATGCAGTTAGAACTTGTATACTGTCCTCAAGATGGAAGAATCTCTGGAAGCATGTTCCCGCTCTTCGGTTAAGTTCTCATTCACACAAGGGCTTCACCAAATTTGTGTCTTCAATTTTGTCTAAACGCAGTGCCTCAACAGCATTGCAGACCCTTGATTTTCGACGCTTAGGCTTCGTGGAGCCTCACATACTCAAAAGGATTTTAAAATATGCAGTTTCGCACAATGTCCAACAGTTACAAATCTCTGTTACATGTGATATTGAACAATTTAATTCCTGCTTCTTTTCATGTCAGACGTTAACATCTCTTGACCTTTTTGTTGGCAATAAGAATTGTAATGAGACAACATTATTTCCAAGTTCTATGAATTTGCCAGCGTTAACGAGCTTATCTCTAAGGAACTTTGCCTTTCATGTTGGGGATAATGGTTGTGCTGAGCCTTTTTCAGAATTTAAGATGTTGAATAGTTTGATCATTGACCGTTGTATTGCTCTTGATGCGGAAAACCTACACATATCAAGTGTCACACTTGTTAATTTGACAATAATAACACCTCGTGTTGTACCTAGGAACTACCGCAAAATCAAGCTATCTACTACAAGTCTTCACTCTTTTGTTTTTATCGGTATTCCTTATCAGAAACTCGCTGGGTGGCATCTTTGTTCAGTAAAACATCTAGACATTTATCCAAAGGTACCTTGGATTTACACTGATTTAGATTGGAAGCACGCAAATCTTTTAGTTTTTCTCAGCTGGTTGCAAGAGCTTGTTGATATCAAATCATTCACAATCAGTTCAACTACTCTTCAGGTATACTTCAATAAAGTGTCTGTGAGTATGCTACAACATATTAGTTAAATGTGCTTCGAAATGTCAATTATTCTGGCTAGCTCTCTGTTTCAGCAGCTTATATTCTCAAAATTCATTCATTCTCGTTTTAACTTTTCATGTTTTAAGACTTTATTCTTGCTTTCTTCTCAAGATTCCTGCTTTTTAACTATTTTTTTTCTCTAAATTTTCTAAAAATATACGACCTGATGGTTGACTTAGTTCCTTCGTTGGTTTAGGTTCTCTACTTAGTTCCTGATCTATTAATGGTTGACTTCCCTTACTTACGTAACTTGAAGTCACTGAAAGTAAAAATGAAAGGAATTCCACCTGGATTATCCAAGAGGTTGATAGATGCCAACATAGCGCAGGTTCCAGCAATGTCACAAGAAGAAGCTTCCAAGTTACATGAAGCATTTAAACTAGGGTCGAAATCATCTTCATCCATACCTGAGGGAATACTTGATTTTTTGCTTCAAAACTCACCTTCAGCAAAAGTTGATATCATCGATTAGATTGCAAAAGGTAAAATGTGCATTGCACATAATTTATTACTTTGGTTTTTCTCTTCCTTGTTTCTGTTTTCATTGGTCTACTGTTATAACTTATTATCGTGGATTAATTCAAGCCCTTTGATTAGAAAAACACAACTGTACATGTGCACTTGTACTTATGTTATATCCAGTCTCAAATTATGTAGATACTATAGAAAGTATTGGATTGCTTGTTTTGAAAGAAAGAAAGTTAATGATGGTTGGTCTGGATTCTGGAATTGTAATTTTTTTGAGATCAAGGAAGGTTATTATTAAGAAGACAGGTAGAAAGAGGTAATTCATCGATGTTAAAGAAGAAAGGAATAAAGATAATTAATGAAAACGTGTGTCTGTACAGTGTATGCAATCTTGTGTGCATCATGAATCAGATGTACAACTAGTTTAAATTAACTTCTGGCTAGTTTGTAGATTTAAAACTTGAATCACAGTGCTAGAAAAGATTAGGAAAAAGATCAATCTGAAAGGAAATGATTCTTCAAAACAAATTGATCACATTGATCTAGGGGTCTGATAGGAGAACATAATTGACTCAAACTTAATATGTTGCTGATTTACTAGAGAAGGCTGACATGACTTGTTGCAAACCCATTCGTCGCTGTTACACTGGTTTGGTGCAGTCTCTGCTAACTCAGTTACATATTCCTTTCTTTACATATTTTTTTGTAATGTGTTTTACACCCTCTGTTTATTGTGAGCTAGATTTGTACTTTGTTAGAGAGAAGGTTCTTAGCATAAGTCGTACTGTCACACATGGTCAAGCACTTGACCATATTTCTGAGGTCAATGAAGGTCGATGAGAGGAAAGGAACATAGAAATTGTTCTTAGATGTCAATAAAGATAGAAATAATAACTAATATCTTTGGAATTGATTTTGCGTGAAAGTGTGTGCGCGCGCGCGAGAGCATGCATGCTCATGTGTGCGTTTTAAATTACATGTAACACGAGTTTGAATAAACTTATAATTACATGTAACACGAGTTTGAATAAACTTATAGCTCGTAAATGCTTCACAGCTTTGAGATAAATGTTAGTTCTTAACATATGAAAAATCTTCTAGCTCATTGAACACACGTGCACCCTGAATCACATGATAAGAGATTTGTACAACAAAATCAATCGTATGTGATTACATTTTTCAAATATATATTACAACCAATGCCTTCTTATAATTGCCCTCATTAAAATTTCCGTTCTATTTGAATTGAGCAGGGAAGGTATGCTGGCTGGTGAAGTGATGATTGGCGTTCTACTTTTTGTTTTCTCCCAAGATTTCTGCTGTGCTTGTTCGTAGATATTTTTTTGCTGTTTTATTCTTTCGTGCCTTTTGTGTGTCTGATTTTGCATAGAGCGCAAAACTTTAAACTTCTTTTCAAGGTTAAGACATGGACTACTGGAGTCATTAAGATATTTAATATTTTGGAATTTGGATAGGTTCAAACTGAATTTAGATCCAACATGGCTATTTTTTGTTTTGTCTTAACACAACAATGATTTTATCATACGCAACAAATTACAAATTGATATTACTAGAGTCTCTGCTGCTCTGTATGCTCAACTCTTAGGAAACCAAATATTCCAGTGTTATCTTCTCACATCTTGTATGCATAATTGATCTGTCTATGTATATTTCACGTCAAAATGAAAAAAATCATATAAGAAACTCACCATGTCTTTAGTAACTTACCGTCAAAGAGCTCTTGTCTATCCACTATAATGTTGTTATGATATTGAAATGTTGTCATTATAATGCAAATAAATTTTATCCCTAAATCTATAACCAGTATCCACAATTGTCCATTAATGTAGCGAGATTACAAAGTAGTCATTGATTGTGCCTTCCGTTAGTCAAAATAGTCTATGACGAAAACAAATGTTTACATGTCTGATTAAGAAATGCTTACATCTTTAACCCTCATCATGTTGATTCACCACGCTTCAACCTTACAAGAGCTCCATGGCGATGGCGTTAAAGGAAGCATTTTAACGTTACAGACTCAAGGTGAGAAAAACACAAGAAAGGGAGTTGAAAATCATTTTAACAAATGCTTATGAAAATCATTTTAAAGTTTTACTATGGCAGTTAGAGCAGCCTTTACTTTGAATATTCTTTCTGCCACACCTTGTGATTAAAATTGCTCTTCTCCCATTTGAAATTACTCAATTTCAACTAAACTGACCAAAACAAGGTTCTCAAAATCGGGACTTTACTTCATGTCGAAAGGGAATAGCAAAATCGAGACTCGTAAAATCGCAATCAAAATCGATGGATTTTACTCAAGGACTTTTGTAGAATAGATATAGGAAATTGTAAAATCGCAATCTAAATCGATGGATTTTACCCAAAAAATTTAATACTAAATATATGTTATAAATGGTATATAGTCATAAATGAATAAGTTTATAAGAAATTGTAAAATTGCAATCAAAATCGATGGATTTTGTCTATTTTAAGATTCTACTATGGATTTAAGTCGTTGAAGGTGAAGAAAGTCACAAAATCCTGGATTTTAGGTTTTAAATCAGGATTTTGACAACAATGGACTGAAATACCACCAACGTGACTTAAATCACGTTTGTGTATAACCTACGTGACTTAACTCATGTCCAACATGAATTAAATCACGTTCCAACTCACGTTGGTAAAAAACCATGCAATTTTTATGGCATGAAGTGAGTTGACATGATGACGAACAAAGATTTAAATACTGCATCTTACACAAAACTAATTAGTTCAGTCAGTTCTACAACACTTTTTCATTTACATCTTTGTTTGACTCTTTTGACGGTCATTAAGGAAATTCAGAAACTTTTCCTCATGAACTGGCCTTTTGGTTGGTGAATATATCATGATGAATCAAGATTTATAAACTTAGATGCTATGTAATTGTGTTATGTAACGTGACCAAAAATTGCATGGCATTACCAACGTACTTTGGTGTTCCGAAAGTGAGTTAACTCATATTGGTGTATTTTGGTCAGTTTAATTGGGAGTGAGCAATTTTGGATAGGAGAAGAGCAATTACCACATTACCCCTTGTGATAAGGAGGTATCTTGTTTTTTGAGTGATATATTCTTTTTTCACCTGTTAAAAAAAATTACTATCGTGAAAAGAAACAAAAAGAAAGTAAAACTAAAACAATAGAAATAATAGTAAAATGACTAAAATTATTGAAACACTCTCTATATATAAAAATAATAATAAAAATATTGACTAAAATTTCATAATTATAAATATAGTTTTAAAAATCGGATCGGACCGGCCGGTCGAACTGGTTGAACTGTGAATCGGTGCATTAACTGGTCCGCTCTGGTTATCAGATCGGTTAAATAATAGAACCGGTGTGAACCGTTACAAACCGGTCAAAACCGTTCAAAACCGGCGAACCGCGGGTTTTAGCGAACCGGTCGGGTCAAAGCATGAGTAAATAAATATTTATTGCACATGTGTGCATCTTGAATCACACGCACAACTAGTTTCATTTAACTTCTAGCTCGTAGAATATTCACAGCTAAGATAAATTTAATGTAACGCCCATACTAAAAGTATCTAAAAAGTTTAGCATGTGCATTAACTTAATATTGGATACATTAAAATTTACAACAATAAATCTTCGAATGAATATTATATACAACAATCACTTTTGTACAAACAACAATATAATACAACTCGTCCATACATAAAGAATATATCCTTGAAGTCCATGACATCATGCAGCAGTTACGAACGAGCACTTGCTGAAATATTCATCCGGGTACAAGCTTGCAATACCATCCTGTTTATCTGAAACAAATAAGGATTGGGATGAGACATAGGCTATAGGTAACCTCGGGGGAAACCTACGGTCACCATGTGTCTACAATACAACCTGACGGTTGATTATACGTGTGTGGTCATGCTTGCCTAGACGGTCGTGCATACTAGATCCGTCGTAGGTTCAACTTAGCTTGTCATAGGTCTTGCTTACTTCATACGTGTCATGGCGGTTAAAGGAAATCTAATACCGCTATGCCAAGCTACGCTAAAAGCATCGAGGCTTAAACAATACATATTCATGACACGGTCCTAAACCGGATGATTTGGAAAACCTTGGATCGTCATTGGTATAACATTCATAGCTTGCTCTATTTGCATAAACCTGTATATGTCTAACAACATATCATATCTTGACATACTTAGGGATTCATGCTATCATACTAGTTCTCGACGATCCACATCAAGGCTCTATTACATAACCAATACATATCTAGCATCATATCATAATCATACATAGTCATATTCGTTCATTCATTAGGTTAGCGTTGAACAAACAATCACTATCTGAGTTCATTTTACGGTGTGTCCCGGGGTGGAGTAATCCCGAGCACAATCCCATACATAACCGATGAAACCTATCTAAGGTACAACAGACTCCCTCAGTATCGTGCGGGCCCCCCTTGCGGAGCTTACCCCGTTCCCACGACACCTATATCTTGCTTACTCAGTGACATGCGGGGCCCCCTTGCGGAGCTTATCCTGTTCCCCTTGCGTAGCACCTGTAGTAGTGGTCCTGCTTCCAGTCGTGGCTCGTCTCGTTTCATGGAAGGTCATTAGTTTTATCAAAACCACTTAACCACTTAATCTATGTCCCGTGATTAAGATTCTTACAAAGAAAATACAATGTCCTTATAATTAAGGGATGCTTAAAAACCGGCAACGCTAGCGTGGCAGTATGTTTTGCACAAAACAACAAATGGTTTTCTCTCTCTATAGGAGTAGTAGATTTTGAATATCATTGGTTTGTTTTTGTCACACTATAAATAAAGAAACACCACCAACAACAAGGACACACAATTTGTTTGATCAACGATACAATACAATACAGTACCGTACTTTCTAAACAATTCTCAATTGTTTCTTGCAATCTTCATCTGTTGATTTCCTTAAGTCATGTCGAGTACAGCTGGTGAAGTCATCAAATGCAAAGGTATGAGCACTGGATTTATTGGATCAAATTTTAATTTGTATTTAGAAAATTTATCGTTCCGTCTCAGATTAAGTGTGCCATTTGAGTTCATTCAATAAATGATGTATAATTTTTTACATTTATTGAATGAATCTAAAAGGTGAAAAGTTTCTTACATTTGAGATCAGATGGATTATAATTTTTGGTAAAGAAAAATAAAAAACAGAATGATGAAATTCATGATTTGGTTAGTTGGGAATCAAAATTGAATCAAGGTGTTGTAAGTGTGTGTGTGTGTGTGTAAACATCAGTAGAACTGTTTAAGAACTTTGAAAAGTTGTCTTCAAAAATAAAAAAATAAAAAATGAAAACATGTTATATCAAAAAGTAGCATTAGAAAGTAATATATGTGTGTGTGTGTTTATATATATATATATATATATATATATATATATATATATATATATATATATATATATATATATATATATATATATATATATATAAGTATATCTAAGGGAAATAATAGAATTGGTGTTTGGCAAACCTGAATAAGGAAAAAGGTTAGATAAAAAGAAGGTTTGGGGTTTCCGTTTGTGCTCAAAATATGTGAATATGTGATTAACCAAAATTCGTTTATTTATAGTTAGCATTTGCATTAGAATATGCTCCTAAAACATAACATAAAAACTAATTGAAGCATTTTTTTTTCCTCAAAAAGAAAAACTAATTGAATAATACAGTGCTAAAAGATTACATAGTAAATAATTGAAGTTTCTTTTCCTAGAAAAACAAAAAAAACAAACCAATTGGAGCCTTTTACTCATAAAATAAAATCATATATGTAAACTTTGTTGAAAGTGTTATACGTAGTTTGTTGAGATATTTCTGCTACATAAAATATTAGAAATTCAATAAAAATTTAAATAAAATACTAAATGGATAAGATCAAAACTTTGTTGAAATATTTATGTAAAATAAAATATTAGTTTTAAAAAATAGAAAAATAATAAAAATATTGAGAATGAATATGGAAGTGACACGTGACATAAAAAACCTTACTTTATATATATACTATTGATTTACAACATGTAACTGTACTAGATCATGTACATAAGCTTACTTGTGATATTTGATGATGGCTTTGATCGAGACAAAATTTTAATGAGGCTATTGATACATCTCTTTCTACATGCCTTAAATCGAGCTCAAACTAAAGATTTCTACCTTCTAATTAACCATAGTTTGAGTGTTAAACCCAGCTTCAAAATACTTTTATATCATTCCCTTTAGGCGGAGGCTAGCATGAGAGGCCAAAGTATATCTCTCACGGTGGTTTGAGCTTTTTTACTTGCATTTGTAAGTTAAAGTTGATTTTTTTATTTTTTTTTTTTACAATAAGTTACAACCTTTAATTAATATAATAAGGTGGCTGCTAACATAAGGTAATGGTAAGGCACTTCGTTGGCGAGGTAGCAAATTTTACCTTTGGATTAGATCTATGGTTTAAATGAGTTCAACTCCATCTCAACACTAAAATCACAATTAGAAGATACAGCTGTCACCAAAATCTAATCCACTTCCAACATTAACCAAAATTACCCAGAAGCTTTCCCAACAAAATTTTATCCGTCCAAAAAACAAAATTTTATCCCAATTATGTTTCAAAAAAAAAAATCTCTCTTCTCCAATAAAAAAATTATGTTAATACAAAATACAGATCTGTTGTTTTTTCATGAAAATATCTCAGTTTTTGTGTCCAAAGCACTCACCCTTTAGATTAAGTCTCTTTATTGCCTGTATTTGATAATTATCATCGAATATGAAATAAATTATAGAAATAATCTATTTATTCCACGAACAATTTATTCCACGAACAAAAAAATCAAAGAGTTACTGCATGATGTGATTTTGCTTTAAAAAAAGCTTTTCAGTACGTTATGGTTTTAAACCAACTGTGCTAAGCATTCATATTGGCAGTAATAGAATTTAAACGTATTTAATTCTAAAACGTGGTGTAAATTGTAAAAAATTAATGCATAATTAACACTCGTTTTAGGATGGGTCTCTATATTAATTCAGTAGTATAAAGAATTGTTAAAAAAATAAAAAACAATAAAAGTTTGATTTAATAATACATTATATTATCATTAAATGTTTGCAATTATATATGTGATATTAAAAATTTATATCGAAAATTTTAAATGAATAGTTTATCGGATTGACTTATACAGAACATTTTGATCGTCGAAGTTTCAGTTCCTACTTAGTTATTAGTTCAATTAGGTCATATCCAACTGTCAAAATTGTTTTATTTGATATCGTTAATTGGTTGGGCCCGTTTTGATCGTCGGAGGAACGTCTTTCGAAGTTGACTAGGTTTCTAAATAGATAGTTTGCTAGATTGACTTATTACGAACATTCTAATCGTCGAAATACCAATGCCTACTACGTTATTGGTTCAATTAAGTCATATCCAACGGTCATAATTGTTTTATTTGATATATTTAGTCACTTGGGTCTATTTTGGTCCTCGGAGGAACGTCCTTACATATTGACTAGGTTTCTGGAGGAATAATTTGTTGTATTGACTTATAATGAAGATTTCATTAGTGGAAATTTCAGTTCCTACTTCTTTACTAGTCTAATTAGGTCATTTCCAACAGTTGGAATTGTTTTATTTGATACAGTTAGTCGGTTGGGTCTGTTTTAGTCGTTAGAGGAACGCCTTTCATGTTGACTAGGTTTCTAAATGGATAGTTTGCCAGATTGACTCACTACGAATATTTTGATTATCGAAATTCCAATTCCTACTTCATTCTTAGTTTAATTAGGCCATATCCAACAGTCAGAATCGTTTTGTTTGATATTGTTAGTCGGTTAGGTCGTTTTCGATCGTCAGAGTAATGTTCTTCCAAGTTGACTAGGATTTTGAAGGGATTGCTCGTCGGATTTACTTATACCTATACCAAAGATTCTAATTGACAAAATTTGAGTTTCAACTCCGTTATTGGTTCAATTAGTTCATATTCAACGCTCTGAGTGATTATATTTCATATCGTTAGTCGATTGATTCATTTTTTGTCATAGGAGGAATGTCTTTCCATTATTATGTTTCTAAATGGATACTTTATCGGATTGACTTATACTAAAGATTTCAATCGCCGAAATTTCAGTTCGTACTTTGTCCTTAGTCCAATTTGGTCATATACAACGATCAAAATTGTTTTATTTGATACCGTTAGTTGGTTAGGTTTGTTTTGGTCAAATATGTTTTTAGTCCGTATAAAATTGGGACCTTCAAAGTTTAGTCCTTACTTAATTTTAATAATTTTTTTAATCCCTATAAAAAAATTATGCACTCAATTTTAGTCTCTGCTAAATCCAAATTTGTTTAATTATGTTTAAACTCTTATGCCTTTGAACAATTTCTTGTAGACGTGTTAAGAACATTGTTAAAGCTACACCCATAAAAAATTATCTCAAAATTTGATTTCTATGTCCATATTTATGTTTATTTTATCTTGAACTTTTTTCGTTTAAAAAAAGTTATGTTAAATTCATTTCGTGTTTAAAAATTCTAAATTTTAGTAAATGAACCTTTCGTAGTGTTCTAAACTTGTCTCATAAAAAATGTTAAAAAAGTTAAGAGCTTGATGATAATTATACAAAATTTGGTTTAGCAGGGACTATAAAAAATAAAAGAGAGAATGAGTGAGGTTCTAGAGAGAGAAGCTCTGGGGGGAATGGGACCAATGGGACAAAAGTGAGCGAGATTCCTGTAGGTAAGGCTACGGCAACCTCTAACCAGGCGGCAACAGGGAGGCGCGAGAACTTCGCGTATCTGGATAGTAATACTGTCTCCTTCTTCTTCACAAAGTTTCCGGGCAATGCAACTAATTTCGACCTCAAGAAACTGTTTTCGCGTTTTGGGCAAGTGGAAGAGGTTTTTATCCCTCAGAAACTTGACAAATGGGGGAGAAAGTTTGGGTTCGTGAAGTTCAAGAATGTGGAAGCTGTGGAAGATCTTGAAGCTCGTTTGGAGGATGTTTGGTTTCGAGATTGTCGGATGAAGGTTAATAGGGCGCGTTTTAGAAGGGGAGAACAGAAAGTGATTGAGGAGACGCGAGGTACAGAGGTGGAGGGGTACGGAGGTGGTTCTCGTTTCCCAGCAAGGTCAACTCAACCAACTTTCCCTTGGGGAAAGGGCCATTTTCCAGCGCTTAACAGAGAGCTCCCTAGTTTGGATATACTCCCATCGCAAGACATGCTGGACTACTTGAAGTGGTGTTTTGTCGCGGAATTGTTTGAGAACATAGATCAGAAGGCACTACAACAAGCTCTGGTTATGGAGGGCCTCCATCGAGTAAAAGCAACAGTGATGGGGGAGAAGATGATGCTACTGCACATCGAGGGCATGGGTGACATTGAAGCGGTCCGGAACAATCATAAGCAATGGTGGGACTCGATTTTTAAAAATGTTAAGATATGGAACCCTCTTTTGATTGCTGAAAGTAGAGTGGCGTGGATTGAGATTCATGGGATCCCACTACATGTATGGGATGAAGCTCTGTTCAAGGAGATTGGATCTCTGTTTGGTGTTTTCTTAGATTTTGATGAAGACACCATTGAAAGGAAAAGGCTTGATGTTGCAAGGGTTCATGTGTCTACATTGAGGAGAGGTTTCATTGATGAGGTCATTAGTATCAAGGTTATGGGTGCTGATTTCAAGTTGTGGGTGGTGGAGGAAGGTGGTGGTAGGTGTTCGCAACCTGATAGGTGAGCAGTTGGGGGAAAAGCGGCATCTTCAGTCAGCTCACGTGAGGGGGACGCGTTTGGGGAGATACCCGTTGGCAGTGGAGACGAAGAGGACCCACATGGTGATCTTGCAGCAGGTCAGACAGGGAATACTTTTGGAGAGTTAGTGGGAAGAAAGGAGTATGGGTCAAAAGAAAAGAATGTTGGTTAGGCTGTAGTGTGGGAAGAATGTCGGCCATTAATTTCAGCAAAAGGAGTGTATTCTCAAATTGATCCAATAATTGATAGTCACGTGGCACTTTTGGGTATTTGTATGGATAAGAGGAGAGAGGAAATAGAAAAATGTATTATAGGTGATTGTCTTGTACGGGTTGCTGGGTTGGTTGACGCGCATACAGGTAATAAAAATATTCTTGAGCCTGTAACTTTCACACATGAAACGGTGGAACATGTGATGTTGGAGGCACACGCGCAAGGAGCTCCTGTAGGTTTTACCGAATTAAATAAGGATGTTTTGGGCCGGATCCTTGTTCAGGAAATGGAGAGCAGGCCTGCTGTTTTAAAGGCCCATTTGACTGAGTTGAATCGCAGTGGCGGTTTTGATAGGGAGGGTGCTCTTAAGCAACAACTCGTTTTGCCTTCATCAATCAGCTCTCAGTCTAATTCAAGTGTGGCAATGGCAGAAACTTTTCAGGCAGATCAAAGGCATCATGGTATTTCAGCGGTGCCGGCTAATTTACATAGAAAGGTGAGTGGTCCGGTGAATCAACATATTCGTTTTCTCTCGGAGGAGTCTGACTTATCGGATTATGAAGATTCAGGTGAAATCTTGAGAGGGGATAATAAGAAAATTATGAAAGTGAGACATAGAAATAGGAACAAGAAAAAATCCTTGTCTTTGGCCAAGAAGCAATCGGGACCGGTGCTTGAGGAATATTTGTTAAGTACTACAAAGTCCGGTAAAGAAAGGTATCCTGTTTGCTCGACCCATAGGAGAGCTGTGTCTTTCTCAGATATTAGGGAGGAAGGTTGGAGTGATGTCGAAGGATTGCTGCCGGTTGCTGGTGGAAATAAAACGAAATCTTTGAATTGTAACCAATCTCAACATTCTGGTATTGGGCTTATGTTTCATAACAACAATGATGATGTGGGAGAGGCGCAGTCAGAGAATGAAGCTTGTAGAGGGCGGCTCAGAAAAGTCTTAGCAGCAAAAAAAGAACTGGTTACTCAAACGGTGGCGGGGGTATCCCATTCTATGCAGGAACGGAGGATCATCGATAGGCTGGTATATATGGAAGATAAGGCGGTCAAACTCAAGGTTAGTAAAGAGGGAACTAGTTTGTTTTAATGATTATTTCAACTTTTAATGTTAGAGGGCTTGGTGGTAGAGTGAAGAAGAACAAAATCCGTGAATTAGTGAGGCTTAATAATCTTGATTTTTTGGCTATCCAAGAAACTAAGGTTGCTGAGGTTACACCTTCTCTTTGTTTCTCTCTTTGGGGAGATGAAGATTGTGATTGGGTGTTTAGGGCTTCAGAAGGTAGTAGTGGTGGTATTTTATCTATATGGAGGAAATCGTGTGCAATTGTTGTGGATGTTTTTCAAGGTGATGGTTATGTGGGGGTGATTTTGGATTGGGGGGTGGAGAAGATCCGATGCACGGTGATTAATGTTTATTCCAAATGTGACTTGCCAGCTAAGCGTAGCTTATGGGAGAATCTTATTGGTGAACGTCAAAGTAGAGACGGTGGAGCGTGGTGTGTTCTTGGGGATTTCAATGTGGTTAGAAGAAGGGATGAGAGAAGAGGGGTTAATGAGGATGCATCTTCGGCCCAAATCCTGGAGATGTTTCTTTTTAATGCTTTCTTAGGTGATGTGGAGTTGGAGGATCTCAATGTTTTGGGGCGACGGTTTACTTGGTATCATCCTAACGGAAGGTCGATGAGTAGGATTGATAGGATGCTTATTTCAGAGGAGTGGGCTAATACATGGGGTGATAACGCGCTTTGGGTGCTGCCAAGGGATGTTTCCGATCACTGTCCTTTAGTGTTGAAAAATGGCGGATGGAATTGGGGGCCTAAGCCTTTCAGGTTCTATAATTTTTGGCTTCAAAATAAAAATTTTAAGGGGGTGATCGAGGAGGTTTGGAGGAATCAAAATGTTACCGGATGGATGAGTTTTGTTTTAAAAGAAAAATTGAAGGGCATTAAAGACATTATTAAGGATTGGAACAGGAAGGAGTATGGGGGGATGGATGAGAGGGTGGAGAGTTTGGTGGCAGAGATTAAGGACCTTGATGATAAGAGTGAAGTTTGCGGTCTAATCCAACAGGAAGTGGACATTCGTAAAGCAAAGTTTGAAGATCTCTGGAAAATTCTTAAGGCGAAGGATGCGTTGATAGCACAAAGATCGAGGTCTAGATGGCTAAAGGAAGGAGATGCTAATTCTAAATTTTTTCATAAGTGTGTCAAGTTGAGAAAAAGTAGAAACGCTATCAAGGCTCTTAGGGAAGGAGATGGTTGGGTGGTGTCCCCGTTTGAGGTTCGTAGAAAAGTGGTTGATTATTTTACGGACCAGTTTACAGAGGAGAGGTGGGACCGACCAAAGCTGGATGGGGTGGATTTCGTTCTCTTAAGTGATGTAGATAATGGGATTTTAAGTGCTCCTTTTTCTATGCTGGAGATGGAGGCTGTGGTGAGAGATAGTGACGGAGGTAAGAGCCCGGGTCCGGATGGTTTCAATTTTGCTTTCATCAAGGAGTTTTGGTATTTGATTAAAAATGAGGTTCGGATTATGTTCGACCAATTCCATGCAAATGAAACTTTACCTAAGAGTATGTTGGCGTTTTTTGTTACCTTAATTCCGAAGGTGTCATCCCCGTTGGAGTTGAAGGATTTTAGGCCAATATCTCTGCTTGGGTGCCTTTATAAATTACTTGCAAAGGTGTTGGCTAGGAGGCTTGCTTGTGTTATGGATTCCATTATTTCGACTTCCCAGTCGGCCTTTCTTAAAGGTAGGCACTTGGTGGACGGGGTGTTAGTGGTTAATGAATTGGTGGATTATGCTAGGAAATCGAAGAAAGAATGCCTTATTTTTAAAGTTGACTTCGAGAAGGCTTATGACTCCGTGGATTGGGGTTTTTGGAGTACATGATGAGGAGGGTGGGGATGTGTGATAAGTGGGTTAGTTGGATGAAGGCTTGTGTGTTTGGAGGAAGTATGTCCATCCTTGTTAATGGTAGTCCTACGGAGGAGATTTGTATTCAGCGTGGCCTTAAGCAAGGTGATCCTCTAGCGCCTTTCTTGTTTTTGTTGGTTGCAGAAGGTTTTAGTGGCTTGATGCGAAATGCGGTGGATCGTAATTTATTCGAAGGTTTTCCTCTTGGTGATGGCGGTTTGGTGATTTCACACTTGCAATATGCAGATGATACTCTTTGTATTGGCAAACCAACGGTGGAAAATCTTTGGGCTATGAAATCCATTCTTAGAGGTTTTGAGATGGTGTCTGGGTTAAAGATTAATTTTTTTAAAAGTTCTCTGATTGGTGTCAATGTGGATAGTGGCTTCATGGATATGGCGTGTAATTTCCTGAATTGTAGCGCGGGGAGTATCCCGTTCAAATACTTGGGCCTTCCGGTGGGAGCAAACTCAAGGAGTATGTCTACTTGGGAACCGTTGTTGGAGAATCTTAGTGGCAGGTTGAATACGTGGGGTCACAAGTTTATTAGTTTCGGGGGAAGGATTGTGCTTCTCAATTCGGTTCTTAATGCTATGCCTATTTTTTATCTATCTTTCTTGAAGCTTCCGGTCCAAGTTTGGAAGCGTATTGTTCGTATTCAAAGAGAGTTTTTATGGGGAGGTGTAGGTGGTGGAAAGAAGATTAGTTGGGTTAAATGGGATAATGTTTGTCAGAGTAAAGATAAAGGTGGTTTAGGTGTTCTGGATATTCGCCTTATGAATGTTTGCCTACTAGCTAAATGGCGTTGGAGGTTGATGAATGGGAGTACAACGATTTGGAAAGAGGTTTTGAGGGCTAAATATGGTGCGACTGTGGATAACTTGTTGGTAGGTAATAATGTTGGTGGTCCTAGAATGGCTTCTTATTGGTGGAAGGAGATGCTTAAGGTGGGTGACTACGGTGTCCCTGGTTGGTTTAATGCGGAGGTGGTGCGTAAGGTTGGTAATGGTCTCTCTTCTAGCTTTTGGAGTGATAATTGGCGAGGTGATACCTGCTTCCGGATCAAATATCCAAGACTTTTCTCGATTTCCACCCAAAAGGACGCCTCAGTAGGTGAGTTAGCGGAGGTCTTGGATTCCCGCATAGAGTGGAATCTTTCTTGGAGAAGGCATTTGTTTATGTGGGAAGAGGAGGTTCTTTTAAGCCTCTTGGAGGACTTAGAGGGGACGAGGCTGGGGGATCAAATGGATGTTTGGTGGTGGAATTTAGAAGATAATGGGGAGTTTTCAGTGAAGTCGGCGTATTCGAAGTTAGAAAGGGTGGTGTTGGGTGATGTGGGCTGGAACGAGGAGGAATGCAGGGTTTTTGCAACATTGTGGAAGTGCCCGGCTCCCTCCAAGGTGGTGGCTTTTGCTTGGAAGGCGTTACTTAATCGCATTCCAACAAAAGTTAATCTTGCTCACCGTAATGTGCTTGGGCCGGATGAAAGCTCGATTTGTGTCCTATGTCATACTAGGGAGGAATCTACGTCTCACTTATTAATTCATTGTGAGATGGCGAGTGCGGTTTGGCTTAAGCTTATGAGGTGGTTAGATAGGGTCTTTGTTTCCCCTCCTAATCTTTTTGTTTATTGGGCTTGTTGGCTTGGAGGGGAAAGGAACATTAATGTGGTGAGGGGCATTAAGGTGATTTGGTTAGCAACTATTTGGACATTGTGGAAAATTAGAAATGATAGGGTTTTTAATGACTCAACGTCGGAGGTGGACATCGTGGTAGAAGAGGTTAAAGTGTTGGCGTGGAGATGGGTGTTGAGTAGAATGTCCATTCCGGTATGTTTGTTTTTTGAATGTGTTGGGATCCTATTTGGTGTTTGCGTAGACATACTTCTCCTCGGCTGAGCTAAGCGGATTGGTCTCTGTGTATTTTGTTGGTGGTTTTGTTTTGCTTTGTTACTTCCTTTTATTGGTTGGTTTCTTTTTTATGGGTGGTTTTTAAAGGGGTTTTTGTTCGAGCCGTCTTTATTGTGGCAACCGATTTCCCCTTCTTTGTTTTTTTTCTCCACCCAAGCTTATTAGTGCTCCTTGCACGGGCTTGTTGGTTAATAATATTTGCCATTTCAAAAAAAAAAGCAGGGACTATAATTATAAGTATTTTTTGTAGGGACTAAAAATGCTATTATAATTAAGTAAGGACTAAATTTAAAGCTTCCGAATTTTATAGGAACCAAAAACATATTTAACCGGAAAAAAATTATATATTGATGTGTGAGGAAGAAATGGATTTCAAGAATTAAGAGGAAGAGTACGAGAGATTGCCTTATTTGATCTGATGGTGAAAAAGTCATGGTTTATCACGGACCATTTGTTGTACTTGTCCATGTTAGAATTTGCTTAAAAGGTACTACTTACCGTTGAAAAGGGTGGAAAGAAGTTACAGGTCTCTCATCCTGACCGCACAATAATTTATTAATATATCTAATGGTGAAAAATCAATTTGCATCGTGAGAGACATGTTTTGGTCTCTCACCGTAGCCTCCGCCTTCCCTTTATTACCTTATGTTTTTTTTGTTCTTTCGTATCTTCACAAAATTTTTCTCCTAAATTTTGGCCTAGATGCATCACTCAATTACTTTCGCCTATTATACATTTTGAACAGCATACATGGATGAAAAATTGATAGAATATTTTTTTGATTCGTATGCGAAATTTTCTCATGAACCAAAGACATTTTCACAGTAGAATTTAGGTTTACTTTAAAGACAAGTTAATATCTCTTGGGGATGACTAGAAATTGAGACCATATCCACCTCTTTATTCACGTAAAAAAGCTTGTCGTCTAGAAAGGTGCAACAAGCATTGTGGCCATATTTCCTACGACCAAAACATAACACACAACATACAATCCTTCAATAAAGCATTCACTGAACTTGAAAGGAAAACAAAGTTTCATAATGACCAAAATTATTTCTATCATTTTATTTTATTTTGATGTTTATTTTTTAATTTTTTTATAAAAATAAAACCATAAGCACCGGAGCTGCTCATATAAATGGCCGCTCGTATCCTGCATAGCATTTACTTTTTTGGCTTAAATGCACTTTTGACCCCTATGTTTCAAATAGTTGCGATTTTGACCCCCTAAGAAAAAAAATGGATATTTTGACCCCCTAACTTTTGTGCCGCTTTTGAATTGCTCGAATCTGTCCGTTTCACCCATTTTATTGCTCGAATCGCTGCGTTCATTTTCCAGAATTAGCAAATTTTGTTCTTAATACTTACATTACATGGTTTTTTATATTAAGAGACCATTTGAAATAATAGGGAATTTTTGCCAATCCATTGCTATTAAATGCAAATGCAGAGCTTGGAAGCTCCCCAGCAAATGCAGAGCTTGGAAGCTGCAAAACATAAAGACCAAAAAAGGAAAGAATACTTATAAAGCCCTTTTATTCAAATTCCGAAACAAAAAATGAATACAAAAGCTTACGTGTGACCAACAAGAACAACATTTGCATCCTCATTGTGTGCCGCAATTGCCATAGATTCACCAACAAGAAGAACTGTAGAACATTCATTTGAGGAATCTTCGTCTAAACTTTCCAATCCTTCTTTCGGAACAAATGCAAGAAGAGGCACAACATTGGTATTAATTAATTATACATACAATGCAACAACATTGGTGTATGTTTCTAGTAGGAGAAATTTACATCAAGAAGAGGCACACCACTTCCAGCTGCAGTGCCTAAGAGTTCATCCCAATACATAGGGAATTCAAAAGAGACACAAAAACCAGCAATTCAAAAGAGGCACAAAAGTTAGGGGGTCAAAATATCCATTTTTTTTCTTAGGGGGCCAAAATCGCAACTATTTGAAACATAGGGGGCCAAAAGTGCATTTAAGCCTACTTTTTTTAGGGGATACATATATAACATTTACTTCTTTAAAAAAAAACATATATAAAAAAATTAAAAAAAATCTGGAAAATATAAAAAAAATAATTTTTATAAAAAAATTCTGGAAAAATTAATAAAAATTTATAATAATGAAAAAAAATACCAAAAAAATTAAAAAAATTGGAAACATTCTGGAAAAAATTAATATATTTTGAAAAATTCATATTTCCAGTTTTTTTCAATACCGGAAAAATGAAAAAATCATATTTTTTGAATCGAAAGTATGAAGTTTTATTTCATAAAAATATGAAATCTTCAGGAGCTTAAAATATTTCAAAATAAAAATATTAGAAAATAAAAATAATATCCATTGTTTCCTGTTATTCATTTAGATTATATTTTCGAATAAAATAAAATTCTGAGAATTAATTTTCAAAATAAAAATAATTAGATAATATTATATTTTCGAATTTTTTGATATATATTGATTTTTTTCAGAATTTTTTCCATTTTTATTAATTTTTCCATATTATTTTTCATGTTTATTAATTTTTCCAGAATTGTTTTCATTTTTTTCAGTTTTCCAATTTTTTTTAAATTTTTCCGGTATTTTTTCATTATTTTCAATTTTTATTAATTTTTCCAGAATTTTTTTATAATATTTTTTATATTTTCCAGATTTTATTTTTATTATTTTCCAGTTTTTTTTTTCATTTTTATTAATTTTTCCAATTTTTTTAATTTTTTCGGTATTTTTTTCATTATTATAAATTTTTATTAATTTTTCCATAATTTTTTTTATAATTTTTTTTTTATATTTTCCAGATTTTTTTTTAATTTTTTCAAAACAAAAAAAATAGAAAAAAAGAAAATGAATTAAAAAAAATAAAAAATAAATAAAATTCCACGTGGCAGCCATGTCAGCGTGGACCAGGTCAAAATTGACCTGTGGGGGCCAAAAGTGCAACGAAACCGAAACATAAGGGGCGGTTTTGTAGTTTTTAAACATAGGGGGCCAAAAGTGCCATAGAATCCAAACTTAGGGGGCTGTTTTGTATTTAAATTAGTTAACGGGCAGTAACCGCCGGTTTTGGAAAGATAGGGGGCAAAAAGTGCAATTAAGCCTAACATTTACTTGTACCAACAATGAATTGGTCTAAATGAAAGGGTCTTTGAGCCTGAAAGGGTATTTGAGCCACTTAAATATATGGTCAGCCGATTCATGACGCATGTATATAGAAAAAATTCAGTTGAAAGGGTGAACTCAGCTTGTGTGCCCCACAAATTTTCCAACAAATATTAGTCACTCCCAAACAATGCCAGAAACTTCGTACCAATATCATGATATTGTCCAACAAAAAATATAGCATTTACTTATAACTGACGTTTGAAACTTTTTTTTATTTTAAAAAGTGTCATTTGAATCATAGTAGTATTTGTTTGATATTATTATTTTTGATAATATTTGTTGTAAATTATTTATCACTTTACAATATAAAGACAATATTTATGAATTTTTCCTGATAATAATCAATTAATTTAATGGTTAACTTTAAGGAAATTAAATGGTTCACTTAACTATTCTACCATTACTACTTTTATTATTTTTTTGCTCACGTTTGTTACTAATATTTTTTAGTGGATTTAAAGTCCAATCTTTAACATTATTTTTTGTCCACGTTTGTTACTAATATTTTATTATAGGATTTAAAGTCCAATCTTTAACATTATGCTCACGTTTGTTACTAATATTTTTTAGAGGATTTAAAGTCCAATCTTTAACATTATTTTTTGGCTTAATTACATATTCGGTCCCTTAACTTATTTGTTGTTTCCGATTTGGTCCCATAATTTTAAATTTTTCCAATCAAGTCCCACATGTACACCTCCGTTACTACATTAGGTCTTTTCTGTCATTTGACTGTTAGTGATGCACACGTGGCCAATCCCACGTGGCACGTATATAAGGGAATTGTTTTTTCTTCCAGATTTCCTCCTTCTCTCCTCCATCGTTTTCCTTCTTCCTCCATATCTCCTCTTTTTTCCATCGAGTTTCCTTCTTCTCTCATCCTTCTGCCATCGATTTGCTGCCTCTTTCAAACACAACACAACACAAATTCGAATTCTAATTCGTTCATCTCTTTCACAAAACCCAGTTTCGAAATTTGAATCTCAAATTGAATCTGAAGATGTCAAAACCTAACCCAAATTCGTGGCAAACGGGTCAATCTTCTAATGGGTCTGTTGGTTCGAATCTAAGGAGAAGAGTAGCAACACAGTGCAGGTGTGGGGATGAAAGTGTGATTTGCACTGTTATGGATAGTTCAAACCCTAACTGTGGTAGGAGATTTTGGGGGTGCAGAAATTACAAGAATTGCTTTGATAAAGGCTGCAACTTTTTTAAGTTAATTGAAGAAGATTATAATGAAGACAGTGATAACAAGTCTGCAAAGCTTGAGAAAAAAATTTGAAGTTGAAGTCTCAATTGCAAAAGACAAGATCATGGTTGAAGCTATCTTTGATTTTCGGATTAACATCTTTTGGGCTATGTCTTTTGTTAGGGACAACACTAGTGTGCAAAATGAGTGGCACATTGAGTTTGATGTATTAGAAATAGTATGTTAGGGTTGTAATAGATAGGATTGAAATGTGATGAATGAAATGTGTTAAGTTTAGGAAGAATTGATTAATGAATTGTTGAACGTATGACTATTATATCAATGAAAAGATGTTATTGCATATTTTGAAATGATGAATTTTGTTTCTGTTCGTGGTATGCATTTGTGTAGTGAATTGAGGATTGAATTGACATGATGAATTGAGTAATGAATTGATGACTTATATTTGCAATTGAAATTAACCATAAAATTACTTCATTAAAGAAGGTAACCATTAGAGATACATTAGAATTCTAGCATGCACTTAGGCATTACAATTGCACAGCCGACATTGGCTTGAAAAAGAGCAATAATGTTAAATGCACTGTGGCATTACATGAAACCAAAACAGAAATATCAGACTGTTACCTAATGCACATAGGCATTTACATGAAACCAAAACAAAAATATCAGACTGTTACCTAATGCACATAGGCATTTACATGAAACCAAAACAATGTTAAATCCACTTAGGCATTACATCACAGCAAAACAGAAATATCAGTCATAAAACCTAATGCACTTAGGCATTTACCTGACACCAAAATAATGTTAAATGCACATAGGCATTGCATTACAACTGTCACACCAAAATAATGTTATCAGACACTAAGACATTTACTGCTGGGTTGATGTTGCACCATCAGTTCTTGCAGACACCTTCTTCTTCTTTCCCTTAGCTGCTTCTGGTTGTGTTGATGACTGGTGATCTTTTTGCTTCCTCTTTCTGGTTTTTTTGTTCTGAGCACTTGTTGCAGAGGTTCCTTGAGTAGCAGATGGTTGTGTGTTTGTCTGACCACTTGAAGACTGACCATGCATAGTAGTTGCTTGAGTTGTTCTCTGAGTAGCTTGAGGACCTTGAGATGTGTTTGTCTGAGAAACTTGAACATTTGTTGTTGCTTGAGCACCTTGAGTGGCTTGCAATGTATTTGTTTGAGATGCTTGAACATTTGTTGTGTTAACAGTCTGAGTAGATTCACCTTCAGTTGGTGGTGGTGGTGGAAGCTTACAAGTGGACTTATTATGTCCACTTTCCTTGCACATGCTGCACTTAATTCCATATCTTGCCCTCCTCATCACCCCGTCATCTCTCAGCAATTCGCCTGCCTCTTTGTTCCTCTTTTTCTTAGGCCTTCCTTGTTGCTTCCTAACTGGTGGTGCCTGCAGGTCATTATACTCTGTCCTCTCCCATAGATTCTGACCATTGGTTGGATAAATTATAGGAGCATAGCAGGCTGCATATTGGTCTGTCAACAACCATTTCCTGCAATCACAAGACCTTAACAGATTCACATAGAACTTTTCAGTTGTGGAGTTGATGTTAATAACTTGAAAATCATGCACACTTGAACGCCTAACAAGATAGAAACAAATTATATATAAATTTCAGAAAACCAATCGAGAGAAACAACATAAATCATAAATACACGTTTTTAGATACAAACTTGACATATTAACAGTAGATATCGATGATACATATAAAGCAAACCCTAAACCAGGATACGAAAAACCCTATACCAGAAAACATTCAAAACCAGATACCAAAACCACTTTTCGAAAAAACCCTAAACCCTAATTTTTGAAAAGTTGCAGAAAACTAACCTCGACGAAAGCATCAGCATTGAAATCTTCTGGTTCAGCCATTTTCGTCTTTGTCTTCCTTGATTCCGACTTTGTCTTCCTCAGATTTGCTCTTTCACTCTTCAAGGGTTTAGGTTCGTCTTCCTCTCTCTCTAAGTTTCAAAACCAGTTTCTAAATTTGTAACCTTCACTCTCTAAACCAATAATTTCCATTATATACGTGCCACATTGGATTGGCCACATGTGCATCACTAACGGGCAAATGACAGAAAGGACCTAATGTAGTAACGGAGGTGTACATGTGGGACTTGATTGGAAAAATTTAAAATTATGGGACCAAATCGGAAACAACAAATAAGTTAAGGGACCAAATATGTAATTAAGCCAAAAAATAATGTTAAAGATTGGACTTTAAATCCTCTAAAAAATATTAGTAACAAACATGAGCAAAACATAATAAAAGTAGTAATGGTAGAATAGTTAAGTGAACCATTTAATTTCCTTAAAGTTAACCATTAAATTAATTGATTATTATCAGGAAAAATTCATAAATATTGTCTTTATATTGTAAAATGATAAATAATTTACAACAAATATTATCAAAAATAATAATATCAAACAAATACTACTATGATTCAAATGTCACTTTTTAAAATAAAAAAAAAGTTTCAAACGTCAGTTATAAGTAAATGCTATATTTTTTGTTGGACAATATCATGATATTGGTACGAAGTTTCTGGCATTGTTTGGGAGTGACTAATATTTGTTGGAAAATTTGTGGGGCACACAAGCTGAGTTCACCCTTTCAACTGAATTTTTTCTATATACATGAGTCATGAATCGGCTGACCATATATTTAAGTGGCTCAAAGACCCTTTCAGGCTCAAAGACCCTTTCATTTAGACCAATTCATTGTTGGTACAAGTAAATGTTATATGTGTTTTTTTTTTTTAAAGAAGTAAATGTTATATATGTATCCCCTAAAAAAAGTAAATGATATGCAGGATACGAGCGGCCATTTATATGAGCAGCTCCGGTGCTTATGGTTTTATTTTTATAAAAAAATTAAAAAATAAACATCAAAATAAAATAAAATGATAGAAATAATTTTGGTCATTATGAAACTTTGTTTTCCTTTCAAGTTCAGTGAATGCTTTATTGAAGGATTGTATGTTGTGTGTTATGTTTTGGTCGTAGGAAATATGGCCACAAGGCTTGTTGCACCTTTCTAGACGACAAGCTTTTTTACGTGAATAAAGAGGTGGATATGGTCTCAATTTCTAGTCATCCCCAAGAGATATTAACTTGTCTTTAAAGTAAACCTAAATTCTACTGTGAAAATGTCTTTGGTTCATGAGAAAATTTCGCATACGAATCAAAAAAATATTCTATCAATTTTTCATCCATGTATGCTGTTCAAAATGTATAATAGGCGAAAGTAATTGAGTGATGCATCTAGGCCAAAATTTAGGAGAAAAAATTTGTGAAGATACGAAAGAACAAAAAAAAACATAAGGTAATAAAGGGAATGATATAAAAGTATTTTGAAGCTGGGTTTAACACTCAAACTATGGTTAATTAGAAGGTAGAAATCTTTAGTTTGAGCTTGATTTAAGGCATGTAGAAAGAGATGTATCAATAGCCTCATTAAAATTTTGTCTCGATCAAAGCCATCATCAAATATCACAAGTAAGCTTATGTACATGATCTAGTACAGTTACATGTTGTAAATCAATAGTATATATATAAAGTAAGGTTTTTTATGTCATGTGTCACTTCCATATTCATTCTCAATATTTTTATTATTTTTCTATTTTTTAAAACTAATATTTTATTTTACATAAATATTTCAACAAAGTTTTGATCTTATCCATTCAGTATAACACTTTCAACAAAGTTTACATATATGATTTTATTTTATGAGTAAAAGGCTCCAATTGGTTTGTTTTTTTTGTTTTTCTAGGAGAAGAAACTTCAATTATTTACTATGTAATCTTTTAGCACTGTATTATTCAATTAGTTTTTCTTTTTGAGGAAAAAAATGCTTCAATTAGTTTTTATGTTATGTTTTAGGAGCATATTCTAATGCAAATGCTAACTATAAATAAACGAATTTTGGTTAATCACATATTCACATATTTTGAGCACAAACGGAAATCCCAAACCTTCTTTTTATCTAACCTTTTTCCTTATTCAGGTTTGCCAAACACCAATCCTATTATTTCCCTTAGATATACTTTGATATATATATATATATATATATATATATATATATATATATATATATATATACACACACACACACACACACACACACACATATATATTACTTTCTAATGCTACTTTTTGATATAACATGTTTTCATCTTTTTATTTTTTTATTTTTGAAGACAACTTTTCAAAGTTCTTAAACAGTTTTACTGATGTTTACACACACACACACACACACTTACAACACCTTGATTCAATTTTGATTCCCAACTAACCAAATCATGAATTTCATCATTCTGTTTTTTATTTTTCTTTACCAAAAATTATACTCCATCTGGTCTCAAATGTAAGAAACTTTTCACCTTTTAGATTCATTCAATAAATGTAAAAAATTGTACATCATTTATTGAATGAACTCAAATGGCACACTTAATCTGAGACGGAACGATAAATTTTCTAAATACAAATTAAAATTTGATCCAATAAATCCAGTGCTCATACCTTTGCATTTGATGACTTCACCAGCTGTACTCGACATGACTTAAGGAAATCAACAGATGAAGATTGCAAGAAACAATTGAGAATTGTTTAGAAAGTACGGTACTGTATTGTATTGTATCGTTGATCAAACAAATTGTGTGTCGTTGTTGGTGGTGTTTCTTTATTTATAGTGTGACAAAAACAAACCAATGATATTCAAAATCTACTACTCCTATAGAGAGAAAAAACCATTTGTTGTTTTGTGCAAAACATACTGCCACGCTAGCGTTGCCGGTTTTTAAGCATCCCTTAATTCTAAGGACATTGTATTTTCTTTGTAAGAATCTTAATCACGGGACATAGATTAAGTGGTTAAGTGGTTTTGATAAAACTAATGACCTTCCACGAAACGAGACAAGTCACGACTGGAAGCAGGACCACTACTACAGGTGCTACGCAAGGGGAACAGGATAAGCTCCGCAAGGGGGCCCCACATGTCACTGAGTAAGCAAGATATAGGTGTCGTGGGAACGGGATAAGCTCCGCAAGGGGGGCCCGCATGATACTGAGGGAGTCCGATGTACCTTAGATAGGTTTAATCGGTTATGTATGGGATTGTGCTCGGGATTACTCCACCCCGGGACACACCGTAAAATGAACTCAGATAGTGATTGTTTGTTCTACGCTAACCTAATGAATGAACGAATATGACTATGTATGATTATGATATGATGCTAGATATGCATAGGTTATGTAATAGAGCCTTGATGTGGATCGTCGAGAACTAGTATGATAGCATGAATCCCTAAGTATGTCAAGATATGATATGATATGTTTCCAAAATCCCTTGAACTTTATTCTTTTGTTTTGTTTTTATAGCGAAAGGCATGATTAGTAGCTTGTTTTTAATGTAAAATATGGAATAATTTTTTTTTTGTTTTGTCTCTTCTTTAAAGGTTGTTTCTTGTACATGAAAATGGTTTCTTGTGTTTCTTGTGTTCTTGCTATACCCATATCTTGTTTTATTGTGAAAAAAAATCTCCAATGAGAAAAGCACCCAGTTGCAATCTTTGAGCAAGTGTATGAATAGGTATTTTAAGAAGCACGTTCTATCTTTAGTGTTAACTTAGACCCTTTAAAGTCTTCAGAGTAAAACTAGTATAAGTTTGTGTGGGAAAATAATCAATTGTACTTTATTGTTATATTCTCTTAATTGTTAAAGTTAAATGGGGCGGGAGAATGACACCAACATGTGGGGGAAAGTACAATCCCTAACTTCCTAATTGTGGTGGTGACTCCCTAATTTGAACTTAAAAGTAAAGCAAATTCATCAATGCTAGGGGGAAAGGACAATTACATCCTAGAAGACTTCCTACGCGGAGATGAATTAAATAATTTTGCAGCACTGCTTAGGGTGATTTTGAATCTAGGGGGAAAGGACAATTATATCCGAGAAGACTTCCTATGAGGATAGATAACCCCTAAGCATCTGCAGCCCCTTTGTGCTTAATTGTTAATTTAAATTAATTTAATTTTAACTTAAATTCCCATCACTCTTATATGAAATGAAGAAAGGACTTTTCTCAGTTACTTTAGCATTAAGGATAGAACCTGTTCCTCATAATATCTGTCTCATACAGGAGCAAGAAAAGGGTTGGACTGCACACACACACTCACTTGAGACTTGATGTTGGGTTGAATAGGTTCATGAGGAATGTTTGAAATTATGATTAGTGTACTTGAAACAAAACCTTCAATGAGACTTGTGTTTTCAATTACATTGCCATGATTAATCTTTTGTTGCTGCTAATGTCTATTGCCTTTTGCTTGAGGACAAGCAAGGATTCAAGTGTGGGGGAGTTTGATGAATCATTAATTAGTCTATTTTATTGCATTATTTGGATTAGTTTTAATTAGATTTGATTTTATTTTATTGCATATTTATTTCCTTTTTAAATCTTTTACTACAAATTGTTTTTTATTTTATTTTAGGAACGAATATATGGTGGAAGGTGTCTTGGAGCAAAAGAAAGAGGACTGGAGCAAATACGGTGCAGAAATATGAAAATACAGTGCAAAAATCACCAAGTCAGAAGCTTGGCATGGCCCGTGCCAACATGTGGCACGGCCGTGCCACCCCCAGAAGCCTCTTTTGCTGCTTTTCTTCGAGCCCAAGTTACTCCGTTGCAGCTTTACTATTTTGCCCTTATAGTTGCTTAGTTTCTAAGTCAATTGTAAAGCTATAAATAGAGTATCATTCCATCATAAAAAATTCACCTTTTACTTTGGAGAATTTATATTTCAGTACAATTATTTTAATAAAGTTCTTTTCTTTTATTTACTTTCTTTCTTGCAATTTACTTTTATGTCTTCTCTCTTCTCCCCCATGTCTACGATGAACATGAGTGAGTAGACTTCTTTGTCTTGGGATTGTTGGATAAGTCTAATGACGTAATCCGGATCAAACCAAGCCTTAAACCCTAATCTTATATAACCTTAATTTCTAATTTAGATTCACCGCTTTAACATGAATTAACCATTATCAAACTGTAGAAATGAAAGTGGAGGGTTTGATAATCGTTAATTGATTATTCCAAATATCAATTCATAAAACGAAAGTGGAGTTTTGATATTCGAACAAGTGAATCTAAACAAGGATTGCGAAACATGAAAATAGTCTAGCAAACCTTGAGACATATAAAGTTTCGAGCTTCAATGATTCCAAACGCAATCACCCATGAAAATAGGTGTGGTTGTTGGAGGAACACACTCACTGAGACCGAAAGGAGATGTGATAGGCTAAAGAGAAACTTGTCTTTAGAAATTAAGACCAACGTAAGGTTATAAGTTTAAGGCTTGTTTGTGAAAAGATTCGTTATTATGATGAACCAATAATCTCAAGGCTCTTTTATTAATATTGTTATTTACCTTCAGCAACCAAACCTCCCTTTTTATAACTTTTCTTCTCCTCTAATTATTCTTTTAAAGTTAGTTAGATTGACCAACTCCCTAGCGGAACGATACTCTTCTACTACTATTACTTCGATAGACCATGCACTTGCAGTTTGGGGCCTATCAAGCTTTTGGCGCCGTTGCCGGGGAGTTAACTAATTTAATTAACTTTTCTTTAGTGATTAGAATCCTCTCTCTTCTTCTCTTTCTTTTTCTTTTTCTTTTTATTTTTCTGTTATCGTTAACTTCTTGGGTTCTCAATTTTTTACGCGAAAAACCAGAAATCGAGTTGTAATAATCAATGAGATCGAAAGGTATTTGCATAAACGAAAGAGAGACGCACGAAATAACACCGCCATGGCTGATCACACTCTCAAAGAGTATACAACGCCGTCTACGGCTGAGCCATAAGCTGTTATCGTGTACCAAACGGTTGAGGATGACAACTTTGAAATAAAGCCTGCCTTACTTAACTTGGTGCAGCAAAACCAATTTTCGGGATCCCCCTCCGAGGATCCCAATCTTCATATTTCTGTTTTCCTACGAATTAGTGGAACCCTTAAAGAGAACCAAGAGGCCGTAAGACTTCATCTCTTTCCCTTTTCCTTAAGGGATAGAGCTAGCGCTTGGTTCCATTCTCTTGAAGTCGGTTCCATTACTTCATGGGTTCCATTCCTTGCCCGATTCTTTCCACCATCTAAAACCGCTAAACTTAGAGACCAAATCACATGATTCAACCAAAAAGATGGGGAATCTCTCTATGAGGCATGGGAGCGTTTCAAAGAAATGCTAAGACTTTGTCCCCACCATGGCCTAGAGAAGTGGCTTATAGTCCACACCTTTTATAATGGCTTGTCTTATACCACTAAGATGTCTGTTGATGCAGCTGCAGGTGGAGCTCTAATGAACAAGAACTACACGGAGGCATACGCCCTGATTGAAGACATGGCTCAAAATCATTACAAATGGACCGACGAGAGAGCCATCACTAGTTCTTCACCTCCAAAAAGGAGGCAGGTATACACGAAGTCTCTAACTATGATCACCTTGCTTCTAAAATTGATACACTAACTGAAAATCTTGAAAAACTGAATGTTAGTGCTATCAATTCTGCTTCTACTCCTTCTTGTGAAATATGTGGTATAACTGGTCATGCTGGTGTTGATTGCCAACTAGGTAGTGCTATTAATGGTGTTGAGCATATGAACTATGCTCAATACAACCAAGGGATGAGAAAAAATCAAAATTTTTACAAAAACCAAAATCCCTATGGACAAGTAGCACCACCTGGCTATGAAAACAACCAGAGATTCGCTCAGAAATCTAATTTGGAAATTTTGTTGGAAAATTCTATTGCCAACCAAAACAAACAACTTCAAGAAATTAAAAACCAAACCGGATTTATGAACGATTCTCTTTCCAAGCTCAATACCAAAGTTGATTCTATCTCTACTCATTCTAAGATGCTTGAAACACAAATCTCCCAAATAGCCCAACAAGTATCCACTCTTTCTCAAACACCGGGAGTCTTTCCTGGTCAACCGAAAGCTAACCCTAAAGCTCATGTTAATGTCATATCTTTTAGGGGTAGTAAGTTAGGAGATACTGTTGCTAAGGTTCAAAACATTGAGAAAGAAAGTGTCAAGCCTTTAGGTGAGAAAACTGTGATAGAACATGTGAAACGACTTGATGAGAACAAAACTCCATCCCCCTTAAATCTTGCTAAGCTAAAATTGGAGGGTAAGTTTGAAAAATTTGTTAACATACTTAGGAAGATTTGCATTAAACTTCCTTTTGCTGAAGCTTTGTCTAGGATGCCTCTATATGCCAAGTTTTTAAAGGAAATTTTTTCAAAGAAAAGGCCTATAGAGCATAGTGAGACAATAGCATTGGCCAAGGACACTAGTGCAATCATTCAGAAGACACCCCCTAAGCTTAGAGATCCAGGTAGCTTTGACATACCATGTGAAATTGGGAATGAAACCATAAACAAAACCTTATGTGACTTAGGAGCTAGTGTTAGGTTGCTGCCTTTGTCTCTTCTTAAGAGGATAGGGATAGGAGAATTGAAACCTACCGAGATAAAGTTGAAGTTAGCTGATCATTCTACCATGAAACTAGTAGGATTTGTTGAAGACATACCTATTAAAATAGAGGGGATATACATCCCAACTGATTTTGTAGTTGTTGACATTGAAGAGGACGATGAAGTCCCTATAATCCTAGGTAGACCTTTCCTCGCAACTGCAGGAGCTCTCATTGATGTTAAACTTGGTAGGATAGTCTTTCAAGTGAGTGATAAAATGGTAGGATTTGAGTTGGAAAATGTTATGAAAGGTCCCGCTCTCTATTCTTGTTGCATGCTTAATGATCATAATGTGAAAGAACGTTTCTTAGTGTCATCTACACAATATGATATCTTTGATCCATTTTAAGGACTCTTTCTAACCATCAAGCTAATGACATTAAAAGAGCGCTTTGTGGGAGGCAACCCACGCATTTTAATTGTTTTCGTTTTGTTTGTTTTCCTTTGTTTTAAGTTGTTTTGTAGATAATTGTCCAAGTGTGATTCGAAAAAAATGAAAAATTTTGAAGTCCCCTGACCAGAGAGGTGGCACGACCCGTGCTAAGGTTGGCACGGCCGTGCCAGGTATTTGAAGCAAAAAAAAAATGACCAAAGCCACAGAATGTTGGCACGGCCTGTGCCAAGGGTGGCACGGCCATGCCCGACTTTTATCCCATTATAACTTCGATTTTTCTCTTCTTCTCCATTCATTCTCCAACACAAACCTCTCTCTACCTTCAAACTTCTCTCTAAAACCTATATAACCATCCATCTTCAAACCATCATATCTTCATCAAAAATCCACCAAATCAATCCAATTCTTTCCCAAATCAATCACAAACTTCTTTCCAAACATAAACCACCAATCAAAAACATCTTTCATCCACTCAAACCCATAATTCACCAAACCCTTATCTCCATAAACCCTAACCCAAAAACCACAAATTCTCAACCAATATCCATAACTAAACACATAAACCTTACTTAAACATCAACCCCAACCCTAAACCAATCCTTTCCACCAAAAATCTTCCCAAACCCTAAACCTTCAAACCAATTCAAACAAGGGTCAAATGGTTTCAAGAAGAAGTGGTAAGGAACCAGCAACATCTCAAGGAGGTCCTCCCTCCAAGAAGCAAGCACAAGTCAAGAATCGTGGGATCAAGTTTAAGGACAACTCACAAAGGGACAGGTATAAAATTCTTATTTCTAAACCCTTACACCCTTCTAGATATCCCGATTCTTATGATTTGAATGTGCTAGGGCTTAGAGATGATGTTTTTAGGCTGATAGGACGGTTAGGTTGGACTGATATGTTAGAACCTATGAGGGGTTATGAGAATTTCACTTATGAAATTTTGAGCTCAATTGTTTTCACCAAAGATAAGTTGGATTTTGATAACCCTAACCATAGAGTCATTTTCCGGTTAATGAATATTGATTATGATATGTCTCTTCAGCACTTTTGTGATGCCTTAGGTTTTGCAAATGAGGGATATATATATGATCATTGGGATGATAGCCTAAAACCGGTTGAATACCAACCAGCTGCCTTTTGGAAACGAATCACCGTCCTTGACAACTATGTCCCTAGAGCCAACAAAGCTAGAAACATTCACAACCCCGTACTTAGGTACCTTCAGAGGGTAATGGCTTGCACGATTTAGGGTAGAACCGAGCTAGGAAACACTAGAACCGATGAGCTGTTCATGTTATGGGCAATGCTCTACAACCACCCCGTAAACACTGGTTTTTATTTGATTGATTACCTAGACTTTGTAGGTACTAGACAACCCAGTAAGGGAGACATAGTGGTGGGTGGCATCATTACATACATAGCTAGGTGTTTTGGTGTGAGTGAAGATGAGGGGATCAAACTAATCGAGGGAAACAATAAGCTTAATAGGGAAACCCTCATTGCTACGAATTTCATTAAACATCGTCCACCACTCCATTACCAACTCAAGCTAAACGTGCCAATCATGTTTTTATTGCCTAACCCATCTCGGACTACCACCGAGGTGGAAGCAAATTTGTTGTATGATGATGATGTGCAGGTTCTTGGTCATGATGATGAGGAAGAAGGTGCTCACTTGCACCAAGATGAAGGAGAAGGTGCCAACTTGCACCAAGAGGAAGAATACCATGGCCATGAAGTCGATGTGCTTAATGAAGATCAAAGATGGGCATGGATCCACAATGAAATTGAAAGGATGAGAACCGAGCAACAAAGGCAAGGTGTTGAAATCTCCGGGCTTCGCAATGATGTCCAAAGGATGCTCCGAAGGATGATGCAACACCTCCACCTCCAAGGTCCTCCTTATGGACCTCAATAAACATTGTGAGCTTTCCTCTTCCTATCTTCCTTTCTCTCCTCTCTCTTTCTTCTACTCTTCTTCTACTTCTACTTCTTCTTCTTCTTCTTCTACTTCTTCTTCTTCTCTTTTAATTTCTTTTTCTTTGAATCATGGAGGACAATGCTTCCCCAGAGTGTGTGTGTGTGTGTGTGTGTGGGGGGGGGGGGGGGGGGGGGCTAATAAAGTGTCTAGAGTCGGTAGTGTTTCCAAACTCCCTTGAACTTTATTCTTTTGTTTTGTTTTTATAGCGAAAGGCATGATTAGTAGCTTGTTTTTAATGTAAAATATGGCATAAATTTTTTGTTTTGTCTCTTCTTTAAAGGTTGTTTCTTGTACATGAAAATGGTTTCTTGTGTTTCTTGTGTTCTTGCTATACCCATATCTTGTTTTATTGTGAAAAAAAAATCTCCAATGAGAAAAGCACCCAGTTGCAATCTTTGAGCAAGTGTATTAATAGGTATTTTAAGGAGCACGCTCTATCTTTAGTGTTAACTTAGACCCTTTAAAGTCTTCAGAGTAAAAGTAGTATAAGTTTGTGTGGGAAAATAATCAATTGTACTTTATTGTTATATTCTCTTAATTGTTAAAGTTAAATGGGGCAGGAGAATGGCACCAACATGTGGGGGAAAGGACAATCCCTAACTTCCTAATTGTGGTGGTGACTCCCTAATTTGAACTTAAAAGTAAAGCAAATTCATCAATGCTAGGGTGAAAGGACAATTACATCCGAGAAGACTTCCTACGCGGAGATGAAATAAATAATTTTGCAGCATTGCTAAGGGTGATTTTGAATCTAGGGGGAAAGGACAATTACATCCGAGAAGACTTCCTATGAGGATAGATAACCCCTAAGCATCTGCAGCCCCTTTGTGCTTAATTGTTAATTTAAATTAATTTAATTTTAACTTAAATTCCCATCACTCTTATATGAAATGAGGAAAGGACTTTTTTCAGTTACTTTAGCATTGAGGATAGAACCTGTTCCTCATAATATCTGTCTCATACAGGAGCAAGAAAAGGGTTGGACTGCACACACACACTCACTTGAGACTTGATGTTGGGTTGAAATTATGATTAGTGTACTTGAAACAAAACCTTCAATGAGACTTGTGTTTTCAATTACATTGCCATGATTAATCTTTTGTTGCTGCTAATGTCTATTGCCTTTTGCTTGAGGACAAGCAAGGATTCAAGTGTGGGGGAGTTTGATGAGTCATTAATTAGTCTATTTTATTGAATTATTTAGATTAGTTTTAATTAGATTTGATTTTATTTTATTGCATATTTATTTCCTTTTTAAATCTTTTACTACAAATTGCTTTTTATTTTATTTTAGGAACGAATATATGGTGGAAGGTGTCTTGGAGCAAAAGAAAGAGGACTGGAGCAAATACGGTGCAGAAATATGAAAATACAATGCAAAAATATATTCCCACCAAGTCAGAAGCTTGGCACGGCCCTTGCCAACACGTGGCACGGCCGTGCCACCCCCAGAAGCCTCTTTTACTGCTTTTCTTCGAGCCCAAGTTACTCCGTTGCAGCTTTACTGTTTTGCCCTTATAGTTGCTTAGTTTCTAAGTCAATTGTAAAGCTATAAATAGAGTAGCATTCCATCATAAACAATTCACCTTTTACTTTGGAGAATTTATATTTCAGTACAATTATTTTAATAAAGTTCTTTTCTTTTATTTACTTTCTTTCTTGCAATTTACTTTTATGTCTTCTCTCTTCTCCCCCATGTCTACGATGAACATGAGTGAGTAGACTTCTTTGTCTTGGGATTGTTGGATAAGTCTAATGACGTAATCCGGATCAAACCAAGCCTTAAACCATAATCTTATATAACCTTAATTTCTAATTTAGATTCACCGCTTTAACATGAATTAACCATTATCAAACTGTAGAAACGAAAGTGGAGGGTTTGATAATTGTTAATTCATTATTCCAAATATTAATTCATAAAACGAATGTGGAGTTTTGATATTTGAACAAGTGAATCTAGACAAGGATTGCGAAACATGAAAATAGTCTAGCAAACCTTGAGACATATAAAGTTTCGAGCTTCAAGGATTCCAAAGGCAATCACCCATGAAAATAGGTGTGGTTGTTGGAGGAACACACTCACTGAGACCGAAAGGAGATGTGATAGGCTAAAGAGAAACTTGTCTTTAGAAATTAAGACCAACGTAAGGGTATAAGTTTAAGGCTTGTTTGTGAAAAGAATCGTTATTATGATGAACCAATAATCCCAAGGCTCTTTTATTAATATTGTTATTTACCTTCAGCAACCAAACCTCCCTTTTTATAACTTTTCTTCTCCTCTAATCATTCTTTTAAAGTTAGTTAGATTGACCAACTCCCTAGCGGAACGATACTCTTCTACTACTATTACTTCGATAGACCGTGCACTTGCGGTTTGGCCTATAACCAATCTCCTTTCGGTCGGGGACAATTAGTGACATGGATTAGTAATACACGTGTTATTTCATAATTGGCTAACAATAAGAACAGTTCATAAGGAATTGTGTCGAAGTTTCCTCCTTAAATAAAATTTATTATTATCAATTTGTTACATGTGTTATTTGAAATTAAAATTAAAATTAAAATATTTATTCCATGAACCTTGGGTTGATGCACCATTAAAACCAGGAACGTCCTGCAAAGTTTAAGCGGCCTCGAAGCCGTCGAGATTGAGAGTGACGACATCTGCGCAAGATTCGTTGATGCGCCACTAGAGCCAGGAATGGCTTGCGATGTTTGAGCAGCCTTCGAGGCCGCCGACGTTGACAGTGAGGATATCTGTGCAGAATTTGTTAATCCTAAAAATGTTAACAGTGGCTTTATAATACTGGTTGGTATGGCTTGTGTACCACCTTGTGAAACTGGTGGATCGGTTGTTGTATCTGACGCACTGGCAGCATTCATAGCCGCCGTATTTGGGATGGGAGGGGGACGCGTCATTTCAGGAAGTTGATTTTTATTCCTCAATTGCATACATAACACAAACCAACAAAGTTAATTGAAATAAATTTCAGAGGGAAAAATTCTAAACAAAAAGCACAAAATGTCCCACGGGGCGTGCCAATTTGTTTACACTGATTTTTGGTAAACAATCGCTGGTTTAAAATTATTTACTTGCAAGATCAACCAGTAAATCTTAAGGACATATTGTGTTTGTTATTTTCCTGAAATTTATTATTGTTCTTAAAGAACTAGATAAAAGAAGTGAATAAAACAATCGAATTCAACCCAGTTGAATTCAATCGAAGTTATGTTGAATGAAAATAAGTGAATTACTCAAAAGAAACAAGTAAATTGTAAAGACATTTAAGAAAATTAAAATAAATTGCAACTTGTGACTCGTTTCTCTCTTCCATGCGGATAATTTGAGTGTAAGTTTTGTGTATGATTGGATTGTGACCCCTTTCCCTTGCGAGAAACAACTATTTATACTAATAGAAATAACTACATAATTTTGAATTTGAAACTACAGCTGCTACAAACTAACAACACTTATATATTCGATTTGAATTTCAAATATATGTGCCTTGAAAATATCCGTTGCTTAAACTTATCCAAAACAAACTGCTCTTTGATACTCACGTCTGTCGAACTAAGACACGCGCTTCGAGCATTTTCAGCAATTCCAACTTCGATTTAAATACCTAAGAATAAGAGACCGTCCTTTATTTCTTTGATGACAAAGTCAACCTTGCTTGACTGCATTTAATATAGCTCTTTAAAAATATTGGCTAACACTCATTTAACGATAAATCTCTTTTTCATATTTAATTATTATTTAAGAAAATGAAATCGAGTCAATTTTGCTTTATGGGTACCTTCCCTCGTTTATTTTCTTCTAGATATCTTGATATTTATATGAGCATAAATTTTGGTCATTGGGGACTAGAAACAAAACAAATAACTTTGTGAGGATGAAAACGTCTCATTTTATTAATTAGGGAAAAAAACAGAATTTGATATATCTATAAGGTCGAAAAACTTATTTAACTCTTAAATGATCAATATTCAATATATATAATTGGTTGATTAGGGATCCGACTCCTCCTTAGTCGACATTGCACACATTAAGAATATCAATGATTGTTTGATCATGATCTGGACAGTTCAAATTTAAGTTCCATATTTTAAATAAAATAAAATTAAAAAATGGACAACGATATAAATATTATATGACCTAAACCACCGATTTGTAAAAAAAGAAAAACTAAAAGGATCATAACAATAAAGACACAAAAGAACAAACTTTTTTTATTAACATCAAACTTAAAGTAGCGGACACGGAAACAACTATGGAAGCAAAAAAGAACAAACTATCATTTTAAGTTAAACACGATATACATAAAAACCAGTAGCGAAAATGTATATTCATTAAGAAATAAATAAATAGTAGCCTATACTCAGGTTGTTGTTGTTGGGGAGGGCCATTCAACTCTAAGGACGCAATTGTGGTAGTCAATCCCATTGACTCTTTCAATAGCACTCTGAGCAGCTTCCCTGGTGGCAAAGTTAACAAAGCCAAAACGGCCACTACAGCCGGAGTTTTGATCAACAGCAACATCGGCACTAATGACATGACCAAAAGACTGGAAAAGCTGAAGCAAATCAGGGTTCCTTGTCTTGGATGGGAGGTTGCCTACGACCACCTGAAAAGAATTCTTGTTGTCGTTGTCATCGGATGACCCGGTAGTCATCTCTTCCACAAAAGCCTTCAGGCATGGAGGTACAAACATACCCGCAATCGGAGGTATATAATCAATACGAATAAATGGACAATAAGCAGTATCAAAAGAACTTCTTGGATGAGGGAATGCATCAAACTCATCCTCGTTGCCGTTGCCGAAACCTGTAGATACACACAGACAATACATATCATTAGAATTAGATTGATAAAACATGAAAATCATGATTGCTTTAACCCGCATTCCAGATTAACTGCTCTAAAAATAAAAAATAAAAAATAAATTATAATTATATTGGAGATAAATAATAGAAAAAACAGAAAAGCAAAATCTTACTGTAGTATGCAAACCACCATGAGGGATCACGGACATGAGGTTTGGGTTCAGAAGAGGAGACCGTAGTACCCATGTCTTTGTGGACGGCATAGCTGTCCCCGAACTTAAGGAAATCAGGGTTCTTCTTGTCATCGGATGACCCGGTAGTCATCTCCAGGCAGGGAGGTACAAACATACCCGTAAGAGGGGGTTTATAGTCAAAATCATCATCTGTATCACAGACAGAGAGAGTAATAATTAGATTGATAGACATGAAATTTATTTTTGCTAAAAATATGTTGTCTGATATGCGGCATTCAATTAATTTGAAATTTACTAAAGGAATTTTACAAACACATAGTATTAAAAACACAGATTCAACTGAAACGTGACATCCTTAACTAAAATAAAATAAAAAAGAATTTTATATTAGAGATAATAGAAAAACAGGAAAGCGGGCGGGATCGATCCTTACTGTAGAAAACAAAAGCAGAAGGTTTGGATTCAGAGACGTCTTCCTTAAACTTGTTGATTAAATTGAAATCAACACTGTCTTCACACGGTTGCATCTTTCCAAGCTTTTCTTATCTTCGATCGGAGAATTGAGTTTTTTTTTTCCTTTCTTCTCTTTCTTTCTGTTTCGTGCGTGCGTTACTTGTGGTATGAATAAATGAGTAATCGATTGATTGACCTTCTTCTTCTATTTAAAGAAGGATTGGATTTTAAATCCTTTTAAAAAAAATTAGTAACAACCCTAAGAAAAAAATAATGTTAAAGATTGGACTTTAAATCCTCTAAAAATAATGTTAAAGATTGGACTTTAAATCTTCTAAAAAAAAAGATTAGTAACATACGTGAGCAAAAAATATTGTTAAAGATTGGATTTTAAACCCTCTAACAAAAGATTAGTAACAAACATGAGAAAAAAATATTGTTAAAAATTAAAAATTGGACTTTAAATCCTCTAAAAAAAGATTAGTAACAAACGTGAGCAAAAAATAATGTTAAAGATTGGATTTTAAATCCTTTTGAAAAAAAAGATTAGTAACAAACGTGAGCAAAAAATAATGTTAAAGATTGGATTATAAATCCTTTTAAAAAAAGATTAGTAACAAACGTGAGCAAAAAATAATGTTAAAGATTGGGCTTTAAATCCTCTAAAAATACTGTTAAAGATTGGACTTTAAACCCTCTAAAAAAATATTAGTAACAAACGTGAGCAAAAAGTATTGTTAAAAATTAAAAATTGGACTTTAAATCCTCCAAAAAAAGATTACTAACAAATGTGAGCAAAAAATAATGTTAAAGATTGGACTTTAAATCCTGTAAAAAAATATTAGTAACAAACATGAACAAGAAATATTGTTAAAGATTGGATTTTGAATCCTCTAAAAAAAGATTAGTAACAAACGTAAGCAAAAAATATTGTTAAAGATTGGATTTTAAATCATCTAAAAGAAATATTAGTAACAAACATGAGCAAAATATAATGTTAAAGATTGAACTTTAAATCCTCTAAACATTTATGTTATGACGTTACTAATTACTATTAGAATAAACAATAAAAGATCATTATTTTATCTTTATTTTAAATATATGCAGGCAAACTAAAATATGTTGAGTTCATAAATAATTGTTATATGCCTTGACAATATTTTATTTATAAATCAATATATGAATAATTTCCATTAATATTTAAAAATTTAAAAATTTTTAATCAAAATTATACAAACAAACATAATAAAATAATCACATGCGTAAGCGCAGTAGAAAGAACGGACAGACGGACATGATAGTGCTCGTCTTTCCGCTAGTATTAATAAAATAATATGGAAATACTGTTTTTTGTGGAAGTAATAAAATAATATGGAAATACTATTTTTTGTGGAAGGGATACGAAAATACTTGGCAATCTTTGTCGGTTGTATTGAGGGGAACAACACAGATGTACAACATAAAATCGGCTGATAAAAAAGTAACATGAGTTTTTATTTTGTGCTAGTTTTTTTGTGAGTTTGATCTGTGGTTAACAGAGGTAAAAGAAGGTTAACAGGGACGATTAGTGACATGGATTAGTAATCCACGCATTATTTTATAATTGGTTAACAGTAAGAACAATTCATAAGGAATTGTGTGTAACTTTTCTCCTTAAATTAAATTTATTATTATCTATTTGCTACATGCGTTATTTGTATTTAAAATTAAAATTGAAAATTAAGGGTATTTTTGGAAAGAAAAGTGCAACCCAAAAATGTGCTGAAAGGGGTAGTTTTCTTTATATATAGTATAGATAGTATAGATAACCTAAAGAGGATTAGGAAAGCTTTACAAGTTTTGGACAACCTCTTCATAATTTAAGTTACCACACAATCCACCCTTATAAAGCAACGTCCAATTTTTTTTAGTTTTAATTATTGAATGTTAACGGAAGATATCAAGAATAATTTTGGAGAATTACGAAAAAAATTAATTATAAATCGTTTGATAAACAAATTTCGTAAAAGTCATAATTAATTATTTACATCCGAAAAATTCATAAATAATTAAAATACTCAAAAATATGCATTTAATAACTACTGCCAAAATAAGAGTACTATGTATACATTTTATCTACTTACTATATTGAAGTGATGCTTGTAAAATGTCGAACTTCTCATCTTCCGATGATATCGGCGGTCTTCATCTCAATATCTAAATTTGAAAACAACACCCTAACGAGATATGAAATCCCAGTGAATAATACATACAAGTTTAAAAATGAGTATTGTTCTCAGCCGACGTGGTAGCCGGAAATATCGATCATGTATCTGCTTTCTTTCTAAAATTGTCTTTAAAAGTATACATAATTAATACAAATAAATCAATTAAAATTTCTGTTATATGGAGCACATAGCTCATTTGGTTAAATAAATATAGGGCACAAGACTCATCCATATGGAGCACAACACTCATCTCATGTGGAGTCTTTCACCAAAAATAAAGACCTCCTCGTAGTCAAAGTTTTAGCATGTGTTCAAAACAAACATATAATTAGGGATTGTGCGGACTTACACTATACGACGGTGATTTGCGGCCAAAGGTATAAATCAATCAACAGCTTGCCAAAGGTATTTCTCTTTTCCCAATTGAATTTCATTTTTCTGTTAAATTAGCTTAGGTGCATTTTTTTAGGTATTCTCATAAGTTTTTTCTTTTTGGTTTATCTGTAGAATTATTTGCGGGTCGACAATGAAGAGACAAAGGCGACGTGAAAACAATTACATGCTCATTGAGTTGCCTGATTGGGTTTTACTTCACATTCTGTCTTTATTGGACACCGAAGATGCAGTTAGAACTTGTATATTGTCCTCAAGATGGATGAATATCTGGAAGCGTGTTCCCGCTCTTCGATTAAATTCTTGTTCACACTTCAACTTTAGAAAGTCTCTCAAGGGTTTCGCCAAATTTGTGTCTTGCATTTTGTCTAAACGCGATTCCTCAACAGCATTGCACACCCTTGATTTTCGATGCCCAGGATTCGTGGAGCCTCGCATACTCAAAAGGATTTTAAAATATGCAGTTTCACATTTTGTCCAACAGTTACAAATCTCTGTTAGATGTGATATTGAACACTTTACTTCATGCTTCTTTTCATGTCACACTTTAACATCTCTTGACCTTTTTGTTGGCCATAAGAATTATAATCAGAAAACAATGTTTCCAAATTCTCTACACTTGCCAGCATTAACCAGTTTATCTATGAAGTGTTTTGCCTTTCATGTCGGCAATAATGGTTGCGCTGAGCCTTTTTCGGCTTTTAACAAGTTGAATAGTTTGATCATTGACTGTAGTATTGCTCTTGATGCGGAAAACCTGCACATATCAAGTGTCACACTTGTTAATTTGACAATAATAACACCTCGTGTTGTACCTAGAAACTACCTCAAAATCAAGCTATCTACTACAAGTCTTTGTTATTTTGAATATAACGGTATTCCTTATCAGAAACTATCTGGTAGCCAGCTTTGTTCTGTTGAACATCTAATAATTGATGCAAATGTGCATTGGAATTGGACTTACGCGCTGATTTAGATTGGAAGCACGCAAATCTTTTAGTTTTTCTCAGTTGGTTGCTAGAGCTTGTTGATATCAAATCATTCACAATCACTTCCACTACTCTTCAGGTATACTTTAATAAAGTGTATGTGACTATGCTCTTAACTTGTCAAAAAAAGCTTGATTGTAAAACTTGAATCACATGGAGTGCTAGAAAAGATTAGGAAAAAGATCAATCTGAAGGGAAATGATTCTTCAAAACAAAATATTCATCCTGGAGTGTTTACAACCTAAACGCCCTCTGATCACGTTGATTTAGATGTGTGATAGTTGAACATAATTGAAGGCTGACATGACTTGTTGCAAACCCATTCATCGCTATTACACTGGTTTGGTGCAGTCTCTGCTAACTAAGTTACATATTCCTTTCTTTACACATTTTTTTAATATGTGTTTTTACACCCTCTGTTTATTGCGAGAATCAAAGTGCAGTGGCACTTAGTTACGATTCTTTCATGCAGGCAGATGGAGCTAGATTTGTACTATGTTAGAGAGAAGGTTCTTAGCATGACTCATACTGTCACACATGGTCAACCAGATGACCAATATATTTCTGAGCTCAATGAAGGTCAATGAGAGGAAAGGAACATAGAAATTGTTCTTAGATATACAAAAAGAAAATAATAAAAACTAATATCTTCGGAATTAATTTTGCATGAAAGTGTGTGCGTGCGAGAGAGAGGATGCATGCTCATGTGTGCATCTTGAATCACATGTAACACGAGTTTGAATTAACTTATAGCTGGTAAATGATTCACAGCTTTGAGATAAACATAAGCTCTCTGAACAAATGAAAAATCTTCTAGCTCATTGAACACAAGTGCATCCTGAATCACATGATAAGAGATTTGTGCACTAAAAATTTATATTTCAACGTTCCAATGCCTTCTTCTAATTGCCCTCATTAAAATTTTCATTCATTTTGACTTGTGTAGGGAAGGTATGCTGGCTGGTGAAATGATGATTGGCGTTCTTTTTGTTTTCTCCCTAGATTTCTGCGGTGCTTGGTCATTGATTATTTTTTGCTGTTTTAGTCTTTCGTGCGTCTTGTGTGTCTGATGTTGCATAGAGTGGATTTATCATATTTAGTGGCATAGACAAAACGATGTTATGATTATATTTGCATAGGATTTGAGAGTTACAACTTCAAGCTGTTTTTAAACAAACTATTTTCACGCTAATCATTAAAAGTAAAACTTGATCCCTTTTACATTTATTGCCAAATTACCTGAGACTAAAAGGACATGTAAATGAAACTGTTTGTTTAATATGAGTTACGTCCCTAAGACTAAAAGGAGACGGGAACTTGAAAGACGGTTTGATCAAAACATAGATCTTTGAGCGCAAAGAACAAAGATCTAGTTATATTTCTTGTCATGTGGAAATTACAAGGATCTATGGGAAAAACCAAAACAAATACGACTTGCATAATTCACGGAAATCTTCCATCTAAATGAAAGTTCATGTGAAAATCACGATGTTAAAGAGTCCTAGTGAAAAATAGCCGGTGTACGGGATGTTGGAGAAAGTTCTAGTCAATCAAAGCAAGACTTTTTGATCAACAATTTACAAAAATGAATTTTAAAGGAAATCCAAAGGAAATTGTCTCAAAAGAATTATGATGAAGAAAAAGTAAGAGAAATACTAGAAGATATTTGATAGTATGAGTCGCGCCAATCTCCAAACTTGTCTCCAAGTCATTAACTTATCCTTAAATATAGATATAAGGTGTTGGCCATGTCCTTATAAGTGTCCTATAAGTCATCAATTATATGACATGTGAGTCATGTCATTTGTATGTCTTGCATAATTGTATTTTGCTGGAACTGTTGTATTTTCATATTTTACCGTTAAGCAATGTGACATGTTAGTAAAAAGTGTCATAAGTATGTCTTATATAATGGCATGTATATAAGTAGTTGTGTCTTTATCTTTAGTGTACCTCCTCCTTGGATATAAAAGGAGAAGAGTTGAAACATATTTGACACAACAAAAATGAAATAAAATCCTAGTGTGTTTTACGTAAAACATGCTCTTTTTGTTAGACAATAAAGTATCGGGTTTAAGATATTTGGCATTTATACTAGTAAGTTAGAGTCCATTGTGATTTATTATATATTCTATGAAACCCTGACCGTCTTTATTAGTCACTTTTTTATTTATCTATATTGTTAACACTTTTAAGTTTCTCTCTTCTTTTTGAAAGCTCTAGTTGTTATATTCATATCTTAAATTCCTCCATGGAGATCCAAGTATGCTCTACACTCGCCTCGGACTCGAAGATATTATGTATAAGAAAACATCTGATTATATATCCATAATATGATCCTCTCTATTACGTGGTGATAATTGATAGTCCATGCTTGAGATTTTTATATGCCCATGGATGGTTTGTTTATTGTCTCACTCAACAATTCAGTTGAGGCTAAAATCATAATATGTGAGGCTCCTGGACAGTGTCATATCATAGCCTAGACTGAACAAAGGTTCATATTGTATGAATATATTAATCATAATTATTAATTTTTCATTTTAAAAAATGTACTCTTTCATAAATATGAAAGATTTCTACATTTTTTCTTATATCTACGCTTCATAATTCCACTTCCCTCCAAACCCCCAAACAAAGACTTAAAAGAGAACACTTCAATGTCTCAAAACCAACTCCATTATACCAACCCAAAGGAGTTTAGAATTGTTTAATGTTAGTTTCTTAAATTTGTAAAAATATTATATCGATTGAATCAAACATAAACAATTTATTATTCTTTAACAGTTTTGTTTGGCTCGGATTCATAAAAAAGATTGTAAAAACGGAACGAAACTAAACTTATTATTTTATTAATATTAATTAATTTTCTCTCAAAAGATAGAACTAAACTAACAACTCGTTTTTATCTGGATGAAAATAAATGTACCAGTGAAACTCACACACAATAACCTTACTTATATATATATAAAAAAAATTAATAACTAATACACTCATGAAAATATAGAGTTCATATTTGTTTTTTATTTTAGAGAAGATGGAATTTATATTTAAATAAACTGTATAAAAAAAGAGAAGTTATTTTCAAACATAGCATTAGAACTACCTCCCTATTTTGGGACCTCCGCCCAGTGTTTGTTTATATTTCTAACCAACAATTTTCACTTTAGTTGTTTGTAAACAAAATGGCGCAAGGTAGCGACAACGTAGTTTCTTCTCTGTCTCTCGCGGAGGAAACAACCAATACTAAGAGGAAGCAATTCATTACTGCAGCAGGAGCGCTAACATCCCCGTCACTACACATGTTGTTGCTTCCTACACTTCTGTTTGATCTCCTGCATGAGATCCTTTGTAGGCTTCCGGTGAAGTTACTTGTGCAACTTCAGTGCCTTTGCAAGTTTTATAATTCTTTGATCTCTGATCCTAAATTCGCAAAGAAGCACCTTCGTTTGTCAACCACGTGCCACCACCTTATCGTAAGCTCCAAGAATGACAAATCACATGAGTTACTTCTCCTTGATTCCCCAATTTCCTATGTTTTTTCTTCTTCTGTTGTTACACAGACACAACTCAATCTCCCCGTTAGTTTAAAAACTAATGGATACGGTAAACATTTGGCCGTTTGCTCTTGCGATGGCATCCTGTGCATTAGTGCCACCAGTGTTGATCATCTTTATGCTATTTTATGGTACCCTTCCATTAGAAAATTCAAAATATTGCTTCCTTCAGAAGAATATCGATGGAAAAGGGTTGTTGATTCCTTCTATAGCTTCGGGTATGATCATTTCATTCATAATTATAAGGTCATTGATAATTGGAGAAGGGTACATGACTTCCCATTTTGTGGTGTCATTCGTGGATTAGGAATATTTGTGAGTGGTACTGTTAATTGGTTCGCATTTGATGTTTCTAATATTTGTTGTCGTGAAATTGTTTCTTTTGATTTGGAGAATGAGTCATATCAAATTCTTTCGCAGCCTAATTTGGAGAAGGGTGCGTAGAACTTGGGAGTGTTGAAGGATTGCTTGTGCATATTTTCACATAACGATATTTTTTTTTTTTTTTGGATGTTTGGATTATGGAGGAATATGGAAATAAAGAGTCTTGGACCAAATTGTACAATATATCTTACATGGGAGTTCCGATTTCCCATGCCTATACCAATGTTTCATATGTTTCTAAAGATAACCAAATGCTTGTGGATTTTATGAGGGGAAGTAATAAACAGAAGGTCGTTTTGTACGATTCCAAAAATGGTACTTTGAATTTTTGAAATATTAAAATTGGTTGTTTGATGAGCGCAAATGTCTACATTGAGAGTTTGGTAGCACCCTAAGAATACGATTCAACATGCAACCTATATATATATATGGTTAGTTTCGGTTTGTCTTATTCCTAATTTTATGACTGTTCTTGTTATTGGTGACTTGTTGAATCATTGTTAATTAATGGTTTAATGGAATCTACTGGTTTAAAATTGTTGTTATTTTCAATTGTTTGGTTAATTTTAGTTGTTGAGTCTTGCATATCTTGCATTATATTTCATATAGTTAACAATCATGAATTGCATTAAATGGTAGCCTATCGAAAATACAGGCTAACAAATTGCTCCCCAAAAATGTCTTTTTCGTTTGTATCTTCAGATAGAAGTAGAAAAATACGTTTTTGAACCTCATCGAACGTATCTTTCCGTCGAAAGAGATAACATCACTATCATCAATATCTAAAGGCAGTTGAAAAAACCTTTTATGATGTCATCAAATCCCACTTAATGGACCATGTTCCAATTTTTGGGGAACTACTACTTTATTCATTTTTAATAACTGTCAATTTAAGGTATTGACACTTGTTGACCAACTAAGACCATAGAAAAGGGGTATAAACCCTTCTTTCTCCAACCTTTCAGTTCAGTTTATACTTTTCACTTTCTCCTTCTCTTCTTTTGCGAAATTTCATCGCTTTCTGTTTTCGAATCTTTCAAAATCTTCACCAACAAAGACCTTTCTTCTGAAAAGTTAGATCATTGCCCATCAATTTCTCGCTACTATGACGAACAAAGTTGGTAACCCATCTCATTCTCAAACGGAGTGAGGGTTACTTAATTTCTCAGTTCTGATACGATCTAGAAATGCATGGTTTGCTGAAGAACCAGATCTAAAGGAGGAGAAAACCCAAATATGGATATCCCAGGCATCGATTCCTCATTCTGTTTCATTATATGCATATTTAGGACCTATTGAGAAAACTGAGAGTGAAGAACTCAAAGAAATTTCCCCCTGCTCTCAGAAGCGTTTACCTTTAATTTTCGCTCGAAACCCTGACGTTCCTTATAATCTCAACTATTTAGAAACAAGGGTTTTTAGAGCAGCTCCGAGAGTTGAGAATGTCGAAGATTATATCAGCTGGCTCAAAAATATTGAGAAAAAGAAATGAGATTTTTGGAAAGAAATAGGGATTTTTGATTTGATTCAATTATCAAGGTATGGCCCTAGGTATCAAAAACCCATGTTATTAGCTGCGCTCCATTTTTGGAACACTTAGACCAACAGTTTGCATTTGAAATGTGGCATGCTTACGCCTAGATTGTTAGATGTTGCAGCCATTTCAGGCTTATAACCTACTGGTGAGTTTTTTGACCCTGACACTTGTGAGTCGGACTTCTTTATTGACTTCGACACGGATAGGGACGCTTTTGGTAATTATATTGAAGACCAACGCATTCAAGACAAGGAAGAAGTCTCCGACGAAGAGCATATAGCTTTTCTAACCTTCTGGTTATCTTTATATGTCTTCTGCACTAGATCGATCCAAGTGGCCAAACAATATAGAACGTTAGCCTACCAATTGCATGAAGGGAAACCAGTTTGTCTAAGCAAACTAATCTTGGGTTGTCTATACGAAAGCCTCAATCAAGGTGTAACTGACATGAGGAACCAAGTCAAAAGTTTGATTATCGCTGGTCCGATTTAGCTTTTTCAATTGTGGCTTTCCGCCACTTTTGGATCAGATTTAGATGCTTTTCTCCCTAAAGATTTTGAAGGAGCACACAAACAGAGATCTATTGAAGGAATTGGACTTGCTATTCTCAGGTACAGAGAAAGAAAAACTAACCAAATTCAATTCTCAGAAGCTTTCAATGTCTTTCTAAATTGTCATGTTTTCACACCTTCTTTAGCTCCTTTTTTAAAATAGACATGTGAGCCGGAATGGTTCCTAAAGAAATTCATTACTCAAGATGTTGAGCATGCATGAGAAACCAATGCTATCTGGAGAGCTTATCTAACTCCCATGATGCTTTCCAGCAGAGCCACCCCCAATACTTCAAAAGATTCTTATGGAGCTTATGGTTGTCAGCCAAACCTAGTGGCTAGACAATTCGGTTTAGTTCAAGTTCGTCCTTGTTCATTTTATCAATCAAAAGATGACATGAAGAAACCTAAGACTGAAGCTTAGTGGCAAACTCTCCTTCAAAAATATAACGAAGAATTTTCGAATGTTAATCCTCTTTACTTCGAGCCATCGTACGAATGTACCAAGTCATTCTTTCTCTGGTGGAGAAGCTATTTTGTCGAAAACGAAAGCTGATGCTTCTGCCAAGAAAAACAAAACCCAGGAGACATGACAGAAGAAAGTAACTTATTTTTTAGCAATCTCTTTTGCCTTCTTTTCTTATTCGACATTTGTTCTTGATTAACCACATATTTTCTTTGATAGGATCGAAAAAGAAAAGGAACTGCCTCTTCTGAAAGTTCCTCAAAGAAAGCAAGACAAAACAAAGACGAAGTAAGTTTTTTATACCTTCATATGTATTACTATCTTTTTCGTGGCTAACACCAATTTCTCCTTTTTCTCTTTAGTCTGATGATTCACACGTAGTCCATGAAATTGCTGAAGAACAAACTAATCCTGGAATTCGAGTAGAAAGAGAAAAGAAACTGAAACATGCCCATGAAAAATCTAAGGTTTCTAGGGAGCACCCTTAGTCATTCTTAAGAAAATCCAGATGCTGGTACAAAGGTGATCGAGGAAGAAGTATCGGTAAAACCAAAGAGAAAGAAGAGTCGAGGACGCAAACCTAGCAAACCTGCTAGTGCACATTCCCACGTCGGAGATGACTTGTCGAAGGTATTCTTTATTTGATTCAAGTATTTTCCTTTATTTCTCTCAACAAATTCCCTTATTGGTTTCGACTATATTTTAGGGTGCAGAAACCAAGAATACTGAAGGTAAAGGACAAACAACTCCTTCTTCTACTTTCAAACAACCAATTGGTCCTATCCTTAAAGATCAAGTAATAGTCAATTCCAATCCTCATAAAGATGGCAAAGACTTAGAAACAATTGTTCCCGAGCTCGTTCTGAATTCACGTATCGAAGGTGTTGCAATTGACTAACAACCTATTGATGGAGGCAATGAATAAAGATCTCCTCTGGTCGAGGGCAACAAAGATCCTTCGTTTCATGAGTTGAGATCTTAGGAAATTCTAGAACATGCTGGAACCGACATGAACATTTTACAAGAAGTCGTCGACGAATCTGAAGAATCTGAAGATGAAGCTCAACGTGATTCTCCTGGAACCAAAACTTCACCTCAAACGGTCAAGCCTATTAGTGCAACAATGAGTCGAGAAGACTTTCAAGCATTGAGAGAGCGAGACCCAGTTGGGGATTTGGAGTTCGTTATGAATCTTGACATCTTCTCTCCGAAAGTAAGCACATAAGCTTCAACTGGTATAACAAGTGAACTCTTAGAAGATTCTAGAAACGGTTTGCTCGAAGAACTCCGCACCCAAATTTTGGAAGTCGATTTGCTCCAAACAATTGAGCAAGATGAAAGTATCATTGCTAAAACTAGAGATTTGCTTCATAGGTTCATCAATTCTTTCTTCGAACCTAAGTTTGTTCAATTTGTTGTTGACTTGGGATCTACTCTAGATAAAATAGAGGTCGACTTGCAGAAACAAAAGAAAGGTCAGGCTAATCTTGAAGACTGTATCAAACGCAAAGATACGCTCTTAGCTGTAATTGAGAAATCTAAAGAAAAGTTTGAAATCTTTAAAAAGGAAGTGCCAAATGTGCAGGCGAAACTCGAAAGGTATGACCGTATGATTTCGAATTACAATTCGAGACTTGGAGTCGAAGAAACATACTCTTTCGACAAGGAATGAAGAAATCAAGCAAGAGGCAAGTTCTACCATCGAAAGGATCGATGAATTCCAGAAATTGGATGTTGTGGTCAACAGATTAACTGTTGAGAAAGGTTACCTCAATGACAAATTGAATCGTTCAAAGGCGCGCCATGGCAAACTTACAACCGAGTTTAAAATCTAACACCTTTTGTAATAGTAATTTTCATGTACTGCTAAAGAATTTCAAGTTCCATATATTATGATGAATTCTATCTTTTTTTAAGAAAAAAGGGTACAATCATGTGTAGCAGCAGTGGGTTGCCAAACTCAATTGTATACATAAACTCTTGGAATCCTTGAAAACTCAACTCGCCAGTTTATAAGAGCTTTTAATAAGAAAAATAATAATAATAATAAATATGTGTTGTTTTCCATAACAAAAATTCCTATGAGTATGTTGTTGCTTTGCGTTTCTGACGGCACTACAAAAGAATGTTTCAGTGAAAAAATAAGAGTTGATTATATTCTCAAGTTAATTTAAGGATTTCGACAAAGGTTTTAAATAAGAATACAAAGTTAGAAAGATACAACAACACGATATGACAACCTCTCCGACCACCGACGTTTAGGCGATCAGACGACAGGGGCCACCTTCGCTATCTTCCTCGACGGCGACGGCGAGGCAGAAAGGCCATGAAGTGCAGGCAGACATAATTGATTAGGTGTGGACTGGGTCAGTTTAACCAATTTCCACAGACGGCGCCAACTGTACTTGCAAAAGTACAATAATCAATATTAGGGTTTAGTATTGTATTGGTCATGCCTTATGGTTACTTAATCCATAAGTAATGTGGTTATTTAGGTCTTTAGGCCGAGCTCTAAAGGCTTCTAGAAGCTGGCTGAGGCGGCTCCCTGGGAAGGGCGCGGTGCGCCTTGGGCTTTAGAGCCCTTTTGGAGGGCGCTGATGTCTCTAAGAGGGTCCTTAGACCCTTTGGGAGGACATATAGATCCTTAGGAAGATATTGACAGTATAGTCTATTATGACACAAGTTGTGGGTTCAGATGATGATGGTAACATTGTTTTAGTTGTGCATGAGAACACACACAACAACCCGAGAATACAGCACGGCATGGAATTATGGCGTCATATTCATGAATATGATGCAAAAGAAGCCGAGATATCATTCACACCGGTTTTATGTAAGAAGCAGAAACAACAAATTAAGAAACAACTTCAGGTTGGGAAGTCGTCGTACCGAACCCGTTCGAGGGGGGATCCTTCTCCAACTGCTCAACGAATGTCTTCTATTGGAATGCATGCGGTTTACTTGGGCGGCTGTTGTTGACTATTTACTTTTTTTTGTTTTTTGCTTTTTTCCTTTTTGTTAACTGTTTTGAGGGTTTTGAGGGATACTTGGGATCCCTCTTGTTTATTTTTTCCCCCTTTTTATAATAAAATTTATTTGAGCTTGGCGGCAGAAGAAGAAGGTTATTCCAGGTGCCAACTTAGTTAGGATGTCGTTGCATCTCCTTGATGCATGTTCTTGCTGCTGGCTTAACAATTTTTTTTTATCATAACGATTGTCATTTTCTTTTTCATTTTTCTTTTTATAATTGTTATCTCTTTAAAAAAAATTTTGTCAAAAAAAAAAAATCTCTTTAAATTTTAACATGTGAAGCTTTCACCTTATGAAAAACTTTGATAAATAATGGAGAATAGTAGCGTCTCAAACAAACAAAAGAAAGTCATCACAACAAGACAGTGGATAATAACAAAAATACAAATATTAGTAATATTTTTTTTTTGACCAAATAAATATTAGTAATATTGATAAGTCATAATTTGTCAATGACATATACTCCCTCTGGTCACATTTATAAGCAAAACAAAACTTTTTAGGTTCATTGAATACCCTATGTATGTAGTCTATATTATATACCAAATACATAGGGGTATTCAATATGACCGAGGAAGTATGATATTATCAAATTGTCTTTTGTTTGTATGTGTATTAAATTTGACTTTTCATATTTCAAGACAAGTACGTAGTATTAACTAGGAGTATGTTTAAGAAAAAATAATAAATGTATTTAGTAATTTGAAAAGGGGTTTATATTTAAAGACAAATTTTTAGTTAAAATGGTGCTTAGATATAAGGACTGATAAAGTATATAGTAGTTGTAGAAGTAATACAGATTATAGTAGTAATAGATTTACCATACCATGTTTTCAAAAAGAGGAAGGCTAGCAACACACACATTTCAACACACTTTTTTTGATTAGTTAAAATTCATATGGGATCCACCAAATTAATATGGGATCCACATGATTTGGTGGGACATATGAATTTCAGAGTGTGTTGAAAAGTGTGTGTTAGAATGTGTATTACTAGCGTATTCCTCTTTCAAAAATATTACTACTAGTCAATAAGATACTCCCTCCGGTCACTATTATAAGCAAATTTCTACTTTTTAGATTCATTCAATAAATGATGTATGTAGTCTACAATATAGAACACATACATTATTTATTGAATGAATCTAAAAAGTCAAAATTTGCTTATAATAGTGACCGGAGGGAGTAATTAACTAATGCATGGGTTCAAGTGCTAGTTTACCTTGAAAAAGAGAACCCTTTGCTCTTCTATTTTCAATGGCGATGAAAAAGATAACCGATAAATGCAGCAGCTGTCGACTGTCATTAATGTTCTAAATTCCCTTTTATTTTTTTCTCAATACATATTTTCATTAATGACTGTCGACTGTCATGATCTCAAGTTAAACTAGAAAGAGTGTGACCATTGTTCTTCCTTGTTTTTCAACTTCAAAACCGTTGAGCATCATCACTATTTATAAACATCCTACAAAACCATGAACGTATTTCAATGGTGAATGATGTCGTTGAGTTCTTCAAAACCAAACTGGCTTCAACTTCCAATAAATGTCACTGCTAACATACTCTTTAGGCTTGATACCTATGAAATACTGAAGAATGCACGTAATGTGTGTCCTCTTTGGTGGAAAATTTGCAAGAACCCTATCATGTGGCAAACCATTTACATGGGCAATTTCGATCGCGTCTGTTTACCACATCATCAAATTTCTGATCATTTGGTGAAGATTTGTCGCTATGCTGTTGACCTAAGTTCTGGTCATTTGAAAGATATTTATATTTTCAGATTTGCTACGGATGATCTCCTTAAATACATAGTTGATAGGTAATATCATCTTTCTTTTAACAAAATTACTTTTGCAGTTTTTTAACATAAATTCAATTTTGTCTCTATCTTTCTGAAACAAACTTGAAATTAATTCAAGGGAGCGTAACCAACGGCGGATCCAAATATAGTATAATATATGGCTTACACCCCCTCAAGAAAATAGAGAACCCTTTATACTACTACTGGAGTATTATTTTAAGCTCATAATGTATTTGGTCCACTAACCTATATTTCTTCTTTTATTACAAACCTATATTTAACTCTCTTATAACCAATATTTAAAGGTTATGAGAGAGTTAAATATAGGTTTGTAAAAAAAAAAAAATAGTTCTTTAATATGAGCACGGGAGGTTGACAAATATCGTAAAAATGTTGATTGCACGGGAGTATTTAGAAAATTATGCATGTACTACTTTGACAAATTTTAATCTTATATTTTCAAGAATGTTCTAACGGCATGTCCTTGATTTTTTAATAAGAATATGTAGATAATATTTTAGCCAGTAATTTTTCTAGATGTAACGATAATTATTTCCTTATTTCAAAGAAAAAAGTCATTATTTCCTTCTTTTGTTTCTTCTGATTTACAGTAATACAAATTTCTTAGAATAATTTATTGATAAGTTTTGTGGATATAAATGGTCAATATACTTAACTCTTTTTGAGTGTATTTTAATTTCTTAAGCATTTATAATTCTAATTTTGTTGCGTAAATATTACAGGGCAAGTAACTTGAGATGCATACAACTTGATCATTGCTATAAAATTTCAGACCAGATATTGATTGAACTTGGAATGAAGCTTCCACTATTAGAGGAGCTTAACATTTCTATAAATATTTGGGATGGACATTGTCTTCCTGTAAAACTTAAGACATTTCACGAGCTACCAAGTGAAATCACTGACAAGTGTAATGCTGATCCGTTCGCTATTGCAAAATCGATGCCTGGATTACGTCGGCTTAATATTAGTGGACATCCAATGAATGATGTAGGGTTGCTTGCTATTCTTGATGGATGTCCTCGTCTTGAATCTCTTGACCTTAGTGGATGTTTCAATCTTAAATTTAGTGAAAATTTGGAGAAAAAATGTCAAGAACAGATCAAAAATTTACTACTTCCATATGCTAGTGAATTATACGATATTTGTTGGTCCAACGAGAACTGTGAACATTGTGGAATGAGCAGTAAGATGAAGATTCATCTTATCATTCATGTGATTCTGAGTTTTAATATTAAAGTCCCAAGTGATTAGGGTGGCTTTTAGCCATGTTTTTTTTTTCCAAGTGAATTTTTGGGATATGGTAATCTTCGAAGACACTGGTTTTTTATGTAATATAACTAGTAAGCTTAATGTTTCATGAACCTTGTATACATGTGTGGATGGCATGTTTTATTATTATTTATCTACTGAATTAATCAAAATGTTTGTTTTTTTTTTTTACAAAATAATTCTAAATGTTGTTGTTTAATGGTTTTTTTTAGCGTCTTTCTTTTAGTCAAGTTATTCAAAAATAATATTGCTTATCCAAGACAATACCAAGGGAGTTAGTAGGAATAGATTTGCGATACTATGGTTTCAAAAATATTACTAGTCAATAAGATAATTAACTAATGCATGGGTTCAAGTGCTAGTTTACCTTGAAAAAGAGAAACCTTTGCACTTCTATTTTCAATGGCGCTGAAAAAGATAACCGATAAATGCAGCAGCTCTCAGTATTGTTATAAATTCCCTTTTATTTGTCAATTAAAATATACTCCAATCTCAATACATATTGGAACCTTCATTTATGATCTCAAGTTAAACTAGAAAGAGTGTAACCATTGTTCTCCCTTGTTTTTCAACTTCAAAACCGTTGAGCATCATCACTATTTATAAACATCCTAACAAAACCATTGAACGGTTTTGTACTCCAATCCTACAAAACCGTTGAGTAATGGGTTCAAAACCAAATTGGCTTCAACTTCCAACAGATGTCACTGCTAACATACTCTTTAGGCTTGATACCTATGAAATACTGAAGAATGTACGTAATGTGTGTCCTCTTTGGTGGAAAATTTGCAAGAACCCTATCATGTGGAAAACCATTTACGTGGGCAATTTCGATCGCGTCTGTTTACCACATCATCAAGTTTTTGGTCATTTGGTGAAGATTTGTCTATATGCTGTTGACCTAAGTTCTGGTCATTTGAAAGATATTTATATTTTCAAATTTGCTACGGATGATCTCCTTAAATACATAGTTGAAAGGTAATTTCATTTTTTTCATGGGTTTGGTTAACGAGTGCCCTGAGACACTCCTTAACATTTTCGTTTCTTTATTTAACAAAATTACTTTTGCCGTTTTTTAACTTGAATTCAATTTTTTCTCTATCTTTCTGAAACAAACTTGAAATTAATTCAAGGGACCGTAACCAATGGCTGATCCAAATAGTATAGTATAATATGGCTCACACCCCCACAAAAAATTCGAGAACCTTTGATAATACTACAACCAATATTTAAAGGTTATATATATTTTTTAACTTAATCATGTATTTTGAATTTGTTTTATCACTATGGTTATCTATTCTTATGTTAAGGGACAGAAGGAGCATCTTTTATTTAGAAAATTATGCATGTATTATTTTGACAAATTTTAATCTTATATTTTCAAGAATGTAGAACAGTACTTATGTCCATTGGACGAAGATGATGAATTAGACATGTCACGTCAGCATTTAACGGCCACATCAGCACCTTTTAATAGAGTTAGATGGAAAAGGATAACGGTGCATACAATGTACAACTTAAAGGACTAATCTGAAACTAAAAAAAATTAAAGGACTAATTCGGTACAAACGCTAAACTTAAAGGACTCCTGGATGCATTTGACCTAAATATTAAAATAATAATGTAGCAAACATAAATGTCCAGTTTTTTCCTTTATCATTTAAAAAGTGTAACAAACTAGATGAGTGTATCTATACTTACGTTTTTATTATCTCAAATATATCTTTAAACAACAACTTTTTCTATTATAAAGATTGTTGTTGATGTTATTAAAAAAAATTAGAATTTAGATTATTCTTTCTTGTTATATTGTTAGTTTCATTGAAATAGATAATAATGATTAGTTTGATTTGTTATAATTTGAAAGCAAAAAACATTTATATTTTTACTTTTGATCAAAATTAAAATTTCATAAAAAAATATCGTTCATAATTTTCAAACGATAGCGCAATAAAGAGAGCGGAAAGACTATGTGCCGTCTTTTCTTCCTAGTATATCCTCATTTTAATCCACCAAAATATTCCTATTTTTTTGCACACATTTTCTCATTCCAATAAATTTAATGTTATCTTTTTCTCGTAAGAAACATTTGTTAGTTACTATCTTTTTCTCCAACAATTTTTTTTTTGCACACGCTTTCTCTCATAACAAACAATTGTCAATTTTCTAAATATTGTTTTTCTATCTTGTGAAATGAGCCTTCAACTATTTCTCCCTCTTCACCTCCCATCAGTCTTTTCAATGAGTCTTCCACTATTTCTTCATTTTGAACATTCATGGAGTCCTTTATTTTATTTTTCTCTCTGATATGTTCTTTAACTTTGCACTTGAAATTTTTAAAAATTATTACTCATCTTAGTTATAGAATTTTAACATTCATGAAACCATTATTATAGGTAACAAAATTTTAAGATAACAAGAAACAAACTTTGTTTAGGAAAAAAAAAAAAAAACTTTAGTTTTTCAAATATACAGCATTTACTAGTTTTTTTTTGAAAAAAGATAAGAGTAATTGACAAAGTGTATAATTGATAAATCATACACGACAGTTAGATAGGAACGAAAAATCCCCACTAGAACGACGCTTGAAAAGGAACGGAGAAAGTAACAAGTCAACTGTAACTTGACCTCTATATATGTGTGTGTAAGCCTCTAAACCTAATTCACTTCAGCCTGGTAGTGCCGCGCATCCATCTTATTTCCTTCAATTCTCTCTTTCATCAACATAGAAGAAAATAGTCCCAATTCCAATTCAATTTTCAAAGGACTGTTTTTCTTATTCTGAGACAATAAGCACCGGGAATATATTTCCTCTTCGGTTCAAATTGCTCTTTGACGTTTCGTTGTCATTATAAGTTTTATTTTCAAGTTTGCCTCGCTCTCTTGGGCTGTGGATTCTCTTCTTAATTTGAGGTAAGGGGGAAGATATTTTAGCGGTTTTGGATAGAGGGGTTGGCCCTTGACCCCGGCTCGGCCTTGTTTTGTGTTTCTTTGATGTTTTTTTAATAAATTATTTTTGTGGTTGTCGATGACTCAAATATATTTTGAGTTGTGTTATTGGTTTAATCATGGTGTTATTTGATAGATCTTATTGAGTATGAAACTGAGATTGCGATGACAGAAGTAGTTTAGGGATATTATAGAATATACAGTGATGGAGTGAATTGTTTCGTTGAATGCAACAATTGGATTTTTCTAATATAGTAGAAGTACCAAACTTTTGTGGTGACATAGTTGAATCATTATTGTTGCAAATATAAAGAAAGGATGCTAGTAACTCTAATAGAAACGAAAATGTTGTATTCGAGGATGTTTCTATGCTTAGTTGAATAATGATAGGTCTATATTGGTTCTTTGAGTGTGTTAATGGTGTTAGATTGTATAGGAATAGCCTGGGTTGGAATTATTCTAGGTATTTAATCTTAGAGTAATGATATTTGTACATCCAAATGATGACAACTTTGGTGACAACCTTACTTTTCTTTCTTCTTATTGGTCAAAAACAATGGAGAGAGGAAGAGAGAGGATAAGTATGTCATGTGAGTATGAGAGAGAAAGTTGTCCAAAAGTTGTCATAAAATGGTTGTACAAATATCATTTCTCTTAATCTTAATGGAAACCGAGTCATTATTGATCAATGAAAGATTACGAGATAATTAAATGTGTTGCGGATACTATCCTACTAGTTATGTTAGAAATTGGATGTGTTAGTTTCAAGTGAGTTGAAAGAATAGAAGAATAGTGAAAGTTGGATTTTGATTTAATATATTTTAGGCCAAATACCACTTTTAGTCTTTTTAGTTTGACAGAATTCAAGTTATAACTTGGGAATTCTGTCAAACTAAAAGGACCAAACGTAGTATTTGACCTATGTTTTATTTATATGTTGCTATTATAAGAAAAACGTGGTGTTGCCATGCTAGAACATTTGGGAATGTAAATGGATTACTAATTAGCATCCTTATCCTTGTCTTATTAATTAGAAAATTATTATTTTAGGTTCATGGTATAGTATGCATCAGTTTTATAATAATTACATGCAGCTATGGGTTAAAGGAATATAGTTCTTCCTTCTGATGCAAACATAGTTTTTGGATTTACATAGTAGTATTATCAAGTTTACTTCAATGCATCATGGAGATAGATTATTGTTATTAGGACTATGGCCTGAAGAGGAAAAACAATCAATGTGGTCATTATATTAGGCTTGTGTATTGTGTGCCACCCGAAGATATGATTTTTAGTAGTAATAAGAAGAAAAATAGAGAATCAGTAGAGGATAGTTAAGAACGAGAGAAAGTATAGGTAGAATAGGTAGCTTTGTATTGGTGGTTGATACAAGTGTCTAAGAGGTTGACATTGGGATAATAAATTATGAACGATGTACAAAAGTTAAATCTAAGCAGTAAGATCTGTTTAATGAGTTGAATTAATTAAATCCTGAAGAGAAGTGCGATATTGTTGTAGTGATGTTTAGGTCGTAGTTTAGCCGTTGCTTTGCAGTTGTTATGCCGTTGTTAGATGTAGTGTTTGTTTTAATTGCATTCATGCACTCATATGTCCTTGCCGTTGAATATTGCCGTTAATTTTCCGTTGAGGAATGTTTAGTAAAATAACACTGACTTTCGGCCCTTAGTACCACATGCATTTAGTCTAGGAATGTATTGCATACATTATTCCTTGATTAATTTGTGATGTTTTATTGATTGTATGATTGTCCAGTTATGTTCTTTTGATGACGTTTTATGATGTGCTTCCTTATTTGAACTATGTCGAATCTCGTGCTTATCCTTAATGTTTCATAGACCGTTTCCCTGTGTAATTATATTCTTACCCCCTTTATTGTTTTGTTTGCGCACCTTGCCTATGATGCAGATACTCAAGTAGAAGAATAAGCTTAAGCTGCTCGGGCGTAGAAGATGGCATAGCTGGCCGTTTTTCGTCTTGTTTTTATTTAGTCTTTTAGATTATCGTGTCGCTTTGATATTGTAACACTGGGGGGTGAACTTAATTAATTTCCCTACTTTTTCCCTATTTATAAATAGCCAACTAAATCATTACTAACCTCTTCTCACTCAACTAACTAAATCACTATGTCGTTGAGTTCTTCAAAGAAAGTGAAAGTTGAAGTTGAAAGCAGAACAACAAAGCCAGACTGGCTTCAACTTCCAACAGATGTCACTGCTAACATACTCTTCAGGCTTGATACATGTGAAATACTGAAGAATGCACGTAATGTGTGTTCTCTTTGGTGGAAAATTTGCAAGAGCCCTATCATGTGGAAAACAATCCAGATGAGTTCCGGGTTGAATGTCCTTGATTTACCGGATGATGATGATCAAATTCTTGATTGTTTGGTGAAGATTTGTCGCTATGTTGTTGACCTAAGTTGTGGCCATTTGAAGGACATTTATATTTCTCTATTTGCTACTGATGATCTCCTCAAGTACATTGCTGATAGGTACGTAATTTTCTTGTTCTAAAGTTATTTGTTTCTTCTACTTAAACAATTTGTTATGATCAGTGGTATAGTAGTAAATCAAGAGATGACAAGTTTCAATTAAAACCTCTTTTGGAAGCTAAAACCTTTCTTTCACTTTTATTAATTCAAACTGACGTCTTAGATTTGAAATTTCATGACATGTAACTTGTTAGTGATGAATAATATTTAAGTAATAGTTATTTTATAAATCACTAATGTACTATATATGATAAAAAAAAAAATTAGAAATGTGCCTCATATTTGGACAATTTCTCTTTTTATCCAATTTATGCGTCAAATTTTACAGGGCAAGTCAGGTACGATGCATACATCTTTTGGACTGCGATAACATTTCAAATGAAGGATTGATTGAACTAGGAATGAAGCTTCCACAGTTAGAGGAGCTGGACATTTCTATGGAACATTTTCCTGGATTTTGCCTTTCTGTGAAAATGCATATATATAATAAGCTACCCTCTGAAATTACTGCACAATGTAACGCTGATGCGTTTGCTATTGCAAAAACAATGCCGGGGTTAGTTCGTCTTAATATTAGTGGAAACACGCTGGATGATGTTGGGTTGCTTGCTATTCTTGATGGATGCCCTCGTCTTGAATCTCTTGACATTAGAAGATGTTTTAATCTTCCTTATTGTGGAAGTTTGGAGGAAAGATGTGATGAACAGATCAAAGATTTACAATATCTAGATCCTTGGGCATATTTTGACTGTTGGAAAGATTGCAAGTGTTTAGAACGTTTATATGGAATGAACAGCGGAAATGAAGATTCATCTTCTCATTCATCAGATTCTGAGTTTTACAGCGAAAATGAAGATTCATCTTATCATTCACCTGATTCTGAGTCTTAATGTTGAAGTCTAAAGTGATCGGGAGGCGTTATTATCATATTCTTGGCATGAGTTTCATTTCCTAGTCGGAAAAATTTATGTTTAACCATGTATTCATGCATGCGTGGCTGGCATGGTTTTATTTCTCATGTTATTTTTTTACAAGATGATTCCTAATTAATGTGGTTTAATGGTTATATATGAACGAGATATTTCAGAAATATTACTCCATCTGTTTTAATTTATTTATCCCGTTTGTATTGTATGCGTTTCTGCTTAGATTTGATCAACAGTTGGGGATTTTCAAAGGCTGCGACCGTGGCTTTTGTTATCAACAAATGATTTATGTGGTTCAATTTGTTTTGAGTATTCAAAAGATCAACGTGGTTCCTCGTAGTGATGCACTTGAATTTTACCTTAGTATAATTATCTCAATGGAGTCATCTGAGGCTGACATTTTGCATTCTCAGAGTTTCCTTACTCATTATTACAACTACTTCATAGGTGTTTGGGATTGGATCGAGTTCGCTTTGCTCCTCACCTATTGGACATTGTATGGATTAACTCTGATGGTGTATACCCCACAACTGTTTTTGGCTTCCAACTTTGATTTTATTGCTGTTTTGCACCAGATTGTGAAATGGTTTCAAGGACCGTTACAATTTACTAAGGCCAGAATTAAGCTTGAACAGGGTCAATTGCAATGTGGCTCTGCTTGGGATTGCCTTTGTGGTGTTTTCTCTGTTATCCACTTGAATGAGATATGGCAATTGGCAAGGCTTAATACCATTATATATTCCTCGATGCAGAGAATTATTATCCAATTGTGTTGTGACCTTTGCACAAGTTCTGCGACCCTTTATTTATTTCATGTTCCCTCGTATGGACCGAGTTGAGAAGGATATCAATGATGGTGCTATTGACTTTGGTGTTTGGCCCAAGAGTGGTAGCATTAGAGATAAGGCTTTGCATATAACCATAAAGGTCTTGCAGAGGCAATTCTCCCATTTCATTTTGGACATTGTCTTGGCAATTCACTAGTTGTTACTAAATTTGACAACCATGAGATTCACATAAATGTGTTGTCAACCGAGAATTATGAAATAGAAATTTGGGATGTGTTACAAGCTTCTTTTGCTAACAATGCCACTGAAATTCTGAAGCCTTGGCTTCACAACATTGTTGGCATGATGGTTGGAATGGTTGAATGTGCAACTAGTATTGGGTAGAACTGCAGAACTTAGGGAATGCTGAGGAAATTATTGGTTACATCATGACTCAATTGGACAATGGGACATGTCTATGGCAACTAGATCTTCTTCATTCAAACAGTGGGATCGAGGCAAACTTGTTTCAACAGGAAAGTATTATAACCTTGAGGACAAAGTTGGCTTGCTTGAAGGGGTCGGTAATGATAGGATAGTTAGAATATGGAGCACTAATGTGGTGACTCAACTAGTTCCAAAAATTATGACGACTCACCTTAATCTAGAAGGATCTAGAAGATATATTGTTAGGGACAAGTCTATATAAGCAGTGTATGCCTTATTATGATAATAATCAATGAAAAATATAATGAATTTCCTTTCTTTTATCTCTAGTTTCTCTTTCTAAATTCTCGAGTGTGCTCGATTTGGGTCGTATTAGTGATTCAACATAACAATTGTTTGTTTGCTTCTTGTTAGCAAAGACCCAAGCAATCCAATCATCTATTTCTATGGGTTAAGCGCATCAGTGGTTGATACAGCTTGAAACACCATACCTTCTTCTGTATTCATGATAACGTTCAATATTGAAATAACTAAAGCGTGTAATTATATAAATACAATGACACACATTGTTTAGAAAAAGTTGCAAAATAGAGGTAATGAAATTACAAGAAAGTTAGTTCTGTTTCGTTAATTAAAAATATCAAAGGAGCAAAAGGTCTATGCTACTAACATAGACTATGCATACTATCTATGTGGAAAATCTTCAACAAATCCAAACCTGCTTTAGAGGAAACATATAAAGCAAACTAATGAGATAAAAAATCTCAGAGACTTAACATTCAAAAGAAAATTATATGCAATAAATCCCTAATGACATTGTTACATACATTTAGATGCCATATCATCCAAAATTTCAGACACAATAGAACAATAAACAGAATTACATATCTACTCACTTCTCTCTCTCACAAAAAACATAACATATTAACAATATAATTGTTCTACAAATTTCCATGAGAATGGTTTTAACTTTAAGCATCAGCCAAGGACTCTAACACAAAAATCAACTCAATCACAAACAAGATAGATAACTCTTTAGGGTTTGTTTGGATGGAGGATTTAGGATAGGAGGGCTTAATTTTCTTTGTACATAACGGATACTATAATAAGTTAAGTGTGTTTGATCTATTTTTTGATCATTTATCATGATATTATTTTAGTTTTTTTTGTAAATATCAAATATATATCAGAATATAAACTTAGATCTACAAACCCCTCCCAAAAAGACCCTTAGTATATGTTTGTTTATTGTTCAGGGTACCTTTAAAAACTTAGAGAAAATATGTTGCACATCAAACAGAAAAAGCTAAAGCAAATACCAATAAAAGGAAAGTAGGAATTAAGAAATGAAGGAGACAATTCAAGAACTCATCAACTTTACATCTACAACTTAAGTTGAGACTAGTTCCAATCATGTTAGTATACAATTAAAAAAATTCTCCACCATAATTAGTTATAAAAAAGAGACCAAGGGAAACAAAAACAAATTAGAAAGCAAACACCAAACCAGAAAATTGTGTCCAACAAGTTTAGTGCACAATTACCTTAATGAATGTATGATGTAAACCCTCGCTGATGGTGCGTTTTGAAGCAAAAAGTCCACTATTCCATTCGGTACTATGGATGGAGGTTCGAGCACTTTTACTTTCAGTAATTTCAAGTTACACAAGAAAGAAAACTCAACCTTCAATAAATCAGGAACTAAGGAGAGAACCTGATCAATGGTCAAGTGGTTCAGAATGAAAATTAGGATCAATTGCATGTCATTTTTTTTTTTTTTGAGAAAAATTAGAACTATAATAAAAAAACAAGCATGTTAAGAAAAATAATAAAAAGTGAAAACTAAAATGAAACCCCTAAAATATTCTCAATCTCAAACCAAGCATGTCCTATAGTACTAGAAATCTAAATTAGGTTATTTTATTTCATTCCACTCCATTGGCTATGCCATTTCTAGCAATCGAAATGTATGCTCAATGAATTGTTACAAAAATCTATCAACCAACCAAACATGTTTTAAGATACCTGAAGAGTACTTGAAGGGACTATCAATGATTTTATATTGGTGAGCTCGACCAGCCATTGGAGTAGAACCAATGGAGTATCTGCGAGAATAAATGACCCCATTGGTACATTAATACTTGCATCTTTCAAAGAAGAGAGATTGCACTTGCTTCCACATAGTTTTTGAACAGGAATGCCCGTAAAATCAAAGCTACAAAGACTTGGAGTGTCTAACTCAACTTTGCTATAGTCGTTGGGATCCATTTCTATAGTAAAATTGGCAAGTGTAGCACTTGATATGTAGAGGTTTTGTGCATCAAGAACTTTACAATTCCGAATGACCAAAGTATTCAACTTGCTTAATTCAGAAAAAGGCTCGGCGCGGCCATTACCGCCATCATGAAAAACAAAGTACTCTAAAGACAAGGTGGTTAATGCAGGCAAATGAAGTGAATTAGGAAATTGTGCACGAAAAGAAATATGGTGATCAACATAAAGTTCAAGAGAAGTTAAAGTGTGACATGAAAAAAAGCAAGGTGGAAATCGTTGAATATCACAAGTGGCGTTAATTTCAATTCGTAACCGATGGACATTGCATGAAACAGCATATTTGACAACCATTCTGAGTAGGAAAGACCCGCAATAACCGTGGCTCTGAAAATCGAGTGTGTGCAATGTTATTGACGACGTTCTGCGAAGAGACAAAATACGAAGTACGAATCTTATAAAACACTTGTTATTCGTAAAGGATGAAGAACTTAATGCCAGGGTTGGAAGATGCTTCCAGAGATTCTTCCATCTCTTGGACAGTATGCAAGTTTGAACGGCGTATTTGGCGTCCAAAAACGACAATATGACAAGTAAGAGAGAATCGGGTAGGTCACCGAGGCGATCCTTGTTATTTGCTCGCTTCATTGTCTCAGAAAGAATCTGTGAATTAGAAACGATTCAGTGTCCCGAAGTTTTGAAAACTAAAATAAATAAAAGTTGCCTTTGATTGCAATGGGAAAGGAGAGATACCTACCTCAATGGTTTGATTGTGCGATCACAGCGTAGAAGAAAGGTCTTGAATCTCTCGGTATATGGATATACAAACGCACCTGAGGATAAACCCTAATGGGTTAGAATTTATATAATTAAGAAAAATATAAAATAAAATAAATTCATCGATATCTATATTTATTTATTTTAATTAGTTCTTCCAAAATAATACTAGTGTTATTTACCCGGCGTTATCCGGGTTAGACATATAATTAGGAATGACCAAAATCATGTATGCATGTATCCGCAAATAAAATTTACCACGGATCGGTACCAGATGACTATCTTAACGGGTACACACAAATAGAATAAAATAAATCATATTTTAAGTGCATGTATATTAATATGGAAATTAACTGGATTTAGTAAAATTATTAACAAATCTAGAATAAAATAAATTTTTTTTAAGTACCCGAACTCGTAGAAATCGGTATCCATTATTCAATTGTTAAAAAAAAAATTTAAGAAACTAAGCAAAACTTTTATTAAAGAAACAGACAGCTCCTCAAGCACAACGTGTGCTAAAGATAACTGTCAGCGATAATTACATCAACCAACCAGTATCAACAAGACCCACTCCCCTCCTGATTTGGTTTAAATTGTGCCACCAAACCGAACCTACTCCCTCCCCAAACCGTGTAACAGCCCGATTTTCGTTAGATTTATTTTATTATTTATTTATGTGTGTTATGTGTGCTTATATGTGATCATTTGCCTTTGTGTGTATTTTTGGTTGGGATTTGTAGAATTCGGAGTTAGAAGGGTATTTTAGTCATTTTGGACTTAGGGGCATTTTGGGTATTTTGTGAGTACGAGTAATTTTGTAATTTAGTTGAGGATTATTTTTAGTGCTTAATGAGAGTTATTATTTTACTAAGTGCTAGGGAGTTGTAGTAATTTATTTTATTACCGGTAGATGACCGTTAGTGATATATTTTACCGTTAAGTGAGTAGTAACATTTTTGAGGTTAGAATAGAAATGGGTTAGGCCCATTAAGACACTGTGAGATAAGCCCAATTAGAGGAGCCTATATAAACTAATGTTAGTAGAGAAATAGGGTTTTTCACCAACATTTTTCATTGAGAAGAGAAGAGATAAAGGCTAGAGAGAAGAACAAGAACAAGGGTTAGAGGCAAGAGGGGATTCATCATCTAGGAGCTGAATTGAAGCTTGGGTTAGAGATTATTGGTGCTAGAGGTAAGAGGGTTAGAATTCAACCATAATTCATAACTTTTTCTTTCTACCCATTTTTGTGAAAATGATGAATTGAATCTAATTGTTGTAAATTCGTGCACGATTGTTGTTGTTATGTTTGAGAACATGATTTGTATGATAATTGCATGTTAGTATGTGAATTAACATGTTGAAATGCATAATTGTGGGTACTTTGTGTTCTTGAGCAAATTTTGCATGAATTTGTGTTCATTAGTTGTTATTAATGATTGTTGAGCTGTTGGAATTGAATTGGTGTAACTGGAATTGTTGTTTATGGATTTGTGAGGAGATTTGTGGTTGTGTTGGTGTTTTGAGAAAATTTCATGATTTTGATGAAATGAGCCAATTTGTTGTTTCTAATGCATGATTCATGTTTGTTTAGATGCATTATAACTATTAGAACCTATAAACACTTTCTGGAACTTGTTTTGGTGAATTGGAGGATTGAAAATTAGATTTTGGGATGAAAATGGGTTAGAACCCGTAACTGAGTTCTGGGATTCTGGTGTAGGACGCTTAAGCGTGCTCAGGACGCTTAATCGACCCATCAGCGTGGCAGAAGCGTGCTCCAAGCGAGCAACTTCCAGAGGCTATTGGAAGTTGGACGCTTAAGCGTGCAGAGGACGCTTAAGCGTGCAGCTCCCAGTTCTGCCATTTTTAAATCTTTGTTTTGTGCACTTGGGGACCAATCCGAGACTTCTAAAATGTTTCTTTTGACTTAATTAACCTCTTTTTATACCTTTAATTCTACTGGAACATGATTTGAATTGGTTTGGACTTGGATTTGTGACATTCGTCTAACTTTTAGAAAAACGGTCCAAACGTCGATTTTTCCGAAAACTCGTTTTTCTCCGAAAATTGAAGTGGGATTAGAGTTGTATAATGTCTATATGATTTCTAAAAATGGATTTGATTGGTTTCATCAAGTTTGAACTTGTTTTTCTTTGAAAATTAAATTTTTTGTGAAAAGTGATAAAGTGAGACGAATTTTGGGTTTTTCATGATTTCGTCACACTTGGCCGGTGAAATGCCAAGGCATCCTCTACTGCACCCATATGTGGCCTAGGGGTATGTTTAGTTGAGGCATTGGAACTTGTTTACATGGTTTTGGCTTAAATGTTCAATTAATTCCAATGTTGTGATTTGAAGAGACAAACATTGATGAAAATGGTTTTAAGGACCGATTGTCCTATAAATCCTTTATGAATAGATTGATATGATTATGAAATGATGTATGAATGGTTTTTAGGTGATGAATATGATGTTTATGATCATATGTTGTAATTGTTCCTTTATTTGGATTGTAAGGAATTATGTGGAAATGTGGCAACTATATGTTGATTGAATTGTGGATAGTTAATATAACTTATGTGGAGATGATTGATGGTGTATATATGTGACAGCTACATGTTAATTGAATTGTGGATGTTGTTGGTGATTGTATATATGTTATGTGGTGGTGAATTGTTGTTGATTGCATATATACCAAGAGTTTGGTGATGTTGAGGTGATTTGTATGTGTGAACATATGCATTTGTAGTCGAGTCATATGTTCATGTATTCATGACAGATGGTGGTGGATTTTATATCCAATTGAGGTGATTACGATGTTTTTGTTGCATCGGAGGTGACGACCTTGGAGGTGACTCGGTACCACATGCATCTAGATGAGTCTAGAGCTATTGCATACATTCTTGGTGAATTGAAATGCATTTGAGATGTGCTTGATGATTAAATTGTTAATTGATGATTGTTAATTGTTAATTGACATGGTTGAATTGTTAGACGTGTATGATACACTTGTTGATATGAACTTGGAATGATGATGTTGAATGATAGAATGTTGTGAATCCTTGTGAGCATATGTATGATTTGTTATTCATCGTTCTTGAATGTATCTTTCATTTCCAATGTTCTTGTTAATTCTTCTTTGGATTATGATGATGTAATGCTAACCCTCAGTGGTTTACCACCTACCTTTCCGTATGGACGGGTAGATGGAGTGCAGGATGCTTAGACTTTATGCTTGATGTTGCCGAGGAGCGGAGTACCTCTTTTTATGTGGAAGTGTCTAGATTAGGGCTCTGATCTAGGGTAGTACTTGCATGTTAGATTCTGTTTTGACTATGTAGTTTTGGAGTTAAGATATTATTTGTATCGGAGATCGGAGGATGTATTATCTTTATTTTGAGATTTGATGTTGAATTATGGATTATATATTTGTTCCGCTGCTATGAAATGTAACATGATAATTATGCATGTATGTTTTGATTGATGACGTAGCATCTATTTCTAGAATATATTCGTATGTTCTTGCGTTTTACCGCTTAAAATTTACATCATATAAAGGTTCTGAAGAACAAAAGAGAGCTAAGGAATCAAGAAAAGGAAGCTTTAAAGCATCTGAAGAGAAGTGCTCCTGAAGACCAGAAGTGCTTCTGAGGAATGATGACGTCATCAGAAGCTGAAGTTCATCAGAAGCAAGTAGTTCAGAAGTGACTTCATCAGAAGCTGAAGCTCATCAGAAGCTGATTATCACCACAAGCTGAAGATTCAAGAATCAACACTTCAAAAGCTGTCTATTGGATTCGAAAACACTGCAGAAGACTAGTGGAACTTTGCAACGGTCATTTTGGTGAAGATTTGAAGGCATTGGAAGCTTATCTTCAAAGAGCATTGACATTGTACTATGTACGAACTGTACAACCACCTTCTCCACTATTCTGTTTTGTGTCCACGCTACAAGACAAGAAAACAGCTCCAGAATAACAGCTATGCCTGCAAAGATGTTCCTTTGGATTAGGAATGGATTTCAAATTGGTTCTTCATAGGACAACAACCAAATCAGGAAAAAGATCATTGGTGAAAGATCATGCTTCAACAACGACTCTTTTGATGTACTAGCAATTTCACAACGTCTCTTTCACACCTCTATATAAAGGAGTGAAGGCTTAAAGTTTTGGTAATGCTGAACGAAAGACTCTCAACATTTTTACAAGTGCCAAATCTCTGCTGAAATTCTTCTGCATTCACTTAGAATTTCTGTTTCTCAAAGTCTCATCTTAGAAATTCTTAAGTCTTAGAGTCTGTATCTGATTTGTATTGTGAGCACCTCTGATTGTATATCAAGTGTTTAACCTCAAACATTATTCATTGTAATCTTGTTTGTTTAGAAGTCTCTTGCAGTTGTGCTTGAGCATAGAAGTCTCCTGCAGTTGTGCTTGAGCATAGAAGTCTCTTGATTGTGTTCTTGAGCATAGGAAGACTCTTGCGAAGTGTGCTTGAGCAAAGGAAGTCTCTTGCTGTGTGCTTGAGCAATAGTAATCAAATATTACATTTTAGTGAACTCTCCTTGGAAGTGCAATTGTAATCAGATATTACATTTGTTTAGGAACCTGTATAATTGCTTTGTGTCTTTCTTCTTCTCTCTCACTGTTTTTATCCGCTGCGTTTAGATTCTATTTATCACTTCAGAAGTTGTCTCACTTAGCTTCTGACCAGTGTGTTCAGTTTTTAAGAGTATTGAAGAATTTTTCAAAACACAATTCAACCCCCCTTCTTGTGTTTTTCTCACCTTCAATTGGTATCAGAGCCTGGTTTGTTGTCTTAATACTTAACAGTGTAACAGAAAAAGATCTGAGAAAAACATGTCTAGTGGACCATCTGGCTCTGGATCTGGGCCAGACCATACTACTGTTGCATATGATTATGACAACAACAAGAAATCCAGCGTAGGAAAGAGTCCTAAGTTCAATGGAGACCCTGAAGAATTTTCTTGGTGGAAAACCAACTTCTACAGTTTTGTCATGAGTTTAGACGAAGAACTATGGGACATACTTGAAGAAGGTGTTGGTGACTTGGTTCTTGATGAAGAAGGAGCTACTGTTGATAGAAAGAAACATACTCCTGCTCAGAAGAAACTCTACAAGAAGCATCATATTATCAGAGGAGCACTTGTCACTGCTATTCCTAAAGCAGAGTACATGAAGATGAGTGACAAGTCCACTGCTAAAGCTATGTTTGCTTCTCTCTGTTCAAATTATGAAGGCAACAAGAAGGTCAAAGAAGCAAAGGCTCTTATGCTTGTACATCAGTATGAGTTGTTCAAGATGAAGGATGATGAAACTATTGAGGAGATGTACTCAAGGTTTCAAACCTTAGTCTCTGGACTATAAATCCTGAAGAAGAGTTATGTTGCTTCTGTTCACGTAAGCAAGATACTTAGAAGTTTGCCTGCTAGATGGAGACCAAAGGTGACTGCCATTGAGGAAGCTAAAGATTTAAACAATTTAAGTGTCGAAGATATTGTTAGTTCTCTCAAAGTTCATGAGTTAAGTCTTAATGAACATGAGTCTACTAAGAAGAGTAAATCAATAGCTCTTCCATCCAAAGGCAAGTCATCAAAAGCTCTCAAAGTAGTTGAATCTGAAGAAGAAGAACCATCTGGTTCAGACTCTGAAGAAGATGCTGCTGAGATGGCTATGCTTTACAACAAACTTCAGTATCTGGCCAAGAAGAATAGAAAGTTTCTGACCAGAAGGAGTAACTCCAGAAGCTCAAAGAGAGAAGATCAGAAGGGATGTTTCAACTGTAAGAAGCCTGGACATTTCATTGCTGAATGCCCTGATCTTCAGAAGGAAAAGTCAAAGGACAAGTCAAAGAAGTCAACATTCAAACCAAGCAAATTCAAGAAGCAGATTAAGCAGAGTTTAATGGCAACCTGGGATGATTTAGGAAGTGAATCTGGATCTGATAAAGAGGAAGCTGATGAAGATGCAAAGGTAGCTGTGGGGTTAGTAGCTACAACAACTTCAGAAGCTGGATCAGAATCAGACTCTGAAGATGAAAACGAGGTATACTCTAAGATTCCCAGAGATGAACTTGTTGAGTCACTTAAAGAACTTCTTACACATTTTGAAGTAAGAACCAATGAGTTGAAGGATTTAAAAGAAAAATATGTTGATTTAGTAAAACAGCAAAAATCAACTCTATTGGATCTAAAAGCTTCTGAAGAAGGACTTAGGGGCTTTGACTTCATTTGTAAAACTTATGAAGATAAGCTCAGGTTCTTATGTCAGAAGCTACAAGAAAAGTGTAATGAAAAACCTTTAAGAAAACATGAAATTGCTCTTGAGGATTTTATCATGTCTGGTATTGACAGAAGCAGAGTTGCTTCATTGATTTACAGCATTTACAGAAACAGTGGCAGAGGGATTGGTTTTTCAGGAGGGAAACCTAATGAAATCAGTCTCAAAGCATGTTGTGACTGCATCAAGGAAGTATTGAAAACCTTCTTTGTACCTGAAGGTGCTGAGTTGGAAACTGTTGTTCAATCAGAACCTGAAGCTTCTGGATCTAAGGCTAAGATTACTTCAAAGCCAAAAAACTCTAAGCCAAAGGCTATGATCAACTCTGAGTCCAAGACTTCAAAGATCAGGATTCTAAAGAGATCAGAACCTGTTCCTCAGAGTCTGGTGAAACCAAAATCTGAGGTTCTGAAGTCTAAGTTTCAGAAGAAGACAGTTACTGCTTCTAAAGTATCAAAACCAAAGGTTGTTAAACCTAAGGTGATGGTTAATCAGAAGCAACCCAACTCACAGCACAAGGTACAAGAAGTGAAGAGTAAAACTTCTAGTACTAACCTGAGAGGACCCATAAGACAATGGGTACCTACATTGTTAGATGTTGCAGCAATTACATGCTTAAAACCTACTGGTGAGATTTTCGACCCTGACACTTGTGACTCAGATTTCTTTTTTGACTTCGACACGAATACGGCCGCTTTTGGTAATTATATTGAAGACCAACACATTCAGGACGAGGAAGACGTCTCTAACGAATATCATATATCTTTTTTAACCTTCTGGCTATCTTTATATGTCTTCTGCACTAGATCCATCAAAGTGACCGAACAATATAGAACGTTATCCTACCAATTGCATGAAGGGAAACTAGTTTGTCTAAGCAAACTAATCTTGGGTTGTCTAGACGAAACCCTCAAAAGTTTGATTATCCCTGGTCCAATTTGGCTTTTTCAATTGTGGCTTTCCGCCACTTTTGGATCAGATTTAGATGCTTTTCTCCCAAAAGATTTTGAAGGAGCACATAAACCGAGATCTACTAAAGGAATTGGACTTGCTATGCTCAGGTACAGAGAAAGCAAAACTAACCAAATTCAATTCTCAGAAGCTTTCAATGTATTTATGAATTGTCATGTTTTCACACCTTCTTTAACTTCTTTTTTAAAAAGGACATGTGGGCCGGAATGGTTCCTAAAGAAATTCCCTACTCAAGATGCTGAGCATGTAGGAGAAACCAATGTTATCTGGAGATCTTATCTAACTCCCATGATGATTTCCAACAGAGCCACCCCCAATACTTAAAAAGATTCTTATGGAGCTTATGGTTATCAGCCAAACCTAGTGGTTAGACAATTCGGTTTAGTTCAAGTTCGTCCTTGCTCATTTTATCAATCAAAAGATGACATGAAGAAACCTAAGACTGAAGCTCAGTGGCAAACTCTCCTTCAAAAATATAATGAAGAATTTCCAAATTTTAATCCTCTTTACTTCGAGCCATCGTACGAATGTTCCAAGTAATTCTTTCTTTGGTGGCGAAGCTATTTTGTCGAAAAAAGTAAAGAAGTCAATCTAGACAACTTACTCTCTGAACTGATTTCTGCTTTAACTGTTCCTTGGTGTATTGCTAGCATTATCACTTTCATCTCGAAAGAAAGCTGCGACTGGAGGGAAAGAGTCGTTGAAAATGAAAGTTGATGCTTCTCCCAAGAAAAGCAAAACCTAGGAGACAGGACATAAGAAAGTAACTGATTTTTTTGCAATCTCTTTTGCCTTCTTTTCTTATTCGACATTTCTTCTTGATTAATCACATATTTTCTTTGACAGGAAAAAGAAAAGGAACTGCCTCTTCTGAACGTTCGTCAAAGAAAGCAAGACAAAATGAAGATGAAGTAAGTTTTTTATACCTTCATATGTATTACTATCTTTTTCGCGGCTAACACCAATTTCTCTCTTTCTCTTTAGTCTGATGATTCACTTGTAGTCCTCGAAATCGCTGAAGAACAAACTGATCCTAGAATTCTAGTAGAAAGAGAAAATAAAATGAAACATGCCGAGGAAAAATTCCTTTATTGGTTTCGACTATATTTTAGGGTGCAGAAGCCAAGAATACTGAAGGTAAAGGACAAACAACTCCTTCTTCTACTTTCAAACAACCAATTGGTCCTATCCTTGAAGATCAAGTATTAGTCAATTCCAATCCTCATAAAGATGGCGAAGACTTAGAAACAATTGTTCCTGAGCTAGTTCTGAATTCACATATCGAAGGTGTTGCAATTGACCGACAACCTATTAATGGAGGCAATGAATAAAGATCTCATCTGGTCGAGGGCAACAAAGATCCTTTGTTTCATGAGTTGAGATCTAAGGAAATTCTAGAACATGCTGGAATCGATGGGAACATTTTCCAAGAAGTCGTCGACGAATCTGAAGATGAACCTCAGCGTGATGCTCCTGGAACCAAAACTCCACCTCAAACGGTCAAGCCTATTAGTGCAACAATGAGTCGAGAAGACTTTCAAGCACTGAGAGAGCGAGACCCAGTTGGGGCTTTGGAGTTCGTTATGAGTCTTGACATCTTCTCTCCGAAAGTAAGCACAGAAGCTTCAACTGATATAACAAGTGAACTCTTAGAAGATTCTAGAAACAGTTTGCTCGACGAATTCCGCACCCAAATTTTGGAAGCAAGTCGATTTGCTCCAAACAATTGAGCAAGATGAAAGTATCATCGCTAAAACTAGAGATTTGCTTCATAGGTTCAGCAATTCTTTCTTCGTACCTAAGTTTGTTCAATTTGTTGTTGACTTGGGATCTACTCTAGATCAAATAGAAGTCGACTTGCAGAAACAAAAGGAAGTTCAGGCTAATCTTGAAGACCGTATCAAACGCAAAGATGCGCTCTTAGCTGTAATTGAGAAATCTAAAGAAAAGATTGACAGCTTTAAAGAGGAAGTGCCAAATGTGCAGGTGAAACTCGAAAGGTATGACCGTGTGATTTCGAATTATGAGAATGCAGTTCGAGACATGGAATCAAAGAAACAGACTCTTTCAACAAGGAATGAAGAAATCAAGCAAGAGGCAAGTTTTACCATCGAAAGGATCGAAGAATTCCAGAAATTGGATGTTGAGGTCAACAGATTAACTATTGAAAAGATTACCTCAATGACAAGCTCAATCGTTCAAAGGTATGCCATGGCAAACTTACAACCGAGTTTAAAATCTAACACCTTTTGTAATAGTAATTTTCATGTACTGCTAAATAATTTCAAGTTCCATATATTATGATGAATTCTAGAAGAAAACTAACAGCTTGTGTACAAGTCCCTATCTGTTTTTAAGAAAAAAGGGTACAATCATGTGCAGCGGCAGTGGGTTGCCAAACTCAATTATATACATAAACTCTTGGAATCCTTGAAAACTTAACTCGCCAATTTATAAGAGCTTTTAATAAGAAAAAAAATACAAAGTTAATTTAAGGATTTCGACAAAGGTTTTAATGGAGAATACAAAGTTAGAAAGGTACAACCTGACACGATAACACAACCTCTCCGACCACTGACGTTTAGGCGATCAGACGACAGGGGCCGCATTTGATATCTTCCTCGACGGCGACGGAAAGGCAGAAAGGCCATGAAGTGTAGGCAGACATAATTGATTAGGTGCGGACCGGGTCAGTTTAACCGGTTCCCATAAACGGCGCCAACTGTACTTTGAATAGGTGTGGACCGGGTCAGTTTAACCAGTTCCCACAAATGGCGCCAACTTAGGAAGATATTGACAGTCTAGTCTATTATGACACAAGTTGTGGGTTCAGATGAAGATGGTAACATGGTTTTATTTGTGCATGAGAACACACTGCAGTTCGAGAATACAACACGACATGGAATTATGGCGTCATATTCGTGACTATGATGCAAAAGCAGCCGAGATGTCATTCTCACCGGTTTTATCTAAGAAGCAGAAACAACAAATTAAGAATCAACTTCAGGTTGGGAAGCCGTCGTACCAAACCCGTTCGAGGGTGGATCCCTCTCCAACTGCTCAACGAATGTCTTCTATTGGAATGCATGCGGTTTACTTGGGCGGCTGTTGTTAACTATTTACGTTTTTTTGCTTTTTGCTTTTTGCTTTTTCCTTTCTGTTTTGAGGGTTTTGGTCTAGTCCTCCCTCTTGTTTATTCCCCCCCCCCTTCCCCCCCTTTTTGTAATTAAATTTATTTGAGCTTTGCGGCATAGGATGGAGGTTCTTCGACGTACCAACATAGTTAGGATGTTGTTGTTTCTCCTCGATGCATGTCCTTGTTGCTGGCTTAACAATTTTTTTTATCATGAGATTGTCATCTTCTTTTTCATTTTTCTTTTTATAATTGTTATCTCTTTAAATTTTGATGTATGAAGCTTTCGCCTAATGAAAAACTTTCATAAATCATTGAGAATAGTAGCGTCTCAAACAAACAAAAAAAAGTCATAACAAAACAATAAGACAGTGGATAATAACAAAAATATAAATATTAGTAATATTGATAATAAATAAAGTCATTATTTGTCAATGACATATACTCTATCCGGTCATATTTATAAGCAACACAAAACTTTTTATGTTCATTGAATACCTTATGTATTTGGTCTATATTATATACCAAATACATAGAGTATTCAACGTGACCGGAGGAAGTATTATCAAATTGTCTTTTGTTTGTATTTGTATTAAATTTGACTTTCATATTTCAAGACAAGTAAGTAGTATTAACTACGAATATGTTTAAGAAAAAATAATAAATGTATCTAGTAATTTGAAAATGGGTATATATTTAAAGACAAATTTTTAGTTAAAATGATGCTTAGATATAAGGACGGATTGAGTATATAGTAGTTGTAGTAGTAGATTATAGTAGTAATAGATTTACGATACCATGTTTTCAAAAAGAGAAATATTAGCAACTCATATTCTAACACACACTTTTTAACACACTCTTTTTGATTTGTTAAAATTCACATAGGACCTACCAAATTTATATTGGACTCACATGATTGATGGGACCCATATGAATTTCAATCAATCAAAGAGAATGTGTTAAAAAATGTGTGTTAGAATGTGTATTAGTACCTACCGGGCATTCATGATGTTGTTTCTGACAGCTGGTTGTCTAGTGCAGGTATGCCGATAACTGAGAGACTAGATCACTGTGCATCTGATCTTACCTCGTGGAGCAAGACTGCTCGAAATGGTTTGAAAGAAGAAATTGCCGAGTGCCGGAAAGAATTGAATAGGTGCAGATATCAAGGAGCAGCAGCTGATCCTAATCGCTTGTCTTCATTGAGAAAGAAAATGACCCAGTTAATGATTCAAGAGGATAAGTATTGGAGACAAAGAGCAAAAACTCATTGGTACCGAGATGGTGATTTAAATACAAAATTTTTCATGCGTCTACTACCTCTCGCAAAAAGGTAAATCGTATTCTTTCTTTAGAAAATGATGCGGGAATTCGTGTAACAGATGAACAGGGTCTATGTCAGCTTGCTAAAGGTTATTTTGAGGAACTTTTTCTTGAAAATCATAGTGACCGCGTCCCTGTGTTGGCAGCCATTGATAGTGTTGTGTCGGTAGAGGATAATGATTTTCTAACCGCTCCTTTTCAGGCACAAGAATTTAAAGAAGCCATGTATTCGATGCACCCGGATAAATGTCCTGGTCCGGATGGTTTTAATCCAGGATTTTTTCAGAAATTTTGGTCAGTGTGTAATTCTGATATTTTTAGCGAGTGTTATTCTTGGTTGAATAATAATCAGTTTCCACCTTCACTTAATTCCACTAATATTGCTTTGATCCCTAAAGGAAATGAGCAACATACTATGAAAGACTGGCGCCCCATAGCTTTGTGTAACGTGTTGTATAAGCTTGTAGCTAAAGTCTTGGCTAATAGATTGAAAAATGTCCTCCATAAATGTGTTTCAGATAACCAGTCGGCGTTTGTCCCGGGACGCTCCATCTTGGATAACGCTATGATTGCTATTGAAGTTATTCACCATATGAAAATAAGCAAGAGGTTGAGAGATAAAAATGTAGCGTTAAAGCTGGATATCAGTAAAGCCTATGATCGCATCGATTGGTTATACCTTAAGGAAGTCATGATTAAAATGGGATTTGCAAGCCGTTGGATTAGGTGGATTATGATGTGTGTTGAATCAGTTGATTATTCTGTAATTGTTAACAATGAGTCGGTGGGACCTATATTTCCTTGTAGGGGACTTAGACAGGGCGATCCTCTTTCTCCGTATTTGTTTATTTTATGCGCAGAAGGTCTCTCAGCTCTCATCCGTCAAGCTGAAAGGAGAGGGGATATTCATGGCATTTCCATATGTACTAATGCTCCTATTATTTCTCATTTGTTATTTGCAGACGACTGCTTTTTATTTTTCAGGGCGGAAGAAAGAGAAGCTGTTGTGATGAAAAATATTCTTGAGACTTACGAAAAAGCTTCTGGTCAAGCAATTAGCCTTCCTAAATCTGAAGTTTATTATAGTCGGAGTGTGCCCGGCCCTACTCAAGACTCTATCACTTCCATCCTTGGTGTCCGCGCTGTTATGGGAACTAGTAAGTACTTGGGGCTGCCATCCATGATTGGTAGAAGCAAAGAAGCAACTTTTGGCTTCATTAAGGACCGCATTTGGCACAAAATAAATTCTTGGAGCAGCAAGTGCCTTTCTAAAGCCGGAAGAGAAGTGTTGATCAAATCGGTACTCCAGTCTATTCCTTCTTATATTATGAGTGTTTATCTTTTACCAAACAAGTTAGTTGATGCCATAGAAAAAATGATTAACGCTTTCTGGTGGGGACATGGTGGCACCACTAGAAAAGGTTTACATTGGCTATCTTGGGAACGTTTATCTGTTCATAAGAATTATGGTGGTATGGGGTTCAAGGACCTCACATCTTTTAATGTGGCGATGCTTGGTAAACAGGGATGGAAATTTCAAATTGATAACACTAGTCTTGTGTCTCGTTTATTCAAAGCACGATATTTTCCACAGTGTGATTTTTTGAGTTCTAGGCTTGGCCCTAATCCTAGCTATGTATGTTGAAGTATATTTAGCGCTAAAATTGTGATTAAACAGGGTGTTAGATGGAGGATTGGTTCTGGTGCTAGTATTCCTTTGTTTGGTGCTCTGTGGCTTAAAGATGGTTGTTCTCTCTCATCACAAAGCCCTCTTTATGTGTCACTTGCTCGTGTCAAAGTTCAAGACATCATCGAACCATCGACAAAGGTTTGGAATGCTACTTTAATTTCTAATTTGTTTGATCATAATACTTCCCAGCTTATATTGAATACTCCTCTCCATCCTCTTGTCCATGAAGATAAAATTATCTGGAAGGCTGAGAAAAATGGTAATTATTCTGTTCGTAGTGCATATCGAATTTGTGTTACAGAAATTGCAGATAACTCTCATTTGCATGTTCCGGGGAAGTGGAGTTCTATATGGAAGCTTAAGGTTCCTCCCAAGATTCGAAACTTTGTTTGGCGTGTGTGTCGGGGCTGTCTCCCTACACGTGCACGCCTAAGTAGTCGTGGTATTCATTGTCCTAATGATTGTGTCTTGTGTGGAACTAATTATGAAGATAGTATTCATGTCTTGTTAGAATGTCCAGGTGCGATGCAAGCGTGGCGGGAGGTTAATTTATGGGATATTATTGATAGAACTCTCCATCGAAATTATAACATGGATGCTTTGATATTTTCTCTTCTTAACCAGCTGCCTTCTGCGCAAAAAGAATTGTTTGTGACGATCATGTGGAGCTTGTGGAAGCGTAGGAATTTAAAATTGTGGCAACAACAAAATGAAACATGTCTACAAGTTGTTGAACGGGCTCGACACCTCTTAGATGATTGGAGAACCGCCCAAGAAGTAATATCACACAAAGCTACGGACATCCTTGCTCAGCCGAATAGTGTTATTCATGGTCCTATCATCGAGTGGACGAAGCCGGTATATGGTAGGTACAAATGTAATATTGATGCCTCCTTTTCTGACTCTCTGAATATGGTAGGTATTGGCATATGCATCCGTGATGATCAGGGTGATTTTGTCATGGCTAAGACAGATTGTTTCTCTCCTCTTTGTGATGTTGATGTTGGCGAGGCTGTTGGACTTCACACGGCACTACAATGGGTGGCTGATCTTCATTATGACAATGTTGATTTTGTTTTGGACTGCAAGTCAGTTGTTGAACGTTTTAATTCAAACCTAGGTGATAGCAGTGAACTAGGTTGTATTTGGACCGTCATCACATTCCTAAGGGCATGGGAGCCCTCCAAAGAAGGCTCTAAGCCCTCCAGAAAGGCCTGGGCGCCCTCTGGAAGGGCCTGGGCGCCCTCCAGAAGGATTCCTGAGCCCTGGCGCGCCCCCTAAAGGGCGCCGCCTCATTAAACTTCTAGAAGCCTCTAGAAACCGCCCAAAAGCCCCAAAATACACAAATACCCCTGTTGCTTGGGAACCAAGCAACCAAAGCCCAAGCCCATAGCAGGCTATAAATACCACTCTTGAGAGCATTCTCAAGGCATCTAATCATCAGTCCCAAAACCCTAGTATACGATTCTTAGCCCTAGAGTCCTTACCGTATTTTTGCAAGTACAGTTGGCGCCGTCTGTGGGAAGAGGTAAAACTAACCTTAACCACATTCCTGGATCGCAAATCGTGATTCAGAAATCCTTAAACGAGACCTCTAAATCGTAAAACTCCTTTGCGATTTAGAAGCCCTAACCCCTTTCGACCAACCTAAGTCGCACCTCACGTACGATTTAGAGAAAAGCCTCTCATCATGGCAACAGCCGAAGAATTAGAATCCATGCGAACCCAACTCGCTCAGCTGAAGGATCACAACGATGCCCTTCAGGCCTCAATGGAGACCATGCAACAAAAGCAACTGGAGGAAAGAGAAGAATCACACCAGGGCGAGCTAGATGACCCTGAACCACAACCATTATCCGCTGAAATTTGGGACGCGCCAGTTCCAGAGGGCTTCAAGCCGCCCCACCTATCCACCTTCGACGGAAAGAACGACCCCATGGAGCACGTCACGGCCTTCAATACACGCATGGCGGTTGTCGGGGCTCCCGATTCTCTGAAGTGCAAATTACTCGCAGGTACTTTCACTGACGCCGCCTTACGCTGGTACATGAATCTCCCACGGTTCTCCATCCTCAGCTACCAGGACATGACCAGAAAACTCACACAACAGTTCTTCGCCAGTCGACATCGCAAGGTCCCAGCAACTAGCCTTTTCAATGTACGACAAGGGCATAATGAATCCCTCAGAGACTACCTGGCCAAGTTCAACGATACAACCATCAAGGTAATCAACCCCAACCAGGAGGTGTTCGTAGGAGCTTTCCAAAACGGACTAAGGGCAGGGCAGTTCAACGAGTCTCTAGCCCAGAAACCTGCGGATTCCATGGAAGAGGTTATAGCCAGGGCAGAATGCTACATCAAGGGCGAGGAGAGCAACGCAGAAAAGAAGGCCAGAGACGCCAAGGAGCGCGCAAACAATCCAGAATGGCGACCTTATCAACCAGCAGCTGGCAGAGATCGCGCCCCCTACAGAAGGCCGGAGAGGCGACCGTTCAATCCGTATTCTCAAAGGGACTTCACGCCCTTGAATACTAGACCAGAGCGCATCATGAAGGAGGTCTTGGAAGCAAGACTGATCCCAGAGCCCTTGCCAGCCCGAAGCCCCGTCATGGGAAGGGATGAAGACAAATGGTGCAAATATCATAAGGTACGAGGACACGACACAGACTCATGCATTCATCTTCGCCAAGAAATCGAGCGACTAATACAAAGTGGGAAGCTAAGAGGGTATGTCAGGGACAGAAGGGGCGAAAATAAACAAAAAACAGATCATAAGAAGGAGGAAGCGAACGACGAAAAAAGACACGCCATAAACACTATCTCAGGTGGCTTTGCCGGAGGGGGGGAGTCAAGTTCGTCGCGAAAGAAATATGTGAGGCATGTAATGCTATGCCAGGAATATGAAGAAACGGATCAGAAGCACGAACCAGAGGTATCATTCGCGCCCAAGGATTTTCGAGATGTGATACCCCACGACGACGACCCCATGGTCGTCACTTTACAAATCTTCAAGTGGGACGTGAAGCGGGTGTTGATAGACCCAGGGAGCTCTGCGGATATTCTTTACTACGACACATTTGATCGAATGGGACTAGACCCGGAGCAGCTGCAACCTTTCAGGGGAACTCTGGCGGGCTTCACGGGCGAGCAGGTTCATGTGAGAGGATACATCACCCTAAAGACAACTTTCGGAAGCGGATCTCACGCCAAAACCATTCGAGTCAGGTATCTCGTCGTAAACTCGCCTAGCTCTTACAACATCATCATTGGTCGCCCTGCCTTCAACCTGTTGGGCGGATTCTTATCCACAAAGTATCTAGTAATGAAATACCCTCTTGACTCTGGAAAAATTGGAACCATTCGAGGCGATCAAAAACTCGCCAGGGAGTGCTATCATAACAGTTTGCGTTTGCAAAAGACCAGAAAGAAGTCAAGTAACGAAGTAATGCACGAAGTTAACATGATCGATCTAGACCCCAGAGAAGGCTTCCAGCAAGAACGCCTAGAACCCACTGAAGAGTTAAAAGAAGTCTCCATCGGACCAGAAGCCCACCATACAACAAAGATTGGCACGTCACTACCCCCTGAAGAGGAGGTCGCCCTGGTCAAACTGCTAAAGAAGAATCTGGATCTCTTCGCCTGGCATCCATCAGAAATGCCAGGGATGGACCCCGACATTGCTTGCCACCACCTATCTATCAAGGCTGGCGTGAAACCGGTAGTACAGCGGAAAAGGAAGATGGGCGAGGAGAGAAGAAAGGCAGTTGATGAGGAAGTGAAAAAGTTAGTTGAAGCCCACTTTATCAGCGAAATAAAGTATCCCACGTGGTTAGCCAACACCGTACTTGTTAAGAAAGCAAATGGGAAGTGGCGAATGTGCGTGGACTACACTGATTTGAACATGGCGTGCCCCAAAGATCCTTATCCTCTCCCTAACATCGACCACCTGATCGACAACGCCTCAGGTTACAAAACTCTAAGCTTTATGGATGCCTATTCAGGTTACAATCAAATACGTATGGACCCTCTGGACGCTCCAAAAACGGCCTTTATGACCAGCACAAAGAATTATCACTATGAAGTCATGTCTTTTGGTCTAAAGAACGCAGGCGCCACCTTCCAGCGATCTATGGACACCGCGTTCTCCGCACAGATAGGACGGAATCTGGAGGTATATATTGACGACCTAGTTGCAAAGACGAAAGAGGGATACAGTCACTCTGAAGATCTGGAGGAGATATTGAGCCAGGTTCGAAGATATAGAATTCGTCTAAACCCATCAAAATGTTCTTTCGGGGTACAGGCGGGAAAATTCTTAGGTTTCCTCTTAACAAGACGAGGCATCGAGGCAAACCCTGACAAATGCCAGGCGATCATCAACATGGGAAGCCCCACCAACATCAAGGAAGTGCAACAACTCACAGGCAGGCTCGCCGCTCTTTCTCGTTTCTTGTCCTGCGCCGGCGACAAAGCCTTCTCTTTCTTCGCCTCCATTAAGAAAAAGGAGAGATTCGAGTGGACTCCAGAATGTGAGGACGCTTTCCAGCAAATAAAGAAATTCTTATCCAGTCCGCCCATCCTTCAGCGACCAACCCAGAACGCCGTTCTTTTCCTGTACCTGGCGATATCTGACAACGCCATGAGCACGGTTTTGGTCGAAGATTCAGCAACAGGAGAGAAGCCAATTTATTTTGTCAGCAGGGTGTTCAGAGGAGCAGAGCTGCGATATCAGAAGATAGAACGTCTCGCCCTTGCTGTCGTCATAACGGCCAGGAAGCTTCGCCCCTACTTCCAAAGTCACAAAGTCGTCGTCAAATCAGATTACCCAATCAGGCAAGTGCTGGGAAAACCTGACTTGGCCGGAAGAATGGTGGCCTGGTCCATAGAGCTTTCAGAGTATGACGTCCAGTTCGTACCAAGAGGGAGTATTAAATCCCAAGTGTTGGCAGACTTTGTAGTAGAACTCGCCTCCCCAGCAGAGGAACAACCTCCTTTCGTATGGCTCTTATCTGTAGATGGTTCATCCAACCTAAAAGGCAGCGGCGCAGGTGTTATCTTGGAGGGTCCGGACGGCGTCCTCATCGAGCAATCCCTCAGATTCGAATTTAAGGCAAGCAACAATCAGGCCGAGTATGAAGCTTTAATAGCCGGCATGACCCTCGCCCTAGAAATGGGCGCCGAGAATTTAAGAGCCAAGAGTGACTCCCAACTCGTAACAAGCCAGATCACAAGCGAATACCAGACAAAGGACACATAGCTAGCCAAATACCTGACCAAGGTGCAGAGTCTCGCCAAGAAATTTCACTTCTTCGAAGCCATTTATGTACCACGGGAGCAGAATTCCAGAGCAGATTTGTTGGCAAAACTCGCCAGCACCAAACGACCAGGCAACAACAGGACGGTTATCCAGGAAGTAGTCGCAACACCTAGTACGAAGGTGGACGAAGTGCTTCAGGTCAACGAGAACACAGGAGGATGGATGGAGCCATTGCTTAGATATTTGACGGGGTCATTCACACCAACCGATGACGAGGAAGAACAGACAATCAGAAGACGAGCGTCCAAATTTACTTTGGTTTCTGGGAAACTCTACAAGAGAGGTCGCACGACTCCCTTGCTGCGTTGCTTAGGAGAAGGCGAGACGCATTTGGTCCTTTTGGAAGTACACGAGGGCGTTTGCGGCAGTCATATAGGCGGGCGGGCTCTAGCCGCCAAACTCCTCCGCGCCGGATACTATTGGCCCACCATGCTTCAGGATAGCTCGAATTTCGTAAAGAAATGTGACAAATGCCAAAGATTTTCTGACAAGAAGCATGTCCCAGCTCAGGAGTTGACCTCTGTATACTCACCATGGCCATTTCACAAATGGGCGGTCGATATCGTTGGACCTTTTCCTCTCGCCCCAGGGCAGCTGAAATTTCTCATAGTCGGAGTGGATTACTTCACCAAATGGATCGAGGCAGAGGCAGTCGCTAAGATAACTGCGGATAGAGTAAAGAAGTTCTACTGGAAGAAGATCATCTGTCGTTTCCGCTTACCTAAGTGCATAGTATCAGATAATGGAACTCAGTTCGCAAGCTCAACAGTTTTGGACTTCTGCAAGAACCTAGGGATACAGACAAAATTCGTCTCGGTAATTCATCCGCAAGCCAATGGACAAGCTGAATCGGCCAACAAAGTTATTCTTAGCGGGATCAAAAAGAAGTTAGAGGCCGCCAAAGGTTTGTGGGCAGAACAACTCCATGAGGTATGAATAATTTTCAAAATCAATTTTCTCTCACCTCAACTTTCCAAAATTTTCAATCTCTTTCAAGCTACTACTATACTGTGTATAAACAATGCATCGACCAAAATAAGTACAGGTACTATGGTCCTACCACACTACCCCTCATTCTACAACCAAGGAGACACCGTTCACTATGGTCTACGGCACCGACGCCATGATACCTGTCGAAATCGACACCCCCACATGGAGGCGAGATACGTTTTCAGAAGAAGGTATCTATCTTATTTCGCCAGGCGACTAACATTTTTTGGTGCAGGGAAATATTGCTATTGTAAATTTACGCGTTATTTTCTTTAAAAAAGCTAATGAAGTAGGTATGGCGGTAAGCATGGACGTCATTGATGAGGTCAGGGAGCAAGCACACATCAGGGAATTCGCAGCCAAGCAGAGAGCAGCTAGACGATATAACTCCAGAGTGACGCCCAGGGAGATGAAAGAGGGCGACCTAGTCCTCAAGCAGGTCGTCGCCCCAACCAGAATAGGCAAACTATTTCCAAACTGGGAAGGACCTTACAGAATCAGGGAAAAATACGCTCACGGGGCATATAAGTTGGAAGAATTGAATGGAGACGCCATACCTCGCACTTGGAATGTGGCCAATCTGCGTCACTATTATAGCTAGATTCCTTTTCTTTTGCATTTTAATTTCATTATGTATTAAATAAGGATGATGTAAAGATCACCACTGCAACTCTTATCTTTTGACTTTATCAATAATACAGGGTTAGGGTGGCACTCTTTTCCCCTGCAAGGGCAGGGGTTTTTAACGAGGCGCCCTTTCCTTTTTCATATCTATGATTCTATCCACATTTTTTCTATCATGCAAACAGAGTTCGCACACTGAAAGTACAAAGATCCACAACGCCAACCACGATAAGGGCTCTGGCGGCGTCGACGCAATAACTCGCCTAACCTTCCATCAGAGTTGGAAGAGAAAAGTCTTCCCCCAGAGCGGGAAGCCCAAAGTCCTCCTTCAGAGTAGGAGGCGCCTTCCATCAGAGTTGGAAGTGAAAGTCTTCCCCCAGAGCGGGAAGCCCAAAGTCCTCCTTCAGAGTAGGAGGCGCCTTCCATCAGAGTTGGAAGTGAAAGTCTTCCCCCAGAGCGGGAAGCCCAAAGTCCTCCTTCAGAGTAGGAGGCGCCTTCCATCAGAGTTGGAAGTGAAAGTCTTCCCCCAGAGCGGGAAGCCCAAAGTCCTCCTTCAGAGTATGAGGCGCCTTCCATCAGAGTTGGAAGTGAAAGTCTTCCCCCAGAGCGGGAAGCCAAAAGTCCTCCTTCAGAGTAGGAGGCGCCTTCCATCAGAGTTGGAAGTGAAAATCTTCCCCCAGAGCGGGAAGCCAAAAGTCCTCCTTCAGAGTAGGAGGCGCCTTCCATCAGAGTTGGAAGTGAAAAGCCTTCCCCCAGAGCGGGAAGCCCAAAGTCCTCCTTCAGAGTAGGAGGCGCCTTCCATCAGAGTTGGAAGTGAAAGTCTTCCCCCAGAGCGGGAAGCCAAAAGTCCTCCTTCAGAGTAGGAGGCGCCTTCCATCAGAGTTGGAAGTGGAAAGTCTTCCCCTAGAGCGGGAAGCCCAAAGTCCTCCTTCAGAGTAGGAGGCGCCTTCCATCAGAGTTGGAAGTGAAAGTCTTCCCCCAGAGCGGGAAGCCCAAAGTCCTCCTTCAGAGTAGGAGGCGCCTTCCATCAGAGTTGGAAGTGAAAGTCTTCCCCCAGAGCGGGAAGCCAAAAGTCCTCCTTCAGAGTAGGAGGCGCCTTCCATCAGAGTTGGAAGTGTAAATATCTTCCCTCAGAGTGGGAAGCAAAATATCCCTTCAGAGTAAAGAGATGAAGAGTATAACGACATTCTAGGGCGACGAAATTTAAAAACGCAAATCGCCGAAAGCTCTCGCTTTTTTAAGAAACAACTCATGAAGACACATTCAACATATAGAATGAAACCGAACGCAACGTAGAAAATCATAAAAATATTTAAACATTTGCGGAATATCAAGCCACAGAAAGAAAGAGGTACCGCATCTGACATAAACATATATAAACATTCAAAGGTCACAAATCGTCGAGCAACCAAAAGTGTTTAAAAGGGCGTTCTAAGAAGCCGCCAATATCAAGTTACAGACCAAGAAACATGGTTTAAATAAAGAACAAATAAAAAAGCACAAAAACTATTCATCGTCCACCAACTCGCCGTTCGCAATAATTTTGAAGGGATCAAGCTCGTCAACTTTGGCCTCTGGGTTAAACAAAAGCACCTGATCCTTAGCGCGCATAAAGCCGTCCTCAAAGTACATCGCTAGAGCCCGCCGCCCTTCGTCTACCGCCAACTGTGATTTTTCTAACGCCGCTTTTGTCGCGTCCCTCTCCGCCTCCGCATCCTCCTTAGCCTGCTTCATTTCCTCCAGGGCGGATTCAGCAGCTGCTTTGTCCTTCAACGCCTCCTTAAGGCGGCTTTCAAGCCCAGTAGACTTATGCTTCCATTTCTCCACGTCTTCACTAGCATCATTGTGCTTCTTCTCCACTAAGTCATACTTCGTCTCCAAGCAGTGGCTCAACAGCATAGTCCTCAAAGCTGCAGTATGGATGTCCGCCACCAGGTCGCTGCACTTAGCTTTCACTCCGGCTTCCACGTCCACCTTAGTAAAGGGTACCTGTTCCTTCATATACCTGCAAGATCATCAAACAATAAAGTCACTAAAATTCAAAGACCTAACGGCCCAAAGGAGTCAACGCCTAAGGAAACAAGGAAAGTATTATACCGGCGAATATCAAATCCGGAATGCCAGAAAGAGTCCCTCACATCATCATTCAGAGAAGTCCCTCCAGTCTCTTTTCCTGAAGGAGGGCGACTGCTGCTGGGCTTGGACCCCCGACCCGTCCTCGCCTTCTTAGACGAAGGAGAGGCCGCCTGAGCAGAAGCATTCCCTCCACCAGCATTTTCTAAGTCCTCCACCTCGATCACACCAGAATCTCCCTTGACGGACTCTTTCCTCTTCAACCTCCTCAAGGAAACGCCCCCTGGACTGCTAGACACGTAGCCATCGGGGTTCTTGCTTCTCTCCAACTCAGCCAAATACTTCCTCATCTCTGCGCCAGTGAGGGGCAACATTTTGCCTGCGCAAAGTAAAACAAACTCAGGTAAATAAATCAAATAAAGTGACAAAGCCAAAACAAATGCGAAACTTTTGAAAGACACTCACGCAAATAGGCTGCCATGCGGACAGCGTCGCCCTCCCTATTTAACAGGTCATGAATATTCGTCAGTGGAACCTTCTCCAAGAACTGCGTTAGCTCATGCTCATAGGGCGACATCGCATCCACGTCATACCCTTTCACCGCTAGAGGGGCACTAGTCCACCGAAGGGGAAACTTTGGTCTGCCATTCACCAGAACTGAGGACGTCGAGCACCCAGGCGACCCCTGCACTCTAACAAAAGTATCCCGCCACTCCTTCTTAAAGTTACAAGCGTAAGTGGGAAAGAGTCTCTTTCCAGAGGGAGCAGAGATGGCTATCCAAGTTCCTTTGTTAACGTCCTTGGTACCATAAAATCGGAAAAAGGCGGCGACAGAAGGCTCTAGACCCAGCGACTTACATAGGATTTCAAAGCCACGAATGAACGCCCAGCTATTAGGAAAAATCTGTGTGGGCGCCACGTTCAGAAACTTCAATACGTCCATCTCAAAAGGCGTAAAAGGAATTTTTACGCCGAATTCCTCTAAGACAGCGGTATAGACGAAGTAAGATTCGTCTCCCTCGCCCGCCATCTCTTGATCACACACGCGCTCGTCTGGATCACACAACAACAGCACCACATCCTCTTCCCGTCCGGTGGCCGAAATGTCGAACTTACTTCGAAAAGAATCCATAGCAGAAACATCAACATAAAGGGACTCTTCTAACAACACTTCCTCCGCGAATAAAGACATCCCTATTGACCTAGAAGGTATCCTTTTCTCCTCCACTGCGCGCGAAGCTCCCTAAAACGGACGAATTTCCCAGCACTCGTCCTCCTTAGCTGCCCCTGAAGTGGCAGACAGAAACACACAATCACTATCATGGCTCGAATTAGCGCTTGACTCGCTCGAAAGGTCACTAAACAATTCTTCCCCGAATAACCCATCGTAATAAGCATCCCAATTAATAATCCCATCAGCACCAGTAGCGTGCCTCAGACACGCTTTCCTCAAGTTTTCCTTTTCAATCGGATCAATGGGTTGGACCAGTTTCCCCTCACCATCGCACTCCCTAATTAGAACCATCTCCTAAACTAACGTTTTCGCTCTAAACATAAAAATACAAAAAGAGGGGGGAAAAAGAAAGGATGAGAAGTCGATAAGTACCTGCGAGGGAGTTGAAGACGGATCTGTAGATGCTATAAAACCGGCAAACAAAACGTAGAGAGAACCAACGAGGAGAGCAGCAAGGAAAGTTGGACAAGTGAAAAATGAAATGAAAAACCTAAAAATCCGTTTTTAAGGGAGACCAAAAGCCGCCTCGGGAAGCGTGTCAGGCAGAGTTGAGATCAAGACACGTGGCGCACATCAAGGGTTAAAGGCATATCAAAGGTCCGTGAACACCCCAGGAGCGCCCTGGGGTGCTCGCCATACGAAGGAACATACGAGATCGCCTAATGGCGACCGCCTTCGGACAAAGCATACACGAAGCAAACCCGGATCACCAATCATCTCGCCTTGACCCAAGACTCATGCTTGGGGGGCATGTAGAATACGGGCACACAGAACATACACCCTCGGGTTCCGTCAAAGCATTCCATGACAAGACTCAGTACGACGCTCCAAGGTCAGGGCATATATCCACCCTCAGGGCCTCCGTGACATTCGTAAACCGCCCTGAAGAAATCCTTCGAAATAGTCCGGCTGCATGGCAGGATTTCATGAAACCATCATCACTTCGCCTTGACCCAAGACTCGTGCTTTGGGGGCTGTGGACCGTCATCTTCCTAAAAGGGATCAAATGATCCCAGAAAGACTCTTCGCACGTCATCATCACTTCGCCTTGACCCAAGACTCGTGCTTGGGGGGCTGTGGACCGTCATCACATTCCTAAGGGCATGGGAGCCCTCCAAAGAAGGCTCTAAGCCCTCCAGAAAGGCCTGGGCGCCCTCTGGAAGGGCCTGGGCGCCCTCCAGAAGGATTCCTGAGCCCTGGCGCGCCCCCTAAAGGGCGCCGCCTCATTAAACTTCTAGAAGCCTCTAGAAACCGCCCAAAAGCCCCAAAATACACAAATACCCCTGTTGCTTGGGAACCAAGCAACCAAAGCCCAAGCCCATAGCAGGCTATAAATACCACTCTTGAGAGCATTCTCAAGGCATCTAATCATCAGTCCCAAAACCCTAGTATACGATTCTTAGCCCTAGAGTCCTTACCGTACTTTTGCAAGTACAGTATTATTCAGGCTTGTAGGCAGTTGTTCGATTGTAATTTTCAGAACTCTCATGTCGAGTTCAATAGGAGGCAAGCCAATGGGGTCGCTCATGAATTAGCTAGGGTAGCCCCATCTCATGCTAGCTCCCACGTTTATGATGATGTACCGTCATGTATCCGAGACTTGATAGCTAATGAAAAGCAATGAATTTTTTCCTTCAAAAAAAAAAAAAGAATGTGTATTAGTAGTCTATTCCTCTTTCAAAAATATTACTACTAGTCAATAATTAACTAATGCATGGGTTCAAGTGCTAGTTTACCTTGAAAAAGAAAACCCTTTGCTCTTCTATTTTCAATGGCGATGAAAAAGATAACGGATAAATGCAGCAGTAATGTTCTAAATTCCCTTTTATTTTTTTCTCAATACATATTGGAACCTTCATGATCTCAAGTTAAACTAGAAAGAGTGTGACCATTGTTCTTCCTTGTTTTTCAGGTTCAAAACCGTTGAGCATCATCACTATTTATAAACATCCTACAAAACCATTAACCGTTGAGTTCTTCAAAACCAAACTGGCTTCAATATTGAACGTTATGTGATCTCATGTTTTTATCTTTTTATTGTGCTAACGTTTAAAGATTATGAACGGTGTTTTTTTTTTAATTTTGATTTTGATTAAAATTAAAAATATAAATGTTTGTTACTTCCAAGTTATAACAAACCAAAATAACTATAATTATGTATTTCTGTGACACCAACAATTTAACAAAAAAAATATAATCTAAATACTTTTTTTAATGATACTAACAACAATCTTTATTAAATTCTTTTTTTAAAGAAACAATCTTTATTATATTAAAAGTTGTTTAATTGGGATGATGTAAAAGTAAGTATAAATATATTCATTTAGTTTGTTACACTTTTTAAATGATAAAAGAAATCAATATATATATATATATATATATATATATATATATATATATATATATATATATATATAGTTTTTGTTACGTATTTTTAATATTTAAATTTATTCTTATCTATTTGTTATTTGTATTTTAAATTGAAGAAAGAGAAAAAGCCAATAAAAAAAAGAGGAAAGGGTTTTATACATGAGAAATGCTATTTAGTAAGAATTATTTAAGTAAGAAAGAGAAGAATCCACAAAAATAGAGGATTTGACCAATTAAGTTCTGGCTAACCATACATGGGGTAGGGGGGTGATTATTATTTAAAAGAGTTAAATGATGCCACATACAATTCTTGCAATTCTTGCTAAATTCTCCCGTAACATTTAGCAATTTCCTTTATACATAGTATTGAAGTTATAACAAAAAAAGAAGTCAACTGTAACTTGAACTCTATATATGTGTGTGTACGCCTCTAAACCTAATTCACTTCAGTCTGGTAGTGCCGCGCATCCATCTTCATTTCCTTCAATTCTCTCTTTCATTAAATAAGTCCCAATTGCTCTTTGACGTTTCGTTGTCATTACCGCGAGTTTTATTTTCAAATTTCAAGTTTTCCTCGCTCTCTTGGGTTGTGGATTCTCTTCTTTGAGGTAAGAGGGGAGATTATTTTACTCATGAGTGTTTATGCAGTTTTGGATATGTTGCTATTATAAGAAAAATGTGGTGTTGCCATGCTAGAACATTTGGGAATTTAAATGGATTACTAATTAGCATCCTTATCCTTGTCTTATTAATTGGAAAATTATTATTTTAGGTTCATGGTATAGTATGCCTCAGTTTTATAATAATTACATGCAGCTAAGGGTTAAAGGAATATAGTTCTTCCTTCTGGTGCAAACATAGTGTTTGGATTTACATAGTAGTATTATCAAGTTTACTTCAATGCCTAATGGAGATAGATTACTGTTATTTAGGACTATGGCCTGAAGAGGAAAAACAATCAGTAGAGGATAGTTAAGAACGAAAAGAGAAAGTATAGGTAGAATCGGTAGCTTTGTATCGGTGGTTTATATAAGTGGCTAAAAGGTTGACATTGGGATAATAAATTATGAACGATGTACAAAAGTTAAATCTAAGCAGTAAGATCTGATTAATGAGTTGAATTAATTAACCTGGAGAGTAGTGCGATATTGTTGTAGTGATGTTTAGGTCGTTGTTTAGCCGTTGCTTTGAGGTTGTTATGCCGTTGTTAAATGTGGTGTTTGCTTTAATTGCATTCATACTTCCTTGCTGATGAATATTGCCGTTGAGGAATGTTCAGTAAAATAACTCTGACTTTCTACCCTTGATACCACATCCATTTAGAGTCTAGGAATGTATTACATACGTTATTCCTTGGTTAATTCGTGAATGTTTTATTGATTGTATGATTGTCCAAGTATGTTCTTTTGATGACGTTTTTTGTTGTGCTTCCTTATTTGATTTATGCCGAATTTTGTGCCTATCCTTATTGTTTCATACAGTTTCCCCATGTGTAATTATATTCTTACCCCCTTTAATTTATTGTTTTGTTTGCGCACCTTGCTTATGATGCAGATATTCAGGTAGAAGAATAAGCTTAAGCTGCTAGGGCACAGAAGATGGTGTAGCTGGCCGTTTTCGTCTTTTTTTATTCAATCTTTTATATCATCGAGTTGCTCTGAGCTTTTAGATTATCGAGTTGCTCTGATATTGTAACACTAGGGGCGAACTTAATTAATTTCCTTACTTTTTCACTATCGATAAATAGCCAACTAAATCATTACTAACCTCTTCTCACTCAACTAACTAATCACTATGTCGTTGAGTTCTTTAAAGAAAGTGAAAGTTGAAGTTGAAAGCCGAACAACAAAGCCAGACTGGCTTCAACTTCCAACAGATGTCACTGCTAACATACTTTTCAGGCTGGATACATGTGACATACTGAAGAATGCATGTAATGTGTGTCCTCTTTGGTGGAAAATTTGCAAGAACCCTATCATGTGGAAAACAATTCAGATGAGTTCCGGGTTGAATGTCCTTGATTTACCGGATGATGAAGATCAAATTCTTGATTGTTTGGTGAAGATTTGTCGCTATGTTGTTGACCTAAGTTGTGGCCATTTGAAGGACATTTATATTTCTCTATTTGCTACTGATGATCTCCTCAAGTACATTGCTGATAGGTACGTAATTTGTTTCTTTTACTTAAACAATTTGTTATGATCAGTAGTATAAGTAGTAAATCTAGAGATGACAAGTTTCAACTAAAACCTCTTTTGGAAGCTAAAACCTTTCTTTCACTTTAATTAATTCAAACTCATGTCTTAAATTTGAAATTTCATGACATGTAACTTGTTCGTGATGAATAATATTTAAGTAATAGTTATTTTATAAATCACTAATGTACTATATATGATAAATAAAAAAAAATTAGAAATGTGCCTCATATTTGGACAATTTCTCTTTTTATCCAATTTATGCGTCAAATTTTACAGGGCAAGTCAGTTACGATGCATACATCTTTACGACTGCGATAACATTTCAAATGAAGGATTGATTGAACTAGGAATGAAGCTTCCACAGTTAGAGGAGCTGGACATTTCTATGGAACATTTACCTGGATTTTGCCTTTCTGTGAAAATGCATATATATAATAAGCTACCCTCTGAAATTACTGCACAATGTAACGCTGATGCGTTTGCTATTGCAAAAACAATGCCGGGGTTAGCTCGTCTTAATATTAGTGGAAACACGCTGGATGATGTTGGGTTGTTTGCTATTCTTGATGGGTGCCCTCGTCTTGAATCTCTTGACATTAGAAGATGTTTTAATCTTCCTTATTGTGGAAGTTTGGAGGAAAGATGTGATGAACAGATCAAAGATTTACAATATCTTGATCCTTGGGCATATTTTGACTGTTGGAAAGATTGCAAGTGTATTGAACGTTTATATGGAACGAACAGCGAAAATGAAGATTCATCTTATCATTCATCAGATTCTGAGTTTTACAGCGAAAATGAAGATTCATCTGATCGTTCACCTGATTCTGAGTTTTAATGTTGACGTCTAAAGTGTTTGGGAGGCATTATTATCATATTCTTGGCATGATTTTCATTTCCTAGTTAGCAAAATTTCTGTTTAACCTTGTGCTCATGCGTGGCTGGCATGCTTTTATTACTCATGTTATTTTTGTTACAAGATGATTCCTAATTAATGTAAGTTTAATGGTTTTGTTTTCGTTATATATGAACGAGATATTTCAAAAATATTACTCGATCTGTCTTAATTTATTTATTCCGTTTGTATTGTATGCGTTTCTGCTTAGATTTGATCAACAGTAAGGGATTTTCAAAGGCTGCAACCGTGGCCTTTGTTATCCCCGGCCATGTGTTGCAGACAGTAGTGCACTGGTGTAACAGCCAGCTGCAGCACCAACAAAATCAATTGCACAAGCTATGAGTGGCAAAAACATCATCACGTATGTACAGCTCCCTACACCGGCCATCAGAGGGGACACCTTTTGTATCAAAATCTCGCAGGTTGTTTATGAGCAATGAATTGCTAACTGTGAATGTCATCTTCACTGTTGTTTGGTAATGAGTAAAGGCGACAAGCCCTACACGGTCAAAAATTTGTATTCGAAGCTTTCTGAATTGTGGAATGTTGTAGGAAAATGGAGAATGGTGTCTCTTAGGTGTGGTTTTTATGAGTTTCAATTTGCTACTTTTGAGGACCTACGACTTGTTTGGACAATCGGAAATCCTCTGTTTTTCTCAATGGAAGAAGGACTTCACTCGTTCTATACAACACCAAACACATGCCCAAATATGGATTCTTCTGATGGAGGAACCATAAAAATATTGGAGGGATCAAACACTGTGTGAGATTGCCAATGTGTTCGGTACTCTGATCATCATTGATGTTGCCACTCAAAATAGAACTATTGGACACTATGTGCCAGTGTTGGTTGATTTGGATTAATCCAAATGGATTTTGATGAAATTCTTTGTCGAAAGGGAGGAATTCTGCTCTTTACCCAAACGTTTCTGCTCATTCCCAAAGTAAATGTCCATATTGCTCATGCGTGAGTTAACTTGTGCTACGTGAGTTAACTCACGCTAGTGTTAAATTGAGCGTGAGTTAACTCACGCTAGTTTTATATTCCACAGCATTCCATTTCACTTTATCACTGCCACCTTCTTTTATAATTAACATAATTCATTTAACAAATAAGAGTAAGAACCACAGATTCCTTGGCATCTTAGAAGCCTCAATTTCTTAAGATTTTTCCATCTCTTCCATATCCTTCCAATTCCACAATAATCTCCACGGATACCATCAAAACAAGACTTTCCAAATGAAAACAAAATAGACCAGGGACCTCAATTGGATACAAGAGTTAGACAGAGAAATTATTGAAGAGAGTGAATTGACCAATCAAGAATTTGAGAGAGAAATTTGAAAGAAGAACTTGAGGAAATTGCATATGGAAGAAGGGGTGTTGTTGTTGGGGTAGAAGATGAAAGAAGGGTGATAGACAAAATGAATTATTTTAATTATAAAAGAAGGTGACAATGATAAAGTGAAATGGAATGCTGTGGATGTATAAAACTAGCGTGAGTTAACTCACGCTCAGTTTAACACTAGCGTGACTTAACTCACGCCGCGTGACTTAAGTCAAGCAACTTTTTGTACTAGCGTAACTTAACTCACGATGCGTGACTTAAGTCACGCAACTTTTTGTACTAGCGTAACTTAACTTACATAGGGGTAAAATGGTCTTTTACTTTGGGAATGAGCGAAACAATTTGGGTAAAGAGCAGAATTCGAAAGGGAGAGTTATGCTTATGTTGTGGAAGTGGTGTATGAAGGGTTACCAATGTTTTGCTCTCATTGTATTATACTTGGACGTAGGCTGGAAACGAGTCAAGTCGAATTGAATTTGTCTGAGCTCATTTCGACTCGATAAGAATTGGATCAACTTGAATTTTGACTCGAGTTCAATATGAACATTTTTTTTTAACTAGAGTTTGGCTCGTTTATAAAGAAAACAACCTCTTTCAGTTCTTTTGGGCTGACTCTTTCTTTCCTAAATGCCCTTAATTTCGAATACAAAAAACACATGTAACATATAGATAAGAATAAATTAAATATTAAAAAAAAATATAACAAACACGATATGAATATATATATGCTTTGTTTTTCCTTTATCATTTAAAAAGTTTAACAAACTAGATGAGTATATTTATACTTACTTTTTCATTATCCCAATTTTACCCTTAAACAACTTTTTTTATAATAAAGATCGTTGTTGGTGTCATTAAAAAAAAGAATTTAGATTATATTTTTTTTGTTATATTGTTGGTATTATTGAAATAATAATCATGATTAGTTTGAGTTGTTATAACTTGACAACAACAAACATTTATTTTTTTAGTTTTAATCCAAATCAAAATTTTATAAAAATAACACCGTTAATAATTTTTAAACGTTAACGCAATAAAAAGAGCGGAAAGACGGACACGCACATGCCCATCATTTCGCTAGTATAAATAAATACAATGATACACAATGTTTAGAAAAAGTTGCAAAATAGAGGTAATCAAATTACAAAAAAGTTAGTTCTCTTTTTTTAATTTAAAATATAAAAGGAGCAAAAGGTCTATGCCACTGATATAGACTATCAAGAATTCAAGATACTATCCTCGTGTGCTTAACTCATTTGGTATGGACAATGTATAAATATGCAAAATCCGGGGTTCGAAAGGCCAAATGAAAAAAAAGACTATCAAGATACTATCTATGTGAAAAATCTTCAACAACTCCAAACCTGCTTTACCCGAAACATAAAAAGCAAACTAATGAGATAAAAAATCAATTAGACTTAATATTCATAAGAAAATTATATGCAATAAATGCCTAATGACATGGTTACATACATTTAGATACCATATCATCCAAAATTTCAGACACAATAGAACAATAAACAGAATTACATATCTACTCACTTCTCTCTCACAGACAACATAACATATGAACAATATGATTAATTGTTCTACAAATTTCCATGAGAATGGTTTTAAGCATCAACCAAGGACTCTGACACAAAAATCAACGCAATCACAAACAAGATAGGTAACTCTTCGGGTTTGTTTGGATGGAGGATTTAGGATGTGAGAGCTTAATTTTCTTTGTACATAGCGGATACTATAATCAATTAAGCGTGAATGATCTATTTTTTTTTTTTATCATTTATTATGATATTATTTTAAAGGGCCACCCGGTGCACTAAAGCTCCCGCATAAACAGGGTCCGGGAAGGGGTCCCACCAGTTGGTGTATTGTACGCAACCTTACCCTGTTTTTAACACAAGAGGCTGTTTGCAGGACTTGAACCCGTGACCTTTCAGTCACATGACAACAACTTTACTAGTTGCGCCAAGGTTACCCCAGTATCATGATATTATTTTAGTTTTTTTTTTAATATCAAATATATATCAGAATATAAACTTTGTTCTACAAACCCCTCCCCTCCTAAACCCCTCCCAAAAAGGGCCGTAGTATATGTTTGTTTATTGTTTTGGGTGACTTTAAAAACTTAAGAGAAAATATGTTGCACATCAAACAGAAAGCCAAAACAAATACCAATAAAAGGAAAGTAGGAATTAAGAAATGAAGGAGACAATTCAAGAACTCATCAACTTTACATCTACAACTTAAGTTTAGAGCCGTCAATTGAGCCCCAATTCACAAAGCCCCACCTAAAAAGCCCCCACTAAACCCACTAAATATTAAGCCCCCTTATTAAATTAAATTATTTTGATCAAGCCCACAATTTTTTTGTTTTTTAGTGGGCTACGATGAGGGGGCTTTAGGGGGCTTTAGGCCCACTAAAACATCACACTTTCAGCAATTGGAGAGAATTAGAGAGAACACTCGTTCGACAAAAAAACACGAGAAACACAAATTGCAGTCTCACTTCTCCGCCTACCTCCTCCGATCGCCGCCGACTATCGCCGCCGTCTCTCTCCTCTCCTCCGATCGCCGCTGTTTTTGGCTCTCCTCTACTTCTCGCCGCCGTCTCTCCTTTTCTTCTTCAGGTATAACCAAAATCATTCCTTGATTTACGATTTTTAGGTTTTTTTATTTGTGTTTCATAATCGTATTGAGCAAGACTCGATTACAGCGAATTTTATTGAGTAGATCTAGTAGCTTTTGCTTGATTTTTGAGATGAAGCTTGTGATTTTCACACTGATCTGTGATTTTTTTGCTGAAGCTTTTGTTTTCAGATACAGTAGTTTTTGCTTGCTTTTGTTTGATTTTTGAGATGAAGCTTGTGTTTAAATAAGTGATTATGATGATAAGCGCTTGCAAATAAGTTGTTTATAAATAAGTGATTATGATGAAGCATCACATAAGATAAACCTCGAGCATACACTACATGTTCATATGTTGGCTTATAAATAAGTTGTTCAGTGCTCATAGAAACTCCTAGTGATGTCTCAGTGCTGTTCTGTGCTTTCAATCCATTGAATGAATTCAGTCCTGTGATAAACTTGACATTGCTACCTTTCATATGCTATAAGGTAAAGAAAAACAATATGATATTGAATGAAGATAGTGTATGAAATATGATATATGTTATGCTAATTTCATTTCATTCGATACTTCTTTTTTCATTTCATTTGATTTGGCGGTGTCATGTTGATTCATTTCATTGGTTCCTTTTTTCTTATGTTTAAATGCTTCTGTTATGTATTTTATGTTAGCTATCCATAGGTTCAAGTATATAACTTGTTGAAATGTCTATATTATTGTAGTATGGAGCATATGGATATGGATATGATTGGAGAAGGTCAAGATGAAACACAGTCTGTGGCATCTGAGAATAACAACACCAATAAGAAATCAATGTCAGGAGTTTGGAATTTTTTTGAGAAAATCGGTAAAGATATAAATGGCATAGAAAGGGCTGCATGCAATTTTTGCAAGAAAGATTTTGCTATAAAACAAAACCCCAAGTCTAAGAAAAATTATGGTACTTCACATCTCATGCGTCATGTTATTAGTTGCAAAATTATCTTGTCAAAACTTAATAGTCTTGAACAACCCTTTAGCATGACCGAAATCAACCAAAAAACTCATCGTAGTTTGCTTTCGGAAGCTATTGTTGCTCATGATCTTCCTTTTAGTTTTGTTGAGTATGGTAAAATCCGAGAGTGGGTGAAATATTTGAATCCTTCTGCTGAAATGGTCTGTAGGAATACCGAAGTTTCAGATATTGAAAAGATATATGATAGGGAAAGAATGAAGCTTAAGGATATCATGGCTAGGATTCCGAATAGAATTTGCTTAACTTCGGATCTTTGGACAGCAACTACAAGTGAAGGATATATCTGTTTAACCGCCCATTTTGTAGATGAAAACTGGAAGTTAGTAAGTTGTGTTCTGAACTTTTGTAGAATGAAACCTCCACACACTGGTATTGCATTGGAAGCAGCTCTGTTTGATTGCCTAAAGCAATGGGGAATAGATAAGAAGATATTTTCTATTACCTTGGATAATGCTTCAGCAAATGATAACATGAAGGATCATTTGAAAAATCATCTTCGCGTGCAGAGTAATTTAATGGGTAATGGTGAGTTTTTTCATGTTAGATGTTCAGCGCATATACTCAATTTAATAGTTCAAGAGGGTTTGAAAGTGGCAAGTGAAGCACTCTACAAAATCAGAGAAAGTGTGAAATACATTAAATTATCGGACGCAAGGATGGTCAAGTTTAATGATTGTGTCAGTGATGCGGGGTTAAGTGTTAGCATTGGTTTAAGATTAGATGTTTCTACGAGGTGGAACACCGGATATTTTATGCTTGAAAGTGCCTTGCAGTACAGAAAAGCATTTGAGATTTTTCAGGTGGCAGACAGGAACTTTAAACATTGTCCTTCTGATGAGGAATGGGAAAGGGCAGAAAGAATTTGTGAGTTCTTAGAACCATTTTATGATATCACAAACTTGATCTCAGGTTCGAACTATCCAACTGCAAATTTGTATTTTATGCAAGTATGGAAGGTTCAGTGCCTTTTAGAAAAACACAAAGTCAGTGATGATAAAGTGATTCGAGACATGTCCTTGGATATGATGGTGAAGTTTGAGAAGTATTGGACAAATTACAGTGTTGTACTAGCCTTCGGAGCTATTCTTGATCCACGCTTGAAGGATAAATTTTTGAAGTATTGCTATACTAAACTGGATGCTTTAACTGCTGAAGCTAAGCTTGGGAATTTGATGCGAAAATTTAAAAGGTTGTATGAAGAATATGTTAAATACTTTGCTAATCAAAACATTTCCCTTTCTCAATCATCATATGAGTCCATCTCATTGTCTAACCCATCTAGATCCAGTCAGGGGAACAAGACTAAGAAATCAAAGTTTACAAATGTAAGTTTTTTATGCTAACATAGTTATTAAATTTATTTCATCATATATTATTGTTTTTAAATTACTAATATTGATTTAATATATTAGGACTTGCAAGACTTTAAATCATGGAGCTCAAATGAGAGTACATCTGTCCCTGAAAAGAGTGAGTATGATATATATTTTGAGGAGGAATACATGCAAGTTGATGAAGAAAACAGTGAAGAGTTTGATGTACTTCTTTATTGGAAGGTTAATGAAAAAAAGTATCCAGTGCTCTCTATTATGGCACGGGACGTGCTGAGCATTCCCATCACCACGGTTGCATCAGAGTCGTCTTTCAGCATTGGTGGACGTGTTTTAACCAAGTATAGGAGTTCCACGCTTCCAGAACACGTTCAGATGTTGATCTGCACTCGAAGTTGGCTGCATGGCTTTTCAGAAAATATTTCTGGTAATAATACTCTCTGCTTTGCACTTTGATTTTATCTGAAATGGATTCTGATTTGTAGCTGCAATAGTTAATGAAACTGACATGAAGTATGCTATAGATCAATTTGTGAATAAATGCTTCAGGATGTCATAATTTTTGGTGAAAATTATCCAGTGACAAATTACATTTTCTGAACTATTCTGGTGCTTACAGTTTAGTGATTTACACATTGCATTATCCTACCGTGTTATATAATGCATACTCTCTAATTTTAACACTAATGAGAGTGGTGGACTATTTATCTTATGCATCTGAACTTGAATCATATCTGAAATTTCAATGCAGTTATCTAGTTGACAGTTTATATAATAGATGGGAAGATACTTTGCATTAAATTAAAAAGCCAGAATCCTTACATAGTCTTGAACAACCCTTTAGCATGACCGAAATCAACCAAAAAACTCTTGTTTGTATTTAAGTGCTATAAAGTTGATACATCAGTTTGTGGAGACTTGCTCTTTTTAATTTTGTAGTACTTTAACTGAGACTTACATGAAACCTCTTCATGAAATTCTTTAAAAAGCTCAAAAACTCCAAACATGAGTAACATTTTGACAGTTAGGAATGTACATATTTGGTGTTGTACATTTTTACAGCTACGTTTTAGAATAGTGAAAGTGAAACGAATTTGTTCGTGCTTTGCTTAACATATATGCTTTTGTGTTCTTTGTGACCAATATACAGATTATACTCTAGAAAGTAAGAAGTTGTGGTTCTACTGTGTTATATAATGTTGTAATCTTATTCACAGATGAAGATGAAAGTAATACCGAGGATGAGGGATTGACTGATGCAGCTGGTCAAGGGGTTTATTGACTCGTGTTGGAATGAAGCAGAAAAATCGAATGGATTCTTATTGATGTTGAATTTTGTTAGGTGTTGGATTTTGTTGGATAGTAGCACTGTTATTATTGTTATTGATCTTATTGATGTTGAATTTTGTTAGGTGTTGAATTTTGTTGGAAAGTAGCACTGTTATTATTGTTATTGATGTTATGTTTCAAGAAATTGGTGATGTAATATGACACTGAATTTGAATGAGGTATTTTCTTAAGTTGGTGATGTAATAGGACATTGAATTTGAATGTTATTATTGATGTTATGTTTCAAGAAAGTAGCTAAAGTATTTAAATATTCTAAAGGGTTGGTATTGAAAAAAATTAGGAAAGTTTTTTTCTGGAAAAAAGTAAAAAAAAAAAAAAAAGTTTTTTTTTTAAAAAAAAAAACTCGCCGGAGCACCGCCGGTGACCGGAGCGCCGCCGTGAATTGCCGGAGCACCGCCGCCAGATCACAGGCTGCTCCGGCGTTGACCAGGTGTTGACCACAGCCATCAACTAAAAATCTGACAAAAAAAGAGAGTTTTTATTTAAAAATTGGGGCTTTTAGCCCTTTGGGGCCTATTGTTTATTTAATGGGCTTAGCATATTTGGGGCCTATGTGAAATGGGGCCTGTTTTGTTTGCTGCTTTTTAAGCCCCCTTAACATGTGAGCTGGGGCCTAAATGTTGAAGCCCCATCAGATTGACAGCTCTACTTAAGTTGAGACTAGTTCCAATCATGTTAATATACAATTAAAAAAATTCTCCACCATAATTAGTTATAAAAGAGAGACCGAGTGAAACAAAAACACATTAGAAAGCAAACACTAAACCACAAAATTGTGTTTATAACAAGTTTAGTGCACAATTACCTTAATCAATGTATGATATGAACCTTCGCAGACGGTGCGGTTTGAAGCAAAAAGTCCACTATTCCATTCAGCACTATGGATGGAGGTCCGAGCACTTTTACTTTCAGTAATTTCAAGTTACACAAGGAAGAGAACTCAACCTTCAATAAATCAGGAACTAAGGAGAGTGGTCCAGAATGAAAGTTAGGATCAATTTAATGAACGTAATTTTTTCTTTTTTAGAAAAATTAGAACTATAATAAAAAAGGAAGCATTTTAAGAAAAACTAGTTACAAACCCGTGCTTCGCACGGGGTGGATTGCTTTTTTTCGGATAATTTTGTTGGCAAACACATATTTGTTAATACGCTTAAAAGTAAACTGATTCGAAATATAGATATTACATGCATATAAATATAAAAAATCATGATCCATAACATATCAAATCCTAGATAGGTCTACCATAAACGAAACCAAAACAGAAGTTATACAACATAGATTCTAAAGTAGTTGTGTTTGATGGATTACAAAGTTAAATTTCCAAAATGGCCTCATCATCTTCAATTCCAAAAGTAACCACTACCTTTCGTTGTTTACTGGTCGCGGATGTGTCTGACGTACATTTTGGTTGGTGGATCTTTCAAATCAAAGATCAACTTGTCACCCTCTTGTAAGTCGCGGTCTATGACGAAGTCAGACCATTCACCACCTAAAGATTTCTCAGCATTCCTCATGTCAGCAGTTGTTACCTTGCAATTATATGTCTTGTGTGTCTCCACATCCTCTAAAGTCAAAAACCAAGAATAAAAGAAAATTGTCAAATAATGGATGATAATTACTATAGCCAATTTTGAACATCTAAATTTATTTGAATCCTAAAATAAAGGGGAATGGAGAGAAGTTTCTTTGTAACACTCTTTATGGATCTTACGCAATTTTTTTATTTTTTTTATGGTTGAAGCGAACGTTATAGTTCGAGTATCCGCTAATAAATACTGTTACAAACTAAGTATTTGATCTCATATAATCCATTAGATACTAAGTTGTTAAATATTGGTTACATAAAATTATTCATGCTTTTTGATAAGAGAAACAAAAATACAAATAAAAAACCTTATCTGTAATAATTTACACACAATCACAAATCGCAACAAAGATATATGATGACCATGGTTTTTCCATGTCACTTGAGAGTTAAGATAGTGGTTCAAAGCTTTATTCCTTGAGGATTTAGATAGTCATGTCAAGGCCTTTTAGAGGGATGGTAATGGGTTTAGTGACACGAATCTGATACTTCCACAAAATCATAATAACCTCCCAATAATGCTAATGCTAAGTTATTGTTTCTTATTTCGCTATCAACATATGGATATTCAGGTTCGCTAATGAGTTATTCACCGATTCCTGTGTATATAAAGTGGTGACTAATTAATATTTAAATTTTTGAAGTATGGTTGCTAAATGAAAATTAAAGCATATATAATCGACGGTTTGAATAACGTATCCTTTAAAAAATTTGTTCCAAAGGAAAAATGAGCATCTTACGGAATATTGCACAAACATTAGATCTCCTCCTTGGTTCAAGATTAAATTCACTATCAGAGCATGTGTTACCAACATTTGTCAAGCTATCCACCATCATTTTTTCAACAAAATTTACATTACTTTGAGTTTCCAAATTTTCCACCACAGTTGCTCTAACATGTTCGGTTTCGGATGTCTTCGAAATTGTCATTTCATTTTCTTGCGCTTTCGAAATAGTCTTAAGTCTTATCATGGTCTGCATTCTCAGCTTTCATCGAACTTGTTTTCTCAAACATCTTGTGCAATTTCAACATTTGCTTCATGATCAGCATTTTCTTTTGCAGTTTCGGCATATGCTTCATAATCAACACTTTCATCTGCAGTTTTGGCATTTACTCATGTTTAGCATTTTCAATTGCAAATTTACAATCTTGACATTTGACATTAGCATTTGGATTACACTCACAGTTGTAACTTATCAATAAGAGTTTAGTTACTTAAGAATACTCCATATTGATTCGAGCAGATGCAAATACTGAAAGTAGCCATATGTTAGAGGTTCAATACTAAATCCTATCAAGAAAATATTCTTTGAGTATTCTTAATACACCAATGATCAACCATCAACTCTACTTGTTTTGGATGAACCATCGAATCACTTAGATATACCTTCTAAAGAAATGGTTGAGGTCGGTCACATTTTTTTTTTTTTTAAAATTTATCCGTATTTTAAAATTCTTTGTTATATGTTTGAATGAGTTATATTTAAAAAATTATTTAAACTTTGTGGTAAGAAAAACCAAAATACAAATGCAAAACTTCATCTGCATAAAGTTACACACAATCACACATCACAACATACGTATATCATGACCAACCTTTTTCTATATGGTCCTGCAGTCTACATTATTTTTTCTTACTATAGATAGCAGCCCAAATTGGGCACTTTGCATTGTAGGTCAATTTCCCAATTCTTGAAAGCTTGATTGCTATCAAATCTCACCTCATATATCACAAAATTTCAGTAACACCTACTGCACATAGCAAATATACGGAATTTAGTTATTTTAAGACTTCAGACAATATAACAGCCAAACATCAAAGGTTTGATTTTGTTAAAATCAAACCTTTGATGTTTATTAAAAAATAAATACTTCTGATTTATTATTTAAAATCTCAATAAATTATCAATAATTGAAGGATTTTTTGAGAAAAAATAAAACTATATATATATATATATATATATATATATATATATATATATTTGTGTGTGTACGCACGTTAGATTATTTAATTTTCAATTGTCTAAGATGGTTCGGATCTCATCTAGTTTAACCGGTTATGGGATCACATTTAACCATATAGTCATGAGAGGAATTTTTTTATCGTATTTTATAATTCTATCAAGCTCGAGATATTAGTTTTTTTTTTTTTGAAGGGAAACTCGAGATATTAGTATTTATGCACTTTTAGTATAAATTATTGTATTAAGGAGGAATTAATTCATTGGCTGCGGATGATAAAGGCAAGGCAATTATGGTGTCAATGTTTATGATATGCTCTCGGAATTAATTAAATATATGCTCTCGCAATTACACCCATGATGGAGTGCACGTTAGGGTTGTTAAACTTGGAAGATTAGGATCGGAATGACAATTAATGTGTAGCCATGCAAGTGGCAAAAAATAACACTGCAAATGTAAGCTCAAACCTACGGTTTCAGCATTTTTTACTGGCAAAGTCATGGTTTCCCGGTCTACTGCTAAGAGTATTGAGTATCATTAGTTGAGATTGTCAAAATTTGGATAACCCGAATGCAAATACTAAGCTCAAATGTCTCGTTTTGTGCCTCAAACTTACCGTTTTAATTCAATCAAATAAAGTAGTGAAAATCTACTTGCAAAGCATGAAGTATATATTTGGTATTACAGTGTGTGTGTGAGAGAATCATGGCGGATGCCTTGATTCCGACACACTTGTCGTGATACCAAACATACCCTAAGTTTATCTCTTATTTTCCCTTGTTGCACAATAATTTTGATGAGTAAAAGTCCTAAGCTCAAGAGACATATGATGGTCACTCTCATGTACTCATGTTCCTTGAATTTGGAAGTCCTAAACCTTCTATATGATACACATTGGACAATCAAGCTAAAATGATATTCAAGTAGGAATCGATAAAAAAAAAATTAGGGTTACTCTCACCTTGCTAGAGTTTTTAAGAGTAAAAGTCATGCAATGACTCACACCTTAAAAGGGGTGCTTACATTTACATGCATTGTTATTTTCAAAACTTGAGATGAATTTCAATTTGCTTTACATATTTGATTATCAAAGAATCCACTTAGTCTAAACTTCCCTTTATTAATGAAATGAAGATCAAGAAAGACAAACTACAAAACAGGATGGATGGCCAATCCAACCCACCACCCTCACTTAAATAATTTTTGTGTGACCATGCTCTTCAAGTAACTGTTTAGTGTTTAATTAACTTAGAACATAAGAATTTCAAAATCATATATCCAGCCCATGTAAGGCCTCCTCTTTGCTAGTTTAAGCCTTGGTCTCAAGAAGCTTGTCAATCATGTCATCAGCTTCTTGAATGGTGGTGATGGTCTGGGCACTTTCTTCTTCCACACTAATGCCAAATTCCTCCTCAAGTCCTATCACAATCTCAACCTGCACAATTTGAAATGTAAATCTGAATAATTGGTAAAAGATCGTAAAATGTAAACCAAACACTGTTCTGATTTTCCTGCTATGAATCAAATAATCACATATAGCACGGTAACAAAGCTTCTTCTAATCCATTTATTTATATCTCATAAGTATTATGGCTAAGGTAATGAATAATTTAACTCCTGCTAAGTAGTGTTACCTCCTTTATTTAAAATATATAGTTAGTACATTTCTTACATATATATAATATAAATTCAATTAACGTACCTTCTATTATATATCCTTTGCTTGGAAATTGAGAGGGAAAATGTAGGGAAAGAGGGAGAAGAATGCTTATGATTGATATTTTTGTTTATATTTGTATCATTATAATAAGTGAACAATATTTGAAAAACTTAACAAAGTCCACCAAAACTTTCGAAGAAAAGATTAGTATATTAATCTTCTTTATTAGTTCACATGATATGTTAGTTTCTATGACTTGATGAGCTAGAGAGTTGGTGGTGACTTTCAAAACAAAAGTTAATTATATATCTTTGATTGTGAAATGTTTGCAGCAAAAGATAGTGATCAAGGTGTCAATGAACAACCAAAAATCAAGGTCCAAAGCCATGAAGATTGCAGTTGGAGTTTCAGGTAATAAAATTCACTGATTTTGTCACCATTAATTATTTTTAATTCAAAATCAGTTCAAAACCATAGCTTAATTATCCAAAGTCCAAACTAATCATGTGCAGAAATATTCAGGAGTGGAAAGTGCAGCTATAAAAGCAGATAGCAAGGATCAAATAGAGATAACAGGAGAACAAATAGACTCAGTTAGACTCACATCTCTGCTAAGAAAAAAATTTTGTCATGCAGAATTGGTGAGTGTTGGTGAAGTGGAAAAGAAAGAGGAAAAGAATTAATTTAACACATTCCAAACAGCACATATATAAACACATAGCTTCAACCCAATTTTTTTGATAGTAACAAAACTTCCGAAACTGGATTGCCTCACTCATAAGAAACCAAAAATAATTAACATAAACTCACATAAATCTTACACATTACTTTTCAAGGACTCAATTGAGAGCCATACTCACGGTATAGACACTAAAAGACTACCACTTCACATCATATTTCCATTACAACTAACCTTTCCTGGTTCAGGACATGCTTGTGTGACATTTACTAATTGGTTTAGACACACATATATAATATATAATGAATGAGAAGAAAACAGAAAGGGAAATCCTTTGGATTTGCAAATTAGAACTACCCACTATATATTCTTGGATTTTAGAGTTATCGGAATCGAATGACCAAGAAGGCTTAGATAAGCTCGTGGCATGACTATGTTTAGAGCCATTGTCTGTTGTCTTCTTACCACCTACAGTTTTGGAGGCAGCCGGTGGCTTGGATGCGCGTACCAACCTCTTAGGGGCATCTGCTTTCTTCATAAAAGAGATAGATTGAGAAAATAATGAACTACCCATGATAGGAGAAACTGTAGAAGATAATTTAAAAGAAAACAACAATGTTTCATAATAGTGATAGAAATTATCAAATTTGACTTGCAAATTAGAACGGCACATTATAGATTCTTGGATCATAGAATAGAACTACCGGAATCTAATAACGGAGAAGGCATAAAAGAGGTCATCGCATGGCTATTTTTAGAGCTAAACCCGCTGCCTTCTTACCAACAGTTTTGGTGGTAGCTGCTTTCTTCTTAAAAGAGACGGATTGAGGAAATAATGAACGGCCCAGAAGAGCACCTGGAGAAGAAAATTTAAAAGAAGACAATAGTGTTTCAGAAGAGAAATCCAAATTATAAACATTAATTTGGAAATTAGAACTACTCATTAATAGCCCTTGAATGCTAGCAATGTAACACACTAATTATAGTTGAGAATACTCACCGCCGATCGCTCCATACATTCTGCATGTCTACTAATATCTCGAAGAGGTAATGTTCGATGATCAAGATAATCATCTTCCAGCACAGCCTTATCCACTATGAAAATGAAAATACTTTCAGAATAAGTATGTAAAATATAATAATCATGGACAACAGTTAAAAAATTGCCTGGTAAGTTTACCACATCTTTTTCTTCACCGAGATCAATGCGGAACTTTTATAATGTGTTCTCCTATTTACACACATACTCTCTAACTAACTGACTGACTATAACAACTCTTAACTACATTAACTACTCTAATTAGCCATTAGACAAATGAATTTTTATAAGCACATTCCCGAAAATACAGTGAAAATGGATATCAATTGTCTACAAAACTAAGTGTCATTCTAATTTCAATTGTCTGCTAGCACCGATGAAGGGCATTATAGAAACAATAACAACAAATACAGTGCATGTGATTGAAGATTGCTTATATTTGAGAGTAAAAAAAGTCAAGTAAAACAACAAAAACAAAGCAATTTGCATCGGTCAACAAAATGGTAAAGTAAATAAATTTATTTATCTTGGTTGTTGGCTGGGGTAGAGAACATGCTATTATGAATTCTGATGCAGCTGAGCCACATATTACAGTAATGACTCTGAACTGTATGTAAAATTATAAACAACCTGCAGAAGAGGTAGCTATAGAAAAAGGTTGATATATATTCTGAGACAGCAGTGAAGTCAACCACGTTTGAGACGCCGGAAAGCAAAGTTGTTGCTTTCAAAAAGTTATATGTGCTTATTATATAGGTGCATGGTCTCAAATATTGCTCATGTTTTTCATGAGAGATATACTATTCTATCTGCCAAGATACGATTACTTTATGAATACTAATCATGGTAGTTAGAGATGCTATACTTTATGTATGTGCTTCCGGATGTTACACATATAAGGAGAGGTCTGATGCATAAAATAGAATACTTATTCTGATAGTTACATAAGCTAACAACTATTATTTCTTCAATTTATCTTAGAACCTCAATTCGTAAACACATAAACCATACTCAGCGATAGACACTAATTATCAAAGGTATTCATCAAACTGATATAAAATTTCAAGCCGTTTAAAGAAAAATACTGTTATGATTGGAAAATATTTAAACTGTGATTATATATAAGTTTTTTAATGAAATATAAGTTACCTTGAGGTGTAACTTATATTTGTAGTAGGTTACTTTGTAGGCTCTCTTTTATATATGTTGTTACAGGATGATCCATATCTCATATATACCAAGTTTTTGACATTCTTCAAATGATGTCCACACACCCTTCATATCAAATTCCACAATCTCTGATACTTCAATAGGGTATTTAACTTCACCTGGTTTAGTAATTGGCCAATGGATCAAAATAAGGTCTAAGTATTTTAGTTGAAGAGTCCTGCAAAAACAAACACGTATACATTCAAATCAATATTCATAATTCATGAACAAAACTACAAATATAGCTAATTATTGAAGTTTTTTTTTTAATTACCTTCGAGATTTCTGCAGAGCAGGAACAATGAGCTCATGATGATTATCAATAACCCATAATTTAGAAGTAACAAAGATATTGATTCAGCTGATAGATTGCAAGCAGCAGCATGTTCTGAAAACATTGAAACCATGGAAAAAGAGACACCAAATTTCAAACATTGAACAAAAGAAGAGCAAAAACAACAAATTCTTTAGCAACTTTTAGAAGCTTTAACTTTATATATTTTTCCATCTCTTTCACACTTAATTTGTTATCAAATTCAATATTTTTTAAAACCCCATTTTGAAAATTCAAAACTCATATTGGATTGGAAATTCTGGAAGATACAGGACATTTTGAGCTTAAAAATGCAATCAAAGCAATGAATGAATGATGATAAGGTCATTTTTTTCAATTGCATGCCAGAGTGTCTGTGACTCGAAAGTTGCAACGGATATATGACATGGAAATCAGCATATTTTGTTACGAAATATCTATATACCATTTTTACTCAATTATTTTGAAACAGTAATAAAAATTTGATCCTTTACATACTTGTTCTAGATCAGATGCCTCAAAGGTAGGAATTACAATTTCCTGGATAGCCACCAGAAAGTGTGATCAACAATGCAACATAAAATGTATTGTAAAAATATGAAACGAAATGAGCATCTATCAGCTGCAAAACAAAATTGTGAGGATAAACATAATGTGCCATTTCACATCTCATTTCAAGAACCAATCATCCATCTATTGACCAGAATTTAACATTTAATCAAAATTCATTAAATTGATTTTTCTTCATAACATAAAAAAAATATATGTAAGTAATTACTTGATGGCTAAATATAATCAAAATTAAGAACCAAAACACCAAAGTCAACCTGCACAATGCTCCCAGGACGGCCACCAAGATCATCTTCCCTTCTGTCAGATCTCAACCAATCTGCAGCAACCACTTCCATAAAAGCAAGTGGTCAAATTTCTGGAAAATATTAGACATTTAAGAACCTCAATTCTGCTATCAATTGCTAATTCTTCAAAAACCATTTCAAAAAAATGAGACATCATGATAACTTCGAATCCTGCTTATTTCAAACCACTGCATCCAACAATTTCTGAACCATAAACATCAAAACCTTATATATCATGAAATCACTAACATTTTACTCAAAAGAAAAAACACTAACATTATCACATAACTAACAACTTCCTAGTTTCTTTCTCATCTCCTTTGTCACATTATCCATCAACCAAACCTCAATACACTGTGTTTCTACTGACCTCAGTCAAATGAACCAAATTCAGAGAAAAAGCTATATCTGCGCCAAGGCCACAAAAATATCTTGTACGAAATGATCATAAATTTGATGCAGCCATGATCAATTTGCAATAATTTGTAAAAAATATTCTTATAACAAATATTTATAGTCAAACCAATCAATTTTGAAGAGGCGCAAACCAAACAACATTGAGCATTGGAAAGTGCTTGCCTTCAAAGTTGAAACTTTATGCAATAAGAAAATCACTCTAAAATAATTCAAATAAATCACTCTAAAATAATTTTTAAGTATCATAGCAAAGTATAACAAATATAGCCTCCATATTTGAATATTAGATCTTAATCCTGCACCCAAAGAATAGAAGCTAAAAACAATGATTATTCAAATTCAGATAACATATAAAGTAATATTTACCATATCATGATAATTATGTCTAAAGTTAGATTGTTTCTTTTCATTACTTTGTTCAGTACCTTCTTCAACTTTCTCTACTCCATCTCCTGTCACCAAAAAAAATAGGAACTAAAATAACAACAACAATCTTTTTCAACCTAACCTTCAGAAACACATAAAATCAAGCAACATATAAGCAAAACTGAATTTTGAATTCTCTTAGAACTATACATAGACTAACATTTTGTAGGCTGATCAAAAGACTTACCTCATTCCTAACCTTCATCAACAACTCTATAAGCCTGCCAAGTAATATTAGAGAAAAACATAATTTAGAATTTCAATTAATGAAATGCAAATAAGAATGTAATTAAAGCAAGAAAAATGGGGAAGAATCATACAATTTAATCCTATATATCCTCAAGTCCTAAACTTATAGAAGCAGAACCCACTATGCTTTTAGTACATCCCAAGTAACATCAGAAGGACTCAAAACAACTTACTAATCTTCACACTAAAATCCAAACTGAAAAGGTAATTGATAGAGCCAGAGAGTTAGAAACTCATCTGGACAATATTTTGGATAACGAAGATGGTGGAGTCAAAGAGCAAAATCATCTTGGCTTCAAAATGGTGTTAAAAATACTGATCAAAGTCATGTCAAAGACATAATAAAAGTAAAATTGAGATTCACAATGATGTTAATGGTGTTGCTACTAATGTCGCAGAAATTAGGAACATGCTAATCAGACATTTTCAAGACATCTTCACTTCAAGCAATCTAAATAACACTGAGGAGTCTACTCAAGTGTTCAAGGGAAAATCACTGATAATTTGAAGAAATTATTAAAGATGGAGTTTCCAGAGGAAGAAATCAACCAAGCCATAAAAAAACATGAAACCTGAGGCTATTTTTTATCAGAAATTTTGGAGCATAAAGAAGGAAGTATATACATGGCTTTAGTTATCCTCAATGGTAATGATGAGGTCAGATTCATAATTTTGCAATAAGAAGTAAATAATTTATTTTACATAATAAATCAAAAGAACCTCTAAAACAAATAACTCAAAAGAAAACATTAATCAACCTTTAAAACATACACTCATATAACAATTGAGACAATCACATATGGTGTACTATAATTGAGACAATTGAGTGAAAGGGTCACTTGTTTAAAGAAAAAAGATACTATAATTCTGTGTAACATAATGTCAGACATAATTTTGAATAAAAAAGATACTATAATTTTACTAAATTCATTTTTTTACTATATGAATGAATGAAAGAAAGTCTAACATAATATCAGAGATGTGTGAATCAAATTCAAAGAAAGTTAGGGAAATTAGAGCTGATCCAATCCAGTTAACATCATAATATTAACATCTAAGTTTCTCTGAATATAGCGTGAAAGCAATGAGACTACAGAGATTACTTATGATGGAGTTCTAAATTTCTAACTGGATCTACGGCATATCTTTCATGATTGAAGCATATTGACTGCAAATACAGAAACAGAAGAAATTTGAGCATTCATTTTAACAGGCAATGCTTTTTTAACACACTTAAAAACAAATCTTCAAACAAAATCAAAAAAAAAACCAATTCAATAACAAAAACATCATGTCTGCTTCTATACCAATTTTAATAATAAAACAATTTTTAAAGCCACTTTTAACTACCACATATGTAACTGGTCTTATATCAAAATATTAATACATACCCAAATACACTTGTTTTCCACAATCCCTGCATCACAAACAGAACCAAAACAACATTCAAATTCATATTTGATGATAACCCAGAAAAGCAATCAACATCAAGAACATAAAACCCCAAGATTTCTATTTCAAACCTAATATTTGTTGTGATGAACACAATCTACCAGAAACAAAATTTCAACCCCAAACATAAATCACATGCAAGTTTGAATTTTGATAATAACCCAGAAAATAATTCAACATCAAGAACATAAATTCAATAAAAAATATAAACCCGAAGAGGATCACTTTAGATTGCAAACAGCTCTTAATCCTATTCCAATTACCAATAGAGGACATGCATGACTTTAGATTCATGAAAAACAAAACAAAACGGAACAACAGATCGGAGCCGGCCGGAAAATTGGTAGACGGCGGTGGTGGGTTGAAGGAGGAAAGGGAGAAACGCGTACAGAACAGAGGGAGAGGGGGAAAATAACAATGAAGAGGATACCTCTGATGCAAATCGGTGTAGATCGGAGTGTTGGACGGCAAGGTCGACGGCGGCGACCCTTTCTCTCTTTCGCCCCTCTCCTCTCCGTCGACCCCTCTCTTTCAGCTCTTTCTCTGTTCCCGTTTCTCTCTTTTCTCTTTTCTCACAAACATACCTGTTGATTTTACCAAAATGCCCTTCTCTCAAATTATAGGATTACCAAAATGCCCTTCAGAAGGGCAAAATGGTAATTTCTACGGACATTAATTTTCTTCTTTAGTTTAGTAGATAATAGAGTAAAAACTAAAATGAAACGCCTAAAATATTCTCAAACCAAGCAGGCCCTATAGTACTAGAAACCTAATTAGGTTATTTTATTTCATTCCACTCCATTCGCTATGCCATTTCTAGCAATCGAAATGTATGCTCAATGAATTGTTACAAAAATCTATCAAACCAACCAAACATGTTTTACGATACCTGAAGAGTACTTGAAGGGACTATCAATGATTTTATATTAGTGAGCTCGACCAGCCATTGGAGTAGAACCAATGGAGTATCCACGAGACTAAATGACCCCATTGGTACATTAATACTTGCATCTTTCAAAGAAGAGAGATTGCACTTGCTTCCACATAGTTTTTGAACAGGAATGCCCGTAAAATCAAAGCTACAAAGACTTGGACTGTCTAACTCAACTTTGCTATAGGATCCATTTCTATAGTAAAATTGGCAAGTGTAGCACTTGATATGTAGAGGTTTTGTGCATCAAGAACTTTACAATTCCGAATGACCAAAGTATTCAACCTGCTTAATTCAGAAAAAGGCTCGGCGCAGCCATTACCGCCATCATGAAAAACAAAGTACTCTAAAGACAAGGTGGTTAATGCAGGCAAATGAAGTGTATTAGGAAATTGTGCACGAAAAGAAATATGGTGATCAACATAAAGTTCAAGAGAAGTTAAAGTGTGACATGAAAAAAAGCAAGGTGGAAATCGTTGAATATCACGAGTGGCGTTAATTTCAATTCGTAACCGTTGGACATTGCGTGAAACAGCATATTTGACAACCCTTCTGAGCAGTGGCGCAGGCACCACCCAGCTAGGCTGGGCTGTAGCCCAGGCTCTACTGCTGCTTGCTTTGTAAAAGCCCAGTCCAATGCCATTTTTCCTACTTAAAATTATTCGAACATTCACTCGGAAGAGGTCGCGGAAAGGGCATTTACCGCCTAATTTTATTTAGCACGCTATTGGCATGTTATATTTCATCTTTCTTATTTAAAATTGTACTTTTGTTGAAAAAATGACGAACCTATTTTATTTTGATTTATGACTATTTATATATATTATGTCACATATGAATTTGCGATAAACTTTTTGCCCAGGCTCTATAAAATTCCTGGCTCCGCCACTGCTTCTGAGTAGGTAAGGCCCCCAATAACCGTGGCGCTGAAAATCGAGTGTGTGCAATGCTGTTGACGTTCTGCGAAGAGACAAAATACGAAGCATGAATTTTATAAAACACTTGTAATTCCTAAAGGACGAAGAACTTAATGTTAGGGTTGGAAGATGCTTCCAGAGATTCTTCCATCTCTTGGACAGTATGCAAGTTTGAACGGCGTATTTGACGTCCAAAAACGACAATATGACAAGTAAGAGAGAATCGGGTAGGTCACCGAGGCGATCCTTGTTATTTGCTCGCTTCATTGTCTCAGAAAGAATCTGTGAATTAGAAACAATTCAGTGTCCCGAAGTTTTGAAAACTAAAATAAATAAAAGTGTCTTTGATTGCAATGGGAAAGGAAAGATACCTACCTCAATGGTTTGATTGTGCGATCACAGCGTAGAAGAAAGGTCTTGAATCTCTTGGTATATGGATATACGAACGCACCTGAGATAAACACTAATGGGTTAGTATTTATATAATTAAGAAAAGAAAAATATAAAATAAAATAAAAGCAGAGGTGTTCAAAACCGAACCAATCTAATAGAAACATCGTAAACCGAACCAACTCAAACTGAAACCGCAACCGCAAAAAATCACATTTGGTTCGGATGTATTCGAATGATTTTTTTACTCAACCATATGGTTTGGTTTGGTTTACGGTTTTTATTTTACCAACCAAACCAAACCAAACCAAACCGCAACATAAGAAAAACACTAATTAAACACATGACACCTAGACCAATACTTATAGAAGCTTAATGAAAACTTTTATAAAATGACATTTTTTTTCTCTTGATAAGTTTCTCCTTTGTTTTTTATTTCAAAAATGTATTCATGTTTTACTTGAAATTTTAGTGAATGTTTAAATCTTAATCTTTTGTATTTCTTACAAAATATGATTACTTTTTGTTCACGTTTTAAATTTGGTCTATGTAGTTGGGAAATTTTTTTGGTCGAAAATGAAATTGTAATGTTGAAAAAAAAAATTGTATTGTCTCGAAAAAAAACCGCAACAACCGATCTAAACCAAATCGCAATAGTTTGGTTTGGTTTGATTCAGATTTTATTTTAAAAGTCAACCAAATCAAACCAAACTGCATGCTTTTTTATCTTATAATTTGGATGAATTTTTTTTTGACGTTAAAGACAAATTCATTAATGAAAGTATGGCAATAAATCAAAAGCCAAGACTGCAGAAATACAAGGTGAAGTTTCTTCGATCCATATGCAATCTAAATTCTTAAGAGCATATTTAGCTAAATAATGAGCAGCTTGGTTGGCTTCACGCCTAACATGCAAAAAATTTAAACTACGAAAACTACCTTTCAAACTAATACAATCTCGAATAATAGAGCCAACATAGTTAGGATATAATTTGGATGACTTTTACCCTTAAAACCCCCACCGCAATCACCCCTAAACAAAAGTAACTCAAGTTACTAGTTTTAAATAATAAAGATGAATGTTTTTTTGTCCATATAAAAATATGTACACTTGATAAATTAAATCTTCATATTTTTAGGTTGGTATAAGTTACCAAGCCTGATATATATATTAGGAATTGTATGCCACATTGTTATGTCCTAGAACGATGTTATCTTGAGGACGATAATATAACGCTCACATTGATGAAGAAGGTGTTCCACTAACGAGGAGCTCACTAGAATCCATGGTGAAAGCCCAGTTTCCGGTGAGACGGAAGGGGGTGATACCTGCACATGAACTCTGACCTCCAAGTCAGATGGGGAATAAGGAGGAAGAGATGTCTTAGGGAAAGAGTAAACTTACTTGGAATTGTAGTGGAGTTCCCTTTATATAGGCATAAGCTTTGGTTGTTTCCTCTAGTATAATTATGGAACGAGCTTTGTAAAATGGGGGAAGAGAGTCTCGGTGACGATTTTGCGAGTGATTGTGGCATATGCATCAGTGAGGCCAGAGATGAGTTGAAGTACCAACCTTTCATTTAACACGGGAGCACCGACATTTGAGAGTTGATCAGATAGTGATTGGAGATGTTGACTGTAGGTGGAGGCATCTGAAAATTGTTCCACGATTCTTACTCTAGATAGAGAGCCCTAGCATTTTTTTTATCATAAAAAATATTGAACAGCCGGTTCCATGCTTGTTCCGCGGTTGAATCTCGCTCAATATCAGAAGCCAATTAGCTAAGAAAAATGTTTGGTACCTAAAAGAGCAAATGTGGCTTCAACGTCAACACCAATAGCTTGAAAACGAGACAGTTGCATAGCTTTCTTTGCTATCCCTGTTAGAAATTTAGGTCTAAATAAACATGTTCAATCATTATGAATCAATAGCGGAAGCAATTAAAATATTGAAAATAATCGGATCTACAACATGTTTGATTTATCAATGATATTAACAATTAAAGGTATTAGGAATACATGGATCAAGCTTTGGTGCAGCCCTGTCATCAACGATGATAACCAAAGAGACGAGATGATCTGAAACACACAATAGAGTTAGTGGCGGATGATTTGGTTCTTCCTCAACCGGTACCTTTATGCCTTAAGTTTCTCTTCAGATGGGGAGAAGTGAAAGTTTGTCGTGTATGGTGTATTGCGAACCATATCCTCTTTTATATTGGATGACCATTAGGGTTCTCTATTATTCTGTTAATGGGTCATCTAGACATCCACTCATATCCAGTCCATATCAACTAATTAAATATTTAATTAATTATTCAATTAGAAATCTAATAACCTTATTACGTAATTTAATCACTAATCAAATAAGGCTCACAATTGATAAATAGCTAATATAATTATTATTACGATATTTTCCCACATAATGATATCGAAATATAATTAAATAATAAAATATTTCAACAATCTCCCACTTGGGCTGCATATCTTAATAATTATACCAAAATTCTTTAGAAGCACGTCTGAATGTTATTTATCCTTAGATTTCAACTTTACAATTTGGTTCACCTCGTACATTAATAATGGGACCACTGCGGTTGTCTTCACTGTCGTATAACGTGTGAAGGAACCCCGACAACTACCATATCAATTCACTTGATGACATAGATCGATATGGATGAGTGACATGGAAATTTCATGTAATGTGATCTCTAAATCATGCCTATTTCCAACCGGTCCAACTGAAAACTTTAGTGAGATCAAACCGAAGTTTGCAAATTCAATATTTGCATAAAATGATACATAAATTGTTATAACAAACATAACCTCATGAACTTTATTTCTACAGAAAATCATAACATTAAGTCTGTATCATTACCAAACCAAATGTATAGAACATAAAATAAAAGAGACTCCCATTAATCCCAGACATCCTTAATGACAACAACTGTATGAAAAACCTTAGGTGTCAGTCGTTGATTAGTGGTATAGCTAGCATAAAATTTATCTCTACATGTTCTATCATCTAACAACAATAATCTATAAGGTAATGAATCTTATAAACTTTGTTGTTAAATAACTATATGACTGAATTATGCCACTATATAACTTGAGCGGTCTTTCAATACCTTCAAAGATATACAACTAAGTGACATAAATACTTACAATAATTTCTTGAGTAGGGATGTGTATTATATATAGACATCCAAAAACCAGAGTCTAACACACTAACGATCTTTAAATTGTCATATCTCTGATGTGAGCATAAGATCTCTTGTTCTTGTAAATAATCCATATGGTTGTCTTTTCAACAATTCAAACTTTGAATTGCTCAAGTATCTGCCAAACAATCTTATTATATATACGCTATTTCCAAATGCGTATAATAAGATGACAACATGCAAAATACATTGTCTAAATAGTCTGTTTTCCATTTATTTTAGAGTTAATTATTGTGTTGTGCACAGTTACTGCTAGTATATTGATGTGTTTTAGGAACCTAGGGCGTAAAAAGGAAAAATGAAGAAAAAGAAAAAGTAGATAGAAGAAAAATGAAGAATTAATGACAAGCACAAGTCCAAAAGCCTTTCACAATTTTTCTACTCAAGAATTGGACTATAAAAACACAAGAGACATTCAGTTGTAGGCGATCTAGGAGCTGCCGCAATTTTAAGAACCTTAGATGCCGTAATTTACACCCTTATTTTTCATAGAACTAGTTTAGAGACTCGGCGTTGCCTGGGTTAGATATTAAATAAGTTTTATAAGTTTGTGTGCATGAATACACGTGTCAATATATTAGATTGAATTTATTTAAATTTATAATTATAATAATATCATAAAAATAAATATAAATGATGAGATGAATGTCCAATGCAAGAATAAAAGTGTAACAAAATCAATAATGAATTAGTCCAAGTGGTAAGAGTTTTGGGTCCCTTTAAACATGTGGTCATGGGTTTTGATGACATCCTGTCATTACGTAATATTAGGGACTTATTGTGACATTTTGATAGAGTTCTCATGCAATTTATACTGTTCTGGAGTGCAATAAGCTTAAAATTTGAAGTCTGTTCGAAGGAAATCGCGACACGCCAATTTCAAGCCGTGCTGCGATTTTTGAAGCAAAATTACATCCTCCCTGTTTGAGGGAAATCGCGGCACGCCATAATACAAGGCGCGGCGCGATTTTGATGGGTCAGGCCCATAACTTCTATAAATACTGCACTCAAGCTGAAGAACAAGGGTTACGATTTTGGAGAGCAAAGTGCGATTTTGAGACATCGGAGACGGCTAGAAGGGCGATTTCTTCATCCTTTTACCAATTCATGTATGTTTTAATTATTTCATTGATTATGCTATTTGTAAACTCGATTATGAGTAGCTAAATCTCTTAGAGATTAGATCCGAGATGAATCTTTGTAACCCTAATTGACACATGTTGCTGTGAAACTCTATTTTGTTTATGAATTCAATTCTAGTTTATTCAATTCAATTGTTCTTAATGCTTTTTATATCTTGATCACATATAACTTGATTTCGTGAGAATGAATGACCACTGACCATGGCTTTCAACTTAGACCTAATTGAATTGTTCTAATAAACAGGGTTAGTCTAGGAATAGATAATCGTTTGTTAGTGATAATAGGTTAACGTTCGGTAAAACCTTCAAGAATTAATAGACCACCTAAGGAATTAGGGGCTGTAGTTTAAGAAGAGAGTCCTAACTCAAGGGATTGATTAGGGCTATTTTGTTAATCATCGTAAACTAGAAGAGGGTTCATAACAAATAGGTGCAGTAGACCAATTAGGGGAACTTAGAGGATTCGACGGATCTGATCTCATCTTTCTCTCTTATTTTCTTAATCAAATCTAATTTCTTTTATTTGATTTCATAAAATCAAACCAAATCTTCTGCCTAGTGGCAAACTAAAAATAAACTTTACACATCCTAAATTATATAACGAAATTGAATTATAGAAGTTAAAAACAGTCCTCGTGGGATCGATATTTTTACTACTTCGATAGTATTTGGTGCACTTGCCAAACGTCTATCAAGTTTTTGGCGCCGTTGCCGGGGACTGTTGAATTATTTCAACAAGGCAATTACGTTATAATTTAGGGTTTTTGCAATTTACTTTTCTGTTTTTTTTTATTTTTATTTTTCTGTTTTCATATTCACTTGATTATTTTGCGTTGTGCAGTGCTACTAAGGTATTTTGTTGTTTATGCGAGGTAAACAGAGCTCTGACGACCTAGAGTACGATCCGGAAATTGAAAGAACTGCTAGAGCACTTCGGAAAGCTGTCCGGTCGCAAAGGTTAGCTCAGTCCGTTCCACCGGGTGTTCGAGAACAAATACCGGAACAACTCTCAAGTGAATCTGAAACAGTCTCTTCTCCTAAATCTGCAACTATGGAAGGAGAAGGAGTTGTACCACCGAGACCTAAGCTAGGAGACTACGGGTTAGCCACTCATCGCGGTCAACTGACCCACACTTTTCAACCAGCTAACCCCGTAGCCTTCGACATCAAGACAACTGTCCTCAACGGTTTGAGGGACAAGCAATTCGATGGGACTGAAGCTATGAGTCCTCATGAACACTTGAGCCGCTTTGCTGAAACCTGCGAGTTTTGTGTGCAACCTGCCACCGTGACTGAAGCACAAAAGAAGCTAAGGCTATTTCCTTTCACCTTGACGGGAAGAGCAAAAGATTGGTTGCTAACAATACCAAACAGGACTGTCCAAACATGGGAAGAGTTAGAGCTGAAGTTTTTGGAGAAATATTTTCCTATGTCTAAATATTGGGAAAAGAAGATGGAGATCTCTAACTTCAAGCAAGGAGAAGGTGAATCATTGTATGATGCTTGGGAGCGATTCAATTTGCTTCTCAAGAGATGCCCTAATCATGAATTCACCGAGAAGCAATACCTCCAAATCTTCACTGAGGGGGTAACACCAAACACTCGAATGTTCTTAGATGCTTCCGCGGGAGGTAGTCTCAAGAGCAAAACTGATCATGAAGTCCAAGCTTTGATAGAAAACATGGCTGGAAATGAGTATCGTGCTGAAGCTAAGAAGAAAGAAAGAGGAGTGTTTGGGGTGAGTGAGCAAACTGCTATCCTTGCGAACCAAGCAGCTATGAACAAACAAATCGAAGCTCTAACTAAGGAGTTTCAAGGCTTCACCTTGGCTCATAAGCAACAACAAGTAGCTGCAATCAAGTGTGACTTATGTGGTGAAGAACATCCAAACGGTGAGTGTGTTCCAGAAGGATCAAATGAAGAAGCTAACTTCATGGGAGGTTATCAAAGGCAGAATCAATACTACAATTCAGGCATCAACAAGCATCCCAATCTGAGCTACTCAAATAACAATGCTTTGAACTCTCAGATGCTCACTCCTCCCCAACAACAACAAAGGAAGCCATCAGCTCTTGAGGAAACTATGATGAATTTCATGAAGATGACTCAAGGCAACTTTGAAGAGATGAAGAAGAGTCAAGAAGCTGAAAGAAAGAACAATGAAGCTTCTAGGAAGATGCTTGAAACTCAACTGGGGCAATTGGCTAAGCAGTTGGCTGAACAAAACAAAGGCGGATTCTCAGGTAATACTAAAGATAATCCTAAGAATGAGTCTTGTAATGCCATTGAATTGAGGAGCAAAAAGGTTTTGACACCTTTAGTTCCAAAAGCTCCAAAGAAGGTTGATGAAGTAATTGAGGTAGAGGAGAATGATGTAGTTGAAAAAAATGATGAGGGTGTAGTTGAAAAAGAAAAAAATGATGAGGGTGTAGTTGAAAATGAAAGGAAGAAAAAAATAGAGGGAGAAAAAAGTGAGAAGTTAATTGATGAAGATTCAATCTTGAGGAAGTCGAAGAGTCAAATTTTGAAAGATGGAGATAAACCACAAATTGTTCCATCATATGTGAAGCTTCCATACCCTCACCTTTCAAAGAAGAAAGAAAAGGATGAAGGCCAATTCAAGAAGTTCATGCAACTTTTCTCACAACTTCAGGTGAATATTCCTTTCGGTGAAGCCCTTGATCAAATGCCGTTATATGCTAAGTTCATGAAAGACTTGTTGACTAAACAAAGGAAGCCTAAGGATGATGAGAACATTGCACTTTCTGAGAATTGTAGTGCTATTCTTCAAAAGAAGCTACCACCTAAGCTGAAGGATCCTGGTGCTTTTACTATCCCTTGTTCAATTGGACCGGTAGACATTGGTAGAGCTTTATGTGATTTGGGAGCAAGTATAAATCTGATGCCACTCTCAATGATGAAGAAGCTTAAGTGTGGGGAACCAAAACCAACAAGAATGACCATTACTTTAGCTGATCGGTCGATCTCTTATCCCTTCGGTATACTTGAAGATGTACTAGTCAAGGTTAATGACTTGGTGTTTCCAGCGGATTTTGTGATCTTAGATATGGCTGAAGATGAGGATATGCCACTCATTCTAGGAAGACCTTTCCTTGCAACTGGCCGTGCTTTGATTGACATTGAGAAAGGAGAGCTAATGTTGAGATTCCATAAGGAGCAAGTAGTGTTTAATATATTTGAGGCCATGAAGCACAAAGATGAAAATCCCAAGTGTTACCGGATTGACATTGTTGAAGAAATAGTTAAAGATGACTCTTGTGAACATCAACCAACACACCCTCTTGAACGTGCAATTGTGAATTCTATAGCAAAAGGTGAAGATGATGAAGATCTTGAAGTAAGTGATTGTGTGAAGCAACTAGCAGCAAGCAAGCAAGAGTTGGGTCCGGTAAAAATAGAAGAATTAATGGGTAAGCACTCTATGGATGCTCCTATTTTGAGTGGAGAAGGAGAGAAAAATCCAGAATTAAAAGAACTCCCTTCTCACTTGAAATATGTTTTTCTCACTAAGGATGCCTCTAAACCAGTAATCATCAGCAATACCTTGACACCTTTGGAAGAAGAAAAATTAATGAGGGTGTTAAGAGACAATCAAGGAGCTTTGGGGTGGAACATTTCTGATTTGAAGGGTATTAGTCCAGCTTATTGCATGCATAAAATACACATGGAGGCTGAATACAAACCGGTAGTTCAACCTCAAAGGAGACTTAACCCAACAATGAAGGAAGTGGTGAAGAAAGAGGTTCTGAAGTTACTAGATGCAGGTATGATCTACCCTATCTCAGATAGCTCATGGGTGAGTCCAGTTCATGTGGTACCCAAGAAAGGAGGAATGACGGTGGTAGCAAATGAAAAAAATGAATTGATACCTACCCGCACCGTCACTGGTTGGAGAATGTGTATAGACTACCGGAGGTTGAATACCGCAACAAGAAAGGACCACTTTCCATTACCATTCATGGATCAAATGATTGAGAGATTAGCTGGCCAAGCCTTTTATTGCTTCTTGGATGGGTATTCGGGGTATAATCAAATTGCAGTGGCTCCGGAAGATCAAGAAAAGACTGCCTTCACTTGTCCATTTGGAGTGTTTGCTTATCGAAGGATGCCCTTTGGGCTGTGTAATGCGCCGGCAACCTTTCAAAGGTGCATGCTTTCCATCTTCTCTGATATGATAGAGAAGAACATTGAGGTATTTATGGACGACTTTTCTGTTTTTGGTAAGTCTTTTGATCAATGCTTGTTCCATTTAAATGCTGTACTTAAAAGATGCACCGAAACTAACCTTGTTTTGAATTGGGAAAAATGTCATTTTATGGTAACTGAAGGTATAGTTTTGGGGCATAAAATAAGTGCTAAAGGCATTGAGGTAGACCAAGCCAAGATAGAGGTTATAGAGAAACTTCCTCCACCCATCAATGTTAAAGGAGTGAGGAGTTTCTTGGGGCATGCCGGTTTCTATCGGCGGTTCATAAAAGACTTTTCTAAAATTTCCAAACCCCTCTGTAACCTCTTAGTCAAAGAAAATGAGTTTAATTTTGATTCTGAATGTCTAAATGCTTTTTCTTTGATTAAAAACAAGTTGGTGACTGCACCAATAATCATTGCACCTGATTGGAATTTACCTTTTGAACTTATGTGTGATGCAAGTGATTATGCTGTTGGTGCAGTCCTAGGCCAACGCAAGAACAAATTTTTTCATGCAATTTACTATGCAAGCAAGGTTTTAAATGAAAATCAAGTTAACTATTCCACAACTGAAAAGGAGTTGCTTGCGGTAATCTTTGCATTGGAAAAATTTCGTTCTTATCTAATAGGCTCCAAAGTCATTGTTTTTACAGATCATGCAGCTCTCAAATATCTCTTAACTAAAGGGGATTCAAAGCCTCGACTGTTGAGGTGGATCCTATTATTGCAAGAATTTGATCTTGAAATTCGTGACAAGAAGGGAGTCGAGAACGTGGTAGCTGACCACCTCTCAAGGCTGGAGAATGATGAGGTAACAAAGAAGGAGAAGGCCATCAAGGCCGAGTTCCCTGATGAACAGCTGTTTGCTATTGGAGAAAGACCTTGGTTTGCTGACATGGCAAACTTTAAGGCCGGCAACATAGTTCCTGATGATCTGACCTACCCTCAGAGGAAAAAGTTCTTCAAAGATGCAAACCACTACTTGTGGGATGACCCATATCTGTTTAAGGTAGGTACTGACGGTTTGATTAGACGTTGTGTTGCAGGTGAGGAAGCACATAGTATCATGTGGCACTGCCATAGCTCAGCTTATGGAGGCCACCACAGTGGAGAAAGAACAGCTGCAAAAATTTTGCAAAGTGGATTCTGGTGGCCCACCCTTTTCAAAGATTGCCACGACTTTGTCACAAGATGTGACAGATGCCAAAGGACAGGTAACATATCAAAGAGGAATGAAATGCCCCTAAAAGGAATCATTGAAGTTGAACCATTTGATTGTTGGGGTATTGATTTTATGGGACCATTCCCTTCCTCTTACTCTTATCTCCATATTCTAGTCTGTGTTGATTATGTCACAAAGTGGGTTGAAGCGATACCATGTGTTGCCAATGATGCCAAAACGGTTGTCAACTTCCTTCAAAAGAATATTTTCACTAGGTTTGGAACCCCTAGAGTATTGATCAGTGATGGGGGGAAGCATTTTTGCAATAATTTTCTTGAAAATGTGCTCAAAAAGTATAACATTAAGCACAAAGTTGCAACTCCCTATCACCCACAAACTAGTGGTCAAGCAGAGGTTTCAAACCGACAGCTGAAACAGATTCTGGAGAAGACAGTTGCGTCAAATAGGAAAGATTGGTCTAGGAAATTAGATGACGCACTGTGGGCATATAGGACAGCCTTTAAGACCCATCTTGGGTTCTCACCCTATCAGTTAGTATATGGGAAGGCATGTCATCTTCCAGTCGAGCTAGAACATAAAGCTTATTGGGCCATTAAGGCCTTAAATTTTGATCAAGTAGCCGCTGGTAAGAAAAGAATTTTGAAACTTAATGAACTTGAGGAGATGAGGCTTAGAGCGTATGAAAATGCGCTCATCTATAAAGCCAGGACAAAAAGGTATCATGACAAAAACTTAGTGCCTAGGGATATTAACTGTGGACAGCTAGTTTTGTTGTATAACTCCAGGTTGAAGCTGTTTCCTGGGAAGCTCAAATCAAAATGGTCTGGACCATTCTTGGTCAAAAGTGTGTCACCATATGGAGCTGTTGAACTAGTGACACCTGAAGGAGATCGAAGTTTCAAAGTAAATGGACAAAGAGTTAAACCATACCTAGGTGGTGACCTACCAAAAGGAAGGGTGGCACTCATTCTGAAGGACCTCTGAGAATCCTTAGCAGTCAAGCTAGTGACGATAAAGAAGCGCTGGGTGGGAGGCAACCCACTACATGTTATTTTCAGTAATTTTTCTTTTGATGTATTTTCTTTTTATTTTCTTTTTAATGTCGAAGTCCATTGAACTTATTTCCCTATTGTAATTGCTCCTGCACTTGTTTATTATTAATGAATTTGTTTTGTTTCATGTGACCTATTCCAGTTTAGTAACAGTTGTTTGATGAAACGGTGTTCCAAAAGTTCTAAAGGAGGGGTGACTTGATTCAAAGGCGAAGTGTACGGCGTTGCTAGGTAGTCACATACTCCCAGAAATCTCAGCCATAAGGTTCATTGCCAAATCTTGTTTTTCAATTTACTTATATTTAGATTAGTTTTCCATGCGACTACATTTCTAGAACTTGCATTGTTTCTCTATTATTGATTGGTCTCTGTCAATTACACACTGAGGCAAAAGTGCTTGGTCCTGTGAGCCTTTTTGAAGCCTACCCTGTTTTAATTTGTTAAATTTATCCTTTCTTAACCAATTGTGAGCCGGTAGGATTAGAACTTTTTGTTCGGTGACAAACTACATTACAAGCCTAGAAACTTTTAGGACTTGTCCCTTAATGTATTTTCTGAGTTAAGGCATTGTAGAATGTTGCTAAAGATTAAGTTTGGGGTTGCTATTGGAATTTGCAACCAACTAAGTTTGGGGTGGGGGTACTAGAGAATTAGAGAACAAAAATGAAAAGAAATATGAAATTGACATGAAAAATACACACAAAAATGGTGTATCAAAAAAAAAAAAAAAAAAAAGAAATTGAATGATGAAAAAGGGACAAAACAGCTAAAATCCGAGTAACTTCAAACTCGAGTGTCCCTAAATGTTGAAAATGTTCTCTAGTACCTTTGCATTGATTGTATTTCCACAAGGTGAATGAAGGAAGGAATGAATTTTGTGCTTTAACTTCCGTAGGAATGCCTAACTCAAATTTTTTGTAGCCTACTTATCCAAATATATCCCACCTTTCACCTAAGCCCCGTTATAACCCTAAAGACCTCAAAAGTGTGTAATGATATTGACTTTGATTGATATTTAGAAACTTTTCAAGCGTATGGTAATATGTAGACCTGCATGTCGACTGGTAGAACCCTGTTTCAATTTGATGCGAGGAGTTGTGAATTGGTGGATGCGAACAAGTCAAACTAGCTCATCTTTAGCTAGAAGGAGAATGAACTTTTGGGTACTATCGTTTTGTCAGGTAACTGTTATTTTACTGTCATTTGTCACTGTTGCAAGCAAATTCCTTGAGGACAAGGAATGGTTTAAGTTTGGGGTTGTGATGACATCCTGTCATTACGTAATATTAGGGACTTATTGTGACATTTTGATAGAGTTCTCATGCAATTTATACTGTTCTGGAGTGCAATAAGCTTAAAATTTGAAGTCTGTTCGAAGGAAATCGCGCCACGCCAATTTCAAGCCGTGCTGCGATTTTTGAAGCAAAATTACATCCTCCCTGTTTGAGGGAAATCGCGGCACGCCATAATACAAGGCGCGGCGCGATTTTGATGGGTCAGGCCCATAACTTCTATAAATACTGCACTCAAGCTGAAGAACAAGGGTTACGATTTTGGAGAGCAAAGTGCGATTTTGAGACATCGGAGACGGCTAGAAGGGCGATTTCTTCATCCTTTTACCAATTCATGTATGTTTTAATTATTTCATTGATTATGCTATTTGTAAACTCGATTATGAGTAGCTAAATCTCTTAGAGATTAGATCCGAGATGAATCTTTGTAACCCTAATTGACACATGTTGCTGTGAAACTCTATTTTGTTTATGAATTCAATTCTAGTTTATTCAATTCAATTGTTCTTAATGCTTTTTATATCTTGATCACATATAACTTGATTTCGTGAGAATGAATGACCACTGACCATGGCTTTCAACTTAGACCTAATTGAATTGTTCTAATAAACAGGGTTAGTCTAGGAATAGATAATCGTTTGTTAGTGATAATAGGTTAACGTTCGGTAAAACCTTCAAGAATTAATAGACCACCTAAGGAATTAGGGGCTGTAGTTTAAGAAGAGAGTCCTAACTCAAGGGATTGATTAGGGCTATTTTGTTAATCATCGTAAACTAGAAGAGGGTTCATAACAAATAGGTGCAGTAGACCAATTAGGGGAACTTAGAGGATTCGACGGATCTGATCTCATCTTTCTCTCTTATTTTCTTAATCAAATCTAATTTCTTTTATTTGATTTCATAAAATCAAACCAAATCTTCTGCCTAGTGGCAAACTAAAAATAAACTTTACACATCCTAAATTATATAACGAAATTGAATTATAGAAGTTAAAAACAGTCCTCGTGGGATCGATATTTTTACTACTTCGATAGTATTTGGTGCACTTGCCAAACGTCTATCAGGTTTGTTTCGTGCCCCATGCGTATGAGAGAGAAAAATCGATTGAAAGGGAAAAAAGTGGTTGAAATATATATATATATATATATATATATCAAAGTATATGTATGAGGAATAATAAAATTGGTGTTTGGCAAACCTAAAGAAGGAAAAATGTTAGATGAAAAGAAGGTTTGGGGATCCTGCTTGTGCTCAAAATATGTAAATATGTGATTAACAAAAATCTATTTATTTATAGTTAACATTTGCATTAGAATATGCTGCTAAAAGATAACATAATAACTAATCGAACCTTTTTTTTATCAAAAAAAAAAAATTAATCGAACCTTTTTTTTCCTCAAACATAAAAACTAATTGAATGATATAGTGCTAAAAGATTAGTAATAACTAAGTGAAACTTCTTTCCCTAAAAACAAATAAACAAATTGGAGTCTTTTAATCATAAAATAAGATCGTATATGTAAACTTTGTTGAAAGTATTATATGTAGTTTGTTGAGATATTTCTGCTACATAAAATATTAGAAATTCAATAAAAATTTAAAGAAAATATTGAGTGGATAAAATCAAAATGTTGTTGAGATATTTATGTTAAATAAAATATTGGTTTTTAAAAATATAAAAAATAATAAATATATTGAGAATGAATGTGAAAGTGACACGTGGCATAAAAAACCTTACTTTATATATATACTATTGATTAATTGATTGATTGATTGATGTGTAGTTTGTTGAGATATTTTTGCTACATAAATTTTTTTTTTTTTTTTGCTAAGCGAGGAGATTGGACAAGCATCAAGAGGAAACACCGACATCCCAACTAGGTTGGCACCCCGGGAAATCTCCATCCTATGCCGCCAAACTCTAACATTTTATTAAAAAAAAGGGAAAAACTGTACAAGAAGAGGGGGGACTATGCCAAAACCCTCAGAAAATAAAGAAACAATACAAACAGCAGACTATAAGTCCCTAAGGAAATCTGTAACTAGGTAAACCTACCCTTTCCCGAAAGAAATCAAGATACAATGCAGCAGGTAATACATCTAACCAAACAGATCCCTGCAAAGAATGACCCATATTTGCTAACCTATCCGCACAACAATTACCTTCACGAAAAATGTGAGAAGAAATAACTTGAATACCCAAACTACGGGCATTATGCCATCTGTTTCGAAGCATAACTGGCACTAATGAAGGATTAGAAAAAAATTAGCAAAGCACTAGTGGAATCACTCTCCAACCATAACTGTCGCCACCCATGAGCAGAAGCATGCTCCATGGCTAAAATGATAGCAAGAACTTCGGAATGATAAACCGATGCCCCCCCAATGTTACAACAGAAGGCACCAAGAAAAGAGCCCCTAGAGTCCCGAAAAAGACCTCCACAAGCTGCATGTCCAGCAATGACGGAACCATCAGTGTTAACCTTCAGCCAAGGAGAAGAGGGAGCTTTCCACAACATCGGGATGATTTCTTTTACAGTACGACAATGAGCATCAACAGAAAAAACATCCAAAAGCTGAGAGTCAGATGGCAAACATTTTCCAGTTGAGGTATTACCAGATAAAGCCACCCAGGAATGAATGCGAACCTTTGCAGAATAAAAGGTTGTAACTTGCGAAGAGAACCACATGCTGTTTCTAGCAAGCCAAATAGTATGCACCGTATGTATAACTGATGCTAGGAAAATATCAGCTGTCTGCGAAGAACAATAAGCAGGAAGGCAAGAGAGAAGAGAGAGAGCTGAAGTACAGTCTATGGAACAATTAAGTTTACCACCAAGCCAAGACCAGAGATCAGTTGCAAAAGGGCACTAAAGAAATAGATGTTCAGACGTTTCATCCATTTTCAAGCAAAAGCAACAAGCTGAAACAATTACACAGCCCCGCGCTCTATGATTTTCATCCGTAGGCATTTTACCATGCAATAATCGCCAAAAAGTAAAAGAGTGAGAAGGGGGAATGCACCCCTGCCAAATCAGATCCGCCCAAGGCAACTTTTGAGCTGTCGGCTTCAGAAAATCAATCGCCAATTTCAAAGACAATTTACCATCAGCGGAGTGTGACCAAACAAAAGTGTCCTGTAGAGGAACACAAGGTAAAGGAATGGAAGGAAGCTTGTCAGTCACAACCGCAGTCATAAGAGATGGTGGCAAATTCCACCCTCCATCAACAATAATATCCGACACTTTACCAGTGAAACCAGCAAGAAAGAACGGATCAACATTAAATAAAACAACAAGAGAGGTACCAAGCCAATTGTCATTCCATAGAGAAATATTCTCACCCGTGCCCACAATCCACAAAGAGTTATCAAGCACCGTACCTATGTGAGTTTTAATACCAGACCAAACAGAAGATTTAAAATAATGGTTAAGAGGTTTACCATTGGAAAAAAATCTACGCTTCATGATGTATGCCCATTGCGAGTCTGTGGATAAAAGCTTCCATGCTAATTATAACATTGCCGCTTCATTAATTAAACTTGTTGGCTTCAAATATAACCCACCTTCCGCCCATGGTCGACTGATACACTTCCAAGAAACCGTGCATAACTTCCTAGAAAGAACATCTCCGCTCCAGATAAAATTTTTAATCCAGGTGTCCAATAATCGAAGCAGACGACGTGGCCACGTATAAACATGAAAAGAGTAGAGTAACATGCCATGGATAATAGATTTAACCAGCTGAACCCGTCCCATGATAGAAAGAAGAGACCCCTTCCATGAAGAAAGTTTAGTCTTTATCCTGTCGGCAATCATTTGAAAGTGAACAACTTTTGGCTTGCCTTGAAAAATTGGACACCCCAAATAAAGGAAAGGAACGTGTCCCACAGTGAAACCTAACATGTCTGAAATCATCTGAGCACGCGTTGAATTCATAGCACCAGTGTACAATCGGCTTTTAGCATTGTTAATAATTTGTCCGGACACCTTAGAATATCTATGGAAAATATTTAGAAGCACACGAATATTACGCTTAGTTCCTGTACAAAAAATCATAACATCATCAGCATATAATATGTGCGTAGGAAGAGAAACCCCACGACAATAAGTCATAGGATGCAGCCTCCTTGATGCTACCGCCAAAGAGATGGACCTACCCAAGACATCTTCGGCCAAGCAGAATAAGAGAGGGGATAATGGATCCCCTTGTCGAACCCCTATAGTGCAAGAGAAGAAACCCACAGCCTTACCATTAACCAACACAGACAGCCGAGCTGAATTCAATATAGCTAGAATCCAATTCACAAAAGTCTCAGCAAAACCGAAACCCCTAAGAACATTAAGCAAAAAATTCCAGTCTAAAGTGTCAAAAGCCTTCGCAATATCGACCTTTAAAGCTACATTACCTCCATATTGATGCTTGTCAAGTAAATTAATAGCTTCCGATGCAAAAATCACACATTCATAAATATTACGATCACGAATAAATCCACGTTGCTCAATTGAAACAATCCGCATAGCAATAGGTGCCAATCTGTCTGCAAGGATTTTAGTGATAACTTTAAACTGAAAATTAGCTAGAGCAATAGGGCGATAGTCTCCCATCACTCTCGGCCCTGGAACCTTTGGAATAAGCACAATCAAATTGTTATTAATATTTGCAGGAAGAGCATCAGTAATAAAAAACTCCTGAACCGACTGGACTACATCCGTACCAACAATGTCCCAATAGGTTTGATAGAAAAGTCCTCCAAACCCATCAGGACCCGAGGCACCATCCCCGTTAAGGGAAAACACCGCATTCCTAATCTCATCAAATTGAGGAACACGCATCAGCTGCTGGTTATCATCATCTGATACCATAGATGGGATAGTCTCCTCAATCAAATTATTCTGCGTACAGTTATTAGGAACAGTAAAAATGGACTTGAAATAATTAACCACGTGTACCTCAATGTCCTCAGGGTCAGTAAGCATTCTGTCACCATCTTGCAAAAAAGAAATAGAATTCTTTGAAGCCCGGATTCTTGCTACTCTGTGAAAATAAGCCGTATTTCTATCCCCATGTATAAACCGCTGGTTTCTAGCTTTTTCCTTCCAAAGCTCCTCTTGATAATGCAAAGCTTTGGTTAGAATAAATTGAGCCTCAATATCTTGCATATAAAGCTGATCCGAAAAACCATCAGTGTCAATAATTTGTTGAATTCTATTCACTTCATCCACTGCCAAACGAACTTGTCTGTCAACGTCACCGAAGACCGTACGGTTCCAATGAGAATAAATATTTTTCATGTGCTTGAGCTTGGCCTGTAGCCGAGACATACCATGCCCCCGGAACCTCATTGTCCAATTCTCAACAAGAAGCCTGCGACAATCAGCATGGGAAGTCCAAGTTTTAAAAAATTTAAAAGTGCCGCCACTATGTGCTGTAGACAACTCAGCCGTCAATAAGAGAGGATGATGATCTGATTGATGCCTCACTAAGGCCGAACAAGAAGTTCTGCGCCAAAAATTAATCCAATCCACATTACAGATAGCCCTATCAAGGCGAAGTGCCACATTTTCTGAACCAAGCCTGCCATTGGACCAAGTATAAAAAGTACCCAACGTGCTGAGATGATTTAATAAATTTGCATTAGACCAATTCAGAAAATCCAGACAAGATAAAGATGGAGGAGGCCGACGACCACGCTTCTCATGAGCACCCAACACCGCATTAAAGTCACCAATAAATAACCAAGGACCGGGAAAGCGCCCTTGGAGATGAGACAAGTCTGCCCAAAGTTGCCGACGCTTCAAATAAAAATTACTAGCATAAACCGCAGCAATATATACAAGAGAATTTTGACAAGACACTTGTAAGACTATGCATTGATCCGACACAAACAAAACCATAGGGAGAGTGACCTTGCCCCAAAGTGCCCATAAATTCGGTTGCAAATTTTCTCTAACATTCAAACAATAATTTGAAACACCAATACTATGCCAGTACCACAAAGGAACATCATCAAAAAGAATCATAGGCTCCACAATAAAAATAAAAATAAAATATAGAAATTCAATAAAAATAAAAATAAAATATTGAGTGCATAAGATCAAAAGTTTGTTGAGATATTTATATTAAATAAAATATTGGTTTTTAAATATAGAAAAAATAATAAAAATATTGAGAATGAATGTGGAAGTGACACGTGGCATAAAAAACCTTACTTTATATATACACTATGTAACGCCCAAATTAAAAGTGTCTAAAATTTTCAGCAAGAGCGTTAAAAACTGATATTGGATACATTAATTATACAATACGGAACGACATAAGTCGGGAATTCAAATACGAAAGCATACTTGAGTCATATGTTACATTATTTAATTTATACATAAACCGTCTAATGAAACTCATACAACTTAAGTTCATTTCACACAAGCTTATAATATAACATAATATCAAGCTCTGAGACACAAGAGCTAGATCCACGATAGCACGATCAATCCGTAGCTTTCTCCTTACCCTTGCCACGAGAAACCTATGAACCTGAACAAAGAAGGAAAGGGATGAGACATAATGTCTCAGTGAGTTCTACCTAACCCTAGGCTAATGGTAACCTCAGGGAAACCTACGATCACCACATGTCTACAATACAACCTGACGGTTGATTATACGTGTGTGGTCATGCTTACCTAGACGAGAGTGCATGCTAAAGCCCTCATAGGTTCGTCTTAACTTATCATAAGCTTTACTTACATCTTACGTGTTATGGCGGATACAGGGGATTCTAAGTCCGCTATGTTAAGATATGATAAACATATCAAGGCCTAAGCTTAACATGTTCATGACACGTTCCTAAACCTGACGATTTAATGAAAACCTAAGATCATTATTGGTACAGTTTCATATCTAACTACGTATCATATCATTTCTTACATAAATCATATACATTCTTTATGTTAGGAGTTAGCGTTGAACTACAACATTATCTAAGTTCACTTTACGAAAAGTCCCAGGTGGAGTAGTCCGAATACAATCCCATACATAACCGATAAAAACCTATCTAAGGAAAATATCGGACTCCCTCAGCAACGTGCGGGCCCCTCTTGCGAAGCTTGTCCCGTTTCCCTAACGGGAAACCCCTTGTGTTCCCAACCTAGCGTGGATCGCAAGAGACACGACACCTACGTTTTACATATTCATTCTTAGTGAATAGATTAAACTAATCGTCTCACGTCTTAACATATATATAATTCATGATTAACGTTCTAATTCTCGACAACTATATCGAGGCTCTAATTTCATTCCCTTTCTTAAAGTATTGTTTACTATCCGATCAAAAACCTACTATATCTCTTGCATGTCATGCTTTATTAAATTAGTTAAATACTTGCTTCACATTCAAGAAAACATTTAAAAGTTTATCCAATAGGGTCTTGGCTTGAGGGGTTTACTTTTGTAAAAAGTGGCTTTCTACTCGCTTTGGCTAGTTGGAGGCGAGCAGGACAGTGGTTTTGTGCTTTCTACTCGCCATGGCGAATAATAGCTCGCCCCGGCGAGTTATGACAGTTCAGAATGTGTAAAAATGGTATTTTTAGCCCAAAAACCTCAAAACCAAGTATCTCCAACTATAATATGACTCTAAGGATCATAGAAAACCTGTAAAACATTAACATAACAAGTATTCACAAGATAAGCAAGCATGACAAGAAGAGGGGTAACATTTCTCTATATATAAACCCTAAAAGTTCATGATTTCTTACAAGAGCAATCACATAACCCCATGGGTGAAATCTATCTAAGAACTCACCTTGATTAAACTGAAGATAAGCTCAAAATCCCTAGACCTTGACAGAATAACCCTAGAAAGAAAATCTCTAGATGAGAGAAACTATGTTGGTGAAGCTTTCTTCAAGAATTTCCTAGCCAACACTCTTAGTTCTACTAATCTCTTGCTTGATTCTTGCTAAAATAAGGATTGAGTGAAGATTAGGTGAAGAGAAGGAGGGAGAGAACCGATTTTTCTAGAGAGAAGGAGGAGCAAAATTTTGTGTCAAACCCTAGAGAGATAAGCGATGAAAAATTATGAAGAATTTTGGACTCTAAGTCCTTATATACTCCTTCCATGAACAATTACAAAATTACCCTTAGCCTTAAACACGCGCATTTTAACGTTATCAGGTAAAACATCGTATCATTAATAAGCGGGATATTACACACTATTGATTGATTGATTGATTGATGTGTAGTTTGTTAAGATATTTCTGCTACATAAAATATTAGAAATTCAATAAAAATTTAAAAAAAAAATACTGAGTACATAAGATCAAAAGTTTGTTGAGACATTTATGTTAAATAAAATATTGGTTTTTAAAAATAGAAAAAATAATAAAAATATTGAGAATGAATGTCGAAGTGACACGTGACATAAAAAATTTTACTTTATATATATATACATATATATATATATATATATATATATATATATATATATATATATATATATAATATTGATTGATTGATTGATGTGTAGTTTGTTGAGATATTTATGCTACATAAAATATTAGAAATTCAACAAAAATTAAAAATAAAATACGGAGTGCATAAGATCAAAAGTTTGTTGAGATATTTATGTTAAATAAAATATTGGTTTTTAAAAATAGAAAAAATAATAAAAATATTGAGAATGAATGTGGAAGTGACATGTGGCATAAAAAACCTTACTTTATATATATACTAGTATATTTACCCGGCGTTGCCCGGGTTAGGCATATAATTTTGTATACTCGTAAATTTATAGATGCACAGACAAATATAATTAACTGGATTTAGTAAAATTATTAACATATATATAGAATAAAATAAACATTTTTTAAGTATCCGGACCTGCAAAAATCTGTACCCATTATTATATTAGTAAAATTATACAATTGTCATATTACTTGAATAAAAATCTTCTCGTCATGAAATAAAATATAATTGTATTGTCTAATTAATGATTTTTGTTTGATTAGTAATTTCTTGTCAAGTGAAAGTGTGTGGTATAATATTTTTTTCTTAAAAAAATAGAAGGAATAAGTCTAAGATGTGTCAATTCAGTGGTAAAAGTCTGACTTTGTAACTTCAAGAGATGTTGTCCAAATCTCACATGAAACGGTTGTAAAATGATCATTAGAATCACACTTATTAAAAAAAAAATTACGAATAAATTCTACATAATTTCAATTATTTTTTAATAATGCATTTTTTTGTATAAAAAAATTGCTTTACACGTTGATATTTTCAAATATTTGTAAATATCTTAATATCCACTAATACTCGCTTGGCGGATATTCATGCAAATGTGAAAATAACATAAATATCAGTTTTATCAAATAAAGAGAGATAACTACTACGTATATCCGTGGACATCCATTATCATCTCTGGTAAGAGTATAGTAACAACAACAATAAAATAATCATAATAATAATTATATTAAAAAATAATAATAAACTAACACTTCCATTAAAAAAAATAATCTCAAAGTATAAAGAGAAAAAAAATTGTTCCGAGTCCAAAAATAAAACAAACCTTATGATAGTTGATTCAAAAATGATAAATATTTATTTTATATTCTAAATAACCGCAACAAAATTTTGTTAATATATAAGAAAATAAACATCTAAGAAGAACAAATGAAAGAAACATTGATAAATTTAGCTTTTTCAGTTGTTGTTTGACAAATGAAAATGTTCAACATCGTATCTTTTTTGCTTATATACCACAAAGCATAGTAAAACAAAATGAAAACGTACTAAAAAATAAATGAGTATCTTTCACTCTTTATTCTCAGAAGAAAAAAGAAACACCCATACAACAAATAAAGAATAATAAGATGAAAAAAAATAACATAGAATAATTATACTGAAAGGAAAATAGTCAAAGATAAATACTATAAAGTAAGAAAAATCCCTAATAAATAGAATGACAAAGAGTGTTGGGGAAAAAGAAAGAAAAGATAAAAAAAATAGTATTTTGTTTATGGATAAAATAATAACATATATCACATCATGAATAAAACACATAAAAAAAATAGTATTTTGTTTATGGATAAAATAATAACATATATCACATCATGAATAAAACACATAAAAAGTGTGAGAATAATATAATTGGTTAGTTTCCATGGAAAAAATATAAGCGGTTAGATATTTATAGAGAAAATATAGGTGGTTGTTCCATAGAAATATAAGAATTTAACGAAATAAATGATGTTAAAATAAAATTAGAAAAAAAAAACAAATAAAATATTTGGATGATAAAATCAAAGTAGTTGTGGATTATTTGTTGAGAACTTGAGATGTCTATGCTAGATAGAGAAATGAGTTTAGTAAACAAAAATATAAAAGTTAATATGAAAGTAAACGTGCACATGAACAACTGTCAAAAACTCATAGGAAGGTATTTCTATTGTATCAAATAGACCTAGTGTGAGATAATAGTATATGAAACAAAGAAGGTTTGAGTTTCGGTTTCTACTCAAAATATGTGATTTTGGTGATTAACAAAATCTCATTTATTTATAGTTTAAAAAAAAAAAAAAAACAAACCAAAGCCTTTTTCTCCTCAATGAAAAAACTAACTGAATAATATGGTGCTAAAAAATTATATAATAACTAATTGAAACTTCTTTTCCTAAAAAAAAAAAGAAGAAAAAAAGAAGATTTAATGGATAATATTGAAAGTATTATATATAGTTTGTTGAGATATTTTGGCTACATAAAATATTAGAAATTAAATATAAAATTAAAAAAAATATTTAGTGGATAAGATTAAAAGTTTGTTAAGATATTTATGTCAAATAATATATAAAAAATAATAAAAATATTGAGAATAAACGTGGAAGTGACACGGGGCATAAAAAACAATATTAGAAATTAAATATAAAATTAAAAAAAATATTTAGTGGATAAGATTAAAAGTTTGTTAAGATATTTATGTCAAATAATATATAAAAAATAATAAAAATATTGAGAATAAACGTGGAAGTGACACGTGGCATAAAAAACAATATTAGAAATTAAATATAAAATTAAAAAAAATATTTAGTGGATAAGATTAAAAGTTTGTTAAGATATTTATGTCAAATAATATATAAAAAATAATAAAAATATTGAGAATAAACGTGGAAGTGACACGTGGCATAAAAAACCTTACTTTATATATATACTATTGATTTGTTATTTAGAAACGACTGTGTGTTCCTATATACTATTGGGTTCACGGTGTCCGCTATATTGGCATGCACCAATTATGAATGGATGCCAATACCTATTGCTATAACGGCACGCACCAATTATGAATGTCCGTTATACTGGGTTCACGCACAAAACAACATAAAAGATTTTTTTTTTTTTTTAGCTGAATCGGGAGATTGGGCAAGCATCAAGAGGAAACACCGACATCCCAACTAGGTTGGCACCCCGGGAAACCTCCATCGTCTGCCGCCAACCTCAAATTTTATTAAACAAAGGAAAAATTATGTACAAAGAGGGGGGACTAGGCCAAAACCCTCAAAAACAGAAAAAGAAACAGCAAAAACGAAACAGAAAAGTGGCAAGGTTACGGAAACCTATAGCTAGGTAGCCCACATCTCTCTCTAAAGAAATCAGAGCCTAAAAGAGAAGGAAGAGACGACAGCCAAACAGCTCCCTGGACTGAGTGTCCCATATTTGCCAATCCATCTGCGCAAACATTACCCTCACGGTAAATATGGGAGGAGATCACCTGAACACCAAGTCGACAAGCATTGTGCCAACGATTACGAAGCATAACAGGAACCAAAGCGTGATTTTTGAAAGCAGCCAGAGCACTCAACGAATCACTCTCTAACCAAATATTATACCAACTATTTTGGGCAGCAAATTCCATGGCAAAAATATACCCCTGAATCTCCGAAGAAAACACCGTGTCCGGACCCAAATTACACGTGAAGGCTCCGAGGAAAGTACCTAAATGATCTCTAAAAATACCCCCACAGGCTGCATGAGTACCAACCACCGAGCCATCGGTGTTAACCTTAATCCAAGGAGGGGAGGGAGCCTTCCAAACAACCGCAATAATATCTTTGAAGTTGCGGTGACGCGCATCAACATTAAAAGCATCAAGGATTGGCAAATCCGATTGTAAACAGTGGCCAATAGATAAATTACCAGACATAGAAACAGCAGCATGCAAACGCACCTTAGCAGCATGGAGGGATACCACATCCGAAGAAAACCGGAGAGAATTACGGGACAGCCAAATAATGTGTAAAGTATGAATCACCGCAGCCACGTAAATGTCCGCTATTTGAGAAGAACAACGGACGGGGACACATTCAAGAAGAGATGCAATAGAGGTAAGATTAATCACACAATGTAACTTACCACCTATCCAAGACCATAATTCTAACGCGAAGGAGCAGCGAAGAAACAGATGATCGGAAGATTCCACAGAGTTCATACAACCATTACAAATAGACGCCATAACACAACCTCTAGTCTGAAGATTTTCATCGGTGGGCATCTTACCATGGAACCAACGCCAAAAAATGAAGGCATGAGATGGAGGAATACAAGACCTCCAAATAAGGCTCGGCCAATCAAGCACCGGGGCAGCAGGAGTCAAGAAAACCTTCGCTTGTTTAGCAGTCAAGTTTCCGTCCGTCGAGTGCTGCCAAGCCAACATGTCAGGAAGAGGAGCACTTGGCAGCACCACCGAGTCCAAAAGATGAGACACTAGGGGCACCAAAGAACCAGGGAGATTAATTCGGCCATTCTGGATCACATCAACAACTAGACCCGAGAAGCAAGTGTTCAAGTCAGAGTCAATTTGGAGCAGGTCAATAATAGGATCACCAAGCCAATTGTCCACCCAAAAATTAATAGCTTCACCAGTACCAACAATCCAAATCGAATTAGCATAAACCGTAGATAAGTGCCCTTTGATGCTAGACCAAATGGAAGACTTCATATACCTTTTGCAAGGCCGCCCATTAGATCAACATAAGCAAAAATACCTATTGCTAAACTACGGAACTGGTGAAATAATAATAAAATAATAATAATAATAATAATAATAATAATAATAATAATAATAATAATAATAATAATAATAATAATAATAATAATAATAATAATACAAAATAGGAATGGATGCCACAAACTCAATTATGAATTATGAATAAGAATGGAGAGAAGAGCGGTACTGTTAAATCAGAAAAAGAAAAAAAAAATAGTATAGGTGTTAGTTCAAGGACCTGAAACAGAAACAATAGTATAGGTGCTAGTTCAAGGACCTAAAACTCGTAGGTGTTTGTAATGGCCAGAAACAATAGTTCAAGGACCTGAAAGATAGAAAAAAACAATCAGTAAACTCACTCGTAGATGTTAGTTCCATCTTATATTATATATATAAAAATAAAAATCTAAGCATAAGTAGAAGAAACGATAGTATAGGTGTTTGTCAAACATGAAGAAAAAAAAACTTAGATCAAAAGAAGGTTTGAGTTTCGGTTTCTGCTCAAAATATGTGATTTTGGTGATTAACAAAATCTCATTATTTATAGTTAAAAAAAAAAAAAACCGAAGCCTTCTCTTCCTCAATGAAGAAACTAATTGGAATAATATGGTGCTAAAAGATTATACAATAACTAATTGAAACTTCTTTTCCTAAAAAAAACGAAGAAGAAAAAAGGAAGATTTAATGGATAATATTGAAAGTATTATATATAGTTTGTTGAGATATTTTGGCTACATAAAATATTAGAAATTAAATATAAAATTAAAAAAAATATTTAGTGGATAAGATTAAAAGTTTGTTGAGATATTTATGTCAAATAAAATATAAAAAAATAATAAAAATATTGAGAATAAACATGGAAGTGACACGTGGCATAAAAAACCTTACTTTATACTAGTTTAGAGACCCGGCGTTGCCCGGGTTAGATATTAAATAGTAAGTTTTATAAGTTTGTGTGCACGAATACACATGTAAGTATATTAGATTGAATTTATTTAAATTTACAATTATAATAATATCTTAAAAATATATATAAATGATGAGATGAATGTCCAATGCAAGAATAAAAAGTGTAACAAAATCAATAATGAATTAGTCCAATTGGTAAGAGTTTTTGGTCCCTTTAAAAATGTGGTCATGGGTTTGTTTCGTGGCCCATGCGTATGAGAGAAAAAATCGATTGAAAGGGAATAAAATTGGTGTTTGGCAAACCTGAAAAAGGAAAAATGTTAGATGAAAAGAAGGTTTGGGGTTTCTGCTTGTGCTCAAAATATGTAAATATGTGATTAACAAAAATTTATTTATTTATAATTAACATTTGCATTAGAATATGCTACTAAAAGATAACATAATAACTAATCGAACCTTTTTTTTATCAAAAATAAAAACTAATCGAACCCTTTTTTTCCTCAAACATAAAAACTAATTGAATGATACAGTGCTAAAAGATTAGTAATAACTAATTGAAGTTTCTTTTCCTAAAAACAAATAAAAAAATTGAAGTCTTTTAATCATAAAATAAGATCATACATGTAAACTTTGTTGAAAGTATTATGTGTAGTTTGTTGAGATATTTCTACTACATAAAATATTAGAAATTCAAAAAAAAATTAAAGAAAATATTGAGTGGATAAGATCAAAATGTTGATGAGATATTTATGTTAAATAAAATATTGTTTTTTAAAAATATAAAAAATAATAAAAATATTGAGAATGAATGTGGAAGTGGCACATGACATAAAAAAACCTTACTTTATATATATACTATTGGTTGGTTGATTGATTGATTGATTGATGTGTAGTTTGTTGAGATATTTCTCCTACATAAAATATTAGAAATTCAATAAAAATTTAAAGAAAATAATGAGTGCATAAGATCAAAAATTTGTTGAGATATTTTTGTTAAATAAAATATTAGTTTTTAATAAAAGAAAAAATAATAAAAATATTGAGAATGAATGTGGAAGTGACACGTGGCATAAAAAACCTTACTTTATATATATATATATATTATTGATTGATTGATTGATGTGTAGTTTGTTGAGATATTTCTGCTACATAAAATATTAGAAAACCAATAAAAATAAAAATAAATACTGAGTGCATAAGATCAAAAGTTTGTTGAGATATTTATGTTAAATAAAATATTGGTTTTTTTGACAAAAAATAAAATATTGGTTTTTAAAAATAGAAAAAATAATAAAAATATTGAGAATGAATGTGGAAGTGACACGTGGCATAACAAACCTTACTTTATATATATACTATTGATTGATTTAGAAATAAGGACCTGAAATAATAGTATAGGTGTTATCATAAAATGATAGTATATGTGATTAATAATATTAAAACGCTACCGGTGAAATAATAATATTTTAGGACTTGAAATATTATTATTAAAATCAAAACGCTACTGATTAATAATATTGAAACGAAAAGGACCTGAAAAAATAGTATATGTGATAATAGTATAGGTGATTAATAATATTAAAACGCTACTGTTGAATCGAAAAGAGAAAAAAAAATAGTATAGGTGTTAGTTCAAGGACGTGAAACAGAAACAATAGTATAGGTGTTAGTTCAAGCACATGAAACTCGTAGGTGTTTGTAATGGATGCCAACAATAATAGTTCAAGGACCTGAAAAAAAAAACAATCAGTAAACTCACTCGTAGGTGTTAGTTCCCTCTTATGTTATATATAAAAATAAAAATCTAAGCATATGTAAAAGTAAAAGAAACAATAGTATAGGTGTTTGTCAAACCTGAAGAAAGAAAAAGCTTAGATCAAAAGAAGATTTGAGTTTCAGTTTCTGATCAAAATATGTGATTACGTGATTAAAAAATTCTCCTTTATTTATAGTTAAAAAAAAAAACAAACCAAAGCCTTTTTTTCCTCAATGAAAAAAACTAATTGAATAATATGGTGTTAAAAGAGATAGTAACTAATTGAAACTTCTTTTTTAAAAAAAGAAATATTTAATGGATAGTATTGAAAGTATTATATATAGTTTGTTGAGACATTTTGGCTACATAAAATATTAGGAATTAAATATAAAATTAAATAAAAATATTTCAGGTCCTGAAATATTATTATTAAAATCAAAACGCTACTGATTAATAATATTAAAACGAAAAGGACCTGAAAAAATAGTATAGGTGATTAATAATATTAAAACGCTACTGTTGAAACGAAAAGGAAAAAAAATAGTATAGGTGTTAGTTCAAGGACCTGAAACAGAAACAATAGTATAGGTGTTAGTTCAAGGACCTGAAACTCATAGGTGTTTGTAATGGATGCCAGCAACAATAGTTCAAGGACCTGAAAGAAAAAAAAACAATTGGTAAACTCACTCGTAGGTGTTAGTTCCCTCTCATATTATATATAAAAATAAAAATCTAAGTATAAGTAAAAGAAACAATAGTATAAGTGTTTGTCAAACCTGAAGAAAGAAAAAGCTTAGACCAAAAGAAGGTTTGAGTTTCAGTTTCTGCTCAAAATATGTGTTTACGTGATTAAAAAATTCTCCTTTATTTGTAGTTTAAAAAAACAAATCGAAGCCTTTTTTTCCTCAATGAAAAAAACTAATAGAAACTTCTTTTTCAAAAAAAAAGTTAAAAAAAACAAATTGAAGCCTTTTTTTCCTCAATGAAAAAAACTAATAGAAACTTCTTTTCCTAAAAAAAAGAAAAAAAAAATAAAGGAAGATTTAATGGATAGTATTGAAAGTATTATATATAGTTTGTTGAGATATTTTGGCTACACAAAACATTAGGAATTAAATATAAAATTAAATAAATTATTTAGTGGATAAGATCAAAAGTTTGCTGAGATCTTTATGTCAAATAAGATGTCAAATAAAATATAGAAAAAATATAAAAATATTGAGAATAAACGTGGAAGCGACACATGGCATAAAAAATCTTACTTTATATATATATATATATATATATATATATATATATATATATATATCATTGATATATACTATTGATACTATTGATTGATTGATTGATGTGTAGTTTGTTGAGATATTTCCCCTCCCCTAAGAGAAGCTTGAATTACATACCCTCCCCCCTTATGTTAAAATCTACACTTTAATCCCTCATTTTTTTTTTATTTCTAACAATCTAGAAAAATAATAATAATCTAACACACTTCGAAAAAATTACTATTGCATATCTATTTTAATATAGTAAAAAATTGAATACATATTTTTCGCTATTTTTTAATTCACAATTTCATTAACTTGTAGTTTTAAACCCTATTATAAAATATGAAACAACCCAAAATAAAATTAAAATATGTGGAAAATTATTAAAGACAATAAAACATGGTTATTTAAAAGTTAATTTTATACTCTAAACTATCAAATCAATAGCAAAATATTTAAATTTAATTATCTTTGACATTTAAATTATAAAGAAATGAATTAATTTTTCTAAAATGATGGTTCAAAATTAATATATATCATAAAAATATTTATTTATGTTAAAATATATTAAAGTGTAGTGCATATTTAATTATTACGGGATGAAGTTGTAATTCAAGCATCTTATAAGGGAGGGAAGTATTAATTTTATTTTTCAAGAGAGGAGAGTGTATATTTTAACATAAGAAGGGAGGGAAGTGTAATTCAAGCATCTTTAAGGGGAGGGGAATGTAATTTACTCATATATTTATTTTTGTTAAAATAGATTAAAATGTAGTGCATATTTAATCATCAAGGGAGGGAGTTGTAATTCAAGTATCTTATAATGGAGGGGAGTATAAATTTTACTTTTCAATGGAGGAGAGTGTATATTTTAACATAAGAGAGGAGGGGAGTGTAATTCAAACATCTTTGAAGGGAGGGGAGTGTAATTTACACTTCAACAAAATAATGATTTATTTAATAATTATAAAAAAAACCACGGTTCTCTTTATATAAAAAAAAAGCCACGCTATCATAGTTGTATAAGCAATTATAAACCAGAAAACACAAATAATCCTTGAAATTAATCGTAAACAATTTGAATCATAATCACTTATAAACCAGCAAAGTCAAATAATCCATAAAATTAATCGACTTTGATTAGTTGTAACATGAAAGAAAAAGAAAAAAACTTACAGGTTAATTCTGAATTCTGATGCAGAGGGCTAAGAGAGGTTGAGAAAAAGTAAACAATGCGGGAATGAACTGTGGAATGTGAGAACCCTACTTATTAATATTTATGTTTAATATAGTGCTAACAAATCTTTTTCTAAAATATTTTGAGTCTTAATCTTTTTTTTAGATGATTTAAAGTCCAATCTTTAACAATATTTTTTGATCACGTTTGTTACTAATAGTTTTTTTTAGAGCATTTAAAATGCAATCTTTAACATTCTTTTTTACTCATGTTTGTTACTAATATTTTTTTTAGATGATTTAAAGTTTAATCTTTAACATTATTTTTTGCTCACGTTTGTTACTAATCTTTTTTCTGAGGATTTAAAGTCCAATATTTAACATTATTTTTTGCTCACGTTTATTACTAATTTTTTTTAGAGGATTTAAAGTCCACCGCTCACCAACATATAGGTAGACTGCTTTTATTTATTAAATTCCAATTCCAATTCACGTAGGTTTTTGATTTCTATAAAGAACATACAATTGGTGGAATTGATTTGGAACATACGAAGCAATTGTTTACTCCAAGTGGTGTTACGGTTCTTTGGATTGGGTTCACAGCTAACCAATTGTGATCGTCGAGCTATTCATTAGCATTGCTCCAACCACACGTATCATTGCTTTTTTCTTTTGCTTGTTGAATTCATTGCTTTGGTTACGTGTGGCTTTGTTTGGTTACGTGTGGCTTTGCCTGCGCCAACCATGTTTGACTGGCAGGCAGAGCTCGCGCCTCCAGCCGTCAAACCTGGAATCACGGATTCACAACAACTCTCCACTGTGTTCGTTCCCACGCCTGTTATGCCTTCTGCCGCTACTACAATTCATATGACAAAAGCTGCTCCTAAACCCTCTTTTGCCCAGGCCCTATGTGGAAATACCGTAGTTTCTGATCCTTTACCGGTGCCCTCCATCCGTGGTGACATCCTTTCTATTAAAATCACTGATACTGTCTATTGCCGTGGACTGGATGCTTGCAAAACCAACCTTAGAGGTCGGTTGGTTCTGAACAAAGGAGATAAGCCTTACTCCTCCAAAGATCTTGCTGCCAAATTACAGAATTTGTGGAAAGTTAAGGGGCCATGGCATCTGACATCCCTTGGGCGAGGGTATTATGAATTTTTCTTTAACTCCCAAGAGGACATGCGAACTGTTTGGGCAGCCGGCACTGTTAGCTTGAAGCCAGGGTTACTCAGATTGTTCGAATGGACAAAAGACTTCAACATGCACACACATCGACAAACTCACACTCAAATTTGGATTCGGTTATGGTAACTACCACAGGAGTACTGGATGGAGAGGACCTTATATGAGATCGCAGGGGCGGTGGGAACTCCGTTACTCATTGATAATGTGACTAGAAATAGACTTTATGGCCATTATGCCCGCATTCTGGTTGACATGGATCTTTCGAAAGATCTTTTTTATGAGGTTCTGGTAGAACGTGAAGGCTTTGCGTTTCCGTTGGCGATAGAGTACGAGGGACTGCCTGATTTTTGCAAGCACTGTAAAAACATTGGCCACGATGTTTCTAAATGCCGCTGGTTGTACCCTAGACAAGATGAATCTAACAATAAAGCTACAGGTGATAAGGGAAAAGGAGATAAGGGAAAAGAGCAGGTACCGAGCATAAAACCTGCTTGGAAGCCTTTGAAAGACAACCCCTCAGGAACCGGCTCCTCTAAAGCCTTTGCAGCCCCCTCCGCTGTTACAAACACGGTTCCAACAACTTTAGCCTTGACACATGAACCTCAGGGTCTGCAGCAGCATGCCACACAAACTACATCTTTTTCTTTTGCGTTACAAAATGTTCCAGACGATGTTGTTCCAGGTACTCTACCGTCTAGTACGGTGCTTGAAGTGGATCCCCTAGTAGCGCACGTTGACGTGCATGATGATGTGGAGAAATCTATTCCGGTAACTCGGGAGGAGGAGGTGACACTTTCATCACCTTTCAATTTACAATATGTGGCACCTCGGGAAATTCAGCAAGAGAAGCTCCCTATCACTTCAACTCATGTACTTGAGGAAGTCACTGAAACTCAAGAGGAATCTATTGAGGTCGCACATGCAGCAACAATACAATTGTCGTTACAAGATGCTCTGGAGCTGGAACGTTCGGCACATAATCAAGGAATTCCAACTGTTGAAACAAATGATGTTACAGCTGAAAGGGAGGAAACAAATGTTGAAATAAATGATGTTACAGCTCAGAACTCAGAACATCCAGTCACTGTTCCTTCAGACACTGTCAGCTCCACAATGGCTACCTCTTCAGCAACCATAGAAACTGATGTTAATTTGATAGGGAGCGCCCCCCATGGTGCTGTTCCTGTCCAACAAGTGCCTCCAAGACTTCAACAAGATCTGGACCTTTGGCATCGTATCAAGGAATATGATAAAAAAGCAGCTGAGGATCCTACAATAATGGCCTTGACAAAGAAGCAACGACAAATAATGCGTAAAGAACTTCTTGATGGGAAGCCGCCTTATAGCACCCGTTCTAGGGGACCTTCTCCAAACCGCAAATGAATTTTTTATGCATATTGAAATGTTCAAGATTTTGTTTGGTTAGACAAGCTTTCAGCGAGTTGCATATGGATTTCTTTCGAGAAAGAATTGGCTTGCCCAATTATAGATTTTAGTAGTCGTTTTTTTATGTTTTCTTTTGTTTTTTTTTTTTGAGGGTTTTGGCCTAGTCCCCCCTCTCCTTGTATATTTTTTTCCCCTTTTTTTAATAAAATTTTAGAGTTAGACCGGCATAGGACGGAGGCTTCCCGGGGTGCCAACCTAGTTGGGATGTCGGTGTAGCCTCCTGATGTCTGTCTTTCTCCCTGCTTAGCAAAAAAAAAAAAGTTAAAGTCCAATCTTTACCATTATTTTTTGCTCATGTTTGTTACAATTGATCAAAGGCTAAGGAAGAGTAACTTATATTAATAAAATAAAATAATATGGAAATACTATTTTTTGTGTAAGGGATATGAAAATACTTGGCAATCTTTGTCGGTTGTATTGAGGGGAACAACACAGATGTACAACATAAAAGCGGCTGATAAAAAAGTAACATGAATTTTTGTTTTGTGCTAGTTTTTTGTGAGTTTGATATGTGGTTACAGAGGGAAAAGAAGGTTAACGGGAACGATTAGTGATATGGATTAGTAATCCACGTGTTATTTTACAATTAGCTAACAATAAGAACAATTTATAAGAAACAGTGTGTAAGTTTTCTCCTTAAATTAAATTTATTCTTATTTATTTGTTACATGTTTTATTTATATTTAAAATTAAGGGTATTTTTAAAAAGAAAAGTCCAACCCAAAAGTGTGCTGAAAAGGGTAGTTTTCTTTATATATAGTATAGATACTATTGATTTCGATTTCACTTTTGCCTGATTATTTCTTTTAAATTCACGCCGATGTTGTTATCATTAATTCCACTTTTAATTTGTTGAACCTTAGATACTGTTTGATTTGTTTATTACCTTTTTTTTAATTCAATCTGCTACGGTTACTGTTTCCATTCCCTTATTTCATCTAAATTCCAATTTTGAATATGTTGCTGCTGGTGCCGTGAGTCCAATCAATTTGCTGCTATTATTATCACTATTCATCCAATCCAATTTCTATTCATTAGTTTCATTCATGTTGCTCCTGTTTATTATAATTCCTCTTTTTTTTGCACTGTTGCTGCGTAATGAAATTATAGTTTCATTCATGTTGCTCCTGTTTATTTAAATTCCAATTGATACGTATTTGCTGCGTGGCTCTTCCGTTTCGTTTCCAATTGTTTTGAATTGCGACTGCCGTGGCTGTTCTCTTTAATAAAGTTTCCAACTTATTTCAGGTGGTAAGAAGTAATTCTAGTGCATAATTTAATAATGTATGCAGTATAAATTGAGTCCGAAACGAAATGACTGTAGTACCGACTACCTTTTTAACTGTACGAGAAATTAAATATTTGTTTTAAAAAATTTTGTTTTGCAATTTAAAAAGTCTACCGAGATATTGTTTATGCATCGAAAGAGCAAAAACGACATATTTAGAAAAATTCAGATTTTTAATTGAGAAGGTTAAAACGAAAGCACTTCTTTTCTTTTAATTAAGAATTTATTGAATTAAAAAAAGAGTTATGCGTCTAAAAATTCCGACAATGTGTTGTGAACGCAAACAGTGTCTCTTGTTCAATATTTTCTACCAAAGTTTTATTTTTCTCATTACTATTTAATTAGCGCAAAGTTACTCGAGTGACGAAGGTCGACAGAAACCGTCGTTTTGGTCTCTACCCGTCAATTGATTAATCACAATCTATTTTTATTTTACCCGCAATACCAAACTACTTTGGTCTCGCCTTAGATAAACACAGAAACAACGAAAAGCGGTAATTGTTAATTGGTCTTTGTGCATTCGACATCCCTTTTATATTAAAACGACATAGCCTTAAAAAAGGAGTCTCTTGCAAGTGTGTTTGAGCAAAGAAGTCTTTAGATAGAGTCTGTAACATCCCGCTCGTCAGCTAATGGAATATTACCAGCCAAACGTGTCAGAGGACAAATGTTCATCGAAAGCGAGTATGACGGAGAATATTTATCAAACGATATCAGTTAAGCATGGGTTTAAGTATCAGTGTCAGGCTAAACACGATTAAGACGAAGGGCAAAATGGTAAAAAGCCACGAGGGATATTTAAGGCCACAAGGGCCATTTTCCTTCATTTGTGCAAGTTCTTTCTCTCTCTAGGTTTTGAGAAAAAGAATTCTCTCCTCCTTCTCTCTACACCATCGCCATATCTCTCCCTCTCTAAGCCATCAAAGTTTCCAAATACATGAAATTGGTGATCAAACATGGATCATAGAAGCTTCATGGACAAGAAACATCAAGAAGAAGAGGTTTTAGCATGATTTGAGGAACTTGAAGCAAGGGTTTTGGATTGAAGAAAGATTAAAGATTGAAGCTTGAAGATGTTATAACTTAACAAGTGAGTTCTATAGATAGTTTTCCCACCTTTGGGTTGTGTAATTCTTGTGAGAATTTATGAAATTATGTTAAGTTTAGAAAAGTATGAATTTTAGAACCCTTGCCATTGATCTTGTTATGTTTATGTTAAAATTTCCATGGAAGATGATTTATAATGATATATGAGTTGCTGGATGTTCATAGTGCATTGCAGGATCGAATTGGACGAGTTTTAGGTCAAAATTGCAAAATCTGCACCATAGACCAAAAGAAACTTGCTATTAGCGAAATATTTCGCTAATAGCGAAATTTCCAGAACCTGCCCAGATGAAAGTCGCTATTAGCTAAACTCTCTGCCCAAGCCAACTTTCGTTTGGCTTGTTGGCTCATCTTGGGGGCGGTGGTGCATTCCAAAGCCTTTCTTTCATCGATTTACAACCTTATAACCCCAAAACAACATCTAATCAATGCACATAACATCAAACAATTCTTTAAATGAAAATCATGGCCAAATTAACATATGCATCAAGAATGGCATAAGAGTGTTTAAGCATGAATGTTCGGGTAGCAATGAACTAAGAAAGGGAATGAATGTAGAGCCTCGACATAGCTTGTCGAGAACTAAAATGATAAGCATGAATCCTATGTATGTTAAGACGCGATGTTACTAATGTATCCTCTTCGCACATGAACAAGAATGGCTATGCGAGGATGTTAAGCAGCGAATTGATAAGTTAATCTCTTCGCATATGATAAGTATGAACAAGTATATAGTTTACCGTTAACCAGATCGATCACGGATCCGAGGTAAATGAGTAAGCATGTATAGGTTTAACCTTTCATGAATGTATAATACCAAGACTATAATGAATGATGTAGGTGCCATGTCTCTTGTGATCCACGCAAGGTTGGGATCTCAACGGGTTCTCACCATGGGAACGGGATAAGCTCCGCAAGGGGGCCCCGCAAGTCATCGAGTAAGCAAGATGTAGGTGTCGTGGAAACGGGATAAGCTCCGCAAGGGGGACCCGCACGTCACTGAGGGAGTCCGATGTCCCTTAGCTAGGTTTTCATCGGTCATGTATGGGATTGTACTCGGGGTTACTCCACCCGGGGCTCTCCGTAAAATGAATCAAGATAATGATTGTTTGTTCATCGCTAACCTAATGAATGAATGAATGAATGAATGAACAAATGAATATGACTTGTTATACCCTAATTTTGGACCTAAAAATACTAGCTCAATGCTTCTTTTCTTGCATTTCAAGCCATTTGAACTATCTCTGATCAATTACATCTTTCTCTGCATTTTATTTCAACATTACTTGCAAAATTCACATAAAAGGGCATTTTAGTCATTTCCTATGTTAAAATTTCTTTCAGTCTTTAAAAATTGTCTGAGTCCTTTTGAATAGTTTGAATAAGTCTTCATTTCAATTCTATGTCAAAATCCACTTCAAAAATTACATTTGAAGTCATTTTGAGTCAGTTTTGCCCCTAGGGGCATTTTAGTCTTTTCATATGTCAAAACTCTGTTTAAACTCTTAAAATTGTCTCTGAGTCTTTCAATTTTGTTTGTATAAGCTCTTGCTTTAATTTCCTGTTAAAAATCCATTTTAAAATTGCATCTGAGTCATTTTTTTAGTCGTTTTAGCCCCAGGGGCATTTTGGTCATTTCACACGAAATTTCGGCAGAGAGAGGTTACTTTAAAGTACCTCATTTAAGCCATTGGTTCGTTTTAGTCCATTTTGTCAAATTTTAATCGTTTCACTTTACGTTATTTCCAAATTACGTTTTTTACCAATTTTATTATTAATTACTTTTAAGTCCTTTTTTGTCATTTTTTGCATTTCAGTCCTTTATTTTTAGTCATTTGCAGTTTAGTCCAGAAGTTAGTTACAGTCCAGTGCCACGTGTCAACAGTCTATTGGTCCAGCAGTCACTGCATCAGCCTATAAAGCTGACCAGTCACAGTCAAAGTCAAACAGATCCATTCATTTCTTTACACATCATCATAACATCTTTTCTTTTCTCTCTCCACCAGAAGTGGATCAAAGCCACAAAAAATATTAAGAACATTCATGAGTCTCATGAGTGTTCAAACCCTAACCGCCTAGAACCACCGCAACAACTTTTCCAGTCATCCCTAACCTCCCGACCACCGCCATAACAGCACAAAAAACCACTGTAATTTTTCAGCAACATCATCACAAACTCGATTCCGCAAACAGAAAATCAAGATCCATACAATATCAAACCAAATCGGACTCAACCACAAGCAAAACGAATCGGCCAAGGCATACATCACAAATCACGAATTCGAAAATGAAGGTAGATAGGGTTGCAAATCAAGAACACAACCGAGCCTAAGCTCAAGGTCGAATCCAGACAGCAAAGAACAGAGGGTGAAGAAGAGCAAGGCGAATCCGAGTGGAACAAAAGAGAAGGTGGACGAATCCAACGAGAAGCTCACAATCTGGATCGGAACAAGAACTGGTGGAAGCTTTCCGTCGTAGTCATCTTCTCCAATCTAACAGAGGTATTTTCCTTCACACATGCTTCAATTCGTTCGTTTCAGTTCATGTTCATGTTATTTGTGTGTGAAAAGAACTTTGGATAATGTGTAGATCTAGGCTTCGTTCGTTTTGTTTTCGAGATTTTGAATACGGATTTGAGCAGAGAAGATGAAGATGAATCTTTTAGTCTAAAAATTTTTTCGAAAATGGAAGTTTAAGTTTCCGGTGCGGTGGCGCCGCCGCTTTGGCCAGCCGACCACCGCACCGGACCACCTGTCTTCATCTTCTCCGATCAGCATGTCTAGAGAGAGGGAGAGAGTGTTGCAGATTTGTAGAGAGAGAAATGAGATAGAAAAATGAGGCTTTCTTCATGTGACATGCTTTTATACCCCCTGTGATTCCCCACGCGCGCGTCCATGCCTGTTATCATGTTCCCCTGTGTTTTGGTGCATTAGATCTAAGGTTTTGGCTTCCTGGATCAATCCAACGCTCCTGATGCGTTTGGATGATCCAGGATCCATCTCCCGTTGGGCCTGGATATTCTTTCCTTGCAGATTTTCTGGTTTTGCTTGTTTCTTGCTATGTGCACCACTGGATTGTGCTTTCTACACCTCCTGCATGTCAAATTTTTGTTCAAAAAATTCCAAATGAGTTTCCATGAGTTCTTGATGACCTTCCTGATGTTTTCTAACATTTTTGCATAATGAAATTTGATAAAAAATATGTGTAGCATTTTTTTTACTATTCTTGTTAAAATTGGTGATTTTCTTGCACATATTAAGTCTAAAAGTCCTTTAAAAATCCCTTAAAAATTCCAAAAAAATTCATGTATGTTTCTTGTTATTTTTGTGACGTTTCTATGCATTTTGTTTACTGGAAAATTTTGTTGAAAAATATTATCACATTTTCTTGCATTATTTCTTGATTTCATGTGAAAAATCTTATGAAAATTGTCTAATTCCATTTCAAGCTCTTGATGATTGTTTGTGGTACATGTTGCTTGAAGTTTGTGAGTTTATTGTTACTGTTTGTGTTCGATATTGCTGCATGAGAGTGAATCTTGATTAGTCACTTAGTTTCCAAGTTACTTGTGTAAATGAATAATGCAAATATGCCTAAGTTTGCTTCCAAAAATGTCAAGTTAACCATGTTGCCTTAATTCCCATTCTAAAATCTGATTCTAAACCTTTAAAAGTGTGTTGGAATGTGAGAATTATAGGTCACATGAGTCTTGCACCTTATGAGCAAATTTTAGTCATGTTTTGCACTCATTTTTGCCTTTATTTTGGGTTGTCTTCTATGCTTTGTGTTATAGTGTTTCTCTTGCTTTGTTTCTTTGGATATTACCATGTGTTACTAACCATTTCATTTCATGTCTCATATATTTCATAAGCATCCCCATTTCATCCCATATTCATCTCTATTTTTCTTGCAATTTAATTTGTACCAAGGCTTAGAATGTAAAGACTTAGGAGCTTTTGTAATATTTTACTTCATGCAATTTTTAATTTCTTGCAAGACCATAGAATGTATCTAGGCCAATGATGTAATAAGGACAATGAACTCTAATGATGTACACCGACACAAGCACCGACACATGCACACACATCACATAGATATTTTTAGATGTATGGCTAGGATATGCATGTTTAGATGTATGTTTAGGATTGTATGTTTAGATGAATGCCTAGGATTTACACTTAGAGAAAATCATTTTCCAAAAAAAAATATAAACAACTTCACTCAAATATTTTTCTCAATAAACTTTGGGATCAAAATCCCATTGAATTTTCCTTTTCTTTTCTTAAATAAAAACTTAATGAATTTTAATCATACTTAGACCATATTTTGCAAAGTAACTAATTCCACCTCACCTTTTTCTAATCTCATGCCCTTGAGGCCTCTCTCTTATTCTTCAAAATCCAATTTTCAAACTTAAAATCAACCAACAAAAACAAAAACATTTTTTGGAAGAGAACTACGGTGGATTTGATCCCTTAAAAGGGTACGTAGGCAAGGAACCAATATTCCTTCAATTCAAATAAAACAAAAATTCAAACACATCCTTCTCCCTCCAATTCTTGACTTAGTAAACCTTAGGTGTGAATATCAATTTTTCAAATAGCATTTAAAAATAAAGCGCGCGCGTAGAAATTAAAGACGGTTCCTATAGGTTACTATAGTCGTTATGGGTGCGTAACACCTTCCCGTAGCGAAAACAACTCCCGGACCTCGTTTCTCAAGGGTTTTGCTTACTTTTTCCCTTCCCAAGAAAAAATAAGATATCACCGGTTAAAAAGGTTCAAACGTAATCAATGTTTGACACCCGAAAACCAAGATAAAACATGACTATGTATGATATGATATGATCATGATTATAAGATGATACTAGACATGTACAGGTTATGCAATAGAGAAAATTATGAATGTTATACCGATGACGATCTTAGGGTTCCCTAATCGTTCGATTTAGGATCGTGTCATGCATAAGCATGTTAGGTCTTGATGCGTTTAACTTATCTTGAGTTAGCGGTCCTAGGATCCCTTGACCGCCATGACACGAATGATGTAAGCAAGACCTATGACAAGTTAAGAAGAACCTACGACGGATCTAGTATGCACGACCATCTAGGTAAGCATTGTAACGCCCTATTTTTATTACTTATTTATTTATTTGAGTTTAGAGTCTTTTCCGTTATAATTTAATTAATATGTTTGATAAGTGATATTTTTATTATTATGTGTTGATATTTATTAGTAGCCCCTATTTTATTATTTAGTGGAGAAATATATTTAGTGGAAGAATATATTTAGTGGAAGTATATATTTAGTGGAGAAATATATTTAGTGGAAAAATATAATTATTTAGAATAATGAGGCTTTGGGGCAGAATTGGAATTAAGAGAAAATAAGTAGGTTAAGGATTTATATATAAAGAGGAGAGTCACAGTTAGAAAATAAGGATTACGTGCAAACTGTTTTTTTGGGAGAAAGAGGAGAAACCTAGAGAAAGAGGAGAAACCTAGAGAAGAGAAGAACCAGATAAGAGAAGTCTGTAGAATCCTTGCAATCAATCAATCTAAGGTAAGGGTGAGACTATCATTCAATAATCTTGAGTCTATGATTCTGAAAATTTCATTTAACATGTTGTAGGTTTAGTTTTTGAGAATTGGAGAATTAGAGTTAAGAGTGATAATTGATGATTTATGTTATGTTATTGTTGATTTGTGGTTGTTGATGATTGTTGTTGTTAATGTCATATTATGAATTGGGTATGAATTATGTTGAGTTGTTGTTGTTGATTGTGATGATTTTTGAATGAATGTGAAGTTTGAATAATATAAGTTGCTTTTCCTGATTTTTTCTTATCTCTGCCCCAAATTTTGAAATAGAAACCGGTATTGATCGGTACAGAATTGGTCTTAGGTGTAAACACGAAAGTTGTAGGTATGGATGTTAGTTTTCTAATGGCATTGGTCTGACGTAAAAACGTTTTATACAACTTGAGTTATGGTCAAATTACTGCACGTAGGTCATAGTGAATTTTTATGGACTTTCTGCACAACTTTTTCGAATTTGAAACGAAAACTGGTATTGATTGGTAGAGAATTGGCCTTGGGTGTAAACATGAAAGTTTTAGATAATTTTGTTAGCTTTCCAGTGGCTTTGGTTTGACGTGAAAATGACTTTTAGTTTTTGAGTTATGATGAAAATACTCCGAGGAGGTCTTAGCAAAATTGTACGGTGACAACATTCTCTGTTTCATGTTTTTGCATCTTTTTCACACGTCTCTATTTTAAATTGGTCTTCGGTATAAACATGAAAGTTGTTGATAATTGTGATGTCTTTCTAGTATCCTTGGTTTGACATGGAAATATGTTATGTATAATTTATTATGTTTTTACAAAATTGCATGATGAATTGTTGATGTTTGAATACGATGTTATATGATGAATTGTTGATGTTTGAATATAATATTAACGATGATCTGTGAAGTTGTTATAAGATGATTTAATGTTGTTACTGATGATATATATATATATATATATATATATATATATAATCGTATATGCATTATGTGAATTATAAGTGATGTTTTGCGACGATGATTACATTTTGATATTGTTATATCTTGAGATTATTGATGTGCTGCCATGTTGCTGTTTACTATTGATTAAAGTTGTATGTGTCGGTCTAAGATGTGAGATGTTGATCCAAATTATTGGAGTCATATAAGACGTTCATGTTGTCTAAGTTGTAAGATGTTGAGTCCATGCATACTCATTTAAAGACGAGGGCTCATGCCCTAGGAGCTTTTGCTCAATAAAGACGAGGGCTCATGCCCTAGGACCTTTTTCTCAATAGCGACGAGGGCTCATGCCCTAGGAGTATATTTATGCTCAAAAGCGACGAGGGCTTATGCCCTAGAATGGTACCACATGCATGAGTAAAATGATAGAGTTGCATAGTCGAGTTAAGTTGCATTGTCGAGTCAAGTTGTTAAGTTGATTTATGACGTTGATATTCATGTTGATTATGAAGTTGATTATGATGATGATAATGATGCTACATGACCATTGTTATGATATGTTGATGATGTTTATGTTGCTAAATATAATTGTTGAATTATATGCTTAACATTATTGTTTGTGAATCTCACCCCTTCTGCTTAGAAATGTTGCTCTTCGTATGAGTAACTTGCAGGTGAACGAGAATAAGTAACTGTTGATTGCTGTTGTGAGTGGCTATCTCTCACTGTGTCTTTAGGTGCTCTGATACGTAACGGGATGGGAACTTTTGTGGCTATTTTCTATTCCTTACGTACTGCTTATGATTTTACATGACTATGATTTAGTTTTTGGATTATTATGAGATGTTTTGATGAGGCCTTCGTGCCAAGACTAATTATGTTGTTGAATTAAAATCCGCTGCGAAGTTTTTGAATATTTATGTTGACCAATTTATGGAGGATGAATTGTTATTTATTCCATTTATGATTTTTAAGAAGTGTGACATTCTGTTTATGTTGAATGACTCCGATTTATATGTGAAATTTTTATGTTGGGAAAACGGGGTGTTACAAGCATGACCACACACGTATAATCAACCGACAGGTTGTATTGTAGAAACGTGGTGACCATAGGCTTCCCCCGAGGTTACCTATAGCCTAGGATTAGGTAGAACTCACTGAGACATTATATCTCATCCCAATCCTTATTTGTTTCAGATAAACAGGTTGGTATTGCAAGCTCGTGGCCGGATGGATAGATAGCAAGTGCTCGTTCGTAACCGTTGCAGGATGTTTTACAGATTCATGGATGTATCAATATGTTTTGGTTATAAAGTATTGTATTAGTAAATGTACAAACGTGATTTGTTGTATATATTATTCATTCAAAGACTTTATGTTGTAAATCTTAATGTATCCAGTACTAAAGATAACGCACATGCTAATTTTCTAGATACGTTTAGTATGGGTGTAACATTTGGTATCAGAGCAGGTCGATTCAGATCGTGCCATGGGTCATTAAGTTACAACTAAGGTAGGGGGACCATTGGGTTCCGGGTAAATGTTGTAGTTGTTGTTGTTAGTTAAGCCTGATCAACTCAATTTAACACTCGACGGTTAGGACAGATGCCTGAGAGCTGAATAGGACCCAGGAGGAATGAAGTATGTGATGAAGATGAACTGAGAAGTGAGAACTCGGAGCAAGTAATAGTAAGAGTTTAATCATGCCAGAAGGTGGTCGGTGAACTGAGCAGTCGAAGTTTGTTTTCTCCAGGAGCACAAGTGTCATAAAGAGTAAGACGAAGTGCCCCGATAATGTCGGACAAGTTGTTAATAGTATTTCATATACACGAAGATGAAGAATTTGAAGGTAACTAAGTTGGCTCGAAGTTTCTATAAGATTCGTTGTTGGAACAAGATAAGCCATTCGTAGCAGACGAAGATAAGGTTCTATGTGAAAGTTTCATGTTAAGTGTTATCATGATTAAGGCATTAATTTCCAAGATACCGTGAATTGTATTGATTGATGTTAATGCTTGCCATGCAAATGTTATGAATTGTTTTTATGATGTTACGGATGATTAATGTGCATCGTTTACTTGTGAAATAAGATTTCTATGTAAGAAACGTTTTCTGAAAACATTGAATCGAAGAAACTCGCTAATAGTCAACCTGGGGCGAGACTTCAGTTTTTCCCGAAAGCTGTCAGTTCGTCCCTGGGATCCGCAGTGGCTATTGGGGGTTTGTCTTCACAATCTTTTACGCGATAAAAATCCTTTATAACTTTAAGTATCGAATGCACATTACATCCTAGGATTTCCAAAGGAAAAGGCATGGACAACCATTAACGGAATCGATTCAGTTCAATGTAAAATCAGAAGTTAATGTGACAAGAGTTAGGAAAGAGCTTGGATCAAGAGTTTTGAGGTTTCGGCATACGGAATGGACGTTACGGATGTAAGACATGAGACGGAATGTAAAAGTGGTAAAGTGGTATGTGAGATCACGAGATTCCCGGATTTCGTAACGTTATGGGTATTCCTCGAGTCTCTGTTTTGCTTAATTAACTTGCTAAGGCTCGTTGTAATGATGGATTCTAATGTTTGTAAAGTTTGAAAATAAATACATGCATAGGGGTGATTGGAGTTGGCGTTCTTGAACCAAAATGGAATTCTACAGGTCCCGGTCTGTCACGACTTGCGTAGAGTAGGCTAAACTCACTTGGACCAGATTTGATGACACAGTTGTGTTGTCAACTCGTTCCGTGATTTTAGAGTAAAGTTTGGGGCCCAGATTCACTATGTTTTTATGTATATGATGAAGAATCATCAACGCCAATGACCCATGTGCTAATATTATGAAGTTTTCTTTAAGAAGGAAATTATGATTAAGCAAAGCATAGCATGCGAGGATACGAGGATGCAACAATGGATGTTCCAGGAAGGTATGTACAAGTACATGAGGAGTCTACATCGATATTCGTAAGGATGATTCATGGAATTGGTAACCATTTAATAAGAAGCAATGTGAAGTTTCACTCGTCTCGACGAGTTAACGGTTATGGCTAAAGTCGAATGATAAATCAGAGTAGCGCAGCCGAAGTTTGGCCAGTAAGGATTTTAATTAAGTCCACAAGGTCTTGGATACTGAAATAATAACCACTACAAGACGAGCAAAAAGTTTGAAGTAATGGATTTGGAGTAACAAGACTCGAATAGTTGATAAAAGATGTGGAAAGAATATGATGAATATGTTTTCTTTTAAGTGTGTCAAGAGAATGTATACGTAAGGTCCAAGAGGATTATGATCAAAGATGCAGTGAAGTTAGAAGAGAGGTAAGAATCATGTTTAAAGTTCCATACATTTTTCTTCCCTTGATTTTTATTCGTCTTATGCGTTTAGGGTTCATATTTATGTTTAAGATTGAGGTTTAGGTATCAAATTTGAAAATTCTGCATCTTAATCTCAGGAAATTCGCTGATGGTGAGTTATTTACGCTGATGGCGAAATTTTGCAGAAAACTCCAGAGAACTTCACCATTAGCGAACTACAGGTGACTGTTCTAGGAGTGTTTCGCTAATAGCGAAATTCTCTGGGATTCTAGAGGCTTTCGCCATTAGCGAAACCTGAGCAGGCTTCCCATTTTATTCCTTTGCTTGCTTGCTTGGGATATCACTATGTTAATTGAGATCAGCTTTGCACTTTTCTAAACTTCGTGGAAAAACCCTCAATCCTTAAGAATGTAATGTGTAACCCTAAACCTAGACTTAGAAAGATAAAGCATGGAATGCATGAACCTTTTGTTACAATGAATGACACAATAAGAGTGTTGCTATGAAGGAAGACACGACCATCACGTTTTACATGATAAGATTCATACCCTCATGTGCCATGCTTGTTAAGTGACGACGATACTTGCTACAATAATGTCAAACCATGATTTTTACAATTCCTAAAGTTAAGATGGGTATTAAGGAACTTGGAAACGAAGTTTATTTTAAAAACATGATATCTTTACATTGCTGTAACCGATGACACACGTCGTAAGAGAGCAAGCTCACTTACGACGTACAGACTTCAGGACCAACTCGTTATAGGCGATCTTGAGGCGAGTTGTAAACCATTTTTCAAAAATATAGTGACTCGTCCTGTGGTTCTGCAGTATTGTTATGGGCTCGATTTCGCAATGTCCTTTTAAAAGTCGTGCATCTATTCGTTCCAAGAACCCGTATACCAATGTTTAGAAAATTTCTTGAAGCAAAAATGTTAGAACAAGTATCGTTATTATCTTACCAGATGCGGAACCTGAGAGTATGTAAAACACTACGGAAGTTAAGGTTTGACGAAGTGAACAACAATGTTCGCCGAAAGAATCGTACGAGATGTTCAGGAGTTCTATTAAGGTTTTTAAGTGCAAGTGGAATAAATCGGAAGGTTTTCTAGACTATGAGAAGAGATAAGAGAATTGCGGATTCGTTGGATAACCTGAAGGTGAGAAAAACACAAGAAGGGGGGGTTGAATTGTGTTTTGAAAAATTCTTCGTTTCTCCTAAAAAACTGAACACACTGATCAGAAGCTAAGTGAGACAGCTTCTGAAGTGATAATCAGAATCTAAATGCAGCGGAATAAAACAGAGAGAGAGAAGAAGAACGACACAAAGCAATTATACTGGTTCCTTCCACAATCCGGAAGTAGTCCAGTCCCCCTTGCACTTCCAAGGAGATTTCACTATGAGTAATATCTGATTACAAATGCTCAAGCACACAAGCAAGAGACTTCCTTTGCTCAAGCACACAAGCTAGAGACTTCCTTTGCTCAAGCACACAAGCTAGAGACTTCCTTTGCTCAAGAACACAATCAAGAGACTTCCTAACTAAACAAAATTACACAGAAAATTGTTTAAGGTTGAACACTTGATATACAATCAGAGGTGCTCACAATACAAATTAGATACAGACTCAATGAACTTAAGAATTTCTAAGATATGACTTTGAGACACAGAAATTCTAAGTGAATGCAGAACAATTTCAGCAGAGGTTTGGCACTTGTAAAAATGTTGTGAGTCTTTCGTTCAGCGTTCTTGCATTACCAAAACTCTAAGTCTTCACTCCTTTATATAGAGGTGTGAAAGAGACGTTGTGAAATTGCCAGCACACCAAAGAGTCGTTGTTGAAGCTTGATCTTTCACTAATGATCTTTTGCCTGATTTGGTTGTTGTCCTATGAAGAACCAATTTGAAATCCATTCCTTATCCAAAGGAACATATATGCAGGCGAGACCGTATTCTGGAGCTGTTTTCTTGTCTTGTAGCGTGGACACAAAACAGAGTAGTGGAGAACGTGGTTGTACAATTCGTACAAAGTACAATGTCAACACTTTCGTCCAAATTGCAAGCACATGCCTTCAAACACCTTTGAAATGACCGTTGCAATGTTCCACTGATTTTCTGCTGTGTTTTCGAAACCAATAGACAGCTTTTGCAATGTAGATTCTTCAATCTTTGAATGTTTTGCAAATCCAGTTGATCTTCAGCTTCTGGTGAAATGACTTCTGATGAGGCAGCTTCTGATGATGCAGCTTCTGATGAAGCAGCTTCTGCAGCTTCTGATGGTGCAGCTTTTTCAGCTTCTGATGATGTGGCTTCTGGACCTCTTGTCTTCAGAAGCACTATTCTTCAGGAGCAGCTTTACTTCAGGAGCGCTATTTCTTCAGGAGCAGCTTTACTTCAGGAGCGCTATTTCTTCAGGAGCGTATTGCCTTCAGAATCATCTAAGCTTCATTTTCTTTTGCTCTTTATTTGCTCATTCAGAACCAATTAATGATGTAACTTTTTTAACTGTGGTCCTGTACACTTGAACAAATATTAGCTAGTCCAATTTACAATTTTTAATACCTTGTTATCATCAAAACTTCTTTAAGGTTCATTGTTAAACACATTTTGTTCCAACAATCTCCCCCTTTTTGATGATGACAAACAATAGTATTTAAAAATTGATCAATTGTTGTTAATCTAATTAACAAGTTGACCTTGGGGTTCTGAGGTTTGTAAGCTCAGAGTCTGAGGTTTGTAAGCTCTAACTCCCCCTGAGTCTGATAGTCTTTAAGGTGAGGTTTGTAAGCTCCCCCTAAGTTCTATCCAGGTTAATTAAATTCATTTTTCGCACAATAATATCAGAGCTATAAAAAATTGAAAGAATTGACTTATAGATAAGAAGAATGGTTCAATTAATTGTTATTTGAAATTTGATACTCCCCCTTTTTGATACACCGATAAAAAGGATAGAAATTTTCAAAATTTTCAAACTTCAATTAATGGGGCTCAGAGCCTTTAAATACTATCACATATACTCCCCCTTTTGTCATTAGCAAAAAGACATAAACAAAAAGAAGAGATGAGAAAAACGTAAGATTAAAGATTCAGATCATAATTCAAATAAAGTAAAAGCATTTTAACCATCTTCAAAGATTAAATAAACAGTCATAGCAAGCATTATTATCAAAGCAAATAATGACATACAAGGTATAAACAGTTAAAGATTTCAGAAGCAGGAAGAATTCAGAAGCATCTAATATCAGAAGCAAAAAGACTAAGTCAGAAGCAGAAATGAACAAAGAATATCAAAAGCCTAAAAAGACAGAAAAATAAGCTAAAGGTGTGCAACTATGGGTTTGGCTTATTTCTCTAAAATCTTCTTCAGAAGCTCTTGAACATCAGCATACTTCTTGTCCATATCTTTTCTGTAGTTGTCTTCTCTGATCTTGGCTTCTTGCATGTCAGCTTCCAACTGTGATATCTTCAGCTTCTGCTCTAGTAGCTCTGTTTCAAGCCTGTCATTTTCTTCTTTGAGCACCTTGTTCTCTTGAGCTAGAGCCAGTTTAGGTGCATCAATCTTTTCAAGAATCTCAGAAGGAATGATCAGATTCAGCTCCTTAGGCAGGAATTCATCAGGTTCTCTGCCTCTGATACTGAGTGGATTCTTCACCCAAGTACCAAGAATTTCTACATCTCCATCATTCTCTTCAATGCCATTCAACCAATCTTCCAGCTTCTGCTCGGCTTGCTCTTGAGCCTCAATGCAGGAATCATGCAGAGCTGAAATCAGGTTGATGACCCTTTCCTTGATCCTTCTCCATTGCTTCTGATAGCTTATTGTATGACCCAAGTCATTTCTACTTGCTATCAGTCTGAGAACTTCAGAAGCAATATCTTCCCACACATCTTTTAGTACTTGAGAATCCAGATAAATGGTGGGAGGTGAAGGTTGTTTAGAGGGTTTTGGAGGGGCTAGGGGAACAATTGGTAGGTTTGATGATGATTGGTCATTTGTAGTTGATGATTGGCTGGTTGATGGTTGGTCAGGAGTGGGGTCAACTACCATATCAGAGGCATGATCATATTGATCATCCTCAGAATCTGTGTCCATATCACATACACCAGTATGGTGGATGAGCTTGATGACTTGAACTGGTGAAGAAGATATGGAAGCAGAGGTTAGCTCAGGAACAATGTGTTCAGGAGCGGCAATTTCAGGTTCAGGTTCAGGAGTGGGTTTAGTAACTGGTTGTTCAGGAACAGAATGTTCAGGAACGGTCTTTTGAGGAGTTGGTTGTTCAGGAACAGATGGTTCAGGAACAATTGGGGGTGATGAAGTTGTAGGGGGTGAAGAGGCTTTTTCTGGTGAAGGTGTTTGTTGTGGGGGGTCTTCTGAAACAACTTTATCAGAAGCAACTGCTTCTGGAGTTGTCTCAGAGGCTTTCTCTGAGGTTGTCTCAACATTTTCTGGTACAATCATGTTGAGGGGTTGAATATTAAGAGGTTGAGGGTTAAGGCGAAAGATATTATTGATGACTCTATCTCTCTGCACAGCCAACTCAGTCAACTTCTCATTGATTATATGACCAACTGGTTCATAAGTGTTTGACTGAGATGGCTTTGTGTTAGTATTGGTTGATGTTGACTGGCGTTTTACTGGTTTTCTAACAAGTTGAGCTATGGGTATATCATCATCAGAATCTGAAGATGATGATGAGGATTTTGAAGAAGGTGAAGGAGAGTCACTGGATATCTCATGTACTACGGGTTCTGAGTGTGTGAAAATATTACCTGTAGTAGAAGGTTCTGAACAATCAGCTGACTTCATTTGATCATCTTCAACAGTGTCAAGAATTTTAAGAAGTTGTGATGCTTCTGTCATTACCCTCTCTTGAAGTTCAGAAGCAATCTCCATAGCTTTTCCAATAGCTTCTGAAACAATAGTAGGAGCTTCACTCTTCTTAGAAACATGAGGAAAGTCCTTGGTCCTCCTTAATGCTGGCTTCCTCTTCTTCTTTGGTACTGCAGGTTGATCAAGAGTAATGCCAACATCCATGATCATCCTAGAATCCATGTCTTCAATAGCTTCTTCAATTGAAAGTACTGATGAACCACCAATCTTGAGCTTGTCAGCAGCAACTTTTGCCTTCTTAGCAGATTTTTCAACCTCTAGGTATTGCTCTGCAGTCATTTTCCTTTTTGACTTTCTGCCTCTGGCTCGTGGCAGAGCGCCACCATACATTTCCTCTGGAATATCTTCCAATCTGATTCTCTCATTTGTTGCCCCAAAATGTTCCTTGATATAGTACATCTGCACTTCAAGGGGATCCTTCTTGCAGATGGGTGGAAAGTCCTTCATAAGATCAGACTTAACAAGTGATTCACTCAAATCTGTATGAAGCTTGGTGACAGCAGGGATCAACTTCATATTCTTGAGGGTCTGTGCATTTATGAACTTTCCAGTTTTAGTATCAAGCAGCTCATCTGTGAAGGCTTCAGCACTGCTTAGCTTGTCCAAGACTCCTCCTTGATAGAATATTTTTGACAAGAGTCTTCCATAAGGTACCCAGGTTCTATTCTGCAGCTGACTCTGTTTCAGACACTCTATCAAGTATTTGAACATATATTTTGGCACGTTCACTCTCTCCTTCTTAATGAAGTGCTGGAGAAAGACCTTCTCTGCCAAATTGGGTTTCTCACTTCCACCACATGGAAGTAAGTCCTCATTCTGAATCTTCAGAAGCAGCTTCTTATCCATGCTTAGATTAGCATACTTTCCTGCTTGCGTTGAGTTGTACAGGGCCAAGTTTACTTTCTCTTTCCAGAAGCGTTCTTCAGCTGTACTTGAGAGATCAATTCCAGAGTATTTTCCAGAGGCCTCTCTACAGAGTACAGCTTCTATCTGCCATTCCGCAATTCTTACTGGAATACCACAAATACTTGACCTGATTTCAATACCTGTAAATGGCTCAAGTCCCATTGCTTCTCTGGTCTTCCCTTCCAGTTCGGAATAAATCAACACCATTTGACTTTCTTCAGTTATAGACGCAGCTTTGTCATAAACCTTAGCTCTCACCCAGAAGTGTCTGACCAATGCTTCGTATGTTGGTCCATTCAACATCTTGAAGTAATGCATAAGTTCCTGCTTTACATAGTAGCTTCTGATCCAACACTCATGGAAGGCGAGTGATTCAAAATCCACCGGATTTTCTATTTGAACCTGTAGTTCCCATTCTTCCAATTTCATGCTTCTTCTTTTGTAGTCATATTCAGGGACCATCCGTGAAGTAGATACTGAAACTTCTCGTTGCGAGCTTGATGATGCCATTTGATGATGATTGAAGAAGATTTAGAGAATTTAGGGTTCTAATGTTTTTGCGCTTACTTCGCAAGAGGTTTGAGAGCAAAATGTGTTTGTTGTGAGTGAGTAGTGTGTGAATTGACAAAGTGTTAAAAGTAAAACGATTGCAATTCAAAAGAGACAAACAAACATAACATTAATGACAAAATTGGGGGCGCGTGAAAAGTACTTTCAAAGCTATTAAATCATCATTGCCCTTTTAGTTATACACCAACACATACAAGCCACGTAAGAAGTTCACAGAGTAACTACCAAGTTAGTGGGCCAGAAGTTACTTTTAAAAAGTAACTCCCAACGTTTCCACTAATTCAACTATTCAGAAGCAATAAATCCAGCTTCTGGACTTCAGATGCTGACGTCATCATCAGAAGCGAGTTTTCCTCAGAACCTCAATAAAGAGCTTCTGATGGACTACTGCTTCTGAACTAACTTCAGAACCTAAAATCCTATTCAGGAGCAAGCAAACATCTAATCAGACACGTAGTGCATGTTCAAATTTTTCTTTATAAAATCAAATCTTTCAATAGTTAAAGGCTTAGTAAATATATCAGCCCATTGATTTTAAGTATCAATGAATTGTATATCTAAAATTCCTTTTTGAACATAATCTCTGATAAAATGGTGTTTGATTTCAATGTGCTTAGCTCTTGAATGCAAAATTGGATTTTTAGACAAACAAATAGCAGCAGTATTATCACAATAAATGGGAATACTGTTAGCAGTTATCTGATAGTCTTCCAACTGATGTTTCATCCAAAGTAGTTGTGTACAACAACTTGCAGCTGAAATGTATTCTGCTTCTGCTATAGACATAGCAATAGTTGTTTGTCTTTTGCTACCCCAGGATATAAGATTATCACCCAGAAATTGACAATTGCCACTGGTTGACTTTCTTTCAATCCTATCACCAGCATAATCAGCATCACAGAATCCAATTAGCTTATAATCTAAGGATTTCCTATAAAGGAGTCCAAGATTGGTTTTTCCTTTCAAATACCTGAAGATTCTCTTGACAGCAGTCATATGAGATTCTCTAGGATCTGATTGGAATCTTGCACACAAGCATACACTGAATAAAATATCTGGTCTAGATGCAGTAAGGTATAACAAAGAACCAATCATACCTCTATACAGCTTCTGATCTACTTTAGCTCCTTCATCTTCTTTGCTTAAGGTGCACGTAGGGTGCATTGGAGTGTTCATCACTTTACAATCTTCAAGTTTGAACTTCTTCAGAAGCTCCTTTGTGTACTTTGATTGATGAACATAGACTCCATCTTTGCATTGATTGATTTGAATGCCAAGGAAGAACTTCAGCTCTCCCATCATGCTCATTTCAAATTCATCCTGCATTAACTCAGAAAATTCCTTGCAAAGAGATGCATTAGTAGAACCAAATATTATATCATCAACATATATTTGCACAACAAGAATATCTTTCCCAAGGGTCCTTCTGAAGAGTGTAGTATCAACCTGTCCTCTTTTAAAATCATTCTTGATTAAGAAATTACTTAGTCTATCATACCAAGCTCTGGGAGCTTGTTTCAAGCCATATAGTGATTTCTTCAGTTTAAAAACATGGTCAGGATATTTAATATCCTCAAATCCAGGAGGTTGCTTGACATACACTTCTTCTTCTATGACACCATTTAGAAATGCACTCTTGACATCCATTTGATATAATATTATGCCATGATTAACTGCATAGGAAAGAAGTAACCTGATTGCTTCCAATCTTGCAACTGGAGCAAACGTTTCAGTGTAATCAATGCCTTCTTGTTGACTATACCCTTGTGCAACAAGTCTGGCTTTGTTTCTTGTTACTTCACCTTGCTCATTCAGCTTGTTTCTGAATACCCATTTTGTTCCAATAATGTTCTTGTGCTGAGGTTTGGGTACCAGATCCCACACATCATTTCTTTGAAATTGATTCAACTCTTCTTGCATAGCTAGGATCCATCCATCATCTGAATGTGCTTCATCAACTGTTGTAGGTTCAATCATTGAGATTAGTCCAATCATTGACTCTACTTGTCTGAAATGTGATCTTGTTCTTCTTGGACTATCTTTGTTTCCAATGATTAGCTCCTCAGGATGTGAAGACTTGTGCTTGAATGTGTTTCTGGGAGGATCTTCTTGATGTGAGCCATCTTGTGCTTCATCAGAAGCAGTTTCATCTTGTGCTTCTGATGTGGGTTCAGCTTATGGACTATCTTCAGATTCAGCTATCTGATCAGGTTCTGAAGTAACTTCAGGAACCTGTATCTCTGCAAAACTTTCATCTTGCTTTGAAGTTTTATCTTCAAGCTCCTTGTCATCAAATTTAACGTGCATAGATTCTTCAACACAGAGTGTTTCTGAATTATACACTCTGTATGCCTTTGACCTTTCAGAGTAACCTTAGAAGATTCCTCTTTGGGCCTTGGCATCAAATTTCTTTAGGTAGAGCTTGTTGTTCAGAATGTAACATGTACATCCAAATTGATGAAAGTAAGAGATATTGGGTTTTCTTCCTTTAAAGAGTTCATATGCTGTTTTCTCCAAAATAGGTCTGATATAGATCCTGTTTTGAACATAGCATGCCGTATTCACTGCTTCTGCCCAAAAATGTTTTGGTAAATTGTTTTCATGAATCATGGTTCTGGCCATTTCTTGTAAAGTTCTATTCTTTCTCTCTACATCCCCATTTTGTTGTGGTGTTCTAGGAGAAGAGAATTCATGGAAAATTCCATGTTTTTCACAAAAAGCTTCAAATGGCTCATTTTCAAATTCTCCACCATGATCACTTCTGACTTTCAAAATTTTTGATTCTTTTTCAGATTGAATTTGAGTGCAGAAGCTACTGAATACATCACACGCAACATCTTTACTCTTTATGAATTTCACCCAAGTCCATCTGCTGTAATCATCAACAATGACTAATCCATATTTACTTCCATATAAGGATGCAGTACTCACTGGTCCAAATAAATCAATATGGAGTAATTCTAAAGGTCTTGAGGTTGAAACAATGTCTTTGGTTTTAAAAGATGATTTCACAATTTTCCCTCTCTGACATGCACCACAGAGTGCATCTGAATGATAGTCAATGTCTGGTAGCCCTTTCACAAGTTGTAACTTACTAAGCTTAGAGATTAACCTCCAGTTAGCATGTCCCAACCTTCTGTGCCACATCCATTTCTTATCATTCACTGATAGTAGGCAAAACACCTTCTGATCAGCCAGTTCAGAAAAATTAATTTTATAGACATTGTCAACTCTCTTTCCTTTGAACACAATGGATTTGTCATTCTTGTTGATTACTGTACAGTTGGGTTTTTCAAAAAGCACATCATAACCATTATCACAAAATTGACTAATGCTCAAAAGGTTATGTTCAAGACCATCTACCAACCATACATTATTAATTGAGGTAGAGGAATTACCAATAGTTCCTGTACCTATGATCTTGCCTGACTGGTTGCCTCCAAATTTCACATTTCCTCCCTCTTTCATTGTTAGGCTGAGGAACATGGACTTGTCTCCTGTCATGTGTCTTGAGAAACCGCTGTCTAGGTACCATGATCTTTGCTTTGGCACTGCTCTTAGACATACCTGCATCATTGACATTTTTAGATTTAGGTACCCATTGTTCTATGGGTCCTGGAAGGTTAATACTTAGGGCTTTACTCTTCACTTCTTGTACCTTGTGCTGTGAGTTGGGTTGCTTCTGATTAACCATCACCTTAGGTTTTGGTACTTCAGAAGCAGTAACTGTCTTCTTCTGAAACTTAGACTTCAGAACCCCAGATTTTGGTTTCACCAGACTCTGAGGAATAGGTTCTGATCTTTTCAGGATCCTAACCTTTGAAGTCTTGGAATCAGATTTGATCATAGCCTTTGACTTAGAGTTCTTTGGCTTTGAAGTAATCTTAGCCTTAGGACTAGAAGCTTCAGGTTCTGATGGAACAACAGTTTCCAACTCAGCCCCTTCTGGTACAAAGAATGTTTTCAGACCTTCCTTGATGCATTCACAACAAGATTTTAGATTGGTTTTCTCAAGTTTCACTTCTGGAAAACCAATTCCTCTGCCATTGTTCTTGTAAATGCTATAAATCATAGAAGCTACTCTACTTCTGTCAATGCCAGATATAATAAAATCTTCAAGAGCAATTTCATGATTACTGAAAGATTTTTCATTACACTTTTCTTGTAGCTTCTGACATAAGAACCTGAGCTGATCTTCATATGTTTTACACATGAAGTCAAAGCCCCTAAGTCCTTGTTCAGAAGCTTTCAGCTCCAATAGAGTTGATTTTTGCTGTTGTACCAAATCAGCATATTTTTCTTTTAAATCCTTCAACTCATTGGTTCTTACTTCAAAATGTGTAAGAAGTTCTTTAAGTGACTCAACAAGTTCATCTCTGGGAATTTTGGAATATACCTCGTTTTCATCTTCTGAGTCTGAATCTGATCCAGCTTCTGAAGTTGCTGTTGCTACCAACCCAACAGCTACCTTTGCATCTTCATCAGCTTCCTCTTTATCAGATCCAGATTCACTACCCAAATCATCCCAGGTTGCCATTAAACTCTGCTTAATCTGCTTCTTGAATTTGCTTGGTTTGAATGTAGACCTTTTTGACTTGTCCTTTGACTTTTCTCTTTGAAGATCAGGGCATTCAGCAATGAAGTGTCCCGGATTCTTACAGTTGAAGCATCCCTTCTGATCTTCTTTCTTTGAGCTTCTGGAGTTACCCCTTCTGGAGAGAAACTTTCTGTTCTTCTTGGCCAGATATTGAAGTCTGTTTGAGAGCATGGCCATTTCAGCAGCATCTGGTTCAGAATCTGAACTTGACTGTTCTTCCTCTTCAGATTCAGCCACTTTGAGAGCTTTTGATGACTTGCCTTTGGATGGAAGAGCTATTGATTTACTCTTCTTAGTAGACTCATGTTCATTAAGACTTAACTCATGAACTTTGAGAGAATTAACAAGATCTTCGACACTTAAAGTGTTTAAATCTTTAGCTTCCTCAATGGCAGTCACTTTTGGTCTCCATCTGGCCGGTAAGCTTCTGAGTATCTTGCTTACATGATCAGAAGCAACATAGCTCTTCTTTAGAATTTGTAGCCCAGAAACTAAGGTTTGAAACCTTGAGTACATCTCCTCAATAGTTTCATCATCCTTCATCTTGAATAACTCATACTGATGTACAAGCAGGAGAGCCTTTGCTTCTTTGACCTTCTTGCTCCCTTCATAATTTGAACAGAGAGAAGCAAACATAGCTTTAGCAGTGGATTTGTCACTCATCTTCATGTATTCTGCTTTGGGTATGGCAGTGACAAGGGCTCCTCTGATAATATGATGCTTCTTGTAGAGTTTCCTCAGTTCTGGAGTATGTTTCTTTCTATCCACAGCAGCTCCTTCTTCATCAAGGACTAAATCACCAACACCATCTTCCAGAATATCCCATAATTATTCATCTAGGCTCATGATGTAACTGTAAAAGTTGGTCTTCCACCAAGAGAACTCTTCAGCATCTCCATTGAACTTTGGAACTTTTCCAACACTGGATTTCTTACTATCACTATAATCATGTGAGACATGTTTATAACTAGTATCACTAGAACCAGCAGGAGGAGGAGTAGACATGTTTTTCTCAGATCTTTGACTGTTGCACGGTTAAGTGTTACACAACAGACCAAGGTTCTAGATACCAATTGAAGGTGAGAAAAACACAAGAAGGGGGGGTTGAATTGTGTTTTGAAAAATTCTTCGTTTCTCCTAAAAAACTGAACACACTGATCAGAAGCTAAGTGAGACAACTTCTGAAGTGATAATCAGAATCTAAATGCAGCAGAATAAAACAGAGAGAGAGAGAAGAAGAACGACACAAAGCAATTATACTGGTTCCTTCCACAATCCGGAAGTAGTCCAGTCCCCCTTGCACTTCCAAGGAGATTTCACTATGAGTAATATCTGATTACAAATGCTCAAGCACACAAGCAAGAGACTTCCTTTGCTCAAGCACACAAGCTAGAGACTTCCTTTGCTCAAGCACACAAGCTAGAGACTTCCTTTGCTCAAGAACACAATCAAGAGACTTCCTGCTCAAGCACAACTGCAAGAGACTTCCTAACTAAACAAAATTACACAGAAAATTGTTTAAGGTTGAACACTTGATATACAATCAGAGGTGCTCACAATACAAATCAGATACAGACTCAATGAACTTAAGAATTTCTAAGATATGACTTTGAGACACAGAAATTCTAAGTGAATGCAGAACAATTTCAGCAGAGGTTTGGCACTTGTAAAAATGTTGTGAGTCTTTCGTTCAGCGTTCTTGCATTACCAAAACTCTAAGTCTTCACTCCTTTATATAGAGGTGTGAAAGAGACGTTGTGAAATTGCCAGCACACCAAAGAGTCGTTGTTGAAGCTTGATCTTTCACCAATGATCTTTTTCCTGATTTGGTTGTTGTCCTATGAAGAACCAATTTGAAATCCATTCCTTATCCAAAGGAACATATATGCAGGCGAGACCGTATTCTGGAGCTGTTTTCTTGTCTTGTAGCGTGGACACAAAACAGAGTAGTGGAGAACGTGGTTGTACAATTCGTACAAAGTACAATGTCAACGCTTTCGTCCAAATTGCAAGCACATGCCTTCAAACACCTTTGAAATGACCGTTGCAATGTTCCACTGATTTTCTGCTGTGTTTTCGAAACCAATAGACAGCTTTTGCAATGTAGATTCTTCAATCTTTGAATGTTTTGCAAATCCAGTTGATCTTCAGCTTCTGGTGAAATGACTTCTGATGAGGCAGCTTCTGATGATGCAGCTTCTGATGAAGCAGCTTCTACAGCTTCTGATGGTGCAGCTTTTTCAGCTTCTGATGATGTGGCTTCTGGACCTCTTGTCTTCAGAAGCACTATTCTTCAGGAGCAGCTTTACTTCAGGAGCGCTATTTCTTCAGGAGCAGCTTTACTTCAGGAGCGCTATTTCTTCAGGAGCGTATTGCCTTCAGAATCATCTAAGCTTCATTTTCTTTTGCTCTTTATTTGCTCATTCAGAACCAATTAATGATGTAACTTTTTTAACTGTGGTCCTGTACACTTGAACAAATATTAGCTAGTCCAATTTACAATTTTTAATACCTTGTTATCATCAAAACTTCTTTAAGGTTCATTGTTAAACACATTTTGTTCCAACATAACCAACGTAAGTAAGAGGCATGAGCCTCAAGGTACAGTAAGGAAGATTATGTATGGACTATGTGTATGCACGGTAAGATGCCTAGAAAATCATGAGTGTTCTAGTTAATGATAAGTTACTTATACGAATGGTTAATGCTAAGCGGATAAGATATGGATCCGAGACAACCAGTCCACATGTAGCAAGGGTAAGTTCCAATCACGGTGTTCTAAGATAACTCTAGTTTTTGAGGAAAATATCAAAATTAAGAAGACTATATTTGGTCATATGTGGGTTTTCGACAAGATGAATTACATGTTTTGGTGTGGAAAGTATACCTCGAATTCTTTTGAATGTGTGTAATTGGACGCCAGAGAACTAAAATTCAAGGATGTTAAGTGTTAGTCACTGCAATCATTAAGGAATCTCTAAATTTCGAGGACGAAATTTCTTTTAAGGGGGTAGAGTGTACCATCCAGCTCGTCAGCTAATGGAATATTACCAGTCAAACGTGTCAGAGGACAAATGTTCATGGAAAGCGAGTATGACGGAGAATATTTATCAAACGATATCAGTTAAGCATGGGTTTAAGTATCAATGTCTGGCTAAACACTATTAAGGCTAAGGGCAAAATGGTAAAAAGCCACGAGGGCTATTTAAGGCCACAAAGGGCCATTTTCCTTCATTTGTGCAAGTTCTTTCTCTCTCTAGGTTTTGAGAAAAAGAATTCTCTCCTCCTTCTCTCTACACCGTCGCCACATCTCTCCCTCTCTAAGCCATCAAAGCTTCCAAATACATGAAATTGGTGATCAAGCATGGATCATAGAAGCTCCATGGACAAGAAACATCAAGAAGAAGAGGTTTTAGCATGATTTGAGGAACTTGAAGCTAGGGTTTTGGATTGAAGAAAGATCAAAGATTGAAGCTTGAAGATGTTATAACTTAACAAGTGAGTTCTATAGATAGTTTTCCCACCTTTGGGTTGTGTAATTGTTGTGAGAATTTATGAAATTATGTTAAGTTTAGAAAAGTATGAATTTTAGAACCCTTGCCATTGATCTTGTTATGTTTATGTTAAAATTTCCATGGAAGATGATTTATAATGATATATGAGTTGTTGGATGTTCATAGTGCATTGCAGGATCGAATTGGACGAGTTTTGGGTCAAAATTGCAAAATCTACACCACAGACCCGAAGAAACTCGTTATTAGCGAAATATTTTGCTAATTGCAAAATTTCCAGAACCTGCCCAGATGAAAGTCCCTATCAGGTAAACTCTCTACCCAAGCCAACTTTCGTTTGGCTTGTTGGCTCATCTTGGGGCCGGTGGTGCATTCCAAAGCCTTTCTTTCATCGATTTACAACCTTATAACCCCAAAACAACATCTAATCAATGCACATAACATCAAACAATTCTTGAAATGAAAATCATGGCCAAATTAACATATGCATCAAGAATGGCATAAAAGTGTTTAACCATGAATGTTCGGGTAGCAATGAACTAAGAAAGGGAATGAATGTAAAGCCTCGACGTAGCTTGTCGAGAACTAGAATGCTAAGCATGAATCCTATGTATGTTAAGACGTGAAGTGACTAATGTATCCTATTCTCACATGAACAAGAATGGTTATGCGAGCATGTTAAGCAGCGAATTGATAAGTTAATCTCTTCGCATATGATAAGTATGAACAAGTATGTAGTTTACCGTTAATTAGATCGATCACAGATCCGAGGTAAATGAGTAAGCATGTATAGGTTTAACCTTTCATGAATGTATAAGACCAAGACTATAATGAATGATGTAGGTGTCATGTCTCTTTTGATCCACGCAAGGTTGGGATCTCAAGGGGTTCTCACCATGGGAACGGGATAAGCTCCGCAAGGGGGGCCCGTATGTCATTGAGTAAGAAAGATGTAGGTGTCGTGGGAACAGGATAAGCTCTGCAAGGGGGGCCCGCACGTCACTGAGGGAGTCCGATGTACCTTAGCTAGGTTTTCATCGGTCATGTATGGGATTGTACTCGGGGTTACTCCACCCGGGGCTCTCCGTAAAATGAATCAAGATAATGATTGTTTGTTCAACACTAACCTAATGAATGAATGAATGAACAAATGAATATGACTATGTATGATATGATATGATCATGATTATGAGATGATACTAGACATGTACATGTTATGCAATAGAGCAAATTATGAATGTTATACCGATGACGATCTTAGGGTTCCCTAATCGTCTTATTTAGGATAGTGTTATGCATAAGCATGTTAAGTCTTGATGCGTTTAATGTATCTTGAGTTAGCGGTCCTAGGATCCCTTGACCGCCATGACACGAATGATGTAAGCTAGACCTATGACAAGTTAAGAAGAACCTACGACGGATCTAGTATGCACGATCGTCTAGGTAAGCATGACCACACACGTATAATCAACTGTCAGGTTGTATTGTAGACACGTGGTGACCATAGGTTTTCCCCCAAGGTTACCTATAACCTAGGATTAGGTAGAACTCATTGAGACATTATGTCTCATCCCAATCCTTATTTGTTTCATATAAACAAGTTGGTATTGCAAGCTCGTAGTCGGATGGATAATCAGCAAGTGCTCGTTCGTAACCGCTGCAGGATGTTTTACGGATTCATGGATGTATCACTATGTTTTGGTTATAAAGTAGTATTAGTAAATGTACGAACGTGATTTGTTGTATATATTATTCATTCGGAGACTTTATGTTGTAAATCTTAATGTATCCAGTACTAAATATAACACACATGCTAAATTTTCTAGATACGTTTAGTATGGGTGTTACAGAGTCCTAAAGCATAGACGTTTCTTGTAGTTGTGCTTGAGCAATTAGAAGTCTCTTGTTGTTTGCTTGAGCATTGAGAAGTCTCTTGGTGTTTCCTTGAGCAAGTTGTCATCAAGATTGGTTATAGTGAAATCGCTTGGAAGTGCAGGGGGACTGGACTACTCCTGTGTTGTAGGAGTAACCAATATAAATTTGTTTGTTTTGATGAGATAGAGGACTTCTCAATGGTTTGAGGAACATATTGTATTGTTTTCACTCGATTTGTGGTAATTCAGTTTTATTCTAGATCATGTAACTTCATAGGTGTTTTAAGTGTTTTGTAGTGAGGAATCATGTAAATCATCGAATCAAGACATCATGTGAAGGATAAAGGATGAGAAATTGAAGATCAAGGGTTCTTAGAAGGTTGTTGAAGACAATACAAAGTGGAAAAAATTCATTTCAAGTTTCTAGGAGTTTCCAGTTTGAAGAATGATCCAAACGGGAAGAAAACACAAGAAATCACACCTGAGAGGCTGAGTCAGGTGCCTCTATGCCCAGTCTATGCACCTGGCGGCGAATAAAAACCGCTTTTTGCTTGTTTTCCAAGATGGATCGACGGATAAAGCCCAGTTTTATTCTTTAATCCCTAAGTAATTTATTGCTATAAATAGAGGCCCTTGCCCACTGTTTTATTCGTTCAGAAACATTGATGGTTCATAGCAAGGGTCAAGCATCAGAGATTCAAGGCGGAATTCCTCCTCCTTTTTTTTCTTTCTAGGGTATGTTTTTCTATTGTTTTATTATGATGTATGTTGCCATGAGCAACTAAACCTCTTGATTAGGGTTCCATGATGAACCCCTTCTTGGTTGTTGGAATTTATTAATAAATTTTTCATTCAATTTATTCTTTTTATCGTGTTGAGATTTAAATTAGATCATGTCCGTTCTTAATGCTTCGACAATTGGTGACCTACGAGTGTAACCTTATAGATTGATTTGTAGGATTAGAGTAGGCACTGACAACTCGGAATTTTATCACTTCATTGACTTTTTTTAATTATTACTTCTTATAGAGGTTAGGAAGTTAAGGCTTGAGTCGTCTCCATCCCTACCTACTTTTCCTCTAATATCGTAGTGCACTACTCTGGTGGGTCCTACACAAGTTACATTGGAGACTTAGAACGAGTAGCACCGTCGTGCCACATTAAATAAATGATACACAAAATAAGTTGATTTATTTCTTAAAAAATAAACTCCAATCAAGAACGAAGGGGGATTCAAGGAAACTTTAATCGTTGTTAATCATCTGAATCACAAAAACCTAATCTTGCATTGGGCAGTGAAATTTAACCCTGCAATTCTATTCATCTTTTATTAATTTTCTATTTTAAAATAAGTTTTTCCAATTATTGAGTTGAACGATAATCCCTATGGAGAATGATACAACTTACTACTTTACTACTTGTTGCGATTTGGTTCAGTTGCCAATTTCGTCCATCAGTTAACAACATCATCACATCAACATCATTATATCATCATCATTTTCAACATCGTATATTAACATCATAATATTTCATTAAGCATATCAACATGTCTTCATATTATCACATAATCACATCACCATAATTGTATATTCATAACACATCATTCTATAACATCAGGTATACATCATTAATCATCTAATAAGTTCACAATCATTTCATAGTTCAATTTATAGATAAAATCACAAGATTTTAATTGATAAGTTTACTTCCATAATAGGCTTATTTAATTACTCTTACAATCAAAATTATTCGCCTATTATTCAAGTTTTATAGTTTGGGACCTAACCATACACCTTGGGTACACTTAGAAAGCATAAAAATGAGGTTTTACAACACTTAAGGACACGCACGGTCGTGCCTCCCAGGTGCACAGTCGTGTGTATGCTTCAGCATGCAACAGCGGGAGTGCTGAGAGGCACACACGGTCCATGTTGTCTAGGCACACAGTCATGCGCGACCCTCAGGTGGGGAAGAATGTATCTTTGTTGCAACTAGCCTCAGGTGACCTCTTTCAACACCTAATTTGATCCAATTCTTATCAAACTCAAACCAAATCTTCATACCAATGTTATCTAGCCAATTTATACATCAATATCCTCTTAAACAACTTAATTCTACTAATTTTTACCATTAATTATCATGCTTCTTATTTGTCCTAAAATATCATTCCATCCCAATTCTAACATGATAATTTTACTCTAAACATAGTAACAACAACAAAATTTTCTCTTCTTTAATATCATAATCACAACATTCACTAGATCAAATTATAAAACATTAAAACAACAATCAAGAAACAACTTTCATGAATTTCACCAATTTCACATAGGAGACAAGATAATTTTCACCACTAAACGATTTACCCGCACATTTAAAAAAAATTCATGATATCCAATTTTGGATACAATGATCTAGTAGGAGACTTGACCAATGGAAACGTAGAAAATTATCAATGGATGGATTAGTGGTTATTCTTAACTTGGTATTATATAATATTATGGTTTATCGTTTACTTTCTTAACTCGGTGTTGTCAAAGAATGGATAAGTGCTTATTCTTAACTCGGTATTATATACTCTTCTTGTTTACTTTCCAACATTCTCTAAGTCTCCTTCAAGTAATATTTCTTGACTGAAAATAATTTAAAATAGTTTATGTGAAGAGTAGCGGGTGAGCCTATGAAAATTAATTGGGTTAAACTTAAAGCATTATATAAAGGAAGTGAAGAATGAAGGTGATGATTAAGAAAATTAATGGTGTTTAACTTATACTATGGCATATATTGTTAATAAATGAATATAGTATGGTGATATGATTGTTAGTGTGGAGTGTGAAATAGGCTTTTGCATGGTTGACAAACATTAGTCTGGTGGGGAGGTCAACGAGGTTATCATTGAGCAATGATTCTCAAACTAGCGAATAATGTAGGAGACCATAAGCACAATTTGTAATGAATTGTGATGTATGGAAGGGACATTGAAATAAATGTTTGAAATTTTGTATTATTTATACATAAATAAGAAGATGTCGGTTCTAGAAATGCAATGTTGGTCAAGGGGATATAGGATTAGGATTGGGTTTTGTGAAGGAGATTGTTTCAAAGGGAGGAAGATTTAATGATATGAAGCTAAAGGAAATCATAGGAAAAAACCAATTCTCTTCCAACTCATGTGATAAATATTAGATTCAGACATTCTAAGTTAAACTATAAAATGTGTAGGGATGTTAAAGGTTGTAGTTTTATATTAGAATGATGCTGTGATTTATAGAAATTAAAGTGTAGCTATAAAATTGTCAGATGGGTGCATTGGAACATGACAAAGATTGAATACATAATTGGATATGAGAATGAAACCAATGCAACAAAATTAATATGGAGGGAAAATTCAATTATGAACAAACCAAATTGTATTTCACAAACCAAATTGTAAAGAAATTAAAAAAAGAAGGAAATAATACAAATTCGAATTTCAACTATCCAATATATTAAACCATTTGTAAGCATGATACGAAGCATGCAATATCTCTATTGTAGTCACATGGACATTTTAAAATATTGAGAAAATCAAATATTGTATGAAGTCTTTCAATTCAAGTTGCCTTGAAAATAAAAGGGGGTCGACATAATATGTATGATCAAGAAGAGGGTGATGGAAGTTTCCAACCATAGTTTAAATGGGCCATGAGAGGGTTATATTTTGTTCTATCATTTTTTTTGTTTCTAGTCTGCCAAAACCTAACCAATTCATTGGTTGTTGTTGTTGGGGTTACATGTTTTCCCATACAAGTAATCTCAACCTACAAGAAATGTAAATTAAGAGTGAGCAATGAGAAACATCGATCTAATTAACTGTATTTTAAATTATTATAACTAAAAAAGTAATTGTTTTCTTGTTTTAATCCTTCACACCAAGAGTCATGAAGAGTGATGTGAATCTATGTTGTTTTTTCATAAGAAACTATGTTTGTTTATGTACGTGTGTGTGTGTGTGTGTGTGTGTGTGTGTGTGTGTATTATGAAAATCATATAAGAGATATTTCAGCTTGAATGCACCAAATTTTACCCACAAGGTCTAAAATACGTACACATCATCAACAACTGTTTTTAAACGAGTTAAATATGTTTTTCCTCCCTATAAATATATCAACTTTTCGGTTTGGTCCTTCTGAAAAAATTCTTCGACTTTTAGTCCCCCGAAAGTTTTCCATCTCCACTTTTGGTTCTCCCTTTTTAATGGTATAAGAATTGCTCCAAAAAAATAAGTGTATTTTTTAACAAAACACGAATTAAATATGATTTTTTTTTTGTTTTTGGTTCTTAAAAATTCATATTTAATTCATGTTTTGTTAAAAATTTCTACTTTTGGGGAGAGTTATTCTACATATTTTTGGAAAGTTTCATAAAAAAAATAAAAGGTTAAACATGATTTGACTAAAAAGTAGTGACCCAAAGTGGTGATGGAAAACTTTGAGGGACTAAAATAAAAATTTGATATATTTGTAGTGACAAAAAACATAAAGTTTAAAGTTCTTTTTTGAATATGCAGTGTATGGGATCCACACTTCAATTATAAAATAAAGTTCTTCAAGTATAGTTCAAGCAGTTAAATTGAGACAATTTTAGGAGTTTAAGGTGAGGTTTAGAGTTTCAATGTTGGATATTTTCATATAACATATTAAGATGACACTAATATTTTCTTATGCATTATTATTTTTTAAATGTAGCAGAGTGACACCTTAGATACTATACTCTTTGATAATCAAATATTCTTGAATATAACATATATGCATTTATGATATAAAATTAACAATAAAATTTACCTCCTCTTCGCTCCGAAGATGAAGTTTCTTTTTCAAAAACTTGTAAATGTAGGACATTTGCACACTAAGATCCCTGCACAAAAGTGTCGATACAGACGAGAAATCAACAACATATCATATTATAGTCTAGTTCTATCTATATTTTAAGAAGCATTATGAGAACAATTTTGTTTTGTACATATGTATGCTCAATGCACATAGCATATTGGAATGTTATACATGCAATATACAATCAACATTTAGTGGCACATGCTTAGCAAAAGAATAAGCAAAAACTAATTATTATTTAAATATTATTTTATTTATAATAAATACAAGTAATGTATAATGCATAACAACATAAATCATATGATCTTGGTCAAAGATTTAGGTTTATGTTTTGATAAATTTGAATAGATGTATAAATATATATACTCTTGTTTTTGTTGTTTTACAAGGCATGCAATCTACATAGAATATTTTTGATATTAAATAGACATACACACAGAGCATATTCACACAAATAATTGAGAAATAATTACGTGTTATTTTTAATCTAGGAAGCCCAAAACATGAAATCGTAGACTATGTACATCATGGTGCATAAAAAACTACCAGAGAGACCTAAAATAGGTGGTTTCATACACATTAATACTTTTACTTATGATGTTTCATTCAACTTTTGGGTGTATTTCTTAAAACAAAAGTTTAAAGTCTTTTCCAAGTTCAAGTTGTGGAAGGAAGAAGAGGTTGAAAATTGTATGGAAATGGCATTTAAGAATTTGTAGACAAATAATGGGACAAAGTACACTAATTCACATTTCTAGACTTTTTGTATAGAACACAATATTCATAGGCATTTATCAATTAGAAAGACACAACATCTGAATATCTCTCTAAATGTAAGAGAAATATTTCTCTAATCAAACGTTGGACTCTCTAAGGTTTTATATGGTTTGAAAAATAGCATTGCCTTATCGCATCAATGGATCACGACAATGCTCATTGGAGGTGAAAGTTTCATATGAGGTACGGACAAAGATATATTATGCAAAAAGTATGCAAGAATATGTAAAAATATATATACAAGAGGCTTAAATATGTTTATAGTCCCTGCAAATAGGCCGTGGTTGAATTTTAGTCCCTGTACTTACTAATCCTCCCATTTCTTCCTTGCAAATATTAATTACTTTAAATTTGGTCCTAATTAAGAAATTTTGTGTATATGGCATGTGATTAGATACGTGGCACCAGGTGACTGGGAAACCAGCTCGCTGACTCAGCTTTTCCACTTGAAATTCCCATTTTACCCTTAATAAACCTTGAGATGCGAGAAATGACCAAAGTGCCACTGGATTTCCCTTCCTTCTTCCCTTTTTATTCCATGAATTTTCCCCTTTATACTGGGTAAGAAACTCAATTTCAGATCTTCTTCTACAAAAATCAAAATCTAAAACAATCAAATTCAAAAACCCTAACCAAAACCAAAACAAAATTAAAACCCTTTCATAGAAAACAAGATTGCGGATTCATTGCTAACCCTTTCATAGCCCTGATTCAACATTTCAGCACAAGATTGAGGACGAGAATACCTCTCAATAGCTTCAGAAGAAAGACCATTGAGATTCCCGCAAAGAGAACAACCCACGACCATTGTTTGAGATCGCAGTAGGTGTTGAAGTACGCCCTGTAATTCTCTCACCGAGGTACAAGCTCGTCGCTGGACCCGTAGGCCGGAGGTTGGTTGTTTTCGTCAATGGTGGCGAAGGGGGCGATGGTTATTCCCATTAATAGGCCGGAATCTTCGCGTGTGTCGGTGTCCTATGAGAGGCGGAAGATTGTGGCCCTTACCTCCATGGTTTTAGTATGAGTGAACGTTGCACACACCACTGTTTCTCGTGTGTGTGTAAGCCGAGTTAGACTTAGCTTGTTCTTCGGCTTGACAACATCAAGTGCGTGAAGCTTGCACTATGGTAACAGAACAAGCAGGTGTATGACTGAAATCAAACGTGAGACAGCATCAGCGGCGAAGCATCGCATGAAGAGTTATCACCACCATTGATTAGAAAGGAACAACAACAGACTTGCTTCTTTTGGTGTGAAATACGAATTCAATTGGGAATGGGGAAGACAGATTTAGGGTTCGATTGAAAAAATAATTGGGGAAGAAACTGGTTTCTGAAGAGATAAGAGAGGGATAAAGGAAAGCTATGGGTAAAAGCGTATTTTCTCACGTGTTTTGATTCAATAAGGGAAAAACAGTCATTTCCTGTGATAAAATCTGAGTCAGCAAGGTCGTTTCCCAGTCACTAGATGTCACGTATGTGCCACGTCTCTAATCACATGCCACATAGGTAAGAAATCTTAATTAGGACCAAATTTATAATGATTAATATTTGCAGTGGCAAATTGGGAGGATTAGTAAGTACAGGGACTAAAATTCAACCACGGCCTATTTGCAGGGACTATACACATATTTAAGCCTATACAAGATATGTACAAGATTGTTCCAAAGTCAACAAAAGTGTGTTTTCATCGGTAAAGGCAAAGGTGTGAATTGATAAGTGTTGGAATCCTGTTTCATTGAAGATGATAAGATAAGCCCATGCTAAAGTAGTCATTTCAAATTTGTAAAATTTCTAGCAAAGTTATCTTATAGATTTCTTCTAAGCAAAGAAAATATATATAAAATAAAAAATAAAGGACAAAAAGCTGGGGGACATACACCTGACCAACAAACACAAATCAAGCTTAAGAGGGTAATACAACCAAGATTAACAAAAAGTGGTATAATAAACCCAATAAACCTAAATGTTTTGCAAACAAATACACACCATACAACTGAGCGTATGCAACGGAGGACACGAAACCAGACTGCAAAAGAAATTGATACACAACATACAATCGAGTGTATCCAACGCGGGACACGAAACCAGCTTGTAAAAGAAATTGATGTGTGGAAAGCCGCAAGCATAGAAAATCAGAGAGGAGTCTCAATAGGATCAAACCCATCTTTTGAAACAGGCGAATGAAATGACCGCGAACACAGTAAAACTTACGTACCAACAACCCCCTATATAACATCACAACAAACGGCAACAAAACCTCCCTCAACAATTAAATTGATCCAAGTCTTCACCCACCACCAAAAGTGATAGATCTAAATGAAAAATACCCATACAGTATTTAAGAGAACCCAAAATAGACAGAGACCACTGCGACGGCACCGACGGTGGTTTTCAGAAGCAAACAACACCAACTCATGAACTTAATTGTTGGAAACCACAACATCTTAAGAAACAAAACGATGACGACAAAGGGATGACCCAAATAGCCACCGTTTATGTCACCGTGAGCTACCACAAACTAAGATCTGAGCAGTCAAAACCAACTCACCACTGTCCTGCAACAGCGAGTGGAGAGGGAAACGATCCATATTGGTAAGGCGGTGAAACGATAGGTGACCTTGAGACCAGTAAACAACCTTCATAAAGGCGGCCACCGTTGGTCAACACGTCGGCGGCCACTTGAACAATCCCAGTTGGGGTCAAAGATGATGACGCCATGCAAGAGAGGACACGAGTGCACCATCTCAGGCCAAACCTACATGGTGACTGAACTTATTTTGGTTATAAGGTGGATCTACTTAGAATTGAAATTGATGAGGAACTAGAAACTCTTAGTTTTAAGGTGATTCAGGAAGATATTGATTAACTACCATGGTATAATATCCTAGTAGAACTTGGAAATAAACACTAGATAGGATCTGAAACCTAAATTGAGTTTTAACTTATAAATTCAGGGTTAGTGCATGATTACTCTCTTAAACGTGACATATAACGTCATCTCATATCAAGCCATTAGAAGAAGAAAAAATGTGTTTGAAGAAATGACAATGTACTTCTTACTAGTTTTTGGGATCCATCCAGTTTTTGAGATGTTATAGTCAGTTAAAAGAAATTCAAGAGGATGGGTTATATGGTGGATATGGAACCTTGACGTAAAATCAGACAATAGAGTTTTATCCTCTTAAATGAAGAGCTGTAATATTTGGATAACTAAAGAAGTGTTTTAGTATGCACATCGTATCCCAAACCAAGGTGGTTGCTCTCAAATTCAAGCAAAATATGCAAGCCTAGATGGAGAAAAATTATTAAAAACATTAGATGAAAAATATTTACAGTGGACAATAACCTTAAGTTGGTAAAATATTTTTTTCTCTAAAAAATAAGGGTTATCGGTTACAATTTTGTGCATATGAGAAAACTGTTTATATCATTAAAAAAAGGAAAAAATTGTTCAAAGCACGTCTTGTAAAAGTATGAGATTGAATATGATGAGATTTCATCTCTGGTCACACACAATGTGTGTATTAGGGTTGTGTTAGATTTCGTAGCCAATCAGGATAAGCATTTAGAATAGGCTGATGTGAAAACGTCATTTCTACACCAAAATCTTGATAAATTTACATCGAGAAGCTAGAGGGTTTCATTGAAACTGGACATGTAGGCTAGTTTGTAAACTGTATCGGATCCCTATATGGTTTAGAGCAGTATACAAAGCAATGTTACAAACTCTTTGATTTTAAGTATTTATATTAGATACAAAATATGTGAGTATTATCGTTGTAGTTATGCTTGGATCATAGAGCATGGTTCGTTCGTTTATTGTCTTGTGATTGTATGTTGATGATATGTTGTTTGTTTTTAATCATTAACATGATGTAAGTAAACTGGTAACTATTTTGGAAAAGAGGTTTGTCATGGAAGACATAGCTACTGTTAAAAAGGTTCTTGGTATGTACATTCACAAGGATAGTGTTTTGAACAAATAGAAGAATTTATCCGAGGAGGATAAAGATTCTCATAGTGGTGGTGGATCGACAGAAGTGGGTTCTCCGACCGTTGATGGCGGTGCTTCGAGGATGTGCTCGTTGCAAACCTTTTGAGGAGAAGGGGGTGTTGTACCCATAGGTGCCCCGACGCCCAAGTCAGTAAAGTTTAGAAATGAGGGTTGAGAAGTGAAAGAGATTCTACCTTGGAGGCTGCGAGAAGCCTCCTAGAGGTGGGTGAATGCAGAGCCGTTGTAATGGCACACGTGTGTCCGACGGTTACGAAATCGAGGGAAGTGTAATCGCCAGTGAGATATTCACTGGAACGTGGAAAAAGAGACGTTGTTGTTTGTTTGAACTGGTCTCAGTTGCTCCGATGCACCCCCTTGTGGAGAAGGGGTGTGTTGCAAGTAAACTGTCAAATGCAGCATTTGGGCTTGATTTGTTATTGCCCATAAGCACGTGGGCCCAGTTCTTTGACCGGTCCAGAACATATAGAAACTGCTAGATAATTATGGCTATCTTAGTAAAGTTGTCTTTAAAACGTACCAATCAAATTTGGAAAGAGTAATCTTAAAGTTCTCACTTTAAACTCAACTAGATGAATCAAACGAAAGTTTGAGAAGTTTATTATTTTTGAAAGGTTCCTTGTGTGTGTGTTGTTTGTTGTTTAATGCGTACTATTGTTTGCACTAAACCATATTTGATATGAATGAAGGATATATACATACACACACACACACACACAATATATATATATATATATATATATATATATATATATATATATATATATATATATATATATATATATATAACATGATTTTTGTTTACTCTTATTGGAGGGCCAACCTGATAGATCAAGTCATTAGTTTAACTCATCGTGCTAATGCAAACAATTGAAATATATTACATGATATATGTCAATGTAATAAAATCTCTTTATAGCTTAAAGGACTAGAGAACTAAGTGTTTATTAAGGTGGAGTTTAATTGCATTGTGTCAATGACAGATCTATTTATTTGACAAATAATCAAGTGTAGTACTCCTAGACCATACATGTTCATGTGAACTTTGAAAATATCAAAGACCTACTTAAATCTAGGAAAATATTACTTGATAAAATTCATACTTTTCTAGGATTTATATTGTTGTATTAATCAAGTCGTTTATCACAAGGAACAAGTACAAGTATTTTGTGGAATTGTTATATGATTCACAATGTGAAGTAGAATCTGCAAAATTCATGCAGATTGTTGGATATGACTCATAGTAGTTTACTGATAAGTAGATGAATTATTGAAGCAAAATATTAATTACAAAGAAAATATCATAGGGATATTCAAAACATAACTACGTATCAATCAAAAACTAAGTATATAATCAAATATGACTATAAAGGAAAAAAATAAACAATGATTACAAAATTTGTGTCGCCCATTAAACTTTTATTTAATCATTTCATTTTAAAATGTACAATAAATTAATAATAGTGTTCAATAAATGTGAAAAACTTACCTCATTTGTGCATAACACAAAGTTATTTGTGGCAACGGTGGACTTCCTTTCCTGAAAACATTACTACGAGATTAATATATAAAATAATACTAAATATATGATATATGATAGGTTTATAAAATCCATTCACATTATTTGAAGTGTGATATATTATAGATATCTCACTGAATTTGAGAAGCGTTCAACTTAAATGTCCATGTTCCATTTCCGGGGGGTAGATAATCAAAAAATAATGCCTGAGGAAAAATGCTTGCATCGCCAAATATTGGTTCTCCTTTATGTTCTTTTGCGGGTCTTCTTGTAGCACTAGCATGCATTAGGAATGCAGGAAGGGCTTCGCATGCCTCTTTTTCTTTCCCAACAGGAAATAAGTGATTCCTTATATCTTGTACATTGATGTCTTTCCTACAAGTATTTGAAAACCAATAACTGAAATTTAGCATACAATGATAAGTTGAAAATACCACTTCATTTTAAATATATTGATAAATTGAGCCAATTATGAAACTATGGCACAAACACAACCACCAGATACTATAATAACACATTAACTTCGATAATAAATTGAGAAAAATAAAAAGTAATTGAATTTGTGAAACCTTAGGTATCGGCCATGGACAATGACATGTTTCAAACATCAGACACACTTTGAGTGTAAACTATCAATGATACACATGTATGAAATAAATCACCAACAAAGACACAAGATTGGACATGATATTAGTAATAAATGAGAACATAGAATCAATTAAACTAAACACGAGCTAGTGTTCTGTTTGTTTGCTACATAAACAAGTCTTCAATTTGAGGTATATGTCATACTCAGTTCAATAACAATTTCATTACTATATATATAAGGAATTACAAAGGCAATAAACTCAAATAAATATTCTATATACTAATGCATCCCCTTGACATATTTTTTTCTCAATGAATACTGTCATTTAGAAGAAAAAAATATCATTTATTATATGAATCTTACAAATTATGCGATCTGAATACCTCAAATCTTTGGTTCAAATACAGAATTATAAATATGTTCATAAAGTTCCATTTATAATTATATATGTCTTTTAAGATGAAGATCATTTGTTTAGATTACACTAGTTTTTGTCAAAGATTGCAACAATACTATCGTGATGCCTTGCAATAAATCAAATGATTTATAGTGAATCTATGAACAGCAATTGCAAGTTATAGTAACACATTTTATTAATAACTGACAATATAAAACAATGTCTAATCAAATAAAAGAGTACACTGCAAGTATACGACATGATACTTTGTAAGGGAGTTACCTCATTTTCGTAATAGGATTTTCCCCTAAATAAATGTTGCATACAGGACAATACTTCAATTTTTCTTCTCTGACCTTGGTATAAATGCAATCCTTGCAAACTAAAAGTCGAAAGAAGAAGAAAATTAGAAATTTAGAATCAAATTTTCAATTCTATTACATAAATATTCACAAAAAATACAAATCATCATAGTCAAACTCTAAAAAATTAGTCAGAAAGATAGAGAATCAGATCCTCTTCCATGGTCATGGTGCAACAAATTTACACTGAAAGTTTTAGCTATCTATTGTTACATTTTAGGAGAGGATCAGAGAGCATGAGAAAAACCATATCAAACTCAAATAACGAATTAAAAATGTAAATAATTTTTTTTTTTAGCAAAGACCTTTTTAAGAAGTTTGAATTTCGTATAATAATCAAAACATAATGGAATAAAATATAAACGCACATATTCAAACAACACTAACTAACATAATGATACATGACTTGTAAAATAAAAATTATGATACATGACATGCCAAATAACTACACACTAACATTAACCAAGATAGATATCTCACTTTGATTAACTAGATCAAATAACCACAACACTATACAAATATTAACATTAATATATTCAAAATAAAATAATCACTTTTAAAAACTTCATTAGTTTGTTATAGATTGTTAAGAAAATGAGATCCGAAAAACAAAATTAAAACAAGATCAAATCAGAAGTTGTTCTGAGCAAGTTCCCTAAAAATTAATTTCTAAATTATTGGTTATCAAAATTAATTATTTACAATATGTAACAAATGGGACCTATTTTTATTTATACAGAAATATTTATCAAATATTATCAGGATATGAATTCGGGATACTGAAATTAGGCATCCCACATTCAAACGTTCATAACATTGATGATAATTCAAACCAAATCAGATAGATTGTCCAAAAAGATGCTTTTTTTTGTAATTAAAATTATTAAGCTTGAATTTGGACCAAGTATTTTGAATTATATAATTAAAAAAAGAATATTTTGGACCACACCATCTTGATTGAACAATTATGAATATTCTGACCGTATGAATGCGAGAAATTCTGATAGCAGGGATTCCACAAAATATATACATATGACCAAAAATGAAAAAACACATAAAAGTTTGAAGTGATGTTTTAGATGTGAAGAGATTCTCACAAGTATGAAAGCACTCAATGATTGCAAAGATTGCAAAGAAGTTGGTTGCAAAGATTGCATGACAAACATTTTGCAATCTTCTGGCCCCTATAAAAAAAATTCTTTAACCTTGTCATCTCTCACGGCCTTTGAATGCAAATTTATGCCCACAACTTGATACGCTCTGCATCAGAAATTAACACAGATCCAAATAATTATTAACACTGAAACCAAAACCAAAGATTAATAAATAAATTAATAAACATGATTACACACTAAGTATTGATAAAAACAATTAATTAGGCATTTCTCAATGGAGAAATTAGGACTTGTTGGATCACCTGCACTAGACACAGGTTCGTACAATGATAGATTGTAGTTGACAATCTCAATCGTTGTTTTAATACATAATTTAATTTATATAACTAGTTAATAAACATTAAACAATTTCAATCAATAATTTAAGATTCAAAGATTGAGATTTGTAACTGCAATATAACTAAATCCGACTAATTGTGGGTATGAGAGTGATTTGTTAGAATAAAAAAGCAGAATAAGATGAAATTTGTGTTGTGAAAGGTGATGTGACGTGAGTGTTAGAATAAAAAAGCAAAATAAGATGAAACTTGTGTTGTGAAAGGTGATGTGGCGTGAGTATTAGAATAAAAAAGCACAATAAGATGAAACTTGTGTTGTGAATGGTGATGTGACGTGAATGGAGTGAGAAAATAAGAACATGAACTTAGACACCTGATGAGTACTTTATTTTCTCTTTCTTATGTTCTGGTCTTGGTTTTTTCTCAATCTTGTACTTATATATGGTTTTGTACAACGTCAAGATACCAATATATTGATACTGTGTTTTACTCTGTGTTAGGGAGCACCGTGAGACCCACCTGAGTTATGTTTTGTTTTTGTTTAATACTAATTAAATCATGAAATTTTTGTTTTAAAACAAATCCAACATTCTCCATATATATCTATTGTATTAAAAAAGTGTATGAAATAAAACAAATTTATACAATTTTATAGTAAAAAAAGTATATTAAAAAATGTGCTATATTAAAATAAATAAAATTTTCATTTATCAAATTCTTTATTAAAATATATTTAAAAAGGTATTAAAGTTTTAAAAATATGTATTAAGTAATATAAATTCTTATTATTTAAATATATTAAACAATAAATGTTTTAATTGTTATTTTACTTTAATTTATCAATTTTAAAGTATTTTAAAAAGTCATTAAATTAAAGTGAAAATTCTATACTTGAAAAGTGTATTAAGTAATATTTTTTATTTAAATATATCAACTAAGAAATGATTTATATTAAAAAAATATTAAATCAATTTTTTTTAAATAATACTAAATAAATTTATATTCGGCGGTGTTTTCGGCCCTCCATTGTAACACCACCATCAAACCACAATTGGGGTAGTCGTCGTCGGTTTCCATAATGACTTTTCAAACCTCTTGTCACCTTTAGGTGGTTGGTAAAGGTGAGAAAAACACAAGTGGGGGGGTTGAATTGTGTTAGCTTTTTTTTCTATAAAAAAACTAAGTCCAATGTTTCAGAGTCTGAGAGAGTTCAGAATCTGTAACAGAGTTCAGAGTCTTATGTAGCGGATAATGTAGAGAGAGAGAGAGAGAGAGAGAGAGAGAGAGAGAGAGAGAGAGAAAAGAGAAATACACAAAGCAATTATACAGGTTCCTTCCACAATCCGGGTGTAGTCCTGTCCCCCTTGCACTTCCAAGGAGAGTTCACTAAATCAATATCTGATTACTAATGATCAAGCACAAAAGCAAGAGACTTCCAACTACTCAAGCACAAAAGCAAGAGGTTTCCTATGCTTAAGCATAAACGCAACAGACTTCCTATGCTCAAGCACAAAAGCAAGAGACTTCTAGACAGACAAAATTACACAGGAAAATGTTTGAGGTTGAACACTTGATATACAATCAGTGGTGTTCACAATACAAATTAGATACAGACTCTTTAAGACTCTAAAATTTTTAAGGTATGAAAGTTGTTAAGAAATTCTAAGTGAATTTTGATGTGAAAACAATTCAGCAGAGTTTTGGCACTTGTAAATTGTTCTCGTCTCTTATAATCACCAATGATCTGTTGCTTGATTTGGTTATTGTCCTAGGAGAGAACAATTTCAAATTCATTCCTTGAATAGAGAATAACCAGCATAGACACAACTGTTATCTTGTACTATTGCAGACATGAAGAGTGGAGTAGTGGAGTAGTGGTTGTACAATTGTAATATGTCTTTTCCCTGCGCTCTTTAGTGGATAAGCATCTAATGCCTTCTAATTCCTATAAAATAGTCGTTGCTCCAGGATTTTATTTCCTCTGCAATGATGTGTCTTCAGAATAACAACTTTTAACTAATTGCAACATCCAGTCTTCAGACTATGTTGAACTTCAACTTCTGATGATCTTCAGACTCTCTGATGACGTCAGCTTGTGGCAGTCAACTTTTGATGGTCTTGAGACGTTGTTGGTCTTCAGACTTTGTCTTGCAACACAAGCTTCCTTTGTAAATTTTATTGCTCTCTTTTGTTCTTTCAGAAAAAAATACTTGAAATTAAGACTTATAAATTTTTGTCTATGGTCCTGCACACTTGAACAAATATTAGCATATCCAATTGACTTTTCCATACTTTGTTTTAAAATATGATTTCACAATTTTTCCCTTCTGGCATGCACCACAAAGTGAATCTGAATGATATTCAATGTCAGGTAAGCCTCTGACATGTTGTAACTTACTAAGCTTAGAGATTAATCTCAGTGAGCATGTCTCAACCTTCTGTGCCACATCCATTTCTTATCATTCACTGATAGAAGACAAACTACCTTCTAATCATCCAGTTCGGAAAAATTATTTTTACAGACATTATTTTTCCTCTTTCCTTTAAACGTTATGAACTTGTCATTCTTGTTGATTACTGTGCAGTTACTCTTATCAAACATTACATCATAACTACTATCACAGAATTGACTTATGCTAAGTAGGTTATGTCTAAGTCCATCTACTAACTACACATTATTAATAGAGATAGAAGAGATATCAATAGTTCCTATACCAATGATCTTGCCATTCTGGTTTCCTCCAAATCCCACAGTTCCTCCCTCTTTCATTATTAAGCTTAGGAATATAGACCTTTCTACTGTCATGTGTCGTGAGCTGCCACTGTCCAGGAACCATGACTTTTGACATTCCATTCCTCTTAAGCATATCTGCAGCATCAAGAATTTCAAACTTAGGTACCCATATCTTTATGGGTCCTTCAGGGTTAGTACTAAAAGTTTTAGTCTTCTTGTTTTGTGCCTTATGCTTGAAGTTGAGTGGCTTCTGTTCATTCAATACTTTAGATTTGGCACCTTTTGTTTTTGATTCCCATGAAGCAACAATTGTTTTCCTCCTCTAAAATTTAAGCTTTAAGACTTCAGACTCTGAGTTCTTCAGAACTTGAGATTTAGGTTCTGGTCTCTTCAAAATCTGAATCTTTGGAGTCTTAGATTCAGAGTTAGTCATAACCTTAGACTTAGAGTTCTTTGACGTTGAAACATTCATAGTCTTAGAGCTAGAAGCTTCAGGTTCTGACTGGATTACAATTTCAGACTCAACGCCTTCAGGCACAAAATAAGTTTTCAAACCTTCCTTAATGCATTCACAACATGATTTAAGATTGATTTCATTAGGTTTCCCTTCTGAAAAACCAATCCATTTACCATTGTTCTTATATATGATATAAATCATTGAAGCTACCTTGCTTCTGTCCATACCTGATATAATGAAATCTTCAAGATCAATCTCTTGTTTACTTAAAGATTTTTCCTCACACTTTTCTTTTAGTTTCTGACAAAGATACTTGAGTTTGCCTTCATAAGTTCTACAAATGAAGTCAAAGTTCCTAAGTTCTTCTTCAGATTCTTTCAGATCCAATAGAGTATTTTCTTGTTGATTCAATAATTCAACATATTTTTCTTTTAAATCTTTCAACTCGTTGGTTCTGTGTTCAAAGTGTGTGAGAAACTCTTTAAGAGATTCAATAATTTCATCTCTGGGGATTTTAGAATATACCTCATTTTCATCCCCAGTGTCTGTTTCAGGTTCAACATCTGAAGCCACTGTAGCCACTAACCCCACAGCTACATTTGCTTCATTTCCAGCTTCATCCTTATTAGACCCTGACTCACTATCCAAATCTTCCTAGGTGGCAATCAGACTTTGCTTGATATGTCTTCTAAACTTGTTGGATTTGAAGGTTGTTTTCTTGGATTTTTCTTTTTGATTTTTCCTTTTGTAGGTCAGGACAATCAGCAATGAAGTGTTCTGGTTTCTTGCAGTTGAAGCAGCCTTTTTTATCTTCTTTTCTTGAACCTTTATAACCACTGTTTCTGCTCAAAAATTTCTTGTTCTTCCTAGCCATATACTAAAGTTTGTTGGAAAGCATAGCCATTTATTCAACAACAGCTGGATCTTCATCAGACTTTCCAGCAGGAGACTCTTCTTCAGACTCATTGGCTTTGAGAGCTTTTGTAGACTTTCCTTTAGATGCTAGAGCAATAGTTTTTGGCTTTCTAGTAGGTTCATGTCATTTAGACCAATCTCATTACTTTTGAGAGAGCTTATAAGATCTTCAACCCTTAAAGTGTTTATATCCTTAGCTTCCTTAATAGCAGTGACTTTAGGTCTCCAACTAGCAAGTAAACTTCTTAGAATCTTGTTCACATGATCAAAAGCTACATAAATTTTCTTCAGTATTTGAAGTTCAGAGACTAGAGTCTGAAACCTTGAGTACATATCCTCAATGCTTTCATTATCTTTCATCCAAAACAACTCATACTAATGAACAAGCATAGTAGCTTTAGCTTCTCTGACTTTCTTATTACCTTTATAGTTTGAACACAAGGAAGTAAACATAACTTTAGCAGTAGATTTATCACTCATCTTCAAGTACTCCTTGTGAGGCAAAGCATAAACAAGAATGCCTCTGATCTTATGATGTTTCTTGTACAACTTCATCTGAGTAGGAGTGTGTTTCTTTCTATCAACATCAGCTCATTCTTCATCTAATATCAAGTCACCAACACCGTCTTCAAGAACATCCCATAGCTCTTCATCTAAACCCATAATGTGACTATACATTTTGGTTTTCCACCAAGAGAAAGTCTCAGGATCTCCATTAAATATTGGAGGTTTGTTTGAACTGGATGACTTATCTTCAGTGCCATAGTCATATGATACAGTATTATTACCAGTACTGCAACCTTCAACAGTTGACATGTTTTTCTCAGATCTTTCTCTGTTACACTGTTAAGTGCTAAGACAAACAGAACCAGAGCTCTGGTACCAACTGAAGGTGAGAAAAACATAAGATCGGGGGTTGAATTATGTTAGCTTTTTCTTCTTTTTAAAAATAAGTCCAATGTTCAAAGTCTAATAAAGTTCAGATTCTGGAACAGGGTTCAGAGTCTTATGCAGCGGATAATGTAGAGAGAGAGAGAGAGGGAGGGAGAGAGAGAGAGAAGAGAAAGACACAAAACAATTATACAAGTTCCTTCCACAATCTGGAAGTATTCCTGTCCCCCTTGCACTTCCAAGGAGAGTTCACTAAAATCAATATCTAATTACAAATGCTCAAGCACAAAAGCAAGAGACTTCTAAACAAACCCAATTACATAGAAAAATGTTTGAGGTTGAACACTTGATATAAAATCAGTGGTGTTTACAAATACAAATCAGATACAGACTATTTAAGACTCTAGAATTTCTAAGGTATGAAAGTTGTTAAGAAATTCTAAGTGAACTTTGATGTGAAAACAATTCAGCATAGTTTTGGCACTTGTAAATTATTCTTGAGTCTCTTTCAACCTTAAATTATTCACTCCTCTATATAGAGGTGTGAGAGATACGTTGAGGAATGCCAGCACATCAAGAAGAGTCGTTGTTGAAGCTTGATAATCACAAATGATCTGTTGCTTGATTTGGTTATTGTCCTATAAGGGAACAGTTTCAAATTCATTCCTTGAACAGTGGAGTAGTGGAGTAGTGGTTGTACAATTGTATTATGTCCTTTTCTTTCGCTCTTCAATGGATAAGCATCCAATGCTCTATAATTCCTCTGAAATAGTCGTTGCTTCAGGCTTCTATTCCTTCTGCAATGATGTGAATTCAGAATAACAACTTTTAACTAACTGCAGCTTCTAGTCTTCAGACTCTGATGAACTTCAGCTTCTGATGATCTTCAGACTCTCTGATAATGTCAGCTTCTGGCAGTCAGCTTCTGATGGTCTTTAGACGATGTTGGTCTTCAGACTCTGCCTTGCAACATAAGCTTCCTTTGCAAATTCCATTGCTCTCTTTTGTTCTTTCATAACTAATACTTGAAATTAAGACTAATAACTTTTTGTCTATGGTCATGCACACTTGAACAAATATTAGCATATCCAATTGACTTTTTAATACTTTGTTGTCATCAAAACTTAAAGGTGATAATGTTAAACACATTTTGTTCCAACAGTAAGACCTCACACGTAATGATCACCTTGTGACCAGTAGGTGCAACTCAACAATGGAGGGATAGACCGAAATCAACTGAGATAGTAATGCCCTGTACGTAAAGATCACTGTGTGATCAGCAGGTGCAACTTGATGAACCAAGTAGTTTAGAACGTCCCAACGGAGTCATCACTTAGATAGTCTTCTTAAGATAGTTAAACGCGACATGAATGTTATTTGATTCCAACAAATGAATAGAGGGGATTCGAAGAATCCTAACCGCTGTTTACATTTCTGCAACCAAAACAGGTAACTCGCTATGTTGCAAACAGATAAAATTGAAATCTCTAACCGTCAACTTCTTTATTTTATATTTTTTTTAACCAAATAAGTAACGTGAATTGTTTGGAAGAAACGACAATCCATATTGATACGATACTCTAGTTACTCTTTATTACTTGGTAAACGATTTGGTACACTTGCCTAATCCGACCATCAATATTTACTTTTGAACAAAATTCCTATTTCGATTTAGTCAAAATAGTTTTCTGAACTTATATTTTTTCCTATCAAATTTATGAAGATTCAAACATTTATGAGAAGTACTTCACAAATATGTCCTAGGATTTACCAGTTTGATCCTGCAAGTAACATTTTTTAAAATTAGTGATTGTTTACCAAAAACAACAGTAAAAAAATTGGCACACCCAGTGGGACCCTTTTTGTGCAAATCTTTTATAATTTCATTTCTTAGAATTTTTTCGGTGATAGTTTACCAAAAACAATAGTAAACAAATTGGCACACCCAGTGGGACCCTTTTTGTGCAAATTTTTTATAATTCCATTTCTTAGAATTTTTTCGTTTTGTTGGCACATTCTCTATGTCCATGAGTTATTCTCGAAGTTTAAGTGTGTATGCGTTTAAGAAGTGGTAAGGCCCTTCCTGAAATGGTACGACCAAACCCTAACAACGCTTCCACATCCAACACATAGAATAACGTCGGTTATAGTGGCGCCAATGTTTCAAATACTATTGGAGTAACTAATCCTGTACTAGTTTCGACAGTGATTGGGGTAACCGCTCTTGTGTCTGGTATCTTTGCGTGAGTGTTCCAATAACACAAGTGGTTACAAATCAGATCAATGAAAACTATGTTGATTCTAGATTCCCTTTTATGCCACAGTTTTCTTTACCAATGGTCATTTGGGATTACCCTTATGGTATGCCAACAACAATGATGGCAGGCCTATAGAAAAATGTGTCTACATACACAACAACGACATTTTCTCCTTATAATACTCATTTGGTGTGAATGTTTGCAATAAGTAATCCTGCTCGAATGATACAACCGTCCTTGAATACAACATCTCTCATTTCATTAAGACAACAGATGCATGAAAGTAACCATGACATGGTTAATATGCTTACTCAACATATAAGTATAGTGTTCAATCCTTTGATTCATAACACAAACAATAATTTTCAAATCCTAGCCAATCAGATGGGTCGAATTGCTGACTTTTTTTGTACCCCTCAAGTTTTTAATCAGCAGTTGCCTCAAGTTCAAAATACTAGGCCTGTTCAAAATTTGGACAGGCCCAACAATGCAGGAATCTTTGTAAATCGAGGGAGACAACAACCTGTTCCCCAAGTAGTTGAACCTCACATACACAAAGGAGTCGAAAGAAACCCATAAATAGTCTTGGTTAATAGGAATCAGAATGCTTACGAAGTGGTTAGAAATGTTGAACAAAATAATTTTGGAGGACAAAATAATTTGGCCCATATGGTCGAAAATATTTTAGCCCAAAATGGCCATAATGTAGGCTTACATAGACCTAACTTTGTGTCAATCATGTCTGGATTTGTATTACATACTGAACTTCCTATGGGGTGGGAAATCCCGAAGTTTACAAAATTTGCAGGGGACACTGCTGATTGATTGTCGAACATATTGCTAGATACTTAACTGAGGCATGGAATATAACAAATAGTGAGAATTTGAGAATGAAGTATTTTCCAAATTCTCTAATTGTTGGTTAAGAAATTTTGACTCTTCAAAATAGAGTGTGAACGTAGGCGTAATGGAAATTCTTCAGACCACTCTTTTAAAAACACATATGCCTGAACAGTAGATACAGTAGAAACTCTTTAATTTAATACTCGGTAAATTAATAAACTCTCTAAAATAATAAATTTGTCCGGTCCCGACTTGGGCCAATGTAAAAAATTGAAAAACTCGATAAAATAATAAGATAATAATTTTTCGGGAGATCCCTTTATAATTTTCGGTTCCAGGAAAATCATAAATTAATAATTTATAGAAACTGAAAAAAATATATTAAGAATACATTGAACACATTTGTTCCTCTTGTTTACATTTACTGTACTTCAAAAGTCATTATTAATTTCCAATGCATATGAACACAATAGTTACTAATTTACGTTGAGTTCCAAGGTTCGCTGCAAAGTAATTCTAAGAGGCAGAGACTAATTTGCCTTTTTGTTTGGTATGTACAGTATAATTACTTAAAAACTCTTTAAATTAATAATTATTAATTTATCGATAAATTAATAACTCTCTAAATTAATAAATTTCTCCGGTCCTGACATTATTAATTTATAGAGTTTCTACTGTAGTAACATAAAAAACAATATGGTGAAACCTATTGCGTGCCCATTCTTTTTCAACCAAAGGATTTTCACAAGCTTGCTTTTGTTACCTGAGCAATTATAACTTTCCAGATCACTTTGTCTGGTATAGCTTCGGGAATGGTTTCTTTTTGTGAAACCTAAAACGAAAGGAGATGCAAGTTATGGCGGCGACGGAACAATTACTCATCAGAGAGATGGCGAAGTTGGGTTCCTAAATCACAATGAGAGATGTGATTTAAGGTTTGCGGTTTGAACGGTTTTCTAAATCGTGGTTTGTGGTTACGATTCAAAATTTTTGGATTGAGAGTTTCCAAATAGTGATTTTCGATTCAGAAGCGCGGTCTAGGTTAGTTTTACCTTTTCCCACAGACGGCGCCAACTGTACTTGCAAAAGTACAAAAATGGAATATAGTGTTTAGATTGTTTATGTGATGCCTTGAGAAGGCTCTCAAGGGTGGTATTTATAGCCCTTCATGGGACTGATCTCTTGTGACTTAAGCCACAAGTAATGAGGGTACTTAAGTCTTTCTGCCGAGCTCTAGAGGCTTTTAGAAGCTGCTTTAGGTGGCGCCCTTGGAAGGGTGTGCCCTAGGCCTTAGAGCCTTTCTGAAGGGTGTTGAGGCCTCAAGGAGGGTCCTAAGACCCTTTGGGAGGATTCCTAGGTCCTTAGGAAGATATTGACGGTTCACAGCCCCCCAAGCACGAGTCTTGGGACAAAGCGAAGTGATGAATTTATAAAGTCGATTGTTCGTATAAGTCACCATACATCATTCCAGATGCTTAGGCGGCGCCATTAAGAGGACGCGCCTAAGGCCGTTTTGACCCTTCTAAAGGGCGTTGTGTCCTTATTTATACATTAACGGTCAACTGTGTAGATTATGATGTTATACATGAATGTAGTTGTTGTGAATGTTGTTTGAATTATGTTTAAGCAGAATGTGGTTTTGAAAGGTATCAAATTAACACAATGTGAATATATTTGATACTTTGCACATAAAGTGCCCAAATGAGAATTGCATTGATTATTTAGTTAGTTTATGTAGTTATAGATAATTGTAGTTTCACGGAATGATGATTAGATTATGTTTAAGTTCAACGTGGTTTTGAATGGTATTTATATTATGTTGTGAATGTTGATTAGATTGTGTTGTGAAGGGTTTTTAGATTTTATGCTAATTTTCTTTGTTCAATGATGTTAATTGTTTAAAATTTTGTGTAGATATGTCTGATCAGGAGCAGGGGCAGCAGATTAACCTAACTAGGATGATATATGGTAGACTTGCTATGAATAATAGCGTGAGGTGGGCAAGGGAAAATGCACATATCCCAAAGAGGGGAAGAGATAAAGGTCGGAAGGAGGATGGTGAAAGGACTTCTCAGGCTACAGAGCCTACACAATCACATGTGGTTGACCCGACGCAGTACCTGAATTATTAGGATCAGGTACAAGATGCCACTGATGGTGGTTATGACGACCAACATATTCCTGATGGTGGCGATATTGAGCAGGGCGAGGATGATGGTGTACCTGTATTAGACGTGGATGCCATTGCAGCTGTGACAGCCCCGCAAATATTACCTGATCAGCATCCCTCTCCTGGAGGACCTCTCAATACAACTATGATGTCCAATTATGCCGAGCATGTTGCATTGCGGTTGCGGTATAATTCAAATAATGTAAGTGTTATTTTTAATTGTATTAAATTTTTATAAGCAATACTTATTAAATAGTATATCAACATATTATATTTTGTTTTGTTTAAAATTGGCACGCGTAATTTAAATATAAATTGGCGTGCGAAATTTAAATTTAAAATGTCTCGCGTAATATAAAATTAAATTACATGTGCGTGCCAATTTAAATGTTTAACTTTTTAAAATGTGTTATGTCTTTTTTTTATGTTTTAAATGTGTTATGTCTTAAATTAGAAATACGTGCACCAATTTAAATGCGTGATTATTTCTTAAAATGTTCTATGTCTTATTTTTTTATTTAAATGTTTACAATGTTTATGTTGTTTTAAATATGTGTTTTTTATTATTTCAGATTCGTAAAAGCCGTAAAGTTAAACCCATTAATCATGGGGCTAAGATTTTGGATCTCCGACGTCCACATGATAATCAGAAATGGTTTTAGGATCCGATGAGGGCGAGCGGTCTTCATGATTTAATTTATACAGGCTACGCCAATGTGCCTCATGCTTTGATTATGACTTTGTGCAAGAGGTGGCATACCGAGACCAGCAGTTTTCACTTGTCTGTAGGAGACATGACCATTACTTTGGATGATGTCGTGTGTTTGTTGCATATTCCCATTGATGGGATCATGTTGAGCCATCCAAAGAAGGTGTCTCAAGCTTATGTAGTGCAGCTAATGGTGACACACTTAGGTGTGACACAAGCTGTTGCTATGAAAAATTGCAAGGATGAGTACGGTGCTAACGTTAGTTATAAGACGCTGACGACGTATTATGAGGACCACCTCGATGCTGCTATTAGAATGAGGGATGCACAGACGCTGGAGGATGTACATGAGAGGGATAGGCGTAGGATTGCTTGTGTGAAGTGTTACCTCTTGTACTTGGTTGGATGCTTGTTGTTTGGTGATAAAAGCAACAAACACATTGAGTTGATATATCTGACGACCATGGATGACTATGCCAGGATGCGTGATTATTCTTGGAGAGGGATGACATTGGCATACCTTTACCACTGTCTATCTGAGGTCTCTTTGCCTAATGGCAAAGCTCTTGGGGGATGTATTACACTGCTCATGGTAATAAATTGTTTAACACTTTTGAACCTTAACATTTTTTTTTTGTTTTTTTTTTCTTGGTAATAACTTATAAATTTGATTTGCTTGGTTTGTGTTGGTATGATTTTTGGCTCATTTTCCTAGTTTTTTCAGCTTTGATGAGAATCCATATTAAAGCTAAAACTATCTGATTGCGGCCAAATGGGCGATACAGAGGGGTCATCGAGAGGGGTTAACATATCGTTCATTGCTTGATCATCTGGGGTTTGATGACCTTACCTGGAGGCCGTACGAAGAACACAGGGAGATCCAGGGTTTTGAGGAGATATTTGGTATTCAGGCTGTTATATCCTAATTTTGGACCTAAAAATATTTGCTCAAAATGTTTTTTATCTCTGATATGTGTCTTCGACCTTTGAGAGATTACCAATTTGCTACTGTTTACCCTGATATTTTACTCTGCTGTATTTGCATATTTCTAATGTCTGTGTTTGAAAGTATTTTCAATTGTGATTTTGTCTGTGTTCTTCTGCATTTGAAACCATCCAAAGGTTTTTTCTTGCACTCCAAGTTATTTGAAATTGCCTCTGAGTAACTGCATATTTTTTTCCACATTTTATTTCAAAGTTATTTGTAAAAATCATGAAAAAGGGCATTTTAGTCATTTCCTGCACTCACACTCATTTTGGTCCCTGTAAATTGTCTCTGAGTCTTTCCAGTTAGTTTACATAAATCTTGTTTTAATTCCATGTTAAAATACCATTCAAAAATCGCATTTGAGTCATTTTGAGTCAATTTAGTCCCCAGGGGCATTTTGGTCATTTCACCCAAAATTTTGACAGAGAGGTATTTTAAAATACATCATTTTGTAATTGTTTCATTTTAGTCCTTTTGATTGATTTTATTTCTTTGGTTTCACATTACGTTTATTACAAATTACTTTGTTAAAACCAATTTTATTAATTTTTTTGCATTTTAGTCCTCAAATTTTTGCATTTTTAAGCCCTTTTCTTCATTTGCAGATTAGTCCTTCAGTTTTCTTATTTTGCAGAAAGGTCCTCAAGTCCAATAAATCCAAAGCCAAGTCACTCAGGTCCAGGGATAGGTGGCGCACTCCCATTGGCTCAAAAAATCACAGTTGTCCTATAAATACCGTCCATCTCATCACATGTGTCAGAGGGAGAACCCATTAATCACACGCCACATCACAAACACTTCCCATTTTCTCTCTCCATTCGGTTAAGATCAAAACCCAGAGAAATACCAAGAACGTGAAGAACAATCCAAAACCCTAAAGTTCCAGAATGCAAATTCAAGATCAAATGCAACGAATTCGCGATGATTCTCAGTGATTCATTGAAGAATCTTCATCATCGAATCATCTTCTCTGCAATTCAAGTGCGAATCCACCACTGTTAGTGACGAACTCAAGCACGATCACAGAAAATAATCAGAGAAGAAGAAGAAGAGGGATCGAAGGTGAAGGATCTAACCAGAGAAGAAGAAGAGGAGGAATCACCGATTTATTTTCGGTTCAAGCACTTACCAGAAGAATTCGAAGCTTTTCTAAGGATCTTTCGATTCAAATCTCCGATTAAAATCAGGTAATCACAAAGAACCTCTTTATTTTCATCGCAAAAGCTCAACGAAGGTTTGTGAGAACAAATAAACGGTGAATCGAAGTAGATAAACGAGCCTCAGAACTTGTTCTTTCGAAAAACTTTGAAAAAGAGTGAAAAGATTTGAAACCGAATTTCCAGATGTAGATCTACAACGTTTCACCATTTATTTTCCAGTTTTGAGTTCGTATTTGTGTTCGTATTGAAAAAATAAGTGGATTAGGGTTTAGAATTAAGAAGATCGGAGTTGTTTGAGGTGGTGCCGGAAACTAGAAATCACGCCGGAGAGGATGAAGATTCCGGCGGACCTATGAAGATCCCGGCCGATCTTCATCTTCCCCGGCCGTTTCTTTCCAGAAACCGGCGAGGGGAGAGAACTGGTGAAAAGAGATAAGTGAGAGCTTCTCTCACTAGAAAATGCTAGAGAGAGAGAAAGAGAAGAGAAAAGTGAGGAGACTGGTGTGGAGAGGGTTTTATAAACCTCTCCTTCGCCTCTCAGCCGTTAAATCTAGGTTGGAGTGGATCTGGATCAATCCAAGGGCTGAGAGCTTTCCCTGTGATCCAGATCCATTAGGTTTGGGCTTGGGCTTAGTCTTGTACTGGATCTCGTTTCCTTCTCTGTTTTCTTGCTATTTACACTCTGGATCTTGCTTTTTACACCTTATGCATGTCAAAACTTTGCACAAAAATTCCAAATAAATTTATGTGAATTCTTGATAATTTTCTTGGTGTTTGTATGATATTTTTGCATGATAAAATTTGATAAAAAAATATGTGTATTGATTCTTGTTACTTGTTTACTTTTTTAATTTTTTTTTTGAGAAATTTTGCCATGTCGTTGACCATGATACCTTAATGCATGATATTGGTACTTGATATGTGATTTTGAGATGTGTTTATCACTGTTTTTTGTGTTCACTCCACTGTTTTGGAATTGACTTGATAGCTTCTTGTTTTACAAGTCATGTGAACTTTTTCTTTTATGTGAAAATAAAATGTAAATGTGCCTAAAATGAGTCATAATTTTTGGCTTGATATTGCTTTATGATTTTTATGTCATGGCTGAAAAAGAACCTTTGAAAATTGCTATGGTATGAAAATTATAGGTCATGTGCTTGTGTGAAATTTATGATCAATTTTAGGCATACATTGTCATTTGTTGTTAGTATTTTTTTTCTTTTTGTTGCTATTATTTAGTGCTATTTCACTTGCCAATAACCTCTACCGTATTATGCCATACGATGCACTAACCATTTCATGCATTTTCTCATAGCATTTCATCTTCAATTGTGATAACTTTAGGTTTCTTGCACTTTAAATCTTCTTGCAAAATTTAGAATGTAAAATTAGGGCTTTGTAATTTTTTACTTCCATGTCTTTAAATTCTTGCAAGATTTTAGCTTGTACTTAGGGCCAATGTAACTCCAAAAAGAAATAGTGAAAATGCACCGACACAAGCACCGACACAATGCACACACGGTGTATGGATTTTTTGCCGCTTTGCGACGTAGTTGTTTAGGAAGCGTGAAACTTAGAAAAATTCCTATTTTCAAGAAAACAAATAAGCATCACTCAAATTCTTTTCCAAAGAAACCTTGGGATCAAAATCCCATTGTATTTCCTTTCCAACTTTCTTAATCAAAATCCAAATGAATCTTAATCTCTACTTTGATTAATTCTTTTGCAAATAATTGAACCAACCTCACTATTTTCCAATCACAAGCCTTAAGGCCTCTTTTCTCTTCTTCAAACTTGTATTTTTAAAATGTAAAATCAATCATAACCCACCAAAAACAATTTTTGAGAATGACCTACAATTGGTTTTGATCCCTTAAAAGGGTACGTAGGCAAGGAGCCAATACTCCTCCAAATCAAATAAAACAAAAATCCAAACACATTCTTCTCCCTCCAATTCTTAACCTAGCAAACCTTTAGGTGTGAATAGCATTTTCAAATAAATAGCATTTAAAAGTAACGCGTTAGGTGTAGAAAGTAAAGACGGTTCCTATAGGATACTATAGTCGTTATGGGTGCCTAACACCTTCCTATAACGAAAACAACTCCCGAACCTCGTTTCTCAAGGGTTTTCTCCTCATTTTGCCCTTCCCAAGAAAAAATGGAGATATCAAAGGTTAAAAAGGTCCAAGCTTAATCAATGCTTGACACCCGAAAACCGAGATAAAACACAGGCTGGATCATGTGCGGTGCAAACACTGAACGATGTTTTGCATATAAAATAAAAAGTTATTTCATAGAAACACTACATTGATGTTGATATTTTGAAAATAGTCATGAGTTTTTAAAACTTTATCATATCGATTTTCTCATATATGTACATAAAAATTTATTTATGCATATATAAGTACATAAAATCCGCGACGGTTGCGGTGCAAACATTGAACAATGTTTTGTATATAAAATAAAAAGTTATTCAATAGTAACAATATATTAATTTATATTTTGACAATATTAATGAGTTTCTACAATTTTATCATATCAACTTTCTCAAATATTTACATAAAATTTGTTTCTATAGATAAACGCATAAAATCTACAACGGGTGCGATGCAAACATTGAACATAGTTTTGCATATAAAATAAAAAGTTATTTTTTAGAGTTTGGCGGCATAGGACGGAGGTTTCCCGGGGTGCCAACATAGTTGGAATGTCGGTGTTTCCTCCTGATGTCTTTCCTTCCTCCCTGCTTAGCGAAAAAAAGTTATTTAATATAAATATTACATTAATTTTGATATTTAAGAAATTTATTTTATTAATTTTCTCATATTTGTATATAAAAATTTGTTTTCGCGTACATAAAAATATAAAATCCTCAACATACACGATTCAAATATTTAACATATTTTTCTCTATGTAAAAAAAAAAAATAGAAATATTATATTAATTTGATAATTGTCATTTAACATCTTTAAATATTTGACAATATTAACAATGTAATTATTTTTTATATGATTACCGCGATGTTATGCGACCCGTGCGAAAGCACGGGTCTATTACTAGTTTTCTATAATAAACATTGTTGTTGGTGTCATTAAAAAAAATTATATTACATTTTTTTGATATATTGTTGGTGTCGTTGAAATACATAATCATGGTTAGTTTGATTTGTTATAACTAACAAACATTTATATCTACTAACAATATATAAAAGTTGAAGTACAACAAAATTTCATAATTGTCCTCTTTAAAACTCATGATCTCCTTAATTTTATGTGCATAATGGTCATTTTGTAAAATTTAATTTAATTGTTTTTAATTTTAAAAAATTAATTATGGATGACGAAATGTTGTCATTACGTAATTTTTAGGACTTATTTTGACATTTTGATAGAGTTCTGAGGCAATATGAAGTATCCAAGAGTGTTAAATCACAAGAATTTTGGAAGTGTTCAAAGCAACCAATCATGTCACGATTTGCATAGTCGTGACACGATTTTCTTGGTAGAGAGCAAGTATTTTGAGCCACAGAAATCATGAGACGATTTCCAGTGGCGTGGCACGATGTTGAAGAAGAATCTGGAAGAAAATCTAGGGTTTTGAAGCAATCGTGGTGTGATTTTATCTACCGTGCCGCGATTTTGGACGCAGAAAAACTTGCCTATTTAAGCTGAAGCCAATTCCAGAAACAAGGGTTACGATTTTGGAGAGCAAAAATGCAATTTAAAGACCTGAAGACTACTAGAAGGGCGATTTCATCCTCCTTTACTCAGTTCATGTTGTTTTAATTATTTCGTTGATTATGCTATTTGTAAACTCAATTATGAGTAGCTAAATCTCTTAGAGATTAGGTCCGAGATGAATCTGTGTAACCCTAATTGATCCATGTTGTTGTGAAACTCTATTTATTGTGAATGACAATCTAGTTTTTATTCAATTCAATTGTTCTGAATGCTTTTTATATCCTGATCAAATATAAACATAATGAGAATGAATGACTACTGACCATAGCTTTCTACTTAAACCTAATTCAATTGTTATAATAAACAGGATTAGTCTAGGAATGGATAATTGTTTGTTAGTGATATTAGGTTATCGTGCTTAAACCTTCAAAGATTATTAGACCACCTAAGGAATTAGGGGTTGTAGTTTGAGAAGGAGGTCCTAACTCAAGGGATTCATTAGGACTATTTTGTTAACTATCGTGAAACTAGAGAATCATTCATAAGAATAGGTGCAGTATACCAATTAGGGAAACATCAGAGGATTCGACACACCTGATCTCATCTCTCTCCATATTTTCTTAATCAATCTTTATTTTCTGTTACTTGATTTCATAAAATCAAACCAAATAAACTGCCTAGGGCAAACCAAGATAAACTTGTATACATCCTATTTAATAACGCGATTGAATTATATAGATTAACACAGTCCTTGTGGGAACGATGTTATTTTATTACTTCGATAATTTTTGGTGCACTTGCCAAATATCTATCAAGTATTTGGCGCCGTTGTCGGGGACTGTTGAATTATTTCAACAAGGCAATTTCGTTATAATTTAGGATTTCTGTAATTTATTTCCTGTTAAATTTTTTTTATTGTTTCGGTGTTCATTACTATTTTGCATTGTGCAGTGCTACTAAGGTATTTTGCTGTTTATGCAAGGTAGAGGACATTCCAGTTCAGCTAATTTAGAATACAATCCTGAGATCGAGAAGACTGCAAGAGAAAATCGAAAAGCGGTCCGGTTGTCAAAGTCAGTACCACCTAGTCCATGAACAAGGCACAAAAGTCCAGCACCATCTTAACTTGAAACAATCACTTCTCCTGAAATCACTGTGGTCGCCTAACTCACACTTTTCAACCTGCTAATCCTGTTGCTTTTGACATCAAAACCACCGTTCTTAATGGGTTGAGGGACAAATAGTTTGACGGGACAGAAAGCATGAACCCTCATGAACACTTGAGCCGTTTTGCTGAAACATGTAAGTTTTGTGTACCCCCAGCCACAGTTACAGAGAGCCAAAAGAAACTTAGGTTGTTTGCCTTCACCTTGACCGGTAGAGCCAAGGATTAGTTGCTATCTTTACCTAGTGGAACCATTCAAACATGGGAAGAGTTAGAGCTTAAGTTCTTAGAGAAGTATTTTCCTATGACCATGACGTCCAAGCACTAATAGAGAACATGGCCCAAAACGAATACCATGTTGATTCTAAAAAGAAGAAAAGGGTAGTGTTTGGGGTGAGTGACCACACTGCAATCTTAGCCAACCAAGGAGCCATGAACAAGCAACAGGAGACTCTAACTAAAGAGTTTCATGGTTACACTATGGCCAACAAACCACAACAAGTAGCTGCAATCAGGTGTGATTTATGTGGTGAAGGGCATGCAAATGATGAGTGTGTACCTGAGGGATTTAGTGAGGAAGCTAACTATGTGAACTACCAAAATCCAAACCCTTACTACAATCCAGGCTATAAAAAGCACCCTAACCTGAGCTACTCAAACAACAACACCTTGAACCCTCTGGTACCTAACCCTCAACAACAGCAACAAAGAAAGCCTTCAGCTCTTGAGAAAACTATGATCAATTTCATGAAGATGACTCAAGGAAATTTTGAATAAATGAAGAAATGTCAAGAAGCTGAAAGAAAGAACAATGAAGCCTCAAGAAAAATGCTTGAAACTCAACTTGGGCAATTGGCTGAACAGAACAAAGGGGGATTCTCAAGTAAAACCAAATAAAACCCTAAGAATGAGACTTGCAATGCTATTGAGTTGAGGAGCAAAAAGGTTTTAACACCTTTAGTTCCAAAAGCTCCAAAGAAAGTTGATGGAGTAGTAGTGGAGGTAGAGAAAAATGGTGAAGTTGAAAAGAATATTAAGGATGTAGTTGAAAAAGAAATTGAACATGGTGTAGTTGAAAAAGGCGAAGTGTTCGGCATGTGTGATAGGTAGTCACAACTCCCAGAAATCTAACACTGTAAGGTTCATGGCCAAATTTTATTTTTTCAATTTACTTATATAGAGTGTTTCGTGCAACTACATTTCTAGAACTTGCATTGTTTCTTTACTGTTGATTGGTCTATGTCATTTACACACTGAGGCGAAGTGCTTGGTCCTGTGAGCCTTTGAAGCCTACCCTGATTATGATTTGAAGTTTATCCTTTTTGAAAGCCAAATTGAGTCAGTAGGTTTAGATCTTTTTGTTCGGTGACAAACTACATTACAAGCTTGGAGACTTTTAGGATTTGTCCAAAATTGTTATATCTGAGTTAGGCATTGTAAAATGTTGCTAAATAATAAGTTTGGGGTTGCTATTGGAATTTGCAACCAACTAAGTTTGGGTGGGGGTACTAGAGAATAAAGAAAGAACATTATCATGAACAATATGCCAAAATGGTGTATTAAAAAAAAGAGAAAATAGAATGAAAAAGGGACAAAACATTGAAAATCCGAGTAACTTCAAACTCGATTGTCCCAATTATTACAAATATTCTCTAGTACCCTTACAAGAATTGTTGTTCCATAAAGGTGAATGAGGGATTGAATCCATGTTTTAACTTCCGTAGGAATGCCTAACTCAAATCTTGTGTAGCCTACTTATCCAAAAAATTTCCCACCTTTACCTAAGCCCCGTTATATACCTGAAAGACCTCAAAGTGTGAAATGACTTTGATTTTTATTGAAGTTTAGAAACTTTTCAAGTGTATGGTAATATGTAAACTTGCACGTTGATTGAGTGAACCCTTATCAAATTGTTGTGTGGAGTTGTGTATTGTTGGTGGATGCAAACAAGTCAAACTAGTTCATCTTTAGCTAGTCGGGAGATGAACTTTTTGGGTACTATCACTTGATCAGGTAATTGTTATTTCACTGTCGATTGTCAATGTTGCAAATAAATTCCTTGAGGACAAGGAATGATTCAAGTTTGGGGTTGTAATGATATGCTGTCATTACGTAATTTTTAGGACTTATTTTGACATTTTGATAGAGTTCTAAGGCAATATGAAGTATCGAGGAGTGTTAAAAAACAAGAATTTTGGAATTGCTGAAAGCAACCAATCGTGTCACGATTTGCATAGCCATGACACAATTTTCTTGGCAGAGAGCAAGTATTTTGAGCCACTGAAATCGTGACACGATTTCCAGTGGCATGACACGATGTTGAAGAAGAATCTGGAAGAAAATCTAGGGGTTTGAAGCAATCGTGGAGCGATTTTACCTACTGTGCCGCGATTTTGGACGCATAAAAACTTGCCTATTTAAGCTGAAGCCAATTCCATAAACAAGGGTTACGGTTTTGGAGAGCAAAAGTGCGATTTTAAGACCTGAAGACTACTAAAAGGGAGATTTCATCCTCCTTTACTCAGTTCATGTATGTTTTAATTATTTCATTGATTATGCTATTTGTAAACTCAATTATGAGTAGCTAAATCTCTTAGAGATTAGGTCCGAGATGAATCTGTGTAACCCTAATTGATCCATGTTGCTGTGAAACTCTATTTATTGTGAACGACAATCTAGTTTTTATTCAATTCAATTGTTCTTAATGTTTTTTATACCCTGTTCAAATATAAACATAGTGAGAATGAATGACTACTGACCATAGCTTTCTACTTAGACCTAATTGAATTGTTCTAATAAACAAGAGTTATTTCATAGAAACACTACGTGTGTGTTTGGTATGGCTTTATTTTTCCAAAACGCCAGTGGAAAATCACGGTACCGCAAAAGCTAGGAAAGCAAGCTTCTGCTTTTTCACGTTTTTTCACATTGGGAAGCGTGAAACCACGTTTTTTCCAATTGCAAACGTGTTCCCAAACACAGGCTACATTGATGTTGATATTTTGAAAATAGTCATGAGTTTTTAAAATTTTATCATATCGATTTTCTCATATATGTACATAAAAATTTATTTATGCATCTATAAGCACATAAAATCCGCGACGCGTGCGGTGCAAACATTGCATAATGTTTTGTATATAAAATAAAAAGTTATTCAATAGTAACAATATATTAATTTATATTTTGACAATATTAATGAGTTTCTACAATTTTATCATATCAACTTTCTCAAATATTTACATAAAATTTGTTTCTATAGATAAACGCATAAAATCTACAACGGGTGCGATGCAAACATTGAACATAGTTTTGCATATAAAATAAAAAGTTATTTTTGAGAGTTTGGCGGCATAGGACGGAGGTTTCCCAGGGTGCCAACATAGTTGGGATGTAGGTGTTTCCTCCCGATGTCTTTCCTTACTCCCTTCTTAGCGAAAAAAAAAAGTTATTTAATATAAATATTACATTAATATTGATATTTTGAAAATAATAATGAGTTTTAAAAAATTTATTTCATTAATTTTCTCATATTTTTTATATAAAAATTTGTTTTCGCGTACATAAAAATATAAAATCCTCAACATACACGATTCAAATATTTAACATATTTTTCTCTATGTAAAAAAAAACAATAGAAATATTATATTAATGTGATAATTTTCATTGAATATCTTTAAATATTTGACAATATTAACAATGTAATTATTTTTTATATGATTACCGCGATGTTATGCGACCCGTGCGAAAGCACGGGTCTATTACTAGTTTTCTATAATAAACATTGTTGGTGTCATTAAAAAAAAGATTTATATTATATTTTTGATATATTGTTGGTGTCGTTGAAATACATAATCATGGTTAGTTTAGTTTGTTATAACTAACAAACATTTATATTTTTTGTTTTAATCAAAATCAAAATTTCATAAAAAAATACTGTTCATAATTTTCAAACGTGTCCGTCTTTTCGTTGGTTGAAAATAAAAAATGAAACTGAAAAACATGTTATAAATAAACTCCCGTAAAAATAAAAATAAAAATAATAAACAAAAATACTAAACTCGTATGTCTAAAATTATTATCCGGAAACAAGAATCTCAACAAATTTGATTATTATCCGGAAACAAGAATCTCAACAAATTTGATACTACAAGTAAAAGAACAAAGAACAAAAACCTCATTCCCCGAAAAACATAAAACACATGTCAATTGTCACACTTTTTTCATACATACCCAATTAACAATCTTCAACTAATTTAAAACTGCAATCTTTGAGAGTAGTTATTTATCCATGGCTTCTTCTCAGTTTCTTTGCAGTAACCACTCCATCCCCACTTTCAGAAGAACCATCCATTTACCTCAATTCAGACCAAATGGGTCTTCCAATTTTCATTCAAAGCTTCACTTTCATAAACCTCAGTTTGTCAAAGTCAAAGCCATGGTTTCTGACTCTTCCAGAAAACAATTAGAGGTTTGTTGCATCTCCTCCCCCTCCTCCCGTTTCTTATGTTTAACTGAATTGGTTAGTTAGTATACGACACTGATACTCCTCGGATTAGGCGTGTTACATGTCCGACACCGATACGACACATACAATTACATTGAATTATGTGGTGTCGGCATGTCAGTGTCAGTGTTTGTATCATGTCTGGTGTCCGTGTCCGTATTCGTACTTCATACTTAGTGTGTTTGGTTCTGCCGTGAGGAAAATTGATTTTGAGTGAATTGATTGTGTAAAGTTGATTCTTGATAATATTTTGAAGGTAAAGTTATTTATATTTGGATAGATTCATATAAAAGAAAGTGAGCTGAATAATCAATTTGAGTGTAAACTCATGGATTCTAGAATCAGAAGCTATAGTTTTTAGTTAAGTTAGAATTAATTTTGAAGGCAAAATCAATTTACACGTCTATGATCAATTTTACATATGTTTGGTTTTAGTCTTAAATGGGCCAAAATTGATTTTGGAGGTGTAGAATTGATGCTAATATGTTTGGTTGTGTTCAAGTAGAATTGGTTTTGCTTCAATTGATTCTTCTTGAAATTAGAAATTTAAGTTTTTTATTCTAGAATTGATTTTAACACTCAAATTTATTGTTCAACTCACTTTTACATAAATCTGCTCAAACACAAATTACTTTACCTTCAACTCACTTTTAGTCTGAATCAATTCACTCACAATCAATTTTTGTATCCTTTAAATTCACTTCTGGGAGAGCCAAAAAGTGATTTTGGTATATTTTGGGGTTTTTGCTATAGAATTGATTCTAAGTTAAAGCTCTGAACGTGATTTTCACACTCAAGTTTGTTGTTTATCTCACTTGCACATGAATGTATCTGAGCATAAATCATTTTACATTGCATTCAATTTTAGCTACAATCAATTTAATTGCATTCAATTTTTACTACCATAGAACCATTAACATTGTGGTATGCATGCTTTGAATTGAATTTTGCTATTTTTCTTTGTAACTGTGTGTTGGTAAAATTAGATTGTGTATGACCCTGATGAAAGGATAAACAAGTTAGCTGATCAAATTGATAAGGAGGCTCCCATTTCAAGGCTTACTTTGTTCTCTCCTTGCAAGGTAAACTAAGTATTCTGTTGCTTAGGACTTAGAAGCTATACAAATCTGTTTTCCTGTATTGAAATTGTTAACCTATACTGTGTAGATAAATGTTTTCTTGAGAATAACCAACAAGAGAGAAGATGGGTATCATGATTTGGCATCCCTGTTTCATGTAAGTCAGTCACAATTTGCTAAATTGTTAACGTATCTTTCTATTTTCTTTTTTCCCATTTACTTGTTAATATGTGGAATTCGGTATTCCCACTGAGAAAAGTAGACAGATAGTCATCAAAATTACAAATCAGGACATGTTAGTCCCTCCACCAGAGACTGCTTTCGGTGTTTAAATTTTTTGTAGGGACTAATCTATCCCGAGTTGGTAATTCTGATGGACTACTTCAATGTTGTTAATTGCGCCGCAGTCGCGTAGCAGAAACAACCTCTGGAGCGTTGCTCTTTGCTGGCTATCCACGCTCAACAGTTGTGGTGATTGTAGCCACGAATTGCGGAACAATTGCTGCTGAATAACCCTTTCACGGCAGCATTTCTATTTGGAAGAAGACTTTCCGCCCACGATCTGCAGTTTTCCATTACTGACTACTTTTACATTTTTTTGAGGGATGAGAATTGTGTTCCACAAATATTTTGTTGGACTAAAATGTGTATTTACTCTTTATGTTGTTCTTGAGCTTATCTTAACTCGTCTTTTCTGAACCATAAGGTTATAAGTCTAGGTGACATCCTTAAGTTCTCTTTGTCACCTTCAAATACCAAGGATGCCTTGTCCACCAATGTGTCTGGGGTGCCCCTTGATGATAGAAATTTGGTAAGACAATACATTTTCGACATTATCTTCTACCGGACATTTAATAAGATAATATGTTATACAAAAATTCTCTTTTTACAGATTATTAAGGCGCTTAATCTTTACAGGAAGAAGACGGGCACTGAAAAGTTCTTTTGGGTATGAATAACAGCGCTTTTATTTTCTTCGGATTTTTATTGTCTTGAATAAAAAAAAATTGCATCTTTATATTACTTGCAACTCTACTTAGCACAATAGTTAATGTATTTTCTCAGATTCATTTAGATAAAAGGGTTCCAACTGGGGCAGGGCTTGGCGGTGGAAGTAGCAACGCTGCAACTGCATTATGGGCAGCAAATCAATTCAATGGTTGTCCTGCCACGGAGAAAGAACTCCAGGAATGGTCAAGTGAGATTGGATCAGATGTTCCCTTCTTTTTCTCTAACGGTGCAGCCTATTGCACTGGTCGAGGCGAGGTGAGTCCAAATACTAGGTACCATCCTTTCTTGAAATCAGATTGAAAGAATTAGAAATATCAAAGGATCTTTGTTTGCTTCTAATTTATTTTCATATCATTCTGTGTGTTGTCACCGTGTCCTCCAATCAGATTTAAATAGACTTATGTTGTCTACAGTCTTGTTTTGTGATACCACTCTGAATAGATTTATGTTCAAATCATAGTAGAACTAGAACCGTGATTATTTTTTAAGCTTCAAAGTGTAGATTTTGCGAAAATCAGTGGCATACTGAATTCTGTATAGTCACATCACCAAGATTGATCTTTGGTCTAGTAATCTTTGATAATTTACTACTAGAAGACACCCAGAATTTTTATCATGGATAGGAAGGGCTTTCTATATTCCTTAATTTTTTTTAGGTAAATTAAGAGCATAATGACATCAAAGAGCATAACTATTGAATTATGAAGGTATTCATCTACAAGTCGAGTTTACAATTTTAATTTACCAGGACAAAATGAATATATCTAGAATCTCGAGTTGACAACCTTGACTACAAGAACTCACACACACATTCATAACTTGTTTAACCCAATGCAGGAAGCTAGCATTACTCGATATTATTTTCTAATCATTATATTTTTTATTCATGTTTTTTGCATTTCACTTGTACAGATTGTTCAGAATGTTCCCCCGCTAGTATCTTCGGATATTCCAATGGTTCTCATAAAACCTCAACAGGCTTGTTCAACTGCAGAAGTGTACAGGGTATCTATCTGAATTTCAAGGATATAATGGAACTGTACTTTTACCACATTCTTTAAAATCACAAATTTAACGAGTTCTAATCATACAGCGTCTACGGCTGGACCAGACTAGTAATGTTGACCCTTCAATATTGCTGGAGAGGATTTCAACGAGTGGTATATCTCAAGATGTTTGCATTAATGATTTAGGTATGTTTTTAGCTCTACATTTATCACTTTTACTTTGGCTTTGATTTGATCTTATTAATTGTATACTGTACACTATTCCACGATATAGTTCGCCCGAAGGTAATCGAGCGGTGCTAACAGATATCATGGAATATCAAATATATCCCTTCACGTCTTTCAAATCAATCCTTCCTATCTTTGAAATTGTTAACTTAAATCTATTCTAAACTCACATTCACATTTCCCCTTCGTTATCATTTGTAGAACCTCCGGCGTTTGAAGTTCTCCCTTCTCTCAAACGACTGAAACAGCGAATTACAGCAGCTGGTCGTGGAGAATATGATGCTGTCTTTATGTCAGGAAGGTAAAAACAAAAACTAGAAACCCAATATTTTTCAATATCTTGTCTAGCATTTTCCCCATTCTTTGAATACTGGAGTTATAACTTTTCGAGATGAAATTTACCAGTAGCGGATTTTCTAGAAATACTTGTGTGCTAAGATTATTGAAGTTATTCCTTTATATCGTAGTTCTAATTCTGTTAAAGGTTGGAATAAAAACGAAGATTAAGTTTACTGAAGGATATTAATTGCCACTAAAATCAGCGAAGAACTGCATTTCTTATTCTTTTCCGAGCGTCGTTTAATATTTACTTTGCTCTCATGGTTGCTTTAATATAGATCATCGATTCCCCTAAAGTTTATCATCTTATGTAAGTTGTCTTAACATGTATCATGCAGCGGAAGCACAATTGTTGGAATTGGTTCACCTGATCCTCCACAATTCATTTACGATGATGAGGAATACCGAGACGTATTCTTGTCAGGTCAGCTTCAATAACTTAGGCTTTATGCTCATTTCTAAGATATATTGAAGCCTAATCTCAGTACATATCTCACTTATCTTAAAGCTAAAATGTGTTTCACATGATAAAATAATTTCTTTTTATAAAATTGGGAATTGAATTTAGTTAATGACATCTAAAAATGTAGTTACTTAGTTCAGTCTGATAGAGATCACATAGTTGGTTACGAGTATTTTTTTCCTTTTCTTTTTTTTACTGAAGTTAGTTACTTTACATGGCTTCTAAAGTGGACTTTCTCACCTTTAATATTTCCAATTGCAGATGCCAATTTTCTCACTAGAGAGGCAAATGAGTGGTACAAAGAACCTGCTTCAACTCCTACCTCTGAGTCATTTATTTCTGAATCTGTTTAATTTATCATCTTGTATATGATTATAAGATGGTAATGTTGTAGAGATAAACTTTCATATGGTCTCTTTTTTGCTGCATATTTTTTAGTTCATTTTCTGTTTTCATTTTTTAATTGCAAAAATATTGCATTAAATTGACTCTTCTTTCTATTTAGAAATATTTGTAAGAAAATAGTGAAATAATGTAAAAAAAAAGAAAGAAAAACATTATGGTGGAGCTTTGCCGCAACGGCAGTAGTTATTGTCACATGACTGAAAGGTCACGAGTTCAAGTCCTAGTATAGTTTATGCTGAGTGAACTTGCCTTTTTTATCAGGTTCAATCGTATTCTTTTCCCTATGGTCGGTGCCTGTGTTGCCAAGGAACAACAAGGACTCATAAATTTTGATTCGTTTTTATTTATACGATTTTCCATGAATCGTATGAATAACACTTCCAAATGGTCAAAAGTTGATAATGAAACTGGTAAGTTGCAAGATATGCCTTACTTTAGAAAGAAAAAGAACAGTTGAACTTCTGCTGTGAACACACTAACAAAGTGACACAGACACCGTTAGTATGGCTCATTGATGCTTCATTATAAAGAGGGTAATGAGATCTGCTACCAGAACTAACATGGTGTGATTTTAAGCTCGTTTTCATTTCTGGCCTGATGGATCAAATTCCAAGATATCACCAGTGTAATGTTACTCGCAAAAGAGTGTGATGGATCATTTGTGGTCTTGGTAGAGGCATCACAGTTGGTATTAAGTTAGAGTTCTACTCAAGCTAAATAGTACATCTGCCACTATGTAGGCTTAGTTCCTGTTAAGGAGCAGGATAAGCTTCCAAACAATGGTTTGTGACCTAGTTCTAGCCATCGTATGTGGATGGTAGGTGCTTTTAAACTTGATTTGAGTTCCCACCATCCTGATAAACTCCTTTCAAAATTTACTTGTAAAGATCTGGTAAAGATCTGGTCTTCATATGGAACAATGGAAGAAGGAAATCCGTGGAAGAGCACTATCACCTTTAATCATGAACTGCTCTAATCATCTCTCGACTCCCACATTGAGTCAATTCACTCCACGCTCCACCATCACGTAGTGAAAGTCAATTTGAAGGTCGTGACTTTGCGTTCAGAGGCAAACTGACCACCTTGATTCACTGGACCGGCGTCGAGAACATTGAAACTCAATGTTCTTCGTTTCTTTGGTTATTCTAGATTCAAGCATTCTTTGACTTTCACGACACATCGGAAGATTCTCGCCCCCGTATCGTTTTGGCTCTTTGACGTATGAAGACATTAAGGGGGGGTCTGTTGAAACTCTCTCAGATGGGTTCATACATGGAATTTCAAGCCCAATTTAAAGATTTAATGAACGAAGTCACTAGAATATCAGAACCATTACTCATCAGCTTTTTCATTACAAAGGGGTTTTTAGTCCCATGGTTTTACAGAAAATAAGGCCAAATAAAACCTAAACAGTCCATCAACTCATCCTTATTTATCCATTCAAAATGAGAAAATGAATTATAAAAATGGGTGGTTACCAACAATAAATCACCTAAAAAAACTTACCAACGGTACATGTTGCAATGAAGGTGCATATTTTTTTTCTTCTTTTAATTAGAAAATGAAACACAATGTGTTGATGATCGCTGAATGAAAAAGATCATCAAGGTGTGAACTAGCAGTCGAAAAATAAATTTGATAGAGTTGTGCTAATGGTCTTGCTAATCTTGGTCATGGTCATGGTGAAATGCTTGATTTAAAAATTTAAAAAAGTATGACTTTTTAAATTTTATTTACAATAGACTATTTCAAAAATCTAAATAAAATATTATGTAACAAGTTTGCAACGTATCAAAATATACATAAGTAAAGGCAATTATGCAAGGACAATATAATAAATGAATTATGAGAATAATTTACACAAAAATAAAAGTGTACATTTTATAATTACCTCCCTGAAGTTAATGACTAAATTAATTTCTTTGCATCTATGCCAAATTCAAAACCTTAGATCTTAATTTTAAAAAAAAAAAAAAAAAAACCCTTAGATCTTATAACTCCCATATCTACTGAGTCAAAGAAAAAAAGTCTGATATATTAAGGGATGATTTATAAACCTTGAATCCCTTGTAATCAAAGCATAGGAATTCTATGTTGCATTTAATTAAAAAAAAAAACAGCATATTGATCAAATAACCCCTAATAAAAATTATAAACAATATGTCCAAGTAGATTGTGTAAAATATATTTTTCATTGTCATCCAAACAAATGAAAATACCAAAGTTTAATCAAAAGGAAAAACTAGCTAAAGTAAAACTTAGTACTTCCCAGTTCCCATGCATGAATAGTAAGCACATCAAATACGACTTACTATCCCTGCCCTGCAAGAGTCCAAAAATTCAAGTATGGCACCCCTAGTAATCTATACCTAATGGTATTTACATGCAAGAAAAGTTAGGAACACTCTTCTTTTACTTGATGTCAGTAATCGTAATTTTTAATGTGCCTTTACTCCCGAGTACCTTGGTTAAGGGCATTCCTTCGTCGGGAACTTTGTGCACATAGCCAAGAGTGACTCTACTTGGCAATATGATTGAGAGACTCCTTCCATCCAATGTTCGAATTTTCAATATTGTACCTCTAAGAGCCTCCACATAAGTTATCTTTTGCTGAATCAAAAGATCATCTCCATTCCTAGTATATAGAGTGTGTGGTTTCTCGGCAATCACAAATATAACGTCTGCTGGAATCATGTCAGACTTCTCGTTACCCATCTCTGGGTAGGTAACCTTTGTCCCAACTTTCCAGCCAGGATTTATTTTAATAGTAACAAACACAATTTCCTCCCTCGTCTTACTAGTCCTGAAATGGAATAACACACTTCAGACATTGTAAGCAAAAATATTTCTTAGTTCCTTGTTTATTTTCTAAGCAAAAGAAAAATTATACTAAATAACAAACAAAGAGATAGCCTAAAGGACATTTGATTTGATTCAAATACTATTTCAAAAGGAAATGCATCATCTTTTTTTTTTTTTTTGAACAAGCCAAAATGAGATATATAAACAAACAATTATGCTCTCTAGCACAAGCAGTGCCAAAAGAAGCAGAACAAAATTACAGAAACCAATCCAGATACATCAAAACAAAGGAAACAGTCAGCCTATCCCCATACAAACAATGGGTTGCTGCCACCACAAATGGTAACCAAAAGGAAATGCATCGTCTTAAATCATATCAAGTGGACTAACCATAATATATCATAACTAAACTTCACTTCACGAACACAACCCAACAAATATTGTAAGCAAACATATTTCTCAGATCCTAAAAAAAATCATTGTTTGTTTTTGTGTAATATAGTAATTATATAAATTCGGTCTCCTAGTTTAAAGACAAAACATTAACAAATAAATCAGTTAAATCATAACCTCAAAATTATTTTAAAATTCACATATTTTCTTTAATTGTCATAAAGGTGTCGCATTTTATGCATTTTGCTGCTTATTTTCAAAATCTTGTTTGTTTTCACCATTAATTAGAAAAATGCTAAATTTATTTTCACTTGATTTCCTATATAAGTGAAAAATGACTTTAAACTATTTTCCGGAACTTTCAAATTCCCACTTCAATCTTAACTATAAGGCAGCACAAGTTCTGCATGCCCATGTAAACTTCGAGTAAGATTGTCAACAACAAGAAAAGGGAAAAATTAAGTTTTGACACAATCATTAAATCAAATAAACGATATCCTTTGATCACTATTATAAGTAAAAAAAAAAAAATCACGTTCATTGAATAACTCGTGTATATTTTAAACCATTAGATACAACAATATCACACTCCCTTTCACAATAAATTATCATGGCCATAAGACCATAAGTTTAAAAATGATTTTCATATATAAAATAGAAAGAGGAAAAGCCTAACCATGAAACTATTTTTCTTGTTGAAGGAATGCTAATAATGCTTCAAGAGGCCATAAATCTCTAAAGTTTTTAATATTCATTCTTGCTTATCATTCAATAATACTCATAAAATAAGGAAACTAGATAACAAGCAGGTCTTATTCTATCATATCCTTAGCTGTTGTCTCTTCTATGGTCTAGGGCTTTGAACTCTAAGCAAAAAGGGTTGTGATTAGATGAATTTGTATTAGTAATTAGTTATTAAATTAAATTTCAATTTCATAAACTTAGGATTTGTACTCTCAAGAACAATAAAGTCGAACATTGAGTTGCTGATCAGTTATCATCACCACTATATAATTAGGCTTAACTCTATTATTATAAATCACTATAAGCTAAAAGAGTATGGTTGTCACTTTTTTAGGGTTTAGGGTTTATAATTTCATTTAGATAATTCGTATATGTATTACTAATAATTACTGGTTAGTAGTTTCAATCAAGAAATCATTTACACCAATAAATTAAATCAATCACAACCAAAATCAAACAATGTATATCATACCATAATAATCATAATAATAGTTAAGAAAGGTTTAAAATTAATTTACCCTTTTATAATTACGTTTCTGGTAATTTTCATCTTCCTAACAGCCCCGGTATAAAGTTGTTCCAGACTGCAATGCAACTTTCTATAAACAGGAGCATCCTTCTTTTTCACCGGTTCACCACCAGTCGATGTCCTTCGGTACTCATGCTGACTATTAGGCTTATAGAAAGACGGATTGTTTGCGTATGATCGACGAAAAGAAAATACGTTGCCATACGAATGATGCAAAGAAGAGGTACGAGCAGGTGTATATTTGCCATACGACTGACGAGAAGAAGAGGACGATGAAGACGAAGACGATGGATTTGTGCTTTTTGACTGACGAGAAGAAGAAGCAGGCGTCGAGCCATAATTAGAATGGTTCTGACGCGGTGGAGGGGTCCAACCATTTTTAAGCCCTTCCTCGCCATATTCGTCGTAGATCCTACGCTTCTCGGGATCCATTAAAACGTCATGAGCGTTGGAACCAAACATGAATATTCTTTCAGCTTTTTTATTTCCAGGGTTTCGATCCGGGTGATAAGCTAAAGCAAATTTTCTGAAGGCAATTCTCAACTCTTGTTCGGTTGCATTTTGATCCACATTTAATACATTGTAGTATTCCATTGGCGGCATAGGTTTAAGAAGAAGATTAGGGTTTGAGTGCAATAATAGAAAAAGTGCAGTGATTTTTTGGGACTGAATGTGCATGAATATCTTGGAGAAGAGAACTATCTATATATAGCGATGATATTAAATGCGATCGCCGTAATTTGATACACATTCTATGGAGAAACATTAGGGGAGAGTATATTTTATGTCTAATTAAGTTTATAATCAAATAATTTAATTAATTATAGTCATAAATATATAAGATAATCATACCTGGACACTTTAGAGTCATATTACGGTATTCCCTTTCTCTTTAAAAATTATAAGTCTCTTTCTGATACCCAATGAAGTATTAATAATATTTTCCTATTATGTGTTCACCTATTCATGTCACAAATTAGTGTCATTTAATTTTGTCAAAATAATTAAGAATGATTTATTTTATATACATCAACAATGTACTAACTTTTTATTCAATTAATCAATCACTACACAATTCCACTTTTAAAGGTTAATTCCCTAGATATTTCTTCAAATATCTTTTTTTTTTTGTGGTCGGGGTTCGAACCCGAATGTTACATATATTATGAATTGTCCATACCAACTGAGCTAAGCTCACAGGGACAATTTCTTCAAATATCTATTATACATTATATGATTTTTATTATGGGATTGGACACAGGACATTGATTTGCAAGTTCCAATAAGACTTGAAGAAGGAAGTTATACCCCCACACCCCTACTATTATACCTTCACTCCAACATTTTACGAAAACTACCAAATTTACCCTTTATATAAAATAAAACATATTTCACCCACTCACTTATTCACCCCACCTTTGCCCCTACATTTGTGAAAAAAAACTGTTTCTGGAAAACCCAAACAGTAAGCTTTGTTCTTTGTTCTTTCTCTTAAACGTAAACAACGCAAAAGCAAACATTCTATGTTTTCCAGAAACATCAAATCTATTGTTCCTTTTCACAATTGCACATATAATCACGCAAAAGGCAGCACTAATTTATGATATATCTGATAAGACTTTATTTAGATATGTATTAATTTTACATGGTTTGTATCAATTTTTCTTTGCCTTTTATAATAAAACAGATCATCTCAAATTACATGTTATGTATGTATCTGCGATGTGAATTTGGACTTGTAGCACGTTATGCTATCAATGTTAATTTGGATTTGTGGTTTATGTGAATAAGGAAGGGAAATTTTACATTGTCCAATTCATATCTGTATTCAATTCAAATCTATATCAATTTTGCCTTGCTAGCTTTTAAATCGGTTATGCCTCACATGTTTTCTGGTAAATCTGATTGCATCAATAACCCATGGCTGGTCAAAAGTGGCATGAATGATTTGAACGATAATACAAGAATTATGAAAAAGACCTAACAAATTTCTGGAATCGTTTTCAATGCTTTCAGAAAAAGAAATACAGGAATTGTTGAAAAAAGGCTACCCCGTTTAGGGGTGAACTCATCTGATTTCTGAAATGTTAAAAGGGAGGGTGAAAAATAATTGTGTAAGAATTTAAATGACAAAAAGGGTATTTTTGGACTTTTTAATAATTTGTCAGGGTGAAGGTATAAGTGTAGGGGTACATGGTAAAATGTCCCTTGAAGAAGGACGTGTATATGCTATGTTGGACTTTATAATTGTTGTTTTTGAATTACTCAATTAAATTAAGGGAATTACTTTTCCCATCCTATGGTCTTCTCGCGCGCCCTATGCAAATGACCAACATGCCCTCCGGATTATATATTCCTGAACATCTATACATTTTTCGGAATATATATTCCGGACAATTGCGAAGTATAAAAGAAACTTCACCCCCCATTTTTACAGTTTCACAGTTTCACTTTTCCATTCTCTCTCTCTCTCTCTCTCTCTCTCTCTCTTTCTACATTATCCCAAATTCCGAACACCACAAATCTTGTCCAAATTTGGAGTTTTCTTGCTCAAAAGCACCGCATTTCAACCCTTGTTAAACATCATGGAAGGTAAGTTTGATTTCTGTACACATGCAAGTTCAATTAGTTCGTTTTTTTTTTGAATTCTGTTCGAATGCAATCCGGACTACGTTTTCTGGACTAGGTTGTTGGGCATCCGGATTTCGAAATCCGGACAAACCCAGAATGTTGTTTTGCTTCTGGTTTGTGCTGTTTGATTGTGTTGTTTGATTGTGATGTTTGATTACCCTAATTTGAATGTTACAGAAGGTTCAACGTCTAATACTGAGCGCGTAAGGGAGGCAGGGCATGCTTCCCGTAGGAGAGCGCATAGGGAACAAATGGAGGCTGAAGGTGTTGTTCCTCCGAGGCGTTGGGGTGCTAGAGCACGCCGTGCTGATGTCGATCCTGATGTCGAGGATCAGCCGGAGCAGCAACAGTATATGCCCATGGAGGAGGAGCAGACTGATGTGGATTTGCAGCATACGGAGGAGCAAGAGCTTGAGGAGGAGCTGCAGGGTATGGACGAGGACATGGAAGATGTCGAGCCACGTCAAAGGCGAAAGAAGAAAGAGAAGGTGGTGGACCCTGAGCCATTACAAGACTATCCCGGTGGCCCACAGCAGACTGACCTGCTGTGGAGGTACCATGTGCACGTGGCCAGGAAGGCGGCTGATGGCGTGGTATGTACTGTTAAACTCACTTTATATCTGACTGGTTTATTTATTGTTAAATATGTTTGTGAAGCCATGAGTTTAAACTCACTTTATTAATTTTAAATATTTGCAGTGGCGTGGCAAATTAAAATGCATCAACAACGGAAAGAAGATAGAGGCGATGCATGATGATGACACCAGACCTATCATGGCTGCACAGTGGTGGGAAAGCAGATTGCGTCGCACAGGCCTTGGTTGGCTCCAGGATATGAGCTACACGATTACTGATCATGGGCTGATTTGTACGTTCGTGGAGAGGTGGCACGAGGAGACTTCCAGCTTCCACCTTCCGTTTGGGGAGATGGCAGTCACATTTGATGATGTGGCCTCTTTGCTACATATCCTCATTGACTGCATGCTCCTGTCCCACGGGTCCATATCACGGGACGAGGCGGTGGAATGGATGGTGGAGTACTTGGGGTCTGATCTGGGTGATGCACTCAAAGAGGTCGAGAAGACCAAAGGTGCACATTGCAGATTTAACTACTTGGAGAGGATATTCAAGGAGCGTTTGAAGGAACAGAGGGATTTGGTGGACCAATATGGTGTGACTGAGGAGGTGGAGAGGTTGCGGGACCAGGCTGTCCGCATATATTTGCTATGCTTGGTGGGGATCACGATCTTCAGTGACAAAAGCCAGTGGGCTGTGGATGTTGTCTACCTGAAGTACTTCAGTGACCTTGATCTTTGTGCCAGTTATTCATGGGGAGTTGCGGCACTAACTCAGTTGTATAAGGAGCTCAACAATGCTGCACATTGGAACACCAGTCAGGTGGCAGGATACCTGAGTTTGTTGCAGGTATAAATTAAGAACTATGTTTAATTTTTTTTAATTTAAGTGTATATGGTTTGTATATTTATATGTGGTTGTCTTTGGTGCAGGCTTGGGTGTTTCATCACTTTATAGGTATGGGAAGCAAGGATGTCTGGGACGGATATGTGGAGAATTTGTATCCACGCGCGATGCTTTTTGTGCCACTGCATGGTTTAGGCACGGTGGACAACTACAGGAACTATCTAGATGCGCTGGACTTGACAAGGGTTGTCATGGTCTCATATGCTGCACACCGTCAGGCACGTCCGTTTGAGCGGGTCAGCCTTTACTCTGGATGGCTGAGATGCGGAGAGAGCATGGTGAGGTATCTGCCGGAGAGGGTGCTTCGCCAGTTTGGGTTTGTTCAGACCATACCGAGACATCCCGTTCAGAGTGCACCAGTTGATGTTAACTTGGCGGAGATCACAAACCGCTTTCAGCGTGCACTTGATTATGCGCTGACACCTCAGGAGTTGGGAGAGACTGCAGTCCATGGTGTGGAGGTAGTAGATGGATACATCGAGTGGTTTTACCAGGTGTCTCATCCACGCATGATTCTTCCAGACATGTCGGTACCGGTGCCGAGGCCACCAGAGCGTGAGGTCCTTGATGCCCAAGCTGCTCAAGATGATGGAGACCTTGCGTACTTACAGCTTAGCGGAAAGATGAGCCGCATCAGAGACCACATCTATGCTGTGATGAGAAGCGGTCTGGTGCCGAAAGGGAGTGAGGAATGGCAGCGTTTGGAGGATGCCTTGAGAGAGGTGCATGATGCAAAAGTTTACCGTCGTCGGGCAGCTACTGATGGTGGCAGGGGTGGTGGCAGAGGTGGCGGTGGTACGGGTGTAGTTATTAGGGGCTGATAGTATTGTTTTGTATGTTTATGTTTGTTACATTTTGAATTATGTAACACTTGGATAATTTTTAATGTTATGTAATCTTGGATAATTTTTAATGTTATTTGATTAATGTTTTGTTCAAAAATTATGTTGTGTTGATGATTTTAATGTTATGAGTTCAATTTACTGTTAGAACATGTCACCGGCATGATATGTCTGTTTGGAAGCAAGCAAAATGCGCCAAAACAAAGGCTCAACCAAAACAGATGGCTTCTGCCTCTGTGCTGATGCATTCCGGAATATATAATCCGGACATGTTTAGCGCATTCCGGATTATATAATCCGGAACTGTCGTTCACCACCCCCTTTTGTTAACTTTCAACGGGGTGATTTACATGTTTCGGATTATATATTCCGGAATAGCTCTAACGTTTTCGGATTATATAATCCGGACCAATATTTTTATAACTGGTATCATCATCCATCAGGGTGAATGGAGTGGCAAAATACACGAAAGAATCCGGATTAAATTTTCCGGAATCAGTTCGGATTACATAATCCGGATTAGGGGTATTTTGGGAAAAAAATAGGGTGCGCGAGGAAAGGCATAGGGTGGGAAAAGTAATACTCTTAAATTAATTGTTGTTTGTGAACATTGGGTCTTAAGTGACCCAGTGGGTGCATTTGTCTTAGACTATTTTAGGAGATTTTTGATTTTTTTTTTATAGAAAAATCATCTTTGCCAATTTTAAGTGTTTATTTAGGATTTTTAGAAAAAACATTTTATCAAAAAATCTATTTCGACTCTAAAATTAAAAAAATAGGATTAGTCTTTCTCAAAATATATTTTTTTCAAAAACAAGAAGTTAACACATGTATTAAGTTAAAAATTATTCATTTTAGGTAATAAACAATCACATATAGCTTCAAATTTTTTAAAATCTCTACAAAAAATCCCTAGAGTTTTCTCATACAAAATTATTATTTTTAAGTTAAAAGAAACGCACTCTATATGTCCCATAGAAAATCTCATTCATATATTGAAACACCTTATAGTTTTTTTAATTTGTCAATTGTAATTGTAGATGTCATGGGAATGGTTGTTGAAGTTTGGTGTGCAAAAAGAATATCAATATGAGAGAAATTTCGCTTGCTAAGTTTAATTTAACAATTTTCATTCCAAAAATTAATGATAATTTTACAAGCTATGTTTACGCAAATTAATTATGTTTCCTCTATTTGCAAAATTTATTCATTTCTGTACATATTCCCTTAGGGTGTGTTTGGATGAAGGATTTAGGAGTGGAAAGGAGGGATGGTTTACTTTTCATTTTTAAATTACGGACACTATGAAAAGTTTTTTAAAAGTTAACTTATTAACATGATAAACTATCATATAATACTTCAATCACCATTAACTTATTTTAGAAAAACATGTTATATAGTTTGTAATTTAAAAAAGAAAAACAAGTCATCCCCTCCCTTCCCCTCCTAAACCTTCAATCCAAACACACCCTTAAAGAAAAATTAATGCCATTTCCTTAAAGCAGGTACACAAAATATTCTTGTGATCTCTCAAAAAAAGAATATTCTTGCGATTCTTATGTCTTTTGTGTCGTACTAGATAGCAATGTTCATCCTTAAAAAAAAAAAAAAAATAGCAACGCCCTATTGATATATTAAAAAAAAGACACGGATTTAATCCTCTTCAAATAAAAAAAAATTATTAGAATGATACTCGTGCCAAACACGGAGATAATAACTTATTTATAAAATTTTATAAAAAAAACAGTATTATTGTTAACCAAATTGAAATATTTCGCACGGTATTCAAGTTAAATCAAAAGTAAAAACTAGCTAGAGTAAAACTTAGTGCTTCCCATGCATAAATAGTACGTAAGTAAGCACATCAAGTGTGAATTACTTTTTTTTTTCTTCAAGTAATTTGGTGGTTAGAATTCACCTTTTTTAAAGTGAATAAGTAGGGGTCTGGGGTTCGAACCCCGACCTCTGCATATAACAATGCATGTCCCTGCTAACTGAGTTATATCCCCGCGATTCGCGAGTCGCGAACACTACTATTCCAACACTACAAAGTATGCATATCATAAATTCACAATGTGCTTAACAATTTGCATATCATAAATTCACAATGTGCTTAACAATTTATGTGACTAAACTAGTATTGTCACGGTGCATTAACTGGGCTGAACCAAATGGTTCGGTTCAATTTTAAAAAACCATTTTAAAAAAAATTGGTTATTTTTAAAAAACAATTCAGTTTGGAATCGGTTCGAAACTGGTTTAATTTTTTTAACTTTCTGTTTTATTAAAGCAAGCTTTTTTGCGTTTTTTTATTTTGATAGATTTTTTCAGTTTTTTTATGCAATTTTTTTCCAGATTTTTGTAGTATTTTATAAATGTTTAATAGTATACTTTTATTTATATAATTTAATATTGTAAATACAAGAGGGTGGACTTGGAGACTACAGTGCCTATTAAGGAACGTGCATTTGTCTTTCTTCAGCAGGGTATTTCGGATAGTCCAAAGAACGCTGCTCAAGAAGACGCTTCCTTATCCAAAGAAGTAGACTTGGAAAATGGTTGTGTCAATTTTGGAATGGGAGATGGCTGCACGGTAAAGGCTTCTATGTCTGGGTTGTCTGGAGATGGTGTGGGTGCTCCTTCGGCTGATGCTGAGCCGACGGTGATTCATAGGAAGCGAAGGGTGAAACCACAGTCTTGTTCTCAAAAAGAGGCTCAGTCTTCACGGTCAGGTCCTTGGAGTGTGGAGTGGTTACATAATGTTCAACAGGATGATGTGGGTCTTATTTCATCTAAAAAGAAGCGATTAAAGAAGGTTTTAAAGGGTGGTGAGGGTAACAGTAGGGGAAACACTCTTCAAGTTAGTAGAAAGAAGGGGGGGGGGTGCTACGACATCTTGTTCTTACTCTCAAGAAGGTGGCAAGACTTCCTAGCAAAGACCGATCAGAGGTTATGAAGGTGTTGAAAAATTCTGATATGATGAAAGCTTTGAAACAAAAAATTACAAAACGACAACGTCTCAGAGAAAAAGTAACAAAATTTGTGGAAGTGGCTACTGTTGGTTCTTCTAATGAAACTTTTTCTCCGGCATCAGTGAATAATGATTGGAAGAGTTAGGTGGTGTTACGTGGGAGTGAGAAAGCAGTGGCTGGTGATGTTGAGGGTATAGGAAAGGAGATTGGGGGTGTCTTTTCCAGATGACACCAATAATATGTTTAATGTGTTGTCTCGTCACAAACATGTTCCAAAAGGGCCGGTGTTGACGTTGGCGGATGATGTAGGAGGCGCGATTAAGGGGGTGTAGGTTTGGTGGATCGATGGTAGGGTAAGGGCGGGGCAGGTGTGTATCATGAAGTTATTATCTTGGAATGTGCGGGGGTTAGGGGGATTTGAGAAGAGGAGGGAAGTGCAGTTGTTGGTGGCGGAAAAACGGCCTCATATTCTTTGTCTTCAAGTTACCAGTTTATGTTGATTCAGTGTGTTCATCTTTCTGGTGTACTTCAAATCATGCTTATTCTTTTCGTCTGTTAGTGGGGGATTCAGGGGGCTGTTGACGATGTGGGATTGTTTGGAGGTGAAGGTGTGGTCGTCGGATAGTCAGGATCATGCTTTCATTATTCATGGAAGGTTTATTAAGACGGATGAATAGTTCTATTTATTCATTGTGTATGCTCCTTCTGATGCTCGACCAAAGCAAGAGTTGTGGGTCTCTTTGTCGACTCGGATACTTCGTTTGAGAGGACTTAAGGTGTGTGTGTGCGCGGGGATTTCAATTCGGTGTGTGGGGTGGAGGAAAGATGTTCAGTTCGAAGTGGGGGTGTTACACCGGATGTTGAGCCTTTTAATAATTTTATTGAAGATAATATGTTAATTGATTTGTCGTTATGTGCTCGCCGATTTACGTGGTTTAAGGATGATGGTATTTCTACGAGTAGGATCGACAGATTCTTGTTATCAGAAGAGTGGTGTTTACGATGGCCTAATAGTCTTCAAATTGCTCTCCTTCGAGGTGTTTCTGATCACTGCCCGATTCAGTTGTCTGTGGACGAGGAAAACTGGGGTCCTCGTCCTACCCGTATGTTGAAGTGTTGGAAGGAAATGCACGGTACAATCAGTTTGTGTCAGACAAGTGGAAGTCCTTTCGGGTCGATGGATGGGGCGATTATGTTTTAAAGGAGAAACTTAAATTGATTAAAGTGGCATTGAAGGAGTGGCACCTGTCTCACTGCAATAACATTCCAGCAAAGCTTGACTCTCTAAAAGCCCGGTTAGCGTGGTTAGATGGCAGAGGCGAGGAGGTTTTGTTGTCTTCCGATTTTGTTGTCTCCCGATGAAATTGTTGAAATGTGTGGTATAACTTACAAGATTCATTCTTTGTCCCGTGTTAATACTAGCATTTGTTGACAGCAGTCACAGTTACTTTGGCTGAATGATGGTGACGTTAATTCCAAAAAAGATTCATATTGTTCTTTCTAATCGTCGAAGGCACAACTCAATAGTTTCTTTTGTGGAGGAAGGCCACATTGTCGAGGGTGTTCAACCTATTCAAAATGCCATTTTTACGCACTTTAGCAATCATTTTAAGGCCCAGAATATGGCGCGGCCACATGTAGGGAACTTGCCTTTCAAGACCTTATCTTTCCAAGATGGGGGCGGTTTGGTCAAGCCTTTTACAGTCACTGAAGTTAAGGCGACGGTGTGGGATTGCGATAGTTTCAAGAGCCCTGGACCGGATGGTGTAAATTTTGGTTTCATTAAGGAGTTCTGGCAAGTTTTGCAGGAAGACTTAATGCAATTTGTTTCAGAGTTTCATCGAGATGGAAAATTGTCTCGAGGTATTAATTCTACTTATATATCCCTCATTCCCAAAGTTGAAAGCCCGCAGAAGCTAAATGATTTCCGGCCTATTTCGTTGGTGGGATGTTTATACAAAATTTTGGCTAAGGTTTTAGCGAACCAGCTGAGAGTGGTGGTGGGGAAGGTTATTTTAGAGAGTCAAACTATGTTTGGTGATTGGGGTTATTTGGATGCGGTAATGTGTAAAATGTCTTTTTCGGTTTTGTGGCGGAAGTGGATAAAGGAATGTGTGTTTATAGCTACCACTTCAGTGTTAGTAAATGGTAGTCCGACTGATGAGTTCCCTTTGGAAAGGGGCCTCCGTCAAGGTGACCCGTTCTCTCCTTTTTAGTTCCGCTTGGCCACTGAGGGACTCAATGTTATGATGTTAGAGATGGTGACCGCTAATATTTTTTAGGGATACTCGGTGGGATCAAACAATGCTATGGTTGTTTCCCATCTTCAATTTGCTTATGACACTTTGATGCTGGGTGTCAAGAGTTGGGCCAATGTTCGTGCTATGCAGGCGGTGTTGTTACTGTTTGAGGCAATGTCTGGGTTGAGGGTAAATTTTCACAAAAGTATGCTTATCGGGGTTAATATTTCTGAGTCGTGGTTGGTTGAGGCAGCTTCAATTTTGAATTGTAAGGTGGGACATGTTCTGATTCGGTACTTGGGCCTCTCTATCGGGGGTAATCCTCATAGGTTAGAGTTTTGGGATCCTGTGATGCATACCATTAAGTCTAGACTATCCGCGTGGAAAAGCCGGTTTCTTTCTTTTGGGGGTTGCTTGACACTGCTAAAATTCGTTCTGACCTCTCTGCCTGTCTATGCCCTTTCTTTCTTCAAAGCTACGTCAGGTATTATCTCTTCCATTGAATCTTTATTTAATTTTTTTTGGGGGCGGGGGGGGGGGGGGGGGGGGGTGAGGATCATAGGAAGATACATTGGATTGATTGGAACAATGTTTGCCTTCGAAAGGATAATAGAGGTTTGCGGGTTATACAGTTGAGGGAGTTTAATTTATCTTTTTTAGGAAAGTGGTGTTGGAGGTTGTTGGTTGACAGAGATGGTTTTTGGTATAGGGTGTTGGCTACTAGGTACGGTGAGGAGGTAGGGAGGTTTGAGGACGGAGTGGTTCTTATTGGTGGAGGGAGGTGGCTTGGATTAGAGATGGTGTAGGAGAGGATGTAGAGAGTTGGTTCTTAGAGAAGGTGTCGAGAAAGGTGGGTGATGGGGTAGCCACTATGTTTTGGCGTGATAGGTGGCTAGGGGAGGTTCCTCTCTATTAGCGTTTTGGTCATTTGTTTTAGTTAGCGGAGAACAAGTCGATTTCAGTTGCATCGATGTTCTCTTTAGGCTGGGATGAGGGGGCAAGGCGTGGTAGTGGAGGTGGAGGTTGTGGGCGTGGGAGGAGGAGTTGGTAGCGGAGTGTAGGTTGTTACTTGCTAAATGTTACTTTGTAGATTAATGTTTCAAATAAATGGCAGTGGCACCCCGATATTGTTGGGGGTTACTCAGTGCGCTCAGGTTACCAGACGCTCTCTGCTTAGGTTCCTCTGTTGTTGGATGAATCCGAGAAACTTATCTGGTACTCTCAGGTTCCATCAAAGATCTCTATCTTAGCTTGGCAGTTGCTTCACGACAGGCTGCCAAAAAAATTCAACCTTCTGAACCGCGGCATTATTCCAGTGGATGATATATCTTGTGTGGTGGGCTGCGGTCATATTGAAAGCGCGCAACACTTGTTTATTACTTGTGATTTTTTCGGCTCTTTGTGGCTGCATGTCAGATTGTGGCTTGGTTTTTCAGGTCTTGATCATAACGTCCTAAGCATTCATTTCACTCAATTTACTAATTACTTAGGCGGTATGAGGAGTCGTCAATCATTTCTTCAGCTTTTGTGGCTTTTGTGTGTGTAGCTCATATGGAAAGAACATAATAATAGAATTTTTAATAATGTTCATGCTTCCATTACGGAGCTTTCGGAAAAATTTAAATTTCATTCTTATTGGTGGTGGTTAAAGGCGAATAACGCCTCTTTTGTGTATGGCTGCGAGCAGTGGCGGTCTGACCCCTTGTTTTGTTTGGGTATCGGCTGATGCTCGTTTTTGTAATTATTTGACAGCCATCTTGTTCTTTGAGCGTCCTTTTTAGTACACCTTGAACTTAAGAGGCGTCTCCGTTATTGTTAATATATTCCATTTTAGTTTCTTAAAAAAAAAATTAATGAATAATTTAATACTTATAAATGTGAGGATGGTGGGTGGTGGTTCACAACAGAGCATAGCATAGGTGACAACCACGACAGTCGATGACGGATATCTAGGGACAAGTGATGGTTCGCAACGGATTTCAGGCAAAGTCGCGGTGGCTGGTGGTGGGGATGTGGTGGTTTAAATCATCTTTTTTAAAAAAGGGTCTTGCTAACCATTGCCTTCAGGGCAATGGTTAAGGAAGCCAAAAGTAGAATGTTTGCATTGGTTTCAACAACATTTTGACTTTTTAAAAAGTTAAATTTATCACTTTTCACCATTTTCCAATACTATATTTCTATTTTTATTCTCTTATCCAATGCCCCAAGGGCAATGGTTAGCATTCTCCTTTAAAAAAATATCCAAACTTAAGTGAGAATTGAACCCACCTAACTTAATGCAACTTCAATTTACCACTACATTGACAATATTTTCTTTTTATATATAAATCTATCTGGTTTACAAATTTGTAATTTTTTTAAAAAAAAATTATTGGTTAAACATTTGTAAAAGAAAATAGAGATTAATTAGAATAGACTGACGGTGTAATTTTTTTTACACTATCAACCAATTAAACACCTGCGCTAAAGTGTTAAAAAAGCAAAAATCAAATAAATTCTTTTCCAATAAATGCCTTCCACCCATGTTTCTTATTTTGGCATTTTTTTTTGGTTACATAGCTAACAAAAAAGCCAGAAAAGAAGAACAGAAGAAAAAACAGGAAAACTAAGCTCTTAGGAACAGAGTTCCAAGAGCATCTGTCCTTAACAACGGACGAAGATCATCAGGCGGTTGCGAGTGCGCTACCAGACTATCATTGGAAGAAGCTCCAAGCTTGGCAAGGAAATCAGCGCACTGGTTACCTTCGCGGAGCATAGTTTTAAAAATCGGCTCGGACCGGCCGGTCGAACCGGGAACCGGGGGCATGACTGGTTCGAGCTGTTAATTAGATCGGCCATGCAATTAAACCGGTCAAAACCGGCGGGACTCGGTAAAAACCGGTGGAAACCGGTGACTCGGCCGGTTTGGCGAACCGGACCGGGATAATAGGCAGCATTCAAAATTGTGAGGAAAAAAAGAATAAAAAGATGAAAAGAAGATGTTTCGACGGAGAGATCAGCAAGGATAAGAAGCTTGTGCAGACAGATCTGATTAACTTGTAAAGAGTATGATGAAAATAGTTTAGATCTTGTGTATTTTCAATTGAGATTAGTGAGTTGTAGGATTTGGTTAAAGAGAATAAAGTGAGAACAAATCAAAGTTATCAAATTTGGGTTGGGAACAAGAAGCAAACGGCGCTGCAAGAAGCCAAAAGCTAATGAGAAAAGTAGGGTTATCTTACCTAGTAAATTGTTTATGCATTTATGTTTCGATTGCTTTACTAGTAAATTATTACTATTAATTTTTCTAATTGACATAGGGAACTAGTAAAATATTATTATTTATTCTAATTGACATAGGGATCACGTGATGCCTTTACCTCGTAAATTATTACCTAGTAAAATATTATTATATGAATTGTAAATATTTTACCTAGTAATTTTTTTTTCTAACTATTCATTATAAATAGGTCTAAATTTAAAAAACCAATTTGTTTAATGATGTTTTTGATATTTATTTAAATGTCATGAGTTTTCAGAATTTTGTAGGGATCAAATAATCCGGTTTAATACCTATATAAATTTTTATAGAGGCAGGGTTATACGACCGAGTAATCCGGTTTAGTCATGCGGTTCAACCAGTGACCCAGTGGTTCAACCGATGACTCAGTGACCCAGTAACATTACCGAGTCGACGACCGGTCCGATTTTTAAAACTATGGCGGAGAGTGTGATTTAAAGAAACGTTCATCTGAGATAACAAAAGTTTAATTTCATGAATAATCACCGCGTGGACATGGAACTTGGAAGAGGCTTCCTTGATGGTATTGATGGCAAGGAGAGAGTCTGAATAGCATGCCAAAGGTGCAATTCCCAAGTCTTTTGCAGAACACAAACCGAAATAAATGGCAGATAACTCAGCTTGCAGGATGTCTGTAGAAGCCGAAAGAAACCCTGAAAAACCTGTAATATAGTAACCAGCACTGTTGCGAATCAAACCTCCAAAACCTGCTCTAGTTGGATTGCCAATACAGCTCCCATCTACATTGAGAATGTTGCCGTCGAAATTGTTATTATTCCACCGAATGTGACGATCCATATAGACAGTCTGATGAGAAGGAAAAGCGTGTGCAATACTTTGCGATGAATTTCTGATGTTTGCTGCCACTCTATGAATCGGCATCTGCTCATTGTTTATGCACATAGAGTTTCGGCACATCCAGACCCACCACAGACCTGCATCAAATGTTGTAGCGTGAGGACCCTTCGTGCCTTCTTTAATCCAGTCCGCAACCCCCTCCATAGCGAAAAAACCAGTATCGTTGAAACCTATGTGCTGCAAAATGTTCCTGGAATAGCTGCAATCACGCATACAGTGGAAGAAAGTTTCTTCCTGCAAACCACACCTCACACAAGTTGAAGAAGGAGCAATGTTGCGGTGATTTAACACTGTTAAAGTGGGAACAACATTATTGCAAGCGAGCCAGATGAGGAACTTATATTTCTCAGGAATTTTGAGTCTCCAAATCCAGGACCATGATTGATTTAAATTATTTGCTGAACCAGATTGTGAGAGGAGCCATTTATACCCACTTTTAGTTGTATAAACACCATTCTTGTTTTGGGACCAAATAAGAGCATCTTCAATCTCGTCCTCTTATTTTGGCATTTGATTTAGCAGTTTTCAATCACGATAATGCATCCACTTTCCCACTTCCAAACCTAGTTTTCATAGATGTTGAAGGAGACAATGATGACTTGAAGAAAAAAGAAAATCTTGAGCATCTCTATTGCCGCCCACACCACCCACTCCATTATCTCTGCAAGGCTGGTCTCTACATACTAGTACATAAGACAAAACTTTCTGTTTTAATGATTTTGCTTAGTAATTAGGAATTTTCCGTGAAGAAAATAATACTATATCTGTGAAGAAAATAATATCTGAATGAACACTATGCAAATTATTAGCCGGTAAATTTATGCGATGACTCCAAATTTTTATATGGAAAATTAATTTTCTTTTTACATTGTTTTTTTTTATAATATTGCTCTTATTTATGCAATGGTGGCTATGAATAGTATGAGAATTGTTTGTCAACTAGTAGTAGGCATTATAAGATAATCCTAGCATGTTGAATACATGTAGTTAATTTTTTTATCGTAGTAATATTTCAGGAATAGTGGTTCATTATTTATCATAACACTCATTCGTGGAACAAAATTGAAACAAAATTGATCGGACAAAGGTAGGAGAAGGTAAGGCGAAAGATAGTGTAATTGTAAGAGATAATGTGATGAATTGTTGACGAGAAATAGATGTGAGATATGACATTTATTATCAAGATTTTAGTTGATTTTTTCTTTTTTTAACACTTAAGATAAGGTGTTTAATTTGATGACTTTAATTGGTTGACAATGTAAACTTGTTTAACACTGTCAATCTATTCCAATTAATCTCAAGAAAATATTAAAGAGTTCAAAACAAGTTAAAACCGATTTTTAAATTAAGTCTAGTTAACTGAATTCATTTATATTTGTCGTTCAGTTTATGAACCATTTAATATGTTTCAGTTTTTTGTGATTCAGTTTATTGATATGGTTTAGTTAACCAAATTTTTTCACACTCTTAGATTCAATGTAATACGCTCCTCTAACGATATTTTTGTTGAGGACTTAACCTTTTCGGGATACTTGATGTTAGTAATTGAAATTTTAAAGTGCCCTTCTTCCCTGGTACCTTGGTTAAGGGCATTCCTTCGCGAGGGACTTTGTTCTAGCCAAGATTGGAATTCCCAACATTGTACCTTGGTTAAGCGCCCTTCTACTTAGCAACGTGCTAAGAGTACTCCTTCCATTCAAGGTTGGAATTTCCAATATTGTACCTTTCAGAGCCTCGACATGAGTTATTTTTTGTTGAATCAAAAGGTTATTTCCATTCCTAGTATAAAGACCGTGTGGTTTCTCGACAATCACAAATACACTCAATTTTTTTTATGGATGAAGGATTTGTGGGAGTATGTTTGGGCTGGGGAGTCCTTAACCATAGATGGGTTATTATAAATGTTTACACAAAAGGTGACTCTTTGGCGAATAGAAGGTTGTGGGAAAGGTTAGTGGAGGTGAAAAGAACTATAGGGGATGACATTTGGTGTATATTATGAGACTTTAATGCGGTGTGTAGGAGGAAAAAGAGGGGGTCAATAGAGATTATTAATTATCTCAAATTGCAGACATGATGTGTCTGATCATTGTTCTTTAGTGGTAAAAGTAAGAGGGTGGGATTGGGGGCCGAAACCGTTCAGATTTAATAATCATTGGTTAGAAAATCGGAAGCTCAAGGCGGTGGAAGAGTTATGTGAGAGTCAAAATATTACAGGATGGATGCGAATAGTGTTGAAAGAAAAGAAGTAAGGCGCTAAAGACGAGATTGAAGGAGTGGAATAAGACGGAATACATGAGTATGGAGGAGAGAGTGGTAGGAGGAGATATCAAGGATGGATGAAAAGGGGAGAGGGGTTTGTTGAACAAGGAGGAGGTGAAATTAAGAAGAGTAATTCATCAAAGAGCTACAATAAAGTGGCTTCAAGAAGGCGATGCTAATTCAAAATACTTTCATCAGTGCGTTAAAAAGAGGCCGAGTTTTGATTGTATTAGAGCTTGAAGGTGAATGATGGTTGGGTGAAATCACCTTTGGACGTGAGAAGGGTGGTGGTGAAGTATTTTAAAAACCAAATTATGTTGATTCCTTAGGAGAGATCGAAGTTGGATGTCGTTCCCTTCCTTACTCTTTCTTTGGAGGAAATGAGAGTTTGATTAAACCTTTTTTTGGTGGAAGAAATGGAAAGAGTGGTAAAGAAAAGTGATGAAAATAAAAGTCCGGGATTATTAATGAATTAGTTTTTGCATTTTGTATGTAATTAATTATTTCCTTCAGTGACATGAAAACTTAATTAACCAACACGTACCACCACGTCACTGCCACATCAATAATGACAATGACAAATCACTGAAATTGGTGGGGATTGAAAAAATTAAGGGGAGTTAAATAGTGATTTTGAAACTAGGAGGTTTAAAATTCCGATAAAGTTAAATAGTGATTTTGAAACTAGGGGGTTTGAAATTCCGATAAAATTAAAATACGTGCATTAAAAGTGCATTTAAACCAATTAGACATTTATGCTAAAGTGAATCATTTATGATGATTTGACCATTGTAATTGATTGATAATGTAAAATCTCTTTACTTAGTCGGTGTATAAATTAAATATCTTATTATCAAGTTGTCCATCTTTTTAATGTGAATTTTATATTTCAAAAAATCAATAATATTGCCGGAGTTAACCCACATGGTGTGATTGTTTTAATAAAACCAGTTAATAAAACCAAAATCTAAATTGAACTCAAATGATTGTTTTAATAACGAGTCATACCAAAAGACAAACCGTTCAAAAAATCTAACTTCAAAATTTTGTAAGACAATTTTTGATGTGAATTATCAGAAATTCTTCTCTAAAAATCAGAAATTCTTCTCTAAAAATCGAATGGTTAGTACAACAACATCAAAAAAATTATAGTAAATGAACTGAAATTGAACGGTCCTAATTTATCTCAAGAATGTACTCCCTTTTTTTCATCATTCACGTTTATTTCTGGTAAAATATAATCATTATTATTTAGTTTGAATTAAATCATTCCTTTTCTATATTCATGTTTATTTTTTTTGACAAGATATTCATGTTTATTTGTAATTGAGTTCTTTTCTTATAGATTAAAATAAAGTGATTTTGACGTTGGATAATTTAGACATTATTTTTTAGCATTTTTTAAAAAAACAGAATCTATTTTGTGTTTTTTTTTTTTTGTGGTGGCTTAGATTCGAAACCCTGATCTTACATATATTATTATGCTTTGCGTTTGTTTATTATAGTAAAAATCACATTTATAAAAAAATAATTTAGTTTGTTCATAAAAAAAAGGTTTTTTTGGCTACAAAACTAGTTTAATTTTTTAACATTTATTTTCTCATGTACAGTTGCTATTTTTTTGGTACAACATGTACAGTTGCTTTTAAATTTTGTTTAGATTTTAATTTTTTTTAAAAACTGTATTAACGCATGGGATACTTTGAAAAGTTGATTATTTTTTTTAAAAAAAAATATTTTTTTGTTAAATAATCTCATTTTCATCGCTTATTCTTTCCTTAAAAAAAAAAAATTTAAAAATCGCTTATTTTTAAATCACACCGCGCTCTCATCTCAACCACCGCGCCTCACCGTCGCCGCCATCTCATGCCTCCGTTAGTCTAAGTCCACCGTAACCGCCGCCGGAGTCTAAGCTGTTTCGACATCCTTCTTCATCAATAAGCGTGTAATCTTCTTTCCATTTACATTTACAAATTTTTCTAATTTGTTCTTAAGATTTATCAAAACAAAATTTTGATCTGTTTTCTCGCTTTTCATTTTATGCAATTGGGGATGGAAGTAGCTAATTATTTGATGACCTTGTTAAAATTATGAATCCGTGTGTTAAGTGATCCAAAAGCAAACTTATACAAAAAGCAATTAATTTGATTTTATTTTTGTTATAGAAATGGCTTATACACCAGTGTTTATCATGATAAGTGCTTGTGTTATAAGCTGCAAATAAGCTGTTTATCCAAACTGGCCCATATTCCTGCAAACATGGGTTTTAGTCTATGAAGCACGGACACTTCTCGGATTAGGTGTTTTGACGTGTGTCCGACACCGACACGACACGACACTTATGATTACACATAAATTTGTCATTTTCTCAAATTATTATCTGTATCGGCATGTCAGTGTCGTGTCCGGTATCCGTGCTTCATAGATTTTAGATGATAGGGTTTTTCCTGAAACTTTCAAGTGATGTTGGGAAATTGCGCAAGGGCTATGAGTTCTGTTGATCTTTGATATGAATTTCATGTTGATCCCACCTGATGGAAGTGACAAATAGTTTACTCAATGTATGAATGGTATCTTCTGGAGTGAAGTTTCAATTGATCCTCTCAAAAAAAAGTTTCAATTGATAAAATATATAGAAATGGTATATCCTTATCATTTTAGTTGCATTGGCATGGGTATAGGTTGGGGCTGCCATGATGTACCGGTTGTTAACCAATTTTAACTTTTAAGGCAATATGATTACAATAATTTTTAATTCAATTGCTATGTTATAGATGTGTGTCATGAATTGAATTCCATGATCTAATTCAATGTGTTTGTATTTTATTTATATCTTTATTTGTTTTCTTTTTTAGTATTCAGCACGGACACTCCTCGGATTACATGTATCCCGGTGTCGGACATGCGTTGGTGTCTCATACTGACACGGCACTTATGATTACATTAAATTATGTCATTTTCTCAAATTATTAACTGTGTCCGTGTGTCGGAGTCTGTGTCGTGTCTGATGTCCTTGTTTGTGTCCGTGTCGTGTCTGATGTCCTTGTCTGTGTCTGTGCTTCATAGGGCTCATATCTATCTTCCTGCTGAATTTCAGAAAGCCCATTTCTTTTAGGTCCAGCAATACAATTGTTTCACAAGTTTTTTTTTTCTTGGTTAGAGAAATTCAGAGCAGATTAAGATGTAAAATCTTCAATATGTGTAGCGAGTCTTATACTTCTTATTAGGTTATTTGATAAATATGAATTTAATCTAACATACAATTTGCTTGTAAAGTCCATCTGGTGGCAGTGGCAACAAGAGTCTTTTACTTGAGTATTTTGTAAGAAAAATAGTTTAGTTTCATTATATCACCATTACTTTTAGGCTTTGCTTCATTACATATGTATGAGCATTCTGTAAATGTCTAATGTATGTATGACAACAATGTTTAACTGGAATCTAGAAATCTATGATCACAAACAATGTTTTTTCCTGATTAAGCTATTTATTTTTCTATTTAAGAGATAGACATAGTTTACCTTTTAAGTAAATGGGTCTTCATCCAACACTATTTTAAATAATAAGTTTAAACATTTTATAAATTAAATTAGTAATTTGGATCTATTTGGTTAGGATTTTCAGACACATCTGCCTATGGATGTGGGATGGTTGAGCCGTTACTTTTACTTATATTTGACTGCAACATTTTCATGATGTCTGACTTATTGATGGCAGTAGTAGCAATAATCATTTGCTGAAATTAGGTGGTCATAAATGATTGTTCTTATTATTGAGATTGTGTCGTGATGTTTGTTTTATTCATTTAGGGGTTATGATTCTGAATTGATGGAATGCTCTTTTCTTTAAGCCTTTGATATTTACTAATTTGTGTCATAATTTGTGTTCATAGCTGCCTAGTTCTGGCAACAACGGCTTTTAGCTTATTGGGTTTGTTCCTTAAACGTCCAAGTGATGTTGGGAAACTCCGCAAGGGCTTTTAGTTATATTGAACTGTGAAATGAATTTCATGGTGATCCCTCCTGATGGAAGTTGTAAATAGTTTACTCACTTGTCAATGTATTACTGTTACTGCTTTCTTCTCAAGTGAAGTTTTAATTGACTGTTATTTATTTAGAAAGTTTACATCCTTATTATTGATTGGAGCTTCTATGATGTGCCAGTTGTTAACCCGTTCTAAAACACTGCCATGATTGTTCCTCTTGTTCTAGTATTTATTTGCATAACTCTGGTTTGCGGGTGAACTTTTAAAAGTAATCTGAATAAAATTGTGAGTAATCACTTGCTGTACACATATACCCTGATTTTGCATAAAAAATTTGTTGCTTCCATTGTGAAGCACGACCAGGGATCCAAACACTACATTTCAGATATTGTAGGACAAAACACAGCACGTTTTGTTTGTGTGGTGAAATTAAAAATTCATGGAAAAACTTTCACAATTCATAATATCCACGTATAAGCTTCATGGTTTATATTATTTTGTTTGAATTTGAGATAAAATGCAGTAAAAGTTACCGGAAATCAACTTCGTATGTGTTGACTAAGGCATCCTTGCCATAATTTCTTTTTCCTTTTTAATTAAAATTAAGTGTGAAATGATTGTGTCCATGTTGTGTCTATGTTGATTGCTAGCCATTTAATGAAATTGATACATTCAAATGATTGTCATTAGTGTTTTGTGATGGCCTGTTGAGCATGTGTCTGACATGAATATGGAACCTGAATTATGTGTCTGCTTTATAGTGTTATGATGATGGGTATGAATGAATGTTTTCTGCTATCTTATTTAATAAGGAATAGAAGTAAAAAATCTGTTTTATAATAGTTTATGTTGTTGTTAATAGAGTTCTGACAATTTTTAGTTCAGCTTCTTAAGGTATCAATAATTGTTTTAGACGTTTAGCTCACGGTTTTGCTTTCTTATAATAATTGCAACAAATGTAGCTTCAACTTTTGAGTGTGCTGTTTTATGTCTTTGTATGCTTCGTTTATTGTCTCTTCTGTCGTCTCTGCACTCCCTCTATTTTACCATGAATACGCACCCACATACTTAACTTTTGTGATAAAGCATATACAAGTATAACCTCTTTTCGAAAATACACAACACATTTACATACAAATGCTTATATTATTCATCTAATTTCAGATTGATAAATGAAGCATATTGTAAAGATATTGTCACTGGTAATTGCCATCACTGCTTTATGGGTTGGCCTTCTACAAACTTCTATCATTCCTCAAAGTCATACTTGGTTGGTAGGTTTATTTCCATCACATGTTTTACTTTTAAATTTTTTTTTTTTTTTTTTTTTTTTTTTTTGTGGTCTATGGTACAATGATGTTTTGGGGTGAGAAAGCTTATCTGGTTCCAAAGCTATGACAGGAAATACACCCCATTGAGGACTTATAATGTGCATGTAGATAGACTACCGAAGAGATTGCTGGAAGATGGATTCAAACCCAAGCCTTACAAGCAAAGTCTTCGATCTTTTCCAGCTTAACCGAACCTTTTTATGCTTTTTTATATTTTGATAAGAGTTATAAACATCATAATGCTGACAACCATACTTCTGTTCTTTATGCAGCTACCAATCTATTTTGCCGTGTCTTTAGGATGTTACGGTCTATTGATGGTTGGTGTTGGTCTGATGAATTTTCCTACTTGTCCTCAAGAAGCCCTGTTGTTGCAAAAGGTATGTTCCACCTATGAGCATTAGTAATTGCATTGTTATACACTTAATTAAGTGTTGTGCTTTTATAGTTCGTATGGAATATATATGTTCGTAGATAAGTGCACGCGGAGTTTACTTTTCTACAATTGTTTGAAATAATTTCAGGACTGGAACAGTGTTTGTGTTTATTTCCCACACTATAAAAATTAGCTATTTTTGAGGTTCATCCAGTTTAGAAATTAGCTATTACTAAGATTGAAATTAGGGACATAAAATGTTATTGTGGGGAAAATAAACACCAGTTTTCAAATCATGTTGCATAAACAGGGTAATCCTCGGTAGCAGGCAACTCCTTGATGTCCACCACTGGACTGGGTTCATTAAGGCCTCGTTATTTCTATCAAAATATTCTCTACTTTTTTCAATTAAATAAAAAATTTCTACAAAAATAAGAAATCAGACTCCAGTTGTGGCATTCACTCCATTGGGTATCCCATATTGATTATCATAGTTTGACTATCATTTACCACCATTATCATCAACATCCTTCCTCCCTTCCCTCATTGAACATTTTTATCATAAAATATTGTTGCAGACTCCAGACTAAGTTTCTGAGTACTCTTGCAAATGAAATGTGTAAGAAGTTTTGGATACAAAAACTTTGGATTCACATCCTTTTCGCCTTGTCTGCAAAACTGTCTGGTGTAATGGACCATCCTTCTCAGTTCGATTAAATAAGGCTTCTGTACTGATTTGTAGACTGTAACGTATTCAATATCAAGCCCCAAATCTTTACTTGGTTCAAATAGTGCTTCAATTATCTTATAAATGTCAACCTGTCCTCTTAAATGCTCCTTAAGCAGTAAAATAATTAGTTGGTTGTTTTTCGTACAATGCCAAAAATTGTTGCTCATTTTGTTGTTTCTTTACAGGATATTGTTGAGGCCAAGGAATATTTGAAGCAAAGGGGAGTTGATGTTAGTACCAACTGATGTGTTTTGTATATCTTCCCTGAAGTTTAGGATTAGCTTCCGGTGATTAATTACCGGATTAAGAGTTGCAAATAATTTTATTGGCATTCTACCTTTTACTCTAAATAGTAATATACAAACAACTTTGAATTTCCACTAACGTATTCATACTCTTTTTGTTACACTCAATTGTTTCTTTTAATTCATTATACATGATACACAATTCATTTTGGCATTCTAACCTGTTACTCTAAATATGATATGTCATATACATATGGGGAATGCTTCAATACAGCCGCCTATTTTTAGGAAGGTAGCATTGTGCACTTTTATTTTGGACAAAATTATCCAATCTCTCCTTTTCAAACGCAATTGAATGAATGGGCTTAATTGTAATGTACAAGTTCCTATCCATTTTTCAATTTCTTAATTTTTATTCCTTCTCTCTTCGCCCTTGTCGGTTCACTTCCCCTTCCCAAGTTTCCATACCTTGCTTGCTGCAACTAATTTGTTCTTTCTCATGTTCTCGTTCTTTGATTCAAATCGAAAAAATCTAAAGTTTTTGGAGCTAAAAAACAACTCCTTGCACTTATATAAAACAAAATAAGAAGAAACAAAACCAAGTATTAAAAAGGGTCTTTGTATAAATTTGTTGAGCCATTAAAGCCACAAGCCCCTGCAACTTCCTTCCTCTGTACCAAATCTGGCCAATGCATTGTAGTGGTTAGTGTCTATGGCGACACCTAGAGGTGGGCATGGTTCGTTTTTGAAGAAAATTGAACTGAATATGTTTAAGATTTGGAACGAATCGAACTGAACCAGAGTTATGGTTTGGTTAACCGTTTCGTAACTTACGAACTGAACAAAAATCAATATTTTGAGTTTTTTTTAGTCTTTTGTGAATTTAATTGTGTTTTTTTGTCCCTTTTTTTAATGTAATTGCAGAGTCCTTTCTTTTCATTAGAATGGTTAATACGGTTCAAGTTCATAAAACGGTTCATAGTGATTGTTTGAATCTATTAAAATGATTATAGATAAATCTGGAGCTTCCTCACGTTTCAAGAGCTTGTTGTTGTGATAAGAGGTGAACCAGAATCAAAAGTGTATGTACAATGACTATGATATTTGTGTTGATTCTGGTGTTACTTATCCTTATCAAAAGTGGTGATTGTTTGAAGCCAAAAAAATCACCATAATAATTGGTCTTAGCTTCATTTGGTTTGTACGTACAATGACTACCAGAATCAAAAGTTGTGTGAATTTTCATTCGGTTCTCTGAACATTAGAGAGAAATAGGAGGCATTGTGTTATGAAAATTACAAGAGATATGTATAATGGTTCGGTTTGGATAATTGAGTTTATTAACAGTTTGGTTTGGTTAGTAAATTGTTATCAATATAATGGTTTGGTTTGAGAATTAGTGAAATGGTTCAATTAATTACGTCGGTTTGGTTCGACAGTTCAATTAGGTTCTTTGTTATTTTTACCCATCCCTAGCGATAGGGGTGGGAAAAAAACTGATCCTAACCAAAAAAACTGAACCATTACTAACAATTCTTGAACTGAACTGAAACAGTTTTGTTCGGTTCAGTTAAGTTTGGTTCGAAACAATTTGGTCCAAAACAGTTTGGTTTGGCTCAGAATAGTTCGGTTTTAAAAGTTCTAAAATTTGATTTTTTTTGGATTTTATATTTTTTTAATGATACCAATAATAACATTTCGGTTCGGTTCGAAACAATTCGGTTCAGTTCAAAACAGTTCGGTTCATTTTTTTCGAATTTAGCAAATAATTCAATTTGGTTCAGTTCAATTTTCATCCCGAACCGAACCATGCCCACTCCTACCTAGCGACACCACTACATGTGCTATTAAAATTCGAAACAGCATCAAAATCGACTACTGCAGAATCGCATCCCATGAATGAACTGGTTGACTTGAGCCGAAGAGTTCTACAAGCTTTCATCATGCTAAGCTGCCTTGCAATTCCTGCACCTGCAACTTCGGCCTCATCTCTTGGTGATGACGTAAAGCACAACGGAAAAGGTTGGGATAAAAAATTAGCATTGATATTTTTTTTAAATTACATAATTACCTTTATCATGTCTTATTTTTAAAAAGAAAAAATGGAGTATTATTGTCCAAAACAAAATGGTGCACAATGCTAAAACACATCTTCATAAAAATATACTGGTCTATTGTAGCATTTCCCTATATATATCTACACACATATATTGCATCAAATTTATTATTTTGTCATGTCCATATAATATTAATAAATAATAACAATTTATAATTTTGATATAAAAAAATTGATTACTAAATATGGTTGGATTAGTTTTTGTAAAAATCATTCATCCAAAATAGAGTTGAATCTTATGTAAAACACATCTTCATAAAAATATACTGGTCTATTGTAGCATTTCCCTATATATATCTACACACATATATTGCATCAAATTTATTATTTTGTCATGTCCATATAATATTAATAAATAATAACAATTTATAATTTTGATATAAAAAAATTGATTACTAAATATGGTTGGATTAGTTTTTGTAAAAATCATTCATCCAAAATAGAGTTGAATCTTATGTACGTAAGCATTTTAACCCGACCTTGTAATCTTAACCATTAATTTTAATCTAGTGGTTAGAAAAGTCTCTCTCACACAAGTATATTTTTTTTCCGTTTTGTATGTATGTATGAATACACATATATGATTAAAGAAAAAAAAATTGTACAGTATTTTATTTATGTTTTTAAAATAATATTTTATTTTTCTTTTTCTAAAGAGACTAATTATAAATATATATTTGTCATCACTAAATTTGTTCTTAAATTCATTAAAGATTTATTTAATATAAAAATCTTAATCGAAATTGATTGTACCTGATTAGAAGGTGACGGCCGGTGCTTCTTTAATGCAATGGTTGAAGGTGGTGGAAATGCAACAGTACTGGAATGGCGGGGGTGTGTGTGTACCTGCAAACACTCCGACACTCAAGTCAGTGGAGGTCAGAATTGGGGGTTTAGAAGTGAGAGAGATTCTACCATGGGGACTTCGAGGAACCCCCGTTATATAGAGGTGAGTGAATGCAGAGCCGTTGTAATATATAGCACATGTGTGCCCGGTGGTTACGAAATCGTGGGAAGTGTAACCGCCAGAGAGATATTCGCAGGAACGTGGGTAAAGAAACGTTACAGGTTGTTTGAGCTGGTCTCGGTTGTTCTGTGCACCCCCCTCGCGAGGAAGTGGTGTGTTGCGAGTAAACTACCAAATGTGGCATTTGAGCTTGATTTGTTATTGGGCCTACGTCTCTTACCGGTCCAGAACAGAAATTTAACCAAGTTAGCCTCTTATAAATATGGTTGAGCTCACCATTTTGACAGAAGTCGAGAGGAACGGCGCCACTGCTTAGGTTATGCTGGTATGCAATTAGTACACGATGATTTCGTACGACATCATTCTAACCAGACCAGCAATACATATGAGGTTAATCTTTCGTCGTTCATCTTTTCATGTCATCGAGGTCATCTAATTGTTTATTTAATTATTTTCTCCTAATTCAATTTTTTGTTGTTGTCTCCTTGACAGATTTATAAGTGTCAAAACAAAACTTATCAATGGAGTATCATTAAAAGGTGTGATTGAATGAAAATCATCAATGTTATCTTATATTTCTACTCCTTCTATGATGATATGCTTAGATCTATTGTTCTTTTTTATAGGTACCAACATAATTTCCAACGAGTGTGATTTCTTTGATTAAATATGGATATATCTTTAGCATCAAGATGACAACTTTTTAAAAAGGTAATAGCTGTGTGATTTTGTATATATTCACCTTCATATTTTTTGCTATATTGAATTTTGAGCTGATAATTTTTATTTCGATATATAAATATTATGTATTATTTATTTTAATTTGAATATATTGCTTCTTCCCCTTGACATGGTTTAGTGACTAACCGATAATACTTTATACTTTTTTTAGATACACAATATTTAAATTATAAAAGTATTAACCAATATTTATGAGATACAAAGTTCCCATTGGTACATCAATATTTTTTTTATAAGATTGAAAATTCACTAAGGTTAAATTTAGTTGCAGGGCTATAAAACAACATACATGTTATGTACAGAGAAAGAGAAAAGAGTCTTGATGATGTCATTTGTGAGGTACGTGTTCCATTGTTTTTGTCATATGGTAACAATTACAACTATCACAATTGCAGCTCTAATTATGATTTAAATTCTTCAGGTTGGTTTACTTTTTGAAGGCCATGATGATCTCATTGATGGGTCTCCAGTTCTCAAGTCCCTTGCTTTGTAAACTTTTGCAAAGTTTCCTTGGCCTAATGGTTTTCTAAACTCATATCTATTCATCAATAATTTCCCCTCTGGATCCATTTCAAGATTAAAACCACAAGCACAAACCAAGTAGTTCAAATGATTTCCCTGGTAGAGATGCTTTATATTATCAACCAAAGATTAGGATTTACAATGTACTCCTCGTGTATACATACTTGCTCCTCTAGATCTACCTTCTAAAGAGAAGAGAAAGCCATGAAGTGATTGAAAAGTTAGAGAGCAATGTGTATTATGTGAAAATAATGGTGTCAACTCTAAACAACAATTACAAATATGCCTTTTTTATCCATTGCATAATACTCATTTTGAAGGCCATGATGATCTTATTGATGGGTTTACTAATTTCCTTCCTCTACATGGCTAATGATATATATGAGCAATTCAGCTCATAGGAATGGTGCTAACAATATAGTTATATGCTTGAACTCTTGGAGACACCTGCCTAGAAAGAAATCTCCTACTGGACCGGCTATTTGGTTGAATTCCAGATCCGTGTGGAGGTTGCCTGTCAATGTCGTATATAGTGAACTTGGTTCCCAAAATGTTAGACCTGAGTTTTCCAACATACGCATTGCTGGAACGAGAAAAATCGACTGCAACCATAGATTGATTAAGTCTGTGCCGGCTGTCTTCCTTATCTTTTTGGCAGCTAATAACATCTTGTCAGTCTCATTTTCCAATGGCACCAGTCCATAATACAATAGATACGCAGAAGTTTCTCTATCCCTCCTGATGAAGCATTGTATCGGAGAATCACAAGGACCCAGCTGATTTAACGAAATAGGAAACGTCAACCTTCCACACTCTTCGGGAGTCTGAACAATCTCTTGTGTAACGGCCCTCCATGATTCACACACAGGAGCACAAGAAGGCCAAGAAGTCTCAGTCTCTTCTACCCTTCGAATTATATCAAGTAGCAATTCAGATTGTATATTCACCCATTGTCCCTGCTAAATTGGTTCAAGTGATGTTAGAGTGATATCAGCAACAATATACGACTTTGTCTGTCGCTGTGAATACCTACTATCCACACCTCTCCTCGACGTATTACCAATCCCATCCCTCATCTCCTTGAGTTATGCTTCTCAACAACATTTTTGCTCAGCTTATCAATCTTACTTCCACCTCAATAACTTGATAATGAAGCTTCTAAAACCCGGATCCATAAAAACAAGAAGAACCAAATCGAAGAAACAGAGGCAGTAAAACACAGAGGTTTTTAAAGCAGTTAAGGAGATGAAGGAGGCGTTGAGAATTCTGGCAAAAACCCAAAGAGGGTTCGTTATTACCTATAATAATTGATAGCTATTGTTACATTGTAACCTTATATATTACCTGATAACTAGGATAGCTAATGATATACTATAACCTTACATATCACCTCATAATTAGTTGCTCTTACACTTTCTCCTTGTTATAAATAGCTTGTATATAGCTACTGATTTAATGTATCATCAGTTTTACAGAAATGAGAAAATCTTTCTCACCTTTTCTTTTCTTATTCAATGCAGTATTTACAATTATCATGGTATCAGAGCCTCTTTAAGATCCATTGGACAACCTGCTATCAGGCCGCTACCAATTACCGCCGTGAAAAATGGATTTCACATCCGTAATGGTGTGGCCTGGTACATCAATATGAAGCTATTCTCTATCATGGAGTGATTTTCTCTATCATTTTTCATATTGCTCAAAATTATCTATATTTGATAGAAGGCTCTTCATGTTATGGTTGGCGTGAACTGTTTACTTTTCTTTCAAAGTGCAACATTACATAACATTGAGGTTTCTATTCTTATAAGTGATGCATCCTTATATATATATCACTCTCACATGTTAATGTATACTTCCTCAATTTTACTATCCATTTTGCAAAGGAAGAAACATCAAATAATGTTGCACAAGCAAGTTTCCATCGCTTAAACATAACAATGAATTAAATTTATTTGCTTGAACATACGTTGGGAATGATATCAATAGTGAAGTAATTGTAAGGTGTTATCTCTTGTAAGGGTTTGGCCCTTTGGAATGGATGAATGTAGATACAAAATAATTGGATGAAATAACTTGTATTGAATTCACTAAAAACACAATACAAGAGAAATTGATTGAATAGAATGTAAATTGACAACTTAATGAACTATTAGAAAGATAGAAGAAGACTTAGTCTAAAGACCTAAGTCATTACTCTACTAGAGAGTACCAAAGGAAGAGAGGAGAGATTTCATCAATATTCTTCATGCCTTTGCTTCCCATCATTGGTCCCCTTTTATAGAAGGTTAAGAGAATATTTTCTTGTTAGTTTTGTTTCCTTAATTATTGGATCAAGTGACACATGTCCCATATGATATTTTGGATTATAACATCTCTCTAGATCTTATAATAAATCTTTGAGGGACTGATAAAGTATACTATTAACCTTTATTGAAATGGCTTGTGGGATCTCTTCAATGGTACCTCGCGCCAGTTCTAATATCACCCAATCCATCACTCTGTCGCCGCTCAATTGTTAGAATTTTGCTCTCCACCCAGCACGTTTTGATCCCACCCTGCAGCCGTTCCATATTTACCCTTGCGCATGTTAACTAACGCAAGTGTAAATGTATGCGTTAGTTAACATGCGTTGCGCAACTTAAGTAACGCAAGTGTTAAACACTGCGTGAGTTAACTTGCGTACTCATTAAGCACTGTAAACAATAGGTCTGTCTGCATCATCTCTAACCCCTCCTCACGGGTTAACTCTCTATCAGGAAGGAGTCTCCCAGTGATGGGAATGCCTAGGAGACACGCCACATCATCTAGTGTGATGGTCATCTCTCCAACAGGTAGATGGAAGCTGCTGGTCTCCTCATGCCATCTCTCTGTCATCGCACAGACAAACCCGTGAGATATGTTCTCATACCCACTTGTTAGGAGGGGAGTCAGACCGGACATATTCACTTCATTCCAAAACCACTCATTTTGTTCCCCCGGAATAGGCAATGCCAAATTTTTAATGCTCAGCTTCTTCCCGTAGGAGATACCTTTCACCCTATGTTTTCTTCGAAACTGAAATACAAAAACAAAACACAACAAACAATAAGTCGTTAAATAAATAATAAGTAAAACAAACATTAAATATATGCTAACATAAATGTTAATTCTAACATTAAATAGGTAAAATAATCTCCATTATATATATTTGCGCTATTTTTTTTTAAAGTACACGTGGCAACCTATTAGTGAAAGGGTCATTTAATGTTATTTCTCATGTACACACAATATATGATGGAGTTTATAATAGAAAAAAAAACAAACAAAATTGGAATCCAAATTAGGTAACCAAAAATGTTGTGCAAAAAGTCAGAATTTGAAATTGTTGTTTAATGCACCAATGTTTTCTTTTATGTACACAATAAATATGAAAAAGTTTATAATAGAAACAACAATTATAATTTGATGAATTATCCTAAAATGTTATCTCTATTTTATAAGAGTATTTAATGCACATGATTTCAATCAAAAGTGATCAGAATTTTACGGAAAAAGTTAACAGAATTTTACGGAAATGATGAAAAAAAAAGGATTATTGTTATTTCCTTAACAGAATTTTATAGGAGTATATATAGTGCTTATTTCCTAATTTCCTAATTTCCTAATAGTACATATTGCCTAATACCTCTGTCGCAAAAAAAATTATTAAAATTAATTCATGTCATTCGTGTCATTTGTAAATATTCGTCCAATATTACATTGACATGTGTCAATGTCATTCTTTTAAACCAATCATGTTGCAACTATTTAATGTTATTTTTTATTTTCACATTGCTTCCACTAATATTTTATTTGTGCAATTAGCCTATTTATACCAATGTTTTCTTCTGTTAAATCATCTGTCTACTTCTCTTCCCTCTCAACCTAGAAAAAAAGGTATATTCAAATGGCTCCAAGATCAGATAACATATTTGAGATCAGTCCGGTGAAGGAATCTTGGAGCATAGTTGTACGGATTGTCCGTGCTTGTTTTGTTCGTGATGTCAATCGCGATGCTTATCCGTTTTCTCTCGACATGGTTCTCATGGATGCATCTGTGAGCATATTACATTGCTTTTTTTATTATTAATGTTTTGTTTTGTGTTGTATTGATTATATATTGATTGATTTATTCTTTGCGTTTTTAGGGAAACAAGATTCGTGCGCACTGTACGAAGAACTCTGATCTACAAATTTGAGAAGGACCTGCAGGAGGGAAAGGTTTACTCTATGAGTGGCTTTGGTGTTGCTGTGAATCTTGGATCTTATCGCACCACAAAGCACGAGTACAAACTCAATTTCCAGTTTAACACCAAAGTGAAATTGTGTGGCAAAAATGGCGTGCCGTCCGATATCTATCCAATTTTTTTTTTGGTTTCAAGAAAAAAATGTCCATTTAATCATACATTAATACTACAAGAATTATATTTATATAGTTTCCCCTTTCTTTTGCATGTTTTGGGTAGATGTGATGGTTTCTAGCGGTGGTAAAGAAGTAAAAATAATAATAAGAATGCAACTTTGATTTTCTAAGACTATAAATGTTGTTTACCTTGGATGTACATAAGTGATGTCCGGACTTTAGATAATGTTTTACTTTAACCAGTAAGTGAAAAAATTTCAATGCAGTTTATTATTTGATATCAGTGCTTCATTTTTTCTATGTTTTGAATTATATGTGATGTTCTCCATTTTTTGTTACTGGTTTAATACCTTAGAAATTAGTACGATAACGGGCATGTTTGGTTTGGCTTCTGAGAAGCAATTTTAGCCCAAAATCAATTCTCTACAGTGCCAAAAGCAATTCTAGCCAAAAACATCGTGTTTGGTTCAGCTTTTCAGAATTGCTTTTATCCTCCAAAAGCAATTCTCCATGAAGCTACAAATCCTAGCTTCTAACTTTTCTAGAATCAATTCTCCTTGAACAACGTGTATAGGTTTGTATATTTTATTATTACAACATGTTATTTTACTTTATTGCCCTTTATCAATTCTCATTCGTTATCAATTCTCCTTTAGCTATGTCTATTTTAGTAATTATACATTCAAAAGCAATTCTACATAATTGCATCCAAACATAAATCATTTTGTTTAATCAATTATACATAATTGTATCCAAACATAAATCAATTCTCTCAGAATCAATTCTGTCAGAATCAATTCTATCAGAATCAATTCTCTCAGAATCAATTATATTCAAAGCTGAATCAAACGGGCACAACAATCAACTTTTTTATAGAAGTATGCTAAGGCTATATATGCTCTCAATCATGACACTCCTATACATTTGGATTTGTAACTTTTGTGATTTTTAAGAGGACTAACATTCATCACTCAAGGTCTCCGGACTCTCCACTTATGCACCTAAAAAACACTTAATTTTTAATTTAGGCTACTTGACATAAAAATAACAAAACATTATGGCTCAAGCATAATTTCTTTTTAGGTAGATGCTCACAGTGGTTTTTATTTATTTATTTCAAATTTTTTTTGCTTTTAGTTTTTTATTTAAAGGGATTTATTGTAATGCGTAAATGCTTTAAAGGAGATTTCACCGTAAAAAATGATTTAAAGGAAATGATCTCCCAAATTTTTAATTAAAATACATTAAAGGAGAAATCCGAATTTTAGGTGTTGAAAACACATTTTAAATTAACATTCTCTCCCTCTTTCTCCTTTCTTTGAATTAACATGTTCTCCTTATTTCTCGGCTATCATTCTCTCATAATTTATTTTTAATAGAAAATGCATTCCTCATTTATTCCTAATTAAACAACCTAATAAATGCATACAATATATCGATTCTTGATAATAAAAAAAAAACATATTTCATTTGACCAACAAAAAAAGTATTATTTTTTTGAAGGAAACAAAAAAATTATTTTAATTCCCTAAAAAAAAGTATTTCAATTTTAATAGTCACCAACTGACCAGTATGCATATTATATTTTACTTTACAATTATAAAAAAATTGGCTCTCGATCTTTTTTAATTTGTTTTGAATATATGACACTTACATATAGGTACCAAATTGGGTCTTATTATTTTGATATAAGATGATAGATTGAATTTCAATTATATAGTCGTAACTTTAACCTACTTGGATTGGTCTGGTGATGTTAACTTGAGACCTTGAAGTATGTTCATTCTTAAGATCTTAGGTTCGATTCCCCAATATCAGTTCAGATGGGCTAATTTAACTTCTTAAAAAAAACATAGTAGTTACTTTTTTTTTTTAAGCCTCCTTCTGTTGAAATTTATTTGTTTTAAGCACATTCCAGTTTTAATTTCAAATCTAATAGTTCTATTTAATAATTTAAAATTTATGGCTGCTTATTTAATTATTATTATTTTTAAAGAAAAATTTGAATTAGTTATGTACTACTCCTTTCAACCCTTTATATAAGAAACTTTTTAAAAAAACCTTTGGTTCTGTTTTTTTTTTGGTACCAAAAAAACCTTTGGTTCTATTTATAATAAAAATTTGCAACTTTTAAGGTGTATTTATTGCGTAAAAGACTTTTTTTAGCTATTTAGTTGTGGTATATTTAAAAACACAACAATCAAGTGATTTATGGTAATTATGATTGAATAAATGACACTTGACATGTTAAAAACAATAATGTGGTATCAATTATTTTTTTGAAGAATCAATAATGACATTTATAATGTCTACAATATCTGGTCCTATTTATAAGAAAAATTTGAGTCAACAAAAGTTGAAGTATTTGATTAAAAAATTAGTCCAGATATATCAACTTTTGTTGACTCAACTTTCTCTTATAAATAATACATGAGGGAGTATTTTTCGATCTAAGTCTACAATAATTGTTACTAAAAAAATGTCTACAATTTTGAGAAACATATGATAATATAATTTTTTTTAAATGTCTATAATAATGTGAAAGGAATAAAGCATTTTAGGACGAGAGAGTTTCGAAGGCATATTTATTTTGTTATGGTATAAAATTCTCCTGATGTGGGAAAATTAAAAAATTGTGTGTTGGATGAGAAGTGTTGGAGACTTGGATAAATTCTTCAAATTTCATTTGTATTGTTATAATACTTTAAATATTATAAATATGTTAACATTTATTTATCATTCTCTATAAAAAAAAACACTCTCTCAAATAGTGTGCAAGATTTCTCAATTTTTTCAGCTAACATATTACAACTAACATGAAGACATTTCTTCATTCCCTTAACAAACAAAAAAAAAAAAATTCTTCAAATAGTCACTAGTTTGCAACCTGCTAACACCCGACCTTATTTTGGCATCAAGTGTCCTTTTTTTTTTTGCTTTATAGTTCATGTTTTTTTTTTATCTTAATCATTAGCAACTTCATCTATATTGAATCTTTCACAACTTCGCCAATATTGATATCCCCTTAGGTATTTGGTGTTCATAGTAAGAATTGATATGAATACTTTAGCTGCAAGAGCGGCCCGAGCAAGAAGGAAGCTCATACAGCAACAGAAACATCGTAATTTCAGGCAGATTTCGACAAGTACCTTATTTATTATCTTAATTTCGATTTTTGAAGGATTTTTTGGTTGTTTGGATATATACATTCTTGCTTTCGATTTTTGTAATTATTTAGGTATTTAAATTAAACGAATTGTAATCAACCCATTAGTTAATATAATCTTTTATTAAAATTGCAAATAACTGAACATCGATAGACCCAAACGGAGGACTGTAATATTATTATAAGTTAAATTTGATGCACCATTGGAGTAAAAATTGAATGAGTTGCTTCAAGATGATGTGGCTTAATGCAGCCCACAAAATGCTCTTATATTAAGTCCACCCTGAGGGTTGCTCTAATATACGCAAAACTGACACACCAAACAACCAACTCACAATAGCAACGGCAAGTGCAAAACGATCGCCTATGCAGAATGAAAAAATCATGTAGTTTGAATTCGACCCATAGGACATCGACACAGGCTTGCTGCTAAACACGTCCACTTTGTATATTTAGGCTACCTTCGAGATTCCAAACTCAAAACCTGATGATTGGGCATCCTGATTGGTTTAACTTTTCTTGATCGTGTCAGAGTTTCCTCATGATTCCATTTCAATCTAATATCGATCCTTACGATTTGGTTGATATTATAATCTTATTCTTAAATGGCAGTATTCTGCATCACTAACTTTATTGGAAGTTCTGAAAAAATTATTAGTTGGAACTATAAGATTGTATATTTGGATGGGCATGAATTTATACAATTTTCTATCTATCTCAAAATCAATTTTGCAACTAATTCAATTTATGTGATGGTTGAGCCTTTGTATTTAAACAATAATTTATAATTTAGTTTGTTTAACATGTGCAATATTGCACATGTTAAAACAACTAAAAGTAATAATTTTTTATTGAAAAACATCAATTATTTATTGAAAAGTTATATATTTAACATAGAATACAGAAGTTCTAAGACAAAATTAACATTTTAAATTTCTTAACAAGTGAAAATTTGCACATAATAGAAAAACCATTTATGATTATTTCAACATAATCTTGGTGGTTCTAATTTACATTGTTAGATATTATTAATAATTTACATTTTATATTCTTTATGTTCAGATTTGACCACGGTGGAAGCACGTTTTGAGAGACATACATCAAAGGATCCTAAAAGTAACTTAACCTGCACACCTAAACGTGATAGAGACATCGATGTTGAGGACCCATTGTCTTTACGTCGTAAAAGAAATAAAACCAAAACTCATCCTACAACGTCGTGCAATACCTCCGCTACGGAACACTATATATGTTTGATGTATTTTTTTTATCATTGGCTCATTTTTATTATTTGTTTTGAATAAGTACATTTATGTATTATATATAAATACTTATTGACAATTATAAAATGTATACCTTATTCAAGGAAAAATATATATATATATATATATATATATATATATATATATATATATATATATATAACATGTTTACCATCCGACATAACTATATCAAATATATTGAAAAATATTTTGTATTGATTCTTATAAATATACAATTTGTTTGTGCATAAAAAATTATATACAAATATGAATTATGAGGTCATTGTTGGAAGCAGTGACAGTGCTACACATAACAGACATTTTACTCGCATGTCCAATCAATGGGATTTATTAAGATCGATGGTTCTTGATATCAACAATATATCTTATGATGAATTACTAGTTGTTTTTCCAACCACTCAAGGTATATCATAGTAAAATTAGCGTATCAACACAAGGACTAAGTAAGGTTATATGTTGTGATGCTTGGTTGGAAATTTGAACTCTAAATGTTAGAGATTTTCCCTACTTACAAACTATTTTCTTATCATATGCATTTTTTATTACATCAGTTGGATCTACCAACAACACAAAATCACTCTTGTACGAAATGGCTTAGTGTGAATGTATGATTTTCAATTGCTATTATTTTAGATATAGTTATTATTTTCATATGATTTTACTTTTGTTTAAAAAAAACAGAAGCGATTAGTGACATCAAAATTTTACAATTGTACAATATTGTTTGATGTTGAAGATCCTATTGTGTGTTGTAGTTGGTGTGGCGCAAAGATGTTGTTGGGTGAACGTGTTGAATGAAGCGGTAGTGAAGGTAATGTTGAATTTTCGTTATGTTGTATGAAGGGAAAGGTGCATCTTCCTCACCTTCAGAAACCTCTGAAACTTTTATTTAATTTGTTACGCGGCGATCATCCAAAGGGTAAGCACTATTTGGATAATATTAGAGCTTACAATAATATGTTTTCATTCACATAAATGCGAGGTAAGATTGATCGCACAACAAATGACGGAGATGGACCTGCATATTTTGTTCTTAGAGATCAAAACTATTATCACATGGTTAGTATGATGTCGAAGTCAGATTCTAGGCCGAAATTTGTACAAATTTATATATACGACACGCAAAACTAGTCTATGAATCAATACAAGCATTTCAGGTTCGATATTGTTTAAATTTATTTCCATATTTTGTTATATACCATACGAATATTTTTAACGTGTTATATATATATATATATATATATATATATATTTCATTATACATTGCGAGTAATGATGGTCAATCACTTAATGAGTCTTTGGTTAAGACAGTTTCCACTAACTATGTGTTTCGATAAGTGAGGGATCATATGAAAGAGGTGGTCCATCAAATAAGTCTCCTTATATGGAACGAGGTGACAATTCCCGCCGACTTTATGTTTCGCAGTCACGATAAATAAAAGTCAAGGTCAGTCGTCATCTAATGTTGGAAACTATCTTTCTAAACCAATTTTCACTCAAGTCACTTTCAAAAAGGGATTGAAAATACTTATACTGGATGAAGAAAACCGTGTGTCCACTGAGACCACTAATGTTGTGTACCGTGGTGTATTTCAGAACGTTTAACTGGTCGTTCTAGATGATATAGGTTTTTTATATGTCGAACTTTAATATTATGTTTTATGGAGTATTATCTTAACCCCTTTTTGACGATATTTTGTTGGTCTCAAATAGTTGGTGTCTTTATTATTATTTGTTATACTTATTTTTTACGCGATTGAATAATTACAAATTCACGTTAGATGTTAAGTGAATCCAATATATGCGTGAAAGAGATCATGGAGTTTGAAAGAAACTACACCCTCCGGTCACTAATATAAGTAAAACTTTGCATTTTAGATTCATTCAATTAATAATGTATATGATCTTTATTATAGACCACACATATCATTTAATGAATGAATCTAAAATATTAATTTTCGTTTATAATAGTGACCGGAGGGTATATATATATATATAAGGATATCTGGTATGGAGACCAATTGACAAAAAATATAGAATGTTGCTTTCATTTTTTTTAACGGAAAAGTTTATTAAGTTTCTGTGAGATTTACTTAATTGGTAGAGATAATTCATTGTATATGCGTGGTTGAGTTCAAGACCCCAACCCCCCAATTATAGGAAGAACACAAAAAAAAAAAAAACTCATATCTCCATAATCAATTTTGCTTTGTTTTTGGATAATTCCATTTATTATCGATATCCATATTAAAAATATCGGCTTGATTTTATTTCTCCGCGTGAGATCTTCCCGCGTTAAAGATTATTATTTCAGCGTTACATGCGTTAATATTAATATACAATGTTTAATTAATAACACAATAACAATACGTGCTATTAATATATTATGTATAAACACAATGAATTTGCCATTTAATTAATGTTTATATAATAGAAGTAAATAGTCGACAATCTAGCCCGTGCTTGGCACGGGTGTCCAAACTAGTAATTAGAATAAGTTGTATAAACACTAAGAAGTAAAATAAACAACATTAATTATTTTAATTGAATTTTAAAACAAAAAATAAGTAAAATAAACATTAAATTATACTTACATCGGCATCAACCCATATCCTACATGCCACATGTCCACCAAAGTTAGGTAAAAGCGAGAGTTCAGAAGGACCCCCTGCATAGCCGTCCGGACCGGCCTCGTACACCACCCTCGGCACCCCCTGAAAACGAGGCTCGGGCTGCTCATGCTGCTGAGGCTGCTCAGGCTCATCATTCTGCTGAGGCTCCTCAATAACAGGCGGCTCCTCAACAGCAGGCTCCTCAATAACAAACTGGTACTGGTGAGGCTGAGGCTCATGAAACTGATACGCATCATGCGGCTGCTGATAGACGTCATAATGCTGCTGATACTGCGTCGGGTCCATAGTCTGGGATGGACCTGTCTGGGACGTTGACCCCCCTGCAGCATCATATCCATCTCTAGCAAGTCTCGTGCCCCCACCTCTCCCTCGACCAGCCATAGGAGGGCGTAATGCTTGCTTCTCCCTCCGTGCACTACTAGTAGGGGCAGGTCTCCCTAACCTAAGTCTGTCAGTCCTATCCTGAGGCGGCTCAGGCGGTCTCTGAGACGTATTCCTCCTAGACATATCTGCACAACATTTAAAGAAGCAAAAAATCAATGACACATTTTCACACGGACATTGTGTCATTTCTAACAATTCAACAACAACACTCATATTTCGACAGTGTCATTTCAATCCAAAAAAATTAACAATTTGCTACCACATTGCAGTCAAACATGTTATAATAAAAATTAACAAACCATATGCTAACTAATTTGATAAGTCACAATCCAAAAAACAAAATAATTACCATTGAGACATTTTACTAAACACATGGTGTGCAATTTCCAAACAACTACCTTAATCTAACAATTTGTAGACCCTAAACTACCACATTCTACTCTAAACAACTTCTAAACAACAATTCCTAAGTTAATTCGTCACTAACAATCATCAAAACTAACATGCAAACCAAATTTATAAAAACCTAAAAATGTCATATTTCTTAAAAAAAAACTAAAATTTCTACAAGTTAAATGCAATTAAGTAGGGTAATCATCACTTACTTGATAATGTGGGAGAAATTGGCTTTGAATGGTGCAAGAATGATGAAAATCGGATATGGGGGGAAAATTTTCGAAGTTGAGAAGTTGGAGAAATGAGGGAAAAGTGTTTCTGTGTTGCTGATAAATGACTTAACTAACGCTGCGCAAGTTAACTTGCGCAACGCATGTTAAGTCACGCATAAAATATAACTTGCACATGTTAAGGTGCGCAGCGTGACTTAACTTGCGCAGGGGTAAAAATGGAATGGCTGCAGGGTGCGAGTGATTTGTGCTGGGTGTAGAGCAATTATGGGTCAACATATTACTGCTTTTCAACTGCAATTTTTGTTAGAAGGTTGCTTTTTAGGCCCCCTCAATATCTCTTTAGGCCCCCTAAAATTACAAAAATGCCCTTAATAACACATCCTGTTTATAACTCCCGAATGTGTATTTTTTAAATTTAATTTTGTTTCAGCTCCGGCACATAAGTACCGGACATTTATTATACATGGATAATGCTGAAAGTTACGAATAAGGCACACACGAAGGGTGATATTTTTGATATAGCAAGTGCAAGCTCTTTGTAATTTTTGATATTTTGCGATAGCAAGCACCACATGTATATATAGTGCCTCATTTACACTCCTGCGACAGTCCACCGCTTCTCTGAGATATGCATCTGTTTTCTTGAGTCTAAAACCATGTGTATAGATAGGTTGGTAAAAAAACAAAAACACCACATGAAGAACAAAAAGATAGAGAGTTTTTGAAGGAATGAACATGTAGTGGTGTTTCTATGCTGTTTGATTAATAGACTATGTCAGGAAGCTCAGGTTCCGGTTGAACCCACTGATGTGTATGTGAGATCTTTGAGGTTTATATCGGATTCTGTGTTAGAAGGTTTTGAGAGAGAACAGGAAACTTATGATAGGAAGCTCTGGGAGGCAGAAGAGCATCAGGCTATGGAACAAGATCACATCCCATATGTGCCTCCACAACAAGTGCCACCACCTCAGGTGCAGCAGCAGGGTCTTCCACCCTATTTCATGGAGTATACATATGCCATGGCAAACTGGGCTCAGGACATTTCTTCTCGAGATCGGATGCCCCCACCAGCATTCCCTCAACCCTTTTATGAGGCAACTGACCTCTACCGTCAGAGTGCTAATGCAAGGACTAATGCTTATGACAGGTTTGCTAGCCCACTTGAGATGGAGAACTATTTTGCTGAGGAGAGGCATCGGGGGCTCAGAGCATAGGAGCGCATTAGGGCGGAGTACTTTAGGATTCAAGCTGAGAGGCATCCTGATGCAAACACATGGCCTATATACTATACATTTCCGCCATCAGGACCAGGAGGGTCGTCAGGAGCACAGCAGTGATTTGGGCACATTGTCTAGCCCAGATATTTACTATTTTTATCGCTTTCAGTATTTGCTTCTGTTATTTGTTTTGTTATTTTCATTAGTATGAACTGTCGTATGGAGTCAAACTTGAGTAGTGTCTTGGTGCTTATTGATTAGTCCCCTATTTTATAATGCATCTGCGTTTGTTTATTATTGATGAACTCACTTTTCTTGAAATGTACCAGTTTAGTAACAAAGATTCTGCCAATGGTTTGTCAAAAGTTCAAAGTAGATGGTTGCTTGATTGGATCTTTCAATGGGAAGTGTACGGCCGGACGGAATGCTTAGGTAGCCACAACTTCCAGAAACCTCAACTTGTAAGGTCATAGCCAAATTTTATTTTTCAATTTTTACAAATATGAGTGTTTCCATGTGAATGCTATTTCTAGGGCTTTAGATTTTTCTCTGCTATTGATTGGTTATATTGTGTGCACACTAAGGCAAATTGCTTGTACCTTGAGCCTTTGAAGCCAACCTGAGTTTATATTGAATTATTCCTTTGTTTAAGCCAAGTTGAGCCATTAGGATTAGACCTCTTGTTTCGGTGATGAACCACATTACAAGCCTAGAGACCATAGAATTGTCCCAATAATTTTGTCGGAGTTAGGCATAATTTGTGTTTCAATGTTATAAAAATTCAAGTTTGGGGTTGCTCATGGAACTAGCAACACTCTAAGTTTGGGGTAGGGGTACTCGAGAATTGAAGATCATCTTGTGTTGTCTTATAAAAAAGAAGAAAAGCATGTTAGAAATAAGCTGGAACGTTAAAAATTCAGCTCAAAAAAAAATGCTTCAAGACGAGTGATCAGTTGTTCAAGTTATTAATAGTTCTCTCTAGTCCCCGGATTCAATTGTGATATGGTGTTATGATGCGTGGTGTATTTTTAGAACCGTAGGATGATGCTTAACTCCAAGTTATTTTTCTTAAGCCTACTTTCCAAATTATCCCACCGTGAACCTACGCCCCGTTATAACCGAAAAAGTCCTTAAAAGTGTGTGCATGATATTGACTTTGATTGATGCTTAGAAACTTTTCAAGTCTTGGTAATATAGTAGTTTGCATGTCGACTGTGTGAACCTTGTTTCAATATTGTTGCGAGAAGTTGTGGATTGGATGTGTTGCCAAGCAAGTTAGCTCATCAATTTCTAACTAAGGAGTGAACTTTTGACATGACCCTTGGTGGAGTAAGTGTTATTTTACTATTATTTTTCATTTTTAGTGTGTTCCTTGAGGACAAGCAACGATGCAAGTTTGGGGTTGTGATGACACTCTGTCATTTACTAGTTTTGTAGACATTTTTCATGTATTTGTAAGGTAATTCATCAAGGTATTCAAGTTGAAAGCACAAGAAAATGAAGATTCCAAGCCATTTGGATACTGGAAAAATCGGGCCCCGATTTTCCACAATCGGGCGCCGATTTCAGGAACTCAGGAAGGGGCAGCAGTCTGTAAAAATCGGGCCCCGAATGGTGCAAATCGGGCGCCAATTTCGGCCCATCCTGGACGCGTTTTCGCGTGATTCGGGCCCCGATTTTGGGACTCGGTGGCCAATTTTTGGTCGTCTATTTATAGAAAATTGTGTTTCTGAATTAGGGGTTCACGTTTTTGGAGATCTAGAGGCATAAAAACACATAGGAAGCGATCGGGAGCACAATTGGGGGAGATTCTTCAAGAAGAGTTCATGAATTATTCTTGTAATCTCTCTTTTACTCTTTCTTCTTGTTTAATTGCTATGTGTAACTAAACCCTCCATAGTTGGGGATGAGTAAACCTAGATGAATACCTTTGCCATGTAATTTGATTATGACTTCTGATGAAACTTATTGAATTGTTTTTCTTATCTCCATGCTTAATGCTTTTATTGATTGATGACCTTTAAATTGATTTACGGTTTATATTTTGAAACGGAAGTGGAATATATAAACGCTTGAGATAAGAAATCCTTTCCTTTGCAATCTAGGAATAGATGCAAACCCTTGGAACTGTTTGAGAATTCTTGTTGTTCATGCTTAATTCTAATCTTCAAATTCACTAAGGAATTAGGTTTTTATTTTAGGATTAAAGGTTCTGTCACTAAGGAATTAGGGCACGAATATTGTTGAGAATTCGGTAACAATTAAATAAGTCGATTCAATTGTGATAATCAGGTTAATATGTCTAGGTAATAATCCGGTGAAACTCATCCCCAACGCTTTTCTCTTATTAATTTGAACCACTTTACTTTGTTTAATTTTCAATATTGCGATAAAACAAACCAACTTCGTAACCTTTTTTTCGATTAAGTTCTAAATACAATTCAATATTATAACGCGATCCTCGAGTTCGACACTCGGTCTTGCCGATTTAAATTACTACTTGAACGATTTCGTACACTTGCGAAAATCGCAATCAATATCACCTCATAATTAGCTGCTCTTACTCTTTCTCCTTGTTATAAATAGCTTGTATAGCTACTTATTTAATGTATCATCAGTTTTACAGAAATGAGAAAATCTTTCACACCATTTCTCTTCTTATTCAATGCAGTATTTACAATTATCATGGTATCAGAGCCTCTTGAAAATCCACTGGGCCACCTTCTATCAGGCCGCCACCAATTACCGCCATGAAAAATGGATTTCACATCCATAATGGTGTGGCTTGGTACATCAATATATGAAGCTATTCTCTATCATGGAGTCATTTTATAATCATTTTTCATATTGCTCAAAATTATCTATATTTGATCTAAGGCTCTTCATGTTATGGTTGGTATGAACTGTCTACTTTTCTTTCAAAGTGCAACATTAAATAACATTGCAGGTTTCTACTCTTATAAGTGATGATATCAATAGTGAAGTAATTGTAAAGTGTTATCTCTCTAGATCTTATATTAAATCTTTGAGGGACTGGTAAAGTATACTGTTAGACTTCTTATTGAAATGGCTTGTGGGATCTCTTCAATGGTACCTCGCGCCAGTTCTAATAAAACAAAAAATTATCAATGAGACATTTCACCGAACACGTAGTGTGCATTTTTCAAACAACTATGTTATCTAGCATTTTCGAAACCCTAAACTACCACATTGTACCCTAAACAACATCTAAACAACAATTCCTAAGTTAAATAATCACTAGCAATCATCAAAACTAACATGCAAGAAAAATTTAAAAAAACTTAAAAAAGTTCAATTTCTACACAAATTCGAAAATTACAACCAAAATAATGCAAAGAATTAGGATTATCATCACTTACTTGATGTTGTGGACGAAATTTGCTTTAAATGACGCAAGATTGATGAAATTCGAATTTTGGGGTGCAATTCTCGTGATGGAAAAGTTGGAAAATGGATGTTCTGTGTTGCTGATAACCAACTTAAGTCAAGTAGCGGAACTTAAGTCACGCTACGCAACTTAAGTTACGTTACCGTTATAACTGGCGCATGTTAACTTCCGTAGCCTGAGTTAACATGCGTAAGGGTATATAAGTAATTTACTTTGGGAATGAGCAGAACCGTTTGGGTAAAGAGCATAATTCCAATATTTAAGGCACAAGCCCTATAATTAATCGGGCTAAACTACGGGCCGACCCGTTTTGACAGCTCTAGTTTTTTCTACGTGGATGGGAAGATTAAAAAAAAAAAAGTTCATTATGTGGATGGGATGATTTAAAAAAAAAAATTAACACTAAAAAGACGGTATAAGGATGGGAAGATTAAAAAAAAAAAAATAACACTAAAAAGACGGGTTTGAAGATTAGACAAGACCCATTTTCACCTTTTGTTTTTCGTAAAAAGCAGAAGAATGACGGGGTTTGAAGATTTAGCGGAAGGATGCGTTTCCGCCATACTGTCAGGTACGACTCCGGTTGATGCCGTCAGACTCTCTCTCGTTTCCAAGACTTTCCTTTCTGCCGCTGGTTCCGACGCCGTCTGGAATCACTTTCTCCCTTCCGACATCAACTCTATCATCTCACTCTCTCCTTCCCTTGCAAACGCTCCTTCCAAAAAGGCTCTCTATCTTTCCCTATCTGGTCGACCTATCATCATCGACAATGGCAAAAAGGTATCATCGCATATTTCATCATCGTCTAAAATATTAGGGTTTATTATCGTTGATTGTACGTAAACTTAGTTGATTGTTCTTTCATGTTAGGGCTTAAGATATTCAATGAACATTGATCATCAGAATTCACTTCTGCATGTATCAATAAATTACTTGATCGCTTTGCAAATAACTTGTTTTATAATAATCTTGTACATATATTATTATTAGAGTAGTGCAGCGAAGCCGATGTTCCGTTGAACCACCATGTTCGTTTAGCTTGTAGAGATATTAGATTAGATCTACCTAGCAGTTACACTTCTGAATGACGATTGAAAACATGTTTGGTGTATGACTGGTGTCACCGACACTTTTGATTACATTCAATTAAGTCATCTTTTTTAAATAATTACCGCTGTCAATGTGTAACTATCGATGTTTGTGTGTGTGTTGTGTGTGTGTGTGTGTGTTGTGTCGGTGATTCATAGCATTAGATATATTATTAAATGGGTACCCCTACAAATTAATCAAAATAATTAACCATTTTGTTTATTTGTTTGTGCTTTTGAATTGTGCCCTGTAAATGTATATTGGCCGAAGAAAATCTGCTACTATGCCTGTGTTTTCTATAGCTTACATCCAGTGGCGGATCCAGGCGGATCCAGGACCTGGAGCAGGGGTGCAAACTATTTTAACTATAATTTTTGTGATGTAAATTAGGTATTTCTGCACGCAATTGTAAAGAGTAATCCCTCGTCGAGTTAGATTATAATAGACATCAAAACTATCCCTCAAAAGTATTAATGTTACTACATTTATAAGAATTGATTTGAATTCATAACCTCGAATTAAGCTAACAAGACCCTTATTATCTCGTCTAAATGATCTTGGGTCAATTTAATTTTAAAAAATAATTTTAATTAAGTATAAATATAAATATTGAAATCATAAAGTTTAATGTATTATACTTAAATAAATTACACACATATGTGGTATTGATTTATGATTCTTTTTTTTGAATTAGAGTTGTAATTTTTTTAACTTCTATCAATAATTATAATATATGCAAACACAAACCATAATATTAAAATAACTGTAATTTATTTATTAAAAAAAATGGTAATATATATTAGAAAATTGTTGATATATCAACTGATACATGTAATGTTTACCTGGTAATTTGATGTATCTACTTCAGATAAAAGATTTGGAATTGATCGTTTAAATTACTTTAGTTTATTACACCTTTTTGCTGCATTCTGAACTTCCAATTTAAGAAATGTAAACATAACTTAAGTCAATTAAAAGAGCATGATCGATTTACACGCAGATGGATGACTTGGCATAGGCATAGAAGCTACTTGAAAAGAAATAAAGTAGTAAATGGTGAATCAATACACCAGAAGAGACAAAAATATGTTTCATCGAGATAGAAAACAAGCTGTAAATGATTTATGTGAGGGGATATTTGGATCAAGAGTGAAGTAAAATATTGAGGGTGTGCAAAATAAATAAAAATAGGATAACATGTATATTTTTTCCTGGGTCAGGTGCACACCCTTAAGTGTGGATAGCTCCGCCCCTGGCTACATACGAATGCTCAATTGATTGTTGTAAAATATATGGCGATTTTTTCAATGCTTAGTTCGGAATGCTAATAATATGCCTTTTGGGTATATTGAAATGCAGAGCTTTCAATTGGATAGAAAGAGTGGTAAAAAGTGTTACATGCTTGCTGCTAGATCTCTCACCATTGTTTGGGGTGATGATGACCGCAATTGGATCTGGACTGCTACGCCTGATTCCAGGTTGGCCATACCCCCCCCCGAAATTTACTCATTTTTATTGGTTTCTCCACCTTCTCCTTTGTTTGTTTTAACATTGTTCTCTCTCCTTTCATTCCATTTCCTTGGATATTTCATATCTGAGTTTATACTGTTGATTGATCTTATTCTCCTCATCAAGGAAACTTTCATCTATGCAAGATGAACGACAATGTGAGGTTGAATATACATAAAGAAGTTTAATGAAAATATTTCTCATTTCAGCTTCTGTCACTGTCTCTTCATTTTTTCCTTCTAAGTGAATACTTCTATTCAATCCCAAAGTTAACCATACACCTGAATCTGAACCTCAATAACAGTGATGTTGGTCCACTGTCTAATACAACTTATTAAGTGAGAAGTTTATCATAATCGGTTACACTTGAAATAATTTAGTTATCATTGTACAATATATGGTAATTGATGTTTTTATTAGTTGAGTTGTTTCAAAGTTTTTTTGGTGAAAATATTTTGCTGTTATTACTCTTTTTGATGTTGGAAACTTTGATTCAACTTGCAAATTTTAGTTGATGAGCTTGCATTGTTTGGGTACGAACACATTTATAAATATTCCATTTGTGATGTTATGAATCCTTTCCAACTTTTTCTCAGTTCTTGCATTCTTTTCTCATCTCTGCAACTTTTGTGTTGGACAGGTTCCCCGAAGTTGCTAATCTTCGTCTTGTGTGGTGGCTTGAAATTCGTGGGATGATAAACAATCTTGCCTTGTCTCCAAATACTCAGTATGCAGCTTATCTTGTGTACAAATTGATTGATGGCTATGGGTTTGACAACCTTCCTGTGGATTTATCTGTGAGCGTCGAAGGTGGCCATAGTAGCACTAAAATTGTTTGTTTGGATCTAAATGCAGAACTCTGGCAGAACATAAGACCTTACGGTTATCCGAGGTTTCACTTTCATGCCAGAGTAAGAGGATTGCCGCTTCCTAGTGTGAGAAGTGATGGGTGGTTGGAGATTGAGATGGGAGAGTTCTTTAATTCCGGCCTTGAAAATGAAGAAGTCCAAATGAGTGTTATCGAGATAAAGGCTGATGAGACCAAGGGCAAGGGGAATTTCTTTCTTGAAGGAATAGAAGTTAGGCCTAAGGTAGTCAATTAAGCAGCATTATTATACTATGGGTCTTGTGTCTTGGATGGTAGAATAGTGCTTGAAGATGTGAAGTTTCAACTTTTCATCATACTATGTAACATACTGTGTTTAAATTGTTTCTTCCTAAAGTATATGAATAACATACTAAGATGTGAAGTAATTACATTGCTAATTATAATTAGAGAAATACTAAAAAGAGTATCTTAAGGATATTATTTAAGAGTCATGATTCGTAAACACGAAGTGCAAGTCATAAGACTTGCATCAAATCTTAGTTGTGAATTCCAATGATTCAAGTGACTCATAATTTCACACTTGTTCAATAAAATAAATCTCAAAGTGAGCAATATGTCTTCTCCCTCTCTAGGTTTACCGTCAACAATATCTATTTCGTTAAAGTGTAGATGAAATCAATCTCACTTCTACCCAAACTAACAAACTTGAGTATTAATCTCCTTGCACTACTGTTGATAATATTTTCCAGCTTTGAAGGCAATGTAACCATTTCAATTTGAAGTTATTTTATTTAGGGTTAAATATGTTTTTGGTCCCTATAAAATGGCGACCTTCTAAGTTTAGCCCTTACTTAATTTTAATAGCTTTTTTAATCCCTACAAAAAAAAATTACTTATAATTTTAGTCCCTGCTAAAATAAATTTTGTTTAATTATCCTTAAACTCTTAAATTTTTTAACGATTCTTTTTATACAAGTTTAGAACACTATGAAAGGTTCATTTACTAAAATCTATAATTTTTTAACATGAAATAAATTAAATATGAATTTTTTAAAACGACAAAAGTTTAAGATATAAGTAACAAAAATATGGACGTAGAAATCAAATTTTTGCGAGATTTTTTTCGGAGGACCTTTTAATAACGTTCTTAACACGCCTGTAAAAAATTGTTGAAAAACTTAAGAGTTTAAGCATAAATTAAACAAATTTGGATTGAGTAAGGACTAATATTGAGTACAGAAATTTTTTGTAGGGATTAAAAATGCTATTAAAATTAAGTAAGGACTAAACTTACAAGGTCGCAATTTTGTAGGGAGCAAAAACATAATTAACCCTTTTATTTAAGGCAGGAAGATCTCGAGAACAACAAAAAATAATATCTATTGATTACCAAAAGAAAGGGAATGAAATTACCAAAAGAAAGGGAATGAAATTCGTTCAATCAACAATGTTTGGTAAAGAAGCAAATTGCACTTGCCTCGTTTTTTTTTTTTTGGCTTAAATGCAATTTTGATCCCTCTATTTACATTTTTTTGTAATTCTAATCCCCTTTTTTGAAAACCAATTTTTTGATCTCTATTTAAAAAGTCGACAATTTTTTTTGATCACCCACCAATTTAAGTGATGCGTCATCCTCATTAAAAATGTGATGTTGATTTGGCAGTAATGAGTTGGATAAAATAATTTTCATGTCACTAATACAATTATTTATTTTATTAATATAGTTAACTATTAGAAATCAATTAAAATATCACTCAAAAGCCAAACCCAACATCTGCATCTCAGCAATACTCATCATCACCATCCACAGCCATCACCACACTCCAAAATTTCACCATTCTTCTAATCCCACTTTTTCTATTTCGTTATGCAACCTATAAATTATCCCCATCTCATACCTATTCATTTTCTCAAAATCCAAAAATCAAAATCAATCTTTATACAAACCTATAAATTTCAACGTCACTATGCTTAACCTCATGAACATGATAGGAAGGATGAAAACAAAAGAGAAAGGAAAATACAAAATAGACAGGGGGAAAGAAAATGTCGAGGAAGAGCAAATGGTGTGTTGTTTGTTGTGTTTTTATGAGAATGGATCAAAATTTTAGAAAGACAAAGATGATTACTAATTAGGTCTACAACTAGCACAAATATAATTGATTGGTATCAAACACAACAAGCATCACGTATAGATGGGAGAAAAAAGCAACCCATCCAGTAGGTAGGTGTTGATGATGATATTGGGTATTGGAAGCCATGGCTTTGATAAAACAAAATAATTATGAGTTTCCAAATCACTAATGCCAGCCGGGCATCACATCACTTAAATTGATGATGGATCAAAAATTTTTGTTAACTTTTCTAATAGAGGAACAAAAAGTTGATTTTAAAAAAGAGAGATTAAAAGTTCAAAATATGTAAATAGGAGGATCAAAATTATTTAAGTTTTTTTTTTTTAATTGGTCGAATGAGAAGTTAATAACCACTTGTTGCATTTAATACATTTTTATTTTTACATTTTATGCAAACCGGACATCTATGTGTGCAACTGCATAAACAAATCCCCGAGATGGATAGGACCACAATGGATGACAAAATTCTCACTATTGAAATTTAACACTTTTGCAATCCTAAGGCTGAATTTGAACTATCTTTAGTTAAGTTGGGAAAGAATCTTAACCATCTCAAGTGCTCTTAAGGGTGTGCTTTAATACATTTGAATCGAAATAAGGACTTTTTGATAAATAATTTATTTATAATTATTAACCAATATTTTTTACCTCGAAATATAAGGGGGTATCCATTCACCCCCTCTCTTTAGATACAATTCATATTTTTCAACAAGTGACATCAGAGCACCTGATCTTTTGACTAAGAGCTTTAGTGAATTCGGATCTAAAGGGGGCTTATGATATGTTTCCAATCTTAAATAATAGAGATTTGTTAAAAAAAAAAAAAAACCCTTAAAATAGAGTATACAAATTCTTAAAATATAAGTAACAAAAAAAAAAATCTTAAAATATAAAATAATAATTTTTCAGGGTTTTCTCTTTTCACTAAGACCAAATCAAACACCGCTACAATATATTGCATCTTCATATGACACCATTTCTGGTCACCAACAACGCTGTTTCCATCGAAACCTCACAACATCATCATCGTACACGGTACGCTATATCGCCCCATTCACGTTTTTTCACTGTTCTTCAATTTCAACAACCCTCATGTTTTCAATTCGATGGATATCCATAAATTTTCTAGTATAACGAATTTATGCAGAGTGAACAAAAATAACGACGAAAAGCCGTTACAACCGCCACGAAACACCGTTACGGCCGCAAAAAAATGCCGTTCATGACAATAGACATAGAATCCGGATATTTTTTTCAATTGAGATAGATGAAAAATTGAAAATATATTTTTATTACATATTTGATCATAAATTACATAAGTTATCTACTAATCTAGTTTATAATTCCAAATCTTTCTTTAGTTTAAGTTATCTAAGTTACTATCATTATTTAAGAGTTGTGCAATGTTGTTATTAATGCACACTGCGATAACCGCAATTCGTATCGCAACACCCATAACGGCCGAAATCGCGAAATCCTATACGCGACCGTTATTTAAAACCTTGATGGTAGTAATTATAATGAGTTTGGATGTATTGAGGAGCCTTTGAAGAAATGATTTTAATTCTAATTTGGATGAAGGGTTTCATTTGAATGTTTATAATAGCCATCCGAAAAATGTTGCTCGCTGTTTCTTTCCAGGATATTGTTGAGGCCAAGGAATATTTGAAGCAAAGAGGAGTCGATGTTAGTACCAGCTGATGTGTTTTGTATATCTTCCCTGAAGTTTAGGATTAGTTTCCGGTGACTAATTACCGGATTAAGAGTTGCAAATAATTTTTTTGGCATTCTTTTTTTTTGAACAAATCAAAATGGAATATATTGCTCAAAAGAGAAGCGATTCATTCCGCACAAGGTGTGCTAAAAGTGATGAATCACCCAAAGTCTGAAACAAAACAACAGGCATCTAACAAAGATGCCCGCACCCAAGACAACAAATTAAAAATAAATTACATGATACCCATACAAGATAGAGGGTCTCTCCACCAATCATGAAGACCAAACGAAAGAGGAACAACGTTTGACGAGAGCCATAAAAAAGAATTAAGTTTCACTTTGTCTACAATACTAAAAGGATCAATAACCATATTGCTGAAGACACAGTTATTTCTCTCCTTCCAGATTGCCCAAGTACAAGCCAGCCAAATAACTTTCAAGTAAAAATGAGAAGACCGCGGCATACCCGCCAAATGAATAAACTGAGAGAAATGCTCCGTTACCGAACCTGAAAAAACACAAGGGACACCAATCCACAAACAAACAAGATACCAAATTCTCCCAAAAAGCTGACACCTAATGAAAAGGTGATCCACCGTTTCAGGGACACCACAACCTCCAACACAAACGATGTCATTTTGATGAAGAACATGTCGATGCACCAAATGTGATCTTGTTGGAATTCTATCTTGAAGAAGGCGCCAAGTAAACAAAGATACCTTTGAAGGAACCAGTTTATGCCACACGTCAAAAACAGCGACATCAGTTGCGGGAACATCTGAAGTTGTGAGGAAATGATAAGCCCCCTTAACCGTATATCCGTGAATCGGATCAAGTAACCACCGCCAACTGTCCTGAACATTAACCTGCAAAACAATGTTATTTAACAACTCCACACACTCCCTCACGCTCTCCTCCTCCCAAGCCAACAAACGACGCCTCCACACCCACCCAAGACCACCTTCCTCCCATCCCACTCTCGCCATATCCTCCACGGTACATTCTTTATGCACAAATAAATCATAAAGACGGCTGAACTGAAGTTTTAGGGGAACTCCACCCAGCCAGTTATCTGTCCAAAAGAAAGTGTTACAACCATTCCCAACCACCCGCCTAGTATTATCATCAAACCACCTGCCTACAGCCAACCCACTTCCATCCCTCACATTACAAATCGACCTCCACCACCTAGATGAGTTTCGACCCCCTCCATTTATCTTGCCTCCTTCCTCCCCATACCTAGCCTTAAGGACACGATACCACAACCCATCCTTCTCAACCATCATCCTCCAACACCACTTCCCCAATAATGACATATTAAATTCCCTTAACCTCCGAACCCCCAAACCACCTCTAGGCACAGATAAACAAACAATATCCCATTTTATCCAAGCAATTTTTTTTGAGACCTCACTACCCCCCCAAAAAATTTTTTTAAAAAGAGATTCGATAGAGAAAATTATACCTGTAGGTGCCTTGAAAAAGGAAAGAAAGTAAACCGGGAGAGAAGACAGGACAGACTTCAAGAGAACCAGGCGACCACCAAACGATAAATGCTTATTATTCCAAGACGACAATCTAGCAGTAATACGATCCACTACCGGTTTCCAAAAACTTAGTTTCCTACTGTCACCTCCAATAGGTAACCCCAAATACACAAAGGGAATCTAGCCAGTTCTACAATTCAACATCGCAGCCGCTTCTGACAACCAAGAAGTAGAGATATTAACACCCGTCAACATGCTTTTATTAAAATTAACCTTCAAACCCGATAGTTCCTCAAGAATAAGCAACACAGCCCGAATCGTACGCACATTCATCCAAGATTTTTCACCAAGAATAAGAGTATCATCAGCAAACTGGAGATGAGACAACCTAACCTCCCCAATAGGACCCACACCATACGGTTGGAAAATATTGTTAGACACCGAAGCCTTCATCAAAGCATCAAAACCCTCTGCCGCCAATAAGAACAAAAATGGCGAAAGAGGATCTCCTTGGCGAAGCCCCCTTTGGATAGGAAACTCCTCTGTCGGGCATCCATTAACGAGGACTGCAGCAGTGGCTGTTCCGATACACTCCATAATCCATTTTCTCCAAAGTGTAGGAAAGTTCATACACAACATCACTGAATTTAAATAATTGAGATCAATAGAGTCGTAGGCCTTTTCAAAATCAACTTTAAACAATAATAATTCCTTGTTCATGCGTTTAGCCTCATCCACCACCTCATTCGCTATAAGAATGCCATCTAGAATTTGTTTACCTCGAACAAAAGCTGACTGAGCATCCGACACCACATAATCTAAAACCGTCCGGAGTCGATTAGCAAGGACCTTTGCCAACACTTTGTACATACAACCAACAAGTGAAATTGGTCTAAAATCAGCTAGCCTTTGGGGACTATCCACCTTAGGAATCAACGCAATAAATGTCGAATTTAATCCCTTTGTCAACTTCCCATTCCGATGAAATTCCACAAAAAATCTCATAAAATCATCTTTCAATTCATGCCAAAAATCTTTTATGAACCCCACATTAATATCGTCAGGTCCGGGACTCTTAAACCCATCACAATCCCACACCGCCTGTTTTACCTCTTCCAACGAAAACGGACGCACCAAATTGCCTGACTGCGCAAAAGACAATTTTCTATAGTTTAAGCCATTAACCTCAGGACGCACGACATCATGACTGCGATAATGACCAGCAAAATGATTATAAACAGCCGTCCTAATATTCTGAACCCCTTCCACAAGCACACCATCCACATTTATAATATTTACAGAATTCTTGCGTTGTCTATAAGACATCACACTATGAAAGAATTTATAATTCGCATCTCCTTCCCTTAACCATTTCATCCTCGCCTTTTGCCAATTCATACTCGTATGAACTCGAGACATAGAATGCAATTCAACAGACAACTCTCGAAGCTCCTTAGCTTCTTCCTCCAACAACTCGTCTTCCTCCCCTTTAGTATCAAGAATAGAAAGTCTATTTTTTACATCCAGAATCTTCCCGTCAATATTCTTCGAGTGTTTTTGATGCCACTCCTTGAGACAACCTTTAATCATTTTAAACTTCATTTTCAGAACATGACCGCCCCATCCCTCCTGAATAAAAGAATTTAATTTTTCACGCACGAACTCTGCACACCCATCATACTCAGACCAACACTTCATTAACCGCAGAGGGCGAGGGCCCCAATTTGTGTCATCAACATAAAGAACTAACGGAACATGATCTGAAAGACCCCGCTGATGAGCCACTTGAATACAATTTGGCCAAGATTCACACCATTTTGCAGACAACAAAAATCTATCAATCCTACTCATCGAAATACCATCACCACGATACCAAGTGTATAATCTACCACATATCGGTAAATCCAACAAAAAACTACCTTCAATGAAACTGTTAAAATTATCTGCATCCAACTGTCTAAAAATCACATTTCTTCCTCTCCGCTCCTCCTCCCATCTAATAGAGTTAAAGTCCCCACAAACACAGATATTTGCCTCGCCATTGTTAAGAATGAATTGTGACAAACGTGTCCAAAGAGCTTGTTTCCCATTTGTATCACACGGTGCATACACATTAGCAATAATAAAATCTTGACCCGTGGCTAAAACCTTTCCTTTAATGATCAATACATGTCTGTAACTCATAGTACACCAAACCTCCACTACGGACGTATCCCACATAGTGATTAAACCTCCAGATGCCCCAAAAGAAGCCTGATAAGAAAACCCACAGCTCTCGGTACCCCACAAAGATTTAACAGTAAAGCCGTCAACCGTACTCAACTTAGATTCTTGTAAACAGACCACTACCGGATGCTTCTCTTGAACAAAATGCCGTACTTCTTCTCTCTTCTCAAAACCCCCCAACCCCCTTACATTGTAAGAAGTAATCTTCATTTCCACCACACTCCACCCCCACCCTCACCCACTACACCAGACCCTACACCCCTCCCTTAATGCTCCCACCTCCCACCTCCTTCCCCTCCTCCAACATACTCCCTCTCTCTGCCCTCATCTCTCTTCTACCCTCCTTGGTTAATAAATTTAAATGTCTGTCACCGTTAACATTCACCCCCAACACTGTACCTATCTCCTGAACATCCTCTGCTACCGACTGCTTTTTATCATGAAGAATAGCCCAATGTTCCAAATCATTGTTAACAGAAACATTAGACGAATTATTTGAGTTAGAAGTTGACAAAGACTTTTCTTTTGAAGCTCTTGACCCCCCCTTTTCTCTTACGTTCCTGTTTTCTCAAAACCTTCAGAATTTGCTTTCTATCTTTCGAAGGAAGCCGCACAATTCTTTTAATAAAGCCTGCTGAATGCTTAAAAACAGCCCCTACATGCTTCTTATTTTTCTGTTTCGGGTTACTTAGAAAGTCAGAAATTGACACCACCTGCTGGCCTGCCCTAACCAAACCTGACCCCACCACAGGAACAAAGTTACTAGACGCATGCTTCTCATCTGGAATAAACAAATTATCTACTCTCAGTCCTTGCTGAAACTGCACTGCAGCGTTATGAACTTGCTGCACAGGCGCAACCATCTTCACATTAACAGCACTGCACCCTTGTTCCTTTAATATCCTCCCTTGATCAACATTATTTTCCAACCAATCATCATTTAAATCATCCACCAATGCATCAAATTCATTCTGACAGTCCGCCCTACCAGCTGCATCATGAATATTATTTAAAGTGTCTAGCGGTGCTTCCAACTCTTCTTCCGACAAGAACGCGTCTTCCCCTAAATTGCACCCCCACTCTTCCACCAACTTGATAGCATATTCAATTCCATCTATATCAATCACAATAGATGAATTAATAACCTCTAAATAAGATGTCGAAATAAGAACGCGAGCATAGTCGAACCGCGCCCTATCCAACGTGCAATTATCCGAACGAATAAATCTTCCACACACCGACACACATAATTTAAAGAACACATCATTCCAAGCATGCATAGGAGTCCCGTAAATCCGTAGCCATGCGCCCCTCTCATAATTAACATCCTCCGACGACCATTTATGCAAGTCAGTAAACAACATGCCGAAGAAATGAATAGCATCGTTAAAAACCTTCCAAATATCACCACCTCCCAAACAATGAAGGAAAACCCTATCACTCCCCATCGGTGTAACCACAACATTCATAAAACCTGCCTCTTCCACCCGTTGTTGTAACGAAATCGATGAATCACCCGACACCACCGTTGCCACCATACCCTTACTAGCCCACAAACAATCCTCCAGATTTGATTGATACCGCATATGATTATTGCACACACCATCACACCCTACCTCCTTCATCTCCTTCGACTTCCACACCAACCTCCCATCCTCCATTGCCGAAATTTTTTTCACTTCTTCCATCTTTGCATCCAACGCCAAAACCTTCTCCTCCTTCCCCACTACTCCCTCATCCTCACTCTTCTTTTCTTTTTTTTGAATTTTCAACTCATTTTTTTCCTTCTTGTTTACTACTTTAACATCCACCCTTCCAATCATCACATTTTTTTTCCCTCACTCTCCTTCACTTCCATCTCCTCCTTCATCATCCTCACATTCCTAATACCCTTACCGTGTGTAATCACAACCGGCTGAACCTCCACCTCATTCACTTCAGCTCGGCCACCAGCCATATCAACACCAACATCCTCGTCAAACACCGCAAACCTGTCGAACCTAGCCTCTCTAGCCCAGACTCGACAATCACCAATCCAAATATTATTCAAAGCCTGCCCTAGTTTGTCTCTATTTTTCGCATTCAAATATCTAACAAAACCATACACCTGACCACGGACATTGAGGCGTCTGGCTATATAAACATCTGAAAGAATTCCACATACCTTAAAATATTGTCGTAACCGATACAGTGGCATAAAATCTGGAATGTTGGTGATGTAAAACGAGGCCTTAACACCACTGTTGCGATACCCCTCAACATGAGACCCAGCTTTGCGCTTCAAAGGTGCATAATCCAATCTGCCATGCACTTGCGTCCTTGAACCCTTCTGATCATAAGAAACCCTATCATGCCAACGTGATTCCCTGTGTAATTCCTTTTCATCTGCTCCATGATACTGTCGAGCATAAACCTTGCCATGATCCCTGCCTCCACGCCGCTCTGAAACCCTTGACCTATCCCGTCCTCGATCCGCCGGTTGTGTCGCTTTCTGCTTCCTAGACCTAACTACAGACCAATCTCCCCTATCCCCCCCAATTTCTGCCACCCAGGCTGGACCCCTAACCCCCCAGAGAATCTCTCAACCGGAGAAAAGCTCCGGTGCGGTTGCCATCGATCGAAACTCCGGCCACCGCGAGGTCTCTCTCTCACGTCACTCGCTCTCATTTTTTTTTTTGTTTTTTATTGCCCACTTTTTTGGCATTCTACCTTTTACTCTAAATAGTAATATACACACATCTTTGAATTCCCACTAATGTATGCATAATTTTTCTGTTACAATCAACTGTTTTAATTTGGTGGAAAATCTTAAAAGGAAACGAGAACTTGAAGGAAAAAGAAAGATCCAGACATGGGAGAAGATGCGTCGAGAACTAACCCGTAAGTTTTTACATCCTCATTATTAACAAGACAATTTTACTCAAACAATTATCTAAAAGATCTTCATACCAACCTCTTTCCTCCACCAAAAATCAAATGGATTCTCATAAACCACTAACCCATCAACCTATTTTCCCATTTACACCCCAACATAACACAATCACAAAGTGAAATACCAAGATACCTAAATGTTTCATGTGTCAAGGGTATGGACAAATAGCCTTGGATTGTGTCAATCTTAAAGTAACCACTGTCATTAATGGGGACATAAGAAATTTTTTTGAAGAAGAAAAAGAAGACATTCATGAATCTTTTGAAGAAGAGGTGATGGGGGAATCAATATACGATGAAGAATATGTCTGTGATGACATTTGCGAAGTATTTGATGAAGAGGGAAAAGGCGATCCAGTATACCGATGACATTCATGAAGTTTTTGAAAAAGAGGAGAAGGAAGAACCAATATATGATGAAAAATATGTTCTTGCAGAATATGATGAATCTTTGCACCTCGCAAGACATGGTTTGTGATCGTACCTGATCAGAAGGTGACTGCCGATGCTTTGAATGCGGTGGTTGTGACGGTGGTGGAATACGTCAGAATGCTTCTTGGAGCGGATGGGGGGTGTGTACCTGCAGGCACTCCGACGCTCAAGTTAGTAGAGATCATAGAGTGAGGGTTTTAGAGGAAGAAAGAATTCTACCTTGGGGACTGCAATGAGTCCCCTATTTATAGAGGTGGAGAGCTGCAGAGCCGTTGGAGAGGCACACCTGGCTCCGACGGTTACGAAATCGTGGGAAGTGTAACCGCCGGAGAGTTTATTGCTGGAAACGTGCAGAACGTGCAAAGAGACGTTGGGTTCGTTTGAACCAGTCTCATTTTCTTCGTGCACCCCCCCTCGCGGAGAGGGGGTAAGTCATGAGCAATACTGCCAAACGTGGAGTTTGGGCTTTGAAAGATATTGGGCCTAAGTTAATGGGCCAGTAATCCTTTTGACCGGTCCAGAACAGTAGCCCCCCAAATCGTTGCTCTTGATGAAGAGTGATGACTTAAGTGCGGGCGTTCTGCTCGGTAGAAGCCGACCTCAAGGGAAATTCGATTGATATGTATCCCCTTGTTCGAGGAAGAGACGGATCTCATTTGTCGGGCCCGTGTATGCCTTGATGTGGAGAATCGTTTGTGAGGTTGATGAGAGCACTGAGAGTATGGTTCGACCAGGATCGCCTATCTCGAAGCGCTTTCTCTCCCTCCAACGAGATTAGTTCGCCTGAAAGAGTGACGGAGTCCGGCACGAGCGAGTCCGTCCTTATGAGATTGGACGGGAAGATTCCCTCGCCAGGAAGTTTGGTCGGATGTCATTTCGTAATTAATGCCAACGTTTCGAGTGAGAGGTTGAGGAGACATGACCTTTGGTTTCTGGATGACACGTGTGAGAGCTAGCATAAGCACTTGAGTGTCTGTAGTTTCCAGCGTGTTCTCGGGTAGTATTCCCGAGGTGTCATCATCACCGTTGATTGAATCCTGACGTTTGGAGAACCGTTGTGGCGGATCAGAGCCCTTGGATGAATATGCTTGATTGAATCTAGACCGTAGGAGTGGTGTTCTGGAAGAAGAGTTGCACGTGAGGGGAAGCACTGGATAGACTTCGTGACTTTTGGGGTGGTTTTTGAAACGAGTATAAATAGTTCCACTGTTGTTTGGAACGTCACTGCATTTCAAATTTCTCAGAGACTTAGAAATTTTCCACAGCTTTCCAAAAGCAAAGTTCTTCCGAGTTTCGCCTTCCACTCGCAATCTCAACCCTTCCTTCTTCACAGGTAGAGTTCTGATGGTTCATCTCTTTATTCTTGCGTTTTTGGTTCCTGTTTATTTAGAAACTGTAGGAATGCATGCTTCTAGGGTAGACGTAGGTTTGACTCGGTGGTTTCCGCCTTTTGTTGGAGCGGTTTCCACCATGCATCAAAGGATTCCGTAGATATGCCGTCTGTTTTTTGTTTAGTGTGCTAGAGAACATTAGCGACAGGCTTATGCTTCTTCCATAAGCTTCGAGTCTGTTCGCCGAGTCCTGGTGTCCTCAACAGGTGAACTGGGCTTATAGATCCCACTTTTTATTGGTAGCGACTTGATCCCTTCCTTGCCGTGACTGACCTGAGGGGTGAAGGAAGGGTGGATCTGAACATGAGATTCACTTTTTCCCTTGCTTTTTTCAGGACTATCATGGCTAATGAGGGAGCTATTGCGTCTGTTGTTTCTTGGCCTGGAGAGGAGCCTTTGGAAACTGAGTCTGTGTTTGCTACTGATGGAGTGGGTGAGGTCCCCTTCGGTACTATCGGAGAAGTGATGGATTGGGAGCTGGTTTTGCCGAGTACATCTAACCGAGTGTGCTCGGAGTACAAAAATTATGTCTTTCCCATGTACGAGATGGTTTTCAAAGCATGGGTTTCCGGCTCCCTTTCTCTAATTTCCAGAGGGACGTGCTTCGTTGGACCAAGCTGTCACCTACTCAGATTCATCCGAACTCTTATGCTTTTATGAGAGCTTTTGAGTTATTATGCGATTACCTTCGCCTCCCTGCCTCCAAAAACGTCTTTTTCTCCTTCTTTACTGTGCAACGGGGCACGGACTGGGTTTCTTTTCGTCAGACCCATAATATGTTTGAGAGTTTTGCCGGGAAGGTCCGGAACTTCAAAGAGCGTTTCTTTCTGGTTCGGTCAACAAGTGAGGTTGCCTTAAACAACCTGTTGGAGGTTGCTAAGGGCGGCGTGCAAGAGCGACGTCCTTTCTTTCACTTGTGCTGGTCTCAGGACCATTTTGCATATGAAACGAAGGATTTCGGCCGGTTTATTGCCAGTCTGTCTGACGAAGAGAAGAGCCTTCGTCAATAACTTTGGGCTTTTGTTCAGTCTCTTCCGCCGAAGGTTAAGACTGATAAACGCGGTAACCCATTGATGAGTGCGGATGGGACCCCAGTAACAGAGTCCCGCCTCATCAATACCCACGAGTTGTTGACTTCAGAGGATTTCGAGGATTGTCTCGGTAGTTTATCTTCTCTTCTGTTTGTTCATTTGTTGTATTCCTGCTTTCTTGTTATATCCTTGTTTTGTCCCCTTGATCTAACGAAGCTTCCCTTTTTATGTTTTGCAGGAAAGATGAAAGATTTGGGGGCTCTTGTGAATGCGGCGAGCAAGAAGCTGTCGGCCAAGAAAAAGCGCAAGAACGTCCAGTCCTTGGATCATCTTACAGCCGGTTCTGGCTCTGGCTCAACCTCTAGCCCTGTGGTGGATTTGGAAGGCGAAGAGCCTCATGAGGAGTTGGTGCGGGAGTTCGTCAAGAGGCAGAGGGTGAGAGTGCCTTCCGAGGATCCAAACACGCCGATCAAGGCAGTCCCTATCTGTTCCGAGAAGGGAGACTTCCTCCTGCTTCCCGAAGTTTGGTCCGAGCCGGAGCAGTGTGGTCCCCAGTCGACCCTTTTCTTGGACGATTCTGAGTTGAGGATTATCCAGGATCTGGGTCCAGCTGGCCGAAGTAAGGAAATAACTGATGGGGTTATTGCCACTATGAAGGCTTTGGAGGTCGCCGCTGCCCTGAAAAACGCTTCGCTAGATAGTGAAGTTCGGGTTGATGCTTTGGCACGGGAGAGGGATGCCTTGTCCGCCAGGCTGGCCGCTTTAGAGGAGGATCAAAGGAGCAAGAGGTCTGTTGCGGAGGAGCGTGACCGTCAACTAACTTCTTTGAAGGAGCAGTTGTCAGAGGCTCAGGCTGCTTTGGAGAAGGCGACTGCATCTTTTAGGAAGCTGGCTGAGGAGAAGGTGTAACACCCATACCAGACGTATCTAGAAAGTCTGGCACGTGCGTTTAATTTAGTACTGGATACATTAAGTATATACAACAATAAAATTTTCGAATGAATATTAATTACAACAACATGCGTTCGTACAAGATATACAACTCATCCTTTCTATAGTATAATATATACATCCTTGAAATTCATGTCATCCTGCTGCGGGTACGAACGATCACTTGTTGCAACATCCATTCGGCGACTAGCTTGCCATCCAACCTGTTTATCTGAAACAAATAAGGATTGGGATGAGACATAATGTCTCAGTGAGTTCCCCTAAATCCTAGGCTATAGGTAACCTCAGGGGAAACCTACGGTCACCACGTGTCTACATTACAACCTGACGGTTGATTATACGTGTGTGGTCATGTTTCCTAGACGATAGTGCATGCTAGACCCGTCATAGGCATATCTCACTTGTTATAGGCTTCACTTCCTATACGTGTCATGGCGGCCGAGGGAACCTAGGACCGCATTGCCAAGAATACGCTCTACGTATCGAGGCCTAGACATAACATATCATGGCACGATTCTAAACCGGACGATTAGGGGAAACCTAAGATCGTCATCGGCGTAACATACTTTACTTGTCCTATACTTAACTTGTACTTGTATTATAGCATCTCATGCTCTTGTACTTAACTTAATCATACGTGCTTTCATTCGTGAAAATAATCATAATCATATCATACATAATCGTATCTAAGTTCATTCATTATGTTAGCGTTGAACAAACAGTTATTATCTTGATTCAATTTACGGAGAGCCCCGGGTGGAGTAACCCCGAGAACAATCCCATACATGACCGATGTACGTACATCGGACTCCCTCAGTGTCGTGCGGGTCCCTTGCGGCTTGAACCGTTCCCCTTAGGTCGAGAACCTCCCGTATCCCCCTGACGTGGATAACAAGAGACACGAGCACCGCCATGCGGTTATAAACTTAGTCTTGCGGTTTCGGTGACATGCGAGTCCCTTACGGCTTGAATCGTTCACAAAATGAGAACCCCTTGTATCCCCCTGATGTGGATAGCAAGAGACATGCCACCTGCTTATACTTGTCATGGTCTTGTCGTACGTATACTTAAACATATTCATACTTGCTTACTTATTACCTCGGACCCTTGAGTCGATCCGATTAGCGGTAAACCTATACTTGTTCATGTACATACTTATCATGGTGGAGAGATTAACCTATCAATCCACAACTTACATAATTTCTAAATCATACTTGATCATATGCGAAGAGAATACACTTCGCGTCTTATCACTCGAGGGATACTTACTATCTAGCTAGTTCTCGACAACTATGTCAAGGCTCTAGTTTTCCCTTGCTTATGGATTATTTTACTATCCCAACTTATATTGTATTTAGCCATATCATTCTTATCATATACCATGCATTACCAACCATATTAAATACTTGCTTCATTCATGAAAAACTCTTTAAAAGATAATCATATAGGACCTTGGATTGAGGGGTTTACATTCGTAGAAAGACACCTCGGAGAAAACCGCCTCGCGAATCCCCACACCAGCCAAAAGCAAGCAAAACAGTGAGGTGTCTCACTGCCTTACTCTCCATGGCGAGTAGATTTGCTGGGGAGGCGAGCAACAGCTCGCAGCTGCGAGTTGGGGGCGAGCAGGACCCCCTGTTCAGAGTTCTAGCTCGCCGTGGCGAGTTAGGACAGTCCAAAACACTGAAAAATGGTATTTTTGACCCAAAACCTCAAAACCAAACATCCATATGCATAGTATGACACTAGAGGCCATAGAAAACTTGTAAAAACATTCATATGGCAAGTATAAACATGTTTAGCATGCATGGCATAAAAAGGGGTAATTTATTCATACATAAACCCTAGAATTGATCATAGTTTCATACTTTCTATAAGAACATAATCATAATCCCAAAGGGGTGGGAAACTATCTATGGAACTCACTTATTCAAGGCTGCAAAAGATCCCAAGCTTCCAAGGAACCAAAATCCTAACTTGTACCACTTACTTCTTTTGTTCATAACCTTTCCATCTTGATGTTTTCTTGCAATCTAAGGCTTCATGATCCTTGCTTGATCATCTTTGATCCAACCCAAAGCTTCTTCATCAGAACCCTAACCTTGAATCTTTTCTATAGAGAAGGAAGGATTGGAAATAAGCTCAAACCAAGTCACCAATCTCTTGTGGAAAGATAGAGACACTAAAACTTGTTCTTGGATCTATGAAGAAGAAGATTTGATGCATGATGTGGTGTGAAGAGGGAAAGGATCGATGGAAGAAGAGAGAAGGAGAAGGAAGCTCTTGCCAACCTTAAGAGAGAGAAAGCAGAAGAGGAAATGAGATATTTTTGGATAAAACCAAATAAATATCCTTTCCACATGCAATTACCATTATGCCCTTGCCTCAAGCGTGTTTTAAAACGACTCTAATACTTTTCCCGTAAAAAGCTGACATCTCAGAAAATATTTTTCCATTAACTTGCTTTCTGAAATATTAATCCTCTGACACGATCGGTTGGTAATATACCGATACTGTCAGGCGGGATATTACATTCCACCCCCTTAAAAAAAATTCGTCCTCGAAATTTAGTGATCGACTACCAATCATTATGACAAAAACTCAACATCCATGGTCTGAGCTATTTGAAACACAGACTCTTAAGAAGTTCATTGTTGCTTGTGTTTCGTCTTGTTTCTTGATTCAGATACATAAACACATAGCTTTCTTGATCTTAATATCACTTAATCTTTGAAGTCATCTTAGTACACCATGATTTGGAACTTACTTTGCTACACCTAGACGTATTGTCTCGGACTCGTATCTTACCCGCTTAACATAAACCTCTCACAAAGGTATCTTATCATAAACATGAACACTCAGGATTTGCCTTTTAACTGGAATCCTACCGGAGACCAGGTTTTCCCTGCAGTGCTTACTTGTAACATTAAGAAATTTTTCATACATACATCTTATCCTGAATACATAATCTTACTGTACCTTGAGACACATGTCTCTTACTTGCATTACTCATATAGAAGATTCCACGAATCACTTATCTTTTTCCGAGTCTTAAGAAATCTTCCTATCTCATTGCAATCTTATTGCACCCGAACTAATGAGCAACTCACATAGCTTGACATGAAAGAATGAAATCAACTTGCCACTTCGTCTGACAATCTAATAACCAACATTGTGGTTCACATGCTCTTGAACTTTATAGTAATTCCACTTGCACATACTTCAACACTCTTAACACACTTCCGTGTATCCTGTAGGATATTGACTTCATACGAACATTGTCGTTTCCATAACATGCGCACACTTTCAAGTGCTGCCTCTTGATGAATGATAACGATACGTGTTCTAGCATTTTTCTTGAAGAAATTTTCTTAAACTTTGGTATTCGGGTTCTTGGAACGAATAGATACATGACTGAAAAGATTTTATCATTTTCCAAAACTGAATTTGTAATGGTACCACAGAACCACCGGACGAGTTTCTATATTTTGAAAAAGATTTAACAACTCGCCCAAACTTGTCCACGACAAATTGGTCCTGAAGTTTGTTCATCTTAAGCCAGTCTACTTAAAACGTATCTCATCAGTTTTGAAAATGTAAAATTCCATGAGTTTGAAAATAAGCATCGTTCCCAAGTTCCATAATACCAATCTTAGCTTTAAAAATTATATAAAACCATGCTTTGACATATCTTAACAAGTATCGTTTTCACTCAACAAGTATTGCATACAAAATAAGTATCTCATTACACATCACTCAAAAGTTGCTTCTCTTTCTCATGTTAACATGGTTAATCTTCAAAGATGGGTTCTTCCCTTTTAATATACATACTCTTAATACCACTTACATATCCATAGGAAATCCTTGGACCTCTTGACTTTAACTTGTTCCTCTTCTTCGGAACACTAAACTTGATTCTCCACATCATCTCATTCGGTTATCGCTTGAGCGTTAATACCTTTTCCATAAACCGATCATCATTCTTGATGCTTTGATTCTTTACTTGAGTCACGAAAGGTAACCTTCTGAACCTTACCTATTTCCCATTATCATCATTCATGCATCCTAGCCCATTCATATATGGCGACACTTGTCTTTCTCATCTTACCTAGGTAAAGATACATACTTTAAACTTGTTTCCGATCAAACTTAAATTCATTTGACAAACTCGTCTTGTACTTGAACATATCTTTCTCAAACATTTAACCTTTGCATTCTCGCATACTATATTTTGCTTAATCATACCAATGCTTGCTCGTTGATTTTTTATTTTTTATTTTTTTTTAAAGAAAACTTCATAAACTAACGCACGGGTCATTGACGTTGACAATTTTCAACTTTATAAATATATATTGAGTTTAGGCCCCGGAAGTTGCTCTAAAATCATAGAACGAGTTGATAACACATACGTTCCATCAAACTAGACTCTAATAAGTCTAGCCCGCTCTACGAGTGTCGAAGCAAATCGGTTCCTAGAAGATCTCGTAAATTTTCAAAATATCAACCTCAATCACCCATACGTGTAATTCTTTTTAAAATCCTTTAAATCTTATAGTTCAACTTCATAATGAGCCTTAGCAAGTCAATTAAGCAAAACATAGGTTCGAGAGATATGTCATAATTCCACATAATCCGCGAACCTTGTGATTCCTCATAACTTTGCACCACTTAATCTTCTTACTTCATACCTCTTGCATAAACATCTGTGACTTTCCTTCTAGATACCGGAACTTCTATACTCTTGATCTTGGCTCGTTCTTGATTCTTAACACATTAACTTCCAGAGCTACCTTAAACCGTATCGATTTCACTGATGGTTGCCCATGTCTTTTCCTTAGAAATCTTAGGATATGATATGCATTCGTTACTTGATGTCATAAAAGATTTTTCGTCACATAAAAGATTATGGTGAAGACATCTCCCCAATAGTCATTGCAAACCATAGGAACGAAATGGAAGATTTCATAAAAACGGAAAGTTTCGTCCCAGGCTTGCTATTGGTGAGCTTCTCCAACTCTATTTTCAGAAAACATTTATTGCATAAAATTCTTATTCTCAAGTATACAATGCACATCATTCATTCCTATCATCGTAAAATATTCTATAACATATGCATGGCAATCCTCAATTTTTTTTTTGATACAATTCTTGGCACGTCGGAAATCAAAGCCTTACTCCTAATAACATAAAACTTTCTCTTGAATCCTTAACTTCCTCTACTACGAATAACTTACCTCGTTACATTGCCACTTACGCAACCTTCCGAGCATACATGTCCTCAACTTCATTCACATATTGCTATTCCTGAGAACCTGCTGACTCCGTCATCATATGTCGACTTCTCACTATCTTGTAGCCTTGTTCTGACATTCCAGAATATCATAACCCGTTCCAACAACAACTCTTACCTAATCTTTCGGTCATGATTAGATATATATATCCAACTTCTTCGCTTACAGGTACATTAAGTATCACTATCATCTTACCCGACATTGTCGGAACATTCCTTCTTAACATGCCTTACATCCCGGAGGATTCACACTTCTACTTGATTAGTTCATCGGCCACCTTTTGGCACGATCAAACTACTTCATCACATACTTCGTTCCTCCAGGGTCCTATTTAGCTCTCAGGCATCCATCCTAATCGTCGAATGTTAAATTGAGTTGATCAGGCTCAACTAACAACAACAACTAGAACATTTACCCAGAACCCAATGGTCCCACTACCTTAGTTGTAACATTAATGACCCAAGGCACGGTCTGAATCGACCAGCTCTGATACCAAATGTTACACCCATACCAGACGTATCTAGAAAGTCTGGCACGTGCGTTTAATTTAGTACTGGATACATTAAGTATATACAACAATAAAATTTTCGAATGAATATTAATTACAACATCATGCGTTCGTACACGATATACAACTCATCCTTTCTATAGTATAATATATACATCCTTGAAAATCATGTCATCCTGCTGCGGGTACGAACGATCACTTGTTGCAACATCCGTTCGGCTACTAGCTTGCCATCCAACCTGTTTATCTGAAACAAATAAGGATTGGGATGAGACATAATGTCTCAGTGAGTTCCCCTAAATCCTAGGCTACAGGTAACCTCAGGCGAAACCTACGGTCACCACTTGTCTACATTACAACCTGACGGTTGATTATACGTGTGTGGTCATGTTTCCTAGACGGTAGTGCATGTTAGACCCGTCATAGGCATATATCACTTGTTATAAGCTTCACTTCCTATACGTGTCATGGCGGCCGAGGGAACCTAGGACCGCATTGCCAAGAATACGCTCTACGTATCGAGGCCTAGACATAACATATCATGGCACGATTCTAAACTGGACGATTAGGGGAAACCTAAGATCGTCATCGGCGTAATATACTTTACTTGTCCTATACTTAACTTGTACTTGTATTATAGCATCTCATGCTCTTGTACTTAACTTAATCATATGTGCTTTCATTCATGAAAATAATCATAATCATATCATACATAATCGTATCTAAGTTCATTCATTATGTTAGCGTTGAACAAACAGTTATTATCTTGATTCATTTTACAGAGAGCCCCGGGTGGAGTAACCCCGAGAACAATCCCATACATGATAGATGTACGTACATCGAACTCCCTCGGTGTCGTGCGGGTCCCTTGCGGCTTGAACCGTTCCCCTTAGGTCGAGAACCTCCCGTATCCCCCTGACGTGGATAACAAGAGACACGAGCACCGCCATGCGGTTATAAACTTAGTCTTGCGGTTTCGGTGACATGCGGGTCCCTTACGACTTGAATCGTTCTCAAAATGAGAACCCCTTGTATCCCCCTGATGTGGATAGCAAGAGACATGCCACCTACTTATACTTGTCATGGTCTTGTCGTACGTATACTTAAACATATTCATACTTGCTTACTTATTACCTCGGACCCTTGAGTCGATCCAATTAGCGGTAAACTTATACTTGTTCATGTACATACTTATCATGGTGGAGAGATTAACCTATCAATCCACAACTTACATGATTGCTAAATCATACTTGATCATATGCGAAGAGAATACACTTCGCGTCTTATCACTCTAGGGATACTTACTATCTAGCTAGTTCTCGACAACTATGTCAAGGCTCTAGTTTTCCCTTGCTTATGGATTATTTTACTATCCCAACTTATATTGTATTTAGCCATATCATTCTTATCATATACCATGCATTACCAACCATATTAAATACTTGCTTCATTCATGAAAAACTCTTTAAAAGATCATCATATAGGACCTTAGATTGAGGGGTTTACATTCGTAAAAAGACACCTCGGAGAAAACCGCCTCGAGAATCCCCACACCAGCCAAAAGCAAGCAAAACAGTGAGGTGTCTCACTGCCTTACTCGCCATGGCGAGTAGATTTGCTGGGGAGGCGAGCAGCAGCTCGCAGCTGCGAGTTGGGGGCGAGCAGGACCCCCTGTTCGGAGTTCTAGCTCGCCGTGGCGAGTAATAGCTCGCCGTGGCAAGTTAGGACAGTCCAGAACACTTAAAAATGGTATTTTTGACCCAAAACCTCAAAACCAAACATCCATATGCATAGTATGACACTAGAGGCCATAGAAAACTTTTAAAAACATTCATATGGCAAGTATAAACATGTTTAGCGTGCATGGCATAAAAAGGGGTAATTTATTCATACATAAACCCTAGAATTGATCATAGTTTCATACTTTCTATAAGAACATAATCATAATCCCAAAGGGGTGGGAAACTATCTATGGAACTCACTTATTCAAGGCTGGAAAAGATCCCAAGCTTCCAAGCAACCAAAACCCTAACTTGTACCACTTGCTTCTTTTGTTCATAACCTTTCCATCTTGATGTTTTCTTGCAATCTAAGGCTTCATGATCCTTGCTTGATCATCTTTGATCCAACCCAAAGCTTCTTCATTAGAACCCTAACCTTGAATCTTTTCTATAGAGAAGGAAGGATTGGAAATAAGCTCAAACCAAGTCACCAATCTCTTGTGGAAAGATAGAGACACTAAAAATTTTTCTTTGATCTAAGAAGAAGAAGATTTGATGCTTGATGTGGTGTGAAGAGGGAAAGGATCGATGGAAGAAGAGAGAAGGAGAAGGAAGCTCTTGCCAACCTTAAGAGAGAGAAAGGTGAAGAGGAAATGAGATATTTTTGGGTAAGACCAAATAAATATCCTTTCCACATGCAATTACCAGTATGCCCTTGCCTCAAGCGTGTTTTAAAACGACTCTAATACTTTTCCCGTAAAAAGCTGACATCTCAGAAAATATTTTTCCATTAACTTGCTTTCTGAAATATTAATCCTCTAACACGATCGGTTGGTAATATACCGATACTGTCAGGCGGGATATTACAGAAGGTTTCCTTGGAGGAGATTTTGGAGAAGGCGGACCTCCCGGGGGAGGATGAACCAGAAGACCTTGCTGTCCTACGGTGTGCCGGCCTTGTGGACAGGATTGGTGAGCTGGAAGGAAGCTTGGTGGAGGCCGTCCGGCTTGGCTTTGATCGGGCAGTGGCCCAGCTGAAGGTGGTCAACCCTGGCATTGAGCTGAATGTCGAAGGAATTCACCTTCTTAGCGAGGTGAAGGACGGGGTGATCGTTCCGCCTTCTGATCCTGAGGAAGATGACGGGCATGTTGATGACGCCCAGGCCTGATGAGGCCTTGTAATTAATATCTTCTTCAAAATCTTGTAATGACATTGTGCGCCCTTAGTGGTTTTAGTATCTTTATAATATGATTGCTTTATTCTCAATTATACTTGTTTCTGAAATGCATGATTTACTTTCAAGTATGATGTTTTGAATTGGAATGCTCGTTGTGTGAGGCTTTTTATACTGTTTGAAGTATTTTGTTGAGAGCGAATTATCTATCTTGTGTTTTGGCATAGTGCAATAATTTGTATGCTCTCAATCTGTTCAACTTGTGGACTTGTTCGTCTTTGATTTACGGAGTCCTTAAGCCGAGGTGTGTTTTGCTGTGGCGGGGTGGACTACCCCCCGCAGTCATTATTTCGACGAAGTGACTTAATGGCTGGAGATTTTTAGCCTGCCCGCTTAGCATTTGTTTCTTTGACTTGATGAAATCAAAGTTTTGCTTTTTCTCCTCCTTGGTAGTAATTTACTTTGTTTGAAAAGTTTTGCGAGGAAGAGTTCGGCAGGAGGATTCTAACTGTTTACGTTGAGTATTAGTTAGAAATATTGCACATCCAAGAGATTGTTTATCTGAATGTGTGTCCAAAGTTATGGACGTGTAACATCGGATGAACGAGAGAGTTCTTCTAAGTTCAACACACCGAGGCGTGGAACACCCATCGCGAGCTGGGGTTCTACCTAACATGCCGAGCAGTAGTGTCCCAGCGGTAAGCGTACATACTGAGGAGTGAGAGAATTTGTTGTGTAAACTCTTCTCATGCTTTTTCTTTTTGGATTCGGAGTGGCACGACTTTCCTCTTCCTTTTATTTGCTCGACGAGGAGCGGTGAGTTCATTGTGTAGAACTAAGTATGTACATTAGAGTGGATTGGCGTTGTTTGCCGTCTAAGTGTAATACATTTTGAGTTTTTCTGCATTCTAAGTCCTTGGAATTGCGTTTTGATGAAGGTCTTCGAGTCCATAAGCTCCCGTTCCGGTCTTCATCCGGATCCTGAAGGGGCCGTCCCAGTTGGCGGCGAGTTTCCCTTCTTCGGAGTCCTTCTGGTTTCGCCGGAGAACGAGATCGCCCACTTCGAAATCCCTTCTTATGACCTTTTTGCTGTGTCTAGCAGCTATTTTTTGTTTTAGCGCTGCTTCGCGTAGGGTCGCCCTGATTCTGACTTCGTCGACGAATTCGAGCTCTTCATATAGATTTGTTGTGTTGGCTGGGAAGTCAGTGATGTAGTCTGTGCGCCATGTGAGTTCAGTTAACTCAATGGGCAAGACCGCTTTTGTCCCATACGTGAGTCGAAAAGGTGACTTGCCAGTTGTGGAATGGGGAGTGGTTCTGTAGGCCCAGAGGACCGCGTGTAACTCCTCAGCCCATTGAGTTTTGGCCGTGTCTAGCCTCCTTCGTATCCCTCGCAGAATGACCCTGTTTGCAGCCTCGGCGAGGCCATTGGCTTGAGGGTGTTCGGCGGAGGTGAAGCTTTGCTTGATGCCGATATTCCATAGGTAGTCCTGGAATCGTTGGTCCGTGAACTGTGTACCATTGTCGGATATCACTAATGCAGGTACTCCGAACCTCGCTAATATGTTTCTTTTGAAGAAGCGGAGTATGTTTTTGGCTATGATCTTGGCCAAAGGTTCTACTTTGATCCATTTGGTCGAGTAGTCAATTGTGACGACCAGATATTTTAGCTGCCCAGCGGCTTTGGGGAATGGTCCCAAAAGGTCTATGCCCCACCACGCGAACGGCCAAGGTGAGACCAAGGATGTTAGCTCAGCTGGAGGTGCTAGGTGCATGTCCCCGTGTCGCTGGTATTTATAGGTTCACGTAGTCTTGGGCATCTTTCAACATGGTAGGCCAGCAGTACCCTGCTCTTAGGACCTTTTTTGCGAGAGCTTTTGCACCAAGGTGTTGTCTGCAGATGCCGTTGTGGATGTCGGCAAGGACTTCTTGGGTCTCATTTGGCCCTAAGCACTTGATCAAGGGAGTGATGAAGCCTCTTTTGTACAAGGCTCCCTCTACTAGAGTGAATGAGCAGGCCCTTCTTTTCAACCTTGTTTTTTCTTGTGGATTGGTGGGGAGTTCGCCATTCTCTATGTATCGAGATATGGGTCCTCTCCAGTCTTCCATCCCGATGATCGAATTAATCTCTTGATGTGTAGGTCCGCTGCTCTGGATGCTGGGCTCGCGAAGGACCTCTTGTATTACTGTTTTGTTTCCGTTTGCAGTTCGCGTACTTGCGAGTTTTGAAAGAATGTCTGCCCGAGTGTTTTGTTCGCGGGGAACGTGAGTCACTTTGACGGCTTCGAATCCTTTCATTTTCTCTAGTACTAACTGGACGTATTTTTGGAGGTGATCTTCTTTTACTTGTAACTCTCCTGTGACTTGAGAAGCCACTAGTTGTGAGTCGGTAAAGATTTTCACCCTTTTGGTCCCCATGTCTTTGGCGGTTCGTAAGCCAGCTAGGACGGCTTTGTACTCTGCAGTGTTATTGGTAACAGGAAAAGACAAAGCGAGGGAGATCTCGACAACGATACCTTTGTTGTCTTCGATGATTATTCCAGCTCCGCTTCCCTTGGAGTTGGACGACCCATCTACGAAGACGGTCCACTCCTCAGAACTTTCCTCGGCTGGGAAAGTCATCTCGGCGAGAAAGTCGGCGAATACCTGAGCCTTTGGTGCCTTTCTGTATTCGTACTGAATGTCGAACTCGGATAGCTCGAGTGACCACTTCATCATCCGACCGGCCACGTCTGGGCGACCCAGGTTCTGCCTGATGGGTTGGTCCGTCCGGACTACCACCGTGTGTGCTAGGAAGTACTGCCTTAGTCTTCTGGCTGCGGTAAGGAGTATGAGGGCTACCTTCTCAATCCTCTGGTACCTTGTTTCAGGCCCCAATAGCGCTTTGATGGTGAAATACACCGGTTTCTGCCCCTCCGTCGTTTCTCTGATGAGGACGGCGCTTACCGCGTCAGAGGAAATGGAGAGGTACAGATATAGTGTTTCACCTTGATCGGGTCGCGAAAGCACTGGTGGCGCAGAGAGCGTTTCTTTGAGATGTTTCAGGGCGGTCTCGCACTCGTCCGTCCATTCGAACTTCGTTTCTTTCCTCAAGAGCTTGAAGAAAGGAAGCGCGTGTTGAGCGGATTTGGCCACGAACCTAGAGAGCGGTCAACATCCCGTTGAGCGTTTGGATGCACTTCTTGGAGTGGGGCGTTGGGAGCTCAGTAAATGCTCGGCATTTGTCTGGGTTCGCTTCGATTCCCCTTTCCGTTAGATAGAAACCGAGGAACTTACCCGCTTGGACTCCAAAGGTGCATTTTTCTGGGTTGAGTCTCATGTTGTATTTTCGAGTTTGTTCGAACACTCTTTTGAGATGGGCTGCATGATCCACCTCTTGTTGGGATTTTACGATCATGTCGTCCATGTAGACCTCTAGAATGTCGCCCAGAAGTGTCTTGTCATAGACTCTGTTCATCATTCATTGATAAGTAGCCCCTGCGTTTCGTAGACCGAAGGGCATTACGTTGTAGTAATAGTTCCCTGATTCGGTCATGAAGGCTGTTTTCATTTTATCTTCTTCAGCCATGGGTATCTGATTGTACCATGAGTAGGCGTCCATGAAGGATAAAAGTTTAGAGCCAGAGGAATTATCAACGAGTTTGTGGATGTTAGGAAGATGGTATGCGTCTTTAGGGCAGGCTCTATTAAGATCGGTATAGTCAACACATGTCATACTCCAATTTTGGACCAGTCATTTCTTTTTAGTCGTATTTTAAAACGTCAAACTCTTTTCTCGTTCTAACTATTTAAAGTCATTTAGTCGTCTTTTAAACCTGTTTTTGAAGCTTTATTTTACAGTTCCAAGTGAATTTCTCTTTGTCCAAGTTTCGTGTAATTATTTCTTTTGCGCGTCAGCTTTTTTAAAATATTTTACGCGCTCTTTTTAAGTGTTTAGCGTCCTATTTTTATTTTAATTTCCTTCAAGAAGCTTTTAATTCAAAATCTCCGCCTCGCTCGTTCTTAAACCGCTTTAAAAGAATTTTGTTCGCGCGTTAAAACGCCGCGTTATCTTAGACATTTCAGTCAAAATTTCGGCAGAGAGGTATTTTAAAATACCTCATTTAAGATGATGTTTTCATTCTTGTTATCCTTTTATTATTATTATTAATTATTTTTTTTTATTACTATTATTATTACCTTTAGTACTATTATTATTATTATTATTATTATTATTATTAATTATTTTATTTCTTTTTCTTCTGGTCACGTGAGTGACCTCTTCCTTTTGTTTTCCTTTTGTTTTTATTATTTATTTTATGTTTTGTATTGGTTAAGTCCTTGGGTCCCTTTGTGACCATGTGGCAGTCTCTTATTGGCTCAGTTTTAAAACTTGCTCTCCAATCCTCTTTTTGCCTTGCTGTTCACCTGTATCAGAGACTTTAAGGGTAATACTGTCTTTTGCATCAGAGTCAGGGTTAGCCCTACTTTTTGCTATTTAAGTCACTGTTCAGTGTCAGAATGGGGGGCCAATCAATAACACTGTAGCTGCGCAGATTTCATTACAAACACATCCTATTCTCTCTCTCTTCCCATTTTCAAATCAAATACTCAAAAAAATCACAAAACTCATGAAGTTCATCATGAACTTGATGAACACTTAAGAACAATTTTTTCCAGTAACAACTCAAAACAACTCTTCTTCTCAAATCCGAATCCAACTACATCATAACACCACAAAAACTCACGAAAATATATGAACATGAGGAATCAACTTTTTCCAGCAAGTTAAAACAAGCAATAATACTCAAATCTGAACCGAATTCATACCATCCAAACATCACCTCCAACAATCCGTTCCAGATCCATTCGAATCCGAACTCAGAGTCACAAATTTCGAATCAAACTCAAAGAGGAGAGGGACAAACGAATCTCGCAAGGATATAGGAGAGGAGCAGCAGCTTGAATTCTTTCTTTGCAAAGCTAGGTCGTTCACAAGAGGTAACTGTTTCCTTCGTATCACTCATCTGGTTATGCAGTTGTAATTGTTGTTTTAAATATTTTAAAAATTTTCAAGTTGGAAACCGAATTTAAAACATAGATCTGGACATTTTTACTTTGATTTTGAAAAAACTAAGGACGAATTTGAACTCTACGTGAAAAACGATGTCCAGATCTGTGTTTGAAATTCGAAAAAGGTAAAAAAAAAAAATCCGACGCGGCGGCGCCGCCCGTTTGGGCTGAGCACCACCGCGACGGAGGAAGAGGACTGGCCGGAGAAGAAGGCTGCATAATTGCAGACCTTCTCTCACTAGAATGGTTGTAGAGAGAGAGGGGAGTAGTAAAAATGAAAGAAAACCGGCCTTATGGCCTTTTATAACTACAGCGAACCGGTTTGGTTCAGTTGAACCGAACCGGTTCCCTTTTGGGTTCTCCTCCTTCTCTCCTAACCTTCAGATCAGTATATTCCTTTAATCTGATGGCTCTTGTTCATGTTTTACTGTGTGCTTTCATGTATTGGGTGCGTGTTCCTTTATTGTGGACCGTTTGATCTATCATTCTGATGGATCTGACGGTTCCTGAAGCACACCATATATTCTGTGGTTTTACTTGTCATTTGCTTGCTGTGCATATTCATTTCCTAGCCTTATGATCAGAATATCCAAAGGCCAGGATCAAATCCAAAGCCAATGGATCAAGTGAAGGCCCAGCTTTATTTTCTCTACTCTTTTACTACTGAAACCCCTCTGTTGTGTTACTTACACCCCTGTTTCATTCAAAACTTCTCCAAAAACTCCTAAAAATATATGTGTTTATTTTATCGTTTTATTTACTGTTTTTACTGTTGATATTTTCACTACATTTCATAATTTCATATTCTAAATTTCTTTCATGCATTTTATTTAATATTGTCTCATCTATTTTAAAACTTTGGTTTCCATATTTTTATTCTTTTGTGTTCTTGGCTTTAAAACTTTAGGTCATGCATTCTTTTTGATGTCCTATGCATTTTCTCACATATGCATCTTGCTTTATTTTATGCCTTATCATTGCATTGCATTTTAGTATTTGATGCTTTAACTTTCTCTATATCTCATTTAATCATGCTTGCTTTAAATTTCGGTATCTATTCATTTGTTTTTCCTATTGCAAAGCCCCATAATTTTTTAGTGTGTATAATTAGGGGAATGATGTAATTTGTTGTGGGCTTTGCATTTAGGAATGGTATGTAATAGCTTAGTAATTGCACACACCGACACAAGCACCGACACTACACCATTTTATCCATGCTTGCTTTACTTTTCGCATCGTTACGCCAATTTACCGTTAGTTTAGTAAAAAATTTTTCATTCCAAAAATCAAATAAGTGAAAGTCAAATTATTTTTCTTAATAAACCTTGGATCCAAATCCAAGTTGTTTTCCCTTTATTTTCTTAATCAAATTCCTAATTGAACTTTAATCAAACTTAGACTACCTTTCGCAAATAAAATGAAACAACCTCACTTCCATTTTATTCTTCTATACCTTTGAGGTCTCGCAACCCTTCTCAAAATCATTTTCAAAAAATAATTAAAATCAACCTAACCCACAAAAATACTTTTTAAGAGTGAACTACGGTGGTTTTGATCCCTTTTAAGGGTACGTAGGCAGAGGCTTTATTCCTTTCAAATCAATCAAATAAAAATAACCAAAACTCCTACTTCTTCTCCCTCCATTCTTTCACTCATACTTTAATCAATAATTTTTTCAAATAAAATAAAGTTAGAAAGAGGTTCTCACGGAGTACCGTGAACGACGCGGGTGCCTAACACCTTCCCGAATCGTAACCAACCCCCGGATCCAAAAAGGGTTTTTCAATCTCTTTTTCCCTTCCCAAGAATAAAATCGAGCAAGTCCGGTAGATTGAAGGTTCAAGTCCAATCAATGGCTTGACACCCGAAAATCTTGGTCTACAAAAATGGCGACTTCACTGGGGATCCTACGCGGGTTAAGCCCACCTTTCTTCCTTTTAACTTGTGCTTTTTACCTTGTAAATACGTGTTTACTTGTTTATTTTTAACGTGAGTGGTGAGACAAGTCCAAGACCCAGACTTGAGAGGAACTTTAGGATAGGACGGTGGTATAATCATAGTGTCCTGCCAAGAGTGAATTTTGGTTGTGGCACATGTGATAACCCCACTCAACTTAGGGATCTTAGAGATATACTATGTTGACATGAGTATTCGTGATCGACATGTTATTTTTAAGTGACCGCTAAAAGTTGAGGACTTTTAGTTACCTTTAACCCCACTTTGCCTTCTTAGGACGTAGTGCGGTGGCTAATCTTGAGTCAATCTTGATTTAGTTGATACGCGATACTACACTCAGACGAGACTTTCTTACGGACGATATTGGAACGAGAGTAATTTCGTAAACCGATAAAATTCGTAAGTGGTTGAAAACTCTGGGAACTTGGTAGAACCTTTGTTACTTGTGCAATTGGAAGCCTTAGTCCTTACCGAATAGCGTTGTTGTCCTTAAGCTCCAACATTGTATCTTACCATGTATTCTCCGTATTTTAGCATAATCATACATGCATGCATTCATTCATAAAACTCTTTTGCCATCACCAAAATTTTAATCAAAGGACTTATTTAATTATTTTTTGTAAACATCGTAGATGGAAATTACTACAAGGAAAACCAAGTGTTACACTTTTCAGAGACCAGACGTGTCTAAGCTAAGGGATCTAGGATTGAAGGTAGCCAGTCGGGATGATTTTCAAGAACATCATGGGAAATTGCTCGATATCCTTAAGATAGATGCAACGAAAGGGGTCTTGGAAACTTTGGTCCAGTTTTACGACCTTCATTGTCACTGCTTCACTTTTCCAGACTACCAACTTGTCCCTTCTTTGGAAGAATACTCTCACTTGGTTGGTCTGCCTGTTCTTGACATGGTACCTTTTAGTGGCTTGGAACCTATGCCCAAACTCTCAACCATGGCTGAAGCCCTTCGTCTCAAACCCTCCGTTATCAAAGACAACCTCATCGAGAAAAAGGGTATCTCAGGCTTTTCTACTGATTTCCTATATGATCAAGCTTTCATCTTCGAGGAAGCAGGTGCCAACTATGCCTTTTACTCCATCCTAGCCCTGCTTATCTACGGCCTTGTGCTTTTCCCAAACGTTCCGGACTTTGTTGACCGTCGCGCCATTGAAATTTTTCTTACCAAAAACCCCGTCCCTACTCTTTTAGCTAATACCTACCATTCTATCCATGACCGGACTTGTAAGGGTCGTGGAGCCATCCTGTGCTGTGCACCCTTACTCTACAAATGGTTTGTCTCTCATTTACCTCGCTCTTTCATAGCCAATCGTGAAAATATCCCGTGGTCTAGGAAAATCATGGCCCTGACATCATCTGACATAGTTTGGTACCATCCAACCTGGGACAACGGGACAGCCATCATCCGTTGTGGTGATTACCCCAACGTGCCTCTTATTGGTATGGAGGGAGGAATTAGCTACAATCCCATTCTTGCCCGGCGTCAGTTGGGGTACCCAATGAGAACTGCACCAAATAGCCTAGCTTTAACCAATGAGTTCTACTGCAATGAGGAGGGTCATCTGGACCAAAGAAAGAAGTTTGCACAAGCTTGGCGTAGTATTCACAGACTCAAGAGAAATCAGTTGGGGAAAAGGGATGATTTTATGCATGGATCTTACATCCAGTGGGTTATCAGCAAAGCTATCATAAATAAAATGCCTTACAAGGCACCCAGGCTCGTATCTGCAACGATTCCATCATCCTCTTTACCTTTACCCTCCAAAACTCTGGGGGAGTACCAGGAACAGTTGGATGACAAGGATCGGGAGATTGCCACTTGGAAGAGGAGGTATGATGAAGCTATGGTTACGGTGGAAGAAAGGGATGAAGAAATAAGAGGACTGAAGAGTAAGAATCTCAAGCAAGGGCAACAGCTGATCAAGAAAAATTCCCAGATCTTAGCCCAAAGTGCAAGGCTTGCACCATACATCAGTAACAAAGAGCGTATGGATTTCTTCGCAGGAGCAGATTCAGATTCCGAGGAATAGGAGCTGGAGAGTGTCTCATTTGTCTTTTATGATATCATTGTAGCTTTTATTTATGTATTTTGGAGTCTATCCCTTGGCTCAGTTTGTTATAAAGGGAATTATCTTGTAGTGTTTTATATTTGGAGTCTATCCCTTGGCTTGGCTGTTAGAAAGGGAATTATCTTGTAGTATTTTATATTTGTAAGTTTATCCCTTGGCTTGGTTGTTAGAAAGGGAATTACCTTGTAGTACTCTTCTATCATTAATGTAATGTTTTAAGTTGTTATGTTTACAAAATTACTTCTATAAGTCCTTCGATAAAATAAAAAAAACTGCACGTTTTCGCATCTAGCATATCATGCATCATATGCATTCATAAAAGTGTCAAAATCAAGTCTCACACTTCACTCCTTTTCTGCCGCAGTAATTGAAAGTGGCCCGACGAATTCAATACAAGCCTACTCGCATTCATCACACAAGGGCTTACATTAAGAAGAAGATGGCAAATGCGGAACAGGAAAACATTCAGCTCAGAGCAGATGTTAGTAATCTCAAGGCCGAATTAGAGAAGATGGCACTTATGATGGAAGTCCTGATGACTGAGAGAGAACATGCAGCGGTTTCCGAGCCAGCTCCTACTGTGGTCGCTTCTGCTGCACTTAATGGTACTTCACAGCCGATACCTGCTGTTGTTACATCTGCTGGGCCTACACAGCCTCTCATGGTGGGTTTCTCATCTGATGATATGAACAACCAGAATTTCCGTCCTCCTGGTCCTCATGGTGTTGCTTCCCAATACAACATGCCGCCCGGTTATCCATGGGGCATGCCACAAATGATCAATGACGGTGTTCGTCCTGGTGCTACGGAAATGCCGTTTCCTTATGGTCAACAATCACCACCATTTGTTCAGCCTGGCCAGCCAATTCCTCAGGCTACTATGACTCAGGCAGGGCCTATTGTCCATGCGACCCAGCAAGAGGAAGAACAGGTTTATCACTCTGGTAGTGTAATGGGGGATGATCGAGTGGGTAACTTGGAAGAGAAGTTTGATGCAGTACAAAAAGAGTTGAGGAGTATCAAGGGTAAGGAGGTATTTGGTCAAAGTGTGCATGATCTCTGCTTAGTTCCAAATGTGGTAATACCGCCTAAGTTTAAGACGCCGGTGTTTGAGAAGTATACAGGAGAAACTTGCCCGCAAATGCATTTAACCACGTATGTGAGAAAAATGACAGCTCATAGAGATAATGAACCTTTGCTTATTTACTGTTTCGAGGACAGTTTGGCTGGCCCCGCGCATACATGGTATATGAATTTGAAGAGTATTACCACTTTTGGGGAACTGGCCGACGCTTTCCTTCAGCAATATAAGTACAACTCCTATCTGGCACCTAATCGGAAAGAGCTGCAATCTATGACACAAGGAGAAAAGGAGTCATTCAAGGAATATGCTCAGCGGTTCATCCAGAAGTCTGCTCAGATCCGCCCAGCTCTGAATGAAAGAGAGTTGTCTGACTTATTCTATGAAACTTTGAGCCCTTTTTACTCAGAGAAGATGGTGGCATGTGCTTCGCAAAAGTTCACTGACATGGTGGATACAGGGGTGCGTATCGAAGAGTGGGCCCGGAAAGGACACGTGGCTAAAGATAATGGTTCATCGAATGGTTCTTCAGGTGGCTCATCAAGTGGATCGTCTAATGGTAAAAAGTTTGGAAATGGGTATCCAAGGAAGAACACTCAAGAGGTCGGCATGGTGGCCCATGGCGGATCTCAGCCTGTATACCCAAACTACCCATATGTCGCCAATATCGCACCACAAACGCCAGCCCCACAAAACCCACCTCAACAACAACAACGTCCTCAAGCTCCTCCACCATACTATCCACCATTATACCAACAACCTTACCAACCATACAATCCTCAACCATTCTACCCATACCCATATTATCCTCCACCACCCTCACCACAACAACAACAACAACAACGTCCTCAAGCTCAACAGCAGCCTCGCCCTCCTAGAAATCAATTCCCTCCCATACCTATGCCATACAAGGATTTGTTGCCTTCTCTCCTTGCCAGAAATTTGGTGCAAACTAGGCCTCAGCCCCGCATGCAAAACCCTTTACCAGCCTGGTACCGTGCCGATCGCACCTGTGAATTCCATCAAGGGGCACCGGGGCATGATATTGAACATTGTCGCGCCCTTAAAGAAGAGGTCCAGAAGTTAATCAATGACAAGGAACTAACCTTCGCGAACCCTGACCCTGTTGTTCCAAACAACCCTCTGCCGCCACATGGGCCTGCTGTCAATATGATTCAAGGAGACAACTATGTTCTCTATGCAAGTGATATCAAGACTCCTCTGGTCCCGATCCATGTAAAAATGTGTGAGGCCACCCTCTTCAGTCATAATCATGAGGCTTGTGTTGTATGTTCAGTGGATTCTCGCGGGTGTAAGCAAGTCCAGGACGATGTCCAGGGGTTACTGGACAGGAAAGAACTTGTTGTCACTAGAAAGGAGAAAGATAAGAATGTTTGTGTCGTTACTCCAGTTTTCAAGACTCGGGAGCCACTTGTGATAATGGTCAATCGTGCCAAACCAGCCAGTACTCCCCTGGTGATCTGCCCGCCAGAACAGTTGCCTTATTCATCCCAAAAAGCTGTGCCGTATAACTACGAATACTCCATTCTGGAAGATGGAAAAAAGGTACCCCTTGATTCGTCAGTCCATGTAGACAACATTGCGGGCAGTAGCAAGATCTTGAGAAGTGGACGGGTGTTCCCGGTTGTTAATCAGAAAGAAGTCAATGCTCCAGCCGAAGAACCGGTGAAAGAGCGAAATCTTGATAAGGGTAAAACTATCAGACAGCCCAATGAGATTGTCTATGAAGATAGTGATGAGATCTTGAAACTAATCAAGAGGAGCGAGTATAAGGTAGTGGATCAGTTGCTACAAACTCCTGCCAAAATCTCTATAATGTCTCTCCTATCCAGCTCTGATGCCCACAGAGATGCCTTGATGAAGGTGCTGGATCAAGCCTATGTGGAATATGATGTGACTCTGGGACAATTTGAAAGTATTGTGGGGAATGTGACTGCCTGCAACAATTTGAGCTTCAGTGACGAAGACCTCCCAGCGGAAGGAAAGAATCACAATCTGGCATTGCTTATCTCCGTCCTCTGCAAATCAGATTCTCTCTCTAACGTCTTGATAGATACTGGGTCCGCTTTAAATGTGATGCCTAAGTCCACTTTGGACCAGCTTTCATATCCAAAAGCTCTCTTGCAGCCCAGCACAGTAACGGTGAGAGCATTTGACGGAACTAGAAGGTCAGTATTTGGGGAAATAAAGTTGCCTATCTCAGTGGGCCCACATGAATTTGAAGTTAAATTCCAAGTTATGGAGATTCAGGCCTCTTTCAGTTGCCTCCTTGGCCGGCCTTGGATCCATGATGCTGGGGCAGTGACATCCACTCTCCACCAGAAGCTAAAGTTTATAAGTCATGGAAAGTTAATAACCGTAAGTGGTGAGACGGCCTTGTTGGTCAGTAATCTGTCGGCTTTCTCTTACATTGGTGGTAGTAGCTCAGAGGGGTCGTCATTCCAAGGTCTCTCCGTTGAAGGGAGTGCAAAGAAAGCTGAGACTAGTATGGCTTCTTTGAAGGATGCTCAAAGGGTTATTCAAGAAGGCAAGACTGAAGCGTGGGGTCAGTTGGTGGAGCTGCACGAGAACAAACGCAAAGAGGGAATTGGTTTCCCGAATAGCAAGTCTGGGGCATTCAACCCTACTAGTTGTACTTTTTACAGTGCTGGTTTTATCAATGATCCACCGGAGACTAATGCGATCATTGAGGATCAATCTGAAGAGGTGGCACCTATCTTCGTAACACCTGGGGGAGTCTGCTGCAATTGGATCGCTGTGGATGTTCCTTCTGTGATACCTCGCTTTAAGTAATATGTTTGTCTTTGTTTTTGTTTTTTTTCTTTAAGAAAACTCCTTTCGTCCTGCCCCAGACGAAAGTGAAACTTTGTAGGGCCTTATGTTTTGTTTCAAGTACTTTTGGTTATTAATGAAATCGTCGTTTCTAAAAAAAAAAAAAAAAAAAAAAAAAAAATATATATATATATATATATATATATATATATAGTTACCCTGATAGATTGAAAACCCGAAAGGGCGATCTATGCAAAAGTTAAGGGTTTATGACAAGTAACTGCATCAGAATAAGCATCACTCACTTGGGGCACCTTAGCTGTCAGAAGTTTCTCCGATATCAGAGCATCATAGCAGTGGATTTCAAAGTTGTTAGGGAATATAGCGGTTATTGTGTTCAATGTATCTTCCATATTTTAATTACCATTTTCCAAATTTTGTAATCCATGGTGCCATGCCTTTGGCCGGTTACCATTTCTAATACATTAATTTGAGCCAGTGCTTTTATTTGGAATTCTTGTTTATTCTATGTGCAAAATTTCTTCCGTTTTTAATATTAGTACTTGAAACAAAAACTTTGAAAAATTTTTAAAAAATTTTTTTTTTGCTTTCTTTGAAAAAAATAAAAAAATGACAAACATATTATCTTTACAATTATGTATCATGGAAGCATGTGTCAACATTCGATCTAAAAGCAGGTGGATACCACAATTGGACATAGTCATTGCTAAAAAAAAAAAAAGAAAAAAGAAAAGCTCGCTAAGTTGAAAACCCGAAAGGGCGACTTAGGCAAGAATGAGCATCCTGGTGGATCGAGAACCCGAAAGGGCGGTCCAGGCAAAAATTAAGGACATAGAAAATAAAAAAGAGAATATATTCCCGGTGGATTGAAAACCCGAAAGGGCGATCCAGGCAAAAGTTAGGGATTTCAAAAGATTTGAAAGAAAAATATTCAAAAGAAAGCAATGACTATGTAGAGCATGAATTTGAGAAGGTGCCGCAGTTGAGAAATGTCGACTTCTGCCATTGATTTGTTTGAAGGGTGGTACCCCGGCTTTCATTTTGGTTCATCCCCAGCAATGTTATCCCCAATGAAGATTACTAAGTGTTGGCTATGTGATGTCGGGCCACTTTCTTTGGACCTGCCCATGCTCGTCTCGATAATCTTTCTGTTAAATCGTCATATAAGTCTCATATGCATTCATTCATCCATGCATAGATAGCATGCATACAAATATCATTCATGCATAACTGCATTATTTTCTCATGTTTTACTCCAATACTTAAAAATGTCAATCCCAAGGTGTTAACTAATCAATTTATGCTCAAGTGGCAGGTCACATCAAATGATCATTTTACCAATGTTAATCAGTTTCCCAGTACCCTGCTTAAAGTACTCCGGTATTATTGATAGACAAGCTTTATCTTCCGTTCTTTCGTCTCTACCACGGGCAGTTGATAATAGACAAGCTTTAATCAGTATTTTCGTCTTTACCACGGCAGTTGGTAGTAGACAAGCTTTATCTTCCGCATTTTCATCATTTACCAAGGGCTATTGGTAATTGATAAGCTTTACTTTCCACCTCAAGCTTTACTTTTGTCTCAAGCTTTATGTTCAGTCTCAAGCTTTATCTCCCGTCTGAGCTTTATCTTCAGTCCAAGCTTTATCTTCCGCATTGTCATCGTTTACCACGGGTTGTTGGTAATTGATAAGCTTTACTTTCCATCTCAAGCTTTACTTTCCGTCATAAGCTTTATTTTCCGTCTTAAGCTTTATTCTCCGTCTCAAGCTTTACATCCTGTCTTAAGCTTTATTTTCTGTTTGAGCTTTATCTTCCAAGCTTTACCGTCTGTTCCAGCTTTATATTCCGACAAGCTTTATTATCTGTACTTTCGTCTTTACCGCGTCAGTTGGTAATAGACAAGCTTTACCTTCTGTATCTCCGTCTTTACTACGGGCTGTTGGTAATGGACAAGCTTTACTTCCCGTCTCAAGCTTTATTTTCCGTCTTAAGCTTTATTGCCCATTCCAAGCTTTATCTTCGGTACTCTCGTCTTTATCACGCCAGTTGATAAAAGACAAGCTTTATTCGCCGCATTTTCGCCTTTACCATGGCAGTCAGTATTAGACAGGCTTTATCTCCCCAGTGTTATTTATCAGTTTGTTCCCCCCAGTCAGTATATGTTCGTCGTCATTGCATTCATAATAACATTGTACACATGCATACCATAACACTCATGAACATTACACTCTTAGCATCTCGACTGGTCCAAAAGTGGTGTATTTAAGTATTTAAGTCTCTTCGACCCATCGATTTAAAAGTCTTCTTTCAAATCTTCGTGACGAAGAAACTTAAATAGGGGCATCTGTCATACTCCAATTTTGGACCAGTCATTTCTTTTTAGTCGTATTTTAAAACGTCAAACTCTTTTCTCGTTCTAACTATTTAAAGTCATTTAGTCGTCTTTTAAACCTGTTTTTGAAGCTTTATTTTACAGTTCCAAGTGAATTTCTCTTTGTCCAAGTTTCGTGTAATTATTTCTTTTGCGCGTCAGCTTTTTTAAAATATTTTACGCGCTCTTTTTAAGTGTTTAGCGTCCTATTTTTATTTTAATTTCCTTCAAGAAGCTTTTAAACCGCTTTAAAAGAATTTTGTTCGCGCGTTAAAACGCCGCGTTATCTTAGACATTTCAGTCAAAATTTCGGCAGAGAGGTATTTTAAAATACCTCATTTAAGATGATGTTTTCATTCTTGTTATCCTTTTATTATTATTATTAATTATTTTTTTTTATTACTATTATTATTACCTTTAGTACTATTATTATTATTATTATTATTATTATTAATTATTTTATTTCTTTTTCTTCTGGTCACGTGAGTGACCTCTTCCTTTTGTTTTCCTTTTGTTTTTATTATTTATTTTATGTTTTGTATTGGTTAAGTCCTTGGGTCCCTTTGTGACCATGTGGCAGTCTCTTATTGGCTCAGTTTTAAAACTTGCTCTCCAATCCTCTTTTTGCCTTGCTGTTCACCTGTATCAGAGACTTTAAGGGTAATACTGTCTTTTGCATCAGAGTCAGGGTTAGCCCTACTTTTTGCTATTTAAGTCACTGTTCAGTGTCAGAATGGGGGGCCAATCAATAACACTGTAGCTGCGCAGATTTCATTACAAACACATCCTATTCTCTCTCTCTTCCCATTTTCAAATCAAATACTCAAAAAAATCACAAAACTCATGAAGTTCATCATGAACTTGATGAACACTTAAGAACAATTTTTTCCAGTAACAACTCAAAACAACTCTTCTTCTCAAATCCGAATCCAACTACATCATAACACCACAAAAACTCACGAAAATATATGAACATGAGGAATCAACTTTTTCCAGCAAGTTAAAACAAGCAATAATACTCAAATCTGAACCGAATTCATACCATCCAAACATCACCTCCAACAATCCGTTCCAGATCCATTCGAATCCGAACTCAGAGTCACAAATTTCGAATCAAACTCAAAGAGGAGAGGGACAAACGAATCTCGCAAGGATATAGGAGAGGAGCAGCAGCTTGAATTCTTTCTTTGCAAAGCTAGGTCGTTCACAAGAGGTAACTGTTTCCTTCGTATCACTCATCTGGTTATGCAGTTGTAATTGTTGTTTTAAATATTTTAAAAATTTTCAAGTTGGAAACCGAATTTAAAACATAGATCTGGACATTTTTACTTTGATTTTGAAAAAACTAAGGACGAATTTGAACTCTACGTGAAAAACGATGTCCAGATCTGTGTTTGAAATTCGAAAAAGGTAAAAAAAAAAAATCCGACGCGGCGGCGCCGCCCGTTTGGGCTGAGCACCACCGCGACGGAGGAAGAGGACTGGCCGGAGAAGAAGGCTGCATAATTGCAGACCTTCTCTCACTAGAATGGTTGTAGAGAGAGAGGGGAGTAGTAAAAATGAAAGAAAACCGGCCTTATGGCCTTTTATAACTACAGCGAACCGGTTTGGTTCAGTTGAACCGAACCGGTTCCCTTTTGGGTTCTCCTCCTTCTCTCCTAACCTTCAGATCAGTATATTCCTTTAATCTGATGGCTCTTGTTCATGTTTTACTGTGTGCTTTCATGTATTGGGTGCGTGTTCCTTTATTGTGGACCGTTTGATCTATCATTCTGATGGATCTGACGGTTCCTGAAGCACACCATATATTCTGTGGTTTTACTTGTCATTTGCTTGCTGTGCATATTCATTTCCTAGCCTTATGATCAGAATATCCAAAGGCCAGGATCAAATCCAAAGCCAATGGATCAAGTGAAGGCCCAGCTTTATTTTCTCTACTCTTTTACTACTGAAACCCCTCTGTTGTGTTACTTACACCCCTGTTTCATTCAAAACTTCTCCAAAAACTCCTAAAAATATATGTGTTTATTTTATCGTTTTATTTACTGTTTTTACTGTTGATATTTTCACTACATTTCATAATTTCATATTCTAAATTTCTTTCATGCATTTTATTTAATATTGTCTCATCTATTTTAAAACTTTGGTTTCCATATTTTTATTCTTTTGTGTTCTTGGCTTTAAAACTTTAGGTCATGCATTCTTTTTGATGTCCTATGCATTTTCTCACATATGCATCTTGCTTTATTTTATGCCTTATCATTGCATTGCATTTTAGTATTTGATGCTTTAACTTTCTCTATATCTCATTTAATCATGCTTGCTTTAAATTTCGGTATCTATTCATTTGTTTTTCCTATTGCAAAGCCCCATAATTTTTTAGTGTGTATAATTAGGGGAATGATGTAATTTGTTGTGGGCTTTGCATTTAGGAATGGTATGTAATAGCTTAGTAATTGCACACACCGACACAAGCACCGACACTACACCATTTTATCCATGCTTGCTTTACTTTTCGCATCGTTACGCCAATTTACCGTTAGTTTAGTAAAATTTTTTTCATTCCAAAAATCAAATAAGTGAAAGTCAAATTATTTTTCTTAATAAACCTTGGATCCAAATCCAAGTTGTTTTCCCTTTATTTTCTTAATCAAATTCCTAATTGAACTTTAATCAAACTTAGACTACCTTTCGCAAATAAAATGAAACAACCTCACTTCCATTTTATTCTTCTATACCTTTGAGGTCTCGCAACCCTTCTCAAAATCATTTTCAAAAAATAATTAAAATCAACCTAACCCACAAAAATACTTTTTAAGAGTGAACTACGGTGGTTTTGATCCCTTTTAAGGGTACGTAGGCAGAGGCTTTATTCCTTTCAAATCAATCAAATAAAAATAACCAAAACTCCTACTTCTTCTCCCTCCATTCTTTCACTCATACTTTAATCAATAATTTTTTCAAATAAAATAAAGTTAGAAAGAGGTTCTCACGGAGTACCGTGAACGACGCGGGTGCCTAACACCTTCCCGAATCGTAACCAACCCCCGGATCCAAAAAGGGTTTTTCAATCTCTTTTTCCCTTCCCAAGAATAAAATCGAGCAAGTCCGGTAGATTGAAGGTTCAAGTCCAATCAATGGCTTGACACCCGAAAATCTTGGTCTACAACACACATACGCCATTTTCCATTAGATTTTTTGACAAGTACAACATTGGACAGCCAGGTAGTGTATTTGGCCTCAGAAATAAACTTTTCCTCTAGGAGGTCTTTTACAACTTTTTCTACAGCCTCCGACTTTTCAGGAGACTGCTTCCTACGACGCTGGGCTACAGCGCTAACTCCAGGATCCACTGTCAGTTGGTGACAGGCGACGCTGGGGTTGATTCCGGGCATGTCCGTTGCGCTCCAAGCGAACAGGTCAGCGTTCTCTCTGAGGCAGGCGATCAGCTGGTTCTTGCCAAGCTCTAGGAGATCCTTGCCAATCTGGAAGTTCTTCAAGGGGTCATCTCCAAAAGGGACCAGCTCGAACTCGCCATCTGGAACAGATCAAAGAAGTTTCACGTTGAGCGGATCCTTCTTCTCCCTTTTTTGCTCTTTCCAGTCTTCCTTGGTGAACCTGGGGTCAAGTTCGACCAAGTTGGCGTCCAGGGTACTCGCAGAAGTTTTCCCTTTGTCCTCAGCAGGTTTGCTGGGTTGGGAAACCGAGTTCTGGGTTTTGTTTGCTTGGAAGAAAGATCTTCTTACAGCTTCGATGTCTCCGCTGAGTGAGGCGATGATGCCGTCCTTCGCATGGTATTTCAACTTCATATGAGCGGGTGAACATGCGGCCCCTAGTTGGGCGAGCCCCGTTCTCCCTATAATGCAGTTGTAGAGAGACGGGCAATCGATCACCAAGAATGGGATCTTTATTGTTTTCTTGGCCTCTGCTTCGCCGTAAGAGACCAGTAGCTCCACGTACCCCCATGGTTGGGTGGATGATTCGTTGAAGCCGTAGAGTTCATCCCGTTGGGTGGATGATCCGTAAGGAGAAAGGTTCTTCTCCGTTAGTTGGAGAGTTTTGAACAGGCTGGTGTACATGATGTCGCATGAGGCCCCTGTGTCTATCAGGACTCGTCGAACATCTGTGTTGGCCATCGATGCTCGCACGAGCAAAGGGATGGTAGAATTTGAAGCTCCACCAGGTAATTCAGAGTCGTAGAACGCCAAAGGTGGCCTTCCTCCACGATGGGAGGGGGCCATGGAATTGACGTCCATGAGCTCCTGAAATTTCCTCTTCATGCTCCCCATGGAGATGTTCAGCGTTCCACCGGTGATAATGTTGGCCGTAGGGAACTGTTCCCAGGTGCATGAGTAGGGAATGATTTCCACGTTGTCTGGAAAATCACCGAGATGTTCCACGAACATGGCGATGGTCCTTCCGTGCTCAGAACCGTCACCGACAAGCTCGACAGCTTTCCGCTCTGTTTCTGGACTTTTGATGTACTGTTTGAGCCGTCCCCTCTGGATGAGGAGTTCGATGGCATCCTTCAGATGGATGCAGTCGTCAGTGGTATGTCCATGGCATTTGTGGAACCGACAATATTTTGTCTTGTCGACCCCTTTCCTCTCCTGAGATGGAGCCTTCGGCGGTTTGATGCCGACTTCTGCTAGATCGGCTACAGCGATCTCAGCGAGGATTTTCTCCCTTGACATAGCCAATGGAGTGTACTCGATAAAGTGGCCATTGGGCCTCTTGCTTTCGCGAGCAACTTTGCCTTCCTTCTTTTTCTTGTGGAAGGGCTTTTTGGAGGTTTCAGCAGCAGGTTCCTCCTTCCTGACCTTGTTGAGGCTGTCCGCGTACAAAGCATATTCGTAGGCGATGTAGATCTTAGCGATCGCTAGGAACTCGTTGAGAGTCCTTGGACGATCCAGGAGGACAGCTTTCTTCACGTCCGTTTAGTCCCGTAGGCCCTTGGCAATGAGGTACAACTTCATTGTCTCATTTGCGCCTCGGACCTGGACAGCTTCTTTGTTGAACCTCTCGATGTAGTCTCGGAGAGGTTCGCTTCTTCCTTGGACGATGGCTTCGAGGGAAGCCACCATTTTTGGTTGCGTTCTTGACGCGGTGAAATGGGTGGTGAACTCGTTGCAGAGGTCACTCCAGGAGTCTATGGAGTTTCTCCTCAAGTTCTTGAACCGCGTGACTGCTCCTCGCCTCAAGGTGGTGACGAAAAGCTTGCATTTGACGGTGCCCCGCACCGACCGGTAAGTGAGAACAGCTTCGATGTTTTCGATGCGCTCATCCGGATCGGAAGTCCCGTCGTATGAGTCCATTTGTGGCGGTTTTTCCAGCCTGCAAGGGATAGGAGCTTCCCGGATACACCGTGTGAACCGACCGTAAGCGTTATGATTTGTTCGGGTATCGCGGGTGTCCAACGAACTGGAAGGCGACCGTGAACGTCCGTTGCGCCTGGGTGGAGATCTCCTGGGAGGAGACCCGCGTAGAGGGGATCTTCTCGATGGGGCCCGTCTCGGAGGGGATCTCCTTGACGGAGACCGTCGGGGGGACCTTCTTGTTGACCTCCTGGTGTAGGTTGGAGATCCGATGCTCGCCGAATGTCTAGGGGATCTGGAACGTGACCGGCTGAAGCTCTCTCCTCTTCTGTTACGTATTGGGGAGAGAGATCGTCGGGCTTGGACATTTGGGCATGCTTGTTCTAGATCCATTAGCCGGTGGTTCTGTTCCTCGATTAACGACGTCTGTCGTTGAACCGTGCGGATCAGGTTACCGATGAGTACGCCGGTAGAAGTAACATCTTCTGGTGTCTCTGTAGGACGGCCGGGTCCTAGCAGAGGCCTTTGTTGGATAGGAAGTACTTGAGCTGGTTCCTCCCTGGGTGTATCCACAGGTGAAGGTGAAGATGTCATGCCATCCTGTTGAGGAATGCGCACCTCACTTCGTAACTGGGATTTGGCACCGTTGACAGCCATTGTATTTTTATGGAAAGCTTTGGTTTTTAGGATTATAAAAACGGGGGAGCTTTATATATTCCCACAGACGGCGCCACTGATTGTACCTGATCAGAAGGTGATTGCCGGTGCTTTGAATGCGGTGGTTGTGACGGTGGTGGAATACGTCAGAATGCTTCTTGGAGCGGATGGGGGGTGTGTACCTGCAGGCACTCCGACGCTCAAGTCAGTAGAGATCAGAGAGTGAGGGATTTAGAGGAAGAAAGAATTCTACCTTGGGGACTGCAATGAGTCCCTTATTTATAGAGGTGGAGAGCTGCAGAGCCGTTGGAAAGGCACACCTGGCTCCGGCGGTTACGAAATCGTGGGAAGTGTAACCGCCGGAGAGTTTATTGCGGGAAACGTGCAGAACGTGCAAAGAGACGTTGGGTTCGTTTGAACCAGTCTCGTTTGCTTCGTGCACCCCCCTCGCGGAGAGGGGGTAAGTCGTGAGCAATAATGGCAAACGTGGAGTTTGGGCTTTGAAAGATATTGGGCCTAAGTTAATGGGCCAGTAATCCTTTTGACCAGTCCAGAACAGTTTGTACTGTCTTTATCGATAACAAATATGTAAAAATGTTGCATCAATATATATATATATATATATATATATATATCAGAAAGTTCAAGTTTCCAACGATTGAGCACCCAAGTCCATACAAGCTGCAACAGCTCAACAAGGATAATGAGGTAAAAGTATGTCAACACTCCGTTGTCCCATTTTCCATTAGTAATAATTATAAAGAAAATTTATGGTGTGATGCTATTTCTATGGATACTTGGAGGCCCTCTCAATATGATCATCGTGTATTATACAATGGTTATGCCAACACCTGCACTTTAGTGAAAGACGTGATTGAAATCAAGTTGGCACCTCTACCAGTCAATAAATTCAATGATGGAAAAGAGGAATTCAAGCTACTTGGACTTTCTTTTGCAAAGAAACCATTCAAGGACAAAACAAAGTTATGTCTGCTTCGTCCAGTTCCTAAGCCACCTTGGGAAAAGTTTGGCAGTGATTTTGTCCTTGGAATACTTTGGACTTGGCAACATAAGTATTCTAAAATGGTAGTTGAAGATATGTTTTAAAGAATGGCTAATTTCATCCTAAGTCAGAAGGTTACAAATTTTGTCTTGAGGACGAAGAATAAAATCTTGACTCGAGGACGAGTCTCCTGCAACCCGAGGAGAATGATGGAGAATAATATAGAACATTATGGAACTTTCAAGATGCTGAAGAACTTTTGAGAATATAACTAAATAAATTGATAGTGATTAGGAGCATCTTAGCATCTCTAGAACTTTCTAGGCACATGAACTAGATATTAGCTTCTATAGATATTTCTTGTGATAAAGTAGTAACATTAAATGTTTTTAGAACTTTCTATGTGGAGCCTCACTAAAGTAGTATAAATAAGTCTCATCATAGTGCGTTTTGACATATTAAAAAATTCAAGCATTAAAACATTCAAATAATAACAAATTTCTTTGAGAATATTACAGGGTTTCTATATTTTCTCTACCTCTCCTTTTGTCTCTAAGCCACATACATACATACATACATATGTACCAAATGGAAATAATATACTTGTGTGAGAGAGACTTTTCTAACCACTATATTAAAACTAATAGTTAAGATTACAAGGTCAAGTTAAAATGCTTAGGTACATGCAATTCAACTCTATTTTGGATGAATGATTTTTACAAAAACTAATCCAACCATATTTAATACATTTTAATTTCAATCGGTTTTTTTATATCCAAACTATAAGTTCTAATTATTTATTAATATTATATGGACATGACAAAATAATAAATTTGATGCAATATATATGTGTAGATATATATAAGGGCAATGCTACAATACATCTGCCTATTTTTATGAAGGCGTGTTTTAACATTCTGCAACTTTTTGTTATGGACAAAAATACCCAATCTTTCCTTTTTAAAAACAAGACATGTTAAGGGTAATTATGTGATTCAAAAAATTGAATGCTAATTGTTTATCCCAACCTTTCATGTTGTGCTTTACGCCATCACCACGAGAATGACGAGGACCAAGTTGTAGGTGTAGGAATTGCAAGGCAGCTTAGCATGATGAAAGCTTGTCGAACTCTTCGGCTCATCGTCAACATGTTCATTCATGGGTTGGACTTCTATAGCAGTTGGTTCTGATGCTATTTCAAATTTTGATACCACCTGTGGTGTCGCCATAGACACGAACCACTACAATGCATTGGCCAGATTCAGTACAGAGGAAGGAAGTTGCAGGGGCTTATGGCTTTAATGGCTCGACAATTTTATACCAATACCCTTTTTAATACTTGGTTTTGTTTCTTCTTATTTTCTTTTTATATAAGTACAAAGAGTTTATTTTTAGTTCCAAAAACTTGAGATTTATTCCATTTGAATCAAAGAACGAGAACATGAAGAGAGTATGAGGAACAAATTAGTTGCAGCATGCAAGGTATGGAAACTTAGGATTTGTTTGTGAGTTTTGAGGGGAAAGGATGGGAAGGCTTAGGACAAAATGAATGATTAAGTGGAAGAAATAGAGGAAAATGAGGGGGGGGGGGGGGGGGGGGGGGGGGGCTTTGAGGGTTAACTTTTCTTCATAATACTGAACCCTCCTCATTTGAGTGAACTGAAAAATTGTTTTGGTGGAGGGTTTTGGAGGGTTTATATGCATTCTTAAAATTTAATCTATGTAGTTATATTATTTTTAAAATTAAAAATATAGTAATCATATGCATTAATTTATCATTCTCTAAAAAACTATTCTTTTAAATATTTTGATAGATTTCTCCATTTTCCCTTATATTTTCCACCCCTCAAAGCCTTCCCTTCCTCCCTCCAAACTCGCAAACAAAGCTTTAGGTGGTAATCAAAAATTTAAAAATGAAGAGAGAGTGAAGAGTGAAGAGAGAAGGAATCAAAAACTTAAGCAAACCAACAAGAGTGAAAAGAGAAGGAATCAAAAATTAAGAAATTTAAAAATGGATAGGAACTTGTAAATTACAATTAAGCACATTCATTTAATAGCTTTTGAAGAGGAAAGATTGGATAATTTTGTCCAATAAAAAAAAGTGCACAATGCTAAAACACACCGTCATAAAAATAGGTGGGTGTATTGGAGCATTTCCCATTTATATATGGCATATCATATTTAAAAAAAAGGTTAGAATGCCAAAAGGAATTATGTATCATGTATAAGGAATTAAAAGAAAACAATTGATTGTGACAAAAAGAGTATGCATACGTTAGTGGAAATTCAAAGTTGTTTGTATATTACTATTTAGAGTAAAAGGTAGAGTAACAGATTAGAATGCCAAAAGGAATTAAAAGGAACAAAATTGCTCTTCTCACTTTTTGATTTTCGCCATTCCCTTAATTCTAGGTGAGTCAAAAGGAATTGTGTGTATAAGGAATATTTTTGAGTAAAAAGTTAACAAGTTCTCGTTTCCTTTTAAGATTTTCCCACCAAATTAAAACATTTTTCTTTAGCTTGAATTTAACAATCTTTACCTTTTGCTCCTCTGGTATGTTCCTGTACTCAAATACACGTTCAACAGTTTGTAGCCAACCCTCAAAATCATCGGGTTGCAATTTCCCTTCAAAATCTGGAATGTCTACTTTGATATCATTCATTCGAATTTGACGTCGATATGAGCGACTGCTTCTAGATGATGAAGAGTCATTGCCAATGCCATCATCATCAACTCTTCTTTGTTCTGCTTCCAATAATGCTTGTTGGGCGTTGACAGTCTCTAGGAGTAGTTGAATCTGTCACCTCATTTCTTGCATCTCAATTTCATGCAAAGATCTTTTGTTTTTTTTTCTAGGTGGCATTTTGACAACGATGGTCGGTGATTTTTTTTTTTTTGGGTGAAGATCGTGGTGACGCATGGTTGTTTTGTTGGCGGTGTTAGTTTCGCGAATGAATGACCGCAAAGTGAAGTTTTGAAAAAGCAACTCCTTGCTCACTTGAAAACTCACTTTCCGTTGATTTCCTCGCTCAAACTCTACTGCGAGGTATCGTCACCTGCTCTGATGCCAGTATTCCACGTATAGGATTAAAGAAAAAAAATTTGTACATTATTTTATTTATATTTTTTAAATAATATTTTTTTTTTGTCTAAAGAGACTAATTGTAAATATATATTTTTCATCACTAAATTTGTTCTTAAATTTATTAAATATTTATTTAATAAAAAAATCATAATCGAAATTTAACCTAGTTAGCCTCTTATAAATATGGTTGAGCTCACCATTTTGACAAAAGTGGAGAGAACAACGGTGCTGCTTAGGCGTCCCTCTCTTTTGTTATGCCGGTGTGCAGTTAGTACACGACGATTCCGTGCTACTTCATTCTAACCAGACCAGCAATACATATGAGGTTAATCATCCGTCGTTCATCTTTTCATGTCATCGATGTCATCTAATTGTTTATTTAATTTTTTTCTCCTAACCAATTTTTTGTTGTTGGCTCCCTAAAAGATTTACAAGTGTCAAAACAAAAATGTATTCATGGAGTATCATTAAAGGCGTGATTGAACGAAAATTGTCAATGATATCTTATATTTCTACTCCTTCTATGATTATGTGCTTAGATCTATTGTTCTTTTTGATAGGTTCCAACCTAATTTCCATCGAGTGTGATTTCTTTGATTAAATATGAATAGATTTGTGGCATCAAGATGATATCTTTTTAAAAAGGTAATATCTCTGTGATTTGTATATATTCACCTTCATACTTTTTGCTATATTGAATTTTGAGATGATAACTTTTATTTCGATATACAAATATTATGTATTATTTATTTTAATTTGAATATTGCTTCATCCCTTTGACATGGTTTATTTCGATAATACTGAATATGTACAGAGAAAGAGAAAAGAGTCCTGATGATGTCATTAGTGAGGTACGTGTTCTATTGTTTATGTCATTGGTAACAATTACAATCAAGGTACCTTAAAAATACTATTGCTACCACAATTGCAGCTCTAAACTACAATTACATATATGCCTTTTTTATCTTTCTTTCCTATTGCGTGATACTCATTTTAATTATGATTTTACTTCTTCAGGTTGCTTTACATTTTGAAGGCCATGATGATCTTATTGATGGGTTTACTAATTTCCTTCCTCTACATGGCTAATGATATATATGAGCAATTCAGCTCATAGGAATGGTGCTAACAATATAGTTATATGCTTGAACTCTTGGAGACACCTGCCTAGAAAGAAATCTCCTACTGGACCGGCTATTTGGTTGAATTCCAGATCCATGTGGAGGTTGCCTGTCAATGTCGTATATAGTGAACTTGGTTCCCAAAATGTTAGACCTGAGTTTTCCAACATACGCATTGCTGGAACGAGAAAAATCGACTGCAACCAAAGATATTATTAAGTCTGTGCCGGCTGTCTTCCTTATCTTCTTGGCAGCTAATAACATCTTATTTCTTCTACCTTTCAAATTATATCAAGTAGCAATTCAGTCCCTGCTGAATTGGTTCAAGTGATGTTAGAGTGATATCAGCAACAATACGAGACTTTGTCTGATGCATAACATATTAACATAACATTGAGAACATAACAATTAAGATTGTATACTTTTCTTCCAAAATGCAATAGTACATAACATTCCAGGTTTCTACTCTTATAAGTGATGCATCCTTGTCTATACTGACAATTACTTACTTGTGCTATATATATATATATATATAAAACAGGGTCTTTGAGTACTAGTTACAGAACCCTGGACTTTCCACTTCTCCGTATTTAAAATGTGTGAACTCCAATCACTAGGCTACTTGACCAAACAAAAAGAACTGTTACAAAAATGACAACCTAAGGCACAAACGCGTAACAATTTGAGAACTAGTTACTCTCTAATTGAGCAGTTAAAGTAGATTATGTACATAATGATAAAAATTCAGTTGATCATTTGAAAAAATAATTAACTAGAGATAATGTGTTAAACACGAACACATCAATAAGATGTGACTAATGCGAATAAATCACAAGTGTGTGTTGCTGTATCTCCTCCCCAACTTTTCCTTCTAAGTTATCCTCTTCAACACTTGCCAAAGTGATGGTGTCTTTTCTTTCTTTATCTTCTCAGCCTTTCCTTCTACTTATGGAAAAACTTCAGTGTTTTTCCCTTTATTATTACTCCTTTTTTCCTCTTTCTCCTCTTATTTGTTCTCCTCTGTCTTGCTCTTCTCTTTCTTCTTTCTTTCTTTCTTTCATCACTTAATGGTTGTTTTAATAAGGTTCCTCTTCAAGCTCCAATATTTCTTAACCGAACCTTTTGATGCTTTTTTATATTTTGATAGAATTATAAACATCATAATGCTGACAACCATACTTCTGTCCTTTATGCAGCTACCAATCTATTTTGTCGTGTCTTTAGGATGTTACGGTCTATTAATGGTTGGAGTTGGTCTCATGAATTTTCCTACTTGTCCTCAAGAAGCCCTGTTGTTGCAAAAGGTATGTTTCACCTCTGTGCATTAGTGGTTGCATTGTTATATACCCACTGTGTTCAAATTCAATTGTCATCCCAAAGAACCAAAAAACTTGTCATTATATGAAAGATTAGGGACATAAATGTTATGGTAGAGTAAATAAACACCACTTTTCAAATCATGTTGCATAAATAGGGTAATCCCCAGTAGCAGGCAACTCCTCGAGGTCCACCACTGTACTGGGTTCATTAAGGCTAGAAATGTTTTTTTTTAACAAAATGGATTTTTTAAAAATCTAAAACAAACGTTACAAAAAAAAAGTGATTTTTTAGTTAAAAAAATAGATTTTTTTTTCTTTCAAAATAGCCCAAACAAACGGGCCCAATTAAAGATTTATATAATATAAAAATCTTAATCGAAATTTAACCTACTTAGCCTCTTATAAATATAGTTGAGCACGCCATTTTGATAAAAGTGGAGAGAAACAACGCCGCTGCTTAGGCGTTCCTCTCTTTGGTTATGCTGATATGTAATTGGTACACGACGATTCCGTGCTACTTCATTCTAACCAGACCAGTAATACATATGAGGTTAATCTCCAGTCGTTCATCTTTTCATGTAATCGATGTCATCTAATTGTTTATTTAATTATTTTCTCCTAACCAATTTTTTGTTGTTCTCTCCCTAACAGATTTATAAGTGTCAAAACAAAACTTTATTCATGGAGTATCATGAAAGGTATGATTGAACGAAAATCGTCAATGATATCTTATATTTCTACTCCTTCTATGATGACCTGCTTAGATCTATTGTTATTTTTGATATGTTCCAACATAATTTTCAGCGAGTGTGATTTCTTTGATTAAATATGGATAGATCTGTAGCATCAAGATGATATCTTTTTAAAAAGGTAATATCTATGTGATTTGTATACTACCAATTGTTGGAAGTATTGTCTTACTTGATTATAATTGAAGTTACCTTTTAATATTTAGGGGAAAAGCTCACCGCCTTTTGCATATTCTAAGATAAGGTATATCTTAGTTTTGGTGGCCAAAACCTCGTAAAGCCGCAAAACGTTCAGGTGTTTAACCCATCCAATTGTTGCAATCTCCCGCTTTGTTTGAACCATCATTCCAGCTCTTAGGACTTTTTCCTTGTCAACAAAGTTGTCTCAAAGGTTGTACCAAAATGGTTGTTAAAATATCAATCACTACTCTTTTAATTATGATTTTACTTCTTCAGGTTGGTTTACATTTTGAAGGCCATGATGATCTTATTGATGGGTTTACTAATTTCCTTCCTCTACGTGGCTAATGATATATATGAGCAATTCAGGTCATTGCAACGGTGCTAACAATATATGTTATATGCTGCAACTCTTGAAGACACCTGCCTAGAATGAAATCTCCTACATAGTGAAATTGGAGACAAGCTATTTGGTTGATTCCCAGCTCCATGTGGAGGTTCCCGAAATGTTAGACCTGAGTTTTCCAACATACGCAATGCTGGAACGAGAAAATCATCTGCAACCAAAGATATGATGAAGTCTGTGCCGGTTGCACTACTTATCTTTTTGGCAGCTAATTACAGCTTATCAGTCTCATTTTCCGATGGCACCAGTCCATAGTTCAATAGATACGCATATGTTTCTCTATCCCTCCCGATGAAGCATTGTATCGGAGAATCACGAGGACCCAGCTGATTTAACGAAATAGGAAACAACAACCTTCCACACTCGTTGGGAGTCTGAACAATCTCTTGTGTAACGACACTCCATGGTTTACACACAGAAGCACAAGAAATGACAACAGCATGTGCAGGCCAAGAAGTCTCAGTCTCTTATACCCTTCAAATTATATCAAGTAGCAATTCAGAATGTAGATTCGCCCATCGTCCCTGCTGAAATGGTTCAAGTGATGTTAGAGTGATATCAGCAACAATATGCTACTGTCTGATGTTGTGAATGCCTACTACCCACATTTCTCCTCGACGTAATACCAATCCCATCCCTCATCTCCTTGAGTTCCCGTACTATGCTTCTCAACGACATTTTTCCTCAGCGTATCAATCTGACTTCCACCTCAATAACTTGATAATGAAGCTTCTATAACCCAGATCCATAAAAAACAAGAAGAACCAAATCGGAGAAACAGAGGTATAAAAACACAGAGGTTTTTAAAGTAGTTAAGGAGATGAAGGAGGCATTTAAAATTCCAGTGAAAACCAGAAGAGGGTCCGCCACCTATTACTGTCGTGAAAAATGGATTCCACAGCTGGAATGGTGTGGCCTGGTACATCAATATGAAGCTATTCTCTATCATGGAGTGATTTTAAAATCATATTTCATATTTCTCAAAATTATATCAATATTTGCATGGTTATACTCTTATAAGTGATGCATCCTTGTGCATACTGACAATAACTTACTTGTGCTATATATATATATATATATATATATATATATATATATATATATATATATATATATATATATATATATATCCCACTCTCACATGTTAATGTACACTTCCTCAATTTTACTATCTATTTTGAACAATGAGAATTACAAAGGAAGAAACGTCAAATAATGTTGCATATACATGTTTTCATCGCTTAAATATAACAATGAATTAAATTTATTTGCTTGAACATACGTTGGGAATGATATCAATAATGAAGCAATTGTAAGGTGTTATCTCTAGATCTTATAATATTATTAATATACGCATTGGTCATGCAAATTATGTGCTTGAATCACTTAAACAGTTAGAGACTTGTACAACCCCCTCCTCAAATAAGAGTACAGTTGCAAAACAACACAAATATTTTGTGGCAAATTTGCATAAACACTTTCAAAGAAGTCCAAAAGAGGCATCAAGAGAGCCATAAATGTCTTTTACAAAATGAGTACTAAAATCGAAGAAAATGCAGCTCCATCAAGTCTCTTTTTCCCTTTCTTCCCACAATCTTCCATCGACCATCACTAACACCATCAGTGCTTGAAGTAAAGGCTGCGGTCCTGTGATTCAAGAAAGAATGCACAACAGTGTGAAGAGAAAAACATCAAAATACAAAATGAAGAACAAAAACACAAAAAACGAATGCACAATTCTCAAAAGTGATGATGCCACATTCTTATGTTAAAATAATAATAATAATAAACAAATTAGCTTCAACCTTTATGCCTAAAAACAGTATGATATTTAAAAATAGATTCTACTACAATATGACTATAAAGTACAAAAATGAAACAACTGTCGCTTCCAAAATTAGTTTGGATAAACTTGAACAAGTATAAACAAAACTAAACCAAGAAGAATATCAAATATATATATATATATATATATATATATATATATATATATATATATATATATATATATATATATAGGATAACTCTTTTATTTTTTTGTTTCCCATATGTTTCCCTCTATTTGAGGTGCGTCAAACACTAAAACGTGGATATCTTTTCAAACCGAGATCCAGACCTTGATTGTCCACGTTGTGGGAGTCTACCCTTTTCCGCTGGACCCAAACGGCCAATTTATTCTATTAGGAAACGGTTGGTATGTTATGATTCAAATATCATATGAGAAAATACACTTGGCCAAATGTAATTGGTTGATGTAAGTGGACATGTGGCTAGTGATTGTGCATAAATAGGGAAAGGATGATCATTAAGGATTATGAAGAATATTGATGAAAGTCTCCCCTCTCTTCCTTTGGTACTCTCTAGTAGAGTAATGGTTAAGTTTTAGACTTAATCTTCTTCTATCTTTTCTTTAATGTTTCTATGTACCAAGAACATCAATTTTAATTGAGTTCTAATCTATCATTTTACCTTTTATTTCACAATCAATTCACAATTATCATTTTATTCCATTATCAATTTTAGAAACCATTACATTGGTGCTTTCATTGTCACCATGGCATGGGCTGAATCAGTAGGAGTTCATTGGGAAAAAATAGAAGCTGAGTATAACGCTGAATGGGCGAAATTGGCGTATCTAGACGGTCCGGGATACACAATATGGGACCGAATGGAAGCTAAATCAGATCTGCAACGAAGATACTTCTCACGGAGCTCTTCCCATGGTGTTGTGAACTCACCGGTAGAGACCTTAACACAATCAGTTGAGTCACACTTCACATCTCCAAGGGTTGAATCATTGCGAGAACTTGATCATGGTAAAGCTGAATTGAACCGACAACACAATTCGCGTATGGCTGAATACACACGAGAAATCCGAGAGTCATGTGCGAGAATTCTCGAGCTGTTGCAAGAGGCGAGTCCAGTGCATGAGCTGAATTTAACAACATCGACGAAAAATTCAACAACTGATTTCAATGGTGGAATGGTAGTTCTACCAGAGGAAACAACACAGAAGCTAATCGACACGCCGGAATCATGTGTTGGTAGCAAACCCGATGTAAAAACTGCTCTTGCAGACTCATTCCTTTCTGAGCATTTGGTCGTCGATTCTGTTGTTGAACGTGATTGTTATAGCACAAAGGTGACACTGCTCGATATGGATAGAAAGCAAAACAACTCTCCAGTTGTAATCAACCAAGGGATTTTCATTCCTTTTGTTCATCTATCGGATCCACCGGACTTAGTTCTCGTTCCGCCGCCGCCACTAGCACCACCATGGATACATGATAACGAGGTATTAACTGGAACCTCATCGCAATTCTCTTGTCGGTGGGCAAGGTTTATGTGACTTTAGCAGTTACTTGAAAGTCACTACTGCAACTACTATTCAAGATTATTATTTTGGCTCCAACCTTGAGGACAAGGTTGATTTTAAAGGGGATGGTAATGTAATGAGTCTTAGAGTTAGAAGGGGCATTATGGGAAATAGAAATATGGACCCTTATAAATATGAGAAAAGCCAAGGAAATAAGGATGGAAAAATATGTGATGAAACTCTTCTTCTCTCTCTGATTCTCTAGTTCTCTCTTATTCCTTGTGCTCTTTCTTCAAGTTCTTCTTTCTATTGTTATTTTACTTGCAAATTGGTTGTTATTCCTCCTTAGTTTATACACTGGGAGTTGAATTGATTGTTCATATTCAATACAATAGCAACAATTATCTCTGTTACAATTTGATCCATTACATTACATTGGTGCTTTCATTGTCACCATGGCAAAGCATGATGAATGGGTTTCAGCAGGAGCAAATCGATGGATGCAAATGGAAGCCGAGCATAATGCTCGATGGGCACAACTTGCTTATTTGGACGGACCAGGTTACAATATCATGGATCGAATAGAAGCCAAAATGGATTTGCGACGCCAATACTTCTCCAGAAGCGCTTCCCATGGTGTTGAGAACTCAATTCCACAACCTCCGACACAAGCATGTACATCTCAACTCATTTCTTCCATGGTTGAATCGAAACAACACAATTCACGTATGGCTGAAACTGCACGTGAAATCAGAGAGTCATGTGCAAGAATTCTCAAATTGTTGCAAGAAGAAATTGCTGAATCAGAATCAGGAGAAGTTTCCCTTTCAGATGCCATTGAGTTTTCTCCATCCGCTACGCAAATCGAGGCCGCCTCAACCAACAATGACGACGTTGACGATGATTCATTGGATCTATCATCATCAACTGTCGTGTTAGCGGAGGAGATCGATGCTTCCGAATCGTTGACGATGGCTCTCCATGTTTCTGAGGATTCGCTTCCTTCTACGAACCTGATGGATACAAATTCTATTGCACATCAAAACGTTGCCCTCCTTTTCCTTCCAAAACAAATCGAAGTTCCTAGGTATACGAAGAGAAACCCAATAACTGCTGTGTTTACTGATTGCAATGTTGTCGAGGATTCTTCAATCATCAGCAACTACATCGCAGAGGTGATAGAGAAAAGTGTTTACGACCACCCTATCGCAAAATACCCAGTCTCGCCTCCGCAGCCAAAACCACCAGATCGAAGCGTTCAAAGTATGACTATAGGATTTCATTCGAAGTGGAATCACACCATGCCACGACCACCGCCTCACCCACCTGACGCCAATCACAGAGCAGAGGACTTCATTATTCCGTTTTCTTGTTTGGAAAGAGCAGTTTGTACACCACCTGTTTGGAAAAATGTCAGTGTTAACGCTCATGGTGATATCTTGGCCTTGCTGTGCAACTGTATAATGTTGAGAAATCTAGTTGGTTCTAAAAACATACAGAGGTTTATGGTTGAGGAAGGCCCTGTGTCTATGTCCATACTTTCGCTCTCTTGTCTGGAGATGGCAGTTTGCCCATCATCTGTTTGTGAAAATGTTTGTGTGAATGATTGTGTCTTCATCCAGCTATTGTTGTTCATGTTGTCTCAGTGTTTACCACCGGTTCGACATCACAGCGAAAAGGATCATGAACAGCTGACATTGGTCTTCGACTTGGGATATCTATGTTTTGGATACCAAGAGAAGCAAGAGAAGACACTCAACACCAAGGTTTTGTTATTGTCAAAAGGATGGTTTACAAGGCTTATCCCACTAACTTATGGTTTGCAAATGGAGCTTTCATAGTAATTAAACAACTGCACCACATGGTTTTAAGGCTAGTTATTCATCTTTTCTTTACAGCTGACAATGTCAATGTTGATTTTAATTATGTTTGCATGGGAAATTGCTGTGAGGGGTTAGCTTTTGAAGAACTAAAGTTGCTAGTTCATCATGATATAAATACTACTATTTATGACATCAAGGCTGAATTGTTTCCAATGGTCACTCCTGACACCGAGATTATGCAATGGGCTGGCAGCTTAATTGTTAAACATAACCCAAGATATAATACTCTACCAATGGGGTTCAACAGTTCCACTACACCTACTGTTGTGTCACCTTATATTAGTACCTCTCATCCAAAAGGAAACCATGGTTCTCTAGTCTCATCCTATATAGCTGTTGCACTAACTTTACACCAAACCTACTATTTTCTACATTTCAACTCCCTTGATGGTTCTATATTATGGGATCCAGGTGGTGTCAACATTTTTTTACCATGCCAATGGGTCATCACAATGCAAACAATGGCTTACACACTCAAAGGTATGGGACCCAGGTGGATGTTCTCATGTTCATCTCAAGGTTCTATTGACTTGGAAGCCACTTGGTTAGATACTACTATTCCTCAACAACATTGTCTTAGCTCCAACCTTGAGGACAAGGTTGATTTTAATGGGGGGAGTAATGTTATGATTCAAATATCATATGAGAAAATACACTTGGCCAAATGTAATTGGTTGATGTAAGTGGACATGTGGCTAGTGATTGTGCATAAATAGGGAAAGGATGATCATTAAGGATTATGAAGAATATTGATGAAAGTCTCCCCTCTCTTCCTTTGGTACTCTCTAGTAGAGTAATGGTTAAGTTTTAGACTTAATCTTCTTCTATCTTTTCTTTAATGTTTCTATGTACCAAGAACATCAATTTTAATTGAGTTCTAATCTATCATTTTACCTTTTATTTCACAATCAATTCACAATTATCATTTTATTCCATTATCAATTTTAGAAACCATTACATTGGTGCTTTCATTGTCACCATGGCATGGGCTGAATCAGTAGGAGTTCATTGGGAAAAAATAGAAGCTGAGTATAACGCTGAATGGGCGAAATTGGCGTATCTAGACGGTCCGGGATACACAGTATGGGACCGAATGGAAGCTAAATCAGATCTGCAACGAAGATACTTCTCACGGAGCTCTTCCCATGGTGTTGTGAACTCACCGGTAGAGACCTTAACACAATCAGTTGAGTCACACTTCACATCTCCAAGGGTTGAATCATTGCGAGAACTTGATCATGGTAAAGCTGAATTGAACCGACAACACAATTCGCGTATGGCTGAATACACACGAGAAATCCGAGAGTCATGTGCGAGAATTCTCGAGCTGTTGCAAGAGGCGAGTCCAGTGCATGAGCTGAATTTAACAACATCGACGAAAAATTCAACAACTGATTTCAATGGTGGAATGGTAGTTCTACCAGAGGAAACAACACAGAAGCTAATCGACACGCCGGAATCATGTGTTGGTAGCAAACCCGATGTAAAAACTGCTCTTGCAGACTCATTCCTTTCTGAGCATTTGGTCGTCGATTCTGTTGTTGAACGTGATTGTTATAGCACAAAGGTGACACTGCTCGATATGGATAGAAAGCAAAACAACTCTCCAGTTGTAATCAACCAAGGGATTTTCATTCCTTCTGTTCATCTATCGGATCCACCGGACTTAGTTCTCGTTCCGCCGCCGCCACTAGCACCACCATGGATACATGATAACGAGGTATTAACTGGAACCTCATCGCAATTCTCTTGTCGGTGGGCAAGGTTTATGTGACTTTAGCAGTTACTTGAAAGTCACTACTGCAACTACTATTCAAGATTATTATTTTGGCTCCAACCTTGAGGACAAGGTTGATTTTAAAGGGGATGGTAATGTAATGAGTCTTAGAGTTAGAAGGGGCATTATGGGAAATAGAAATATGGACCCTTATAAATATGAGAAAAGCCAAGGAAATAAGGATGGAAAAATATGTGATGAAACTCTTCTTCTCTCTCTGATTCTCTAGTTCTCTCTTATTCCTTGTGCTCTTTCTTCAAGTTCTTCTTTCTATTGTTATTTTACTTGCAAATTGGTTGTTATTCCTCCTTAGTTTATACACTGGGAGTTGAATTGATTGTTCATATTCAATACAATAGCAACAATTATCTCTGTTACAATTTGATCCATTACATTACATTGGTGCTTTCATTGTCACCATGGCAAAGCATGATGAATGGGTTTCAGCAGGAGCAAATCGATGGATGCAAATGGAAGCCGAGCATAATGCTCGATGGGCACAACTTGCTTATTTGGACGGACCAGGTTACAATATCATGGATCGAATAGAAGCCAAAATGGATTTGCGACGCCAATACTTCTCCAGAAGCGCTTCCCATGGTGTTGAGAACTCAATTCCACAACCTCCGACACAAGCATGTACATCTCAACTCATTTCTTCCATGGTTGAATCGAAACAACACAATTCACGTATGGCTGAAACTGCACGTGAAATCAGAGAGTCATGTGCAAGAATTCTCAAATTGTTGCAAGAAGAAATTGCTGAATCAGAATCAGGAGAAGTTTCCCTTTCAGATGCCATTGAGTTTTCTCCATCCGCTACGCAAATCGAGGCCGCCTCAACCAACAATGACGACGTTGACGATGATTCATTGGATCTATCATCATCAACTGTCGTGTTAGCGGAGGAGATCGATGCTTCCGAATCGTTGACGATGGCTCTCCATGTTTCTGAGGATTCGCTTCCTTCTACGAACCTGATGGATACAAATTCTATTGCACATCAAAACGTTGCCCTCCTTTTCCTTCCAAAACAAATCGAAGTTCCTAGGTATACGAAGAGAAACCCAATAACTGCTGTGTTTACTGATTGCAATGTTGTCGAGGATTCTTCAATCATCAGCAACTACATCGCAGAGGTGATAGAGAAAAGTGTTTACGACCACCCTATCGCAAAATACCCAGTCTCGCCTCCGCAGCCAAAACCACCAGATCGAAGCGTTCAAAGTATGACTATAGGATTTCATTCGAAGTGGAATCACACCATGCCACGACCACCGCCTCACCCACCTGACGCCAATCACAGAGCAGAGGACTTCATTATTCCGTTTTCTTGTTTGGAAAGAGCAGTTTGTACACCACCTGTTTGGAAAAATGTCAGTGTTAACGCTCATGGTGATATCTTGGCCTTGCTGTGCAACTGTATAATGTTGAGAAATCTAGTTGGTTCTAAAAACATACAGAGGTTTATGGTTGAGGAAGGCCCTGTGTCTATGTCCATACTTTCGCTCTCTTGTCTGGAGATGGCAGTTTGCCCATCATCTGTTTGTGAAAATGTTTGTGTGAATGATTGTGTCTTCATCCAGCTATTGTTGTTCATGTTGTCTCAGTGTTTACCACCGGTTCGACATCACAGCGAAAAGGATCATGAACAGCTGACATTGGTCTTCGACTTGGGATATCTATGTTTTGGATACCAAGAGAAGCAAGAGAAGACACTCAACACCAAGGTTTTGTTATTGTCAAAAGGATGGTTTACAAGGCTTATCCCACTAACTTATGGTTTGCAAATGGAGCTTTCATAGTAATTAAACAACTGCACCACATGGTTTTAAGGCTAGTTATTCATCTTTTCTTTACAGCTGACAATGTCAATGTTGATTTTAATTATGTTTGCATGGGAAATTGCTGTGAGGGGTTAGCTTTTGAAGAACTAAAGTTGCTAGTTCATCATGATATAAATACTACTATTTATGACATCAAGGCTGAATTGTTTCCAATGGTCACTCCTGACACCGAGATTATGCAATGGGCTGGCAGCTTAATTGTTAAACATAACCCAAGATATAATACTCTACCAATGGGGTTCAACAGTTCCACTACACCTACTGTTGTGTCACCTTATATTAGTACCTCTCATCCAAAAGGAAACCATGGTTCTCTAGTCTCATCCTATATAGCTGTTGCACTAACTTTACACCAAACCTACTATTTTCTACATTTCAACTCCCTTGATGGTTCTATATTATGGGATCCAGGTGGTGTCAACATTTTTTTACCATGCCAATGGGTCATCACAATGCAAACAATGGCTTACACACTCAAAGGTATGGGACCCGGGTGGATGTTCTCATGTTCATCTCAAGGTTCTATTGACTTGGAAGCCACTTGGTCAGATACTACTATTCCTCAACAACATTGTCTTAGCTCCAACCTTGAGGACAAGGTTGATTTTAATGGGGGGAGTAATGTTATGATTCAAATATCATATGAGAAAATACACTTGGCCAAATGTAATTGGTTGATGTAAGTGGACATGTGGCTAGTGATTGTGCATAAATAGGGAAAGGATGATCATTAAGGATTATGAAGAATATTGATGAAAGTCTCCCCTCTCTTCCTTTGGTACTCTCTAGTAGAGTAATGGTTAAGTTTTAGACTTAATCTTCTTCTATCTTTTCTTTAATGTTTCTATGTACCAAGAACATCAATTTTAATTGAGTTCTAATCTATCAATTTTACCTTTTATTTCACAATCAATTCACAATTATCATTTTATTCCATTATCAATTTTAGAAACCATTACATGGTACTCATTACAAACCTCTATTCACCCATAAGTTTCAAAGGAGGAGGGTTCACAAACATATACTTAGCCAATTTGAACATTTATACAATACAATTACAAAGTATAACTACAACAGATTCCTTATCGATAAAAAAGTTTTGACGTAAATTAAATTAATATCAGTTTGAAGAGAAAACGATGTTTTCATCTTCTCATATATGTACAGATCATAAATTTGCCCAAGTCTAAAGATATTTGTAACCGACCCATTGACATGTTTCTCGATTCACTACACCATTTATTGTCTCTGGCAACACTTTTTTTGGGGACGTGTAAAAATTGTCCCCTAAAAGTCTCTAAGGCAACGATTTATGAGCGTTGCCAAAAATATTTTCGCAACCCCTGATAAACGTCCCCTAAAATACTTTTGGAGACGATTTTGGAGCGTTGCACTCTTATTTCTTTGGTGACAACCATTAATTGTCCCCTTAGATACTTTTGGGGACGATTTTGGAGCGTTGCACTATTTTTTCTTTGGTGACAAACATTAATTGTCCTCTTAGATATACTTTTGGGGACAATTATAGATTGGGCGAGTTTTAGCATGGGGCAATTGTCAAATTGCCCCATCTTAGATCAATTTTGTTTTATTTGCTATTACTTGTACACATTGTATTTTATATTCTAATTCATAGCCCTATTCAATTATAATTTGACACAAATTAATTTACTTGAATACGTTATTTTTTAATCTCCTGTTTAAAAATCCAATACATCCAGCCCATTCTCAATAATTTTTTTAATTTGAAAAGATAGACATGGCGTAAATATATATATTTACTACATTATTTATAAAGAAATAAATTTAGTTTGTATCTAACTTTGTAATATTAATCCCTTCAACAAAACTTTGTAATATTAATTAGGGTTTAAAAATAAATTTGTCCCTATTAATATGAAGAATTTTATTTTCAGTTCTTATAAAAAAAATGACATGTTTTTGTCCCTCTAAAAAAATTCAGCATGCAGTTTTAATTTTAATTTAATGATTAATAAAAATTTTGATCTCTATAAATATGGCTAATTTTGTTTTTAGTTCTTCTAAAAAAGTGACATGTTTTTGTCCCTTCAAAATATTTTACTCTCCATCAAATTAAAATTAAAACTGATATATTATAATTAAATAGGGGTAAAAATTGGAATATAAAAATGAAGGGACTAATAACAAATAAAACAAAACAGATCTAAGATGGGGCAATTTGACAATTGCCCCATGCTAAAACTTGCCTTATAGATTGTTGCATAAATATTTCACTAACATCAAATTTTTGGTGGCAATCTTCCCTCCAAGCTTTTTTTTTTTTGAAGTATCCCTCCAAGCTTGTTTACCGAAAAACAAATTTTTCCTCCAATTTGGCTTGGTCAACACACATTTCTAATTTTTTTTTCAAAAAAACAAGAAAATTGACATAACGGGGAGTTAAGCACACGACCAGTTGGACAAACAAGGAGTCCTCTATCTAACACACCACATACATTTTTGTGGTAAAGTTTACTTTTTCTCTATTATATTTAAATATTCCACCATGAAAACACAACCATTGCTCACATGATTCAAGTGGTTAATTTAACTCTCATATAAAAAAGTTAATTTAACTCTTATAAATTATAACAAATTGTTAATGTTTCTAATTTATTATATTTATAATTAAAATATATATATTTTTTAAAATTTTTGTTTCTCTCTAACATATTTATTAAAACTAGAATAAATTTCTAATATTTATTTAAATACGGAATGAATTTTTTTGAAGGAAAATACGGAATGAATTTGTGTTGGGTATGAAATGCACAAAAAATGGTAAATTTTGATGAGTTTTGACAATTGGTAAGTTTTATTAGTTTTTATTTTTATTTTTTGTGATTGAGAGATTCAGGTTAATCTAATCCAACCCAATTTAATACAAGTACACATTTTTTTTTATAGAGATCGAGTTATAAATCCGATTTTTTTTTATGGAAACATGTTTTTTGTTCAATTTACAAATTTACCCTTTATTAATAACATAACTTAATAGATAGAGTTGGGTTTTTAGTAAAAAAACAAGTGGAAGTAGGGTTGCTAACTTGCTCCTTCATGTTTTTGGTGGGAGTAAGTCAGCAACCCCATATATATATATATATATATATATATATATATATATGGGTTATGTTACAAGCCACCCTTTGGTGGTGTCTTTTATCAAGTCACACCTTAAGGTGTGATTTTCACTTTTTAGTTATAACTTTGATAAAAGACACCTTCCTAAAAGTAAGTTGGTGTCTTTTCGCAAATGCTCATAGAGTAACTTGATAAAAGACACCTTCATAAAAGGTGTCTTCTATCATAACCCTATATATATATATATATATATATATATATATATATATATATATATATATTCTATACATATTTAAAGAAAATAATCCCTCTCAGCTCTTTTGGGCTGACTTTCTCTCTTTCTAAAAATGCCCTTTATTTTGAAAACAAATAACACATGTAACAAATAAATAAGAATAAATTTTCCTTAAAAAAATAAGCATAATTTTAAATATTAAAATTATAACAGACACGATATGAGTGTGTATATATATATATATATATATACACACACACACACACTTCCGATTTTTATTTCTTTATCGTTTAAATGTCACAAATATCTATAAAAAAATTTTAAGGAACAAATATCTATACTTATAATTTTATTTTTGTGCTGTATGGGGTTCAAACCCCGGACCTTGCATATATATGCAAGTGTATATACTTATAATTTTAATCTATATATAAAAAACTTATATAAAATATTGTTTGTAATTTACACGCAAAATTTCTATAAAATATCTTTGATATAATATAGATTCTTTTTATATATAATATTGTTCCTATTATAGCGAGATATTACTATTTTAATGGGATTAAATTTTTAAAAAAATCAAAATAATAATATTGTTCATATTTTAGTGAGATATTCCTATTTTAATGGACACTACTATTTTTCTTTTCAATTTTTTCTATCTTTTTTTTTTTTTACAAAATTTATGAAACTAAAATTTCTTTACAAAATACCCATTTTAATTTGAGTGTTTTTTTTAGTTTTAAAACTTTCCTTTTTTAATTCTTTTGACTTAAGAGATATTTTATTAAGTGATAGTACAATTATTTTTCCATATTTTGTGGTTTTATTCTTTTGTCATTTTAAACAAATTGATCTTAAAAAATAAAAAAAATAAAAAAACAAAATGATCTCATATCACGTTATATTTTTTCTCTTTTCTTTCCTAATGACAAAAATCATAACACGCACGCGTTTGTTTCTTCTTCCTATGTAAAAACAACCACCGGCCACCATCTTCCCGGCGTCGCCCCAGCCACCGTGTTCACAGATCGGAAAAAGTAACACCATTTTCTTTATCCCCTCGATGAGAGCTTTCTAATGGTTCAATAAATTTCACGAAAGGAGAAATTTTTCCCTCAACCCTTTTTCATCTTCCGGCATGGTAAGCTTATTTTTTCCGGTAACTATGAGTTGTTTCTTTTTTGTCATTCATGTTCCTTCTTTCTTGCAATGAGATTTTCCTTTCCTGCTATTGTTTTCCCTTTTTTAGCACTGTCATCAACAACCTCTGTGCCGGAACAGTGGCATCACCGTCATGTGCTCTCCTCTCTTCTTCAAGGTAAATATCTATTCTTTTAGCATCATCCTTTCTTACTATTGTTAGTTAATTTCATAATTATGTTCATTTTGTACACTTACATTAAAAAGCCCTAATTTTTATTGAACTCTAATTTTCTCTTATTTTTCAAATCCGAATTCAGCATTAATTAATGTTAATTTTTATCATAGAAATTGTTTCAATGTTTATTCTTCTGGTTTTGAGTTGAAGTCTTTGCCTTGTATTTTAGAGAGGAGTCTCTAATTTATTCTTTCATGTTCAAATCTGAAAATCACTTGTTATTGACATAAATTGAGTTGTATTGAACTCGCATCTAAGCTTTCCTTGTATCATGTTACGAGTTGCTATTGTTGCAAATTGTGTTGTGTCCGGTTGTCTTTCTGTAACTTTAATTTGGATTCCTAATTGAGTAATGGAGTAATTGAAGGGACCGAGATCGAGAGAATCAAGAGCCAAAGCTTGGTTGATTGATTTTGATGATTCAGCAATTGAATTGAGTAATGAAGCAATTGAAGACACTGAGATTGAGTTTATTGATAGTATTCTTTTCACTTCTCGTGAATATAATTACTCTCATAGGTACCATTTTATTTTAGTTGGTTCCGTTTGTTCCCTTGAAAATTTGTGTTGGTGTTGATGGATTTATGTGGTCTTGGTTTTTTTCACTACATATATACTTTCCTTCTTATATGTCTCAATTGTCAATTTTGAATTTAGAGAGTTTTGTAGTGCTTGTAATTGTTGTAGAATTGGGTTTGATGATAGCTTTTTGTTTAGGCATGTTGTCTTGGCATTGTTTGTAGGTACTAACAGGTTGTAGAATAATAGCAAACCTGTTAGAAAATTTATTTAGTGTAGAGTTGATGCATTTGAGGGATTATGGAATTATTCTAGTGTTGTTGTAATGACTATTTTATGACTTTGATGTTGTAGGAAATTACTCTTGTTAAAGAGGTTTTCTTGTTTATGGTAATACTTTGGGTGTGTTTTAATAATTGTCTTGATTTTTATTTGTGTTATGTGTAACTCTTGATGGTTTTCTAATTGTCCATTGAATTGATACATACTATCTTTGGTTGATGCAATTTTGTTTCTCTTTTTTGCTTCAAGGTATCAATGAAGATGATGAAAAGACGGCCTAGATGATAAATTTCAAGAGGACAACATAGATGATGTTTAATTTAAAACATGTATTTTGGTAGGCTTGTACTTGATATCAAATAGTGTTAGACATTTTCTTTATTATTAGGTGTTAACTCATGTACCAAGAATGAATATTTTAGCTCAAGTTTATTATAACATAACGTTTGTGGATGTGTTTAAATTCAATTTTGTATAAGCTATAATTGATTATAATTAGTACTTCTGAAAAATGTCTCTTATTAAGCATTCCTATTATTTTACTTTTTTTTTTTTACTATTTCGCTCAAAGGCAACAATTAATAATCGTAGCCGCCTATGGCAACAGTTAAACATTGTTGCCTCAAATGACATAAAAAAGCGTCCCCTTTCCCAAAGGTATAGGCGACGCTTTGATAAACTGTGCCCAAAGAGCATGAAAAAGCGTCCCCTTAGACAATAGGCGACGCTCGAATAGGAGACGCCTGAAAAACGTCCCCTATTCTTTTTGGCAACGATTTTCATAGTTTTGGCTACGATTTTTAACTGTTGCTGAAGAGGATAAATGGTGTAGTGATTTAACATTTCACAATACTACTTTTTAAGACTTTTTCCCCTACATTTCAATTTTAAATAATGTATTATCCTCCCAAATTGAGAACAACTTCATACTTTAGTTTTGTATAAAATGTTATCAAGAGGTATTGAATTTCCTTTATCTTCAAGTCATAATAATATATGAAAACAACCCAATTACCCAAAACAAACTCATTCAATTTAGAGATTATAAAACGCTTAATATTAATTAGAACTAGTAAATCATTGAAGAGAAACTTACTGTCAAGAGGTTGAAACTAAGCTTTCAAAATAATCCCTGGTTTGAAACCACAATATTTCATTGTCAAGAGATGTAATTTGCTCAACCCTTTTATCTCCAATTATAGAGAATTGCATGGTTTTCATCATCACAACAACCTTGTTGATTGCTTGCCATTATAAGTGTGTCGTCACTCTCAGAAAGGTACAACGGAAACAAGAACAATTGAGAACCATACTCTAGTGAATCACTAATGCCATAATCAATTTGAAGATCCTGAAAACTAATTTTGAGAAATTGAATCCAAGAATCTTGAACTCCGAATTCCATCATCATCCATAAAACAAAATCGGTTCCCTTGAAACGGTGAGAAAAACATAGACAATCCATCAATACAGTAACAGATGGCTCAACAGGCGGTACTTCAACAAAACCGTTGGGTGGCAGCAACTGCCTAAATGTCTCTGTAGCCAGAACAAGTGATACGATCACAAATTGGTTGATTGAAATATCATTCCATTCATATTCATTCATATTTCGAATATTTCAAATAGCCAACCAGTTAACAGTGCCACTCACATACACACCACGACTTACAAATGGATGGCAATAGAAACGTCTACGACAGAGGCCAAAAGGAACAATGGGAAAAGTAGGAATATCTCTCCAAACATTATCAGTCAAGCAGAAAACTTTTACCTTCTCGTCAGAAGAGGACGAGAAGGCAACCACCTTATAACTATCATTTGAAATATCATAGCCAAATGTATACCGAAAAAGGTTAGTTGAATACCCGAAATTTTCAGATAATGTATTTGTGGCTGGGTTCCAGAGACGGAACCACATGTCTTCGTAGTTAGCGGCGGCATTCGAAGAAGCACCGAACAAACATATCAATCCATTGCAGGAACCAACAATATCATAGCAATCCATATTACTCAATCGGTAATCGGTGATATCCTTCACTTGATAGTAAAGTTGGTAGTTTGTCATGATGGACGGACTCTCCAGCAAACGACTTACAGGAATGGGTATGACACTGCAATCAAAGCGGCCCCAGTCTGGTATTAGTAATGTTCTTAGTAATAAGAGGTGGGTGTTCCGATCGCTGAAGGTGCAGTTTAGCGAAGGAAGGATCATGAGAGATTAGGGTTTTCAATGATTTACAGACACATTTGAATTGCATCAGAGTTTTCACAGGAGTCCTGAAAGAATTTCTACGATGAGTTCATCAAGGAGGACTATCAACGACGTTGGAGCACGCACCGCCGTTTGAACGTGGGGACTTTGCCGGAGGAGGGCACTTCGTCGTAGCTATGGTATGTATTTTGGTAACTAAAAAGAACGCAGGATGTACTGAAATCGAAATTGAAGGGTTCACAATCATCATCACGAGGTCTCCATACGTAAAAGTAAAACGTTAGATTTTTTATTTTATATCAACAAAAAAAAAAAAGGGTTAGAATAAAAGGGTTAGAATTTTTGTGAGAATCTACGAAGCTCTGGATTTCAAATACGGAGAAGTATATTTATAGGACACCGATGTCCGTCAACTTATGGATAATATACTATGGAGTATCAAAATTAATTATTTTAATTTAAAAAATATATTTTATCGGATATTTATGGGATGCTTCACAGATTCACAAAGATACTTACAAGATATTTCACAGATACATATCTGAAAATAATGAAAGGTAAACAGTGAGAGATTGTGGTGTGAAAATTCAAAGGGTATGTATATGATTCAATTTAAGATATGAATTTTTAAAATTGATTTTCGATTAACTAATTAAAAATTATGTTTTTGGTGAATGAATGTAACAAGAGAAAGGAGATTCAATCGATCATTATTAAAAAAAACTTTGTTTTGAATTATTTTATTGATACACTTCTTGATATCTTAATATATAAATGAAAATAGAATGTAATTTATAAGAAAACCTCATTTTTTTTTATTTTACCACATTTATTATTTTTTTTAAAAAAATTTGACTTTTATGATTATATAGTAACGAAGAGTAATCAATTTTTTTAAGCATTTTACATGCATATGTAACTTTTAGTATAAAAATCTTGTTAACATCTTAGTTGTATCGTATCCTAAATTTTTAAATTTTCACGTATCTGCATACCTGTATCATATCGTACCCGCACTTGTATTACGTATCCGGGCTTCATAGATGAGAATTAGTTAGTAGTAGAAAATGTATTGTTATGTCCCAGGGAACTTAGCTCAGTTGATAGGGACATTGTATAATATATGCAAGAGTCGGGGTTCGAATCCAGACTTCCCACTTCTCCATATTTAAAATGTGTGAATTCCAGTCATTAGGCTACTAAAAAGAATGTACTATTATAAAAATGACAACTAAGGCACAAACACGCTCCCGCCACTAGGTTATTTGACAAAAAAAAAGTACTATTATAAAAACGACAACTAAGGCACCAACACAAACGATTTGAGAACTAGTTACTGAACCTCTGACTTCCCACTTCTCCACATTTAAAATATGTGCACTCCAACCACTAGATTACATGACAAAAAAATGTAATATTATAAAAATGACAACTAAAGCACAAACACATAACAATTTGAGAACTAGTTACTCTCTAATGGAGCAGTTAAACTAGATAATAGACATAATGATGAAAATTTATTTAGATGATCATTTGACGAAATAATTAACTAGAGATAATGTGTTAAACACGAACACATCAATAAGATGTGACTAATGCGTATAAATCACAAGTGTGTGTTGTTGTCTGCTCCACAGCTACATCTTCCTACACCTCCTACTCATCTTTACCTTTTGAGTTATCTTCTTCAACACTTAACTCTAGCACAGGGTCCTCTTCTTCTTTCCATTATTCTTGAAAAGGTTCCTCGACAATAACATGCATTGGCCTTAGTAAATCTGCAAACTCATCACCAATGCTTTGAAAAGGATTTTTCTTTTCATTTTTCTCTTCAGTGGTCTTTTCTTATTCCACTGCATTCTTCTTTGTCTTTTCCTTCTTTTTCTTCTCGGACTTTCCTTGTACTTATGGCAAAATTTCAGTATGTTTCACCCTTTATTCTTCTTCTCTTATTTCTACTTCAGTGTGTTTCCATATTGTTGATAGGTCATATTTTGGTAGTATAAAAGGATTTTCTTAATTTGAAATCCTTTAATGGTTCAAACTTACTTGTTGTGTACGTATATTTTTTTTTTTGATATAAGCAATGCAATTATTAATTGAATACAATGTACTCTAACCTATTTACAACACAGTACAACCATTGTTCATCTCAAATTACATTAGACAGATAACATATTACGTTATTTAACCAATTAAATAACTTATAGTTTATATCTTTTAATAAAAGAGGTACATGTTACTACTATCTTTCGTTTTATTCTATTACGCTAACCCTCTTCTCTAAGGCGGCAATACGGCTAACCCTCCTCTAGGCTAAGCATGATTATTTTGTATTACCATCAAATCGATTGAGTATGTTGCCAAGGGACTGAAAAATCTCTCCTTTGTTTGCAAGACTTTAAAGCATCAATTTTTTACTGTGATGAATTGACAACTTTCATGTATAATAATTGATCATATATGTTTCTGGAATCAATCAATTGAAGGTGAATAGGAGAAAAAGAAGACACTTATTTTTTTATTTCTAGGGAGTTCCTCACATAAATTGGGTTATTTCTTTGATGATAAAAAATTGGGGCTATTTGTCCCTCCCATAAAAAAGAAAAGAACTAAGAAACAAATTAAGGCTCTGTTTGTCTTGGAGAGGAAAGGGAATAATGTAAGGAAGAACCAGTTCTTTTGATGACGGTGAACATGCTTGTTTTTTCAATTGTCTTGTCGCAAGAATATGTATGCTATACAACTTTTTCCCTGGGATTGTAGTTCAATTGGTCAGAGCACCGCCCTGTCAAGGCGGAAGCTGCGGGTTCGAGTCCCGTCAGTCCCGATAGATACAAATCCAAAAAATATCATTTGATTTCGTATGTGAAAGGGAATAAAAAAGGAAAAAAAAAATCTCATTTCTAACGGGGATTCCTTTTTTCTTTTTTAGTTTAAGGTAAAGGTTCGCACGAAAAAAGAAAAAGGAATTTTCATTGCATCAGAAAGTAATTTTTTTTTATTTGGTATGGATAAAAGATCTTCCTATGTTATATCACATGCTTCTATTTTGTTGAGAGAGAATTGGCCATTAGATTAAATACTAATAAAAGTTGAGATTTGGTGTAAGTCTTTCGACTTACATCTGGTAGGTATCAACAGATCCTGCCTCATATATATATACAACGAGAGTAAGTCTCTCCAACCAAGAAGTACTAGAACGACTTAACAAAAGGTCAAAGTTACATTACAAAAAGCCCAAATAATCAAAATTGAAAGGCAACATATGTCAATTTTAACCACCAGAAGGTTTAAAGCTTAACATTTTCACTTAAAGATTCTAAAAGATCGTCCTTGTGTTGAAAAATTCTCCTATTTTCCACTTTCCAAATGACACAAACCACAGATAAGCAAACAATATTGAAAGCCACCTGAACATTTTTCGAGTAGCCCCCTGAACTACCAAACTGCAAAAGATGTTTCATTAAACTACCATTAGTTGTTGTTGAGAAACCTAAACAGCCAGAAATAAGAGACCAAAGCCGACCATAAAAATTAGATTTAACAAATAAATGGTCCATGTCATCTAACAAACCACATCCAGCTGATAGTTTTGACCAGTTAGAGTATTAATATGCCTCATTATCAAATTGTCCATTGTCGAAATACAATTAAGAAATAACCCTCCAAAAAATATTGATTTTTACCGAAACTGAGTTGAGCCATAAAACATGATTGTTAACCAATATAACATTTAGAAGGATAAATAAAGCTTTCAAACATAACGATCCCTTACATCACCCTGCAAAACAACCAAATTTTATTGGTCCAACAACTCCCCAACCAACTCCTCCTCCTAGGCAAACAACTTCCTCCACCAATTCCAAGCCTTTCCGTTCACCCCCACCCCAAATGATACATCTCGGCTACATTCGCCATGAAGCCTTCTAAATCTAACTTCAAGAGGAGGACCATCTAGTCATGGGTCCCTCTGAAACAATTTAGAGGACTCATCACCCCCCATGTTGGTCAATATTATCAAGCAGCCAACCTCTTCTACCAATCCAACCCCCTCCCTAATTTTATTCACATTCTGCCAACAAGCAAAACCTCTTTCACCACCAAACTGCAATCTCCCTCCTTTCTCACCATTTCGAGCACCTAACACTTTGTACCATAAAACTCTCCCTTTCCTCCAACACCCTTCAACACCACTTGTCAAATAAAGCTAAATTACACTCCTTCAACCTCCTAACGCCCCAAACTGTCATTCTCTTTTTTCAAACATAAAGTACTTGTGCCCGTGTTTACAATTCAAAACCAAAGTCGCCTCATGTAACCATGAATTAGATACATTAATGCAAAACACCATACTTCTATGGAAATTCACCTTTAAATTAGACATCTCTTTAAAAAAAAATTAAAAGGCTTTCTAACATACACTAGAAAAATCCTATTTTTCATCTCTCTGTGTGTCTATTAAATCCAGATTTGAGTCCAAGATGTCACAATCAAACCAAAAGGATTATATACCTGCTTCTTTTTAACAAGCTATTGTTAATGATCAATGATGCAATTTTGCTCGCCATAAAAAACAATAATACGTGTGAAAACCAAAACACCTTAATCCAATTGCAATTCAAGGATGCATACTTTAAGTGTGACCCCTATAATAATAACATAAAACAATTGCACTTCAAGGATGCATACTTTATTTTGAAATTTAATTTTAAAAAACACCTTAATCCCCTTAAAAAAACAAAACACGTTAATCTCCACTCGTTTTTTGTTTTTGTTTTTGAAGAAACGTTAATCTCCACTCGTTAAATATGCTTGTTTAATCTCCACTCGTTAAATATGCTTGTTTATGGAGACAATTGTGGTCCATGACGTAATCGCAAATTGTAAATCATATAACATAAAGAAAAAATAAAAAAATCAATAGTATATATATAAAGTAAGGTTTTTTATGCCACGTGTCACTTCCACGTTTATTCTCAATATTTTTATATTTTTTCTATATTTTATTTGACATCTTATTTGACATAAAAATCTCAGCAAACTTTTGATCTTATCCACTAAATATTTTATTTAATTTTATATTTAATTCCTAATGTTTTGTGTAGCCAAAATATCTCAACAAATTATATATAATACTTTCAATATTATCCATTAAATCTTCCTTTATTTTTTTCTTTCTTTTTTTTAGGAAAAGAAGTTTCTATTAGTTTTTTTCATTGAGGAAAAAAAGGCTTCGATTTGTTTTTTTTTAACTATAAATAAAGGAGAATTTTTTAATCACGTAAACACATATTTTGAACAGAAACTAAAACTCAAACCTTCTTTTGATCTAAGCTTTTTCTTTCTTCAGGTTTGACAAACATCTATACTATTGTTTCTTTTACTTATGCTTAGATTTTTATTTTTATATATAATATGATAGGTAACTAACACCTACGAGTGAGTTTACCGATTGTTTTTTTTTTCTTTCAGGTCCTTGAACTAATGTTGCTGGCATCCATTACAAACACCTACGAGTTTCAGGTCCTTGAACCAACACCTATACTATTGTTTCTGTTTCAAGTCCTTGAACTAACACCTATACTATTTTTTTTTCCTTTTCGTTTCAACAGTAGCGTTTTAATATTATTAATCACCTATACTATTATCACCTGTACTATTTTTTCAGTTCCTTTTCGTTTTAATATTATTAATCAGTAGCGTTTTGATTTTAATAATAATAGTTCAAGACCTGAAATATTTTTATTTAATTTTATATTTAATTTTTAATATTTTATGTAACCAAAATGTTTCAACAAACTATATATAATACTTTCAATACTATCCATTAAATATTTCTTTTTTTTTTTTACGAAAAGAAGTTTCAATTAGTTACTATCTCTTTTAGCACCATATTATTCAATTAGTTTTTTTCATTGAGGAAAAAAAGGCTTCGGTTTGTTTTTTTTTAAACTATAAATAAAGGAGAATTTTTTAATCTCGTAATCACATATTTTGAGCAGAAACTGAAACTCAAACCTTCTTTTAATCTAAGCTTTTTCTTTCTTCAGGTTTGACAAACACCTATACCATTGTTTCTTTTACTTTTACTTATGCTTAGATTTTTATTTTTATATATAATATAAGAGGGAACTAACACCTACGAGTAAGTTTACTGATTGTTTTTTTTCCAGGTCCTTGAACTATTGTTGTTGGCATCCATTACAAACACCTATGAGTTTCAGGTGCTTGAACTATCACCTTTACTATTGTTTTTGTTTCACGTCCTTGAACTAACAGCTATACTATTTTTTTTTTCTCTTTTCGATTCAACAGTAGTGTTTTGATATTATTAATCACCTATACTATTATCACATATACTATTCTTTTCAGATCCTTTTCGTTTCAATATTATTAATCAGTAGCGTTTTGATTTTAATAATAATATTTCAGGTCCTAAAATATTATTATTTCACCAGTAGCGTTTTAATATTATTAATCACCTATACTATCATTTTATGATAACACCTATACTATTATTTCTGGTCCTTATTTCTAAATCAATCAATCGTATCAATGGTATATATATAAAGTAAGTTTTTTTATGCCACGTGTCACTTTCACATTCATTCTCATTATTAATTTTTATTATTTTTTCTATTTTTAAAAACCAATATTTTATTTTTTGTCAAAAAAAAAAACCAATATTTTATTTAACATAAATATCTCAACAAACTTTTGATCTTATGCACTCAGTATTTATTTTTATTTTTATTGAATTTCTAATATTTTATGTAGCATAAATATCTCAACAAACTACACATCAATCAATCAATCAATAGTATATATGTAAAGTAACGTTTTTTATGTCATGTGTCACTTCCACATTCATTCTCAATATTTTTATTATTTTTTCTATTATTAAAAACCAATATTTTATTTAACATAAATATCTCAACAAACTTTTGATCTTATGCACTCAGTATTTTCTTTAAATTTTTATTGAATTTCTAATATTTTATGTAGGAGAAATATCTCAACAAACTACACATCAATCAATCAATCAATATTTTATATATATAAAGTAAGGTTTTTTATGCCACGTGCTACTTCCACATTCATTCTCAATATTTTTATTATTTTTTCTATTTTTAAAAACCAATATTGTATTTAACATAAATATCTCAACAAACTTTTGATCTTATGCACTCAATTTTTTTTTAATTTTTATTGAATTTCTAATATTTTATGTAGCAGAAATATCTGAACAAACTACACATCAATCAATCAATAATCAATCAATCAATAGTATAGTATATATATAAAGTAAGGTTTTTTTATGCCACATATCACTTCCACATTCATTCTCAATATTTATATTATTTTTTCTATTTTTAAAAACCAATATTTTATTTAACATAAATATCTCAACAACATTTTGATCTTATCCACTCAATATTTTCTTTATTTTTTTTTTGAATTTCTAATATTTTATGTAGCAGAAATATCTCAATAAACTACACATAATACTTTCAACAAAGTTTACATATATGATTTTATTTTATGATTAAAAGACTTCAATTTGTTTATTTGTTTTTAGGAAAAGAGAGACTTCAATTAGTTATTACTAATCTTTTAGCACTGTATCATTCAATTAGTTTTTACGTTTGAGGAAAAAAAAGGGTTCGATTAGTTTTTATTTTTGATAAAAAAAAAGTTCGATTATTTATTATGTTATCTTTTAGCAGCATATTCTAATGCAAATGTTAATTATAAATAAATAAATTTTTGTTAATCACATATTTACATATTTTGAGCACAAGCAGAAACCCCAAACCTTCTTTTCATCTAACATTTTTCCTTTTTCAGGTTTGCCAAACGCCAATTTTATTCCCTTTCAATCGATTTTTTTCTCTCATACGCATGGGCCATGAAACAAACTCATGACCACATGTTTAAAGGGACCCAAAACTCTTATCACGTGGACTAATTCATTATTGATTTTGTTACACTTTTTATTCTTGCATTGAACATTCATCTCATCATTTATATATATTTTTAAGATATTATTATAATTGTAAATTTAAATAAGTTCAATCTAATATACTTACATGTGTATTCGTGCACACAAACTTATAAAACTTACTATTTAATATCTAACCCGGGCAACGCCGGGTCTCTAAACTAGTAGAAGAAAGAAAATGATGTGGATCCTGATTGATTTCCTTTAAATGATTGCTTTTTTTTTTCTTTCCAAGAAATGATTGGGATTTTTGTTGGTATAAAACGATTGTTTTTTGTTTCTTTTTTATCAAATAAAACGAATGGTTTTTCCGTTCCTTTTTAAGTATCATTTTCGAATAGTAACACCAAATAAATGAAGTGTATTTTTACATTTTTTCTTTCTATTATACCCTCATATTTTTAATAACAAAAAACGAACTTTGTTTTATAAAAAAAATATTTAAAAGAACAAACTTTGTTTAAAAATAACAAACTTTAGTTTTTCAAATAGCATTATTTGTTTTATTGAAAAAAGATAAGAGTAATTGAAAAAGGATGTAAGTGACAAATTATATCCATAAAATATTAAAACAACGGTTAAATAAAAATGTTAGATAGCAACACTTAAAAAAATGGAGGGAATAGCAACTAAACTCATACCGAGAGAGTTGAAAAGGAGTCAAGATCCTCTCCATTTGCAATAGTTTTCATTTCCTCCATTAGAAGATATAAAGACACAATAAAATTTGTCAAAAAATATAAAGTAATTAATGATGGTGGAACCCATTTAATTAAAATATCAACTAATCTTTTTTTGTGTTTATCTCTCTCCAAATTATATCTTCCATTTATTTTGACAAATAGAGAGGATCTTAACTCGTTGAAAAGTAGTGAATATATGTCAAATTCCCATCCCAACGTATTAAATGTGTTATTTTGTAAGAGTTTCTAGTAAAACGTGTGACCTAATTAAGAAGCCTATCATTTTATCTAATTATACTAAAATAAATATATCATCGCATGGCCATACTTTGTACTCCCTCCGGTCCTATTTACAAGAGAAAGTTGACTTTTTAGATACATTGAATAATATATGTATCTAGTCAAGAACATAAACCAAATACATAAATTATTTAATGTATCTAAAAAACAAATTGTCTCTTGTAAATAGGACCGGAGGGAGTATTTTCATCCCAACGTATTAAATGTGTTATTTTGTAAGAGTTTCTAGTAAAACGTGTGACCTAATTAAGCAGCCTATCATTTTATCTAATTATACTAAAATAAATATATCATCGCATGGCCATACTTTGTCTTCACCCGAAAAGATATCATATTTGAAAAGCAAATAGTAATTGACATTGACCAACTAAACTTATACAAGCGAGAGAGACACCAAACCTTTATTCTGTTGAGTTTATAGATTCTTTCAATTATAAATTGTTCAACCTCCACTTTTCTATCTAATATGGGACATATAACTCACACTTGCACACAACAATCTCCCTCTCAAGCGTGATTCCGTAAATTCATCATACTCACCCCTCAAACGGAAGTTCTTTGATGCACACACTTATACTTACCGCCGTTTCCGCACTCAACGGAATCCGCCGCTTGAATACTCTTTGTCAAGTAGACTTTCAACATAAAGAGCTGGTTGAATCCTTCGTCGAACCTCGGCTCTTATACCAATTTGATAGAACAAATTGAGAGAAAGTGAAGAAACTTAGAAATGTAAGGTTGTTAGTCTTCAAAGGCTTTATTGACTTGAGAATATTGATAGACCTCTGGCAAGTGCACCAAATACTATCGAAGTAGTAAAAATATCGATCCCACGAGGACTGTTTTTAACTTCAATAATTCAATTTCGTTATAAAAGTAGGATGTATAAAAGTTTATTTTGTTTTGCCACTAGGCAGTAGATTTGGTTTGATTTTAAGAAATCAAATAAAATAGTAAAGATTTGATTAAGAAAATAGGAGAGAGATGAGATCAGGTCTTCGAATCCTCTATGTTTCCCCTAATTGGTTACTGCACCTATTATTACTAATGATTCTCTAGTTTCACGATAGTTAACAAATTAGCCCTAATCAATCCCTTGAGTTAGGACCCTCTTTTTAAACTACAGCCCCTAATTCCTTAGGTGGTCTAATAATCATCAAAGGTTTAAGCACGTTAACCTAATATCACTAACAAACGATTATCCATTCCTAGACTAACCATGTTTATTAGAACAATTCAATTAGGTCTAAGTCGAAAGCTATGGTCAGTAGTCATTCGATCTCACAAAATCATGTTTATATTTGATCAGGATATAAAAAGCAGTAAGAACAATTGAATTGAATGAAAACTAGAATATCATTAATAAGTAATAGAGTTTCACAGCAACATATGATCAATTAGGGTTACATAGGTTCATCTCCGACCTAATCTCTAAGAGATTTAGCTACTCATAATTGAGTTTACAAATAGCATAATCAATGAAAGAATTAAAACATACATAAACTGGGTTAGAGATGATGAAATCCTCTCCGCTGCAGCCTTCTGGGTGTTAAAATCGCACTTTCGTTCTCCAAAATCGTCACCCTTGTTCTTCAGATTGAGTGCAGTATTTATAGAAGTCATGGGCCTGACCCATCAAAATCGCGCCGCGCCTTGTTAATTGGCGTGCCGCGATTTCCCCTTTACAGGAAGTGTGTATTTTTGCTTCAAAAATCGCAGCACGGCTTGAAATTGGCGTGGCGCGATTTCCTTCGAACAGACTTCAAATTTTAAGCTTTTTGCACTCCAGAACAGTATAAATTGCATGAGAACTCTATCAAAATGTCACAATAAGTCCCTAATATTACGTAATGACAGAATGTCATCAAATATAATACTTCTCATATTATTTATTAGTAACTAGGCATAGGTATTTATATACAAAACTGTAACAAACATTATAACAAACTAGTTATATTCAGTTTACTTAACCAACAAGTTTACCTGATAGTGTTTGGTTAGGTCACTATCAGATCTAGGTTGCAGAAAGATAAGAACATAAAATAACAAAGCATTCAATTCATTCACTGCCCAATGATGGAGCAACATTACACTTTTATATCTAGGGTTAGCCAACTACTGGGCTTTGATCCTAGAGACTAATACAAGGAAAATAATAAATATAACTCATGTACTAGATGCACCCCTAATATTGATGGTAGTCTTTCTTCCAAATAGGAGGATTAGTTGTTCTCTTTCCCTTGCTAACATTACTCACCGGTCCAAAAAGGACCTTGTCCTCAAGGTCCAGGCTGCCACGTGTCGGGGAAGTATTGGTGGAGGGAATGGAGGGTGTAGATCCTGTTTGGGGATGAGCTGAGGGTTTGAGAGGACGCGTGTCCAACGGAAGGAAGGAGCGTGTGGTCTTATGTGGAAGTGTCGGTTGAGGGGGCACGTGAGAGTAGTTGGGTCGTTTAGTGGAAGCCAATTGTTTTGTTTGGTTGGTGTGAGTGATGAATGGACCAGATTCACAGAGAGAAGGCTCCTGAATTGTATCGGATGGATGTGAAGTGTTGGAGGACAAAGGGTTAAGTGATGTAAGTGGATTATATGCATCACTTGTGTTCATTTCTTTCTTTCCACCTGATGTACTCCCTCTTTGAGACTGATTTCCTCTTGTACTCTTCTCGTTCTGGAACTCTAGATCTTGTAAATCATCAGTCCCTCTGTCCTCTAGTAATGGTTTGAAGTGAGCCTGCAGATTTTTACCATGGTAGGGACGAAGTAGGGAGATGTGGATGACCGGATGGATGACAGGTCGAGCTCATAAACAACCTTTCCTACTCGTTTGAGCACTTTAAAAGGGCCAAAGAACCGTTTGGGGAGTTTCTGAGATGACCGGCGGTTGAGGCTGGTTTGGCGGTATGGTTGAAGTCTCAGGAGGACCAGATCTCCTGTGTTGAAGGTAAAATCTCTTATGGTTTTATTGGCTTGGGTAACCATTTGCAATCTTGATTAATGTAGATTCTTTTTGAGTTATGCAAGGACTTCTTGTCTTGTTTGCAGGGTTGAGTCAAGGGATGGAAGATCTGTGGATCCTCTAATGTAGTTAGGAATGATGGGTATATGCCATCCGTAAAGAGCTTGAAAGGGTGGCATCTTGATGGCTGAGTGGTATGTCGAGTTGTGCCACAGTTCACGAGATGAAGGAATTTATACCATTAGCGCGGTTGCTTGCTGACAAAACATCGTAAGTATGACTTCAATGTTCTATTTACAACCTCTATTTGCCCGTCCGTTTCTGGATGGTAAGCAGTGTTGTACTTTAAAGTTGTGCCTTGAGTCTTGAATAACTCTCTCCAGAATTTATTGAGAAATAGTGGATCGCAGTCTGAAATTATTGTCTTAGGTATTCTCTGGAGTCTGCAGACTTCGATAGAGAAACAATGTGCAAGGTCCTCAGCTGTGAAGTGAGTTGGAAGGGCAATAAATTGTACGAATTTTGTGAGCCGGTCACATACGACCCAGATTACGGTGTGACCAAAGGAGTTGGGAAGGTGGGTTATGAAGTCCATGGATAGTTCTTCCCATACTTGGGCAGGGACAGGTAATGGTTGAAGCAGACCCATTTTTTTTCTGTGTTACATATTTGTTCTCCTGGCATGTAGTACATTTCTTTACAAAATTATTCACATCTGCATATAAACCAGGCCAATAAAAAGAAACAGCGAGTCGTGCAACCGTTGGTTGTACGCCAAAGTGACCGGACATGGGGGTGTTATGATATTCTGATAACAGTGTTGGGCGCAGGTCTTGGTAATCAGGTATGTAAAGTCTTTCTTTGTAGAAAAGTAGATAATGGGAGAATTTAAAGGTTGGGCAATCAGTATTTTGGGACAGAGAGGTGTTGACTAACTCTTGTCCTGCATGGTTGGTTTTTTAGAATTGTTGGAGTTGGTGAATTGTTGTTGGAACTGGTGAAGAGATGGTGAGAAAAGAGGGTTCTGTTGTCTGTTTTGCAGCTTAGAGCATCAGCTGCTTGATTGGTCTTGCCAGGTTTGTAATGAATTTCAAAATTAAAACCCTGTAATTTTGATGCCCATTTTTGTTGTTCTGGCGTCTAAATTTTCTGTAGCAGTAGGTTTCTAAGACTTTTCTGATCTGTAAAAATGTGAAACTGCTGCCCAATCAAATACTGACGCCATTTCTTGATTGCCTCTGTTACAACGAACATTTCACGGACATAAAACTGCTAGAGGATGGTTGCCTTGAGATAAAACTGCGCCTATTGCCACGCCTGAAGCATCAGTCTCTATTACGAAGGTTGGGAGAAATCTGGCAGATGCAAAATTGGAAGTGTGTTCATTTGTAATTTGAGTTTTGTAAATGCTGCTTCGGCATCCGCATTCCATGAAAATCTTGTAGCACTTAATAAGTTTGTTAATGGCGCTGCTATGTTGGCATACTGGCGCACAAACCTGCAATAAAATCCTGTTAAACCCAGAAAACCGCGCAATTCCGTGAAGGAGCGAGGTGATGCTCAGTCATTGATGGCTGAGACCTTGTCGGGGTCGGGAGCTACGCCCTCTGCTGAAATAATATGTCACAAGTAATTGACGGTAGAAACTGCAAATACACACTTAGAAAGTTTTTCAACGAAATGGTGTGTGTATAACAGATCTAAAATCAATCCTAAATGCAATAAATGGTCAGTAAGACTTTTACTATAAATTAAAATGTCATAAAAAAAAACTAGGACAAACCTACGCAAATACGGTCGTAAGAGATCATTCATCGCTGACTGAAAAGTAGATGGGGCGTTAGACAGCCCAAACAGCATGACCAAAAACTCAGTTATCATCAGTGCAACCCTTATCTGATGGTAACCAGAACGCAAATCTATCTTGGAAAAAATAGATGATGCCCCTAGTTTATCTGGCAATTCATCGATGGTGGGTATTGGGAAACGGTCTTTGACTGTGACGGCATTAAGGGCAGGGTAGTCAACGCAAAATCGCCAAGTAACATCTTTTTTTCTAACTAGGAGAACGGCAGAGGAAAAGGGACTAGTGCTTGGTATGATGGTACCTTTTCAGAGCATATCGCGGATGATTTCGGTCATTGCTTCTTTTTGTGAATGTGGGTAGCGGTAAGGTTTGACATTGACGGGTGAGGTGTTAGGTAGAAGAGGAATACGATGGTCATGTGGTCTTGATGAGGTTAGGTTGTGTGGCTGTTTGAAGACAGTAAGGTAATTATTGAGGAGTTGTTCCACTACGGTTGGGAGATTTTGTGTTAGTTGTGTGGGTTGAGTATCGTCTTGTTTTGGTGTTACGGTTTGGAAGGTAAGAAGATGGAATGAAGCAACCAAATTTGTGTGTAGCATTTGGCAAAGTTGGGGATAAGTGGATTGTGTTGGGTGAATGTTACGGTCACCTTGGAGTGTGATAGGGCCGTCGACATGATTAAAGGTAAGGGAGGGAATGGAGAAATCGGCTTGGATTGGTCCCAAGGTACAAAGCCATTCGATTCCTAAGACTACGTCGGCTCCTTCGATGGGAAATAGGTAAAAGGGTAGATGAAATTGTTTAGTTTGGATGGTGATGGGTACCGATTGACACATGCCTTGACAATGTAAGTAGGAGCCATTGCCAACCATGACAGACAATTGTGGGATAGGTTGAGATGAGAAGCAATACGGGGTTGTAGTATGTTGTGTGTGCTTCCGGTGTTTATGAGGACCATGACGGAAAGTTCCCCAATCTTGCCTTGGAATTTGAGTGTTTGTGGTGAGTATTGTCTGGTGAGAGCTTGTGTTGAAAGGTGGAAGTAATTATCTATTTGTTCGAGAAGTGTGGTGTCGGTTTCAGCTGGTTGTTCGTCTATCCTCTCTATGACTTCAGTTTCGTTATCCTCCAATAATAGTAGAAAACGACCGACGTTACACTTGTGCCCAGGGATGAACTTTTCATCACAATTGTAACATAAACCTAGAGCACGACATTCTTGGAGTTGCTGCTGAGTAAAACGGCGTATGGGTAGTTTGGTGGTAGGGGTAGTTGTTGGCTTTGTGGGTTGGGTTGTAGTAGCCATAGGTGTGTTTGTGGTGGTTGTTGAAGCATTTGAAGTGGTTGTAGCGGAAAAAGGCCTTTGGTAGGTGGGTGTTGTATGACTGGAGGTGGGTTTGGTAAATTTGGGCTTTGAATCCTTGAGTTTGGCCTCAATCAATTTAGCGAAACCAATAGCTTGTGTAATTGAAATAGGTCTTTGAATAACAATCTCATTTTGGATTTCCGAAATTAGACCCGAGATAAAACAATTTAAGAGGGCTTCTGCGGGTAAGCCAAGGACACGGTTTCCTAACTTTTCGAATTGGCCTTGGTATTCGGACACGGACCCAGTTTGTCTTAATTTGAACAATTCGGCTTGATGGTTAGCATAGGTGGAGGGACCAAATCGAAGTTCCAAGGCTTTGGTGAAGGAGTGCCAATCAAATAGTTGATGATTTTGGTACATCTATTTGAACCAACTTAGGGCTTCACCTTTCATGTAAAAAGAAGACATTGAGAGGCGACTCTCGGGTGGAATTTGGTAAAATGTAAAGAATTGGTCGGCTTGAAAGAGCCATTCAAGTGGGTCGGTTCCATCAAAGGCTATTAGCTATAGTTTAGGGCAGCGGAATTAGTGGTTGTGGCTCGGTGGTGGTTGAAATGAGGGGTTATGATGTGGAAATAGTGGAAAGGATTGTGAGTTGAAATTGTTGTTGTTGTATGTGGTGTACTGGTTAGAGAGGTGGTCCGAGTTCAAGGAGTAAGGTGGATAGGGTGATTAAAACGTAGAGCGGCGTGTGCCTGCTGTAAAAATTGGTTGTGAAAAATTTGAGGTAGTGATTGTGTGTGGTGAGCCGGTGGAAACGAAGAAAGGTTGTTGTTGATGTTGAGGTATGGGTTGTGTTGTTAGGGTTACAGGAATTGGTTATGACGTAGCAACGCTAGAGGAAGTGCTACCAACCGTGAATGGAATAGGTTGGCTTGTTGGTTGTGGTATGAAGTTGTTGGAGATGAAGGATGGTTTGAGTGTTGGGATGAGGGGTTACGTTGCTTGTACCGGCGGCGGTGTATGGACGAAAGGAAGAGCTCAAAGGAGAAGTTGGAATGTGTAACAGCCCGATTTTTCGCTAGATTTATTTTATTATTTATTTAATTGTTTTTATATGTGTTTATATGTGCTCGTATGTGATTAATTGCCTCTGTGTGTAATTGTGGTTGGGAATTGTAGAATTCGGTGCTGGAAGGGTATTTTAATCATTTTGGACTCAGGGGTATTTTGGTCATTTCATGAGTAGGGGTAATTTTGTAATTTTGATGAGGATTACTTTTAGTGCTTAGTGAGAGTGGGTATTTTACTAAGTTGTTAGAGAGAGTGTAGTAATTATTTTATGACCGGTAGTTGACCGTTGTTATTACATTTTACTGTTAAGTGAGTAGAAACATTTTGGGTTAGAATAGAAATGGGTTAGGCCCATGAAGGCATTATGAGTTGAGCCCAATTAAGTAAAACCTATTTAAACACTAGTGTTAGTAGTGAAATAGGGTTTTACTAACATTTGCATTTGGGAGAAGAGGAAGAAAGAGAAAGAGCAAGAGAAGAGGAAGGGTTTGAAGAATGAGAGCTAGAAAGAGCTAGGGATTCAAGTTGTGGGAGCTAAATGGAAGCCTTAGCTTGAGTTTGTGAAGAATTAAGGTAAGGAGGTTAGTCTTTGGTCATAATCACTTAGTTGTAGCTTCTACCCTAATTCTTTACTTAAGTGCTTATTTGCATAATTGATTATTGTGGAATTAATTGTGAAAATTCGTGCTTATGATGTGATGCAATGTTTGGGCATGTAAATTGAATGTTAATTGAGTTGTTGATGATGAAATTGCATGCTTAAATCATGTACATATGTATGCTTTGTGTTTTGCCCAAAAATTGATGATATGAGATGTTGTTGATGAATTGTGACGAATTCATGATTGGTTGTTGTTGTTGATGTTGTGAGGTGTTATTGGTGATGATTGAAACCTTGGGTAATCATAATCTTTGATGTTGTTATGAATTTGTGTTGTTCTTGAGGTTTTCATAAAAATGGGTCAAATGATGATTTTTGTTAAGAGGATGTTTTGGTGCAAGTTTCACATGATTTCAAGTGTCTTTTCATGTTTAGAAATGTTTAAACAAACTTTGGGGTCAAATTTGAGCTTTGGGAAGTCAAAATTGAGGTTTTGGGGTGAAAAAATGAGTTTTTCCCGTAACAGGACTGTCCCAACTCGCCACAGCGAGCTGGGGGCGAGTTGGGGGCGAGCAGGAGGTGCTCCCTGTGAGCTTACTCGCCTCGCGAGTAGATTCACTCGCCACGGCGAGCTGCACAGTGGCAGCATCCCCTGTTTCGCGTTCCTGGGTATTTTTCGCGCGTTTCTGTTTTGAATTGGCCTTCAGTGTAAACATGAAAGTTGTAGATAATTTTGTTAGCTTTCCAGTGGCTTTTGTTTGACTTGAAAATGATTCTTGGATTTTAAGTTATGAGGAAAACACTCTAAGGTTGTCTTAGAGAAATTTTACGAAAACTCCGCATAACTACTTTTAAGTCGACCCAAACCTTATGGATTGTTTCCAACTTCGAAACTTGAGTTTTATGAGTTCAATTAAGGTGTTTAATGGTATTTAAACTATGATGTGATGGATCTAATTTGTTTTGAATCGAAAATGGGAATTTCTTGAATAATGATAAAGAAAGACGAACTTTGTGATTTTCATGATTTCGTCGCATTTAGCCGATGAAACGTAATTGTATGCTCTACTGCACTTATATGTTGCCTAGAGGTATACTTAGTTGAGGCATTGGATCTTGTTTACTTGGTTTTGGTTCAATAGCTCAATTATTTTGAAAATGGGATAACGATAGACGAACTTGGTTGAAAATGGTTCTTTTAAACCAATTACCTTATAAATCTTTCATGAATGGTTTGATATGATAATATGAGGATATGTGAATGGTTTTATATGATTAATTGAGGATATGTGAGTGATTTTTGATGGTTGAATATGATGTATATCATGAAAGTATCGTATTGTTCCATTTCACTTGATTTATGGAAGTTCATGGGATGTTGATATAATTATGTGAAGTTGATTCATGATGTATATATGTGGCCACTATATGTTGATTGAATGGTGAATGTTGTTGATGATTGTATGTATGTTAAGTGGTGGTGAATTGTTGTCGATTGCATATATACTAAATGTTGGTGATAATCATTTGATGAATGAATGGTGGTGAACATGTTTATGTTATGTTGTTTGTTGAACATGTTAAATGTTGGTTGTTGGTGGTGAATTCATACATGCTAATTTTGATGGTGACATTGTTGGTGAATGCATGTATGCAAAATGATGGTGATGGTGTGGTGAATTGTTTGTGTGAACATATGCATTGTGTCGAGTCATATGTTCATGCATTCATGACTGATGGTGGCAGATTTTATATCCAATTGAGGTGAATTGTAAGAGGAGGTGTACTGTTACATACGACATTTTTGTTGCATCGAAGGTGACGACCTTGAGGTGATCTGGTACCGCATGCACCTAGAAGAGTCTAGAACATTGCATGCATTTGAATAATTGATGAGTTGTGTCATAATCGAATATGTGACTTGGTGAATTTGTGCATTGGTGGATTTTGATGAATGTTGTGAATGTGTGGATTAGTGTATATGTACATTTGTGAATTTTGTTGATGATTGTGAATAATCGAACTATGCTCTAATTGCATGTCTTACTTGTTGTGCTTATACACTTGGTGAACCTATTTGATAATGATTATTTTGATAATAATGATGAGGTGAGAATTGTATATGTGTGTGTGTGTGTGTGTGTGTGTATATATATATATGATGTGGTGATTCATTTGATAATGATGATTACTTGCTTATAACTTGAAATGATAAATTGTACTTATTGAATTAAACATGCTAGATGAGTAATGAGGTGAGTAATGTTTTCATTGATTGATCTTGATAAATGATGAGCTTTTGTTGATGACTTGATTGAATATGTTTGTTATGCTATGATAATAATGTGATAGCTTGAGGTGCAAGTAATGGGGGATAATGATCATGTGATGCTAGTATTCTAGGAGGGATGATTATGTATATGTGATATGTATGAATCCTTGAATGCTATGTTTATTATTTGTCGATTATGATTAATGTAATGCTTACCCCTAATGGTTTCGACCGCCTACCTGTCTGTATGGATGGGTAGACGTTGTGCAGGATTAATTGGCTTTCGGTGAGTTGCGTGATGCTTTGCTTGGATAGCGGGAGCTATCTCTGTTATCATTTTGGCGTCGTAGTCTAGGGCTCTAATTAGGTTGTGTCGGTGTCCTTAGTTTTGTTGGATTATTTTATTTTGAGGTGTACTCATTGTTGAGATTCGGAGAATTTATATGATGATGTGTATTGACCATGGCATGTATATTTGTTGGAACAAAATGTGTTTAACAATGAACCTTAAAGAGTTTTGATGATAACAAGGTATTAAAAATTGTAAATTGGACTAGCTAATATTTGTTCAAGTGTACAGGACCATAATTATAAAGTTACATCATCATTGGTTCTGAATGAGCAAATAAAGAGCAAAAGAAAATGAAGCTTAGATGATTCTGAAGAAATAGTGCTCCTGAAGTCAAGCTGCTCCTGAAGAAATAGCGCTCCTGAAGTAAGCCACTCCTGAAGAATAGTGCTTCTGAAGACAAGAGGTCCAGAAGCCACATCATCAGAAGCTGCGTCATCAGAAGCTGCAGAAGTCATATCATCAGAAGCTGCATCATCAGAAGCTGCCTCATCAGAAGCTATTTCACCAGAAGCTGAATCTCAACTGGATTTGCAAAAGATTCAAGAATTGAAGAATTATCAATGCAAAAGCTGTCCATTGGATTCGAAAACACAAACAAAGGATTAGTGGAATTTTGCAACGGTCATTTCAAAGGTGTTTGAAGGCTTGTGCTTGCATTTTGGACGAAAGCGTTGACATTGTACTTTGTACGAATTGTACAACCACGTTCTCCACTACTCTGTTTTGTGTCCACGCTTCAAGACAAGAAAACAGCTCCAGAATACGGTCTCGCCTGCATATATGTTCCTTTGGATAAGGAATGGATTTCAAATTGGTTCTTCATAGGACAACAACCAAATCAGGCAATAGATCATTGGTGAAAGATCAAGCTTCAACAACGACTCTTTGGTGCGCTGGCAATTTCACAACGTCTCTTTCACACCTCTATATAAAGGAGTGAAGACCTAGAGATTTGGTAATGCAAGAACGCTAAACGAAAGACTCACAAGATTTTCACAAGTACCAAACCTCTGCTGAAATTGTTCTGCATTCACTTAGAATTTCTGTGTCTCAAAGTCATATCTTAGAAATTCTTAAGTCCATTGAGTCTGTATCTGATTTGTATTGTGAGCACCTCTGATTGTATATCAAGTGTTCAACCTTAAACAATTTTCTGTGTAATTTTGTTTAGTTAGGAAGTCTCTAGCAGTTGTGCTTGAGCAGGAAGTCTCTTGATTGTGTTCTTGAGCAAAGGAAGTCTCTTGCTTGTGTGCTTGAGCATTGGAAGTCTCTTGCTTGTGTGCATGAGCATTTGTAATCAGATATTACTCATAGTGAAATCTCCTTGGAAGTGCAAGGGGGACTGGACTACTTCCGGATTGTGGAAGGAACCAGTATAATTGCTTTGTGTCGTTCTTCTTCTCTCTCTCTGTTTTATTCCGCTGCATTTAGATTCTGATTATCACTTCAGAAGCTGTCTCACCTAGCTTCTGATCAGTGTGTTCAGTTTTTAGGAGAAAAGAAGAATTTTTCAAAACACAATTCAACCCCCCTTCTTGTGTTTTTCTCACCTTCAATTGGTATCTAGAGCCTTGGTCTGTTGTGTAACACTTAACCGTGCAACAGTCAAAGATCTGAGAAAAACATGTCTACTCCTCCTCCTACTGGTTCTAGTGATACTAGCTATAAACATGTCTCACATGATTATAGTGATAGTAAGAAAACCAGTGTTGGAAAAGTTCCAAAGTTCAATGGAGATGCTGAAGAGTTCTCTTGGTGGAAGACCAATGTCGCGTCATTTTTCGGAGATCAAAGCTATTTGATTAGCTTTTGACTCACTATTTTATTTCACGACTGAACATTTAATTTTTAAAGAAAAGGGGAAAAAAGTTCAAACACCCCACATTTGAAAAGATTTAGGGTTCGGGGGTTAGTTACATAAAGGGAAGGTGTTAGCACCCTTTATGTCCGTTGTACTCTACGGGAACCTCTTGGTTTTATTTAATTAGTGTGCTATAACTTGCTTGTTTCTGAAAAAAAGAAAGGGATTTGAAATGAAAAAAAAGGAAGACCTAATTATCTACATTTTATTGATTTGGAAGGACGAAGTCCTCTGCCTACGTACCCGTGAGGGATCAAAACCTCGTAGTTCGGGGTAAAAATTGACGTTTGATTTGTTGTGTGTTTTTTATTAGTTTTGAAAAAAGGTTTTGAAATGAAAGGAAGCCGAAGCGGCAAATGATATTTGTTTGTGTTTTTTAATATTGAAAGAAAATGACTCAAAGTAAAATTAAATGGATTGAAATTTGATTAAGAAAGAAATAAAAAAAGACGTCACTTGATTTATGATCAAGGTTTATTTAAGAAAAATATTTTGTGTTTTTTGAACTATGCATTTTGTTGTTTTGAAATAATTGGAATAAGAATTAAACTAACGGAGCATAAAGTAAAACGCGTAGGTACTTTATGGTGGCGTTGGACCACCACTAGGACCTTTAACCTAAGCTAGCAAGCATGAAAGATAGAGGCATACACACACGCACGCACACATGCACCTAAGCTATTACAAAAACCCTATTAATACATTCTATGGTCTGCGAGAAAATAAATAAAATACATCAAGCCTATATTTACATTCTAAATTCGATGCATGAAATAAATCAAATTACATTTAAGCCTAATTACATTCTAATAAATAAAAGAAACTGAATAAAAATGTGCAATGCTAAAACTAAACTAAAAATGCATGATTTATTTGTATCTAAACCTAATATGTAATCTAAATCTTACGTAATAGATAATGAATGACATAAAACATACACAAATGAATAAATAAATAAATGAATAGTGCATGTGAAACCTAATTTAAGAAAATAAAATACAAGAAAAATTAAAAATGCATGAATAAGAAAAAAAAATGATGCAAAGTGGGGTACAGGAAGCTATCAGAGGGGTGTAGAAAGTGAAACGAAATGGAATTGGGCTCAGAGGGAAAGCTGGACGCGTGGGCCTTAGCAAGGGGGGCCTGGATCAATACAGGCCGTTGGATGAGGCATCTCGTGGCCAAGAAAGGCGAGGGAGCATGATAGAACATGCACCCACGCGCACAGGATTTCATAAAGCATATATATTGGCAGTGGGAGAAGTTTCTCTCATTTTTGAGTTCGTTTCTCTCTCTTCCTTCCCATTTCTCTCTTCTCTCTCTCCTGCTACCTAATTTACTTCCTTCTTCTTCAATGGTTTCCCGACGGCGGTTGGCCGGCCAGGGGTGGCGGCGCCGCCGCCGGTAACTGCTGTAACTCCTTTTTTTGTTGTTTTTTCCACGGTTTCTATTCTTATTCTTCCCTCTTTCTTTTTCTTGAACCAAAAATCCCAAATAAAAACTTTAAAACCCTAGATCTAAAGGAGAAAATTTTATACCTTTGTGACTCTGGATTTAATTCTTGCTTCTGTTCCTCTCGTTTTCCTTGTTCTCTGGTTCGACTTTTCCTCCTACTCCTTTATTGCTTTCGATTCTGGTTTCCCTTGGGACGATTGTTGCCACCGGTTGTACTTACGTGGTGCTTGTGTGCCTTCGTGGTTTGCTGTGTTTGCTGGATCAGTTTTGCTTCTGTGCTGCTGCGTGTGTCCTCCCTTTTTCCTTTTTTTCAGTGTGTTGCAGGTCTCTATTTATAATGTTGGACTCAAGGCTAGGGTTTGTTAAAAATCCGCAAAAATTCTGTGATTGGGATGGAGAAAGAAAAGAACAGAAACGCCCTTTGTTGAATCTGGATGCTTTATGGACTGGATTTGGATCGTTATCTGCGTGACAGCCTGTTCTAGTGGATTGGGATAGTGAAATTGTGTTTTTTTGGATGAGGATGAGGATGAAGGAGCGCGTGACAGTGTAACCTTGAACTTGGACTTTTTTGGGACAAAACAAATAATAACAATACAAATAATAATAAAAAGAAGAATAATAAAAAAAAAAAAAAACTGTACGCAATTAATTTTTTCCTTTTTTTGGACTTATCTTATAAGGGAAAAAATGTGTTAATTAATTAAAATGAATGACCAATTAAATTAGAGGGAGAAAAAATGACTAATCAAAATTAATTAAACAAAATAAAAGATGGAAATAACGATCATATAAAAAGCGGGCCCGACTCGGAATCGAACATGAGGTATTTTAAAATACCTCTCTGCCGGATTTTCAATTGAAAGGTCAAATCGATCAAGGTCACGTGACACGTGTCAGTGGGACCTTAGGTCAAAAATTGGGGTATGACAACCAACTTTTACAGTTACATCATGAGCCTGGATGAAGAATTATGGGATATTCTGGAAGATGGTGTTGGTGATTTAGTCCTTGATGAAGAAGGAGCTGCTGTGGATAGAAAGAAACATACTCCATAACTGAGGAAACTTTACAAGAAGCATCATATTATCAGAGGAGCCCTTGTCACTGCCATACCCAAAGCAGAGTATATGAAGATGAGTGACAAATCCACTGCTAAAGCTATGTTTGCTTCTCTCTGTTCAAATTATGAAGGGAGCAAGAAGGTCAAAGAAGCAAAGGCTCTCCTGCTTGTACATCAGTATGAGTTATTCAAGATGAAGGATGATGAAACTATTGAGGAGATGTACTCAAGGTTTCAAACCTTAGTTTCTGGGCTACAGATTCTAAAGAAGAGCTATGTTGCTTCTGATCATGTAAGCAAGATACTCAGAAGCTTACCTGCCAGATGGAGACCAAAAGTGACTGCCATTGAGGAAGCTAAAGATTTAAACACTTTAAGTGTCGAAGATCTTGTTAGTTCTCTCAAAGTTCATGAGTTAAGTCTTAATGAACATGAGTCTACTAAGAAGAGTAAATCAATAGCTCTTCCATCCAAAGGCAAGTCATCAAAAGCTCTCAAAGTGGTTGAATCTGAAGAGGAAGAACAGTCAAGTTCAGATTCTGAACCAGATGCTGCTGAAATGGCCATGCTCTCAAACAGACTTCAATATCTGGCCAAGAAGAACAGAAAGTTTCTCTCCAGAAGGGGTAACTCCAGAAGCTCAAGGAAAGAAGATCAGAAGGGATGCTTCGACTGTAAGAAGCCTGGACACTTCATTGCTGAATGCCCTGATCTTCAAAGAGAAAAGTCAAAGGACAAGTCAAAGAGGTCTACATTCAAACCAAGCAAACTCAAGAAGCAGATTAAGCAGAGTTTAATGGCAACCTGGGATGATTTGGGTAGTGAATCTGGATCTGATAAAGAGGAAGCTGATGAAGATGCAAAGGTAGCTGTTGGGTTGGTAGCAACAGCAACTTCAGAAGCTGGATCAGATTCAGACTCAGAAGATGAAAACGAGGTATATTCCAAAATTCTCAGAGATGAACTTGTTGAGTCACTTAAAGAACTTCTTACACATTTTGAAGTAAGAACCAATGAGTTGAAGGATTTAAAAGAAAAATATGCTGATTTGGTACAACAGCAAAAATCAACTCTATTGGATCTAAAAGCTTCTGAACAAGGACTTAGGGGCTTTGACTTCATGTGTAAAACATATGAAGATCAGCTCAGGTTCTTATGTCAGAAGCTACAAGAAAAGTATAATGAAAAACCTTTAAGTAACCATGAAATTGCTCTTGAAGATTTTATTATATCTGGCATTGACAGAAGCAGAGTAGCTTCTATGATTTATAGCATTTACAAGAACAATGGCAGAGGAATTGGTTTTCCAGAAGTGAAACTTGAGAAAACCAATCTAAAATCTTGTTGTGAATGCATCAAGGAAGGTCTGAAAACATTCTTTGTACCAGAAGGGGCTGAGTTGGAAACTGTTGTTCAATCAGAACCTGAAGCTCCTAGTCCTAAGGCTAAGATTACTTCAACGCCAAAGAACTCTAAGTCAAAGGCTATGATCAAATCTGATTCCAAGACTTCAAAGGTCAGGATCCTGAAAAGATCAGAACCTATTCCTCAGAGTCTGGTGAAACCAAAATCTGGGGTTCTGAAGTCTAAGTTTCAGAAGAAGATAGTTACTGCTTCTGAAGTACCAAAACCTAAGGTGATGGTTAATCAGAAGCAACCCAACTCACAGCACAAGGTACAAGAAGTGAAGAGTAAAGCCTTAAGTACTAACCTTCCAGGACCCATAGAACAATGGGTACCTAAATCTAAAAATGTCAATGATGCAGGTATGTCTAAGAGCAGTGCCAAAGCAAAGATCATGGTACCTAGACAGCGGTTGCTCAAGACACATGACAGGAGAAAAGTCCATGTTCCTCAGCCTAACAATGAAAGAGGGAGGAAATGTGAAATTTGGGGGCAACCAGTCAGGCAAGATCATAGGTACAGGAACTATTGGTAATTCCTCTACCTCAATTAATAATGTATGGTTGGTAGATGGTCTTGAACATAACCTTTTGAGCATTAGTCAATTTTGTGATAATGGTTATGATGTGCTTTTTGAAAAACCCAACTGTACAGTAATCAACAAGAAAGACAAATCCATTGTGTTCAAGGGAAAGAGAGTTGACAATGTCTATAAAATCAATTTTTCTGAACTGGCTGATCAGAAGGTGGTTTGCCTACTATCAGTGAATGATAAGAAATGGATGTGGCACAGAAGGTTGGGACATGCTAACTGGAGGTTAATCTCTAAGCTTAGTAAGTTACAACTTGTGAAAGGGCTACCAGACATTGACTATCATTCAGATGCACTCTGTGGTGCATGTCAGAGAGGGAAAATTGTGAAATCATCTTTTAAAACCAAAGACATTGTTTCAACCTCAAGACCTTTAGAATTACTCCATATTGATTTATTTGGACCAGTGAGTACTGCATCCCTATATGGAAGTAGATATGGATTAGTCATTGTTGATGATTACAGCAGATGGACTTGGGTGAAATTCATAAAGAGTAAAGATGTTGCGTGTGATGTATTCAGTAGCTTCTGCACTCAAATTCAATCTGAAAAAGAATCAAAAATTTTGAAAGTCAGAAGTGATCATGGTGGAGAATTTGAAAATGAGCCATTTGAAGCTTTTTGTGAAAAACATGGAATTTTCCATGAGTTCTCTTCTCCTAGAACACCACAACAAAATGGGGTTGTAGAGAGAAAGAATAGAACTTTACAAGAAATGGCCAGAACCATGATTCATGAAAACAATTTACCAAAACATTTTTGGGCAGAAGCAGTGAATACAGCATGCTATGTTCAAAACAGGATCTATATTAGACCTATTTTGGAGAAAACAGCATATGAACTCTTTAAAGGAAGAAAACCCAATATCTCTTACTTTCATCAATTTGGATGTACATGTTACATTCTGAACAACAAGCTCTACCTAAAGAAATTTGATGCCAAGGCCCAAAGAGGAATCTTTTTAGGTTACTCTGAAAGGTCAAAGGCATACAGAGTGTATAATACAGAAACACTCTGTGTTGAAGAATCTATGCACGTTAAATTTGATGACAAGGAGCTTGAAGATAAAATTTCAAAGCAAGGTGAAAGTTTTGCAGAGATACAGGTTCCTGAAGCTACTCCAGAACCTGATCAGATAGCTGAGTCTGAAGATAGTCCAGAAGCTGAACCCACATCAGAAGCACAAGATGAAGCTGCTTCTGATGAAGCACAAGATGGCTCACATCAAGCAGATCCTCCCAGAAACACATTCAAACACAAGTCTTCACATCCTGAGGAGCTAATCATTGGAAACAAAGATAGTCCAAGAAGAACAAGATCACATTTCAGACAAGAGGAGTCAATGATTGGACTAATCTCAATGATTGAACCTACAACAGTTGATGAAGCACTTTCAGATGATGGATGGATCCTAGCTATGCAAGAAGAGTTGAATCAATTTCAAAGAAATGATGTGTGGGATCTAGTACCCAAACCTCAGCACAAGAACATTATTGGAACAAAATGGGTATTCAGAAACAAGCTGAATGAGCAAGGTGAAGTAACAAGAAACAAAGCCAGGCTTGTTGCACAAGGGTATAGTCAACAAGAAGGCATTGATTACACTGAAACGTTTGCTCCAGTTGCAAGATTGGAAGCAATCAGGTTACTTCTTTCCTATGCAGTTAATCATGGCATAATATTATATCAAATGGATGTCAAGAGTGCTTTTCTAAATGGTGTCATAGAAGAAGAAGTGTATGTCAAGCAACCTCCTGGATTTGAGGATATTAAATATCCTGACCATGTTTTTAAACTGAAGAAATCACTATATGGCTTGAAACAAGCTCCCAGAGCTTGGTATGATAGACTAAGTAATTTCTTAATCAAAAATGACTTTAAAAGAGGACAGGTTGATACTACACTCTTCAGAAGGACCCTTGGGAAAGATATTCTTGTTGTGCAAATATATGTTGATGATATAATATTTGGTTCTACTAATGCATCTCTTTGCAAGGAATTTTCTGAGTTGATGCAGGATGAATTTGAAATGAGCATGATGGGAGAGCTGAAGTTCTTCCTTGGCATTCAAATCAATCAATGCAAAGATGGAGTCTATGTTCATCAATCAAAGTACACAAAGGAGCTTCTGAAGAAGTTCAAACTTGAAGATTGTAAAGTGATGAACACTCCAATGCACCCTACGTGCACCTTAAGCAAAGAAGATGAAGGAGCTAAAGTAGATCAGAAGCTGTATAGAGGTATGATTGGTTCTTTGTTATACCTCACTGCATCTAGGCCAGATATTTTATTCAGTGTATGCTTGTGTGCAAGATTCCAATCAGATCCTAAAGAATCTCATATGACTGCTGTCAAGAGAATCTTCAGGTATTTGAAAGGAACAACTAATCTTGGACTCCTTTATAGGAAATCCTTAGATTATAAGCTAATTGGATTCTGTGATGCTGATTATGCTGGTGATAGGATTGACAGAAAGTCAACCAGTGGCAATTGTCAATTTCTGGGTGATAATCTTATATCCTGGGCTAGCAAAAGACAAACAACTATTGCTATGTCTACAGCAGAAGCAGAATACATTTCAGCTGCAAGTTGTTGTACACAACTACTCTGGATGAAACATCAGTTGGAAGATTATCAGATAACTGCTAACAGTATTCCCATTTATTGTGATAATACTGCTGCTATTTGTTTGTCTAAAAATCCAATTTTGCATTCAAGAGCTAAGCACATTGAAATCAAACACCATTTTATCAGAGATTATGTTCAAAAAGGAATTTTAGATATACAATTCATTGATACTGAAAATCAATGGGCTGATATATTTACTAAGCCTTTAACTGTTGAAAGATTTGATTTTATAAAGAAAAATTTGAACATGCATTACGTGTCTGATTAGATGTTTGCTTGCTCCTGAATAGGATTTTAGGTTCTGAAGTTAGTTCAGAAGCAGTAGTCCATCAGAAGCTCTTTATTGAGGTTCTGAGGAAAACTCGCTTCTGATGACGTCAGCATCTGAAGTCCAGAAGCTGGATTTATTGCTTCTGAATAGTTGAATTAGTGGAAACGTTGGGAGTTACTTTTTAAAAGTAACTTCTGGCCCACTAACTTGGTAGTTACTCTGTGAACTTCTTACGTGGCCTGTATGTGTTGGTGTATAACTAAAAAGGGCAATGATGATTTAATAGCTTTGAAAGTACTTTTCACGCGCCCCCAATTTTGTCATTAATGTTATGTTTGTTTGTCTCTTTTGAATTGCAATCGTTTTACTTTTAACACTTTGACAATTCACACACTACTCACTCACAACAAACACATTTGCTCTCAAACCTCTTGCGAAGTAAGCGCATTCTCTCAACCTTAGAACCCTAAAATCTTCATCTTCTTCAAATCTTCGTCAATCATCAAATGGCATCATCAAGCTCGCAACGAGAAGTTTCAGTATCTACTTCACGAATGATCCCTGAATATGACTACAAAGGAAGAAGCATGAAATTGGAAGAATGGGAACTACAGGTTCAAATAGAAAATCCGGTGGATTTTGAATCACTCGCCTTCCATGAGTGTTGGATCAGAAGCTACTATGAAAAGCAGGAACTTATGCATTACTTCAAGATGTTGAATGGACCAACATACGAAGCATTGGTAAGACACTTCTGGGTGAGGGCTAAGGTTTATGACAAAGCTGCGTCTATAACTGAAGAAAGTCAAATGGTGTTGATTTATCCCGAACTGGAAGGGAAGACCAGAGAAGAAATGGGTCTTGAGCCATTTACAGGTATTGAAATCAGGTCAAGTATTTGTGGTATTCCAGTAAGAATTGCGGAATGGCAGATAGAAGCTGTACTCTGTAGAGAGGCCTCTGGAAAATACTCTGGAATTGATCTCTCAAATACAGCTGAAGAACGCCTCTGGAAAGAGAAAGTAAACTTGGCCCTGTACAACTCAACACAAGCAGGAAAGTATGCTGATCTAAGCATGGATAAGAAGCTGCTTCTGAAGATTCAGAATGAGGACTTACTTCCATGTGGTGGAAGTGAGAAACCCAATTTGGCACAAAAGGTCTTTCTTCAACACTTCATTAAGAAGGAGAAAGTGAACGTGCCAAAATATATGTTCAAATACTTGATAGAGTGTCTGAAACAGAGTCAGCTGCAGAATAGAACCTGGGTACCTTATGGAAGACTCTTGTCAGAAATATTCTATCAAGGAGGAGTCTTGGACAAGCTAAGCAGTGCTGAAGCCTTCACAGACGAGTTGCTTGATACTAAAACTGGAAAGTTCATTAATGCACAAACCCTCAAGAATATGAAGTTGATCCCTGCTGTCACCAAGCTTCATACAGATTTGAGTGAATCACTTGTTAAGTCTGATCTTATGAAGGACTTTCCACCCATCTGCAAGAAGGATCCCATTGAAGTGCAGATGTACTATATAAAGGAACATTTTGAGGCAACCAATGAGAGAATCAGATTGGAAGATATTCCAGAGGAAATGTATGGTGGTGCTCTGCCACGAGCCAGAGGCAGAAAGTCAAAAAGAAAGATGACTGCAGAGCAATATCTAGAGGTTGAACAATCTGCTAAAAAGGCAAAAGTTGCTACTGACAAGCTCAAAATTGGTATTTCATCAGTACCTTCTATTGAAGAAGCCATTGAAGACATGGATTCCAGGATGATCATGGATGTTGGCATTACTCTTGATCAACCTGCAATACCAAAGAAGAAAAGGAAGCAAGCAGTAAGGAGGACCAAGAACTTCCCTCATGTTTCTAAGAAGACTGAAGTTGCTACTATTGTGTCAGAAGCTATTGGAAAAGCTATGGAGATTGCTGCTGAGCTACAAGAGTCTGTAGTTTCAGAAGCCAAGCAACTGTTGCTGATGACCAGTGAGTCTGTTAAAGAGGATTCTGATCCTGAACCAGAGAAGGTAATTAATATATCATCAGATTCCGCATCCTCACCATTATCAGATTCTGATGATTCTGATGATGATATACCCTTAGCCCAACTCTTTCAAAAACCAGTAAAAAGCCAGCCAACATCAACCAAAACCAACAAAAAGCCCTCTCAGTCAACTACTTATGAACCAGTTGGTCACATAATTAATGAGAAGTTGGCTGAAATGGCTGTGCAGAGAGAAAGAGTCATTGAGACTATCTTTCGCCTTAACCCTCAACCCCTTAACATTCAACCTCTCAACATGATTCCTCCAGAAAATGTTGAGTTTACCTCAGAAAAGGCCTCTGAAGCAACTCCAGAAGCAGCTGCTTCTGAAAACGTTGTTTCAGAAAACCCCCATCAACAAACACCTGAACCACATAAACCCACAACACCCCCACAATCACCAACAGCTACCATTGACCCCCAACTCAACACTCAAACATCAACTTCACCACAACAACCACCAACTGAAATTGAACACTCCCCACAACCAACTCCCATGGATGTTGACATCTCTCTAGTCAATGTTCAAGTCTCAACCTCTACCACTCACATTGCCTCTGACCAGCCTTCATCTTCAAACACTCAAACACACTTTACCATTCCAATTCCTAACCCTTTTCAAGATTTGGAAATCAGTGATTCTGATCTTGAAATCCTTGAACAACCACCCACAAACATCCTGGAATCTGGATATATTAATTCTGAGCTTCTGACAATCCTTAGTAGATTGCATAATCTTGTGGATCAACGAAGGACAATTGATCTCACAAGTGCATATGAAGACTCCTGGGCATCTCTTCAGAACCGGGCAGCTGAGCTTATTGAAGAGATCAAGGCTAAATGCATCAGAGTCAAGCAAGCATCAGTCAGAAGGCTAATGGAAAATCTGAATCAGAGTCTTAGAGTAAGAAGTTCTACACTGCTCCTGGCAAACCAGCCTTTCTTCTTAGAAACGGATTACTTGACCAGAGAAGCAAGGTTGTGTAAGCTTCTGAAGAAACAGATGGCACAGCAGCAGCAAGAAGCTAAGGAAAGGGAACATGCTCTTCTCCAAAGGCAACAACAGCTTGAAGAACTGTTGCAGAAGAAGATTGAAGAAATGGAGGAGATGAAGAAACAACAACAAACCAACCCTTAGTTGCACACCCTTGTGTTTTTATTTTTGTTTGTTGTTTGTTTTAAATTCCTAGTCCTTGCTTCTAAAACCATCGTGTTTTATTTCTCTATGCTTCTGAATGCTTACTGATTCTGACTGTTTAGCTGCTTCTGATATTTTAGATATTCATGTTCATATATTTTTGATCTTATTTATTTAATTAATTTCTTGTATACTCTCTTTTGTTTGAGTTTTTCTCAAATCTTTTTGTCTTTTATGCTTATTTTTATCTTTTTTGATAATGACAAAAGGGGGAGTATATGTGACAAGTATTTAAAGGCTCTGAGCCCCATTAATGGCATTTGAAATTTTTTGAAAAACTTCTATCATTTTTTTTTACCTTATTGGTATAAGCTATGAACGAACGAAGGAGTATCAAAATTCAAGTAAAATTAATTGAACCATTCTTCTTATCTATAAGTTAATTCTTTCAATGATTCAATTTTGTTTTTAAGCTCTGATATTCTTTATTGTGCGAAAAATGAATTTAATTAACCTGGATAGAACTTAGGGGGAGCTTACAAACCTCACCTTAAATACTATCAGACTCAGGGGGAGTTTGAGCTTACAAACCTCAGATTCTGAGCTTACAAACCTCAGAACCCCAAAGTCAACTTGTTAATTAGATTAACAACAATTGATCAATTTTAAATACTTTTGTTTGTCATCATCAAAAAGGGGGAGATTGTTGGAACAAAATGTGTTTAACAATGAACCTTAAAGAGTTTTGATGATAACAAGGTATTAAAAATTGTAAATTGGACTAGCTAATATTTGTTCAAGTGTACAGGACCATAATTATAAAGTTACATCATCATTGGTTCTGAATGAGCAAATAAAGAGCAAAAGAAAATGAAGCTTAGATGATTCTGAAGAAATAGTGCTCCTGAAGTCAAGCTGCTCCTGAAGAAATAGCGCTCCTGAAGTAAGCCACTCCTGAAGAATAGTGCTTCTGAAGACAAGAGGTCCAGAAGCCACATCATCAGAAGCTGCGTCATCAGAAGCTGCAGAAGTCATATCATCAGAAGCTGCATCATCAGAAGCTGCCTCATCAGAAGCTATTTCACCAGAAGCTGAATCTCAACTGGATTTGCAAAAGATTCAAGAATTGAAGAATTATCAATGCAAAAGCTGTCCATTGGATTCGAAAACACAAACAAAGGATTAGTGGAATTTTGCAACGGTCATTTCAAAGGTGTTTGAAGGCTTGTGCTTGCATTTTGGACGAAAGCGTTGACATTGTACTTTGTACGAATTGTACAACCACGTTCTCCACTACTCTGTTTTGTGTCCACGCTTCAAGACAAGAAAACAGCTCCAGAATACGGTCTCGCCTGCATATATGTTCCTTTGGATAAGGAATGGATTTCAAATTGGTTCTTCATAGGACAACAACCAAATCAGGCAATAGATCATTGGTGAAAGATCAAGCTTCAACAACGACTCTTTGGTGCGCTGGCAATTTCACAACGTCTCTTTCACACCTCTATATAAAGGAGTGAAGACCTAGAGATTTGGTAATGCAAGAACGCTAAACGAAAGACTCACAAGATTTTCACAAGTACCAAACCTCTGCTGAAATTGTTCTGCATTCACTTAGAATTTCTGTGTCTCAAAGTCATATCTTAGAAATTCTTAAGTCCATTGAGTCTGTATCTGATTTGTATTGTGAGCACCTCTGATTGTATATCAAGTGTTCAACCTTAAACAATTTTCTGTGTAATTTTGTTTAGTTAGGAAGTCTCTAGCAGTTGTGCTTGAGCAGGAAGTCTCTTGATTGTGTTCTTGAGGAAAGGAAGTTTCTTGCTTGTGTGCTTGAGCATTGGAAGTCTCTTGCTTGTGTGCTTGAGCATTTGTAATCAGATATTACTCATAGTGAAATATCCTTGGAAGTGCAAGGGGGACTGGACTACTTCCGGATTGTGGAAGGAACCAGTATAATTGCTTTGTGTCGTTCTTCTTCTCTCTCTCTGTTTTATTCCGCTGCATTTAGATTCTGATTATCACTTCAGAAGCTGTCTCACCTAGCTTCTGATCAGTGTGTTCAGTTTTTAGGAGAAAAGAAGAATTTTTCAAAACACAATTCAACCCCCCTTCTTGTGTTTTTCTCACCTTCAATATTTGGAGATATATGATTTGTATCCGTTGCGACTGTTGAGATATTTTATTACATGTATGTTGTTTTGGATTTTGTTTAGACGTAGCGTCTATTTCATGAATATTTGCCATATTCGAGTGTTTTATCGCTTTAAAAGAAATAGGGCGTTACAAGTTGGTATCGGAGCCTGGTTAGTCTTGTCCGGACTAGCATTCGTTGAATTTCTTGTTGTATGCGACATGTACGGGAGTACTGTCGGTACTTGTTATGTTGTGTTGTTTCGTTCTTTTAGGTGGGTTTGAGCGTAGTGGGGGAGTAACAGGTTGCTTCTAGTGTGTTAGTCTGGCAAGGGAAGGTATCAATGGCTGCGGAGGCTCAGTTTGTTGTGGTTTGTGGTAAGGTTCCTGTTTATTTTGAATTGAATGATGTTTGCTTCCTTGAAGGAGAAGAAGTTGTTTGCTAAGTTGTCGAAGTGTGAGTTTTGGTTGCGGGAAGTGAGTTTCCTTGGTCATGTGATTTCAAAGGGTGGTATTGTCGTGGATCTGTCGAAGGTAGATGCAGTGTTGCAGTGGGAATCACCTAAGTCTGTTTTTGAAGTTAGAAGCCTTCTTGGTTTGGCAGGTTATTATCAGAGGTTCATTGAGGGATTCTCTAAGTTGGCGTTGCCATTGACGCAGTTGACTCGGAAAGGGCAAGCTTATGTTTGGTATGTTAAGTGTGAGAAGAGTTTCCAAGAGTTGAAGAAAAGGTTGAAGAATCGTTTGTTGTGTATTGTGATGCTTCTAAGATGGGTCTTGGTGGTGGCTTATGCTTCCAGGCAATTGAAAGTGCATGAGAAGAACTATCCGACTCATGATTTGGAATTGGCAGCAGTGGTGTATGTGTTGAAGATTTGGCGACATTATCTGTATGGTTCTAAGTTTGAAGTGTTCAGTGACCATAAGAGTTTGAAGTACTTGTTTGATCAGAAAGAGTTGAATATGAGGCAGAGGAGATGGTTGGAGTATCTTAAGGATTTTGATTTTCAGTTGAGCTATCACCCTGGATAAGCGAATGTTGTTGTTGATGCTTTTAGTAGGAAGTCGTTGCATATGTCTGCTTTGATGGTTAAAGAGTTGGAGTTGATTGAGCAGTTCCGAGATTTGAGTTTGGTTAGTGAGTTGACACCGGAGGGTGTGAGATTGGGAATGTTGAAGCTGACGAGTAATATCTTAGAAGAGATTAAGAACGGTCAGAAGGAAGATTTGGGACTTGTAGATCGAGTGGTGTTGGTTCACCAAGGTAAGGGTGGAGACTTCATATTGGATGAGAACGGTGTTTTGATGTTTCGTGATCGTGTTTGTGTACCATATGTTCTTGAGCTTAAGCAACAGATTTTGGAAGAAGGTCATAGAAGTAGTTTGAGTATTCATCCAGGAGCGACTAAGATGTATCAGGATTTGAAGAGGTTATTTTGGTGGCCTGGAATGAAGAAAGAGATCGCGGAATTTGTGTATGCTTGCTTGGTTTGTCAGAAGTCTAAGATTGAACATCAGAAGTCGTCGAGTTTGATGCAACTGTTGTTTGCACCGGAGTGGAAGTGGGATAGTATCTCTATGGATTTGTTGGAGCGTTGCCAAAGACTGTTAAGGGTTTTGATTCGATTTGGGTAATTGTTGACCGGTTGACGAAGTTGGCACATTTCGTTCCTATTAAGACCGGTATGTCTGTGCCGAAGTTGGCTGAGATCTACATTGAGTTATCCCCAACAATTCAGCGGCCTGGTTGTAATATTGACAATTTTCATTTAAAAAGTAGTGAAATAAAGAATATTGGCTTAATGCATCATTTGGTCCTATTTCGTTAGTTTTAACCCCCACAAAAAGGAGATCGTTGGATAAAGTATGTCCATCAGATCTAATGGTGTATCATCAACACCTAATTATTTTACTCATCACCTTCTTCTTCCCTCATCAATCATCATCATCTTCATCAATCTTCATCATCTTTATAAAAATAAAAAATAAACCTTTTTTTTTTCTTTCAAAAATTCATCATTTCAACTTCAACAATGAGGGTATAATATTTGGGCTAATCCCCCAAAGGTGAATTTAGAATTACACCGTTAAATTGAATAAAATTGAATTTATCCTCAACTAATGGTTTTGTGAAAATTTTAGCGAATTGATTATTTGTATCAACAAAGCTTAATGCAATATCCTTTTTCTGAAAATGGTCTCTAATGAAATGATATTTAATTTCAACATGCTTAGACCTAGAATGTTGAATTGGATATTTAGAAAGATTAATGGCACTTGTATTATCACACATAATAGGAACACTTGTGTACCTTAGTGAATAATCCTCCATCTGATTTCTGATCCACAAAACTTGAGAGCAACAACTTGCTGCAGAGAAATATTCAGCTTCAGTTGTGGAGAGTGCAATGGTGTTTTTATTTCTGCAAGATCATCCAATCAATGCTTGTCCCAAGAATTGACAAGAGCCACCTGTACTCTTTCTCTCAACTTTGTCTCCAGCATAATCAGCATAACAATTGGCTACAAGATCAAAACTATAACCTTTTATATATCAAAGGCCAAGACCAATAGTACCTACTAGATATCTAAAAATCCTTTTAACTGCAGTTAAATGAGATTCTTTTGCACATGTTTGAAATCTAGCACATAAACCTACTGCAAACACTATGTCAGGTCTGCTAGCAGTCAAATAAAATAATGAACCTATCATGCCTCTATATTCTTTTTTAGAAATAGATTTTCTATTCTCATCCTTATCTGAACTTGAAGATAGGTGCATAAGGGTGACCATTATTTTTGCCTCATTCATTTTATATTTTTTAAGATTGTCTTTGACATACTTTTCTTGACTTATGAAAATTTCATTTGGATGTTGTTTGGTTGGTATACCAAGGAAAAAACCAAGTTCACCCATCATGCTCATCTCAAATTCACTTTGCATGAGATTGGAAAATTCTTCACATATTTTCTCTTTGGTTTCACCAAAAATGATATCATCCACATAAACTTGAACTATAAGTAAGTCAGAGTTATGAGTTTTTCTAAAAAGTGTGGTATCTATTTTTCATCTTGAAAATCCATTTTCAATTAAAAATGTGTTAGGTCTATCATACCAAGCTCTGGGAGCTTTCTTAAGACCATAAAGTTCTTTAGTGAGTTTAAAAACATGATTAGGTTTTTCTTCATTTATGAAGCCAAGAGGTTAATTCACATAAACTTCATAATTTAGAAAACCATTTAAAAATGCACTTTTCCCATCCATTTGAAAAAGTTTAATGATTTTATGTGTAGCTTATGCAAGAAGAATTCTGATAGCTTCTAACCTTGCTACTGGTGCAAAAGTCTCAACATAGTCAATACCTTCTTGTTGGTTGTAGCCTTGAGCAACTAACTTTGCTTTGTTTCTAAAAACTTTGTCATCTTCATCAACCTTGTTTCTGAAAACCCATCTTGTTCCAAACTTTGTTTCTTTCAAATTGGGAAAGTTCATTTTTCATGGCTTTAATCCATGAGTCATCAACTATAGCTTCATTGATTGACTTAGGTTCCATTTGAGAAATCATTGCCATGTTGTTTCCTTGAAAGGACATTCTGGTTCTAACACTATTAGTTGTGCTTCCAATGATTTGATATGCAGGATGATCTACTACCATTCTCCAACTTCTAGGTGGACTTTGAAGTGATAGATCCTGAACATTCTGATCATCTTCTTTCTCTATTGTACTTACATCATTTTGATTGGAAACATTCTGAAGTGTTGGTACTTCAGTGTCTTCACTTTTTTTATGTTGAGAATGTTCATCATATTCGTCAAATATGACATGCATACTAATTTCAACTGTCTAGGTTTTTAGATTGTACACTCTATAACCTTTAGAAGTTGTAGAGTATCCTAAAAAGATAGCTTTATCTGATTTAGGATCAAACTTACCCAATTTTTCCTTATTGTTCAGAATGTAGCAATAGCACCCAAATATGTGAAAGTAAGGTATGCTAGGTTTGATGTTTTTCCAGAGTTCATATGGGGTTTTATTAAGAACCTTTCTTATTGAAACTCTATTCAAAATGTAACAAGATGTATTAATGGCTTCAGCCCAAATATAATCTTCAACATTTGATTCATTTAACATTGTTCTAGCCATTTCTTGCAAAGTTCTATTTTTTCTTTCAACAACTCCATTTTGTTGTGGAGTTCTTGCACAAGAAAAATTATGTTTAATACCATTTTCATCAAAGAAGGTTTTGAAGGATGCATTTTCAAATTCTCCTCCATGATCACTACTTACTGTGATGATATTAGAAAGTTTTTCATTTTGAACTTACAAAAGTTTTGAAATGCTTCAAAAGATTCATCTTTGTGTTTTAAAAATAGAACCCATGTAAATCTGGAAAAGTCATCAACAATAACAAAACCATATCTTTTGCCATTTAGACTTGCAGTTTGAACTGGACCAAAGATATCAATGTGAAGAAGCTCTAAAGGTTTCTGAGTTGAAATAAATTCAATTGTTTTGAAACTGCTTTTGACTTGTTTTCCTTTAACACAAGCTTCACAGATCTTATCCTTTTCAAAGCTAATCTTAGGCAAACCTCTAACTAGATCAAGTTGAGAAAGTTTAGCAATGGTTTTCATACTTATATGGCCAGCTTTTTTTTGTCAAATCCATTTATCTTTTTCAAGAGACATAACATGATTCAGCTGACACATCATTTAAATCTAAAACATATAAGTTCTTTTTCCTTGATCCAGAGAAAAATAGTTTATTATTAGAGGAGGTTTGTCTTATTTCACATATGTTAGGTGATGAGTCATTAATTAGTAGTTTTTATATAATATTTGGTTTCGTTTTATTTAGATTTAAGTTTATTTTATTTAAATAATATTTCCTTTTAGAACTATTTTCTTCAATTGCATATTATTATATTTCAGGAACGATTATTTGATAGATTGAGTCTTGGAGCAAAAGAAAGAGAATTAGGAGCTGATTCGGGATGAAAATACAAAATATGGGACAAAAATATGTCACTCCCCAAGTCAGAGAGATGGCACGGCCCGTGCTCCCACTGGCACGGCCGTGCCAAGCTTCAGGACACTCTTTTGCTGCTTTTGCTTCAGGAACAAGCTGCCTATTTTGACCGAAAAGCCCGTGGTTTCTTGTGGAACATTCTAGTGAATATTTGCTTAGGTTTTAAGTCGACATACGACTATAAATAGAGTAGCTAGCTATCACAACAAAATCATCTATCATTCTTGGAATTCAATAAGTGACAATTGTCTTTCTTAATAAAAGTTCTTTTCTTTTCCTTTACTTTCTTGTTATTTTACTTTTATGCTTTTCTTCTTCTTCTCCATGTCTACGATGAACATGAGTGAGTAGACTCTTCTTGTCTTGGGATTGTTGGATAAGTCTAATGACGTAATCCTAATCAAATCAAATCATAAACCCTAGTTTTATATAAATATACTTTCTAATCTAATTTCACCGTTTTTATAATGAATTAGCAATTACTAAGCTAAGAAGCGAACGCGGAGGGTTTAGTAATTGTTAATTCATCATCACAAATATTAAGCGAAGGATCGAAAGATGAAGTTTTAATATTGGAACAAGTGAAATTAGACAAGGGTTGCGAAACATGAGAATAGTCTACCAAACCTTGAGACATATAAAGTTTCGTTCTTCAAAGATTCTAATAGCAATCAACCATGAGAATATGCATGGTTGCTAGAGGAACACACTCACTGGGACCGAAAGGAGATGTGATAGGCTAGAGAGAAACTTGTCTTTAGAAAGTATATCAAATATAAAGGTAGAAGTTTAGCGTTTGTTTGTGAAGGATTCGTTGTTATGATGAACCAATAATCCCGAGGCTCTTTTTATTATTATTTTCTTCCGTTAAAAATCAAACCTTTTTCAACTGAACCTTCTTCTAATCATTCTCTAAAAGTTAGTTAAATTGAACAACTCCCTGTCAGAACGATACTCTTTTATTACTACACCGGTAGAACCGTGCACTTGCGGTTTTATCTCATCATTAGGTTTAAGTCAACTTTAAATCCACTATCACACAATTGACTTATACTAAGTCAATTGTGGTTTTAAACCTTCTACATACTGAATATTTTCTATTTTAGCAGAGTTCAGTTTACCTATAGTACATTTACCTCTGATTTTACCTTTGTCATTGTTTCCAAATGTTACTAGTCCTCCATCCTTCTTTTCAAAGGTTAGAAACAATTCATGTAACCTGTCATGTGTCTAGAACAACCACTATCCAAGTACCATGGCTTTGTTCTTGCACCCTAAGGCAGGACCTACATTTGACAGGACAAAAACTTTAGGTACTCATGTAATGTTGGGTCCTTGAGGGTTAGTTCTTATAAGAGATCTTTACTAATTGTAACATTCTGTTTTGTATGATCAGATTTGTTACAGTAGGAACATATCTTCTTAGCCTACTCAACCTTTTGTGAACTTTCTGATATATTGAGATAAGAACGTTCTAAACTAAGATTAACCTTATTTTTTCTAATAAAGTTTTTCTTATGAAAATATGCTGAATCAATATGTCCTAGCCTGTCACGGTATGAACATTTTAATTTCATTTTTCCTTCATCCTTTTGAGGTACAAATCTCTTAATAAATTTGTTTGGATCTTTAAATCCCAAACCAAATTTTTCAGCATTTCCACTTTGTGATCCCAAAATGTTTTGAAATTTTTATGTAAACTTTATAAAACATGTAAGATCATTTTTTAGATCTTCAACTTCCTTTTTCAAAAGAGTGTTTTCCTTTTGTACCTCAGAAGGTTTAACAAAAATGTTCTTTTGTTTTCTGTTTAACTCTTTTTGTTGTTCGGACATTTTGAAATGAGAGTCTTGCAAAGTTTGTATGGTTTTTCTAGATTCATCATATTTGCTTTGAAATTTCTCTTTTTCTTCTTTTAGTTCAGAATTTTATTTGATTAATGAATGACATCTATTAGTTAGAAAATTTGAATAATATAAAAGACTATCAATTTTATTTTCAAGGTCTCTATACAAAGGATCAATTTTATAGACAATTACCTCTTCTTCATCATCTGACTGAGCCATCAGACACATGTTGGCTTCTTCATCTTCTTGTTGGTTCTGTTTCTTCCATGTCATCCCAAGTAATCATTGTCTTGAATGGTGGTTTTCTCTGCACCTTTTTAATGTCAGGACATTCACTTTTGTAGTGTCCAGTTTCGTTGCACTCAAAACAAGTGACTTGACTTTTGTCAGCTTCAGTTCTGGTGCTATTGATGGTGTTGGGAAATTTCTTTCTGATTTGATTTCTTCTCATCATCATTCTTTGTATCCTTTTGGATATCAGTGTAAGTTAATCTTCAGTTTCTTCTTCATGAACTTCTTCTGTTTCTTGTGGTTCTTGCACATCATCTTCAGTTGTTGATGAGGTTTGCTGAGATGCTTTCAAAGCAAGTGATTTTACCTTTTTCAATGGTTTGTCTCCTTGAAATACAAGTTCATGAGCTCTCAGTGAACCAGTGAGATCTTCCAGGTTCATAGATTTTAAATCTTTGGCCTGAGTTATTGCAGTGACCATAGGTCTCCACATACTTGGAAGACATCTCAATATATTTTGATTCTCTCATAACTTGATTAAAATAAGGAATGGGGGTTTGAATTGTGACCCTTTAAAAATTAAACATGTACCTTAAAAATAATTCTCAAGTTGTAAACTTGGAATATTTATGTTAACAGACAGACTTCAGAACGTTCATAAGTGTTATTGTGAAAACAGTTTAAATAAATAAATGTGTTTGTGTGTGTTGTGTTTACTGAAAGTAAAGAGTATAAGGAAGAGAATAAGAACACACAAAAATTTATAGTGGTTCACCCAATGTGGGTTAGTCCACTCCTCACAATCTTGTGAGAGTTTCCACTATGATGCTTGAGATAACCTCTCAAATCCTGCACCTTACAATCCTACAGCAACTGTATTCTCTTAGCCTCAGCAGGCTTACACCTTTCTTTCTAAGTTACCCACTTAGACTTTTACACCTTCTGCTCAAACTAACACCTTAGTACCCCTAAAGCTAGATGAGACTTTCTTTACAATTTGTTTGTGAGTTTGAATGATTGAAATCAGACAAGAGAAAAATGGAGGGAGAAGTTTATCTTTAAAACGATAAGATAAATATTGATACACATTTTTAAAGACTTCTTGGAATCTTTATAAGATCAATTTTTTTGCTAAAGCTTCAAACACTCTTATGTTGTTTTCTTGTATACTTTGCAATGGTACAAGTAATGTTGAGCCTTCCACTTCTATTTATAGAGTGTCTTAACCTTTTGTAGCCGTTGGAGTGTGACCAATAGTCTTGTGCCATGTGTCTTGGGACCCACCAACTTTTACTTGAAATTCTGGGTAAACTGAAATACTTCATAATGTTGTTGGGTTCATGCCATGTGTCTTGGGACCCACCAACTTTTACTTGAAATTCTGGGTAAACTGAAATACTTCATAATGTTGTTGGGTTCATCATGATCTTCATCTAGGTTTATGTGGATGAAGGGCCAGATGTGTTTCTGGGTTTCATCATATGAATATCACTTGAATTTATAGGTTGTACTATGAAGATTGTTCTTGTACGTACTTCAGAATGTTCTTGGGTCAGAGTGCATGATTGATAAAGTGGAACTGTCACTTCAAGCCCATGCTTTAGGGGATTTGGTTAGCTTTGTACAGTACCAACTTCCTTATGTGTCGAATTCTTGTTGAATAAGAGTATATCTTGCTTTTAGAATTGCTTTTTACTTTCCAACAACTGTACTGTTCATGTCAGAAAAAGCATGGAGCAGGATCGAACTTTCGGAACTCAGGGGACTTCAAAATGTTCCTTTTATTTCACTTATGATGATTTGTAAGAATCTCATTTGATGTAATCAAATCCTAATCGTGAAACATTTATGAAGTGCAGTATGAAAAACATCTTGGATGATATTCTTAAAGGAATATTCCTAATGTTTTGCACTTCAAATGTACATAGTCTTGAATGAACATTGAAGATGCCCTTTTTGACTTTAATCAAATAAATGACTTTATTCCTTGATTGATCTTGGTGAATGTACTTTACTGGGCTTTTATTTATGTCACGTGAACCTTGCATGTTCTTCATTTGGTTGATGAATTTCTGGGCTTGGTTCTTGATGTTCATCATAACAACCTTCTGAACTCTGTCCAACCTTCTGAACTCATTTTAACTTTCTGAACTCTGACTTAGTTCTTAAGTCTTTATGTCCTTTGATTTCTTGTTTCTTGATATGAATAAAACTTTGTTCCTGTCTTAGTTAAACACTCAAGAGCACAAGTTAAATACCAAGAAATTAATCAAAGTCCATTAATTCCTTAATCATCAAGGTTTGTTATCTTTAAAATTAATTAGGGATTTTACCTCAACAGGCCGAACCTTTATAGCCATGGCAGAAAACTATCATCTGACCCCATCAACTTATAACTTGTGGGTGAAATGGTTCTGAACTTGGAAAAGACCCAATCCTTGGATAAATTTGTGTACCTCTCTTCGCTGGTACACAAAGTGAACATAATACGGACACCCCCTAGTTCACACTAGAATAATGACCACATGCGGTAATTTAAACCGTTCAGCTCGAATCTGATGATTCCTTCTAATAATCTGCACATAGTTGTCCATGTAAATGTTCCAAGACCAAACCCTATATTTCCCTATAAATACTAATGTATGGAGTTCACCCAGGTATGCACATATTTTATCCTAAAATACATCGCAAATCCATAACGTTTACTGACTTAAACGTTGGAGTGTCTTCGTAGGCAGGAGTGGACCCACTGTATGGCTAAGTGTGGCTATATTCACACCAAAATATTACCCAATTTTTTTTTAATATACTAGACCGAAAATTTCATTATATATGATATATATCACTAATGTTTCACAAGTTTGTGCTTGGCCTAGTGGTAAATGGATCTGCAATCATAGTCGTGGGTCCGCCCTTGTTTGTAGGTATCACCTCCTCTGTTAAGAGAAGAAAGTTGTTGACAATGGTCCTACATTCAAAGACCATTCTACACCACCATTCAAAGATCTCCGTTTCGACAAGATCACAACCCGAGGAAATATACCTAAAATTCTTGACGACCTTTCTATAAAATAAAGAAAATCCATATAGATTTCTTACCTTATAATGTATTTACTTTGGAATAAGCCAACTATAAATGGCGGACCTTGCTGGTAAACTCCAATGCCTTCAGCAATGATGTATCCCAAAAAATAACTTTATTAGTTAAGAATGAACGGTTTAAGTTCAATGTAATAATGCTTTAGTAACAGAAAACCTAGGTTAATTTATGGACTAGGAAAAAAATGTTGATTGAATCAAATAAAAGAATGTTGATTTGGAATATATAATGTAAATAAGTTCCTTTGTCCTTCTCCTAAGGTGGGGTTTAGTTGTGTCAATGAAAGACCATCATAATTCATAACGACATATCAAACACATGCATGCAGTGCTGAACAAAACCCTGACCCACACAAAACCAAAAGAGAAAGTAAAAAGTAAGGTTGCAAACAGTAAACCCCAATGATGACTATAAACTTCAACTTTTATCAAAGAATTTATAATTTGTAAAAATTAAAGTGATATGAGAAGAAGCGTTTTCCACGTTAAGATAAAAGAGTCCGGTCCGGTCCAGTCCAGGTGTTATTATTGAACTCCAAACTTGAAAAAGTTGATAAGAATTAAAAGCATTCATTTTAGCTGTTCACGTGTGTCTCCAGGCCAGCAAACCATCACTATTCCTCAAAATAAATTGTACGCAAATTTACCCAATTTTTTTTTTTTTTTTTTGCATAAGAATATGTTTTCAGGATTTGAACTCGTGACCTTTCAATTATATGATAACATTTTTACTAGTTGCGTCAAGGTTACCCCTCATCATTAATCCTCAAAATATTTTTGAAAAATGTTTTATCTATACCTACATACTCAATCGATCACAAATGTGATATAATAGATGTGATATGTTATTGATCTGATAGAAACATGAAAGTGTTAATTACGTATTATTATATGAAAATTTGAGATGTTTAAATATAAAGAGTCGACGATGATTTCTCTTTGCCTACGTGAAACATTTCAACTATAAAATCCCCTCAATTCACCAACACATTCCTTACCAATACAAACATCTTTCATTTTCATTCTTACCTATCCCCTCATTTCAACTATATTCCTTACCAATACAACCTCGCTCTCGTGCATCCTCTATATCCTCATTTTTCTTATTTTTTCTCTTCTATTTTCTTTCTTTTCACCCTTATTTTCTCTGACCTAATCCTCTCAATCTCTCTCTCCACTCTTTATTTTTAGCTTAAAATTTTCTTTTTTTTCTTCTATTTTTTCTCTCTTGCAACCGCGGAATAGAATCCAATTTGATCCAACATATTTGTCCAACAACCATGGTTTCCGAGACGAACCAATCGAAGAATGTATGTGTAATCGGAGCTGGACCAGCAGGCCTAGTAGCCGCAAGAGAGATAAGAAAAGAAGGTCACAAAGTAATTGTGCTAGAACAAAATCATGACATTGGAGGACAATGGTTATATGATGATCAAAACATAGAAGGTGAAGACCCTTTAGGTAGAAACTCTTTTCTAAAAGTTCATAGCAGTATCTATAACTCTTTAAGAACACAATCTCCAAGAGAAGTCATGGGGTTCACAGATTTTCCATTTTCTACCAAGAAAGGTAGAGACATGAGGAGGTTCCCTGGCCATGTTGAAATACTTATGTATCTAAAAGATTTTTGTGAATGGTTTGGGTTAAGAGAGATGATAAGGTTCAATACTAGGGTTAATTATGTTGGAATGCTGGATGATTATGGTGTTTGTGGAAATAATTTGAAGTGGATTGTTAGAAGCAAAGAGAAGGATTGTGATAAGGTTGTGGAAGAGGTTTTTGATGCAGTGGTTGTTGCCACTGGTCATTACGCTCAACCAAAATTGCCATCCATTAAAGGTAACATGATTTTCTATACTAATATCTTGAATCTTCTCATCCATTTATTTCATGTTAGAGATATGAATATGATATAAAGAAACAGGAAGAAAGGAATTTTATAATGTAATACTCCAGAGGTAACGCCTCGCTAGCTATAGCAAAACCCATTAACTATTGGTGCAAGAAATATAACATACAAGATTTTTATTTATATGGCCAAGTCTTTGTATATTTTTTTCATATTATCCGATGTGCGACATTTTCTCATAATAATTAAAGGGAATTACATTCTCATTATTATTATTGATATGTGATTATGTAGATAATTATATATTGATGCATAATTATATATTAATGCTCAGGAATGGATACATGGAAAAGAAAACAAATGCATAGTCACATTTACAGGACTCCAGAACCATTCCACAATGAGGTATATTTGCTATGTAATCTCTTATGTTTTTTCTTTGATAAATCAAAGATAATATATATTATTTAATTGATATGCACTATGAAAAAAGAAAATTACACATGCAACCATATATCACAATTATATCTCTTTGTTAATATTAGCTCTGAAAATATATCTATAAATTATCCACGTGGCAAAATGTAATTAGAAACTATGTAAATTTATTTTTACACCGACAGTCCTGCTCTATAATACATGTAAATAATGGAAGGGCATACAAAAGCTTTGGAAGCTTTAGGGACACTCAAACTTATTTAAGCTGATTAATTTTTTTTATTTATATAACAGGTTGTGGTGGTGGTTGGAAATTCCTTTAGTGGCCAAGATATAGCAATAGAACTAGTGGGAATAGCAAAGGAAGTTCATATAAGTTCAAGATCTCTTGATACTATAACTGAGGGATTTTCTAAAGTCATATCAAAACATGAGACCTTACACCTTCATCCACAGGTATTGATAATTATAATCTCAAATTAAAGAAAAAAGATATTTCACTACTATTTTTGTTAGATTTATACTCACTCTGTCTCATTATATTAAGTGTGGTTTAAGGTTAGGCATGCAAAGTTCTGAAAAAATTATAGAGTATACTAATATGGGTTAAATATGTTTTTGGTCCCTATAAAACTGGGAACTTTTAATTTTAGTCCTTACTTAATTTTCATAGGTTTTTTAGTCCCTACAAAAAAAATTACTTCTAATTTTAGTCCTTGTTACAACAAAGTTTGTTTAATTATCCCTAAACTCTTAAATTTTTGAACAATTTTTTTGAGACACGTTTAGAACACTATGAAAGGTTCATTTACTAAAATTTAGAATTTTGTTAACATGAAACGAATTAAATATGAATTTTTTAAAACAACAAAAGTTAAAGATAAAATTAACAAAATCTGGACGTAGAAATCAAATTTTACGACAATTTTTTGCAGAGGAGCTTTTAGTAATGTTCTTAGCACGTCTTCAAAAAATTGTTCAAAAACTCAAGAGTTTAAGCATAAATTAAACAAATTTGAATTGATGAGGGACTAATACTGAGTGCAAAAATAAAAACTTAAGGGCTAAAAGAACTATTAAAATTAAGTAAGGACTAAACTTAAAAGTTCCCAATTTTATAGGGACCAAAAACATATTTAACCCTACTAATATTTATTAATTAAATAAGTTTCATTGATTAAAAGACTTTTATTAAATAAAGTAGTTGGGTTGATTGAGATAAATAATGCATAAGGATATTACTAGAAAAAATGTAATTAGCTTTATTTGTTAACAGTGTATCACTTCAATAGTAAGAGTTTGTCATCATAATTAGAGGAATGATATTTGAATAATAATTTGGGACAATCTTTATGACAATATTTTTTTTCTTTTTTTTATTGGTCAAAAACAATAGAAAGATAAGAAGAACATTATATGAGTATTTGAAAGGAAGTTGTTAAAAAATTATCATAAAATAATTTTACAAATATCATCTCTCTTTAACAGGGGACTTATATAGTAACGTGTTATATTGGATCATTGTGCAGATAGACGCCCTTGAAGAGGATGGAAGGGTAATTTTCATTGATGGTTCTTGCGTTAAAGCAGACTCTATTGTGTATTGTACAGGGTAAGTCCTTGAGAAATTCTAATATAGTCACATGACCAAATAAATAGTATTTGGTCACACACACAAAAAGAAGTATACCAGTAAATCAAGCTGTCAAAAGAAAAGATTGATTAAAAAAAATTATTTTCTATCACAAACAGTACATTATGATTGAATAATAATTATGATCTTTGTCCAGTGATTTCGCTGTGCGGACTAATCAATATGTCGAAACATGTTTAAATATTTCCTTTTAGAGTAAAGTAGTTATGTATACTAGTCCTTCCGTCCCGAATTAATTGAGCCATTGGTTCATTTCACACTTATTAAAAAAAATGTATAAATATAGGGGAAAGTGGAATATATTGAATTGGGAATGATGAAAGTATTATTAATTAGAGTTATAAAGGGGAAAAAGTGGAATATATTGAATTGAGAATGATGAAAGTAGTATTGAAAATTGAAATGACTCAGTTATTTTAAGACACTTTTTTTTAGTAAATGACTCAATTAATCCGGGACGGAGCGAGTAATAATTAAAGGTGTTTTTGAAATTCATCAATTGGTTGTTTTGTAGGTACTCCTATAGCTTCCCTTTTCTTGACACCAAAGGAATGGTGGTTATAGAAGATGACAGAGTGGGGCCTTTGTATGAGCACACTTTCCACCCTTTACTTTCTCCATCTCTTACTTTTATAGGCATCCCTAAAAAGGTAATTAACCTAAAATCAGCAATTGAAAAATTAGTTATGAGGTATATAACATCAACACTTCATACCGAATATATAAATGGCTTCTGACACATTTTGATTATGCAGCATTGACACTTCTAATTAAAAATATGGGTTTTGTTTGACATGCACGTGACACTTGTATATGTAATTGATATGTGTGATTGTATTCTGTTAATTCTTTTTCTCAAATAGACGTGTCGGTGTCGTGTTTAGTATTCATATGTGTTAGCGTTTTATGGTGCGTCGATGTCTAACACTAACACTTGTAGTTACATTTAATTACTTTATTTTTTTAAATTATTATCAGTATATATCATGTTTAGGGGCGTAGCCTTGTATATGGGAGGGGTAGCCTTGGCTACCCCAAAAAAAAATATTATTCTTGAATTGGTCTGTATGTATTTATATCCGGCAACCCCAAATAATAAACATTGAGCTACCCCAAACAAGTCCAATTGCAAAAATTATCATAAATAATAAAGTAAAAAAATTACTACATGATTGATAGATTTATTTGTATTGGTTTGATACTTTTGGTCTCAATAACAACTAAAGAAAAACCTTTTTCAACAATAAAAATTATCAAAACAATAGTCATAGACAACTTAAATGGACAATGAGTTTCTTGCAAATAACCGATTTATTTACATTTGAAAAGTTTTTTTTTTTAACGGCCGTTTGAAAAGATATTATTAATCTATTATTAAACAGGCAATTATAGATGAAATATTGGGTTCTTGAAACGCATTTTGTCCAACGTTTCTAAATAGCGATTTTTATGTTAAGTTCCTAATATTTGTTATTTTTAGTCCTTAATTTTTTATTAGAGATTAAATTCAAGACTTACGACACTTTTGTTTTGTAAAATTTTAAAAAATTGAGACAATAATTGAATATTTTTTTTATGGACTAAACCTAAAAAATTATAATTTATGGGACTAAAAACATATTATCCTTAAATTTAATATTTGTTTTCAAAAAAAAATTTCTTTATAGTTGGCCCCTGCTTAAATTTTTCGCGAGCTTCGCCGCTGATCATGTTTGTATATGAGTATGAGTAGGTACTTGGTAGATTTTAAGGTCACATTTATTTTTTTATCTCTTATGCATACTTTTTAGTTTCAATGGTGATACCAAAAGTATGTATATCAAATGTTGAATTCTTTAATTGATGAGTGTACTACAGATTTTAGGATTCCCTTTCTTTGAGTCCCAAGCAATGTGGATAGCTCAATTGCTTTCTGGGAAAAAAGTATTGCCATCATGGGAGGAAATGATGAAATCCATCGAGGAGTTCTACCATGAAAGAGAAGTAGCAGGCATTCCTACTCATGATATTGGAGATTTTGAGGTAAAAAAAAAAATAAACAAAATCTTGGTTTTTTTATTTTTAACAAAACAATATCTTGGTAGCCATTAAATTTTATAATATGCACCTATTTATACATAGATGGCTTCATCACATAATTTGAAGAGACAAAATTGCTAGCAATTTGCTTTTTAACACTCCCTTTTCAAATTAGTGGGATTTGTTAGATTTCAACTAATGGGGGGCTCATGCAATATTTTTTATTCTATACAAACAATTCATGAAATATCACATGTCCATTAAGCACAATCAACCATAGAAAAATATATTTTCTTAATTATAACAATGACAAAAAAAAAAGATATCAAAGATCATAGAAAAAGAACCTTTTATCAAAATAGTAAAAAATTCTTAAAATGTCTTAAGGGTGACCATTAATAGTTTTTTATTGTCATGTCTAACTTTTCTAGGCTGATTGCTTCACGCAATCCCCTAGATTTGTTTTGAATCTTTTATTTTTTTTTACTAAAAGATCTGTTTTGAATCTAATTTATAGAAGTTGAAATTCAATCTTCATCTAAAAATACTTATTTGGGGAAGGTGGTAAATATCTGAGTTATTTTTTATTTGAAAATTGCTCTTATCCCTTTTAAAATTGTTCATTCTCTTATCTCAATGGGAGTTAACTCACGTTCGGTATTATTCAATATGAGTTAACTCACGCTAACACTTTTAAGATATGTTGACCCGACTTAAAAAGTGCTTAAACCAATCTTAAAAGTGCTAGTGTGAGTTAACTCATGTTGAAAATATCGAGCGTGAGTTAACTCACGCTAAATTAAGGATATAAACATTTTCAAAATATAATATCATACGAAAATGGTATTATTTGGGTTTAGATCTACATATTAAGATCATCTGATTTAAACCGCCAAATCAAGATCAGATGTATGCATTCAAACTTTAATAAATCAAGTTCAAAATTTAATGTCAAATAAAAATTATCTGATTGTAATATGAGGATCCAGATCTACAAGTGCATGATTGAATAAGATATGGTCCATTGGTCTAGTCCTACATCAGAATTATTGGTGTACACTGTACAGCCACCCGTAGCTCCATTAATTTATGGAAAAATGAAAAGGTGAAAATTTGTATATGTGTTTTAATTTTTATTTTGTTACATTGCAGTATTGTGACAAATATGGTGAGAATGTAGGACTCCCACCATTACAAGAATGGAGAAAAGTGCTTTGTGTTTCAGCCATAATTAACTCCATTGTTAACTTGGAGACATATCGAGACTCATGGGATGATGATGAGGTGCTCCAAGAGGCCCTTCAAAGTCCTTACTTCACTCAACTTGGACTTGAAGATTGATTCTCTTCTCCAAATTTAAAATATATTTATAATAAAATTAAATAAAGAAAATGTGTGTAATAATTATCCCATGCAAGAACAAAAAATATGCATGTGCTCAATTATATTTCTCTGTTGTGTTGTTTCATAATGTTAGTGTGAGATATGATTGAATACTTGTGTATTCTATTACATTATGAGTGCATTGAATTTAAATCCAAAAAACGAAAGAGTTGTTTCGTACGTAGTAGCATTCAAATCATTTGATTATATTGGTTCTTATTTATAAAGAAAAAGGGAAACAAGTGTTTGAATTAGAACATTGTTTCATGTTTCATTTTGAATTTGATTTTAGGATGGAAAAATTATTAATCAGACTTTACTTGCCTCGCAGCCAACCTCCAAATTATTAGGGTCTCTTTTCTCTAGAATCGGGAGGGTTAATACTCAAAAGAAACATAGTTTTATTTTTTTGTGTTTTGTTGGAGTTGTGTGATGTATTCTCCTTCTATTCATTTTTTGTGTGTGATTGATCTCTCTATTCCTAATTACTTAATCTTACTTACTAAAGCTTGTCAGGTCAAGTTAACCCTAACTCTAACCATAAAGCAAGCATTTTCCTGCTCATTCTAAAGCATTTATGTCGACGCTTGACCCCATCACCTTTAATACACGCCATAAAGTCATTTCATTACAGGTTGTAGTAACTGCCATTTATAAGACGATTGCATATTATTTTAATTTTTGAAATAGAATAACACACTATTGCTGTATTAATTGTCATCCCAAATTAGACTTGTGAATTACGTACAAAATTGTATAATGGAAATAAAATAAGACACAATCAATTGTATCACTACAAGAAATAAGATATTTAGCAGCGACTTTTTCTCAGCGACAATCAATTTGTTGTCAATAATATGCTTATTGCAACGACTTATTTAAGTCGTTATAATAAGTTGTTTTTTTTCACAACAATTTCGTTATCGCTGAGAAAAATGACTTATCCCAACAACAATTATTATCGTTGGAAATAATACAATTTTTTGATATGCATATAGCAACGACTTATTTAAGTCGTTGTAATAAGTTATTTTTTTTAACAACAATTTCATTATCGCCGCGAAAAACGACTTATCCCAACAACAATTATTATCGTTGGAACTAATACAATTTTTTGATATGCATATAGCAATGACTTATTTAAGTCATTGTAATAAGTTTTTTTTTTCACTACAATTTTGTTATCGCTGGGAAAAATGACTTATCCCAACAACTATTATTATCGTTGGAAATAATACAATTTTTTGATATGCATATAGCAACGACTTATTTAAGTCGTTGTAATAAGTTTTTTTTTCACAACAATTTCGCTATCACTGGAGAAAATAATTTATCCCAACAACAATTATTATCGTTGCAGGGATCAAAAAATTATTATCGTTGCAAAATAATATAATTTTTTAAAGTCTGTCAAGTTTCTCCAAATTTGTAGCTTTTTTTTTTTGTTGAGGAATCCAAGTTTGTAGGCTTGTTCATTGCCACTTAGTTTTAAACTGTAACTTTGTTCTATAAAAAAGGATATGGAGGACACGCATCCCATATCTTGCAACTAATTAGTATTAAAAAAATAATAATCAAAGAACACCAAAAAACAGGAAAAAAAATTCACAGTTGGCCAACAAGCATTGAGAAAAAATGTTTCACGTGACAAAAATAGATATATTAAATTCTATCTATAGTTCCTTTAAAAATTCCAGCAAGTTTTAGACCTCTAAATGTTTTTCATCATGACTTTTGGTTTCTATTTTTAAGTAAACTCGTGCACGGTTCATATTTTTTAAAGAAGTTTTATAAAGATGTTTAGAATATTATAACAAATTTTCCAATGAAAATTCATAATTAATCCATCCATTGTTAAAAAAAATTAAACTTGTGCAAAAGAAAATTTACAATATAGAAAGATCTTTTTACACAATAATTTTTTTCCCCGGGATTATCTGTTTTGTAAATCTTGTATTGCTTAATTACAATTTCAAATTTCAATTGACATGATTTATGTATTACTTATTACTTCAAACAAATATTATGAATGGCGTAAACCATAATAGCAAAATGAGGTATATTTGCAATGACTAAAATCGAAGAAATGATTTTTATATTATAAATACTAAAAGAAAAAATTGATATATTAATGAGGGAGTGAGAGCGGTTGACGCCAATTAGTTTTGGGAAGGAATGGGGGGTAAAGTCGGTAACACAAAAAGTATATCTTTTTTGAAGTGTTCCTTGTTAATTAGGTGAAGTTCTTTTGTGGAGTAATGCTAGGCGCCAGAGGGTTAGGAAGTTCTTTTGTGAAGTTATTTTTTGGTAGCTGAAATGAGGAGGTTAGGTTGGAGGATTGATGGGCGGGTTGGAAGTGGCGACGAAGACTATTCGCTAGGGAAGAGGAGCAGGTGTTGCAGTGTGATTCTTTGTTCGATAACATTTTTTTCTAGCATGATAACGTTTTCAATAAATGGATTCGGAAACAAGATCACGATGTTGGCTATTGTGTAAATTGTATTTATAGAATTCTCAATCAGAATGAGGAAATGGGTAACGATTTGCATAACGACATAATTTGAAACAAAGCAGTGCCTCCAAGTGTCGCTTTTTGCTTGAAGGCTTTTTAATAAACAGATTCCCACCATGTGGGATAATTTGACTCATCGTGAGGTTGTTTTGTTATGCTCGTTTTTGCGTTCAAGTGACTATGGGAATGAGTAATCACTTAACTATCTATCTATTTATGGAGTGTATTTTTTGTAGGAGTATTTGGCATCTTCATATCTTTGGTGGTTGTTTATTTATGCAATTCATCCTTATGATATTGGTTTTTACGCGTTAGAATTCAGTGGCGCACACGTGTTCAGGAAGGAGACCTGTTTCTATTTTCAGGTTATCTAGGTGACATATTATTTGAAAAGAGTGCAATTCAAGATGTTTGATGTTTGATTTTCATTATTAGTGGTTTAATCGGTCACTTTGTATTAGGTATGCCACTCAGGAGTGATACTTTTGGCTTTTCTTTCGAATTTTGCCTTTGTTTGTTTTTTAATTTGACTTTGATCCATTCTAGGCACATCTTGTGCTTCATAAGGATTCTTTATTTATTTTAATTTGGGTCCTTAAAAAAACAAATATATTAAATTCTATTTATAGTTCCTTTAAATATCTTAAATAAAAAATGGTTAAGTAGGTTTTTTTTTAGAGGAGGTTAAGATTTGCTCCCTGTAAATATCTTAAATTATATTTATAGTTCCTTTAAAAAATTCAGCAAGTTAACCAGTGTCCCGAGGCTATGAGAAATGTTAACAAGTGTCCCATATACTTTTTAAGCACCTAACCATATACTTATTTTAAAAAGAAAAAAACTTAATGGAATTATAATTTTCATGAAAAATTGGCGGCATTGGTTTAGCGCTAAAATAACTTTGGTTGAGCACTTTCTCTTAACTCTTGAGTAACTGATACCCATTATCTCCTCCTACTCCAAACATATACCCACTACAGTTTCTTGAGTAAAAACAAGAATCTTTGCACAATGGAGGTAACGACAGTGACCAAGCAACGCTAAAGTCTTTTGCAGATGCAGATCTCTTTCAATTAGCATCCAAATCTCTTTCAATTTCTTGCAGATTCATAGTTCTCATTCGATTTTCTTTCACATTCAGAATTCGAATTTCTTCCCCAGGTAAGTATTCAAAATTCGAATTTCTTCCCGTTCGTTTATATGCTACGTTTTTCCTTTGATCAATTTTGGTAAAATGTTTGATTGCATGAATGTCTTGTTTTTGGGATTTGTCAATGATTTATTTCCGATGGCTTTCTCTCTCAATCAAAATCTAGGGTTATTTTTGTTTGACTGTGAATGTTGCTAAAAGGGGAAGAATTAGGAACATGAATGGATGTGGGAATATGATTTGGTGATTTTGGGTTACTAAGAATGGATTTTCTAACACACACAGACACATTTCAAGAGAGGTTCCCAGTTCTCATCTCATTTTTAAGTTGGTTTCTTCACGGAAATTTTACAATTTGATTTCAAACAATTTGGTTTCTTCATGAAATTGAGACTTTGGTGGAAAATTCTGCTGTTTCATGATGAGTCAAGTTCAGACTAAGTTATGTATAACCAACTCCAATTACCTGCATACAAATACATAGTTAGTAGATAAATTCTTTTTTTTTTGCTTTAATACAATCAAAACATCAATAAATAAGATATTGTATTAGTAGTGACTTTTATACAATCAAAACATCAATAAATAAGATATTGTATTAGTAGTGACTTTTTTAAGATAGAGTAGGTGTCTCTAATTTTAGATTCATTTGATGTTTTCTTTGCACCGATATAGCCCCCATTTTTTGTTTTCATTTGACTTTTTTTTACTTTTAATATGTTTATGTTGTAGATGATTCTATGTAGTATAATGGATGTCAATATAGTTGAAATGTTCTTGACAATTATGATGCTTTTGTATGCTATTTTATTTTCAAGAAAACTTAATTACTTCTTTGGTCCATGTGATTTTGGGTTACTAAAGAATGGATTTTCTAACAACACACATTTCAAGAGAGGTTCTCATCTCATTTTTAAGTTGTTTTCTTCGTGAAAATTTTACAATTTGATTTCAAAACAATTTGGTTTCTTCATGAAAATGAAAGTTTGGTGGAAAATTCTGCTGTTTCATGTAAAGTTCAACTAAGTTATGTGTATTAGACCCATTTCCTTTGTTCTTCTCTAGCCTAGTTGTAGTGCATAATAGATAATATAGGTTGTTCTAGAATTAAGGTACACTTGTAAATAGGTTGTTCTAGGCGTCAAAAAAGACAAGATATAGAGATGAAGTTAAAAGAAGTAGAGACTCAACTCGAAAAGGAGCGAAACATGAGGGAAGAAATGACGGCAAAATTTGAAGAGAGTCAAAGGCAACTAGGAGAAAAGATGGAGAAACAATTTGAGGAAAAAATGGCAAAGATGTTTAGTCAAATGATGAATTTCCAAGTAAGTATATAAATAATCATAGTCAACAGCACTTATGTTTTGATTGTAAGTCACATGAGCTCTGGTTGGGGTGTTATTTTGAATATTTTTATAGGGTATCGGTGGACAATTTTCTAGTGCACTTAATATAATGTCCGAACTTGTTCATAAGGGTAATAACATGACTTCAGAGAAATTGAAGTAATTTTTCTTTACTTTTAGCATACAATTTAGTCCAAATTTTATTTCAAGTTGAGATGGATTGGTGGAGACACGGCTTAATGCATTTGTGAGGATATTCTAATTGAGAATTCGTTTTTGCAATTGGTTAATAATCCAAACTTACTGGTGTTTCCTGTTTTCTGGTGTGAGAGTTCGGCTGCTGTTTGTGCAGTGGTTCTGTTTGTGTGCTGCTGTTTGTTAGACCTTAAAGCACACCAGCCATAGAGGTTTTTGGGCTAGTTAGTTTGGTTATAGCAAGCTTAGGCTAGTTATGTTCCTATTGTATTGGTTGTTGTCTGTTTTGGCAGGGTAGTGATGTGGTGTAGGCACATTTCCCTTGTATAGGTGGGTTTGGCATGACCTTTGGGTTGGTTTGGCCTCTAGGTGTTTCGCCTTGTTTCAGCGCCTTTGTATGTTTTCGGTTGCGAGTGTTGGTAGTTCTTTTACCTTCCTCTGCCAATAATATTTGCTGATTAAAAAAAATGCTATTGGTGTGGCTGTGTTAGCTGTTGCACGCCCTTGGTGCTGCTGTTTTTTGTTTTCGGTTGTGTGACAGCTTGGGGAAGCTTTTGGTGTGGATTTTTGCTGTTGGTTTTGGCCGTTGTTTTCGTTATTATTAGGGCTCATGTCCACAATCTTTGTCTCGTTGAGTTTGGCCATTGTATGAGTTTAAGTTTGGATTTGCTTAAGAGACGCGGTTTGAATATATGCTAAAATTGGTAGATTAATGCTTCAACATCTTGCTATTGTTTTTTGGGTTTTACGAATTTGACAGACACATTTGAAACATAGGCTTGATGATATTTGTTTTCTATTTTTCTTCCATCCATTAATTGTATAGAAAAAGTCACATTAAATATTAATTCGATTTTGTTGAAATTGCAGGTCAAAGTAAGGATGATTCAACTGCTTCACAAAGAAAGATTCTAAGACAAGCTACAAAAAAGAAGAATTAATATTGTTGCTGGCTGGAGCCACAATTTTATTTGTTATATTTGTTAATTTTTGGAATTGTTAGTTTTTCTTTTTTTTTCTGAGAAAACCATTTATGATTATTAGTTTTTTTTTGTGTTAAGAAGGATAATTTATGGCATTTTATATTTTTAATGTTATAGTACTTTGCAGGTATGTTAAACTTGACCATTTTTTACATTAAAAATATTGTTTCTTATATTCTAATGTAATTTTGAATAGTTATGACAATTTAAATTACAAATGTGATTGATACTGATTTTATTAGAAAATAAAAGTTAAAAAATAATCATTTTTATTAAATGACATAAGTTGTTGGGAAATGTAATTTATACCAACTACTCTGGTTGTGGCGATTGATAGAAAATAGCAGCAATTTGTACTATTGACAAAAAACAACTTCTCGCAACAAATTTAGTTGTTGAGGAAAATACTTTATCGCAACAAATAGTCATTGTGACAATAAAAAATAGCAGCAACTTGTATTGTTGACAAAAAACAACTTATCACAACAACTTTAGTTGTTGAGGAAAATACTTTATCGCAACGAATATAGTCATTGTGACATGTGACATATGTCAACAATAATTGTCGTTGCAAAAACATTAGTTTTCACAGCGACATCAAATGTCGTTGCAAAACTTTTCGCAACAGCACTTATGCCAACGACATGCAGCGATATTTTTTTCGCTGGGAAAAGCACATTTCGCAGCAACTTTGCATTTTTCTCAACGACATATGTCGCTGTCAAAAGCCTTTTTTCTTGTAGTGTATATTGATTAGCATTAAAACCATACAGTTGAAAATTTCTTTTAAAAACAAAAGAGGCCACACAGTTGCATATAAAAGAAACAACACCTTTTGCATATTAAAAGAAAACCACAGGGTTTTCATAATGGAAATCTTACTTACTAAAACTTGTCAGGTCAAGCTAACCCTAACCCTAACCCTAAAGCCAGAATTTTCCCGCTTATTCTAAAGCATTTATGTCGACGCTTGACACCCCCACTTTAATACACGCCATAAAGTCATTTCATTACAGGTTGTAGTAACTGCCATTTATAACACGATTGCATATTATTTTAATTTTTGAAATAGAATAACACACGATTGTTGTATTAATTGCCATCACAAATTAGACCCGTAAATTACGTACAAAATTGTATAATGGAAATAAAATAAGACACAATCAATTGTATATTGATTAGCATTAAAACCACACGGTTGAAAATTTCTTTTAAAAACAAGAGGCCACACGGTTGCATATAAAAAAACAGCACCTTTTACATATTAAAAGAAAACCACAGGGTTTGCATAATGGAAATAAAATAACACACAATCAATTGTACATTAACTAGCATTATTGTATAATCGAAATAAAATAACACACAATCAATTGTATATTAACTAGCATTAAAACCACATGATTGAAAATTTCTTTAAAAAAAAAAAAAGGAAGGCCACACGGGTGCATATAAAAAAAAACAGCACCTTTTGCCTATTAAAAGAAAACCACACGGTTTGCATAATGGAAATAAAATAACACCCAATCAATTGTACATTAACTAGCATTATTGTATAATGGAAATAAAATAACACACAATCAATTGTATATTAACTAGAATTAAAACCACATGGTTGAAAATTTCTTAAAAAAAAAAGGAGGTCACACGGTTTGCATAATGGAAATAAAATAACATCCAATCAATTGTACATTAACTAGCATTAAAATCACACAGTTGAAATTTTCTTTGAAAAAAAAGGTCACACGGTTGCATATTGAAAAAAACAGCATCGTTTGCAAGTTAAAAAAAAAACCACACGGTTTGCATATTAAAATCAGTCTATAAAATCAATCTCCTTTCTCCTTCCATTATTCTATCATTGATTCCAATAGAGGGTCATTGTATTGAAACTCTGTTGTCCTATCAGTGCTTGACAGGTGCTACGGTTATTTTTTCTCACAATTACGACGTGTTTTAACATTTTTTTTCCTATTTTTTAAACCTTTATGATGTTGCAGGTCCTTTGTTCAAAAATTCAGCTTCATCCTTTGAAAGTGTTGTCAACAAGTATTGTGTGAAGTTTAGGACGTACATAGTCGAGTATGATGTTGAAGAGGTGAAGATAATTTTGTCTGACATGTTTCATTTTTTTTTTTTTGTTATCTGTAATGGTTCTAATCGTTTTTTTGTTGCATCAGGGGGTTGTTATGCTACCGAACATGTTCACGAACGACTTTGGGGACCAAGTTCAACGATTTGCAACTATGATTGATGCAAAGAGCAATCAGTTTGAGGTGTTGGTTGAAAGAATTGATGGGTCTGTGTATTTCTCCAAAGGGATGGAAATCCTTGCGTGATTTTTTTGGGATCAGCTTGGGTGCATATAGTTCTTTCACATCTTACTAACTAAAGCTTGTCAGGTCAAGCTAACCCTAACCCTAACCCTAAAGCCAACATTTTCCCGCTCATTCTAAAGCATTTATGTCGACGCTTGACCTCCTCACCTTTAATACACGCCATAAAGTCATTTCATTACAGGCTGTAGTAACTGTCATTTATAACACGATTGCATATTATTTTAATTTTTGAAATAGAATAACACATGATTGCTGTATTAATTGTCATCCCAAATTAGACCCGTGAATTACGTACAAAATTGTATAATGGAAATAAAATAAGTCACAATCAATTGTATATTGATTAGCATTAAAACCGCACAATTGGAAATTTCTTTTAAAAACAAAAGCGGTCACACGGTTGCATATAAAAAAAAGCAGCACCTTTTGCATATTAAAAGAAAACCACACGGTTTGCATAATGGAAATAAAATAACACACAATCAATTGTACATTAACTAGCATTATTGTATAATGAAAATAAAATAACACACAATCAATTGTATATTAACTAGCATTAAAACCACATGGTTGAAAATTTCTTTAAAAAAAAAAGGAGGCCACACGGTTGCATATAAAAAAAACAGCACATTTTGCCTATTAAAAGAAAACCACACGGTTTGCATAATGGAAATAAAATAACACCCAATCAATTGTACATTAACTAGCATTATTGTATAAAGGAAATAAAATAACACGCAATCAATTGTATATTGACTAGCATTAAAACCATATGGTTGAAAATTTCTTAAAGAAATGGAGGCCACATGGTTGCATAGAAAGAAAAAAAACATAACATTTTGCATATTAAAAGAAAACCATATGGTTTGCATAATGGAAATAAAATAACACTCAATCAATTGTACATTAACTATTATGACTTATTCTTCTATGGTATAATATTGACTTAGGTAACATTGTGAGTTTCTACATGAAAATAAGACACGTACGTCAGCACGGGTCATGGTTATTTTTCTATAGTATAATATTGGCTTAGGTAACATTGCGAGTTTCTACATGAAAATAAGACCCGTGCGTCAGCACGGGTCATGGTTCTAGTACTGATTCATGTCTCTTATAATTAATGTGAATGTAAAATTATTTTTTTGAGTATGACTTAAAAATAGGAACCGCCGGATACATAATATATAACACACACTACACCAATCACTTATCACTTATACTAGACTTCAATAATAAATATAACTGTAATTTGACTCAAATGGTTAATGAGCTCCACCAAGAATGAATTGTTCTGAAGAAATTAAATTTGATTTTTGGATATAAAACAATTATTGATCAGACGTTACTTACCTCCCAGTCAAACTACGGATTATCAAAGTCTCATTTTCATTTGAATCGGATCATCAGGACCTAAAAAGACTTGAATGATATAATATAATTAATAAAATACGCGTCCAATAATTGACAACAAAATATAGTTAATATAATCTTTAAATTTAAAGATAACATATAAATAGAACAAATAATTTATATTTTTTGAGGGAAAATAATTTATAAAAATTTAAAAGTTATTTTTTGAACAAAAAAAAACATTAAAAGTAAAAAAGAATATACATAGTGATTTATCGAGGTTAAGTGAAAGTTACAAAAGTTAAGTGGAGAATTTCATCGAATAGTTAGAATAGACATAAGTGTGCTTAACGGTGTGTCAATTGTTAACGAGAAGAAGAGACTAAAGTAGAAAAAGGATCATCTAATTGACGTTTGTCACTGGGAATTAGGATCCCCAACTAGGAGTTGAGCGAAACAGACTCTGCATATACGGCAAAAGTTATGGTGCATAAGTCATAACTTATGCACCATGCATAAGTTAATCACAACCATCAGATAATTGGACACTTGTAATAATCTTATGGTTCTCACCTCAGACCCCACAATCAGTCCCCACAATCTTCTCCTACCTCATACGACTCAACCTTGCTCGCGCGCCACCGTAACTCCGACGTCGTTTTCCGGTTGATTCACGGCTGGATTGCGCCGACTCCAAGGAAGCAGCTCGCCACTAAGGTACCCACCGTTCACCGCCGTAACTGATTTGTTTTCCGTTTTCTCCATGTTAGGGTTTCGTTTTCTTCGATTCGAATTTTTCGATTGATTTCATTGCTTTTTCGTTCAGGCTGCTAGGAAATCTGCTCCTACTACTGGAGGAGTCAAAAAACCTCACCGTTACCGTCCTGGAACCGTTGCACTTCGGTAATTTCGTTTTCCCCTAATTTTTTTGGTTTTCAGAGTTTTGAATTTGAATTTTGGATTCATAATTTTTAGGAATTTTGAATTTGCGGTTTAACATTCTTGCCATCTCGTGATTCTGTTGTGTGTAAGTTGTTATGAATGTCTTTAAAGCAATCACCAAAGTGTTGTTCAAGTAGGAAATTATAGTCTTTCCCTTGTTTATGTCATTATTTTCTCTACCTAATTATCATTTGAAGGTTGGAATTTATTCCTTGGCTGTTTTGCATTCGTTGATTTAATTTTCTTATCTTTAGGTATATAACTTACTCAAAAGAATCTGAAGCAGTTTGATGTATTCAATCCGTTCATTTTTTTGTACTAGAAGGTAGATCATTGAGGTAAGGATATACCATTTTGATTGGGTTGTTAACTTGCGAGGTTTTCATGATTCTGTGATGACGGGTGGTTATTTTCATTTGCAGGGCTTGTTTTGGAACCACAAAGTATTGTCATGCATGGCTCAGAAATGTGGTAAAATAGACACTACAAACTGAATTTATGAATATTTTATCACACATACCTACATCTTTGTGCTACTATGTTAGAAACTGGATTAAACTTTGTAGAATGGGTATATCTATAGTATTATTCCGGAAATAATTCTTGTACCAGTAGGAAGCAGTGCCAAAATCGTAGATTTACAAGAGTTTTAATGACTAAAACTGAAAAGATAACACAAGGTATTTGATGAACCCTTCACTCTGCTTTACCGACTTGTAGGACTACTCATTTTCAGTCTTTTTCTTCACCCTAACTCATTTTTTTTATTTAGATATAGAGGTCAACTATGTCCCCAGCCTGGATTCCCTTTTTGTTTTGTCGCCTGAACCACTAAATTATTTCCTTACGTAAATCACTAGGCGTATCTTGGTTGTTTCCCATGCAATCTGCTACTTAATTATTCAATTCTCCTTGTTTTCCTTTCTGCTGTATCCTAATATAGACCATAGTAATAGGTTCCTCACATACTATATAAATTATCTTGCTGGTCCAGCCTTGCAGCAATAGAGACTGTTTGTATCTACATGATCATGGTGCTCACGAAGATAGCTTTACCAAAGATGAATTAGTATTAGCATTTGCAAGGTATGATTGGTTCTCAACTCATGTACACTGTCTCTCCATTTTGATTGAACTTTTGAATTTGCTATCGTGCCTATATAAACCTCAGCTAGTTGTCTTTTGACCATATTGTTTATTCATTTGGTAGTTCAAATTTTAATGGTTACACATCAATGTCTTTTTACTTCTCTGGTGTTGGATCCTCTTAAGTTTGATTGCTTTCAATTTTCATATCGTAAAAAAAAACCTGCATCTTGCATAACATAGTCTTAGGTTTCTCCATAATTTCCACAAATATGTCAAACAAGTATGGGTATGTCATGGTTCATTAGTATTTTTACCTTCCTTCTGTATGACCTCTTTTTATTTGTCTTGGATTGCATTCTCTTCCTTCTAGTTAGACATACTCTTATTTTTTTAGTATGCTATTCTATGTTTATGTTGATAGTTATATCTTCTTTGATTGTAGTTTTGGTTTTGTCTTTTGTGTGTTAAAAGAGTAGGGTCCTACAAATCATTGGTGCTACAAATAATTTGAATCGTCCTTCAGGGAGTGTTTTACCTCCACCACCAGATGATCTTAAACATGTATCATCAGCCACCAAAGTAGTGTCCAAAAGCTCTTTAGATGTAAGTATTAATGAACATTACTTCTGTGGTAAACTTATTTATTATGGGAGATATGATACTTCAATTTTCTACTATTTTGTTTTTTAGGCAGTGAACTGATAATTTTATTTAACTCACTTGTCTGTTATCCATCTTGACAATTAAGAACCAGATTAAAGAATCATGTTCAAGCAATGGAGCTGCCAATTCAACAGCACTTCCTGCAGCCAACTCTTGGTAATGGATTTATGAATGTTTGGTATGATCGCATTAATTTGTTTTGCATGGCAGTACGGCTGCTATTTTCATGGTGGTCACAGCATCTACAGTTTTTTCTTTAAAAAAATAGTGTAGTAGCCGCATGCTTCTGCTTTAGGTTGCGTCACCAGCTATATTTTTATGGCAGTTTAGCTTGCCACCATGAAATAACATAATCCACTTCTAGCATATTTTTTTAGTGTGAACGCTGACTTTTTGGTATATTGTACTAGGGCAAGGTGTGTATCTGGCAGTCTTTCAAAGGATACTAGTTCATCTTCATCACGTGCTGGTAATCTAGTCAATAGAAAGATTGAAGCATCTATTGATTCCCAAACGGGGTTGCTTGCACCGAAAGGTCTATACTTGATACAAAAAAAATCAGGGGAAGTAAAAGACAGCTCTGACGTGCATTCCACCAATAGTGTATCTGTACCTTCAGAGTTGAACAAACATCACATTGGTGGAAATTTGCAAACATGTGAGTCAATTGTTATCAATGAGGTTACTGTGATGAAACTTTCTGGCATTATTTTGTCTAACTGTGAAACTTATTCAGCAGCTTCCGTGGGCCTTGGTCAAGAAAAGGTTGTACCTTCTGTGAGTACAAGCTTCCTGGAGATCAGCGCACCACATGATTTGAATACTAACAAGGCAGTTTCAAATCGGGATGTGCATGGCTCATGTTCGGAGTTATCATCTGTTAGCATCAACAGTCATCTTGAAGATTCATATTTCACTTGGGATTCGGACAGAATACTTTTTACTCCTAACTCGACCAATTCCTCTTTAGGGAAGCATTTGCATCAAGATAATGAGTATTGTAAAGATCATTCAACCACACCAGCCTTTTGGGAAGATATAATTGTGGATGATATGCTAAACAAAGAATGTGATCAACAACAACACGGCAAAGGCAGCGATAATTTAGCATCCAGGCATTATTCACCTCAATGTCCTCAGAATCTAAGCCAATCAAGCCATCATCTGAAGCAGGAAAATCAAATTTGTAACCAGAATCATTTGGGGAAGCCTTCTGAATATTTTACTGAACCCTTGGGGGCAGGATTAGAGAAGATCGTGAAGAGTGAGGGTACTGGTTCAGATGTTGATAACAAGGTTTCTTCGGACGTCGGCGAAAACAACATTATATCTAACATTTTGTCTTTGGAACTAGATGCATGGGAAGATTCAATAGTTAAGTTGTTGGATAAAAGTGATGAGCCATACACATCCTTCAAAGCACCTGCTTTGCGCAAAATCCAAGACAATAATCAGTCCAGGTTTTCCTTTGCCAGACAAAATGATTCCTTGAATAAAACCTCTGATTTGCAGTAATCATTTGGGGTTGCTGGACATGATCCTAAAGGGAATTATGCATCTGGTGGTTGTAATGAAAATTATACATTTCACATTCTTTATAACATTCTTTATTTTGATATTGATGCTTATAGTTACAAAACCATTAGACAATTAGTTTGGTTTCACAAAGAACACTATGAAAACCATTAAACCATACGTATGGTTTCAACAATAGTTTTTATTTAAAACCATTTATAAATAATGATTTTCACTATTCTTTTAGGAGCACTTGTTGTGGAGCACTTGTTATTGGAAATTATAACATTCACATTCTTTGTTGTTACGTATTCATGATTATAGGTTGTTACAAAACCATTAGACGGTTAGTTTGGTTTCGCATAGAACACTATCAAAACCATTGAACCATACTTATGGTTTCAGTAATAGTTTTTATTTAAAACTAAGATAATTAGTTTATTTTATTTTATTTACCATTTGACAATTATTTAATAGGTTATAAGTGTGTACTATTAAGTGGTTACTTAATAATGATTTTAATGTTATCACATTTTTTTTATTACAAAACCATTAGACAATTATTTTGGTTTCACATTGAAAACTATCAAAATGTGTACTATTAAGTGGTTACTTTGAAAACTAATTTTAATAAAATTGAACATTATTGGGCCAAAAATTAAATAAAATGAACAGTATACTATGATAGATACTATAAAAAGACACAACCAACTGATTATGTCACTTTTCGTAGAAATTCGAGAGGTTTAACACGAAAAACAAACATAAAATAAAGCAAAAGTATGTTTTCTTTTTCTAGAAGATAAATTGTTTAAAACAAATTAATAATTTCATTTAAAACCATTAGGCAGTTATTTTGGTTTCACATAGAACACTATCAAAACCATTTAACCATACTTATGGTTTCAGTATTCCATACCCCTAATTTTAGTAAAATTAAATTAAATTGAACATTATTGGGCCAAAAATTAAATAAGATGAACAATATAATATGATAGATACTATAAAAAGACACTCCTAACTATCAAAACCATTAAACCATACTTAATGTTTCAGTATTCCATACCCCTAAGTTTGTTTCACCATAAACTTGATACAAATCCAGAAATTCATAAACTTGATACAAACATTAACAAGAAACTTAACACTAATCTAGAAATCCAGAAATTCAATAAAAAAAACATTAACATGCTAGCTTTTGAATCAATTCTTCATAGTATGAAGTTGCTGCCTTCTCCACATAGTTTCTTTTTGCAATTGCTTGAGTCGCTTAATATTGATGAACAGATTCCAATTCTCAAATCCATAGTTTTTGCAGCCTTGCCATTCTTCCCATAATTTTCATCATCTAAACTACCTTCATCAGAATCTTGTGCAACATTTTGTTGTTTCTTTTTTTGATGCTTCTTTTCTTTACCCTTAGACTTTCTTGTTTTCTGCTCCTTATTTTTACCACCATCAGATGATGAAGCTGTGTCATTCCTTTCCTCCTCCTCCATTTGTGTTAGCCCAAAACTGAATGATGACAATGGCTCTAGCTCTTTAGTTTTTTTCACCTGCATGATCAAAGAAGACCATTAAATACATCTAATGGTTTTGGAGTACAACTGACCAAAACCATTTCCACAGCACAATGGTTTTTGCATAGTTTTTAGAGTTTAACAAAGTTCTAACAAAGTGCATTGTGGTGTATGACTTCTAAATCTCTATGTCCATATTACGTCTTATTTTCACTTATATTTCTGGCTCTTGTTTGTTTTTTCCTAACAAAAATAACAATAATGAATTTTTTGTTATATTCAAAATAATTCACACACACATACAATAAAACCAAATATATTAGTGTCGTAAGGACGGAGCAAGTAAGTGAAATGCGGAAAAACCATTGAAATAAAACAACCATTGATTTTGGTCAGAGCACATATATAGCTAGCAGAGATGGACCAATAGAGCTCAAACTCAAATCACAAACACAGTGCAGGAAAATATTGTCTCAGCTGATATTTTAAGACCATAAGGACGGAGCAAGTAAGTGAAATGATCTCAATCCATACTTCCATTTAAGTGAAATAAATCAAAAGAAAAAAATCATTGATTTATACAGCACAACACATAACATAAGCAAGATGAAGATTTCTAAATACTATGACAGTGTGGCAGATTGCATTGTAGCTACTGCCTACTGCTCTCGCGCGCGCTCACACAAATGATCTCCAAACTTTTGAGTTTGGGTTCTAATCCTGCTGAAGATTACCTTCTTCCACTTACAAATTGGAAATTACCCTCTAACATGCTTTTTCAAATCAATCAAGAAATATACACTATTATCATACTTGAAGAAAAACTTTTTCCCCTAATTAGAAGAGCATTTTTAAAAGAATGACTGATGTTTGGTTTATGTAATGGATGACAGTGAGCCACATCCCATCTATATGAGCTAGTTGGACACTTATTTGTTTGTAGTTGGTTTTCGGTTTTTAAACATGTTAACACTGCATTCATTTTTAAGTGTTTGTTTTGTATGACGTTTGATGAAAATTACGGCAAAAATGCATATGAAAACATGCTAACATGCTTTTGTATGTTGCCAACGTGACGTGAAGCCAACACAAGCATATTTCAATATCTCTGGTATACCGTACAATGTGGTAAGAAACAAAACTAATATTATGCACTTACTAAGATTGATGTTCTACCATATCTTTTTGGTAAGTAAACGTTGCCAAAGGACCTAAGAAACAAAACTAAAAGGCTCTTATTTAGGAAACTAGACCCTAGATGCACACATTGAAAATCAAGAATGCAATAACAAAAATCTGAAGTGAAATTAAGAGAAAGGCAAGACTAACACATCTACTTACACATGTTAAAACTGGTTGCCACAAAGGCACACATAGGCAATTTTTTCCCTAATATGATAAAATGTTACTAATAAATAACTAAACAATAACTGTGAGGACTATAATAGAGACACAAATAGATGGGTAAAAGTTTAAGCATGCACGTCCATGAAGAGTTACATTTTTTTGTTTCTTAAAACCAAAACTTTCATCAACTCTTGACTCACAATTAACAAAAAAAACAAAATGCACTAACTTAACTTAAACTAATAATGCTCTAGTCTTCTAGCAACACTTCTTTTGTTCTTTTCAAAATGCACTAACTTAAACAAAATGCACTAACTTAACTTAAACTAATAATGCTCCAGTCTTCTAACTTAACTTAAACTAATAATGCTCTAGTCTTCTAGCAACACTTTTTTGTTCTTGAGAACATCCTCAACCTATCTCTTGAAATCTTCAGTCCCATTTTTCAAGAGATACTCTGAAACCATTTCCACAGCAAAATGGTTTCAGAGTAAAACTTCCAAAAACCATTTACACAGCATATTGGTTTTGGCATAAATTTTAATGTTGCGGTGAAATATAGTCCCGTCAAAGTAACCACTCGCACACAGCGCTAAAAAATTCTGTATTGAAAGAAAACTTAATTGTTAGTTACGACACTTCAATCAACCAAACAGAATAGGCAAAATACGTGATTTAACTTAACTTAGGGTACAAAATTCATAAGAGATACAGTCGCTAAGTTCACAATCATAATCTTAGTTTACCCGAACCCGAACCCGTTAAAATTCAGGAAACAGAAAAGAAGTGAATGAAGTACTTACCTCAGAGGTTTTAGGGACTTCATCGCAGAAGATTTCGCATTTAATATCACCTAGGTTATGGTGAAAGATGCTTGCGGCGGCGGAAGATGCTTGCAGCGGCGGAAGATGAAGATGATGTTGATGAAAATGCGGTGGTGATGATGTTGATTTCAAATTTGCGGCGATGATGAAGATTATGATTATGATTTAGCAAAAATGCGGTCGTGACAAAGATGGTGGTGAATGACGGTGTTGTTGAGTACGACGGCGACGGAAGACGGCGATGGAAGTTTGTTTCCGGTCGTAGAAGTTTGTTACCGGTGGTGGAAGTTGGAAATGGATGAAAATGATGAAAAAGATCGTGATGTTTTGTTTTGTTTTGTTTGCTTTCTTCACCAGTTTTTCTTTGGGGTGTAAGAAGTAATTCTGGTGGGCTAGGTGCATAATGGGTTGGACTTATGCAGGGTGCATAAGGAATCCTTATGCATGATAACCACACCCTGCATATACGATGGCGGTTTTTCCTCAGTTTGTTTCATGTCAAATAAACTTGATACCGAAACTTTCATATTTTAAATGAGGACAAGTGGAAAGTCTGGGATTTAAACTCCGACCACTATGCTTCCCACTATTTAGCAGTAATTTTCTAGATTAGCGGCACTTCCAATTTCCAAAGTCCCCGTTTACCAATCCTTTATATACTAATTCTCCTTAATAAGAAGAGAAAACTCATCCCTCAAAAAAAAAAAAAAGAGAAAACTCATGAATCTTACTACTCCCTCCGTCCCTTAATGTAACCCCCCTTTGCTTTTTTCACATTTCTTAAGAAAAGTTGTCAGTGTAATTAATTTGTCTGTTTTGTGTATTAATATTACCAAATTGTCCTTTGTTTGTATGTGTAATAAATTTGATTATTCATATTTCAAGACAAATTAGAAGTATTAATTAGGGGTATGTTTAGGAAAAAAGTAATAAATTTATACAGTAATTTGAAAAGGAGTTTACATTTAGGGACAAAAATAAAATCAAATGGGTGTTTAGATATAGGGACGGAGGGAGTAATTTTTTGTTTGTGTCGATCTTTTTCATAAATGAGGAATAATTAATGCAAATATGAACTCATTTTTCTTAGGTCATTAAATGAGATGACAATCATCACTATTAAAAAAGGGTTTTTCTTATGGCACTTGTTAGGGATTTAAAAATGGAAACAATTGATAATTTTCATGTAGAAAAAAGGTCTTTTTGATGTTTCATTGACTTGAATACACAAATACCAAGATAAAATTTACATTTTAAACTTGTTATCGAATGTCCTAAGAACATTTGTTAACATTTCTCTTGTCAAAACATACACATAACTGTGATGTATTGGATTTGAACCCAAATAAAGTTGTAGAGGGCAACATAATGCATAACGTTGGTCTATATGGCTAGATAGTTACCAAGCTAGAGGGGGTGAATAGATTTTTAAAAGATTTTCCGGAGATTTGATAAAAACGGATTTTAATGAAATTGACTATTGGAATTTTGCTCGAACAATCAAAATCAATGAATCAACAAGAAACCTTGAACAAGGTGCAAAATAATACACAATTTCAAACCAAACCTATGTGAACAAAATTACTATGCTATCAAATCAAAAACACAATGCAAGTGTAATTGAAGAATTGAAAAGACTTTGGAATCAGTTGATCTAAGCAAATTGTATGAAACCTAACTCAATGAATTATGTTAATTTTCAATGAAAAACAACTTAGATCAACACTAGCAGTCAACCTATCAATTATTCAATTAATCATATGCAATATCAAAAAGTAAAAAGGATAGGGGGAGAGAGAGAGAGAGAGAGAGAGAGAGAGAGAGAGAGAGTGAGAGAGAGAGAGAACACCGGTGTTTATAGTAGTTCACCCTTTTTCGTCCTCGCTTAGGGATACGTCTACTCTACTTGATGAAGTACACCTTCACCAAGGTCATCCACTTTGTAACAAATGTTGATTACAATGTTTACAAGTGTTCCTTCAAATTAAAACCCTAATTCTTCAACTCCTATGTAAAACACTCCCCAAACTTCAAGTACCCCTTGAATTTAGTGCTTATTGAATCTTCGGATCCTTGAATTACCCGTGCATTCCTTCGAACTCTTCACTCGAGTCTTCAATGCTACATCTGGTAAACGAACCCCCTTCGACTTCAAGAATGGTTAGAAAGACCCCCAAGTCCTTTGGAGGTGGAATGAGATTATCACTTCCTTTGAAGCCTTGATTAAGCCCAATCAATCTTCTTGAGAGAACCAACTTACAATCCCTACTAGCACCATAGAGAATCTATGCACTCAATGAACAAAGTGATTCTAAGAAAAAGTGTTTATTCTTGAAGAATGTATGAACAATGAGTTTTTGAGACCTAGAGAGAATAGATGCAAATGATTCAATGATTTTCAAGATGTGGAGAGAATTGTATATATAGTGAAGGGTGAAGAGACTCAATTTTCGCACATAATTAACAAATTGAATCGATTCAGACAACAAAAAAACAGACCAGAGAAGCATGAAGGATGAAATGATTCAATACACAGTTGAGTCGTTCAAGTGAACCGAGGATGAAGATTGAGACGATTCAAATTTCTTAAGAATCGATTCAAGGGCAGGTCAGAGAGTTTTGTGAGATGATTCAAACAGAAAAGAGACGATTCACACATGAATCAATTCAAGTAGATGTGAATCGATTCACATGAAGTCAGAGACTTCATTGAATCGATTCAGACTGTATTGAGTCGATTCAAACTGATCCAAAATGATTTTTGACACTTTTTTCAAAGGACACAAAACAACAAGACCAGAACACATAGATTCCAGAGTGCTTTAACATGCTAGCTATAAGACTATCATCAAAACGATAAACTAAAGAGATAAGCAATATCATCATCAAATAACCTACCCATCTTAGACATCATCAAAATAAAAACTAAAGCGATAAGCAATAGTATCTTCATTCTCCCCCTTTTTATTGATGTCAAACACATGTTGATGATGTGGGCTAATCTCTCCCCCTGAAACATAGCATACAAGAAACACACCAAACATGCAAACAAATATGGAAATATATATAGTCACATAGTCACGTGTGAAGAAATATAGATCAACATTATCTCCCCCTTTGACAACGTCAAAAAGGGATATTAACCAAAGTGGAATATCATAAACAAGCAAGTAAGCAATCACAATTGACTACAAACCGACATAAACATGCATAGATATCGATGAACATACATAAAATCAACATTAAAGATAACAACAAGCATGGATACCAATAACCATAAACATGCACATAAACATGAAAACCAAATTTCATGAACGAGACAATAATCATGATGACATAACCTCTCTCTTTAACAATGTCAAAGAGAGATGGTGCAACGGTGCTTTTTACAAAACAAATGCCCAACATAAGAAAAATGAGTTACCATGCAATTTATTTAGTGAATATTTGAACAAACAAGATTTTATAGAACACCCCCAAAACAAATAGCATGTAAACAATCGCAATTGAAATACAAGCCAACATGCAACTGTTTTCCTGTGATTTTGGCAAACGGGGGCTAGTTCTGATTATTACAAGCGAGATCGAACTAGAAATCTCAAGACCGTTGTGCAAAGGTTTTTATCGAAAAAGAGTTTGAAAAAAGACCACGAAATGCACTCAGGTTGCTTACACAGCAGGACGAGTTTGATGTAAAAAGGCACTGTCTCTCGACAGATTTGAGAATGCGATAAAAAGGCTTAAAATAAAGCAAGATAAAAGTAAGTTTACAAACGTAAACTCAAGGAAAAGGTAAAATGCAAATGCACTAAAATAAAAGGGGTGGTCTACAAATCAGTTTACATACATTTTGTATAACTCGTTTCCCTAGATGTCGGTAGTTTAAGTGTTGTAGAATTCTGTATATGATTTGCGATCCACTTTCCGGCTTGGAAACTACTATTTATACTAAAACTAGATGGCGAACCATGATAGAGATTTAGCAAGTGTACTAAAACTATCGAAGTAATAAAAATAAGTTCGTTTTCACGAGGACTGTGTTAATCTCAATTTAGCAATAAAGTTAATATCTAGGATGTGTAAATTTTATAAGTGCCCGAGGCAGTAGATTTGATTGCATAAAATTAAATAACAGAAAATAAAGATTGGTAGTAAAGAATAAGAGAGAGATGAGATCAGGTCTTTCGAATCATCTATGTTCCCCTAATTGGTATACTGCACCTATTCTTATGAATGATTTTCTAGTTCCACGATAGTTAACAAAATAGTCTTAATCAATCCCTTAAGTTAGAACCCTCTTCTCAAACTATAGCCCCTAATTCCTTAGGTGGTCTAATAATCTTTGAAGGTTTAAGCACGTTAACCTAATATCACTAACAAATGATTATCCATTCCTAGACTAACCCTGTTTATTAAAATAATTCAATTAGGTCTAAGTAGAAAGCTATGGTCAGTAGTCATTCATTCTCACTAAATCATGTTTATATTTGATCAGGATATAAAAAGCATTAAGAACAATTGAATTAAATAAAAACTAGATTGTCATTCACAATAAATAGAGTTTCACAGCAACATGTTTCAATTAGGGTTACACAGATTCATCTCAAACCTAGTCTCTGGATGGAAATTAGCTAGACATGATCAAGTAAATAAACAACGTAGTAAAGAAAATAAACCAGAGAAGACTGATGCACCGTGGGATGGTACTTCCTCTATCTCCTTGTCTCCTCCCTATGAAGTAAAAAGTTATGCATCCATGTCTTTTTTCTCGTTATGCGCAAACCTCACCTCTATTCCAAAACGCGGTTCCTGTACCAGCCGTAATCCCTCTCTCTTCATGTGGCTCCTCTTTCTTTTATATTATATTGTTCTCATGTACTAATCTTTCCAATTCCTTCCCCATGACCTAGTTGTGTCACTCTTCAAGTTAGGCCCAATTTCTTTCTTCATTTCACAACCCCAATGTTGCACTCATGGCTATATTTTCTTTTGTTTATCTTTTCATTAGCCAATCACATTAATTCATAAAACCACATTTTTATTTTATCATATTTACTAGCCATTGATTTCTAGTAATAATAGACAATAATACACTACTCGACTCAATAAATAAGAACATGACAATTTATTTAAAATGACTCTAAATTAAGTACTAAACTAATAAAAATAAACTAAAAGCTTAATTAAAATGACTCTAAAAATAGTGAATGACTGACTGTCATCAAACCACTAACTCCATGATCAGCACTGCTTCCATCTTGGACAACGACTTGCCCCACGTTTTCCACTAAAAGGAAACCGCCTCTTTTCTTGAAATCGCGCTTCCCGCCCTTTTGCTTGTCTTCGACGCGAAACTATCCTTTCAGCCTTGGTTTGTCGAGATTCTGGTTATGCGCCTTAGGCTTAAAGCTTTGTCGAAGCTTCTTTAATTTGTATACGAAAGCTCATCGATTCCTGCGAAGTTAAAGGTCAAACAAACGTCGACCATATTAAATGAGCTGTCAAATTTACATGCTAACAAATGCCCCCCAAAAATGCCATTTTCGACGAAAATTGTCAAATGAGGAGAAAGTTGGCATTTTTGAAAGTACTTCACTTGTCCCATTTTCTTTCGTCAATGGTCGACACCATTTTATTATCTCAATGGGCCCCTTTTTTACAGTTGACAGTTAGTGGAACCCTTTGGTGACCTCAGACCACCTGTCCGTCCTTGATTAAATCCAACAAGTTATACACGTTGCAATCATTCGAAAGATTTCGTGATTAATGGCATATTTAGTCTTCATTTCACTCCTCACTCCCTTGTAATCATGGTACTTTTCATTGAGATTCCCATTTCTGAGTCTTTAAAATGCCATTGTATCTATCTTCAACCCTCCAAATAGCCCACTGAGATTATACCAGCCACAGGTCTGAGAGACTTTGTTCATCAAACAACTTTCCTTTTCATCAGTGACCTTTGTTTGAAGAATCATATGGACAATCTACCATATCACCTTCTGTTTCCTATTGCCGTCAAGGTCGCTAAATCCAATGTTAGAAACCTTTTCAGATTCAAGGCTATTTCTTCTCGTTATTGGAAGCTTCTCGATCATCCCGCAGTTCTTAGGGCTTTACAAAGGAGCTGTTTGTTCTACCTCTTTGATTCCAAACCCTGCGCGGAAAAGATTGCTTTCATGCATCGTCTCTCAGCTAGCGGGCACTCAACATTCTGTGTTGCTTTGGCTTCTCAACTTTTCCAGAAGCCAGATCTAGATGTGGAGGAAGTTCGACGGGTTTTGGATCTAGCAACCCGCCATTGATCTAATGGGGCCAAGTACTTCTTGATGATGCTTGATGTACTGGCTGAAGATGGGTTCTTCGTGTATAATGTTTTCTTGATGTTTATCGGTCTCTTCATCGATAAACAACTAGCTCGCTGTAGAAGATCCCTTATGAATCTCGGAGTCCACCCTGACTCCGCTTTCCTCCCTCGAGGGTTAATGTATCGACGCACTTGTGAATCTGGTAAAACTTGTGAAGGTAGCAAAACTAGATCGAGGCTTGTTTGGCCGCTTCCTGGACCTGATGAGGAATACAGAATGCCTAACATCTGTCTTTTTTGCCGCCTCGACCTTGAAATCACTTGGTTCCTTGTTCATTTTCGTTTCATGGAGAACTTAAGTTTCCATTAAGGATGCGGCGCTTTGTTTTGGTATGCTTTGGCATCCGCATCTTGGTCCGTAGGGTGACTCCTGAAACAAGAGAAATGATTGTCTTCTGTTTTCGCTTTGGCTTTGCTATGTATTGTGTCGTGACATAACAATGTCCAATTTTGTAGTGTTTCAGCTACTTTTGTATTGCTCTATTAATTCCAAAGCCGAATGATTGTTTCTTTGTCGAAATTTAATGTTTGTGCCATTCTGTTTTATACAACAGGCTTATACTATCAATACATACCTTTATATCGACATGTTTATCAAAGAAATTAATTCCTTTGACGGTTTGTAAAATGGTAAAGAACTTCGATTTTTTAGGATAAGAATTATTTGCAACCTGAGTAAGTATTTGCAAATAAACCAAAGTCCTAAATAAAAACTCCAATAAACATAATTGTTTGACCCCAAACTTTGATACTGACAAGTTTGCCACAAGGGTTCTAAACAAGAATTATATCTATTTCGGTTTCATCCACTGCTTATGGTTTCTTAACCATCTTTTGATAAGCACTAGCCATTAAGGCCTGTCTGATATCAAACTCCGGCTACACAACCGTGATTTGATTCTAAGCAACTTGCTTAGATGTGATGATCATGTTCACCATTCCCTAAGGTTAGGGAATTCATATCCTCCATGTCAGATTCTGTGTCAAACATCTCCCTTTCCCACATGAAGCCATGAGTTGGATGGAGTTTCACATAACTTGCATCTGCTTGATTATCATCATCGAATTTTGCAAATGAACATGGAGCAATATTTGCTAAGTTCTTGTCGAAGGTTTTCCTTGTGATTTGATTTACTTCAGCAAGAAAATAGCTTTGGTTAGCCTCAATGTTCATGACTATACCCACATCTCTCCAGATCGAGATTCTTTGGAGCATGGATGAGGGAACAACACATATCCCATGAATCCATTCTCTCCCCAACAACAAGTTGAAGTTAGCTTTCGATGGGACCACCGTGAATAAAGTTGGTCTAACCACAGTTCCCAGTATTAGACTTACTTGGAGATCACCAAGGGAATGACCAGCGTTTCCTTCGTAATTCGACAGAATCACATTATGAGGCTTCAAATCTTTGTCGGTCTTACCAATCCTTTTGAGTAAGGATTGAGGCATTAGATTGACCGCAGCGCCACCATCGACCAACACTTTATTAACACTAACCTTATCCACTTTGGCTTGGATGAACAAAGGTTTGAGATAACTATTCATCTAATCATCAGGTTGTTCAAATATGGCTTTCTGATTGTCTTTAAGGCCATCATTCACAAAATAACACATGTATTCCCCCATGTCTTTGGGATCGAACTCTTCCTCCGAATCATCAACTTCGGATATCATATCATATTCAGCTGGTAAAATTGAAACCAAATTGCATATGACATCGAAGTCTGGTTCTGAATCTGTAAATCCTGATCCTAACTCATTATCCTCATTAGGATCCTCTTCGACTACATGAAGAGATAACCTCTCTTTTGCTGGTATCCTATTGGATTCGACCATTCTCTGATCACCCTTTGGGTCGACAGTTTCATCTTCAAGGCTTGTAGAAATGCCTTTCTTAAACCTCTGGTACCTCCTCCACTGAGTTCTTGTCATGGGATTCTTTCCCTTATAGTTGTTGCGATAAGCAAACTTCTTCGACTCAAAGGCAGTACCATTTTTGTTGTTATCCACAACACTGGTGTTTCTTTTCATCACATTATTCTTCCCAAGTTGCACATTCTTGTGGGTCGACTGAACCCATTTTTTGTATGGTGCATAAGGGACCAAAGTTTTTCCCTGGCCACCTTGATTGACATAATTTGTGGTCGAAGAGTTATAGATGAAGTGAATGTCACTCTTTGTAATGGAAAACTTAGGTCTATGATCAGCAGACCATTTCCCCCTTTTCTTAGGTTTTGGATAGAACCTTCGAGGCCTTTAGTTGCCTCTTTGTCAAACACAACACTATATCTAGGGCAGAGCATTACCTCAGAATTCTTCAGCTTGCATCGATTGAGGAAGTCAATCAATTCTTCTTCTGCTGTAGGATAGGCTGTCTTTAACTTCTCACCGAACGGAGGCTCTGGAGCATCCTCCTTGACGTGTTCTGCATCTTTCGTGATGTCCATAATTTGACATTCTGCAGCCTTAGTTTCTGCTTCTACTTCTGCTTTGACAGACAGGTTCTCGACAACATCAATAATTGCTTCGACCATATTGCAGCCTGCAATGTCAGTGCACATCATGCTCGCATCTTTCAAGGGATCAGAGTCTACTTGCATTTGAGGCTTTAACTTGTTTCCAAATTTCAGTCTGCCTTCATTAAGACCCTTCTAGTGGTGGGATTTTTATATCCTTAGGAACTACCACTTGACCATCAGCAACTAAGAGATCATAAATCTCATCGCATTTGGTTGCGTCGAACGTATATCTTGGGGACATATCTTTCATTGCTTGTTTCGACAGGGCCTCAACGATTTACACGTATTAAAGGGCCCTGGTTTTAACTTGGCAATATCAACCTCCTTTATTTCGACATCACCAAAAGCTATGTCGAATTCTTGGTTGCTTTCGTTTGATGCGATGTGAGCAACCTTTTCTTTCCTGAAATGTTTCTGAGTTCTGGCTTTTTCAGCCTTTAGTCTTTCGACATGTCGAACTCTGTCGGCCAACTGGGCCATATCTCTCAAGTGTTGAATGTTGAGTTTCTTCCTGATGTTTAGGCACTTGAGTGAAACATCTTGCCTTTAACAATCTGAATCTATTGAGGTAATCGTCAATGGATTCAGCAAAAATTCTCTTAACACTCACCAATTCCTTTAGACTGATCTTCGATTGGCCCATGTAAAATTGTTCATTGAATAACCATTCTAATTCAGTCCAATGTTGGATCGAATGCGGCGCAAGAGTAGTAAACCATGTGAAGGCATTCTTTTTTAGAGAATTGGAGAAGAATTTCAACCTCAAATTCTCATCATTTGCTAGGTCTCCTGCTTCCATCAAATATCTTGCGATATGTTCGACAGTGGACTCATTGGTATCCCCTGCAAATTTAGTGAACTTAGGAATTTTATAACCCCTAGGAAGTTCGGATTGTAATAATATTCCGACAAAGGAGAAACAAAGTTTGGCCTATGAAGGCCAATGTTTAAACCATTCTGAGCCATTAAATTTTCGACTAAATTGGTTATATTGTTATGTGTTCCTATGTTTTGTTGTCGGACATTCCGAACAGTTTCATCGGCATTATCATTTCGATCTATCAAGATCACTTCAGGTTAACCCTGTATTATTGGTTCGACCGGTTGGGGTTGAGGCACAGTTGTTGCCTCTGAACCATTTGTTCAACTAACCGCAACGGCTATTGATTTTGTATTTGTGTGATCGATTGGTAAACCGGTTGTGGGGATGCAATGAAATCTGCTATTATCCCCATTTGAGTGGTTAAGGCTTGGTAACTTTGGTTTGTATCCCTTATCAAAGGATTAAACATGATACCAATTTGTTGCGTTAACAAATTAACCATTTCATGGTTACTCTCGTCCATTTGTTGTCTCAATAAATTCAACGAATCTGTTGTTAATGGTAGATTATTTTGACCAAAAGTACTAGAACTTCAGGGACTATGTACGTTGTGCATAACGAACGGATTTGCTTGGTCTGCAAAAACAGAAGCACTATTATGTACATTTTCCATCATCGAAGTTGGCATACCATACGGTTATTCCCTCGAAACATTCTGTATATTTACATTTCGATCATCAAGTCTAGGCCTGTTTGAAGGAGCACTAGTACTTGGCATGTTGGTAGTCGAAGGAACACCAGCGGTGAATTGGGGTATAACGGTTCCCATTTCTGGTCGTGTCATTTGAGTGGATCTAGAAAAGGTCGAAGGAGTGGTTACTCCCATGTCCGTCGAGCCTAACATAGCCATGGTTGCCCCCACAGGGGTCGACACGTTTAAATCTCCTAAAGGAGAGGTCGCTTGTCAAGGTTGTGCTTGTGAAGATGATTGTTAATATGATGAACCGACATGAGGCATAGTTTTACCACTTCTCAAATCTATACACGAACAACTTGGTGTTTTTAGCAATAAAGTTACCCAAAAATAGTAACAAAATTCTAAAAATTGATCTCTTCAAAGAGATGAGTTTTGAAAAAGTTTTTGAAAACGGTTTTTTGATTTTGAAAATCAATTGCACAAGCTGGGTCCCACCAGGCGTGCCAATTTGTTTGCTTGTGATTTTGGCAAACGGGGGCTAGTTCTGATAATTACAAGCGAGATAGAACTAGAAATCTCAAGACCGTTGTGCAAAGGTTTTATCGAAAAAGAGTTTGAGAAAAGGCTATGAAATGCACTCAGGTTGCTTAGAGAGCAGGACGAGTTTGATGTAAAAAGGCACTGTCTCTCGACAGGTTTGAGAATGCGATAAAAACGTTTAAAATAAAGCAAGAAAAAAGTAAGTTTACGCACGTAAACTCAAGGAAAAGGTAAAATGTAAATGCATTAAAATAAAAGGGATGGTCTACAAATTAGCTTACATACATTCTGTATAACTCGTTTCCCTAGATGTCGGTAGTTTGAGTGTTGTAGAATTCTATATATAACTTGCGACCCACTTTCTGGCTTGGAAACTACTATTTATACTAAAACTAGATGGCGAACCACTAAATCCATGATCAGCACTTCTTCCATCTTGGATAACCACTTGCCGCACATTTTCCACTAAAAGGAAACTGCGTCTTTGCTTGAAATCGTGCTTCCCGCCCTTTTGCTTCTCTTCAACGCGAAACTATCCTTTCAGCCTTGCTTTGTCGAGATTCTAGTTATGCGCTACGAAAGCTCTCCGATTCCTGCGAAGTTAAAGGTCAAACAAACATCGACCATATTAAATGAGCCTGTCAAATTTACATGCTAATAGTAAGACAAGGCATAAAGAAAATACAAATAGCATGCAATAAGGGATGAATAAAATCAACGATAAACTACTACTCATGCATAATATTAGAATAGTAACATGATAAGAACATATCAAACACAAGATAGGGTAGGAGTAAATTTTCAAGGAGAAGTCAAAACACTTTTGACACTCAATGAAAATTCATTACCTATAACCAAAACTTACTCCCTTGTATGATTGCTCTAAGGAGTGATGATAAGAGAGATGTTGATTGTGACCATCCAACATGATAAGACAATGTAGAGGTTTGGAATTTGAAGTCCTCCTGTACGCCTTCATCACACTTTTGCCCATGATGGCCTTAAGATTAAGGATCTTATAGTGGAGCATCATCTTTGACTTTTCTCATTCATCATCAAACCTACAATACACTAAAACAAACATACCTTTCCCAATCTTTTGGGAGTAAGAGAGAAACAAGGGACACCATAATTGATTTGTGAGTATTGAGATGTGTTCATATTCCCTTTATTTAGGATGAGAATAGTAGACACACCTTAACTAGGTGTCTTGAACAACCTAGAAGGAGAAATCCTTTCAAAAGTTGCAAGACGTACTAACACTAATCAATTAGGGGTCCTTAGGATCCCAACTAAAGTTGGGTCCTTGGGATTAATAACATTTGTAGATTGTTTGGGAACCCATATCATTTGCCCTTTTGGAACTAAAATTTTCATGGCATGGCAATGAGGTGTGATGTGCCCAATTTCTTTACAAGAATTGCACCTTATTTTGTGTTCATGAACTTTGCCTTTTTGATGTTTGTTTTGAAACTTCCTCTTAGAGGAGTTTTTGAAATGAGAGTGAAAATTAGTTGATCTTTTAGCAAAGGTCATGGGAACACTTGAGGCTTGTTCTATTTTACTCTTTAGAGAGGTGATCTCTTCTTGTAACTTACGAAAAACTTCACATGTATCAATATCTTTAGACTTAGTTGTTATTGATACATCAACATTAGGTGACTCTTTAGTAAGAATTGCAAATTTCTCATTCATTAAAGATGCATGCTCCTTTTTGAAAAGTTCAAAATTCTTTTTAATTTTCAAAATTTCAGCTTCTAATTTGAGAATAGTTATCTTTTGGGAACCAATCTTTTTAAAGGAATTCATAGCATCTCCATTCATTTCTATGAGAGAATTTTGCAATTCATCATAAGAGGGATTAGAGTCGGAGTCCGAATCACTAACCTCAAGAGGCTTATTCTTTGGTCTTATTGGTTTATGATGTCCCATGAAGCATAGGTCATCAACTTCATCGTTCTCGGAGTCACTTCATGTAGAGGAAGTTTCTTCATCTTCCCATGTTATCTAAGCTCTTCTTCCTTTTGACTTATCTGATGACTTGGATTTACCTCTTGTTTTGAGTAGTTTGGGACATTCACTTTTTAGGTGACCGGATTTTCCACATCCATAGCAATTTGGACCTTTGTCCTCCTTAGCACCTTCCCTTTTGAGTTGAGTCTTCCTAGAGTTCACCATACTTTTTTCACTACGCCTTAACCCATTCTTTTGAATGTAGCGATTAAAGCATCTCACGAACAACCTCATTTCTTCTTCACTAGGTGAATCATATCCAGAGTCACTATCTCCATTAATTGTTGAACTTGCCTTGGACGAAGAGGCCTTGAACATAACTGGTTTCTTGTCCTTCAACTTGCCCTCTTCCTCACTAGATTTAGACCGAGTGATCTCATGCTCATGTTCCTTTAGCTTTCCCAAGAGTGTGGTCATGCTAAGCACATTGAGATTTTGTGATTCCTTGATAGCGTTAACCTTGGGTTGCCATTCCTTTGTCATACATCTCAAAATTTTATTAGTGCAATATTGGTTTGAAATTGTTTTACCAAGGTTTTGCAACTTGTTTACAGTATGAGTAAATCTCATTTGCATGGATGAGAGGTTTCACCATCTTACATACAAAAAAGCTCATATTGTTGCACAAGGGTATTAATTTTGATTGTTTAACTTCATTGGTTCCTTCGTGAAGGGTTTCCAATGCATCCCACATATCTTTGGAGGTCTTACAATGAGATACGAAATGGTACTCATTAACCCCAAGAGAGGAGATGAGGATATTCCGTGCCTTCAAATTGTATTGGACCTTCTCTTTGTCATCATCACTCCAAACAGCTTTTGGCTTATCTTGTGCTACACCATTGGCAACAAGTTGCGGTTCAAAATGCCTGTTGGCTACGTCGTCCCACACATCCATATCCATCGATTGGATGTGAACGCTCATGCATTCTTTCCAATAGTCGTAATTTTCTCCGTTGAAAAAAGGTGCTCTCTTATACGCCCTCGTGGGCTCCTTACTAGCCATATGGATCAACTCTTTCAGTAGTTAGCCGTAAGAAGAGACCAAGCTCTATGATACCACTTGTTGGTCTATATGGCTAGATAGTTACCAAGGTAGAGGGGGTGAATAGCTTTTTAAAAGATTTTCCGGAGATTTGATAAAAACGGATTTTAATGAAATTGACTATTGGAATTTTGCTCGAACAATCACAATCAATGAATCAACAAGAAGCAAATATATGTGGAATAAGATTTTATCTTAGAATTGAGAGATTCACGATACAAATCTTTTTATACAATCAAATATTAATAAACCTTGAACAAGGTGCAAAATAATACACAATTTCAAACCAAACCTATGTGAACAAAATTACTATGCTATCAAATCAAAAACACAATGCAAGTGTAATTGAAGAATTGAAAAGACTTTGCAATCAATTGATCTAAGCAAATTGTGTGAAACCTAACTCAATGAATTAGGTTAATTTTCAATGAAAAACAACTTAGATCAACACTAGCAATTAACCTGTCAATTATTCAATTAATCACATGAAATATCAAAAAGTAAAAAGGATAGGGAAAGAGAGAGAACACCGGTGTTTATAGTAGTTCACCCTTTTTCTTCCTCGCTTAGGGCTGCGTCTACTATACTTGATGAACTACACCTTCACCAAGGTCATCCACTATGTAATAAATTTTGATTACATTGTTTACAAGAGTTCCTTCAAATTAAAACCCTAATTCTTCAACTCCTATGTAAAATACTCCCCAAAGTTCAAGTACCCCTTGAATTTGGTGCTTCTTAAATCTTTGGATCCTTGAATTACTTGTGCACTCCTTCGAACTCTTCACTCAAATCTTCAATGCTACGGCTGGTAAACGAACCCCCTTCGACTTCAAGAACGGTTAGAAAGACCCCCCAAGTCCTTTGGAGGTTGAATGAGATTATTCACTTCCTTTCAAGCCTTGATTAAGCTCAATCAATCTTCTTGAGAGAACCAACTTACAATCTCTACTAGCACCCTAGAGGATCTAAGCACTCAAAGAACAAAGTGATTCTAAGAAAAAATGTTTAATCTTGAAGAATGTATGAACAATGAGTTTTTAAGACCTAGAGAGAATAGATGCAAATGATTCAATGGTTTTGGAGATGTGGAGAGAAGTGTATATATAGTAAAGGGTGAAGAGACTCAATTTTTGCACATAATTAACAAATTGAATCGATTCACTAAATGCGTGAATCGATTTAGACAGCAAAAAAATAGACCAGAGAAGCATGAAGGATGAAATGATTCCATACACCGTTGAGTCGATTCAAGTGAACCCAGGATGAAGATTGATACGATTCAAATTTCTTATGAATCGATTCAAGTGCAGGTCAAAGAGTTTTGTGAGACGATTCAAACAGAAAAGAGACGATTCATACATGAATCGATTCAAATAGATGTGAATCGATTCACATGAAGTCAAAGACTTCATTGAATTGATTCAGACTGTATTGACTAGATTAAAATTGATCCAAAATGATTTTTGACACTTTTTTCAAAGGATACAAAACAACAAGACCAAAACACATAGATTCCAGGGTGCTTTAACATGCTAGCTATAATACTATCATCAAAACGATAAACTAAAGAGATAAGCAATATCATCATCAAATAACCTACCCATCTTAGACATCATCAAAATATAAACTAAAGTGATAAGCAATATTATCTTCATTCTCTCCCTTTTTAATGATGTCAAACACATGTTGATGATGTGGGCTAATCTCTCCCCCGAAATCATAGCATACAAGAAACACACCAAACGAGCAAACAAATATGGAAATATATATAGTCATATAGTCACATACGAAGAAATATATATCAACATTATCTCCCCCTTTGACAAGTATTAGAAGAAGAAATCTCATGTTAACATATACGTCAAAGTGCTTCTCCAAAGTCATCTTAACCATTTTCACTTTCACCTCACTAGTGAATGGATCAAGTTTTTGATATGAAAATTTCAAAAAGTTAAGCTTTTTGGTTAAATCAAGAAAATCCCAAAATGCCAAGACTACATTGTAGTCACTCCAATACTTGTCAAATATTTGCTTCATAATTACAACCATGTTTTCTTGACAAAAAAAAAATTACAGCCATGATTTGAATTAATAAATCTTTGTTGGAACCAAATGTGTTTAACAATAAACCTTAAGAGTTTTGATGATAACAAGTTATTAAAAATTGTCAATTGGACTAGCTAATAATTGTTCAAGTGTACATGACCATAGTTAAAAAAATTTACATCATATATGGGTTCGAAGAACAAAAGAGAGCTTAGAAATCAACAAAAAGGAAGCTTATATAAAGCATCTGAAGAGAAGTGCTCTTGAAGTGCAAAAGTGCTCCTGAAGAAGTGCTCCTGAAGACAAAGTGTTTCTGAAGTGATGACGTCATTAGAAGCTGAAATTCATCAGAAGCAAGTTCAGAAGTGACTTCATCAGAAGCTGAAAATCACCAGAAGCTGAAGATTCAAGATTTAATAGTTCAAAAGTTGTTCAATGGATTCGAAAGCAATGCAGAAGACTGGGAATATCAAGCAACGGTCATTTTGTGAAGATTTGAAGGCTTTGTATGCTTATCTTCAAAAAGCGTTGACATAGTACAATTGTACGAAGTCTACAACCATTATCCTCACTACTCTGCAGTGTCCACGCTACAAGACAAGAAAACAGCTACAGAATACAGCTCTGCCTGCAACAATGTTCCTTCATGTCATACCCCAATTTTTGACCTAAGATACCACTGACACGTGTCGGTGGACCTTACCTTCATATGTCGTTTAACCCGGACCAGTCTCCGATTTTCAGCGAAAATTCGGTAGAGGTATTTTAAATTACCTCATTTTTAGTTCTGAGTCAGTTCACCTTTCTTTTTTTAGTCGTTATTTTCATCTTTTATCTTGTTTAAATTAATTTGATTTTATTGTTTTATTTTAATTAGTCATTCTTTTATATTAATTAAGTCATTCACTTTCTTTTTAATCAATTATTTCCTTTTTAGATAGGTCCAGGTCCGTATAACATTTTATTTTATTATTTCTTTTATCATTATTTGATAAAAATCCCAAAAGAGTCCAAAGCCAAACCCAGCCTGTCATGCGCTTGTAAATTCCAGTCCATGTTCAGACCACATCTGCAGCAATTTCATAGGAACAGAAACGCATTCTTCACCAATTCATTCCAATCCAAAGCCAGATTTTCTGCGCCTCTTTAAACAAACCCTAAGCCTAAAATCAACACTATAAATTAAACCTGTACATACACATTGAAAGGGGGCCAAAATTCATTGCAAAATTCATCATAACAGACCCAATTTCAAACACCAGAATTCATCAACATAAACCTGCATCCTTTCGCACAACAGTAACGATTTCACCAAAAAAACAACGCATCAAAGCCAATCACGAATACATTCCACAACACATAGTCACAAACATAAAAACCTGTTTCATACCCAAACATCAACAAGCCAATCGCAACACACATCTTTTTCACGACACAAGTCTCAACCTATTCATCCCCGCAACACAGTTCCACGAGCCAAAAGATTACAAACACAAAATCAACAACCGATTCCAATAATCAAATCCAGCCGTAAAACCTTTAAACCTGTACTCAAACAATCGACCCAATCCTCACAAATCACTCAAACCTGTCAACAATCAAACCGACCGCCGCAAACGCAGACGTCGACAGAAACTACATATACAAAGCCCTAGCCGAGACATCAAATCGTACCAGATCAAACACTGTGAGGCCAGCACGAAATTGTCTCAACCGGAGCCGTACACGAAGCCGCAAACAATCTCACGGACGTCAACACGAAGTCGCAGCAGTACAAAGACCTCGCAATCCAAATCGGCATCAACAGAGGACCGGATCGACAGGGTAGGAGAGGTTTTTCTTTGATTTATTTATTTTTGATCTAGTGCTGTTTTGGGATTTCTGATGGAAGAATCGGGAACAGGGTAGGAATCGAGCAGGAATAACAGAAAATAAAAACAAAACTGTGTTGAGCGGCGGCGCCGCCGTCGATGACGGCTAACCGCCGCGTAGGAACCCCCTACCTTCTCTTCGGAATGAAGAACATAGAGGGAATAGAACAAAGAAGTGTGAGAGAGAGAGAGAGAGAGAGAGAGAGAGAGAGAGAGAGAGAGAGAGAGAGAACGAGAAGAAGAAGTAGGAAGAGAGAGAAAGGATGGTTCAAAATGAATGAATGTCTGAAGGGAGATGCTATTTATATAGCCTTCTGTTCCAGTGCTTGCGCGTGCACCCTACTAGTGTGTACCCACGTGCTAATCTCCCTTGATTTTAATCCCATGGCCATTGGAGCCTTTCCGCTGGTCAATTCCAGGCCGTCTGATCAATCAGACGGCCCACTTCAAATCTCTCAATCCTATTTCCCATCTTTTAAACCCATGATCCAAACCCGCTCCAGGTACCAAACCGATCCACCCAGGATCCGAAATCAACCCGCCCAGCACCTGTTTCAAGCCCAACTTACTTTTTTCTATTTTCTGCATACTAATTACGCCCCTTGCTTACTGTTTACACCCCCATTCTGCATTCTTTCATTTTTATTTCTATTCTTTATCATGTTTCTTTTTTCTCCATGCATTTTTTTTATTCTAATTGCATTTTATCTTGCTGCATCTTATATTTGTTTTAGGTCGCACTTTTGCATTACGAAGCATTTTTTTCAATTATTAGAATGTAAACTAGGATTTAATGTAAATAATTAATTTATTCTTTTTTTGCCATTTATTTTCCGCAGACCTTAGAATGTACAGTAGGTTTAAATGTAATTTATTTATTTATTCTCGTCATTTACTTTCTCGCAGACTATAGCATGTACAATAGGTTTTTTGTAATAGTTTAGGTGCATGTGTGCGTGCGTGTGTGTATGCCTTTCTTTTGATGTTGCTAGATTAGGTTAAAGGTCCTCGTGGTGGCCCGACGGCACTATAAGGTACCTACGCTTTATCTTCTCGTTCCGTTAGTGTCAATTTTAGTATAGTCATCATTCAAAAACAACAAAAACATGCAAATATCAAAACACAAAAAATATTTTTCTTAAAATAAACCTTGATCTTAAATCAAGTGATGTCTTTTTTATTTTCTTTCCTTAATCAAACTTCAATCAATTTAATCATATTTCAAGTCATTTTTTCATTAATATAAAAAATACAAACAAATTGATTTTGCCATTTGGCTTTTTCATTTTAAAATCTTTTCAAAAACATTAAAAAACATTCAACCAATCAAACGTCAATTTTTACCACGAACTACGTGATTTTGATCCCTCACTGGTACGTAGGCAGAGGACACTCGTCCTTTCAAATCAATAAAAATGTAGATAAATAGGTCTCCTTTTTCTTTTAATCATCTTTCCTAAGTTCCTTCTTTTTAATAAAAAGCAAGTTTATAGCACATTAATTAAATGAAACCAAGAGGTTCCCGTAGAGTACTACGGACATAAAGGGTGCTAACACCTTCCCTTTATGTAACTAACCCCCGAACCCTAAATCTTTTCAAAATGTGGGGTAGTTTGAACTTTCTTCCCCTTTTCAAAATGTTCGGTCGTGAAATAAATTAGTGAGTCAAAAGCTAATCAAATAGCCTTGATCTTCGAAAAATGACGCGACAGAAATGGCGACTTCACTGGGGACCCCCCTAAGAGGGTTGAGCCTAACTTGACTTTATTTAACTTTTGTGCTACGACTTGCCTAAAAATAAAATCAAAAAATAAAAGATGGAAATTCGTGTATATATTTGTTCTCCCTTCTTCTTTCTCCTTTCTTAAACGGGAGTGGTGAGATAAGTCCTACACCCGGACTTGAGGGAAACATAAGATAGGATGGTGGTATAATCAAAGTCCCATACCGAGAGTAAATTTCGTGATATGGCACATGTGATAACCCCACTCAACGGAGGTCTCTTGGAAGTAATTTATGTCGACATGAGTAGTCGTGATTGGCATTGCTACTTTCAAGTGACTGTTAATGTTGAGGACCTTTAGTTACCTTTAACCTATCTTGGCCTTTTAGGACGTAGTGCGATGGCTAATCAAGAGTAGTCTTGAGTTGGTTGATACGCGATACTACACTCAGACGAGACTTTCTTACGAACGTTGTTAGACCGGAAGTAGTTCCGCAACCCGATAATGTTCGGAAGTGGTTGACAACTCTGGGAACTTGGTAGAACCCTTGTTACAAGTGCAGATAAAACCATAGTGCTTACCAAATGGCGTTGTTACCCTTGGCTCCATTATCATGGACCTTAAAACCTCACTGTATTTTCACCGTTTGTGTAGCATAATCGTGCATACATGCATTCATTCATAAACAACTTTTTCCATTAAATATCGAAGGATTTAGACAAGTTTTTGCAAACATCACAGATGAACGTACCTTGTAAGAAAGAACCCCAAGAAATACATTTTCAAAAGTTTTAACTAAACCTTAGCTTTTGTTAGGGGCTATTGTCCTTGACTTTGCTTTTGCTCTTAACGAAACTGTTTGTAATATTCCAAATTATCAAATGAAGCAATGTTCCTTATGATGTTTACAATTACTTTGACGAGTCCTTCGATAAATAAAAAATATGTCTATTTTTGCATAATATCATGCATCATTTCGCATTTCACAGTCTCAAATCCAAAGTCTCACAAATTATCCTTCTCCATAAAAGGTCAACCAATCTCAAAAGTGTCATGGCGTCCTCGTCCGAAACCAACTCGCATGTACAACACTCGAGCAATCATAAAGAGAAGATGGATTTTCTCGAGCAAGAAAATCAATTGCTCCGGGAGGAAATGGCAGCCATGCAGAACAAGATGGACGAAATGACTGAATTGATGAAGACACTGACGGTTGCTCAAGCACCTCCTCCTCCTATCAGGACTCTAGCCAAAATTGTTTCTATTGGCCCCGAATGGATGTTTTGTGCCAATACTCCGGAGTACTCTACACCGCAACATTTCGTACCTTGGTTCCCGCCTCTTACTGCTGGCGAAGTACTCCGTCCCATTGCTTATGAAGCTCAGATGTCTACTTTTCAACGTGCAAGTCATGTTCCTCAGCAAGTTACGACAATTCCTCCAGCAGTCGTGACCTACTCAGCACCCGCCGTTCATATTATCCCACAACAAGAGGAACCATTCTTCCATTCTGGGAGTGTGGGGGCCTATGATAGAGTTAATGACTTACAGCAAAAATATGATGAAATTCAGCGAGATGTGAGAGCCCTCCATGGAAAGAAAATGTTTGGGAAGACTGCTTACGATCTCTGTTTGGTGTCGGACGTTCAGATACCCCACAAGTTCAAGGTCCCAGATTTCGAGAAGTATAAGGGGGACTCATGTCCTGAGGAACATTTAACAATGTATGTGAGAAGAATGTCTGCCTATGCCAAGGATGATCCGGTCCTTATCTATTATTTTCAAGAGAGTTTGGCTAGTCCTGCCTCAAAGTGGTACATGAATCTAGACAAAACAAAGATTCGAACTTTCCGTGATCTGTGTGATGCCTTTGTAGAGCAATACAGTTACAATGTGGATATGACTCCAGACCGAAGCGATCTTCAGGCTATGACGCAGGGAGACAAAGAAACATTCAAGGAATATGCTCAACGGTGGAGAAATTTCGCTGCCCAAGTCAGCCCGCGTATAGAAGAGAAGGAGATGACCAAACTTTTCTTAAAGACTCTCAATCAGTTCTACTATAAGAAAATGGTCGGAAGTGCGCCCAAGAACTTTGTAGAGATGGTTGGTATGGGTGTACAGTTGGAAGAATGAGTCCGAGAAGGACGATTAGTTATGGAAGGTGTACCTGCCAGCAGTTCTAATAAATTTGGGAACAATTTTCCGAGAAAGAACGAACAAGAAGTGAGCATGTTGGCCCAGGGGAGACCTCAACAAAAACATCCGACTTATCAACACGTGGCTGCTATTACACCTGCTACCAATGTCGTTCAACAACCACTTTATCAGCCTCGACAACAGGCTCCGAGGACACGATTTGATCCGATTCCCATGAAGTATGCTGAGTTGCTCCCATCTTTGCTCAAAGGGAATTATGTCCAAACCAGGCCGCCTCCTTCGATGCCCTGAAAATTGCCAGCAGGTTTTAGAGCCGACTTCTCATGTGTCTTCCATCAAGGGGCACCAGGTCATGATGTTGAGCGTTTTTATGCTTTAAGGAACACAGTTCAAGATTTAGTCGAAGCCAAAGTCCTGTCCTTCACAGACTTGAATCAAAATGTGTAATGTTAATATGATACCGAACCACGGGACCTCATCCTAAAGAAGTGGTGCGTAATTTTAGTGAAACATGGAGTGGTTTGCCGCATTTAGGGTAGTTGTTTTTGTTCGTTCAGCTATTTCTTTTGTTCAAATAATGCCTGTGTTTGTTGTTTACTGCTTTTCAAAAAAAAAATCCTTTCGTCCTGCCCGAGACGAAAGTGAACTTGTGTAGGGCTTTTTACTTTAAGTATCGTCGTCATTAATAAAAAGGTCGTTTTGATCCCGACTTTGTTTTATCTTGTGCTTTTTTTTGGGAAGATGGTAATACAAAAAACCAAAAAAATATAATCATTCTCAAATATCTGCATAATCATAACTTATACTTACTTGTCAAAATCAATAATCAAATCATGCATTAATAAACCCATTGAACACATCAACCATGTACTCTCTTCCAACTTTGAGTTCCCTGTGTCCAAATCTGAAGAAGGGAAGAATGAAGGGACTCTCGACAAGATGTCTCACATACTAGGGCATCTCAGCCCTCGAAGCTGTCAAAAATCAGGAAGATTGTCCAGAAGATGGCAGTTACTTACAAAGACTAGCATGAGATGTTACCATTGCCTCACTGGAGTATCATGCTTCATTATACATTTCAACACGGGCAGCCCCCCTCCATCTCCAATATACAACATGGAGGTCGTGCTTCTTGTGGAGGTCGAAGTCCCGTCAATAGGAGTTCTGCTAAAGTCCAAGCTTGATCGAATTTAAACGCATGACGACCCTGTACAAATATATCAAAAGAGGTTTGAAACAAGCTTCTAACAAAAAGGTTCGTCCCCATGAATTTCAAGCAGGAAACTTGGTACTATCTTTTCAACCAGACTCCAGGGCCAAGAGGACGCCTAACTATGAAGGCTTGTGTGCAATGACTTTTACAACTATGGATGGTGACAAACTATTAAATCTTGTGAATGTCGGTGCAATCAAGAAACACTCTGTCAAAACAAAAGAAGCTCGATAAGTCGCAAACTTGAAAAGGCGGCTTAGGCAAAAATGAGCGTCTCGGTGGACTGAAAACCCGAAAGGGCGGTCCAGGCAAAAATTAGAGACAAAAAAAAAAACATGATGATGATTATCCTGATAGATTGAAAACCCTAAAAGGGCGACCTATGCAAAAGTTAAGGATAAAAAGACAAAGTAACTGCATCAGTCAGCACCATCCACTTGGGGCATACCTGCTATCAAAGAACCTCCGATTCGAAGCATCTGCAGATCAAAGACTAGGAACCGGGGCATTCAAAGTTGTCAAGGAGTATAATGGTTATATGTGTTCAATGTACCTTTCCTTTATATTTACCATTTTCCAAATTTTTCAAAGATCCGTGGGGCCACGCCATTGGTAGGCCACTACTCAATTCATCAAATTTGAGCCTGTGCCATTTATTTGGAATTCTCATTTATTCTATTTGCAAAATTTCTTCTATTTTTGATGGCAATACTTGAAGCAAAAATTTTCAAAAAATGCAAAACTTTTTCTTTACATCCTTTGAAAAGTGTGAACAACAAACACACTCTCTTTGAACTCGTGAGTAGCTGAAGTGTACATCAACATCCGCCTCGAGAACGGTTACATTCCGAAAAAGAAACATGGCCAAGCACTATGAAGAGGACCTCTGCTTCGAGCAAGATGCTTTCACAGTCAAAAAAAAAAAATACAAAACTCAAAGCTCGCTAAGTTGAAAACCTGAAAAGGCGGCTTAGGCAATAGAGAGCGTCCCGGTGGACTGAAAACCCGAAAGGGCGATCCAGGCAAAAATTAAGGGCATAGAAAAGGAATATATTCCCGGTGGACTGTGTTGGAACAAAATGTGTTTAACAATGAACCTTAAAGAGTTTTGATGATAACAAGGTATTAAAAATTGTAAATTGGACTAGCTAATATTTGTTCAAGTGTACAGGACCATAATTATAAAGTTACATCATCATTGGTTCTGAATGAGCAAATAAAGAGCAAAAGAAAATGAAGCTTAGATGATTCTGAAGGCAAAGCGCTCCTGAAGTCAAGCTGCTCCTGAAAGAAATGGCGCTCCTGAAGTAAAGCTGCTCCTGAAGAACAGTGCTTCTGAAGACAAGAGGTCCAGAAGCCACATCATCAGAAGCTGCACCATCAGAAGCTGCAGAAGTTGCTTCATCAGAAGCTGCATCATCAGAAGCTGCCTCATCAGAAGTCATTTCACCAGAAGCTGAATCTCAACTGGATTTGCAAACGATTCAAGATTTGAAGAATTATCAATGCAAAAGCTGTCTATTGGATTCGTAAACACAAACAAAGAATTAGTGAAATTTGCAACGGTCATTTCAAAGGTGTTTGAAGGCTTGTGCTTGCAATTTGGACGAAAGCGTTGACATTGTACTTTGTACGAATTGTACAACCACGTTCTCCACTACTCTGTTTTGTGTCCACGCTTCAAGACAAGAAAACAGCTCCAGAATACGGTCTCGCCTGCATATATGTTCCTTTGGATAAGGAATGGATTTCAAATTGGTTCTTCATAGGACAACAACCAAATTAGGCAAAAGATCATTGGTGAAAGATCAAGCTTCAATAACGACTCTTTGGTGCGCTGGCAATTTCACAACGTCTCTTTCACACCTCTATATAAAGGAGTGAAGACCTAGAGATTTGGTAATGCAAGAACGCTGAACGAAAGACTCACAAGATTTTCACAAGTACCAAACCTCTGCTGAAATTGTTCTGCATTCACTTAGAATTTCTGTGTCTCAAAGTCATATCTTAGAAATTCTTAAGTCCATTGAGTCTGTATCTGATTTGTATTGTGAGCACCTCTGATTGTATATCAAGTGTTCAACCTTAAACAATTTTCTGTGTAATTTTGTTTAGTTAGGAAGTCTCTTGCAGTTGTGCTTGAGCAGGAAGTCTCTTGATTGTGTTCTTGAGCAAAGGAAGTCTCTTGCTTGTGTGCTTGAGCATTGGAAGTCTCTTGCTTGTGTGCTTGAGCATTTGTAATCAGATATTACTCATAGTGAAATCTCCTTGGAAGTGCAAGGGGGACTGGACTACTTCCAGATTGTGGAAGGAACCAGTATAATTGCTTTGTGTCGTTCTTCTTCTCTCTCTCTGTTTTATTCCGCTGCATTTAGATTCTGATTATCACTTCAGAAGCTGTCTCACCTAGCTTCTGATCAGTGTGTTCAGTTTTTAGGAGAAACGAAGAATTTTTCAAAACACAATTCAACCCCCCTTCTTGTGTTTTTCTCACCTTCAATTGGTATCTAGAGCCTTGGTCTGTTGTGTATCACTTAACCGTGCAACAGTCAAAGATCTGAGAAAAACATGTCTACTCCTCCTCCTACTGGTCCTAGTGATACTAGCTATAAACATGTCTCACATGATTATAGTGATAGTAAGAAATCCAGTGTTGGAAAAGTTCCAAAGTTCAATGGAGATGCTGAAGAGTTCTCTTGGTGGAAGACCAACTTTTACAGTTACATCATGAGCCTAGATGAAGAATTATGGGATATTCTGGAAGATGGTGTTGGTGATTTAGTCCTTGATGAAGAAGGAGCTGCTGTGGATAGAAAGAAACATACTCCAGAACTGAGGAAACTTTACAAGAAGCATCATATTATCAGAGGAGCTCTTGTCACTGCCATACCCAAAGCAGAATACATGAAGATGAGTGACAAATCCACTGCTAAAGCTATGTTTGCTTCTCTCTGTTCAAATTATGAAGGGAGCAAGAAGGTCAAAGAAGCAAAGGCTCTCCTGCTTGTACATTAGTATGAGTTATTCAAGATGAAGGATGATGAAACTATTGAGGAAATGTACTCAAGGTTTCAAACCTTAGTTTCTGGGCTACAGATTCTAAAGAAGAGCTATGTTGCTTCTGATCATGTAAGCAAGATACTCAGAAGCTTACCTGCCAGATGGAGACCAAAGGTGACTGCCATTGAGGAAGTTAAAGATTTAAACACTTTAAGTGTCGAAGATCTTGTTAGTTCTCTCAAAGTTCATGAGTTAAGTCTTAATGAACATGAGTCTACTAAGAAGAGTAAATCAATAGCTCTTCCATCCAAAGGCAAGTCATCAAAATCTCTCAAAGTAGTTGAATCTGAAGAGGAAGAACAGTCAAGTTCAGATTCTGAACCAGATGCTGCTGAAATGGCCATGCTCTCAAACAGACTTCAATATCTGGCCAAGAAGAATAGAAAGTTTCTCTCCAGAAGGGGTAACTCCAGAAGCTCAAAGAAAGAAGATCAGAAGGGATGCTTCAATTGTAAGAAGCCTGGACACTTCATTGCTGAATGCCCTGATCTTCAAAGAGAAAAGTCAAAGGACAAGTCAAAGAGGTCTACATTCAAACCAAGCAAACTCAAGAAGCAGATTAAGCAGAGTTTAATGGCAACCTGAGATGATTTGGGTAGTGAATCTGGATCTGATAAAGAGGAAGCTGATGAAGATGCAAAGGTAGCTGTTGGGTTGGTAGCAACAGCAACTTCAGAAGCTGGATCAGATTCAGACTCAGAAGATGAAAATGAGGTATATTCCAAAATTCCCAGAGATGAACTTGTTGAGTCACTTAAAGAACTTCTTACACATTTTGAAGTAAGAACCAATGAGTTGAAGGATTTAAAAGAAAAATATGCTAATTTGGTACAACAGCAAAAATCAACTCTATTGGATCTGAAAGCTTCTGAACAAGGACTTAGGGGCTTTGACTTCATGTGTAAAACATGTGAAGATCAGCTCAGGTTCTTATGTCAGAAGCTACAAGAAAAGTGTAATGAAAAACCTTTAAGTAACCATGAAATTGCTCTTGAAGATTTTATTATATCTGGCATTGACAGAAGCAGAGTAGCTTCTATGATTTATAGCATTTACAAGAACAATGGCAGAGGAATTGGTTTTCCAGAAGTGAAACTTGAGAAAACCAATCTAAAATCTTGTTGTGAATGCATCAAGGAAGGTCTGAAAACATTCTTTGTACCAGAAGGGGCTGAGTTGGAAACTGTTGTTCAATCAGAACCTGAAGCTTCTAGTCCTAAGGCTAAGATTACTTCAACGCCAAAGAACTCTAAGTCAAAGGCTATGATCAAATCTGATTCCGAGACTTCAAAGGTCAGGATCCTGAAAAGATCAGAACCTATTCCTCAGAGTCTGGTGAAACCAAAATCTGGGGTTCTGAAGTCTAAGTTTCAGAAGAAGATAGTTACTGCTTCTGAAGTACCAAAACCTAAGGTGATGGTTAATCAGAAGCAACCCAACTCACAGCACAAGGTACAAGAAGTGAAGAGTAAAGCCTTAAGTACTAACCTTCCAGGACCCATAGAACAATGGGTACCTAAATCTAAAAATGACAATGATGCAGGTATGTCTAAGAGCAGTGCCAAAGCAAAGATCATGGTACCTAGACAGCGGTTGCTCAAGACACATGACAGGAGACAAGTCCATGTTCCTCAGCCTAACAATGAAAGAGGGAGGAAATGTGAAATTTGGAGGCAACCAGTCAGGCAAGATCATAGGTACAGGAACTATTGGTAATTCCTCTACCTCAATTAATAATGTATGGTTGGTAGATGGTCTTGAACATAACCTTTTGAGCATTAGTCAATTTTGTGATAATGGTTATGATGTGCTTTTTGAAAAACCCAACTGTACAGTAATCAACAAGGAAGACAAATCCATTGTGTTCAAGGGAAAGAGAGTTGACAATGTCTATAAAATCAATTTTTCTGAACTGGCTGATCAGAAGGTGGTTTGCCTACTATCAGTGAATGATAAGAAATGGATGTGGCACAGAAGGTTGGGACATGCTAACTGGAGGTTAATCTCTAAGCTTAGTAAGTTACAACTTGTGAAAGGGCTACCAGACATTGACTATCATTCAGATGCACTCTGTGGTGCATGTCAGAGAGGGAAAATTGTGAAATCATCTTTCAAAACCAAAGACATTGTTTCAACCTCAAGACCTTTAGAATTACTCCATATTGATTTATTTGGACCAGTGAGTACTGCATCCTTATATGGAAGTAGATATGGATTAGTCATTGTTGATGATTACAGCAGATGGACTTGGGTGAAATTCATAAAGAGTAAAGATGTTGCGTGTGATGTATTCAGTAGCTTCTGCACTCAAATTCAATCTGAAAAAGAATCAAAAATTTTGAAAATCAGAAATGATCATGGTGGAGAATTTGAAAATGAGCCATTTGAAGCTTTTTGTGAAAAACATGGAATTTTCCATGAATTCTCTTCTCCTAGAACACCACAACAAAATGGGGTTGTAGAGAGAAAGAATAGAACTTTACAAGAAATGGCCAGAACCATGATTCATGAAAACAATTTACCAAAACATTTTTGGGCAGAAGCAGTGAATACAGCATGCTATGTTCAAAACAGGATCTATATTAGACCTATTTTGGAGAAAACAGCATATGAACTCTTTAAAGGAAGAAAACCCAATATCTCTTACTTTCATCAATTTGGATGTACATGTTACATTCTGAACAACAAGCTCTACCTAAAGAAATTTGATGCCAAGGCCCAAAGAGGAATCTTTTTAGGTTACTCTGAAAGGTCAAAGGCATACAGAGTGTATAATTCAGAAACACTCTGTGTTGAAGAATCTATGCACGTTAAATTTGATGACAAGGAGCTTGAAGATAAAACTTCAAAGCAAGGTGAAAGTTTTGCAGAGATACAGGTTCTTGAAGCTACTCCAGAACCTGATCAGATAGCTGAGTCTGAAGATAGTCCAGAAGCTGAACCCACATCAGAAGCACAAGATGAAGCTGCTTCTGATGAAGCACAAGATGGCTCACATCAAGCAGATCCTCCCAGAAACACATTCAAACACAAGTCTTCACATCCTGAGGAGCTAATCATTGGAAACAAAGATAGTCCAAGAAGAACAAGATCACATTTCAGACAAGAAGAGTCAATGATTGGACTAATCTCAATGATTGAACCTACAACAGTTGATGAAGCACTTTCGGATGATGGATGGATCCTAGCTATGCAAGAAGAGTTGAATCAATTTCAACGAAATGATGTGTGGGATCTGGTACCCAAACCTCAGCACAAAAACATTATTGGAACAAAATGGGTATTCAGAAACAAGCTGAATGAGCAAGGTGAAGTAACAAGAAACAAAGTCAGGCTTGTTGCACAAAGGTATAGTCAACAAGAAGGCATTGATTACACTGAAACGTTTGCTCCAGTTGCAAGATTGGAAGCAATCAGGTTACTTCTTTCCTATGCAGTTAATCATGGCATAATATTATATCAAATGGATGTCAAGAGTGCATTTCTAAATGGTGTCATAGAAGAAGAAGTGTATGTCAAGCAACCTCCTGGATTTGAGGATATTAAATATCCTAACCATGTTTTTAAACTGAAGAAATCACTATATGGCTTGAAACAAGCTCCCAGAGCTTGGTATGATAGACTAAATAATTTCTTAATCAAAAATGATTTTAAAAGAGGACAGGTTGATACTACACTCTTCAGAAGGACCCTTGAGAAAGATATTCTTGTTGTGCAAATATATGTTGATGATATAATATTTGGTTCTACTAATGCATCTCTTTGCAAGGAATTTTCTGAGTTAATGCAGGATGAATTTGAAATGAGCATGATGGGAGAGCTGAAGTTCTTCCTGGGCATTCAAATCAATCAATGCAAAGATGGAGTCTATGTTCATCAATCAAAGTACACAAAGGAGCTTCTGAAGAAGTTCAAACTTGAAGATTGTAAAGTGATGAACACTCCAATGCACCCTACGTGCACCTTAAGCAAAGAAGATGAAGGAGCTAAAGTAGATCAGAAGCTGTATAGAGGTATGATTGGTTCTTTGTTATACCTCACTGCATCTAGGCCAGATATTTTATTCAGTGTATGCTTGTGTGCAAGATTCCAATCAGATCCTAGAGAATCTCATATGACTGTTGTCAAGAGAATCTTCAGGTATTTGAAAGGAACAACTAATCTTGGACTCCTTTATAGGAAATCCTTAGATTATAAGCTAATTGGATTCTGTGATGCTGATTATGCTGGTGATAGGATTGAAAGAAAGTCAACCAGTGGCAATTGTCAATTTCTGGGTGATAATCTTATATCCTGGGCTAGCAAAAGACAAACAACTATTGCTATGTCTACAGCAGAAGCAGAATACATTTCAGCTGCAAGTTGTTGTACACAACTACTCTGGATGAAACATCAGTTGGAAGATTATCAGATAACTGCTAACAGTATTCCCATTTATTGTGATAATACTGCTGCTATTTGTTTGTCTAAAAATCCAATTTTGCATTCAAGAGTGAAGCACATTGAAATCAAACACCATTTTATCAGAGATTATGTTCAAAAAGGAATTTTAGATATACAATTCATTGATACTGAAAATCAATGGGCTGATATATTTACTAAGCCTTTAACTGTTGAAAGATTTGATTTTATAAAGAAAAATTTGAACATGCACTTTGTATCTGATTAAATGCTTGCTTGCTCCTGAATAGGATTTTAGGTTCTGAAGTTAGTTCAGAAGCGGTAGTCCATCAGAAGCTCTTTATTGAGGTTCTGAGGAAAACTCGCTTCTGATGATGACGTCAGCATCTGAAGTCCAGAAGCTGGATTTGTTGCTTCTGAATAGTTGAATTAGTGGAAACGTTGGAAGTTACCTTTTAAAAAGTAACTTCTGGCCCACTAACTTGGTAGTTACTCTGTGAACTTCTTACGTGGCCTGTATGTGTTGGTGTATAACTAAAAGGGCAATGATGATTTAATAGCTTTGAAAGTACTTTTCACGCGCCCCCAATTTTGTCATTAATGTTATGTTTGTTTGTCTCTTTTGAATTGCAATCGTTTTACTTTTAACACTTTGACAATTCACACACTACTCACTCACAACAAACACATTTGCTCTCAAACCTCTTGCGAAGTAAGCGCATTCTCTCAACCTTAGAACCCTAAAATCTTCATCTTCTTCAAATCTTCGTCAATCATCAAATGGCATCATCAAGCTCGCAACGAGAAGTTTCAGTATCTACTTCACGGATGATCCCTGAATATGACTACAAAGGAAGAAGCATGAAATTGGAAGAATGGGAACTACAGGTTCAAATAGAAAATCCGATGGATTTTGAATCACTCGCCTTCCATGAGTGTTGGATCAGAAGCTACTATGAAAAGCAGGAACTTATGCATTACTTCAAGATGTTGAATGGACCAACATACGAAGCATTGGTAAGACACTTCTGGGTGAGGGCTAAGGTTTATGACAAAGCTGCGTCTATAACTGAAGAAAGTCAAATGGTGTTGATTTATCCCGAACTGGAAGGGAAGACCAGAGAAGAAATGGGACTTGAGCCATTTACAAGTATTGAAATCAGGTCAAGTATTTGTGGTATTCCAGTAAGAATTGCGGAATGGCAGATAGAAGCTGTACTCTGTAGAGAGGCCTCTGGAAAATACTCTGGAATTGATCTCTCAAGTACAACTGAAGAACGCCTCTGGAAAGAGAAAGTAAACTTGGCCCTGTACAACTCAACACAAGCAGGAAAGTATGCTGATCTAAGCATGGATAAGAAGCTGCTTCTGAAGATTCAGAATGAGGACTTACTTCCATGTGGTGGAAGTGAGAAACCCAATTTGGCACAAAAGGTCTTTCTTCAACACTTCATTAAGAAGGAGAAAGTGAACGTGCCAAAATATATGTTCAAATACTTGATAGAGTGTCTGAAACAGAGTCAGCTGCAGAATAGAACCTGGGTACCTTATGGAAGACTCTTGTCAGAAATATTCTATCAAGGAGGAGTCTTGGACAAGCTAAGCAGTGCTGAAGCCTTCACAGATGAGCTGCTTGATACTAAAACTGGAAAGCTCATTAATGCACAAACCCTCAAGAATATGAAGTTGATCCCTACTGTCACCAAGCTTCATACAGATTTGAGTGAATCACTTGTTAAGTCTGATCTTATGAAGGACTTTCCACCCATCTGCAAGAAGGATCCCATTGAAGTGCAGATGTACTATATCAAGGAACATTTTGAGGCAACCAATGAGAGAATCAGATTGGAAGATATTCCAGAGGAAATGTATGGTGGTGCTCTGCCACGAGCCAGAGGCAGAAAGTCAAAAAGAAAGATGACTGCAGAGCAATATCTAGAGGTTGAACAATCTGCTAAAAAGGCAAAAGTTGCTACTGACAAGCTCAAGATTGGTAGTTCATCAGTACCTTCAATTGAAGAAGCCATTGAAGACATGGATTCCAGGATGATCATGGATGTTGGCATTACTCTTGATCAACCTGCTATACCAAAGAAGAAAAGAAAGCAAGCAGTAAGGAGGACCAAGAACTTTCCTCATGTTTCTAAGAAGACTGAAGCTGCTACTAATGTGTCAGAAGCTATTGGAAAAGCTATGGAGATTGCTTCTGAACTTCAAGAGAGGGTAATAACAGAAGCATCACAACTTCTTAAAATTCCTGACACTACTAAAGATGATTGCTCAGAACCCTCTACTACAGGTAATATTTTCACACACTCAGAACCTGTAGTACATGAGATATCCAGTGACTCTCCTTCACCTTCTTCAAAATCCTCATCATCATCTTCAGATTCTGATGATGATATACCCTTAGCCCAACTTTTTCAAAAACCAGTAAAAAGCCAGTCAACATCAACCAAAACCAACACAAAGCCCTCTCAGTCAACTACTTATGAACCAGTTGGTCACATAATTAATGAGAAGTTGGCTGAAATGGCTGAGCAGAGAGAAAGAGTCATTGATACTATCTTTCGCCTTAACCCTCAACCCCTTAACATTCAACCCCTCAACATGATTCCTCCAGAAAATGTTGAATTCACCTCAGAAAAGGCCTCTGAAACAACTCCAGAAGCAGCTGCTTCTGAAAATGTTGTTTCAGAAAACCCCCATCAACACACACCTGAACCACATAAACCCACATAACCCCCACAATCACCAATAGCTACCATTGACCCCCAACTCAACACTCAAACATCAACTTCACCACAACAACCACCAACTGAAATTGAACACTCCCCAGAACCAACTCCTATGGATGTTGACATCTCTCAAGTCAATGTTCAAGCCTCAACCTCTACCACACACATTGCTTCTGACCAGCCTTCATCTTCAAACACACAAACACACCTTACCATTCCAGTTCCTAACCCTGTTCAAGACCTGGAAATCAGTGATTCTGATCTTGAAACCCTTGAACAACCACCCACAAACATCCTGGAATCTGGATATATTAATTCTGAGCTTCTGACAATCCTTAGTCAATTGCATAATCTGGTGGATCAAAGAAGGACAATTGATCTCACAAGTGCATATGAAGACTCCTGGGCATCTCTTCAGAACCGGGCAGCTGAGCTTATTGAAGATATCAAGGCTAAATGCATCAGAGTCAAGCAAGCTTCGGTCAGAAGGCTAATGGAGCATTTGAATCAGAGTCTTAGAGTAAGAAGTTCTACACTGCTCCTGGCAAACCAGCCTTTCTTCTTAGAAACAGATTACTTGACCAGAGAAGCAAGGTTGTGTAAGCTTCTAAAGAAACAGATGGCACAGCAGCAGCAAGAAGCTAGAGAAAGGGAACAAGCTCTTCTCCAGAGGCAACAACAGCTTGAAGAACTGTTGCAGAAGAAAATTGAAGAAATGGAGGAGATGAAGAAACAACAACAAACCAACCCTTAGTTGCACACCTTTGTGTTATTTTGTTTGTTGTTTGTTTTAAATTCTTAGTCTTTGCTTCTGAAACCATCTTGTTTTATTTTTATGCTTCTGAATGCTTACTGCTTCTGACTGCTTAGCTGCTTCTGATAATTGGATATTCATGCTCATATATTTTGATCTGTTTTATTTAATTTATTTCTTGTATACTCTCTCTTGTTTGAGTTTTTCTCAAATCTTTTTGTCTTTTATGCTTATTTGTTTATCTCATTTTTTTTGATAATGACAAAAGGGGGAGTATATGTGACAAGTATTTAAAGGCTCTGAGCCCCATTAATGGCATTTGAAATTTTTGAAAAACTTCTATCATTTTGACCTTATTGGTATAAGCTATGAACGAACGAAGAAGTATCAAAATTCAAGTAAAATTAATTGAACCATTCTTCTTTTCTATAAGTTAATTCTTTCAATGATTCAATTTTTTTAAAAAAAAAAAGCTCTGATATTTTTATTGTGCGAAAAATGAATTTAATTAACCTGGATAGAACTTAGGGGGAGCTTACAAACCTCACCTTAAAGACTATCAGACTCAGGGGGAGTTTGAGCTTACAAACCTCAGACTTTGAGCTTACAAACCTCAAAACCCCAAAGTCAACTTGTTAATTAGATTAACAACAATTGATCAATTTTAAATACTTTTGTTTGTCATCATCAAAAAGGGGGAGATTGTTGGAACAAAATGTGTTTAACAATGAACCTTAAAGAGTTTTGATGATAACAAGGTATTAAAAATTGTAAATTGGACTAGCTAATATTTGTTCAAGTGTACAGGACCATAATTATAAAGTTACATCATCATTGGTTCTGAATGAGCAAATAAAGAGCAAAAGAAAATGAAGCTTAGATGATTCTGAAGGCAAAGCGCTCCTGAAGTCAAGCTGCTCCTGAAAGAAATGGCGCTCCTGAAGTAAAGCTGCTCCTGAAGAACAGTGCTTCTGAAGACAAGAGGTCCAGAAGCCACATCATCAGAAGCTGCACCATCAGAAGCTGCAGAAGTTGCTTCATCAGAAGCTGCATCATCAGAAGCTGCCTCATCAGAAGTCATTTCACCAGAAGCTGAATCTCAACTGGATTTGCAAAAGATTCAAGATTTGAAGAATTATCAATGCAAAAGCTGTCTATTGGATTCGTAAACACAAACAAAGAATTAGTGAAATTTGCAACGGTCATTTCAAAGGTGTTTGAAGGCTTGTGCTTGCAATTTGGACGAAAGCGTTGACATTGTACTTTGTACGAATTGTACAACCACGTTCTCCACTACTCTGTTTTGTGTCCACGCTTCAAGACAAGAAAACAGCTCCAGAATACGGTCTCGCCTGCATATATGTTCCTTTGGATAAGGAATGGATTTCAAATTGGTTCTTCATAGGACAACAACCAAATCAGGCAAAAGATTATTGGTGAAAGATCAAGCTTCAATAACGACTCTTTGGTGCGCTGGCAATTTCACAACGTCTCTTTCACACCTCTATATAAAGGAGTGAAGACCTAGAGATTTGGTAATGCAAGAACGCTGAACGAAAGACTCACAAGATTTTCACAAGTACCAAACCTCTGCTGAAATTGTTCTGCATTCACTTAGAATTTCTGTGTCTCAAAGTCATATCTTAGAAATTCTTAAGTCCATTGAGTCTGTATCTGATTTGTATTGTGAGCACCTCTGATTGTATATCAAGTGTTCAACCTTAAACAATTTTCTGTGTAATTTTGTTTAGTTAGGAAGTCTCTTGCAGTTGTGCTTGAGCAGGAAGTCTCTTGATTGTGTTCTTGAGCAAAGGAAGTCTCTTGCTTGTGTGCTTGAGCATTGGAAGTCTCTTGCTTGTGTGCTTGAGCATTTGTAATCAGATATTACTCATAGTGAAATCTCCTTGGAAGTGCAAGGGGGACTGGACTACTTCCGGATTGTGGAAGGAACCAGTATAATTGCTTTGTGTCGTTCTTCTTCTCTCTCTCTGTTTTATTCCGCTGCATTTAGATTCTGATTATCACTTCAAAAGCTGTCTCACCTAGCTTCTGATCAGTGTGTTCAGTTTTTAGGAGAAACGAAGAATTTTTCAAAACACAATTCAACCCCCCTTCTTGTGTTTTTCTCACCTTCAGACTGAAAACCCGAAAGGGCGGTCCAGGCAAAAGTTAGGGATTTTCAAAAAAAAAATATATATATATATATACAAAAAACATGACTGTTGAAGCATGCCAGGGGAAAAACACTCCGCTCTGATTTACAAATGGCGACTTCTTCCAGACTTTTGGTTAAACAATGGGTTTGCTCCCCAGGAGGCATCAGTTGCTACCTTGTGTCGGGCTTCACGCCATCAACGGCTCAATTTGTTCACAATAGTATCATCTCCAAGGAAGTTTGTCGAGTGTTTGTACTGCGATGTCAGTCCACCTCCCATCTTACATGTCTTGTCTCGTTTCATCGAGTTACCCGTCACGTACAGTTTATACGGTCATACATTCATACGATCATACATTCATACATTAATACTTTCACGTACTCATACATTCATATATACACAATGTAACATCCCGATTTTCGCTAGTTTTTATTTTATTATTTATTTATGTGTGATATATGTGCTCTTATGTGATTATTTGCCTCTGTGTGTATTTTTGGTTGGGAATCGTAGAATTCGGTGTAGAAGGGTATTTTAGTCATTTTGGACTTAGGGGCATTTTGGTCATTTTGAGATTAGGGGTAATTTTGTAATTTTGGATGAGGATTATTTTTAATGTTTAGTAGGAGTATTATTTTACCAAGTTACTAGAGAGGGTGTAGTAATTATTTTAATTACCATTAAGTGTCCGTTAGTGTTATAATTTACCATTAAGTGAGTAGTGACATTTTGGGTGTTAGAATAGAAATGGGTTAGGCCCATTAAGGTTTAAGAGATAAGCCCAATTGAGTAGAGCTAGTATATAAACTCTAGTTGTTGGTAATACTAGGTTTTACAAACATTATTCATTTCATTTCATTTGGGAAGAGAAGAGATAGAGACTAGAGGCAACAACAACAACAAGGGTTAGAAGGCAAAGAGGGGATTCAACATCTAGGAGCAAAATTGAGGCTTTGGGTTAGAGAATCTTGGTGTTAGAGGTAAGAGGGTTAGATTTCAACCATAATTCACATCTTTTTCTCTTTACCCATTTTTGTGAAATTGATGAATTGAACCTAATTGTTGTTAAATTCGTGCATACTTGTTGCTGTTATGTTTAAGAGCATGTTTTATATGATAATTGCATGTTAGTATGTGAATTAACATGTTTAAATGCATAGTTGTTGGTGCTTTGTGTTCTTGAGCAAAATTGATGAAAAATGAAGTTGTGATGTTGAATTGTGCATGAATTTGTGTTCATTAGTTGTGGTTGATGGTTGTTGAACTGTTAGAATCAAATTGGTGTGACTGGAATCATTATTTATGGATTCATGAGGAGATTTGTGGTTATGTTGGTGTTTTTGAGGAAATTCATGATTTTGATGAAATAAGCCCAATTATTGTTTCTAATGCATGATTCATGTTTGTTTAAGTGTATTGGACCTATTTTGACCCATAAACACTTTTTGGAAGTTGATTTGGGAGTTGGGGGTTTGAAAATTGGGATTTTGGGCAAAAATGGTGTGAAAAACCGAAACTTCTGCAGAATTTCGCAAGAACGGCGCTAATAGCGAAATTGTCTGGACAAGTTTCGCTAATAGCGCAGATTTCGCTAATAGCGAAATTGTCTGGCAATTTCGCTAATAGCGCAGATTTCGCTAATAGCGAAATTGCCCAGAAACAGTTTTCTGTTTTGATTGTTTTGAGCTTTGGGGGACCAATCCAATACTTCTAAAATGTTTCTTTGGACATAATTAACATCTGTTTACACCTTTAATCCTACTGGAACATGATTTGAGTTGGTTTGGACTTGAATTTGTGAAAATCGTCTAACTTTTGTAAAAACGGTCCAAACGTCAATTTTTCCAAAAACTCGTTTTCTCCGAAAATTGAAGTGGGATTAGAGTTGTATACTGTTTATATGATTTTTAAAAATGGATGTGATTGGTTCTATCAAGTTTGAACTTGTTTTGCTTTGAAAATGGGAAATTTTGTGAAAAGTGAAAAAATGAGACGAACTTTGTGATTTTTATGAATTCGTCGGATTTGGCCGATGAAATGCTTACGTATCCTCTACTGCACACACATGTGGACTGTGAGCATACAAGGCATAGGCTATTGAGCTTGTTTACTTGGTTTTGAATTAATTGTTCAATTAATTTTAAGTTATGACTTGGAGAGACGAACTTGACTAAAGATGACTTTTGAGAACCAATTGATTGTTAATCCTTTATGGAGAATTGTAATATGATATGTGAAGATGATTGGTGGTGTAATTATGTGACAACTTTATGTTGTGTGAATTTTGAATGTTGTTGGTGATTGTATATATGATATATTGGTGGTGAATTATTGATGATTGCATATATACATGTATTGGTGATGGTGAGGTGATTATTGTTTGTGTGAACATATGCATTTGTAGTTGAGTCATATGTTCATGCATTCATGACCGATGGTGGTGGATTTTATATCCAAGACTGATGGTGGCGGATTTTATATCCAATTGAGGTGAGTACGATGTTTTTGTTGCATCGAAGGTGACAACCTTGAGGTGATTTGGTACCACATGCATCTAGATGAGTCTAGAATCATTGCATCAATTGTTGGTGGATTGAATTGCATTTGCAAGGTGTTTGATGATAGTTTTGATAACTGTACTTGTGAATTGGATTATTGATTGTTAATTGTTGATTGACAAGGTGAAATGGTATATGTGTATGATACACTTGTGGAGATGAACTTGGAATGATAATATGCATGAGTTGAGATTACTTGTGAATAATATGTATGAATTGCTATTCTTGAATATATCCTTTCATTTCCAATGTTCATAATAAATGTTTTTCGTGGATTATGATGATGTAATGCTAACCCTCAGTGGTTTACCACCTACCTTTATGTATGGACGTGTAGATGGAGTGCAGGATGCTTAGTTGTTGCTTGTTGATGCCGAGGAGTGGAGTTCCTTTTTTTCATGCAACTGTCTAGATTAGGGCTCTGATCTAGGATAGTCTTTGCATGTTGTTTATTTGACTTTGTATTTTGGAGTTGTGGAGATATTCTGTTATTTGAGATTTGGAGAATACATTTGTATTATGTTTGGAGATCCAGAGATTTTTATGAATTTATCTGTTTGTTCCGCTGCTATGTTGTGTAACATGATCTTTATGCATGTATGATTTGTTGTTTATTCGGAGACGTAACATCTATTTCTAGGATATTTCTGATATATTTGCGCGTTTTACCGCTTAATAGAAATAGGGTGTTACAAGTTGGTATCAGAGCCGTGGTCAGTCTTGTCGAGACTAGTAGATTAGTGTTTGTTGATTTACCCTGTTAGTATGCGAATGGTAATGAGTTACCTTCGGTACTTGTTCTTGTGTTGTTGTGCTGTTGTTCTTATCTGTTGGTTGGTTTTGTGTAGAAGTGAGATGGCCGGTGGTAGAGATGATGGAGCGATTGCTCAGGCTTTGACTTCGGTGGCTCAGGTGTTGGCTCTGGTTAATGAGCAGGCGGCAGCTGGTCATCGTGATCCTGGTGAGGCGGAGGAGCGGAGTTTGGATCGTTTCTTGCAAAACAGTCCGCCGACGTTCAATGGTAGGTATGACCCGGATGGAGCTCAGAAGTGGGTGCAAGACATGGAGAGGATCTTTCGTGCTATGGTGACTAGTGAGGACCAGAAGGTCAGGTTGGCTACTCACATGCTTGCTGAGGAGGCTGAGTATTAGTGGACCAATGCTAAGGGAAGACTTGAGGCTGGTGGAGCTATGACTTGGGCTAGGTTCAAGACTAAGTTTTTGAGGAAGTACTTTCCTGAGGATTTGAGGACCAAGAAGGAAGTGGAATTCTTGAACTTGAAGCAAGAGAACCGTTCGGTAGCTGAATATGCGGCGAAGTTTGAGGAGCTTTCGAGGTTTTGTTCGTACATCAATGCGGAGGATGCTATGGTTTCCAAGTGTGTGAAGTTCGAGAGCGGTTTGAGGCCCGACATCTACCAGTATATGTGTGTTCAGGAGATCCGAGAATTTGATACTTTGGTGCATAAGTGTCGCATGTTTGATGATGCTGGAAGAGCTAAGGTTAATCACTACAAGGCTCAGAATGAGAAGAAAGGAAAGTGTCATGGATTCGGGAAGCCGTACAACAAAGACAAAGGCAAGAAGAAGGAATCTGGTGGAGGCTCTAAGGTGAATGTTGCTGAGGTGAGGTGCTACAAGTGTGGAACATTGGGTCATTTTGCTAATGATTCCAAGGGTAGTGAGAAATGCTACAAGTGTGGAGAAGCAAGTCACATGGCTGTTGAGTGCAAGAAGGAGATCACTTGCTACAATTGTGGTTAGGAGGGGCATATCAGTACTAGGTGTACCAAACCGAAGAAGGCTGCGGGCAAGGTGTTTGCATTGAATGCGGAAGAGGTGGAGCATCCGGATAATCTCATCCGAGGTATGTGTTTTATCAATAGTACTCCTTTGATTGCAATTATTGATACTGGTGCTACTCATTCTTTTATCGCGGTTAGTTGTGTTGAGCATTTGGGTTTGGTTGTGACTCCGTTGTCTTGTGGGATGGTTATCGATACCCCAGCTAGTGGTTCAGTGACTACTTCTTTAGTGTGTGCTAAGTGTCCTGTTAGTTTTGGCAATGTTGATTTTGAGTTGGATCTTGTGTGTCTTCCGTTGAAGCATATGGACGTTATTTTTGGTATGGATTGGATGTTGACTTTTGGTGTTAACATTAATTGTTTGACCAAGAGTGTAACATTTTCTAAGCTGGTAGTTGAGGAAGGTGGGAGCTTCTTGACCGCGGAGCAAGTGAAGAAGTCTTTGGACGGTGAAGCTAGTGTGTTCATGATGTTTGCTTCCTTGAAGGAGAGTAGTGAGAAAGGAGTTGGTGATTTGCCGGTAGTGCAAGAGTTTCTAGAAGTTTTTCCGGACGACATTACCGAATTACCGCCGGACAGGGAAGTTGAGTTTGCAATTGATTTGGTGCCTGGAACGAGTCCTATTTCGATTGCACCGCATCAGATGTCTGCATTAGAGTTACGTGAGTTGAAGAAGCAGTTGGAAGAGTTGCTTGAGAAACAGTTTATCAGGCCAAGTGTTTCGCCGTGGGGAGCTCCTGTGTTGTTGGTTAAGAAGAAAGATGGAACCATGAGGTTGTGTGTGGATTATCAGCAGTTGAACAAGGTGACAATCAAGAATCGGTATCCGCTTCCGAGGATTGATGATTTGATGGATCAGTTGGTTGGTGTAGAAGTGTTTAGCAAGATTGATTTGAGGTCAGGATATCATCAGATTAGAGTAAAGGCGGTAGATATATCCAAAACTGCGTTCAGAACGAGGTATGGACACTATGAGTATTCTGTGATGCCATTTGGAGTATCTAATGCGCCAGGTGTCTTCATGGAGTACATGAATAGAATATTTCATCCTTTTCTGGATCGTTTTGTGGTGGTGTTTATAGATGATATTTTGGTGTATTCTAAGTCTGAAGAAGAGCATGCTGAGCATTTGAGGATTGTGTTGGGAGTTTTGAAAGAGAAGAAGCTATTTGCTAAGTTGTCGAAATGTGAGTTTTGGTTGCGGGAAGTGAGTTTCCTTGGTCATGTGATTTCTAAAGGTGGCATTGTCGTGGATCCGTCGAAGGTTGATGCAGTGTTGCAGTGGGAATCACCTAAGTCTGTTTTTGAAGTTAGAAGCTTTCTTGGATTGGCAGGTTATTATCGGAGGTTCATTGAGGGATTCTCTAAGTTGGCGTTGCCATTGACGCAGTTGACTCGGAAAGGACAAGCTTACGTTTGGGATGCTAAGTGCAAGAAGAGTTTCCAAGAGTTGAAGAAGAGGTTGACGTCAGCTCCAGTGTTGATTTTGCCGAATCTGAAGGAATCGTTTGTCGTGTATTGTGATGCTTCTAAGATGGGTCTTGGTGGTGTGCTTATGCCGAATCGTCAGGTTGTGGCTTATGCTTCAAGGCAGTTGAAAGTGCATGGGAAGAACTATCCGACTCATGATTTGGAATTAGCGGCCTTTGTGTTTGTGTTGAAGATTTGGACGCATTATCTGTATGGTTCTAAGTTTGAAGTGTTCAGTGATCATAAGAGTTTGAAGTATCTGTTTGACCAGAAGGAGTTGAATATGAGACAGAGGAGATGGTTGGAATATCTTAAGGATTTTTACTTTCAATTGAGTTATCACCCTGGGAAGGCGAATGTTGTTGCTGATGCTTTGAGCAGGAAGTCGTTGCATATGTCTGCTTTGATCGTGAAAGAGTTGGAGTTGATTGAGCAGTTTCAGGATTTGAGTTTGGTTAGTGAGTTGACACCGGATGGTGTGAGGTTGGGAATGTTGAAGCTGACAAGTAATATTCTGGAGGAGATCAAGAATGGTCAGAAGGAAGATTTGGAACTTGTTGATCGAGTAGTATTGGTTAACCAAGGTAAGGGTGGAGATTTCAGGTTGGATGAGCACGGTGTTTTGATGTTTCGTGATCGTGTTTGTGTGCCAAATGTTCTTGAGCTTAAGAGACAGATTTTGGAAGAGGGTCACAGGAGTAGTTTGAGTATTCATCCAGGAGCGACTAAGATGTATCAGGGTTTGAAGAGGTTGTTTTGATGGCCTGGAATGAAGAAGGATGTTGCAGAGTTTGCGTATGCTTGTTTGGTTTGTCAGAAGTCTAAGATTGAACATCAGAGACCGTCAGGTTTGATGCAACCATTGTTTGTGCCAGAGTGGAAGTGGGATAGTATATCAATGGACTTTGTTGGAGCGTTGCCGAAGACTGCTAACGGTTTTGATTCTATTTGGGTGATCGTTGATCGGTTGACGAAGTCGGCACATTTTGTTCCTTTTAAGACCGGTTTGTCTGTGGCGAAGTTGGCTGAGATCTACATTGAGCAGATTGTTAGATTGCATGGTGTTCCTTCTAGTATTGTGTCGGATCGGGATCCGAGGTTTACTTCTAAGTTTTGGGAGAGTTTGCAATTGAGGTTGAGTTCTGCGTATCATCCCCAGACTGATGGACAGACGGAGAGGACTATTCAGAGTTTGGAAGATTTGTTGAGAGCTTGTGTGTTGGAGCAAGGTGTCAGTTGGATTGAATGTTTACCGTTGATTGAGTTTACTTACAACAACAGTTTTCATTCTAGTATCGGGATGGCACCGTTTGAGGCTTTGCATGGTCGGAGGTGTAGAACTGCTTTGTGTTGGTATGAGTTAGGAGAAAGTGCTTTGTTAGAACCGGAAGTTGTGCAAGAGACGACCAAGAAGGTTAAGATGAATGAGAGCGTCTCAGAGTAGGCAGAAGAGTTATCATGATAAGAGGGGGAAAGACCTTGAGTTTCAGGTTGGCGATCATGTATTTTTTGAGAGTGAATCCTGTAACTGGTGTTGGACGTGCTTTGAAGTGTCGGAAGTTGACTCCTCGTTTTGTTGGACCTTTTGAGATTGTTGAGAAGGTAGGGGTTGTAGTGTATAGGATTGCGTTACCGCCATCCTTGTCTAATCTTTATGATGTGTTTCATGTGTCTCAGTTGAGGAAGTATGTGTATGATGCGTCTCATGTGATTCAAGTGGATGATTTGGAAGTAAGGGATAATTTGACCGTTGAGACTTGGCCAGTTAGGATTGAGGATCGTGAAGTGAAGCGTTTGCTTGGCAAGGAGGTCGTTTTGGTTAAAGTGATTTGGGTTGGACCAACTGGTGAGAGTGCCACTTGGGAATCGGAGAGTAGGATGAGGGTTGCGTATCCAGAGTTGTTTCCTTCAGGTAATTTTCAAGGGCGAAAATTCTTTTTAGTGGGGGAGAGTTGTAACAGCCCGATTTTCGCTAGTTTTTATTTTATTATTTATTTATGTGTGATATATGTGCTCTTATATGATTATTTGCCTCTGTGTGTATTTTTGGTTGGGAATTGTAGAATTCGGTGTAGAAGGGTATTTTAGTCATTTTGGACTTAGGGGCATTTTGGCCAGTTTGAGAGTAGGGGTAATTTTGTAATTTTGGATGAGGATTATTTTTAATGTTTAGTAGGAGTATTATTTTACCAAGTTACTAGAGAGGGTGTAGTAATTATTTTAATTATCATTAAGTGACCGTTAGTGTTATAATTTACCATTAAGTGAGTAGTGACATTTTGGGTGTTAGAATAGAAATGGGTTAGGCCCATTAAGGTTTAAGAGATAAGCCCAATTGAGTAGAGCTAGTATATAAACTCTAGTTGTTGGTAACACTAGGTTTTACAAACATTATTCATTTCATTTCATTTGGGAAGAGAAGAGATAGAGACTTGAGGCAACAACAACAACAAGGGTTAGAAGGCAAAGAGGGGATTCAACATCTAAGAGCAAAATTGAGGCTTGGGTTAGAGAATCTTGGTGTTAGAGGTAAGAGGGTTAGATTTCAACCATAATTCACATCTTTTTCTTTTTACCCATTTTTGTGAAATTGATGAATTGAACCTAATTGTTGTTAAATTCGTGCATACTTGTTGCTGTTATGTTTAAGAGCATGTTTTATATGATAATTGCATGTTAGTATGTGAATTAACATGTTTAAATGCATAGTTGTTGGTGCTTTGTGTTCTTGAGCAAAATTGATGAAAAATGAAGTTGTGATGTTGAATTGTGCATGAATTTGTGTTCATTAGTTGTGGTTGATGGTTGTTGAACTGTTAGAATCAAATTGGTGTGACTGGAATCGTTATTTATGGATTCATGAGGAGATTTGTGGTTATGTTGGTGTTTTTGAGAAAATTCATGATTTTGATGAAATAAGCCCAATTGTTGTTTCTAATGCATGATTCATGTTTGATTAAGTGTATTCGACCTATTTTGACCCATAAACACTTTCTGGAAGTTGATTTGGGAGTTGGGGGTTTGAAAATTGGGATTTTGGGCAAAAATGGTGTGAAAAACCGAAACTTCTGCAGAATTTCGCAAGAACGGCGCTAACAGCGAAACTGTCTGGACAAGTTTCGCTAATAGCGAAATTGCCCAGAAATAGTTTTCTGTTTTGATTGTTTTGAGCTTTGGGGGACCAATCCAATACTTCTAAAATATTTCTTTGGACATAATTAACATCTGTTTACACCTTTAATCCTACTGGAACATGATTTGAGTTGGTTTGGACTTGAATTTGTGAAAATCGTCTAACTTTTGTAAAAACGGTCCAAACGTCAATTTTTCCAAAAACTCGTTTTCTTCGGAAATTGAAGTGGGATTAGAGTTGTATACTGTTTATATGATTTTTAAAAATGGATGTGATTGGTTCTATCAAGTTTGAACTTGTTTTGCTTTGAAAATGGAAAATTTTATGAAAAGTGAAAAAGTGAGACGAACTTTGTGATTTTTATGAATTCGTCGGATTTGGCCGATGAAATGCTTACGTATCCTCTACTGCACACACATGTGGACTGTGAGCATACAAGGCATAGGCTATTGAGCTTGTTTACTTGGTTTTGAATTAATTGTTCAATTAATTTTAAGTTATGACTTGGAGAGACGAACTTGACTAAAGATGACTTTTGAGAACCAATTGATTGTGAATCCTTTATGGAGAATTTTTATATGGTATGTGAAGATGATTGGTGGTGTAATTATGTGACAACTTTATGTTGTGTGATTTTTGAATGTTGTTTGTGATTGTATATATGATATATTGGTGGTGAATTATTGATGATTGCATATATACATGTATTGGTGATGGTGAGGTGATTATTGTTTGTGTGAACATATACATTTGTAGTTGAGTCATATGTTCATGCATTCATGACTGATGGTGGTGGATTTTATATCCAAAACTGATGGTGGCGGATTTTATATCCAATTGAGGTGAGTACGATGTTTTTGTTGCATCGAAGGTGACGACCTTGAGGTGATTTGGTACCACATGCATCTAGATGAGTCTAGAATCATTGCATCAATTGTTGGTGGATTGAATTTCATTTGCAAGGTGTTTGATGATAGTTTTGATAACTGTACTTGTGAATTGGATTATTGATTGTTAATTGATTGACAAGGTGAAATGGTATATGTGTATGATACACTTGTGGAGATGAACTTGGAATGATAATATGCATGAGTTGAGATTACTTGTGAATAATATGTATGAATTGCTATTCTTGAATATATCCTTTCATTTCCAATGTTCATAATAAATGTTTTTCGTGGATTATGATGATGTAATGCTAACCCTCAGTGGTTTACCACCTACCTTTCTGTATGGACGGGTAGATGGAGTGCAGGATGCTTAGTTGTTGCTTGTTGATGTCGAGGAGTGGAGTTCCTCTTTTTCATGCAAGTGTCTAGATTAGGGTTCTGATCTAGGATAGTCTTTGCATGTTGTTTATTTGACTTTGTATTTTGGAGTTGTGGAGATATTCTGTTATTTGAGATTTGGAGAATACATTTGTATTATGTTTGGAGATCCAGAGATTTTTATGAATTTATCTGTTTGTTCCGCTGCTATGATGTGTAACATGATCTTTATGCATGTATGATTTGTGGTTTATTCGGAGACGTAACATCTATTTCTAGAATATTTCTGATATATTCGCGCGTTTTACCGCTTAATAGAAATAGGGTGTTACACACAACATATACACAACATCATTCATACATGGTTGCATCAGTCGCCGAATGTCTTGTTTGGTTGTATCCCTTCGTTTCAGTCCTCAATTGTTTCAAGCTGCCAGTCCTAAACAACGGACCGTTTGAGTTTACCGTTTTTATCTTGTATCAAGCTGCCAGTCCTAAACAACGGACTGCTTGAATTTACCTTTTTATCTTGTTTCAAGCTGCCAGTCCTAAACAACAGACCGCTTTAGTTTACCTTTCATCATGTTTTAAACGGTCAGTTCCAACCAATGAACAGTTTGAGGTCACATTTTATTTTCGCAAAAGTGTCATCCCCTGCTTTGTCAGAAAACGAGATGTCACTCAATCTTTATCTTCTCAAGTATCTCATTCCCCTCCTGGTCGGATTACGGAAGATCAAAATCACTCCTCGGTTTTGTCGGATTACGGAAAATCAAAATATTCCCCGGTTTAACGGATTACGGAATATCAAATCATCATTCCCCGCTTTGTCGGATTACGGAATCTCAAGCGTCTTTCCCCATTAAGTTGGATTGCGGAAGGTCAAATGTGACTTTCCCTGGTTTGTCGGATTACGGAAGATCAAAATCATTCCCCGGTTTAACGGATTACGGAATATCAAGTCATCATTCCCCGTTTTGTCGGATTACGGAATGTCAAGTGTTTCATTCCCTGGTTTAACGGATTACGGAATATCAAATGTGCATTCCCCGGTTCACCGGATTACGGAAGATCAAATTCATCATTCCCCGGTTCATCGGATTACGGAATATCAAATGTATCATTCCCCGCTTTATCGGATTACGGAATATCAGAATTTCATTCCTCGTTTAGTCGGATTACAGAATATCAAGAGTGTCTTCCCCATTTTATCGGATGACGGAATGTCAACAGTGTCATCTCCTGGTATGTCGGATGACGAGACGCCACTCAATTTTTGTTTTCTCAAAGTGTCGTTCCCCGTTTTGTCGGATGACGGAATGCCAAAAGTGTCATCCCCCAGCGTTAACTGTTCTAGTGATGTCATTAATCAATTTCAATTTCAAATGTGTCGTCCCCGGTATATCTGTTCAAGAGGTGTCACCAGTCAAATTTAACTTCAAATGTCAATTTCTACAAACCATCAGTTTACAAATACATTTCAAAATTCCAAGTGTCTATTCAAGATTTTGTTTCCTTTCATTTGACTTCATATCAGTTATCAACACAATACTGGACAATCATTTTCCCTAGTGAAACTACATTCCCCCTAGCGGAGTCGGATCCCTTTTTCTTCAACAAATTTAGGTATCCCGTTGTTGTTTCTCATCTCAGTCAAGTCATATTTTTCGTCCTACATTCATAAGCATTTCACGAGCATTCATAGCATCTTAGGTCCAAAATTGGTGTACTTTGTATTTAAGTCTCTTCGGTCCGATCGAATCAAAGATTCCATCTTCAAATCTCCGAACGAAGAAACTTAAATAGGGGCATCTATCATACCCCAATTTTTGACCTAAGATACCACTGACACGTGTCGGTGGACCTTACCTTCATATGTCATTTAACCCGGACCAGTCTCCGATTTTCAGCGAAAATTCGGTAGAGGTATTTTAAAATACCTCATTTTTAGTTCTGAATCAGTTCACCTTTCTTTTTTTAGTCGTTATTTTCATCTTTTATCTTGTTTAAATTAATTTGATTTTTATTGTTTTATTTCAATTAGTCATTCTTTTATTTTAATTAAGTCATTCACTTTCTTTTTAATCAATTATTTCCTTTTTAGATAGGTCCAGGTCCGTATAACATTTTATTTTATTATTTCGTTTATTATTATTTGATAAAAATCCCAAAAGAGTCCAAAGCCAAACCCAGCCTGTCATGCGCTTGTAAATTTCAGTCCATGTTCAAACCACATCTGCAGCAATTTCATAGGAACAGAAACGCATTCTTCACCAATTCATTCCAATCCAAAGCCAGATTTTCTGCGCCTCTTTAAACAAACCCTAAGCCTAAAATCAACATTATAAATTAAACCTGTACATACACATTGAAAGGGGGCCAAAATTCATCGCAAAATTCATCATAACAGACCCAATTTCAAACACCAGAATTCATCAACATAAACCTGCATCCTTTCGAACAACAGTAACGATTTCACCAAAAAAACAACGCATCAAAGCCAATCACGAATACATTCCACAACACATAGTCACAAACATAAAAACCTGTTTCATACCCAAACATCAACAAGCCAATCGCAACACACATCTTTTTCACGACACAAGTCTCAACCTATTCATCCTCGCAACACAGTTCCACGAGCCAAAAGATTACAAACACAAAATCAACAACCGATTCCAATAATCAAATCCAGCCGTCAAACCTTTAAACCCGTACTCAAACAATCGACCCAATCCTCATAAATCACTCAAACCTGTCAACAATTAAACCGACCGCCGCAAACGCAGACGTCGACAGAAACTACATATACAAAATCGTAGCCGAGACATCAAATTGTACCAGACCAAACACAGCGAGGCCAGCAGGAAATTGTCTCAACCGGAGTCGTACACGAAGCCGCAAACAATCTCACGGATGTCAACACGAAGTCGCAGCAGTACAAAGACCTCGCAATCCAAATCGGCATCAATAGTGGACCGGATCGACAGGGTAGGAGAGGTTTTTCTTTGATTTATTTATTTTTGATCTAGTGCTGTTTTGGGATTTCTGATGGAAGAATCGGGAACAGGGTAGGAATCAAGCAGGAATAATAGAAAATAAAAACAAAACTTTGTTGAGCGGCGGCGCCGCCGTCGATGACGGCTAACCGCCGCGTAGGAACCCCCTACCTTCTCGTCGGAATGAAGAACACAGAGGGAAGAGACCAAAGAAGTGTGTGTGTGAGAGAGAGAGAGAGAGAGAGAAACGAGAAGAAGAAGTAGGAAGAGAGAGAAAGGATGGTTCAAAATGAATGAATGTCTGAAGGGAGATGCTATTTATATAGCCTCCCGTTCCAGTGCTTGCGCGTGCACCCTACTAGTGTGTACCCACGTGCTAATCTCCCTTGATATTAATCCCATGGTCATTGGAGCCTTTCCGCTGGTCAAATCCAGGCCGTCTGATCAATCAGACGGCCCACTTCAAATCTCTCAATCCTATTTCCCATCCTTTAAACCCATGATCCAAACCCGCTCCAGGTACCAAACCGATCCACCCAGGATCCGAAATCAACCCGCCCAGCACCTGTTTCAAGCCCAACTTTTCTATTTTCTGTATACTAATTACGCCCCTTGCTTACTGTTTACACCCCCATTCTGCATTCTTTCATTTTTATTTCTATTCTTTATCATGTTTATTTTTTCTCCATGCATTTTTTTTATTCTAATTGCATTTTATCTTGTTGCATCTTATATTTGTTTTAGGTCGCACTTTTGCATTACTAAGCATTTTTTTCAATTATTAGAATGTAAACTAGGATTTAATGTAAATAATTTATTTATTCTTTTTTTGCCATTTATTTTCCACAGACCTTAGAATGTACAGTAGGTTTAAATGTAATTTATTTATTTATTCTCGTCATTTACTTTCTCGCAGACCATAGCATGTATAATAGGTTTTTTGTAATAGTTTATGTGCATGTGTGCGTGCGTGTGTGTATGCCTTTCTTTTGATGTTGCTAGATTAGGTTAAAGGTCCTCGTGGTGGCCCAACGCCACTATAAAGTACCTACGCTTTATCTTCTCGCTCCGTTAGTGTCAATTTTAGTATAGTCATCATTCAAAAACAACAAAAACATGCAAATATCAAAACACAAAAAATATTTTTCTTAAAATAAACCTTGATCTTAAATCAAGTGACGTCTTTTTTTATTTTCTTTCCTTAATCAAACTTCAATCAATTTAATCATATTTCAAGTCATTTTTTCTTTAATATAAAAAAATACAAACAAATTGATTTTGCCATTTGGCTTTTTCATTTTAAAATCTTTTCAAAAACATTAAAAAACATTCAACCAATCAAACGTCAATTTTTACCACGAACTACGTGATTTTGATCCCTCACGGGTACGTAGGCAGAGGACACTCGTCCTTTCAAATCAATAAAAATGTAGATAAATAGGTCTCCTTTTTCTTTTAATCATCTTTCCTAAGTTCCTTCTTTTTAATAAAAAGCAAGTTTATAGCACATTAATTAAATGAAACCAAGAGGTTCCCGTAGAGTACTACGGACATAAAGGGTGCTAACACCTTCCCTTTATGTAACTAACCCCCGAACCCTAAATCTTTTCAAAATGTGGGGTAGTTTGAACTTTCTTCCCCTTTTCTTAAAAAATAAAAATGTTCGGTCGTGAAATAAATTAGTGAGTCAAAAGCTAATCAAATAGCCTTGATCTCCGAGAAATGACGCGACACTTCACAATGGGAATGGATTTGAAATTGGTTCTTCATAGGACATCAACCATATCAGGAAAAAGATCATTGGTGATTGATCAAAGCTTCAACAACGACTCTTTTTTATGTGCTGGCAATTTCACAACGTCTCTTTCACACCTCTATATAAAGGAGTGAAGACTTAGAGTTTGGTAGTGCAAAACACAAGACTCAACTACAATTTACAAGTGCCAAAACTCTGCTGAAATTGTTCTACTTTCAAAAGTTCACTTAGAATTTCTGCTTTCAAGTTCATATCTTAGAAATTCTAAAGTCTTAAGAGTCTGTATCTGTTTTGTATTGTGAGCACCTCTGATTGTATATCAAGGGTTCAATCTCAAACATTTTTCTGTGTAATTTTGTTTGATTAGAAGTCTCTTGCAGTTGTGCTTGAGCATTGGAAGTTTCTTGCTTGTGTGCTTGAGCATAGGAAGTTTCTTGCTTGTGTGCTTGAGCAATTTGAAGTCTCTTGCTAGTTGTAGCAGTGAGCAGTTGTAATTTGACATTACATTTTAGTGAACTCTCCTTGTAAGTGCAAGGGGGACTGGACTACTTCCGGTTTGTGGAACGAACCAGTATAATTGCTCTGTGTCTTTCTTCTTCTCTCTCTCTGTTTTTATCTGCTGCATCTTAGTTTTGAATCCCACTTCAGAAGCAGTCTCACTTTGCTTCTGATCAGTGTGTTTCAACTTACAAGAAGCATCATATCATTAGAGGAGCACTTGTCACTGCTATTCCTAAAGCAGAGTACATGAAGATGAGTGACAAGTCAACTGCTAAAGCAATGTTTGCTTCTCTTTGTGCTAACTATGAAGGCAGCAAGAAAGTTAGAGAAGCAAAGGTTCTTATGTTGGTTCATCAGTATGAGTTGTTCAAGATGAAGGATGATGAAGCTATTGAGGAGATGTACTCAAGGTTTCAAACCCTAGTCTCTGGACTAGAAAAACTTAAGAAGAGTTATGTTGCTTCTGATCATGTCAGCAAGATACTAAGAAGCTTGCCTGCTAGATGGAGACCTAAGGTTACTGCTATTGAGGAAGCTAAAGATTTAAACACTTTAAGTGTTGAAGATCTTGTCAGCTCTCTCAAAGTTCATGAGATTAGTCTTAATGAACGTGAACCTTCCAAAAAGAGTAAATCTATTGCTCTACCATCTAAAGGGAAGTCATCAAAAGCTCTGAAGGTTGTTGATTCTGAAGAAGAGTCATCTGATGGAGACTCTAGTGAAGATCCTTCAGAGAAAATGGCTATGTTGTCCAACAAGCTTGAGTATCTGGCAAGAAAAAACAGGAAGTTTCTAAGTAAGAGAAGTGGTAGCAGAAGTTCCAAGAAAGAAGATCAAAAGGGATGCTTCAACTTTAAGAAGCCTGGACAGTTCATTGTTGATTGCCCTGATCTTCAGAAGGAGAAATCAAAGGACAAGTCAAAGAAATCAAGCTTCAACACAAGGAAATTCAGAAAGCAGATTAAGAAGAGTTTAACGGCAACCTGGGAAGATTTGGATAGTGAATCTGGTTCTGAAACGGAAGAAGCTGATGAAGATGCTAAGGTAGCTGTTGGGTTAGTGGCTACTGAGACTTCAGAAGTAGATCCTGATTCAGATTCTGAAGATGAAAATGAGGTATGTCTAAGATCAAAGGAAAAGCCAAAATCATGGTACCTAGACAGGGGTTGCTCAAGGCATATGACAGGAGAGAAGTCTATGTTCCTCACCCTCACTATGAACGAAGGAGAAAGTGTGAAGTTTGGAGGCAACCAGTCTGGCAAGATCATTGGTACGGGAACTATTGGTAACTCCTCTATCTCAATTAAGAATGTGTGGTTGGTAGAAGGTCTTGAACATAACCTATTGAGCATTAGTCAATTTTGTGACAATGGTTATGATGTGTTGTTTGAAAAGACCAATTGCACTGTAATCAACAAAGAAAACAAATCCATAGTATTCAAGGGAAAGAGGATGGAGAATGTCTATAAAATTAACTTCTCTGAACTGGTTGATCAGAAGGTAATTTGCCTTCTGTCAGTGAATGATAAGAAATGGTTGTGGCACAGAAGGTTGGGACATGCTAACTGGAGATTAATCTCTAAGCTTAGTAAGTTACAACTTGTCAAAGGCCTACCAGACATTGACTATCATTCAGATGCACTTTGTGGTGCATGCCAGATGATGAGTCATAGATAGTATTATTTATTGCCTTATTTAGTTTAGTTTTATTTTAGATTTGATTTAGTTTTATTGCATTTTATTTTATATTAGAATATTTTACTTCAAATTGTGTTTTATTTTATTTTAGGAATAAATATATGGTGGAAGGTGCCTTGGAGCAAAAGAAAGAGGAATGGAACAAATACAGCGCAAGAATACGAAGATACGGGGCAAAAATATATTCCCCCAAACTCAGAAGCTTGGCACGGCCCGTGCCAACATGTGGCACGGCCGTGCCCGTCCCCAGGATACTCTTTTGCTGCTTTTCTTCAAGCCCAAGTTACCCTGTTGCAGCTTTACCGTTTTATCCTTCTAGTTGCTTAGTTTCTAAGTCAGATGTAAAGCTATAAATAGAGTAGCTCTCCACCATAAACAATCATGCTTTACTTTGTTTATTTCAATAGCTATTTTAATAAAAGTCTTTATTTTCTCTTTTACTTTCTTTGCAATTTATTTTACCGTATTTCTCTCTTCTTCCTCCATGTCTACGATGAACATGAGTGAGTAGACTTCTTAGTCTTAGGATTATTGGGGAGTCTAATGACTAAATCCTAAACAAAACATGTCTAAACCCTAATTTCTATGTAACCCTAATTTCTAATCTAGATTCACCGTCTTAACGTGGATTAACAATTATCAAACTGTGGAAGCGAAAGCGGAGGGTTTGATAATCGTTAATCCATCATCCCAAACATCAATTCATAAAGCGAGAGCGGAGTCTTGATGTTGGAACAAGTGAATCTAGACAATAATTGCAAAACAGTGAAATAGTCTTTGCAATTATTGAGACAAAGAGTAGTTTCAATCCTCTATGCATCTTCTAGTAATCATGTCAGTGAAATAGGCTTGGTTGCTAGAAGTAAACTCTCACCGGACTTTCATCGGAAAGGTGAGGGGCTAAGGGAAACCGGTCTTTAGAAATTAGTGTGTAAATCATGAAATTAGATGTTTAGGTTTTGTCTAGTGAAGGATTAGTTATTAAGATGAACCAATGATCCTAAGGCCCTTTATTATTATTGTTTTTACCTTCAGCAATCAAACTCTTTCTTATCAACTTTCTCTCCTCTAATCATTCATTAAAAGTTAATTAAGTTGAACAACTCCCTAGCGGAACGATACTCTACTTACTACTATTACTTCGATAGGCCGTGCACTTGCGGTTTGGCCCTATCAAGTTTTTGGCGCCGTTGCCGGGGAGTTAACTAATTTAATTAGCTTTTTCTTAGTGATTAGAATTCTCTCTTCTTCTTTCTCTTTTCTTTTTATTTTTAACTTTTTATTTTTCTGTCGTTGTTAACTTCTTGGGTTCTCAATTTTTTTATGCGAAAAACCAGAAATCGAGTTGTAATAGTCAACGAGATCGAAAGGTATTTGCATAGACGAAAGAGAGACGCACGAAATAACACCGCCATGGCCAATCGCACTCTCAAAGAGTATGCAACGCCGTCTACGGCTGAGCCACAAGCTGTTATTGTGTACCCAACGGTTGAGGATGACAACTTTGAAATCAAGCCTGCCCTACTTAACTTGGTGCAGCAAAACCAATTCTCGGGATCCCCCACTGAGGATCCCAATCTTCACATCTCTGTTTTCCTACGAATTAGTGGAACCATGAAGGAGAACCAAGAAGCCGTAAGACTTCATCTCTTTCCCTTTTCCTTAAGGGATAGAGCTAGCGCTTGGTTCCATTCCCTCGAAGTCGGTTCCATTACTTCATGGGATCAGATGAGGCAAGCATTCCTTGCCCGTTTCTTTCCACCATCTAAAACCGCTAAACTTAGAGACCAAATCACGCGGTTCAACCAAAAAGATGGGGAATCTCTCTATGAGGCGTGGGAGCGTTTCAAAGAAATGCTAAGACTTTGTCCCCACCATGGCCTAGAGAAGTGGCTTATAGTCCACACTTTTTATAATGGCTTGTCTTATACCACTAAGATGTCTGTTGATGCAGCTGCAGGTGGAGCACTTATGAACAAGAATTACACGGAGGCGTATGCCTTGATCGAAGACATGGCTCAAAATCACTACAAGTGGACCGACGAAAGAGCCATCACTAGTTCTTCACCCTCCAAAAAGGAGGCAGGTATACACGAAGTCTCTAACTATGACCACCTTGCTTCTAAAATTGATACACTAACTGAAAAACTTGAAAAACTCAATGTTAGTGCTATCAACTCTGCTTCTACTCCTTCTTGTGAAATTTGTGGTATAACTGGTCATGCTGGTGTTGATTGCCAACTAGGTAGTGCTATTAATGGTGTTGAGCAAATGAATTATGCTCAATACAACCAAGGGATGAGACAAAATCAAAATTTTTATAAAAACCAAAATCCCTATGGACAAGTAGCACCACCCGGTTATGCAAACAACCAAAGATTCACTCAGAAATCCAATTTGGAAATTTTGTTGGAAAATTCTATTGCCAACCAAAACAAACAACTTCAAGAACTTAAGAACCAAACTGGATTTCTGAATGATTCTCTTTCCAAGCTCAATACCAAGGTTGATTCTATTGCTACTCACTCTAAAATGCTTGAAACACAAATCGCCCAAATAGCCCAACAAGTGGCTACATCTTCCCAAACACCGGGAGTCTTTCCTGGTCAAACCGAAGCCAATCCCAAAGCCCAAGTTAATGTCATATCTTTTAGGGGTAGTAAGTTAGGTGAAACTTTTGCTAAGGTTAAAAACATTGGGAAAGAGAATGTCAAGCCGTTAGGTGATAAAGTTGTGATAGAAGAAGCAAAACCACTTGAAGAAAACAAAACTCCATCCCCCTTAAATCCTGAAAAGCTTAAACTAGAGGGTAAGTTTGAAAAATTTGTTAACATACTTAGGAAAATTTGCATTAAACTTCCCTTTGCTGAAGCTTTGTCTAGGATGCCTCTATATGCCAAGTTTTTAAAGGAAATTTTTTCAAAGAAAAGGGCTATAGAGCATAATGAGACAATAGCCTTGGCTAAGGAAACTAGTACAATCATCCAAGAAGCACCCCCTAAGCTTAGAGATCCAGGTAGCTTTGCCATACCATGTGAAATTGGGAATGAAACCATAAACAAAGCCTTATGTGACTTAGGAGCTAGTGTTAGTTTGCTGCCTTTGTCTCTTCTTAAAAGGATAGGGATAGGAGAATTGAAACCTACCGAGATGGAATTGAAAATTGCTGATCGTTCTACCATGAAACTTGTAGGATTTGTTGAGGACATACCCGTTAAGATAGAAGGGATATACATCCCAACTGATTTTGTAGTCGTTGACATTGAAGAGGACGATGACGTCCCTATAATCCTAGGTAGACCTTTCCTCGCAACTGCAGGAGCTCTCATCGATGTTAAACTTGGTAGGATAGTCTTTCAAGTGAGTGATAAGATGGTAGGATTTGAGTTGGAAAACGTTATGAAAGGTCCCGCTCTTTACTCTTGTCGCATGCTTAACGATCATGTTGTGAAGGAACGTTTTATGGCGTCATCTACACAATATGATATCTTTGATCCATTCTAAGGACTCTTTCTAACCGTCAAGCTAATGACATTAAAAGAGAGCTTCGTGGGAGGCAACCCACGCATTTAATTGCTTTTGTTTCGTTTTTCTTTTGTTTTAAGTTGTTTTGTAGGTAATTGTCCAAGTGTGATTCGAGAAAAATTAAGAAATTGAAAAATTCTGAAGCCCTCAGGATCAGAGAGGTGGCACGGCCCGTGCTAGAATTGGCACGGCCGTGCCAAGTTTTTAAAAGATAAATTGAAGATTGAAGTCAGAAAGATGGCACGGCCCGTGCCAAGGGTGGCACGGCCGTGCCCGTGTTCTAGCCACTATAAACCTAATTTTTCTTCTTCTTCCCCATTCATTCTCAAACCACAAACCTCTCTCTACCTTCAAACTTCTCTCTAAACCTCCATAACCTTCAAAACTTCAAACCCTCATATCTCCCTCAATTCTTAACCAAATCACTCCATTCTTTCACCAATCAACCACAAACTTCACCCAAAACAAAGACCACCAATCAAAAACATCTTTCATCCATTCAAAACCATAATTCACCAAAACCCTAATCTTTCAAAACCTAACCTAAACACCACAAAACCTTAACCAATCTCCACATCCAAACCAACAAACCTTCCTTAAACATCAACCCTAACCCTAAACCAATCCTTTCCACCAAAAATTCTCCCAAACCCTAAACCTTCAAAACCAATTCCAACAAGGGTCAATGGCTTCAAGAAGAAGTGGTAAAGAACCAGCAAGCTCTCAAGGAGGACCTCCCCCAAAGAAGTAAGCACAAGTGAAGAATCATGGAATAAACTTCAAGAACAACAAGCAACGGGACAGGTATAAAATTCTAATCTCTAAACACTTGCATCCTTCTCGTTATCCTGATCCCAATACTTTAGATGTGCTAGAGCTGTTTGATGATGTTTCTAGGATGATAGGAAAGTTAGGTTGGACTGATTTGCTGAAACCTATGCGGGGTTATGAAAACTTCACTTATGAATTTTTAAGCTCAATTGTTTTCACTAAAGATAAGTTGAATTTTGATAACCCTAACCATAGAGTTGTTTTTCGGTTGATGAATATTGATTATGACATGTCACTTCAGCACTTTTGTGAGGCCTTAGGTTTTGCAAATGAAGGATATAATCATGATCATTGGGATCCTAGCCTAAAACCGGATAACTATGACCCAGCTGCCTTTTGGACACGTATCACCGGCGTTTCCAACTATGTTCCTAGAGCCAACAAAGCTAGCAACATCCACAACCCCGTACTTAGGTACCTCCAAAGGGTAATGACTTGCACTATTTGGGGTAGAACCGAGCTAGGAAACACTAGAACCGATGAATTGTTCATGCTATGGGCAATGCTCCACAACCACCCCGTCAATACTTGTTTTTATTTGATTGATTACCTAGACTTTGTCGGTACTAGACCGGCCGGTAGAGGAGACATAGTGGTGGGTGGCATCATTACATATATAGCTAGGTGTTTTGGAGTGGGTGAAGATGAGGGGATCAAACCAATTGAGGGAAACAATAGGCTTAACATAGAGACCCTTATTGCTATGAATTTCATCAAACATCGTCCACCGCTCCATTACCAACTTAAGCTAAATGTGCCAATCATGTTTTTATTGCCTAACCCATCTCGGACTACCACCGAGGTGGAAGAAAATTGGTTGTATGTTAATGATGTGCAGGTTCTTGGTGAACAAGATGATGATGAGGGAGAAGATGCTAACTTACACCATGATGAAGGAGAAGGTGCTAACTTGCACCAAGAGGGGCACCATGGCCATGCAGCCGGTGAGCTTAATGAAAATCAAAGATGGACATGGATTCATAATGAGATCGAGAGGATGAGCACCGAGCAACAAAGGCAAGGTGTTGAAATCTCCGGCCTTCACAATGAAGTTCAAAGGGGCAACCGTGTCAATAATGAAAATAATGAGATGCTCCGTCGGATGATGCAACACCTCCAACTTCAAGGTCCTCCTTACGGACCTCAATAAACAAATGTGAGCTTTCCTCTTCCTCTCTTCCCTTCTTCTTCTTCCTATCTCTCTCATTCTTCTTCTACTCATCTCTTCCTACTACTCTTCTTCTACTCCATCTTCTTCTTCTTCTCTTTTAATTTCTTTTCTTTTGAATCATTGAGGACAATGCTTCCCCTAAGTGTGGGGGGGGGGGCCTAATAAAGTGTCTAGAGTCGTAGTGTTCCCAAACTCCCTTGAACTTTATTCTTTTGTTTTGTTTTTATAGCAAGAGGCATGACTAGTAGCTTGTTTTTATTGTAAATATGGCATGAAAATTTTTGTTTTGTCTCTTCTTTAGGTCGCCTCTTGTACATGAAAGTAGTTTCTTGTGTTTCTTATGTTCTTGCTATACCCATATCATGTTTTATTGTGAAAATTCTCCAATGAGAAAAGCACCCGGTTGCAATCCTTGAGTAAATGTATGAATAGGTATTTTAAGGAACACGTTCTATCTTTAGTGTTAACTTAGACCCTTTAAAGTCTTAAGAGTAAAAGTAGTATAAGTTTGTGTGGGAAAATTAATCAAATTGTTCTTAATTGTTATATTCTTATTAATTTGTTAATGTTAAATGGGGCGGGAGAATGGCACCAACATGTGGGGGAAAGGACAATCCCTAACTTCCTAATTGTGGTGGTGACTCCCTAATTTGAACCTAAAGTGAAACAAATTCATCAATGCTAGGGGGAAAGGACAATTACATCCAAAAAGACTTCCTACGCGGAGATGAAACAAACAATAATTTTGCAGCACTGCTTAGGGTGATTTTGAATCTAGGGGGAAAGGACAGTTACATCCGAGAAGACTTCCTACGAGGATAGATAGCCCCTAAGCATCTGCAGCCCCTTGTGCTTAATTGTTAAATCTAATTTATTTTTAACTCAAATTCCCATCACTCTTATATGAAATGAAGAAAGGACTTTTCTCGGTTACTTTAGCACTAAGGATAGAACCTATTCCTCATAATATCTGTCTTATACAGGAGCAAGAAAAGGGTTGGACTGCACACACACACTCACTTGAGACTTGATGTTGGGTAGAATAGGTTCATGAGAAGTATTTGAAATTGTAATTAGTATACTTGAGGCAAAGCCTTTCTTTTGAGATATTTGTTCTTAGTATTGCCATAATCAAATCTTTTGTTGCTGCTATGTTTGCTGCCTTTTGCTTGAGGACAAGCAAAGATTCAAGTGTGGGGGAGTTTGATGAGTCATAGATAGTATTATTTATTGCCTTATTTAGTTTAGTTTTATTTTAGATTTGATTTAGTTTTATTGCATTTTATTTTATATTAGAATATTTTACTTCAAATTGTGTTTTATTTTATTTTAGGAATAAATATATGGTGGAAGGTGCCTTGGAACAAAAGAAAGAGGACTGGAACAAATACAGCGCAAGAATACGAAGATACGGGGCAAAAATATATTCCCCCAAACTCAGAAGCTTGGCACGGCCCGTGCCAACATGTGGCACGGCCGTGCCCGTCCCCAGGATACTCTTTTGCTGCTTTTCTTCAAGCCCAAGTTACCCTGTTGCAGCTTTACCGTTTTATCCTTCTAGTTGCTTAGTTTCTAAGTCAGATGTAAAGCTATAAATAGAGTAGCTCTCCACCATAAACAATCATGCTTTACTTTGTTTATTTCAATAGCTATTTTAATAAAAGTCTTTATTTTCTCTTTTACTTTCTTTGCAATTTATTTTACCGTATTTCTCTCTTCTTCCTCCATGTCTACGATGAACATGAGTGAGTAGACTTCTTAGTCTTAGGATTATTGGGGAGTCTAATGACTCAATCCTAAACAAAACATGTCTAAACCCTAATTTCTATGTAACCCTAATTTCTAATCTAGATTCACCGTCTTAACGTGGATTAACAATTATCAAACTGTGGAAGCGAAAGCGGAGGGTTTGATAATCGTTAATCCATCATCCCAAACATCAATTCATAAAGCGAGAGCGGAGTCTTGATGTTGGAACAAGTGAATCTAGACAATAATTGCAAAACAGTGAAATAGTCTTTGCAATTATTGAGACAAAGAGTAGTTTCAATCCTCTATGCATCTTCTAGTAATCATGTCAGTGAAATAGGCTTGGTTGCTAGAAGTAAACTCTCACCGGACTTTCATCGGAAAGGTGAGGGGCTAAGGGAAACCGGTCTTTAGAAATTAGTGTGTAAATCAAGAAATTAGATGTTTAGGTTTTGTCTAGTGAAGGATTAGTTATTAAGATGAACCAATGATCCTAAGGCCCTTTATTATTATTGTTTTTACCTTCAGCAATCAAACTCTTTCTTATCAACTTTCTCTCCTCTAATCATTCATTAAAAGTTAATTAAGTTGAACAACTCCCTAGCGGAACGATACTCTACTTACTACTATTACTTCGATAGGCCGTGCACTTGCGGTTTGGCCCTATCACCAGAAAGGAAAGATTGTGAAATCATATTTTAAAACAAAAGACATTGTCTCAACCTCCAGACCCTTAGAATTACTCCATATTGATTTATTTGGACCAGTTAGCACTGCATCCTTATATGGAAGTAAATATGGATTGGTTATTGTTGATGATTACAGCAGATGGACTTGGGTAAAATTCCTGAAAAGTAAGGATAATGCTTATGATGTATTCAGTAACTTCTCCACTCAAATACAATCTGAAAAAGAAATGAAAATTTTAAAAGTCAGAAGTGATCATGGTGGAGAATTTGAAAATGAGCCATTTGAAAATTTTTGTGAAAAACTGGGAATTGTCCATGAATTCTCTTCTCCTAGAACTCCACAGCAAAATGGGGTTGTAGGGAGAAAGAATAGAACTTTACAAGAAATGGCTAGAACCATGATTCATGAAAACAATTTGGCTAAACATTTCTGGGTAGAAGCAGTGAATACAGCATGTTATGGCCAAAATAGAATCTATATTCGACCTATCTTGGAGAAAACAGCATATGAACTCTTTAAGGGAAGAAGACCCAATATCTCTTACTTTCATCAATTTGGATGTACTTGTTACATTCTAAATAATAAGCTCTACCTAAAGAAATTTGATGCCAAGGCCTAAAGAGGAAACTTTTTTGGTTACTCTGAAAGGTCAAAGGCATACATAGTGGATAATTCAGAAACACTATGTGTTGAAGAATCAATGCACGTTAAATTTGATGACAAAGAGCCTGACATTAAAACTCCAGAGCAAGATGAAATTTTTGCAGAGATACAGGTTCTTGAAGATACTCCAGAACCTGATCAGATAACTGAATATGAAGACAGTGCAGAAGCTGAACCCACCTCAGAAGCACATGATGAAGTTGCTTCTGATGAAGCTCATGATGGCTCTCAGCAAGTTGTTCAATCCAGGAACACATTCAAGCACAAGTCTTCACATCCTGAGGATCTAATCATTGGAAACAAAGATAGTCCTAGAAGAACAAGATCATAATTCAGACAAGAAGATTCAATGATTGGACTGATATCAATGATTGAACCTACAACAGTTGATGAAGCACTTTTAGATGATGGATGGATACTTGCTATGCAAGAAGAGCTTAATCAGTTTCAAAGAAATGATGTGTGGGATCTAGTACCCAAACCTCAGCATAAGAACATTATTGGAACAAACTAGGTATTTAGAAACAAGTTGAATGAACAAGGTGATGTAACCAGAAACAAAGCAAGACTTGTTGCACAAGGTTACAGTCAACAAGAAGGCATTGGTTATACTGAAATATTTGCTCCAGTTGCAAGATTGGATGCAATCAGGTTACTTCTTTCCTATGCAGTTAATCATGACATAATATTATATCAAATGGATGTCAAGAGTGCATTTCTAAATGGAGTCATTGAAGAAGAAGTGTTTGTCAAGCAACCTCCTGGTTTTGAGGATCTTAAGTATCCTGACCATGTTTACAAACTTAAGAAATCGCTATATGGCTTGAAACAAGCTCCTAGAGCTTGGTATGATAGACTAAGTAATTTCCTGATTAAAAATGATTTTAATAGAGGCAAAGTTGACACAACACTCTTCAGAAGGACTCTTGAGAAAGATATTCTTGTTGTGCAGATATATGTTGATGATATAATATTTGGTTCTACTAATGCGTCTCTTTGCAAGGAATTTTCTAAGTTAATGCAGGATGAATTTGAAATGAGCATGATGGGAGAGCTGAAGTTCTTCCTTGGAATTCAAATTAATCAAAGCAAAGATGGAGTCTATGTTCATCAAACAAAGTATACTAAGGAGCTTCTAAAGAAGTTCAGGCTTGAGGATTGTAAAGTGATGAACACTCCAATGCATCCAACCTGCACTTTAAGCAAAGAAGATATTGGAACAAAAGTAGACCAGAAGCTGTACAGAGGTATGATTGTATCTCTGTTATACCTCACTGCATCTAGGCCAGATATTTTATTCAGTGTATGCTTGTGTGCAAGATTCCAATCAGATCCAAGAAAATCTCATTTAACAGCTGTTAAGAGAATCTTCAAGTATCTGAAAGGAACAACTAATCTTGGACTCCTCTATAGGAAATCCTTAGATCATCAGTTGGTTGGATTTTGTGATGCTGATTATGCTGGTGATAGGATTGAAAAAAAGTCAACCAGTGGCAATTGTCAATTTCTGGGTGATAATCTTATATCCTGGGCTAGCAAGAGATAAGCAACTATTGCTATGTCTACAGCAGAAGCAGAATACATTTCAGCTGCAAGTTGTTGTACACAACTACTTTGGATGAAACATCAGTTGGAAGATTATCAGATTATTGCTAACAGTATTCCCATTTATTGTGATAATACTGCTGCTATTTGTTTGTCTAAAAATCCAATTTTGCATTCAAGAGCTAAGCATATTGAAATCAAACACCATTTTATCAAAGATTATGTTCAAAAAGGAATTTTAGATATACAATTCATTGATACTGAGAATCAATGAGCTGATATATTTACTAAGCCTTTAACTGTTGAAAGATTTGATTTTATAAAGAAAAATTTGAACATGCACTTTGTGTTTGATTAAAAGCTTGCTTGCTCCTGAATAGGATTTTAGGTTCTGAAGTCTGTTCAGAAGCTGTGGTCCATCAGAAGCTCTTTATTGAGGTTCTGAGAAAAATGTGCTTCTGATGATGACGCCAGCATCTGAAGTCCAGAAGCTGGATTTTATGTTTCTAAATTTCAGAGTTAGTGGAAACGTTGGAAGTTACCTTTTGGTAGCATCTGGCCCACTAACTTGGCAGTTACTCTGAGAACTTCAGACGTGGCTTATTTGTATTGGTGTATAACTTAAAAGGGCAATGATGATTATAAGCTTTGAATGTACTTACACGCACCCCCTTTGTCATTAATCCTGTGTTTGTTTGTCGCTTTCTGAATTGCAAACGTTTTTACTCAAAACACTTAGTCAATTCACACACTACTCACTTCACAACAAACACTTTCTTCTTTCAACCATTCTTGCGACGTAAGCGCAATCTCTCTGCATCTTCAAACCTAGAACCCTAAAATCATCAACTTCATCAATGGCATCATCAAGCTCGCAACAAGACATTCCAGAATCAACTTCCAACATGTAACAAGGGGCTCCAGAATCTACTTCACAAGAAGCTTCTGCCTACGAAATTAAGGGAAGAACCATGGAATTAGAAGAATGGGATTTAAGAATTCAAACAGAGAATCCTGTGGATTTTGAGTCTTTAAAACTCCATGGGTGTGATATTAAAGGTTACTACGAAGCACAAGGACTCATGCCGTACTTCAATATGTTGAATGGACCAACATACGAAGCTTTGGTAAGGCACTTCTGGGTAAGAGCATCAATTTATGATAAAGCTGCTTCTGAAGCTAAAGAGAAGCATAAGATCCTTCTTGACCCTACTCTGGCTGGGAAATCAAGAGAAGAAATGCGACTTGAACCATACACTAGCATGGAAATTAGGTCAAGCATCTGTGGAATTTCAGTTTTTATTGCTGAATGGCAGATAGCATCTGTACTCAGATTAGATGCTTCTGGTAAATACTCAGGAGTGGATATTCCAGATGCTAGGAACAGCCCCTGGAACGAAAAAGTAAACATAACTATGTACAAATCCAAGTTGCCAGGAAAGTATGATGACCTGAGCATAGAAAAGAAGCTGCTTCTGAAGATTCAGAATGAGAATCTGCTTCCAAAAGGTGGAGGTAGTGATCAACCTTCACTGGGCAGAAAGTCATCCTTCATCACTTTATTAAGAAGGAAAAGGTGAATGTGCCTAAGTACCTTTTCAAGTATATGATTGATAAGCTGAGGAAGAGTCAAACGGAGAAAAGATGTTGGGTGCCTTATGGAAGGCTCATATCAGAAATCCTTCATCAAGGAGGGAGTTTGGACTTACTCAGTAGTGTTGAAGCCTTCTCAGACGAGCTGCTTGACACTAAGACTGGGAAGTTCATACATGCTCATACACTCAAGCATATGAAGCTGATCAGCATTGTCACCAAGCTCAATTCTGACTTGAGCGAATCTAGAGCTAAGTCTGATCTGATGAGAGACTTTCCACCCATCTGCAAAAAGGATCCTATTGATGTGCAGATACATTTCATCAAGGATTACTATGAGACATATAATAAGGTCATCAGGTTGGAGGATGTACCTCAAGAAATGTATGGTGGTGCTCTGCCACTTGCACAAGGCAGAAAGTCCAAGAGGAAGGCAACCACTAAGGAAGAGTACCTAGAAGCTGAACAACCTGCAAAGAAGGCAAAGAAAGGGAAAGTTGCTTCTGACAAATTAAAGATTGGTGGCTCTGCAATGCCATCAATTGAGGAAGAAGTTGAGGACCTGGACACTGATGTGGTCCTGAACACAAAAACTAGAAGTGGGAAGGCTGCTGCTTCTTCAAATGTGATTGCTCCTGATCAACCTTCAGTACCTAAGAAGAAAAGGAAGCCTGCTTTAAGGAAGATTAAAGAGTCTCCTTATGTTGTTGAGGAAGTGGAAGGTGTTGAAGCCTCAACAGACTTGGTTATAAGGGAGATGAACAAGAAGAAGGCTGAAGATGCTGTTGCTGAAGCTCTTCAGAAGGCCTTGGAGCTTTCAAAGAAGATTGAGATTCCTGCATCTAGCATTGTTAGAGAAGATGCAGCTGTTGTTGCTGAAGAAGCTATTCAAACTACTGAGGATCTTCAATAGCAAGTGACCTCAGAAGCTGGGAACTTAATGATGATTGTGAGTGCTGCTGAGATTGAATCTACTGAACCAGAAGCTACTTCAGGTAATCTTGTCTCACCTACTAATTCTGTTATAGATGTAGGATCAAGTTCACCTTTATCCTCCCAATCCTCATCATCATCATCCACTAATTCTGATGATGATAAACCCTTAGGACAACGTTACCCAAAACTCATAAAAAGCCAGCCAACAACAACCAAAACTTACGAAAAGCCCTCTCAGACAATTCCCTTTGAGCCTATGTACCCTACTATTAATGAAAGGATAGGTGAAATTTCTGAGATGAGAAACCAAATCTGTGAAAGACTACCCCTCCATCACCCTTTCCAACCTCAAGTCATTCAACCCCTGAACATGGTTGTTCCTGATGAAGTACATGTTGAATCTTCATCATCTCAACCACCCTCAACCAACCAAACAAAGGACACAGCTGTCCTAGACAATCTGGTAAATCATTATTCTGGTGAATTACTAGAGGTTAGCCAAACTACAGAGAAAGCCTCTGAAGTTGCTTCTGAGGAAGTTGCTTCAGAAAGCCCCGAACAACAAGCACCTAACCTACAAATGGCCTCTTCAACTAATTCTGATCAAATCTTACCTGAGCAAACCACTCATTTACATAAAACCTTCATCAAACCAACCTTCGTTAAACCAACATGCATTGATAAAACAGTTTCTATAGCCACATCTATGGATTCTGACTCTGAAGATGATCACATCAATCCACAACCTAACCCTGATCAACCATCTTCATCAAACTTACCTGAAAACATAACCACATCAGAGGCAACTGATATGGAGATTGATCACTCCTCATCCACTGAAGTTACTGAGACTTTCTCTGATCAACCCTCAAACAGCAACTTTCAAACTACAAATGGCCAATCATCATCAATTTTAGCCACTGTACCAGTAGCTAAACCAAAACCTACAAAGCTACCCTCACCTCCAACCATATTTCTTGTTTCTACATTATTACAGAATGTTTGTGAGAATATTAGACATGAATTGGTTCAGGTTATCCAGTCAAGAGAGGATTTGGTGCATACAGAGAGCTATGAGAAGAGATGGAGCAGAATTAAGGAAAGAGTTGACAATGTTTTGTCTGCACTCCAATCAACATGCATAGATTCTCAAGCTCAAGCTTAGCAGAAGCTTCAAGATTGGTTGAAGGGTATTGATAGTAGTCTGCAGGAAGTCAAGGTTCTCAGGTCTTGGGTGCAGAGTCATCCAAGTATCAAGGGTAGAGAAGTTACAGACTTCATCCCTTCTAGTGTGGATCCAAGAGAACTTGATCTGACATTCCTTAACAAGCTAAATCTGAAGACTGCATCTCCTGATCTAGCTTTGGTTCAAAGAAACATTATCTTGGAAAAGCATGTAAAGAAGCTAGAGAAGGATTTGATAGAGCAGAAGCTACTCATGCTGGAATACAAGACTTCTACAGAAGCCAAGCTAGAATAAGCTAAAGAAACATTGAGGGAAGCTAAAATCAGAGAGGACAATCTGATTAAGAGTAATGAAGAGTTCAAGCTTGAGATGAAGAGTCAGCAGGAAGCTATGCACAAGAAACAAGAGGATATGCAGAAGCAGCAAGAGCAGACCAACTTGATGTTGCAGAAGATGATGGATATGATGAACAAACAAGCCCAACCATAGTTGCACACATTTAGCTTGTTTAGTTTATATATCTTGTTCTAATTTTTGCTCTGAATATTTTTATGCGTCTGACTTCATTGTGCTTCTGAACATCTGTGTGCTTCTGACTATATATATATATATATATATATATATATATATATGTGTGCTTTTGAATTCATATTGCACTGCTCTGTATATTTGCTTGCTCTGATATACATATATATTCATGCTCTGATTGTGTTATGCTCTGATATAGTCATTGTGTTTATGCTCTTTATTTGTTTGTTTTTCTCACTATTCTTTTTACTTCTTTCTTTTTGTCTTTGGTTTTTCTTTAAAAACTTTTTGTTGATGACAAAAGGGGGAGTAGTATGTATAGTATTTATAGGCTCTGAACCCCATAAATTTAAAATTAAAAAATTTTAAATTAATAGGACCATCTTCTTATCTCTTAGTCTATTTCAATGTGAGAATATTTCTGAGAGTTATTACGTTTTTAATGATGAATTTAATTAACTTCGATAGAACTCAGGGGGAGCTTACAATACTCACCTTAAGGACTATTAGGGGGGTGTATTGGATTGGGATTTTAAAGGACAATTTTTGCTTAAAAAAGTCTCAAAGATTTTAAAAGATTTTGTAGGATTTTAATGACTTTCATGATTTTAAAAGACAATTAGGATTTTCAATTTGGATTTCGATGGATTTAAATCATAGGATTTTAAAGGATTTTATGGATTTACAAGATTTCAAAAGATTTTATGAATTTTAAGGACTCATTGAAAAGAAATGATTAAAACACACTCTCTATTATAATATTTTCAATACATACTCTTATTTTTTATTTTATTTTTATGAGAGATAGAGAGAGGGGGGAAGATAGGAGGGAGAGAAGGCAGAAAAGAAAGGAGAATGATTAAAACACACTCTCTATCATAATATTTTCAATACATACTCTTATTTTTTATTTTATTTATATGAGAGATAGAGAGAGGGGGGAAGAGAGGAGGGAGAGAAGGGAGAAAAGAAAAAGGAGAGAGAGAGAGGGAGAGAGAGAGAGACGAAGAGAGAAGGGAGGGAGAGAGAGAGAGAAGGGAGAAAAGAGAGGAGAGAGAAGGGAGAAGAGAGAGAGAGAGACGAAGAGAGAAGGGAGAGAGAGAGGAGGGAGAAAAGAGAGGAGAGAGACAAGGAAGAAGGGATAAGAGAGATAGTAAACATTTAAAGAAAAACAATCCCAAGAAATCTTATGTCTTCATGAAAGACTTTTTCTTGTTAAAATTTCACTAGAAAATCCCACAAAATCCATCAAAATCTAATTTATTAAACAATCCTTTGAAATTTGAATGATTTTGAATACCATGAGACTTTTTTTAAGTGATGAAAAGTCTTGATTGAATACCTCAAGACTTTTTTAAAATGACAAAGAATCTTGATTGAATACCGCAAGACTTTTTTTAAATTGCAAAGAGTCTTGATTGAATACCACAAGACTTTTTCATAATTAAAAAGTCTTTTAAAATCCCTTAGAATCCTAATCCAATACACCCCCCTTAGACTCAGGGGGAGCTTGCAAACCTCAAACCCTTAAAGTCAACTTGTTAATTAGATTAACAACAATTGCACATTTTTAAATACTATTGTTTGAATCAATAAATCTTTGTTGGAACAAAATGTGTTTAACAATAAACATTAAGAGTTTTGATGATAACAAGGTATTAAAAATTGTCAATTGGACTAGCTAATAATTGTTCAAGTGTACAGGGCCATAGTTAAAAAATTTACATCATATATGGGTTTTGAAGAACAAAAGAGAGCATAGAAATCAACAAAAAGGAAGCTTAAAGCATCTGAAGAGAAGTGCTCCTGAAGTGCAAAAGTGCTCCTGAAGACAAAGCGCTCCTGAAGTGATGACGTCATCAGAAGCTGAAGTTCATCAGAAGCAAGTTCAGAAGTGACTTCATCATAAGCTGAAAATCACCAGAAGCTGAAGATTCGAGATTTAATACTTCAAAAGTTGTTCAATGGATTCAAAAGCAATGCAATAGACTGGGAATATCAAGCAACAATCATTTTGTGAAGATTTGAAGGCTTTGGATGCTTATCTTCAAAAAGCGTTGGCATAGTACAATTGTATGAAGTGCACAACCACTATCCTCACTACTCTGCAGTGTCCACGCTACAAGACAAGAAAACAGCTACAGAATACAGCTCTGCCTGCAACAATGTTCCTTCGCAATGAGAATGGATTTGAAATTGGTTCTTCATATGACATCAACCATATCAGGCAAAAGATCATTGGTGATTGATCAAAGCTTCAACAACGACTCTTTTTGATGTGCTGGCAATTTCACAACGTCTCTTTCACACCTCTATATAAAGGAGTGAAGACTTAGAGTTTGGTAATGCAAAACACAAGACTCAACTACAATTTACAAGTGCCAAAACTCTGCTGAAATTGTTCTGCTTTCAAAAGTTCACTTAGAATTTCTGCTTTCAAGTTCATATCTTAGAAATTCTAAAGTCTTAAGTGTATGTATCTGTTTTGTATTGTGAGCACCTCTGATTGTATATCAAGTGTTCAATCTCAAACATTTTTCTGTGTAATTTTGTTTGATTAGAAGTCTCTTGCAGTTGTGCTTGAGCATTGGAAGTCTCTTGCTTGTGTGCTTGAGCATAGGAAGTCTCTTGTTTGTGTGCTTGAGTAATTTGAAGTCTCTTGCTAGTTGTAGCAGTGAGCAGTTGTAATTTGACATTACATTTTAGTGAACTCTCCTTGGAAGTGCAAGGGGGACTGGACTACTTCCGGTTTGTGGAAGGAACCAGTATAATTGCTTTGTGTCTTTCTTCTTCTCTCTCTCTGTTTTTATCCGCTGCATCTTAGTTTTGAATCCCACTTCAGAAGCAGTCTCACTTTGCTTCTGATTAGTGTGTTTCAATTTAGGAGAAACGAAGAATTTTTAAAACACAATTCAACGCCCCCCCCCCCCCCCCCCCCCTCCTTGTGTTTTTCTTACCTTCAATCTTCACTTGTCAAATAAGATCTTACAATGTACTCAAAGTGCAAATTTGAAGTAGGATAAGAAGATCCGGGTTTCAAGTTTTTAATATTGTAAAATGGCTTCAAAATCTCACAGTTTAATTCAACCCTTCTCCACTCATAACTTGTAGGACAACACTTAAAATTTTAATCGCGCAAACTTAAGCTATAAAAGACATATTGATAATTAATCTCACTATGAAGCATTTTAAAAGTAGAGTTCCATCTAGGAACACATTCTCATCTCAATCTCATTGGTGTATCAATATCGCCAACATTCATAACACAATAAAAAAATGTAATGTTCTACTTTTTGTAACCCTAACATAAGCCAAACTTTATCTAATCTTATGCAATGCATCACAAACGACCATCAATCCATCCTGAATAATGAGGTTCAAGATATGCACAGAGCATCTTATATGAAAAAATTATCCATCATGCAACAAACTATTTGACAACCCCAAGTGTTCTTTCAAAAAGTTTTGCATATTGTTATTTGAAGATGCATTATCCAAAAGTGATGGAGACGACTTTCTTTTCAATGCCCCATTAATTTAACATTTCAAGTACCTCTAGTGCAAATTCTGGCCCACTATGTGGGAGATCCCATGCGATAAAATCCTAGAATCTTACTTTTCAACTTCCAATTTACATCAACATAATGAGCAGTTAAAGAAATATTACTTTCATTGGTGCATGTTGTCCAACAATCTGAATTTAAGCAAACTTTCCCATAAATTTGAGTTAATTTTGATTTCATCTTTTGGTTCTTATCACCATAAGCTTCCAAAACATCTTTGAAAGAAGTATTTCTAGTGACAAAAGTACAATAATCATTAAAAAAATCTAGTATTCTCTTAATACCCTGCACTCAACCATAATAAATTGTGCATCAAGTGTCATCATTATTCTAGCTAAAACATCAATCATCATATCCCCCACATTATGATATTTAGCGATCTTGTTACAACTATCTATATGACACGTCAAATCACTAATTACCTTGGTTGAAACACAACTCAATAATTTTTTACATCCCTTGCATCTACATGTATATTTTCCATCTATATTACCAACTTTCAAAAAATGTATCAATATTCAAATGTTACGGCCTTACGCTTAAGCTTATTGCCTTTTAGTTCAAAGGACACTTCTTGTGCCTTTTGATCAATTTCTAGTACCAGTGGAATGTTTGCAGCTTTACTATCAATTTTATCATCAACATAAATTTTATGACTACTATTAATTTACATAATGCAATCATACATTGATAGTAGTTCCTACAAAATTATTATTTTAAACAAAATAATCAATCATAACGGACCAAACTTAGCACAAAATGAACATGGCTTAAACAAAAACTTCAACAAAAGTCCCAATAAAACAAACATGTTACATAGTTTCAATAGAAATTACAAGGTTGTGTAGGTTTAAATGGAAATGACACAAACATAACACAAATGATTGTGTTAGTTTTCAAGGTTGTGTTGGTGATAAGTGCTAGAAAGTGTTAAATTCATGATGTATATTAAGCACTTTTGGTTACTTGTTTTGCAAGTTATCCAAGGAAAATCTATGAAAAGATGACAAAATGCATTTTTATACTTCCTATATCTTACTTTACCCAATTGTGCAAGAATAGACTGAACAAGACAAGAATCAAGGAAAGAAAACCAAAAAGAGGAGCAAAGGACATTTCGCCCGAGCCACATCTGCCGCCATAGCGGGAATGGAGTTCCAGAGACCATGTATTTTGAAACCAGAGTTCGCCACAGTGAAGTTATGCCTAGATAGCGGGAATGGAGTTCCAGAGACTATGATATTTTGAGATCAGAGCTCGCCATGGCGAAAAAGTCCTGCCTGATGAGATAAGACAGTTTGGAGCAAGTGGATGATGACTTAAACACCCCTATTTTTAATCCACTAGATAGGGAGTGTCAAAATAATATTATTTTCATCTATGTCTCAATTACATTTTTTTTAACATTATTTTTATCATTTTATTTTCTTAATGAAATTGCTACTAAATAAAATACGAATATAAATAGCACACATAGTCATAATATATATATCATTCGGTCTATGCCTGAGGCTCATAAGGCTAAAGTCATCATAGCGAATATTTTACAGTGATCCATAAGTCTTCATGAGACCTAATATAAACAAAACATAGTTACCATCTAGCTAGAGTCATAATGCATCAGTCATACTACATCAGTCCTACTATGTCACAAAGGCTGACTACCATCCAAAAAAAAATAGAGTTTTAAGAGACACCAAGTACACAACAAACTAATTAGCACTCTTAAACTCTTTCCCGCACACTAGAAGTCATATCTAAACATGGCCATTAAGATTTCCCCCAATGAACTCTCCATCCTCCAGGTACTCATCTGGATCCTCCTCTGGATCCTCCTCCTCAGCTACAATGCCTCCTCCTGCTCCATTCTCAGCAACTCCAGCGGGATCATCAACATGGTGAACAAAGGCGTCATGTGGCTCTGGTCCAGGCGGGACAACACCCATGTAAAGAAGAGCCAAGTACAACCTCTGCAATGGTAGTATTATTTCTATAAACTTATGAGTAACAATAGCTCTAGTCGGCTGGCCTCCAAGTCATGTAGTAATCCGGCCGAACAAGTCCGGTAATGTACAACAGTTGGGTTGCCAGATTTATTTCCCAAACGTCGTTCAAAGGATTCTCAATGAACTCGATCCTGCAGGTCCCCGAATGAGATAAGTTTCCTCCGGGCATCATCTACAAAAACGTCCGAACATACCCAAAAAAAAAACAACAAGATACAAAAACAAACAAAGAAGGATGAATTACTCATACACAAGTTTTCCACATGATTTATTACATACAGAAAAAGAAAATAATATATATACATCAAGATAATATGATAATTATATAGATATAATGTTCTCCTTTTCATTCACTGTCCAACAAAAATTCCAAAGCATATTACCAAATTTTTTTCTTATAAGGTTAAATTATAATTAATAGTTTGACATTCAAGATGATACATGCATGATTCCTTTTGACTTTTCTCTCGACTCTACTTTATTTTCTTTTCAAAATTTACTACTCCATGGAGATTCCACTCTAATGAGCATAAGGCCGTTTCGGCAACTATAACATGATTATTAGTACTTTGAGCAAGCTATGCTTAACTCCAATCATTCTAGTCCTATTGCACTACCTTATCATAGATAGTCTAGTTTTGTCAGGCTCACCGTGTATGGTGGTACGGGTACCTTCATCCGGGAAGCAATCCCCAACTATTGATAGGCGTTCGAAACACAAGTGCCCTTGATAGGTCCTCAAAGTAACCAAACCATAACTATCCTCATTCCCATGTACACCTGAGTGTATAAGGACCTGTTATAGCTCCTTAATTGTCCCTATTTCTAGACAAGACAAAACGCTCATATTCAACTCAACAATGTCAAACAATTAACCATTATGTTTATCATAAATTCGTAAGATTGATTAGCTCCATCAGAATTTTAATTCACTTAGCTCAGTGATTTAAATTCACCATTTTTTTTTTATCAGGGATGTTCAAACCAATATATAATAACTCCACAAGTAACAACCAGTACATGTTCTTTTTCATTTATAAATACACATGAAAATTCCAGCAAGTAAGAATTCAGGTAATGCAGTTAAACCAACACATGTTCTTTTTCATTTACGCATGATATTTCAAAAAGAAAGAATTCATGTAACTTAGTTAAACAGCACACATGCATTTGTTTTGAGAAGCGCATACACGTACAGTATAATCATATATACTATATCTATATACTTAAGTTAGTGATCATGGTTTGACATTCTTAAGTTTCTTTTCCTTTACAACATACATATGAGTAAAGTCTTATTAGGTTAATACCATAAAATTTATAAAGTGAGATACAGCTATCTCTCTTAGATTATTTCTTTTTAAGAGAAATTTTTAATCACGATTAATATTATAGATTATCGTTTCGAATCATAATCGACACTTTTAATCATATGTTTCCAACCAATTTCGCACATCGAAATCACTTAACGATAATTGAAAATTAATATACTCATTTACTTACACAAAAGTAATACCAAACAAACATAATAGAACTATCTAATCAATTCATCATTTACAAAACTTTTTCTTCTACTTATATATTATATTTTCGAAAACTCCTAATTATATTAACTAAAACACATATAAGTCGATGTCTTTTGACATGTACTTGATCGCTAAAAATTAACGCATCATCGAGAAATAAACTCTCACAAATAGAGTTATTTACTCACATATAATCAATTAATCACATAAGTTATGCAAAAAATTTAAAACTTATTAGTAGTAATTCCCCTTACCTTCGGGTTCTTCGAAAGTTGTTGGAATATTGTTTTCGTCGAAAGCAGCTCCGATATCACCTAAATTACTCACCCAAAAAAAACTATCTATTAGACTATAGTTATTATTAAGGTAATAATAATATAAATAACTAGTTAAAGTTTTCCAATTCCCTTGTTTTCTTTTGTTTCTCTGTATCACGTTTTTCAGATTATACTAGGTATATTTTCATAATAATTTGATTTTATTTTATTTCAAATTAAAACTTATGTTATTACCTTATATAGTCACAATGTTTAAATGCCATTATAATAGCTGTTACATCATTATTAAAACAATATTCATTTCGTTTTCTTTTTCTTTAAACTATATTGAAGAAATATGACTAAACAAGATCTCAGCTTTCCTTTTAAACTTTGTTTCAACCTTTATAATTTACAAAGTATCAGTATAAAAATATAACAATTAAATCTTGTATTTTTCTACTGAAAGTTTGAAACAGATCTGAGATTTTTTTCATTTTTATTTTATTGAATGATTTTTTTTTTTGAAAAAAGAATGGTTGAAAAGAAATAAACTATTTTCATCATTTTGTTTGATCAGATTGAAAAGAATTAAACCTACTGTCACTTTCTTATCTGATAAAAGAACATTCTATTACTATGTTGTTTTAGAGAGAGAGAGAACTTACCTGATTTTAGAGAGAAGATAGATTGTGGTGTGGCTATGTGTTCTGCTAAAGATCTTATTTATAGGCAGATGAAAGAGTGTAGGTGTACACTAATTGGAAAATATCTTACGGTTTCTCTATCTGCAATGTCTATTCCTATTTATTTTAATATTTTTTATTATAAACCTGATTTTCAAAACGTGGGGAGAAAGAAAGTATATAGTTTTTTTTTAGCAAAATAAACTGCTATTTGCAATCCATTTTGTTTTTTTCCTTCTTTCTTTCTATTCTTTTTAATCCATAAAATTTAACTATTGATTAGAAATTGTATCACATTTATTTTTCTTAATCACATTTAATTTTGAGAAGTTTTTACGTTATTTTTATTTTTTTTATCGTCGCGTATTAAAAAAATAATCATACTATTGTGATTTATATTTTTAACTACATTCGAATATAGGCTTAAAATTTTAGGATGTTTCAATGATGTGGCAGAAACCCACTGGCAAAGAAAGCTCATCTCACCCGAGCGAGAATTTCCTGCTTGGCGATAAAGCAAATTTTTGCAGAAGTATAAAAGCTCATTTCTTTCATTTCAGACATCATCTTATCATACTTTTAGAGAGAATAGGGCGAATTATCTGTTCTTCATAGGGTAAGAGTGATTGAGTGTGGATTCATCAAGATTTGTTGAGAAATCAATCTCTTAGCATGGATCTTCATCTTTCCTTCCACTTTTGTATGGTTCTCATGACAATGATGAACTAAATCTCATTAGTTAGGATTAGAGGTACTTGATTAAGCTTAGAATGTAATCTTTTGATCATGTAATATATGATTCTAGCAATTTACATGATATTGAAGTTATTCTTGCAATTCATTTCTTATTTTTGATTTAAATGCTACTGAAAAATACTTTTGAATCTAGGTTTAGAATATTCATCTATCAAAACAATGATTCTAGACATAGGATTGATGTTTTGATAATCACAAATAGTATCAGATCTTAAAGCTCTCATATCGTTAATAGATTGAGAAATCGTCGATTAAACGATACGATCGATCTCCCAATATCATTTAGACATGAATGATGTTGTCGAGCGATAGATAATATCGGTAAAACGCTAGAATCCATATATGTGATTATTAGGTTACGTTTGATGCTTAATCATCGAACTCTAATCCCAACGCTTTTACTCCTTATTACTCTCCGTTTTTATCTTCGCAATTTAGTTTCCATAGTTTTAACCAAACAACCAATTTAAACCCTAACTTAAAATGATAATCGATGTTGAACGGTTTATGATATCGCACTAGTCCCTGAGGAGACGATTATAAATACTTACTTTTGATTGATAGAAAAAAAGACTACACCAGTTGGTTTAACTGTACAAGGTTGTGTTAGTTTAAATAAACATAACCCAAAGGTTGTGTTGGTTTATAATAGTAACCTAAAAGTTCAAATGAAATAATAAGATGGATGATCGAGCACTTACTATCAAGTCAGGGCTGACAAGCAATGACGAAATTAGAAGGAACGAGAATGGCGAATGGATGGGCGAGGAGCGTGGAACGACGCGAGTAGGACATGAATCTAAATGGGACGATCATGACAATAACATGTCATGAACATGATTTGCTTGTTACTATGTTAAGGTTTAGAAGAGACTCTCACAATTTTAGCCTTTAGTATATTTGTCGTTGTATCAGTTTAAATGTCATCATCAAACTTATCTAGTACTGACTATTTAAGTCCCATACTTAGTTTATTAAGGCGTATGAATCAGATGAAATTAGGCCATATGGTTAGTTTATTTAGGAACGACTCAATAATATGTTTTTTACGGGTTACGGGCTACCCATATGAACTTCAGAATGTTTTATGGGTTCATTTCCTTGCTGGTTGTCTGGGAACTAATGCGAGAGAATGGAAAGTGGAGTTGTCACTTCATGCCCACACTTTAGGGGATTTTGCTAACAATGAGAAATATCTTCCCACTCATGTGTCGATATCTCATTGGTTCTGATTGATTTTACGTTTTTGCTTTTGCTTTATGTACTTTCTTGTACTTTACCTTTTGCACATGGATGTACGAACTTGTTGATGTTCATTAGAATTTTCCTTATTTCACTAAGGATGATTTATAAGACTTTCATTTGATGTAATCAATTCCTAAAAGTGAAATTGAATGAAGTGCAACATGTATAACATCTATGATGATTTTCTTCAAAGAATATGTCTAATGTTTGTGTTTCTCATCTTTATTCAAAAAATGTCTTTATTGCTTGTTTGATCCAAGGTCATATTCCTTTTCTGTATGTACTTTTGTCTATGTCACATGTACCTTGAATGTTCTAAGTATGATCATTAATTTCTGGTTTTTTCTTGATAACTCATATGAACAAACCTTTTGAACTACCCTCTAACCAACCTTCTGAACACATATTCTTTGATTACTTGATTATTGGTTTGATTTATATTTTGTTCCTGTCTTAGTTAATCACTCTAGAACACATTCAATACCAAAAAAATTATCAAATCCATTAATACCTTAATCATCAAGGAATTTTTTTATCTTTAAAACACTTTAGGGATTTTGCCTTATTGCCTCCATATTTCAAAATATACATTTTGTATTATAAATTATAATTTTAAAAAATTTATTATATTTTCTAGCACATCAATTATATTTTGATTTCCTAACTTTCTGCTTGGCTTAGTTAACAATTTTTTTTCTAAACAAACTAGCGTTCAGACGGGCACCCTGTGTCCGTCTTTCTGTTTTTTTTATTAAGTTAATGCATGTAAATTATGAACAATATTTTTTTATGAAATTAGTTGGATCTTGATTAAAACTATATGTATAGATGTTTGTAATTTCAAATTATAACAACATGTCTATCTTTTTAAATTACACCCACAACATAACAAATATAGTATAAAATTTTATCTTTTTCAATCACATCAACAATATAACATTATTATAGAAAAAATTGTTTAAGGGTGTAATTGGAATAATAAATATTCTAACCCAAATCTCCTATTTTATTTATACATTGTTATAAATAATATTGTTCCAATTGTAGTGAGGTTGCTCCTATTTTAATGGGATTTAACTATTTTTTAACTAGCAATTTAAGTAATAATATAAAAAGGAAAAATAGTAAATTAAATACTTTTACTGAAGGGTAAAACTGGAATGGAAAAAGACAGTCCAAATCAATGTATTTTCTTTATATATAGAATAGATACAAAACTTTGTCCTTCAAAAAAAAAAAAAAAGATACAAAACTTTATCGGCTACATCATTTCTCGGCTTTATTCAAATATTATATATTTCATTATGTCAATATCAAGTGTGTACCAAACATAGGATATGATAAGTTGTTTTTTTTAGTGAGGATATGATAAGTTGTTGTATCATTTTCCATTTTTCTACAATATCATTATCCAGATCGTTATGATATCTTATTTTCATTCTATCATGCGCATAAAACAGACTCTAATAGTTTTCTTTAAAAAAATAATCACAACTTCAAGTTAATCATATAATGTATCGTGGCGTTAAGTAACCACACTTAAAGAACATGCTGCATTTAATGTGTCATGTTGCACCTATACACACACCACATATCTCACTTTTGTGAAATTGTGGCGAAAATGTCACATAACATTGCTCAATCATAATGTGACACATTGGTTATTTTTGTTTTCTTCTCACTCTCTTTCACAAGGCTTTTTTGTTTTTATTTTAAAATGAGAAATCCATGTGCCACATTGTAGTTGAAAAATGTCATGTGACATTTCTGCCACAATGTCACACAAGTGGGCCTCTACACACCATTGGTTGCAACCACCATTTATGAAAATCATACATAACAAAAACCTTTAATTTTACATTTACACCAATACCATATTAAATGCTTAATATTTTAGTGAAATTCTAACATGTGGCTTTATGGCACATGTGCCCTTATGAAGTAAGTTTATAATAGAAATTATGTATTCTAACATAACAATGGTCGAAGGTTACAAATCCATCGTCTGAAACCATTAAACAACGGATTATTCACCATTATTAGATGATTCCAACATCATATGTAACACCCCGATTTTTAATATTAGTTTATTAATATTATTATTAGATAACATTAGTATTATTGTTATCATTAGTATTGGTTGTTAGATAATATTAATTTAATTATTTGAATTCATTGGGAGAATGGGTAAGGAGGAAATGGATGGATTGGTTAGGCCGTTAAAGAGCGGGAGAAAATAATGTTTAGGAAGAAAATATAGTTTTCAGAAAGAATAAGAAAGTAGATTTCGAACGGAGGTGGATTATTAAAATTGGATAGAAAAGAGGTAGTTAGTGAGATGAGTAGTGTTTTAATGACTTAAGCAGAAGGAGGTGTGAGTAGCAAGGCGGTGAAGTTACAACAAGAATATTAACCAAAATAGAGGTGCAGATAGTAACCCTGTTAGAAAGATTAAGTGAGAAACAAACTCTTGGTGGTTATAAATAGAGGAGGAGATTAGAGAATTAGGGGGGTTATAACAAAAAAGAGAAAAAAGATAGTGGAGGCAAAAGAAGAAAACTAGGGTTAAGAGGAGAGGAGACATAAAGAGACGGTCAAGGAGAGATTCAACCGTGAATTCATCAATTTGCAAAACATCGAGCTAAGGGGGAGAATCTTTACAGTTTAGGGTATCTTAATCCATGGTGGGAGGGTTGTCTTAAATTTTAATATGTTGTTGTTGTTATGATGAAAATTTTGATGAGAGAATAACGATGAACGAATTGAAAGATGAGAATTGAGGAAAACTAGTTTAAGTTTTTGAATTGAGTTTTAGTCTTTAAAAGAGTGGATAATCTGGTAGGTTAACGAATAATTAGTGTTTGAATGATAGGGTAATCACGGAGTGAAAATTAGAATCAGGTTTGGCGAGTTTAGGGTTGAAAACGGAGTTAGGAAAAGTCTCTCAAGGCTAAATCGCAGATGGGAAATCACAGATTTTGGTAACCGAAACAAAAATAAAATCTGGAACTTTTATGTTCAGAATTAGGCTTTTCTGTCTTCATGAAAGTTGTAGATATACATGTTAGCTTTAATTGGGCATTGGTTTGACCTCATTACAACATCTATAACTCTAGATATGATCAAAATACTACATAGGGGTCAACAAGATCATGCTCTTCTCGATTTCTGTAACCGAAAAACAAAAATAAAAACTGGGTCTTTTCTATTCCGAATTAGGTTTTGGTGTCATCATTAAAGTTGTAGCTATGAATTTTAGATTTAATTGTGCGTTGGTTTGACCTCATTCCAACTTCTAGAACTCTAGATATGATCAAAATACTACACATGGGTCAGCAGGGTCGTGCTCTTTTCTGAGGCTTAGATAAACCAACTATTCGTCTCTTTTCTGTTCTGAACTAGGTTTCCATGTAAACATGGAAGTTGTAGAGATGAATGTTCAATTTCATGTGTCTTTGGAGTGACTCCAATAGGACGTCAAAAACTTGAGTTATGATCAAAATACTACATAGAGGTCAGCACGGTCGTGCACTCTGCCTAGGTTTAGGAAAACTAACCTTAGCACCCCTCTCTGTATCGAATTGGATTTAGGTTCCTTCATCAAAGTTGTTTATATGAGTGTTATATTTCTTTTAGCTTGATTTTACCTCATTCAGACATTCCTAAATTGAGTTATGATTAAAATGTCGCACCTGGGTCATGCTGCGTTTTTCATGAAATTTTAGCACAATTCTTCTAGTGGACTCTTTAACATCTATAAAAGTAATTGTGAGTTTAAGATAACCATTAGTGTGTAATGTAAACGTAAGGATCTCTAAACTATATATCTAAATGAGAAAGTGTGTTTAGGCATAAATAGAAGTGATTACCTCAAAGTAAAGGCGAGTCTAAAACATGAACTGTTTATAGCGATGTAAGACAATAGAAGATAGTAATGATGAAACTATATACGAAGATAGAATCTTAATCTTAAAGAGCCTAAAAGAATAGGGGTGAAAAGGGTAAGGTGTAGAGCCAAAATTAACAAGTAGAATGGTGAAGTGGTGGTTTAAGGTAATGGAGATGCTAGTTGAAGGAATAAGACGAACGTAATTGGAAATATAAAGGCGTAAGTTAAAGTAAGGGATGGTGTTAGAAAGAATGATAATGGTGAAGCAACAAACTTAGGTTAAATTGAAATGAGTGTGGTCGATTTAAGAGTGTACATGATGTTGAGAGAATTGATGGGACGAAATATAATGGGAATAGAAAGTTGTGTGTTAATTAATGATTAATGTAGGGACATGGCGTGTTGCCGTTAGAATGAAGTGCATAGTAAATAAGGGGAGCCAGTGTTGAGTGTTAGTTTTAAAGACAATGTGGACTAATAGCAATGTTGAGCAATGAAGAAATCATAATGTTGAATAATATTGATTAATGATGACGTAATGATAAGTCTGACAAATGAAATTCTGCTGTAGTTATGAGTTATTGATGATGTGTTATATGTAGTATTTAGAGAGTCTCACATCATGCATCATATCATATTTAGGACTATGTTGAATGACGAATGTTGTATGTATGTTCAGTAACACAACTCTGACATACAAATGTTGATTTGAAACTGGTACCGGGATGCATATAGGTTTAGGAACGAAATGCATTTGCATATGTCTCATGTTAGGTTGTATATGAAGTATATGTGATATATGTGGTATACGTGATATGTGTCAATGTGATGTATTGTGAGTGATATGTGCATTTTTTTAATGTGTTAAAACTGAAAAATTATGATAATGATGATGTGTTAATGATGTTGTATAACATGATGAAGAATTGTGAATATGTTGTAAATGATGATCAAATGACGTTATGTCTATTTATATATTATTCATGTATCCCAATATATATTACAATGAATATTTTCACCCCTTTGTTGTTGTTGTTGTTGTTGTTGTTGTTTTGTATTATGGTGTCTGTACTCTTGGGGTACATACACTCAGAACAAGGAGCTCTAGTTTGCGGGACGTTTAGAAGGTGGCGACGGAGATATACTTCCGTAGCTATTATCTAATTATTTATGTAGTCGAATAATCACGCGCTCTGATCTGTAACACTAGGGTTGGGGTCAAACGTTGAATGTTTAATTCTAGAAATCTTAAGTATTTGAAATCATTATGATATTTCCACAATGACGATTGAGAATAAGACTCCTTCATTTTATGAAATATTTTTGAAGTATTTTCCGCATTATGAAATATAACTTATTATTTATTATTCGAATGAATGATTGATGAGTATATGTAACATCCTTTTTGTTGAAATTTATTCGCATTATTTATTAAATCAATGTTGGGAATTAGGGTGTTACATCATACACTATTAAACAGGACTAAACATGTCCTCCAAAGTACAATCTTTCATACCCAAACTCTTAACACTTTATATATAACATACTGACTTAAGTTTGGAAGTGCTTTCTACAGGCACACTTGTGTAGGGACAGATGTAGTATTGGTCTATGTGTGGCCATCAATGTATATCTAACGAGAAGTCACAATAATCCATCAATGTATCAAAATTTCGAAATAGTATCTGATTGTGCACTATGTTAGTCAAAATAGCCACACGTTAAAATTTCTCATTAACATTGTCATTTTAGTCCCTCAATATATTTACTTATTGTCATATAAGTCTAAATAAGTACTTAATATCATAACAGCCCCTATATGAAAATAATTAATGTCAACTTTGAAAGACTATTTTAACTTCAAGGACTATTTTGACTGACGAAGTGCACAATCAGATACTATTTTAAAATTTCAATACATTGAATGACTATTGTGACTGGTCGTTACACATTCAAGGACTAAGTTGGGTATTTGTGTTGGCTACATTGTTGCTAAAACAAATAACCTTGTTTTGTAAGTTGGAACCAATGTTCCAGCATGTGGTTAGGCAGCTCTCTGAGATGTTGGATACAATGTTCCAACATCCTGGCACGGTTCAGTGTGCCTGGGTTTCTGCCTTATCTGTACGCGCGTATTTTATCGTTTAAGGAAACCATATTTCCTTTACTTACTGACCAAGTAACGCTCATATCTTATAAGAATCAGCTGTGGAATATTACTAAAATAGATTTTTTATTTTAGGAAATATTTGTTACGATCTGGAATGTTTCTAAATAGGTTCCGACATATTAGGACTTTCCAGAATTGTTTCTGATTCTGTTTTGCAGGTTTGCTGAACCGATCTGCAAGTTTACTGAAGCCCAATGATTATTTAGCCCAAGCTGCTTCAGTATAAAAGGAAGACTTCAAGACCTAATTGCTCATTCAAGCCGTCATACTAAAAAGTTTAGATCTTTAGGGTTTGAGTCTTCATGTATTTTGTTCTTGTGTCGTTTGTGATGCAAGTCTAGAATCTATTGTGTGTTCTTTCTAGTGTCGTGTTAGATACTTGTTTAGGACTGGTTTTGTGAGTATTGATACTCTTGTGCATCAAACCAAAGTTGTGAAACAAGGTTTGGTTGTTTGTGTTGGAAGGTAACTTTTATCTTGTTGTGTTTGAGGTCTGATAGGTCACTGGGGCAGTGACTGACCATTAGGATAGTGAGATGGGATCTCAGATCTAGGAGTTCCTAGGTTGAAGTCTAGACGGGTAGGTCCTAGGTCATATAGTGTAAACGAGGAGTTTGCTGAGAGCTATTGAATAAGGACTACACTAGTGGATTTCCTTCCTGGCTTGGTAGCCCCCAGATGTAAGCGTGTTGTGCTGAACTGGGTCAACAAACTTCATGTGTTCTTCACTCTTCTGCACTTTATTTTCTTGTTTTATTTCTGTTTATCGCATGATGTTGAAACATTAATCGAAACATCGCAAATGTTAAAACATCTGACAGAACATATTAAAACAAGTGCGCTAGAATTTCAATTGGCATCAGAGCAGGCACCCTGCCTGTTTTAGGGTGATCTCCAGGGAGTTCTATTCTAGCACTATGGACAAGGAAGGTGGATTTGTAAACAAGCCCCCTCTGTGGGATGGCTCTAACTATGATTACTGGAAATCACGCACGAGTGCCTTCCTCAAATCTATTGACAGCAAAACATGGAAGGCAGTTCTGAGAGGTTGGAAACATCCTGTGCAACTTGATGCTGATGGCAACAGGACTGATGTGTTGAAACCTGAAGAAGAATGGAGTGCTGATGAAGATGAATTGGCTCTTGGAAACTCAAAAGCTTTGAATGCTCTGTTCAATGGTGTGGACAAAAATATGTTCAGACTGATCAAGCAATGCACTGTGGCTAAAAATGCTTGGGAGATTCTCAAAACTGCACATGAAGGCACAACGATGGTAAAAAGTGCTAAAATCCAACTTCTCACTACTAGATTTGAGAATTTGAAGATGTTAGAAGATGAGAGCATTCAGGACTACCACCTGAACATTCTAGATATTGCAAATTCCTTTGGGTCTCTTGGAGTAAAAATCTCTGATGAAAAACTTGTGAGAAAGATTCTTAGATCTCTACCCAGGAGATTTGATATGAAAGCCATTGCCATAGAAGAGGCTCAGGATGTCTCTAGCATGAGGACTCATGAATTAATTGGGTCCCTTCAGAACTTTGAAATCATGATAAATCACAAAGAAGGGAAGAAAGAGAAAAACATAGCATTCTCATCTAACTGTGACACTAATTATTCTCAGGAAGAGTATGTATCAGATGAAGGACTCGTTGAAGCAATTGTACTTTTTGGAAAACAATTCAACAAGGTTCTAGAACAAGCTAGTTTGAGACCTAGAATAAATGGTCAGAACATCAGATACAACGTCAGAGAACAACAAGATGATATGAACAAAGCAGGAACAACTGACAAGATAAATCTCTCCAGAGGGGATCAGTGTCATGAATGTAAAGGATATGGACACACTATGACAGAATGTGCTACTTTTCTCAAGAAACAAAAGAAAGGATTTAATGGCACCTGGTTGGATGAAGGTGTACCTGACAGAAATACTGATAACATTTTTACTAAGCAGGTGACAGCCATGACTGGTAGAATCTCCTCTGATACAGAAACACGTAAAGAAGACTCGTCTTATGATGAGCTTGTTGTCCTCTACAATAGTTTGTCTGTCAGAAGTACAGAGATATGTCAGAAGCTAGAAGAGCAGAAAAAGGCAAATGGTCAACTTCTAGCTGAAAGAAGTAATCATCTGGCAAATATTTCTGAACTCAATAATGAGGTAAGGCTCCTGAACTCACAACTTGAAAATGTCAAGAAACAGGTGAAAATGATGACAACTGGCACTAATATCCTAGATGATATCCTACAAGGGCAAGTTATAGAAAATCCAAAAGGCATAGGGTTCAATTATAGTTCTTTAAATCAAAGACAACAGAATCTCAAAGTTGCTTATGCACCAGAAGATCATGGGATGATAAGAAAAGAAAAGCAGGACTTCAGAGCTGCTGGTCTAAATTCTTCATCTACTAGAAAGAAAATGTTGCATCATTCCAGAGAACATGTCAATTCTAAGAACAAAAAGGCAAAGCATTCCTGGATTTGTCATCATTGCAAGAAGAAAGGTCATACAAGACCATTCTGTTTCAAGTTGTATGGTTATCCTGATACATCAAGTCACAAATGGATACCAAAATGCAACAATGCTGGATTAATGGCTCTCACATCTCTGGGAACATTTACTAGTGATACATGGTACTTTGACAGTGGATGTTCACAACATATGAGTGGGGAAGGACGTTTGGTTAAGGCTATAAGATCATATAAAACTTCACCAAAACTTTGTGACCAAGGACTAGAGGTAAACTTCACCAAAACTGAATGTCGTGTTACTAATCAAATAGGAAAGGTACTGATGAGAGGGATTAGATCTGAGAATAATTGCTATATATGGGTTCCTTGTGAAGAGCATCAGGTTTTAGAACAAGACACAATGTTGAGTAGAAAGTTGAAACATCATATGAGTAGCAAATGTTATGATCTCTCATATCTTGAAAATTTGAATAGCGTGAGAAGAACCTTTTTGGAGGAAAATCACCTTTATGAAAGAAATCATCTTGTTAGAAATCTCATTATACATAAATTTACCTCAACCAAAGGACCTCTATCTCTTGTTACATATACAAAAATATTAAAAAAAGGGACAAGATTGACTTTTTGTTAAACGAGAAGTTTTGGCAGTTGATTCATGAAGAGCGTGCAAGTTTCCTTATTATCTCTCTCTCCTTAGTGGTGCACGCCATTTCAGGCGGTTTTCTTTTTCAACTCCCAACTAAGTGCAATCATTCTCTCTATAACCCTAGTCTGTGCTCTTTTTACTCAAAACCAACTGAAACCGTCTGCATTCTCATAACAACACACCGAAATCCTTTCTCTTCCACCAAACCGTCTAGTTCGTCTTCGTACATCATGAAGTTCAAATCTGACTTGACCCCGTCCAAAAAGATTACTCCTGATCAACACAGTACTGATGCCTCTGTACCAAAGAATGTTGAACCACTCACTACTGTGGCCCCCATCTCTGCTAAGAAGAAAACCACTTCTAAATCTTCTGGTAAGAAAGCTTCTACCAAGAAAAGCGACTCAAAGGATGCTCGGTCTAAGATCTCTGGTCAAGAGGCCACGAAAACAAAGGGCAAGGATGAACTCAGAACATCTTCTACTGTCTCAGTTCATTCTGAGAAGAAATCATCATCTGACACAGAAAAAGGTAACCTTACTGAAACCCTTACTTCAAAGATTCCAGAGGCTGGTAGGAAATTAGGGTTAGATGATTTGAATAATGCTATAGAGAGAACTGAAAATATGGATACTGAGGGTGGAAGCAAGATGATTGTTGAAGAGTCTGTTGATAAAAACCCTGATAATCGAGAGGATGTGGGGCCGGATGTTGAAACATCCTTGGACCAACCAGGTAACCCTATTGATGACAGTATTACTGGTGGTGAAAACAAGGATCCAAGTTGTGAAACTGCGCTAGAAACTGATAGGATTTCTGATAATTCAGGAAAGAGTTCAGTTCCGTTAGAAGGAGAAGAGTCTGAAGTGGAGTCTAAAGGAACAAAGGAGGAAGAGGATGCTGAATACAAAGAAAAGGACAACGATGTGATTGATGTTGATGAAATGGACATAAATGACATTTCTCAAACTAATGCTCTGGCCAAGAGACTGAGAAGTAACAGAGGGGCTGTTGTGACCCCCTCAAGCACAGTGTCTAAGAAAATGATAGCTTCAGAAACTGAGACTCTCAAAAGCCGAACAAAAAGTACTGGAGTGGGTCCTAAGAAGGGATGGAGTAAGGTTCAGGTAAAAACTACTGGTGGAAGTTCAAGGAAGAGGAAAGTGGTTTCCTCAATTGAGTCAGACCATGATGTTGAGGAAGATGTTCCAAACATCACCACTGCTGGTAGAATGAAGTCTACTGCAAAAAAAGTGACACAGACTATTGAAAAAGTGCCCATTGACAATGTCTCATTCCATTTTCCTGAATTTGCACTCAGATGGAAGTTTATCCATCACAGGAGGGTGGCTGTTGAAAGAGAACTGAGTGAAGAGACTGTTAAAATCAAAGAAGTAATGGAGCTAATCAAAGAAGCAGGGCTTATAAAAACTGTGTGCAATCTTGGAGAGTGTTGTGAGAAACTAGTTAAAGAGTTTGTGGTAAACATTCCGGAAGACTGTGACAACCCTCTGAGCAGGGAATATCAGAAAGTATATGTTAGAGGCGAATGTGTCAACTTTTCACCCAACATCATCAACAAGTTTCTAGGGATTGCTGAAGAAGGGGTAGCTGAGCTGGAAGCAACTGACAATCAAGTTTGCAGGGAGGTGACTGCTAACAAGGTAAGAACTTGGCCAAAGAAAGGAAAAATCTCGTCCGGGAAGCTGAGTATAAAATATGCTATTCTCAACAGAATTGGAGCAGCAAATTGGGTACCTACAACTCACACATCAGATATTGCAACAGGTTTGGCTAAATTTATATATGTTGTAGGCACTAAAGTTAGGATGGACTTTGGTAGGTACATATTTGATCAAACCTTGAGACATGCAAAAACTGATGCAGTCAGATTTCCTATAGCCTTTCCTTCAATGTTGTGTAGTATTATTCTCGACCAACATCCTGGTCTTGTCACTGCCTCTGATCTACCAAAGAAGAGCGACTCCCCTCTCACCATTCATCAAAAACTTTTTGGAGAAAATCATGTCCCAGATTTAATTGGAACATCTGCTCCTACTTCTACTCCTGCTGCAGGGATCATGACTAAGGAAGCAATCATTGCTGCTTTGAAAGATACCTGTGTTATCCTAGATGAAAGGAAGGCCCAGTTTGAGCTAATGATTCATGCTTTGGAAAAGGACAATGCTGAGAATGATGATACTGCTGAAGGTAATAATGATGAGGATGCTGAGGATGCTGAGTTTGCTGATGAGGATGATGAAGAGGCTGGTACTGATGATGAGGACCTGGATGATAAGGAAGCTTCTGGAAGCAGCTCTGAGGCAGCTGAATGATTGTTTTATTTTGTTGTAATTTCAAAACATGTGATGTGGGCATAGCCCTGTTTCTGTTATTTTGTGCACCTGTGTGTGCCTATGTGGTCTGTAACCGTATTTTCTTCAGCACTCCAGTTTGTTTTTTTATTATGTGATACATTTTGGTTTTTTTGGTTAATGCATGCAGACTTTGGTTATTACTATGTGTTAGTTCTCTTCTGTTTGGCATATTTTGTGGCTAAAAAGGGAGAGAAAAATTGATGTGTTAATTCCCTGTCTGTATGCCTGAATAGAATGACTCAGTAATTTTGGTCTGTACATGTTCCTTGCTGACATTCTCTGATATGTTGGAACATGTCTATGAAGATGTTGGAACTGGTGTAGATGTTAGCACTTGTGCTAGAACATCTCTGTGCTTCTGAGATTCTGGTTCTCTCAGATGTTGTACATGTTCCCTGCAAATGCTTTATCCAAGGTTGGAACATGTCTGTGAGACTCTATGCAGATGTTGGCACTTTCGCTGCAACATCTTGGTGTAATTCTGAGAATTTATTTTTCTTAGGATTCTTAGTGTACAGGTTCCCTACTACTATCTTATATTATGGAATCTGTCTGAATAACTTCTTAAAATCAAAGTTGTTGTGTGTGACCTTTGATAGGTCTGCTAGCATGTATCTGCTGATAGTTTGCTAGCTTGTGAATATTCCTTGAATGTCTATGTCCAGATCCTGAATCTTTTATTTTTATGCATTAGGAGTTTATCTGTTCAGATTTTCTGTATGCATGTATTCAGGGGGAGTGATGGAATATTCCTGTAAGTAGTCACTCATGAGATCTTATATTCAGGGGGAGTGATACTTCTATGTGTGCTTGTGCTTAAACCAAGATGGGTGAAGGATGTTGAGTCAGAAGTTTAAACACTTGTATCTGTCACATGTAAGTTTGGGAATTTGTGTTTCCTGACTTCTTCATGCTGCTGGTGATAGTTCTCAGAAGACATCCTAGTCTGTCATATGTAAGTGTAGGAATTCATTTTTCTGTGCTTCTATGGTTGGTGAGTGACAGTACTCTGTAGGTATGGGAAATTTATTTTTTCCCTTGCCTCTATGTGTGGCAGGTTCTCCTGTCTGATGTGCTAAAGGGTGTTGAAACATCCTATGTCTGTAGCATTGGAACTTGATTTTCCTCTGCTCTTGAGAGATCTTGCTTCTCTCCACTTTTGTGTTGGAAGTTATCTTTGTTGGAACAAAATGTGTTTAACAATGAACCTTAAAGAGTTTTGATGATAACAAGGTATTAAAAATTGTAAATTGGACTAGCTAATATTTGTTCAAGTGTACAGGACCATAATTAAAAAGTTACATCATTTATTGGTTCTAAATGAGCAAATAAAGAGCAAAAGGAATCAACAAATTTGAAGCTTAGACGCTCCTGAAGGCAACTCGCTCCTGAAGAAAAAAAAGAGCTCCTGAAGTAAAGCCGCTCCTGAAGTTAGAATAGTGCTCCTGAAGGCAAGAGGTCCAGAAGCCATATCATCAGAAGCTGCATCATCAGAAGCTGCGTTATCAGAAGCTGCATCATCAGAAGCTGCGTTATCAGAAGCTGCCTCATCAGAAGCCATTTCATCAGAAGTTGAAGATCAACTAGAATTTGAGAAATTCAAGGATTCAAGAGCTGTGTCATGGATTAAAATTCATCAAAGGACAACAAAAGATCAGTGGAATTTTGCAACGGTCATTTCAAAGGTGTTTGAAGGCATGTGCTTGCAATTTGGACGAAAGCGTTGACATTGTATTATTGTACGAACTGTACAACCACCTTCTCCACTACTGTGTTTTGTGTCCACGCTACAAGACAAGAAAACAGCTCCAGAATACGGCTTCGCCTGCATAGATGTTCCTTTGGATAAGGAATGGATTTTAAATTGGTTCTTCATAGGACACCAACCAAATCAGGCAAAAGATCATTGGTGAAAGATCAAGCTTCAACAACGACTCTTTGATGTGCTGGCAATTTCACAACGTCTCTTTCACACCTCTATATAAAGGAGTGAAGACTTAGAGATTTGGCAATGCTGAACGAAAGACTCACAACATTATTACAAGTGCCAAACCTCTGCTGAAATTGTTCTGCATTCACTTAGAATTTCTGTGTCTCATATTCATATCTTAGAAATTCTTAAGTCATTGAGTCTGTATCTGATTTCTATTGTGAGCACCTCTGATTGTATATCAAGTGTTCAACCTTAAACGATTTTCTGTGTAATTTTGTTTAGTTAGAAGTCTCTTGCAGTTGTGCTTGAGCAGGGAAGTCTCTTGATTGTGTTCTTGAGCAAAGGAAGTCTCTTGCTTGTGTGCTTGAGCAAAGGAAGTCTCTTGCTTCTGTGCTTGAGCAATTGTAATCAGATATTACTCTTAGTGAAATCTCCTTGGAAGTGCAAGGGGGACTGGACTACTTCCGGATTGTGGAAGGAACCAGTATAATTGCTTTGTGTCGTTCTTCTTCTCTCTCTCTGTTTTATTCCGCTGCGTGTAGATTCTGATTATCACTTCAGAAGCTGTTTCACTTAGCTTCTGATCAGTGTGTTCAGTTTTAGGAGAAACAAAGAATTTTCCAAAACACAATTCAACCCCCCTTCTTGTGTTTTTCTCACCTTCAATTGGTATCTAGAGCCTTGGTCTGTTGTGTATCACTTAACCGTGTAACAGTCAAAGATCTGAGAAAAACATGTCTGGTCCTATTCCAACTCCTATTCCTGATGGAACTAGCTATAATAATGTCTCACATGATTATAGTGATGGTAAGAAATCCAGTGTTGGAAAGATTCCAAAATTCAATGGAGATGCTGAAGAATTTTCTTGGTGGAAAACCAACTTCTATAGTTATATCATGAGCTTAGATGAAGAACTATGGGATATTCTAGAAGATGGTGTTGGTGACCTAGTCCTTGATGAAGAAGGAGCTGCTGTGGATAGAAAGAAACATACTCCTGAGCTGAAGAAACTCTACAAGAAGCATCATATTATCAGAGGAGCCCTTGTCACTGCCATACCCAAAGCAGAGTACATGAAGATGAGTGACAAATCCACTGCTAAAGCTATGTTTGCTTTTCTCTGTTCAAACTACGAAGGCAGCAAGAAGGTCAAAGAAGCTAAAGCTCTCATGCTTGTACATCAGTACGAGTTATTCAAGATGAAGGATGATGAAACTATTGAGGAGATGTACTCAAGGTTTCAAACCTTAGTCTCTGGGCTACAAATTCTAAAGAAGAGCTATGTTGCTTCTGACCATGTGAGCAAGATACTCAGAAGCTTGCCTGCAAGATGGAGACCAAAGGTGACTGCCATTGAGGAAGCTAAAGATTTAAACACTTTAAGTGTCGAAGATCTTGTTAGTTCTCTCAAAGTTCATGAGTTAAGTCTTAATGAACATGAGTCTACTAAGAAGAGTAAATCAATAGCTCTTCCATCCAAAGGCAAGTCATCAAAAGCTCTCAAAGTGGTTGAATCTGAAGAGGAAGAACAATCAAGTTCAGATTCTGAACCAGATGCTGCTGAAATGGCCATGCTCTCAAACAGACTTCAATATCTGGCCAAGAAAAACAGAAAGTTTCTAACCAAGAGGAGTAACTCCAGAAGTTCAAGGAAAGAAGATCAGAAGGGATGCTTCAACTGTAAGAAGCCTGGACATTTCATTGCTGAATGCCCTGATCTTCAAAGAGAAAAGTCAAAGGACAAGTCAAAGAAGTCAACGTTCAAACCAAGCAAATTCAAGAAGCAGATCAAGCAGAGTTTAATGGCAACCTGGGATGATTTGGGAAGTGAATCAGGATCTGATAAAGAGGAAGCTGATGAAGATGCAAAGGTAGCAGTTGGGTTAGTTGCCACAGCAACTTCAGAAGCTGGATCAGAATCAGATTCTGAAGATGAAAATGAGGTATGTCTAAGAGCAGCACCAAAGCAAAAATCATGGTACCTAGACAGCGGTTGCTCAAGACACATGATAGGAGAGAAGTCCAGCTTCCTCGGCCTAACAATGAAGGAAGGAGGAAGTGTGAAATTTGGAGGCAACCAAACTGGCAAGATCATAGGTACAGGAACTATTAGTAATTCCTCTACCTCAATTAATAATGTATGGTTGGTGGATGGTCTTGAACATAACCTTTTGAGCATTAGTCAATTTTGTGATAATGGTTATGATGTGCTTTTTGAGAAAACCAACTGTACTGTAATCAACAAGGAAGACAAATCCATTGTGTTCAAGGGAAAGAGAGTTGATAATGTCTACAAAATCAATTTTTCTGAACTGGCTGATCAGAAGGTGATTTGCCTTCTATCAGTGAATGATAAGAAATGGATGTGGCACAGAAGGTTGGGACATGCTAACTGGAGATTAATCTCTAAACTTAGTAAGTTACAACTTGTCAAAGGGCTACCAGACATTGACTATCATTCAGATGCACTCTGTGGTGCATGTCAGAGAGGGAAATTGTGAAATCATCTTTTAAAATCAAAGACATTGTTTCAACCTCCAGACCCTTGGAACTACTTCATATTGATCTATTTGGACCAGTTAGTACTGCATCCTTATATGGAAGTAGATATGGATTAGTCATTGTTGATGATTATAGCAGATGGACTTGGGTGAAATTCATAAAGAGTAAAGATGTTGCTTGTGATGTATTCAGTAGTTTCTGCACTCAAATTCAATCTGAAAAAGAATCAAAGATTTTGAAAGTCAGAAGTGATCATGGTGGAGAATTTGAAAATGAGCCATTTGAAGCTTTTTGTGAAAAACATGGAATTGTCCATGAATTCTCTTCTCCTAGAACTCCACAACAAAATGGGGTTGTAGAGAGAAAGAATAGAACTTTACAAGAAATGGCCAGAACCATGATCCATGAAAACAATTTACCAAAACATTTTTGGGCAGAAGCAGTGAATACAACATGTTGTGTCCAGAACAGGATCTATATTAGACCCATTTTGGAGAAAACAGCATATGAACTCTTTAAAGGAAGGAAACCCAATATCTCTTACTTTCATCAATTTGGATGTACATGTTACAATCTGAATAAAAAGCTCTACCAAAAGAAATTTGATGCCAAGGCCCAAAGAGGAATCTTCTTAGGTTACTCTGAAAGGTCAAAGGCATGCAGAGTGTATAATTCAGAAACACTTTGTGTTGAAGAATCTATGCACGTTAAATTTGATGACAAAGAGCTTGAAGATAAAACTTCAAAGCAAGGTGAAAGTTTTGCAGAGATACAGGTTCCTGAAGCTACTCCAGAACCTGATCAGATAACTGAATCTGAAGAAAGTCCAGAAGCTGAACCCACATCAGAAGCGCGAGATGAAATTGCTTCTGATGAAGCACAAGATGGCTCACATCAAGCAGATCCTCCCAGAAACACATTCATGCACAAGTCTTCACATCCTGAGGAATTAATCATTGGAAACAAAGATAGTCCAAGAAGAACAAGATCATACTTCACACAAGAAGAATCAATGATTGGACTGATCTCAATGATTGAACCTACAACAGTTGATGAAGCACTTCCAGTTGATTGATGGATCTTAGCTATGCAAGAAGAGCTGAATCAATTTCAAAGAAATGATGTGTGGGATCTGGTACCCAAACCTCAGCACAAGAACATTATTGGAACAAAATGGGTATTCAGAAACAAGCTGAATGAGCAAGGAGAAGTAACAAGAAACAAAGCCATACTTGTTGCATAAGGGTATAGTCAACAAGAAGGCATTGATTACACTGAAACATTTGCTCCAGTTGCAATATTGGAAGCAATCAAGTTACTTCTTTCCCATGCAGTTAATCATGGCATAATATTATATCAGATGGATGTCAAGAGTGCTTTTCTTAATGGTGTCATTGAAGAAGAAATTTATGTTAAGCAACCTCCTGGATTTGAGGATATCAAATATCCTGACCATGTTTTTAAACTGAAGAAATCACTATATGGCTTGAAACAAGCTCCCAGAGCTTGGTATGATAGGCTAAGTAATTTCTTAATCAAAAATGATTTTAAAAGAGGAAAGGTTGATACAACACTCTTCAGAAGGACCCTTGGGAAAGATATTCTTGTTGTGCAAATATATGTTGATGATATAATATTTGGTTCTACTGATGCATCTCTTTGCAAGGAAATTTCTAAGTTAATGCAGGATGAATTTGAAATGAGCATGATGGGAGAGCTGAAGTTCTTCCTAGGCATTCAAATTAATCAATGCAAAGATGGAGTTTATGTTCATCAATCAAAGTATACAAAGGAGCTTCTAAAGAAGTTCAAGCTTGAAAATTGTAAAGTGATGAACACTCCAATGCACCCTACGTGCACCTTAAGCAAAGAAGATGAAGGAGCTAAAGTAGATCAGAAGCTGTACAGAGGTATGATTGGTTCTTTGTTATACCTCACTGCATCTAGGCCAGATATTTTATTCAGTGTATGCTTGTGTGCAAGATTCTAATCAGATCCTAGAGAATCTCATATGACTGCTGTCAAGAGAATCTTTAGGTATTTGAATGGAACAACTAATCTTGGACTCCTCTATAGGAAATCCTTAGATTATAAGCTAATTGGATTCTGTGATGCAGATTATGCTGGTGATAGGATTGAATGAAAGTCAACCAGTGGCAATTGTCAATTTCTGGGTTATAATCTTATATCCTGGGCTAGCAAAAGACAAACAACTATTGCTATGTCTACAGCAGAAGCAGAATACATTTCAGCTGCAAGTTGTTGTACACAACTACTTTGGATAAAACATCAGTTGGAAGACTATCAGATAATTGCCAACAGTATTCCCATTTATTGTGATAATACTGCTGCTATTTGTTTGTCTAAAAATCCAATTTTGCATTCAAGAGCTAAGCACATTGAAATCAAACACCATTTTATCAGAGACTATGTTCAAAAAGGAATTTTAGATATACAATTCATTGATACTGAAAATCAATGGGCTGATATATTTACTAAGCCTTTAACTGTTGAAAGATTTGATTTTATAAAGAAAAATTTGAACATGCACTTGGTGTCTGATTAAATGTTTGCTTGCTCCTGAATAGGATTTTAGGTTCTGAAGTTAGTTCAGAAGCAGTAGTTCATCAGAAGCTCTTTATTGAGGTTCTGAGGAAAACTCGCTTCTGATGATGACGTCAGCATCTGAAGTCCAGAAGCTGGATTTTATGCTTCTGAATATTGGAGTTAGTGGAAACGTTGGGAGTTACTTTTTATGGTAACTTCTGGCCCACTAACTTGGTAGTTACTCTGAGAACTTCTGACGTGGCCTATATGTATTGGTGTATAACTTAAAAGGGAAATGATGACTTAATAGCTTTAAAAGTACTTTTCACGTGCCCCCAATTTTGTCATTAATGTTATTTTTGTTTGTCTCTTTTGAATTGCAATCGTTTTTACTCTTAACACTTTGTCAACTCACACACTACTCACTCACAACAAACACATTTTCTCTTAAACCTATTGCGAAGTAAGCGCATTCTCTCAACTCTAGAACCCTAAAATCATCATCTTCTTCAATCATCATCAAATGGCATCATCAAGCTTGCAACGAGAAGTTTTAGAATCTACTGCACGAATGGTCCCTGAATATGACTACAGAGGAAGAAGCATGAAATTTGAAGAATGGGATTTAAAGGTTCAGATAGAGAATCCAGTGGATTTTGAATCACTAGCTTTTCATAAGTGTTGGATCAGAAGCTACTATGAAGAGCAAGGACTTCTGAAATACTTCAAGATGTTGAATGGACCAACATACGAAGCATTGGTTAGGCACTTCTGGGTAAGAGCAAAAGTTTATAACAAAGCTGCATCCCTAGCCGAATAAAGTCAAATGGTTTTGATTTATCCAGAACTGGAGGGGAAGACAAGAGAAGAAATGGGACTTGAGCCTTTTACCGGTGATGAAATCAGGTCCAGTATATATGGAATTCCAGTAAGGATTACTGAATGGCAGATAGAAGTTGTACTTGGTATTGAAGCTTCTGAAAAATATTCTGGAATTGATCTTTCAAATGCTGCTGAAGAACGCATTTGGAAAGAAAGAGCTAATTTGGTTATATACAATTCTAGGAAGGAAGGGAAATATGCTAAATTGGGCATGGAAACTAAGATGCTTCTGAAGATTCAGAATGAGAACTTACTACCATGTGGTGGATGTGAAAAACCCCAATTTGGCACAGAAAGTCTTTCTCCAGCACTTCATCAAGAAGGAAAAGGTGAACGTGCCAAAATACATGTTCAAGTACTCTTATCAGAGATATTCTACCAAGGAGATGTCTTGGACAGTCTAAGCAGTGCTCAAGCCTTCACTGATAAGATGATTGACACTAAGACTGGGAAGTTCATCAATGCTCATACACTCTTGAATATGAAGCTAATCAGTGAGGTCACCAAACTTCAAACTGATTTGAGTGAATCCCATGTCAGGTCTGATCTTATGAGGGATTTTCCACCCATCTGCAAAAAGGATCCTATTGATGTGCAGATGTACTACATCAAGGATCACTATGAGGCAACCAACAAGGTCATCAGGTTGGATGAGGTACCTGAGGAGATGTATGGTGGTGCAGTGCCTCTGGCAAAAGGCAGAAGATCAAAAAGAAAAATGACTGCAGAAGAGTATATGGAAGTTGAAATATCTGCTAAGAAGGCAAAACCTGCTTCTGACAAGCTTAAAATTGGTGGTTCTGCAATACCATCAATTCGAGCGTAGTTCTGAGTATTGGTATTGCTCCTGAACAGCCTGCTATACCAAAAAGGAAGAGGAAGCCAGCCTTGAGGAGGACCAAGGATTTTCCTCATGTTACCAAGATAGCTGAAGCTGCTTCTGATTTGGGCTTGAAGGACTTACAAGGGAAGAAGGCAGAAGCTGAAAAAGTTTTGGAAATTGCATCTGAGCTACAAGAGTCTGTAGCTTCAGAAGCTAAGCAACTGATGCTGATGGCGAGTGAGTCTGCTAAGAAGGATTCTGATCCTGAACCAGAAGAGGTAGTCAATATATCATCAGATTCCACATCCTCATCATCATCAGATTCTGATGATGATATACCCATAGCTCAACTTCTTCGAAAACCAGTAAAAAGCCATTCAACATCAACCAAAACCAACAAAAAGCCCTCTCAGTGAAGCACTTATGAACCAGTTGGTCATATAATCAATTAGAAGTTGGCTGAAATGGCTGAGCAGAGAGACAGAGTCATTGATACTATTCTTCGCCATAACCTTCAACCTCTTAACATTCAACCACTCAACATGATTCCTCCAGAAAACGTTGAACCCAACTCAGAAAAACCTCTGAGACAACTCCAGAAGCAGCTGCTTCTGAAAAAGTTGTTTCAGAAAGCCCCCATCAACAACCACCTGAACCACACAAACCCACATCACCCCCAGAACAACAATCACCATTAGCTGACATTGACCCCCAACTCCACATTCAAACACCAACTTCATCACAACAACCACCAACCGAAACTGAAACTGACTCTCACATTAACCAACAACCAGAGCAAACTTTACCCAAACCAACTCCCATGGATATTGACAATCCTCAAGTCAATGTCCAAGCCTCAACCTCAACTTCACAAATTGCTTATGACCAGCCATCATTCTCAACTCCATCTCAACAAATCACCATTCCAGAATCCAGCCCTGTTCAAGACCTTAGTCTTAGTGATTCTGAACTTGAAACCCTTGAACAACCACCCCTGGACATCCTAGAATCTGAACATATTGATGTAGAACTACTCAAAATCCTCTCTGAAATGCATGATCTGGTGGATCAAAGAAGGACAATTGATCTCACCAATGCATATGAAGAAGCATGGGCATCACTTCAGAAGAGAGCTACTGAGTTGATAGAAGCTGTAAAGGACAAGTGCATCAGAATCAAGGGAACTTCTGTCAGAAGATTAATGGAGAATCTAAAGCAAAGACTCAGAGTTAGAAGTCCTAGACTGCTTCTGGCAAACAAGTCATTCTTCTCAGAAATGGACTACTTGACCAGAGACGCAAGGATGTTCAAGCTTCTGAGGAAGAAGATGGCAAAGCAACAGCAAGAAGCTAAGGCAAGGGAATTGGCTCTTCTTCAGAAGCAACAACTTCTTGAAGATCAGTTGAAGAAGCAAGCTGAAGAAATGGAGAAGATGAGGAAACAACTACAAACCAAACCTTAGTTGCACACCTTAGTGTTTATTTTTTGTTTGTTGTTTGTTTTAATCCTTTTCTATTTCCTGCTTCTGAATACTTCTTGTCTTTGCGTTTCTTACTGCTTCTGAATACTTAATGGTTTTGACTAACGATGCCTGAATTTTTTTTATTTTTATTATTCATTGCTCTGATTTACTAATTTATTTTTGCTTTGATTATATTTTTGATAAGACTATAGGCTCTGAGTTTACTTAATATATTATACTCTCTTCTTGTTTGAGTTTTTCTCAAATCTTTTGTCCTTTATGTTTATTTGTTATTTTTAATAATGACAAAAGGGGGAGTATATGTGATAGTATTTAAAGGCTCTGAGCCCTATTAATGATATTTGAAAATTATTTTGAAAAACTTCTATCACTTTTACCTTAAAGGTACAAGCTATGAACGAAAGAAGGAGTATCAAATTTCAAATAAAATTAATTGAACCATTCTTCTTATCTATAAGTTAATTCTTTCAATTTTTAAAGCTCTGATATTTTTATTACGCGCTAAAATGAATTTAATTAACCGGGATAGAACTTAGGGGGAGCTTATAAACCTCACCTTAAAGACTATCAGACTCAGGGGGAGTTTGAGCTTACAAACCTCAGATTCTGAGCTTACAAACCTCATAACCCCAAAGTCAACTTGTTAATTAGATTAACAACAATTGATCAATTTTAAATACTATTGTTTGTCATCATCAAAAAGGGGGAGATTGTTGGAACAAAATGTGTTTAACAATGAACCTTAAAGAGTTTTGATGATAACAAGGTGTTAAAAATTGTAAATTGGACTAGCTAATATTTGTTCAAGTGTACAGGACCATAATTAAAAAGTTACATCAATTATTGGTTCTGAATGAGCAAATAAAGAGCAAAAGGAATCAACAAATTTGAAGCTTAGACGCTCCTGAAGGCAACTTGCTCCTGAAGAAAAAAAGCGCTCCTGAAGTAAAGCCGCTCCTGAAGTTAGAATAGTGCTCCTGAAGACAAGAGGTCCTGATGACATGCTGTCATTACGTAATTTTTAGGACTTATTGTGACATTTTGATAGAGTTCTCATGCAATTTATACTGTTCTGGAGTGCAAAAAGCTTAAATATTGAAGTCTGTTCGAAGGAAATCGCGCCACGCCAATTTCAAGCCGTGCTGCGATTTTTGAAGCAAAATTACATCCTCCTTGTTTGAGGGAAATCGCGGCACGCCTATATACATGGCGCGGCGCGATTTTGACGGGTCAGGCCCATGACTTCTATAAATACTGCACTCAATTTGAAGAACAAGGGTTACGATTTTGGAGAGCAAAGTGCGATTTTGAGACATCGGAGACGGCTAGAAGGGCGATTTCTTAAACCTTTTACCAATTCATGTATGTTTTACTTCAATCATTGATTATGTTATTTGTAAACTAGATTATGAGTAGCTAAATCTCTTAGAGATTAGATCCGAGATGAATCTTTGTAACCCTAATTGACACATGTTGCTGTGAAACTCTATTTTGTCTATGAATTCAATTCTAGTTTATTCAATTCAATTGTTCTTAATGCTTTTTATATCTTGATCACATATAACTTGATTTTGTAAGAACGAATGACCACTGACCATGGCTTTTGACTTAGACCTAATTGAATTGTTCTAATAAACAGGGTTAGTCTAGGAATAGATAATCGTTTGTTAGTGATAATAGGTTAACGTTCGGTAAAACCTTCAAGAATTATTAGACCACCCAAGGGATTGGGGGTTGTAGTTTGAGAAGAGGGTTCTAATTCAAGGGATTGATTAGAACTATTTTGTTAATCATCGTAAATTAGAAGAGGGTTCATAACAAAGAGGTGCAGTAGACCAATTAGGGGAACTTAGAGGATTCGACGGATCTGATCTCATCTTTCTCTCATATTTTCTTAATCAAATCTAATTTCTTTTATTTGATTTCATAAAATCAAACCAAATCTTCTGCCTAGTGGCAAACTAAAAATAAACTTTACACATCCTAATTATATAACGAAATTGAATTATTGAAGTTAAAAACAGTCCTCGTGGGATCGATATTTTTACTACTTCGATAGTATTTGGTGCACTTGCCAAACGTCTATCAAGTTTTTGGCGCCTGATGACATCCTGTCATTACGTAATATTAGGGACTTATTGTAACATTTTGATAGAGTTCTCATGCAATTTATACTGTTCTGGAGTGCAAAAAGCTTAAAATTTGAAGTCTGTTCGAAGGAAATCGCGCCACGCCAATTTCAAGCCGTGCTGCGATTTTTAAAGCAAAATTACACACTTCCTGTAAAGAGGAAATCGCGGCACGCCATTATACAAGGCGCAGCGCGATTTTGATGGGTCAGGCCCATGACTTCTATAAATACTGCACTCAATCTGAAGAACAAGGGTTACGATTTTGGAGAGCAAAGTGCGATTTTGAGACATCAGAGACGGCTAGAAGGGCGATTTCTTCATCCTTTTACCAATTCATGTATGTTTTAATTATTTCATTGATTATGCTATTTGTAAACTCGATTATGAGTAGCTAAATCTCTCAGAGATTAGGTCAGAGATGAATCTATGTAACCCTAATTGATACATGTTGCTGTGAAACTCTATTACTTATTAATGATATTCTAGTTTTCATTCAATTCAATTGTTCTTAATGCTTTTTATATCCTGATCAAATATAAACATGATTTTGTGAGAACGAATGACTACTGACCATAGCTTTCGACTTATACCTAATTGAATTGTTCTAATAAACATGGTTAGTCTAGGAATGGATAATCGTTTGTTAGTGATATTAGGTTAACGTGCTTAAACCTTTGATGATTATTAGACCACCTAAGGAATTAGGGGCTGTAGTTTAAAAAGAGGGTCCTAACTCAAGGGATTGATTAGGGCTAATTTGTTAACTATCGTGAAACTAGAGAATCATTAGTAATAATAGGTGCAGTAACCAATTAGGGGAAACATAGAGGATTCGACAGACCTGATCTCATCTCTCTCTCCATATTTTCTTAATCAACTTTATTTCTGTTTCTTGATTTAATTAAAATCAAACCAAATCTACTGCCTAGTGGCAAAACAAAATAAATTTTATACATCCTAATTATATAACGAAATTGAATTATTGAAGTTAAAAACAGTCCTCGTGGGATCGATATTTTTACTACTTCGATAGTATTTGGTGCACTTGCCAAACGTCTATCAAGTTTTTGGCGCCGCTGCCGGGGACTGTTGATTTATTTCAACAAGGCAATTACGTTATTATTTAGGATTTCTGTCATTTATATTTTTGTATATATATTTATAAAAAAAAAATATTATGCTCTTTGTTTTCTTCTCATTGTACTGTGCTACTGAAAAGTTTATCCAAGTTTTGCAGCTATGATAGACAGGGTACTCCTCTATGACACAGAAGAGATTGCTAAGTTGCGGTATGAAAAATATATGCTATCTTTTAAGATCAAAATTTTGGACAACAAAATCTCGAGTTGTGGTCATTATGAGGCGAATCAACCAGGTAGTGATGGTGAAGGGAAGAAAGAGGTGATCAACATCGACTACAATACTCAACTTCAGAATATTTTAGATGATTTCTTGGTGTCAAATCAAGTTTTATTTGAAAAGTTTGATGTTCAGTGTGGTGATCTTGTTGAGAAAGCACATGAGTCTCAGAGGAAGCTGGTTCAGATGGAGATTGAGTGTCACAAGGTTGTGGTGGAAGAAAATCCAAAAGTGAGGAGTGCTGACATTTTCCCGAAGTCTGAACAAACAGGGGTTGAGGAAATCACTCGCGTGCAGATGGTTGCTTGTCCTTCTCTAAGATGGGAGAGCTTAAATTCCAAAGGTTTAACTGTGAGTGCATGGGAGCATCTACTTCTTTGCTACAAATTCATGGAATTCCTGCCAAACAAGAGGAAGAAGAAGGATGATGTGTTCTTTCTGACATATTTGCCACCCTAACAGTGGTTGAAGCGTCAAGCTCAATGACGTAAAAGAAAGCGCTTGGTGGGAGGCAACCCACTATTTATTTTTCAGGTATGATTTTATTGCTTTCAAATACAAAAACACAAAAATATTTTTCTTTTCTTTTTAATATGAGGCAGGAAAGTTTTAAAAAAAAATTGTTCAAGTATACCTCCTACCAAGAAAATCATGCAAGGTACTGATGTCTTGCATGATTCTCTCCTCAAAAGTTTTTCAGAAATTAAAGGAACTCAGGCATTTTTCAAGAAAACAAAAATTTTGGCCTGAGGAAGCAAAACATGCTCCCTGTTTGACCGAAATCGCGCCGCGCCTGTATATGGCCGCAGCGCGATTTTCACAAGCAAAGAACCAAACTCCCTGTTTTGAGGAAATCGCGGCACGCCTGATATTAGCCGCGGTGCGATTTTTCTCCTCAGCCTATAAAAACCTCACTATTCATCATCATTTTCATTCCATTTTTCCTACTTTTCTCTACCAAAAATTTCCCTAGACTTCCCATTCATGAATTTTTCCCATCTTAATCTACCTTATCACTTCCTAAACATCATCAAACCACAATCCAATCACAAATTCATCAATCCAAACCATTATCATTCACAATCCATCACAATCCATCATAATTTTCCCAAACTTCACAAAACTTCCTTTTCACCATCTTCCTTAACCACAAATGGCCTCCAATCCACGAAACACCCGCTCAAAGAAAGTCACCAACCCCAAGCCATCCACAAGCAAAGCTAAACACCCTCGTACCGCATCCGAACCACCCGAAAACGCCATTCATTTTATCAATGACCAAGCCCAAGAGTTCCACAAAGCCATGAAAAGTTTTGAAGTTGTGGGGGAGAGGAAGTTTGAATTCACAAAGTTTGTGAATTATCCGTTCTTTGAGGCTGAGTTACGAAGGAGAGGGTGGACGAAGTTGAATGAGATGTTCGATGAAGCGAACAACAAAACCGTGATTGTCGAATTCTTTGCAAATGCACGGGTTTCCGATACACCCTTTCAATCTTTTGTTTGGGGCAAGATCATTGATTTCAGCCCTGAAGCCCTTAATGCATTGCTGAATGTTCAACCGCCGGAGGAGTGTTGGGTTGAGAAACTGAGGAGGGAAATCACTGACGATTTCAATGCCACCAAGCAAGATCAAGGGGATGGCATCTTTGAAGGATTGAGGACACCGGGGGCTGGACACTCGGATGATGATGTGAACATGAGCTGATCTACTGATGGATTAGCATTTTCTGCTTTGTATTTTATTTTCAGTCATTTTTCTTTTGATGTACTTTCTTTATTTTCTTTTCTTTTTATGTCGAAGTCCATTGAACTTATTTCCCTATTGTAATTGCTCCTGCACTTGTTTATTATTAATGAATTTGTTTTGTTTCATGTGACCTATTCCAGTTTAGTAACAGTTGTTTGATGAAACGATATTCCAAAAGTTCTAAAGGAGGGGTGACTTGATTTAAAGGCGAAGAGTACGGTGTTGCTAGGTAGTCACATACTCCCATAAATCTCAGCCATAAGGTTCATTGCCAAATTTATTTTTCAATTTACTTATATTTAGATTAGTTTCCATGCAACTACATTTCTAGAACTTGCATTGTTTCTCTATTATTGATTGGTCTTTGTCAATTACACACTGAGGCAAAAGTGCTTGGTCCTGTGAGCCTTTTTGAAGCCTACCCTGTTTTAATTTGTTGAATTTATCCTTTCTTAACCAATTGTGAGCCGGTAGGATTAGAACTTTTTGTTCGGTGACAAACTACATTACAAGCCTAGAGACTTTAGGACTTGTCCCTTAATGAATTTCTGAGTTAAGGCATTGTAGAATGTTGCTAAAGATTAAGTTTGGGGTTGCCATTGGAATTTGCAACCAACTAAGTTTGGGGTGGGGGTACTAGAGAATTAGAGAACAAAAATGAAAGAAATATGAAATTGTCATGCAAAATACACACAAAAATGGTGTATCAAAAAAAAAAAAGAAACAGAGAAATTGAATGATGAAAAAGGGACAAAACATTGAAAATCCGAGTAACTTCAAACTCGATTGTCCCTAAATGTTAAAAATGTTCTCTAGTACCTTTGCATTGATTGTTATTCCACAAGGTGAATGATTGAAGGATTGAATTTTGTGCTTTAATTTCCGTAAGAATGCCTAACTCAAATTTTGTGTAGCCTACTTATCCAAATATATCCCACCTTTCACCTAAGCCCCGTTATAACCCTAAAGACCTCAAAAGTGTGTAATGATATTGACTTTGATTGATGTTTAGAAACTTTTCAAGCGTATGGTAATATGTAGACCTGCATGTCGACTGGTAGAACCCTATTTCATATTGATGCGTGGAGTTGTGAATTGGTGGATGCGAACAAGTCAAACTAGCTCATCTTTAGCTAGAAGGAGAATGAACTTTTGGGTACTATCGTTTTGTCAGGTAACTGTTATTTTACTGTCGTTTGTCACTGTTGCAAGCAAATTCCTTGAGGACAAGGAATGGTTTAAGTTTGGGGTTGTGATGACATCCTGTCATTACGTAATATTAGGGACTTATTGTGACATTTTGATAGAGTTCTCATGCAATTTATACTGTTCTGGAGTGCAAAAAGCTTAAAATTTGAAGTCTGTTCGAAGGAAATCGCGCCACACCAATTTCAAGCCGTGCTGCGATTTTTGAAGCAAAATTACACACTTCCTGTAAAGAGGAAATCGCGGCACGCCATTATACAAGGCGCGGCGCGATTTTGATGGGTCAGGCCCATGACTTCTATAAATACTGCACTCAATCTGAAGAACAAGGGTTACGATTTTGGAGAGCAAAGTGCGATTTTGAGACATCGGAGACGGCTAGAAGGGCGATTTCTTAAACCTTTTACCAATTCATGTATGTTTTACTTCAATCATTGATTATGTTATTTGTAAACTAGATTATGAGTAGCTAAATCTCTTAGAGATTAGATCCGAGATGAATCTTTGTAACCCTAATTGACACATGTTGCTGTGAAACTCTATTTTGTCTATGAATTCAATTCTAGTTTATTCAATTCAATTGTTCTTAATGCTTTTTATATCTTGATCACATATAACTTGATTTTGTAAGAACGAATGACCACTGACCATGGCTTTTGACTTAGACCTAATTGAATTGTTCTAATAAACAGGGTTAGTCTAGGAATAGATAATCGTTTGTTAGTGATAATAGGTTAACGTTCGGTAAAACCTTCAAGAATTATTAGACCACCCAAGGGATTGGGGGTTGTAGTTTGAGAAGAGGGTTCTAATTCAAGGGATTGATTAGAACTATTTTGTTAATCATCGTAAATTAGAAGAGGGTTCATAACAAAGAGGTGCAGTAGACCAATTAGGGGAACTTAGAGGATTCGACGGATCTGATCTCATCTTTCTCTCATATTTTCTTAATCAAATCTAATTTCTTTTATTTGATTTCATAAAATCAAACCAAATCTTCTGCCTAGTGGCAAACTAAAAATAAACTTTACACATCCTAATTATATAACGAAATTGAATTATTGAAGTTAAAAACAGTCCTCGTGGGATCGATATTTTTACTACTTCGATAGTATTTGGTGCACTTGCCAAACGTCTATCAAGTTTTTGGCGCCTGATGACATCCTGTCATTACGTAATATTAGGGACTTATTGTGACATTTTGATAGAGTTCTCATGCAATTTATACTGTTCTGGAGTGCAAAAAGCTTAAAATTTGAAGTCTGTTCGAAGGAAATCGCGCCACGCCAATTTCAAGCCGTGCTGCGATTTTTAAAGCAAAATTACACACTTCCTGTAAAGAGGAAATCGCGGCACGCCATTATACAAGGCGCGGCGCGATTTTGATGGGTCAGGCCCATGACTTCTATAAATACTGCACTCAATCTGAAGAACAAGGGTTACGATTTTGGAGAGCAAAGTGCGATTTTGAGACATCAGAGACGGCTAGAAGGGCGATTTCTTCATCCTTTTACCAATTCATGTATGTTTTAATTATTTCATTGATTATGCTATTTGTAAACTCGATTATGAGTAGCTAAATCTCTCAGAGATTAGGTCAGAGATGAATCTAAGACAACTGTCCTCAACGGTTTGAGGGACAAGTAATTCGATGGGACTGAAGCTATGAGTCCTCATGAACACTTGAGCCGCTTTGCTGAAACCTGCGAGTTTTGTGTGCAACCAGCCACCGTGACGGAAGCACAAAAGAAACTAAGGCTATTTCCTTTCACCTTGACGGGAAGAGCAAAAGATTGGTTGCTAACAATACCAAACGGGACTGTCCAAACATGGGAAGAGTTAGAGCTGAAGTTCTTGGAGAAATATTTCCCTATATCTAAGTATTGGGACAAGAAGATGGAGATCTCTAATTTCAAGCAAGGAGAAGGTGAATCATTGTATGATGCTTGAGAGCGATTCAATTTGCTTCTTAAGAGGTGCCCTAATCATGAGTTCACCGACAAACAATACCTCCAAATCTTCACTGAGGGGGTAACACCAAACACTAGAATGTTCTTAGATGCTTTCGCGGGAGGTAGTCTCAAGAGCAAAACTGATCATGAAGTCCAAGCTTTAATTGAGAACATGGCTGGAAATGAGTATCGTGCTGAAGCTAAAAAGAAAGAAAGAGGAGTGTTTGGGGTGAGTGAACAAACTGCTATCCTTGCTAACCAAGCAGCTATGAACAAACAAATCGAAGCTCTAACTAAGGAGTTTCAAGGCTTCACTTTGGCTCATAAGCAACAACAAGTGGCTGCAATCAAGTGTGACTTATGTGGTGAAGAACATCCCAACGGTGAATGTGTTCCAGAAGGATCAAGTGAAGAAGCTAACTTCATGGGAGGTTATCAAAGGCAGAATCAATACTACAATTCAGGCATCAATAAGCATCCAAATCTAAGCTACTCAAATAACAATGCTTTGAATTCTCAGATGCTCACTCCTCCTCAACAACAACAAAGGAAGCCATCAGCTCTTGAGGAAACTATGATGAACTTCATGAAGATGACTCAAGGCAACTTTGAAGAGATGAAGAAGAGTCAAGAAGCTGAAAGAAAGAACAATGAAGCTTCTAGGAAGATGCTTGAAACTCAACTGGGGCAATTAGCTAAGCAATTGGCTGAACAAAACAAAGGCGGATTTTCAGGTAACACTAAAGACAACCCTAAGAATGAGTCTTGTAATGCTATTGAATTGAGGAGCAAAAAGGTTTTGACACCTTTAGTTCCAAAAGCTCCAAAGAAGGTTGATGATGTAGTTGAGGTGGAGGAGAATGGTGTAGTTGAAAAAAATGATGAGGGTGAAGTTGAAAAAGAAGATGATCATGGAGTAGTTGAAAAAGAAAGGAAGAAAAAAATAGAGGGAGAGAAAAATGAGAAGTTAATTGGTGAAGATTCAATCTTGAGGAAGACGAAGAGTCAAATATTGAAGGATGGAGACAAACCACAGGTTATTCCATCATATGTGAAGCTTCCATACCCTCACCTTTCAAAGAAGAAAGAAAAGGATGAAGGTCAATTCAAGAAGTTCATGCAACTTTTCTCACAACTTCAGGTGAATATTCCTTTCGGTGAAGCTCTTGATCAAATGCCGTTATATGCTAAGTTCATGAAAGACTTGTTGACTAAACGAAGGAAGCCTAAGGATGATGAGAACATTGCACTTTTTGAAAATTGTAGTGCTATTCTTCAAAAGAAGCTGCCACCTAAGCTGAAGGATCCTGGTGCTTTTACTATCCCTTGTTCAATTGGACCGGTAGACATTGGAAGAGCTTTATGTGACTTGGGAGGAAGTATCAACCTGATGCCTCTTTCAATGATGAAGAAGCTTAAGTGTGGGGAACCAAAACCAACAAGAATGACCATTACTTTAGCTGATCGGTCAATCTCTTATCCTTTCGGTGTACTTGAAGATGTGCTAGTCAAGGTTAATGACTTGGTGTTCCCAGCAGATTTTGTGGTCTTAGATATGGCTGAAGATGAAGACATGCCACTCATTCTAGGAAGACCTTTCCTTGCAACTGGCCGTGCTTTGATTGACATTGAGAAAGGAGAGCTAATGTTGAGATTCCATAAGGAGCAAGTAGTGTTTAATATATTTGAGGCCATGAAGCACAAAGATGAAAATCCCAAGTGTTATCGGACTGACATTGTTGAAGAAATAGTTAAAGATGACTCTTGTGAACATCAACCAACACACCCTCTTGAACGTGCAATTGTGAATTCTATAGCATGATGTGGAGATGATGAAGATCTTGAAGTAAGTGATTGTGTGAAGCAACTAGAAGCAAGCAAGCAAGAGTTGGGTCCGGTAAAAATAGAAGAATTAATGGGTAAGTACTCTATGGATGCTCCTATTTTGAGTGGAGAAGGAGAGAAAAATCCAGAATTAAAAGAACTCCCTTCTCACTTGAAATATGTTTTTCTCACTAAGGATGCCTCTAAACCAGTAATCATCAGCAATACCTTGACACCTTTGGAAGAAGAAAAATTAATGAGGGTGTTAAGAGACAATCAAGGAGCTTTGGGGTGGAACATTTCTGATTTGAAGGGTATTAGTCCAGCTTATTGCATGCATAAAATACACATGGAGGCTGAATACAAACCGGTGGTTCAACCTCAAAGGAGACTGAACCCAACAATGAAGGAAGTGGTGAAGAAAGAGGTGTTGAAGTTACTAGATGCAGGTATGATCTACCCTATCTCAGATAGCTCATGGGTAAGTCCAGTTCATGTGGTACCCAAAAAAAGAGGAATGACGGTGGTAGCAAATGAAAAAAATGAATTGATACCTACCCGCACCGTCACTGGTTGGAGAATGTGTATAGACTACCGGAGGTTGAATACCGCAACAAGAAAGGACCACTTTCCATTACCATTCATGGATCAAATGATCGAGAGATTGGCTGGCCAAGCCTTTTATTGCTTCTTGGATGGGTATTCGGGGTATAATCAAATTGCAGTGGCTCCGGAGGATCAAGAAAAGACTGCCTTCACTTGTCCATTGCAGTGTTTGCTTATCGAAGGATGCCCTTTGGGCTGTGTAATGCGCCGGCAACCTTTCAAAGGTGCATGCTTTCCAACTTCTCTGATATGATAGAGAAGAACATTGAGGTATTTATGGACGACTTTTCTGTTTTTGGTAAGTCTTTTGATCAATGTTTGTTCCATTTAAATGCTGTACTTAAAAGATGCACCGAAACTAACCTTGTTTTGAATTGGGAAAAATGTCATTTTATGGTAACTGAAGGTAAAGTTTTGGGGCATAAAATAAGTGCTAAAGGCATTGAGGTGGACCAAGCCAAGATAGAGGTTATAGAGAAACTTCCTCCACCCGTCAACGTTAAAGGAGTGAGGAGTTTCTTGGGGCATGCCGGTTTCTATCGGCGGTTCATAAAAGACTTTTCTAAAATTTCCAAACCCCTCTGTAACATCTTGGTCAAAGAAAACGAGTTTAATTTTGATTCTGAATGTCTAAATACTTTTTCTTTGATTAAAAACAAGTTGGTGACTGCACCAATAATCATTGCACCCGATTGGGATTTACCTTTTGAACTTATGTGTGATGCAAGTGATTATGCTGTTGGTGCAGTCTTAGGCCAACGCAAGAACAAATTTTTTTCATGCAATTTACTATGCAAGCAAGGTTTTAAATGAAAATCAAGTTAACTATTCCACAACTGAAAAGGAATTGCTTGCGGTAATCTTTGCATTGGAAAAATTTCGTTCTTATCTAATAGGCTCCAAAGTCATTGTTTTTACAGATCACGCAGCTCTCAAATATCTCTTAACTAAAGGGGATTCAAAGCCTCGACTGTTGAGGTGGATCCTATTATTGCAAGAATTTGATCTTGAAATTCGTGACAAGAAGGGAGTCGAGAACGTGGTAGCTGACCACCTCTCAAGGCTGGAGAATGATGAGGTGACAAAGAAGGAGAAGGCCATCAAGGCCGAGTTCCCCGATGAACAGCTGTTTGCTATTGGAGAAAGACCTTGGTTTGCTGACATGGCAAACATTAAGGTCGGCAACATAGTTCCTGATGATCTGACCTACCCTCAGAGGAAAAAGTTCTTCAAAGATGCAAACCACTACTTGTGGGATGACCCGTATCTGTTTAAGGTAGGTACTGACGGTTTGATTAGATGCTGTGTTGCAGGTGAGGAAGCACATAGTATCATGTGGCACTGCCATAGCTCAGCTTATGGAGGCCACCACAGTGGAGAAAGAACAGCTGCAAAAATTTTGCAAAGTGGATTTTGGTGGCCCACCCTTTTCAAAGATTGCCACGACTTTGTCACAAGATGTGACAGATGCCAAAGGACAGATAACATATCAAAGAGGAATGAAATGCCCCTAAAAGGAATCATTGAAGTTGAACCATTTGATTGTTGGGGTATTGATTTTATGGGACCATTCCCTTCCTCTTACTCTTATCTCCATATTCTAGTCTGTGTTGATTATGTCACAAAGTGGGTTGAAGCGATACCATGTGTTGCTAATGATGCCAAAACGGTTGTCAACTTCCTTCAAAAGAATATTTTCACTAGGTTTGGAACCCCTAGAGTATTGATCAGTGATGGGGGGAAGCATTTTTGCAATAATTTTCTTGAAAATGTGCTCAAAAAGTATAACATTGAGCACAAAGTTGCAACTCCCTATCACCCACAAACTAGTGGTCAAGCAGAGGTTTCAAACCGACAGCTGAAACAAATTCTGGAGAAGACAGTTGCGTCAAATAGGAAAGATTGGTCTAGGAAACTAGATGACGCACTGTGGGCATATAGGACAGCCTTTAAGACCCATCTTGGGTTCTCACCCTATCAGTTAGTCTAAGGGAAGGCATGTCATCTTCCAGTCGAACTAGAACATAAAGCTTATTGGGCCATTAAGGCCTTAAATTTTGATCAAGTAGCCGCTGGTAAGAAAAGAATTTTGAAACTTAATGAACTTGAGGAGATGAGGCTTAGAGCGTATGAAAATGCGCTCATCTATAAAGCCATGACAAAAAGGTATCATGACAAAAACTTAGTGCCTAGGGATATTAACTGTGGACAACTAGTTTTGTTGTATAATTCCAGGTTGAAGTTGTTTCCTGGGAAGCTCAAGTCAAAATGGTCTGGACCATTCTTGGTCAAAAGTGTGTCACCATATGGAGCTGTTGAACTAGTGACACCTGAAGGAGATCGAAGTTTCAAAGTAAATGGACAAAGAGTTAAACCATACTTAGGTGGCGACCTACCAAAAGGAAGGGTGGCACTCATTCTGAAGGACCTCTGAGGATCCTTAGCAGTCAAGCTAGTGACGATAAAGAAGCGCTAAGTGGGAGGCAACCCACTAGATTTACTTTGTTTTCAATTCATTTTCTTTATTTTCTTTTTAATGTCAAAGTCCATTGAACTTATTTCCCTATTGTAATTGCTCCTGCACTTGTTTATTATTAATGAATTTGTTTTGTTTCATGTGACCTATTCCAGTTTAGTAACAGTTGTTTGATGAAACGGTATTCCAAAAGTTCTAAAGGAGGGGTGACTTGATTCAAAGGCGAAGTGTACGGCGTTGCTAGGTAGTCACATACTCCCAGAAATCTCAGCCATAAGGTTCATTGCCAAATTTGTTTTTCAATTTACTTATATTTTGATTAGTTTTCCATGCAACTACATTTCTAGAACTTGCATTGTTTCTCTATTATTGATTGGTCTTTGTCAATTACACACTGAGGCAAAAGTGCTTGGTCCTGTGTGCCTTTTTGAAACCAACCCTGTTTTAATTTGTTAAATTTATCCTTTCTTAACCAATTGTGAGCCGGTAGGATTAGAACTTTTTGTTCGGTGACAAACTACATTACAAGCCTAGAGACTTTTAGGACTTGTCCCTTAATATATTTTCTGAGTTAAGGCATTGTAGAATGTTGCTAAAGATTAAGTTTGGGGTTGCTATTGGAATTTACAACCAACTAAGTTTGGGGTGGGGGTACTAGAGAATAAGAGAACAAAAATATGAAATTGACATGCAAAATACACACAAAAATGGTGGATCAAAAAAAAAGAAGAGAAATTGAATGATGAAAAAGGGACAAAACATTGAAAATCCGAGTAACTTCAAACTCGATTGTCCCTAAATGTTAAAAATGTTCTCTAGTACCTTTGCATTGATTGTATTTCCACAAGGTGAATGAATGAAGGATTGAATTTTGTGCTTTAACTTTCGTAGGAATGCCTAACTCAAATTTTGTGTAGCCTACTTATCCAAATATATCCCACCTTCACCTAAGCCCCGTTATAACCCTAAAGACCTCAAAAGTGTGTAATGATATTGACTTTGATTGATGTTTAGAAACTTTTCAAGCGTATGGTAATATGTAGACCTGCATGTCGACTGGTAGAACCCTATTTCAATTTTAATGCGTGGAGTTGTGAATTGGTGGATGCGAACAAGTCAAACTAGCTCATCTTTAGCTAGAAGGAGAATGAACTTTTGGGTACTATCGTTTTGTCAGGTAACTGTTATTTTACTGTCGTTTGTCACTGTTGCAAGCAAATTCCTTGAGGACAAGGAATGGTTTAAGTTTGGGGTTGTGATGACATGCTGTCATTACGTAATTTTTAGGACTTATTGTGACATTTTGATAGAGTTCTCATGCAATTTATACTGTTCTGGAGTGCAAAAAGCTTAAATATTGAAGTATGTTCGAAGGAAATCGCGCCACGCCAATTTCAAGCCGTGCTGCGATTTTTGAAGCAAAATTACATCCTCCCTGTTTGAGGGAAATCGCGGCACGCCTATATACATGGCGCGGCGCGATTTTGACGGGTCAGGCCCATGACTTCTATAAATACTGCACTCAATCTGAAGAACAAGGGTTACGATTTTGGAGAGCAAAGTGCGATTTTGAGACATCGGAGACGGCTAGAAGGGCGATTTCTTAAACCTTTTACCAATTATGTATGTTTTACTTCAATCATTGATTATGTTATTTGTAAACTAGATTATGAGTAGCTAAATCTCTTAGAGATTAGATCCGAGATGAATCTTTGTAACCCTAATTGACACATGTTGCTGTGAAACTCTATTTTGTTTATGAATTCAATTCTAGTTTATTCAATTCAATTGTTCTTAATGCTTTTTATATCTTGATCACATATAACTTGATTTTGTGAGAACGAATGACCACTGACCATGGCTTTTGACTTAGACCTAATTGAATTGTTCTAATAAACAGGGTTAGTCTAGGAATAGATAATCGTTTGTTAGTGATAATAGGTTAACGTTCGGTAAAACCTTCAAGAATTATTAGACCACCCAAGGGATTGGGGGTTGTAGATTGAGAAGAGGGTTCTAATTCAAGGGATTGATTAGAACTATTTTGTTAATCATCGTAAATTAGAAGAGGGTTCATAACAAAGAGGTGCAGTAGACCAATTAGGGGAACTTAGAGGATTCGACGGATCTGATCTCATCTTTCTCTCATATTTTCTTAATCAAATCTAATTTCTTTTATTTGATTTCATAAAATCAAACCAAATCTTCTGCCTAGTGGCAAACTAAAAATAAACTTTACACATCCTAATTATATAACGAAATTGAATTATTGAAGTTAAAAACAGTCCTCGTGGGATCGATATTTTTACTACTTCGATAGTATTTGGTGCACTTGCCAAACGTCTATCAGGTCCAGAAGCCATATCATCAGAAGCTGCATCATCAGAAGCTGCGTTATCAGAAGCTGCATCATCAGAAGCTGCCTCATCAGAAGCCATTTCACCAGAACCTGAAGATCAACTAGAATTTGAGAAATTCAAGGATTCAAGAGTTGTGTCATGGATCGAAATTCATCAAAGGACAACAAAAGATCAGTGGAATTTTGCAACGGTCATTTCAAAGGTGTTTGAAGGCATGTGCTTGCAATTTGGACGAAAGCGTTGACATTGTACTATTGTACGAACTGTACAACCACCTTCTCCACTACTCTGTTTTGTGTCCACGCTACAAGACAAGAAAACAGCTCCAGAATACGGCTTCGCCTGCATAGATGTTCCTTTGGATAAGGAATGGATTTCAAATTGGTTCTTCATAGGACAACAACCAAATCAGGCAAAAGATCATTGGTGAAAGATCAAGCTTCAACAACGACTTTTTGATGTGCTGGCAATTTCACAACGTCTCTTTCACACCTCTATATAAAGGAGTGAAGACTTAGAGATTTGGCAATGCTGAACGAAAGACTCACAACATTATTACAAGTGCCAAACCTCTGCTGAAATTGTTCTACATTCACTTAGAATTTCTGTGTCTCATATTCATATCTTAGAAATTCTTAAGTCATTGAGTCTGTATCTGATTTGTATTGTAAGCACCTCTGATTGTATATCAAGTGTTCAACCTTAAACAATTTTCTGTGTAATTTTGTTTAGTTAGAAGTCTCTTGCAGTTGTGCTTGAGCAGGGAAGTCTCTTGATTGTGTTCTTGAGCAAAGGAAGTCTCTTGCTTGTGTGCTTGAGCAAAGGAAGTCTCTTGCTTGTGTGCTTGAGCAATTGTAATTAGATATTACTCTTAGTAAAATCTCCTTGGAAGTGCAAGGGGGACTGGACTACTTCCGGATTGTGGAAGGAACCAGTATAATTGCTTTGTGTCTTCTTCTTCTCTCTCTCTGTTTTATTCCGCTGCGTGTAGATTCTGATTATCACTTCAGAAGCTGTTTCACTTAGCTTCTGATCAGTGTGTTCAGTTTTAGGAGAAACGAAGAATTTTTCAAAACACAATTCAACCCCCCTTCTTGTGTTTTTCTCACCTTCAATCTTCCTTGACTGTAGCATTGGAATTTATTTTTCCTCTTCCCTTGAGAGAAACTGGTTCTCACTTCATCTTCTGTACAAGAACTTATGTTCCCAAGTTGTAGCTTAGGAATTTATCCCTCAGCTCTTGAGACTATGCTACTGATCTGATCCGCTGCTGCATGTCTCTGATCCAGTGTAATACCTCTGCCAGCTTATGCTGAGATTGAAGATACGTGAAGTATTCTATGTATGCACACTTTCTTCTTTCTCTAGAGTGATACTATCTGCTACTTCTTCTTCTTAAATATGTGTTTGTGATGACTTGAGGAAGTGTATCTATGGTGTCTCTTTGGATTCTGTGTGCTGGCTATTTCTTCATTGGTGTGTGCTCATGCGCTTGAAGGAATGCTATCTTTGTATCCCTTTGTTACATAAGTATTGGCCTTGATTTGTTTTAGCCAAAAATTTGCCAAAGGGGGAGATTGTTGGGTAATTGTGTTGGCTGCATTGTTGCTAAAACAAATATCCTTGTTCTGTAAGTTGGAACCAATGTTCCAGCATGTGGTTAGGCAGCTCTGTGAGATGTTGGATACAATGTTCCAACATCCTGGCACGGTTCATTGTGCCTGGGTTTCTGCCTTATTTGTACGCGCGTATTTTATCGTTTAAGGAAACCATATTTCCTTTACTTACTGACCAAGTAACGCACATATCTTATAAGAATCAACTGTGGAATATTACTAAAATAGATTTTTTATTTTAGGAAATATTTGTTACGATCTGGAATGTTTCTAAATAGGTTCCGACATATTAGGACTTTCCAGAATTGTTTCTGATTCTGTTTTGCAGGTTTGCTGAACCGATCTGCAAGTTTACTGAAGCCCAATGATTATTTAGCCCAAGCTGCTTCAGTATAAAAGGAAGACTTCATGAACTAATTGCTCATTCAAGCCGTCATACTAGAAAGTTTAGATCTTTAGGGTTTGAGTCTTCATGTATTCTGTTCTTGTGTCGTTTGTGATGCAAGTCTAGAATCTATTGTGTGTTCTTTCTAGTGTCGTGTTAGATACTTGTTTAGGACTGGTTTTGTGAGTATTGATACTCTTGTGCATCAAACCAAAGTTGTGAAACAAGGTTTGGTTGTTTGTGTTGGAAGGTAACTTCTATCTTGTTGTGTTTGAGGTCTGATAGGTCACTGGGGCAGTGACTGACCATTAGGATAGTGAGATGGGATCTCAGATCTAGGAGTTCCTAGGTTGAAATCTAGATGGGTAGGTCCTAGGTCATATAGTGTAAACGAGGAGTTTGCTGAGAGCTATTGAATAAGGACTACACTAGTGGATTTCCTTCCTGGCTTGGTAGCCCCCAGATGTAAGCGTGTTGTGCTGAACTGGGTCAACAAACTTCCTGTGTTCTTCACTTTTCTGCACTTTATTTTCTTGTTTTATTTCTGTTTATCGCATGATGTTGAAACATTAATCGGAACATCGCAAATGTTAAAACATCTGACAGAACATATTAAAACAAGTGCGCTAGAATTTCAGACTAAAATGACTATTACCCCATGAACATGTAATCTATATGTTCCGATCACTCTAAAAATTTCGCCTAACTACTTTAAAAAAATTAGCCACACGTATACTAAATCTCTAGATCCATCCATGTACATGTGTTGTTTCAACCACACACTTTCTCGTTAGACGTTGTTCTTCTGACCACTTGAGATCAGAGGCTATATTGAAATGGATGATTGGTCAGTTGAAATTACTCCATGATGTGTGAAGATATATTATGATAGTCAAAGTGTCACTAACTTGAAAAATCCACAAATGTATCATGAAAGCACAAATTATATTAATATTCATTTGCAATTTGTTATAGAAATGATTGATCAAAAGAAATTGCGGTTTAAAAAGTTGCTTCGGAAGACAATCTCGCGAATGTGTTCACCAAGTTATTACCAAAATTAAGATTCATGCATTGTTTAGACTTGATCAATTTTGTTAAAGAGTAATTCGTTGGTTGATGAAAAAAGAAGTAAGTTGGTTAATGATTAAATTGGCTTCACCATGGATTTAAAGGAAAGGTTGATAGTTGTTGTATGTGCCTTAAAATCTAACAATGCAACTGTAACAATGTTTGGATTTGGTTCTGAAGTAGTAATAAACGTCGCAAGAAAGGGGGGTTTGAATTGTGACCCTTTTAAAATTATTCTTGAAAACTTAAGTTTAGATTTATATACTCAAGAGAATTCTTGGTGTATATTAGTTCAACAGGATTATAGTATATACCAATTAATTGATAGGACCATAATGTTCTAAAGAATGATTATAAGCAGAATGAGAAAAATGATGTTAAGTTAAAATATAAGATTATTTTAACAAGGACCAGAATATCATGGAGAATGATAAATATAAGACAAAATGATAAAACAATATTATAAGCTAAATTTAAACTTTAATTAAATATTTAAGCAGTTTTTTTTTATAACCAGAATGTTCTAGAGGCAGTATAATATTGAATAAAATAATGCAACAATATTAATAATTAATTAGGGACCATAAAGGATTTTAAAATTCTTTGCTTTCGCACAAGAAAGGTTGTTACACTTCTTTCTTAAACTATCGTTACGGATAGACTTAAGAATTACAATACACTTTGTAAGATGAGATTTGGTTTGGATCAAATAAAATCTCAACACTTGTTTGAGATTTACATAAGCAAATTTGAAAGAGAAGATCCAAGAGATATAATGAGAGAGTTTGGAATTTGCATTGTTTGTGAAGAGCTTTGTTTGTAGTGAGGATTTTCACTTGAGAGAATATTAGCTTGCAAAACTCATACTTTCAACCTTCAAAACCATCTGTATTTATAGGTGAGGAGTGCCTTGGTGATCAAGAGTGAAAATAGAGCTGTTGAACATGTTTTTAATAGCGGTCCAAAGTCTCAATTGATTTCACTTTTCTTTTTTAAAACAGGCAGAATGATCTCAGAATGTTTTGTACGATTTGCTTGCCTTGCTTGTGTTACTTGCGAGAGATAACCAACTTAATGAGTTGTTGCTTGTTGTGTTTAGAAGTGACATTGATTATGTCATGCTATTTTGCTTTAGTGATGTCATGCCTACAAGTCATGTGATCTTATCCTTTTGAATGAGATATTTTATTCTTTTATGGGCCTTTTTGCTCCAAGTGGGTCGAACCTTTCTTTGGACCCAATACACCAACTTTCAATTAATCATTTTTCCATGCTTTCTTCTTATGCTATCTTGTATACTTTTGATGTACTGTTTTGTTTGCTTTGTTTATACCAGAACGTTCTCAATTTGTTCTCATGAAACAAGTTCTCACAAAACAGATTAGTAGATAACAAGAATAAATAAATTTAATATGTTTGTAATCTTTAAAATATCAAATAAGGATTTTGTCTCAACAGGTTCAACACTGTTAAAATAGTGAGGCTATTAGTCTAGAACGTGAGGCGACTATTCAAAGCTCTTTCAAGCCGTGTGATCTCGGATAAATTATGCGGAAATTTTTGCAACGGTCTGGAATCGTGAAGAAATAGTTCCAGATTGTGGGGTGATTTGTTTGGGACTTCATTTGAGATTTCTTTTATCTTTTTTGTGTAATCATGAGAGGCCAAAAAAGAGAGCTTTGGAAATTATAGGTTGAGGGTTGAGTGCTTTTGGGTATGATCCTTGGGTTGGGAAACACTTTTCATATGACTTTGGGTAGTTAAAATTTCATTAGAGGGAGGATTAAAACTATGGGTAGCAAAATAGATGGATTGGATGAATATGGATTTGGACCCTAATGAATGGATCAAAACAATTCATTAATCCATTAAAATCCACAATTTTATTTATGGAAAAAAAAAACTATTCAATCCATCCATTAAATATTATGTCCATGTAGTCCATCCATTATTAGATTTTAATGGATGGATGTCCATCTAATCCATAAATTGAAATGTATTATTTTCTTTTAAGAGTTGTATTATATATTGAAGTGTTTTTTTAGTGAATTCAATCCAAATAAATTTTGAATTCTGCTCTTCTTCCAGCACATTTTGCTCAGCATGATTTTCCAGTTATACCCTTGCGTGAGTTAAGTTACGCTGCGTGACTTAAGTTACGCACCACTGGCTCGGACGCGAGTTAACTCACGCACGTTGGCCGATGGTCTGAGCTGATGAACAAACGTTTTTTGGACGGTGGTCAGTTTTTCAACATTCAATTTACACGTTTTTTTTTTTATACCAAATTTACACATTTTTTTGACCATATTTATGGTAGTTATAACCTATACTACCATTCCCACCTATAAATACCCCTCCATACTTCCCTATTTCCTCACACCATATCACTTTCTCTCCCTCCTCACTCTCTCCCTCTATTTCTCTTTTTTCTTTTTTTCTTCAATAGTCTCTAGTCAATTTGCGGTAAATGGTGGTCAGTTTTGAGGTAAATGGTGAGTAGCCAACTTGGGGGAAGTGATCAACCCTTGGGATAAAATTAAATTTGCTTCTTTTTACTCCAAAAACTTTTTACTGTGGGTAAAAAGAATCTTCTTTCGGTATAAAAAGAACCCGGTTTAGATTTAGCCCAAGGGTTGATGATGTATTTCCCCCAAGAATGTTGCTCACTATTTACCCCATGGTTGATCATTATTTACCCCAAGAGCGTAAAAAGATCTTTTTACCCCAAGAGGGTAAAAATAAAATAAGTAGATTTAGTGAATTCGAGTAAATGTATAAATTATTGTATGAATTCTATTAATAAAATGAGATGTTGTTATATGTATTAATTATGTTCATTTCTTTTTATTTATATTTGCTTTTATTTTCTGATTTTGTATTTAATGAATAAATCCAAATAAATATTAATTTAGTTCATTTTTTTTATTTATATTTGTATTTATTTAATGAATAAATTCGAATAAATATTTATTTTAAGTGCATAAATATATTAGAATAAAGCAAATAAATAATTTAGAATAACGTAAATAACTTAATTTGAATAAAGTAAATAAATAAATTAGAATAAAATGAACAAATAAATTAGAATATAGTAAATAAATTAAAAAAAGTGAGTTAAGTCACTCTGCGTGACTTAACTCACGCCACATAAGTTAACTTGCGCACATTTTTACACTTGCGTTAGTTAACTAATACGGAGGTAGTTTAGGTATTTCAGCTGGGCGCGAGCGAAACTTGCTGGGAGAAGAGCAGAATTCATAAATTTTATGTAACCAAGCCCAATACTACTTTTTTTCTAGCCCAATGATATTTTTTGACATAAGCCCAATAAATTTAAAATATTATGGTGGCACAGTGGTGGTCAACCGATGGCCGCCGGCATTGACCACAGTGCTTCACTGGCGGTGTCACGGCATCAGTTCGGCCAATTTTCCGGCAACTGGCGGCGGTCCCCCGATGGCTCACGATGTTCGACGGTAGATCACAGGCATTGACTAGTGAAGCTCCGGCGTTGACCACCTTTATAATAAAATAATATTAAATATTTAAATAATATATTAAATTAATAATATTTAAATATTATATAAAAACTATTTTTCTTTAAATAAAAAGTAGTTTTTTTTTCTGCCAGATTTTTTTATTAAATTATTTTTAATTTTTCAAATATATAATTATTTGAATAAAAAATATTAATATTATTTGAAGTTATGCATTAGTTTTGTTTTAAAGTGGTGATCCATTGGATTTTTAAAATAAGGTGGATGGATCAAATTCATCCATAGGTTCAAATGGATAAATCCAAACCAATCCATTAACAAATTTTTTGTTTAGTGGATGGATTGGATGAATTTTGTAGTGGATGGATTGAATCTAGTGGATTATATTGTCACCCATAATCAAAACGTTCTCTTTTGTTTTCTTTTCGGATCTCATCATAGGTTGAGTGACTTAAAAAATGGGTAGAAATTATAATTTTTTCTTTGTGAAATTACAACAAAACAGACATAATTTGGAACCGACAGTCGTGCTAATTATTCATCAAAAGGGGATTAACTAAAACAAAAGTTAAATTACATCAAACCTCCTAATTAAAGAACAAAATTGAGCAACTTCTTCAATATGCATGATGAAGTTCCTTTACACAAGGGACAAACCAATTCAACGGTGCATGTTATTTTGTTCTATGTATATATACTGATTGCAACTTACACTATAATATCAACATTCTTCTATAAACAAAAAAAATTAAAACAAATTCATTTAAATTAAACCACGTATTTGAAACACAAACTAAACAAGGTGTCCCTAATTTGAATTTCCATAAAGATTGAATATCTTGACCAACATAGCTAGAACCTCTTTCATGTTAGGCCTATTTTGTGGTAAATCATTTGTGCACTTAACTCCAACTTGAAGCAACTCAAACATCTCCTTTTCACCACCAACTACCCCAAAATTACTCAATCCATTTTTACCACTACCAATGACACGCCTAACACATTCAACCAAACATTCATCACCTCCATCCACAGCTCTTCTCCCAGTTGCCAACTCCATAATCAACACACCAAAACTATAAACATCACCTTTTGTTGTAGCATGCCATGTTTGTCCATATTCAGGTGCAACATAACCAATAGTTCCGGCTACAATTGTACTCACATGACTATCTCCAACATCGACAATTCTAGCTAGTCCGAAATCAGTTACCTTTGCTTTACCTTCTTTGTCAAGCAACACATTACTAGCCTTCACATCTCTATGAACAATTGGAGGGTAACATTCATGGTGAAGATAAACCAATGCTTTAGCCACGTCGATCGCGACTTCTAAGCGCCTTTTATACGTCAAATTTTTCGTATCGGTTACTAGTTCTTCTAAACTTCCACCTCCTATGTACTCATATACTAGTAACTTTTGTGAACCATATAGACACCAACCATAGAGTGTGACAAGATTTGGATGAGGCCAACCAAATTCTTGACCACTAAGGACTTTCATTTCGGCTTTGAATTCTTTTTCGCCTTCGATTCCTTCCCTTTGTAGCTTCTTGACTGCCACTTCTCTTCCATCTGGAAAAACTCCTTTGTAGACTGTTCCGAACCCGCCTTTTCCTATGATGCTTTCCTCTTTGAAGTTGTTTGTTGCTTCCAAGATGTCGGCATGTGTGAAAACCATATTGTTCAAGTGGATTATTTTGATGGAATCAGATGACCATTGTGAAGATCCATAGCTAACTAAATCATCATGATTTCGGTTTTTATTCTTCAGAAACTTTCCTTGTTCCAAAGATGGACTTTTCACCAAGAAATAGACGATTAGGAAAAGAAGTCCAGAAACCAAACTAGCTAGGGTTAGAGCAACACAGAGATACCATTTTGTGTTTTTTTTCATTTTCATGTGAAGGGTTTTGTTTTTTCCATCTAAAGTGTTATCAAAGAACTTTGGAAAATCTAAGAGGGTATCACCTAAATATGAATCTTTGTCAAAAGTAAGTAAATGTCCAGACAGTGGTACGGTACCAGATAACAAAGGATTATATGAGATGTTGAACCTGCTGAGCTCATCCAAATTAACCAAACTTGTTGGAAATGTACCTGAGAAATTGTTCCAAGACAAATCAAGATTCTGCATACATTTCATGTTACCAATTTCCCTAGGAATTTCACCTGAAAACTTGTTCCTAGTCATATTCAACACTATAAGTGGTAAGCCACCAATCTCAGGAGGGAATTCGCCGCTGAATTTGTTGTCGCCTAAATGTAACATGCTGAAATTTAACATGGTTCCAATTTCTGAAGGAATTTCACCACTAATTTGGTTACCACTTAGTTGAACATAACCAAATTTATGAGATGATCTAGTAGAAGGTTCAGATGAACACATAGGAAAAATTCCATATCCTTTGAGCAATCTATCCCAAAGAGATCTACAATTTTTTCTGGTTAGGATACTATATACAAAACTGAATGGAGGGTAATCAGCAGGTATCCATCTTTTCATCGATGAGCATTCACTATTTCCAGCAACAACTCCAACCATGTTCTTAAGATTTGATTCAAATGTTTCCATAGCATTTCTTCCAATTTTGGTTAACTCAGAAGGAAATTTTCCGGTGAGTTTGTTGTTTGCAAGGTTCAACCATAACAAACTCGAACAGTTTCCTAACTCGGGCGGAATTTCACCTGTTAATGAATTGTTTGCAAGCATTAACCACAAGAGAGACTTCAAATTTCCAAGGCTTGGTGGAATTTGTCCAGTGAAACTATTGAAAGAAAGTTCAAGTGCTTGCAATTTACTCAACTTTCCTAATTCAGATGGAATAGTTCCATTAAAATTGTTGTTGCTTAATGTTAAGAATACGAGACCAGACATTTGAGAAATTTCAGCCGGTAATGGACCTGAAAAATTGTTGTTACTTAATTCGAGTCTTGTAAGATTGGTCAATGTGAAAATTCCTGATGTATTCAATCCTTTAACATACAAATTTGTGTGCAACAAAAGAAACTTCAATTGCTTGAATTTCCCAAAAATCTCTTGTATCTCACCACCAAATTTGTTTCTGCTTATATCCAAGATAAACAAATTGGTCAAATTCAAAAGGGTATCTGGAATATCTCTTGAGAAGGTGTTACTCTGCAAGAACAATGATTTGAGACGAGTAATTGAACCAATTTCATGAGGTATTTCACCACTAAAATTGTTACTAGAAAGATTGAGAATCTCTAAATTTTTGCAGTTTGCAACTTCCTTAGGAGGTTTACCAAAAAATCGATTAACAGAAAGATCTAATTTTTCAAGACTACAATTCATTGGAAAAGCTTGTGAAGGAACAATCCCACTTAGAAAATTCTCAGAAATTGAAAACTGTTTCAACCTTGAAATTCCTTTCCATAAAGCACCACTTAGATTATTTGTACTCAAATCCAAATACTTCAACTTTGAACACTCATCAAAACACTTATCAATCCTACCAAAGAAGTGATTATCCGAAACATTCAAAGTAACCAAACCATCACAGTTATCACGAAAATTCACCTCAAGTTCACCCTTGATTCTATTCGTCGACAAATCCAATGTTTGCAACTTTCTCAAACCTGTCAAATTCATCTCTCCCTCAAGAATATTATGAGATAAATTAAGATAGACAAGATTCTTACACTTCCTTACATCCTCAGGAATCTCTCCAGAGAGAGTGTTCCTTGAGACATCAAGATGTGTGAGTTCAGTTAACTTCGAGAAATTCTTAAACATCTTACCGGCAATCTCGCTGGCTGAGATATCTACACTCACAACCCTCCATTTATTTTTACCTTTGATTTGTCTGCAAGATATTCCTGACCATTCACAAGGATTTGAAGTGTTCTTGTTCCATCTTATATACTCTCCTCTATTTGAAACTGTTTGATTTTCCAAATAGGATTTCAAATTCAACAGTACTTGTTTGTCTGTTTCCAATGGATCTCCAGCAACTAATTTACCTGTCAAATTAAAAATCAGCACAAAATATATCGGAAAATTGCCTCGTGAAACGCGCGTAAAACAAAGAACATCAACATTGGGAAACTAAAACCATATATCTTACTATATATATAAACACCTTTAAAAAAAACTTCTATATTTAGAAACACAAACAGAACAAAAAGTTGTTGAGAGAATCTAAGAACACCTCATGTGTTACAAAAATTGTTATATATGTTATTATATAAATTTAAAAAATAAAATAAAACATCAAAAAGCTGTTGAGAGAATCTAAGAACACCTAACCAAATTCACGAGCTTATACTGTCTGTAGCCTCTCTCACAGCCAAACCTCGGTCGCTGAATTAACCTAACAGTTGGGATTATGGCTGTTAGATTAATGCAACGACCGAGGTCTCAATGGAAAGGTTTTAGAGAATATTAATAACTAGCTAATACTTGATAGTGAATATTGAGTTTTAACGTACATTATACAAAATATGAGGTTTTCTTATCATTAACAAACTAATTATTATATGAGATTTTTGTTATTAAACACAAAAAGAAGGCAATATATATAAAAAAAAACTAAAAAAATGAAAAAAGGTTGAAGTTTTGAGTTGGTACCTGAGAAAAGGATCAAAAAACAGACCAACATGAAGCTCCATGAATCAGATTCTTGTTCTGACATTAATGATCGTTTACTTGTTATTGTTCTAAGAACAAAACCCATGTACTTGATGATTCACAAAGAAAGAAGATAAAAGTGTGAAGTGGAAGTGAATTTTCTTTATGAGAAAGTTAAAGGCATTGAGATGAAAGTGGACAGTAAAATTGAACGCTGGATAGATTGATTTTGTGGCTTTCTTGTTGTTCAAATTTTCTTTGTTGTGATATCATAGGAACTTATTTTAATGAATGGAATAATAATAAATAAGAACACGAACGATTGTTGTTGTTCTTATTTGTTAGTCCAACCGTGTGATTCTATAAATAAATGAACAAGTATAATCATTGTACCAATAAAAATTGTCTTTATTGTTTGTTTGAAGGAGGCTTTTTTTATTGGTTTGAAACAGCTTAGGCTTAAATGCTTAATTGGTCCCTTAACTTGATTTCAAGTATTGGTTTGGTCTCATAAGTGATAAAAGGTCCGTTTAGGTCCCTTAACTTTATTTAAAGTATCAGTTTGGTCCTTTTTCTTAATTTAATTCAAAAAAACGTTAAGTTTAGGGACCAAACTGATACTAATTAAATAAGTTAAGAGACAAAACTAATACTAATTAAATAAGTTAAGGGACCAAAATTTAACGTTTTTTTTGAATTAAATTAACAGAAGGGACCAAACCGTTACTTTAAATAAAGTTAAGGGACCTAAACGTATTTTTTATTACTTATGGGACCAAACCGATACTTGAAATAAAGTTAAGGGACTAATTGAGCATTTAAGCCAACAGCTTATTACCGAAACTCACACAAAATTGTTTTTAGACAAAATTATTGCATTGTTTGGTATCACGATTGACTCACTTTTCTCGCTTCCCAATGCCTTGCTACTGTGATATTTGTGAAGCTTGAAAGTGGAGTTAGAAAAAAGCACGGTGGGAGGCAAAATCAACGTGGTAACAAACACACGCTATGTCCGAGGTCCTTTAAGTTTTACCTTTTTTACCGATGATTTATGTTACATTCTATTTGCACCATTAACCTTTAAGTTATGTTCATGTTGTATTGTCGCACTTTATGTTACATTTCTATCGATGTGCCTCCCTTAATCTATATATGTCTGAGGTCCTTTTAAGTTTACTCCTTTTTATCGATGGTTCATCTTTTTAAGTTTAATCCTTTTTATTGATGATTGGTTCTTTAAGTTTTATTTTTCTTGAGTGCATTTGATTAGTTAAAAAATGAAGGGCAGAACATGACAATTCACTTGTACAATGTTTGATTTGTAAAAATTGTTTAAGGGAGGGAACAAATTCAAGGCAAGGGATAAGACAAAAATTGGAATTTTTGTCCTCATCAAATCACAAACATAATTTTTTGTCTCACGTATAAATTTATCTAAAATAACAAAATAATATTTTGTCCACCAAAAAAGATATAAGACCAAAAATTATTCAATACCATAAAAATTCTTTTTGTGTTGTTTGTCTTGTGTTATGTTATGTTGTTCTGCCTTATGTTGTGTTGTGTTGTTCTGTTTTATGTTGTGTTGTGTTGCTCTGTCTTATATCCAGTACTTAGTACTTATTGTTTTGCAGATCAAACGGACGCTGCATTTCTATCGATGTGCCTCCCTTAACCTTTTTTCCTTTTTGTATAATTGGTAATATTTAAGGGTTCATTTTTTTTTTGTTCTTAATATTTAAGGGTTCATTTACTTCTAGTTATAGAGTTTCCTGTTTATATTTTCATGGATAATTGGGATTGCCCTCCGCCTGGAATGAAATCTCTCATCCTGAGAGATAAGCTTGGAACTTAATTTCGTCTCTCCCTTTTTTTTCTTTTTCTTTTTACTTCGTTACTTTGTAACACTACAAAAAAAAAAAAATTTCACGGATAAAATAAATACAACATAAAATTCTAAAAAATTAAAAACATCATTTTAAAGTATTTTGAAATACACTCTCTACAAAATGTTTACTTTATCTCCATCACAATTAAATAAAATCATTACAAAATTTTAATTCAGCCAACAATACCTATAAAGTAAAATTTGGGGCTATGCCCCCTCCCTTTTCACCAAAACAAAAATAAAAATTGAAAAATATCCCGGTAAATTTACAATAAATTGGTTTTTTTTTATTTTTCCAGGGATTCTTATCCCTAGTAGACTAATAACTAAAAAATCATCCATTGAATTGAATAAGTTATAATTCGGGATTCAAATATTTAGCTTCTACATATTTAAATATATCTATTGAGATAATCACATTGACAATTTTATTTATTTTTACTACTTATTTAAAATCAGATGGAGTAATAAATCCAAAAAGTGTGTAATTGATGTTTGTTTGTTGTGTTGTAGAGGCATTAACGTCAAATCAATTATGTATTGTGTTTGGAATTTTGAGATTATTTTATTGATTAAAAATGTTGTAAAAGTGACATGGGAGGGAGCAGAGAAGCCCAAGAGTCATAGAGACATTTTAGATTTGGTAACAAAAGTTGGTGGTAGAGCCGCCGTTGCTGACTAGTTCAACCAGACAGAGAGTGTCTCGCACGGCTTTGACTCTTGTACGCCAAGACACTACTTCCTTTTTTGTCCCAAACAGCGATTGAATTGTTTTACTCAATGTTAAGCTATACCAAGATATTTTTGAAGTAAAAAAAAAAAAAAAGCTATATTAAGGGTGTGTTTGTTTTAAGTTTATCAAATTTATTTTTAGGAATAGCATTTTTGAAAATATAAAAATATAAATTTTATTTCAAGGTATTTAGAAAAAAAGATGTTTGGTTAACATTATAATATTTCAAGTAATTTTAAAAATATGGATTATAATAGGTAATTACATATGAATTTATTGTCATCTTCGTGAGAACTTTATCCTCACCCGTTTCTTTAGGAATTTTTTTTCCTATTTCCAAGAACATTTTATTCACAGAATAAAATTTAGTAAATATTCCCAAGAATATATGAATATAACTTGAAACAAATGCACCCTAATATATAAAAGAAGTAAGGGATTTTGATCTTTTCATAAATAATTACGAGTTTTTTTTTAAGGAAAACAATTAAGAATTTTTTTTGAAAAATAACTTATCAATATGATATTTATAAGAAGAAAAAATCATACAAGTGTTCTTTATATATTTTATTTTATTTTTGACAAAAGTGTTCTTTACAGTTTTTAATTAAAATAATAATTATATTTTTTGACATAATAAATATATTATTATTTTATCAATTTTAGTATAAAAATTATAATAATCTTCAAAGTTTCACACGTTTTCAGTCTACTTTAAGCAAAGGAATCTCTCATTTTCTCCTCAAGATTTGTCAAAGACTAATAAACCACTTGCTTTTCTGTATGAATTCGTCACTGTCATTTTCATTATATATTCAAAGTGCTTTGTGAAAATTCAAATTTACGAACAAAAACACGGTTGAATTGCGACCCATCAATGGTTGATAAATATACAAAAACCACACACGTGTTCAACTTTCCCGTCGCTTTCACTGATTCAACTTCGCGGCAATGTTAATGAAATTACATGACATGATGTAATCATCTTTAGAATATTTGTTTCATTTGATTAAAAATATGTAGCATAAGTTTTGAGTACGTCAACTTTTTATTTTTTGCGATTAGTTATTAAGTATCCAATTTTATATATTATGAATTTTCAAGTTTTTTATGGAAGCAAACCTATGACTCAGCCAAAATAATAAAATCAATTTGTTTGCATGAATGCTACCATTTGTTTTGGGTGACATTTGGTGGGTGAGGGAAAGAATTTCCCCCATAAGAAAGTAGATTCTGATCATTAGATTAAAGAGGAACATACATTTTATTATGGTCCATCCACACTATATATTGTTGTCACTTTACCTTCAACCTTGGTATTATCATATCAATCCATGACACCCACCACCACCAATGTGTAAAACCTCCAATTTGGAAAAACTCTTTCTCACATGTAACCCAAAAATAAAAAATGACTGAAACAAACAAAATCAGATTTTGAAAAAGAAAATATATCTGAAAAATGAAGAAATTAAATCTGGAAAATATGAAAATATACGAAAATCATGGAAAATATATTTGATCTTCCTTTTACAATCATTGAATCATTAAATCATTCATGGAAAATCAATCAATAGTTATCATGGTGCATTCAATAATTACATATTCTTGCAACCCTTTTACAAATATATTTCCTATGGTGCATTCAATCATTGATTTGGTATGAAATCATAAGAAGAATTTGTTCTCATGTCCAAGATAAAAAATCACAACTAGACAAAAACATGAAAATATCTGACTTTTTTTTTTTCTAATACCCTTTAGATTTATATATAATTTCCAAGATCCAAGATAACAATTGAATCGAGCAAATCAATTAACAGTTTTGTTAATTTTTTTCCTTCAAATTCAATGGTGATTTGATTGTAACAACTTATTTGAAGTGATGAATGAGTAAATTGAAAGGAAAGAACGATTGGAAGGGAGAAAGAACTCATCAAAACAGAGAGAAAAATGAGGAACCTGATGTTGTTGTTGTTAGTGGTCGGTGAGTGTGGGAGGATGGAGAGAGAGAAAGGGAGGTGGAAGTGTAATTTAATGCAGAGAGTGTATGATAATAGGGTGCTCTGATTTTGATCTAGTGGTTAAAATAATACTTTCCTATGGTGGGAAATTCTTTCCCTCACCCACCCTAAATGCCACCTTTGTTTTGCCGCCGGCAAACAGTTGTAAGTGTTGTGATTCTTAATAAGGTACCTACACTCTTGCAAAGTCATCTCATATTTTGATTGGTTTGCCTTGTCCTTGAAGACATCATCAACCTCCTACTTGCACCAACTTGCGGTCCATTTACAAAGAGCAATGATATTTGAACAACCATTTGCTAACAACTTTTATGACAACCTCCTTTTTATTTCTTCTCATTGGTGAAAAACAATGGAGAGAGAAAAAGGAAGAGAGAGAGAGAGAGTAAGAATATAATGTGAGTATGAGAGAGAAAATTGTCTAAAAGTTATCAAAAAAGGTTGTACAAATATCATTTCTCATTTACAAAATCACCTTATGGCAGAAAATTGTTCACGTTTGGCTGAAAAACACCAGTAAATTACTCAAATGTCCCCATCGGCAGTTAACTGCCGCGGAAGTTAACCAGTAGTTAACTGTAGAACTTCAATTTCATCCATCGGCACTTAAGTGCCGATCAGAATTTTATGGTGATCCAACCTTCAAACTTCATCTCTTCATCTTTCTTTTAAGCTCAAGGATTTTATGGTGATCCATCCCTTCAACCTTCAGAATTTTATGGTGATCGAACACCTCAAATAATTTTTATTTTTTATGGTAACAAAAATGAAAAAGTTGTGACTTTGTGGTGATAGAGGTGGAAGTTTTTGGATTTGAAGTTGCTACTTGCTTGGATTTATGATTTGAGATTTTTGGAATTTGATTTTATTGGAGGTCAGGTTTCTTGATTTTTGTTTGTTTTAAGATTTGATGTTTTTTTTAATTCTGAAATATATGATGAAGATATTTGAAGATGATGAAGATAAGAAGAAGAAGAAGAAGAAGAAGAAGAAGAAGAAGAAGAAGAAGAAGAAGAAGAAGAAGAAGAAGAAGAAGAAGAAGAAAGAAGTAGAAGAAGAAGAGGGAAGATGAAGAAAAGTGAAAAAATCAAGTGTTGATGGTTCACAGTTAAATAAAATGGACCTGCAATCCAATGGTCAAAATCATATAAAAAAATTAGACATTAGAAAACAAATGGAGGGGACTAACTTGGCCAACAGAAGTAGAGTTAAGGGATCTAAATGAAACTTTTATTATTTAGGGGACCAAAATGAAACTTCAAAATTATTTAGGGGACCAAATATACAATTTAGCCATTTGTTTTTTATGATCCTTTAAATCTGCCCCGTGATTGAGATTTGCGATATTGAGTAATCACTCTACCATTAATGCCTTGATACACTTCCTGGTGTTAATACTGGTACTGAGTGTTGACTTTCCTCTTTGAGCAACCGAAAATTTGTGTTTTGAGCCATAAAAGATGTGATCGGCACTTAAGTGCAGATGGAATTGGAGATCGGCAATTAACTGCTGAGGAATACGTGACCGGCGGCAGTTAACTGCCGAAGGGGTTTTTGGATCATTTACGGGTGTTTTTCAGCCTAACACTATGTGTGTACAACAATTTTCCTTATGGTATCCTATCAAAACAAGTCCTCTTATAAGAAAGAAATAAGATATGATATGAAACTGGATAGAGATAGAATATGATATGAACATGATAAATATTTATTCTATCAAATGTTAGATACACACCTAATATTGGCGATATTTTAACAAAACTACCCTTACAATGAATTACATATTTTAACATATTTTTTCCTAAGCCAAGGAGTGCTCTGAGTCAGTATATTGGACCCATCACCAATTCTCCATCAATATCCTTCCTTCAACAATATTTGAGACGAACAAATGTTACGTCATACAAAGATAGGGTTATGTCCTAAGGACGTACTTAAAAATCCCTACTTGAAAAGTATTTAGCTTTGAAGATTCTGAAAACCATAGCACGGGGTTTGTCAAAATATTCCAACATTGTTATCCCAAAGATTGCTAAGTGAAAACCATGGATATGTTGAAAGCACATACCTCCTTACTCCATCCTCATAGTTACCTTCTCTCATGTCATCCACCAGATACCACTTATACCTTCACCCTTCATACCCCGCAAAAAAGAATTACCATTTTTTCAATTTCATCTTTCATAGACTATGGTAAAATAAAAACACTCATACATCAATATGAAATAGTTTGAGCTTTCGATTTGATCAAGACTTCCTTTTCTACATGAGAGAGCATTTTACTACTCCAATAAGATATATGTTTCTATATCCGGTCTTTAATATAATTAAATTGATATTTTACTTATGACAATATTTTTTTTTTACTATAATCACACAAGATTACAATTAATTAGACAAATATTTACTTGCCTCGCCTTGAGGACTTCTAAAATCAAAGTTTACAAATAAATTTGATTGGTGTTTACACTTTGATACTTAGAGAGTGGTAAACTTACTTAAATCTCAACTAGAACGCCGGCCTGTGCTGACGCACAATTATATTGAAAGTAAATACTAAGAAAAATCTAAAAACTTTTATAAGACGACAATGAAATAAGTCATCTAATAAGTCTTTACTACATTAATCATACCATGGAAACTATTTTAATTCCGATGAATCATACAAACAACACAATTTAAAGAGTCACGCTGAGAAACTATATTGAATAATATATATACCAGTTAGGCAGTGATATGGGAGCAAGGCTTCTACTGCACGATCAGCCATGGTTGAATCAAATGTCAAGTATGTAATTAATAACTCATCAAAGTAGTCATTAAGAATGTTGTTATTCAAAATAAATTAACGGAAGGTTATAGTAAACCACAAAACATTTATGAAAAAACATTGTAATTTTAATAAATTACAGTAACACCAAATTTTAAAAAACATTAAAGTCAATGCATCAAACTGCAGAAACATCATGCACATAACTTGATTTTTCTTGCTTTTCATGCCTCTCTTTCCAGTAATTTTCTTTGGTTTATGAGGGAAAACCTTGAGACGAAAGCTTTTTAGTGAAGATCTGAAACGATACTGAAATTCTGGCACGTTAGACTTAAGATGTTCTATACGATGTTTCAACAAAATTTATACAGAAACAGATGTTGAATGAAATGTTTCGAACACTAAGCTAACAAAGACAAGTAAAACACAAAGTATAAAAGTAAACGGCACAGTGAGTTTGTTAACCCAGTTCGGTGCAACGTCACCTACTCTAGGGGCTACCAAGCCAGGAAGGAAATCCACTAGTGTAGTCCTTATTCAATAGCTCTCAGCAAACTCCTCGTTTGCACTATATGACATAGGACCTACCCGTACTGACTTCAACCTAGGAATAAATCTAGACTAATAGTGTTGCGTCTACTACAGAAATAAATCTAGACTAATAAAACCAAATAGCGAACAGAGATTAACTAAATAAACGACATATAATTAAATAATTATCCAACAAAATAAATAGGAGTTCATCTTAGAACTCTAACCTATAACTACTTAGTTACACATGGTAACTAAAGACAAGATACAAAAAGATAAAAACAAACCCTAGAAAAGATATGAGAAGATATAACTCCTCCTTGGCTCATAAAATTGCCTTCCTCTTGAACTTCTCTAGTTCTGAACAAGAAATTATGAACGAGGAAGTCGGTATTTATAGGGAAAGTTTCCACCTGACTTGGGCTAAAAGTATGGGTTTTCCAGGAGCAAAAAAGTCACAAAAAGTAACTTTTTTAGCAAGTCACCATGCGTCTGGGTACTTATGCCTTAAGCAGCCATGCACCAGGCGCTTTCTGGCATGCGCCAAGCGCTTTCTAAATCGCCTTTATGCGCCTATGCGCTTTTCCGAAGCGCCCAGGCGCTTCAGTATAAATTCAGTGTTGAAATGCCTGACTTCTTCGCCTGTTTTGATATTTTCTTCAATGTAAGATGCTTGGAACTTGGGAATAGAATTCCTCCCTCTGTAACGTCTTCTGAAGCCTCTTGAATTTTAAATCTTCGTCTTCCCAAGAACCACATAAATCTTTGGATGTCTTGTTTTGTCGATTTGCATGATTTCTTCGTGAATTACATCAAGATCACCCTAAAATTGCTATGTTTCGGGAAAACTCTAATTACATACTCAAATATAAAAACATTACAGATGTCCCAAAATCATAGGCAATTACTCTAATACTCATCTGTTTTGCTGGTAAAACCTTTTGAAAAAGATTGAAAAACATGCTAAGAATAACGTAAGATGACCAATCATCAGTATACATATATGGAATTTCAGCAAGTAATAATTCATATAACTTATTTAAACCATCACATATGCATTCGTTTTATCAAGCACATGTACGTACAATTTATAGTACATTCATATAAGCTATATCTATATACATATCTTTTAGAAAAATCATTCATATTGTTCTACTCCTAAGTCAAACAAAAATCATAGTTTTGCATTCTTAAGCTTTTTCTTTTACAGCATGCATGTAAGTCAAAGTCTTATTAGATTGATACCATAAAAATTTATAAGGTGAGATACAAATATCTCTTTTAGATTATTTTTAGGAAAAGTTGTTGATCCCGATCAATATTATAAATTATCACGTTGAATCATAATCGACACTTTTATCGTTAATCATATGTTTCAAACTAATTTTGAACATCGAAATCACATAGCACTTATCGAAAATTAACATGCTCATTTACTTACACAAGAGTAATACCCAATATGCATAATAGGACTATCTAATAAATTTATCATTTACGAAACTTTTTTTTCTACTTATGTAGTATATTTTCAAAAACTCCAAAATATATTAACTAAAACACATATAAGTCGATGTCCTTTGACATGTACTTGATTATTAAAAATTAATTTATCATCGAGAAATTAACTCTCACAAATAGAGTTATTTACTCACATATAAACAATTAAGCACATAACTTATGCAAAATCCTTAAAACTTATTAGTAGTAATTCCCCTTACATTCGGGTTCTTCGAAAGTTGTTGGGATATCGTTTCCGTCAAAATCAGCTTCGGCGTCACCTAAAATACTCACCCAAAGTAAACTACCCATTAGACTATAGTTATTAAGCTCATATTTTCTTAGGCTTAATAATTATATACCATATAAAACTAAAATAAAACTCAGTTTTTATTTTATTCATCTCTTTTTAATCAACAAAAAGGACTAAGTTCTACCTTTATACTTTCTTTCTTAATTTTTGTACCGTCTATTCATGTATATATGTATTTTTTAAAATATATATATGATTCTATGAAAATTATTATATACACATATAAGAAGGCTGAAACACACATGTAAAAGACCGTAATACCCCTCGGTAGTTAACTGCCGCCGGTTTCAATTTCCTCGGCAGTTAACTGTCGAAGTTTTCCTCGGTAGTTAACTGCCGCAGGTTCCCTATTTCCTTGGCAGTTAACTGTCGATGCGTTCTGAAGCCATAAAATGACTGAACCTGTTGCATGTGTTTTTACACATTGTAAACACATTGTTTCAATGCCAAATCATGAAGTTAATAAACGAAGATTACCAACATAATTGAAATTGAAAATATGATACGAAAAGGAACAAATGTCATAGAAATATGTCATCGAAATACAAACAAAGTAACAAATGTCATGAAAATACAACGGAACGAACAAAAGTCATGAAAATATACACCAAGTCCTAAAAATCTATCATAAACAGAAAATACTACTACTCTTGGTCCTGCTGCTGTTGTCGCCTCCTCGGCCTCTGGCCTCGTATCCTGGCCAATATCGGCGCGATCTTCTCCCTAACATGGCTCATGGCCTGAAACCATTGATGAGGGCTCATGACCTCCGCCTGACCCATCTGCGCATCAGCGTAGGCAGCAACGCCGCTAACCATGTCATAGGTATCAGGCGAGCTTCTCGCCTCGTACTGCTCCCGCTGCTGTGCAATGATCTGCTCTTCATTTGCTGGCCTCGGAAGATCACCTAGAAGAGGTGGCAAAATCTGAGGGTGAGACACTGTAGTGTACCATAACACATAGCCATCCCTCATACGCCATGTCTGCTCTCCTGCCTGCTCACCCCAATCGGTCTCCTTAAGAGTGTGAGTGCGGAAGTCGATGAATGCCTGCACAATCTGAGGAGGTAGCAGCTCTACAACATCCGTCGGATGTCTAGGGATGCTCTGGACGTATCCGTACTGCCTCAAAATCCTCTCAGGCAAGTAACGGTACACCCTACGAACACCGCACAGTGTAACAAAAAAAATTTAAGGTTCACATTTATAAGTTTCTTACAGTGAGCAGTGTCACACTTATAAGTTTCTTACAAAAAAATAAAAGTTAAGGTTCACATTTATAAGTTTCTTACAGTGAGCAGTGTCACACTTCCCCCAAGAGCTTTGTCTCCATTAACTACATTTATCTCTAAGTACATAAACTAACTAAAAAAATCAATACAATTCTCATCTGGGCATTTTGTCAAACACTTTATGTGCAAAGTTTCAAACATATTCAAATTGTGTTCATTTGACACCATTCAAAACCACATTGTACTTAAAACTCATTCAAACAACATAACAACTACATTCAATTATAAACTACATGTAATCATCAAAATTTCAATCCCTACATCAACCCTAACCACATACAAACTACTTAGTTTTTTTTAAAAAAACTTAACCTAAACAAACTATTTACTTTTAAAAAAAACTTAACCTAAACAAACTAACATTAAGATTACATTGATTAATGCTACTTACTTGTGATAATGTCGAGATGATTGCTTCCAAATTGTGAAAATGGAAATTGGAGGAATTGGAGAGAAGTTTGGTAGTTTTTGAGCAATGAAGAAACTGGAAAACTGATGTTTCTGTTTCTGCCTATGTTCAGCACGCATCTGCAGTTAACTGCCAAGTTTTTCCTCGGTAGTTAACTGCAGCCGGTTATTGAATTCCTCGGTAGTTAATGATGAGTCAATAATTAGTAGTTTTAATATAATATTCGATTCTGTTTTATCTAGATTTAAGTTTATTTTAAATATTATTTCCTTTTAGAACTAGTTTACTTCAATTGCATATTATTATATTTCAGGAACGAATATTTGATAGATTGAGTCTTGGAGCAAAAGAAAAAGGATTAGGAGCTGATTCGGGATGAAAATATGAAATATGGGACAAAAATATGTCACTCCCCAAGTCAGAGATGTGGCACGGCCCGTGCTCCCACTGGCACGGCCGTGCCAAGCTTCAGGGTTCTCTTTTGCTGCTTTTGCTTCGGAAACAAGCAACCTATTTTGACCGAAAAGCCCGTGGTTTCTTGTGGAACATTCTAGTGAATAGTTGCTTAGGTTTTAAGTCGACATAAGACTATAAATAGAGTAGCTAGCTATCACAACAATTCATCTTTTGTTCTTGAAATTCAATAAGTGACAATTGTCTTTCTTAATAAAAGTTCTTTCTTTATTTCTTTATTTCCTTGTTATTTTACTTTATGCTTTTCTTCTTCTTCTTCTTCTCCATGTCTACGATGAATATGAGTGAGTAGACTCTTCTTGTCTTGGGATTGTTGGATAAGTCTAATGACATAATCCTAATCAAACCAAGCTTTAAACCCTAATTTTATGTAACCCTAATTTCTAATCTATTTCACAGTTCTTATAATCAATAACAAGTATTAATCGAAGGATCGAAAGATGAAGTTTAATAGTTGTTATTGATTCATCACAAATATTAAGCGAAGGATCGAAAGATGAAGTTTTAATATTGGAACAAGTGAATATAGACAATGATTGCAAAGGCAGCAAAATAGTCTTTGCAAACCTTGAGACATATAAAGTTTCGAACTTCAAGGATTCTAATAGCAATCAAACCAGCAAAATAGGCGTGATTGCTAGAGGAATGTAACACCCTAATTCCCACATTTTATTTTTTATAATAAAAATGCATTTAAAATAAAGAAACACACAAGGGTGTCACACATCTTCTAAAAATACAAAAGTACTTCATTCAAATTAAAAACATTGCAATGGAATAGTTTTCAAAAACTTTAAAGTACATGTCGCATCACAATTTCAACTCCAAAACTAAATTCAAAAGAATTCTAAAATAGAGTCTAAAATAAAAAGAATCCCCGGTCCCTAGTGTTACTGATCAGAGCTTCGACTCAATAAAAATCCCAAAAAGCGATAGACAAAAAGGAGAAGGCCCCAACGCCATCCTCTAAGACTCACTACTACAAAGATCTTCTTCGTGCAAATCTACACCACAAGGGTGCAGGCGCCCAACCCGCCACTAGAGGGTGAGAATATATTCAACATAAGAAATGCATAAACACATGTATAGATCCAGTACAAAAAATACATCATTTACATTTAGGCATGTGTACATCACAATCAAATACTATTCACATTTAAACATATACCTTCATTTAATAAAATCAACATATATCAGTCAACATCTTATAATAACATGTGAGCATCAATAACATCTAAGAATATCAAAAAAGACATCTAGCAAAATACATATCATTCACACATGACCATTTAGAAGCACATCATTGAATATCACATCTTTAAATAATTACACGTCTTTATTTACACATCTTCAAGTAAACTTGCAGTTATGTATGCAATGTCCCTAACTCGACTCTATATGCATGTGGTACCAAACCTACTCACCAATTTTATCTCATCATCTTTGAATACAACACCGTCAAAGTATTTTAAAAGCAACACCGTCTTTGAATACAACACCATCAAAGTATTTTAAAGAGAACATCATCTTTGAGTACAACACCATCAAAGTATGTTAAATCACATCGTTAAATAGACTCGACTATGAATGCATGAACACAAAGTAATGACTCGACAATGCACATCTTTATATGACTCGACAAATACACATCTTTAAATAGCACCATCGATAAATATCACATCTTTATATAACACATCTTTAAATCACACATCTAATACACATCATCATAATTGCAAAGTTCTGCTATTCTTAGGAATGTCGAAAAGAGTTTTGAAGTTAAAAATAAAATAAAATAAACAATAATGCATTGAATTAGATTCTTAAGCTTTTGCTACATCCATATGTTGACAAGCATATCCTACTAAATTATTGTTACTACTTTCACGTTCTACATGTATAAAATCATATTATATTATTCCATGTGAGTATATGAAGTGTCAAAATATCATGAAAATGTCCATAAAAGCCTAAAACTAATTCATCAAAAGCATAGCACAATACTACCGAATTCTCATGTGCATATATGGTTAATCAAAATAAATAAAAACAAAGTAATTGTAAAAGAAATAGAGGAAAGCTACATGGTGACAAAACATGGCAAAGCAATGCTGTATTCGTGAAATAAACAGGTAAGGCTAACAGTAAAAATTATGAAAGTGCTACACCTTAAAGAAAATTGATGTTCACACATTTGAGAAGGCTGAGAAACACGAGTAAAAGACCAAAATACCCCTCAGTAGTTAACTACCGAGAAAATTTTTAATCGGCGGCAGTTAACTACCGAGGAAAACCTTGGCAGTTAACTGCTGAGGAGTGCTGAACATAATCAGAAGCAGAAACGAAAACAGAAGCAGTTCTTCTTTTCTTCAAAAATATCCCAAATTCTCTCCAAAATCCATTTTCACGAATTGCAAGCCAAGCATCTCCACATTATCACAAGTAAGTATCATTAATCATAGCAATGTTAATGTTAGTTTGTTTAGGTTTATTTTTTTAAAAAAAATTAGAGTAGTTTACATGTGGTTAGGGTTGATGTAGGAATTGAAATTTTGATGATTGCATGTAGTTTATAATTGAATGTAGTTGTTGTGAATGTTGTTTTAATGACTTTTAAGTACAATGTGGTTTTGAATGATGTCAAATTAACATAACTAGTGTGTTGCCCGTGCGATGCACGGGTAGAATTAACGTTGGTTACAGACGGTAGGTGGAATTACAATCAGTTACAGATTACACGATGACGAACAGGTAGAATTACAGTCGGCTACAGACAGATGGGTGGAATTACAATCGGTCATTGACCACACGACGACGCACGAGTGGAATTACAGACGACATGACACCACCACAACACAGGAACAAAAACTAAAGCTATAAAAGTTATAATTTTCTTCAATAAATTTCTGGAATAATTCTTTTGGAATAACAATTACATTCTCTTAAATATATGAAAATTATAAACTTCTCTAATAATTTCTATTCTTGATTCTTATGGAAATAAATAACAATCGGTGGGGTGTAAATATCGTCTCTTTGATTAGTTTATTGTGGAAAATTATTTAATTATTATTTTAGAAAAAATATTTAATTATTTTTTTAGAAAAATTATTTGGCGCTCTAATTTTGTTGAAAATAAATTATACTATTCTTATTTAAAAATATTTTTTTTTGAAGAAGTTAAATTAGCTCACCTAAATTGACATCGAGGAGAATCGAACCAGAGACCTTAAAAATATAATATTATTTTGATTTTTGTCATGTAGCTTAGGGCTAGAATTTCACTTATTAAATGAATAGGTAAGGTTCTTTCAAAAAAAAAATGAATATGTAAGGTGTCAGAGGTTCGAATTTCAATTAATATAGATAGATGAAAAGAAAAATAATCTTAGAAACTCACGCACACAAATGGAGCGACTGGATTTCTAACCTCAATAACAATGTCTAACCTTACAATTTTGGACATGTGGACAACTCACCGGGACGTTTAAAAATAATTATATATATTACTCTTTACGTCCCATATTAAGTGACACAGTTGACCCTATCATACATACCAATGTGCAATGTATATTAAAGCTTTGGGCAGTCAGATGGTATTTATAAACAAATCTGAACAAATAAATTGTTTTAATAAGAAGATTGTGTCAAGGAGATATGTAGCTGTGTTGTAGATTGTAGATTTGATTTGAAGCTTGCATAATCTCATAGGCACGAGATATGTAGCTGTGTTGTAGAATGTAGATTTGATTTGAAGCTTGCATAATCTCATAGGCACGTATTCGATTTATATGGTGGGACATTCCCTACGAAAATTATTTAAGAGAATATTATACTACTTGATTTTAATTGTGGAAGGGATACTTTTTTAACTTTATTTCAGCTTAACCATTATGATAGAAAGTTTGTAGACCTGCAAAGCATGGGAAATGACAAAAGAGCTGCAACAGAAATTACATGAACTAATACTAAATGACAGGTAATTAACCGAGAATGGAGAAAGCCTAGCAAGCATACTTCTAATTGAATCATTTCTCTAATATTAAAATATTGAATGTCCACCAAAATTTACAAAAACGATTAAACAAAATAAAATAAACAATGAACAGTAGCTGCGGACATAAACAGTCTCTTCAGCAATAAATGCAAGCAATTGAAACTCCTTCTAGCAATTGTGAACAGTGCTTGAAAGTTTTACTCAATATTGATGATATTGATTTGTATATGTTTGAAGCTTTGCACACAAAGTGTTTGAAAAAAATGCCCAAATGAGAATTGTATTGATTTTTTAGTTAGTTATGTACTTAGAGATAAATGTAGTTGATGGAAATGATGTTAGATTATGTTTAAGTTGACTGTGGTTTTAGAATGTAATGTGAATGGTTATCGAGACAAAAGTGTTGTGAATATTGTTTAGAATGTGATGTGAATGGTGTTTACATTTTAATGATGTTTATTAGTTAAATTTTCGTGTAGATATATGTCTAATCAAGAGCCACCGATTGATCCATCTAAGATGATTGGTGGTAGGCGTGCGATGACTCAAAGCCACCGGAGGGAGAGGCAAAGAGGGCACATCCCAAAGAAGGGAAGAGGTCGGAGGGCGGATGGTTCAGGGACTTCTCAGGCTTCTGAGGCTTCTCAGGCACAGCCTGAAGAGTCGCAGGTGGTTGACCCGACCCAGGAGGTGGAGTACCTGAATTATCAGGATCACCATGATGTGACTGATGGTGCGTACGACGAGCAGTATATGCCAGAGCAGCCGCATATGCCAGAGGAGCCAGATGATGATCACATTGCAGCAGCGGCTGCCCCGGAGGTGTTACCTAAGGACCCTCCCTTTCCTAGAGGACCGCAAAACCTATCTCTGCTTCACTCTTATGCCAATCATGTGGCATTGCCGCTTGTTTTATCTTGGTTTTTCGGGTGTCAAACATTGATTAAGTTTGAACCTTTTAAACCTTTGATATCTCATTTTTCTTGGGAAGGGAAAAATAAGAAAAACCCTTGAGAATCGAGGTCCGGGAGTTGTTTTCGCTACGGGAAGGTGTTAGGCACCCATAACGACTATAGTATCCTATAGGAACCGTCTTTACTTTCTACGCGCGTGCTTTACTTTTAAATGCTATTTAAAAAATGATATTTACACCTAAGAGTTTTCTAAGCCAAGAATTGGAGGGAGAAGAAGATGTTTGAATTTTTGTTTTATTGGACTTGGAGAGGTTTTGGCCTCTTGCCTACATACCCTTTTAAGGGATCAAACTTCATGTAGTTCTCTTCCACAAAAATGTTTTTGTTTTTGTTGGTTGATTTTAATTTTGAAAATGAAATTTTGAAGAATGAGAGGGAGAGGCCTCAAGGGCATAAGATTTGGAAAAGAGTGAGGTTGAATTAGTTATTTTGCAAAGAAAAAAGTCTAAGTATGACTAAAATTCATTAAGACTTTTGTTTAAGAAAATAAAGGGAAAATCAATGGGATCTTGATCCCAAGGTTTATTTAGAAAAATATTTGAGTGAAGTTGTTCATATTTTTTGGAAAAGAGAATTTTTCTAAGTATCGCGATTCCTAAGCATACATTCCCTAAACATTCATCTAAAGTAACCATGTGATATGTGTGCATGTGTCGGTGCTTGTGTCGGTGTACATTATTAGAGTCCATTGTCCGTTACATAGGCCCTAGTTTACATGCTATGGTCTTGCAAGAATTTAAATTGCATAAAAGAAATTACAAAATCCCTAAGTTTTACATGCTAAGCCTTGGCAAAATTTAAAGTGCAAGAAACAAAAGCTAAAAATATAAGATGGAGGATGAGATGCTTATGGATGTATGAAACATGAAGTAGAGGGTTAGTAGCATAAGGCAATGAGTGGTAAAAGAATCATAGGTAAAAGAAATACTAGACACAAATGCAATGTTAACAAGCAAGAAGCAAAAGACTTCATCAACAAGGTAGTAGAATATACCTAATATGCATCATAATATCAAAGCAAGACCATGCCCTATAATTCTCATGTTGTGACAAGTTTTTCAAAAGGTTTATTTCAGCCACAACATGAAAACTACAAAGCAATGTCAAGCTCCAAAATTATGACTCATTATAAGTCTATTTTACCATTTATTCACATACTAAAGTGTTCACATAACTTGTGAAACAAGCAACTAACAAGTCAACTCACAAAACAGCAGAGAATAGCACCAAATCAGGGACATACACATTGTTAATTCATATAACACCAATTCAAGAATGTGCATCAAAACTAGGATCAAGATCATGCAATTTTCCACAAGTTTTAACACTAAACATCACAAGAAGCAAGAAAATCATCACATTATTTTTATTAACTTTTGATATGTAAAATCACCACAAAAACATCACAAAATGGATAAGAAACATGTATGAAATTTTCTAGAATTTTTAAAGGATTTTTAGGCTCAAGAACATGCAAAACTTCACAAATTTTAACAAAAAATAGTAAACAACTAACAAGAAATACCACACATATTTTCCCTCAAGTTTTAACATGTAACCATATCACAAAATGTCAAAAAAAATTGTCAAGAACACGTAGAAGATTTTTAGGAATTTTTACAAAAATTTTAGGCAAGGCAGTGGTGTAAAAAGCAAGAAACAATGTGTGAATAGCAAGAAAATCACAAGAAAACTAAAGTCTGCGCAGAAAGAAGCCCAAGCCCACACATGAATTGGATCAGGGTTACAGGGAAGCAGCAAAGGCCGTAGGATTGATCCAGATGGATCGAACCCTAGATCCAAAGGCCAGGATGCAAGGATGAATGAACCAAGACTGAACCGGACTGGTTCGCAAGAACCGGTCTGGTTTACGCTTTATAAAAGAACGTGAACCAGTTCAAACCTCATTTCATTCCTCTCCTTCTCTCTCTAAGCTTCTCTAGAGAGAGAAGCTCTGCAACTTCCTTCGTCTTCTCCAATCTTCTTCTCCGGTGACCTCAACGGCGCCGGTACGGTGGTTCGCCGGTGGCGCCACCGTACTGGAGTGGTTTTTAATGTTTTTCACATCGTTGAGTTTGCCTCTTCTTCCTCTTTTCAATTTTGAAATTATTTTTTAGAGGAGAAGCTTAGATCGGAGTAGATCTATGATTCTTTGATTCGGCCAAAATTTTGAAATGAAAAGGTGAAGAACGAAAGAAAGAGTTCGTACTCTGGTTTTAATCGGAGAAATCTTCTCTTCTTCTTCGTCTTATGCTTCTTCTCTGTGAATTTGCTCGAATCGGTACCGTTTCAACTCGTTCTCTCTTCTTTCTGTGATCGCTTCGAACTTGTCACCTACGTGACGAATTGAAGCTTGAATTGCAGAAGAGACGGTTCAGGGATGAAGATTCTGCGAAGAATCACTGAGAACCGTCAAGAACTTGCTTGATCTTAGCTTCGAATTTTGATTCTGGAAACTTAGGGCTTGTGATTATTTCTTTCGTTCTTGATGAAATTGCTACTTCTAATGATCTTGTGGTGCTTAATTCTGTATGAATTGATGAGTTTTGGACGTGGATTCAATGATTTTTGTTGTAATTGTGGATGAAGGAAACGGTTAGGGTTTGAAGCTTGCTTCAACCTTCATCGTGTTCTTGAGTTTTTTGGGTTTTGATTTGTTTGATTCTGGAGAGAGAATGGAAAGGTGTTTATTGAGTTGGCAATGAATGAATGGTTCCTTTTTGACTTGTACAGTGATGTGGCCTTTTATAGGCTGCCATGTGTATCCCTGGACCAATAACAATTTGACACCTGTACTGGATTGAATAATGGCTCGGCCTTGGATTGTTTTGGACATAGGGACCTTTCTGCAAATTTTGGAACTTTGGGACTAATCTGCAATTTTTTTAAAAAAAAAACAAAGGACAAAAATGCAATTTGCAAAAAAGGACTAAAAGCAGAATTAGAAACCTAGAGGGACTAAAATGCAAAAAAGGACTAAAATAAAATAACTAAAATTGAATTAAAATTGGTAATTTTGACTAAACGTAAAGTGAAACAAATAAAAATAACAAAACGGACTAAAATGAACCAATTACACAAATGAGGTACTTTAAAGTAACCTCTCTCTGTCAAAATTTTCATGTGAAATGACTAAAATGCCCCTAGGGACTAAACTGACTCAAAATGACTCAGATGCAATTTTGGAATGGATTTTGACATAGAATTGAAACAAGAATTTATACAAACCAATTGAAAAAGACTCAGAGACAATTTTCAGGGATTAAAACGAATTTTAACACAGGAAATGACTAAAATGCCCCTAGGGGCTAAACTGACTCAAAATGATTCGAATGTAATTTTGGAATGGACTTTGACATGAGATTGAAGCAAAGACTTATACAAACCAATTGAAAAGACACAACCAATCTTGAAGGACTAAAATGAGTTTGAATGCAGGAAATGACTAAAATACCCTTCTTCATGACTTTTGCAAATAACTTTGAAATAAGATGCAGAAAAAGATGCAATTGATCAGGGACAAATTCAAATGACTTGAAGTGCAAGAAAAATATTTTTCGATGTCTTGAAATGCAAGAAAATATAGACAAATACACAGTTGAAAAGATTTTTAAAGCTAAATTGGGAGATAAAGCAGAGTAAAATATCAGTTTAAAACAATAGCAAATTGGCAATCTTTCAAGAGTAATAGACATATATCAAAGATGGAAAAATATTTTGAGCAAGTATTTTTAGGTCCAAAATTAGGGTATAACAGCTGCCCCTATTTAAGTTTCTTTGTCCGGAGGGTCAAGAGACGAAGTCTTTGACTTGACGGGACGGAGATACTTAAATATTAACATTTGCACTGTTTTTGGACATAAAAATACGCTTTCAGATTTTCAAAAACATGAATGCCATGCAACATTTTAATTATGAATGCAAGACAATCAACTGGAGTCTACAGAGCATGCCATATCACTGGGGATCTAGGTAGACATTGACAGGGTAGATAAACCAGGGGACAAAAGGTAGGTACAAGCTGTTCTTTGGATCGAACTAGCCACTTGACCAAGAAATGAAAACAAGATATGGGTACAAGCTGTTCTTTGGATCGAACTTGCTGCTTGACTGGGGAATAGAAATACAAGATAGGTACAAGCTATTCTTTGGATCGAACTTGTCACTTGACCGAAAACATAGACATATAGGAAGGTACAAGCTGTTCTTTGGATCGAACTTGCTACTTGATTGAAAACACAAACAGATAGGCAGGTACAAATTGTTCTTTGGATCGAACTTGCTATTTGACCTGGAAGCATAGACAAAAAGTTGATACAAGCTGTTTTTTGGATCGAACTTGCGGCTTGATCAATTTTTCACAACATGTAAGGTGGTGCAAACTGTTCTTTGGATCGAACTTGTCGTTTGATCGATAACAAAATATAAGCCGGGTACAAACTGTTCTTTGGATCGAACTTGTCGTTTGACTGGAAACATAGGCATATGTAGGTACAAGCTGTTCTTTGGATCGAACTAGCCAATTGACCAATAACAAGACATATAGCAAGATACAAATTAGAAGTTTGATTTAACAAGATACAAATTGAGGGTAAGTTGATATTGACTTGATTTGAAGGTAGACATGACCATTATTGTTGGCCCAAGAGCAAATTGAGAGTGTATTAGCATTGATTGATACATTGAATTGAATTGAAAGTTGATATTGAAAAAGACATTGGAAGTTGAAAATGGTCAGAGACATAGACATAGACATGGTATTGAATTGAGAGTTTAACAGAGACATAGGTATAGGCATGGATATAGACATAGACATTGGATTGAGAGTTTGAAATTGAATTGAATTGGAAGTTGAGGTTGAGTTGAAATTGAGATTGGAAATCCAACATGTATGTATGGTATAACAATATTATGAAATGTATGAGCACATAAAATGCATGATTATGCATGTATGAATGCTTGGAAATGCATGATTGGTTTACAATCTGGCAGAGAAGTTTCGCAGAGACAGACAAAACATTGGAAGATTGGGCACATAGTGGCTCGTGCTATAACATCTACTCATGGAAATCCTCTTTGGAGAGACCGTCGTTGAGAGACGTATCGAAACCATGGCTGAGGGCAATATACCATATTACATACAAAACTTGCAGAAGAGGGAACCTTGGAAGATTCTTTGATACATGTCACCATTATTAGGTGTGTCAGTGCTGGGTAAACATTGGATGTTTGTAGCTGTGGTCAATGCTTTTCATATTATTTCATTCTTTCTTTTCTTTTATTCTTCAACCCCATTTTTGCCTGAACCGCCCTTTCGGGTTTTCGATTCACCAGGAATAAATTCTTTTCATTGCCCTATTTTTGCCTGAATTGCCTTCGTAGGTTGTCAATCAGCGGGGTGCTCATTTTTGCCTAAGCCGCCCTTTCGGGTTTTCAGCTTAGCGAGCTTTTCATTTGCATTTTTTTCAAATTTTTCTTTCATTCTGTTTTTTCATTCTTGCCATTGACCACTGATCATCCTGGGGAACAAACTGCTTGTAACATGCATTGGAATAGACGTTGACACACATTTATTCATGCATGTTTCACTGGAATGTACCCTATTGCTCAGGTTTGCTTTCAAAATAGACAGAAAAAGGTTTTTCAATTTTCAAAGATGTTCGTTTCAGACATGGATATTATCAGATAGAAAGAAAATACTTTGCATATAGCATTAAAAATAGAAAGAAAATAGAGTTTCGAACAAAAGCACAGGCTCAAATTGATGTAGAAGAGTGAGAGTCAGCCAAAGGCATAACTCCACGGATTTGCAAAGCTTGGAAAATGGTAATTTTATTGGTTGGTGGTACATTGAACACGATGACCGCTACATTTCATAGAAATTTTGAATTCATAGGTACAGAAGCTTCTGATGAAGACGATCATTGACAGTTGCAGATGCCCCAAGGGGGTGATGGTGATTTGCCAGATATAGTTACTTGTCTTTTATTATCAATCTCATTTTTGCATGAACCGCTCTTTCGGGTTTTCGGCTCATCGAGACGCTCATTTTTGCCTGAGTTGCGTACAATCTCAGCGAGCTTTTTCATATTCATTTTTTTTGTCCTTAACTTTTGCCTGGATCACCCTTTCGGGTTTTCGACCCACCGGGAAGCGCATTTTTGCCTAGGCCGCCCTTTCGGGTTTTCGACCTACCACGCTGTTCTTTTCTTTTTAGACAAAGTATTTCTTGACTATATCGGCATTTACATGATTCAGAAGTTCAACACCACCCATGTGTGTAAGGATCAAAGCACCACCAGAGAAAGCCTTCTTGACAACATAAGGACCTTCATAGTTAGGTGTCCATTTGCCCCTTGGGTCAGGTTGTTGGCTTATCCTTCTTTTCAAAACAAGTTCGCCTTCCTTGAATTCTCGAGGTCGGACTTTCTTGTCAAAAGCATTCTTCATTCGCACTTGATACAACTGTCCATGAGCCATAGCGTCCATGCGTTTCTCCTCAATCAAATTCAACTGATCATACCGACTTTGACACCATTCAGCCTCAGTTAGTTTTGCTTCCATGATCACTCGAAGAGACGGAATCTCCACTTCTAGAGGGAGAACTGCTTCCATGCCATACACCAAAGAGAAAGGGGTCGCCCCAGTTGAACTGCGCACTGTAGTACGGTAACCATGTAAGGCAAAAGGTAGCATCTCATGCCAATCTTTGTAAGTAGTGACCATCTTCTGAACAATCTTCTTGACATTCTTGTTAGCGGCCTCAACTGCACCATTCATCTGACGTCTATAAGGAGAAGAGTTGTGATGTTCAATTTTGAATTCTTCACATAAAGCTTGCATCATGCTATTGTTCAGATTGGAACCATTGTCAGTAATGATTTTGTTAGGAACACCATATCGACATATGATGTTATTCTTGATAAACTTCACTACCACTTGCTTGGTCACATTTGCATAGGAAGCAGCTTCAACCCACTTGGTGAAATAGTTAATCGCCACTAGAATGAAACGATGTCCATTGGAAGCTTTTGGTTCAATTCTTCCGATCATGTCGATGCCCCATATAGAGAAAGGCCATGGGGAAGATATTACATTGAGGGCATGTGGAGGCACATGAATCTTATCAGCATAGATTTGACATTTGTGGCATCTCTTAGCATGTATGTGGCAGTCACGTTCCATAGTTATCCAGTAATAGCCGGCTCTTAACAGTTTCCTTGACATGGTATGGCCCGTAGCATGGGTTCCAAAGGTGCCGTCATGTACATCGTGCATCAATTTCTCAGCTTCTTGTTCATCAACACATCTCAACAAGACCATGTCATAGTTCCTCTTGTATAGGATTTCTCCGTCCAGAAGGAATCTACTAGCCCATCTCCTCAGGGTCTTTTTATCCCTGTTGGAAGCACCAGGTGGATATTCATGATTCTGCAAGAACTGTTTGATATTATAATACCAAGGTTTTCCATCGTCCATATCTTCATCAGCCTGATTTGGCATATTTTCGATAGTAAACACATGAGCGGGTCTATCAAGACGATGTACCTTGATTACGGGCACATCATTCCAGTGGTTCACACGAAACATGGAAGACAAAGTAGCAAGAGCATCAGCCATCTGATTCTCATCCCGAGGGATATGGTGCAGCTCAACCTTTGTAAAGTATGTCAACAGACGTCTTGCATAGTCACGGTAAGAGATCAGCTTCTCGTGATGAGTCTCCCATTCACCCTTTATCTGATTTATGACAAGTGCAGAATCTCCATAGATATCAAGGTGCTTAATTCTCAGGTCAATGGCTTCTTCAATGCCCAAGATGCATGCTTCATATTCAGCCACATTGTTCGTGCATTCAAAAGTTATTCGTGCAGTGAATTGAATGTGGTGCCCCTGCGGAGTTACAATAATGGCCCCAATCCCTTTACCATAAGCGTTGACAGCACCATCAAATACCAATCCCCACTTGCTATTGGGATCTGGCCCTTCATCAATCAGTGGTTCTTCACAGTCTTTTGCTTTTAGATACATAATCTCTTCATCAGGGAAATCAAACTTGATCGGCTGGTAATCATCAAGAGGTTGACAAGCAAGATGCTCAGCAAGGATACTTCCTTTGATTGCCTTCTGAGTTTTGTACATAATATCATATTCAGACAACAACATTTGCCAACGCGCGATCTTTCCAGTAACAACAGGCTTCTCAAAGATATACTTGATTGGATCCATTCGGGATATCAACCAAGTTGTATGATTTACCATATAATGACGCAGGCGTTTGGCAGCCCAAACTAAAGCACAACAAGTCTTTTCAAGCATTGTATACCGAGTCTCACAGTCAGTGAATTTCTTACTTAAATAGTAGATAGCATGTTCTTTCTTTCCAGTCTCGTCTTGTTGACCGAGAACACAACCCACGAAATCATTTAACACTGACAGGTACATAATCAAAGGCCTTCTTTCCACTGGCGGGACAAGGATAGGTGGTTCTAACAGGTATTCTTTAATGCTATCAAAAGCTTCCTGTTATTCATCATTCCATACAATAGGCTGATTCTTTCTGAGCAGTTTGAAAATTGGTCCGCAGGTAGTAGTCATGTGAGATATAAATCATGAAATATAATTCAGGCGTCCGAGGAAACCTCTGACTTGCTTTTCAGTTTGAGGGGCCGGCATCTCTCTGATGGCTCGGACTTTGTCAGGATCAACTTCAATGCCTCTTTGACTGACAATGACGCCTAGCAACTTTCCCGATCTTACACCAAATGTGCACTTGTTAGGATTCAATCGCAGCTTGTACTTTCTCAGTCTTTCAAACATCTTTTTCAAGTACACAACGTGCTGCTCTTCATCACTTGATTTCACAATCATGTCATCAACATATACTTTAATTTCTTTGTGAATCATATCATGAAACAGAGTAGTCATACCTCTTTGATAGGTAGCACCAGCATTTATCAAGCCGAACGACATCACTTTATAACAGAACGTTCCCCACGGAGTGATGAAGGACGTCTTTTCTCTATCTTCAGGTGACATTCGTATCTGGTTATAGCCAGAGAACCCGTCCATAAAAGAGAACACTTTAGACTGAGCAGTACTGTCAACGAGCACATCAATATGAGGCAATGGGAAGTTATCTTTCGGACTGGCTTTATTCAAATCTCTGTAATCAACACACATTCAGACTTTCCCATCTTTCTTTGGTACTGGTACAATGTTGGCAATCCATTCAGGATATTCAGCTGTCATGAGGAAGCCCGCATCAATTTGCTTTTGCACCTCAGCCTTGATCTTAAGAGCCATGTCTGGACGAGACCTTCTCAATTTCTGTTTGACAGGAGGACATTCAGGTCTTGTCGGTATCCGATGTTCCACAATCTTGGGATCTAGACCCGACATATCTTCATAGGACCATGCAAAGACATCTGGATAATCATGTAGAAGCTGAGTAATCTTCTTTTTCACTTCTGGCTCAAGTGCAGCACCGATCTTGATCTCTCGCTTGTTCTCTTCAGTACCCAGGTTGATAAGCTCAATCTCTTCCTGGTGAGGCTGAATGGCTCTTCTTTCTCTTCCTGGTGAGGCTGAATGGCTCTTCTTTCTTGCTCAAGCAGTCGAGTGATCTCATACGGTATCTCTTCATCATCTTCCTCATCTTCAGCTTCATATACATTGAATTCAAAATTTTGAGGAACCATAGGGTCATTGTGTTCAACGGGTTTATTATGGTTCAATCTGCATACTATGATCGGGATGATTTTAGAAAAGTGTTTTTCATGCAGATTTTTGAAATTAATAAGAAAATAAAGATGTTTTGGTTTTTTCTGGCATTACCATTATTTCCAAGAAAAAGGCACTAAAAAGTACGAAAACAAAGAGTCGCGGAAAATACGACAACTTTTATTGATAACGGTAATGCCGAAACAAACATGCCCTTACAAGGATATCACTTTCGCCTTGGGCAGAGCGAAAGGATTGTTATTTTGAAAACAAAGAAAAGCATGAGCAACAAGACACATTACATGGAAGCATGCATGACTAAAGGAACATCAATGGCCTCCCAATTTCTCACGGTGCCTCCTGGTACAACAAACGTAGGCACACAACTAATTTCAGCAGCATCTTCAGCAATAGCATTAATGAACCCAGCACTATAGAAAGTTCCTGTTGAAACGCCTGAGGTCGGGGAGAACCCAAGGCCCACTTTAAGCTTGTTTTCCAAAATCTGTATCACTTTGCCCCAGCCAGCAGCTTGCCCTTCTTGAACAGCTTTCTGGGCGTCTTTCAATGAAGCCATACTAGTACTAGCTCTTCGGGGCTCTGCACCTTCAACAGTCAAGCCTTGAAATGACGTCCCTTCAGCGGACCCTGCTTCAACACAAGAGAAAGATGACACTTGGCTAACCAGATACGCTTCTTCACCATGTACAGTGACAAGCTTACCATTTCTCACAAACTTGAGTTTCTGATGTAGAGTAGAAGTTATTGCTCCAGCATCGTGAATCCACGGTCTTCCGATGAGACAACTGTAAGAAGCATTGATGTCCATGACCTGAAAAGTGATCTGGAATGTCTCAGGACCAATGGTAATTGGAAAATCTACTTCTCCAAAAACATCTTTACGAGATCCGTCAAAAGCCTTAACCAAATAACTGCTTCCCCTTAGAGAAATTCCATGATGACCCAACTGTCTCAATGTAGACTCAGGCATTACATTTAAGGACGATCCAGTGTCCACCAACACATTGGATATCATGTCAGACTTACAGTGCACTGAGATATGCAAAGCTAAGTTGTGGTATTTCCCTGCTTCGGGGAGTTCATTGTCACCAAACCCCAAGTTATTGCAAGCAGTAATGTTACCCACTATTCCATTGAACTGGTCCACGGAGACTTCGTGATCAACATAGGCCTGTTCCAGTACTTTCATCAACACTTTCCTGTGAGCTTCTGAGCTCAGAAGCAAGGACAAGATGGATATCTTTGACGGAGTTTGCAGCAGCTGGTCAACAATCTTATAATCGCTCTTTTTAATAAGCCTCAGAATTTCGTCCAGATTAGACTCTTCAATGGACTGGCCTGATGGGCCGGCGCTCTTGTCAATAGGAGGAGCAACTGGTGGAGTTATTGTGGCAACATGTGTAACCACCTTCTTCTGGAACAAGGGTGGACGGACCTTTCCGCTTCTCAGAGTTGTAATTTCTCAAGCGACGTTATCAACCGTAGCTGGGGATACCAGAGGCACTTCTACCCCATTCTCAATCATAGTTGCATCATACTTGTAAGGGATTGCCATAGTAGAGGCATAAGATACTGGGCCAGACAACCTAATTACTAAGGGTTCAACATCCGTTATCTGAGATACCCTTCCAGCAGGAGAGTCATGAAACACTGGCACAATCACACAAACATCACTGGCAATCAAGTGTTTGCTATCCATTAGGCTTTGTATGTCACCTTGCACCACACAACAACCCATAGGATTTTGAAGACATTCTGAACAAGAAGCATGATCGTGATTAAACAAAAAAGCCTGGCAAAGTTTGACATGTAGCGGTACCAAAGGAGTAGCAACATTACGGACATCTAAAGTGGGAGCTTATCGATCATATTAATGGCAACATGGTTTGGAAGTGGATAGTCAAGAACATGAGGAACACTATTTTCAAAAGTCAACCGTCCTCTGTCTATCAGATCCTTTACAACGTACTTCAGAGCATAGCAACCTTCAACATCGTGGCCTTGAGCGCCTTGATGGAATTCACGTGTGAGGTCCTGTCGGAACCTGGGAGGCAATGGCATAGGCGGAGGCTTTCCTGGTCTGGTGGCCTTTAGCAAGTAGAGTTGGGAGCAGATCAGCATACCGCATTGGTATTGGTGGGAAATAAGTCTTGGGCCGAGGACCCTGTTGTTGCTGCTGTTGCTGTTGAGCAGGAGGCTGCTGTTGTATCTACTGAGCAATGGCATTAACGGGCACTGGTGGTTGACCCGGTGGCAGGGGATATTGCTGGTAGAACGGTGGGAAGAAAGGATGTTGAGAGTACTGCATGTATTGGTAGGGCAGAGGTAACTGAGCAGCATTAATAGGAGCGACAACAGCTGTAGACTGGTTACCAGATACCATCCCTATTTCGGATTCTTTCTTCTTATGGTGGCCATTACCATACTTCTTTGGCGCGCTAGTTGAGGACTCACCCTTTTCAAGAACAATGATACCCTCTCTGACAGCCTCCTCTAGACGAGTTCCCATAGTAACCATGTCGGAGAAATTATTCGGAGCAGAGACTATCATTCTTTCAACATATTCCTTCTTCAGAGTTTTCAGGAATGTCTGTGTCAGCTCTTCCTCATCAAGCCGAGGAGAAACACGGGCAGCTGCCCCTCTCTACCTCTGAGCATATTCACGGAAGGTTTCATCTGACTTCTGAGACAAAAACTTAAGAGAATCCCTATTCGGCTTCAAGCGGGTGTTAAACTCATAATGATTTTCAAAAGCAGCAGCGAGTTCCTCAAAAGTATGGATATTGTCTTTACTTAAACTAGTGTACCAGTCTGCCGCATCTTCCATCAAGCTATCCTGGAAGCAGTGGATCATCAGCGCATCATTATCTGCGTAGTTGGCCATCTTTCGGACGTACCGAATGACATGGCTATGTGGACAAGAAGTTCCATTGTATTTATCAAAATCTGGCACTTTGAATTTCTTAGGAACCTCAAATCGGGATACCAGGCATAGATCACGAGCCTTAGCAGAAACACCGTTCCCACGGCTAGCTTTAACCTCTCGGAGCTCTCCAGCTAGCTCTCTTAACTGTTCTCTCATAGCCTCCATTATAGGGTCTTGTCCACGCGGGGTATCAACATCGATTACCTGTTGCACAGTGTGTACAATAGGATCGGTAACAACAGTAGTCACTTGAGGCATAGAGGTAGATGTAGAAGCAAGAGTTGTCACAGGGATCTGTCCTTGATTGCCAATACCAGAGATACCAGCCGCAGTATTAGGAGCATAAAAAGCTGAGAGTCCATAAGGGCGTCCATTGGGCATAACAAACCGAGCATCAGAAACCACAGTAGACAGTGGGATAGATGGAATCATTTCAGTAGAAGCTGGAACAGATGTGGCTGGTTGTTCTTGTGCAGCCATTAGAGTAGACATAGCGTCGTGAGCCTTAGCCAAGTCTTCTTTCATAGCAGCCAATTCGGCACGGAGCTGAGCATTTTCTTCTTCAAAGTTAGCCATGTTTCTTCTCTTGTACAATCTTGTTTGATGAACTCTATCTGGTTGGTAAACCTTACGAGCACGAGCCACCTTTCAGACTGCGGCAGAAGAACCAGGAGGCAATGAGCACGAGAGAAGTCTTTTGTGACTAATGAATGCATATGATGCATGAGATGTGTAGATGCATATGCAAAAAATACTCTTTTTATGTTATCAAAGGGTTTTTAGACGAATTAGAAATTTGTAAACATTACTAAACAATCGAAACATCAAAACCAGACAAAACAATCAAACATCACAAAGTCTTACAAGATAATTCCCTTTGAAATACTAAGCCAAGGGATAGACTTTGAAATGTAAAACAACAATAACAACTGGAAATAACAACGGGAAACAGAAATCCTCAAGCATAGGAAGTGGAAGCATCATCCTCAGACTCAGTCTCAGACTCATAACTGCTGTATCGGGCATAGAAGTTACGGGCACCCCTAGCCCTCTTGGAATCTCTCATAAGCAACTTATCTTTTTCTTCAATTTCTTTCCTAGCTTTAGCCAACTCTTTCTTCAATGTCAAAACCTCATGAGTCTTATGTTCATCTTTTCCATCCAAAGTCATGATCAAATTCTCTGCCTCATAGTATCTAGTCTTCCACTGATGCTTCTCTCGGCTCTCCATAGCTAGGTGCTCCTGATACATCTCCTGAGTAGGTGGTAGTAGAGGCAAAGGCATGGTTGGAATAGATGCAGACACATATCGCATGGTGGGGTAAGGCATGCCAATCTTCTCAGCTTGGTTTATCACCCACTGAGTATAGGCCTCATGAGCAATACCGGACCTCACACCCATATGCTTCACCTCTTTCTTCCGAAGCTTGGACCAAGCCTCTATGAAATCTTCTCTTATCCCCGTGGGAGCATTAGAGTAATGGAAGAAGTAAGGAGATGTAGCAAGATAGATAGGCTTCTCTTTCATCGGGAGACCAAAATGACGCAAGGCGAGCTCCGGGTTATAGTTGATTCCACCCCGGGTACCAAGAAGAGGTACATTAAGAAACTTTCCACCACCGAAGATGATTTCTTTGACTCTAGCAGCGGGAGTGAGCCAAACCACTTCATTAGGGGTGAGAGCCATGATCCTCTGTGAAATGGTCCAATTCTCTGGGTTATCATGGAAAGACTTCGGAAGGTGTGAAATAAACCAACTATAGAGGAGAGGTACACAGCAAAGAATGTATCCACGACCTTTGCCGGATCGATCGTGAATAGCATGGTATGTGTCAGCTAGCAAAGTAGGAACCGGATTCTTGGAGTGGAAGATCATAATAGCATTCATGTCCACGAAGCCATCAAGATTTGGAAAGAGAATAAGCCCATAGATGAGTAGTGCAAAAATAGCCTCAAGAGTGTCCTGACAAGTAGTTTTGAAGTTGGCTTTCCCAAGTAAATACTCCAAAGTGAATCCTCGGATGTGAGCCTTAGTGACAAGATTCTTGGAAACATCGGTGGTCTTGAGATGAAGATCACGGGCAATAACCAAAGGAGTAGGAGGATTCTCAAATCCCGCGAAAGGTACCCCCTTAGCAATAGATAGATCCATCAAGCAAGAATAAGCCTCGAGTGTGGGCACCAACTGAAAGTCGGGAAAAGTGAAGCACCGATAGTCCCGATCATAGAATTGCACTAGAGTGTGCACAAGCTGCTCATCCACATTAGTCCGGAGAAGAGTAAGTAAGGCCCCGTAACGATGTCGGAAATCGGTTGGATCCTTGATCTTGAGTGCCAAATCTCTCAAACTAGCCAAATCCACTTCCTTGAACTTGTAGGACTTAGTCTTCCCCATTCCTACAATGTTTACAAATTCAATTCGTTTAAGCCCTTCGATAAATGCATGGGGAAAAATTTATGCATGTATGCATGTATGCATGATCACATTCAAGTACGGAGAAAACATGGTGGGTTGAAATTCAAAGTCAAGGAGTCATGGGTGGACACGGTGTCCGGTGAATCTAGGACTTTGGATAATAGTAACCGGGTTCTAAAAGTTCCCAAGTCGCAACCTCTCCAACATATATCACGGTGTCACGAGACAAACACTCGCTCCATGATTATCCGTAAGAAGGTCTAACTTGAGCGTAGTATCGCGTGACGGCTAAAACTCGAGACGACACTCGGTTTAGCCTCCGCACTACATCCTAGAAAATGGCCATGGATGGGTTTGGTTATCTACGGTTCATAGCGTCATAGAACAATTAGAAGTAAAGTGCCTAAACGCGACAACATGCGCCGACAACATCACCCCCAAAATGCCTCAGCTATGTAGGATTGATTGCATAATCCAATACACGAGGCAACCCTCGGAATGAATTGTCGATTATATCCCCCCTAAATCCTAAGTTCACTCAACCCGGGTGTAGGACTTTTGATATTCTCACCCCACACGTTTGCAAGAATTTAAGCATTTATTCACATAGGAAAGCAAAAAGAAGCAAGTAAAAGAGAAAGCGCAAGCGCGGAAATAAAGACTAGGTGTAACTCTCGAAGATCCCCAGTGAAGTCGCCAGCTGTTTTATCTTGGTTTTTCGGGTGTCAAACATTGATTAAGTTTGGACCTTTTTAACCTTTGATATCTCATTTTTCTTGGGAAGGGAAAAATAAGAAAAACCCTTGAGAATCGAGGTCCGGGAGTTGTTTTCGCTACGGGAAGGTGTTAGGCACCCATAACGACTATAGTATCCTATAGGAACCGTCTTTACTTTCTACGCGCGCGCTTTACTTTTAAATGCTATTTAAAAAATGATATTTACACCTAAGAGTTTTCTAAGCCAAGAATTGGAGGGAGAAGAAGATGTTTGAATTTTTGTTTTATTGGACTTGGAGAGGTTTTGGCCTCTTGCCTACATACCCTTTTAAGGGATCAAACTCCATGTAGTTCTCTTCCACAAAAATGTTTTAGTTTTTGTTGGTTGATTTTAATTTTGAAAATGAAATTTTGAAGAATGAGAGGGAGAGGCCTCAAGGGCATAAGATTTGGAAAAGAGTGAGGTGGAATTAGTTATTTTGCAAAGAAAAAAGTCTAAGTATGATTAAAATTCATTAAGACTTTTGTTTAAGAAAATAAAGGGAAAATCAATGGGATCTTGATCCCAAGGTTTATTTAGAAAAATATTTAAGTGAAGTTGTTCATATTTTTTGGAAAAGAGAATTTTTCTAAGTATCGTGATTCCTAAGCATACATCTAAAGCATACATTCCCTAAACATTCATCTAAAGTAACCATGTGATATGTGTGCATGTGTCGGTGCTTGTGTCGGTGTACATCATTAGAGTCCATTGTCCGTTACATAAGCCCTAGTTTACATGCTATGGTCTTGCAAGAATTTAAATTGCATAAAAGAAACACTACAACATTTTGGCTCTACGACAACGCCTAATTTTTTGACGGCAAAAAAATTGTTCTAGTAGAATGTCATAGACAATGGTTTTTAGATTATGTTGTGGTAGGGCATGAAATTTATGCATTGTCTAAAAACCATTCTCGTATAGAAAACCAAAACGCTTTTTTGTTGGTTATGTTTCCCAACGATTAAAATCGTATTGCTATAACTTTTAATTATGATTAGAATTATTTTAATAAAAACAAGGTAAAAGTATAACAAACAAATAAATTCAGCGTCCCCTCAAAAAATAATTCAAACAAAGTCTGAAAAAAAAATTCCAAACAAAAATATTTGAACCCTTTTAAAGAAATATAAAAAAAAAGGATCGAACCTCTCAATTCTCAAACTCAGAATCGAACCTCCTCTCTCAACTCTCACTTCTCAATCGATCGATCCTCTCAAAGAAAATCTCACGTTACACCAAATCGACCTCCCTTTCACCAATTTCAAACCCATACACTCAATTGAACATCACTCTCACCTCACTGAAAATCTCAATCAAACCAAAACCCTAATTTCAGCCATAAATCACTTTCTTCTGCACAAACCTCTTCATCTCACGGCTCATTTTCCTAAACCGTGCCGTCAACATTGTCTCCTTGCAATATATTGAAACTTGCTCCTCCTTAAGGTATCTTAAGACTCTACTAACCTCTGTTTGAATCTAAATTGCTCTTAATTTTTGTTTAATTTTGAATAAAAGAGTACCCTTTTGTTTATTTTATCAGGTTCCATATATGTTTGTTTAATTATTAGTTAATTGAATATAAATTTTGGATTTTGTACTCATTGATGATATATTGTTTAATTATTATTACTTTTATGTGTCAAAATTTTAGAGTTTTCACTCATTGATTCCATATGGTGTTGTTTCGTATGTGTTACTATTCATTGGCCCAAAGGAATGATTTTTCTGTGCTGAAATCATATGGGTTTGTACATCGAAGGTCATAACCTCTGTGAATAATGTCTTTGTATTTTTGAAACATTAATATGATACTGTAGATACAACACCTTCAGGGAAAAGAATAATGTCTTTCTAATTTTGAAACATTAATATGATACTGTAGCTACAACACCTTGAGGGAAAAAATAATTAGTGTGGGACATATGAATACATTATTGCTATGTGTGACAAATAGTACATGTATATCGAGTAAAATTTTATCCTTTTCTTTGGTGAAATGTTTTCTTCTTTTCCATACATATGACATGAAAAATAAAAATAACATATATATAACTTCTCTAATATAACCATCAAAGAAGTTGGACTTGGAGATGGCAATGTTAATCTTGTCCTTATTGTTTCCAACTCTAATGGTTCTTTTGTCATCAAACAAGTAACACTACAAATTCTAGTTTCTTTTATTGGTTGTGTTTTATTACATGTAAAAAAAAACTAACGAGTATAACTTTGGGGTTTGAAGTTTTTTTTTTTTTTTTTCGGGAGTATACCCCTGCTGTCACAGTATAGTTTTAGCCTCTTTTTCGAGTTGTTGAGGTTTGTTTTTAGGCGTGCCATCGTTAGTGGTTGGGGTTTCTTTAGTTGGTGTAACTGGCCCTCCTATGGTGGGCATTTTTTTGTGTGTATATGTACTTTTATACCAGTTATTTCCCAGCCTACTATGCCTTGGTCAGATGGAGAATATTAATAAATTTTCCGTTTAAAAAAAAAACACGAATAGGTTCATGTATGTGGACATTTTTACACAAGGCACCAAAATTTCCCATGGGCGTGAGTTGATATGCATTTAAATCTGATGTAGTTTTTTTAAATGTCTTGTGGTGGAGTTTATGTTTCATTGGTTGCTCTTTATATATATTAGTGCATCTTAGATTGATACTTATTGAGTTTATTTATTTACTAATATTTTACATATGAATTGATAGTTGTGCTAGCTGGCATCCTATAATTTTGTTGCTGGATTTTTTTGATCTTTATATGCTTTAAGTAGGACTTTCCATCTAGTTTATGAGAGCAAAAAAATCTAATGACATATTTATCTATTTTGATCAGATCCCCTCATGTATGTCTTCTTTTTGTTGCTAAAAATTTGTATGTTCTGTTACAAAATAGTGTCAAGTTTCCTTCTTATTTTTTTATTCATTTAAAATTGAATATAGAGGCATTGGTTCTCCTTTTTTGTCTACTAACTTAAATAACCTTGTAGTTCATATATTCTTATTATTTTGATGACTTGAATAAGGTATTATGCTCTCTTCAGCCTGATGCGTACAAATAAATTATCTTGTTTTCGTGTCTAGTTTTTTGGAACAATTTTGATGGTTTTGTGTTGATTTTTCTTGTTAACGTCAGATCCTGGTTTTGTTGGCCCTTAACTGTGATTTTGGTTGGTTCCTGGTTTCTTGTTTTGTTTGGTTTCTGGCAGATATTCAAGTTTTTTTAGGTTGTTTATGATTTCAAAAAACACATTGAAATTGGAGTCTTTGCATGGTGTTGGACCCTTAGCGTTTTTTGATTGCTCAATTTTAGTTTGGGATTTCATTTCCTAGCTGTTAGTCTTGGTTTTTAGTTATTTTTTGTGTTTTTCTGCTACCTGTTAAGTTATGTGGCTGTTTGGTCATGGTTTTTAGCAGCTAACATGCTTCTTTTCTACATATGGTTTAGCAGCTAACATACAATTACTATTGCGTATATACTATTGTGTTGAACTTTCAGGATTTGATTAAAATAATTCTATATTAATGAATATAGGAAGTCAGTCAGCAAAATGCCCAAAATATAGCTCAACTGAAATGGAGACATCGAACAAGCAATAGAGGCTTTGCTATTTATAAGATAAAATATGGTATTTGTTTTAAATTGTTGCAAGTGAATATTAAATTTCGGTACTTCATTGATGTTCTTATACTCTTGTCTTGCTTGGTTTAGCATGTAAGTAACGAAGATAAAGAGCCTCCCAATCAAGCCGGATCATTATTACACAACAAAATAAGAAAGGAAAAGAGCTGGATCATGAAACTAATAATGCAATTGTGAGTTTTATTCTAAGACTTTTTTATTTGTTGGTGTCTCGACATGGCTTTTCTTTGTATGGCAGAATTTAATTTTAAACTGTGTTGGATGTTTTGTTGTCTGATATTGGCGAGTTGAGTTTGATTTGCATCATAGTTTTTGTGGTTGGCACTTTAGTTTTGCCAGACTCATTGTGGATTGTGGCATGGTTTTGGTTTTGTTAATTAAGTCGTATATGGTTTTGGTGTTGTTTTTTTGGTAGTTCTTTAAGGTTTGTATGATAGGATAAGAATTGTGCTTTTGAATATTTTGTATTCATTTTGGCACCCGATAGTTTTCCCATGTTATGTTTGGTTGGATTAGTTTGGTTGGTGTACTATTAATATCTATATTTATTTACTACTATATGTATGTTAGACAATGCTTCAAGACTTGATTGAGAAACATGGACAACCTTCTTCAGAAGCCTTTCGAAGTGTTTCAAAGTGTACTTGGCAAAGAAAAACATGGGAGATTTTGTTGCCACGAGAGAACTACAACATCGACTCTCTTGAATAGAAATGAAGAAATTTCAAAACTTAAAAGAGAACACGATGATGAGTTAAAACAGTTAAAGAGTTAAAGGATCAGATACAATAGAAGGAGGAGAAACGACGTAAGGAAACAAAACCAATGGAAGGGAAAAATCAGCTTCCTCTTCATACCATGTTGAGTCAAAACACCACTAGGTTTGATGCAGAGGCTATGGCCAGCTTTGATAACAACTCCTGCGGCTGATGCTAATAGTGTTTTGCATTCTTCTACGTCAACACATGCTCCAAATGATAATGAAGTAAGATTGAACTATATTTTATGATTTTCATTTTGTTTCTTACGTTTTAAATGTATTGTACAAAAATTGTGTTATGCTTTTTATAACTTGATGATGTATTGGTTGTGTACCTTTGATAGTGTTAAGCAATATTACAAATAAACAACTAGTATATTGAAGCACAATTGGAAGGAAAAATAATTAGGGAATAAAAAATATAGTGCGGTCGCATGGTGACAAATGTTGATGGTTGCATCTGTTGGACGAGTTCTTTGATGCATTTACCATTTTGGAAGTTTTTATTTTACAAGGGATGTTTGTATATATTATTTATTGAACATTATTACTTTTATTTTGCAGATGAATATTGATGATATCGATGAAGAATTTGAAGATTTGAAAGCACAAGATTGAGAAATATAGATGTTTATTAAGTTTTTTTGTAAAGACGTTGATGGTCTTTTGGAAGATGTTATTTTGATTGTGTATAAAGATTTTTTTTTTTTGAAGGATGATTGTGTATAAAGACGTTTGATCAAAGATGACCTAAAATTATATATTATATATCCAAACATCTTATTCTGAACAGTGTAATTTTGATATATATTTGAAAAGTATTAGATTTTGTTATATAATTGATTTATTTGAGATATTGCCTATAAAATATTGTATGAATATTATTGATGTAAAAATATTGTATGAATATTATTGATGTATTAAGTCCAATTATAATGATTAAAAAAATGATTTTCAACGTATTTAAAGCAATGGCGAGAAACCGTTGTGGTAGCAAACGAAAATAGCTCACGAACATACCTCTATCAGAACGGTTATCATAACCTACACGGTACACAAGCGTTGCAATAGGCAATATAAAAACCGTCTCCAAAATAGAGAAATTGCAACGGTTTCTTAATGGCCACGTCTGGGAACCGTTGTTTTATATAATTTTAAAAACCGTTTTACAAAGGTTCTTAAGCCTACGGTTTTATGTAAGGCGTTTCCGTTTGTGATGGAAACCGTAGCGCAAGGCAAGCACAACGCCTCAGTTTGCCACACCCGTAAAACCGTTCTAGTATCCAACCACTACGGTTTTCCGTATTTTACTACGGTTTTTTGGTGTTGTTGCAAGGCCAAAATGTTGTTGTGAAATTACAAAATCCCTAAGTTTTACATGCTAAGCCTTGGAAAAATTTAAAGTGCAAGAAACAAAAGCTAAAAATATAAGATGGAGGATGAGTTGCTTATGGATGTATGAAACATGAAGTAGAGGGGTAGTAGCATAAGGCAATGAGTGGTAAAAGAATCATAGGTAAAAGAAATACTAGACACAAATGCAATGTTAACAAGCAAGAAGCAAAAGACTTCATGTTTCACATTGTAACTCACAAGTCAACTCACAAAACAGCAGAGAATAGCACCAAATCAGGGACATACACATTGTAAATTCATATAACACCAATTCAAGAATGTGCATCAAAACTAGGATCAAGATCATGCAATTTTCCACAAGTTTTAACACTAAACATCACAAGAAGCAAGAAAATCATCACATTATTTTTATTAACTTTTGATATGCAAAATCACCACAAAAACATCACAAAATGGATAAGAAACATGTATGAAATTTTCTAGAATTTTTAAAGGATTTTTAGGCTCAAGAACATGCAAAACTTCATAAATTTTAACAAAAAATAGTAAACAACTAACAAGAAACACCACACATATTTTCCCTCAAGTTTTAACATGTAACCATATCACAAAATGTCAAAAAAAAAATTGTCAAGAACACGTAGAAGATTTTTAGGAATTTTTACAAAAATTTTAGGCAAGGCAGTGGTGTAAAAAGCAAGAAACAATGTGTGAATAGCAAGAAAATCACAAGAAAACTAAAGTCTGCGCAGAAAGAAGCCCAAGCCCACACATGAATTGGATCAGGGTTACAGGGAAGCAGCAAAGGTCGTAGGATTGATCCAGATGGATCGAACCCTAGATCCAAAGGCCAGGATACAGGGATGAATGAACCAAGACTGAACCGGACTGGTTCGCAAGAACCGGTCTGGTTTACGCTCTATAAAAGAACGTGAACCGGTCCAAACCTCATTTCATTCCTCTCCTTCTCTCTCTAAGCTTCTCTAGAGAGAGAAGCTCTGCAACTTCCTTCGTCTTCTCCGATCTCCTTCTCCGGTGACCTCAACGGCGCCGGTACGGTGGTTCGCCGGTGGCGCCACCTTACTGGAGTGGTTTTTAATGTTTTTCACATCGTTGAGTTCGCCTCTTCTTCCTCTTTACGATTTTGAAATTATTTTTCAGAGGAGAAGCTTATATCGGAGTAGATCTATGATTCTTTGATTCGGCCAAAATTTTGAAATGAAAAGGTGAAGAACGAAAGAAAGAGTTCGTACTCTGGTTTTTATCGGAGAAATCTTCTCTTCTTCTTTGTCTTATGCTTCTTCTCTGTGAATTTGCTCGAATCGGTACTGTTTCAACTCGTTCTCTCTTCTTCTCTTCTTTCTGTGATCGCTTCGAACTTGTCACCTACGTGACGAATTGAAGCTTGAACTGCAGAAGAGACGGTTCAGGGATGAAGATTCTGCGAAGAATCACTGAGAACCGTCAAGAACTTGCTTGATCTTAGCTTCGAATTTGATTCTGGAAACTTAGGGCTTGTGATTGTTTCTTTCGTTCTTGATGAAATTGCTGCTTCTAATGATCTTGTGGTGCTTAATTATGTATGAATTGATGAGTTTTGGACGTGGATTCAATGATTTTTGTTGGAATTGTGGATGAAGGAAACGGTTAGGGTTTGAAGCTTGCTTCAACCTTCATCGTGTTCTTGAGTTTTTTGGGTTTTGATTTGTTTGGTTCTGGAGAGAGAATGGAAAGGTGTTTATTGAGTTGGCAATGAATGAATGGTTCCTTTTTGACTTGTACAGTGATGTGGCCTTTTATAGGCTGCCATGTGTATCCCTGGACCAATAACAATTTGACACCTGTACTGGATTGAATAATGGCTCGGCCTTGGATTGTTTTGGACATAGGGACCTTTCTGCAAATTTTAGAACTTTGGGACTAATCTGCAATTTTTTTAAAAAAAAAAACAAAGGACAAAAATGCAATTTGCAAAAAAGGACTAAAAGCAGAATTAGAAACCTAGAGGGACTAAAATGCAAAAAAGGACTAAAATAAAATAACTAAAATTGAATTAAAATTGGTAATTTTGACTAAACGTAAAGTGAAACAAATAAAAATAACAAAACGGACTAAAATGAACCAATTACACAAATGAGGTACTTTAAAGTAACCTCTCTCTGTCAAAATTTCATGTGAAATGACCAAAATGCCCCTAGGGACTAAACTGACTCAAAATGACTCAGATGCAATTTTGGAATGGATTTTGACATAGAATTGAAACAAGAATTTATACAAACCAATTGAAAAAGATTCAGAGACAATTTTCAGGGATTAAAAGGAATTTTAACACAGGAAATGACTAAAATGCCCTTAGGGGCTAAACTGACTCAAAATGATTCGAATGTAATTTTGGAATGGACTTTGACATGAGATTGAAACAAGGACTTATACAAACCAATTGAAAAGACACAACCAATCTTCAAGGACTAAAATGAGTTTGAATGCAGGAAATGACTAAAATACCCTTCTTCATGACTTTTGCAAATAACTTTGAAATAAGATGCAGAAAAAGATGCAATTGATCAGGGACAAATTCAAATGACTTGAAGTGCAAGAAAAATATTTTTCGATGTCTTGAAATGCAAGAAAACATAGACAAATACACATTTGAAAAGATTTTTAAAGCTAAATTGGGAGATAAAGCAGAGTAAAATATCAGTGTAAAACAATAGCAAATTAGCAATCTTTCAAGAGTAATAGACATATATCAAAGATGGAAAAATATTTTGAGCAAGTATTTTTAGGTCCAAAATTAGGGTATAACACCGTTTTGGTATAATTCACAGAACGTAAGTATTGTTTTTTAAAATGTTTTATCTTTATGTTTAATCATTTTCTTTATATGTGTGTTTGTTTAATTATTATATCAACTTTTATATGTGTTTTTTTTAATTCTTTACTTTATGTTTAATTATTTTCTTTATATGTGTGTTTGTTTAATTATTATATCAACTTTTATATGTGTTTTTTTAATTCTTTTCTTTATGTTTAATTATTATCTTTTTATTTTCTTTTATTCAACTTTTATTGTTTTTTTTATGTTTAATTATGATTTAAATTGTTTTTGGTATGTGTTTTTTAAGTTTTACATGTGTTATGTCTTAAATTAAAAATATGCGCGGCAAATTAAATTTGTGATTTTTATTTATATTAGTTAAATGTTTACATTGTTTAAACTATGTTTATTTTTCTATTATTTCAGTGCCGCAAGAAGCGTTATGTAAAACCAATTAATCATGGCGCTAAGATTTTGAGTCTCGGACGTCCAAACGAGAATGTTGAGTGGTTTTGGGGCCCGCTTAGGGAGAGCGGTTTACATGATTTGGTTTTCTTGGGCTACGCCACTGTGCCTCACGCTTTGCTGATGACTCTATGTGAGAGGTGGCATCCTGAGACCAGCACTTTTCACATGCCCATGGGGGAGATGATTGTGACTTTGGACGATGTCGCATGTCTTACCCATGTCCCAATTGAAGGGCGGATATTGGGCCACCGAAAGAAGATGTTGAGATCAGAGGGAGAGGCACTACTGATGAATCACTTGGGTGCGTCGAAGCAGGAGGCAGAGAAAATCTGCAATAGAGAGTATGGTGGGTACATTAGTTATCCAAAGCTGATGGAGTTCTATACGACGCACCTTGGTAGGGCTAACATATTAGCGGAGACTGGGGATCCAGAGGAGATGGAGGAGTTGGAGAGGGTTAGGAAATACTGTGTGAGATGTTACCTTCTCTACTTGGTTGGATGCTTGGTGTTTGGGGATAGAAGCAACAAACGCATCGAGTTGGTCTATCTGACGACCATGGAGGACGGCTACGCGGGGATGCGTAATTATTCGTGGGGAGGGATGACACTTGCATACCTGTATAATGAGTTAGCTGAGGCCTGTTTTCCCGGAGACAGGCAACTTGGGGGAAGCGTGACACTGCTGACTGTAAGGAAATTTAAATTTAAATTTTATTTTTTTGTTAACTTTAATTTTTTTTTTGTTAACTATTATTTTTTTGTTATATTTTCCGTGCGTAACTATTTATAAATGTGATTTGTATGGTTTGTGCAGGCATGGTTTTTGGCGCACTTTCCTAAGTTTTATGTTGTTGATCCAAACCCCGACTATGTTGAGAACTTACCGGTTGCGGCGAGGTGGACGCTTCAGAAGGGTCACGGAGAGGGGGTCACGTATCGGTCCTTGCTTGATCGTATTACGTTTGATGACGTATGCTGGAGGCCGTACGAAGGGCACATGGAGTTCCAGGCTTTCGAGGAGGTATTCTGGTATTCAGGCTGGATTATGTGCGGTGATCGTAGGGTGTACCGTCACTTGCCCGAGAGGGTATTGAGGTAGTACGGATACGTCCAGTCCGTCCCTAGACATCCTTCTGATATTGTAGAGCTATCACCAGCTGAGATTGTGCAGTCCTTCGTCGACTTCCGCACTCACACGCTTAAGGCGGCTGATTGGGGTGAGCATGCAGGAGAGCATACATGGCGTATGGCAGATGGCTATGTACGATGGTACACCGTTGTGTCTCACCCTCAGATTTTGCCACTTCTTCCGGGAGATATTCCGAGGCCTCCAAATGAGGAGCAGATTATTGCAGAGCAGTGGGAGCGGTACGAGGCGAGAAGCTCGCCTGATACCTATGACATGGTTAGCGGCGTTGTTGCCCATGCTGATGCGTTTTTGGGTCAGGAGGTGATGAGCATGACCCCTCAGCAGTTGTATGCGGCCTTGCATGATGTTAGGCAGCAGATCGCGCCGATCATTACCAGGAGGAGAGCCCAGAGACCGAGGAGGAGGCACCAGCAGCATCAGCAGGACCAGGACCAGCAGTAGGATTAGGACTACTAGTATTTTATGTTTAGGATATATTTTTAGGACTTGGTGTTTATTTTCATGACATTTGGCCGTTTTGTTTGTATTTTCATGACATTTGTTGTTACTTTGTTTCTATGACATTTTTTTTATGACAATTGTTCGTTTCCATATCATATTTTCAATTTCAATTATGTTGGTAATTTTCTTTGATTAGCTTTATGGTTTGGCATTGAAACAATGTGTTTACAATGTGTAAAAACACATGTAACAGGTTCTGCCTCAACAGGTTCTGCCATTTTATGGCTTCAGGACGCCTCGGTAGTTAACTGCCGAGGTTTTCCTCGGTACTTAACTGCCGAGGTTTTCCTCGGTACTTAACTGCAGCCGGTTTCATATTTCCTCGGCAGTTAACTACCGAGGGATATTTAGGTAAATTACTCGTGTGGCACAGCCTTATGCAATGTGTCAAGCAATTTTCCACCTTAAAATACCTGAATCGGCCACACAAGAAAAAGTATATGTTATATGTATACAAAATTTATCCAAATTTAATGATTCAATTTAATAATCCTTCAAAGTAATGCCAGATGGAAATTCAGCCAAACCAATTATATCATAAAGGTTCCAAAGAAAAAATTACATTAAGGGTTCATAAAATTAAGAATTTAATCAAGAAAACGGCCGTCAACAAATCCAAATTCATGCGAAAGACAAAGAGATCCCTAAAACTCAGACATGAACATTCTTCTATCATAAATCAAAAACATATCCCAACAAATCAAACACATAAATTTAGCAACATATAAGAATATAAGTTTAACATGAATTTATTAAAAGATCGTTAAAATAATGGAAAATAGAACACTTCACTACCTATATGATCATACAACCCTTATGACGAATAGAGACTCCCCCCTTACCTCTAGTTTTGTGAAAATTTGATCAATTCCTACGGTAAAATTTCTCTTCAAGTTCTCCTCGCTATGCCTCGCCTCTTCTCTCCAAAACCCTAGTTTTTCTTTTGCCGCTTTGTTTCTTTCTCTCTCAGTAACCATTCTTCTCTAATTATCTTTTCTATTTATAAGCTCTAATTGAGTTTGTTACCAATCTTTTTAGATTACTATATTTCTTCTAGGTTTGTTATTAATCTTTTCAGATTACTATTTGTACCTCTAAATTTTGTTATTATTCTTCCTGTGACTACATTCATCCCTCTGCTTAAATCATTAAAACACTACTCAGCTCAATAACTACACCTCTTTTCTACCCAATTTTACTAATTCACCTCCGTTCACACTCTACTTTCTTATTCTCTCTAGAAACTCTATTTTTTTTTCCTAAACATTATTTTCTCTCACTCTTTAACTGACTAACCAACCTATTTACTTTCTCCTTGCCTATTCTTCCAATAAATACGAATATTTAAATTAATACTACCTAACAACCAATACTATTAATAACATTAATACTAATATTATCTAATAATAATAATAATAATATTAATAAACTAATATTAAAAATTGGGGTGTTACAATGAACACACTCACTAAGATCGAAAGGAGAAATGATAGGCTAAAGAGAAACTTGTCTTTAGAAATTAGGTCTAACATAAAGTTCTAGCTTTAAGGTTTTGGTTTGTGAAGGGTTTGTCATTATGATGAACCAATAATCCCAAGACTCTTTTTATTATTATATTTTCTTTCAACCGTTTGAAAACCCCAACTTTGCAACTTAACCTTTTCTAATCATCAATTAAAGTTAATTGAATTGAACAACTCCCTTTCGGAACGATACTCTATTTTTACTACTTGGGTAGAACCGTGCACTTGCAGTTTTATCCCATCAGTTAAATACTGAGGGACAATTTCATCTTTTACATGTGTTTTTCATCCTTATGATATGTGTGAACATCAATTTTCTTATTCTATCACAACTAAATAGATTTGTTTTAATTTTTTTCTTTTATTTTCGTAAAATAACCCAAAACCATCTTTACCTTACTAAAGAAAATTATAAAGTTCATAGTTTCTTCACGTGAAAAAAAAAATGACAAGGAACCTCTCATTATAGTTTTCAAGGAACTAATAAATTAATGATTGTTTTAAACAGTTTGGATAATAAATGGTTTCATAGATCTACTATATCATCATACACAGTTTAAGTAGTCTATATAGTTTTCCTATATCTAGTTTATCATGGCTATTAATATGAGGTGTATTGCTTTTTACATAATAAGAAAATACTCTTTTGAAAAGTGTACGATTTTTTTTTAAAAAGTAAAAGGTTATAGAGACAAAGAAAGTATAATGGAAAGATTGATTGTGTTTTTTTTTTTGTGTGGTTTTGTTTGAAAGTGAGGGTGTGGTGAGACATAGATCTGATTTAAGAATAACTTGAGTTGAAGATAAGGAATTTAGTACAGGAAGTATAAAACAAGAGAATAAAGAAAGTTTAAAAAGGAAAGTGGATGCTGACTTTTCTTAGAAAAAGTGGAGAGTGTGTGATTAGTGCATCCATGTAGAATGTATTTATAAGAACAGAAGTAGTGTAGTTTAACAGTTAGCCAAGCCAACTTAGAAAATATTGTAGGGTTTCTCCTTCTTTTCTTTCTTCAATATCTTTTTTTTTCTTTATTGTATATATATTTTTGAAAACGTGGGTAGAAAGTATACGGTGGGTAGAAAGTATACGATTTTTTTTTCTTTCTAACAACAAAACTGCTATCTCCACCCCCTTTTATATTTCATTCCTTCTTTTTTTTTTTTATGGTAGCCGGGGTTTGAACCCCAGACCTTGCATATATTATGCATTGTCCATACCAACTGAGTTAAAATCACGAGGACTTTCATCTCTTCTATTATTATTATTTTATTATTTTCTCATTCAAAAACATAGTTAACTTTTGATAAGAAATTGTATCCCATTATTTTCCTTAATCAAATTTTAACTATCGGAAGTTTTTAGTTTGTTTTTATTTTTATTGTTGTTTTGTAAAGGCGGTGTAACAACATCAGTATTTTACAAACAACAAAAAAATTAAGTATACCTATAGTGATTTATATTTTCAGTTACTTTCGAATATAGGCTTAAAGTTTTAGGATGTTACAACTACATGCAGTTCAGCACTTGACCCATCCTTCTGGAGTTGCCTTCGACAGATTTTGCTTTCTTCTTCTTTTTATTCTTCTTCTCCACTAAAGTATATGAAGCTCCTTCGACAGGTTTTTGTTTAGATTGTTTGGGCTTTATTTTCTCCTGAAGGGGATTGATGGCTTATTCAGTGGCTATATGTTCCTCGTTCCCCTCAGTCGAAGTTTTTTTTATAATCCACATCCTAATCTTCCGACTGAAAACAATCAAACAAAATTGTTAATATGAATAAGCAAAGAATAAATAAAGAGAAGCAAAAGTTAGATGGCTAACCATTGAATCATCTCTCACAATTGTTACAGTTGCTTGCTTTTGTTTTTTGCTTGCAACTTTAGTAGTCGAACTGCTCGATCTTTTTCGACTCTGAAAGATAAGGTAAAATTAGATTTCAACATTCAAAAAGAAGTATCTACTCGTTACGGAATCTCAGGTGTCAAAGTGTGGATTTCATATAGTAAAAAAAAGGGACGTGCTATATCTGAAACGTACGAAATTTAGTAAATATCGTAAAGGCAGATGTAGTAGGGGTTGCAAACCAGACGGAACAAAACTTGGTTTTGGAAGATATGGCACTCAAAGTTGTAGAGCTGGTCGTCTTTCATATCGAGCCATTGAAGCAGCGCGTCGGGCTATAATCGGGAACTTCCATCGTGCTATGAGCGGACAATTCCGAAAAAATGGTAAGATATGGGTAAGAGTTTTCGCAGATATCCCTATTACCGGGGAAAGTTTATAAATGTTAGAAAAATTATACATGTTTGTCTTCTTGTGGCTGCTTCTGCTTTTTTGGCTTCGACATGTTGCATATATTGTCTTTCTCAATAGTGGCCTTCTTAGCTGATCATATTAATTGCGCTGGTGGAAGGGGGACAATTGCAAACATTTGACACATATTAGATAAAGGACATGGAAGGAAAAGAAATAAACAAAATTCTAAGTAATTTTATACATCACCTAATGGGATGTTGCTTCGGATTTGTACATGTTGAATATCAAAATGGAGGTTACCTTTGAAATTGTGTAAATCATATTTAGTCGATACTACTCTTTCTGATAATCTTTTCAATTCATTTAGAGGAGCTTCCTATGACAAGAATGTAGCTGGATTGAACACATTTGTAAATTTGTGCTTGATTAATGAATCTATGAATGAAACCTTTCAATTTATCTTTTTTTTTTATGAGAAAATGATCAAAGAGGGAGAAAACAAGATAAAATCTAAATTGTCATTTATTTTTGTTATATTTTTGAAAATTGGCCTTAAAATTTAATAAAGTCTTAGTTGTACAAATGAAAGACATTATAAGTAATGCTAATGGTGAGGTACAAAACCATAAACTAAGAACGAAGAATAGGGTATGCGATTAGAATAAAAGATGTAGTAAATGAGAGAAATTAATGTTGAGTATAAGTTCTAAACATGATGTTGAATAATGAAGAGATGATATATATATGTGATGTTGATGAATGATGAGATATATTTGTTTTATCATGTTGATGAATGATGTAACACATGATGCTTATGAATGACGAATAATGACGAGACTTATCTTGTTTATATGATGTTGATGTGGTGTAAATTATTGATGATGTGTTAATGTGTATTGTTCGATGAGTTTTCTCCTCATGAATCATGTCATATGTAGCACGATTACGAGAATGACGATTGTATGTTCAGTAACACAACTCTCACGTACAAATAATGACGAGAAGAAATGATACCACATGCATATAGCTAATAGGAAAGAAATGCATTTGCATATAACTGATGATGTGGGAACTTGGTGTATGTGATGTGTAAATGATGCGAAAATTATGATGTATAACTTGACGAGAATTTATGAAGATGTCTGTAAATGTTAGCGATTGATGTTATCACTTTTTTTTTATATTATTCATAAATTTCAATTATATTTTATGAATTATATTCTCACACCTTCATTGTTGATGTGTATTGTGGTGTCGGTACTTGTAGAGCTCTAGTTACGGGATGCTTAGAGGTGGCGACATGAGTTTGCTTCAGTCATTATTTTATTTAGTTAAATTATGTAGTCGGACACGTGCTCTGATATGTAACACTAGGGTCGGGGGATTATTGTTTTTAATTTATGTTTCTGAAGTTTAAAGTTTTAGAACTTCTGTTTACTTTACCTTGGTCATGAGAACTTAATCTATTTGATTGTAATGTTTGAACTATTCAACTACTGAATTATGAATATTATCTTATGAAAACGGTTAAATGACGAGTATGTGTAACACCTTTTACATTAAATATATATATTCTTTTTATTTAATAATTCAAAGTCTGAGTTTTAGAGTGTTACGTATACTCCTCTATAAAACATTAACAACAAACACATCAATACTATAATTGAATAACCTTTAAATCACCCCCCCATACTCGTCACATTTCACTCCTTACCCCACCAATTATTTTATTATTCTGTTTTCACCTCCCGCCCTTAATGTCGTTTATTTTATTCACCTTCATATTATTTACTCAAATAAAATCTTATTTACTAAAGCTTAACCCCTGAAGCTAACCCTAACCCTAATATTTTCCCCCCATTTTTCCCTCCACTTTTCTGAGCCATTGGATCTTGCATATTTAGGCGCCATTCAACTTTAGCCATTGATCATATTTCATATTTATCTCTTCTATTTTCCGAAACAACTATTTCATATTTATCTCTACTTCCGAAACAAATTGGCCCAACAACTATTTCATATTTATCTATAGCCCTAATTTTCCGAAACAACTATTTCATATTTATCTCTTCTATTTTCCGAAACAATTATTTCATATTTATCTCTTCTATTTTCCGAAACAACTATTTCATATTTATCTCTTCTATTTTCCGAAACAACTATTTCATATTTATCTATAGCCCTATTTTTCCGAAACAACTATTTCATATTTATCTCTTCTGTTTTCCGAAACAACTATTTCATATTTTCCTTCAAAAAAAACTATTTCATATTTATCTCTACTTCAGCTTATCTTATCCTTATTTATTAATTTTGTTATGTCTGAAGCAACTTAACCTAATTTTTTCCCGCTCATTTGCTTTATTAGGTTTGTAATTATTTAACCTAACAAATTCCATCTAAAAAAATGCATCGCACACAAATTTCATTCCTATCCCCTTGCCTTTTTTTTATTTATTAATTTTGTTACGTCTACAACATCTTAACCTAATTTTTTCCCGCTCATTTGCTTTATTAGGTTTGCAATTATTTAACCTAACAAATTCCATCTAAAAAAAATGCATTGCACACCAATTTCATTCCTATCCTCTTGCCTTTTTTTTGAAGAAAATATTTTCTACCATATCAATGATCACGTATGATCCTTCTATTTTATACTTTTTTTTTGTTCAAGAATTTTAAACTTTTTTTTTTGGATTTTTTTTAATTTCATGCCTTTTGTTTTTGACATCCTTATTTATTAATTTTGTTGCGTCTGCAGCAACTTAACCTAATTTTTTCCCGCTCATTTGCTTTATTAGGTTTGCAATTATTAAACCTAACAAATTACATCTAAAAAAGTGCACTGCACACCAATTTCATTCCTATCCTCTTGCCTTTTTTTTTTGAAGAAAATATTTTCTACCATATCAATGATCATGTATGATACTTCTATTTTATACTTTTTTTTTGGTCAAGAATTTTACACTTTTTTTTTATTTTTTTAATTTCATGCCTTTTGTTTTTGACATCCTTATTTATTAGTTTTGTTACTTCTGCAGCAACTTAACCTAATTTTTTTCCGCTCACTTGCTTTATTAGGTTTGCAATTATTTAACCTAACAAATCTTAATTATTAAAGCTTAACCCCTCAAGCTATTGTTGCCCTAATATTTTCCCCCCATTTTTTCCTCCACTTTTCTGAGCCATTGGATCTTGCACATTTAGGCGCCATTCAATTTTAGCCATTGATCATCTTACTTAATGCCAGCCGAATTTTGTTATCAAGTTTGCTATAATTTTGGCCAGCTGAATCCTTATTTTTTAACCTAACAAATTTCATTCATCTTAATCACTAAAGCTTAACCCTTCAAGCTATTGTTGCCCTAATATTTTCCCCCCATTTTTCCCTCCACTTTTCTAAGCCATTGGATCTTGCACATTTAGGCGCCATTCAATTTTAGCCATTGATCATCTTACTTAATGCCAGCCGAATTTTGTTATCAAGTTTGCTATAATTTTGGCCAGCCGAATCCTTATTTTTTAACCTAACAAATTTCATTTATGTCCTCCTCCTTTTTTTTTTTGAATCAAATATTTTCTACACTTTTAGGTTTGCAATTATTTAACATAACAAATTCCATCTAAAAAAAATGCATCGCACCAATTTTATTCTTATCCTCTTGCCTTTTTTTTTTATGAAACAAATATTTTCTACCCTAACTTACTAATGCTTAACCCCTCAAGCTATTGTTGCCCTAATATTTTCCCCCCATTTTTCCCTCCATTTTTCTGAGCCATTGGATCTTGCACATTTAGGCGCCGTTCAATTTTAGCCATTGATCATCTTACTTAATGCCAGCCGAATTTTTTTATCAAGTTTGCTATAATTTTGGCCAGCTGAATCCTTATTTTTTAACCTAACAAATTTCATTCCTATCCTCCTTTTTTTTTGAATAAAATATTTTTTACACTTTTAGGTTTGCAATTATTTAACATAACAAATTTCATCTAAAAATATGCATCGCACCAATTTCATGCCCACCAATTTCATGCTTTTTTTATCCTTATTTATTAATTTTATTAGGTCTGCAGCAACTTAACCTAATAATTTCCCTCTAAAATTCTGCATTAGATTAGCAACAATTTAACCTAACAAATTCCATCTAAAATACAGCGCACCAATTTAAACTAACAAATTCCTTCTAAAATGCAGTAATCCCTTATATTTCTCCTCGCTGATAAGCTTTTTATTCATATCCTGTTGTGTCATCGTTTGTATATATCTATTATTTCTGTAGACTTTTTTTTTTGACAAGTTGTTGCACACTTATTAATGATATTTTTTTTGTTACAATTATTAATGATATATTTGTACTATATTTATAAACAATAGAGGATTTTAGGCTGACTTTTGTTATTCAAACTATACCTTAAACAATTTTGTTTGTTACATTTGAAATTCATAAATATTTATGCTTATAATTTTAATCTATATAAACTTTTTTATATAAAATATCGTTCATAATCTATATGTGTTAGCGTAATAAAAAAACGAAAAGACGGCTATGTGAATGCCCGTCTTTCCACACGTTGACATAATGTAAATCAATATTTTTTCTAAATTAAAAATAAATCAAATTATTACGTGGTATATCCCGTGAAAATAAAACTATCACATACCTCCCTAAAAACAAAAGAAACAAAAAACTATCACATTCCTTAAAAAAAACAAAAAAAAAACTATCACATGCTTGAAAAATTCTATAAAAATCCTAACGAATCTTTTTCATTTTTATAAAGGAACGAATATCTTAATATATATATATATATATATATATATATATATATATATATATATATATAAAGGTTGATTGGAGAATATCTTTTTTTCCCCTCAAAAAAGATATTCTCCAATCAACCTTAATTAACCCTAATCCCGCCCTTTTTGGCGGGTCTAAATATATTTTTTTAAAAGGAACGAATATCTTAATATATATATATATAAAGGTTGATTGGAGAATATCTTTTTTTCCCCTCAAAAAAGATATTCTCCAATCAACCTTAATTAACCCTAATCCCGCCCTTTTTGACGGGTCTAAATATATTTTTTTAAAAAATTGTTTTGCAAGGAATTGAACCAACTACCCATAACAACACCTTAGAGCTTTTACCACTAGACCACTAACATTTTTATTAAAATATAGTTGCTTCTAAAATGGATATGTAATCTTAAAGGCCTTTTTTTTAAGCCACTAACAATCATTTTTATTGTGTTTATTTTCATGTTTGATTAATTTCACATAATTTAATTTATGACTTTTATTCCATGTTCATTTTTGTTGATGCAAACTAATGTTATAATTTTCTTTTTTGAGATTTTGCATGTCGATCACTCTCAAACATCACTTAGTTTCATTGTTTCTATTACTTTGAATGTAACTCTAAAATTAATAATATAGACACTTTGATGCTTATATAAGAAACTCTACAAAACCCGTACATCGTACGGGTTAGAGTCTAGTTCTAATAATTCTACTAAAACTCCACAATTTCTCAACAATGGCCTATTACTTCAAGTAAAGCGCCCCATCACCATAATAAATATTAGAAAGCGTATTTAATTTTATTAAATTAAATAAATGAGAAATCAAGGTGATAGGGTTTGTGGCTGGAAATTCTCTTTGGAACCATTTTCGCCAGCTTCACTTAAAAAATGGGTCCATGCAGGGATGAGAATAGGTCAGGCCAGGTCAAGCCAGGCTTTGAAAGGCCTGAGCCTGGCCTACGAAAAATTATACAAGTCTAAGCCTGGCCTATGGCCTATCATAGGCCGTTTTTCTTGGCCTGACCTATTAAAAAGCATGTCTGGCCTGAAAGCATACTTTCAGGCCTATTTTACATTAAAGTCATCAAATAGTTCATTTTAGCTACTAAATAGACTAAACAGACCTTAAAGCCTACTTAAAAGCCTATTTTACTATAGGTAAATTTTAACAACATAAAAGGCAGTTTAAAAGCCTATAACAACACAACAACAAATTTAGAGCTAATAATAATAATCTTTCATTAGTACTCATCAATGTTTATAAACGATTTGAGTACAATTCACCAAAAAATAGAAAATATTTCATAAAGTGCTTGATATGAGAAAACAAAAAAAGAAATGAGTGATACAGTGACACTCATTAGTCATAGTCATATTTGGTCTTAGTCAAAACTCAAAAGTGTAGCAAAAGTCAACATGTGAACATATCACTCATAGTCAGCTCCATGTACACTGACCACCCAAAAAACCAATATGATATCAAATCTTCAAGGTGTAGCAAAAGTCAGCATAATTCAACATATCACACAAGTCAGCAAATCACTCATAGTCAGCTCCATGTACACAAACCAGCCCAAACAACCAAAATGATATCAAATCTTCAAGTTGATTTGTATCTCATCTTTATCAACCTTGAGAACCAAAAGAAATAAATACATTAGTCATTGTACTAAAAAATACCATATGAATATATGAATAAATATTAGTAAAAAATCATGACAAGGAATAACCTTTGATTTGTCCTTCACACCATACTTATGACAGAACCAATCACCAACACAAATGAGAGCTTCAACAGATTCTTCATTTAATCTAGAGAGAAATTCATCAATAACTCTACCTCCAGCACTGAATGTGGACTCGAATGCAACAATTGAGATTGAAATAGCTAGTATATCAGCAACCATCTTAGACAACATCGTATACTTCATGCTGTTGTTCCTCCACCAGTCCAAAGCACCAAAGGATTTAGAGTTAGGAACATAAACACCTTCATCAAGATAATCTTGCAATTTTAACATTTCATCAATTCCAGTGGCATTTTTAACATTTGTTTGAGAGGATGATGGAATATCACAATCCAAATTAACAGCAGGCGACGAATAAGACTCTTCCAAACATAAGGCTACATACTCATCATATAATAATTCCAACGAACGCCTAACCTTCTTTATATTCTCATCAAAAACTTCCTTGGATTTATATATCTTGGGAAAGCATATACAAACACTGTGAAATTTGCACCTAGGATCCAAAACACTAGCTATAGCCATCAACAAATTACACTCCCCCCAGTATTTGTCAAACTTCATTTTCATTGGTTTTGCCATTTATCTCATAAATAGATCTTTGTCTTCATCTGCCATATCAAGTACCTGCTTCACCCTCCAAACCTCAGGCAAATACAAATTTGCAGTCGGATACTCACTACCTACATTCAAAATAGTAGTTATATTAAACATTTCTAAGAGTAAAAAAATACAACAATTAAATAGTTGAGAAACTACCTGAGATCACATGAGTAGCAGAATTAAACGCTTCTAGCAATTCACACACTTTCTCAACTTTGTTCCATTCTTCAAATGAAGGGGCATGATTATAGTGATGCTCTCTTTCTATGTAGGCTGAAAATGCAATTTTAAATTTCAAACCAGTTGACAACATATTGAAGGTTGAATTCCATCTTGTAGGACAATCGATTACGAGTTTCCTTTCTTTCAAACCTTTTTGCTCAACCACATCACAAAAGTTCTTTTGTCTTGCATCATTATGGTTAACATATTTGAAACTCTCATGAATATTAAAATTGATATCCTTAATTTTACTAAGGCCGTCCTGCACTAACAAATTCAAAATGTGCGCACAACACCTAACATAAAACAAAGCGCCATCAAGGATTAACTTTCTACTCAGCGATATATCGTCCCTAAGATATTTCAAGCACAAATAATTGTAAGCATCATTATCAATAGATACTGTAAATATTTTATTTTCAATCCCCAAAGTTTTCAAACATTTATAAATAGCATCAGCCACATCAATACCACGTCTTGGTGCATGCACTTTCACAAAACTCAAAACTCTTTTTTGATGATTCCATCCCGCATCAATGAAATGTCCTGTGATAACCATATATTCAACTACTTGATGGCTAGATTTCCACATATCTGTTGTTAAACTAATCTTTCTCACACTTTCCAAATGTTTCTTTAAGATTTTCTTCTTATTCTCGAATAGTTTCAAACAATCACTTGTTGTTTTATGAGTAACCTTGCGAAAATCAGGATTTTCATATTCAAATGCCCACATCCAAACTTCATCCTCAACAACATTAAAAGGATATTCGTGAACCTTGACAACAGTTGCAATTATTTCCCTAATACTTTCATTAGAGTATCTAACACCAGAAGTAAGAAAAGGGTTACCTGAACTCACAAGCTTAAATGGAATAACAACTTTTCTCTTTTCAGTAGCATCTTGAAATTTCTTGTTTGTGCAAACTATAATATTTCGTTTCATTTGACTTGTGATGGCTCCTGTTGTCCCAGTAGTATATTGTGCTTTGTAGTGTTTACAAACAGCTTTAAACACACCTTTAGTAATTTCCTTTTCATCGAAATCTTTTCAAATTGCACTTGTCTTTTTCCTCTTTCTCCCAATAATTGGTTCAACTTGAGTTTCTTTTCCTTGGGTTGCATTTGCTTCTGCTTGAGTTGTGTTTGCTCCCGCTTGAGTTGGTTCTTCATTTGCTTGAGAAGAAATTTGTTGTACAAAGTAAAAACAAGCATTAGTTAGTTAGAAAGATTAGCTAATTATTAATTTACAAACATTAATTTAATCTAAGACAAATTTGAAATGCAACTACAAGTAAACAACTGTTAAATAGACTAAGAGGAAGCAATTTATTCTACTGGAATTTACAAACTAAGAGGAATTTGTTCTCATTATCTAACAGGGTCATTAAACAGTGGTAATTTGTTGCAAATAAGCCTTTCTAATTGTCTAACAGAGTCATCAAATAGATAGAGAGTTTCGTGATCACATAGGGAAAATCTAAACAATGGATATAATTTATTTGTCAGATTGTTCTTCAGTGGATGAGGACAGAATACTAGTACTCAACTGGACTATGCATCCTCAAATTCGTATATTATTAGGCTGGCCTATTAGGCTTAACATGCTTTTTTGAATGCCTAGGCCTGACCTATTTAACTAAACAGGCTTTTTAAAAAGCCTAAGCCTAGGCCTACAAACTAAACAGGTCAGGCCAGACCAGGCTTAAACAGGCCAGGCCGTAGGCCCCTGTAGGCCTGCCTAGCCTATTCCTAACCCTAGTGCCATGGAAGGGATGAAGGTATCACAATGTAAGAATATGTTTAAATATTATGAGAAAAGGTCCTTGGTCGAATGACTTATTTCTCTTGGGGTAAGTAAAGCTAGCGTGGTGCCTTCTATCCTTCGACAGATTACTCCTTCAGCATAATCATTTGATACGAAGAGATGCAGCGTAGGCTGGCAGTTAGCCAAAGTTGGAAGAGCCATATGGGTCCATAAATTAAGAGGTTTTTTTTTTCAAGGTTCTAACTTTTGCATGGCATAACTCATATGGCCTAAGGATTCATAAAGTGATCATATGATTAGTTGACTTAAACAAAAGTTATGGCCCTCATGCAGCTGAATTGCCATTACCACAAACTTTTTGGCTACTTGCAATGAGCTAGAATAAAAAACATAATGGGATAACCAAAGGTTTAAGGTGTGTGCTATGTGTCGGAGACATCCTCACTGTCAGTTTTGTGATGGTCATAAATGTAGGCTACATAGATATCCCGTTTAAAGTCGAAGTGGTTTGTTTCACTTACTATGCTAGGGTTAAAGGTTTCTCCTATTGGTCGACGCCCAGTAATGGCAGCCTCATCAAATAGAATGGGGGTGAGCATGCCACATTTTAGTTGAAGGGTATTTGTTGAACCTTCCCAAAAGTGGAGTTCTGCAATGAGCAAGCCATGGTGGTACTTAGGGCCAGTTCTAGATAGTTGGATTAAGTCGAAGATGCCTAAGGTTTTTCAGATGTAGGCCCTTTTAAGTTCAACTTTGTTTAGCCAATTAACATAAATTCCATGCCTATTGTAAGGAGAAGATCGAAAGACTATGGTAGGAGCACTCATGAAACCCATTTCATAAGGCCCTTATGTGAAAACTCTAGGTTTGCACTTAGGATATCTAGGGAAAAGGTCGTTTACCTTCTGGTAGTTCATAGAATAGTCTAAAAAAGGGGCTAATAACGCATGCATGTTTTTGGAGATGGAGAAAGGAATGACTACATGGGTATTCTAGATCTTTGCTTGTTCTACCTTCATTGAAGGTTCAGGTGGAAAACTTTGATTTGCCTTCTGAAGGGGAACATCCAATCTTGTGACTAATGGACCGGGAATAACTTTCGATGATGATAAAGCCATTGTTGATGAAGAATTGAAGGAAGTTTTGAAGCTTTAAAAGGTTTTTCAGATTTCTGTTTGTGCAGAAAAGATGAAGTGTTTGTGAAGTTTTCTGGAGAAATAGATTTACAGAGGTTGCAAGAGTGGGAAAAATAAGAAAAAAAGGAAGAAAAAGGTTTCAATAACTTTCTAAGAAGATGGAGAAAGAAAACCTTTGAGTTTTCACCTTGTGGGAATAATCCACGTGGCTATGGTTGAAGTTGGCAGTTGCATGTTGAAAGCATTAAAGTGACATTTGGAAGTTCAAAGGGGGCATCATGGCCATTAATTTTCTGAGAAAGTGGCGCCATAATTTGATTTTTCTGTAGATGTGAGTTGAAGAAACAATTTGGAAAATAGTCACGATGATGATGACGTCAGTACTTCACCTTAGAAATTTGGAAAAGATTTCAAAAATGTCATTTTTCTCTTTCATTCACAATTCAATCAAAAAATGACATTTTTGGGGGCAATTTGTTAGAATGTATTTTCGAAGGACTTGATTCGACAAGAAATAATATATCAACTAGGGATTGGCATTTGAATGTGTTCCAGATGGATGCTGATTTGACAGATTTTGGAACACTTAACATAATGGAGGGTGCAAAACCATTCAGTTTCAACCTACAAGAATTCAAATGGTTGTATGAAGAGTCAAGATCAAGAGGATGAAGACACGTGGGACTTTGTCAAGAAATCCGAAAGAATATCAGATACAAACAAATAAAATCTGCAATAGACGCGCAATATAAATATTTAATGGACTTTTGAATTTTTTTCGTAATAGAAACCTTATATTATTATTGTTAATTTTTCATTTACTATTTTTATACATTTTACAATACTAAAATTACTTGGATAGGTTGGAATTCTGTTTGTTTGAGGAAGGAGTATGATGGGTTGGGGGTTAGGAAGTTGAGAGAGTTTAACAATGCTTTGTTGGGGAAATGGTGTTGGCGTTTGTTAGTGGATAGTAATGGTTTTCTGGCGTAGGGTGTTGGTGGCTAGGTATGGTGCGGAGGATGGGAGGTTGGAGGATGGGGGCTGGAGTTGTTCTTCGTGGTGCCGGGATATAGTGAGAATCCGAGACGGGATAGGAGGTAGTGGTGCTGGGTGGTTTGCGGAGTGTGTGTCGCGGAGGGCGGGAGATGGGGCGGCTACTACTTTCTGGTGAGATTGTTGGTGTGGTGGTATTCCTTTCCGTGACCACTTTCCTTGTCTTTACGATCTGGCCGACAACAAAGCGATCACGGTTAGGAGTATGTTTTTGTTAGGTTGGGAGGATGAAGGGAGGCGTGAAGGTTGCGCCGTAGTTTGTGGGTGTGGGAGGAGGAGTTTCTAGCAAAGTGTAATGCATTACTACATGATGTTTCATTGCAGGACACTACTTCTGATATGTGGCAGTGGCATTTGGACCCGATAGGGGTTTACTCCGTTCATGGTGTTTATGACATGCTGACATCCCAAGAGCATGCTCAGGTTCAAGCAAGCATGGATTTAATTTGGCATAACCAGGTCCCTTTGAAGGTGTCTATTTTTTTCGTGGAGGTTGCTCCGTGATAAAGTACCAATAAATTTGGCAACTCGTGGTGTCATTTCTACTGAGGCGCGGTTGTGTGTAGCTGGGTGTGGTCATGTTGAAGACGCTTGACATTTGTTTCTAATGTGCACATCTTTTGCGTCCCTTTGGCCGTTGGTGCGAGCATAGATTGGTTTTGATGTGGTGGACACTCAGGTTATTTCTGATCATTTCACCAAATTTACTTATTACACAGGTGGTCTGAAAGTGCGGCGTTCTTTCCTTCAACTTATATGGCTTCTTTGTGTGTGAGCATTGTAGAATGAACACAATAGTAGGTTATTAAGAATCAGGAAAGTTCTAGCTATCAGTTATTAGACAAAGTAAAGTCATACTCCTTCTGGTGGCTGAAAGCTAAAAATGCTACTTTTGTTTTTGGCACTCATCTGTGGTGGTTGAGTCCCCTTATGTGTTTGGGCATTAGACAGTTGTCTTTTATTTTTGACTGACTGCTTGTATTTTTTGATAGTCTCTTCGGTAGATCCTGTGCTAAGGAGAATGTTTTGTCAATAGTAATATAATCTATTTTTGTTTGTTAATAAAATACAATACTAAAAATATAATTACCACAATGTTATGCTAGTCATGCCATATGAATGCACATGTCTTTAACTATATTCTTTTTAAATAAAAAAATTAAAATATCAATTTAAATCAATTTTTAAAATAAAAAAAAAAAAAAAAAAAACAATATACAGTATGCGTTATTTCAGGAAAAACCAATATACCTCGAAAAAAATGATAAGTGATTTAATACTTCGTAAATATATAAATTCCCCCTCTCTTGGAATTCTCCGCCTTCAAAACACACTCACCAGTCTCTCGCATCACATCAGGTTTCGAGACAAATCGGAGTCGAGTTGAATCATGTCGGACGAGGAACACCACTTTGAGTCAAAAGCCGATGCCGGAGCTTCCAAGACTTATCCTCAACAAGCCGGTACTATCCGCAAAAATGGTTACATCGTTATCAAAAATCGTCCCTGCAAGGTTTTATTCAATTTCATTCTCTGAAGCTTGATTAGTTTGATTTAATTATGATCCTTTATTTTGTTTTTTTTATTAGGGTTTGATTGTTATTTATAGGGTTTTTATAGTTTTTTGTTTTCTCCATGATTTTATTTGTGTTTGATGGTTTAGCTTTATAGATCTATTGTTTCACTTAACCAAATTTCGATTTTCGTTAGTTTAGTTAACTGAATTCAAAAATTGTATTTTTGATTGAAAATCGAAATTTTATGTTTCATGTGTTGTTTTGTTCTGTTTTATGGTTGTATCTGTTATTTTTTTTCTTCATGTTTTATTGTATTGTTGTTTGACAAGGTTTTAAATTGAGGTCAATTTGCGATCCCTTGATATTGTAGGGGCACGTGATGGCAGAAAATTAGTAGAACCCATTTAGAGTGGTCCTTGTTGTTTTGTTTTGTTTACAAATTCTATTTGTGAATTTTTCATGTTTTATTATATAGTTGTTTGAGAAGGTTTTAAAATGTGGTAGGAAGAGTAGAAAATCCTAATTTCGCAGAGTGTGTGATGGCTGGCGGAAAATTATTATAACCCTTTTAGAGTGTTCCTTATGTTGTTTTGTTCTGTCTTAGGGTTGTGTCTAGGACTGTTCATCTTGTATTGTTTTAGTGTTTGTTAAAGGTTTGAAGTTATAGTGTGTTGTGTCTGTTTGATATTGTGGAGAAAGAGTCTAAGTCGAATGCGGCTGATACAACCGCGATTAATTGATGTTGTTGAGACTTGAGACATCAAAAACCCTAATTTTGTGGTTTGTATAGTGATTGTGAGTTTTATTTATAATCATTGTAGCTTTGGTAGTGTTTGAAAGGATTTGTGTGGTCTTGGAGTAGTAATTTTGGACTTGTGGTTGTTTAGTTTTTTTTTTTTTTTTTTAATTTAGTTTTAGGGTTGTACTTGTGAGTGTTCATGTTGTATTGTGCTGTTGTATGGCTAGGTTTTAGGTTTTAAGACACCAAAAATCCTAATGTCACAATTTGTACTGTGGTTGCATTCTATTATTTATAACCTTTGGAGGGTAACTTTGGTTGTGTTGGAATGGATTTTCGTAGTTATTTTGGATTGATCGTTGTTTTTGTGCTTGTTTTCATCTTCGATGGTTTACTCGATTTTGTTGTTGTGCTTGTTTTGAACTTTGATGGTTTATTTGATTCTGTGATTGATGTGTTTGGATGGATTCTTGTATGGCAGGTTGTTGAGGTTTCAACCTCAAAGACCGGTAAGCATGGTCATGCCAAGTGTCACTTTGTTGGAATCGATATTTTCACTTCCAAAAAGCTCGAAGATATTGTGCCCTCTTCCCACAATTGTGATGTACGTTGATGTTGGTTTATTTAAGATGTTTCTTTCTATTCCTTTTTGTTTTATTTTTATGACATTTTTCTGTGTTTTTTGTCTCCTAGGTTCCCCATGTGAATCGTACCGACTATCAATTGATCGATATTTCTGAAGATGGATTTGTAAGTTGAAATATTGTTTCTTTCAATTTTTGGCAATTTGTTTGATTCAATGATCGGATTCTATTGTTACTGAATGTTGTTATTGAATGTTGTTATTTTGTAGGTGAGTCTGCTTACTGAAAATGGTAACACCAAAGATGACTTGAAGCTTCCTACCGATGACAATCTGCTTACTCAGGTTTGTAGGAATCCACTGCTTTGTTAATGGATTCACATCCTGCAAAAGTATGCTTAGCTTTAGAACATTTTTTGGTTTTAGATTTGTATTTTCACTTAAATTGACAAATATATCTTTACTGTTTTACCTGAATCTTGTTTTCCATATCAGAATCATCATTGATTCCCTTAATTGTTTTATTCTTTGGCTCAAATTGGTTCAACTTCTAGCTAATAGGAGTTCTTAGCCTAAAATGGATTTTAGTTTATGTTTCTTCAATTACTCATGAAGTTAATAACATGTTTGGTGTGAGGGAACTGATTCCTCTCATTGAAGTTTTGTAAAAAAAACAGTTGAAACATTTTTATTGCATTGTTTGTGTTACAAATACTTGAAAACTAGAAATAAGTGGAAATATTTGAAAACATCAAGCAAGTGACAACAAAGTAATAGTTTTCTGATAAAAAGTGAAAATGAGAAATGAAAACAGAATGTTCTCAAATCATACGGCCTTAAAAGAGGGAGTGTCTTAAAATATTAAGATGTAGAAGGAAAGTTTAACCCTTTCTTTTGCCATAGTTAATTTTAGGCTTAAATATGAATTTCGTCCCTGTAATATAGGCGTGTTTTGATTTTCGTCCCTGTAAAAAAAAAAGTTTGAATTACGTCCCTGTAAAATTTTTTTTGTTTGAAAATGGTCCCTGGGCCCACTGTAGCGCTGATGTGGCATGGCATTCGCCACGTGGCAGTTGCTGACTGTGCAACTTTTGCCACGTGGCACTGACGTGGCGTGCCACATAATATTAAATTTTAAAAAATATTTTAAAAATTCTGAAAATTGTTTTTAAAATTAAAAAATATGAAAATAATTTTAAAAGTCATAAAAAATCACCGAAAAAATTCTGAAAATTATAAAAAATTTCCGAAAAATCTGAAAATAAATTTAAAAATCATAAAAAATTTCTGAAAAAATCTGAAAATTTTTCCAAAAAATCTGAAAATAAATTTAAAAATCATAAAAAATTTCCGAAAAATCTGAAAATAAATTTAAAAATCATAAAAAGATTTCAAAAAGACTCTTTCTAGTTTCACCCTATATAATCATAGTTACACCCAAATTTATGAAATTTTTTACAATAATACCAAAATTGCCCCCTTCATCTAAATTTCTAAAAACCCTTTTTTTTTATTATCATTCTAAACCCTCACCCCTTTTTCACCCACAAACCACCATGGATATGCAATCAATACCTACTAAAATCGTCAATTGAATCAACATCTCTTCCATTGATATGTACTCGATTAATACAAGTGAATTTCATAAATTTCTTCGAGTTTCTATTTATCGTTTGCTCTATGATTTATTCGATGTTGTTAATTTTACCATGGATGTTTATAGTTGTTGTTAATTTCACGTTTGTCTATCGACATCGATTTGTTTGATTAAGTTTTACGTAGAAGGGTAACGTAATTTAAGTTTACATATCTCACGTGAATTTAGTTTACGTACATATTCTAAAAGAAGGAATAACATACACGTTTACTTGGTGTATGTAAACTCAGTTTACATGAACTACGTAAACTCAGTTTACATGAACTAAAACTCAGTCTTAACTTATGCAAACTCAGTTTACGTAGTGTATGTAAACTCAGTTTACTTAACTCATGCAAACTGAATTTACATAAACTACGTAAACTGAGTTTACATACACTATGTAAACTGAATTTACGTATACATAATTAATGTGCAGTGAACATGAATAAAGGGTATATTAGTAACTTTGAGGTGTAACTTGGATTATTTGGGGTGTGGGTAGTATCTGTCTTTCAAAAATTTTAAAATTTATAATTTTTAATTTCGAAAACTTAAAAATTTTAAAAAATTTCGAAAATTTATAATTTTTAAAAAAAAATTGAAAATTTTCGGGATTTTTCAGATTTTTAAATTTTTGAAAATTTCGAAAATTAATTTTCGAAGAATGTGAAAAAAAAATTCCGAAAAATTTAAAAAAATGTGAAAATTTTCGAAGAATGTTGTAGCTAAGAATTAATTTTTTTCCGAAAAAATTTTAAAAATTTTTAAAAATTAAAAATTCCGAAAAAAATAAATTATAAATTTTCGAAATTTTTTTAAATTTTTTATAATTTTTTTTCCGAAATATTAAAATAAATTTTTTCATAAATTTTTATTTTCTGAAATATTAAAATAAATTTTTTCTGAAATTATGAAATATATTTTCTGATTTTTTTCTGTAATTAATATATATATTCTGAAATTTTTCGAAAAAACTGAATATAATATATTAATTTCAGAATATATATTATATTTTTCTGAAATTATGTTTTTCGAAAAAAATTTAATATATAATTTTCAAATTAAAAAATCTATTTTTCGAAATTTTTTTATGATTTTTAATTTTATTTCAGATTTTTCGGAAATTTTTTATAATTTTCAGATTTTTTTCAAAATTTTTTATGATTTTTAAATTTATTTTGGGATTTTTCGGAATTTTTTTTATTATTTTTAGATTTTTTATGATTTTTAAATTTATTTTCAGATTTTTTTAAATTTAAATAAATTATTTTCAGAATTTTATTTTTATTTTTTAATTATGTGGCACGCCACGTCAGCGCCACGTGGCAAAAGTTGCACAGTCAGCAACTGCCACGTGGCCAAACCCTTGCCAACTCAGCTGAACAGTGGGCCCAGGGACCATTTTCAAACAAAAAAAATTTTACAGGGACGTAATTCAAACTTTTTTTTTGACAGGGACGAAAATCAAAACGCGCCTATATTACAGGGACGAAAATCATATTTAAGCCTTAATTTTAACTTACAAGAGAATGTTAGTAATAGGACTCCTAAGGGCAGAAGTTATAGATACTAGTGGTTTATTTAATAATATTATAAATAAGTAACTGTTACTTGTCTGCAGTAATTGCTGTCTACTAGACTTCTATGTAACAGCTATAGGACTTAGTATTATAAATAAGATGCAGAGGAAAAGAAAGGCATTCAGGGATTGGGATAAAGGATAGGTAGGGAGAGACCAAGCTCTCGAATTCTTGGAGGGGAGAGAACCAAGACTCTCGAATTTCTTGGGATTATATTGTACAATTACTATTAGTTTATATTTTGATATCAGTTGGGACAGTTATGTTATCCTTCACCTTGAGGACAAGGTGAGTCTTTAGGGGGGGAGTATTGTTAGTAATAGGACTCCTAAGGGCAGAAGTTATAGATACTAGTGGTTTATTTAATAATATTATAAATAAGTAACTGTTACTTGTCTGCAGTAATTGCTGTCTACTAGACTTCTATGTAACAGCTATAGGACTTAGTATTATAAATAAGATGCAGAGGAAAAGAAAGGCATTCAGGGATTGGGATAAAGGATAGGTAGGGAGAGACCAAGCTCTCGAATTCTTGGAGGGGAGAGAACCAAGACTCTCGAATTTCTTGGGATTATATTGTACAATTACTATTAGTTTATATTTTGATATCAGTTTCTATCAGAGAACTTGTAGTTTAACTTTTTCTTATGGCATTAAGATGTAGAAGTTAGTTTTAACCTTTGAGGAATGCTAGAGACACTCTCTTTTCAACACTCTCTTCAATACTCATTCTCTTATTGGATAAAACCAATGCATGACCCACCTAAGTGGAACTCATTTCCAAAGTGTGAGACACCATGATTTAAGCCACAATTAGAAAGTGAGTGTTGGAGAGAGTGTTGAAAAGTGAGTGTTGCTAGCACTACTCTTAACCTTTTCCTATGCCGTAATTTTAACTTACAAGAGAACTTGTAGTTTATAAAATTCGTAAGTGTTGTAAGATGTTTTTAATATTTATGTTTCTACAATTGTTCAATGAAAAATTTATCAAACTGAGTTTGAGTTTATCTTTACATGATGCTCTATTCTGTTTATCTGTTCATTGATTCTTTGTATTATTCCTCAAACTGAGATGTTTTATTGCATTATTCCTTTATCTGAGATGTTTTATCGGGTTATTATTCCTCTTAAGTTCTGAGTTTGAGATGCTTTATTTTGGTCAATTGTTCATTGATTTTTTGTATTATTCCACTAACTGAGATGTTTTATTGTATTATTCCTCTAACTGAGACGTTTTATTGTATTATTCCTCTAACTGAGACGTTGTATCGGTGTATTGTTCCTCCAAGTTCTGAGTTTGAGATGCTCTATTGTGGTTACCTGTTCATTGAGTCTTTGTATTATTCCACTAACTGAGATGTTTTATTGTATTATTCCTTTAACTGAGACTTTTTATCGGTGTATTGTTCCTATAAGGTCTGAGTTTGAGATGCTCTATTCTGTTTACTTGTTCATTGATTCTTTGTATCACTCCTCTAATTGAGATTTTTTATCGGTCACTGCAGATCAAGGAAGGTTTTGCTGAGGGTAAGGACCTTGTTGTGTCCGTGATGTCTGCTATGGGTGAGGAGCAGATTAATGCCCTGAAAGATATTGGTCCAAAGAACTAGCTTCAACTATTACTGCCTATTTGTTCCTTCTATTTAAGCAAAAGATATTTTTGTATTGTCTTATTGTTCAACCCTTTGGTTATGGACACTGGTCAGACTAGTCTTACCAACTGTGTTTATGGATGTGACACAAACTATTTAGCATTTTTCTGTTTCCATGCTGTCCCGAGTTTTTTTTATAAAAAATACAAGTTTGTTAAATTATTTTTGTTTTGGTGTCTTATTATGCATTTATTCTAGAGATATTCTGAGTGTGCATCAACTACAAAACATTTATTTGAATTAATGTGCATGTGGGAACTAGGATTATACTAGAGTTAGAATTAGGACTTTGTAAGCTGTGTTACTGAATATTTGTAGCTTCAAGTGCTTTTTGGAAGTTGTTAAAAGTGTGTTTGTAGTTGTTTAGCATCAGATGTTTTTCAGGTTTTTAATGCATTTATGAAAATCTGGGATGTATATTGCATACTGTTAGGATGTACAGACGCACCCTGCCTTTAGATGATTTAGTCCTTGTCAAATGAGTAAGGTTCAATTTGAAGCCACTTTGTTCACTTTTTTTCTAAAAAATTGAAATGAAACCCTTTGTGAGCATTATGAGGGGATATGAAGGTGGTTTTTTATTACATACGTATCAATTCGACTAGCGGTGCAACCCATGGATGAAATGACAAAGATTTTCCTTCCAAACTTGATAGGATTGATACAATGATTCGGTTGCAGATAACACATGAAAATTGATGTTTTGGCCACATGGTTCACAAACCCTAAAATACTGAAAATGTTGCCTCTATATACAACCATTACGCTCTGATACTCTCAGAACTTTAATGAACAGCATAGTGATACCAAGCAAGAAAAGTTCTGGTATCTCAAAAATTATAGTGAGTCGTTGATTTACTTGCAATAGCCGAAGTCAATTCTTTGCAGCCATCATTACTTCATCTTTATCAATAGTGCTAACCTCTTCAGTATATGACCAATCTTGAGAAAGTTCTATCTACTTCATATGATGTATCTATTTCTTCTACTATTTTTATTATCCTACATCCTATGAATTCCATCTATTCCTCCACAAAATCCTCTCCAACACTCTTTCTAGATTCTCCCACATCACTTGGAATATCGTCTTTATTTTTTTAGAATGGTTTGAGCGTTAGCCTGGCCTTCCATGCTTTGTGATGCACGTAGCTATGCATTCATCATTTCCAACGTACATGATAAACTCTTTAATCTTTTCTCATTATTTTGTTGATTTATCATGGATACTTGCATGAATTGTTCCAAGATATCTTCCATCTTTGATATTTGTGCTTCTTTGTCTTTGGATGTTGTTGATACTGTTGATATGATTCATATTCATGGAGTATAAAAGTTGTTGTTATAACCACGTTCTACTATGGTTTTGTTTATGATGGAGAATCTGAAACAGATATAACTGACAAGAAAAATTTTCTTTGTCTAGCAAAGAGGGGTTGGTGCAAACCAAATCTATACAATAATAAAAAGGTGGAAATAGTCACTTTGGCCCTGAATGTGTAATCAGGGGCGGAGCCAGGAATTTAAAGTCAGGGGGACCGAATACAAGAAACATCCTTTAATATAAAAGCTAGAGTTGTTTGGCTACAATGTTTGCCCTAATTCACCATATTTTGCCCTAATGCCTAGCATTTTTCCCTCCTAAACAAGTATTAATTGCTACTCTAATCTCACCCGTTCAAACTCTATTTTCACATTTGATCACACCCGTTGATTCAAACTCTAAAAATGTTTCCTCATATAACTTTGTTAATGCAATTAAAGACGTATTAAATGCTAATCAATTCATTCAACAATCCCCTACACTAATTGCTAATAAAAAAAAATCATAAACATCCATTAAAACGAACTTATATCAATTGGTCACGGAAAATAAAAGCTAGACTTGCTTGGCTACCATGTTTGCCCTAATTCACCCTATCCTTTATTATAAAAGCTAGAGTTGCCAAGCTATCATGTTTGCCCTAATCACCCCCTCTTTTTCCCTCCTAAGCAATTATATGATCTTAGCCGTTGATGTGAATTCCTTGCTAATCTAATCTCAGCCGTTGATTCAAATGATATGTTTCAAACTACTCATTTCCTATCTCATACAGATGCGTCATAAATGTCGATTAAAATCGTAGTTAATGTCAATCAAATCACCCTAACTCCCAACGATTAGTAAACTTTTCTATTTAGGGAATTATATCGTATGTATTCATTTAGCGAATAAAATCGTAACTACTCATTTCCTATCTCATACAAATGTATCATAATGTCCATTAAAATCGTAGTTAATGTCAATCAAATCACCATAACTCCCAACGATTAGTAAACTTTTCTATTTAGGGAATCATATCGTATGTATTCATTTAGCAAATAAAATCGTAGTTAATGCCAATTAGTGCCCTAATCACCCCTTTTTTTCCCTCCTAATCAATTATATGATCGCTGCTATTAATGTATTCATTAATCAATGCAAATAATGCAAATAAAATCGTAACTACTCATTTCCTATCTCATACAGATGCGTCATAATGTCCATTAAAATCGTAGTTAATTCCAATCAAATCACGATAACTCTCAACGATTAGTAAACTTTTCTATTTAGGGAATCATATTGTATGTATTCATTTAGCGAATAAAATCGTAGTTAATGCCAATTAGTGCCCTAATCACCCCCTTTTTTTCTCTCCTAATCAATTATATGATCGCTGCCTTTGATGTATTCATTGTTGGTTACCGTGGTTGATGGAAAACTATCTTGCAAAAGATGCAAGGAATGCAAAAGCGCTGTTCCGAGGTAAATATGCCGCTTTTTATATGAAACATATCAATGAAAATAATTAAATTGGATTATAACTGATATCATTAATCAATCCATTGTAGGTTCAAGCTACATGTCATTGTCATGGATGATTCTGGCTCGACAACATTTGTTCTTTTTGATCGTATTGTCACCCAGTTCATAGGAAGGAATGTCCAAGACTTGATTGCAGAAATTAACAAGGTTGCTTTCTTATTCTTAGTTTTATATTTTATATGCAGATTCAAGTCAACACTAATCACTACAAACTCCCATTTGCTTGGTGCAGCCTGAGAACAAGTCAATTGGTTATCCTATTGATTTCAACTTTTTTGTGGACAAAAAAATGCTCTTTAAGGTGGAGGTTAGTGATGGTAATATCAATAGGAAGTGGAGGAACTATGGTGTCAAAAGGGCTACTGATGATGTTGAAGTCATCAATGAATTCATCAAGAAATACAATCTCAAGTTTTTTTTTTGTTTATATTTTTTTTGTACTATCATATCGGTATGGATTCTTGTGCATGCCGTTATATATTAGAATTTTGACACGGAAGAAACTGTCTTTTTAACAGGATTCAACTGATGATGATGGTGTTGATACGAAATTAGAGTTGACAGCGCTGGGTAGTGATGCCAATAATTTGGTGATAAATTTATAAGCAGACTAATTGATCTTATGCTTTTTTAGCACTCTGATGGCCGAATTATATCATCCTGATATGCCTTTATTCTCCTTTTAGGATTTGGTTGAGTTAGATGATTCTTGCAGCAACTCCAACAAACTGGGAACTCCGTCAAGCACATCTGAAAGAAAGAGATCTTCTGATGGTAATACTTCAGCTGGAGGTGGTGTCATAGAAATTGGGGAGGAATCTATAACCAAACCAACTAAAATGGTTCATGTGAAAGTTGAGCCAAAAGAAAAATAATGAGTTTCTCTTCAGCGGTCTTTTCTGCGTTTCTCTGCGAAATAATGAGTTGAACCTTCAGACAAATATTGAGTTTCTATGAAAGTTGAACAATTTTAATCTGCTTTCTTTTCTGCGTTTTTCTACTTAGATTGAGTATTTATCTTTTTCGTTTATGGTTTTGTAATCCAAACAGCATCTATGGAGTATATTTACAATTCTGCATTTCTAGCAACCAAATTTATCTAGCAACAATTCTGTTTTAAGTTATATTTACCGAATTTATCAAGTAATATATATGATCTGTTAATAGGTCAAAAATGGCATGGATCCAATTTGAAATTTACAGTTAGGCTATAACTATGAAAATATATATTATTCGAAGCATATTTCGACTCGACGACTAAGGATTTGTAGATGCTCACTTTTTAGTAGTAGTTTCTGAAGTCTAATATTTTTGAAATACATACAATGTCGTATTATTAGCATGTCAAAACTTTTACAGATCCCTGAAACAATCACATCTATATGAAAATCAATCGTTTTTTCATAACGTAAACTTTTAAACATTTCAATCACTTTTGCGCAATCACAACTAAATGAAAATTAATCGTTTTGCATATATCCTCTCTCAGGTGGGGTGTAGCATTACTACAGATACCTTTGTCAACATGTTGCAGGTTTCAAAGATGATTTCTGTAGTATTTCCTTCCCACGAACATATAATTGTCTACTACGTTTTAAATGTATAGTTTTTTTCTCATATAATGTCACAAGAAATCCTAACCGTTTTCTTATGACTTTACAAAGCAATACGCGGTTAAAACTTTTAATTAATAGGAATTACTACCAATTGATTTACAGTGATCATTTACATTAAAAACTTTCTATAAAGCCATACGCGGTACAAGTGAGAATTTCCATGAATTATTTCTTATGACTTTACAAAGCAATACGCGGTTAATGCTTTTAATTGCTGCAATTAATAGGAATTACTACAATTTGATTTACAAGGGCCATTTACATTAAAAACTTTCTATAAATCAATGCGCGGTGCAAGCGAGAATGTCCATGAATTAACGTTGTGAGTATTTACAAAGCAATACGCGGTTAAGGCTATTAATTGCTGCAATTAATAGGAATTAATACCAATTGATTTACAATTGTCATTTACATTAAAAACTTTCTATAAAGAGTTGTCTTCTCCCTATAACTTTGTGCAGATTTTCGATTCAAAGGGTGCGATATTCGGCGATGTACGCGTAAGTGAGTTTCTATTTATATATTGAGGTCATATTTATACATCTAGCCATTATAAACTAACCTATTGGCGCTATATAATATATATTTTATTTTTTTTGTTGTTTTGCTTTTTTTCAATTCCAGTGATTTATACGATTGAGTTTCAAACCTTTTTGTTATGTATGCTACCATTTCATTTTGTTATGTATGATATAAAACTTCTATCGTCAATGTATGGTTACATTATTTTTATTGTTCCGATCAACTTTTACGTAGTTGGACCCGTGCGGTAGCACGGGTCATTGGTCTAGTAATTGATTAAAAGGATAATTGTTTAAATATAAAAGGTGTATAAGAAACCCTAAACTAATATTTTCTCTCTTGTTAAAGAAATTTATAATTATATTTAGTATGAGAGACATTAATCAATAAATATATCTAACATACAAAAAAAAAATAGTAGTGTATATGTTCTAGGGTTAAATATGTTGTTAGTCCCTACAAAATTATTCATTTTCAAGTTTAGTCCCTAAAAATATTTGTTCAATTTAAGTCCTTATTTGCATTTATATGCACTATTTTGAGGACTAAAAATAAATCGTTTGACTATTCTTATAGAGTGCAATATTATGGAGGATTAAACTTATACTTAAAATTTAACAGAGACTAAACTTAAAAGCTCGTAATTTTGTAAACACCAAAAGCATATTTAACCATATATTTGTATTTAACTTTGAAATTTATTTCAAAAGGAGAACTTGGAAATGAAAAGTGTATTTCTATCGACACACAAAAAAGACAATCAACTAACCAAACAAATAAGCTCAAGTGGTTAACGAATTCCACCAAACGATAAATTGTCCAGGAGGACCTGAATTTAGATTCTTGGGTGGAACAAATCTTGTCCAGTCACTTACCTCTTAATCGGACACTAGATTACCATGACCCATTTACCATTAGAACCGGAGGGTTAACACAAAAAATAAATGAGATATATCGTTGTGGTTAATTTTATTTAAAATGTGTTGTCGAAATGGCTGCGTCGATATATTTTACGAAATTATATGAGATAGTTTAAAATAATATGAAGTATAAAATTAATGATATTAGTTGCCAATTAATTTAGTAACATGGTAACATTTTTTGATAGAAAAAATATACATTTTAATTAGATTAATTGGGGGGACCATAGCCTAATTATCCTTGATGAAACATTTTAAAATACTATAATTGTAGTGTATAAAAAAAATTATTGAAAATGTGGGGGGGACCATGGCCCCTATTGGCCCCTCCAGTACCTCCGCCCCTGTGTGTAATGAGTAGTCATAATATCCCCTCATTGTATCAAAATTTTAAAATAGTCCCTGGTTGTGCATTTTGTTAGTCAAAATAGTCTCTAACACTAAAATGATCTCTCAATACTCACAATAACTCTTTTCATATAGGGATTAAAATGACAATAAGTAAGTACTTATAAAGACTGATATGACAATAAGTAAATACTTTGAATGACTGATATGACAATATTAATGAAACATTTTAATATCAAGTACTAATTTGAAATTTTGATACATTGAAGGACTATTGTGGCTACTTGCTACACATTCAGGGATCAAAATGACTATTACCCCCACTGAAGTTCACACATTGCAGCAACACGAGAGCAATGCTCAACCTCCGAAGAAGAACGAGCAACAATAAATTATTTCTTAGAACGCCAAGAAACAAGAGAATCACCAAGGTAAAAAAACAAGAAAAATGATATTTGTACAACTATTTTGTGACAACTTTTTGACAACTCTCTCTCATACTCACATTATGTTTTTGACCAATAAGAAAGAAAAAAAAGTTGTCACAATAGTTGTCACAAATGGTTGTACAAATATCATTACTCAAAAAACAATAACCACTGATGGAGCGGAGAGAATCCAGACAACCACCCCAATCAACATCTGCAAAACCCTTAAAATGAAGAGTTACGAGGAAAAGCAAAGACTTTTGCAAGGGGATCCCTTCAATTACCTCAAAACACGCCGAGCAAACTTGAAATTTAGTGTTTTGGGAATGCTAAGAAACTAAATCAACTATTGAACAACATGGGAAATGCAGGGATGGGTAGTTGTGAGATACAAAACACATCCAACAACTCTCATGTACTTGGTGGTGTCTAAATGATGAAGCCAGGAGGAAGGATCGGACGTAGATGCACGTTTGGAGGAAATAATGTAGTTTCTAGTAATTTATCTTATATTTTATGTGATGTCATATATTCCAATGATAATTATAGATTGCATTTCGTCCCTCTAAATTTAGGAATTATTCTCATATTGCATAAAACATTTTACATGCATAAAACATTCGCTAAACTCATATTTTGAATCTACCTTGAGGTGGAAATCATATTTTACACATGAGTTCTTAGTATGTTTTTAAACTATTTTTTATGCACTTTTACACTTGTGAATTGATTCAAATGTCACAAAGATATGTTGAACTGATTTAGTGCAAAAAAAAAAAGGTTTTGGGGCACTTCAGAATCGAGTAAAATCCTATAGAAGATAACATAAATCAATTAAGTCTTCATAGTATGACCATGGAATCGATTCAGACTTTCTATGAATCGATTCAAACAATATTAAGCGGTTTGGGTTGAATAACTGGGCTTTTTCCCCCAAACTCGCAAAGAAAAGTACAGTTGAAAGTTGTATTTCCCTGGAACTGCATGCGCCTCGCACATGCACACGAAAAACATTGCTTTTCAGCAGTGTTTCGCACACCTGGGGCGCGTGCGTGGCAGCACACCCACGGGCTCGTCACTTCTGCTTCTAGTGCGCTTTTTCCTTTTTTTCCCGTCTTTTTGAGTGTTTCTTCTTCCAAACTTGCCTTAGAACTTGGGATAGAGTTTCCCGAACTTGTAATGTCTTCAGAGGCTTCTTGAATCTTTATTTCATGTCTTCCCAATACTTCATGAGGTGTCTTGCTTTGCTAAATTATGTGATTTTTCAATAGAATACTTATAAAACACCTAAGAATTGATTGGTTTGATTACATGACTCAATATCCAAACATTTTAAAATGTCCCACAAACAAACAATAAGAAACTTGTCTAAACCTTCTCTTATCTTAGTAAAAGCACTATTATAATGAATGAAAAATATGCTAAAAATAACGTAATCAGTCTTTAACCTTATGGTTTGATTTGTATAAATTTTCTTAACGATTTTATGTTCAATGTTTATTAGTAAAAGGTCTCAATCTTCACTGGAATAGTAAGGGAAGGTGTGCCCACTAGGCAAGTACAAACATGGGGACTGCCTAACCAAATCGTTGATGGGATTGAATTTCAATAACTATTCCTCATATGCCTCCTCTTAATTAATTGTATACTTTTTATGCCTCATATATAACTCCATCCTTTCCTCAGCTTACATTTCCAAACTAAGCTTAACGACGAGAAATAACATAGAAATAACTGATTTCCGATGCTCAGTGGTAAAATAGTCGATTGGTTATATTGATCCAGAAGTAAAATTGACCACCTTATTAGATATGGAAGCTTCCATCAATAAATTTCGTTTACTTCAGTGTAATAATAACATTATAGTTTAATGTTTAAGTGCGTGTTTGAATTCCTTATGTTATTGAAAATGAAGTTTTATATCCTTTTTTTGGTTACAAGGCTAATCAAAAAACAGGAAAAGAAAACAACAAGAGGAACAAAAAGAAAAACAGAAGCCTAGGCTCTAGGAAAATAAGTTCATATAGCATCATTCCTAAGTAAATCAGGAAGGTCGGAGATGGATGGATCATGCACTCATCATTAGAAGAAGCTCCCATCTTGGCCATGAAATCAGCGCATTGGTTTCCTTCAATTAAACAATGTTGGATAGAGAAATTGCGAGAAACTTAGAATTAAGACAGCATAGGCATGAAACTTAGAAGCGTGACCTGTGATGAGGTTTATGGAGAGAAGAGAGTCAGAGTAGCAAGCTAGTTCCTCAATTCCCATATCTGTTGCTATGATAAGACCGCGATGAATTGCCGTGAGCTCTGCGAGCAAAATATCAGAAGAGTCTGCAATGAAACCGGTGAATCCAGAGAGGTAATAACCGGCACTGTTTCGAATAACCCCTCCAAAACTTGTACGTGTTGGAGTTCCAGAACAGCTCCCATCCACGTTTAGGATATGACAGAGATGATTTTGACTGTTCCATCTAACCATTTGCTCTGGAGGACAAACACCGCTATTTTGAAAACTAGCTTTTATGGAATCTGCCGAATTCTGGATGTGGAAACAGAGACGAGTTGGGGACCAAATTTCATTACTAAGGCACATCATGTTGCGAAGCCTCCATGTCCACCAAAGACCTGCAAAGAACATGATAGAGGAAGGGCCAGATGAATGGCTTCTGATCCAATCATACACGCGGTTTTGAGAGAAAAAATCAGAACTTGTGAATCCGATTTTATGCCAGATAGCAGTAGAAAATTTACAGTCACGAACACAGTGTAAGAAAGATTCCTCTTCTTCCTCGCATCTGGGGCAAATTGCAGAATTTGCGATGTGTCTGTGGTAGAGCACGGATAACGTGGGAGCAGCGTTATGGCAGGCAAGCCAAATAAGAAGCTTATATTTCTCTGGAATTTTCAATCTCCAAATCCAAGACCAGGACTGTTGAGGATCGATAATATTCATTGTGTCCGAGAGAGAGATGAGCCAGGAGTACCCACTTTTAGTTGTGTAAACGCCATTCTTGTTGTGACTCCAAATGAAAGCATCTTCTATATTTGCATTAAATTTGATGTGAGAGTTGTTTATGGTATCAGCAACCGGTTGGGGAAGGTCGGTGTAAAGAACTTGAGTATGGAGGCCATTAAAGGTGAAGACATCTTTAACAGTTAGGTGGAGATCGTGGATGTCAATGATAGGGACCAGAGAACCAAGAAGACCATGAGAACTCAAATTGCTAAACCAGAAGGAGGAGGTTCCCGCTCCAGCACGCCAACTGTATCCACTTTTAAGAACATTTTTGGCTCGAATAATAGAGGACCAAGAAGGAGAACTGCTGCTATTCGCATTTGCTTGAAGGATGTTAGGACCAGCTGTATATTTGCTTGAGAGGAGATTCACCCATAATTTGTTTGTGGATTGGACCATGTCCCAAACAAGCTTCCCTAGAAGACAAGTATTGGCATCTCTTGTTGTTCGAATGCCCAAACCACCAAGATATTTCGGCCTAGTAACCTTTCTCCAATTAGCCAAATGAACCCCTTTGTTATTTGTGCCTTTCCAGATGAAATTGCGGGTTGTTTGGTCAATACTATCACAAATGTTCTGAGGGAGCCAATTAATCTGCATATAGTAATTAGGGATGGAGGATAAAACAGAGGTTGCAAGAGTCAATCTACCTGCTCTATTGAGGAGTCTATTCTTCCAAGATGCAAGTCTAGTTTGCATTTTTTTCAATTATGAAGTTGAAATCGCTTCTTTTAGGCCGGCCATGGAGCATTGGGAAGCCTAGATACTTGCCAAGAGAAGTAGTGCTTTGAATTCCAGAAATAGAGGTTAATTTATTGATTTTTCTATTAGGTGTGCCGGAAGAGTAGAAAGCTCTTGACTTGGAAATATTAATTTTCAAACCTGAAGCTCGACTGAATCTGTCAAATAGGCTGGTGATGAAACGAAATTGGGAGCTTTTAGCCTTGGTGAAGAGGAGAACATCATCAGCAAAGAGTAGGTGAGATATCTGAGGACCGCCATTAGTTATATGGATTGGTTCCCAGTTTCCTTGAGTGACAGCATTATTGATAGCAACTGACAGCTTTTCCATACACATAATGAAGAGATACGGGGAAAGTTTTATATCCTAATGATAATAAATTTATTATATTTCTTGGTTGTTTTAATAATCACTTATTTCCTTAAAAAAATTACTTATTAACTTATATTGTTATGAAAATTTTATTCATATTATCTTTGTATTTATTAAAACTTACAAATGGGTTCTATGGTGTAGTGGTTAGCACTTTGGACTTTGAATCCAACGACCTGGGTTCGACTCCCGGTAGGACCTATTTCCAAAAATATTTTTAGTCTTTGGCAGGGACTAATAACAATTTTTGCATTTCACAAGGCCTGAAACTGAATAATTTTTTTACAGGTATGAAGCATAGGAGACGAATGTAGTAATTGCAAGGATATTTAGTATGTGTTTGGCTCGGCCTCTTCCTTGCACCATGGGTAGCCGGCTTCTATTTGGACACCTTCCTCGATCAGCCTTGCACACGTTGGTATGGAGTTGTGAATTTCCATATTGTCATTCAATCCCCTTCCGCCCCCAATCCGGCCTTGTCAATCAATTTTGTTAGGCATAATTTATAGGCTGATCAAACATTCTATATTATTTGATTATCCTGACTCCAAATACGTTCATGATGGATAACTGCTCGATGTGTGCATTGCATCAAGCACTGACTAGGGATTGAGACATTGACGAAGCATATTCGTATTCCATGAATTCTGCTTAGACTTGTAATTAAAAAAAAGGGAAAAATTTATTTTTATCTTTATAAAGTAACGTTCATTTAAGCTCTATAATCATAAAAAATATTAATAATTTTAACTTTTATGGTTAAAAGTCTTAAAAAAACAGTCTTACATATAGGTTCTATGGTGTAGTGGTTAGCACTTTGGACTTTGAATCCAGCGACCTGGGTTCGACTCCCGGTAGGACCTATTTCTAAAAATATTTTTAATATTTGACCGGGACTAATAACAATTTTTGCATTTTACAAGGCCTGAAACTGAATAAATTTTTTACATCTATGGAAAATCAACAGTTGAGATTGTATATACTTGATGTAGAATTTCTACATGTCATATAACTATGTACACGTGAGTATATATAGGATCGTTTTCCGCAGGGAGTTGCGTTAAATCATAAGCGTTTTCACAATCTTTCACATTAAGGTATCCTTTATAAAATGTTTGTTTGTAACACTATATCCACAGATGACATAAAAGAAAAAACGAGAGGAGATCGAACTATTTCGCTTGCGGTATAAGATAACGAGCAAGCATAACAGCAGCAATTTCTTGATCGATTAACAGACTCTAGCTTTATAACCAATATTATTACAATCATTTCTACAACATCCTTCGTGTCCAAAGCGACATCGTTATTTCTAAGTTAGCGTTTAAACATTCGTGTCCAAATCCCTTAAACGATAACAAAGTCGATCGGATAACTTAATCGACCGTGTCCAGCCTGATTAAGTATCCGAAAGCATTAAAATCTTGATTAAAAGTAATTATCAAAGGTTTACAAACTTGTCAAGAGTGATATAACATAAGATAGATTGTTATTCTAGTTCTAGATTCAAGAGTTCGTGTCCAAATCATCTTGAATCTCATTGAAAGCATTAAACATAAGAATAACAACAATATTGAATCATTAAGCTAGAACCTTATATATTAAAAGATCAAAAGATTACATAATAGCTTGTTTGTTACCTCAATACTACAAAGAAGATGATAGCTACACATAGACATGTATACTATGCAAAGGATGAAGGAAAGATGAAGATTCTATGTCAAGATCCTTCGTGTCCAAAGCGATCTTCAGTTGAATCTACTCCTAAACCAGTTGCTTTGTGTTTCTCTCTTGGAAATAGCTCTAACCTCTCTCTTAAAATGTATAAAATTTATCAATGGAATAGTGAATAGTCCAAAAGAGAGGTAAAACTTCTATTTAAATGGGCTAATTTCGTGTAATCTCGCTTAAGCGAGGTAAATCTCGCTCAAGCGAGAAGCAATAAAATCTAAAACTGGCCAATGAAGCCTTGCCACGTAGCCCTGATCCCTGAAGAAGATGCATCTCGCGTAAGCGAGTTGGAAGCGAGCCAGCAGCGAGTCCTTGAAGATGATCCCTGGAGAAATCTCGCGTAAGCGAGTTTGATCTCACGTAAGCGAGGTTGCTTAAACCTTAAACCGCCTTTGAATCATGCTTGAGCGACTTTGAAGTGAGATGAAAGCGAGATTCACATTTGCTCCCTGGAGAAATCTCGCGTGAGCGAGATGATATCGCGTAAGCGAGATTCACATTTTCACAAGCGACCCTAGAAGCGAGATGGAAGCGAAATGTTCAGCTGCTCCCTGGAGAAATCTCGCGTAAGCGAGATTTGCTTGGTTCACACACTTGAGTTTTGGTCCTTGCTTGTCATTTCCTGCATAAATTGGGTAGAATTAGGCATATAAAGCATAAATGGTATAATTACAACAATTGATTGCTTTTCCGTAGATAACTTGCATAACAAGTCACGAAAAATGCCTCTTTTAACACATGAAATATATTACTTTTGAGCACTTATCAAACTCTCCCCAACTTAGCTTTTTGTTTGTCCTCAAACAAAAGAATCAAAAGGAAACTCACAAGGATTTGGACAAGCTTTCTAGCACAGTACCAAACAATTCAAATCATTTAAAATTTTTTTTTCAAGTGGTGATTCAAATGTGAATGCGCGGCAAGCATGAAGTTCTCCATTATTCTAAGCACAACTATGAATACGAAATATGTCCTAAGCACAAACTATACATCATAAACTTCATAACATAAACATAACTATCTATGAACCACACCTAACACACTTCTTTAAAAGTAAATGAAATACTATGATAACAATAAGTGAGGGCAATGAACACACATCCAACAATCATGCTAACATCCTGATTAAGTTAGGTGTCCATCCAAATATCGTCTCAAAAAGCACAAAAGCATGGATCAAAAGGTCTTGCATGGGTTATAACTTGGCCGGGCTACAAAAGAAATGTCATATGTGGGGCAATTGATCAGAAAGCCTATCAAAGAGGAACATTCTTTGTATCACAACTGGAAATCCAATATCTTCCCTACCAATAATTACAACCTTTGGTGATTAACAATCAAACCAATAACCTTGACAACTTATTCTATTTTTGATTTTTTTATTTCTTTTTCTTCTTTTTCTTTTCTTTTCTTTTCTTTTTCAAATGCACAACTGTTTCTTTGGTTCAATGTTGTCAGGTTATTTTAACAATTTCACCATAAACTTGACTATATAATGCCTCCTTTTCTCCCCAACTTGAATACAACAAAACTCTAATTGAATGTTCCCCTATCCTAAGGCAAAGGACAAAGTACAAAAAGGTTAAGGGTTCAACAAAGTAAAAAAATATCAAAGTCCTATAAGAGTCAACCATGAACTGGATTTTTGAAAAATTTCAGACAAATTCAACAAGCATTGTGCTTATGAATATTGACAGTTCATGTTTGAGGACTTGATTCATTTGGCTCAGATTGGGGTATCAGATACTCACTCTTCTCACAGGTAGGCTTTATGTGGTCAATTCGGTTAATCTCAATTCAAAAAGTGCCTTGATCCTTTCCATGCTTTCAAACAATTCAAAATAATTATCAGATTTAACATAACTAAAACAAGTTAGACGGTGATTATCGGTCTCCAGCATATATACAACAGATTGAAGCTACCTCACATTTATGTTAAGTACTAAGTGGTTCAAAATTATTTATGTTTATGAAAAGAATTAAATGAGATACATTTTGTGCAAAGTACAAATTTCACATTTATAGTAACACCTAGAACAACAGGAAACCAATACCTTGGCATTGCGCTTTCTCACAATTCATATCATTATCACTCACATGCTTTTGCTCAATAATTGGCTCCATGGAGCACTTTAAACTTTGATGTTCATGAGCAATTTTTCTTTTGACGAAACACAAGCAAGATTAAGCAAAAAATTTCATCCAAAGCAATAAGTTAAAAACCAAACAACAAGCTAAGTTATTTAACCCAAAATGAAATTAAAATTAAACCAAAATGTTGAACACCCAAAACTGTGCTCAAGAAGTAAGAGTGCAAAAGCATATAAATTGTTCCAACATCGAAATAAAAACATAAAATAAAGAGTCAAAGCAGAAGTCAAAGCAAACTAAGCATTACTAAAAACATCAAGAAATACGGTCAGTGTGCCGCATCATCATCCATACATCCTGAGATAAATGGACACTGGTTGTCCTCTCTGGATCATGAGCACCATGCAAGCTAGCAGTCCTCTCCTGGGTATGAGCTGGTCCTGCTCCACTGCCCCTCCTGGGTAAATTGGCCTGTCCCCAGGCCACATGCAAGAGTCATAGTACTGTGCCGGAGTGAACATGAAACACCTAGGGTCCATGTGAGAATCATAAAGATGAGAATAGATGCCCTGGTTGCTGCGGAAGATAGCAGCCTGCTGATCCATTATGTGATTATCTCTCAGCTCTTGCCTCAAAGCTCTATTCTGCGCATTCTGCTCATGCTGAGTCATCCAAGCCTGCAAAGAAGCAAAATCAAAAGTGCCGGGCTGCTGAGGTGGTGGCATAGTCTGGTGAGGATCATCATGCTCTGGAAAGTCCTCAGGTGGGGGTACATCCTCAGGTGGGGGTACTTGAGAAGAAGAAGCGGCACCTTTAGATAGTGCTCTGGAAATGTAACCCCGAATGTACTTGTCATCAATGGGAGAAACCAACTCTTCTGAAAAAGTCTCGGTAACTGGCACCTCATGATGCCTAAGTAATCCCATAATAAAGCTCGGAAAAGCAAGTCTGGTCTCTGGGCCTGCTACACCACCGAGAGCTACATGCTTCAGCTCTCTTGAAATAATCGAAGCCAGATCCACCGGCCTTCCTTTGCAAATATGCCAAATCAGAGGAGGCATCACTTTCTTTGGAGTTGTGGTGACATGGCTTTTTGGCCAGACATTATGAACCAAGAACTTAAAAATAATCCCAGCTTTTGGCCTCATATCGATGAAGGCTGCCAAATTGCGGTTACCCGCTTTGGACTCAGTGTATGTCCTTCCCGGTAGCAAAATCTCCCTCTCAATCTTACCAAGATCCCAATTAGCAGCCTCCTCTCTTTCCCCATAAGGACACAAGGCAGGTGTGTCAGGGTCATCAGACTCAGGTAGGGTGTAAGGATTGCCTAGATACTCATTAATCGCATCCCTATCGAAGCGGATGGTTTTTCCTCTCACCATGGTGGTGTAAGAAAATGCAGCTTGCATTTCCTTAGCATCGCAATCTGGTAAGGAATTAGCATAAAACTCACACAAAAGGTTCAGGTTGATTTTGGGGTATGGGTTAAGGAGTTTCTCCCACTTTCTCTTAGTGAAAACGGCTGCAATGTCTGCATACTCACCCTCAGGGTTAATCCGGAAAATTTTGTCATGTCAAGTTTTCTCTTTTTTCAGCTCGAGAAACCTGGCATAGGTTTTGTTGGAAGTGTAAATGGTACGGTCCGGGTTTCTAGGTAAGGGTGCAGGACGGTTTACAACACCGGATGAGGAAGCAGTGGTTTTTCGTTTCTTGGTTTGTTGATTTTTGGGTGCCATCTGCAAAACAGCCAGAAAAATCCAAATACAAAGTATAACAATCAATTAGAACAAGTACAGAATTAAATGGCTTAAAACAGACATGATTTTTTTTTTTGAAATTTTTTTCAGAGGAACAAACAATCTCGCTTAAGCGAGATTTGAGCGAAGTTTCCCAGAATTTTTGATGAACACTCGCTTGCGTGAGATTTTCGACCATGAACTTCGCTTGAGCGAGATTCGTCTGTACCTGCGAAATTTCAGACCTTTTCCAGCATATTCAACACATCCAGCATTTCTAATCACAACATTCATCTCCCTAGGTTACTATAACGTACCAAAGTCCAAAAAGGAACCAAAATCACAACATTTTTCCAAGAACCACTTAAAACCCTAATTTAACGAAAGTTTCAAAGATGGGTCTATGTTCCAGAAGTGAGTGTTCATGGTATTGAGTTGTGATTCTTGTTCATTTACATCATATGGAAATAGTCTCTAGTCACAAACAACTACATCTTTCCCTAACCTAGCCATTTCTACACAAATTGAGAATGTGAATTTGTAAAATTAAAACAAGAAATTGGAAAGGAAAACAAACCTGTTATGATGCAAAAGCAAGATTAATGGAATGGATGCAATGAAATGCTTGACTTGCTTAAACTAAGAATGAATTGAGGTTTGTGTTTGATGGTTGTGTGTGTGAGAGAAGAGAGAAAAAGAAATTTGAGGGGAAGAGATAGGGAAACCGTAAGAAAGGAAAATGAGTGGGTGGGGGAGTGGTTAAGGGGAGTTATGGCATTGATGTTGGGAACCGTTTTTTAAAACATCTCGCTTGCGTGAGATTACCTTGCGTGCGCGAGATTTATGTCGTAGCCAAAATTCAAAAACACACCAATCTCGCTTAAGCGAGATTAACTTCGCTTCAAGCGAGATTTCCCCAGATTTAACTCAAAATTTGCTTCTTGCTTTGGTAATGCAATGCTCATGATAATATTCTTACATGCAATAAAACTAAAAATACTTACAAAACTGGGTGTGCCTCCCAGCAAGAGCTTGTTTTACGTCATGAGCTCGACGCATTTATCTTGAAGAAATCATGGTTTGATATGTGAAATCGTCGACATACTCCGATCAATTTCACCACCGAAATAGGGCTTAAGCCTTTGCCCATTAACTGTCCAGCTGGCTTTTGTGACTGGATCCTCAAGTTCAACAGCTCCATATGGTTTGACCTCTTTAACCATGAAAGGTCCTGACCACTTAGACTTCAATTTGCCCGGAAACAGTCTTAGTCTTGAATTGAAAAGTAACACCATTTGCCCCGGCATGAATTGTCTCAGAATGATCTTCTTATCATGATATTTCTTGGTCCTTTCTTTGTAGAGCTTTGAAGATTCATAAGCTTGATTTCTCAATTCTTCAAGCTCATGCATTTGAACTTTTCTTCTTTCACCGGCCTTCTCTTGATCAAAGTTTGGGAACTTCAATGCCAAAAATGCTTTATGTTCGAGCTCGACCGGTAAGTGACAAGATTTGCCATAGACCATTTGGAAAGGAGTGAGGCCTATAGGAGACTTGTAAGCAGTCCTATATGCCCACAAAGCTTCATCAAGTTTAGCCGACCAATCCTTCCGAGATGTAGAGACCGTCTTCTCAAGTATTCGTTTGACCTCTCGGTTGGAAACTTCGGCTTGTCCATTTGTTTGCGGATGATACGGTGATGCTACCTTGTGCTTGACTCCATAATGATCTAAGGCTTTGGCAAGTTGTCCGTTGCAAAAGTGTGACCCTCCATCACTAATAAGAAATCTTGGTGTACCAAACCGGGTGAAAATATTCTTCTTTAGAAACTTCACTACCGTCTTGCTATCGGCTTTAGGCGATGCTACGGCTTCCACCCACTTTGAAACATAATCAACAGCTACCAAGATGTACTCATTAGAATATGATGAAGGAAAAGGGCCAACAAAATCTATACCCCAACAATCAAACACTTCCACTTCAAGGATGATTTGTAGAGGCATCTCATTTCTCTTTGACATTGATCCGGTTCTTTGACACTCATCACAATATTTGCAATGCATATTGGCATCTTTGAAAAGAGTTGGCCAATAGAACCCGGATTGAAGTACCTTTGTGGCGGTTCTATCCCCGTTGAAGTGACCTCCATAGGGTGAATTGTGACATCGCCATAGGATCTTCTTTGCCTCTTCATCATCCACACACCTATGCAAGAGATTGTCCGCTCCAATTTTGAACAAGTATGGCTCATCCCATGCATAGTGGTTAGCATCATGGAGGAACTTCTTGCGTTGTTGCCATTCAAAATCTTCCGGAATGAACCCGGTTGCTTTGTAGTTCACCATGTCGGCAAACCACGGTCTCACATTGATTGCAAGCAACCTTTCATCGGGAAATTCTTCATGAACTTCCGGTTCATTCTTGGTTACCTCATTGTTTGTCAACCTTGTGATGAGTCATAGATTAGTCTAATTTAATGCTTTATTTAATTTAGTTTTATTAAAGATTTATTTTTATTTTATTGCATTTTATTTCCTTTTAGAATATTTTACTTTAAATTGCTTTTTATTTTATTTTAGGAACGAATATATGGTGGAAGGTGTCTTGGAGCAAAAGAAAGAAGACTGGAGCAAATACAGTGCGAAAATACGAAGATACGGGACAAAAATATAATCCCACCAAGTCAGAAGCTTGGCACGGCCCGTGCCAACATGTGGCACGATCCGTGCCCGTCTCCAGAACCTGTTTTGCAGCTTTTCTTCAAGCCCAAGTTACCCTGTTGCAGCTTTACCGTTTTGTCCTTTTAGTTGCTTAGTTTCTAAGTCGATTGTAAAGCTATAAATAGAGTAGCTCTCCACCATAAACATACACCCTTTACTTTGCTTGGAATATTTCTATTTTCAATAAAAGTCTTTATTTCTTTACTTTCTTTCTCGCAATTTTACTTTACTGTTACTTTCTCTCTTCTTCCCCCATGTCTACGATGAACATGAGTGAGTAGACTTCTTCGTCTTAGGATTGTTGGGGAGTCTAATGACATAATCCTAAACAAACCAAGCTTAAACCCTAATTTCTATGTAACTCTAATTTCTAATCTAGATTCACCGTCTTAACGTGGATTAACAATTATCAAACTGTGGAAGCGAAAGCGGAGGGTTTGATAATCGTTAATCCATCATCCCAAACATCAATTCATAAAGCGAGAGCGGAGTCTTGATGTTGGAACAAGTGAATCTAGACAATAATTGCAAAACAGTGAAATAGTCTTTGCAATTATTGAGACAAAGAGTAGTTTCAATCCTCTATGCATCTTCTAGTAATCAAGTTAGCGAAATAGGCTTGGTTACTAGAAGTAAACTCTCACCGGACTTTCATCGGAAAGGTGAGGGGCTAAGGGAAACCGGTCTTTAGAATTAGTGTGTAAACCATGAAATTAGATGTTTAAGTCTTGTTTAGTGAAGGGTTTGTTATTATGACAAACCAATAATCCTAAGGCTCTTTATTAATATTGTTATTTACCTTCAGCAATCAAACTTCTTTTTACTAAACTTTCTCTCCTCTAATCAATCTTTAAAAAGTTAATTAAGTTGAACAACTCCCTAGCGGAACGATACTCTTACTTACTACTATTACTTCGATAGGCCGTGCACTTGCGGTTTGGCCCTATCAAGGTTTTGGCGCCGTTGCCGGGGAGTTAACTAATTTGATTAACTTTTTCTTAGTGATTAGAATTCTCTCTTCTTCTTTCTCTTTTCTTTTTATTTTTATTTTTAACTTTTTATTTTTCTGTTATCGTTAACTTCTTGGGTTCTCAATTTTTTATGCGAAAAACCAGAAATCGAGTTGTAATAATCAACGAGATCGAAAGGTATTTGCATAAACGAAAGAGAGACGCACAAAAGAACACCACCATGGCCAATCGCACTCTCAAAGAGTATGCAACGCCATCTACGGCTGAGCCACAAGCTGTTATTGTGTACCCAACGGTTGAGGACGACAACTTTGAAATTAAGCCTGCCCTACTTAACTTGGTGCAGCAAAACCAATTCTCGGGAAACCCCACTGAGGATCCCAATCTTCACATCTTTGTTTTCCTACGAATTAGTGGAACCATGAAGGAGAACCAAGAGGCCGTAAGACTTCATCTCTTTCCCTTTTCCTTAAGGGATAGAGCTAGCGCTTGGTTCCATTCCCTCGAAGTCGGTTCCATTACTTCATGGGATCAGATGAGGCAAGCATTCCTTGCCCGTTTCTTTCCACCATCTAAAACCGCTAAACTTAGAGACCAAATCACACGGTTCAAGCAAAAAGATGGGGAATCTCTCTATGATGCGTGGGAGCGTTTCAAAGAAATGCTAAGACTTTGTCCCCACCATGGCCTAGAGAAGTGGCTTATAGTCCACACTTTTTATAATGGCTTGTCTTATACCACTAAGATGTCTGTTGATGCAGCTGCAGGCGGAGCACTTATGAATAAGAACTACACGGAGGCGTATGCCTTGATTGAAGACATGGCTCAAAATCATTACAAATGGACCGACGAGAGAGCCATCACTAGTTCTTCATCCTCCAAAAAGGAGGCAGGTATGTACGAAGTCTCTAACTATGATCACCTTGCTTCTAAAATTGATACACTAACTGAAAAACTTGAAAAACTCAATGTTAGTGCTATCAATTCTGCTTCTACTACTTCTTGTGAAATTTGTGGTATAACTGGTCATGCTGGTGTTGATTGCCAACTAGGTAGTGCTATAAACGGTGTTGAGCAAATGAATTATGCTCAATACAACCAAGGGATGAGACAAAATCAAAAATTTTATAAAAACCAAAATCCCTATGGACAAGTAGCATCGCCCGGTTATGCAAACAACCAAAGATTCACTCAGAAATTCAATTTGGAAATTTTGTTGGAAAACTCTATTGCCAACCAAACCAAACAACTTCAAGAACTTAAAAACCAAACAGGATTTCTGAATGATTCTCTTTCCAAGCTCAATACCAAGGTTGATTCTATTGCTACTCACTCTAAAATGCTTGAAACTCAAATCGCTTAAATAGCCCAACAAGTGGCTACCTCTTCCCAAACACCGGGAGTCTTTCCTGGTCAAACCGAAGCCAATCCCAAAGCCCAAGTTAATGTCATATCTTTTGGGGGTAGTAAGTTAAACGAAACTTTTGCTAAGGTTAAAAACATTGGGAAAGAAAGTGTCAAGCCTTTAGGTGATAAAATTGTGATAGAAGAAGCAAAACCACTTGAAGAAAACAAAACTCCATCCCCCTTGAATCTTGATAAGCTTAAACTAGAGGGTAAGTTTGAAAAATTTGTTAACATACTTAGGGAGATTTGCATTAAACTTCCCTTTGCTGAAGCTTTGTCTAGGATACCTCTATATGCCAAGTTTTTAAAGGAAATTTTTTCAAAGAAAATGCCTATAGAGCATAGTGAGACAATAGCTTTGGCTAAGGACACTAGTGCAATCATTCAAGAAGCACCCCCTAAGCTTAGAGATCCAGGTAGCTTTGCCATACCATGTGAAATTGGGAATGAAACCATAAACAAAGCCTTATGTGACTTAGGAGCTAGTGTTAGTTTGCTGCCTTTGTCTCTTCTCAAAAGGATAGGGATAGGAGAATTGAAACCTACCGAAATAGAATTGAAGCTAGCTGATCGTTCTACCATGAAACTTGTAGGATTTGTCGAGGACATACCTGTTAAGATAGAAGGGATATACATCCCAACTGATTTTGTGGTCGTTGACATTGCGGAGGCCGAAGACGTCCCTATAATCCTAGGTAGACCTTTCCTCGCCACTGCGGGAGCTCTTATAGATGTCAAGAACGGTAGGATAGTTTTTCAAGTGAGTGATAAGATGGTAGGATTTGAGTTGGAAAATGTTATGAAGGGTCCCGCTCTTTACTCTTGTTGCATGCTTAACGATCATGTTGTGAAAGAATGTTTTATAGCGTCGTCTACACAATATGTTATCTTTGATCCATTCTAAGGACTCTTTCTAACCGTCAAGCTAATGACACTAAAAGAGCGCTTCGTGGGAGGCGACCCACGCATTTAATCACTTTTGTTTTGTTTTTCTTTGTTTTCAGTTGTTTTGTAGGTAATTGTCCAAGTGTGGTTCGAAAAAAAATCAAGAAATTAAAGAATTCTGAAGCCCCCAGGACCAGAAAGGTGGCACGGCCCGTGCTAGGCATGGCACGGCTGTGACAAGTTTTTAAAGAAAAAAATGAAGGTGGAAGTCAGAAAGATGGCACGGCCCGTGCCAATAGGTGGCACGGCCGTGCCCGACCTCTTGCTACATATATACATAAAATTTTCTTTCTTCTTCCTCATTCACAAACAACAACCCTCTCTCTACCTTCAAACTTCTCTCTAAACCTCCATAACTCAAACCTTCAAACCTTCATATCTCACTCAAAACTCAACCAAATAACTCAATTCTTTCACCAATCAATCACAAACTTCTTCCTAAACACAAACCACCAATCAAAAACAACTTTCATCCATCCAAACCTATAATTCACCAAAACCCTAATCTTTCAAAACCTAACCCAAACACAACAAAACCTTAACCAATCTTCACATCTAAACCCACAAACCTTACTTAAACATCAACCCCAAATCTAACCCAATCCTTTCCACAAAAAAATCTTCCAAAACCCTAAACCTTAAAACCAATTCCAACAAGGGTCATTGGCTTCAAGAAGAAGTGGTAAGGAACCAGCAAGATCTCAAGGAGGACCTCCCCGAAAGAAGCAAGCACAAGTGAAGAATCATGGAATCCAGTTCAAAGACAGCAAGCAAAGGGACAGGTATAAAATTCTAATCTCTAAACACTTGCATCCTTCTCGTCATCCTGATCCCAATACCTTGGATGTGCTAGAGCTTTTTGATGATGTTTCTAGGTTGATAGGAAAGTTAGGTTGGACTGATTTGCTGAAACCTATGCGGGGTTATGAAAATTTCACTTATGAATTCTTGAGCTCAATAGTTTTTACCAAAGATAAGTTGAATTTTGATAACCCTAACCATAGAGTTGTTTTCCAATTGATGAATATTGACTATAATATGTCTCTTCAGCACTTTTGTGAAGCCTTAGGTTTTATCAATGAGGGGTATAGTCATGATCATTGGGACCCTAGCCTAAAACAAGATAACTATGACCCAGCTGCCTTTTGGACACGTATCACCGGCGTTTCCAACTATGTTCCTAGAGCCAACAAAGCTAGCAACATTCACAACCCCGTACTTAGGTACCTCCAAAGGGTAATGGCTTGCACTATTTGGGGTAGAACCGAGCTAGGAAATACTAGAACCGATGAATTGTTCATGTTATGGGCAATGCTCCACAACCACCCCGTCAACACTTGTTTCTATTTGATTGATTACCTAGACTTCTTAGGTAATAAACCACCCGGTAGGGGAGACATAGTGGTGGGAGGCATCATTACGTACATAGCTAGGTGTTTTGGAGTAAGTGAAGATGAGGGGATCAAACCAATTGAGGGAAATAATAGACTCAACATAGATACCCTCATTACTATGAACTTCATTAAACAACGTCCACCCCTCCATTACCAACTCAAGCTAAATGTGCCTATCTTGTTTTTACTTCCTAACCCTTCTCGGACTACCACCGAGGTGGAAGCAAATTGGTTGTATGTTGATGATGTGCAAGTTCTTGGTGAGCAACATGATAATGAGGGAGAAGGTGCTAACTTGCACCAAGATGAAGGAGAAGGTGCTAACTTGCACCAACATGTGGGAGGAAGTGCTCCATTGCACCATGAAGAAGAGCACCATGACCATGAAGCCGGTGTGCTTAATGAGGATCAAAGATGGACATGGATTCACAATGAAATCGAGAGGATGAGCACCGAGCAACAAAGGCAAGGTGTTGAAATCTCCGCCCTTCGCAATGAAGTTCAAAGGGGCAACCGTGTCAATGATGAAAATAATGAGATGCTCCGTTGGATGATGCAACACCTCCAACTTCAAGGTCCTCCTTATGGACCTCAATAAGAACATGTGAGCTTTCCTCTTCCTCTCTTCCCTTCTTCTTCTTCTTCTTCTCTCCCTTCTTCTTCTTCCTCTACTTCTTCTTCTTCTTTTTAATTTTTGTTTCTTTTGAATCATTGACGACAATGCTTCCCCTAAGTGTGGGGGGGCCTAATAAAGTGTCTAGAGTCGTAGTGTTCCAAACTCCCTTGAACTTTATTCTTTTTGTTTTGTTTTTATAGCAAGAGGCATGACTAGTAGCTTGTTTTTAATGTAAAAAATGGCATGAAAATTTTTGTTTTGTCTCTTCTTTAGGTTGCTTCTTGTTCATGAAAGTAGTTTCTCGTGTTTCTTATGATCATGCTATACCCATGTCTTGTTTTATTGTGAAATTCTCCAATGAGAAAAGCACCCGGTTGCAATCCTTGAGCAAATGTATGAATAGGTATTTTAAGGAACACGTTCTATCTTTAGTGTTAACTTAGACCCTTTAAAGTCCTAAGAGTAAAAGTAGTATGAGTTTGTGTGGGAAATTAATCAAATGTTCTTAATTGTTATATTCTTAAAATTGTTAAAGTTAATGGGGCGGGAGAATGGCACCAACATGTGGGGGAAAGGACAATCCATAACTTCCTAATTGTGGTGGTGACTCCCTAATTTGAACTTAAAGTGAAACAAATTCATCAATGCTAGGGGGAAAGGACAATTACATCCAAAAAGACTTCCTACGCGGAGATGAAATAAATAAAATTTTGCAGCACTGCTTAGGGTGATTTTGAATCTAGGGGGAAAGGACAATTACATCCGAGAAGACTTCCTACGAGGATAGATAGCCCCTAAGCATCTGCAGCCCCTTGTGCTTAATTGTCAATCTAATTTAATTTTAACTTAAATTCCCATCACTCTTATATGAAATGAAGAAAGGACTTTTCTCGGTTACTTTAGCACTAAGGATAGAACCTGTTCCTCATAATATCTGTCTTATACAGGAGCAAGAAAAGGGTTGGACTGCACACACACACTCACTTGAGACTTGATGTTGGGTAGAATAGGTTCATGAGAAGTATTTGAAAATGTAAATAGTGTACTTGAAGCAAAGCCTTTCTTTTGAGACATGTGTTCTTAATATTTCCATGAATAATCTTTTGTTGCTGCTATGTCTACTGCCTTTTGCTTGAGGACAAGCAAAGATTCAAGTGTGGGGGAGTTTGATGAGTCATAGATTAGTCTAATTTAATGCTTTATTTAATTTAGTTTTATTAAAGATTTAGTTTTATTTTATTGCATTTTATTTCCTTTTAGAATATTTTACTTTAAATTGCTTTTTATTTTATTTTAGGAACGAATATATGGTGGAAGGTGTCTTGGAGCAAAAGAAAGAAGACTGGAGCAAATACAGTGCGAAAATACGAAGATACGGGACAAAAATATAATCCCACCAAGTCAGAAGCTTGGCACGGCCCGTGCCAACATGTGGCACGGCCGTGCCCGTCTCCAGAACCTGTTTTGCAGCTTTTCTTCAAGCCCAAGTTACCCTGTTGCAGCTTTACCGTTTTGTCCTTTTAGTTGCTTAGTTTCTAAGTCGATTGTAAAGCTATAAATAGAGTAGCTCTCCACCATAAACATACACCCTTTACTTTGCTTAGAATATTTCTATTTTCAATAAAAGTCTTTATTTCTTTACTTTCTTTCTCGCAATTTTACTTTACTGTTACTTTCTCTCTTCTTCCCCCATGTCTACGATGAACATGAGTGAGTAGACTTCTTCGTCTTAGGATTGTTGGGGAGTCTAATGACATAATCCTAAACAAACCAAGCTTAAACCCTAATTTCTATGTAACCCTAATTTCTAATCTAGATTCACCGTCTTAACGTGGATTAACAATTATCAAACTGTGGAAGCGAAAGCGGAGGGTTTGATAATCGTTAATCCATCATCCCAAACATCAATTCATAAAGTGAGAGCGGAGTCTTGATGTTGGAACAAGTGAATCTAGACAATAATTGCAAAATAGTGAAATAGTCTTTGCAATTATTGAGACAAAGAGTAGTTTCAATCCTCTATGCATCTTCTAGTAATCAAGTCAGCAAAATAGGCTTGGTTACTAGAAGTAAACTCTCACCGGACTTTCATCGAAAAGGTGAGGGGCTAAGGGAAACCGGTCTTTAGAAATTAGTGTGTAAACCATGAAATTAGATGTTTAAGTCTTGTCTACTGAAGGGTTTGTTATTATGACAAACCAATAATCCTAAGGCTCTTTATTAATATTGTTATTTACCTTCAGCAATCAAACTCCTTTTTACTAAACTTTCTCTCCTCTAATCATTCTTTAAAAAGTTAATTAAGTTGAACAACTCCCTAGCGGAACGATACTCTTACTTACTATTATTACTTCGATAGGCCGTGCACTTGCGGTTTGGCCCTATCACCTTGAAAGGTGATCAACTACAAGATTCCCCGTGCCTTTCTTATCTTTAATCTCTAAGTCAAACTCTTGAAGCAACAACATCCATCGGATGAGCCTTGGCTTTGAGTCGGACTTAGTAAGGAGATACTTGATAGCTGCATGGTCAGTATAGACAACAATTTTGGAACCTACAAGGTAAGAACGAAATTTCTCCATTGCATAAACTATTGCATGTAATTCTTTCTCCGTGGTGGCATAATTAATTTGTGCCTCATTTAAAACCTTACTTGCATAGTGAATAGCATGAAAAATTTTGTCCTTACGTTGACCCAAGACCGCACCAACAGCATAATCACTTGCATCGCACATTAATTCAAAATTTAAGTTCCAATTAGGAGCAATGATTATTGGTGCAGTGGTCAATCTTTCTTTCAAAGTTTCAAATGCTAAAAGACATTCATTATCAAAAATAAAAGACTTATCTTTGTTGAGCAAGTTGCTCATAGGCTTTGCTATCTTTGAGAAGTCTTTGATGAATCTCCGGTAAAACCCGGCGTGACCAAGAAAACTCCGAACACCTTTGACATTCACCGGTGGTGGCAGTTTTCCAATAACATCGACCTTTGCTTGGTCTACCTCGATACCCTTTGAAGAAATCTTATGACCAAGGACAATACCCTCGGTAACCATGAAATGACATTTCTCCCAATTGAGCACCAAGCTAGTTTCAATACACCGCTTCAGCACGGTATCCAAGCTATTCAAACACATATCAAATTATGAACCAAAAACCGAGAAATCATCCATGAACACCTTCATGCATTTACCAATTAAGTTGGAGAAGATTGCTTGAACACACCGTTGAAAAGTTGCGGGTGCATTACACAAGCCAAATGGCATTCTTCGATAAGCAAAAATACCAAAGGGGCAAGTAAAAGCCGTCTTCTCATGATCATCTGGGTTCACGGCGATTTGATTTTAACCGGAGTAACCATCTAGGAAACAATAAAAGGATTGACCGGAGAGTCTTTCAAGCATTTGATCCATGAAGGGCAATGGGAAGTGATCCTTCCTTATTGCTTGATTGAGTCTTCTATAATCGATACACATCCTCCATCCGGTGACAGTTCTAGTTGGGATCAACTCATCTTTATCATTAGTGATCACCGTCATTCCTCCTTTCTTGGGAACTACTTGAACCGGGCTTACCCAAGCACTATCCGAGATAGGATAGATCATGCCGGCTTCAAGCAACTTCACTACTTCCTTTCGCACCACCTCTTTCATGTTTGGATTCAAGCGGCGTTGCGGTTGGGCTACTGGTTTGTAGTTTTCTTCCATCATAATCTTGTGCATACAATAAGATGGACTTATCCCTTTCAAGTCGGATAACTTCCACCGTATTGCTTCCTTGTTGGCCTTGAGGACCTCTAGCAACTTTGTTTCATCATTGATGGACAAGGAGCTACTAATGATCACCGGTTTTGTACCATCTTTCTCAAGAAAAACATATTTCAAATTAGATGGTAAAACATTTAATTCTACCTTGGTGTCATCAACTTTTGCTTCTTCCTTGGATTCTTCTTTCAAATCTTCAAGTATGGCTTGATTAGGAAGAATCTCCTTCAAGGAATCTAGCTCCTTCAAACACTCTTCAATGTCTCTTGCTTCGTCTTCATCAATAGCATTGAGTGCGTCCACCAAAGCACTCTCAAGGGGTGTTCTATTGTGCAATTGCTTCCGAGTAGTCAAGATGACTTCTTCGGTTGCATCCATTTTGAAGCATGCACCCTTATCTTTTGAGTACTTCAAGGCTTCCCGGATGTTGAAAGTAACCTCTTCATCATTTACCTTGACCTTCATGATATTATCATCAAGATCAATCATCATCCGAGCCGTTTGCATGAAATTCCTTCCCATTAAAAGAGGCACATCCTCATCTTCTTCGACATCCATAACCACAAAGTCAGCCGGAAAAACAAATTTGTCCACTTTTACAAGAACATCTTCGGCCATACCTAGTGGTTTTGCAAAGGATTTGTCGGCCAATTGCAACATCATCCTAGTCCGCTTTATACAAAGGTCACCAACTCTTTTGGCAACGGACAAAGGCATGAGATTTATGCTTGATCCAAGATCAAGTAATGCCTTACCTACATGTGTTGTGTCAATAGCTACCGGTAGAGTGACTCTTCCCGGATCTTGCTCTTTCTTAGGCAACGTTCTTTGAATAATAGCACTACAATTGGCATCAATTTGGATAGTCTCTTCATCGTTGGCTCTTCTTTTCTTGGAAAGGATATCTTTCATGAATTTCGCATAGACCGGCATTTGCTCCAAGGCTTCTGAGAATGGTATATCAATTTGCAACTTCTTGAAGAGTTCAAGAAACCTTGCGTATTGCCGCTCTATATCTTTCTTCGATGGAGCATGTGGGTATGGTAAGCGTTGAGCCACCACTTGCTTCTCAACTTCTTGTTTCTTGCCTTTATCTTTCCCCACATCTTTCTTCTTCCTCTCCATCTCCTCTTGTTCCACTAGTTCTCTTTTTTGATTTTTTTCTTTTTCAACTAATTCTTCTTTATTTTCTATATACACTTCCTTCTCTATCTCCACAACATCCTCCTCGAACTTCTCTATATCCTCCTCATTAACAACTTCATCATCCTTCTTTTTAACTACAATCTCTTCACCTACCCCTCTACTGATCACTCTACCACTCATTGTCGCAATAGCTTTTGACTGCTATGCTTGTTATGCTCCTTAGGATTTGGTTGAGTGTTGGCGGTGAAAGTTCCCACTTGCGGAGGACCTTGAGCCATTTGTTGTGCTAACTGACCAACTTGCGTTTCAAGGCCTTTGATGGACGCGTCGGTATTTTTCTGGTTAGCCATGGACATTTGTATGAATTGCTTCAAAGTCTCTTCGGTGCTTTGGGAATTGTTTGGTTGTTGGGGGTTATTTTGTGGTGGGAATTGGTATTGATTATTGAATGGTTGTTGGAATTGAGGGTACGGTTGTTGGTAGAAGTTGGATTGTGGATATTGGTAGTTATTGTTGTAAGGTGTTCTCCAAGGTCTTTGTTGGTTTTGGTTACCCGGATATCTTCCTTGAAAGTTGGAAGTACCCGGATTTTGGGCTTGTTGTGAGGTTCCGGCTTGTTGTGGTTGGTTAGGTCTTTGTTGGTTTCCCACATAATTTACCTCTTCTTCTTCAAAAGAACCAGGCGCGGGACAATAGCCGATGGGATGATCTCTCGTGCAAAGCTCACAAGTGTTAACCTGAGATGTTCCTCCTTCTTTCTTGAGAGATTCGAGAATTTGTTTTGGCATAGCTCTCATCTCCTTTTGCATAGCTTCTAATTGTTGAGTGAGAAGCTTATTCTGAGCCAAAACAGCATCATTTGCTTCTAGTTCAAGGATACCGGCTTTCCTTAGTTGAGGATTCCGGTTGTGAGAAGATTTTCTAGTGTTGAGAGCCATTTGGTTAATGATTTTGACAGCATCAGCTGGACTTTTCAAAGCAATAGATCCTCCAGCACTTGCATCTAGCATTGTCTTGGACATGTCTTGAAGCCCTTGACGAAATAGGTAGATTTGCATCTGGCTATCATAACCATGCTTCGGACAGTTCCTAAGCAAAGATTTGTATCGCTCCCAAGCTTCACATAGAGACTCACTTTGGCCTTGAGAAAAAGTTGTGATTGATGTTTTAGCTTCAAGATGCCTATCCTCCGGAAAGAACCTCTCTTGAAACATTTTCTCCAATTCAGGCCAATCTTTCATCAAAGAAGTAGGTTGATCTAAGTACCACTCCTTAGCCTTACCAATCAAAGAATGAGGAAATAATTTGCAAAACATTGGCTCTTCCTCATCTTCCTTCATACCAAGAGTACCGGCGGTAACATAGAAATTTGTGAGATGCTTGTAAGGGTCTTCATGATCCATTCCAGTGAATTGGTTTTGTGTAATCAAATGTATCAACCCCGATTTCAATTAGACTTGCTTGGCATTTTGATTACCAAGGCTAACAAGCCTTCTTGGACTAACCCAACTTGGAAGAGCATTCTTATCTTCATTAGCCATTGTTACAATAGTTTCCCTTTCCGGTGATGATGGTGGAGTTGTGTGTAGAGAATCACCCGGAGATAGTGTCTGAACCGAACCCGAAGGAGAATGAATAGAACTAGATGATTCCGGCTGAGCCAGCATGGCTAGTCTCTTAGCTTCTTTTGCTTGCTTCTTAAGTAACCTAGCAGTTTTCTCTATCTCTGGATCAAATTGAAGGTCTTCTTTAGAAACGGTACCTCGCATAAACAAAGTTTACCAAGACTATACCAGGTGGTTAGCATAAAAAATAATGAATGATATAAGTGTATAAGTATATGCATGAAAGAATTTTGTGCAAAATTGACTTAACATGACAAAATTGTTTCAAAACTTATAATATAAAATCCGCTACTCCCCGGCAACGGCGCCATTTTGATGTAGAATTTCTACATGTCATATAACTATGTACACGTGAGTATATATAGGATCGTTTTCCGCAGGGAGTTGCGTTAAATCATAAGCGTTTTCACAATATTTCACATTAAGGTATCCTTTATAAAATGTTTGTTTGTAACACTATATCCACAGATGACATAAAAGTAAAAACGAGAGGAGATCGAACTATTTCGCTTGCGGTATAAGATAACGAGCAAGCATAACAGCAGCAATCTCTTGATCGATTAACAGACGCTAGCTTTATAACCAATATTATTACAATCATTTCTACAACATCCTTCGTGTCCAAAGCGACATCGTTATTTCTAAGTTAGCGTTTAAACATTCGTGTCCAAATCCCTTAAACGATAACAAAGTCGATCGGATAACTTAATCGACCGTGTCCAGACTGATTAAGTATCCGAAAGCATTAAAATCTTGATTAAAAGTAATTATCAAAGGTTTACAAACTTGTCAAGAGTGATATAACATAAGATAGATTGTTATTCTAGTTCTAGATTCAAGAGTTCGTGTCCAAATCATCTTGAATCTCATTGAAAGCATTAAACATAAGAATAACAACAATATTGAATCATTAAGCTAGAACCTTATATATTAAAAGATCAAAAGATTACATAATAGCTTGTTTGTTACCTCAATACTACAAAGAAGATGATAGCTACACATAGACATGTATACTATGCAAAGGATGAAGGAAAGATGAAGATTTTATGTCAAGATCCTTCGTGTCCAAAGCGATCTTGAGTTGAATCTACTCCTAAACCACTTGCTTTGTGTTTCTCTCTTGGAAATAGCTCTAACCTCTCTCTTAAAATGTATAAAATTTATCAATGGAATAGTGAATAGTCCAAAAGAGAGGTAAAACTTCTATTTTAATGGGCTGATTTCGTGTAATCTCGCTTAAGCGAGGTAAATCTCGCTCAAGCGAGAAGCAATAAAATCTAAAACTGGCCAATGAAGCCTTGCCACGTAGCCCTGATCCCTGAAGAAGATGCATCTCGCGTAAGCGAGTTGTAAGCGAGCCAGCAGCGAGTCCTTGAAGATGATCCCTGGAGAAATCTCGCGTAAGCGAGTTTGATCTCGCGTAAGCGAGGTTGCTTAAACCTTAAACCGCCTTTGAATCATGCTTGAGCGACTTTGAAGCGAGATGAAAGCGAGATTCACATTTGCTCCCTGGAGAAATGTCGCGTAAGCGAGATTCACATTTTCACAAGCGACCCTAGAAGCGAGGTGGAAGCGAAATGTTCAGCTGCTCCCTCGAGAAATCTCGCGTAAGCGAGATGATCCTCCGTAAGCGAGATTTACTTGGTTCACACACTTGAGTTTTGGTCCTTGCTTGTCATTTCCTGCATAAATTGGGTAGAATTAGGCATATAAAGCATAAATGGTATAATTACAACAATTGATTGCTTTTCCGTAGATAACTTGCATAACAAGTCACTAAAAATGCCTCTTTTAACACATGAAATATATTACTTTTGAGCACCTATCAATACTTTTAACACAAAAAGTAACCACATTAAATAAAAACGATTGTTTAATATTTCTTGTTAACCTCTGCGATCCCTGGATTGAAGGTATGAAGCATAGGAGGCGAATGTTGTAATTGCAAGAATATTTAGCATGTGTTTGGCTAGACCTCTTCCTTGCACCACGGGTAGCTGGCTCCTATTTGGACACTTTCCTCGATCAGCCCTGCACACATTGTTATGGAGTTGTGAATTTCCATATTGTCATCCAATCCCCTTCTGCCCCCAATCCGGCCTTGTCAATCAATTCTGTTAGATAGAATTTATAGGCTGATCAAACACTCTATTATTCGATTATCTGGACTCCAAATATGTTCATCATGGATAACTGCTTGGTGTGTGCATTGCATCAAGCACTAACTGGGGACTGAGACATTGATGAAGCATATTCGTATTCTATGAATTCTTCTTAGACTTGTCATTAAACAAAAAGGGAATATATATTTTTATCTATAATCATAAAAAATATTAATAATTTTAACTTTTATGGTTAAAAGTCTTACAAATAGGTTTTATGGTGCAGTGGTTTTTCATCACCATTTTCTATCTATGTTTTCCGGTCAATTCATGTATCATTTGAAATTTTGAGTGAGATTTTGCAGAATTATTTATAATATTATAAGAACCACTTCCAAAAAATTATATTTTTTTAACAAAGCTTGGTTTAAAAATGTCTCATCATTCTAATCCTTTTAAAAATATTATACCAAACTCCACCAACAAATTTACACTTATAAAACAAACAGTCTTCCATAGGAATGACAATACATGTCGACTTGTCCTGTTTAGGCTTGGCTATTAACCCGCCAAAATAAGGCAGGGCGAGACGGGCCAACTTGAGGAGGTGGACTAAAATACAAATCCCACCCGACCAGTTGACTTTACCTATACCCCAATGTTCATACTTTCACCCCTACATTTTACATGAACTACCTATTGCACCCTCATATATAAAGTTAAAACACCAACTATTTTCATTCGTCTCAATGTTTCTGGTTTGAGTAAAACTTTCATCATAAAGTATCTAGAATCCCAACGGAAAACACATTATAACTTTTCCGGTTTAGAGACATCATCAACGTCTTTCGTTTTGTATTTATACATCATCTTCTTACGATTGAATGAGTATTCAGATCCCATTCATTTAAGTTTTTCGTTTGTTGTTTGATCATGTAATCATCAAAATACGTTTCTTCTTCAGATCTCGTTGACGGGAAACGCAAATCAAATGTTTCCCATTCAGATCTTGCTTTCGGAAAACTTAATGTTGGAACATTGGTGTGAAGATGGAAAGAAATTGGAAGGTTGGAAGATTAAACACCAAGTTAATAAACTTTGATCTAGTGTTGTGTGAATTGAAAAAATAGAGTGTGGGAGTCCCACATAAAATAGAACACACACATTAGTAGTGTTTAAATAGTGGTATTTAATTTTAAATACCTGATAATGATGAAAATAATAACAATTATTATTTTTTATTCATGGATATCACTTCACATAATTTTAGCTTATGTTGGTTGTGATAAGATCGAGAATCCAACTGAATTTCCTATCTTTCCTTCGTTAGTGGATTTGTTTCTTTTTGAACTAATCCGATTAGTTTGTTACTTGAGCTGATTTGTGGTTGCTTAATTTTTAAGTTTACTTAATTCTTAAGTTTCTCCAAATTAGTTACAAACTCTTCTTATAAAAGGAGAGCTCACCTAGTTGAAAAATCACACCAAAGAGTTTCATTGAGTTGTCGGGAACTCTTTCTCTCTTCTCCTTTTCTTGACTTGTGTTGACGAGTCTTTCTTCTCTTCATCTCATTTTTTCTGTCCCTTCGAAATTAAGAGTGTTCTTATGACCATAGTCCCCTTTTCGGTTTAATGTCCCTTCGGAATTAAGAATGGTCTTAAGCTCATAGTCCTTTCGATATTTTTATGTCCTTCCGAATAAATAATAATTTAAGATCATAATCCCTTTTTCGGTATAATATCCCTTCAAAATTATGAATGATCTTAAAATATATTCTTCTTTGATTCTTGAAGAAGTTAGACGTTAGAAAGGTGTAAAACCATATTTGAGTGATCATAGTATCATAGTTGGAGAAGTTAATAATTAGAATGGTGGTAACACCATATTTGAGTGGTCTCAACACTATAATAGAGTGGTAACAGTAACATATTAAAGTGGTTTCAGTATTAAAAGAATGATCTTGATACCATATTGGAGGTGTAATTCTCGAACGGTTTTCTACAGTGCAGTAGTTAATCGAACAGTTGTAGTTGAACTTGTTTTATCCTGGAGGCGGCGTGGTTGATAGTCTGCCTTGCACAATTTTGGGCAGTGCCACGAAACGTCTTAAAGAGAGCGACCTGGTCGTGACTCAACCTAGTAACAACTTCGGTAGATAATAGAATTTGGAAATCCAAATACAACAGTTTGAAAATCCAAAAACAACACTTATAGATACTCCATCCGGTCACTATTATGAGCAAAAATTCACTTTTTAGATTCATTCATTCAATAAATGATGTATGTGGTCTATATAATAGACCACATATATCATTTAATGAATGAACCTAAAAAGTCAACTTTTGTTTATAATAGTAACTGGAGGGAGTATATATCTCTATTTAGATCTCTTTTCTTGAATACTTATAGAAATCATGGCTCGTCTGCTTGCTTTCTTATTAATTAACATATGCATGTTTTTGGGATTGGCGAGCATTATAATTATCATTATCAAATTGGACATAATATATAGATTCTTTTTTTTGAACAAACTAAAATGAAATATCATATTAACAACGTGGATTGCCTCGCACAAGGCATGCAAAAAGCAACCCACTCAAAAGTATTTACAGAAACAATGTGTCAAACAAGAAACGACACCAAAACCAACACAAAAAGAAAATTACAAATGAACACCCATACAAAGAAGAGGGTGACTCCACCAGTCATGGTAACTGTAACTAAAAAGCCCCTGTTTTGATTTCAACCATAAGAAAGAATTCAGTTTCACCTTTGCCAATAAAGTTGAAAAGTCGGAAGCCGTGTTTTGGAATACACGTTCATTCCTTTCCTTCCATAGAACCCAAACAGTGGCACACCAAATTATCCTAAAGAAAAGATGTGTTGATCTAGGCAAACCCGCATAATTTGTAACCTGAATAAAGTGTTGACGGAGATCACCTGAAGATACAAAATCAATGCCCAACCAAGACCAGACATGATGCCAAAGAGAATTAAAAATATCACAACATGAAAACAGATGATTTGCTGATTCCAAATGTCCACACCCGGACACACAAGTTGCTCCATCAAGGGAAAGAACACGCCGTCGCACCAAATTTTCCTTTGTAGGAAGTCGATCACGAAGAAGGCGCCACACCATAATAGAAACCTTTAAAGGAATTTGTTTATGCCAAATGTCGTCAACTTGGGACCGATCCACTAACTCTCCATTATCAGTGAGGAATCGATAAGCTCCCCGCACCGTATATCCTTGAGAAGGATCCAACAACCAACGCCAAGTATCAATGCTATTATCCTGCAAAACAATATTATGCAATAACACAGCACACTCCCTCACTTCCTCCTCCTCCCAGGCTAGTAAACTACGCCGCCACAGGCAATCCCACCCTTCAGCCGCCCCCAATACCCTCACCATCTCCTCCACCGAACACTCCTTAATGATAGACAAATGAAATAAACGGGGAAATTTTAATTTCAGCGGAATTTCCCCCGTCCAAATATCATGCCAAAATAAAGCTCTCTTACCGTCACCAACCACCCTCCTAGTGTTATTATCAAACCAATTTCCCACACACTCTCCAATCCCTTCCCTAATTCTATACAACGACCGCCACCACACTGAACAATGCCTACTGTAACACCCCGTTCTCCCAACAACGTAATATTAATTATAATAATCAGAGTAACCATACAACGGAGAGTCACACTGCCTTTCAAAATTTCATAAATAGAAAATAGTTATTTATTTAAACCAATATTAAAATATCTTACAAACTGCAGCGGAATAATTCTTTAGGAAATAAAATTTCAACCAAATCCAACATAAAGGAAAATCTTGGCACAAAGGCCTCAACGTAATCAACATTATTTTCAACAACGATAAACTCCATTATTAAGTCTTTTCCCAAAAATATGATACATAAAAGAAATGAAGAAAACAAAAACATTCGCAACGAATCCCCATCCTAATATGTATCAGAGCCCTAGACACTTGAGCCAACCAACCTACAAGCCATCATTACCTGCAAGTTACCCATACGAAGGGCAACATTTTCAAGCAGAAGGGGTGAGAAACTTATCCAATAATAATAATATATAATTCATCAAATTAATGAAAGCAACAACATATCACAACATACATCATTAATAATGTATATAAAGAATACATATAGCAACAACATAATCATTTTCCGCAACAAAGAGCAGCAACAACAACAACTTCATCATCAACAACTACACCGACAACTCGACAATGCGACAACAATTCGACAATGCGACAACGACAACAACAACTCGACAATGCGACAACGACAACAACTGGACAATGCGACAACGACAACAACTAATGCATCATGCAGGTGGTACCAATCTACGCGCGTTGAATGCTAAGCATTCCAGGGCATAAGCCCCCAACAATTTGGATGGTTAAAGCATCCCAGGGCATAAGCCCCCAACAGGTGAATGATAAACATTCCAGGGCATAAGCCCCCAACGGGTTGAATGATGAACATTCCAGGGCATAAGCCCCCAACAGATGTGAGTATGCAAATGGACTCAACTTGTGTATATCAACATACAACTTCAACAGCAACTACAACAACAACATATGCGCCTAAAACAATTATGACACACTCCCCAACTTCGACATCAGATGATACATCGACATCAACAACGGAAATCAACAACATAGCATATATATAAATCAATTACATTCATCTCAAAGTCTAAAACATCCCCCAAAAGCAATTAAGTTTTGATCAATAGAACATAAGTCAAATATCCATAAAACACCTCAACTAAATCCCTAACATTTAAGTTTGAAGTTGGGAAACCAACCATAAGTTTTTGGACTAACTTGGGATTAGTTATGCTAAGTTTTCTTTAGGTTTTCTGAAGACCCACCTGGACTATTTTTATCATAACTCAAAATCTACAAGTCTTTTCCACCCCAAACCAAGGCCATTATAAAGCTAACTTAATTATCTACAACTTTCTTGTTTACATCAAAAGCCAATTCAAAACAGAAATGGGTGAAAAAGCACAAAAAACGCAGAAACCGAAGTTCTGTCAGCACGAAGAAACAGAACGTTGGCACGGCCCGTGCCATGCACGGCACGGCCGTGCTCGATTGACAGCACAGCTTTTTCCTTCGTTCTTTCCGTTTTCACCATTTCGCGCATAAAATTCAAACCGTTAAGCGGATTTCAGTGCCGTTTTCGCCTACACGCTCCTGACATTTCCCTCTATCATAATCTACAGAAACATTCAATTTTCCACCACTCAAAAAAATCGATTTCCCAACCTCCCATAATCACTTGTCTGTAGAACATTCAGACACCGACATTTTCAATCGAAAATCCCAATTTTCAAGCCCTAATTACCCAAAATACATTTCAACAGAAGTTTTCAGGTTCAATTAGGCAATACAGCAATCAAATAACATAGAAGCATGCATCAACAACACAATTCATCATATTATAGCAATTAACCTAAAACTTTCTAACCCTAATACCAAAACACCACAATCATCAAAAATCAGAATTATACATATTATTAGTGAAAGGAATCCCACCCTTACCTTATCTCAGCAAATTCTACAGCAAAAACGGTTGGATTCTCTCTTCCTAGCTCTTCTCCTAGCTTTCTCTTGGTTCTTCTCCTCTTTCTCTCCAAAAACCAGTTTTTCTAATGTTTGTACGTGAAAATGTTTCTATCTCTTTTTCTTTCTTTTACTCCCAAAAATATAACTCTTTTCTTTTCTCACTTAACTCCCTTAATTTCTATTTAATTTCTACTTAATTCCCATTAACCAAAAATAAATACTAATTCTACCTATTTCTATTTCTCCTATTATTTCCACAAATAATAAAACCACATTCATTTAAATAATACACAACTCCATGAATCATATAATAAAATAGCATCACACCATATATCACATAAGAATCATATAATATATATATTTCTCATAAAATCACATATATATAACAAATAAAGTCATATAAAATATTCACTCATCTACTAAAAATAATAGAATAAAAATGGGGCGTTACAACTCTCCCCAACTTATAGAATTTCGTCCTCGAAATATTACCTCAAGCAAACAACTCAGGATATGACTCCTGCATCTTACTCTCCAACTCCCAAGTAAGACTTTCACCAGTTGCTCCTCCCCAAACAACTCTCACTAGAGGTATCTCTTTGCCTCTCAACGTCTTCACCTTGCGATCATCAATCCTCAAAGGTAAAGTCTCCACCGTAAGGTTGTCTCTAACTTGCACATCATCTCTAGGAATAACATGTGAAGGATCCGCTACATACTTCCGAAGTTGCGACACATGAAACACATCATGCAAGTTCGAAAGGTGTGGTGGCAAACCAACTCTATAAGCTGCCGTACCAATTCTCTCAGATATCTGATAAGGACCAATAAACTTCGGAGTCAACTTCTTGGACTTCAATGCACGACCCACACCGGTCATAGGAGTGACTCTCAAGAACACATGGTCACCCTCTTGAAACTCAAGGTCCTTCCTACGCTTGTCATGATAGCTCTTCTGTCAACTCTGCGACGCTTTCATATGCTCTCTTATCATCTTGACCTTCTCCGTAGTCTGCTGAACTATTTCAGGTCCCAACACGATACTTTCACCCGACTCAAACCAACACAAAGGAGTCCTACACCTTCGACCATATAAAGCTTCGAAAGGTGCCATACCAATACTTGAATGGTAGCTATTGTTGTACGTGAACTCTATCAATGGTAGGTGACTTTCCCAAGCTCCACCTTGCTCAAGTACACACACCCTCAACAAGTCTTCTAATGATTGAATCGTTCTTTCTGACTGACCATCCGTTTGCGGATGATACGCTGAACTCAACTTCAATTGAGAGCCCAAAGCTTCTTGCAAGCTTTTCCAAAATCTCGAAGTGAACCTTGGATCTCTATCCGACACAATACTCGACGGGACACCATGCAACTTCACAATATTATGAATATAAATCTCCGCCAACTGAGCTACTGAATAGGTGATATTAATCGGAATAAAGTGTGCCGACTTCGTCAATCTATCGACAACAACACAAATGGCATCATGCCCTCTTTGAGTGTTTGGTAAACTCGTCACAAAGTCCATGGAGATGCTATCCCATTTCCATTCTGGCACATCTAATGGTGTCAACAAACCAGCAGGCTTCTGATGTTCAACTTTCGATTTCTGACAAGTCAAACACGCATAAACAAATTGTGCGACATCACGCTTCAACCCAGACCACCAAAACAATTTCTTCAAGTCATGGTACATCTTTGTAGCTCCCGGATGGATACTCAAGCTACTTCTGTGACTTTCTTCTAAAATCAACTTTTTCAATTCATTATTATCAGGGATACAAATCCTGCCTCGAAATCTCAACACTCCTTGATCATCAACCTGAAAATCACCATCTGCAGTCTGATTACTAGCAGCCATCAAGTCTATAAATTTCACATCAACTTCCTGGGCTTCTTTGATACTCTTCAAGAAATCATTATTAATTTTCAACATACCCAACTGTACACTCTGAGGTGCCAATTCACAAACAAGACTTAAGTCTCTCAACTGTTCCAACAATTCAAATTCTTTCACCATCATAGCCGACATGTGCAACGTTTTCCTACTCAAGGCATCTGCAACCACATTAGCTTTACCCGGATGGTAATTTAAGCCAAAATCATAATGTTTCAACAACTCTAGCCACCTTCTCTGCCTCATATTCAACTCTTTTTGATCAAATAAATATTTCAGACTTTTATGATCACTAAACACTTCAAATCTGGAACCGTACAAATAGTGTCTCCAAATTTTCAACACAAAAACCACAGCAGCTAACTCTAAATCGTGTGTAGGATAGTTCTTCTCATGTATTCTCAACTGTCTCGAAGCATAAGCCACTACCTTGCCATCTTGCATAAGCACACCACCTACAACAACAACCTTATCCAGAAAAGCATGAAAAATTTTGTTCATATACTCCATGAACACACCAGGCGCATTAGTAACACCGAAAGACATCACTTTATATTCATAGTGTCCATACCGTGTCCTAAAGGCCGTCTTCTGCATATCTTCATCCTTCACCTTAATCTGATGATAACCTGACCTCAAGTCAATCTTGCTAAACACTCGGGCACCCACTAATTGATCCATCAAGTCGTCAATTCTCGAAAGTGGATACCTATTCTTTATCATCACTTTATTCAGCTGACGGTAATCTATGCACAATCTCATGCTACCATCCTTCTTCTTAACTAGCAACACAGGCGCTCCCCAAGGTGACACACCTGGTCTTATAAACTTCTTATCAAGCAAGTCTTCTAACTGTTTCTTCAACTCTACCAACTCTGAAGCTGACATACGGTAAGGAGCCATCGACACCGGCTTCGTACCCGGCACTAGATCAATTGAAAATTCAACATCCCTCTCTAGTGGCACATCTGGAATCTCATCAGGAAAAACTTCAGGAAATTCATTCACAACGGGCAATCTATCATTTACCGACTGATTTTCCACAGACAAATACGCCATTAAAGAAAACATCAAGTCTCCATCATGTTCTAACTGATTCAGCTGCTTGTTAGATAAAAATTATGCTCCACTCTCTTCTTCAGCAGAAGAAAAGTACACCGTCTTTCTAAAACAATTAATATGAACATGGTTGTACTCCAACCAGTTCATACTAGGGATTGCACAACAAACAACAAACAACAATCAGGACAACAAGGACAATACAAAATTGTCACACAACACTACTAGGCTCGACACGACTCTACTAATTGGCCGGACGGACCGACTTGCTCTGATACCAATTGTAACACCCCGTTCTCCCAACAACGTAATATTAATTATAATAATCAGAGTAACCATACAACGGAGAGTCACACTGCCTTTCAAAATTTCATAAATAGAAAATAGTTATTTATTTAAACCAATATTAAAATATCTTACAAACTGCAGCGGAATAATTCTTTAGGAAATAAAATTTCAACCAAATCCAACATAAAGGAAAATCTTGGCACAAAGGCCTCAACGTAATCAACATTATTTTCAACAACGATAAACTCCATTATTAAGTCTTTTCCCAAAAATATGATACATAAAAGAAATGAAGAAAACAAAAACATTCGCAACGAATCCCCATCCTAATATGTATCAGAGCCCTAGACACTTGAGCCAACCAACCTACAAGCCATCATTACCTGCAAGTTACCCATACGAAGGGCAACATTTTCAAGCAGAAGGGGTGAGAAACTTATCCAATAATAATAATATATAATTCATCAAATTAATGAAAGCAACAACATATCACAACATACATCATTAATAATGTATATAAAGAATACATATAGCAACAACATAATCATTTTCCGCAACAAAGAGCAGCAACAACAACAACTTCATCATCAACAACTACACCGACAACTCGACAATGCGACAACAATTCGACAATGCGACAACGACAACAACAACTCGACAATGCGACAACGACAACAACTGGACAATGCGACAACGACAACAACTAATGCATCATGCAGGTGGTACCAATCTACGCGCGTTGAATGCTAAGCATTCCAGGGCATAAGCCCCCAACAATTTGGATGGTTAAAGCATCCCAGGGCATAAGCCCCCAACAGGTGAATGATAAACATTCCAGGGCATAAGCCCCCAACGGGTTGAATGATGAACATTCCAGGGCATAAGCCCCCAACAGATGTGAGTATGCAAATGGACTCAACTTGTGTATATCAACATACAACTTCAACAGCAACTACAACAACAACATATGCGCCTAAAACAATTATGACACACTCCCCAACTTCGACATCAGATGATACATCGACATCAACAACGGAAATCAACAACATAGCATATATATAAATCAATTACATTCATCTCAAAGTCTAAAACATCCCCCAAAAGCAATTAAATTTTGATCAATAGAACATAAGTCAAATATCCATAAAACACCTCAACTAAATCCCTAACATTTAAGTTTGAAGTTGGGAAACCAACCATAAGTTTTTGGACTAACTTGGGATTAGTTATGCCAAGTTTTCTTTAGGTTTTCTGAAGACCCACATGGACTATTTTTATCATAACTCAAAATCTACAAGTCTTTTCCACCCCAAACCAAGGCCATTATAAAGCTAACTTAATTATCTACAACTTTCTTGTTTACATCAAAAGCCAATTCAAAACAGAAATGGGTGAAAAAGCACAAAAAACGCAGAAACCGAAGTTCTGTCAGCACGAAGAAACAGAACGTTGGCACGGCCCGTGCCATGCACGGCACGGCCGTGCTCGATTGACAGCACAGCTTTTTCCTTCGTTCTTTCCGTTTTCACCATTTCGCGCATAAAATTCAAACCGTTAAGCGGATTTCAGTGCCGTTTTCGCCTACACGCTCCTGACATTTCCCTCTATCATAATCTACAGAAACATTCAATTTTCCACCACTCAAAAAAATCGATTTCCCAACCTCCCATAATCACTTGTCTGTAGAACATTCAGACACCGACATTTTCAATCGAAAATCCCAATTTTCAAGCCCTAATTACCCAAAATACATTTCAACAGAAGTTTTCAGGTTCAATTAGGCAATACAGCAATCAAATAACATAGAAGCATGCATCAATAACACAATTCATCATATTATAGCAATTAACCTAAAACTTTCTAACCCTAATACCAAAACACCACAATCATCAAAAATCAGAATTATACATATTATTAGTGAAAGGAATCCCACCCTTACCTTATCTCAGCAAATTCTACAGCAAAAACGGTTGGATTCTCTCTTCCTAGCTCTTCTCCTAGCTTTCTCTTGGTTCTTCTCCTCTTTCTCTCCAAAAACCAGTTTTTCTAATGTTTGTACGTGAAAATGTTTCTATCTCTTTTTCTTTCTTTTACTCCCAAAAATATAACTCTTTTCTTTTCTCACTTAACTCCCTTAATTTCTATTTAATTTCTACTTAATTCCCATTAACCAAAAATAAATACTAATTCTACCTATTTCTATTTCTCCTATTATTTCCACAAATAATAAAACCACATTCATTTAAATAATACACAACTCCATGAATCATATAATAAAATAGCATCACACCATATATCACATAAGAATCATATAATATATATATTTCTCATAAAATCACATATATATAACAAATAAAGTCATATAAAATATTCACTCATCTACTAAAAATAATAGAATAAAAATGGGGCGTTACACCTACCCCCCTCTTTTAGTCGCCCCCCCTCCTCGCCATAACGGGCTTTCAGAACACGGTACCACAACCCCTCCTTATCAACCAACATCCTCCAACACCATTTGCCCAACAAAGATAAATTAAAAGCACCTACCCTCCTAACCCCCAACCCTCCATCCTCCTTTGGAGTGCAAATCGACTCCCAATTAATCCAAGCAATTTTTCTATTATCCTCACAACCCCCCAAAAAAAAATTTTAAAACAAGATTCAATAGAAGAAATTATACCTGCAGGGGCTTTGAAAAAGGAAAGAAAGTAAACCGGCAGAGAGGATAGCACAGCTTTGAGGAGTACCAGACGAGCTCCGAAAGATAGAAATCTATGATTCCACGACGACAGGCGCGAAGCAATGCGATCAACAACAGGTTTCCAAAAGGCAATTTTTCGAGAGTCCCCACCAATAGGCAAACCCAAATACACAAAAGGAATGATCCCCCTACGACAATTCATCACTGATGCCGCTTCAGACAACCATGAGTCAGAAATATTTACTCCCGTCAACATACTTTTATTGAAATTGACCTTAAGGCCCGAAATATTCTCAAACAATAGCAACACTGCTCGCATAGTACGCACGTTCTGCCAACTCTTTTCACCAATAATGAGTGTGTCATCTGCAAACTGCAAATGAGTCAAGCGAAGGTCTCCAATCTGTCCAACACGATACCCACTATACACATTCGCCCCCACAACAGCCTGCATAAGCACATTAAACCCTTCTGCAGCTAATAAAAAAAGAAAGCCATGCGTATGTCTGAAAGGTTAATATGAGTTTCTGGAAACTAGAAATAAACCGGAAAACGTTTTTGACAGTTCTCCGAAATTTTAGAAGGTCTAGCGAAGAATGAAATATATACCTTTTTCTTAGTTATTTAAATGAAACACATAGATATTTAACTATGAACTACTAAAATTGAGTCACTTGTTATCAATTACTAATACAATAAAAATAAAAATTAATAATTTTTAATCAGCATTGGGGTCATCATGTCCCTCTCTGTCAAGACTAGATTTTTTGGCGAGTTAAATGGGGACGAACCAACTAGAGGAGCAGACTCAAAATCTTACCTCAATCCGTCAAAAATGTTGGATCAACCAAGTCATCCTAATTGGTTTGACACGTTTTACCACCCTTAGTTTCCACCATTAGGTGCCACAGACACCATAAGTAATCTGATACTCCCTCCGGTCACATTTATAAGCAAAAATGTACTTTTTAGATTCATTGAATACATAATGTATTTGGTTTCTATATTTGACCAAATACATTAAGCATTGAATGAATCTAAAAAGTGCTTTTTTCTTATAAATGTGACCGGAAGGAATACCCACCTTGATGCTATCTTTAGATGAGTTTATTAAAAAAAAAACCAAATAAAAAGTGAAATGCATATGAACAATTAATATTTTTCACATTTACATCTTGTAAATATTATCCAAAGAATTGATTTATGGTTTAAGATGTTTTATTTGTAATATTGTATGAGTTATTGTGATAAGACATATATTTAATGACCGTGTGAAAAACAACCAATGATAATATTATATAATTAGATAATATCAAGATTTATTGTGTCATCTACTGATTATGACAATATATACAAATATTATGTCAAAAGAGACAGTATATGAAATATACAATTGATTTACAACTTGCATGGATATATAACTAATACTTTTCTATTTGACACATTTGCAACTAGAGAAACTGTGCAACTAGTATTGCATAAAAAAAAGGGCGTTGATATTGTGTCATTGATTATGACAAATATAACTTTTTTTTTCAAGAGGGATTATGACAATATATAAAACTATTATAGATTTCTATATTAAAAAAATAAAACTATTATAAATGAAAGGGTAGATGGTTTTATTTATGTTTTTGTTAAATTAAAGAACTTAATTTTTATTAAATGTAAAGAACTTTATTTATGTTTTTGTTGAGTCATTGATCTTTGTTGTTGTTGTAATTTATGAATATTATGTTTTGCTAAATGTAATTTTTGAAATTTATGAATATTATTTTTTTTTTAATAAATGTTATCTGTTCTGAACCGATTAGAAGACCAACCTCGTACTAACACGTGGACTATCCATACACCGCCTTAAGGCTCAACGCCGAAGAAACACACCAACATGCGTGCACCGCGTCGCTTCCAAGCACGCCTCCGCACGAGGATCACGCTACACGTGTCCTCTAACCGCTCCCTAATCACACGCTGCAAAACCAGGAGACGGTTATTTTCACATTCGCCTATATAAGGGTGACTTAGAGCATCCTTGCGCGCGATTATTCTTAAGGTTTGATTCACTTTTCAAAACACTTTCTACAAACTCTTTCTTAGTTCCATTACTGACTTGAACGTTGAAGTGCTAACGTGTCTGCAAACACTTTTCATCCCACCGCGAAGACCCATCGTCACCGTACCGGAGCACATTCCACCACTGTTGCCTCTCATCCATCCTCACCGGACAGATCATTACCCATGAATATATGTATAAACCCGTAGATATCTAAAAATATGTGGATTACTTGCTAAGCGGATATCCACACGGATATAAACAGGGCACATATTTCATATTTATCCAACATAACATACACAAATATCGCACTATCCACATTCATAAATATTCATTTACATTCCTACTTTAACTTATTAACCTTACCAAACAGAGCCTTGGTTTGATATCGATATTAGACTATGGTCTATGGGTAACCAAACTTCATTGATACCACTATGTACACCAAAGTAAATTCCAGAAGATGGTTTGTGCCACGTAGATTAAATTAGCACACATAATGGTGATGTGGCAAAACAGATTACTTTCTTTCTCTCTCTCTTTCTTTCTCTCTCAAGAAAATTGAATAAACGTATTATTGTCGGGAGTTTTATGTTTTTAGTTACGTTGTTGGTTGGTTGCAAATTATAGAGAGAAACAAAACAAAACGATAAAACAGACAAAGATGAATGAAACATTGAAAAACATAGAAACACAACTCTAAAATCTTATTATTCTTCTTCTTCTTCTTCACTTCTTCACTTCATTTTTCTTCCTTCTAATTCTCAATTTCGCAAATATCAAATTCGCACACTTTCCTTAATTGTTTTATTCTTATTAATTTCCTCATTAATTATCATTAATTGCAATTGTTATTGTAATTTTAATTGTAATTGTAATTGTAATTGTTGTTATAATGAACATTTTCCTATTCTATTGAATTCGGAGGCAATTTTTGAGATCTACAAAACGGTGCGTTTTGAATTAGGTAGTGGAAAATTGAGTTATTATCGTTTTGGATCCGATCAGGGAAGTAACAGCGCCATTGGATGGCGCTGTTCCGAAGATTCTTTTACCGGAAGCCGCCGGATCGTCTTCTTGAGATCTCTGAGAGAGTTTATGGTATGTTTTCTAAATCTTAACTTTTCAAATTTTTTATTTTGAATAAAAATGTGGGTTTTTTTTGGTTATTGAGCTGTTGAAAATTGAAGTTTTGAACAATGCTTATGATAATGTAATGTAACGTGTTGCTGTTTATGAAACACTTGACATAGACAGCAACACAGATACCAAACACAACACTGACACGGATACAAATGCATAACATAACACCATACTAATACTGACACGTAGACACCAATAGTAATAATTTGAGAGAATGGAAGTGGTTGAATGTAACCAGATACGTCGGTATTGTGTGAGTATCGTGCACAGTATTTACTATATAGGATACAATTAGCTTGAAAAATGTGGGATTGGGTTTAGGGTTTCTATTATTGAAGTTTTGAACAATTCTTATGATAGTGTAATGTGCTTCTGGTCATGAAACACGTGACACAAACATAGATACCAGACACAACATTGACACATTTACGGAAACCGAAAACGATATTGACATTGACACATGGACATCGTTAGTTTGAGATGTTGGTGGTATATACGATACTATTAGTTTGAAAAATGTGGAATTGGGTTTAGAGTAACTATTATTGAAGTTTTGAACAATGCTTGTGGTAGTGTAATGTGCTTCTGTTCATGAAACACGTGATACAACACAGATACTAGACATGACACTGACACATTTACGGATACGAAACACACGCTGACATTTACACGTGGAGACCGTTAGTAATAATTTGATACGAGCCCTGTATTTGAAGTCTGGGTGGTATATGGAATACTATTAGGTTAAATAATGTGAAATTGGGTTTAGTGTTGCTATTATTGATTTCTTCTGGTAATACTTCATGCTTTGTCAAGTTGACTAGTTTGGAATCAAGTGATTGGGCTCAAGTGGTTAACGAGCTCCGACGAATCGTTCAGGATAATTCGAGTTCGATGACTTGAGGAATAATTCTTGGCAATGCTGTACTTACCTTTTGACTAAACTCTGGCTGTCAGGGCCCCCCTTCCCCATGGAACTAGAGTGTTAACACCAAAAAAATTGACTAGCTTGGTGGTGTTATTATGTTTTTCTTGATTGATGATATTAACGTTTAGGAATTGGGTTTGGTCTTCTTTTCTAAGAAAAAAGTATTGGGTTTGGTTGTTCAAAGTGTTGAAAAATGTGAAACCAAGAGATGATGAAGTGGAGCTTAACAAGTGGTAGATTTTAAGTTCTCACTTGTCTGATGTCTCTTCTTTGGAGTGAAGATGAATGTAATGTACGTTTTACAAGTACGTTTAAGCTGAAAGGATTGTTTTTCCCTGTTTTGGTTTAGGGTTTTGTTGTTCATTAATGCTAAATTTTTATTAACTGAAAAAAACGTTTTAACAAAATGTGGAATGAGATACTGGAGGTTGAGGATTTTGGAGGAGAAATAGAAGTATTTAGGGTATGTTGGTGATTCATCAGTTGAGGATTGTGGGTTGAAAAACTAAGGAAGTGTTTTGAGTGAGACTGATTTATTTATGCTTTCGGGTATATTTGAATGAGGGTTTTGGAGGAAAAGGGACGTGAGGGAAAATTTTCCACTTTTAAATTAAGAGAGCTATTTAAAGATATTAACCTGGGATCGGGATACTAAGTTTCATGATTCTTTCATTTTTTAGAAAATTTATTAAGTTCCAAAATCTTTACATTGAATGAAATTTTTTCCCTCTTTACTTTCCCCGCCAAAAAGTTATTGAGTTACAAAATCCTTACTTGGAATGAAATATTAACACACCTTGTTTTATAGTTACTTTCGCTACATTGTAGTGAATATGGTAGTTGGCACCTCCTGCTCTTCTGATTCATGTATAAGCTTGGTCATCTTAAGCTGTTAAGCTTTTCTTTGAGAAGCTCATTTACATTGCATTCAGCATCTTCGGTTTCTTAACTACTTAATAATATGAAACCCAAATAATGAATTTGCGAATAAGTTTGAGTTCTTACTCTTGTAATTTGATAATATTTTACTGTTCTTCTATTTTATGTAGTTTTTGATTGCTGCTTCTCTACGGATGTCTTGGAAGAAGACGACTACAAAGTGTATATGGGGGGCATTGTAACTCAGCTACAAGATTACTTTCCAGATGCTTCATTCATGGTATTCAATTTCAGAGAAGGGGATAGGCGCACCCAAATTTCAGACATTTTATCTCTGTGTGATATGACAGTTATGGAGTACCCTCGGCAATACGAGGGCTGTCCACTTCTGCCTTTAGAGATGATTCATCACTTCCTTCGATCAAGTGAAAGCTGGCTGTCTTTGGAGGGGCAACAAAATGTGCTTTTGATGCACTGTGAAAGAGGGGGTTGGCCCGTGCTGGCGTTTATGCTAGCCGGTCTTTTATTGTACCGAAAACAATACAGTGGCGAGCTGAAGACTCTTGAAATGGTCTACAAGCAAGCGCCAAGAGAACTTCTCCAGCTTTTATCTCCTTTGAACCCACAACCTTCTCAATTAAGATATCTTCAGTATATTTCTAGGAGACATTTGGGTTCTGAGTGGCCTCCATCAGAAACTCCCTTATATTTGGATTGTTTAATTCTTAAAGTTCTTCCATTATTTGATGGTGGAAAAGGTTGCAGGCCTGTTGTACGTGTTTATGGTCCGGACCCTTCAAATCCTGCCAACAGAAGTTCTCAGCTTCTTTTCTCAACTTCAAAAACCCAAAAGCAAGTTCCCCACTACCTGCAGGTGATGTATTGTTATTCTATTCCTGCTGAATGTGAATTTATTTGATAGAATGTCTGCTTAAGAAATTTTAACCACAGGCAGAATGTATGCTCGTGAAAATTGATATTCCTTGTCGTGTTCAAGGGGATGTCGTTCTTGAGTGCATACATTTAAGTGAAGATTTGGTTCGTGAGGAGATGATGTTTAGAGTCATGTTTCATACTGCATTTGTACGGTCAAATAGTTTGGTGCTGGGCCGTGATGAAATAGATATTTTGTGGGATACAAAGGATCAGTTCTCCAAGAATTTTAAATCTGAGGTAAGTTATTGTTATTATTACGTCACAGTCATTTTCCAAGTCAGTAGACAATGATTACGTACTCATATCTGTATCAGGTGTATTTCTTGGATGCTGATGCTGTTATACCTAATCTACCCGCAGTCAATGTGAGTAGAGATGAAAATGAGACAGAAAGCGGTTCACCTGATGAATTCTATGAAGTGGAAGATTTCTTCATCAATGTCAATGATGGACCGGATTCTCCAGTTGTTCGTGACGATGCAGTAGATAGTGGAAACCATAAAGATGTCTGGAAAGAATATTCAGATCCTCCTGCTTCTCAGGATTCTTCTACACCAGATGATGGGATTCACCAACAGATTGGAAGGACAGATTCTGGTATTAATGAGGTGAAAGATATTACTGTTGATGATGTGAAATACAAGCTCGAAGAGCGTGTAGATTCAGATACTCATGCAGTGAAAGATATTGCTGTGGATGATGGAGACAATAAGTCAACTTCCACTGCAGTCACTTTTGATATGATGGAAACTCTGGATACACAGGAAGTCACTTTGGATGCAAATGATGAGTTGACAGTTATGCAAAACAATTATGACGACGGCAACAACGCAACACTAAAAGAATTAGAACCTGAGGATGGACAGCAGAAACACGATCTTGCCAGATCAATATCTGTTGAAGAAAAACAACTTCCTTTAAACTCAAATCCAGTGGGAGATGTAGTTGCAGAAAAGGAAAAGACTGAACAGCAAGAACCACAGGGATTTCATGCAAAGCAAGCAAAGGAAAATGCAACAACTAGGGGGATACCTTCTACGAAAGGTTCTTATAATGAATCAATGCATGTTTTATATCCACCAACAAGGCACAGTACTTCACCTGATGCTCTGGCAAATGCTACCTCTCCAAGGGGGAAAATGACTAATGCCAAAGGAAGACTTGGTTCTAGTTTTCATGTCAACGAAGCGGTTGATTCTATGGAAACGACAAATGACCTGAAAAGTTGTAACAGGGACAATTCAGAATCTTCAGAAAGCATTGGGGAAATAGACTCAAACGCCCAACTATCATCATTAATGCCAATTACAGAGTCATGTCATCAGTCAACTACTCCAGCATCACAGTTTAGCACTGATCAAGTGCTACAACCTCACCCTCCTCCTCCCCCTCCACCCCCACCTCCACGGATATCTCCATCTTCTTCCCTGGATGGTAAAGTGTCTACAATACCACAACCTCCGCCGCAACCACCTCCACCACCACCACATGCTTTGCCAATTTTTTATAAGAACAATGTAGAAATGGACTTACAAGCTGCAACTCCTCCAACCCCTCCACCACCACTTCCGCCTCCATTTTTTGGGCAAAATAGTGGGGGGTCATTTCCTCTTTCTAGTCATTGGATGCCCATTTATTCATCAATTGCTGTAGTTGCAAAAAATAGTGGAACTTTACCTCCTTCAACTCCTATAGTAGGAAGTGAAATTGCATCACAAGTTTCTAAATTAGTTGGTGCAGTCTCCCTTTCCTATCCTTCTTCACCACCACCACCACCACCACCTCTACCTCCAAAATATGCAGTTAAATCCATTCCTCCTTCACCACTACCACCACCACCACCACCACCACCTCTACCCCCAAAATATGCAGCTAAATCTATTCCTCCTCCACCACCTCCCCCGCCTCCTTTGTCTTATTTGGATAGAGCTCCTCTCGTTCCTCCTTCAACACCAACATCACTTCACACTCCACCCCTGCCACCTTTAAGTAAATCTCCACCTTCACCACCATTGCCTCATCCTGTTGTATATCCAAATTCAACATCTCCACCTTCATCTTCTTTTACTAGAGCCCCACCACCGCCTCCTCCACTTCCACCGTCTTTATGTATAGTTCCATCACCTCCACCTCCACCTCTTCCTCCTTCAAGTGGAGCAAGACCTCCACCATCACCACCACCTCTTCCTCCATCAAGTAGAGAACCTCGACCACCATCACCTCATCCAATGTCTAAGGCCCAACCCCGACCTCCACCTCCACCACCTCCACCCCCACCTCTTCCTCTATCAAGTGCAGCACCTCCACCGCCACCTCCTCCTTCGTTGTCTAAAGCCCCACCATCCCCACCTCCAGCATTCTACGAAACTCCATCACCACCACCTCTTCCTGCATTAAGTCGAGCACCTCCTCCTCCTCGTCCGACACCACCACCACCACCTCCTTCAATGTCTTCGACCCCACCACACCCACCTCCACCACCACCACCACCACCTCCTCCATCGTTCTACCAAACTCCATCACCACCACCACTTCCAGCATCAAGTCGAGCACCTCCTCCACCACCACCACCACCTCCATCATTCTACAAAACTCTATCACCACCACCTCTTCCTGCATCAAATCGAGCACCTCCTCCTCCTCCTCCACCACCACCCGCACCACCTCCTTTAATATCTACGGCCCCACCACACCCACCACCACCATATCTTCCGTCATTAATTGGAGCAGCTCAACCACCACCACCACCTTCAATGTCTAAGGTCCCACCACCTCCACCTCCACCGTTCTATGCATCTCCACCATCACCACCACCATATCTTCTTGCATCACATGGAGCACCTCCACCACCACCACCACCTCCTTCAATGTCTAAGGCCGCACCACCACCACCACCACCACCACCATCATCATATCTTCCTGCATCAACTAGAGCACCTCCACCACCACCACCACCACCTCCTTCAATGTCTAAGGCCCCACCACCCCCACCTCCACCATTCTATGGAGCTCCACCACCACCACCATCATATCTTTCTGCATCAAGTGGAGCACCTCTACCACCACCACCACCACCTCCTCCTTCAATGCCACCCCCACCTCCACCATTCCATAGAGCTCCAGTGCCACCTCCACTATATATTCCTGCATCAAGTGGAGCACCTCCACCACCACCACCACCTCCTTCAATGTCTAAGGCACCGTCCCCACCACCCCCACCCTTTTATGGAGCTCCACCACCACCTGCAACGCATGCAACACGAGCACCACCTCCTCCTCCACCTCCGGGTAGTCAAGGCCCACCTCCTCCTCCACTTCCAGGTTTTGGAGGCCCACCTCCTCCGCCTCCTCCAGGTGGTCGAGGCCCACCTCCTCCTCCACTTCCAGGTTTTGGAGGCCCACCTCCTCCGCCTCCTCCAGGTGGTCGAGGCCCACCACCTCCACCACCTCCAGGTGGACAAGGCCCACCTCCTCCACCACCTCCAGGTGGTCGAGGCCTAGCTCCACCACCTCCTCCTGGAGCTCGGGCACCTGGTGCTCCTGCACCTCCAAGAGCGCCAGGTGGTGCACCTCCACCACCAGGGGCAGATCCAAGAGGTAGAGGGCGTGGACTTGCACGTCCTACTGGTCCAGTGACACCTCGACGATCCTCCTTAAAGCCTCTTCATTGGAGTAAGGTAACAAGGGCATTGAAAGGAAGTTTATGGGAAGAATTACAAAGACATGGAGAATCTCAAAGGTAATTTGATGTCTATTAATGCAAGATTTTGTTGAATCTTTTCAATTTTTTATCATGAAGCACATCATCCATGCTTTCAATATCCTTCTGGTTGTAATGATCGGTTTTACAATCTATCTTAGTGGACAAGAGTTTGACGTTTCAGAGTTAGAGAAGCTTTTTGCTGCAAATGTTCCGAAACCTGCTGCTTCTGGTGGTAAATCTGGAGGGCAGAGCAAATCTGCAGGATCTAAAAATGAAAAAATCACCTTGGTATTTTCTGTACATTCTGGTGATATGCTTTTTGAAATATTCATTGTGAGATATGCTTTGATGGTTGAACCTGTTCTTTCCTTTTGGAATTGTAGTTCACCATGATTTGTATTTATACTTACCAACAAAAGTTGCTCTGTATAAGGTTTTCTTCATATTAAAGTTTGAATTTAATACCACTGTTTTGAATGCCTTGTAATTTGTTCATAAAATAAGTTATGTTGACTTTGATCTGACTTGAGGGATTAGGTATTTGCCTCTGATTGTGAAGGAAACAAATGTTCACTTTTCTTTAGTTTTATTATGCCTAGAAAAATATTGAGCATTCCTCAGTCCATAAACTGTTGAACTTGGACGACTTTATTGAATTAATCTCTTGGAAATTATATTTTAATGTTTTCGTTTGTTCATTGTTGTCTCTTCTATGTTGTGGGGATTATTAAAACTTAGATAATACAAATGTGCACAAAGGTGCATATATTTTCTTGTTGCTGCAAATCTACATTCTCAACCCATTGACTTGATATTTGTTTGCTAATTCCCAAGTATTTGATAAATAATTTGTTTATCTGTATGCTTAATTATAGGTTGACCTAAGGAGAGCCTATAATACTGAAATTATGCTTACAAAGGTTAAGATGCCACTTCCTGATATGATGGTAAGTTGGCACTTTGAAACCGTTTAGAAACGCTTGGATATAAATGGTCACCTTGAGGGGGATCAGTGTGTATGAAATACAAAATAGAGATATATCATAAAGACATGAATCAATTTATACAAAGATTTACAATTTTCTCATTTCCACAATTACATGATACTGTACAAAGTACAATCATTCTATTTACATTCTTTCTAACATGCCTTTTTGAAAACTTGCTTTATGGAAAACATACAATGATATTGTTTCCATAATAGGCCTTTCTGTTGTTCTTGTTGAATTCACATGATTCTCAAAATAACTATCAAATTTCTCAAATCTCCACCTATATCCTTTTCAATTTTCCAACTTAATATTTTGAAATTAATATTTATCAGGCGGCAGTACTGGCTTTGGATGACTCGGTATTAGATTCTGATCAGGTGGAAAATCTTATTAAGTTTTGTCCTACCAAAGAGGAAATGGATCTTTTGAAGGTGAAGCTTATGAACTTATACTTGATTCTTATTTCTTGTTTTGGCGATTAAGTCTTCTCATTTCTGTCATCTGCTGTTACTAGGAGTTGCATGCTTTTACTTTGATTTGTTTTTGTTTTTCTATCTAAATTGTGTTCATCTTGATTATGATTATTTAGGCATATACCGGTGACAAGGAGAATTTGGGAAAGTGTGAACAGGTCTGTGATTGATTTCTTTTGACCAAAGTATTGTGGTAATTGTACAAAGTTTCAGCATATAGAACCTATATGTGATTCCTTTTTTGACATATCTATAGCTGATTCATGTGTTGGTGCTTTCAAATTTGTGCGAAGGGTGATTGGGCTGTTCAGAAAGTACAGTTTTCATAGACTGTGTTAATGATATGATAATCTACTGAACTCTGATTTAAGAATAAATTTAAAATAGTGAAGATAAAACTATCTGGTGCTGCTGATTGTTTGGAAATCACCGCTAACATTAAATTCTTTAAGTGCGGTGAAAAGTACGAAGATATTAGGTAGCCTTCTACCATTAGATAGGAATAAATTCATTGTGAGAAACCGATTGTCTGAATGCAAATTGAAGCTTAATAATTGAGAATACTTGTTATAAATTGTCAGCTTTACATAAATGAATCAAGTTCATGAAAAAGGAAATTCATAGGTCATGTGACATGATAACAGTTTTGGCTGATGCCTGGTGACATGTGGAAGAAAAAGTTGTTTTACTCTTAGTATGTAGACATTGTATTATAAATAAATCATTTTGATCTTTGTTAAGTCAATAACCTCTTTGTTAGTAATGACGTTCTTATATACATTAGTAATTTTCAGTTCTTTATGGAGCTGATGAAAGTGCCACGAGTGGAGTCTAAATTGAGAGTATTCTGTTTCAAGATTCAATTTCTGTCTCAGGTTTGCTGCTGTCTGTAATAATTTTCTAAATTTATTGTGGATTTGGTTTCTTGCTATCCTTATAACTGTTCCACTCTCTGCAGATTACAGAGTTTAATAAGAATTTAAAGTTAGTGAACTCTGCATGTGAAGAGGTACTTTGCTTATGAATCTAATAAACATTTTGTTGATTGTATCTTTCTGACCTTGTGCATCTTGTCTTCTTATAGGTCCGAAATTCACACAAACTAAAGGAGATTATGAAGAAAATTCTTTATTTGGGTAATACATTGAATCAAGGAACAGCAAGGGGTATGTCTTTTTGTAATGGAAGTGTCTTTCTCCTCTATAATTTTTTCAATGTAGGAAACAGATATAGTGCTAGCTCTCTCTTAAACATTTAGATAGTCTTTCACCTTTTATCCTTTTAGCAGACAAACTTGTGTGTTTTTGTTACATATGATATAGTATAATTGATGTGAAATGTTTCCACTTTCTACAGGATCTGCTGTTGGATTCAAGTTGGATAGCCTTTCAAAGCTCACTGAGACTCGTGCTTCTAACAGTAAAATGACACTGATGCATTATCTTTGCAAGGTACAAGTCTTAGTTACAATAAATGAAGATATTATGTCTTGGCATACCATTCTAATTTGTCTTTTTCATTTTGAACTTCAGGTCCTAGCTGAAAAGTCTCCTGCACTCCTTGATTTTCACCGTGACCTAGTTAGCGTAGAAAATGCCTCTAAGGTAGCGATTTATTTTTGGCACTTCATGTCCAATAAATTAAGGTCAACTTCACCTTGCTACCATGATTTACTGGTGGGATTTCCCTTTTCAAAACAAAGTCTTTAAAAGTTTCTAAAATGGTGCGCCTGTCGTTCATATCAAGGTTTAACTCCTCATAGGTTGGGAAGCACATGCTTAGAATATCACTCATGAAATTACCATATGGAAATGAAAGAAGAGAGATTGAATTGTATTTACAATAAATTTTGCAAATGATATCTCTTTTGCAAAACTCACAATTTAAGCCAATTTCAAATTGGAGAGACAAGCGGCCTAAGTTTTCACGCATTGTCTGATAGAACACAAACGATGGAACTTACTCGTAGATGTTAAAAAATATTTAAAAAAAACATATGACATTCTCAGGTTTTGGGCCTAACATAATCCCACTAAGCCGATTGTAAGGTGATGGATGTCTATAACTGCTGTTAGTCCAAATCACTATATTGTGTAAGACTCAACAGCCCCTCTTAGAAATCGTGGTTGGGCCTAACACAGCCCCACAAAACCTAATGGATCCAAGATAGACTCTGATACCATCTTAGAATTTGCATTGGCCCTAACTTTGGGTACATGATTCTGCACACTTATATTGTCTGTACTTAGCCCATTGTCAACTAATGTGAGACTTTCACAACTACAATCTCCCCGTCACAAATTTGTCTTGCAAAGCTGAGTAAGCTTTGTAAGCTTTTATTAAGCACTATCTATAGCCAGTAGTCAATGGAAATTTACATTGTTATCCAAAAGAAATTGCTGTTGGGACTGACTAAATTTCAGTATTAGTTCATGAGATGGCAATAAATATTAATTGTTCATTTCCGATTTTGCAGATACAATTGAAGTCATTAGCAGAAGAAATGCAGGCAATTACCAAGGGACTAGAAAAAGTAAACCAGGAGCTTGCTGCATGTGAAAAAGATGGCCCAGTGTCTGAAGTGTTCCGTAAGGTGTTCAGCATTTTTGTGTTTCTCTATTGATTCTTTATTATTATATCATGAAAAAGGCATAATATAGTGCAAAGAAATTTCTGTGTCTAAACTTAATTCATAATACGTGCTTTTCTGTACCATGAAGTCTGACATTGTAATTATTGCTATGACTATCATAATTAATTATTTCAAGTTTACAGTGGGAGTTCTAGTTTAGATCTGTGGATTAAGGGTCCCGCAGATTTTTTTTTCTTAATTGATATCTTCATTGTACTTGACAATTTTGGATGCAATTTTTCTGTCTGAATCTTTTAATTTGTAAAATGAGATTTAAACCTAGATTATTGTGAAATGTCAAGCCAATGGCCAATACAATTCTTTTTAATACCTCTTTCCCCTCAAGTAAGGGATGGTATCGTTGTTCCAAGAACCACACTAAACCTAGAGAATAAATAAAATAGGAGATAAACTCCTCCTTGCATTCAAGCACAATACTTGCTTGCCCATGCCTTTTCCAAAATATTTCATACCCCTTACGTTCCCCTTTATAATCACCTTTTCTTCATTACAAAGTCACACTACCCAATACTCCACTGTCACTTGACATTGCCTTCAGTTACTCTTGTGAGCAAGTATTTTCACTATTTCCGATTGTACCCTCCTAATAACCATGAGTCTAACTTATAAAAGCAGCTTTATGTTCTTTCAAATTTTCAACTATGATGGGTAGAGATGTCTTTGGTCTATTTGGTTGAGATGGCAAGCTCACACCATCACGCACTACTCCTTTTGCAGTCTCCTGCAATCTTGTTGAGGCAATACACTTGTTTATGGCTTTTTGCTTCTTTGTCTGTTGCCTAATGGAGTTGAATTTTCTGAAATCTTATCCTTCCCCAAGGTTGACTTTTCCCATTTTTCTGTCAAAACAAATTCAGTAGCTGATTCTGAGTTAGATTCTTAATTCTTACGGTGGCTTATTGACGCCATTGGCTCTAAGTGCGTTCATCCTTCTAATTCTGAACACTTGGCACCTGTAAATACTTTTTTACCTTCTTCCCTAAAATTATTATGTGCATGTGAAGAACTGTTGCTATTGGCCCTCTGTAAGTTATTAAGCATGTCTGGAACGAACTCACCAAAAGCTCAAGATATTGAGCACCGTTGCTAGTACTTAGCTTGTCCCCTTACATGAGTCCTAAGGGCTTGAATTCAACTTTATTAAAATATGTGACTGGCAAGGATCAACCTCAAAAGTTGACTTGACCATAGAGGCTGCAATACGATTTCACGAACTTCATCTCCTAATGCTTATTAAGTGAAGGGACATGAATACTTTCTATATTTCATCTTAGACAAATTATTTGTGATGACACAATATGTCAGCCTCTGCTAATGTAGTCTTGTATAAACATTGACCATGTGTAGAAACAGCATTAAGGAGTGCTTTAATTTTTTTAGAAGTTAACAAGTTTTTCATCAAATTGCATCCATGAAGCTTATCCTGGCATATATGGTTTGTCACCTGGTTTGTATTTTCTGTGCATTTAACTTACCTTTTTCTTTTTTTCAGACGTTGCAAGATTTCGTTGATGGAGCCAAGTCTCAGGTGGAATCTGTTTCACAGCTATTTGAAGAAGTGGTAATAAGCTTAACCATCGTTTTTGGTAGATTATGCACAGGTATAAAGGGATATAAAGAGTTATTATTTGTCTATGGACAGGGTAAAAGTGCAGATGCACTTGCACATTATTTCGGTGAGGATCCTAAGCGTGTTCCATTTGAGCTAGGTAGGTTGATCATTATAACTTTATTTATATAGGTTTACCATCATTATTACTTTCTTGTTGTTGTTATGTATCACATATTTCCATTGTCTTTCCATTGATGACATCAATTTTCCAGCTTATAATTCATCTAAATGATGTTTTGGAGAAAATGCATTTTACTGGCCTTTTTATTTTGTTACAGTTCTGGTTGGAAACAAGTATTATTATTTTTTTTCAAAATTAGGCTAATTTGGTATTTTGTTTCAATTGGCTATTAGTTTCGTAAGTAGATTCTCTTTGTACGCATTATTGTGTTCTTAATGGAATCTGCTATGAGCTACAAAAACCTCTTTTTGTATGATAGTTACAAGTCACTGAAAATTGAAAGAAATGACTGTCCTTGGATTATATTCTAAGCAGAAAAGGATGAAATAAAGGATTATGATGACAGAAAAGAAAGGGGTGAGGGAGAAAATAGTTTAAGGAATAATAATAATAATGATAATGATGATGACGACGATGATGATAATAATAATAATAATAATAATAATAATAATAATAATAATAATAATAATAATAATAATAATAAAAATAATAATAATTATAATAATAAGAGAAAGGGAAGGAATAATAATCTGATATCTGTTTTGCAATGCTCAAGTTAACTTCTTACCTTTTCGTTTTCTTAATTGCAGTTACTGCAACTATCTTAAATTTTATAAGGTTGTTTCTCAAAGCACATGAAGAAAATATCAAAATAGCAGAGATGGAGAAGAAGAAAGCTGAGAAAGAGGCTGAAATGGAGAAGAAAGCTGAGAAAGAGGCTGGAATGGAGAAGGGTAAAGGAAGTAAGTTGAGAAGGAAGAGTGGAAAAGATGACAAAGAAGAAAGCTGAGGAAGAAGCTGAAATGGAGAAGGATAAGGACATTGACTTGACAAGGAAGAGTGCAGAAGAGATAATTGAAGATCGGGATTGTTCACTCGTTTGCACTGACATCAATCGCAGCCGAAGAGCAAAGATCCACTCGCGGGTATTAAGTGGACTGCTTTTGTGATTGAATTAAACTCCCTTTCCAAGATGATGGTGTGATGATTAGCCTCTCGAGGTCATTTAATGCGGCAGGATTGGGAATTCTTGCCACATGCTGATCTTTGTACATACAAAAGGCTTAGGAGATGATTCTTTGATGGCATGTTGCGGAATAAATCACAGCGAAATATTCTGGAATGGCCAAATTTAAACCCAGCATGGATGCCTACTGAGAATGCTTGAGAATCTATCTGCATCTAATGCTTGCTATGAAGACAATGGATCTGATTCTTCAATTCAACAAGAAATTTTGAAGTGGGACACGTCTTCTATTCCAATAGAACTCGCATTGGCGTTCATCATTCATTGGCATATTTTTCCAGCTCCAGAGCACATGTTTTTCGATTGTAAAGCACCGGAGTCCGACAGTAGTACCATCTAACCTTGTACAAAGTTCTAACCCTCTTCTTTTAGGATCCAATTCTTTCTCATGTAACATATAAATTAGTTTCTCTTTTTCATTATTAATAGAGATTTTTGTAGGATTAGTCCCCAAACAGGTTTTGTATAGTTATCAGGTTGAGAAAAGAATTAGGAATCAGGTCTCTTTAGTGTAGCTATAGGTGAACAACAACAGGTTGAAATAGAAATCCTAGCTTACATTTATCTTTAAAATGCAATACACGATAGTGAAGTGTAAAAGCTTCTTGTTTCATTCACTTTTGCCAAATCTAGCAAATGAAATTTAGCACACTGGACTCTTTACACACATTTTGGTTGTCGAAAGATACATTGCAGATTCAAATGTGTAGTGTAGTTATTTGACGGTGCCATCGTCGAGGTACCTCACTTGTTGCATCTTTATTTGCACTTGATAGACATTTTCAGCTCTAATTGTTTACTGTCATTGAACATTGATTGTTTAAAGTTATAATTATTGTTTGCTTGAGTGATTATAGTTCAAAAGGTTACCTGATTTATTAAAGCCATGTGGTTGACACAGTGAAAGCATGTTTGACAATATTTTGTGACAGGTCATTGATTTGATTTTTAAGAAAATTAAGTCTTTCGAGAGGTTTTATCCTTGTTTTGGTGGCCTCAAATAAGAAAGCCTCCTCATATTGTCGTTTATTTCATAAAAGAATGAGTTCCATAGACTAGAGTTTATACATCACATATACTAATAATAGCAACATTGTATCATCCATCATCCATTGATTTTGACCTGTAGATTGTTAGATGCACTCTGAAAGGGAATTGATAGCTATGTGTCACTAATGTTTCAGATTGAAGGCGTGTCCAATGTATGACATTTATCAATGTATGACATATCAATGTCTGACACGGACATGACACTAACACGAGCAGTTACATTCTATTTTTTCAAATCATTATTATAAGTGTTGATGTGTCAGTGTCATATAAGTGTTGTTTTTGTGTCATTGTTTGATAGATTGAGAGGCTTGAGCTAATGCAGAATGAACTTGTTATTCATTGTGGCCCACATAGTTAAGTGTTTTCTACTTTTAGCCTGAAAACAAAACAGGAAACCACTTTGCCGGCTTGTCTGTAACAGAACTGAGAAAGAAATTATGTATGAGGCAAGTAACTCCTAGATTTAGTAAAAGCCAAGATTAACAATCAGATACAAGAAATTATGTGGCATTGCCTAACTACACCTAAAGTGCAAGGGAAGTAATTAAGCAAGAGTTTTGTATTATTCACACTGTATTATATTACTAATCAATTTACAAGTGATGAAATAAAAAGAAGACAAATTTTAAAAAATTTAAAAGAAAAACGTTAAAATGTAATGATGAACTAATCTCCAGCTTCTTGTTCTTGCACATAGCTGAGATTGAAACCTTTATGCCTTCGAAAGTTGCTCGATCGGTTTGGTTCCTTTTGAGTAACAAACAAGAATTGGTTTTTTCAAATACCTGCTAAAATAACTTGTGGCTCTTCTTTCTTTTTGAGAAACATAAGTAGGAAAGCCTTGATCAAATAATAACAACAATATGCAACCTTATATGTTACTCAAGGTAGTTCTTGAAAATTCTTGATTCCCAGGTAACCATAATAACTGTCCTCCTCTATGAGTTCAATCCTCAAAAAATGTTTGTCTTCCTTGTCAATCAATGATCCTCTTACTTTGCAGCTTTTGTAAAACATGTAACTCACAATAGTGTCAATGATGATGAAGATTGAGTACAAATAAGCAATGAAAATACCCTCCAAAGCTATGAAAAACCATGACTTTTCATCAATGTAATACCCTCTCACGACCCGGAATTGAAACAAAGCTTCAATGGCAGCCAAACCTACATTAACAGGAAGTGCCAAGAACAAAGCCATTGATGTTTTTCCCCTTAGAACAATACATGCTTTCAGAATTGCCATATAACCTCCATGTCCCTCCACACCAGATAGCGTGAGTGCCATGTTGCATATCACGAGTGCATTCGCGAGGATCACAGAGAACAAAACTGCAGCTGCAGCCGAGAGAAAAAGGGTGAAACTCGACGAAGAGTTTCCTAGCCCTTCAGAGAAACTAAATGCAAGAAAAAGGAAGCAAAAAGTAGTAGCATTTGCAGATAGAATGAAGAAAGTGTTGTAGATATAGGTGTGAAGGATCGGTTTATAATTATAAGATGAAGGTTGCAAATTTTCTTTGTTTTTATTCAAAGCTTGAATTATGAATGCTTTTGCAATGAGGAAAAAGGTGAGAGTGAAAGGAAGTGTGAAGATTGAGGAAGTGATTGTTTGAGAAACTTTAAGGTTGAGAACAGTGAACAATTGTGATGAAGAGGGAAAGCCTGCAGCATCAAAGAGAGTTTTTAGGTGATTGTATATTTGAGGGAAAAGGGATGAAGAAAAAGGGACTAATGCTTGTGAGAGGAGTATTGATGCTGAGAAAGGAAAGGCTAGAATTGATATTGTTATGGTGAAATATTGATAGTTTTGAAGAAAACTATGAATTGATCTTCTTAGAATTTTGTATGAGACTTCCATTGAAATTGGTCTCTTTTTTGTTTTTGCTTCAACTAGAGAGAAGAGGAGAGGGTGAGGAATTGAGAAGTTTCTTAATTCTCACAAAAATGTTGTGTTCTTTTCTTTTGGAAGGGTAGGTTGGAGAGTTTAAAGTGGTTGATGTTTTTAAGAAATGGATAGGCCAACTAAAATTAACTAACTAATGCTAAGGTGGAGTTGTTTAGGCTTTTAGACTATACTTTTTATTATATTTAATTAATTAGCTAAGATGATTTTGAAGAATTGTTGAATTTTGCTTTTGTTCTGTAAATTTCCACCAACTTAAATATGTATTTGTTTTAGATTTTTGTGTCCAACTAAAATGATTTCGGTGGGTAGAATTGATTGTGTCAGCACAAAATTCTAGCATTTTTTTTTTTGGCATAATTAATTTTGATGAGTCTCATAAGATCTTATATATTTTACACATACAAAATAATTATATTTTACCCTCAAACTTATTAAGATTATCTTATCCTTCAAATAATTGTCCTATTATCCAGTTTTAAAATTCTACTTTATTAAGATTAATGCTGCCAAATTCTAAACCAAATCAATTAATTAGGTGTGTTTAAGAGCATAGGAAACGTATTTTCTATGGCATCACTGACTTGACAAGTTAGCAATAAGTGATTTGGTATGACATGCTTTTCGTCTATGTGTTAATTATGAAATATGAAATGACTACTTGGTTTTTCTTTTTTTTTGAGGGGAGGTGCCTACTTGCTTAAATTGCACATAATTGAGTAGCTAATCATTACTTGCTAGAATCCATTACAAGTCCAGCAAATATATTTAAAATATGAGAGTTGATCAATATTCTAATAGGATATTCAATTTTGTCCCCGTTTGCCTTAAAATTTAAGTGTCATATTAATTTTTCAAGAACCAAGAGAACTTGAATATACAATAAGGGAACTCTTAAACTTAACTAGAAGTACTGAGTTCGAATTTATTATCTAAAAATACAACAATATTAAATTTATTGAAGAAGAGTTTAATTTATACGGTTGCACGTAGAGAATATACCTAGTTTAATTACACCAAAAAATATTATTTTTTCAAGAAATTATATAGATATAGACAATAATGCAAAATAAAATAGAAAACAAGACATTGACAAAGAAAGAAAATGTAATTTAGCATTCGTTTTGCTTAATAGAGAATAAATAATGTGAGAAAGAGAGAATTTGGGACCCTAAATATTTTGGCACTTTTCTTTTTCACGTGGGTATATAATAATTGAACGTAGGTTGTAAGATAAATGCATGCGTTGCCTTTTTTTACCTGAAAAAGAAGATTATTTTTATTTTTTTGAAAAGTGAAAAAGAGAAGAGTTAATTAATCTGAGACTATTTTTTATTTAATTTTGAGACAATTTTTTTTTTTTTGTGACAAAAAATATTCGACTTTATTTTATAAAGAAAATGTTTCCTTCTTATTAGTACTCATTCAGTATCAATCAAATCACTAACCGAGCATTTGGACAATTGTTTTTAGTTTTACTATTCAATCTAAGTATAAAATACATATATCATGTGCAGTGCTACATATTTTACGAAAAAATAATTAACAAATGAAATGGAATTTTATTTTTTACTCAAGAATTAGTTTTTTCAAAACAATAAAATATAAAAGTGGTTTTTCGTGGATATTATAAGGCTGTTGACATTGCAATTAATGGATAAAAAAAATTCGTCTAATTTGTTACCATTGTATGTCTTGTGGCATTTCTCATATATTTAATTTATATCTTGTCGAAAAATTGTATTTAATTTGTATACACACGAAAAAATTTGGTACACTAGTTCCCGTGAACATAACTCAATTGGCAGGGACATTGCATTGTTATATGCATGGGTTGGAGTTTGAACCTAGAACACCCCAATTGTTCACCTTAAAACCTGAATTCTAGTGACTAAGTTACTTTACCAATTTTTTTTCTTTTGTAAACTATCAATTTATTATAAACATATCATTATATTCCTTGAATTTTATTAGAACTACTTCTAAATTTAGACAATTCGTTAACAATGTAGTAACTTTTTTTAGTCTTCAATATCCATAGTATTTTGTTCAAAGATTAACATAAAATATTAAGATTTACTAAACCTTTTCATATATATTTATTTAATTAGTACATAATGTAAATGTAAATAACTTTTTAGACTGTAATTCAATCATAATCATGAGCGAATTACAAATATTTGATTTAAATCATAATTGTTTTTTTTTTAAGGAAGTCATAATTGTTTTTAAAAAACTTCATATAATTGCTTGTGATTTGTTGACCGTATAATTTTTTTAGGTAGGCAACCACGATAGGTAAAAATTTAAACTCATTTTATTTTCACATAAAGATGTTCTGTCACCAAATACATTCCCCAAACACATATCATCGCAAATAGAACAAAAGTAAGTGATATAAAAATCTCTTTGTACGCAAAAAAATAAAAAAAAAAATGGCTTAGCTTATACGTCTATCATTAATTATACTATAATACTAATAAAAAAGGACCTCGACATATTGTGAAAGCATTAAATCATTTTAAAATCAAACTCCATGCATTATGAATGATTGTGGGTTGGGTAGAAGTTGAGTTCTAATATCACTTGGAGGTTTTGGTGGCCAATGAAGGAGACACGAGATGATTCTTTTTTTTCTGGTATAATAACTACAAGTATCAATGTATCATTCAGTTGGTGAGCTATGTGCTTGCGTATGTTGACCTAGTTGGTTAGTTAGGGAGTTTTCAATTAGGGATGAGGTTTTAATCTTATCTATTTTATCATAATTTGAATTGATGTAGTTATTATGGCATAATATAAAAGGAATAAATAATGCAAAGGAGACAAAGACTTATCTTCGGTTTAAGTTCTAGAAAATTACTCTTTAGGCTTTTAATATTTCTTCCGGCACCCTAAAAAATTTAAATACACCCCCCTCCCAGTCACAGTTATCTGCCGTTGGATAATCGTAACGGCAGTTAACTGCTCTTAGTTGTACTGCAACGACAGTTATCTGTCATTCTTGGTATTTTTCACTTATAAGGCAACATACTTCCACCTATTTATTCATTCACTAACTTTTTCCCTTCTTCGATTAAAAAACGCCAAATTTTGAATTTATTGTTGCAAAATCATGGTCTCACATAATTGAAATATGATTGTTAGAAGGTTTATACACTCATTTGACGTCAAGAAATATGTAATGCATCTTTTAACTTGTTTATATTGTGCAATTTTTCTGTCATATTTTCGCAAAAATATGACATGATCGTAATGATACTTAACTACTGTTGAAGCCAACGACAGTTGAGCGTTGTTGGTATTAACAACAGTTAAGTGCCGCTGGAGCCAATTGTTTAATTGATGTGCACTAAGTAAATGAAAGCCTTAGAGATTGATCAATTTCAGATTGCAAGAGCTTCAAACAAAATCAAGTTGTTTACTTATATGCTTTGCAATGGTGCAAGTAATGCTGAGCCTTTGATCTCTATTTATAGAGTTTTTGGGCACATATAGCCGTTGTAAGGTGACCAATGGTGTTAAGCCACGTGTCCTGGGCCCCACAAGCTTTTACTTGAAAATCTGGGTGAACATTCTGACCATCAGAATGTTGTTGTGTTCCAAGGATGAACATCAGAATGTTGCTGTGTTCTTCATCAGAATGTTGATAATCATGATGTTCTTCATCTGGGTTCATCAATGATGAATGTTTGATGAGTTTCTGGGTTTGTCCAGTACGTGAAATGAGATTTGTTGGGCTTTATCCATCAAAAGGTAACTTCTCCATATGCATCAAAAGTTGCTGGAAAAGGTGGGATAAAGTTGATTCAAATCTGTCTTGGACTTTGTGCATGAGAGAGAGGATAGTGGATCTGCAGCTTCAGGCCTATGCTTCCAGGAAATCTGTTTGATTTTGTTCAAAGTACATGTTATCTCTGATGCAAGATTTCCTTTTGCTTTGCTTGCTAACTTTTCACCAACTACACTGTTCATAGCTGAAGCATGTGCAGAAATGAACATTCTGACATCAGCATGTTCCATTTGTTCTTACTTTAGGATGATTTGTAAGACTAGCTTTTAATGTAATCAATCCTAATTGTAAAGACATAACTGAAGTGCAGTGAATGCAATATCTAGGATTAAATTCTCCTTGAAATATTCCTAGTGCTTTAATGTTCATAGTCTTGGATGAACATTAAAGATCCTTTTGACATGATTCCTTGTTCATGCCTTTAGTTGTTGATAGATTCATGCAGATGTACTTTTCTGGACCTTTTATTCATGTCAAGTGTACTTGCATGTTCTTCACGTTCTTGATGAATCTGGGTTTACTTATGAACACCCTTTTGGATTTCCATCAGAACGTTCTGATCAACTCACTGATCAACATTCTGAACTAACTTTCTGAACTGCAGAGTTAGTTCATGAATTCAATATCCTTTGATTTCTTGTATCTTGGTATGATTTAAACCTTGTTCCTGTCTTAGTAAAACACTCAAGAGCACAAGTTAAATACCAAGGAATTAATCAAAGTCCATTTAATCCTTAATCATTAAAGTTTATTATCTTTAAAATTAATTAGGGATTTTGCCTCAACACTTCCAAGAGATAAAGTCAAATCAAGAAAGTGTGCAAAAGAACAATGAAGCTTACTTTAAGAATCTTGAAACTCAAATTGGGCAGTTGTCAAAACTAATGGCAGCACAATCAATGGGAGGTTTTGGTGGCAAAACTTCCAACAATCAAAAGAACGACACATGTAATATGATTGGAGTGAGTGATGGGAGAGTAGCAGCTATCCTTATGGGAGTGGATAAGAGTAAGAAATAGAAAGTTGAGTGTGAATCCAAGAAGGAGGGAGACAAAATAGAGAAACTCATAGATGCAAGCTCCATTTTGGGAAAGTCTAAAAGTCAGCTCCTCAAGGATGGTGATAAGCCTCAAGTGATTCCATACTATGTGAAGTTGCCTTATCCTCATTTCAGTAAAAATAAGGAGAATGTTGAATATCCAAAGAATAAAAATCGCCAAGTCATTGAATTGAGAACCAGAAAAGTGCTCAAGCTGGTGAATCTTGAGAGTACCAACAGAAAGGTTGATGTGAAAAGAGAATGCTTGTGGAATCAAAATGGAAATATCCACCCTGACTTGGGTGTTGGTGCGTCAAGCTCAATGACGTAAAAGAAAGCGCTTGGTGGGAGGCAACCCATTCTTTTCTTATTTCTTTTTGTTTTCAGTATTTTATTTCTAATAATGATTAACTATTAAATAATGAAGGATATTTTTCATATTTAAAGTCATTGAATTTTTTTCAATTATTAATATGTTGAATTTAAGGTTGTTGAGATTAAGGTCAATTTCTATGCCAAAACAAGTTTTTTTTAAAAATAATGAGTAACTAGGTGCTTTGTTGTTATTTTTTGTTGTGTTGAACTTGTGTGCTGAAATTAAATGCTCTATTGTTCTGTTTTTAATTTATGGTTATGTTGTATGCCTGCAGCTTGTTGTAGGGTCTATCTTTGGTGTTGAATTTAGTTGCTGTATTTAGGCTTTGTATGGTTTGTGCTTACAATAAATTAACAATTTATGATTAGTAAAAGCGTAAAACTACAATTTAGTTAAGAAAATTAAAACTTGTTGGATACTGATGTGTCAAATTTAATCTCTATAGTAACGTTTTTTACATTAAATCTCTGTGTTCAATACTTTATTTATTTATAAATTATTTTAATTTATTTTGTTCCTTAACTGTAACATGATCCAATTCAAAACTAATTAATAATTAAATTGCACAAGCGTTGATTTTCAATAAATCAGATGCATATGAGATTTTCTCTTAAAGATCCCATTGGTGTACAAGCTACAATTGGAACCCAATTGCACATAGAAAATGAAGGTAATTGAATACCTCTTATAGATAGATATATGGAAATTGCTGATTTCCCAAAAATGTAAAAGATAGTGAATACCTCTTACATGTATTATCATCTAATATTAATTATGTAGGTTGTTTTCTTTATAAAGAAAAATTATATAGGTTCACTACAAGAAAATAGCCATTTAGCTTCAGAAATTTTAGCTTCAGGGCATTTTTGATGCTAAGATTGTGTGTTTAGCGTCCAAAAATACTGATGCAAATGCATTTTTTTCAATGTTTTTTTATTATGAAATTTAGCTTCAGTATTGTGGACTCTATAATATATATTGTAGACGCTAATATTTTTAAAATTTTATTATTGAATTAGCGTCCATGAATTATGATGCTAAATTTTTGTAATTTTTAATTTTACAAATAGCATCCACAAATATTGATGCTAAAAAATTTACACATTTTTTTCAATTTCTTTTTTCTTTATTTATTTTGACAAAATTTCATTTTCCCCCATTTTTCTTCTTTCCCACAATTTTTTTTCACGGTTCCCAACATATTTTTTTCCACCACTATTTTATTTTCTTTTTTCTTCTTATCCACAAATATCCATGTGAGCGACACTTTCTCCATTAAACCCTAAAACCAAAATTACTTTCCCAATCTAACCAAAATCCATATCCTCTTCAAAATCACTTGCTACCGATAAATCAATGGTTACCTAGTGATGGCTACGTTCCCAATCCAATTCCAAGCAACTGTTTCAGGTTCTTCTTTCTTCTTATGTTTAACCATTATCAATCATGTTTTAAGAATACCCTTTTAATTGTTCTGCTTCTTTGTTTATTAAATTTTGATTTTCTTATACTACTTTAGGCTTAAAGGGTATCTCAGTAATCAAATTCTCTTAACATTTTAGATCTTGGTTCAAAAAAAAAAAAAATCTAGATCTTGTGGGTTTCACCCCCTTTCGGTCTCCATGATCTAATCCATGAAATGAAGTTGGTGTGGTTTGAATATTGGTTCTCTTACTTCATAAATGAAGATGCATTCAACTTTGTGCTTAATTAATTGAAGCTACATAATAAATCTGTTTGTTGTAAAATGCCCCCTCCACGTTTTTTTCTTTCAATTAGTTATCTCTCTTTTGCTTCTTTCACAACAAATTTACCTACCATGTCATCTATCATTGCCAACAAAAGAGGATTCAACTCCATTAGCTATGGTTGTGTCTGTTTTCACATTTCATAACTCTAGTTGGACATCTTTGAAAGCATTACTTAACTACAAATATGTCTACTTGGTGAAAGCATTATTTAACTACAAAAATCAAATATGTCTACAAATATGTCTACTTGTGTCCTGATATGTGGATTCCAACTTTGCGCTTAATTAATTGAAATTACCTTATTACTCTACTAGTAAGAGTGCAAGATAAAGGGGTTAATTTTGGCGATTTAGTTATTAAATGTGTGCTTTGGTACTGTTATTACAAAAGTACAGAATTTGCTACTGAAATGTTAAGGGGTTAATCTTTGGTAACAGGATTTGACATCAACGTTCTCGAATTGCTTCGACGTTGTCTCCGGTGAAGGTTCCGAGTTGCTTCGTTGTTGTCTCAGTCTGTTGTCTCTGTTATCGCCTTTCACTGATTCACTGTTCGGAGGCAAAATTGTTCCTTGAAGTTCTTCACTGCTGGCTCTCACGTTTTCTCGAGCTGGTATCCTTCTTTTCTCTCTCAACTACTTTTTGGTGTGTGAAGATTTTTTATTTTTGATTTCCCATATAGTAAGTACTATTTGAATAAGTAATGAATATTTAGTAGAATAGTTTTTGGTGTGTAAGGAACGATAAACTAGTAGTATATAAATAAGTAGTAGTAAGATTAGAAAGGAAGATCTATGAGTGAATGAGTAAGGTGGGGAGGTTGGAAGTGCATTCAAAGTAACTTGTACGTCCCTACATTTATCTTTAATGTGTTTCATCAATCTCTTTCCTTTCTTTTTCAAATTTATTTGTCTCACATAGTCTTTGTGGAATCATCTTGATCACAACTTTTTTTCTTTTTGACATTTTCTTTATAAGGTGATGATAATCATGCATTGAAGTTTATAGTTAAAAATGTAGTTCTAACTGTATGTATTTTCTCTTAAGCGTTCACACATTTCTCTTATTTTCTGTTAGTTCTAACTGTATGCTTTCAGTTGTTCTAATTGTATTTTTCTGTTTTGGAAAACAGATTGCTTGACCAAATGGCTGGACAATGTCATGGAGATAAGCGGAAAAAGTCTTCCACAAAAATTCATTTGAAGGTATTAAAACCAGGAGATCTTGCTAGAGCCACCAAGAAGCTTGCTGTAGCCAACGAGATACGGCGAAAGAAACTGGGTTTAGCACCATCAGTCGAGCCTACCTCACCAATAGTCCAAGAGACACCAGCTATAGTCCAACCTGCCCCACCAGCAGTCCAACTCACCCCACCAGCTGTGGTCCAACCTGCCCCACCAGCAGTCCTACTCACCCCACCAGCAGTCATACTCGCCCCACCAGTAGTCCTACCTTCCCAGGTGACTGCACCATTGTCAACCCAATCGATAATACCACCTTCCCTAGAGGAGGTTCATGTCCAGGGCTTGCAGGGAGACAACCTAGAGAATGAACAAGAGGACGATCAAGATGATGATATTATAAAGACTGTCATACGCCCTCTTGGTCATGGGTATTTCATTTTTGTTTCTTTTACAATTTATCATGCACTTACTTTTATAAATTAAAATCTATTTCTTTTATAGTTATTTTGTTTTTTTTTTTTGTAGATTGTCTCCTAGCAATGAAGCTGCTAATGCCATGAGGAAGGCTATTAGGCGTCAATTTCGCACTGCTTATTCGTGTTGGAAAAAGGTTCCTCAAGATGACTGGTTTAAAACATTTTCGGTAAGAATATAGCATAATGGTTGAGAATAAATACCTATCGTCTGTCAGTTTTGGACTAAGATGTAAAATTTACTATATTTATATTGTCTAACAGAAATATGTTTCATGGGAACCACATCATGCTAAGGAAATCAGGGGCATATTTAATAAAAAGTGCCCCAAGAGGCTTACTGACATGCTTACAAAAGTAAGAAATAAGGGGAAAAGACCTAAATGGATGGGAGAGGATGCATATGATGCACTTCTTGACTATTGGAAAGGAGACAATTTCAAGAAGCTTTCTTCACAAAATAAGACTAATCGGGGTTCAACCAAGGGAGGAGCTCTCCACACCACAGGTCGTAAGGCTCACCATGACGTGGCTCTAGACATGGTATGCATTCATTAAATTCTTTAAATATTCATTGCTAGATTTTTTTTGTAATTTCCCTTAAATTTGTTTCATGACTTCATTGGCAGTGCAAAAAACTAGAACGACCTATCTATCCCGATGAGCTCTTCTTGTTCACGCGTAAGAGGAAGTCTGGTGATTGGGTTGAAAGTCGTGCTGGAAAAACTTATGTAAGTTATTTATTGTAAAATTTTGAAGTTGGCATTGAGTTACTAGTTGCATTGGTGCAAATGTGAATTGTAATTTTTTTCTAAGACAAGATTAGGAACCTAAAATCAGAATTTGAAGCATAAGTTTGAACTAATGCTATAAGAATTAGAAACCTAGGATCAGCTGAGTGCTAGTACCTACATAGCAAAACTACAATTAATGTTTGTTTTTAATGTAACAAAAACAAAATCACTATCACACAATAGTTGAGACTAGCTAGTGATGTTAAATATTACATTGCATGGCCGCGTGTATACAGGCAGGCTTTGTTTTATTATGTTTTGTTTCTCTTATATGTATGTTACAACATAAAAGATGATTGTGATATATCAGCAAAATCAATTCATTGGGCTGTAATATAATTTGGTTGTCTTATGAACTATAAGAATTATTCTCTGTTGCTGAATTATTCTCTGGTGTGAATTGAAATTGGTTACATACATTTTGGATTGTGGCGGAAATTATGCATTGTTGTAAACTACATGCATGTTACCTTTAGGAATAGACATGAAACATGCACTACAAATGTGTTCGCTGATTTGACAATATAATAATAAGTTGTGTTTTTTTTACCAGGAAAAATATCAAGAGCGTCTGACTCAGCTAACAACAATTGATGAGGACTCTACTGGTGATATACAAGAGGTGGATGGAGAGACAAGAATTCAATTATGGGCAGATGTTGCTGGGGGTATTTCTCGAGGTCAGTGTTACGGTACCGGGGCTTTGTCTGGCAATATTAGACCAGGTGTACTTAATCTAACTCAAGAGTCTCTTCCTCCTGAAAATAAGGCGATTGAGATGTTTCGTCAGGAGGCAGCTGCAGCGCGTGCAGATGCTGCTGCAGCTAACCAAAGAGCCGAGGAAGCAAACCAAAGAGCTGTTGAGGCTGATCAACGTACCAAAGAGTTGGAGAACAAATTCTATACTGAAATGGCAGAATTTAGGCAACGGATGGCAGCTTTAGAGAATCAATCAGGTGATGGTTCTTGTAGTATGATTCAACCTCGTAATACTCCTCAACATCCACATTATGATGTTGCTCTCGATGATCAATCAGAGGATGACCTCACCTAATCATTGTCAATGTTGTAGTTTTTGTTGGACATAACAAAATTGTCATGTGTTTTTTGGATGACCTCACCTAGTCTCTTGAACTAATGTCACCTTATGTTTTGGCTTTAGGATTATGTATAGTTTCTACTAATTTTACATTTCAGACTTCGCCAAGCTTTTTTGGATGATCTCACCTAGTTCTCTTTGAACTTGTGACTGCTTATTATTTAGCATCCACAATTTCGAAAGCTAAACTTGACAGAATTTAGTTTTCTAAATTTTCATCTTAGCATTCACAGTTACTGATGCTAAATTTAGCCCAACTTTTAGCGTCCATTTTTATAGATGCTAAGTAGCGTCTACATTACATACAATTTTAACACGTGTTTAGCTTCAATTTTAGCGTCCACTTTTGTAGATGTTATTTTAGCGTCAGCTGGATGCTAGTGTTTAGCATCCAAGCTTTTACTGTCGTCAATTTTTTGGACTCTATACTGACTCTAAATGGCTGTTAGCATCCACAATTTGCCTTTTAGCATCCATTTTTCAGCTGAATCTAAAACACCATTTTCTTGTAGTGGTTATTATTGAAATGTTATGGAAATCATCACTTGCTCAGCAAGAAATCTTCAACATTTAATTTTTATTGGTAGAAAATCTTCAACATTTATTCTACTTGATTTATTAGCAACTACTATATAAATGTAGTGTAATTATCATCCTAATATTAATTATGTAGTTTGTTTTTTCTATAAAGAAAAATTATATAGGTTATTGTTGAAATGTTATGGAAATCATCACTTGCTCAGTAAGAAATCTTCAACATTTAATTTTTATAGGTAGAAAATCTTCAACATTTATTCTACTTGATTTATTAGCAAGTACTATATAAATGTAGTGTATTTAATCACATAAACTCAAAACTAAAGTTTCATAGGTTAGATAAAAAAAACCTGAAAAATGGGTGCAAATGTTTTGTTTGTCTTCAGCTTACTAGTTTGTTATATTTAGGGAATTGAGCTAACTAGTTTGTATTGCAGAAGCACGTATAATTGGACCACCACATAACAAACAACAATTAAATCACATTTAATTGGACATGAGAATTGGATTTGGTCTTGAGTATTAACACGGTAAAGAATTATATAAGCGCATATGAACTGGTCAAGTGCAACAATGTTTTGTTTTAGTAAACCATCACCTATATTATGGACTTATGCATGAAACAAATGCAGAATAAATTAGCATCATCAGTAAAAGACCAACTAAGCATGGTAATTTAATAATTATCCATAGTATTACATTTTTCTTCACATTCATTTATAGATAACATTTTAATTTTATTGATATATATGAAAGAGTAATGCTTGTTACTACGAAATGTTAGGCCACAAAAACAAAGAATAACACAACAACACCCATGTTTTCCGCCAAACACTCAATTTTATTTTATTTTTTGTAAAAAATAAAAAGGAAAAAAGAAGAAATTTATAAGAAATAATGCTATTTCGTGGAATCCGTAGAAATCCCTTCGTGGGATATAGCATTACTCTATATGAAAACTTCTATTGTTTCCAAAAATATAAAAGTTATTAAATATCTCTTACATAATGTAATATCTCCTTTAGAAAGAAATCAATCTCATTTATTTTTTACTACTAGGAAATCTTGGGCATTTAATCTACTTGATTTGTTAGTTGTATGAAGAAGGTCGTGAACTTAATTCTACCTTCAAAACCAATTGTTTGCAATACTCTATATAACTTTGTGAAGGTAGTGAACTTAGTATCACAAACTCAAAACCAAACTAGCATAGGTTGGATAAAAAATCTGAAAAATGGATGCAAATGTTTTGTTTGTCTTGAGCTTACTAGTTTGTATTGTAGAAGCAGAAGCTCAATATAAGATTTTCAATATGATGACTTATAATGCAAGTTCTAATGGAAACACCGGCAATAGTGTGGTAATTTTCAATGTTCATTCATTCTCATTTTTTTCTTTTAATTTATTTCCTTTTCTTAGTATTGCAATTTTGATTGAAAAGTTTGATGGAAGGGTTAAAAAATAAAGTACAAAGTCTTCCATTAATATTCCACTAGGTGTAGATGAATGAGTTTTTAAGTGATTTTCTCTGTAAAAATTAACATTTACTGATCGAATTCACTATACATGAAATTATACATTTAATCGCTCATTTCATCATTATACATGAACTACAATTGAATTACATCACATTTTAAATTTCACCAGATTACATAATATCATTCAGTTGATCTAAAATCGTGAAAATTAGTGAAAATGAACCATGTCAAAACATTACGGTGAGGAATATTATAAATCCTTTGCGGCAGTGTGTGTTTATTTGTTAATGGTGCTACTTATGGCAAACATTACGGTGAGAAATTTTATACATCTATATTTTGTAAAGATATATTAAGACATTGTGTGTGTGCGTGCACTCGCGTGTGTGTGCGTGTGTGGTTTGACAAAGTTAAAACCAAATCAACTAATTATATATACAAGACGTGTTAAAAAATTAGACAATAAAAATTTCTATAATAGAGTATAAGTTTATTTATTAACCTTTTCTAGATTGATAAATTAAAAAAAAGAACATATTCCGTATTCGGTCTTTGCAAACAACACAACACCAATCACATTTATGGCCTCAGCAGATTATTTATATCATTCAGTTGGTCTATGATTTAGTTAATCTCTGCCAATAATCGTGTAGCGGTTTTAAGTGTACAAATTAGCAACGTGGCTTACAAATATATTAGAGGAAGTGGAAAAAGAGAAGTTGCAGCAAGTTTCGAATGCAGTCAAAATAAACCATGTCCAAACATTACGGTGGAGAATATTAATTTGTGGCCTTCTGCTCATAGTGGAAGACTACACAATGTGTGTTTATTTGTTAATGGTGCTACTTATTGCAAACAAAATCCCCCTTCTTGTTGCTTATTATCGTTAATACTTTGTTCAATTGTCCGGATAATTGATAAATGAATACATTTGATGCCTATATTAACTGCGTCAATTTGTGTTTGTGGATAAATTTCAAATTTAAATCATTTTTTGTTTTAGTCGAATGTTATGGAATTTTTTTGTATGATGTTTGTAATTTGTATTTTTATTTCAAAATTCACGTTTTTTGTTTGTTTTTGTATTTAACATATAGTTTCGAAAAATATAGAAGATATTAAATATTTCTTACATGTAATATCACCTTTATGGAAATCATCATCAATTGTTTTAGTAAGAAACTAGCCTCAATTATTTTTTATAACTAAGAAATCTTGAGCATTTATGTGAAGGTAGTGAACTTAATCTCATAAACTTAATGTTAGAATTACTATGTGAAGATAGTGAACTTAGTCTCATAACCAAAGTAGTAGGTTGGATAAATAATCTGAAAAATGCGTGCAATTTTTTTGCAGATGTTCAATAGAAGATTTCAATGTGATGAATTATGGTGCACGTTATGATAGCAATACCGACAATAGTGTGGCAATTTTTTATTTTCATTCCTTCTCATTTCTCTTTAACTACTATGATACCCGTGCCAAACGCAAACAATTAACGTAGTTGTAAAAGTATAAAAAAATATATATATTATTTTAAAGCAAATCAAAAATGAATTTATAGAAAAATAATAATACATCTCTGATCTCAAACAAAAATAATCTATATTTATGTTTTTAAACATATAAATAAAGATAAATTTAAAGTAAGTTTAGTATAAATTATAGAGTTAATAGTAATATAGTATATTTTTTTAAAATAATATATTGTATAGTTGTATTAAGACATTGTGTGTGCGCGCGCGCACGTACGTGCGTGTGCGTTGACAAAGTTAAAACCAAATTAACCAATTATCCATACAAGATGTGTTAAATAATTAAACAATAAAAATTTCTATTATAAAATATAAGTTTATTTCTTATTCTTTTCTAGAATGATAAATTAAAAAAACGCGCACAGTTTGTCTGTGTGTCAGGTTAATCTGTCTGGGTGCAAGGTTGGCCATCAAGGTCTCTTTTGCCCTGGAAACAAACATTACCCCCCCCCCCCCCCATCTCTTTCCCCTTCCCCTCCCCTCCCCCTTCCTCTCCATCAGCTTGCGTCATTGTTTGTCTTGAGCTTACTAGTTTGTATTGTAAAAGCAGAAGCTCAATATAAGATTTTCAATGTGATGACTTACAATGCAAGTTCTAATGGAAACACCGACAATAGTGTGGTAATTTTCAATGTTCATTCATTCTCATTTTTTTCTTTTAATTTATTTCCTTTTCTTAGTATTGCAATTTTGATTGAAAAGTTTGATGGAAGGGTTAAAAAATAAAGTACAAAGTCTTCCATTAATATTCCACTAGGTGTAGATGAATGAGTTTTTAAGTGATTTTCTCTGTAAAAATTAACATTTACTGATCGAATTCACTATACATGAAATTATACATTTAATCGCTCATTTCATCATTATACATGAACTACAATTGAATTACATCACATTTTAAATTTCACCAGATTACATAATATCATTCAGTTGATCTAAAATCGTGAAAATTAGTGAAAATGAACCATGTCAAAACATTACGGTGAGGAATATTATAAATCCTTTGCGGCAGTGTGTGTTTATTTGTTAATGGTGCTACTTATGGCAAACATTACGGTGAGAAATTTTATACATCTATATTTTGTAAAGATATATTAAGACATTGTGTGTGTGCGTGCACTCGCGTGTGTGTGCGTGTGTGGTTTGACAAAGTTAAAACCAAATCAACTAATTATATATACAAGACGTGTTAAAAAATTAGACAATAAAAATTTCTATAATAGAGTATAAGTTTATTTATTAACCTTTTCTAGATTGATAAATTAAAAAAAAGAACATATTCCGTATTCGGTCTTTGCAAACAACACAACACCAATCACATTTATGGCCTCAGCAGATTATTTATATCATTCAGTTGGTCTATGATTTAGTTAATCTCTGCCAATAATCGTGTAGCGGTTTTAAGTGTACAAATTAGCAACGTGGCTTACAAATATATTAGAGGAAGTGGAAAAAGAGAAGTTGCAGCAAGTTTCGAATGCAGTCAAAATAAACCATGTCCAAACATTACGGTGGAGAATATTAATTTGTGGCCTTCTGCTCATAGTGGAAGACTACACAATGTGTGTTTATTTGTTAATGGTGCTACTTATTGCAAACAAAATCCCCCTTCTTGTTGCTTATTATCGTTAATACTTTGTTCAATTGTCCGGATAATTGATAAATGAATACATTTGATGCCTATATTAACTGCGTCAATTTGTGTTTGTGGATAAATTTCAAATTTAAATCATTTTTTGTTTTAGTCGAATGTTATGGAATTTTTTTGTATGATGTTTGTAATTTGTATTTTTATTTCAAAATTCACGTTTTTTGTTTGTTTTTGTATTTAACATATAGTTTCGAAAAATATAGAAGATATTAAATATTTCTTACATGTAATATCACCTTTATGGAAATCATCATCAATTGTTTTAGTAAGAAACTAGCCTCAATTATTTTTTATAACTAAGAAATCTTGAGCATTTATGTGAAGGTAGTGAACTTAATCTCATAAACTTAATGTTAGAATTACTATGTGAAGATAGTGAACTTAGTCTCATAACCAAAGTAGTAGGTTGGATAAATAATCTGAAAAATGCGTGCAATTTTTTTGCAGATGTTCAATAGAAGATTTCAATGTGATGAATTATGGTGCACGTTATGATAGCAATACCGACAATAGTGTGGCAATTTTTTATTTTCATTCCTTCTCATTTCTCTTTAACTACTATGATACCCGTGCCAAACGCAAACAATTAACGTAGTTGTAAAAGTATAAAAAAATATATATATTATTTTAAAGCAAATCAAAAATGAATTTATAGAAAAATAATAATACATCTCTGATCTCAAACAAAAATAATCTATATTTATGTTTTTAAACATATAAATAAAGATAAATTTAAAGTAAGTTTAGTATAAATTATAGAGTTAATAGTAATATAGTATATTTTTTTAAAATAATATATTGTATAGTTGTATTAAGACATTGTGTGTGCGCGCGCGCACGTACGTGCGTGTGCGTTGACAAAGTTAAAACCAAATTAACCAATTATCCATACAAGATGTGTTAAATAATTAAACAATAAAAATTTCTATTATAAAATATAAGTTTATTTCTTATTCTTTTCTAGAATGATAAATTAAAAAAACGCGCACAGTTTGTCTGTGTGTCAGGTTAATCTGTCTGGGTGCAAGGTTGGCCATCAAGGTCTCTTTTGCCCTGGAAACAAACATTACCCCCCCCCCCCCATCTCTTTCCCCTTCCCCTCCCCTCCCCCTTCCTCTCCATCAGCTTGCGTCATTGTTTGTCTTGAGCTTACTAGTTTGTATTGTAAAAGCAGAAGCTCAATATAAGATTTTCAATGTGATGACTTACAATGCAAGTTCTAATGGAAACACCGACAATAGTGTGGTAATTTTCAATGTTCATTCATTCTCATTTTTTTCTTTTAATTTATTTCCTTTTCTTAGTATTGCAATTTTGATTGAAAAGTTTGATGGAAGGGTTAAAAAATAAAGTACAAAGTCTTCCATTAATATTCCACTAGGTGTAGATGAATGAGTTTTTAAGTGATTTTCTCTGTAAAAATTAACATTTACTGATCGAATTCACTATACATGAAATTATACATTTAATCGCTCATTTCATCATTATACATGAACTACAATTGAATTACATCACATTTTAAATTTCACCAGATTACATAATATCATTCAGTTGATCTAAAATCGTGAAAATTAGTGAAAATGAACCATGTCAAAACATTACGGTGAGGAATATTATAAATCCTTTGCGGCAGTGTGTGTTTATTTGTTAATGGTGCTACTTATGGCAAACATTACGGTGAGAAATTTTATACATCTATATTTTGTAAAGATATATTAAGACATTGTGTGTGTGCGTGCACTCGCGTGTGTGTGCGTGTGTGGTTTGACAAAGTTAAAACCAAATCAACTAATTATATATACAAGACGTGTTAAAAAATTAGACAATAAAAATTTCTATAATAGAGTATAAGTTTATTTATTAACCTTTTCTAGATTGATAAATTAAAAAAAAGAACATATTCCGTATTCGGTCTTTGCAAACAACACAACACCAATCACATTTATGGCCTCAGCAGATTATTTATATCATTCAGTTGGTCTATGATTTAGTTAATCTCTGCCAATAATCGTGTAGCGGTTTTAAGTGTACAAATTAGCAACGTGGCTTACAAATATATTAGAGGAAGTGGAAAAAGAGAAGTTGCAGCAAGTTTCGAATGCAGTCAAAATAAACCATGTCCAAACATTACGGTGGAGAATATTAATTTGTGGCCTTCTGCTCATAGTGGAAGACTACACAATGTGTGTTTATTTGTTAATGGTGCTACTTATTGCAAACAAAATCCCCCTTCTTGTTGCTTATTATCGTTAATACTTTGTTCAATTGTCCGGATAATTGATAAATGAATACATTTGATGCCTAGAATTACTATGTGAAGGTAGTGAACTAGTCTCATAACCAAAGTAGTAAGTTGGATAAAAAATATGAAAAATGCGTGCAATTTTTTTGCAAATGTTCAATACAAGATTTTCAATGTGATGAATTATGGTGCACATTCTGATAGCAATACCGACAATAATGTGGTAATTTTTTATTTTCATTCCTTCTCATTTCTTTTTAACTATTATGATACCTGGCCAAACTCAAACAATTAACGTAGTTATAAAAGTATAAAAAAACATATATTATTTTAAACTAAATCAAAAATGAATTTATAGAAAAATAATAATACATCCAAGATCTCAAACAAAAATAATGTATATTTATGTTTTTAAACATATAAATAAAGATAAATTTAAAGTAAGTTTAGTATAAATTATAGAGTTAATAGTAATATTGTATATTTTTTTAAAATAATATATTGTATAGTTGTATTAAGACATTGTGTCTATGTGCGCGCGCGTACGTGCGTGCGTGTTGACAAAGTTAAAACCAAATTAACCAATTATACATACAAGATGTGTTAAATAATTAAACAATAAAAATTTCTATTATAAAATATAAGTTTATTTCTTATCCTTTTCTAGATTGATAAATTAACAAAAAATACATATTCCGTATTTGACCTTTGCGAACAACACAACAACAATTACATTTTAAATTTCACCAGATTACATATTATCATTCAGTTGATCTAAATTTAGTTTTAAGCTTTAGGTGTTTTAATAATTCTACGTAATAAGCTTTAAGCTTCAACTTTATTGTAAATGTATCTATTATATTAATAAAATAAGATTTTATGTGTATTATTTTTGTTTATATTTCCATTTATTTTATGATTTTGGCATCTAAATAATATAAAATAAAGCAAAGTGTATTTAAATTCTGGTAAAAGGGATTTTCGGATTATATAATCCAAAAATTTTTGGGAAATAGAATTCGGATTTCGTAATCCAAAGGGTATTTTTAAAATTTTAAAAGGCACACGAGTATTGAATCGAGTCGGAAAAGTAATAGTCATACTTGTAACTTTTTACACTATATGAAAATAATCGCAAAAATGGTTGCAGCCACAAGCTGAAACATAAAATAAATCTAACCTACTCTAATATATATACACACTCGACTTTTGACCCATGCGATGCACGGGTCCAATTGACCGCAAAAGACAACAATAAATTATAAAATATATTTCCATTGATTTTAAATAAGTCACTTGAGTCCTTAAGCCGAGTCCTTCAGCCATATGAAAAAATTGTACTATCATTAAACGTAGTACCATCAACATCCATATTGTTTGGGGATCAATTGTAGACATTATTAGTTATTCTTCCAAATAAAGACAATGATTATCCTAAATTATGAAATACTTTTCCATAGAAAACATTTGAAGTTACAGTCGTATCTTAACCTATTATCAATATCATCCACTGTATCATTATCCAAGTTGCTTGAATATGAAGTATCGTAACTCAAATATGTTTTATCTTCACCTAGAAGCAAATCCAACATATAATCATTGATCTTGTCAACAATTAAATTTTTATGAGCTAATATAGTTCCCGGAGGATTTTGAGTAAAAAAAATTGATCAAAATAAACTTTCCTATAGATTTGTGGCATAGAAAATTAATTTCGGTAAATTAAATAGCTTTTGTGCAAAAATGAGAAGCTTATAGAGCAATTTCAAACAGTTTAGAGCCTACATGGTTCGATTACCTCTACTAACAGTTTGCCAAATAAATTGTTTTTTTTATACATTTGTGCTTTGTAAACGCCCAGTTGCTCGAAATTGCACCATGAGACTAACAAATCAATGGAAATTACATCAAGGAATACTTTAAATTAACAAAACCGATATATCTCTCTTTTTTCAATGAAATATGATTAATAAATAAAAAATATCACTTTAGACTTCAATAGACCAAAATCAATTGCGGTGAGCCTTAAGAACAAAAAGTATGGCTTTTAAATTTGTGTATAGACATGACTCATATTTTAGCAAATGTAAACTCCGTCCTTAACTATTATAAGTAATTTATAGGAGTTACTATAATCTTCATCAAATTTATAAGAGTTACAAAAATAAGGACATCAAACTAATGATACAAAATAATAGCCATCATTATCATTCGTTGTTTTGAAAAATACATACATCATGATATATCTATCAATTATCATTAACTGCATTTAAAAAAATACATAGCATCACAAATGCCTACAAAAAAGTAATACTGGATAACACTGGAACTACTTAATCCAAGAATAGGAATAAAACTTAAACTCAACCAATATTTTGGTGGTAAGCAAACTGAAAGATAACACTAAACAACTTAATATAAAGGGTCAAGTCCAATCCACAAATCACTTTCAAATAGATAGCACCATTATTTCCACCAATTGTCCCTTTAAAAAGTCTCTCTGCAATATAAATCATCCCAGCCACAACCAACATTGAAATGCAATTCTAGTTCACAAACAAATTAAATTGGAATATGCAATTCCACTTGTTTTCACAATCATTCAACTTAGGTCTAACCAAAGTACATAATAGAAATTGAAGATATCATTGAAATTTGATGGCAATTCCTGATAGTGTGCTTTCCTCAAATATCAACCTTTTTTCTTGTAACTGTAAAGAAGAAAATGTCATATAGTGGTCCTCACCAATGTAGCTGCACAATTAACAAAAAGTCCCAACAAAAGCAAAGTTACCAGAAAAAAATTCTCATGTTCATACTTTTGGATAGCACACCAATATAGCCGAAACAAATCAAGTTAACGGATCGGCAACACAATGAACTTCCAAACTTGAATTCATCAAAGCCAATGAACCAAAATACTACAACATACTCATAACAGATTCAATAAATATTAAAACATGTAAATCACCAAATTATCAAAATTTAAGAAAGAGATAAGAATACATTTAAAGAATATAAAAACATTTAAAGAAATGAAAATAGATCAAGTCCATATGGTCAATAACAGCTCACAAAAATCACAGAAAATAAACTCTTCAATTTTACACAATCAAAATTCAACCTCCATTCATGAATGAAAAATTTCAAGGAGCTTTGGCATAGGTATGTGCATTCGGAACCATTATGGCCATTTTATAAAAGCGTTAACAACATGGTATGATGGTGTCCCTCCCCCATCTGAAGTAGAGGCTTTGGGTTTACATGATGCAATTCTTTGGCTTGGCCAATTGGGACTATCAAGGGTGCAAATTGAACTAGATTGCAAGCTAGTGGTGGATAGCATAATTGATAGAACTAATAGTCAGTCTGAGTTTGGCAATATTATCTCTGCATGTAGATCTCTATTACAACAATTTCCAAACTTTAAGATAAGTTTTGTTAGGATACAAGCAAATTATGTCGCTCATAGCTTAGCACAGGAGTCAAAATTGTATGCTCGTCACCGCGTTTTTAATTTGATTCCATCTTGTATTTCTTCTATTTTGATGAATGAAATAATATAAATTATTGACTGTTAAAAAAAAGGTTAGCTTAGGAGGGAAAAATTAAGTTGATTAGGGTATAGTAACAGCTTGGCAAGTTAAGCTTTTATAATAAAGGATATATATATATATATATAGAGGGCATTTCAAATGAGAGGACTTTTTAAATGAGAGGGTGAGAGGATGAAACAGTGGCCATTGGATTAGTTAGATGGCTGTGATTTAATTCTCACATTAGTAACTCACGTGACACTATTTTGCTGAGGAAAACAACACACGCGCTTCCTTCACTTGTAACGTTTCTTATTCCATCTTCTTCCCTTCATTCAACGTAAATGCTTCCTCTTTCTGCAGAAACCGTCACTACTTATTCCTTGCTTCCTTGTCTCTTCTTCTTTGCGTCCTTGTCTCTTTCAAAGCTGTTTATTTTTTATGTTCTTCCTTGTTCCTCGACAGTTTTTTCAAGATGTTTATTTCTTATGTTCTTTCATTAATCACTGATTGTTCCTTGTTCCTTCTTTATTTCTTACATTTATCTCTTACAGTTATTTCTTATGTTCTTAACTATTTAGTTTGTTTTTGTTTAGATATGTTTCTGAGTTAAAATGTTAATTTATGTTTATGTGTTTTCAGGTTTTGAAGACTTGCTTAGACGGAAGATGAATGGCATAGAACAAAAATGGATGATGGAGATGATTAAACAAGTAGAATGGCATAGAAGGAACATGGAAGATGAAGATATTTATGAGTTTATGTTTCTGATATACTAGCAATACTATTTTTAATTTGATGTATGGATTAAGCCATTGTGCTATTAGTAATCTTTTTTATTTGGCGTATGAAAGATTTAAGCTATTTGGTTGTTGGCATAGTTTAGTGTCACTGTTTCACAGCCATCTAACTAATCCAATGGCCACTGTTTCATCCTCTCACCTTCTCATTTAAAAAGTCCTCTCATTTGAAATGCCCTCATATATATATATATATATATATATATATATATATATATATATTACTTGTTATCCAACCTGAAGCAATGAATTTCACAAATCTCACCATAAGATTAAAATACTGAATTAGGGTAGGTTAAATATATTTTATCTTTTAGCTGGTGACTTATTACAGAATTCATTGCTTATTACACCAACAATTTTACCAATACCCAGCGAAAATTGAAATACTGAATTTCCTACATCTCACATTTGTATCAGAAGCTCCTAGTTTAGGAATTGAATTGTCCCATTTAGTCGGTCAAACCCAAACAAATCAGTTGTGTTATTAACCACGAGACCGGGATCAGTGAAATCCGACATCATAAGTGGAAGTTGCAGTTTATACCGTTATTTCATTTCATCTCTATTATACCAGCTACCTCCATAGCTAGTATAGTAGAGATGAAGCGAAAAAACGGTACAACTGTAACTTCCACTAATAATGTGAATGAGATTTCACGGATACCGTTCTTGTTGTTAATACTGCAACAGGTTTTGTTGGGTTTGACCGACTCAGTTAATGAAATGGGACAATTTCAAATCCTAAACCAAGAGCGCTTCCGATACAATGGGATGGTAAAAGAAAAGAAGGATGATGATGATGAAGAAGAACCATTTTGGTTTGGTTGCTTGAGCCATTTTTTGAAGGGCAAATTCTATTGAGGTTGTGTAGTGTTATTTTGCTTTCAGAATTGCGTGCATGAAATTCAAGACATCCTGGTATTATATGCGCTAAGACATTATTCTTAACCTGATATTCAAGTGTCACGCATTCTTTAATAACATCGCAAGCAAGTAATATAGCTGTTGGAATAAACTAAAAAGTGTCCATTTGATAGAGATATCTTAGAGGGATAAAAAAGATCTACACGTGATTTTTCTTTTCTTTGGAAAAAGCGTATGATAGAATTCAATTTCATGAATTATGACAATGACACAATTATCTTCTTGTAACTATTTTATGACAGGGTAGCAATCAATTAAAGAGGTGCTGATGGCAGGGACGGATGTATATAGAGATGTGTGAAGTCATGTGCCTGCACAAAGTTTTCACAATTCTTTTTTTAGTGATATAATATATGTGTTTTTATACCATGGAGAAGGAGCATGCCTTCACACCATTCACATAACCTACATTTCTTAACATTTATTTTTGAAAGGGCCAGTCACACAAGTTAAATTCTACAAGTTGCTTCTCAATATATAAAAAAAGGCTATTCAAATGAAGAACACATCATCAATTTGGTCTTTAAACTATCTCTCTTTTTTAAATTTAGTCTCTAAATTATATAAGTATAATAAGTTGTCTCTAAAGTATCTAATATTCATCAATTTAATCTCTGTTGTTGAGACGTTAGTGACTAAATTGATGGAGTCTTATATACTGTAGTGACTAAATTGACGAATTTCATATAAATTAAGACTATTGTTATATTTACGTAGGTATCTGGACTAAATTGGAAAATGAATGATAATTTATAGACTAAACTGATGGTTTGTTCATTCAAATGAAAACACAATACAAACAAGTAGAGATTACAAAACATAGTGCACGTACACTAGATGATGCCCCCACTGATCAAAATTTCTGGATCCGTCACTGGCTGATGACCAGTTTTATTATCAAACCACCACATTAAAAGCATAAATGACCAATGAATGATAGATTAGTATATGTTGGATATGACACACCTACGAAATGGAATGAAATAGTTTAGTTATTTTGTTAAAGAATTTGAGGTTATCTTATTTCATTTAACTTTAAACCACCAAAATGAACATATACCTTTCTGCTTTCTTATTGCTCTGAATGTGGCTTCACCATCCTTAATAGATAGGAAAGGAGGGTGACAAACTAGAATTCTATGGGATTTTATATATATATATATATTTTATTTTTAAAAAATTAAAACTACTAATTTTCTTAAGAATATTAAAATGTGTCTAACCCTTTTCTAAAATACAAATTTTTAGAAAAATTATACCAGAATTCTAATTTGAGTGTTGGGTGTAAACCCTTCGCGATTGTCCTTTATAAAAGGCACCTCGTTGAGTATAGGAGTATGGGTGTTGTATATAAACTACAATTTGCCTCGATTCCCAAGCAATATGGGATTGGAACAGTTGTCTCCCCCCTCAGTCGAGGTTAAGGAGAGTTTGTTGTCCCGTTCGTCAGTGAAGTTGTCAATGATCCTTCTAGACCCAAGTCTGATGTTCTGACCACCGGTAGAGGTTGCAAAGATGGAGGTTTATGTTGTAGGTACATCGTGAGTCCTTCTCCATTGGACTTGCACGTGCTCTGACGCTAAGTAAGTTAGAGATTGAGAGGCAAATTATGGGTAAAATGTGGCATACATGATCCAACATTGTACATTAGTATTTTTATAGGGAATAAGTATGATTTTTAACCGTTAGACTTTCACCTGAACAACTATCCCTTGAGGGCACCCGTAATGATCTGGATGGAGTTATAGTATTGGATCCGGACTAGACAGTCAAGATTGAGTCAGGCCTTAATTAAGTGGGAGTTGGGTCATGTCCGTTGGTATGGTCTGCCCAGTGTATGTTTCTTAGACGACCCAAGTCTAAACCCAGATTGGGCGTTGCCCAGTCCAGAACAACACTAACTACACAAATTAATAAAGTTTATGCATTGAAGGAAAAACTTGTTTTCCTTACGCAAAATAAGATATTAACGTAAGAGTAGATAAAATTGAAAAGTTACTAGTGTAAAGTAACAATTTGTTTTAGTAAAATTAAACTCAGCTTTGTACATTCTTTCCATTCAAAATCACTGATGCTATACAGATAAGTACCATCAGCATTCTGCATTCCTGACTCTCTTAAGAAACTTATGTAACCTAAGATAAAAATTCTATAACTACTGAACTAAACGTAGATTTGAATGAAGAGATATTTTCTTTTAACATTTTCCCATTTCTTCTGGCCCAACAACTTAGGACAACACGAGAAAGTAATCCTCTCCAAAGCTTGAGCATTATTCATCACCAATTTAGCGAAATTTAACTCATGCTTAGTACCAGTAAATTTTTCAAATTTTACCACTTTAAGGGCAAATAAAAAGCAACCCGGCATAAATGTAGAATTAAGCAGTGTGTCACAAAAATCCTGTACCTGATGATCAGTCAAAAAATTTGTTAATGTATTGCATAACATGGTTCACAATCAGAGATAATGGAAAAGTTAAAATGACGACACGAATATCAAAATATTTTTTCTAGTTTTTAATATTTCACTAAAAAGTAATGAACATAAAAGATATCTTGTTTTCACTTTGATATTTCGTTTTAAACATTTATAGCAAACTCAGAGAATATAAGTTTACTATACTTGTGTTTAAAATCATGATATTGAAATTGCAATTTCTTAAACAAAAATGAAAACTAAAAAGAACAAATTCTTAAAAACAAATTCTTAAAAGCCTATATTTATCTATGAGCAAATTTTTTGAAACTAAGATCATAGATCACAAACCTTCAAAACCAGAGTCTCCAAACATGGTGATCTTGAAAGCATGCCAAACAAAAATTCGCCGGTTGCAAAGTCGAGATCCAGATGACCCAATATTTGAAAGTCAGGAATGTCATTGAAAGAAAGTTTCACTCTTTCAAGTACCTTGATGAGAAAGAACAAAAATTGTGTGTCAGGATAATTTATGAAGACATAATTAAAGCACAAACATATAATGATGAATTATCCGTAAAAAAAATGCTTATGTGAAGTTGTGATCTAGTTTGATGTTGCATAGTTCCCATGTAGAATAAAACAAAGATATAATTTCCACAAGACAAAAGCTGCTTAAGACATTTGCATTCAAACAAAGAAAGTCTGCTCACATTGAGAGAAGAAAGAAAACATACCTTCCTACTACGCAAACAAAGCTTTTGACTTGCTGCATTAATACTCAAAAGCTTACTAACAAAATGCATTGTTTCTTCTGTCCTCCTACTTGAACCATATAGCATAATATTTGCAGAAGCAATGTGTACTGCCTCTAGCAGAATAATCTCTGATTGAAAAGAACCGGTATAACAAAACTTTGCAAGACGTGAAGCACAAATCTTAAGTTTAGCATTTGACCTTACGCATGTACCATAGTCCATTGAACAAACTTCAAGTAGAGGGACATGAAAAGTAACACTCTTTATAATTGACCATGTGCGTCCTCCTTCTATCTCAAGTGATCTGAGAACTGGGAATTTAAGTGTTAAATGTCTATTCCGATCGAAACAAATAACTAAGATTCTAGTTAATTTAAGACTTGTTAGAGATGAAAGACTAGCAAAGGAAGGAAATATCGCAATGCAATTTTTCATAACTAATTCTTCTAAGGACTGGCATTCGAAAAGGGAATTAGATTGGAAGACGCGTTCTTCACTCGGTGACAGTGACTCTAAACATATGTTTTTGACACTTCGACTTGAAACGAAAGAAACCAACTCATTAATATCGGAACCATCATAGTCATAGTGAACAGAAAGAGAAAAACTATCGATGGTTGAACTATTAAGATGAGATAATACCCTATTTACAAATTGTAAAAACTGTGCTTTTTTTATTTTTGTGTAATAAAAAGGGTGTTTATCTTGAAAGCTAAGTTTTGTGACAAATGTCCACACGTTTTTCCACCTCTTCGAGAGAACGCAAGTGCTAACGGCCTCTTTAGCAGGAAGAAAAGAAAGAATAGAACCAATAATGTGGTTAGGTAGGTCGCTTAGTTTATCTTGACCGTTGTTGCACCTTAGCCGCTGAGAAGACTCGTTCTCATATCTACCATATGCATTAACAAAACCCAATTCCATTTTTATAGCAAGTTCCTACAAATAAAAGATAATATGTCAAGCACTGTGTATACACATATCACTATTTTTAACGTTAATCGACTGTAATTCAGAACTGTGACCCTCACTATGCACAACAATGTATCCTTGTTAACCGCTTTGGATCCTCCAGGGGGTGTAATCTTGCAGACTAAATTTATGTTGTGGAAGAGTCACATTTACCAACTCTTGCAAGTTGGTTACAAACATTGTTGAATGGAACGTTATTTGTTGTTTATCTATAAATAAATATAATAGGATAACACTGCTAATCACGTTCAGCAAAAAAAATAAATAAATAAATAAAATCTTAATTAAAAAAAAATTGGAAAAAAAAAAATCAGTTCTTAATCTTGTAGTTTAAAAACAAATCTTTTTTTTTTTAAATATGGGAAGAATACACTGACCTCCCGTAAACCTCATGTATATGTCACTCACACCCCTTTATTTTGTCACATGACACAAACCTCCCCTGCTATTGTTAGCCATCTAACTCCAGTTGGTGTTAACCTTTCGGTTTCTATGAGAAAAGGGGGTGGTTTAACTATTTTCTCACACCTTTAGTGCCTACTATGAAGCATGGACACTCCTCGGATTAGAGGTGTCCCGTTTCCGGTGTTGGACGTAACACCGAAACGACACAGACACATATATCTATACTGAATCATGTGATTTTCTCAAATTATTAACGGTGTCGTCAGTATCCTCCGTGCTTCATAAACTGAGTATAAAATTAAAGGGAATGTCTTTGATTATATATCGATTGAAAATAGTAAAATTAATATACTAACAGAATGGAAACAATATCAGTACTTCATTTTTATTTTTTTTTTAGAATTTAATTCTAGAATTTCATTTTCAGTGAATCAAAGAAAGTAAGGGTAAGAAAAGGTAAACTCTTACATTAGAAGAAGAAGAGCGCGCTTAGAGCAGAGACTTCCACCTGAGAAGGAACAGAACCGCCGTGAACGGGAACAGACTCTGAGTACCTTGTAAGAAAACCGAACTTTACTTTATATAATGGGCCGGGCATATCACATACGGGTTGGGCATGAAGATTGCTGTTGACACTTAATAGTTCGCTGAAAAACACCCGTAGATTACTAAAATGACCCCATCGACAGTTAATTGCAACGAAAGTTATCTTGTCTCTCTATCTTCATCTTCTGTTTCCTTTTTCTTATTATTTGTTTCCATAAGTTCGCTCATCAATAATGGGTCAGGCATAAATTAATAACTAAAGGAAAAATCAAGCAAATTTCTTTTTGAAAATTGATCTTCTCCTATTACGTTTTGATCACTCCTAATTAAAAAAGGGCAACCCGGTGCACTGAAGCTCCCGCATATGCAGGGTCCGGGAAGGGGTCCCACCATTTGGTGTATTGTACGCAACCTTACCCTGTTTTTACACAAGAGGCTGTTTCCAGGACTTGAACCCGTGACCTTACGGTCACATGACAACAACTTTACCAGTTGCGCCAAGGTTACCCCTCTTTGATCACTCCTAACTGAACTTCCAAAAATACATCAGCATGATGTTAAACGCAATGTGACTTAAGTCATGCTGAAATACAACCTACTTGACTTAAGTCACGCTGAAGGCCAGCATAAGTTAAGTTATGTTGCATGTCCTTTTAAAGATCAGACAACAACTCATTTTCTCATTTCCTCTTTCACATCTAAAATCTCCAAAGTTCTCAAATCAACCAAATCCCTAATTTCTTCATGTTCAAATCAAACAACACACCAACAAGTAAGTTTTCATAATCAAACACCATTAACATTTTATGTTTATATGTTAGATTTTTCCTCTTAAATTAGAAATTGTTTAGTTTAAAGGTTTGTTTAAATTTTAACTTTTTTGGCAAGAAATGATACAGTGTTTACATTTGCTTTAGGAAGATATAATGTTTACATGTAAATGACTTATATTGCTTAATTGTTTATATGTTTGCATGTTTATGTATAATTTGCACTCCAAGTGTTTGATGAAATGTTTGAACGAGTTTTTCCTTGATTGTTTAATTTCTTATGGTGTAGAAATGAAACAATGGGCAAGTAGTTCAGCGCTCAAGTACGCTTCAACGATGGGAACCCTCAATTGTTCAAGGTTCGGTTCGATGTCACGCTAATGGATATGAAGGATCAACTGAATGAAATCAATCAAGGACTCAACCCCGGAGACACAAGGAGGGTGGAGGACCTTCAGTATGCACGTCCCAGTTATTTGCAGTCTGAAAAGATAATGCTGACAGACGATGACTGCATGAAGACCATGTTTTCCATATATCTTCGGCACTGCATGTTCCTGAGGATTTAGATGAAAGCTACGTTGTTGAGATCGCCTTAAGGTATTCTCAAGAGTTTGATTCTGCCACAAGATTATGTTTAGATAGCATCATTATTATATAGTGTCTTTATTTTGTTGAAATTTAAGTTTAATTTATGAAAGCTTGCTGAAGATGTTGGTATTAAAGTATCTTATACTTAACGTACAGATTTGCAAGAATCTTTGAAAAGTCAAAAGAATGAAGAGAACACAACTTGTATTTTACCAAATCAACCATATAGGTTTTCACATTGAATTGAATTTCCTTGTATTGGAATGCATTCCCTTACGTCGTTACTCATCTTATTATATGAGGGAATTCGATGTGAAAACATATATATTTAATTCATGTTTTGTTAAAATATGAATTAAATATGATTTTTTTTATATTTTTGACGGTAAAAAATTCATATTTAATTCATATTTTGTTAAAATATTCTAATTGTTTTTGAGAGATTTTTACAATATTCTACACATTTATGCACAATTTCATTAAAAAATTCATTAGTCGATTTAAAAATAGAGACCAAAAACGGTGACTGAAAATTTTATAGGAACTAAAAGTAGAAAAAAAAATTTAGAGGGACTAAAGCGAAAATTCAGTATATTTATAGCGACTACAAACATATTTAACCCAAAATAGGGATTATATTGAGGTGTCAAAAATTCTCAAAAAAGGTGGTTATATACGGCTTACAAAGAAACGTATACCAGAATTAAAGTGCACTTTTTTTATTGGAAAACGATATTTTTTAGTGGAGCATTCTTTTTGGCACATACAGGAAAGGGATTTAGAAAACAGTATTACTGATATATGGAAAACTGGAAATCAAATTTGAATCAAGATGCTTGCTGCATTCTTAGGTTCATAAATTAAGTCGGTGGTTTCTTTTTGTTAAGATAAGTGAGGTTTTTTCCTTCCTCATCAGTCACATGGGAAAACAAGAGGACACACAGGATGCATGAATGCAAGATACATGAATTATTTTCTGAAAAACATCTTCCTTCACAAATAATAGTTCTGTAAATTGTATCTCCCTTTGATGGTTCTCATAATTTTGCTTCAAACTAATTAACCTCTGAAAAGTGAGAAGAATGAATGTTTACATATAAGTAACTTATAATGATGAACTATATCTTGCATATAACATGAATATATCATAGCAACATGAATATATCATAGCAAAATGATAAAATTCTTGAAGCCAGCCATTGCAAGGATATGTCAATATAGAGAGCTATTCAGCAGCCAAACTCGTAAGTATATTGACAGTTATTAACAAAGTGATTTTGCTTCATGTCGGTGGTAAGGGTATCCGTTGTTGCAGGAACGGAAAGATCCTTCATAGTCACATTCCAGAACGAGGTCACATACACTTGCCACTGTTCAACATCAAATATAGAGGCTTATTATTTCAAAAATAAATTACTAATAATTAAGAGAAATTTAACACATCAGTTGTACTTGCCTGCGGCAACATCTCATTTCTGCTGCTAAATGCAGTCAAGTTATGCCCACATAAGGGATGTGACAAATTGTATGCCAACGCTCTCCCTCCTCCTTGTGATACTGCTCCTTAAGTAATGGACAATAAGCAATCCGCAAACAAGAAAGGGAGTTGGGTAGTGTAACACCCACGTCGTGGCTTTCGATATCCCGCTAGGTGGATACGAAAGGTTCCCGACCTAAGGGGAACGGTTTAAGCCGCAAGGGACCCCCACGACAATAGTAGGAACCGAAACACATCGGAATGAGAGGGATCCGGAGGCCGTGTAGGTATGGGACTACATGGTTGAAGGAAGGCTTATAAGAATTGTTAGGTACTACCCATATCAACAAGATGCATCTTCTTTTCGGGAGCTCAATCCATAGGAACTCCACAGTTAAGCGTGCTTGGCTTGGAGTAGTACTAGGATGGGTGACCTACCGGGAAGTTTCCCGGTAAGCATGTGAGTGAGGACAAAGCATGCTGAAAAGACTCGTGTTGGTTTGTGGGGTCAGTCGGCAATCCTGTAGGCAGTCTGGGATGTTACACTTGGTATCAGAGCAGACCTCTCTCAGTACGGTGTGGTTCGGGGACGAACCAGGCGGAAGCTGGTGGGCATGTAACACCCACGTCGTGGCTTTCGATATCCCGCTAGGTGGATACGAAAGGTTCCCGACCTAAGGGGAACGGTTTAAGCCGCAAGGGACCCCCACGACAATAGTAGGAACCGAAACACATCGGAATGAGAGGGATCCGGAGGCCGTGTAGGTATGGGACTACATGGTTGAAGGAAGGCTTATAAGAATTGTTAGGTACTACCCATATCAACAAGATGCATCTTCTTTTCGGGAGCTCAATCCATAGGAACTCCACAGTTAAGCGTGCTTGGCTTGGAGTAGTACTAGGATGGGTGACCTACCGGGAAGTTTCCCGGTAAGCATGTGAGTGAGGACAAAGCATGCTGAAAAGACTCGTGTTGGTTTGTGGGGTCAGTCGGCAATCCTGTAGGCAGTCTGGGATGTTACAGGTAGACCCTCCTCTGGCAAACGCTCAAGACTAGGGCAGCCAAAGATATATATATCGTTGAGAGATTTGAGGTGGAGAAGACCTTTGTAGTTTATTACTCTTAGCTTTGCACATTCTATCAAATAAAAAGTGTGAAGCGTTGGTGGCAGCAAACTCTCTTCTGGGAAGGACTCCACGTTTTCAAAGTCATCACCAACTCTAAAATCTTTTAGAGAATTGAGTTGGAACAAACCCCATTCCTCTCTTGAACCAATAAGTTTCGGGCAATTATGTATTTCAAGGCAGCTCAAGTTTGAAGGCAAACCTCCTCTAGGAAACGATTCCAATTGTGGACAATCGGACAACTCCAGAGAACGAAGGTCGGTGAACATGTGTAGTGCAAAAGGAAAAGAGGAGGAGCGCCAACCTTTTATATAAAGTTTGCAAAGAGAATTATAGCAATGTAAATCCAAAGAGGGACATTCTTTAAAGCCACTGACATCAAACTCTAACTTTTCAAGAAAGACATTGTTGAAGAAATTTTGATCCATGAAGAACTCAATGTACCGATTTTCACGAAGGACAAACTTTTTCAAGCTAGATGGCAATTCCTTTAACAAAATGCTATCACATCCATAAAGAACTAACTCTATGATATTATCAGCCTTGGGAATTGAAGCCTCCAACCGTTTACAATTACTAATCTCCATTTTTTGTAAAGAAGGAAGGTGTTGAGGCAGGGCCGTTTTCAATTCAACACAATCTCTTATAGAAAGATTTTTAAGTAAAGGAAACGCTTCAAGACAAAACCATTCCTCCCAATTGTTCATCCACGCAAATTCCAAAATTTCAAGGGACCTGAACGGAATAATTGTTGAATTATTTCCATAAAACTCTTCACCAATAACCTTTATTCCATCACAGTCACAAATAGAAAGCTCCTTGAGAGAGGGGAGCTCCCCGAGTGGTGGCAAACGTGAACATAATCCACAGTCCTTCAGTTCAAGAGATACTAAATTCGGTAAATGACAACACTTTAGCCAATTTGGAAATCTACTGCCATTGTAATATTCAATGGTGAGTCTCTTTAAGTTGCTATTTGGTTGAAGAGCCTCAAAGACATCCAATTCTCTTCCATTGTCATTAAATTTGAAACTGGCACTATAATTCATATTTAATTCTTCTAGATTTTTCTTATCTTTCAAATTTGCTTCTGCAGCATCTGTGGGGTTAATGACATTTTCCAACCCTGAAACACAAAGTTTCCCTTGAAGAAGATTGAGATTACCCAACTCCTTAATATCAGACCCACTATTCTCTTCCACAACAAAATGACTCAGCGTCTGAAGTTGGTTTAGCCTCCCTATCTGTTTCGGCATCTTCTTAATATTAGTTCCTCTCAAATAAAGATGACGTAAACTCACAAGTTTATCAAAATCTGATGGGAGTTTGGTCAATTTAGAACAGCTTTCCAATATCAGTGTCTGTAAATTATAAAGCTTACAAATGGAATTAGGCAACCTTTGAATATATGTGCTAGTAAGGTCTAGATAGCGCAAAAGCTTTAAATTTCCTATCTCATCTGCTAGCTCTAAGAGTTCACAGCCACGGAATGACAAAATCCGCAAGTATTTTAGTTTTGAAAATAGATCACGTTGCACATTGTTGCTTATCATGAAGCATTTGTGATGATAGCCGTGTCGTCCTACCAATAGGCTGCGTAATCCCTTAATCATACAAATGTGCTTTAATATTCTAGAACCATCTTCCGAATCAAGGGAGCACCAAATATGACGTGTCCTTTCTGATATATCTTGCACCCTATCACCCTCAATTTCTAAGCAAAATTTTCGGGACAATGATTTTGCCAAATCATTGACAAGATCATGCATGACGAAACTTTTATCACCCCATGAATATAGTGGTTCATGAAAAAATGAAATGGACTCTAGATCATCCAAGAATTCATTACCCAACTCTTCTTCACTTTTGTCTCTTCCGCAACACTTCAACAAACCTTCTGCCATCCAAAGCTTGATCAATTCATCTCTTTCAAATTCATAACCCTTGGGAAATATGGAGCAAAAGGCAAAACAACACTTGAGATTGGACGGGAGATTGTGATAACTCAATCTTAATACCGGGTTAATTTCATCATCAATCTTTGATACATACCACTTATCAGTCTCCAATATTTTCATCCATTCACCTAGGGAAAATTTTCTTTGCAAGAGATTCCCCAATGTTTTCACAGCTAAAGGCAACCCTCCACACTTGTCTACAATCTCCTTGCCAATCGATTCAAGATTTGGATATTCAAACACATTTTTTCCTCGAAATGCATGTTTCACAAATAAACTCCAGCAATCTTTCTCCCCCAATTGCTTTAAATGAACTTGATGGTCAGATTCCATGACTAATGCAACATGCTTATCACGTGTTGTCACAATAATCTTACTTCCTGAAGATCCATGGTTAAAGGAAAGTAGTAATTGCTCCCAGAATCCCTCATTCCCATTCCAGACATCATCCAGAACTAGCAGGCATTTCTTATTTGTTAGTGTTTGTTGCAGTTTACATAGGAGTGGATCCAAGTCTTCATTGTCCACTAAAGAATGAAATGACCTTAGAATTGTTTTGGATAGACCAACAACATCAAAAGATTCTGAGACATGGACCCAAGCTTTAAGTTCAAATTGCTTCTCCATCCTTTGATCATTGTAGACAAGTTGCGCAAGGGTAGTCTTACCCATCCCACCTAGACCAACAATACTGATTATGGTTACCTGGCTGTCACTGTCATTATCTGAAAGCAATTTGATTATTTTCTCTTTATCATCATCTCTACCATATATACTGGATTCATCCACTAAAGACACAGTTGGCAATCTTTTTGAGGATCGCAGGCTAACTACACCTTCAGTACTAGTAGAGGCTCTTTGGTTCAATCCCAACACATCCTTTTGCTTTGCTAGAAATTCTAACTTATCTAACAAATCTTTGATCCTATATTCAAATCGATTAGTCAAAGCTGAAAGGAAGCGTTGCACCTTGTTCTTTCGTTGTGCATATGTAGCAATCTCATCCAACAATTGATCTACTTCATATACCTCATGTTTTAGATGATCGAGCCAATTATTGACGTTTTGGTTTTGATATTGCTTTGACTCTGCATCATCCAACACTTGATATATAGAATTTAGTGTGATTTCAAGTTTTTTCATCAACCCTTTATGGAAAAGGTCTCTGAAATCTCTTGAGGCGAACCTCTCAAGAGTGACTTGAAATACAGAGGAAAGAAATGCTCCGGCAATTAGCTCTGCCATGATATTATTGTTAAACAAAGGATCTCGGATCTGGCTGTGGTGATGCCCAATCTTGAGAGGCCTCGATGCAAAATGGTAATATGTTATCTTCTGTTAAGTAATGGAACAAGAATTATATTCTATACATAGTTGGAATGTCAAATACTTATAACAAATATTTGACACCAAATGTAAATTTCTAAACATAAAATTAAAATAATGGACTGTTTGATTAACGACACACTATGCAGTTATAATAACAACTACGCAGACTATCTTCATTCCAAAGAACAAAGAAAGGTCACTTGATACTTTAATAATGAACTGTTTGATTAACGACAACACATTTTTACCCAAAAACCGTAAGGCATTGTGTATATGGGTCACCTCTCTTATATATCCAACATTTTCTCTATTCCTAGGTTGATGTGGGACTAATCACTCATACGTGAAGTTCAACAATCAATCTCCCCCTAAGTGTGAGTCACCCACATCACTAGCCTTAATCCATACTAGGATCTGACACCCACTCCCCCACCAAGCCGAGCTATGGTTCTTATTCCAATTGCGATTACTTTTTGGATCTTTTGACTCCATATTATGATTTTAAGCTCAACTTACTTTTTTTGTTTGTAAAGGAAATTCAACTAACATTTAACCAAAGTCAATAAAAATCAATTCATCATTTAAAATTAAATTTTGTCACTTGCAGAACCAAACACAAGTAAAATCATTTTTCAATAATAAAAAAAAAAGTAAACAAATTGAAAAGAGATAAAGAAAGATTACCAGTAAGTAAGTTTGTGAGCAAAGACACTGAGAAGAAGGACCTCCGAAGGAAAGAGTGCCTATACAAATCAGAGGCAACACAAAATTATGTCAAAAATGATCAAATGATAAAGAAAGCACTACATAAATTATATATATATATATATATATATATATAGAGAGAGAGAGAGAGAGAGAGAGAGAGAGAGAGAGAGAGAGAGGAGATTACTTGATTGAGAGTGTGTGGAACAAACAAACTGAGAGTAAGATCAGCTCTCTCAAGAAAAGATTACTTGATTGAGAGTGTGCAGCACAAAGGTATGGCAAAGATGACGTCAACCGATCATACGCGTCTTGATGTCTTCCCACACACAAACGCAAACGAGTGTCTATCACCTTTTCCACAACCGAAAACAGTACAGAAGTGTTAGTTGAAAAATTGATGTAGTAGTACTACATGAACTTTAAAAATATCTTTTTTTAGAGGAAATATTTTTTTTTTTGAAGGAAGGAATATATATATTTTTTTATATATCTCTCGACAAAGGAATCTATATATATATATATATATATATATATATATATATATATATATATATATATATATATATATATATGTATATATTATATTATGCATAAAAAAAAATTATCTACTTATATTGTTGATGTTATTAAAAATATAAGAATTCTACTTAAAAAATTTGATATTATATTCGTTATATTGGTGGAGTAATTGAAAAAGATAAACATGAATTGTTATAATTTAATAGTCACAAACATTTATACTTGTAAGTTTAATCACAACCGAAACAAATTTTTATTAAAAAAAGCATATTTATATTGTACATGCATTAGTGTAATAAAAAAAAAGACAGACACATCTAAACACTACTACTAGTACTACTACTAATAATAATAATAATAATAATAATAATAATAATAATAATAATAATAAATGTCAACACCAACACATTTTGTAAAAAAAAAAACATTGTCGTAGTTTAATATTGTTGTTTAGTTTTAGTGAGAAATTTGTTTTATTAAAGAGAAATCTTTATCTCTATTATAAACATTTCACCTATTTTATTTTGATAGTGCACGGGGCAACTTAATATTGAAAGATGCATTTAATGTTTTATTTCATATACACATCAAAATGTTATGTGCTAAAATTCAGAGGAGTATTTAATGTACCAGAATGGCAATCGAAAATTTACATATGAAATTACTCTGATGAGCAGAAAATTTTGGCAACCAAATGGTAACGAGTTTCTTAATTTTTTTTTTGTAATAAACATTGTGTCCTTATTGTGACTAATCAATTAAAAATTCTATTGACAATTATAATCGACTTTAAAAATTGTTGTTTTGTTATCAGAAAATTTTGGTATTTATAAAATTGTTGTTTCATTGTTTAAAATTTTTGACCGAAAATGCTATCAAAGAAATCCATATAATTGCCTCCTTATTGTCATTGTCAATTTGAATGGTTACTACTAAGGAAACTTCTCTCACAATTTTCTTTGACAGTATAATTTTTTTTTGAGGGATCTTTGACAGTATAATAAAAATACACATTTTTTATTTCTTAATGGGTAAGATCAAATGCATTAATGTATCGATATTCAAGATCATACATTTATTGAATCAAATATGCATTCATCTATCATATGCGGAAATTAAGGGTGTAATTGACGTTATTTGATTGATTTTTTTTTTTTTGCTATAAGTATTGCTTCTAACTTTCAACATTTTCACACCATTTTAAAATTCATTCTTAATTTTTAAAATTTTTCTCAAATTCTCAAATCCCTCTTCAATTGGTATGGACAATGAATAATATATGCAAGGTCAAACCCCGGCCACCACCAAAAAAAAAATATCCCTCTTTTGTTTATTCAAACTTCGTCATAGGTTTGTCATTTCATATTTCTTCCTCATTTTTTAGTTGTTTGATGATGACAAAGCAGAGTTGGTTCAACCATGTTGATGCACTCATTTATTGAAATACTACGTGAATAAGAAAGATTGATATTGGCTCCAACATTACCTGTAAATTTTGCAAAATGAAGTGGTGTATCAGATCTCTCTATAGTTTTTTATTCTTCACATTTGAGAGAATTTTTTTATTTTATTTTGTATCAATGATTCCATTAGAAAAATATTTTGTTGCGTAGTAGAGAGAATTTCTTTTTGTGTGTAATGTTACAATTTTTTTTTTTTTTGAGAGAGTAATGTTACAATTTTTGTGGAGTAATGTTATTAGAACATCCAAGAAATCAATAAATTATCTGACACCGTCTAGAAATGTATAAATGTGCACTTTCAGAGAACCTATAAGTTGCCAACTTATTATTACTATTTTATGTAATGTGTGGATGGTTTAATTTTCTCACATAGTTGATCTGTATTTGTACGGAATATTTTTCTGTGCAACATTTTATTTTATTGAGATCTCTAATAATATTCTTCATCGATAATATAAACGTTTTCTTTTACTAATGGTTTGGTGTAGCATAAAAAAGTACATTTTCTAAGGACAACCAGAACAATTTCAAATTAGCACAAAAACAGCAAGTTTTTTTTTTTTGACCAAACAAAAACTGCAAGTTTGTTCCACTAAATATACAAAATTTAAGTCTCCCTCACATCCTGAAAACATACAAAATTGGGCCGCTTGTGGAAAAAATTTCATTAAATTTACTATTAATTGTCATTATCCCCCATTTTCTTTATCGTTTTTTCAGACGTACAATACCTAGAAAAGGAAGAAAATATACTAACATTTACTCTAATGATTATTATTTTTTATTTTAGTTTGAATGATTTTGTTATTTTCCTTTATGTTTATTTAAGATATTTTGAAGGTCAACACTCCTTACCCTGGACATTTTTTTGGCTGTACCGGTGGATTTTTATTGAACATGTACCCCTCTTTTTATTATTCAATGTCATATCATATTTTTATATTAATTTATTTTATAACTAATTTAAATTGTAAATGAATTTACCTACGGAGTATTGGTACCCAACTCATCTTAAAGTGAATACTTACTTTGATGAATGTGATCGTTTGCTTTTTGTCACATGAAAATAACAATCATATCATGTTCATTCAAAAAATATATATTTTGTTGAATAAGGTCAATTTTTTTTATATACATAAAATTTAAAATGAGAGGAATGGTGTCTCGATTCAAAGCAAGGTAGAGAAGACCTTTTACTTTGAAATTTTTTTAAAGAAGTTTACATTTACCTTCATCCAAAAGACACTACTCCGAATTGAATCTTAAATTTCATGTGAGAAATTTTTTTTTAAAGAAGTTTACATTTAACTTCATCCAAAAGAAGTTTACATCTTAAATTTTTTTTAAAGGAGTAACAAGAATTGAATCTTTTTTTTTTTAAGCGAAACAAGAATTCAATCTAGAACATCCGAATCAAGACCTATTTTTACCACTAAACCAACCCTAGGAGTTTTTTTTTTTGAAGGAAAAACCAACGCTAGGAGTTAAAACAAGTTTCTTTGAAACCAATGTTGATTTTTTTCCAGTATATTTTTACACAAATTCTCAAGTATACTTGACATCTTCATATTTCTAAAGAGCATTAAAGTCCATTTGGTAAGGTAATCTCCATGTAATCATGCATTAATATTTTTATTAACACCCTATTTATAGGAAACAAATAACATGATTAGGGTAATAATTAGTCATTATCATTATCATTTTACAGTTCATTAATTTGATTGTTGCAAAATTTTTTTTTTTTTTGCTGAAATAAACAATTTAATAATACAATTTGACAGCTAAGTTATACTAATACACTAGATAGCCGACCCATGCGCCGCACGGGTCTTATAAGCTTAACGATTTCATATATTGATATCTGATTTCATATATTGATGCCTATAAAGTAAACTGAAGGTTGAAAAATCCAAATTATTTTACAATGCAGTGTATCAAATAGTACATACGACACTAATATTTGTTTGAGAATTTTATAACAACAATAAAGATATCCATTCATATCAAATATTTCGAAATACTTTTTCATAGACTACGTTAGATGTCTCATCCGTATCTTCACTGTCTCCGTCAGTTATAAGTATTTTAAGCCCTTCTCTTGATGTAACTCTCGAAACAGCCACATATAATTGTCCATGTGAAAACACAGGCGTTGTCAGCGACTGCCCTTGGCTTTTGTTTATAGTCATTGCAAATGAGACCGCTATAGGAAATTGAACCACTTGATCAACAAATTCACCCTATAGCGAACAATGAATCCTACGGTATCTAAAAATTGGAAAATTAAATGTCAAAAGGTAAGCACATAATTAATGTGATTGATTAAAACAATACAACTAATGAAATCATACTCCAGGTCTTCGAGCGTTAGGTCAATGACCCTGTTCTTCCTTCCATTCTTTTCAGGTTCCCTTAGTGCGTCCTTTTCCACCACATGACCGATCACATCTGTAATACCACATTAAAAAAATTAGAATGACATCTAGCAAAGAACACAAAAGAAGATAAAATTAATTAACATAAGTTCATTACCAACTATCTTATCCTCTATTGTAGACTCCAAAACAGATGAAAAAGACACGAACTCAAAACTGTTTAGCGGGATCTTCTTAGCATCGGCTATTGTCGTAAACTTCGAACCCTGCATCATGTTGATCTTGTACTTATGCTGTGTAAGCTTGAAGGGACCCTCGTTGAATCCAACCATCACATTTTCTATCAAATAAGCATGTCCCTCTTCAATCTTTGGCCGAATATCCTTAAACAAAGCCTTCCTGACCGTTGCGCGTATCCTGTCAGGCTGCCACAGATTTTCCAAACTATGTTACAGCCGTACATCTATGATAATATAGCCTAAAACTTGTAAAGCATTATGTTGATCAATATATTAGTTCTGCATTGAAGTACCAAGATAAACTAAATTATGAGGTTGCCTTAGTAGCTTTAGGTATGTGAATCAAGCAAAAAGGTTACACGTTAATATATAAATTAAGCATAAGTTACTTGTGAGGAGCTTATAAGTTTCTATTTTCTATAAAATATCAATGTCCTAAAACCATATTAGTTTTTATGTGTCTGATCGAGCAGGGACACTTTGTCCAACCATCTGGAATTATCATAACATGTAAATTAACCAATCTAGTTCAGCTTCAAATAAAAAGTTTTGTGCAGAGTTCATCGAATTTTTTCTACTATACCATTGAAAGCCTACTAAACAAATAAAAGTACTTCAACATTACATTAATCATAAATCCATAAACAGTTTGAATCCCTTGAATACCTAATATATTATAAACATGTATCCATGAAATACAATAACAATTTAGAACGAATATACAAAAGGATCAACATTCAATCAAAAGGTCTATGTGAAACAAAAACATTATAATTGACAGCTACATGGAAGGCTTGGAAAAAGTATTTCATGGTCCTTATCTTCAAACTCTGTTGTTGGTTACCACGTTAATTAATGACATTGGGAACTTGGGAAGCAATGAGGCGCATGAAAAAAAAAGCTGTGCAGCCAAATGCCAGTCCCAAGCATAAAGTGGAATTAACTAATTTATTTCACATTTTTTGTCAAACAATAAATAGAAACCGAAAAGTTAATTATTGCCAATGTAACTCCCTTTCACTCTCAACTGTTTTTAGATTGCATTACTCACGTAAAAATGCAGGATTACTAATACTCCATCCGTTTCAAAATGAGTGTCGTTTTAGGTCTTTACACACATATTAAGAAATGCAATGATTAAAAGAAAGAGAATGGTTATTTTACCAAATTATCCTTATTAAATATTGGTTAGTTTTAAAAGTAATACTTTGGAAGTAGTTTGGAGGGTACAATTGAAAAGAAAATGTTATTATTGCATTGGAAACTGAAAGTGACATTTATTTTGAAACAATTTTTTTTTGCTAAAGCGATACTCATTTTGAAACGGAGGGAGTATTACTTATGATAAATGAATTTCCACAATTAGTTATCATTTGAGTTGTAAATGTATCTGTTAAATAGTTGTGCTGCCAAATTTTATTCCCATGCATAAAGTGAATTAACTAATTTATTTCACAGTGTTCTTTAAAACAATAAATAGAAATATCAAAGTTAAATCTTGTCAATGTAACAACCTTGAATTATTCACTTTCTTCACATTGTCTTAATCACGTAAAATGCAGGATCCTTAATATTCATTATCATTGTTTTTTTTGGAGACTTGGCAATTGGTTTAGTGTATCAAACTATATTTACTTTCTACAAATACAAACTTAAAAAAATATTGGTAAAATCTGTCTATTATGGTTACACTACATATAACTTCATTTTTCTTATTGATCAGATGCATTCATGTTTGTAGGATATGCATGACCATAATTAGTTTGATAAATTCATATAACTTGTCCACAATTAGGTAAGTTGAATGCTGCTTTATGCAATAGTTTTATTTTGTTAACCCTTGTAAAATTCTGCTTCTTAAATCGCAAAACAAATGTGGGTGAATGCTAAATCAAGGGCTGGTTAATATATTATGCTTGTTTGCAGAAAATCACAAAAGCAATGTAGACATCGGTGCATAAATAAATAACGTACTCATTGAATCATAAAAAAAGGACAATGATAAAGAATTAAAGATGAGAGAACAATAATACCGATCGACAAAACAACAAAGACAACAACATCAACAATGAAAATAACGTTGATGGCGGTGATAAACTTTAGTGTTGAAAACGGTGGCGTTGGTGTCTGCAAATGCAAGATGTTGCCGTGATTTTCTCTTCCACATTTGTTTATTTTGGTTTTAATATTAAAAAATAAATAACAATTAGGAAAAGAAAATTGGGTGGGACACAACTACGTGTTCGTGCAATTCGTGGGGTGCTTCTCGCACCATATAGCAAGACTGTTTTTCTCATAGTCACATAATTCGTAGTTCGCTTCGGTACGTGGTACGGGTTCGAGTACGCGGTACGCAACCTTCAAAGAATCGAGTACGTAGGGGGATATACATAGTCGGTACGCTATTTCGGTTCGTGGTACGTGCTAACGTATTACTTGGTACGTTATAAAAAATAATAATTAATTAAACAAAAAAATAATACTAAAACAATTGTAACTTATGGGTAAGATTATAATTTTTTTTGAAAGGGGGTAAGATTAGCAATTTTCATTAATTATATTTTAATTCAAATAGCCCAATGGAAAAAACCTAATTTCAGAAGTATCTTCTTCTTCCTTGTGACTGTAACAGAGCTGCGCTTTTTCAAACCGAGATTCATGTTTCCTCCTGTTGTAACAGCGGCGGCCTCAACTTCATCATCATTTTCAGAAACTATTTCTTCCCTATATCCAGATCTATTTTTCCAAATTTTTCTGCGGATACTCGGTACGCTTGAGGCTGCGAATTTTCACGTGAATTCCGGCGAACCAATACGCCGAAGTACCGCGAATCGGTTCGCGCGAACCAATTCGCGGTTCTCCAATGGAGGCAACGAATTATGTTACTATGGTTTTTCTTTCCCATGGGAATTCAAGATTTCTCAGGAACAAGTTTCAGTATGATATGGATATGTCAGGAGGTAAACCCAACTAGTGAGAATGTAAGATCTATCTATAAGGGAAGCAATATGATAATATGATAAGTCTATCGTGAGATTCAATCTTACAAGGCAATGAGAAGTGCAAGATTGCGGCGTTGGTTGTCACATGAAAGGTCTCGAGAAGAGTTCAAGAAGATGGTAATCATATAGGGAAAGGAATGTGAAGTTTCACTTGTATCCAAGGAATAGAGTATTGGTTGAAGCCAACCGGTGGGAATCAGAGTGGCGCAACGGAAATTAATCGATAAAGATGTTGGCAGTAACCATGGAACATGGAATTAGATAGTAAGAATCTTCGTGATAAGCATTATGAGACGAGCGAGGAGTTCTCGAAACATTAAGTAAGTAATGAGACTTATACAGTCAGTGATGGATATGGTAAAAGTATAGTGGATGTGTCTTCACCTAAGTAAGATAGGAAAGGCAAGAGTCACTACAAATGAAGTAATCGGGTTGTCTAATTGGTGATGTCGAATACGCGCAAGAACCGTTAGACGATTAGAATGAGTATGTGCTATGACAAGAGAAATACATGTAAGATTTGGAAGGGTTCCTTCTTGTGACTCAAAGTGATGATCGAGTCCTCAAGTGAGATAACCGGTATTCGAAGAAGAGGTGCTATACGGGAGAAGGTAACAACATTCGAGCATTACCCAAATAAGATGTTCTGAAGATTCAAGTTTAGTGTTCTGGGAAAAAGGGAACGAGATATCGTCAGAAGGGTCAAGGATCCTATATGAATTATGTTAAGAAGTAATGTGTGTCTAAGATATACATATGAGTTAAGAAGGAATAGGAAAGAATCCACTTTTGAAGCTTAAAAATTTTATCACGAAGGGAGATACGATTCTTGAGTTATGCATGATGAGATTCATACCCTCTTATGCCATACTTGCTAAGTGATAACGATACTCGATAAAACAATGTCAGACTATGAATTTATAACTCTTAAAGTTAAGATGGGTAATAAGGTATTTGGAATCGAAGATTATTTTAAACATGAAATTTTTATATTGCTGAAACTGATGACGCACGTCGTAAGCGAGTAAGCTCACTTAAGACGTGCAGACTTCAGGACCAACTTGTTATAGGCAAGTTAGGGGCGAGTTGTAAAACTTTTTTAAAACATAGAGACTCGTCATGTGGTTCTGCAGTACCATTACAAACTCGGTTTAGAAAATTTCTTGAAGCAAAATGCTAGAACAAGCATCATTATTATTTAACAAGAAGCGGCACTTGAAAGTATGCAAACACTATGGAAATTAAGATTTGATGAGGAAACGACAATGTCCGTGTGATATCAATATCATACGGGATGCACAGATTTTTGCTAAGAGTATTCAAGTGCAAGTGCAAATGGACTAAGTCGGAAGTTTTAAGAGCATATGAACTACAAAACTAGTTAATGGATGTCATGTGTATTGGTGTATTTGATTTCGTTTCTCCATGCCAAGTTATATGAGTTACCCATAGATGCAGGTGCAATGAAGACGATATGAGATTGGAACTTTCTCAAGATTATGAGAAAAGATAAGAGAATGGCGGAATCATTGAATAACCAATGCAAGTAAGAGGCAGGAGTCTCAAAGTACAATAAGGAAGATTATGTATAAATTATGTGTATGTACGATAAGAAGTCTATAATCCAATCGAGCACTGCAGGGCAAACCTGGAATTCCAGTAGGACCCCAGTTGAAAGGCAAATCCTGAGTGTTGTAGTTAATGATAAGTTACTTATACGAATGGTTAATATTAAGCGGATAAGATATGGATCCAAGACAACCAGTCCACATGTAGCAAGGATAAATTTCAACCACGATGGTTCAGTAGGACGTCAAATTTCGAAGAGGATTTTAAGATTAAGGAGCCATATTTGGTTTTATGCTGATTAAAGCAGGAGGAATTACATGTTTTAATGGGAAGGGTATATTTTGAACTCTTGTGAGGGTGTGTAATTGGATGTTAGAGAACTTAAATTCAAGGATGATAAGTGTTAGTTAATGCAATGGTTAAGGAATTTCTAAATTTCGAGGACGAATTTTTTTTAAGGGGGGTAGAGTGTAACATCCCGCTTTTCAACGATAAGAATTTTACCCATCAGATGTATCAGAGGTTAAGTGATGAAGAATGTTAAGTACGATGGAATATATTATTATGTAATGTCATTCATAAACGGGGAATGTTGTCAAGTGATATTAGTCAAGTGTGGGTTTAAGTATCGGTATTAGGTCAGACGCGTTTAAGCTGCAAAGGTTATATAAGACCGCAAGGGCCACTTTTCATTCATTTTCATTTCACTTTCTCTCTCTAGGTTTTGAGAGAAAGAGTTCTCTCCTCCTTCTCTCTAACCCACGCCCTCCCTCTCTTCTCTTAACCATCCAAACTTCCTCCTAATAATGATCAAGCATGGATTACGGTGGCTTAACAAGCAAGAAACGAATGGAGGAAAGGATTAAAGCACGGTGTGGTTGAAAAGTTTAGGATCAAGATATAATTAAAAGCTAGGGTTTGAGCTTGGAACTTGAAGGAATTGCAAGAAACATGTTAAGGTGAGTTCTATAGATAGTTTTCCACCTTTGGGTTGTGTTATCTCTTGTGAGAATTCATGGATTTATGATAATTAGGGGTTTAGAACCCTAATGCCCCTTTGGCCAATTCTTGTTGATTAGATGTTAAATTGCCATGAAATATGTTTATAAATGTCTCTATATGTTGCTGGATGTTCATGGTGCATTGCAGGATCGAATTGGACGAGTTTTGGGTCAAAATTGCAAACTCTGCACCACAGACCCAAAGAAACTCGCTATTAGCGAAATATTTCGCCAATAGCGAAATTCTTCAGAGCCTTGCCCCGAAAAAGTCGCTATTAGTGAAAGTCTCTGGTCCAGCTAGCAAGTTTTTGGCTTGTTGGCTCCTGTTTGGGCCGGTGGTGCAATCCGAAGCCTTTCTTTAATCGTTTTACAACTTTATAACCCCAAAACAACATCTAGGAAATGCACATAACATCAAAAGATAGTTTAAGCCGATTACTCGGGTAGAAATGAACTAAGAAAGGGAATGAAAGTAGAGCCTCGACATAGCTTGTCGAGAACTAGATTGTTAAGCAAGAATCCTATGTAGGATAAGACGCGGAGTATATTCTCTTCGCACATGATCAAGAGGATTTAAGTACACATGTTAAGCAGTGAATTGATAAGTTATTCTCTTCACTAAGAACAAGTAAGTAGTTTACCACTAGTCTGATCGATTAAGGATCCGAGGTAAATAAGAAAGCATGAATAGGTTTAACCTTTCACGAATGTTTAAGACCAAGACTTTAATAATGATGTAGGTGCCATGTCTCTTTGATCCACGCTAGGTTGGATTCGAGAGGTTCTCCAAGGGGAACGGGATAAGCTCCGCAAGGGGGGCCCGCATGTCACTGAGTAAGCAAGAGTAGGTGTCGTGTCTCTTGTGATCCACACTAGGTTGGATCTTGAGGGGTTTCCGCTAGGTGAAACGGGATAAGCTCGTAAGGAGGCCCGCACGTCACTGAGGGAGTTCGATGTGCCTTATCTAGGTTTTCATCGGGTTAGTAAGGGATTAACTTCCGGGGTTACTCCACCCGGGATTAATCCGTAAAATGAACTCAGATATATATATATATATATATATATTGTTTGTTCAACGCTAACATAATGTATGAATATGACTAAGTATGAATGAGATGACGTTAGATACGTACAAGTTTATAAAGAGCAAGTAAAGAAGATTATGCCGATGACGATCTTAGGTTTCCTAATCGTCCGATTTAGGATCGTGTCATGATTATATTATGTTTAGGCCTCGATGCATTTAACGTATCTTGACATAGCGGTCTTAGGTTCCCCTTAACCGCCATGACACGTATGATGTTAGTAAAGACCTATGACAAGTAAGATGAACCTACGACGGATCTAGTATGCACGATCATCCAGGAAAGCATGACCACACACGTATAATCAACCGCCAGGTTGTATTGTAGACACGCGGTGACCATAGGTTTCCCCCGAGGTTACCTATAGCCTAGGATTAGGTAGAACTCACTGAGACATTATGTCTCATCCCAATCCTTATTTGTTTCAGATAAACAGGTTGGATTGCAAGCTAGTGGCCGGATGGATATTTCAGCAGATGCTCGTTCGTACCCGCTGGAGGATGTTATGGATTCTCAAGGCTGTATTTACTATGTTTTAGACGAGATGGGTTGTATTTGGTATAGTACGAACGCGTATTGTTGTATATATTATTCATTCGAAGTTTTATTGTTGTAAATTTTAATGTATCCAGTACTAAAGATAACAAACATGCTAAACTTTCTAGATACGTTTAGTATGAGCGTTACAGTCTTCTCTCAAAAAAAAATCAATTACCGTTATCACAATTTTATAGAAACATATAATACCAATTAACCGCTAACTATTGTATTTATTTATAGCAATAGCAATGACAATAAATTGGTTTCAATGCAAAGATATGTATGAAAACATGTATTGAAAAAAAAATTAAATAAGTATATGCATTTTTTTTTCTTTTGCATACACATGTAGCTCATTTATCACCCGTAAAATTATTTCCGTAATTTATCAATGATAAACATGTCTAATAAACATTTATGATGTCAACTCAGCATAACACATTAGCGTTGTTCCATGGTTAGATCCCGCCAAAGACCAAAATAAAGAAATTTAAAATAATATAAAAAATTTGAAATGTTTTTTTTTCTATTTAAAATATTAAATGAAGTAAATGACATTCAAAAACTAAAAACAATTTATCATACTGTTCGGAGTTTCAAAGGAGCCTACAATAGGTTGGACCATCAAATTTGGCTAAGAGAAACTCCACAATTGAGATAGACACCATCTTTTCACCCAAAACATTAATACAATAGGTATTTTGGTCATCTCACTTATATGTTTCTTAATGTCTACTATTGCATCCGATGTAGAAGTCTAACTCACACATGACACATTAACATTTATCCCTTAAGTGTGAGACTCTTTGTGTCTATGATATGGTGATATACCCAAATAAAATCAGAGGCACAACATGATAAAAAAAAAAGATGGGTTGATGGCGGTTTAATAGATGAGTGTTTGTGTTCCTTTATTTCATGAAAAGAGATAAAGTAAACTGAAAAAAGAAAAAATATGAAAAGAGAATTTGAACATGAGAGAATTGATAAGGGAAAAGAGTGGGATGCCGATAATTTTATGGGTTTGTTGGAGATTACTAGGTGATTGTGCTACCAAAATATTAGACTCATTAAAAAAATGTCACATCAATTTAAAATTTCTAATAAGCATTTATTTTGTCAACTTAGTATAGCACATATACATTTTTCCTTTGTCAGATTCCATCAAAAAACAAAATTGAAGAAATATATAAAGGTTGAATAAAGAAATATTTCTTTGACTGAAAAAAAATTGCGTGAAAGTGAATGACATCCAAACTGTAAATTTTGAAGGTAAAAAAAAAAATCAAACAAACGACACAAAAAAAAACTAACAAATTAAATCATCATAATGTTGCAACTTTCAGTGGAGACTACAATGAGTTGTATCATCGCATTAGGCTAAGAGAAATCATATAAATGAGATTGACACAAAATTTTCATCAAAAATCTTTAGACGCATGTATATATTTTATCTCACTTATATGTTATTCAATATATATTCTTCCATATATTGTAAAACTTTAACTCATAATTGAGACATTAATGCCCCTCCCTCAAGCATGAGACTCTCCACATCCATAATTATGTGACATAGTCATATAACGTCCAACATATGCATAACATGGTCAAAAGATGAGTTGATGGTAATTTAATGGAGGAAATTTTTTGTTTATTTATTTCAAGAGAAGAGAGAAAGAAAATTAGAAAAAGAAAGAAGATGAATTTTTTTTTTTAGATTTAGAGAAATGACACTGGTAAAAAAAATAAGAAATATGTGTTTTGTCCATGAGGTTATAAAGAATGAAGTGAGTTGATAATTTTATGGGTTTGTTGACGAATTAGTTAGACATTTTTGGGTAATTCATTTACCAAAAAATTAGACTCAATTAAAAAATGCCACAAAATCCAAAAACAAAAAAATTCAATATAAAAATTAATTAAATCACATCCAAAAAACAAGACAATAGTTCATCATAATGTCCATAGTTCTGAGAGAGCATATAACGGGTTGAATGATCACAGTAGGTTAAGAGAAACAACACAAACGAAATTGACACCACATATTCATCAAAAACTTCAAGGCATTAAGTATATTGGTAAACTCATTTAAATGTTTTTTAACATCTTCTCTTGCATCCAATGTAAAACTTTAAGTTATAATTAACATATTAACATATCTCCCTTAATTGTTTGATTATATGTGTCTGTGATTTGGTGACATATCCAAATAAGATGGAGGAGGCACAACCTGATAAACAAGGAGGGTTAATGGTGGTTTCATAGAGGGAAGCTTATGTTCTTATCTTTCATGAAAAGAAAGAAAGAAAATTAGAAAAGTAAAGAATATGAAAAAGAAATATGAACATGAGACAAATGATATGGGAAAAAAAGTAGTGTGTTATTTCTTGGAAGTATCAGAAATAAAGTGAATTACTGATAATTTTATGAGTTTGATGAATGAGTTAGAGATTTTTGGGTAATTAATTTACCAAAAAAATATACTCAATTAAAAAAACGCCACAACATTTATAATGTTTAATAAACATGTATTTTGTTAACTCAGTACTAGTGTGGCACCCGTGCGCAGACGCACGGGTCAATTTGTCTCTATTTCCACAGCCACAACATTACATTACGAATACTTTGTGTCTCGACAACAAACAACATTATCTCGATGTTCAAATAACGTGAATATATACAACGAACTTTCACATGTCAATGTTTAGATTTCACATATCTCAATATATCCAACCATTCCAAAATACACCGTCAATCATCCAACTAAACACAAAATAATCCTCTAATAGCTTATATCTTAGCCAAATATGTCTTTGATAGTTAATTACTGACTTAAAATACCTGAGCACATAATAAGAAGTTTATCCCTAAAATAAACACAACGTAGTACCATCACAATGCGGACCTTTCAACATAATATGGCTTTTGTATACTGGGCATCTTTAAAACAGGCCCAAATGACTATAAATCGGGTCAAAAAACCCAAACCATTTTAAAGCTTCCTAAATTAACGTTTTGCCACTACCATAGTTTCCTGAGGAAAATCAGCAAGGAAAGTTTGGAGGCTTTTACTAAATTCTTATCATCCATTCATCCCCAAATGGAGAACTTTGACCTTGAGGGCATGTAAGTATCAAGTATTATTATCTTTTTCCAAATTTGCTTCTGACTATACTTGCTTCTGACTATATACAATCTGTACCTTGTAATCATAGAAATATCCTGATATTTGCACCGATTTTCTTTACCTCTCATGATCTTCCTCCTCTGTTCAACGATTTCACCGGCACTAAGCCACAACAAAAAATTAATGAAATTTCATGAACGCGATTTCTTTAATTACTGTAGTTGCTATGGAATTATTTACTGTTTCGGTCAACGTTGAACCCTTATAAACGCCGTTACTTAGCCCTCCCGTTAATTCCTTGTCTTAAATCTGAGCTATTCCGTGTGACTTCTGACAAAATCCTTGTTCATTTGAAGGTTCAATGAAATTTACGCCAGCAGATTCGAACAGGGCTTCCCTGATCTTGGACCAAACTCGGTGTCTCTTGACGACAGAGACTTGAGCACCGAATTCACGAAGATTGATATCAATAACGATAATTATTGCATCCGTTTGGATGATGAAGATGATTCCTATGACTATCCCGACGACAACGATTTTGCTTCACATAAATGGGTTGTGAAAGCCTCTGCTGCTATTGCCAATGGAGAAGATCCAATGGTTAGCAATTTTTCAAATTATTTTTCTATTGTTAGACATTCTGGTTTTTGTATTTATATAGTGTATGGTGTATTCTTCAATTTTTTGTAGCATTTCCCACAAGCCGTTGTTCAAACGTATTCTTTTGCAAACCTTCATCATGTTCATGTATTCGAAGTCCCGTACGGTGATTTGGTTAAATGTAAATTGGAGACAATCCCCAAGCTATCTGGGTTGGATGAGAAGTGTATGACTGTTGGATGGTATGATTTTGCCAGGAGTTTGGGATTGAATATTGGAGATAAGATTCACTTGACTGTACTCAATCCTGTTGATCTTGTATGTGTTCGAGTCGAGCGTCGCACATCTGTGTGAACGGTGTATGCTACATTGCGTCGTCTTTCCCCGCTGAGTCTTATTCTCTAACTTATTTGATTTGTCAGTTCTATCTTAGCGTGGTTGTGTTCATTTATGTTGTATGATACGTTTGCAAGTTTAGTACATTTCAATTTCAATTTCATGCTACCTTGGTGTAAACTTGATTTGTCAGTTTCATCTTAGCGTGCTTCTCTTGTTAGTTTATGTTGGTTGTATTCATTTATGTTGTATGATACGTTTGCAAGTTTAGTACATTTCAATTTCAATTTCAATTTCATGCTACTTTGGTGTAAACTTGATTTGTCAGTTTTATCTCAGCGTGGTTCTCTAGTTTATGTTCAGATATCAGGTGCTGACATGCATAAAATTCCAACAACGTATCCAATATGGCCATAAAAATATATATATATATATATATATATATATATATATATATATATATATTTGATACACGGCCTAAAGTATGCCAATATAAATATACACATATTGTTGACCCAATTACTAATACTACATAAATTTCATTACATTAAACATACCATTACAACCTTCAAAAATAAAAATAGGACATTCTTAGTACTTATGGATCTCTACTAACTTCTAAATATACAACATCAACGATGAAGATCTGCAAATCCGACCATCAAGATAATTTAAAATCCACACATCATTCTGAGATGAACAAATTCTAACAATATCTTCCAGGAACAATTCTTCCATCGAATAACCACAAATCCAGCTGAATTACCCTTAATAGATCGAACATTCTCCTAATACATCTACAGCACGAATCATTTATTTATTAATTTAATACGAACATAAACTGATAAGAAAAGTATTAATTGGTGGTTAGAGAATTATACCTTTCTTATGACGAACAGGTTGGGAAGAAACCAAAAGTAGAACACGAGCTATCTATTGCTTAAGAACAATGTAGCAAAACATTATTTTTCCTAAGCATATAAACTGGAGTTTACTAATACAATATATGTTAGGGAATAATGAAGTGGTAGAGTAACAAAATGTATAAAAATAATAATTGCATTTAAGACAATCTAAGAAAACTAAAGAGCAGACTATTACATGGTTATTAGACTAACAAAATGTAATAATCCATGCAAAAATCAAAAGTGGAAAAACAGCCAACATAATTAATACTACATTAATCCCTCCTCTTTCTTCAACATGAGCCACACAAATGAGTAGCCAAATAAGAATAATAATAGTGATGCAAAGAAGAAAAGCCTTAGACATATTGAATGAATTGATACAATTTAAGAGTTTGGTATGAAGTTTATTAGTAAATGATGCTATATATAGATATCTAATGGTGCAAAGCTTGGAACACTGTTTGCGACACTGTTCATGACCGTTGTATTCAAATTCAAAATTATAAAAAAATATCCGTACACTACAATACTATACCGTCTTTTACTTTTTACACTACAATAATGATAGAGCCAAACCGCAAGTGCACGGTCTATCGAAGTAATAGTAGTAAGAAGAGTATCGTTCCGCTAGGGAGTTGTTCAACTTAATTAACTTAAAAAGAATGATTAGAGGAGAAGAAAGTTTGTAAAAAGGAGGTTTGATTGCTGAAGGTAAATAACAAGATGCCTCGGGATTATTGGTATGTCATAATAACAAATCTTTCACTAGACAAGACTTTAACTTCTAATTCCATGGTTTATACCTTAATTTCTAAAGACAGGTTTCCCTTTAGCCCCTCACCTTTCCGATGAAAGTCCGGTGAGAGTTTACTTCTAGTAACCAAGTCTATTTCGCTGACTTGATTACTAGAAGATGCTTATAAGGATTGAAACTACTTGTGTCTCAATAATTGCAAAGACTATTTCGCTGCCTTTGCAATTATTGTCTAGATTCACTTGTTCCAACATCAAAGTTCCGCTTTCGCTTTATGAATTGATGTTTGGGATGATGGATTAACAATTATCAAACCCTCCACTTTCGCTTCTACAGTTTGATAATGGTTAATCCACGTTAAAACGGTGAATCTAAATTAGAAATTATGGTTACATAGAATTAGGGTTAAAGCTTGGTTTGTTAGGATTATGTCATTAGACTTTCCCAACAATCCCAAGACAAGAAGAAGTCTACTCACTCATGTTCATCGTAGACATGGGGGAAGAAGAGAGAAAGCAGTAAAATAAATTGCGAGAAAGTAAAGGAAAGAAAGAATCTTTATTAAAATAATTGTATTGAAATATTCTAAAAAGAGGTGAATGTTTATGATGGAATGCTACTCTATTTATAGCTTTACAATTGACTTAAAATCTAAGCAACTATAAGGGCAAAGCAGTAAAGCTGCAACAGGGTAACTTGGGCTCGAAGAAAAGCAGCAAAAGAGCTCCTGGAGGGTGGCACGGCCGTGCCACATGTTGCCACTGGCCGTGCCAAGCTTCTGACTTGGTGGAGACATATTTTTGTCTCGTATCTTCGTATTTTTGCACTGTATTTGCTCCAGTCCTCTTTCTTTTGCTCCAAGACACCTTCCACCATATATTCGTTCCTAAAATAAAATAAAAAGCAATTTGTAGTAAAAGATTTAAAAAGGAAATAAATATGCAATAAAATAAAATCAAATCTTAATAAAACTAAACTAAATAATGCATTAAAATAGACTAATTAATGACTCATCAAACTCCCCCACACTTGAATCTTTGCTTGTCCTCAAGCAAAAGGCAATAGACATTAGCAGCAACAAAAGATTAATCATGGCAATACTATTAAGAACACATGTCTCAAAAGAAAGGTTTTGTTTCAAGTACACTAATCACAATTTCAAACATTCCTCGTGAACCTATTCAACCCAACATCAAGTCTCAAGTGAGTGTGTGTGTGTGTGCAGTCCAACCTTTTTCTTGCTCCTGTATAAGATAGATATTATGAGGAACAGGTTTTATCCTTAATGCTAAAGTAACCGAGAAAAGTCCTTTCTTCATTTCATATAAGAGTGATGGGAATTTAAGTTAAAAATTAAATTAACAATTAAGCACAAGGGGCTGCAGATGCTTAGGGGCTATCTATCCTCATATGAAGTCTTTTTGGATGTAATTGTCCTTTCCCCCTAGATTCAAAATCACCCTAAGCAGTGCTGCAAAATTTTTATTTCATCTCAGCGTAGGAAGTCTTTTTGGATGTAATTGTCATTTCCCCCTAGCATTGATGAATTTATTTTACTTTAAGTTCAAATTAGGGAGTCACCACCACAATTAGGAAGTTAGGGATTGTCCTTTCCCCCACATGTTGGTGCCATTCTCCCGCCCCATTTAACTTTAACAATTAAGATGTAACATTAAAGCACAATTGATTATTTTCCCACACAAACTTATACTAATTTTACTCTAAAGGCTTTAAAGGGTCTAAGTTAACACTAAAGATAGAACGTGCTCCTTAAAATACCTACTCATACATTTACTGATTGCAACCGGGTGCTTTTCTCATTGGAGATTTTTCACAATAAAACAAGATGTGGGTGTAGCAAGAACACAAGAAACACAAGAAACCTCTTTCATGTACAAGAAACATCCTTTTAAGAAGAGACAAAACAAAAATTTATGTCATATTTTACATTAAAAACAAGCTACTAATTCATGCCTTTCGCTATAAAAACAAAACAAAAGAATAAAGTTCAAGGGAGTTTGGAAACACTACGACTCTAGACACTTTATTATGACTCTAGACACTTTATTAGCCCCCCCCCCCCCCCCCCCCCACACACACACACACACACACTTAGGGGAAGCATTGTCCTCAATGATTCAAAAGAGAAGAAAATTAAAAGAGAAGAAGAAGAAGGAGGAGTAGAAGAGTAGGAGAAAGAGAGAAGAGAGAAGAGAAGAGAGGAAGAGGAAAGCTCAGAATGTTTATTGAGGTCCATAAGGAGGACCTTGGAGTTGTAGGTGTTGCATCATCCGGCGGAGCATCTAATTGTTTTCTTGTGTTAAGCGGTTGCCCCTTTGAACATCGTTCCTTAGTCCGGAGATTTCAACATCTTGCCTTTGTTGCTCGGTGCTCATTCTTTCAACTTCATTGTGAATCCATGCCCATCTTTGATCTTCATTAAGCTCACCGGCTTCATGGCCATGGTGCTCCTCCTCATGGTGCAAGTTAGCACCTTCTCCTTCATCATGGTCTTGCTCTTCATGTACATGGTCATTATCAACATACAACAAATTTTCTTCCATCTCGATGCTAGTCTGAGATGGGTTAGGAAGTAGAAGCAAGATAGGCACATTTAGTTTGAGTTGGTATCTCATGGGTGGATGATGTTTAATGAAATTCATTGCAATGAGGGTTTCTATGTTCAACCTATTGTTTCCCTCAATTTTGTTTATCCCCTCATCTTCTTCCACTCCAAATTGCCTAGCTATGTATGTGATAATTCCACCCACCACTATCTCTCCCTTTCCGGCAGGCTTAGTACCTACATGGTCAAGGTAATCAAGCAAATAAAAACAAGTATTCACGGGGTGGTTATAAAGCATTGCCCATAACATGAAGAGTTCATCTGTCCTTGTGTTCCCTAACTCGGTTCTACCCTAAATAGTGCAAGCCATAACCCTCTGAAGGTACCTAAGCACGGGATTATGAATGTTACTAGCTTTGTTGGATCTAGAGACAAATTGCCTAAGGCCGGTGATACGCTCCCAAAAGACAGCGGGTTGATAGTCAACCGGCTTCAAACTTTGGTCCCAAGAATCATGTATATACCCCTCGTTTGCAAAGCCTAAAGCTTCACAAAAGTGCTAAAGAGACATATCATAATCAACATTCATTAGCCGGAAAGCAACTCTATGGTTAGGGTTATCATAGTTCAACCTATCCTTAGTGAAATTAATAGAACTTAGAAACTCATAGGTGAAGTTCTCATAACCTCGCATAGGTCTCAACATCTCAATCCAACCTAGGTTTCCTAACAACTTATAAACATCATTCCTAATCCCTAGCACATTTAAACTATAAGAATCAGGATACCTAGATGGATGCAAGGATTTAGAATTTAGAATTTTATACCTATCCCTTTGCTTGTTGTCTTTGAACTTGATTCCATGATTCTTTTCTTGTGCTTGCTTCTTTGAGGGAGGTCCTCCGGAAGAGCTTGCTGGTTCCTTACCACTTCTTCTTGAAGCCATTGACCTTGGGTATGGGTTGGTTTGAAGGTTTAGGGTTTTAGAAGATTTTTGGTGGAAAGGATTGATTTAGGGTTGGGGTTTATGTTTTAGTAGGGTTTATGAGTTGGTTATGGAGATTGGTTGAGAATTTGTTGTTTTTGGGTTAGGTTTTGAATGAATAGGGTTTTGGTGAATTATGGGTTTGGGTGGATGAAAGTTGTTTTTGATTGGTGGTTTGTGTTTGGAATGAAGTTTAGAATTGTTTGAGTGAAAGAATGGAGTGATTTGGTGAAGATTTGATGAAGATATGAAGGTTTGAAGGTTGGTGGTTATGGAGGTTTAGAGAGAGGGTTAGAAGATGAAAGAAGGTTGTGGTTTGAGAATGAGGAAGAAGATAGAAAATTTTGAAGGTTATACCACTATAGAGATCGGGCACGGCTGTGCCAACCTTGGCACGGGCCGTGCCAACCTTCTGACTTCATGCCTCAATTTTGCTTGAAAAACCTGGCACGGCCGTGCCAGCCTTAGCACGGGCCGTGCCAACCTTCTGGTCCTAGGGGCTTCAAATTTTTCAGTTTTTCTTGAATCACACTCGGACAATTACCTACAAAACACTTAAAACAACGGAAAACAAACAAAACGAAAGCAATTAAATGTGTGGGTTGCCTCCCACGAAGCGCTCTTTTAGTGTCATTAGCTTGACGGTTAGAAAGGGTCCTTAGAATGGATCAAAGATATCATATTGTGTAGATGACGCTATAAAACGTTCTTTCACAACATGATCTTTAAGCATGCAACAAGAATAAAGAGCGGGGCCTTTCATAACATTTTCCAACTCAAAGCCGGCCATTTGATCACTCACTTGAAAGACTATCCTACCAAGTTTAACATCAATAAGAGCTCCCGCAGTTGCGAGGAAAGGTCTACCTAGGATTATAGGGACGTCATCATCCTCATCAATGTCAACTACCACAAAGTCAGTGGGGATGTAAATCCTTTCTATCTTAACAGGTATGTCCTCTACAAATCCAACTAGTTTCATGGTAGAACGATCAGCTAGTTTCAATTCTATCTCGGTAGGTTTCAACTCTCCTATCCCCATCCTTTTGAAGAGAGACAAAGGCAGCAAACTAACACTAGCTCCTAAGTGACACAAGGCTTTGTTTATGGTTTCATTCCCAATTTCTCAAGGTATGGCAAAGCTACCTGGATCTCTAAGCTTAGGGGGTGCCTCTTGAATGATTGCACTAGTGTCCTTAGCCAAAGCTATTGTCTCATTATGCTCTATAGCCCTTTTTTTTGAAAAAATTTCCTTTAAAAACTTGGCATATAGAGGAATCCTAGACAAAGCTTCTGCAAAAGGAAGTTTAATGCAAACCTTCCTAAGTATGTTAACAAATTTTTCAAACTTACCCTCCAATTTAAGCTTAGCAATATCTAATGGGGATGGAGTTTGGGTCTTATCAAGCGGTTTCTCACTTTCTATCACAGTTTTCTCACCTAAAAGCTTGACATTATCTTCCTCAATGTTTTGAACCTTAGCAATAGTTTCTCCTAAATTACTACCCCCAAAAGATATGACATTAACATGAGCTTTAGGGTTGGCTTCGGTTTGACCAGGAAAGACTCCCGGTGCTTGAGAAAGAGTGGACACTTGTTGGGCTATTTGGGAGATTTGTGTTTCAAGCATTTTAGAATGAGTAGAGATAGAATCAACCTTGGTATTGAGTTTGGAAAGAGAATCGTTCAGAAATCCGGTTTGGTTTTTAAGTTCTTGAAGTTGTTTATTTTGGTTGGCAATAGAATTTTCCAACAAAATTTCCAAATTGGATTTCTGAGCGAATCTCTGGTTGTTTGCATAGCCAGGTGGTGCTACTTGTCTACAGGGATTTTGATTTTTGTAAAAATTTTGATTTTGTCTCATCCCTTGGTTGTATTGAGCATAGTTCATTTGCTCAACACCATTGATAGCACTACCTGCTTCCTTTTTGGAGGATGAAGAACTAGTGATGGATCTCTCGTCGGTCCATTTGTAATGATTTTGAGCCATGTCTTCAATCAAGGTGTATGCCTCCGTGTAGTTCTTGTTCATTAGAGCTCCACCTGCAGCTGCATCAACAGACATCTTAGTGGTATAAGATAAGCCATTATAAATGGTGTGGACTATGAGCCAACTCTCTAGACCATGGTGGGGACAAAGTCTAAGCATTTCTTTGAAACGCTCCCACGCATCGTAGAGAGATTCCCCATCTTTTTTATTGAACCGAGTAATTTGGTCCCTAAGTGGACCGTCATAATATTCCTAAAGTCTTAGGGGACCTCCAGAAGGGCTCCAAGACCTCCAGAAGGGCTCCAAGATCTCCTTAAGGGGTCTAAGGCCTCCAGAAAGGCCTGGGCATCCTCCAGAAGGGCTTCCCAGACCCTGGCGTGCTCTACCAAAGGCACCGACCTATTGGGCTTCTAGAAACCGCCTAGAACTGCCATAAATAAATAAATGCCCATGTTGCTTGGAAACCAAGCAACCGAAGCCCAAGCCCATGGCAGGCTATAAATACCACTCTGGGGAGCATCCCCAAGGATGGAATAATCAGTCTAAAACCCTAGAATCCTAGTATTCCTTACCGTACTTTTTTGCAAGTACAGTTGGCGCCGTTTGTGGGAAAAGGTAAAACTAGCCTTGACCACGTTCTCTCTGGATCGCAAATCGCGATTCCGAGATCTTGAAACCGCAAAGCATCCAAACCGTAAACGCCTTTTTGCGATTAGGAAACCCTACCCTTTTTTCACCAGCCTAGATCGCACCTCACGTACGATCTAGAGAAAAGCTTCCCATCATGGCAACTCAAGAAGAGCTGGAGTCTATGCGAACCCAGCTCGCTCAACTGAAGGAACACAACGATGCCCTGCAAGCTTCGATGGAAACTATGCGACAGAAACAGCAGGAAGAGAGAGAGAGGGGTCAAACCACAGTGAGATGGACGACCCAGAACCACAACCACTGTCCGCGGAAATCTGGGGAGCGCCAGTACCAGAAAACTTCAAACCGCCTCATCTTTCCGTCTTCGATGGAAAGAGCGACCCCATGGAACATGTTACAGCTTTCAACACTCGCATGTCCGTAGTCGGAGCCCCAGACTCCCTCAAGTGCAAGCTATTGGCGGGCACTCTTTCAGAAGCTGCCCTGCGTTGGTACATGAATCTTCCACGTTTCCCTATTGTCAGCTACCCAGACATGACAAGGAAACTCATCCAACAGTTCTCCGCCAGTCGCCATCGCAAAGTTCCCGCAACCAGCCTTTTCAACGTTCGCCAAGGACACAATGAGTCCCTGCGAGACTATCTGGCAAGGTTTAACGACACAACTATAAAGGTAATCAACCCCAACCAGGAGGTATTCGTAGGCGCCTTCCAGAACGGTTTGAAGGCAGGACAGTTCAACGAGTCATTAGCTCAAAAACCCGCCGATTCCATGGAGGAGATAATCGCCAGGGCGGACTGTTATATAAAAGGAGAAGAAAGCAACGCCGAGAAGAGGGCCAGAGATGCTAAGGAGCGAACGTCTAATAATACGGATCGGCGACCTTATCAACCATCGGCGAACAGAGACCGAGCTTCCTACAGGAAAACAAATTACAAGCCTTATTCGCGCCCAGAGGAGTTCACCCCTCTTAACACGAAACCAGAGCGCATTTTGAAAGAAGTGTACGAAGCCAAATTAATCCCAAATCCACCTGCGCCGCGATACCAGATCAGGGGAAAAGACAAAAACAAGTGGTGCAAGTATCACAGAATTCGGGGACACGACACTGACTCATGCATACATTTACGACAAGAAATTGAGAAATTGATACAAAGTGGGAAACTGAGAGGATACGCTTAGGACAGGAGGGGCGAGAACGGACAAAAGGCAGTAATCAGGAAGGATGAGGGGAGCGAAGAAACGAGACACACACTCAATACTATCTTAGGTGGATTCTCAGGAGGAGGCGAGTCCAGTTCATCGCGAAAGAAATACGTCCGACAGGTAATGTTATGCCAAGAATATGAGACACCAGCTTCTGAGCATGAACTCGATATTTCTTTCACTGCTAAGGATTTCCGGGACATCATACCACACGACGATGACCCCATGGTTATCACTCTGCAAATATTCAAGTGGGATGCGAAGAGGGTACTGATCGATCCAGGAAGCTCGGCAGACATCTTATACTACGACACGTTCGATCGGATGGGTTTGGACCCAGAACAGTTGCAACCTTTCAAAGGAACCCTGGCCGGATTCACAGGCGAGCAGGTACATGTAAGGGGTTACATCACGCTCAGAACAACTTTTAGGAGCGGCTCTCACGCAAAAACTATTCGGGTGAGATATCTCATCGTAAACTCGCCAAGCTCATACAACATTATCATCGGTCGCCCCCTGAAGAAGAGGCCGCCCTAGTGAACCTACTACAAAAAATATTGGATCTCTTCGCCTGGCATCCATCAAAAATGCCAGGAATGGATCCTGACATTGCCTGCCACCACTTATCAATCAAACCCGGAGTAAAACCGGTAGTACAACGAAAGAGGAAGATGGGCGAGGAAAGAAGGAAAGCTGTGGATGAAGAGGTGAAAAGATTGGTCGACGCCCACTTCATTAGTGAAATAAAATACCCTACATGGCTGGCCAACACTGTTCTGGTGAAGAAAGCAAACGGAAAATGGAGGATGTGCGTGGATTACACAGACCTAAACTTGGCGTGCCCAAAGGATCCTTACCCACTCCCGAATATTGATCATCTAATTGACAGCGCCTCAGGATACAACACTCTCAGTTTCATGGACGCCTATTCTGGTTACAACCAGATACGGATGGACCCTTTAGATGCTCCCAAAACGGCCTTTATGACTAATACCAAAAATTACCACTATGAGGTCATGTCTTTTGGCCTCAAAAACGCCGGGGCCACTTTTCAACGGTCTATGGACACAGCCTTCTCCCGTCAGATAGGACGAAACTTGGAGGTATATATTGATGATCTGGTAGCAAAAACAAAGGAGGGGCATCACCATACAGATGATCTAGAAGAAATCTTAGGACAAGTTAGAAAGTATAGAATTCGTTTGAACCCAACGAAGTGTTCCTTCGGAATGCAGGCCGGAAAATTTTTAGGTTTCCTCTTAACAAGGCGGGGGATTGAAGCAAATCCAGATAAATGTCAGGTGATTATCAACATGAGAAGCCTCTCCAGCATCAAGGAAGTCCAGCAACTGACGGGAAGATTGGCCGCCTTATCTCGTTTCTTATCCTGTGCTGGCGACAAAGCCTTCTCCTTTTTAGCTTCCATCAGGAAAAAAGAAAAATTTGAATGGACGCCGGAGTGTGAAGACGCCTTTCAGCAGGTGAAATTTTTTTTATCTAGCCCGCCTGTTCTCCAGCGACCAAGCCCACATTCCATCCTCTTCTTGTACCTGGCGGTTTCTGAGAACGCCATGAGCACTATACTGGTGGAAGATTCGGAGGGAGGAGAGAAACCGATTTACTTTGTCAGCAGAGTATTCAAAGGCGCCGAACTTCGATACCAAAAGATAGAACGCCTAGCGCTTGCCGTAGTCATAACAGTAAGGAAGCTTCGTTCGTATTTCCAAAGTCACAAAATTGTGGTGAAAACTGACTATCCCATCAGGCAAGTCCTTGGAAAGCCCGACTTGGCGGGTAGGATGGTCGCCTGGTCCATAGAACTTTCAGAATATGACGTCCAGTTTGTACCAAGGGGATGCATCAAATCCCAGGTCCTAGCCGATTTCGTCGTGGAACTCACTTCTCCAGCCCAGGAAGCAACTCCTTTCGTGTGGCTTTTGTCCGTCGACGGCTCCTCCAACCTAAAAGGAAGTGGCGCAGGCATTATCTTGGAAGGGCCAGATGATATCCTCATAGAACAATCCCTCAGATTTGAATTCAAAGCAAGCAACAATCAAGCAGAGTATGAGGCACTCATCGCCGGCATGACATTGGCACAGGAAATGGGACCTGAAAATTTAAGAGCAAAAAGTGATTCTCAGCTGGTAACAAGCCAAATCTCAGGTGAGTACCAGACAAAGGACGCCCAACTCGCCAAGTACCTGAGAAAGGTGGACGCCCTCGCCAAGAGGTTTATCTTCTTTGAAGCAATATACGTACCACGAGAACAGAATTCCAGAGCCGATCTACTAGCAAAACTCGCCAGCACCAAACGACCAGGCAACAACAGAACCGTCATCCAAGAGGTAATCTCGACGCCCAGTATCAGCATTGAAACGGTTCACCACATCGCCGAAGAAAGATCCGGATGGATGGAGCATTTACTTAGATACTTAACTGGTTCCTTTACCCCCAGTAACAAAGACGAAGAACATATAGTTAGAAAGAGAGCTTCAAAATTCGTCATCATCTCGGGTAAACTCTACAAACGAGGTCGAACAAGTCCCCTGTTACGCTGTTTAGCTGAGAACGAAACTCACCTGGTACTGCTTGAAGTTCACGAAGGCGTATGCGGAAGCCACATCGGAGGGCGGGCTCTGGCTGCGAAGCTCCTTCGTGCAGGGTATTACTGGCCCACCATGATCCAAGATAGTTCAAACTTCGTCAAAAAGTGTGATAAGTGTCAAAGGTTCTCCGATAAGAAGCACGCCCCAGCCCAGGAATTGACCTCTGTGTATTCTCCCTGGCCTTTTCACAAATGGGCAATCGAAATTGTTGGACCTTTCCCTCTCGCCCCAGGACAATTGAAGTTTCTCATAGTAGGAGTTGATTACTTCACCAAGTGGATCGAAGCAGAGGCAGTCGCCAAGATAACGGCTGAAAGGGTTAAAAAGTTTTACTGGAAGAAAATCATCTGCCGTTTTGGTCTCCCGAAATGTATAGTCTCTGATAATGGAACTCAATTTGCAAGCTCAGCAGTGGTAGATTTCTGCAAACACCTGGGGATACAAACAACGTTCGTTTTCGTAATACATCCACAAGCCAATGGGCAAGCTGAATCAGCCAACAAGGTTATTCTTAATGGAATCAAGAAGAAACTAGAAGCCGCCAAAAGCTTATGGGCAGAACAACTCCACGAGGTAAGTTTGACTGTCGAATTTATTCCTTTCCTCCAAATTAAATATGTTTCAAAATTAACCCCATTACTTCAAAACTAAATAGTCGCCAAATTAATAGCAAACTGTTATACTCTATATGAACGCCGTATCGGTCAATGTAAGTACAGGGGCTATGGTCCTACCACACTACTCCTCACTCTACTACCAAGGAAACACCATTCACTATGGTCTACGGCGCAGACGCTATGCTCCCAGTCGAAATAGATACCCCCACTTGGCGACGAGATACATTTTCTGAAGAAGGTATCACCTTTCGTTATTTGTAACTAACACTTTATGCATGCAGGGAAACTCCTTTATTTTTTACTCATTTATGAAACACGAAATTCATAAGTCATTTCTTTCCAAAGCAAATGAAGTAGGATTGGCGGTTAGCATGGATGTGATTGACGAGGTGAGAGAACAAGCTCACATCAGAGAATTTGCCGCCAAACAAAGAGTCGCCCGCCGCTACAACTCTAAGGTGACGCCCAGGGAAATGAAGGAAGGCGACCTAGTACTAAAGCAGGTAGTCGCCCCCACAAGGATAGGAAAGTTGTTCCCTAACTAGGAAGGCCCGTATAGAATTCGAGAAAGGTGTTCGCATGGAGCTTACAAGTTGGAAGAACTAAGCGGAGAAGCTGTTCCCCGCACCTGGAACATAGCTAATTTGCGCCATTACTACAGTTGATTCCCTGTTTGTTATTTACTTTCATAGTTTATTGTTTTCAAATAAGGATGGCATAGGACCACCACTATGACTATTGTTACTTCTTTGAATTATTAAATAATATCGAGGAAAGGGCAACACTCTTTTCCCCTGCAAGGGCAGGGGTTTTTAACGAGGCACCCTCTCCTTTTGTCAAAAACTTTCGTCTTTATCATTGCATCAAATATCTTTATCAAATTTGTAAATGCAGGCGTCACAATTACATCAACCCTGGAAGGGCTCTGATGCTCGCCCAAAACGCCAACCTTGTAAGGGCTCTGGCGGGGTTCGACTGGAAATTACATCAACCCTGGAAGGGCTATGATGCTCGCCCAAAACGCCAACCCTGTAAGGGCTCTGGCGGGGTTCGACTAGAAATCACATCAACCCTGGAAGGGCTCTGATGCTCGCCTAAAACGCCAACCCTGAAAGGGCACTGGCGGGGTTCGACTGGAAATCACGTTAACCTTAGAAAGGCTCTGACGAATCTTGATAGCTTAAAAGTCTCGAGCCTCAAAAGACTTAAAATAAATCGTCATCAAAAAGGCGTCGACACAACATAAAATTCAACACAATAAAACAAACAACAGGCTCACTGAACGAGAGACCTTTATATACGAGTAGCGCTCATACGTTCAAAATGCATCATAAGTTAAAAACTGAAAAGTTCCCATACAAATCCAAAAAGCATTAGGAGAAAAGCGAAAAAATTGTTCACGAAGGCGCTTCATAGGGTCGCCATAGTTAGGTTACAGACCATAATTATCAAACAGACATAAATCATTCATCGTCAACCAGCTCTCCATCAATGATCACCTTAAAGGGATCAAGCTCTTCCACTTTGGCGTCAGGGTTAAACAAAAGCACCTGCTCCTTAGCACGCCTAAATCCGTTCTCAAAGTATAGCGCCAAAGCCCGCCTTCCCTCATCCACCGCCGCCTCTGACTTCTCCAACGCAGACTTAGTCTCATCCCTCTCCGCCTCTGCCGCCTCTTTGGCTTTTTCAATCTCTTCCAGAGCATCTTCTGCAGCTTTTTTGTCCTTCAACGCCTCCTTCAGGCGACCATCTAGCCCGCTGGACTTGTGCTTCCACTTCTCAATATCCTCCGCAGCATCATTATACTTCTTCTCCACTAGGTCGTGTTTTACCTCCAGACAGTGACTCATCAACAAGATCCTCAAAGCAGCAGTACCAGCATCAGCCACCAAGTCACTACACTTGGCCTTCACCCCAGCCTCGACATCAACTTTCGCAAATGGCACCTGTTCTTTCATGTACCTACAAGACGCCAGACAATAATGTCACAATGAATCAGCTCTCGTTCAAAACAACTGAAGTAAATCAGCCGGAAGGCGACCAAAAACACTTACCGACGAAAATCGAACTCAGAGTGCCAGAAAGACTCCATAGCCTCATCGTTCAGTGACGTTCCACTAACCTCTTTTCCCGAAGGGGGGCGGCCTCCAACACCCTTAGATCCCTGGGCTGATCTCGGCTTTTTGGATGACGGAGACTCGACGGAAACAAGGCTGTGTCCCCCTCCCGCGCCTTCTAGATCCTCCACCTCAATAACCCCAACCTCACCCTTTCCAGAAGGCTCTTTGCGTTATAGCTTCCTTAGGGAAACACCCGCCGAGCTGCTGGACACATAACCGTCAGGATTCTTGCTCTTCTCAAGCTCGGCGATATACTTCCTCATCTCTGCTCCAGTAAGAGGCAACATCTCCTCTGCAAAAAACCAGGTGCAATCAGTTAGTAAAAACATATGATAATTCTCAAACGAAATTCATCACAAACAATTAAGAGAACACTCACGTAAATAAGCATTCAGACGAACGACATCGCCTTCCCTATTTAACAGCTCATGAATATTGGTTAATGGAGCCTCCTCCAAGAAGTTCACAAGCGTACGCTCATAAGGCGACATGGCGTCACGATCATAACCTTTAACCGCCAAAGGGGTGCTTGTCCATCTGAGTGGAAACTTTGGTGCGCGGTTCACTAACACAGAGGATGTAGAACATTCCGGCGCCCCCTGTACCCTAACAAAAGTGTCTCGCCATTCCTTCTTAAAATTGCATGCATAAGTGGGAAAAAGCCTTTTCCCAGAATGGGCCGAAATAGAAATCCATGTACCTTTGTTGACATCCTTGGTCCCATAGAAATGGAAGAACACGCCAACAGCGGGCTCGAGACCCAGGGACTTGCATAGAATCTCAAAGCCGCGAATAAACGCCCAACTGTTAGGGCGTATTTGAGTGGGCGCCACATTAAGGAGCCTCAAGACATCCATCTCAAAGGGCGCGAAAGGAATTTTCACGCCAAACTCTTCCAAAACCGCGGTATAGACGAAGTAGGATTCGTCGCCCTCGCCCGCCATCTCTTGGTCACAAGCACGCTCGTCAGGGTCACAAGACAACAATACTACATCCTCCTCCCGCCCGGTTGCCGAAATATCAAACTTACTCCGAAAAGAATCCAGGGCAGAAACATCAACGTATAGTGACTTCTCCAACCGCACTTCCTCGGCGAATAGGGCCATCTCTGCTACCCTAGAAGAGTGTTCGTCTCCAACCAACCCTAAAGGAATCTGAAACGGACGAATCTCCTGGCACTCGTCCTCCTTACGATTCGCCCCTGAAGTGGCAGACAAGAACACACAGTCACTATCACTACCCGAATTAGCACTAGATTCGCTAGATAAATCGCTAAACAGCTCCTCCCCGAATAAACCATCATAATAAATATCCCAATTGATCATCCCATCAGGACCAGTGGCATGTTTTAGGCATTCCTTCCTCAAACGATTTTTCTCAACTGGATCAATAGGTTGAACCAATTTCTCCTTTTCGTCACACTCCCTAATCAACACCATACCTAAATTCGAACTCTCACAAAGCGCAAAAACAAAGTAAATGAGAGAGGATAGGAAGTTGGGAAATACCTGTGAAAGAAGGAAGAATTGTCTGCTGAATCCGCTAAGGCCGTAAGGAAAACCGAAAAGAGCAGCTTGGCACAACAAAACGGAAGCAAAGAAATGAAAGTAGATAAAAAGACAAACACGCTCCTTAAAAAGACGAGATCGCCTCGGGGAAGCGTGTCCGAGACGATTGAGTGGAATAACATCTTCAGATCTTGACACATGGCGACCATCGGAAACAGAAAGAATACGAAACGTCCAGAAGGCGAGTTAACACCTTCACCAAAACGCCGCACAATACATGTCGCCGATAAAAACATCACGCGTGATCAGAGAACGCCCGAGGACGTATGCGAACTAACAACAAGCGTACAAACCACCTCGCCTTGTCCCAAGGCTTGTGCTTGGGGGGCTGTGGACCGCCATAACATTCCTAAGGGACTTAATGGCCTCCAGAAGGTCCATTTCCTTGTCATCATCACTTCGCCTTGTCCCAAGACTTGTGCTTGGGGGGCTGTGGACCGTCATAATATTCCTAAAGTCTTGGGGGACCTCCAGAAGGGCTCCAAGACCTCCAGAAGGGCTCCAAGATCTCCTTAAGGGGTCTAAGGCCTCCAGAAGGGCCTGGACACCCTCCAGAAGGGCTTCCCAGACCCTGGCATGCTCTACCAAAGGCACCGACCTATTGGGCTTCTAGAAACCGCCTAGAACTGCCATAAATACATAAATGCCCCTGTTGCTTGGAAACCAAGCAACCGAAGCCCAAGCCCATGGCAGGATATAAATACCACTCTGGGGAGCATCCCCAAGGATGGAATAATCAGTCTAAAACCCTAGAATCCTAGTATTCCTTACCGTACTTTTTTGCAAGTACAGCAGTGAAATAGTCTTTGCAATTATTGAGACACAAGTAGTTTCAATCCTTATAAGCATCTTCTAGTAATCAAGTCAGCGCAATAGGCTTGGTTACTAGAAGTAAACTCTCACCGGACTTTCATCGGAAAGGTGAGGGGCTAAAGGGAAACCGGTCTTTAGAAATTAAGGTATAAACCATGGAATTAGAAGTTAAAGTCTTGTCTAGTGAAAGATTTGTTATTATGACAAACCAATAATCCCGAGGCATCTTTATATTATTGTTATTTACCTTCAGCAATCAAACCTCGTTTTTACAAACTTTCTTCTCCTCTAATCATTCTTTTTAAGTTAATTAAGTTGAACAACTCCCTAGCGAAACAATACTCTTCTTACTACTATTACTTCGATAGACCGTGCACTTGCGGTTTGGCTCTATCAAGTTTTTGGCGCCGTTGCCGAGGAGTTAACTAATTTAATTAACTTTTTTTAGTGATTAGATTTCTCTCTTCTTCTTTTTTCTTTTTATTTTTATTTTTCTGTTATCACTAACTTCTTGGGTTCTCAACCTTTTATGTGAAGAACTAGAAATCGAGCGGTATTCATACCCGAGATCGAAAGGTTCTTACATAGAAGGAGGAGAGCGGCATAAAATAATACCGCCATGGCTAATCGCACTCTCAAAGAGTATGCAACGCCGTCTACGGCTGAGCCACAAGCTATTATTGTGTACCCAACAGTTGAGGATGACAATTTTGAAATTAAGCCTGCCCTACTTAACTTGGTGCAGCAAAACCAATTTTCGGGATCCCCCACAGAGGATCCTAATCTTCACATCTCCGTTTTCCTACGAATTAGTGGAACCATGAAGGAGAACCAAGAGGCCGTAAGACTTCATCTCTTTCCCTTTTCCCTAAGGGATAGAGCTAGCGCTTGGTTCCATTCCCTCGAAGTCGGTTCCATTACTTCATGGGATCAAATGAGGCAAGCATTCCTTGCCCGATTCTTTCCCCCATCCAAAACTGCTAAACTTAGTGTACTTGCAAAAAAGTACGGTAAAGAATACTAGGATTCTAGGGTTTTAGACTGATTATTCCATCCTTGGGATGCTCCCCAGAGTGGTATTTATAGCCTGCCATGGGCTTGGGCTTCGGTTGCTTGGTTTCCAAATAACAGGGGCATTTATGTATTTATGGCAGTTCTAGGCAGTTTCTAGAAGCCCAATAGGTCGGTGCCTTTGGTAGAGCACGCCAGGGTCTGGGAAGCCCTTCTGGAGGCCTTAGACCCCTTAAGGAGATCTTGGAGCCCTTCTGGAGGTCCCCCAAGACTTTAGGAATATTATGACGGTCCACAACCCCCCAAGCACAAGTCTAGGGACAAGGCGAAGTGATGATGACAAGGAAATGGACCTTCTGGAGGCCATTAAGTCCCTTAGAAATGTTATGGCGGTCCAGCTGCCTTTGCAATTATTGTCTAGATTCACTTGTTCCAACATCAAAGCTCCGCTTTTGCTTTATGAATTGATGTTTGGGATGATGGATTAACAATTATCAAACCCTCCACTTTCGCTTCTACAGTTTGATAATGGTTAATCCACGTTAAAACGGTGAATCTAAATTAGAAATTATGGTTACATAGAATTAGGGTTAAAGCTTGGTTCGTTAGGATTATGTCATTAGACTTTCCCAACAATCCCAAGACAAGAAGAAGTCTACTCACTCATGTTCATCGTATACATGGGGGAAGAAGAGAGAAAGCAGTAAAATAAATTACGAGAAAGTAAAGGAAAGAAAGAATCTTTATTAAAATAATTGTATTGAAATATTCTAAAAAGAGGTGAATGTTTATGATGGAATGTTACTCTATTTATAGCTTTACAATTGACTTAAAATCTAAGCAACTATAAGGGCAAAGCAGTAAAGCTGCAACAGGGTAACTTGGGCTCGAAGAAAAGCAGCAAAAGAGCTCCTGGAGGGTGGCACGGCCGTGCCACATGTTGGCACTGGCCGTGCCAAGCTTCTGACTTGGTGGAGACATATTTTTGTCTCGTATCTTCGTATTTTTGCACTGTATTTGCTCCAGTCCTCTTTCTTTTGCTCCAAGACACCTTCCACCATATATTCGTTCCTAAAATAAAATAAAAAGCAATTTGTAGTAAAAGATTTAAAAAGGAAATAAATATGCAATAAAATAAAATCAAATCTTAATAAAACTAAACTAAATAATGCATTAAAATAGACTAATTAATGACTCATCAAATAACAACTCATGTTTGGTTTGATTGTATTTTAACTGTTCATTACCGTTGGAGTGTCAAAAAAAATATAATAAATATATATTTCGGTCAAATCCAATATGTCCTCAAATACAAATTAATTAATTTTTTTCCAATATCTTTAATCCGAATAAAAACATGGATAATATCTAAATACCCACTTTCCTCTATATAAAATCTAAAAAGAAGGATAATACCTATTTTCAATATCTTTTATTAGTACTGTTCATCTGCCACTACAGTAGATTTCGCAACATTATGTCGTTGATCATTTTGAATACACATATAGTACCCCCACTAAATGTAACTTTTCCCCTTCACCCTTTCACGCTTCTCAACAAAGTTCACAAATAAAATTTTAAATACGTAGGGTGCAGCAAGCAAAAAATAGTAAGTGGAAAAGATACATATCCCCTCCTATATACCTGTAATGGGCCAAGTTACAACACATTCAATTACCAAATGTGCAAATTTAGTAATCCACATCTACAAATACTATAACACGACATTTTGTAATCTCTGTGTTTCAACACAGAAAATACATTGATACATGAAGCAACGAACATACTGCAAAGAGGGCAACATCGCCTTTGCCTTTTACAGTACAGGTTATTCTCGCCAAAATACAGAACAATACAAATTACAAAAAAGGCAATACACTTCAACTAAGCCATGAAATACAAACACGGTTGGTGAAATTATAACATGTGAACATTAGCTGCCCTGCATGCACATAAATAAAAACCTTGATTAGTTAGGGATAAGTATACGGTTTGATAAGAAAAAATCAGATAAAAACCAACCTCTCAATTTCAACATAAATACACTAAGGAGGATAATTCACAAGAAAATCCAGCTTGTCTCCAACATTTAGATTAGCCTCCTTGACAAAATCCTTCCAACCCGCATAAAGATACACCTTATAGTCCTCGTAGTTGTTTTTTTCCTCACAGGACACTGGTAAGAGGCATTAGTCTCATTATTCACCAACAAAACATAGGAATATTTCCATAATGTAGTGTGTTTTGCAACAGATACAGGGACATTCTGCAAAAACCGTGAAAACAGAACAACAACTCATAACATAAACAGCAAGCCATATCAAGAAAATGAAAGAAAAACTCCAAACACAACAAACCAGAACATGGCGTGCAGTTTGAACTGATTTCGTAACCTTCTTTACCCAACTGGACTTGGCCAAAAATTCATCCGATATGATGGTATTAATGATCTTAAGTCTAAGGCGAACATCATCAACATCTGATGGATCTGGCAAATCACCTTCAGGCAATTCAACATCAGAATCATCCAAAAACATATCATACAAAGAAGACATGAAACCAGTTAATGGACAATAGGATTAAACAACGAATGAAATGAAACTTCTTAAATGCATGACCTATGTCAAGTACTCGAATAAGTGTACCATCAATTACCACAAATATCCTATACAGAGGTGATATATAGGCCAAGCTAAAATCGAACTCTAAATAAACTATTCCATGTAGAAAATAATGCCAAAAGCAAAGTACAATGATGACAAGTACTAAGCATTATTATTAAACTGTTACCTCACATGGTAAACCGAAAAAGACAAACATAAACCAAGTACATAGAGAATGTGAAGCACAAACCACTACATAATATGTTAAAACATACTCACAAATCTGTCGGACCAAAATTGGTAAGCAAGCCTTCCTAAACCTATATGTGAAAAGCAAACACCCATAGTAGTCACAACATGACAACGGATATGGGAAAAAACAAAAGCAGGGAACTATTTAAACTATGGGATATGAGGCTACAACAATGCATGGGCTTGAATTACTTATAAAATTCATAGCTTTTTCAGTGACTACATAAAAATAAAAATAATAATCAAATTATAAACATGAATAAAAATTAAAATCAAAATCAAAATTATAAAAAATGAAAAATAACTACATGAGTTACTTTGCCTCTCTGTCACACTATATCACTCAAAAAACTTCATTTCACAAAACACCCAAGAGATTTTCAACCACAACCCCAACACAGTGTCCATTCCACACCACCATCACCATGAATTAACCAACAAACGCACCTGCAAAACTGGCGGTATTACTATCCACTTCACAAAGGAACAAAATTGTAAGTATGACAGTTCTCCCCCTTTAAATTTTCTAAATGATAGATAGCTACAAAGCATCAATCATCATCATTTCTTTTTCAAATTACCACTTCATACGACAATTATATATATTAACACGACCACAACAACTAATCGATGATTTCATACCAGCAGATAATGGAGCAGGACATATGCATGAAACACAACCTAACAAATGGGGACATAATAACTATCAGAACATGGGATAACCTGGAATGGGGTATCTTATTGGAAGAAGATAGAGGAACCCTATCATTTGGTGTTGGATGGAGCCTCATCGAAGATAAATACTTCTTCAAACAGTGCATAGCTATCGTGCTTGAACAATACGGAGATAAGCAATACAACATGTATCAGTTTGACACATCCATGATGTACACTGAATATCCAGCAAGTTATCTGGAATGTCCAAAAGGGTTTATTGCTCCAATTTCAGACAGAATAATGCTACACACATTGGTAAGCACCGCAGCACAACTTATTATTGTCTAATAATTGTATACTTTAAATTTTCAAGAAATTATTATTAAGAATAAGAACTTATTATTGCCTGATAATTGTCTACTTTAAATTTTCAAGACATTACCAGCTCATCTAAACGATATATGTGAGTATAATTTCAAAAATCAAATTGAAATTATGGGGGAAAATGGATTTATCTGGATGGTTGAGTGGACCAAAATGAATGGATTTATTTACCTGAACAAAGGATGGGATGAAATTGTAAAATCCTTGTCAATAGAACTATGCGATGTTGTGTTCTTCAAATACATTGCAGAAAACGCATTTGCAGTTAAGATATGCTCATTTAGAGATGCAGAAGTAATTATATCAGAATTTAATAATTTTCGCAATGATACTGGGACACAACCAACTGAATCACATGAAAAAAAGCTGTGGATCACAAAACTCACAACATCAAGTTCCACCGAAGACAACCTCTGGTATGTATATTAAATTTGGCAGGAAAGTCTAGACAACAATTTTATGAATTTCATTAATACATAAGATGATCAAACAATTTTATTTTTCAGAATATTCCATTTCAGGTGGCAAAACGTTTGTTTGCCGACAAACCAGCCAAAATTATGATCATGCTGCCAAATGGGGATGTGGAAGAATGGAGCTTACTATACAAAAAGAAAAAACGATACGAATGTCGCTTAGGAAAAGGATGGTATAAGTTTGGTCACCGAAACAATCTGAAAGAAATGGATGAACTGGAGTTTTACAAAACAGGGAGAACAGACACCATAAGAGTTGCAATTAAAAGGGCAACCTTGTGAACCATTTACATCAACGAAGTTATCAATAACCATCAATTGGTTTCAACAATAATGTCTTAATTAGTGCACAAATACTACAAAAAATTTGGAAGATAGGAGGACAACATATCAGGACTGTGCACACATGAATGAACGGATGCAACACCGTGCAAAGATCGTGGGAACAAAGGCCGTCATTATAATCTAATCAGTGTCCAATAACAATTATGAGTAGTACATCTAATATCCTGAGACAATATGCTATATATGTATCATTATACTTATATATGAATAAAATGTGTTTACCTCTATTGATTTAAAATACTCATAAGCATATCAAATTAGTATAATATATTCATATAGGTAAGACAATGACAATTTTGCATAACACATATAAAGACCACAAACATTATTACCTTTACACTGGTGCATTACTTAAATCAACAATATCAACCAATGCAATGTACGGATACAGAGGAATATATTACGCAAGTTTTAAGTTAAGAACATATGATACAACGTTCATGAATTCGTAATTCTTACTCCAAAGGAACATTTAATGTAGTGTGTATTCTATTTGCTATCTATTTCATTTATTCAATGACCAACAACCAATATAAATTGTTTTTATATCTACACAAAAAACTTGTTTCAACGACAAAAAAAATACAACCATGTTACAAACTTTCCCTTTGTGTGGGAGAGGGGAAGTAAATGGTTTACACTAAAGATATGACCAAAAATGGTCCCAAAATATCACACAAAAAACACAACACACAATAAGACAACACATAACTTAATATAGGCATTTATTATACGGCAATGACCACATATCTCTCGGTGATACAGTGTCAAATAAGGACCATATAAAGACATGCACTGAAACATCAAGCAGGCAACAACTCACCCTCACCACAAAATTTCCTCTCAGTATCATTGCTAAAAAATGTCGAAACCATCAACAAAAAGCCATTCACAACAACTCTCAGGTGAAGCTTCCTATGGATCCATTGGATCTACTATGCGACGAAGATCTGGTCCGAACTGCTTGTGTGGAGAACCCACAGTCATTCGAACGGTAACAAATAAAACGAATCCGAACTACGGAAGAAATTTCTGGGGTTGCACAAATTATCGTAGCTCAGATGATGAAGGATGCAGCTTCTTCAAATTGGTGGACTATGAAGATGCAGTTGATGAAAAACAGCTAAAGATCAATAAACTGAAGGCAAAGAACAGGAAGCTGAAAGCCGAATTAGCAATAGCGAAAAAAAGATTGACAATGGCTCTGATTTTCTGCTTCCTGACTTTTGGGTCAGTAATTATCATGGGAACAATGGCAGCTTGCAATTCAACATCCAAATGGAAGGGACCTTACCTGAAATAAATTATCCCCAAGTCAAGGATAATTATATCTCCTTAAGCAATGAGACAACTAAATAGAATAAACTAAGCGTTGATTTTAGATTCATCCTATCACTGATTCTTGTATTGTCAATGTTCAATCCCAATTGATGTTCAAATTAGGGAAATCTACTTTGCACTTGAACAATTTATTAAATCCAACTCTTACAATATCAACCATAAGATCCCTCCTACCAATTTCTCTGTTTTAAGGGTGCGCAATTGAAATAAAATTGTCGACCACCTTTTCGAGGTAAAAAAGAGGATTTTTGCGAATCTCTTAAAACCTGATAATATAATGAATTTATTTTTATATAGGAGGTAATTTTTTGAATATCTAAAAATCTGATCATATAAGGTTCAAAAAATTTCACGAATAAATTTATTATCACATTGCCCAATTTTTTGAATATCTTAAAATCGGAAGAAAAACTGGAACTTTATTTATGAATATATCTTAAAACAAATAACAAATTTTTTGAACCACAGTCCCGATCTATAATTCAATCGGGATTCTAGGCAGTCAAGAAGACATGTGAAGCTTAAACCATAATCATACCAGGTCTATCATACCTATCACAACAGTATATTGTAGACCACAAATAGTTGCAAAACATACAAACACGGCAACCAAGCAGTAGGTCCTTTTTCTAGCATACATACAAATGTTGGCCTACATGATAGAACACATTATATAATTATTTCAACTAAGAAAAACAATTAATCAATTTATGATGGGCAAAAAAAAATGCAATTTAATTTCGACAAACTGGCAACGTTTAGTTCAAGCATGGGTACCAATTTCAAATTATCTACACATTATTTACACAATTGCTATTTTACATTAATAACTGAAACATCAAGCACAAGATTGTAAACAACACATTCAAATATAAATTTTCTGGAATACTTCTTGATATACCACGTTGATAGTAGATCTCGAAGATTTACCCTCATCATCAGTTATCAAAATCCGCAACCCATTCCTACTCGTAACGCGAGATAGAGCAACATAGAGCTGTCCATGGGTAAATACGGGTCTAGGAAGATACAATCCTACCGATGATAAAGTTTGACCTTGGCTTTTATTTATAGTCATAGCAAAACACAAACACAAGGGGAATTGCCTCCTTTGAAAACTAACATATACATTGGCGTCGGAAGGAATCAAGTTCATCCGAGGAATAAATACCTTGTCTCCTATATTTGTACCGGTAATAACAACAGCACCTATAATATTTGTACCCAGATGATTGACAATAAGCCTAGTACCATTGCAAAGACCAGATGAAACGTCAATATTCCTCAACAACATGACAGGCACTCCAACCTTAAGGATTAGTTTGTGATTGGGCATTCCAGAGCACTTTATATCATTTAAAAATTCAATGGTAATCCATCTCTGATCAATTCCTGCATCTCCATCACCCTTGCATACTGCATCACAACTGAGATACTCCTTTGAATCTCCAGGCATAATAGAGAGGACATGATCATTTACTTGTTGTACAACATCAAGAGTGGGAGCAAGAACCACTCTCTCCTTAAAAAAATTCAAATTCTTCATATTCTCAATAAGATTTGGGTAAGTTGCATTAACAATGGCATCAATTGGATCCTCAAAATTTTCAATTAAAAGATCATGAGGAATCTCAACTATAGCATCACAATCCTCAACCCTACCAATCTTTCCATCACCAACATCAAGAATCCACTTAGCAAATTCCCTAACGGCCAAATTATCTTGCTCATTATCCGAGAACTCAAGCCGCATGTTTTTCGTCAACTTTAACACCCTGCAGCTACGCCAAAGAGGAGATGAATTGATGGTGGCATATACAATATCAGCACGACTTCCTCTTGGAATCACTGGAAGAATCTGACGGAAATCTCCCCCAAACACAATGGTTTTGCCACCAAAAGGCAAATTTGAACTACCACCACAAAAATCACTCATTATGTCACGAAGAGTTCTGTCAAATGCCTCAAAGGCCCATCTATTAATCATCGGTGCCTCATCCCATATAATAATACTGCTCATCACCAATAATTCGGCCTTATTGCTACCCTTATCAATTCTGCAAGTTGATTCCTTGGAAAGAAGAAGTGGAATGGCAAACTGCGAATGTGCAGTTCTTCCTCCAGGTAAAAGCAAAGAAGCAATCCCACTGGATGCAACATTCAAAACTATTTGATTTTCAGAACGAAATTTATAAGTGAGTGCCTTCCATAAATATGTCTTTCCAGTACCACCATACCCATCAACAAAAAACATTCGCCCTTCTTTGTTATCAACAGATTTAACAATTTCATCATAAGCTTGCCTTTGTTCAACGTTCAAGTTCGAAAGATGTTCTCTATGTTTAGCCTCCATGTCTGCAACATCATACTTAAATTCATTATCAAGCAAGACATTATCAAACCTACCACGATTGTCCATGTTCAGAATCGGCATACAATCATAATCTTCAAGACATTTTCCATTGTTGCGAAGATATTTATCTATCTCAGAAAGACAAAGTTGCTTTAAATCTTCGTCCGATATCACCAAATCTTAAGACAAAAAAAAAATATAACCAACATCAAATTAGAAAAATAGAAAGACAACAAAACAAATAACTTTTTAAAAAAATGTCAAACACACTACCAGGTGATTTAAGGACAATTCGTCTGTCATACAATAATCCATCAGCCAAAGTTTCCCACATTTGATTCCACACATTCAACGGGTCGCTCATTGAATTTGCAAGCAACATCTTTGCAAACACTTTACGAAGTGTAAACCCAGAACCAAGAAGAGCAACCTCTTTCAAACCATTGATAAATTCAAGATCATCTTCAAGCAAACAAAGAGCACCACAAGCCTCACGAAACGTATCGTAAACAACACCATCAATGGTTCTTATATCCTCAAAAGAAGTGCATCCAACTTGTACATTGAGCAAAAGCCTAAGATAATATATCTCATGACTGCTTGGAGAAATAAAGGTCAATCGACCAACGGATGTCCCAGACTTCCGTAGACGCCATCTCCTGTGTCTTGAATTAAAGGTAAACATGGTAGGGAATTGACTATAAGTCAGGTGCCTTCCTTGCGGGTATTTCTTGTTTGCATCCATCCAAGCAAGAAACATAGTTCCCAATTTCTCATTATATTTCAAAACATTCGTCAATTTGGAACTATCTTTAAAAATAAGCTTTTGCTTGCCTTCCAGATGAAAAGTAAGTCGATTTACTGCTGGCCATCTTCGATGAATGTCAAACTTAAAAATCCTCCATACAGACTCTGAAGGTGATAAGTACCTACAATCATAGTACTGTTTGATCTCATCAACACACTCATCCTCGTTAGTTTGCAATGAAGCAGTAACTCTATCAACACCCTTGTTTATATACTTAAAAAGGTATTTTATACAATTTGACTTGTTGCAATATTCAATATTAATATGGGCTTGATACCTCATGAGCAACTTGGGATTGTATGGAACAACACTACGATTATCAAGTTCAATTTCCTTTTTTGAGACAGTTACCCCAAAATCTCTACGTCTGTAAACCGGATATCCACTTGGATCAAAAGATGTCTTTGACACAAACTTTTTCGGATAGAACTTAGAACAATGATTATCTTTCATACATGGAGAACCCAACCTAGCAAAGCCGCAAGGACCATGAATCATGAAATCGGTAACAGTAGCGTATAACTTTGGAAAAACACTTGGGTCTGGCAACTCTGCACAGATAACTGAATCAATAGCTCGAGGGGATAGAAGCTTGCAATCATTGTCCAACCACAATAAAATGTGAGCATGTGGCAGACCCCTTTTTTGAAATTCAATTGTATACATACCTAATCATAAACAACAAAGTCAACAAATGAGGTAGGTAGGTATTACTCAATATTAAGCTTCGTACACACAACTCCAATTTAAAAAGAATACGAATTTAAACATAATTCAAAAATAATTCAATCACCTACACAGTCTTACCTGCAATAACTTTGCCAAAGACATCCCTCTTCTTAAAATCAGCCATTATCCGATCTAGCTTTATTTTAAAAACCCGACAACTAATATCAGGCCTGTAATGAACATAATTACCAGATTTTGACATGTGCCTCTGTATCTCAACCCACTTTGGATTACATGTCAAAGTCAAGAAAAGATCAGGATAACCAAATCTTTTGCACAAAGCCATGGCATCTTGACAATTATTGAACATATATCTTCTACCTCCAGTAAAAGACGCAGGCAAGACCACACGTGACCCAATGGAAGATGCAGTCATATCACCACGACTAACAGTGTAACATCCCGCTCGTCTGCTAATGGAAATATTTTATGACATGTCAGCATATTACGGATAAAGTATCAGTGTCAGATTAAACACGCTTGAGGCAGGGGCATAATGGAAATTTCGCACGAAAGGGGTATTTAAGTGGCTTTGGCCCAAAATATTCATTCTTCACTTGTCTTTCTCTCTCTAGGGTTGAGAGAAAGAGTTCTCTTCTCCCTCTCTCTCTAGGATCGCCCTCTCCCTCCATAATAATCATCCAAACTTTCTTTTAATCATGATCAAGCATGGATTATGGTAGCTTTGCAAGCTAGAATCAAGTAGGAGAATGGATTTAAGCATAGTTTGGTTGGGAAGCTTTGGATCATGGATGAAGCATGAGCTAGGGTTTGGGCTTGAAGCTTGAGGAATTGCAAGGAATACGTTAAGGTGAGTTCCATAGATAGATTACCCACCTTTGGGATTGATTAATCTTGTAGAATAATCATGATTTATGTTAAGTTTAGTTTTATGGAACTTTAGTACCCCAAGCCAATCCTAGTTGTTTACATGTTAAAATTGCTATGGTAAATGTTTAATTAAGTCTATACAAGTTGTTGGATGTGTTTGGTGCATTATAGGGTCAAATTGGACGAGTTTTGGGTCGAAAATGGCGAAAACCCGTAGCCGAAAGCACCGAAAACGCGAAAGTTCGCAGCGCTGCGCCTGTACAAGGGCGCTAGGCGCCCACACACAGGGAGCCAGCGCTAGGCGCCCAATTCCTGGCGCCAGGCGCCCCAGACAGGACAACGTTCGCGTTGTTCTGCGCTCGGGTGCTTGGGGGCAGTCGTGTGGGGGTCCGAGGCGATCGTTTCGAAGTATTCTTTGACTGTTTTCACTCATTTCTCAACTGGAACAAACTTGACTTTATGAAATCATAGAATTTTCTAAATGGCTTAAGACTTGGGTTTTGGCATTTTCGGTCTTTAGTAACTATTGGAAATTTGCACAACTCGTCAATTGATCCTTGCATCATTAATCATGGCAATGTTAGCATGAATTACAAGGATGGCTCAAGAGAGTTTAAGCATGATGGGGTAGTAATGAACTAAGAAAGGGAATGTATGTAGAGCCTCGGCTTAGCTAGTCGAGAAATAGTATGTTTAGCAAGAATCCCTAGAAAGATAAGACGCGAAGTGTAATCTCTTCGCACAAGAGCTAGTATGACTTAGCAAGTACGTAAGCCGTGGTTCGACTAGTTAGTCTCTCCACCATGATTAGGTATGAAAATGAACAAGTAAGAGTTTACCACTAATCGGTTCGATTAAGGTTCCGAGGTAAATACTCAAGTATGTATATGTTTAACTTATGCACGACAAGACTATGATTAATAAGTGTAGGTGACATGTCTCTTGATATCCACATCAGGGGGATACAAGGGGTTCTCATTATGAGAACGATTCAAGCCGTAAGGGACCCGCATGTCACTGAGTAACAAGACGTAGGTGCTCGTGTCTCTTGTTATCCACGCCAGGGGGATACGGGAGGTTCTCGACCTAAGGGGAACGGTTTAAGCCGCAAGGGACCCGCACGACACCAAGGGAGTCCGATGTACGTACATCGGTCATGTATGGGATTGATTTCGGGGTTACTCCACCCGGGACTATCCGTAAAATGAATCAAGATAACATTGTTTGTTCAACGCTATCCAATATGAATGAACTTAAGAACGTTTATGTATGTTACGATTATGATTATGAACATGTATGAACTCATGTACGATTATGTATAAGAATACGAGCATTAGATGCTTTAAGACAAGTATAAGTTATGTATAGAGCAAGCTATGTACATGATACCGATGACGATCTTAGGTTCCCCTAATCGTCCGGTTTAGCATCGTGTCATGATTATGATATGTTTAGGCCTCGATACATAGAGTGTATTCTTGGCTATGCGGTTCTAGGTTCCCCTCGACCGCCATGACACGTATAGGTGAGAAGCCTATAACACGTGAGATATGACTATGACGGCCCTAGTATGCACTACCGTCTAAGTATGCAAGTCCCCACACACGTATAATCAACCGTCAGGTTGTAATGTAGACATGTGGTGACCGTAGGTTTCCCCTTGAGGTTGCCTATAGCCTAGGATTTAGGGGAACTCACTGAGACATTATGTCTCATCCCAATCCTTATTTGTTTCAGATAAGCAGGATGATTATGCATGTTCGGAGCCGGATGGATATTACTTCGAGGATTCGTTCGTAAAGCTGCAGGACATTATGGACATCAAGGATGTATTTTTATGTATGGATGAGTTGTGTTGTTTTATGATTTATACGAACGTAACTTGATGTAAATATTATTCATTCGAAGTTTTTTTTTAATTGTTGTATATTTTAATGTATCCAGTACTAATATTAACGCACGTGCCAGACTTTCTAGATACGTCTGGTATGGGTGTTACAATTGGTATCAGAGCAGGTCGATTCAGACCGTGCCTTGGGTCATTAAATTACAAGTAACGTAGTGGGACCATTGGGTTCCGGGTAAATGTTCTAGTTGTTGTTGTTAGTTGAGCCTGATCAACTCAAATTAGCATTCAACGATTAGAATAAGTGCCTGAGAGCTGAATAGGACCCAGGAGGAACGAAGTATGTGATGAAGAAGTTTGATCGTGCCAGAAGGTGGCCGGTGAACTAATCAAGCACCAGAGTGAATCCTCCAGTAATGTAAGGCATGTTAAGAAAGAACGTTCTGACAAATTCGAGTATGATGTTAGTGATACTTCATGTATCCGTAAGTGAAGAAATTGGATATATGTATCTAACCATGACCGAAAGTCTCGGTAAGAGTTGTTGTTGGAACAGGTTTATTGTATGCAAAGAGAATATATTCTGGAATGTAAGTACAAGACTACAAGTTAAGGATGAGTCGATATGTGATGATGGAGTTAGTAAGCTCTCAGGGATTGAGATACGAGAACAGAAGATTTATATGTTCAGTAAGAATAAGGTTCTAAGCAGTGAATGAATTAGCAGAGAAATAAGTTAAGTCGTTCGTGGTGAACGAAGTTGAAGTATTATGTGGAAGTTTTATGTTATGTGCTAAGATGAACAAGATATTAGTTTCTAATGTGTCGTGAATTGAATCGATTGATGTTAATGCTTGCCATGCAAAAGTTATAAAATTGTTTTAAGACGACTAGAGGGAATGATGTGCACTAGATTACTCGAGAAAATGAGATTTTTATGTAAATTATGTTTTTCTGGAAAACTAATTTTTAGAAAATACGCCAATGGCGAAAATTTCACTAATAGCAAAATTGGGGCGAAAATTTTCAGTTTTTCTAAAAAAAAAAAAAAAAAAAAAAAAAACTGTAATTTCGTCTCTAGTGTTAGCAGTAGCTATTGGAGGTTGTTTTCACAATCTTTTATGTAACAAACACTCTCTATAACATCAAGTATCGAATGCACATCACCTCCTATGATTTCTAAGGAAGAAAAGGCATGGACAAGTATTAACGGAATCAATCCGGTTTAAGGTAACATTAGAAGTTAATGTGGCAAGAGCTGACAAAGAGCTTGGGTCAGAAGTTTAAGGTTCCGGCATATGAATGGATAAAGTGGATGCTCATGCATGATATGAAAGGTAAGTGGTAAAGAATTATGCAAAGTCACGAGATTTTTCAGGTTTTATGAAGTCATGAGTACCCCCGGATCTATGTTTTGCTTGATTGACTTGCTAAGGCTCGTTATGATGATGAATTCTAAAGTTTGCCAAAATTTTGGAAATGAATACATGCATATGGGTGATTGGACATGGCGTTCATAGATTTAAAAGAAATTTTTTGCAAGTACCGGTTGTTATGACTCACGTAGAGTGGGCTAAACTCACCGAAATTAAGGTTGGATGACACAGTTGTGTTGTCAACTTATTCCGTGATTTTAGAGAAACGACTGGGGCCAAATTTATCACGTTTTTATATAAAGAGGAATCGTCAACGCCAATGACCCGTGTGTTAAAATTATGAGGTTTTCTTAAAGAAAGAAATTAACAAGCAAGCATTAGTTTGATTACGCAAAACATAGTACGCAAGAATACAAGAATGTATGAATTTATGATGAGTCTACCATGGGAATTCAAGATTTCTCAGAAACAAGTTTATGTATGATAAGTGTATGTCATGAGGAGAATTCATCCAGTGAGAATATAAGAATCTATCCCCAAGTAAAGTATTATGGTAGTGTGACAAGTCTACCGTGAGATTCAATCTTGCAAGGTAATATGAGGTGCATGTTTATGGAAATGGTTGTCACATGAAAAGTTTTGAGAAAGGCTCAAGAAGATGATGTTTATATGGGAAAAAGAATGTGAAGTTCAGTCGTCTCAATGGATTAGAGTATTGGCTAAGGCCAACTGGTGGGAATCAGAGTGGCGCAACGAAAGTTAATTGGCTTAGTTGTTAACAGTAATTATGGAACATGGAATGAGATAGTAAGAGTCTTCGTTGGAAGCATTAAGAGACAAGTGAGAAGTTCTCAAAATATTAAGTAAGAAAGGAGACTTATATAATCAGTCATGAAAAGGGATAAGGTATGTGGATGTGATTTCATCTAAGTATGATAGGGAAGGCTAGAGACACAACCAATGACGAATATGTACTATGATAAGGAAGATGCATGTAAGAATATGTGCTATGACAAGAGAAATACATGTAAGAGCGGAAGGATTCCTTTTTGTGACTCGAAGTAGAGATAGAATTATTAAAGTATGGAACCAGTATTAAAGAAGAAATGTTATGCAGAAGAAGGTAGTAATATGTGACCGTAACCGGATATGATGTATTGAAGATTCAAGTTTATTGTTCCTAGAACGAGGAGATGAGATAATGTTATGGAAGTCAAGGATCTTATATGATTTATGTTATGCAATTATGCAATGCCTCCAAGATATGTATGTAAGTCAAGAAAGAAAGTATAAGAAAGAAGTTACTTTAAAGTTCAAGAATTTCATTCTGGATGAAGATATAAATCATGAGTTATGCACGATGAAGTGCATACCCTCTTATGTCAAATTTGTTAAATGATCACGATACTTGCTATGAAGATTTCGAACTATGATTCAAAAACTCTTAAATTTAAAATGGGTATTGAGGGACTTGGAAACGAAATTATTTAAACATGACAATTTTTCACAAAATTCTTTTAAAAGATTATGTCTCTATTCGTCCCGAGGTTCCAAATACTCATGTTTAGAAAACTTTTTTAAGGTAATATGTTAGAACGAGTATCGTTATTAATTAACAAGAAGCGACATTTGAAAGTATGCGATTATTATGGAAATTAAGATGTGTTGATGTAGTCCACAAAGTTGTTCGAGAAGTCTTATCAGATGCACAAGTATATGTTAAGAGTACACCAAACGCAAGAGGTTTAAGTCGGAAGTTTTCAGAGCATGTAACTTACAAGATGGGTTGATGAATGTTATATGTATAGGCGTAATTATTTTCACCTCTCTACGACAAGTTATATGATTCATCCGTGAATTTGGGTGCAATAAGAAAGGTAATGAGATCGAAAGATTTCTTAAGGCTCTGAATAGAGATAAGAGATTCGTAGACTCATTAAGATAAGTAAAGTAAGACAGAGGCACATGTCTCAAGGTACAATAAGTAAACTGATGTATGAATTATATGTTACCCGATAAGATTCTGTATGCATAAAAAGATGTTTTAAAGTTACAAGTAAGCACTGCAGGGCAAACCTGGTTTCTGGTAGGATTCCAGTTAAAAGGCAAATCCTGAGTGTTCATGTTTATGACAAGATATCATTAGGAATGGTTATGTTAAGCGGGTAAGATCCGAGTTTGAGACAATAAGTTTATGTGTAGCAAGGTAAGTTCTGAATCTTGATATTAAGACCAAGAAGGCTATGCTCAGTTGCTTATGGGTTAAGAAACAAGATGAGGACATGATATGACGAACCCTTTGAGTGTGTATGAAACGAAATGTATGGCTTGGACCAAAGATAGTAAGTTTTTGTCAAGATGATTGGTAGTCAATCTCTAAATTTCGAGGACGAAATTTCTTTAAGGGGGGTAGAGTGTAACATCCCGCTCGTCTGCTAATGGAAATATTTTATGACATGTCAGCATATTACGGATAAAGTATCAGTGTCAGATTAAACACGCTTGAGGCAGGGGCATAATGGAAATTTCGCACGAAAGGGGTATTTAAGTGGCTTTGGCCCAAAATATTCATTCTTCACTTGTCTTTCTCTCTCTAGGGTTGAGAGAAAGAGTTCTCTTCTCCCTCTCTCTCTAGGATCGCCCTCTCCCTCCATAATAATCATCCAAACTTTCTTTTAATCATGATCAAGCATGGATTATGGTAGCTTTGCAAGCTAGAATCAAGTAGGAGAATGGATTTAAGCATAGTTTGGTTGGGAAGCTTTGGATCATGGATGAAGCATGAGCTAGGGTTTGGGCTTGAAGCTTGAGGAATTGCAAGGAATACGTTAAGGTGAGTTCCATAGATAGATTACCCACCTTTGGGATTGATTAATCTTGTAGAATAATCATGATTTATGTTAAGTTTAGTTTTATGGAACTTTAGTACCCCAAGCCAATCCTAGTTGTTTACATGTTAAAATTGCTATGGTAAATGTTTAATTAAGTCTATACAAGTTGTTGGATGTGTTTGGTGCATTATAGGGTCAAATTGGACGAGTTTTGGGTCGAAAATGGCGAAAACCCGTAGCCGAAAGCACCGAAAACGCGAAAGTTCGCAGCGCTGCGCCTGTACAAGGGCGCTAGGCGCCCACACACAGGGAGCCAGCGCTAGGCGCCCAATTCCTGGCGCCAGGCGCCCCAGACAGGACAACGTTCGCGTTGTTCTGCGCTCGGGTGCTTGGGGGCAGTCGTGTGGGGGTCCGAGGCGATCGTTTCGAAGTATTCTTTGACTGTTTTCACTCATTTCTCAACTGGAACAAACTTGACTTTATGAAATCATAGAATTTTCTAAATGGCTTAAGACTTGGGTTTTGGCATTTTCGGTCTTTAGTAACTATTGGAAATTTGCACAACTCGTCAATTGATCCTTGCATCATTAATCATGGCAATGTTAGCATGAATTACAAGGATGGCTCAAGAGAGTTTAAGCATGATGGGGTAGTAATGAACTAAGAAAGGGAATGTATGTAGAGCCTCGGCTTAGCTAGTCGAGAAATAGTATGTTTAGCAAGAATCCCTAGAAAGATAAGACGCGAAGTGTAATCTCTTCGCACAAGAGCTAGTATGACTTAGCAAGTACGTAAGCCGTGGTTCGACTAGTTAGTCTCTCCACCATGATTAGGTATGAAAATGAACAAGTAAGAGTTTACCACTAATCGGTTCGATTAAGGTTCCGAGGTAAATACTCAAGTATGTATATGTTTAACTTATGCACGACAAGACTATGATTAATAAGTGTAGGTGACATGTCTCTTGATATCCACATCAGGGGGATACAAGGGGTTCTCATTATGAGAACGATTCAAGCCGTAAGGGACCCGCATGTCACTGAGTAACAAGACGTAGGTGCTCGTGTCTCTTGTTATCCACGCCAGGGGGATACGGGAGGTTCTCGACCTAAGGGGAACGGTTTAAGCCGCAAGGGACCCGCACGACACCAAGGGAGTCCGATGTACGTACATCGGTCATGTATGGGATTGATTTCGGGGTTACTCCACCCGGGACTATCCGTAAAATGAATCAAGATAACATTGTTTGTTCAACGCTAACCAATATGAATGAACTTAAGAACGTTTATGTATGTTACGATTATGATTATGAACATGTATGAACTCATGTACGATTATGTATAAGAATACGAGCATTAGATGCTTTAAGACAAGTATAAGTTATGTATAGAGCAAGCTATGTACATGATACCGATGACGATCTTAGGTTCCCCTAATCGTCCGGTTTAGCATCGTGTCATGATTATGATATGTTTAGGCCTCGATACATAGAGTGTATTCTTGGCTATGCGGTTCTAGGTTCCCCTCGACCGCCATGACACGTATAGGTGAGAAGCCTATAACACGTGAGATATGACTATGACGGCCCTAGTATGCACTACCGTCTAAGTATGCAAGTCCCCACACACGTATAATCAACCGTCAGGTTGTAATGTAGACACGTGGTGACCGTAGGTTTCCCCTTGAGGTTGCCTATAGCCTAGGATTTAGGGGAACTCACTGAGACATTATGTCTCATCCCAATCCTTATTTGTTTCAGATAAGCAGGATGATTATGCATGTTCGGAGCCGGATGGATATTACTTCGAGGATTCGTTCGTAAAGCTGCAGGACATTATGGACATCAAGGATGTATTTTTATGTATGGATGAGTTGTGTTGTTTTATGATTTATACGAACGTAACTTGATGTAAATATTATTCATTCGAAGTTTTTTTTTAATTGTTGTATATTTTAATGTATCCAGTACTAATATTAACGCACGTGCCAGACTTTCTAGATACGTCTGGTATGGGTGTTACAAACAGCCTCTTGGACCCCATTTAAAAAGTCAGATCGAATCTTTGACTGGTTAATCCTAATATATGATAACCTCTGAGATTCTATCATGGAATATGTGTCAACAATAAACTGCTGGAGTAATCTCCTACTCCTTAAAATAACAGAATCTTCTAGGGACCTCTCCTGCATACGATATGCAATAAACTCCCTGAGTGCAACATGAACCCTCTTTTTAACAGTCTTTGTAGAAGTCACAACATTTAATCAAATTTTCTCTTGATATTGATCCTCTCCATAAGGAAACAACAAAGGGTACTGCAAAGGAATGTATTTAGGATGGGTCTCATGGATTCTTTGCATGACACCGTCAGTTCCACGAACAACGATATCTCTACCTTCGGAAGAATCCTCAATCTCACCAACAATCAAAGCTGCAATCTCATCCACTTCGGGTACATTATAAGTGCGAGCATCGTGAATACGACTACGAAATAACCGTAAGGTCACGTTCACACTATCGTTGTTTTCAATATAATCCCTAACCATCCTAAATATCTTCACCAACCGATTGTCTTTGTCCATAACCTTTAAAAGCTCCTCAACCAAAACACGATCCAACTGCTTAGTTGATTCGAACGACCTACAACAAACATTATAATCAAAATTTATTAATGTAATAATCTCGATGTTAATAAAAACTATTTCAAGAAAAATGAATTAAATACAAATTTTTACCTGAAATGAGACATGCGATTCGATATTTCATTTTGAGTATCATAAATGTACAACTGAGCAAACTTCGGAGCTTGAGAGTGATGAGGAATCAATCCACCAATACGATGATAATTTTGTCCATCTAAAACAAAATGAGGTGGACCACCATTTCCACTGGTATTTGACACTATTTGTCCCCCTAGAGATGTAAATGAGAACATGTTGTTATAAGATCTAATATTATCCAAAAAGATGCAACTCTTTCTATGAACACCATTAAACAACTTTCTGAGTAGCACCGGAGGTTGTCTCATCTTTGGCAAAGTAATGTTGCCTTTCATGCAACATATTGAAAAAGCAGGCTCCAAGGAATCAGCATCAACTCTACCTCGTTCGAGATACCAAACCTTAGCACGACAATTACCACATTCGATGTCCATATCACCAATGTCCAAATACCTTGTACCAAAATCACTACTACTTAATAATGAATATCATAAAAAAATTCACAAAGACAGAAAACATCAAAAAAAATGTTTAATTTTTCTGCTAAATGCACGTAATATATTACCCTCAGTCTCACTGAACCTAAACAACTTAAAATTTGACGCATCCTTTACCAAGTGAGATGTATCATATTCTGCCTCGTAAGACTGAATGCTCCGATCTATAGAGAAATTAATACATACCATGATGTTTAGCTAACAAATACAAAAGAACAATCATCAATGAACAAAAATATTAAGTTTCAAGAATGAGCCTGGACAATCGAGAACAAACAACACTCACCAACAACAGACACATCCTCTGCGTTAAATGAAGCGAATGCTGACTTTCTAGATCGCCCTCTTTTTTTAACAACTATTAAAAATACCAAATAAATTAAATGCGACCAAAAAACTTAAAAAATTAAATAAAGATGAAAATACCCACATCCACGTCTAAAAAAAGTCGAATGTCTCTTGAAGACAAACGTAGATCTCTTAGCAGCGAGTTTTTGTTTTCTTTCATATCGTTTTTTTTTTGCTTGTATTTGAGAAATTGTCAACCCCTCGAATCCTACGATCAATAGGAGGAGCAACGACTACATTAAATACGTGATTAACAAAAGAGACATGTCTTATTAGATCAAACAATACCAAAAATAACAACTAACCACACTAACCACTAAAACACGATATACTGTTTCTAGGATGATGCGAGCATCTCTCAATGCGAGTATATTCGTTGATCGAACTGGAACCTACCAACACATTGACAAAAACAATCAACAGATCACATAGACTATAATGAGTTGATAGATTAATGACTATCAATTGTTAACATGAATGGGCATAGAATACAAATTCATTAACAATACACTTTATTGCAATATATTAATTCAATGTATAAGGTGCATTTTATTTGGAAATTAAGTCCACCCACTACAACAAAAACACGCAATTATTTATCCAATAGTAGATGCAAATTAAAATCAATACCAGTCCCATTGTGCGAAAATTTCGACCTTTTTACGGAGCTGTTCCGCTGTATACACAACTTATCCTTCCTTTCTCTCCTTTTATGCTTACCCAGTTCAGAAGCTGATACATTTAAATCCATAAAGACAAACTCCCTATAGTCTGGGTGATATATAACATACCAATCAAATTTAACACCAGCGGATCAGGCAATGGGAAAAAACCAACTGAATATACACACACGAGTTTGCACAACGCCACAAACAGGTATAAATAGCTGCTGACTTTCTTCAATTGCCACAAAAAGACAACAATCCAATCTTCAAACATATATCAAGCCTAATGATCACATCAAGACAAAAAAAAACATAATTCCCCGTACATAATCTACAACCCTTGAAATCTATACATCCATAAATAAAATACACTTTAGACCAGGGACTATACATCCCTTTTAATTGAACAGTTGACCTAGGCTCTCACCTAACATTCTTATACGGAAATCTCAAGGATACTCATGAAGTTTATGCAATGATTACCTACCATATGACACAACACGTAAAATAAGATCTTGTACCTAGAAACTATAAAGGTCAATCTTGAGTTTCCCCATTTTGGCCTGGTGGTTAGTTTTAGAATGAGTGTCATTTTAGACAAATAAATTTGTTTCAAATAAATGTCACTCTACATTTTTAATACAACTTTGATTTTTTATTCCTAATTTTATTCTCAACGTACACTCTAACCTCTCTTCTGCACAATTTTCAATGCAACCTTATCCAAATTTTATTTGCTGACATTTTAGAAACGAAATTATGTCTAATAATTATCAACAAAATTTGATTTTACAATTCATTAATTAATTGACGTATACTCTATGATAAAGACTACATACATCATATAATGAATGTAATAACCAAACTTTTGGTTAGATTATAACATGGACTTTTCCAAAAATAGTCTTGTGGATTATTTTTATGAAAATGAAAGGTAGAGCTCAATTCAAAATCCTAAAGGTTAATACGAATTATGAATATCAAATTGTGTTGAAAAGTCACTCCAATTTTACACTACAACTTTAATTTCTTTTTTCCTAATTTTAACCTTAAAAAACAGTCTAACCTTTCTCCCGCACATTTTTGACACAAAATCATTTCTAATAATTATTTAATTCAACTCGTTAATTTTTGTGTCATCCACTAAAGTACACCGTCCTTCATTAATATAAGCAAAAATTTGATTTTTCAATTCAATCATTAAATGACGTATATACTCTACAATAAATACTACGTAGATCATTTAAATGATAAATGTAAAAACCAAACTTTTCCTTATATTAAAAAATGGACTTTTTCAAAAATATTTGAAGTTTTAGTTATTTCTTTGTTTTTTTTTGGATATTTTTCAGCGAAACTACCTATAAAAGCATAGATCATTTATATCGACTAATCCATAAATATTGAGATACTACAAAGATATCTATATATACATGTATTCTAACCTACATTTTGATGATGTGTCACCTCACCAATGTCCCCCTTTCTAACTATCTCCTTATTCCTTATATGCATTCTCTCTCATTCTAAGCTACACTTTGCTTATGTGTCACCTCACCAATGCCCTTTTTATAATTTTTATTTCTTATATGAATGCATTCTCCTTACTTTTTCATTGTTAATTATTCATTATTTATTATTATGTCTCCTAACATTGTCGGTTACACATACACTAAATATTAAGGCCAGAATATGTATTGAGGTGTATATTGAATACTAAATTTCCCTATTAGTTTATTTTCGCAATAATATATTGGTCTATATTTTTTAAATTTTTTGACAAATGAAGTTGGTCACCCCTGAAACTTTATCATCGAGATATCTGTATGTTTATATGTTATATGTTTATTTCATATACAATGAATTTATTGTGGCAATCTATGTGTAACTCTCATTTACCAAAAATCATTTACTTATTTTTTTTTATTAGTGATTGCCAAAACTTGAATGATTATGTTGTAGTAATGGTCAGTTACACATCTTACTTATTATCTTTATTATGAGCGGCTGGCAATTATATGTATAATAACTCCTTTTTACCAAAATTATGTGCTTGTCAATTATTTCTTATTGTCACTCCTTATTTAGTCATCATTGGGCGACAGGTTAATACAACAAAAAAAATGCCCACTACATAAATTTTTCCAATTCTACATTCTTATAGGTTACGGTTTTAATATACCAGCCACACAAAAGTAATGGTCACAATAATCAAGGTTCACAAATTTTTTATTTATATGACCAAGAATGCAATATAAATATAAATAAATAAATAAACAAATAACAAACATGCAGGGTTACAATTTCAATTTGTGCCTCTTCACATTCCTTCACATGAAGCCTAAAAATATGTTACAGTTTAAACCATTTCAATGACAGTATTTCCCTCACACCTATATAACCAGCACTGGTGTCATTCCTTTTCCACTCATTCTGTCACATCTATCTGTGTAATTTCATTGATTCCCACATACTCTCTTTGCTTCCCTACCATGTCTGCCATTGATGTCATTGGAACCAAGTAAACCACTTTCCTGCACTTTTCCTCTACCATGTTAAATAAAAGCTTTAATCTAATCTTTTTTCATGTTCTTTACTTTTACAGGGTCGAAGAAGTCAACAACAATGGTGTGCATACCTTTCTCAATTAACTCCCCAATTCTGCCCCTGATATCAGGATCAAAGTTAGGGTAGCACGCATGTGGGACACGCTGAATATAACAAAAAAAAGGAAATAATTAGTACAGATATGGTGCTAATTGATGAGAAGGTGTTTGTCAATGAAATTGTTATATTGTTGTTCCTTCGCAAATAATCTTTCTTTACTTACTATTGGTATTTATAAATGCTTTCTAGGCAAATTGCATTCATGCTACAATACCATGGAGGTTCTCACCTTCATTGAAGAAAGTCTTGCAAGAAGGCAAGATATATGCTATTTCGCGCTTTGAGGTCTCAAAAAACAAGGAGAAATATGATGTGGTTGAAAACAATCCCTCCATGCTTAGTTTCTATGGTGGCGCAGTTGTGACTGAGGAGGGCTCGGATGACAACACAATCCATCGCTATATCTTTGAATTTGTTAATTTCAATGATCTGCCCAAACGTTGCGGAAAAGAGGTGTTAGCAGGTTGGTTTATCAAAATATTAAATTATATGTCATACACATCTATTATATTGTGGAAAGAATGTAACACTTTTGTTTCTCGACATATGTAATTGGATTTATAATTGATGTGGATCCAATTGAGGATAAAACAACCGTCAATGGGAAATTCGACATGTTGTCACTTCATTTGGGGGATGGCAGGTGCAACATAATTTGTTCCCCGTGATTTAATTATCATTTAGTAGCATATAACACATTTACCACAAAAATCAATTAACAAACTTTTTAATCCTTCGTAACTTTTGGCAGTGGGAGTGTATTGAAGGTCACTATGGGATGACTATGCTCCAATGTTTAATCAAAAACTGAAAGATCAAATGTATGCTGCTCCTAAGCCAAATGTGGCAATTTTTACCTCCACTTTGGGTAAACAATACCAAGGTAACTGATCATACCATGACATTTAATATTCAACTGACCCTCTCCTCAGACACTCCATATGTGATATATTTTTGTAGGCGAGCTTTATGTTTCGTCTTCCTCAATGTAAATATATTTGATGCACTGTTTTCAAATTTATCTATCATTCACAATAACTTCAGCAACTACGTTATTCATTGTTAACTAACACACTTTGATTAGTGCCATCAATTTTTTACAATAATAACTGTGAATCCCAAGCAATCGGACTTTTTATAACACAATCTGAACTTCGGAACCTTAATAAACTAAAATCCTTCCAACACAACAATAACCATTTGAATCATTTCAATGGTGAAAAAACTTATTAATGGTTAGAACCATAAATTTCTATCTACACATCAACTAAAGGCATAAATGGTTCCAAATGAGCAGCCAATGTTAAACCAATAACTAAAATTATTATATCAATTGATCAATGTACCTTATACGAAGCAGCCCACTGCTAATTGGCAAACACTATCGATCCTTCAACTCACATACCTAAAAAAAACAATTTATCAACAATGATAAAACTGAACTGAGTTCAACAAATTAAAAATAAATCCAGAACAAAATTTGATATAAGCAACATGTGTACAACAATAGTAGGAGGACGATTGTCGCCGAACTCGGTAACGAATTCAACAGACAACTCAACAGAAAGTAACCCACAGATGAAGAACAAAATAGAAAGAAGAAGGAACTGATTCATCAGAATAAGGGATGGGTTTCTCGCTCTTACCAAACGATTACATGATGAGATCACCTTCTTCTCGGTGCCGGAATCGATTAACAGGGTGAATACAATCAAGGATAACGTTACCCTTCGAAATTAGCATGCAGAATTCGGACTCCACTTTGGTGCCATTAATGGCACCATACCATTGCATCTCCACCACACACACACACATCACACACACATCCCCACACACATCCACACACATCAACGACCAGGATTGGTTCTATGGCACCAATGGCACCATTGCTATGGCACTGAAGTATTCCCCGCATAATTCAGGTTTGGTTGAAGGATTTTGGGATTTAAAAAAGTTAACGTTTTTAGGGATTGGGGTCTGTTTTTTTTTCCAATTCCCTTTTATGTTTTTTTAGTGTCAAAAATTGTCTTTCTATGTCTTCGTATCTTCTTATTTTCCCTTTTTTAATCACTTTTAAATATTGATAGAATAAATGCTTCTTCTTTTTTCCCTAAAAAATAAAAAAACTTTAAAAAAAATAATTTTTTAATTAAATAAAATCTATGTTTTTTTAAAGGACCCTTCATATTTTTTTAATATAAAAAAAATCCCTTTTCATGCTATTTGTATCCTTTGATTTTTCTTACAAAAAAAAATAAACTTTTAAATTTTGATAGATAGATAACAATATGTTGTTGGTAGCTTTTTAATTTTTCTTCAATCAACTAAAAAAAACATTCTTACTCCAAAAATAACTAACAAAACACATTCTTATTCCAAAAATAAAACTAACAAAAAAAAACATCCAACTTTTAAACTTAAGAATATAGGCCTACACGCATTTAATTTTTTTTATGTCAATAAACATCTGATTTTTTGAAAACGAAGAACTTTAATTGTGTTCAAAAATAATCTGTTATATGGTTTCATTCTTTCTCTTTTTAAAGCGGTTTCGTTCGCTCTTTTTTTCAGGTACATATCCGTTATTTTAGTTTGTATCGGCTCGACACATTAATCAACTTTAAATATGTTTAGTGTATGTTTTGATGGGCTCCCCCAAATCACGTTTTCATTGAAAGAACAATAAAAAATCACTTTAACAAATTACCTCTAATTCAAATCGCAACAAATTTACATTTAGTATTGTGCAGGTGTAATTTTGCTTCATGAAACACAACACAAAAAAACTATATATTCTTTTTAAAAATAAAAAATGTACAATCTTTTTTCATTTACGTTAAAATTTTTAATCAAACCCGTGCAACGCACGGGTTGTATCCCTAGTAAACATTTAGACAAACATACATCACACACACACACACACACACACACACACACACACACACACACATATATATATATATATATATATATATATATATATATATATATATATATCTTATATAAATTGAAACACTCTAGCTTTGACATGTATAAACTGTTTTAGAATTCAAATCACTACTAAACAGAAAAAAAATATAAACTTTTTGATATGTCCTATTTTGATATACCACTTGTGATATAATACGTAGTATTAGACGCAGAAACGAAATTTCATGGTAAATGAACACTACACAATTTAATCCCAACATACACATTAAATCCAAATCAACATTCCTACCAAAAAAATACATTATAGAAAGCTTCGAACGCAAAACATCAGTTTATATTTAAACAAAGTGCAACAACATATTTAATTAAAATCACGTTTGGTACATGCAATCACGGAGAATTACAAACACCATGACACAAACAATCATTAACATTGTTCACTAAGACTACATGAAAAAGGCACCAAACATAAAAAAAAACCCGGTCATTATCAGTTGAGGATTGTTTCCGTGTCCAACCGGTCAATGTGAAATCTCTCCTTCACACACATCTAACCACAATCACCCATCCAAAAAAGGAATGCTCAGCAGCAACAGAGATACAAACCAGCCACACAAGAACACATCACCCTAAACACCACAGACTCCATGAAAGAACAATAAAATAAAGAAATCTTCAATGGCAAAGCATCAACATGGAGGCGTCTCGTTGAGATTCGGCAAAGTCACTGAAGATGAAGTTCCGCAATGAACTGGAAACAAATCCAAAGTTACTCCAACATCGGTTGCAACATCAAGAACAACATGGGAATTAGAGTGTCCACATCTAATCCCCTCAGAACTTGGCAGGGAATAAGAAGAATTTAATTTGAAAATTGCCTGCAAAATACAACAAATTAACCAAATGACTTGACAAACAAACAACGCAAAGGAAATGAAAACAGCATACGTGATAAACATCTATAAGATAATTTGAATCCGCGACTTAAAACTAACCTTCGTAGGTGTGTAATTAGACCCATCCCTTGCAAATTCTCCATGTCATGTTCACTATCAGTAAAGTGAACGACTTTAAAACGTTCATCACAGAAAAGGGAAGTCTGACCCGCCTTCTTCACCACAAAAATAAAATTTCTTCCTATAACAGCATTATAAGCAAGACTTTGAAATTAAGAGCCAATTACCTGATCCAAATTACAAACAGATCGTAAAAATAAAAACCAAATGCAATTACATTGTAAAGCAATTGCGTTTTCAACCCAATCACGAAGGTTAAACTTAAACAACACCACATACATGGACACTCTCTTTGACACAGGCAACTGTATGCAGAACGTGATCAAAAGCATCAAATGTTGCAATATCATGGCCATCAGAAACTTCCATGCTCAACTTGATCCTGCACGCAAGGAAAGATGAAAATTGAAGTTGCCAACATGAAAATAATATGACAGATACACCAAAATAAGAGGTTAACTTGAAATTTTACTTTCTCATGATACGAAATTCGGATGATTGGCAACGCTTGCAGAAAAAATTACCAATGTATCCTTCAACAACTTTGTTGCAAAAACACACAGGATACCACCATGCATCCAAGGAAGAAAACCCCAAGACCTTGGCATAAACAACAAATGTCCCCAACTCAGCAGTAGCCTTGAGATGCTTTACAGTCTACATCGGGAATGACCGCATGAAACCACGCTGATCGCCAGCAGAATACACGTTCACTGGACTCTGAACACTAGTGCAACCACGGGCAAAGGCTATTGGACGAACAAATCTAAATACATGCACAACAAAAAGTCAACCCAAAACATCAAAACATTCAATCAGGACAATAAAAAACCTGAGCAATTCATCTAATACACGGAGCATTTCATTACCCAGTCCTAAAATAAACAACTTTCGATAGACTTGGATCAACGAGGATACGTGTGATATCCTTGACACCTTCCACAAGATTAAACCCTGCCCATTTTAGTCAATGAATGCACTCTGAAAGTCAAGCCCACATACCAAGTAATTAAAAACTATATGAAAAAGTATTCCAAAATAGCATACCTCCTGAATTCACAACTTTCACAAACTGCAATACAACTATTGGCAAACCAAGTTGAGCATCCTGCATCAGTTTACGAAACTCAAATGCATGACAACCCATGAGGCGACACTTAACAGTTCCCCTGCACAAAAAAGAACAACATCGTACAAATGTAAGCAATGCAAAGAAACACAAAACAGATCGATCTATCAGGGCCAAAAAAGACGTAAAATGCTCCTAACTTGTTGTTAGTAAGATCAACAAACACAATATCAACAGAGTGACCACCGCCAAAATACTCTTTCTCGTGGTGTATGCCAGTAACTACACCAATAACATCTGAAATTACAGAAATACAAAGATCATCAGCAACACCAGATATAAAATAAGGATCTACTGAAATAAAGTTTAAACATAGACAACCTTCCACTAAAAACCAGATAAAAAATTACAACCATCAAAATAAAGACAACTCACCAATTAAATTCTTGCATGAATCCTTAATTTTCAAAACTTGCTCAGAGTTTATGGTGGACAGAAGATTTATAGGCTCACCATTTGGTCCTACACTAACAACACAAGTCCTGAACTGGAACACAAGTCTATAAGAATGATATGTAACCCTAACACCACCATCATTAGGAAGAACATCAAAAAAAGATATGTCATATAGATTTCCTTCCTTAATCTGGTACTGAAACACTGGGATGAACTTAAAAGGTATAGTAGCTTGAATCTTATGACCCTACGAAAAAAAACATAACATTAACAATGAAATCACATAAAATTTGAAGTCAGAATGACATTACAGAGACCAGGAAATATTGACTACAATACTTACATACATATCCATTAAAACCATTTCAATAGAGTCAATCAAATTAGGTATAACTTCATTATATGCCTTCCATAATTTTAGGACCCTTACTTGCAACAGCCAGTTTTCCTTTCCAGGAATTATAGATATCAGGGCATCATAGTTCAGCACCATAGTCATCACCATCACTTATAAGACTTCAAGAAATTGAGACTTTAAGAATACCTAACACATATGTTAAATAGGAATGACTGCATATGATATATATAGACTTAGTAGACAACTATAATGACAATATTACAGAAAACAAATACGTGGAATTAAAATTAAACCAAACACAATTTAATATTAAATAAATAAATAATTCCTCAAAGATAAATAAATAAATAAACAAGTAATATGAAGGCAAGGCATGAACAGTTAGATTGAGACAGTAGATGATAAATTGATACAATGAGACATATGCACAAAGGGGAAGTTCTATTGATTGATATTACAACTGACAATACCAAAAAAAAAACAAACCTGCAACGTAAAAACATCACCAAAATTATTGCAAATTAAATTTAACATATACAACACTCATTATGAGACAATACTCCACAATTTAAAAAAATGTCATATCCTACTACAATTTTAAAAATCAGCATTTGCCACTACATAATGATAAATTTATCATCAATTTTTCTTGATATGCACTATAAAAATGTACATGTCACATTGTGTGCACCTTATTCACATTTAAATATTAATTCCATTATGTATTTTTATTTGTCCAGAGTAATTATAGAAAAAATGACAAATCAATAATGTTTATTTTAAATAACCCAAATGCCATAGCAACACGCAGAATACAATCAGGAAATGGGTAAACGAATTTAAAATATTCATGCACTCAATACCACCCCCACTTGAGTGTACAAAATGCAACTGTATACAATTTTGCATATCTTTCACAATGTCAGCTGCAAAAAAGGAATGGAACTGAATTCTTGGCCTGGATTAGCGAACAAAAAGTCAATAATGGGACCCAAATCTAAATACAGTACGCTCTATGAAATAAGAATCTTTCCTCTTAAAGGAAATTTTTTGTATGACACATTATGGCATTGAAAAAATTAATTCCTATTTATTGTTTATCCTTTCATCATTAATAATACATATCTTTGTGTGTGACCAAACACTATTAGTCAGTCTTATGATCATAACGATAAATTTATCATCAATGAGTTCAATTAACTAATTTTTAAGAAGGCTTTCCAAACAATTAGTCTGTGTTTCGGCCAACAAATAATATGTTATACCCACATAAATATGGCCATCCCGAATAAACAACCATGTCCATTCAAAACGAACAACACTACTTTTTAGAAAATATTCTAAAATAGCACCTAGAAAGTCAAAAGTACATTAATCTATTCATGATTCAAACTCGTGGTTCAAATCCAAACTCATGCTTTGTAGGGGAAATTCTTTTAATTTATTAACTGCTGCAGTGGTCGTCGTGTCAAGAGTGCTTGTGATTCATAATCGTTGCCCCATTGTCAATACTTATAATTTTGGGCATTATAACACAAAAAATCAAAGACCATCTGTTATACCCTAATTTTGGACCTAAAAATACTTGATCAATTCTTCTTTTCTTGCATTCCAAGCCATTTGAACTGTCTCTGAGCAATTACATCTTTCTCTGCATTTTATCTCAATGTTATTTGCAAAATTCATGAAAAAGGGCATTTTAGTCATTTCCTATGTCAAAATTCCTTTCAGTCTTTTAAAATTTGTTTGAGTCCTTTCAAGTAGTTTGAATAAGTCCTCATTTCAATTCTATGTCAAAATCCATTTCAAAAATTGCATTTAAAGTCATTTTGAGTCAATTTTGCCCCTGGGGGCATTTTAGTCTTTTCATGTGTCAAAACTCTGTTTAAACTCTTAAAATTGTCTCTGAGTCTTTTAACTTTGTTTGTGTAAGTTTTGCTTTAATCCCTTGTTAAAAATCCATTTTAAAATTTGCATCTGAGTCATTTTTAGTCGTTTCAGCCCCAGGGGCGTTTTGGTCATTTCACATAATATTTCTGATTCATTTTAATCCGCTTTGTTGTTTTTAATCGTCTCGCTTTACGTTAATTTTCAATTTACTTTTTCAATTCAATTTTAGTTTTAATTTTCATATTTGTCCTTGTACTTTTGTTATTTGCATTTTAATCCCTTTTTAGGTGTGTTAAATCCAAGTGCCACGTGTCCAAATGCTATTAGTCCACAAAAGTTTGTTAGAGTCCAGTGCCACATGTCCCACTCCAATTGGCCCAAGGCTTACCACATCACCTATATAAGTCAAAGTCATGGTCAAAATAACACATTCAATCATTATCACACTTTTCACAAAATACACAAAAAATCAAAAAGTTTTTCTTCTCTCATTTTTTCTTCCCCACTTTCTCTCTCCTTTAACAAACTCTAACCTCCACCACTTTCAACCACCATAACCAATTCTAACCACCACCTTTTCTTTTTCCACCACCCTAACAACCTCCATCATCCACCCTAACCGCCTTAACCACCACCAAACCACCGCAATCCATCACCGTACAACAACGAATTCACCGAGCCATAGCCAAATCACACCGATCCTCCAAGAATCCGAACCTTCACAAACCCATATATCTTTTTCGAAATCAACGTCAACGATCAATCATCAATCTCAGTGGATCTTCACTGAACTCGTCCTCAACAATTCATCAAGGAACTGCGAAAATCCGTACAACAGCAGCGACAGAAGTGGAACTGAGTCAGAGTTGATTCGAGAAGAAGAAAGAAGAAGCAAAACTGAAATTGCAGCTCCAAACGCATTTAGAATTGAAGCCAATCGAAGCATAACGGACCAGATTCGAAATTGACGAAGGAACGCAGCAAGTTCGAGCAGGGAAAGTGCAAGGACGATCCAAGTCAAGCTTTTCGTCGCAATCCTATTGTCTCCGATTGATCTGAGGTAGCGTTTTGTACGTTTATCGTTCTGTTAATTCTGTGTGATGCATTTGTATTGTTTCGAGAATTTGTTTGCGAAAGAATCTCTTGAAAATTCGTGGATCCAGTGTCTTAAGGTTAGGATTTGGGAGTTTAGGGAGTAGAATCATGTATAAGATGGAGAAAGGGGTAGAAAGAGCAAAAAATAACGCAAAAAAAGCAAGTTCAGGCGGCGGCGCCGCCACCCTTGGCCGGCCAACCGCCGCCGGAAAGTTGTTTGGGAAGATGAAGCTTAGGGAAAGGAGAGAGGGAGAACACGTGAAGAGTGAAAGAAGGGATTTCTTTGGTTTGTTTCCTGAACGTGTGTTTATCTTCTTGCCATGCCTTTTTATTCCTTATGACTAACCCATGATCCATGATCCTAACCCACAAAACCATGGATCCTACCCGTTTTTATTACCTTGGACTGGGCTTGGGCCCTTTTGTGTTACTGATCTCACTTTTGGTCAAATTCCTTGCTATTCATATACTACAAACTAATTTTCACACTTCTGCTCATGTTCAAAGCTTCTTGAAAAATTCCGTAAAACTTCCAATATATTTTTTTCTTGTGTCTTTTGGTGAATTTCGGAGTATCTTGCATGCTAGATCTTGATCACAATATATAAAAATTATCTTGATTCTTGATTAATACTTTGTATTCATTTTTACCCGAATCATAATGGAAATTTCTAAGTGTTTTGCGAATGTTGATGTGATCAATTTTTAGCACTTGATACTAGTTCCTTGGAGTGTAATTACATGTTCAAACCTACTTCAAAAATAATGTGTGCTTGTTTTTGCCATTTTTGCCACTTTTTGTCAACATTTTTGTGAAGTTTTGATGTGGTTTTGAACTTGAAATTTTGTTACATAATTGTGGCTTTGAACATGTGATTTCTTGGAGTGAATTTGCCTATTAAATGTGATATGTGCTTGCTGTTTTGAGTTAGATTTTTGTGGACTTTGTGTTGTAAATAATGTGAAATGCTCTTGTGAAATAAAGTGCATAAAGGACTTGAAAATCTTATAATGTTTGGCATATCGATTTTCCTTGATTCTCATATTCCTTTCCTTGAAATAAGTCACCTAAAATTTCCAATGTTGTGAGAATTTAGGTCTCAAACTTGCTTTAGAAGTATATTGAATTTCAAGTCCCTTTGTCACTTTTTTACTAAAATTGTTAGTTTACTTTACTTGCAAGTTATATTTGTTTCACCATGCACTTGTCATTTTGTTTCTATATCATTGGTATTACTAACCCATTTTCACTTTATGTTTCATACATCCATAAGCATCTCACACTTCACTTTCCCCTTCACTTTATTTCTTGCAATTTAGTTTCATGCAAAAATTAGAATGTAAAGACTTAGGAATTCTTGTACTTTACTTTTATGCAATTTTTAATTCTTGCAAGACCATAGAATGTATCTAGGGCATGATGTAAAGGACAATGGACTCTAATGATGTACACCGACACAAGCACCGACACATGCACACACATCACTTTAGGTATATAGCTAGAATATGCATGTTTAGATGTATGTTTAGGATTGTATGTTTAGATGAATGCCTAGGATTTACACTTAGAAAAAACCAATTTTCCAAAAAAACTTGAATAACATCATTCAAATAATTTTCCAAAGAAACCTTGGGATCCAAATCCCATTGAATTTTCCTTTTGTTTTCTTAATCAAATTTTTAATGAACTTTAATCAAACTTTGACTTCCTTTCTCAAAATAACTAATCAAACCCCACCTTTTTACAAACTCATGCCCTTGAGGCCTCTCTCTCATTCTTCAAATTCCAATTTTCAAACTTAAAATCAACCAACAAAAACAAAAACATTTTTGGAAGCGAACTACGACGGATTTGATCCCTTAAACGGGTACGTAGGCAAGGAACAAAATTCCTTCAATTCGAATAAAACAAAATTTTAATCACATTCTTCTCTCTCCAATTCTTCACTTAGAAATTCTTAGATTTAAATAAATACCTTTCAAATAGCATTTAAAAATAAAGCGCGCGCGTAGAAATTAAAGACGGTTCCTATAGGATACTATAGTCGTTATGGGTGCCTAACACCTTCCCGTAGCGAAAACAACTCCCGGACCTCGATTCTCAAGGGTTTTGCTTATTTTTTCCCTTCCCAAGAAAAAATGAGATATCACCGGTTAAAAAGGTTCAAACGTAATCAATGTTTGACACCCGAAAACCAAGATAAAACAGCTGGCGACTTCACTGGGGAGATTCGAGAGTTACGCCTAGTCTTTATTTCCACACTTGCGCTCTTTTTACTTGTTTCTTTTACTTGCTTTCCTATGTGAATAAATGCTTAAATTCTTGCAAACGTGTGGGGTGAGAATATCAAAAGTCCTACACCCGGGCTGAGTGAACTTAGGATTTAGGGGGGATATAATCGACAATTCATTCCGGGGGTTGCCTCGTGTTTTGGATTATGCGATCAATCCCACATAGCTGAGGCATTTTAGGGGTGATGTTGTCGGCGCGTGTTGTCGCGTTTAGGCACTTTACTTCTATTTGTTCTATGACGCTATGAACCGTAGATAACCAAACCCATCCATGGCCATTTTCTAGGATGTAGTGCGGAGGTTAAACCGAGTGTTGTCTCGAGTTTTAGTCGTCACGCGATACTACACTCAAGTTAGACCTTCTTACGCATAATCATGGAGCGAGTGTTGTCTCGTGACACCGTGATATACGTCGGAGAGGTTGCAACTTGGGAACCTTTTTAGAACCCAGTTACTATTTCCTAAAGCCCTAGTTTCACCGGACACCGTGTCCACCCGTGACTCCTTGACTTTGAACTTCAACCCACCATGTTTTCTCCGAACTTGAACACAACCATGCATTCATGCATACATGCATACATGCATAAACTTTTTTCCATGCATTTATCGGAGGACTTAGACAAGTCATCTTTTGAACATCACGTATGTGAACACCAAGTGATACCATCTCAACTAAACTTTTAGTTTTGCTCAAGATTTTCAAATAAAACCGTGTTTCTCCGTGATGTTCACAACCACTTTGACAAAGTCCTCTGACAAAAAAGAGTCTTTTCGCATTTGCATATCATGCATCATATGCATCATTCATCGGTCACAAATGGCTTCCCGTGCTCATTGTCTCCTGGTTCCTCTGCCGCAGTCTGAAAGGTGGCTCGTGCTTGTAAAGTCTACCAACCAGATAGAATTCATCAAACAAGATTTCACAAGAGAAGGATTATGGCTAACTTTGAAGAAGAAAATGCTCAGCTCCGTGCCGAATTGGCTGCTATGAAAGAAGACTTGGCTAAGGCTCATGACACTATGTCTGCTATGATGGCTGCACAGGAACAACCAGCCACATCTATCCCAGTTTCTACTGAAGCAATTCCATCTATCCCACTATCTACTGTGGCTACTGATGCTCGGTTTGTTATGCCTAATGGGCGTCCTTATGGACTCTCAGCTTACTATTCTCCTAATACCGCTGCTGGTGTCTCTGGTGTTGCCGGTCAAGGACAGATTCCCGTATCCACTGCTATGCCTCAAGTAACTACTGTTGTTACCGACCCTATTGTACACACTGTGCAACAGGTGATTGATGTCGATACTCCGCGTGGACAAGATCCCGCAATGGAAGCTATGAAAAGACAGTTAAGAGAGTTGGCTGGAGAACTCCGTGAGGTCAAGGCTAGCCGGGGAAGCAATAGTGCTCCTGCTAAAGCTCGCGATCTATGCTTGGTGTCCCGATTTGAGGTTCCTAAAAAATTCAAAGAGCCAGAATTTGACAAATACAATGGGACTTCTTGTCCACACAACCATGTTATCCGGTATGTCCGAAAGATGGCTAACTACGCAGATAATGACGCACTAATGGTCCACTGCTTCCAGAGTAGCTTGACAGATGATGCAGCAGATTGGTACACTAGTTTGAGCAAAGACAACATCCATACTTTTGAGGAACTCGCTGCTGCTTTTGAAAGTCATTATGAGTTCAACACTCGTCTGAAGCCGAATAGAGACTCTCTTAAGGCTCTGTCTCAGAAGTCAGATGAAACCTTCCGTGAGTATGCCCAGAGATGGAGAGGGGCAGCTGCCCGCGTCTCTCCTCGACTTGATGAGGAAGAATTAACACAAACATTCCTGAAGACTCTGAAGAAGGAATATAAGGAAAGAATGATAGTCTCTGCTCCAAACAACTTCTCTGACATGGTCATTATGGGAACTCGTCTAGAGGAGGCTGTCAGAGAAGGCATCATTGTTCTTGAGAAGGGTGAATCTTCAACCAGTGCACCAAAGAAGTACGGTAATGGCCACCATAAGAGGAAAGAGTCTGAAGTAGGGATGGTATCTGGCAACCCATCTGCAGCTGCTACTCAATTACCTCTGCCTTACCAATACATGCAATACTCTCAACATCCTTTCTTCCCGCCATTCTATCAGCAGTATCCTCTGCCACCGGGTCAACCACCAGTACCCGTCAATGCCATTGCTCAACAAGTACAACAACAGCCTCCTGCTCAACAGCAACAGCAGCAACAACAGGGTCCCCGACCCAAACCTTCTTTTCCACCAATACCAATGCGGTATGCTGAGCTGCTCCCAACTTTACTTGCTAAGGGACACTGTGTCACTAGACCAGGCAAGCCTCCGCCTAATCCTTTGCCTCCCAGGTTCCGACATGATCTTACATGCGAATTCCATCAGGGTGCTCAAGGCCATGATACTGAAGGTTGCTATGCTTTGAAATATATTGTGAAAGATCTGATAGAAAAAGGAAGGTTGACCTTTGAGAATAGTGTTCCTCATGTTCTTGACAATCCACTTCCAAACCATGCCGCAATTAACATGATCGAGGCTTTTGAAAGGGTTCCTATTCCTCAAGAGGATCCCGTGTTGGATGTCCGCAATGTTGTTACTCCCTTGGTACCGCTTCATATCAAGCTTTGCCAAGCTTCATTGTTCAATCATGACCATGCTTCTTGTGCAGAATGTCTCCAAAATCCCATGGGCTGTTGTGTGGTGAAGGATGATATCCAGAGTCTGATGGATGACAAACACTTGATTGTCAGTGATGTATGTGTGATTGTGCCAGTGTTTCATGATTCTCCTGTTGAAACGGTATCTCAGACAAGAAATGTTGAACCTTTGGTGATCAGGTTACCTGGTCCTGTATCTTATACCTCTACAAAAGCAATTCCTTACAAGTACAATGCAACCATGATTGAGAATGGAGTGGGAGTGCCTCTAGTATCCCCAGCTACGGTTGATAATGTTGCAGGAGAAATTACAGCCCTGAGAAGCGGGAAGGTCCGTCTACCCTTGTTCCAAAAGAAGGTGGTTACACCTATTGCCACAATAACTCCACCAGTTGATCCTCCTATTGACAAGGGCACTGGCTCATCAGGCCAATCTATTGAAGAGTCTAATCTGGATGAAATTCTGAGGCTTATTAAGAAGAGTGACTATAAGATTGTTGACCAGCTGCTGCAAACTCCGTCAAAGATTTCCATCCTATCTCTGCTCATGAGCTCAGAAGCTCACAGGAAAGTGTTGATGAAGGTACTGGAGCAAGCTTATGTTGATCATGAAGTCTCTGTGGATCAGTTTGACGGAATAGTGGGTAACATCACTGCTTGCAATAACTTGGGGTTTGGTGATGATGAACTCCCCGAAGCAGGGAAATACCACAACTTAGCTCTCCATATCTCGGTGCACTGTAAGTCCGACATGATATCCAATGTGTTGGTGGACACTGGATCATCCTTGAATGTAATGCCTGAATCTACACTGAGGCAATTGAGTCATCATGGAATCTCTCTGAGGGGAAGTAGCTACTTGGTTAAAGCTTTTGACGGATCTCGCAAAGATGTTCTTGGGGAAGTAGACTTGCCAATCACCATTGGTCCGGAGACATTTCAGATTACTTTCCAGGTCATGGACATCAATGCTTCTTACAGTTGTCTCCTCGGAAGACCATGGATTCACGACGCTGGGGCAGTAACTTCTACTTTGCATCAAAAGCTCAAGTTCGTGAAGAACGGTAAGATTGTCACTGTGCATGGTGAAGAAGCATATCTGGTTAGCCAAGTGTCATCTTTCTCTTGTGTTGAAGCAGGGTCCGTTGAAGGGACGTCATTTCAAGGCTTGACTGTTGAGGGTGCAGAGCCCCGGAGGGCTGGTACAAGCATAACTTCATTGAGAGACGCCCAGAAGGCTGTTCAAGCAGGGCAAGCTGCTGGCTGGGGCAAAGTGATTCAGATTCTGGAAAACAAGCGTAAAGAGGGCCTTGGATTCTCCTCAACCTCTGGTGTTTCAAAAGGAACTTTCTACAGTGCTGGGTTCATCAATGCTATTACTGAAGATGCTGCTGAGAGTAGTTATGTGCCTACGTTTGTTATACCAGGAGGCACTGTGAGAAATTGGGAGGCCATTGATGTTCCTTTAGTGATGCATGCTTCCATGTAATGTGTCTTGTTGCTCATGCTTTTTCTGTTTTCAAAATAACAATCCTTTCGCTCTGCCCAAGGCGAAAGTGATATTATTGTAAGGGGGTGTTTGTTTCGGCATTGCCGTTATCAATAAAAGTTGTCGTCTTTCTCACGACTCTTTGTTTTTTTATACTTTTTAGTGCCTTTTTCTTGGAAATAATGGTAATGCCAGAAAAAACCAAAACATTTGTTATTTTCTTATTAATTTCAAAAATTTGCATGAAAAACTTTTTCTAAAATCATCCCAATCATATTATGCAGATTGAACCATAATAAACCTGTTGAACACAGTGACCCTATGGTTCCTCCAAATTTTGAATTCCCTGTATATGAAGCTGAAGATGAGGATGATAATGAAGAAATACCGTATGAGATCACTCGACTGCTTGAACAAGAAAGAAGAGCCATTCAGCCTCACCAGGAAGAGATTGAGCTCATCAACCTGGGTACTGAAGAGAATAAGCGAGAGATCAAGATCGGTGCTGCATTAGAGCCAGAGGTGAAAAAGAAGATTATTCAGCTTCTCCATGATTATCCAGATGTCTTTGCATGGTCCTATGAAGATATGCCGGGTCTAGACCCCAAGATTGTGGAACATCGGATACCGACAAGACCTGAATGTCCTCCTGTCAAACAGAAATTGAGAAGGTCTCGTCCAGACATGGCTCTTAAGATCAAGGCTGAAGTACAAAAACAGATTGATGCAGGTTTCCTCATGACAGCTGAATATCCTGAGTGGATTGCCAATATTGTACCAGTACCAAAGAAAGATGGGAAGGTTCGAATGTGTGTTGATTACAGAGATCTGAACAAAGCCAGTCCAAAAGATAATTTCCCATTGCCTCATATTGATGTGCTTGTTGACAGTACTGCTCAATCCAAAGTGTTCTCCTTCATGGATGGTTTCTCTGGCTACAACCAGATACGGATGTCACCTGAAGATAGAGAAAAGACGTCCTTCATCACTCCATGGGGAACGTTCTGTTATAAAGTAATGCTGTTTGGCTTGATAAATGCTGGTGCTACCTATCAAAGAGGTATGACAACTCTATTTCATGATATGATTCACAAAGAGATTGAAGTATATGTTGATGATATGATTGTGAAGTCAAGTGATGAAGAGCAGCATGTTGTATATTTGAAAAAGATGTTTGAAAGATTGAGAAAGTACAAGCTGCGTTTGAATCCTAACAAGTGCACATTTGGTGTAAGATCTGGAAAGCTGCTAGGCTTCATTGTCAGCCAAAGAGGCATCGAAGTTGATCCTGACAAAGTCCGAGCCATCAGAGAGATGCCGGCCCCTCAAACTGAAAAGCAAGTCAGAGGTTTCCTTGGACGTCTGAATTATATTTCAAGATTCATATCTCACATGACTACTACCTGTGGACCAATTTTTAAATTGCTCAGAAAGAATCAGCCTGTTGTATAGAATGATGAATGTCAGGAAGCTTTTGATAGCATTAAAGAACACCTGTTGGAACCACCTATCCTTGTCCCACCAGTGGAAGGAAGGCCTTTGATTATGTATTTGTCAGTGTTAGATGATTCTGTGGGTTGTGTCCTCGGTCAACAAGATGAGACTGGTAAGAAAGAGCATGCTATCTACTATCTGAGCAAGAAGTTCACCGACTGCGAGACTCGGTATACAATGCTTGAAAAGACTTGTTGTGCTTTAGCTTGGGCTGCCAAACGCCTGCGTCATTATATGGTGAACCATACAACTTGGTTGATATCCCGAATGGATCCAATCAAGTACACCTTTGAGAAGCCTGCTGTTACTGGAAAGATTGCACGTTGGCAAATGTTGTTGTCTGAATATGATATTGTGTACAAAGCTCAGAAAGCAATCAAAGGAAGTGTCCTTGCTGAGCATCTCGCTTGTCAACCTCTTGATGATTACCAGCCAATTAAGTTTGATTTCCCTGATGAAGAGATTATGTATTTGAAAGCAAAAGACTGTGAAGAACCACTGATCAATGAAGGGCCGGATCCCAATAGCAAGTGGGGATTGGTGTTTGATGGTGCTGTTAATGCCTATGGTAAAGGAATTGGAGCCATCATTGTAACTCCGCAAGGGCACCACATTCCTTTCACCGCTCGAATAACTTTTGAATGCACGAACAATATAGCTGAATATGAAGCATGCATCTTGGGCATTGAAGAAGCCCTTGATCTGAGAATTAAGCACCTTGACATCTATGGAGATTCTGCACTTGTTATTAATCAGATAAAGGGTGAATGGGAAACTCATCATGAGAAGCTGATCCCTTACCGTGACTATGCCAGACGTCTGTTGACATACTTTACAAAGGTTGAGCTGCACCATATCCCTCGGGATGAAAATCAGATGGCTGATGCTCTTGCTACTCTGTCTTTTATGTTTCGTGTCAATCATTGGAATGATGTGCCTGTGATCAAAGTGCAACGTCTTGATAGACCCGCTCATGTGTTTACTATTGAAAATATGCCAGATCAGACTGATGAAGATGTGAATGACAAAAAGCCTTGGTATTACAACATCAAACAATTCTTGCAGAATCATGAATATCCGCCCGGTGCTTCCAACAGGGATAAAAAGACTTTGAGAAGATGGGCTAGCAGATTCCTTCTGGACGGAGAGATCCTATACAAGAGGAACTATGACATGGTCTTGTTGAGATGTGTTGACAAACAAGAAGCTGAGAAGTTGATGCATGATGTACATGATGGTACTTTTGGGACCCATGCTTCGGGCCATACCATGTCAAGAAAACTGTTAAGAGCCGGCTATTACTGGATAACTATGGAGCGTGATTGCCACAAACATGCTAAGAGATGCCACAAGTGTCAAATCTATGCTGACAAGATTCATGTGCCTCCGCATGCTCTCAATGTTATATCTTCCCCATGGCCTTTCTCTATGTGGGGCATTGACATGATCGGGAGAATTGAACCAAAAGCTTCCAACGGACATCGTTTCATTCTAGTGGCAATTGACTACTTCACCAAGTGGGTTGAGGCTGCCTCCTATGCAAATGTGACCAAGCAAGTGGTTGTCAAGTTTATCAAGAATAACATCATCTGTCGATATGGTGTTCCCAACAAGATCATCACTGACAATGGTTCCAATCTGAACAATAGTATGATGCAAGCTTTATGTGAAGAATTCAAAATTGAACATCACAACTCTTCTCCTTATAGACCACAGATGAATGGTGCAGTTGAGGCCGCTAACAAGAACATCAAGAAGATTGTTCAGAAGATGGTCACTACTTACAAAGACTGGCATGAGATGCTACCTTTTGCCTTGCATGGTTACCGTACTACAGTGCGTAGTTCAACCGGGGCAACTCCTTTCTCTCTTGTGTATGGCATGGAAGCAGTTCTCCCTCTGGAAGTGGAGATTCCATCTCTTCAAGTAATCATGGAAGCAAAATTAACTGAGGCTGAATGGTGTCAAAGTCGGTATGATCAATTGAATCTGATTGAAGAGAAACGTATGGATGCTATGGCTCATGGACAGTTGTATCAAGTGCGAATGAAGAATGCTTTTGAGAAGAAAGTCCGACCTCGCGAATTCAAGGAAGGCGAACTTGTATTGAAAAGAAGAATAAGTCAGCAACCCGACCCAAGGGGCAAGTGGACACCTAACTATGAAGGTCCTTATGTTGTCAAGAAGGCTTTCTCTGGTGGTGCTTTGATTCTTACACACATGGATGGTGTTGAACTCCCAAATCCTGTTAATGCCGATATAGTCAAGAAATACTTTGTCTAAAAAGAAAAGAACAGCGTGGTAGGTCGAAAACCCGAAAGGGCGGCCTAGGCAAAAATGCGCTTCCCGGTGGATCAAAAACCCGAAAGGGCGATCCAGGCAAAAGTTAGGGACAACAAAAATGAATATGAAAAAGCTCGCTGAGATTGTACGCAACTCAGGCAAGAATGAGCGCCTCGATGAGCCGAAAACCCGAAAGGGCGGTTCATGCAAAAATGAGGTTGATAAAAGACAAGTAACTATATCTGGCAAATCACCATCACCCTTTGGGGCATCTGCAACTGTCAATGATCGTCTTCATCAGAGGCTTCTGTACTTGTGAATTCAAAATTTCTATGAAATGGAGCGGTCATCGTGTTCAATGTATCACCAACCAATAAAATTACCATTTTCCAAGCTTTGTAAATCTGTGAAGTCATGCCTTTGGCTGACTCTCACTCTTCCACATCAATTTGAGCCTGTACTATCGTTTGAAACTCCATTTTTCTTTCTACTCTCAATGCTACATACAAAATATTTTCTTTCCATTATTGATAATGTCAATATCTGAAACAAACATTTTTGAAAATCGAAAAATCTTTTCCTTTCTATTTTGAAAGCAAACCTGAGCAATAGGGTACATTTCAATGAAACATGCATGAATAAATGAATGTCAATGTCTATTTCAATACATGTCACAAGCAGGTTACTCCCCAGGATAATCTGTGGTCAATAGCAAGAATGAAAAAACAGAATGAAAATGAAAAAAGTTGAAAAATGCAAATGAAAAGCTCGCTAAGTTGAAAACCCGAAAGGGCGGCTTAGGCAAAAATGAGCACCCCGCTGATTGACAACCTATGAAGGCAATTCAGGCAAAAATGGGGCAATGAAAAGAATTTTATTCCCCGGTGAATCGAAAACCCAAAAGGGCGGTTCAGGCAAAAATGGGGTTTTGAAAATGAAAAATGAAAGAATGAAATATTAAAAGCATTGACCACAGATGCGAACATCCAATGTTTACCCAGCACTAACACGCCTAGCAACGGCGACCTGTATCCAAGAATCTTCCAAGGTTCCCCTCCTCTACAAGTTTATATTGCCCCCAGCCATGGTTTTGATACGTCTCTCAATGACGGTCTCTCCAAAGAGGTTTTTCCCCTGTAAATATGTTGCAGCACGAGCCACTACGTGCCCAATCTTCCAATGTTTTGTCTGCCTTTGTGAAACTTCTCTGTCAAGTTACAAACCAATCATGCATTTCAAGCATTCATACATGCATAATCATGCATTTTATGTGCTCATACATTCAATAATCTTGTTATACCATACATACATGTTGCATATCCAAACTCTCAACTGTCAAATTCAATCCAAATGTCAACTGTCAAACTCAATCCCAATCTCAATTTCAATTCCAACTGTCAAATTCAAATTCAACTGTCAAATTCGATGCAATCTCCAATCTCAATTTCAAATCATTTCAACTGTCAAATTCGATGCAATCTCAACTCTCAAATTCCAATGTCAATTCAATCCAATCCTAATTCGAAGCAATTTCCAATCTCAATTTCAATTCAATGTCAAATTCGAAGCAATCTCAATTTCAATTCAATGTCAAATTCGAAGCAATTTCAATTCAAATGTCAAATTCGAAGCAATCTCAATTTCAATTCAATGTCAAATTCGAAGCAGTCTCAATCTCAATGTCAATGTCAATGTCAATTTCAATTTCAAATCAATCTCCAATTTCAATCCAATCTCAATGTCAAATGTCAATGTCAATTTTCAATTCAATTCCAATTCAATCTCAATGTCAAATTCAAATCTCCAATCCAATGTCTATGTCTATGTCTCTGCTCAATCTCAATTTCAATCTCAAACTTCCAATTCAATTCAAATCAATGTCAATCCACTCTCAATTTACTCTTGGGCCAACAAAAATGGTCATGTCTATTTTCAAATCAAGTCAATGACAAGTTACCCTCAATTGGTATCTTGTTAAACCAGACTCTCAATTTGTATCTTGTTACTGGTCAAGTGCCAGGTTCGATCCAAAGAGAACCACTTGTACCTACTTATGTACCTAAACTTCCGGACAAACGGCAAGTTCGATCTAAAAAGAACAGTTTGTACCCGGCTTATGCTTTGTTATCGGTCAAACGGCAAGTTCGATCTAAAAAGAACAGTTTGTACACGGCTTATGCTTTGTTATCGGTCAAACGGCAAGTTCGATCTAAAAAGAACAGTTTGCACCTACCCACATGATGTGGTGATAATCCAACGGCAAGTTCGATCCAAAGAACAGTTTGTGTCTACCCTTTTGTCTATATCTCCAGCCAAACAGCCAGTTCGATCCAAAGAACAGTTTGTGTCTGTCTATTTGTTTGTATTATCAATCAAGTGTCAAGTTCGATCCAAAGAACAGCTTGTATCTGCCTATATGTCTATGTTTCCGGTCAAGTGCCAAGTTCGATCCCAAGAACAACTTGTACCTATCTCTTGTTTTGTATTCCTTGGTCAAGTGGCTAGTTCGATCCAAAGAACAGCTTGTACCTTATTTTTTATCCCCTGGTTTGTCTACCCTGTCAATGTCTACCTGAATCCCCAGTGACACGACATGTTCCATAGACTCCAGTTGTTTGTCTTGCATTCATAATCAAAATATTGCATGGCATTCATGTGTCTTGAAAATCTAAAAACGTATTTTTATGTCCAAAAGCAGTGCAAATGTTAATATTTAAGTATCTTTGTCCCGTCAACTCTAAGACTTCGTCTCTTGACTATCCGGACAAAGAAACTTAAATAGGGGCAGCTGTTATACCCTAATTTTGGACCTAAAAATACTTGATCAATTCTTCTTTTCTTGCATTCCAAGCCATTTGAACTGTCTCTGAGCAATTACATCTTTCTCTGCATTTTATCTCAATGTTATTTGCAAAATTCATGAAAAAGGGCATTTTAGTCATTTCCTATGTCAAAATTCCTTTCAGTCTTTTAAAATTTGTTTGAGTCCTTTCAAGTAGTTTGAATAAGTCCTCATTTCAATTCTATGTCAAAATCCATTTCAAAAATTGCATTTAAAGTCATTTTGAGTCAATTTTGCCCCTGGGGGCATTTTAGTCTTTTCATGTGTCAAAACTCTGTTTAAACTCTTAAAATTGTCTCTGAGTCTTTTAACTTTGTTTGTGTAAGTTTTGCTTTAATCCCTTGTTAAAAATCCATTTTAAAATTTGCATCTGAGTCATTTTTAGTCGTTTCAGCCCCAGGGGCGTTTTGGTCATTTCACATAATATTTCTGATTCATTTTAATCCGCTTTGTTGTTTTTAATCGTCTCGCTTTACGTTAATTTTCAATTTACTTTTTCAATTCAATTTTAGTTTTAATTTTCATATTTGTCCTTGTACTTTTGTTATTTGCATTTTAATCCCTTTTTAGGTGTGTTAAATCCAAGTGCCACGTGTCCAAATGCTATTAGTCCACAAAAGTTTGTTAGAGTCCAGTGCCACATGTCCCACTCCAATTGGCCCAAGGCTTACCACATCACCTATATAAGTCAAAGTCATGGTCAAAATAACACATTCAATCATTATCACACTTTTCACAAAATACACAAAAAATCAAAGAGTTTTTCTTCTCTCATTTTTTCTTCCCCACTTTCTCTCTCCTTTAACAAACTCTAACCTCCACCACTTTCAACCACCATAACCAATTCTAACCACCACCTTTTCTTTTTCCACCACCCTAACAACCTCCATCATCCACCCTAACCGCCTTAACCACCACCAAACCACCGCAATCCATCACCGTACAACAACGAATTCACCGAGCCATAGCCAAATCACACCGATCCTCCAAGAATCCGAACCTTCACAAACCCATATATCTTTTTCGAAATCAACGTCAACGATCAATCATCAATCTCAGTGGATCTTCACTGAACTCGTCCTCAACAATTCATCAAGGAACTGCGAAAATCCGTACAACAGCAGCGACAGAAGTGGAACTGAGTCAGAGTTGATTCGAGAAGAAGAAAGAAGAAGCAAAACTGAAATTGCAGCTCCAAACGCATTTAGAATTGAAGCCAATCGAAGCATAACGGACCAGATTCGAAATTGACGAAGGAACGCAGCAAGTTCGAGCAGGGAAAGTGCAAGGACGATCCAAGTCAAGCTTTTCGTCGCAATCCTATTGTCTCCGATTGATCTGAGGTAGCGTTTTGTACGTTTATCGTTCTGTTAATTCTGTGTGATGCATTTGTATTGTTTCGAGAATTTGTTTGCGAAAGAATCTCTTGAAAATTCGTGGATCCAGTGTCTTAAGGTTAGGATTTGGGAGTTTAGGGAGTAGAATCATGTATAAGATGGAGAAAGGGGTAGAAAGAGCAAAAAATAACGCAAAAAAAGCAAGTTCAGGCGGCGGCGCCGCCACCCTTGGCCGGCCAACCGCCGCCGGAAAGTTGTTTGGGAAGATGAAGCTTAGGGAAAGGAGAGAGGGAGAACACGTGAAGAGTGAAAGAAGGGATTTCTTTGGTTTGTTTCCTGAACGTGTGTTTATCTTCTTGCCATGCCTTTTTATTCCTTATGACTAACCCATGATCCATGATCCTAACCCACAAAACCATGGATCCTACCCGTTTTTATTACCTTGGACTGGGCTTGGGCCCTTTTGTGTTACTGATCTCACTTTTGGTCAAATTCCTTGCTATTCATATACTACAAACTAATTTTCACACTTCTGCTCATGTTCAAAGCTTCTTGAAAAATTCCGTAAAACTTCCAATATATTTTTTTCTTGTGTCTTTTGGTGAATTTCGGAGTATCTTGCATGCTAGATCTTGATCACAATATATAAAAATTATCTTGATTCTTGATTAATACTTTGTATTCATTTTTACCCGAATCATAATGGAAATTTCTAAGTGTTTTGCGAATGTTGATGTGATCAATTTTTAGCACTTGATACTAGTTCCTTGGAGTGTAATTACATGTTCAAACCTACTTCAAAAATAATGTGTGCTTGTTTTTGCCATTTTTGCCACTTTTTGTCAACATTTTTGTGAAGTTTTGATGTGGTTTTGAACTTGAAATTTTGTTACATAATTGTGGCTTTGAACATGTGATTTCTTGGAGTGAATTTGCCTATTAAATGTGGTATGTGCTTGCTGTTTTGAGTTAGATTTTTGTGGACTTTGTGTTGTAAATAATGTGAAATGCTCTTGTGAAATAAAGTGCATAAAGGACTTGAAAATCTTATAATGTTTGGCATATCGATTTTCCTTGATTCTCATATTCCTTTCCTTGAAATAAGTCACCTAAAATTTCCAATGTTGTGAGAATTTAGGTCTCAAACTTGCTTTAGAAGTATATTGAATTTCAAGTCCCTTTGTCACTTTTTTACTAAAATTGTTAGTTTACTTTACTTGCAAGTTATATTTGTTTCACCATGCACTTGTCATTTTGTTTCTATATCATTGGTATTACTAACCCATTTTCACTTTATGTTTCATACATCCATAAGCATCTCACACTTCACTTTCCCCTTCACTTTATTTCTTGCAATTTAGTTTCATGCAAAAATTAGAATGTAAAGACTTAGGAATTCTTGTACTTTACTTTTATGCAATTTTTAATTCTTGCAAGACCATAGAATGTATCTAGGGCATGATGTAAAGGACAATGGACTCTAATGATGTACACCGACACAAGCACCGACACATGCACACACATCACTTTAGGTATATAGCTAGAATATGCATGTTTAGATGTATGTTTAGGATTGTATGTTTAGATGAATGCCTAGGATTTACACTTAGAAAAAACCAATTTTCCAAAAAAACTTGAATAACATCATTCAAATAATTTTCCAAAGAAACCTTGGGATCCAAATCCCATTGAATTTTCCTTTTGTTTTCTTAATCAAATTTTTAATGAACTTTAATCAAACTTTGACTTCCTTTCTCAAAATAACTAATCAAACCCCACCTTTTTACAAACTCATGCCCTTGAGGCCTCTCTCTCATTCTTCAAATTCCAATTTTCAAACTTAAAATCAACCAACAAAAACAAAAACATTTTTGGAAGCGAACTACGACGGATTTGATCCCTTAAACGGGTACGTAGGCAAGGAACAAAATTCCTTCAATTCGAATAAAACAAAATTTTAATCACATTCTTCTCTCTCCAATTCTTCACTTAGAAATTCTTAGATTTAAATAAATACCTTTCAAATAGCATTTAAAAATAAAGCGCGCGCGTAGAAATTAAAGACGGTTCCTATAGGATACTATAGTCGTTATGGGTGCCTAACACCTTCCCGTAACGAAAACAACTCCCGGACCTCGATTCTCAAGGGTTTTGCTTATTTTTTCCCTTCCCAAGAAAAAATGAGATATCACCGGTTAAAAAGGTTCAAACGTAATCAATGTTTGACACCCGAAAACCAAGATAAAACACCATCCAATAACAAAAACCAACTCATTCACTAAAAAAAAGTTGACTCATTCACCAAATTTAAAGTACAAAATAAACAAATTAGACAGAACCTTTGACCAATAAACTGGCCTACAGGTAATACACATCTACATATTGACCAAGCCTTATTCCAAACAAAATGTCTTCAACATCACTACAACAAATGGAACCCAAAGAAATGGGATCCAATACATCCTACGTGTATTATTTCAAAAGCAAATGAGAACAACATGAAACACAGGGGCAATCAGCTTGTTCAAACAACTCCCTCTCAAACCAAGCCAAGCGAAGCCTTCCTCTTAATTGTAACATGGAAAGTCTCTCCCATGTACACGTCCCGGTTCCAATTCACGTTAATTTCTCCATCATCGTAACAACATGCAACACTTCGACCACACAAAACCTTGCATTAATCACAGATACATCCAAAAGTAGTTAGATTTCCAGGAACATATAAATAAATACACCCAACACAATGAAATATCTTATGGTTCAAGCTACCACACAAATCTTACCCAAGGAATGGAATGAAGAGAATAAAACCAATCAACCACAAGCGATTCCTTGCACAGCCCAGTGACTTTGTAAGAGAAATGGGGTTTTGAGCCAATCTCACATACCTTATGAACCCTAAACAATAGCATTTCACCAACATATTTCTGAATTTCATCTGGATATATGGAAGAGCCCCGGTCCTAAACGACAAGACACACAAACAATTAAAAATCCAAACTCAACAAAAATACATGATCGCAAAAGGAAAATGCCATTGAATAAAACGTACAACGCCAATCAACAGGTTGCAAGTCTGCATCGCGAAATGCTTAACCACGTCATCAAGCAAGGTAAAATCAGCCTCCTCGTCATCGTCCTTCACCCTAATCTTTAGCCTAAAACTGTTGTTTAACTGTAAATCAGTTCATACAAAAAACAGACCATAACACCATCACCTTATAAAACAAAATTACATCACACAAAACACACGAACTAACAACCTTTGTCCATCCTTAGGTGATTCATCAGAGTACCACATGTCAACTCCTTCGACAACAGAATCAAAGGCCGCAAATACAACAAATTCACCTTCAGTTTCAATCTTCAAAATCTCTTTTAGACTAACAATATCCAAGTCAGCAACCAAATCCTTCAACTGAAGCTGTATAAAAGCCTCAGACTTTCCAATACCCATCAAGTAAAAAGTATCCATTTAGCTATCACACCACAATGATAAGCGGCAACCAAAGACCCCATATATAAAAAAAGCAATTAAATAACTCCAATGATTACCACCCTGAATTTAAATTCAAAACATGCCCATGGAATGTAAATAGCACATACGACACAACAAACAAATTAACTCATGACATGTAAGGCAATAGGGTCACATGATCCAATTTTGTCAACAGGGCATCAATAATGAAAAACCCAAGTCCAATTTTTAAAATATACTGCAAATGACACTATATAAAAATTATAAATTAATTCAATGAACATTCCATACAACCCTTCAAAAATATTGTAATTCTTTCCTACCTTTGGGACCACAAGCAGGGCATTTCCAACTGGGACCACATCCCGTATAACAAACAATTAAGTGAATGTTTGAGGATTTGGAAGTACAATGATATTCCCAGTACATTCCAAACCGTTGAAGTCACACATAATGTGGGGAGTTTGTCTCATGAACTTTACACGTGATGCTGAAAGGTTTAAATTAACTTCTTCCATGATTTGTTTGAATCCATGAGAAATCAATGCAACACAAAAAACAGAATACATGGCTCTAATGATTTTTTTTAATACAACCTCGACCAACGACGTGTGCATCGATAGACCACTTCGACTAACTATGTCTAAACCTAAAATACAGAACTTGCACCTAACGAAGTCTGCATTGAGGGACCACCTTGACTAACAATGTCTTTTTAACCAACAATCATTCAAAACTACGAAGGGAACTTATGTTAGATATGGATGTAAAATACATGGTTCTCTAAAGAACACAAATACCATTGAAGCATTTCCATATTCACGAGCACACACATGTACAATACATCGTTTACATTGAATGAGAACAATACAATTGTGATTCGAGTGCACACAATATGATACCTCAATTTTCCAAAAATTTAGAATATCCAAATAACAATAGCTTCTAAAAAACACAAGATACCAAATACTTTGTCACAATTGCTGCACATTACAAAGAAAAAAAAATAAAAAATGTATCTCCAAGGATAAATCAATCAAGGATATAGTTCATAAATCAATAAATTAAGGATCATTTTTATGCAATGTAGAATCACTTTTTGGCTTTAAATTTTACAAAATATCAATTGATAAGAAAAAATACTTCTAACCAAATTTGTAACGTTTTGTCAAATTACATTGTATTTTTATGCAATGTAAATCCATTATATATAAAAATTACACTAAATTGCTGCATATCACAAAGTAAAAAAAAAGAATGTATCTCCAATTTTCGATGATAACATATAGAAGAATTTCATCGAAGATAGACCCTTAAAATTAAGGATAAATCAATTAAGGATATAGTTCATAAATCAATAAATTAAGGATCATTTTTATGAAATGTAAAATCACTTTCTGGCTTTAAATTTTACAAAATATTAATTGGCATGAAATAATACTTCTAACTAAATTTGTAACATTTTGTCAAATTACATTGTATTTTTATGCAATGTAAATCCATTATATACAAAAATTACACTAAATTTGTAACGTAATATCAAATAAAAAAAAATCAAGATTCACTTCAAATTAGCATTAAAAATAAAAAAAATTAATTTAGAATTGCCAAGTAATTGGATGGAAAACATATTTTTTCAAAAAAAATTATAGCTCATTAAACTAAAGGAGAAAGGGATGACTATAATATTTTATAATTAGTAAAATGTAATATTTTATGCTACATATTAATTAATCAATCTGATAGTTAGGAAAGTACTTTAACTTTTACTGAAGTAAAGAGAAACAAAATCCTCATGTTTAAATTTAATTCTTAATCAAGTTTCCCACCTCTAACTAAATGTTTAAATTTAATATTAATCTTCTTTTGAATTTCTATATAAACAACACACTCAGAAATATTTATTTAATCCTTCCAAGGAAGAAAAACATATTCTTCAAAGGAGGAAAAACAGCACAGCTTCAAATTGTTTGAAGAACAATCCGCCAGCATCACTCAACACAACCAATTCAAAAATATTGGTTACACTCTAGGCCTCAAACAGTTCTCTGCTAAACTAAAGAATGAACTATAACAATGTACTTTAATTGCAACAACATTTATTTAATCCTTCTCCGAATTAGAGTAAAGGAGGAGACACATAAGACCACTCAAATTTATCATACAACCACTTAATTAACAACACATACTTGCTTCATTATAAATACACCATCAGGACCAAACATAAAACAGCAAAGGTGCCTTTTAAACACCAATTATTCTAACTTCAAACTGGATATTAATCCACTTGGAAAACACACAACAATACCATGCACTAAATGCCCCAGCCGAGCTTACAGTCCAATGCTTATTCATAAACCTAGTACAATACAAACACATTGAAATTGCCAAACGAAATCACTCCTTCTCAATCTTAACAGCCTTCAAAACATGCTTCTTCTCAGCTGCAGCAACTTCCTCAAACTCAACAGCCAAGCTCCTCTTCAAAGCCTTTCCAGCTTTCTTAACAACACTTTCCTTCCTGCCAGAAACTAGAGAAACAATACATTCATCAGCAAACTTAGCAGCCTGTGTCTCCTCAACAATCTCACAATCATCAGACACATCATCACCATCAGGAGTTTCAGAACAGGAAGAATTATCAAACACATCATCATCATCATCAGGAGTTCCAGCACGAGAAGAACCATCAGATGCATGTCCACCAGCAGAAACAATAGACTGCGTGACAAAAAAAATATTGTAAACACATCACACAAACTTAGACAATGAATATCCTTAATCACCGTGTGTACCTTAATAAGGGCTATCATTGGTCCAATGCCCTCAAAAGACTCAATGATCTTGGAATCAAAGCAGCAACGTTTCACACGGTAAGATCTATCAGAGCGGGATGTGGTGAAAGAACTTGGGTCAACAACGAAAAGGACTTTCTTACCAATAAGACTGTCAAACTCAGATGGACAATACCCACCATTCTCCCCCTAAATCACCATAAAATAACTCATATGAGAGGACTATGACAAAAATCAACAACCTAGGAGACATGGTGATGGAATAGTGAGAACCTTAGCAACTGTAACCAATTGGGCACAACTCTTCTCCAAGGCATGGCTCATGTCACTATCAAAAATGATAAATACACCTAAACATTCCTCATCAGTGACTTCTACCTTAACCTTGAACCTGAAGAAATATTGCATTCATCAATAAAACAACAATCATCAAATATCTATAACCAAGTACATGACACAAACATAAACAAACAAAAAAATATTCAAACAGTACATACCTGGGAACAACATTAGAAATTATCTGAGCACAATCATTGCAGTAGAATGATCCGGCATTGCCTGTAACACTCTTGTGGCATTTGCATGCAGAGTACCACCAATCTTCACCTTCACAAATTCTAACAACAATCCCACCAACAACACAAAAACCATCTGCCTCACCATTAAGCAACTGACCTATTGTCATTCTGGGATAAATTTTCAGAAATTTATCTTCTTCAGAAGGTCTGGCACCAGATCCAATCATAGGAATACCAGCAGAAGTTTCAATCCCAAGAACAGAAATCCTGCAGTAAAACCTCAGTCCTCAACATTTGGACATAGCTGAAGCCCATTCATTCCACGAAAACAAAACAATATATACCTGTTTTTAAACTCTTCAACTTCAGCAATCTTAGGATTAACCAAAATCCTGGTTGTATGAATCACGTTCTGCATGGAAGCCCTGTCTGATAACAGAAAAAAAAATGCACATCACAATCACTAATACAACGCTACCCATACCAATTATCTTCTTAGAATACAAAGTCAAAAAGCAAGAAACCGTGAGCATCACCTCTAAATATCTTCACTTTGGCAAATTGGACGACACAAACAGGTAATCCTTCATTACCCTTACCCATTAACTTCTTAAAATCCACAGCATAAACCCCAAAGAGTGCACACTCACACTTGCCACTACACAAATATCAACGTAAGTTCAAAACCATGTTAGGTTTTCTTTACACAATGCAGCAGAATGTCATTCAAACAAACATACCTTTCATCCGTAAGCTCAATAACCACCATCTTTGTAATCTTGCCATCCCTAATATACTCTCTCTCAGCAGACATTCCAGTGACCAGTCCAATGACATCTACAAAATAGAGAATACAAACAAAAAAAAATGTGTCTGCTTGAACATATTTTTTCAAAGGGTATGCAAAGCATAATAACAGAATACTAACCAACCAAGTAATCATAATCCCGAGTAAAACTGCATATGGCCTCGATCTTAGTCAGAGATAGACCGTACCGCGATATAGCCATACCATTACCATTATGAACCTTGGTCCTCATCTGGAAAACCAACTTGTATGGATGAAGAGTGGTCCTGTATGATCCAGAACTTGGAGCAACAAAGAAATTACTCATCTGGTATGTATGGCCTTCCTCTATCTTGGACTCAAACATATGCAGCATCGGCTTCCTTATTGTTGCATGCATCTTCCCACCCTAAAAATTTCAGCAATAAATTAAGCCTCAACTACTAATATTGAGAAAAAACTTAAAAAAACTACAATACCTTTTCATCGATCAAAACCATCTCAATAGAATTGGTATCCTTCGGGTTGAGGAATGCAGGCACTCTCCACAACCTAAGAACCCTTGCCTGAATACGCCATGTATCTCTTCCAGGCTTGATGTCACTCAAACTGTCAAAAGCATTCTTGGAAGTACCCTTCTTCTCCATTTCAGAACAATAACACCTAGATGATTTCAATTTCAAATGAGTGAATGAGTGAGTATCCACAAATCCAATGCACCTATATATAGTATTACACACCACATCATTCCATGTACATGTAAGATGGGTTGACACACGAGACAAACCAAAAATAATCATTGTACCCTCACACTATCCCCCAAATTAAGGATCTTGTCCGGCCACAATGACAAAAAAAATACCAGATGGAGTAGTTTAACTCCTTACTTTGGCGCCCATCAAAAAAATCCGTACTACATTCAAAAAATATTTTACTAAAACAGGTCCGCGAGAAGGAGAGTACGCCACGTGTAAATGAAAATGAACGTGAATAATTTAGAATCAGAACCTTCTCTTGTAAGAATTATAGATAACACAACAGAGTTTTTCTATAGTTAAATCCAACTAAAGACAAAAAAAAAGGAAGGAAATTGAAATAATAGAGATTGAATAAAAACATATTGCAGGAAAACAGACAATATCGAAAAATTTCAATTTAATATAAAAGTTGAATAACTAACATCCAAAAACGAACAAAACATGCAACGCCCAATTTGAAAGAGTCTAGAATATTCAAATGTGCGCTAAAACTGATATTGGATACATTAATTATACAATATAGAAAACGACAACAAGTCGAGAGTTTAGATACAACGGTATCCCGAGTCATATGTTACATGATTTCACACCCAAGTTTGCCACACAAGTCTAGCTACAATAATACATAACTAAACATCTCATAATATAACATATGCTTCAACTATATCAACACCGAGTTGGTTCCACGCAAGCACGGTCAATCCAAAGCTTTTTCTTTACCTTTTCCTAGAGTAACCTGTGAACCTGAACAAATTAAGGAGAGGAGTGAGACATAATGTCTCTATGAGTTCTTTCTAGCCCTAGGCTAGTGATTACCTTGGGGAAACCTACGGTTACCACCTGTCTAAATTACAACCTGACGGTTGATTATACGTGTGTGGTCATGTTCGTCTAGACGGTTGTGCCAACTAGACCCGTCATAGTTTCTTCATAACTTGTTATAGGCTTACTAACAACATACGTGCCATGGCGGTCAAGGGATCCTAGAACCGCTTTGCTAAGATACGTAATTCGCATCGAAGCCTAAGCTTGAAACAATCATGGCACGAACCTATACCGGACGAATAGGGTAACCTAAGATTGTCTTCGGCATACTATTATTTCCTTGTTCTATTCCAATACTTAGTCATGTCTAATATCATAATCATATTCATGCATAGTTAAATTCATAAACATATATTAGCGTTGATCAAACAAACGTTATCTTGATTCGTTTTATGGAGAGCCCTGGGTGGAGTAACCCCAAGAACAATCCAAACATAATCGATGAAACCTAATTAGGGTACATCGGACTCCCTCAGTGTCGTGCGGGTCCCTTGCGGCTTGAATCGTTCCCTTTGGGGAACCTCTCGTATCCCCCTGGCGTGGATAACAAGAAACACGAACACCTACTTCTTGTTATAATCTTGTTCTCATGCATACATGAAAGGTTAATCCTTACAAAATAACTCATTTACCTCGGATCCTTGTTGATCCGAATAGTGGTAAACTACAACTTATTCATTCTTGTTCTCTCAACATCTAGGTTGAATCTCTATGTTATCAATAATATGTAATTTCTACCCGTTACTCTAGCAATGCTTTACCTAGAGTTCTTGGTGATTACATATAAGGAGAAATACTATATCCTAAGGTTTATATTGATGTATGAACTGTGCACTTCTCCTATATTACCATTTCTTCCCAACCTAAGAAATCTAGGGTCGTATAATTGTTTGCTCATGTGAAGAGGGTTTCCTATTGTTTTTAAAGAGGTTTAATATTGAACTCAAGTGTTTGAATGAAGCTATAAGTAAAGAATCGAAGAGGCGTAAGCGAATACCGGTGCAAGAATTGCTAATAGCGAAACATCCCTGAGAGTCTAGAGACTTTCGCTATCAGCGAAATCTGGAAAAATGCACGCTACTGAGTTCGCTATTAGCGTATACCCCTGTTTGTGCTGGAAAAATTTCGCTAATGGCGTGATAATTTCGCCATTAGCGACTTTCTTGAGTCCAACTGCAAAAATTTCGAAATTGCATGGCGAACCCTCTTTCACAAACCTGTTTACAACCCTAGACAACCAGGAAACTTGGCAAACATATGTATTTCAAAACATAGCACATATATTTCATCATCTACCTATATGTTCTTGAATCTCAAGCATGGAAAAATATACATAATCCAAACTATTGCCTCCTAAAGATTATAACTAGCATAACACAACCCATGGGAAAGGCTTACTAACTAAGAACTCACCTTGAATAGCTTTGAAGTTGTTTCCAAGTCTCTAAACCACAAAACCCTAGAGATCACTATTCTTGATTAAGAAAGAAAACAAGTTGAAGATGCTTGCTTCTATGCACCAAAGTTTTGCTTGACCTCTTGCTTAGGAAATTTTGAACAAAGATTGTGCAAAAGGATGAAAGAATGGACCGATCTCTTAGAGATGGAAGAGAGCAAAAATGTTTGCAAAACCTAGAGAGAGAAACTTGAGGGGATAATGAAGATTTTGGGGTCAAAAGTCTTTATATACCCCTCTAGTCCAAAAGTCTAAAGTGACCTTGTCTTAAGCTCGCGCCCAAAACTTCGCCGAAAGATAAAACGCCTCTACATAATAAGCGGGATATTACAAAATAGTTCATCAAAATGTTCATTGTTCTTCGGTAGCCTAAAATAAATTTGATCATGACATTATACTAAGAGCAACCACACATGTGAATTTGACACCACATCTTCACCTAAAACCTTAAGACATAAGGTATATTGTTCTTCTCACTTATATGTTTCTCAATATCTACTCTTGCTTCAAATGTGGAACTTTAAGTCACAGTTTACACATGTACATATCTCCCTTAAGTGTAAGACTCTCTTCGTTTGTGATATGGTGACATATCAAAATAATGTCAGACAAAGGCACAACATTGTAAAAAATGTGGGTTAATGTTGGTTTCATGGAAGGACGTTTATGTTTCTATCCTTCAAGAAATGAGAGAAAGGAGTTTAGAAAAAGAAATAATATGAAAAAGAAATTTGAACATGAAGAAAATGAGAAGAAAAAAAAAGTAGTATGAGTTTTGTCCGTGGAAGTATTGAGAATAGAGTGGGTTACTAATAATTTAGAATAAAAAAAGAATTTTATGTGTTTTGTCAATTAAAACAATGACAGTCCTCGTGAGCTTAGCTCAATTGGTATGGACAATGCATAATATATGCAAGGTCCGGGGTTCGAACCCCGGTCACCACCAAAAAAAAATTAAAACAATGACACATCATTTCAAAATCTCATTTTGTCAACTCAGCATAACACAAATGCATTTTTCTAACGTCAGATCCCACCAAAGACTAAAAGTGAAGGTATTATAACTAATAGAGATTGGATAAAAAAGATTGCACGAAAACAAACGACATCCAAAACTTATATTTAATATAAAAAAAAAAGTTAAGAAAATGACATCCAAAAAATAACAAACGGTTCATCTTAATCTTTGGAATTTGAAGGGAGCATACAATGGGTTATATCATCACATTTGACTAAGAGAAACCTCACAAGTGAGATTGACACCACATTTTCACCCAAAACCTTAAGACAATAGGTATATTGGTCATCTCACTTATATATTGCTCAATATATGCTATTGCATTCAATGTAGAAGTTTAACTTACATGACACATTAACATCTTCTTCTCTCCTCTTTAGTGTGAAACTCTCTGTGTATATGGTTTGATGAGATAGCCAAATAAGATTTGAGGCACAACATGGTAAAAATTGTGGGCTGGTGGTGGTTTCATAGAGGGTGTATCAGTTCATTTTTTCATGAGATGAGAGAGAGAGAGAGAGAGATATAGAGAGTAAATTAGGAAAGAAAGATGATGAAAATATGAGAGAAATGACAAGGAAAAAAAACTAAGAAGTGTGGGTGTTTTTACCCTAAGAGCATAGTGAATAGAGTGAAGTGTTGGTAATTTTATAAATTTGTTGAAGGAGTTTGAGATTACTAAGTAATTATGCTACCAAAATCATAGACTCATACAGAAAACCACATCAATTTAAAATGTCTAATAAACATGTATTTTGTCAACTGAGTAGAAAAAGCCTACATTTTATCATTATCATATTCAAAGATAAAAAGAAAATGAAGGAATTTGAAACAATAAAGGTAGAATAAAAAAATTGCATGAAAAAGAATGACTTCCAAAATTTGAAATTTAAGATAAAAATTAAACAAATGACACCTAAAAACTAATCAAACAAATCATCATAATGATGGACTTCCATTAGAGCATACGCCGAATTGTATCATCACATTAGACTAAGAGCAACAACACAGTTGAGATTGATATCACATCTTCATCCAAAGTTATAAGACATTAGGTATAAGGGTCATCTCACTTATATGTTACTCATCATCTACTCTTAAATCAAATGTGAAATTTTAATTAACTTGACACATTAGTATCACTCCATTACGTCTGAGACTCTCCGTGTCTGTGGTCTACCAATAAGGACCACTCTTGCTCCCCCACAATCTTTAACCGCGATATGATACCACAGTTGAAGGATCTAAGCTGGTGTGAATCGTCAAATTGGAGCTAGGGCAACAAACCAAGTGAGAATGATACCACATCTTCAATCAAAATTTTAAGCCTCGAGTATATGTGATTTTTCACTTATCTGTTGGTCAACCTCAACTCTTTTATCCAATGTTTAAGTTGACTAGATATTTGATACATCTTAATATTCTCTCCCTCAAATATAATGAAATTCTAGCCCGTGTTTGGCACGGGTGTCCATACTAGTATAATACAAAAACTTACTTCTATGGGCAATAGTACACGTGGCATCTCATGTTTCTTCTAGCATTAATGCTCCTCACACAAAAATTGTTGCAATGCATTTTACATTTGATCAATAAAGTTGCCTTAATTACATTTTGGTTATATTACATTTATCCCATTTATTTAAAATGGAATAACTATATAACTATATGTATTATGTACTGTAACATCCCAGACTGCCTACAGGATTGCCGACTGACCCCACAAACCAACACGAGTCTTTTCAGCATGCTTTGTCCTCACTCACATGCTTACCGGGAAACTTCCCGATAGGTCACCCATCCTAGTACTACTCCAAGCCAAGCACGCTTAACTGTGGAGTTCCTATGGATTGAGCTCCCGAAAAGAAGATGCATCTTGTTGATATGGGTAGTACCTAACAATTCTTATAAGCCTTCCTTCAACCATGTAGTCCCATACCTACACGGCCTCCGGATCCCTCTCATTCCGATGTGTTTCGGTTCCTACTATTGTCGTGGGGGTCCCTTGCGGCTTAAACCGTTCCCCTTACTTACGGGTATGCGAAGTATCTTTCACATCTTACCCAACACTTTCGGAACATTCCTACTTAACCTTACCTTACATCCCCAGTGGAACTATACTTCTACAACCTAGTTCACCGTCCACCTTCCGGCACTGCAACCTCTTACTAATACTCATCCCGAGTTCTTACCTTCCAAGGCAACTTCATCTCTTACTTCATTCCTCCTGGGTCCTATTCAGCTCTCAGGCGTCTATCCTAATCGTCAATTGTTAAATTGAGTTGATCAGGCTCAACTAACAATGACAACTAGAACTTTTACCCGGAGCCCAATGGTCCCACTACCTTGTTGTAACTTAATGACCCAAGGCACGGTCTGGATCGACCTGCTCTGATACCAAATGTAACACCCATACTAAACGTATCTAGAAAGTTTAGCACGTGCGTTATTTTTAGTATTGGATACATTAAAATTACAACATAAAAACTTCGAATGAATAATATACATCAATACACGTTCGTAAAATACGTTACTACACCTTTTTCCTAAAATAATAACAGATACATCCTTGAGATCCATATCCATCCCTCAGCGTGTACGAACGAGCATTTGATGAGATATCCATCCGGCAACTAACTTGACGTCCCACCTGCTTATCTGAAACAAAATAGGATTGGGATGAGACATAATGTCTCAGTGAGTTCCATCTAATCCTAGGCTATAGGCGACCTCAAGGGAAATCTACGGTCACCACGTGTCTACTTTACAACCTGACGGTTGATTATACGTGTGTGGGGACTTGCATGCTTAGACGGAGGTGCACACTAGGACCGTCATAAATCAACTTATGTGTAATTGGCTTACTATCATCATATGTGTCATGGCGGTCAAGGGAACCTAAGACCACTATGCCAAGATACGGTAAACGCATCGAGGTCTTCATGTGACATGTTCATGACACAAACCTAAGCCGGACGATTAGGGAAACCTAAGAACGTCAACGGCATCATAATCTTTACTTAACTTGTACCTAACATAATCATATCATAAAACATGCATGAATGTATTCATTGATTCTTATGTTAGCGTTGAACAATCAAACATAATCTTGGTTCGTTTTACGGAGAGTCCCGGGTGGAGTAACCCCGAGTACACTCCCATACATGACCGATGTACGCACATCGGACTCCCTCAGTGTCGTGCGGGTCCCTTGCGGCTTAAACCGTTCCCCTTAGGTCGGGAACCTTTCGTATCCACCTAGCGGGATATCGAAAGCCACGACGTGGGTGTTACATGCCCACCAGCTTCCGCCTGGTTCGTCCCCGAACCACACCGTACTGGGAGAGGTCTGCTCTGATACCAAGTGTAACATCCCAGACTGCCTACAGGATTGCCGACTGACCCCACAAACCAACACGAGTCTTTTCAGCATGCTTTGTCCTCACTCACATGCTTACCGGGAAACTTCCCGGTAGGTCACCCATCCTAGTACTACTCCAAGCCAAGCACGCTTAACTGTGGAGTTCCTATGGATTGAGCTCCCGAAAAGAAGATGCATCTTGTTGATATGGGTAGTACCTAACAATTCTTATAAGCCTTCCTTCAACCATGTAGTCCCATACCTACACGGCCTCCGGATCCCTCTCATTCCGATGTGTTTCGGTTCCTACTATTGTCGTGGGGGTCCCTTGCGGCTTAAACCGTTCCCCTTAGGTCGGGAACCTTTCGTATCCACCTAGCGGGATATCGAAAGCCACGACGTGGGTGTTACATGTACGTTTAAATCGAACCGTATTGTTTTATCACTGTAAACTAAATTATTATAAAGATTAAAACAAAAACAAAAAACCACCTTTACATGTGATCAGACCAAACTAAAGTTTTTTTCCTTTTCCACTTTAATTTCGACTCTAATTCACCGATCAATTTTACATATTAGTTAGCCGATGTTTTTTTAATTACTCGGAAATAATTTAATTATTGTATTATCTTTGTGAATTTTTTTAATCTCCGAAAATAATATCGTACGTATATAGGAAAAATCATTTTTAAGTTTTTTTTTAGGGAAAAAATCATTTTTAAGTTGTAAACCAAATTGACAAATAAATTAGTTTCTTTTCCGACTAAATTTTCAACCATATTTTAATATCCTACCTATCTTAAAAGAAATAATTTTCTAATTTTTCTTGAAGAAGCGGAGATGAATATCATGTACGGATACACTATTTTTAATCAGAAAAAAAATAGCAATTAGTGGTGCCATTTTTTTTTTAGCAATTACACTCTTTGGACTTTTATGTTTTTTTGTTTTTACCATATTTTTATTTTTATTTCCGTTTTTTTTACACCATCATGGTATGACCGTAATCAAGTCATAATTAATTTGGTCAAATGATCAATATAGTAACTTCTTTTTTATTTTATTTCCGTTATTTTGTACACCATCATGGTATTGCTGCACTCAAGGCATAATTAAGTTGGTCAAATGAGTGGAAATAGAAACTTCTTTTTTATGGTTTGTAATATGAGGTTGTAGTACCTTTTTTTTTGAGAGAGATGTTGTAGTACCATGTATAAAAGGAATCTTTATTCTTGATTGGAAATAGTTAATTAATATGAGGTTGTAATACAATGTATAAATGGAAATAGTTAATTAATAGTTAATTTGCAATCAAATGCTACATTAACGTATTAACGTATACATGTCCATTCGTTTTTTATATTATTGATATATTATTTTGTTGGCCGATCCAATTGTTGTATGACGAGTGTCGATTTTACTTTGGTGGTCAATCGGATTGCAACATACGTTTTATTTTTTGTTTATTCTTTTAGTTGCTTCACATAATAATTAATTTATTAGTTATCGCTTATAAAAAGTCCATGTTCCATTTGATCATTTCATTTGTCTTTTTCTTTCTTTTTCACATATTTAGTGCTTCAATTTGTTAAAAAAATTGTTTAGTGCTTATGATGTAGTATTTTTTTACGATCAAAAGTAAGTATTATATGTATCGTCTCCTCAGGGACTAGTGCGATATCACGGACCGTTTGACACCAATTATCATCTTAAGTTAAAAGAGTAGATTGTTTGTTTGTTTAGAACCAAGTTAACTACATTGCGAAAATAAAGTTGAGATTAATAAGGCGTGAAACTTGTTAGGATTAGAGTTCCTTGATCAAGCATCACACATAACCTAAAGATCATACATGGATTCTAACTTTTCTTTGATATTATCATGTATCCCTCTTCAATATCATTCGTTTCCAAATAATATTGTGACTTCAATTGTATCGTTTAATTGTCGATGTCTCAAACTATTAAACGGTCCAAGAGTCGTTCTTATCATTTAATCGAAGATTTCTCAATCTATTAAATGATAAGAAAGCATTAAGTTTGGATACAAAGAGTGATTATCTAAACATCAATTCCATGTCTAGAATTTATGTTTGGATAGAAGATTATTCTAAACCTAGATTCAAGAGTATTTTTCAATCACAATTAAAGTGCAAGAATAATCCCAATATCAAATCAAATGCTAGAACCATGTATTTAAAGATCAAAAGATTTAGCTAAGATCAAGTACCTCTAATCCCAACAATGGAGATTTAACTACTCATTGTCATGGAAGCTTTGCCAGATTGAATTGAAAGATGAAGATTCATTACAACTTGTGATTTCTCAACAAATGAGGAAGAATCCACCTTCCATCACTCTCACTTTATGAAGAACAAGCCCTATCTCGCTCTCTCTCTCTCTAAAGCTATTACAGAAAAGTCTATGAGATTCTAAGATAATAAAATGAATGGATCAAGTGGGCTTTTATAGACTTTTCTGATCTGCATCAACTCGCCTAGCGAGTAACTTCATTCGCCATGGCGAGTTGAGGTTTCTTCACCAGTGGGTTTGTGCCACGTCAGCTCTGAGGAATTTTAGCCGCCCTAACTCGCCTCGCGAGTAAATGCACTCGCCATTGCGAGTTGCTCGCATTCCATTCACCTTTGCGAGTTGAGGGCGTGTGAAAACTGGTGCTCTCTGGAACTTGCTCGTCTTTTGGACTCACCTTCCACTCGCCATTGCGAGTGCACTCGCCTCCTGCTCACCTTTGCGTGTTGAGTGCAAGTAGTTTCTGGTACTTTATGTCTATTGCTCGCCTCTGACTCGCCTTCCATTGCCTTCTACTCGCCATGGCGAGTTAACCTTTGTACTTCTTCTTTGTTTTGCTTCTTTGCTTAGTGTTTAGAGTTCAATTCCTGCACAAGAGGGTAGAGTAAGATAGATAAAGCGTAAAATGGCAATTATCAGTTTTCTCTCGGCTTTTCCCTAAATAACTTGCAAAACAAGTAATAAAAGTGCCTTAATTATTCATTTAAAATACAATTTTCTAGCACTTATCAGCTTAAAAAAAGGTCACATATTATTCATCGAATAAAACTTAAAACAATTGTGATAAGAATGAATTTTTTTTCCAAAGGAAGTGATAAGAATGAAATTTTTTTGAAGGATATAAGAATGAAGTTAATTACTTTTAATTTACTCATATACTTTCTTAAAATATTGTCATTACTTTTGTGTTTTTATATTTATTTTGCACATGATGTAATAAATTATACTTAATTTTTGCATCTTTACATTAATAGTGTTGATTTGCTTGAATTGTTTTTCTATAAATATTGGTTACCATTTTACCATACCTCATACCACTTATTTGACATTCAGTCAAAAAATTCAAAGTTCTTTCAAAAAAAATTATTTTTTTTCGTGTTTCAACAATTTTCATTTTTTTTTATTTTTCTCATTTTTTTCAAAGGCTCCAAAACCAAAAATTGGTTTAATTTACAAGTTTAATTCGTTGACAGAATCATGGAGTGTGGTTTGTATTGTTCACATTTGGTTTGTTCTTGATGTATCAAACTTCAAGCTTCCATTCTCACTAGACATGATGATGACAAATGCATTTTTATGCATTTGTAATATTTTTTATTATTATAGTTAATTTTTAATTATAAATAATATATCTATATTTATTTATATCTTTTTGATTGATCAATATACATAAATTTTCAAACATTGAGTTTGATTTGTGTAATTTGATGGTATCCGTTTGATTTTATCATTTTACATTTTATTTTTAAAGATGTGATGAAAATACTTAATGGAGTTTATGTGCAATAGTATTATAAAAGAAAAGAGGTTAAAAAAGCATCTTTTGAATTAAACTTGATCGTGATGGGTGTGTTCATTCGCGGATTGTTTCTCTTAGTGAAATTTGATTCTTTTAATGACTAGCTATGTGTATTCAAATCCAAACCGAGCTATATAGGTACTCAAATTCCACATATTGTTTCACTAATGACGAGTTATGGGTGCTCATATGCAAACCAATCTAAAATAAAACCACAGGTGTGATACAAAAACAGAAAACCAAACAAAATCTACAAAATGATCTAAACTGCATGTAATTTTAATTTTAAATCGATGGATTGTTTCCTCAAAACTAATTCAAAACACACAACAAGCTGCCTATTGACGAGCCACTTTTTTTTCATACATAGAAATGTATGTTGTAAATTTGACTATGTTGGTGGGTTCAATTTTCAATTAAAGTGGAATTTGTGGATCAAGAAGTAGAATTTTCATTTATTTTTTTACCTTCTTTTTCTCTTGATTATTTTTCCTTTTTGCTTTACACTTGCACAATATATTAAACAAAAATGATTATTGGACACCCAAACCTCAACCAACCACTAGAGAGAGAGAGAGAGAGAGAGAGAGAGAGAGAGAGAGAGAGAGAGAGAGAGAGAGAGAGAGAGAGAGAGAGAGAGAGAGAGAGAGAGAGAGAGAGAGAGAGAGAGAGAGAGAGAGAGAGATTGATAAGTTGGTGATTTGAAAAAAAAAACTGATATAAAGATAAAATAAGATGTTTAATAAGTTTAAAAAAATTTAGCATAATTATTCGCATTCCTTTAAAAATATACTATTTTATATCATTTTAATAATTTCTCAAAATTATAATTTGCTTTAAAATAATTTTGAAATATTAATATTATTTTAAAAAGTGAATATAAAATTAGTTAACATTGTTGAAATTGATTTGTCTCATGTGAAATCAATTTTTGTATATGATTTTTTTTTCTAACAAAAATTTAGAGTAGGTTGTAGGTGTCCTTGACTAAAGTTTCTATATGATTTAGTAAATTTGTTTGTCAATAATTGTATTGGCTTTTTGTTATTCATCTTAAATATTGATAGCTTAAATAATATTACATTAGTGATGTTAAAAATAATTCCATTTTGATTGGAAGCTTTCTATTTTGTCAAACTGTTTCGACCGAAAACTATTCATTATTAATGCAACATTAATTTTGTAAAATATAATTATGATTTCATTAGTTACTCAACAACCACTAATCATAATTATATTTTCACAACTTCAAAGACTTGACTGTTCAATTTTTTTTGTTTTGGCAAAAGTTCCAATTACTTTTTATTACTGAATAAGGTTTTTTTGTTTGGGATTAAATTGGATAGCACAATTTTTTTATGGGCTAAAATAAATCTTCACTTTTTTTTATTATGTATTATTATTCTTATTATCAAAAGGATAATAGTAATCGTGAAGGTAATCATCATGGGTTGGATCGCTCATTAGCCTACAATGGGTTGGATCGCACATTAGAGTAAGAGCAACCACACAAGTGAAATTGACGCATTATGTATATTGGTCATTTCACTTACATATTTCTCAACACCTATTCTTGGATCAAATGTGGAAAATGTAAGTCACAATTGACACATTAACATATCTCCTTTAAATTTGAGACTATCTGCGTCTGTGATCTGGTGACATAGCCAAATAAGGCGAGACGAAGAAACAATATAGTAAAAATTGTGGGTTGGTGGTAGTTTCACACATGGCACATTAACATACATCACTCTGTAACTGTGAGACTTTATGTGTCTTTGATCTGGTGAGATAGTCAAATAAGGCCAGAGACACAATATGGTAGAAAATATGGGTTAGTAGTGTTTTCATAGATATATGTTTTTGTTCCTTTCTTTCACGAGAAGAGAGAAAACAAATTAGAAAAAGAAAGAAGATGGAAAAGGAATTACATCCTCTCTTTCATATGCAATGAGTTGCTTTTGAAAATGTTTTGATTCTTCAAAGGGTGGATGTTGTTTCAAAGACTACCAAGGAGGCAAAGCATATTATAGAGAAAGGTTATTGATGATTAATAAAAATATGATGTAAAACCTAGCGTCCTCGTAATAATTGAAAACTTTAAATCAACCAACATTTGTATAAATCGGATTCTGAATAAAAGGTAATGTGGATATCCATGTGTATTAGAACAATTGGGTTCAACACTATGTTACAACAAAAATTGCCTCATGAACAGCCATTTATGAAGCCAAAGAATATTTGAATGGCTAGTAAATGAATTTACAATAAATATTCAAATTCCAATAGTAATGGTAACGTTCCTCGGCTTATTTTTACTGAATTCTGCATCCTTGTTCCTCTGCTCGAAGAAATATCAGGCCTCGTCTAATTCTCTACAAGAAATGTGTGAATAAGTCATATTATCATTTTTCAAAAATAGTTCAACTCTTTTCCTAGAAAAGCTGTATTAATATTTGGTCCTTACTAGGTTTATTTAATTAAATCTGTAAAAAAAATGGTATATTTAATTAAAATATACTACTTTTATTAAATACAAAGACTAACATTTAATGCAACTTAAGTTCAACTCTTGTAAATATGACTCAATACCTCTGTAGTATCTCTAATGCGTAGGAGATCCAATCTTTCTGAAGGCCTACGATTCGAGAGGGTAGCGAGCTGTAAAAAAGATAACATTAGTACATAGCAATAAATACATAAAATGCTGTTGTTTTTGCAAACAAAGTAAAAACTTTATAGTCACAGATGTAGTAATCACCCAAAAACTAAAGCGCTCGGGGTCTCTTAATGAGGGTATCAATCCTTCAACATTCACGAGTTTCTCTAATCTTCTTTGATCTGCATATGACATATTTATATAGTTTAGTACTTCTGAGGTATTCTCGACATGATGTATAAACAAATGTAGGTGAACAATGGTTTAGTGTTTACCTTGTCTTGCTGCTTCTTTAGCTCTTCCTATCCATGTTCGAGCACTTTCTGCTGCATTATGCGTCAATTCCAGTAACTAAAATAAGGTACAAAATAAGTCATTACTTGTAAGTTAGAGAGATGAAAATTTGTTAGAATAATAATGCATACAACATTAAGGGTCACCCGACTTGTAGGAAAATCTAAGCATTAAATAATAAAGCATTGAGGATTTTCAATTTTGGGAACATTCAACCATCTAATTTTTCAAGGTTCCCGGTTTCAAATTTTGGCAAAGAGTACATTTTGCATATTGGTCTAAGGAATAAATAGCTATCTTTTGCAGCTAATCCATGGTCAATCAAAACATTTTAATTTATGAGCATATGTCCATTTTGTATACAAATGTTATTGGTATTAATAGGGGTTTATTTGGAAAAAAATAGTAAATGTATCTAGTAATGTGAAATGGGGATTATATTGAGGGGTAAATTTTGTTCTCAAAAAAAAAAAAAAAAATTGGTTATATATAAGGATAGATGTGCTATTCTTTACTTGAGTCGATCACAATCTACCTCCTATGCAGCCTATACGGCTTACAAAGAAATGTATGCCAGAATTAAAATGAACTTACATCCTCTCTTTCTTTTGTCCCTTCTGGCGGCATAATATCCTGTATCCATTCAACTTCTGCAACACGATATCTGCACGAAACATTAAGATATAAAGGCAAAGTTCCACACACAACAAAATTGAAGCGATTTTATTGAATATAACACACAGAGACAACTCACCCATCTTGATCCCAAGAACGGAGGTTGCGAAATCTCCTACGACCTTCAATCTGCACATAATCATAATTTGTTTTGAAGGAATAATCAAAATTTGTTACATACTGAAATATCATAAAAAAAAAAAATAAAAAAAAAAAACAGTAAAGAAAAGAGAGTCGATTTCGATAGAAATTTCTAAGGAGCTTTGAAAGTATACTTGGACCATTAAAACCAAATAACCAATCCAACTGTGACGAAAAGTAAAATAAGAAAAACCATGAACACTGACTCTTGAACAACTCAACAATTGTCAAGAAGTCTCAAATATATATAACAAGCAAAAGTTGTAGTTTCAATAAATTACTTTTGCGATTCATCAAAATATAACTGCATAAACCAACGTGGTTGAGTTTTTCCAAATCATGAGAACAATGCACATAATCAACAACACGACAAATACAGTTTTTTAGCATTATAATGAAGATCTGTATGGTTTATATAGACTCCATGTGAGACTTTATTTGGTAAAAAAGGAAAGAAAAGAAAAAAACTTCCTTTCACGAAAATGGAAAGCAAGAGCAAATTTTTAAACTCTAAAACCTCATCTACACTAATTATCATAAATAAAGCAACGAAACCAGCTGATTGTTTTACCTCTATATAAAAACGACCATCTGGAAGTGGCTCACACCTACACCATGCAGTAGAATATATTTTTAATACAAATGACAAAGATGAGAAGATATTTCATGTGGGGAAGGGGATATAGATATTTGAGACTTTTTTTCAGGTAATATAAAAGCCAAGCACATACTCTGTGATTTCCACTTCACAGCCAAACTCTGCTAATGATCCAGTTGAAGCATCTATTATAACCTAGAAGATCAATAGACAAATCACACACAGTAACAGATGGATATGGTCAGTACAATTATATAACATAAACAAGAAAATGGAAAGAAATGGATAAGTAAAATAATCTACCATTCCCATCCGATGATTGCCTTCCATTATTCTTCTTACCTGTTTTTTCCCATGAGAAAAAAGATTCAATAAGAAATATGATACCATTCAGAGTTTCAGACAATTTGAATAGAATATATACCTTTTATCACTAACTAAATGGAACATTTGACTAATTAAACAAGCAAAAATTCCCAAATTAGTATTAACTGATGGTCATTATGTAAATTTCAAAACAGTGTTTAACATTCATACACATCAATATTCACCAGTCCTCGATCCTCTCCATATGTTGCAATTTTGTGCTATAAATAAATGGTCCATTAGCTTAACCAGAGCCATTCAAATTATTTTTCCAGAATCCAATCAGGTCTGGTAATTTTTGTATAAAGAACACAAATTGTCCTCTACCATGTAGCAACTGCTAAAACTCAGGAAAGAACCAGAATGTTTCTTTTATCCGGCTTATCACGGAAAAACTATGAATAAACAGTATAGTCTATATTTGCATCACATTCTCGCTACTTGAAAAACTTATTTATTTTTCTGCTACCTCAACCCACTTTTCATTTTTTAAAAATAAATAAAATTTTAACTTCTTTAAAAGGATAAAGTAAATAATGAATATGATTTATTTTAATGTGATACATATGTAAAATATTCATAATGTAAGTATTTAATACATGTCGAATATGACATTTCTGTCTTTTTTTTAAATAAAAATAAATGGAAATAACATTATAAGTATAGATACAAATAATTTAAAACTGCCATTTTTCCCTGTATAAATTAGTATACTTGTGTGATCTTTAATGAAGGAATAACTATTCTTTACATTCGGATAGACTTGCTACTAGAGAGGAGGACAAAAAAAACTCAAACTACTAAAGAATAAGAGGATATGATGTAAAAGAAACATTAACGAGGATACAAATGGGAAGGTAGTTGGACTTGGTTCACATAATATACCGGAGAGTGCAGAAGAGGCAAGGAAAGAAAGGTAAGATATGAATCACACAGCTATTCAATGAGATATTGAGGTCTAAGCATTCTGAATAAATGGAGATGAAGCACAATAATGCTTATCTTTAAGATGACATACAAAACGACACAAATTATATGGAGATTTAAACTCACGAGTCATACTACGAAACTTTGGGAGTGATTATGCAGAGATAAAACAAAAGGGTTACATCACAAAAATAACAGTTCAATGTTATGTCGAGGAGATTGACCAAGGTGTTAAAATATAAAATTCCTTGGGTTCCTGACACGTGGAAATTATATACTTGCCAAGAAAATTGAGAGATATGTTAGAGGGATCAAAAAGATCTACACATGATTCTTTTTCCTTTGGAAAAATCATATGATAGAATGCCTAGAGAAGTGCAATGGAAGGTTTTAGAAAAGAATGGAATTGGATTGAGTATACTAGAGAAGTCAAAGATATGTACAAGTACCAAAAGGAAAACTAATCACCAACTTTCATATTCAAGACATTCAATATATAAAAAAAATAAAAATAAAATAAAATCAGTGAGCATCAGAACAATTGACCAACTCACCATAAGTCTATAACGAGGTTCAAATATATTTAGTGGAAACCTTTGACAGGGTAAGACAACATCCATGACAAAAAGAGGGAGCATATCTACACCAATGTTGACTAAACTGTCATTCTCTTGCTTCCTTTCAGCATATTCCTCTGGAAAGTTCTTTTGTATGATGCTCTTCAATGTCACACTAGCAGCAGTTAATAGGAACATAAATTAGGAAAAAATAAATAATGAATCGAATCTAATAGAACTTTTTATTTGATCACAGCGTCTGACTATGAGATTAAACTGAGTTGAGGTAGACAAGTCGCATATGCCCAAAAGATATGCCCATTGTAGGTATTAAAGGACATTCATCAATCAATAAGATATATTGAAAACATTCATATTTTTTCTAGCAATTTAAGAAACAACAATAACGTAACTTGACACTGCTGTGTATTTAGCACACGATCTTTCAACCTATTATAGTTCGAATTCGTGAATAACCATCCCACTATAAACTTTAACAAGAAAAACAAAGAAAATGATTCAAGGCTATGATTTGGCTGTTTATCTATATTACATTGTGACATCAGATAGACAACTCACCTAATTGAACATGTTCTGGGGCTAATGAGCAGAACTGTCCTGCACAATGGGCATCTGTTCCCTAACAAATGAGAACAATAATCAAACCTAACGCAGAACATATGTTTTCCTATGGAAAATATAATCAACATTAACTATCACTAACCACGATCCATTGTCTGAAATAGACATGAACGGCAAAATGAATGTCCACAGGGGGTTGTGACAGGTTCATACAGTAACTTCAGGCAGAGAGTGCAATCAAAGTCATCATTCCGCTCTGGTTGGCCATGTGTGCTCCTCCCTGTTGAACTAGATGATACTCTTTCCACTCTTTGAAGACATTCCCGAAGGGAATTACTACATGATATCAAATGCAATGAAACAGCGGTCATAAATAGCACACTAAATGACTGGCAAAAGCTCTACATTCAGACATTCAACCTATATTTCAAATAGGAGTAAAATATGAGTTATAAAATAAAAATAGACAAGACTTGTGAATGTGCAATACCTAAAAGGATCAACTTGAAGTCCAGAAAGAATAACATCCCGAGCAACATCATATTTCTCTAACTGCCATTTAAATACAATATCATATAAATTTACGTTCAATATAGACGCCATCATCATGATATATAAGTAGGCTAGAGAAACAAGAGTGAAGAAAAGGATCTGCCAATGGACAAAGGCCAAAAACAGGGTGAAGCAATGTTTTGAAACAGAGAACAGTGCAAAGTAGCGAGTGTGGAAGAGTGGCAAAAAAGGAGACTGCAATGGGATGAATAATATAGCACAGTCACCCATTGTATATATAATACCACGTCAAAAGCACAGTACGAAGTACATCAAGGCCAAGCTCATACACAAGCATATAATAAAATTATTTAATTAATATATTCTATTAGGTAGAGCAATCAGCATTAAAAAAATTTATTACGCATTGAAGATAGAGAACAAATCAAAAGCAGTATATGTACAAATGTGAAGAGGCTTCTTCATAATCACAGTGGTAACCATTTGTTTGGTTGATTATTAGAACTAAAACCCAAGAATCACTATAAAGGTGCTTCCTATTCAAAAGTATTTCCATGGATCACCAGAAAAAACTAAAACATTTGTAAGAGAATGAGATATGTGAACATTGTGTCATATGACCATACAGGGTTGTATTTATAATCACAGAAGGAATCATCTTATAATTACAGATGATCCAATCAAATCCTTAATTTGTGTAACTATATCCCTAAATTCTAGCAGCTACTATTCACATATGAACTACATGTTAAATATGCTATCCCTCAAAAACAAAAACAAAAATTTGCCACTTCCCCATATTATTCTCTTGAATCACCAAAACACAGGCCATGTCCAACTCCACACTTACCCTATATTCAAGAGTTCCCCATGAAGTAGGTACAAACCCGAGGTGGGAGAATTCCCCTCAACTAGCGACATGAGTTAATACAATGCATATAATTAAAATTTTAGAGAGCCTTCAAAAGAGAGAGCATTTGAATCACCTAGCTAAATGGAAATCAACCCCCACCTAGAAAGAAAAAATTAAATTTTCTAAGGCTACCCAATAAACTACCAAAGAGATCAAGTGAGAAAAAGAGATGAGTCCCTTACCAGAAGAAGAGCATTGGCCTTCAAAAGGTATGGTTTTACTGAACTGCTTTGGAATTCCACAAGCTTTGCAGCATCCTTCAAACCCAGCTGAAATGGTTGTCAAGAATCAACTTAGTATGTGCAAATCAATTTAGAAATATGATAGTATTTCAGCATGATGAAAATGATCCAATAGAACATACTTCAGCAAGTGTTGTGGGATCAAGCCCACTCAATGGCCTATGTTCTGAGGATGATGATGATCTATGCATTAAATATTGGCTAATCCTGATTGAAAAATGTTATAATTGGCATGAGAACAAGAATCTTAATAGATCTGAAGCAAAACTATTTGGAACAAGATTAAAAAAACGGTTCATAAACAATTTAAAAGTAAAATATTGAATATGCCTAACCTAATATAAGCTGCACTTCGATTGCCGAGGATGATTGGATCACTGGATTTGATGTAATTAGCTCTTGAGTAAAAGTTGATTGCCTGAATAAATAATCGCAAAGATCGACATTGGAAAAAGAAATTATAAGCATCAAATTTCCCTGTATATAAGAAATAATTCCTTAATATCTCTGTATAAAATTCTACAAGTAGGCTTGTAAAGCATGAGAATTCCGTCCCACATCCAAAATTGAGAAGTGTTTTTCAAGAATGACGCATGTATGAAGTCGAAAAACATTGCAACACCACAAAAAAAAGTGAACAGACTGAAGTATGACATAATGTTTCAGAAGCAAAGCACGCATTAGATTGAAGCTGCGACTCAATTGTTTGTCGATAACTATATACGTATGGCTTATGACCAACACCAATTCATTTAGCTTCCATCAAACAGAATAAGAAAAGCCATGTGAATCAAACTCTATACATTTTACCAATTGTAACAATAAATACTGTAATCATAGCATGGTTATAGTTAAAACTCAACACATTTTATCTACAAAAACGCATTCTATACAATACTGGATAGACCTAACAGGGCAATACAAATAACCAAATAACAAAGACCTGTATTTTGCATAGAATGATTAAATAAATACATGGATATAGGAATAGATGATAAAATTCCACTACACTTTACTGCATCCCCAGAACAATACTGTTGTCACACAAGGCCCCTTTTCCCAAATTCTTGACATAAAGCTACGATAAATCAATATGTTCCCACTTCCATTTCATAAGTTAATGAATCTTAATCTTATAAGAAAAACTAGTAGAATGAAAAGAATAATTTACATCCTCATAATCTGTTCGTGTATGTTTTCACTTTTCATTATGAAGTATTGGACGACTACGTGCTTACTCCGGATTAATACTAACATTTTAATCAGAAAACTAAGTAATAGATTGATAATGCAGATGTATGATTACTCTATTATTAAACCCAATATAATACATTTTACATAGAGAAAAGAGAATAAAAAATGTTGCTGGCAATAATCGTATAAATGGACTGCACTCAGAAGAACAATCAACTGAAAAGCCAAAAATAAAGCACACTATTTTCATCACCTCTTCCATTCTGTTGTCTCGAAAGGCCAAATTGCCCTTTTGTACAAGCTCGTAAACATAATGAAATGTGTCCCATGACAATCCTTCTGGTCCATTATCCTGCAACCGAACCAAATCTCAGTTTTCATATTTCTGTTAGATTCCCAAAGAAAATATATATTTGATTTATAACTTTTCGCCATTCCTTTTGAATGTTTCAAACATAATGGGACAGGATGAATGAATTCTATCATCTGCATTACTCGATGCTCAATATTCCGGACTCAAACAAATAAAAGAGAAGGAAGAGCCTTTCATTATCCACACTTTGTTACTACCGTAGTTCTATAAGAAAAGTAACCAGACATCGAGGATTGTGAGGGACCAATTTATTGAATCACAAATTTAAGTATGTTTTATTGAGTGAGCATAGGACAAAAGCAAGCATACGAAAAAGATGATTCTGAATGAACTTGACTTTGTAAACATCATTTGGTTTTGAAGTTAAGTTTCATTGTAGGAAAGCTATTTATATTTGGATGTTTTTACTCAAACAACAAACTTTATGCAAAACTTGCTGTAATTATTTATTATTACGAAAAAACTACCATTAGATTTTCACCACAGCTAGTCATACAAGATTTGTAAGTGAAATCAATTTTCACTCAAAGTAACTAAACATGTATCATGTCGGAAGGAGGAAACATAAATTCTGACACTCTCCGTTGCGAGTCCGGACCTATGAAGCACAGATACGGACACCTGA